>NC_090442.1:933440400-936291194 GCF_031143425.1 Pleurodeles waltl | reverse complement strand
GGGATCTGAGAGGAGCTACAAATTTCCTTCCACCCAGCGTTCCCCCAAGTCTCCCGATAAAAATGATACCTCACTTGCGTGGGTAGGCCTAGCGCCGGTGACAGGAAACACCCCAAAGCGCAACGTGGACACATCCTAAATTATGGGAGAAAACAGAGGTGTTTTTTGCGAAGTGCCTACCTGTAGATTTTGGCCTCTAGCTCAGCCGGCACCTAGGGAAACCTACCAAACCTGTGCATTTCTGAAAACTAGAGACCTAGGGGAATCCAAGGAGGGATGACTTGCGGGGCTCGGACCAGGTTCTGTTACCCAGAATCCTTTGCAAACCTCAAAATTTGGCTAAAAAAACACATGTTCCTCACATTTCTGTGGCAGAAAGTTCTGGGATCTGAGAGGAGCTACAAATTTCCTTCCACCCAGCGTTCCCCCAAGTCTCCCGATAAAAATGATACCTCACTTGCGTGGGTAGGCCTAGCGCCGGTGACAGGAAACACCCCCAAAGCGCAACGTGGACACATCCTAAATTATGGGAGAAAACAGAGGTGTTTTTTGCGAAGTGCCTACCTGTAGATTTTGGCCTCTAGCTCAGCCGGCACCTAGGGAAACCTACCAAACCTGTGCATTTCTGAAAACTAGAGACCTAGGGGAATCCAAGGAGGGGTGACTTGCGGGGCTCGGACCAGGTTCTGTTACCCAGAATCCTTTGCAAACCTCAAAATTTGGCTAAAAAAACACATGTTCCTCACATTTCTGTGGCAGAAAGTTCTGGAATCTGAGAGGAGCTACAAATTTCCGTCCACCCAGCGTTCCCCCAAGTCTCCCGATAAAAATGATACCTCACTTGCGTGGGTAGGCCTAGCGCCGGTGACAGGAAACACCCCAAAGCGCAACGTGGACACATCCTAAATTATGGGAGAAAACAGAGGTGTTTTTTGCGGAGTGCCTACCTGTAGATTTTGGCCTCTAGCTCAGCCGGCACCTAGGGAAACCTACCAAACCTGTGCATTTCTGAAAACTAGAGACCTAGGGGAATCCAAGGAGGGGTGACTTGCGGGGCTCGGACCAGGTTCTGTTACCCAGAATCCTTTGCAAACCTCAAAATTTGGCTAACAAAACACATGTTCCTCACATTTCTGTGGCAGAAAGTTCTGGAATCTGAGAGGAGCTACAAATTTCCTTCCACCCAGCGTTCCCCCAAGTCTCCCGATAAAAATGATACCTCACTTGCGTGGGTAGGCCTAGCGCCGGCGACAGGAAACACCCCAAAGCGCAACGTGGACACATCCTAAATTTTGGGAGAAAACAGAGGTGTTTTTTGCGAAGTGCCTGCCTGTAGATTTTGGCCTCTAGCTCAGCCGGCACCTAGGGAAACCTACCAAACCTGTGCATTTCTGAAAACTAGAGACCTAGGGGAATCCAAGGAGGGGTGACTTGCGGGGCTCGGACCAGGTTCTGTTACCCAGAATCCTTTGCAAACCTCAAAATTTGGCTAAAAAAACACATGTTCCTCACATTTCTGTGGCGGAAAGTTCTGGAATCTGAGAGGAGCTACAAATTTCCTTCCACCCAGCGTTCCCCCAAGTCTCCCGATAAAAATGATACCTCACTTGCGTGGGTAGGCCTAGCGCCGGCGACAGGAAACACCCCAAAGCGCAACGTGGACACATCCTAAATTTTGGAAAAAAACAGAGGTGTTTTTTGCGAAGTGCCTACCTGTAGATTTTGGCCTCTAGCTCAGCCGGCACCTAGGGAAACCTACCAAACCTGTGCATTTCTGAAAACTAGAGACCTAGGGGAATCCAAGGAGGGGTGACTTGCGGGGCTCGGACCAGGTTCTGTTACCCAGAATCCTTTGCAAACCTCAAAATTTGGCTAAAAAAACACATGTTCCTCACATTTCTGTGGCAGAAAGTTCTGGAATCTGAGAGGAGCTACAAATTTCCTTCCACCCAGCGTTCCCCCAAGTCTCCCGATAAAAATGATACCTCACTTGCGTGGGTAGGCCTAGCGCCGGTGACAGGAAACACCCCAAAGCGCAACGTGGACACATCCTAAATTATGGAGAAAACAGAGGTGTTTTTTGCGAAGTGCCTACCTGTAGATTTTGGCCTCTAGCTCAGCCGGCACCTAGGGAAACCTACCAAACCTGTGCATTTCTGAAAACTAGAGACCTAGGGGAATCCAAGGAGGGGTGACTTGCGGGGCTCGGACCAGGTTCTGTTACCCAGAATCCTTTGCAAACCTCAAAATTTGGCTAAAAAAACACATGTTCCTCACATTTCTGTGGCAGAAAGTTCTGGAATCTGAGAGGAGCTACAAATTTCCTTCCACCCAGCGTTCCCCCAAGTCTCCCGATAAAAATGATACCTCACTTGCGTGGGTAGGCCTAGCGCCGGCGACAGGAAACACCCCAAAGCGCAACGTGGACACATCCTAAATTTTGGGAGAAAAACAGAGGTGTTTTTTGCGAAGTGCCTACCTGTAGATTTTGGCCTCTAGCTCAGCCGGCACCTAGGGAAACCTACCAAACCTGTGCATTTCTGAAAACTAGAGACCTAGGGGAATCCAAGGAGGGGTGACTTGCGGGGCTCGGACCAGGTTCTGTTACCCAGAATCCTTTGCAAACCTCAAAATTTGCCTAAAAAAACACATGTTCCTCACATTTCTGTGGCGGAAAGTTCTGGAATCTGAGAGGAGCTACAAATTTCCTTCCACCCAGCGTTCCCCCAAGTCTCCCGATAAAAATGATACCTCACTTGCGTGGGTAGGCCTAGCGCCGGCGACAGGAAACACCCCAAAGCGCAACGTGGACACATCCTAAATTTTGGAAAAAAACAGAGGTGTTTTTTGCGAAGTGCCTACCTGTAGATTTTGGCCTCTAGCTCAGCCGGCACCTAGGGAAACCTACCAAACCTGTGCATTTCTGAAAACTAGAGACCTAGGGGAATCCAAGGAGGGGTGACTTGCGGGGCTCGGACCAGGTTCTGTTACCCAGAATCCTTTGCAAACCTCAAAATTTGGCTAAAAAAACACATGTTCCTCACATTTCTGTGGCAGAAAGTTCTGGAATCTGAGAGGAGCTACAAATTTCCTTCCACCCAGCGTTCCCCCAAGTCTCCCGATAAAAATGATACCTCACTTGCGTGGGTAGGCCTAGCGCCGGTGACAGGAAACACCCCAAAGCGCAACGTGGACACATCCTAAATTATGGGAGAAAACAGAGGTGTTTTTTGCGAAGTGCCTACCTGTAGATTTTGGCCTCTAGCTCAGCCGGCACCTAGGGAAACCTACCAAACCTGTGCATTTCTGAAAACTAGAGACCTAGGGGAATCCAAGGAGGGGTGACTTGCGGGGCTCGGACCAGGTTCTGTTACCCAGAATCCTTTGCAAACCTCAAAATTTGGCTAAAAAAACACATGTTCCTCACATTTCTGTGGCAGAAAGTTCTGGAATCTGAGAGGAGCTACAAATTTCCTTGCACCCAGCGTTCCCCCAAGTCTCCCGATAAAAATGATACCTCACTTGCGTGGGTAGGCCTAGCGCCGGCGACAGGAAACACCCCAAAGCGCAACGTGGACACATCCTAAATTTTGGGAGAAAACAGAGGTGTTTTTTGCGAAGTGCCTACCTGTAGATTTTGGCCTCTAGCTCAGCCGGCACCTAGGGAAACCTACCAAACCTGTGCATTTCTGAAAACTAGAGACCTAGGGGAATCCAAGGAGGGGTGACTTGCGGGGCTCGGACCAGGTTCTGTTACCCAGAATCCTTTGCAAACCTCAAAATTTGGCTAAAAAAAACACATGTTCCTCACATTTCTGTGGCAGAAAGTTCTGGAATCTGAGAGGAGCTACAAATTTCCTTCCACCCAGCGTTCCCCCAAGTCTCCCGATAAAAATGATACCTCACTTGCGTGGGTAGGCCTAGCGCCGGTGACAGGAAACACCCCAAAGCGCAACGTGGACACATCCTAAATTTTGGAAAAAAACAGAGGTGTTTTTTGCGAAGTGCCTACCTGTAGATTTTGGCCTCTAGCTCAGCCGGCACCTAGGGAAACCTACCAAACCTGTGCATTTCTGAAAACTAGAGACCTAGGGGAATCCAAGGAGGGGTGACTTGCGGGGCTCGGACCAGGTTCTTTTACCCAGAATCCTTTGCAAACCTCAAAATTTGGCTAAAAAAACACATGTTCCTCACATTTCTGTGGCAGAAAGTTCTGGAATCTGAGAGGAGCTACAAATTTCCTTCCACCCAGCGTTCCCCCAAGTCTCCCGATAAAAATGATACCTCACTTGCGTGAGTAGGCCTAGCGCCGGCGACAGTAAACACCCCAAAGCGCAACGTGGACACATCCTAAATTTTGGAAAAAAACAGAGGTGTTTTTTGCGAAGTGCCTACCTGTAGATTTTGGCCTCTAGCTCAGCCGGCACCTAGGGAAACCTACCAAACCTGTGCATTTCTGAAAACTAGAGACCTAGGGGAATCCAAGGAGGGGTGACTTGCGGGGCTCGGACCAGGTTCTGTTACCCAGAATCCTTTGCAAACCTCAAAATTTGGCTAAAAAAACACATGTTCCTCACATTTCTGTGGCAGAAAGTTCTGGAATCTGAGAGGAGCTACAAATTTCCTTCCACCCAGCGTTCCCCCAAGTTTCCCGATAAAAATGATACCTCACTTGCGTGGGTAGGCCTAGCGCCGGCGACAGGAAACACCCCAAAGCGCAACGTGGACACATCCTAAATTTTGGGAGAAAACAGAGGTGTTTTTTGCGAAGTGCCTACCTGTAGATTTTGGCCTCTAGCTCAGCCGGCACCTAGGGAAACCTACCAAACCTGTGCATTTCTGAAAACTAGAGACCTAGGGGAATCCAAGGAGGGGTGACTTGCGGGGCTCGGACCAGGTTCTGTTACCCAGAATCCTTTGCAAACCTCAAAATTTGGCTAAAAAAACACATGTTCCTCACATTTCTGTGGCAGAAAGTTCTGGGATCTGAGAGGAGCTACAAATTTCCTTCCACCCAGCGTTCCCCCAAGTCTCCCGATAAAAATGATACCTCACTTGCGTGGGTAGGCCTAGCGCCGGTGACAGGAAACACCCCAAAGCGCAACGTGGACACATCCTAAATTATGGGAGAAAACAGAGGTGTTTTTTGCGAAGTGCCTACCTGTAGATTTTGGCCTCTAGCTCAGCCGGCACCTAGGGAAACCTACCAAACCTGTGCATTTCTGAAAACTAGAGACCTAGGGGAATCCAAGGAGGGGTGACTTGCGGGGCTCGGACCAGGTTCTGTTACCCAGAATCCTTTGCAAACCTCAAAATTTGGCTAAAAAAACACATGTTCCTCACATTTCTGTGGCAGAAAGTTCTGGAATCTGAGAGGAGCTACAAATTTCCTTCCACCCAGCGTTCCCCCAAGTCTCCCGATAAAAATGATACCTCACTTGCGTGGGTAGGCCTAGCGCCGGCGACAGGAAACACCCCAAAGCGCAACGTGGACACATCCTAAATTTTGGGAGAAAACAGAGGTGTTTTTTGCGAAGTGCCTACCTGTAGATTTTGGCCTCTAGCTCAGCCGGCACCTAGGGAAACCTACCAAACCTGTGCATTTCTGAAAACTAGAGACCTAGGGGAATCCAAGGAGGGGTGACTTGCGGGGCTCGGACCAGGTTCTGTTACCCAGAATCCTTTGCAAACCTCAAAATTTGGCTAAAAAAACACATGTTCCTCACATTTCTGTGGCAGAAAGTTCTGGAATCTGAGAGGAGCTACAAATTTCCTTCCACCCAGCGTTCCCCCAAGTCTCCCGATAAAAATGATACCTCACTTGCGTGGGTAGGCCTAGCGCCGGTGACAGGAAACACCCCAAAGCGCAACGTGGACACATCCTAAATTTTGGAAAAAAACAGAGGTGTTTTTTGCGAAGTGCCTACCTGTAGATTTTGGCCTCTAGCTCAGCCGGCACCTAGGGAAACCTACCAAACCTGTGCATTTCTGAAAACTAGAGACCTAGGGGAATCCAAGGAGGGGTGACTTGCGGGGCTCGGACCAGGTTCTTTTACCCAGAATCCTTTGCAAACCTCAAAATTTGGCTAAAAAAACACATGTTCCTCACATTTCTGTGGCAGAAAGTTCTGGAATCTGAGAGGAGCTACAAATTTCCTTCCACCCAGCGTTCCGCCAAGTCTCCCGATAAAAATGATACCTCACTTGCGTGAGTAGGCCTAGCGCCGGCGACAGTAAACACCCCAAAGCGCAACGTGGACACATCCTAAATTTTGGAAAAAAACAGAGGTGTTTTTTGCGAAGTGCCTACCTGTAGATTTTGGCCTCTAGCTCAGCCGGCACCTAGGGAAACCTACCAAACCTGTGCATTTCTGAAAACTAGAGACCTAGGGGAATCCAAGGAGGGGTGACTTGCGGGGCTCGGACCAGGTTCTGTTACCCAGAATCCTTTGCAAACCTCAAAATTTGGCTAAAAAAACACATGTTCCTCACATTTCTGTGGCAGAAAGTTCTGGAATCTGAGAGGAGCTACAAATTTCCTTCCACCCAGCGTTCCCCCAAGTTTCCCGATAAAAATGATACCTCACTTGCGCGGGTAGGCCTAGCGCCGGCGACAGGAAACACCCCAAAGCGCAACGTGGACACATCCTAAATTTTGGGAGAAAACAGAGGTGTTTTTTGCGAAGTGCCTACCTGTAGATTTTGGCCTCTAGCTCAGCCGGCACCTAGGGAAACCTACCAAACCTGTGCATTTCTGAAAACTAGAGACCTAGGGGAATCCAAGGAGGGGTGACTTGCGGGGCTCGGACCAGGTTCTGTTACCCAGAATCCTTTGCAAACCTCAAAATTTGGCTAAAAAAACACATGTTCCTCACATTTCTGTGGCAGAAAGTTCTGGGATCTGAGAGGAGCTACAAATTTCCTTCCACCCAGCGTTCCCCCAAGTCTCCCGATAAAAATGATACCTCACTTGCGTGGGTAGGCCTAGCGCCGGTGACAGGAAACACCCCAAAGCGCAACGTGGACACATCCTAAATTATGGGAGAAAACAGAGGTGTTTTTTGCGAAGTGCCTACCTGTAGATTTTGGCCTCTAGCTCAGCCGGCACCTAGGGAAACCTACCAAACCTGTGCATTTCTGAAAACTAGAGACCTAGGGGAATCCAAGGAGGGGTGACTTGCGGGGCTCGGACCAGGTTCTGTTACCCAGAATCCTTTGCAAACCTCAAAATTTGGCTAAAAAAAACACATGTTCCTCACATTTCTGTGGCAGAAAGTTCTGGGATCTAAGAGGAGCTACAAATTTCCTTCCACCCAGCGTTCCCCCAAGTCTCCCGATAAAAATGATACCTCACTTGCGTGGGTAGGCCTAGCGCCGGTGACAGGAAACACCCCAAAGCGCAACGTGGACACATCCTAAATTATGGGAGAAAACAGAGGTGTTTTTTGCGAAGTGCCTACCTGTAGATTTTGGCCTCTAGCTCAGCCGGCACCTAGGGAAACCTACCAAACCTGTGCATTTCTGAAAACTAGAGACCTAGGGGAATCCAAGGAGGGGTGACTTGCGGGGCTCGGACCAGGTTCTGTTACCCAGAATCCTTTGCAAACCTCAAAATTTGGCTAAAAAAACACATGTTCCTCACATTTCTGTGGCAGAAAGTTCTGGAATCTGAGAGGAGCTACAAATTTCCGTCCACCCAGCGTTCCCCCAAGTCTCCCGATAAAAATGATACCTCACTTGCGTGGGTAGGCCTAGCGCCGGTGACAGGAAACACCCCAAAGCGCAACGTGGACACATCCTAAATTATGGGAGAAAACAGAGGTGTTTTTTGCGGAGTGCCTACCTGTAGATTTTGGCCTCTAGCTCAGCCGGCACCTAGGGAAACCTACCAAACCTGTGCATTTCTGAAAACTAGAGACCTAGGGGAATCCAAGGAGGGGTGACTTGCGGGGCTCGGACCAGGTTCTGTTACCCAGAATCCTTTGCAAACCTCAAAATTTGGCTAACAAAACACATGTTCCTCACATTTCTGTGGCAGAAAGTTCTGGAATCTGAGAGGAGCTACAAATTTCCTTCCACCCAGCGTTCCCCCAAGTCTCCCGATAAAAATGATACCTCACTTGCGTGGGTAGGCCTAGCGCCGGCGACAGGAAACACCCCAAAGCGCAACGTGGACACATCCTAAATTTTGGGAGAAAACAGAGGTGTTTTTTGCGAAGTGCCTGCCTGTAGATTTTGGCCTCTAGCTCAGCCGGCACCTAGGGAAACCTACCAAACCTGTGCATTTCTGAAAACTAGAGACCTAGGGGAATCCAAGGAGGGGTGACTTGCGGGGCTCGGACCAGGTTCTGTTACCCAGAATCCTTTGCAAACCTCAAAATTTGGCTAAAAAAACACATGTTCCTCACATTTCTGTGGCGGAAAGTTCTGGAATCTGAGAGGAGCTACAAATTTCCTTCCACCCAGCGTTCCCCCAAGTCTCCCGATAAAAATGATACCTCACTTGCGTGGGTAGGCCTAGCGCCGGCGACAGGAAACACCCCAAAGCGCAACGTGGACACATCCTAAATTTTGGAAAAAAACAGAGGTGTTTTTTTGCGAAGTGCCTACCTGTAGATTTTGGCCTCTAGCTCAGCCGGCACCTAGGGAAACCTACCAAACCTGTGCATTTCTGAAAACTAGAGACCTAGGGGAATCCAAGGAGGGGTGACTTGCGGGGCTCGGACCAGGTTCTGTTACCCAGAATCCTTTGCAAACCTCAAAATTTGGCTAAAAAAACACATGTTCCTCACATTTCTGTGGCAGAAAGTTCTGGAATCTGAGAGGAGCTACAAATTTCCTTCCACCCAGCGTTCCCCCAAGTCTCCCGATAAAAATGATACCTCACTTGCGTGGGTAGGCCTAGCGCCGGTGACAGGAAACACCCCAAAGCGCAACGTGGACACATCCTAAATTATGGGAGAAAACAGAGGTGTTTTTTGCGAAGTGCCTACCTGTAGATTTTGGCCTCTAGCTCAGCCGGCACCTAGGGAAACCTACCAAACCTGTGCATTTCTGAAAACTAGAGACCTAGGGGAATCCAAGGAGGGGTGACTTGCGGGGCTCGGACCAGGTTCTGTTACCCAGAATCCTTTGCAAACCTCAAAATTTGGCTAAAAAAACACATGTTCCTCACATTTCTGTGGCGGAAAGTTCTGGAATCTGAGAGGAGCTACAAATTTCCTTCCACCCAGCGTTCCCCCAAGTCTCCCGATAAAAATGATACCTCACTTGCGTGGGTAGGCCTAGCGCCGGCGACAGGAAACACCCCAAAGCGCAACGTGGACACATCCTAAATTTTGGAAAAAAACAGAGGTGTTTTTTGCGAAGTGCCTACCTGTAGATTTTGGCCTCTAGCTCAGCCGGCACCTAGGGAAACCTACCAAACCTGTGCATTTCTGAAAACTAGAGACCTAGGGGAATCCAAGGAGGGGTGACTTGCGGGGCTCGGACCAGGTTCTGTTACCCAGAATCCTTTGCAAACCTCAAAATTTGGCTAAAAAAACACATGTTCCTCACATTTCTGTGGCAGAAAGTTCTGGAATCTGAGAGGAGCTACAAATTTCCTTCCACCCAGCGTTCCCCCAAGTCTCCCGATAAAAATGATACCTCACTTGCGTGGGTAGGCCTAGCGCCGGTGACAGGAAACACCCCAAAGCGCAACGTGGACACATCCTAAATTATGGGAGAAAACAGAGGTGTTTTTTGCGAAGTGCCTACCTGTAGATTTTGGCCTCTAGCTCAGCCGGCACCTAGGGAAACCTACCAAACCTGTGCATTTCTGAAAACTAGAGACCTAGGGGAATCCAAGGAGGGGTGACTTGCGGGGCTCGGACCAGGTTCTGTTACCCAGAATCCTTTGCAAACCTCAAAATTTGGCTAAAAAAACACATGTTCCTCACATTTCTGTGGCAGAAAGTTCTGGAATCTGAGAGGAGCTACAAATTTCCTTCCACCCAGCGTTCCCCCAAGTCTCCCGATAAAAATGATACCTCACTTGCGTGGGTAGGCCTAGCGCCGGCGACAGGAAACACCCCAAAGCGCAACGTGGACACATCCTAAATTTTGGGAGAAAACAGAGGTGTTTTTTGCGAAGTGCCTACCTGTAGATTTTGGCCTCTAGCTCAGCCGGCACCTAGGGAAACCTACCAAACCTGTGCATTTCTGAAAACTAGAGACCTAGGGGAATCCAAGGAGGGGTGACTTGCGGGGCTCGGACCAGGTTCTGTTACCCAGAATCCTTTGCAAACCTCAAAATTTGCCTAAAAAAACACATGTTCCTCACATTTCTGTGGCGGAAAGTTCTGGAATCTGAGAGGAGCTACAAATTTCCTTCCACCCAGCGTTCCCCCAAGTCTCCCGATAAAAATGATACCTCACTTGCGTGGGTAGGCCTAGCGCCGGCGACAGGAAACACCCCAAAGCGCAACGTGGACACATCCTAAATTTTGGAAAAAAACAGAGGTGTTTTTTGCGAAGTGCCTACCTGTAGATTTTGGCCTCTAGCTCAGCCGGCACCTAGGGAAACCTACCAAACCTGTGCATTTCTGAAAACTAGAGACCTAGGGGAATCCAAGGAGGGGTGACTTGCGGGGCTCGGACCAGGTTCTGTTACCCAGAATCCTTTGCAAACCTCAAAATTTGGCTAAAAAAACACATGTTCCTCACCTTTCTGTGGCAGAAAGTTCTGGAATCTGAGAGGAGCTACAAATTTCCTTCCACCCAGCGTTCCCCCAAGTCTCCCGATAAAAATGATACCTCACTTGCGTGGGTAGGCCTAGCGCCGGCGACAGGAAACACCCCAAAGCGCAACGTGGACACATCCTAAATTTTGGAAAAAAACAGAGGTGTTTTTTGCGAAGTGCCTACCTGTAGATTTTGGCCTCTAGCTCAGCCGGCACCTAGGGAAACCTACCAAACCTGTGCATTTCTGAAAACTAGAGACCTAGGGGAATCCAAGGAGGGGTGACTTGCGGGGCTCGGACCAGGTTCTGTTACCCAGAATCCTTTGCAAACCTCAAAATTTGGCTAAAAAAACACATGTTCCTCACCTTTCTGTGGCAGAAAGTTCTGGAATCTGAGAGGAGCTACAAATTTCCTTCCACCCAGCGTTC
Source organism: Pleurodeles waltl (assembly GCF_031143425.1). Taxonomy (NCBI): domain Eukaryota; kingdom Metazoa; phylum Chordata; class Amphibia; order Caudata; family Salamandridae; genus Pleurodeles; species Pleurodeles waltl. Next base: position 936,280,041 of record NC_090442.1, on the reverse strand, counting down.
CCCCAAGTCTCCCGATAAAAATGATACCTCACTTGCGTGGGTAGGCCTAGCGCCGGTGACAGGAAACACCCCAAAGCGCAACGTGGACACATCCTAAATTATGGGAGAAAACAGAAGTGTTTTTTGCGAAGTGCCTACCTGTAGATTTTGGCCTCTAGCTCAGCCGGCACCTAGGGAAACCTACCAAACCTGTGCATTTCTGAAAACTAGAGACCTAGGGGAATCCAAGGAGGGGTGACTTGCGGGGCTCGGACCAGGTTCTGTTGCCCAGAATCCTTTGCAAACCTCTAAATTTGGCTAAAAAAACACATGTTCCTCACATTTCTGTGGCAGAAAGTTCTGGAATCTGAGAGGAGCTACAAATTTCCTTCCACCCAGCGTTCCCCCAAGTCTCCCGATAAAAATGATACCTCACTTGCGTGGGTAGGCCTAGCGCCGGCGACAGGAAACACCCCAAAGCGCAACGTGGACACATCCTAAATTTTGGGAGAAAACAGAGGTGTTTTTTGCGAAGTGCCTACCTGTAGATTTTGGCCTCTAGCTCAGCCGGCACCTAGGGAAACCTACCAAACCTGTGCATTTCTGAAAACTAGAGACCTAGGGGAATCTAAGGAGGGGTGACTTGCGGGGCTCGGACCAGGTTCTGTTACCCAGAATCCTTTGCAAACCTCAAAATTTGGCTAAAAAAACACATGTTCCTCACATTTCTGTGGCAGAAAGTTCTGGAATCTGAGAGGAGCTACAAATTTCCTTCCACCCAGCGTTCCCCCAAGTCTCCCGATAAAAATGATACCTCACTTGCGTGGGTAGGCCTAGCGCCGGCGACAGGAAACACCCCAAAGCGCAACGTGGACACATCCTAAATTTTGGGAGAAAACAGAGGTGTTTTTTGCGAAGTGCCTACCTGTAGATTTTGGCCTCTAGCTCAGCCGGCACCTAGGGAAACCTACCAAACCTGTGCATTTCTGAAAATTAGAGACCTAGGGGAATCCAAGGAGGGGTGACTTGCGGGGCTCGGACCAGGTTCTGTTACCCAGAATCCTTTGCAAACCTCAAAATTTGGCTAAAAAAACACATGTTCCTCACATTTCTGTGGCAGAAAGTTCTGGAATCTGAGAGGAGCTACAAATTTCCTTCCACCCAGCGTTCCCCCAAGTCTCCCGATAAAAATGATACCTCACTTGCGTGGGTAGGCCTAGCGCCGGTGACAGGAAACACCCCAAAGCGCAACGTGGACACATCCTAAATTATGGGAGAAAACAGAGGTGTTTTTTGCGAAGTGCCTACCTGTAGATTTTGGCCTCTAGCTCAGCCGGCACCTAGGGAAACCTACCAAACCTGTGCATTTCTGAAAACTAGAGACCTAGGGGAATCCAAGGAGGGGTGACTTGCGGGGCTCGGACCAGGTTCTGTTACCCAGAATCCTTTGCAAACCTCAAAATTTGGCTAAAAAAACACATGTTCCTCACATTTCTGTGGCAGAAAGTTCTGGAATCTGAGAGGAGCTACAAATTTCCTTCCACCCAGCGTTCCCCCAAGTCTCCCGATAAAAATGATACCTCACTTGCGTGGGTAGGCCTAGCGCCGGCGACAGGAAACACCCCAAAGCGCAACGTGGACACATCCTAAATTTTGGGAGAAAACAGAGGTGTTTTTTGCGAAGTGCCTACCTGTAGATTTTGGCCTCTAGCTCAGCCGGCACCTAGGGAAACCTACCAAACCTGTGCATTTCTGAAAACTAGAGACCTAGGGGAATCCAAGGAGGGGTGACTTGCGGGGCTCGGACCAGGTTCTGTTACCCAGAATCCTTTGCAAACCTCAAAATTTGGCTAAAAAAACACATGTTCCTCACATTTCTGTGGCAGAAAGTTCTGGAATCTGAGAGGAGCTACAAATTTCCTTCCACCCAGCGTTCCCCCAAGTCTCCCGATAAAAATGATACCTCACTTGCGTGGGTAGGCCTAGCGCCGGTGACAGGAAACACCCCAAAGCGCAACGTGGACACATCCTAAATTTTGGAAAAAAACAGAGGTGTTTTTTGCGAAGTGCCTACCTGTAGATTTTGGCCTCTAGCTCAGCCGGCACCTAGGGAAACCTACCAAACCTGTGCATTTCTGAAAACTAGAGACCTAGGGGAATCCAAGGAGGGGTGACTTGCGGGGCTCGGACCAGGTTCTTTTACCCAGAATCCTTTGCAAACCTCAAAATTTGGCTAAAAAAACACATGTTCCTCACATTTCTGTGGCAGAAAGTTCTGGAATCTGAGAGGAGCTACAAATTTCCTTCCACCCAGCGTTCCCCCAAGTCTCCCGATAAAAATGATACCTCACTTGCGTGAGTAGGCCTAGCGCCGGCGACAGTAAACACCCCAAAGCGCAACGTGGACACATCCTAAATTTTGGAAAAAAACAGAGGTGTTTTTTGCGAAGTGCCTACCTGTAGATTTTGGCCTCTAGCTCAGCCGGCACCTAGGGAAACCTACCAAACCTGTGCATTTCTGAAAACTAGAGACCTAGGGGAATCCAAGGAGGGGTGACTTGCGGGGCTCGGACCAGGTTCTGTTACCCAGAATCCTTTGCAAACCTCAAAATTTGGCTAAAAAAACACATGTTCCTCACATTTCTGTGGCAGAAAGTTCTGGAATCTGAGAGGAGCTACAAATTTCCTTCCACCCAGCGTTCCCCCAAGTTTCCCGATAAAAATGATACCTCACTTGCGTGGGTAGGCCTAGCGCCGGCGACAGGAAACACCCCAAAGCGCAACGTGGACACATCCTAAATTTTGGGAGAAAACAGAGGTGTTTTTTGCGAAGTGCCTACCTGTAGATTTTGGCCTCTAGCTCAGCCGGCACCTAGGGAAACCTACCAAACCTGTGCATTTCTGAAAACTAGAGACCTAGGGGAATCCAAGGAGGGGTGACTTGCGGGGCTCGGACCAGGTTCTGTTACCCAGAATCCTTTGCAAACCTCAAAATTTGGCTAAAAAAACACATGTTCCTCACATTTCTGTGGCAGAAAGTTCTGGGATCTGAGAGGAGCTACAAATTTCCTTCCACCCAGCGTTCCCCCAAGTCTCCCGATAAAAATGATACCTCACTTGCGTGGGTAGGCCTAGCGCCGGTGACAGGAAACACCCCAAAGCGCAACGTGGACACATCCTAAATTATGGGAGAAAACAGAGGTGTTTTTTGCGAAGTGCCTACCTGTAGATTTTGGCCTCTAGCTCAGCCGGCACCTAGGGAAACCTACCAAACCTGTGCATTTCTGAAAACTAGAGACCTAGGGGAATCCAAGGAGGGGTGACTTGCGGGGCTCGGACCAGGTTCTGTTACCCAGAATCCTTTGCAAACCTCAAAATTTGGCTAAAAAAACACATGTTCCTCACATTTCTGTGGCAGAAAGTTCTGGAATCTGAGAGGAGCTACAAATTTCCTTCCACCCAGCGTTCCCCCAAGTCTCCCGATAAAAATGATACCTCACTTGCGTGGGTAGGCCTAGCGCCGGCGACAGGAAACACCCCAAAGCGCAACGTGGACACATCCTAAATTTTGGGAGAAAACAGAGGTGTTTTTTGCGAAGTGCCTACCTGTAGATTTTGGCCTCTAGCTCAGCCGGCACCTAGGGAAACCTACCAAACCTGTGCATTTCTGAAAACTAGAGACCTAGGGGAATCCAAGGAGGGGTGACTTGCGGGGCTCGGACCAGGTTCTGTTACCCAGAATCCTTTGCAAACCTCAAAATTTGGCTAAAAAAACACATGTTCCTCACATTTCTGTGGCAGAAAGTTCTGGAATCTGAGAGGAGCTACAAATTTCCTTCCACCCAGCGTTCCCCCAAGTCTCCCGATAAAAATGATACCTCACTTGCGTGGGTAGGCCTAGCGCCGGTGACAGGAAACACCCCAAAGCGCAACGTGGACACATCCTAAATTTTGGAAAAAAACAGAGGTGTTTTTTGCGAAGTGCCTACCTGTAGATTTTGGCCTCTAGCTCAGCCGGCACCTAGGGAAACCTACCAAACCTGTGCATTTCTGAAAACTAGAGACCTAGGGGAATCCAAGGAGGGGTGACTTGCGGGGCTCGGACCAGGTTCTTTTACCCAGAATCCTTTGCAAACCTCAAAATTTGGCTAAAAAAACACATGTTCCTCACATTTCTGTGGCAGAAAGTTCTGGAATCTGAGAGGAGCTACAAATTTCCTTCCACCCAGCGTTCCGCCAAGTCTCCCGATAAAAATGATACCTCACTTGCGTGAGTAGGCCTAGCGCCGGCGACAGTAAACACCCCAAAGCGCAACGTGGACACATCCTAAATTTTGGAAAAAAACAGAGGTGTTTTTTGCGAAGTGCCTACCTGTAGATTTTGGCCTCTAGCTCAGCCGGCACCTAGGGAAACCTACCAAACCTGTGCATTTCTGAAAACTAGAGACCTAGGGGAATCCAAGGAGGGGTGACTTGCGGGGCTCGGACCAGGTTCTGTTACCCAGAATCCTTTGCAAACCTCAAAATTTGGCTAAAAAAACACATGTTCCTCACATTTCTGTGGCAGAAAGTTCTGGAATCTGAGAGGAGCTACAAATTTCCTTCCACCCAGCGTTCCCCCAAGTTTCCCGATAAAAATGATACCTCACTTGCGCGGGTAGGCCTAGCGCCGGCGACAGGAAACACCCCAAAGCGCAACGTGGACACATCCTAAATTTTGGGAGAAAACAGAGGTGTTTTTTGCGAAGTGCCTACCTGTAGATTTTGGCCTCTAGCTCAGCCGGCACCTAGGGAAACCTACCAAACCTGTGCATTTCTGAAAACTAGAGACCTAGGGGAATCCAAGGAGGGGTGACTTGCGGGGCTCGGACCAGGTTCTGTTACCCAGAATCCTTTGCAAACCTCAAAATTTGGCTAAAAAAACACATGTTCCTCACATTTCTGTGGCAGAAAGTTCTGGGATCTGAGAGGAGCTACAAATTTCCTTCCACCCAGCGTTCCCCCAAGTCTCCCGATAAAAATGATACCTCACTTGCGTGGGTAGGCCTAGCGCCGGTGACAGGAAACACCCCAAAGCGCAACGTGGACACATCCTAAATTATGGGAGAAAACAGAGGTGTTTTTTGCGAAGTGCCTACCTGTAGATTTTGGCCTCTAGCTCAGCCGGCACCTAGGGAAACCTACCAAAACTGTGCATTTCTGAAAACTAGAGACCTAGGGGAATCCAAGGAGGGGTGACTTGCGGGGCTCGGACCAGGTTCTGTTACCCAGAATCCTTTGCAAACCTCAAAATTTGGCTAAAAAAACACATGTTCCTCACATTTCTGTGGCAGAAAGTTCTGGGATCTGAGAGGAGCTACAAATTTCCTTCCACCCAGCGTTCCCCCAAGTCTCCCGATAAAAATGATACCTCACTTGCGTGGGTAGGCCTAGCGCCGGTGACAGGAAACACCCCAAAGCGCAACGTGGACACATCCTAAATTATGGGAGAAAACAGAGGTGTTTTTTGCGAAGTGCCTACCTGTAGATTTTGGCCTCTAGCTCAGCCGGCACCTAGGGAAACCTACCAAACCTGTGCATTTCTGAAAACTAGAGACCTAGGGGAATCCAAGGAGGGGTGACTTGCGGGGCTCGGACCAGGTTCTGTTACCCAGAATCCTTTGCAAACCTCAAAATTTGGCTAAAAAAACACATGTTCCTCACATTTCTGTGGCAGAAAGTTCTGGAATCTGAGAGGAGCTACAAATTTCCTTCCACCCAGCGTTCCCCCAAGTCTCCCGATAAAAATGATACCTCACTTGCGCGGGTAGGCCTAGCGCCGGCGACAGGAAACACCCCAAAGCGCAACGTGGACACATCCTAAATTTTGGGAGAAAACAGAGGTGTTTTTTGCGAAGTGCCTACCTGTAGATTTTGGCCTCTAGCTCAGCCGGCACCTAGGGAAACCTACCAAACCTGTGCATTTCTGAAAACTAGAGACCTAGGGGAATCCAAGGAGGGGTGACTTGCGGGGCTCGGACCAGGTTCTGTTACCCAGAATCCTTTGCAAACCTCAAAATTTGGCTAAAAAAACACATGTTCCTCACATTTCTGTGGCAGAAAGTTCTGGAATCTGAGAGGAGCTACAAATTTCCTTCCACCCAGCGTTCCCCCAAGTCTCCCGATAAAAATGATACCTCACTTGCGTGGGTAGGCCTAGCGCCGGTGACAGGAAACACCCCAAAGCGCAACGTGGACACATCCTAAATTATGGGAGAAAACAGAGGTGTTTTTTGCGAAGTGCCTACCTGTAGATTTTGGCCTCTAGCTCAGCCGGCACCTAGGGAAACCTACCAAACCTGTGCATTTCTGAAAACTAGAGACCTAGGGGAATCCAAGGAGGGGTGACTTGCGGGGCTCGGACCAGGTTCTGTTACCCAGAATCCTTTGCAAACCTCAAAATTTGGCTAAAAAAACACATGTTCCTCACATTTCTGTGGCAGAAAGTTCTGGAATCTGAGAGGAGCTACAAATTTCCTTCCACCCAGCGTTCCCCCAAGTCTCCCGATAAAAATGATACCTCACTTGCGTGGGTAGGCCTAGCGCCGGCGACAGGAAACACCCCAAAGCGCAACGTGGACACATCCTAAATTTTGGGAGAAAACAGAGGTGTTTTTTGCGAAGTGCCTACCTGTAGATTTTGGCCTCTAGCTCAGCCGGCACCTAGGGAAACCTACCAAACCTGTGCATTTCTGAAAACTAGAGACCTAGGGGAATCCAAGGAGGGGTGACTTGCGGGGCTCGGACCAGGTTCTGTTACCCAGAATCCTTTGCAAACCTCAAAATTTGGCTAAAAAAACACATGTTCCTCACATTTCTGTGGCAGAAAGTTCTGGAATCTGAGAGGAGCTACAAATTTCCTTCCACCCAGCGTTCCCCCAAGTCTCCCGATAAAAATGATACCTCACTTGCGTGGGTAGGCCTAGCGCCGGTGACAGGAAACACCCCAAAGCGCAACGTGGACACATCCTAAATTTTGGAAAAAAACAGAGGTGTTTTTTGCGAAGTGCCTACCTGTAGATTTTGGCCTCTAGCTCAGCCGGCACCTAGGGAAACCTACCAAACCTGTGCATTTCTGAAAACTAGAGACCTAGGGGAATCCAAGGAGGGGTGACTTGCGGGGCTCGGACCAGGTTCTTTTACCCAGAATCCTTTGCAAACCTCAAAATTTGGCTAAAAAAACACATGTTCCTCACATTTCTGTGGCAGAAAGTTCTGGAATCTGAGAGGAGCTACAAATTTCCTTCCACCCAGCGTTCCCCCAAGTCTCCCGATAAAAATGATACCTCACTTGCGTGAGTAGGCCTAGCGCCGGCGACAGTAAACACCCCAAAGCGCAACGTGGACACATCCTAAATTTTGGAAAAAAACAGAGGTGTTTTTTGCGAAGTGCCTACCTGTAGATTTTGGCCTCTAGCTCAGCCGGCACCTAGGGAAACCTACCAAACCTGTGCATTTCTGAAAACTAGAGACCTAGGGGAATCCAAGGAGGGGTGACTTGCGGGGCTCGGACCAGGTTCTGTTACCCAGAATCCTTTGCAAACCTCAAAATTTGGCTAAAAAAACACATGTTCCTCACATTTCTGTGGCAGAAAGTTCTGGAATCTGAGAGGAGCTACAAATTTCCTTCCACCCAGCGTTCCCCCAAGTTTCCCGATAAAAATGATACCTCACTTGCGTGGGTAGGCCTAGCGCCGGCGACAGGAAACACCCCAAAGCGCAACGTGGACACATCCTAAATTTTGGGAGAAAACAGAGGTGTTTTTTGCGAAGTGCCTACCTGTAGATTTTGGCCTCTAGCTCAGCCGGCACCTAGGGAAACCTACCAAACCTGTGCATTTCTGAAAACTAGAGACCTAGGGGAATCCAAGGAGGGGTGACTTGCGGGGCTCGGACCAGGTTCTGTTACCCAGAATCCTTTGCAAACCTCAAAATTTGGCTAAAAAAACACATGTTCCTCACATTTCTGTGGCAGAAAGTTCTGGGATCTGAGAGGAGCTACAAATTTCCTTCCACCCAGCGTTCCCCCAAGTCTCCCGATAAAAATGATACCTCACTTGCGTGGGTAGGCCTAGCGCCGGTGACAGGAAACACCCCAAAGCGCAACGTGGACACATCCTAAATTATGGGAGAAAACAGAGGTGTTTTTTGCGAAGTGCCTACCTGTAGATTTTGGCCTCTAGCTCAGCCGGCACCTAGGGAAACCTACCAAACCTGTGCATTTCTGAAAACTAGAGACCTAGGGGAATCCAAGGAGGGGTGACTTGCGGGGCTCGGACCAGGTTCTGTTACCCAGAATCCTTTGCAAACCTCAAAATTTGGCTAAAAAAACACATGTTCCTCACATTTCTGTGGCAGAAAGTTCTGGAATCTGAGAGGAGCTACAAATTTCCTTCCACCCAGCGTTCCCCCAAGTCTCCCGATAAAAATGATACCTCACTTGCGTGGGTAGGCCTAGCGCCGGCGACAGGAAACACCCCAAAGCGCAACGTGGACACATCCTAAATTTTGGGAGAAAACAGAGGTGTTTTTTGCGAAGTGCCTACCTGTAGATTTTGGCCTCTAGCTCAGCCGGCACCTAGGGAAACCTACCAAACCTGTGCATTTCTGAAAACTAGAGACCTAGGGGAATCCAAGGAGGGGTGACTTGCGGGGCTCGGACCAGGTTCTGTTACCCAGAATCCTTTGCAAACCTCAAAATTTGGCTAAAAAAACACATGTTCCTCACATTTCTGTGGCAGAAAGTTCTGGAATCTGAGAGGAGCTACAAATTTCCTTCCACCCAGCGTTCCCCCAAGTCTCCCGATAAAAATGATACCTCACTTGCGTGGGTAGGCCTAGCGCCGGTGACAGGAAACACCCCAAAGCGCAACGTGGACACATCCTAAATTTTGGAAAAAAACAGAGGTGTTTTTTGCGAAGTGCCTACCTGTAGATTTTGGCCTCTAGCTCAGCCGGCACCTAGGGAAACCTACCAAACCTGTGCATTTCTGAAAACTAGAGACCTAGGGGAATCCAAGGAGGGGTGACTTGCGGGGCTCGGACCAGGTTCTTTTACCCAGAATCCTTTGCAAACCTCAAAATTTGGCTAAAAAAACACATGTTCCTCACATTTCTGTGGCAGAAAGTTCTGGAATCTGAGAGGAGCTACAAATTTCCTTCCACCCAGCGTTCCGCCAAGTCTCCCGATAAAAATGATACCTCACTTGCGTGAGTAGGCCTAGCGCCGGCGACAGTAAACACCCCAAAGCGCAACGTGGACACATCCTAAATTTTGGAAAAAAACAGAGGTGTTTTTTGCGAAGTGCCTACCTGTAGATTTTGGCCTCTAGCTCAGCCGGCACCTAGGGAAACCTACCAAACCTGTGCATTTCTGAAAACTAGAGACCTAGGGGAATCCAAGGAGGGGTGACTTGCGGGGCTCGGACCAGGTTCTGTTACCCAGAATCCTTTGCAAACCTCAAAATTTGGCTAAAAAAACACATGTTCCTCACATTTCTGTGGCAGAAAGTTCTGGAATCTGAGAGGAGCTACAAATTTCCTTCCACCCAGCGTTCCCCCAAGTTTCCCGATAAAAATGATACCTCACTTGCGCGGGTAGGCCTAGCGCCGGCGACAGGAAACACCCCAAAGCGCAACGTGGACACATCCTAAATTTTGGGAGAAAACAGAGGTGTTTTTTGCGAAGTGCCTACCTGTAGATTTTGGCCTCTAGCTCAGCCGGCACCTAGGGAAACCTACCAAACCTGTGCATTTCTGAAAACTAGAGACCTAGGGGAATCCAAGGAGGGGTGACTTGCGGGGCTCGGACCAGGTTCTGTTACCCAGAATCCTTTGCAAACCTCAAAATTTGGCTAAAAAAACACATGTTCCTCACATTTCTGTGGCAGAAAGTTCTGGGATCTGAGAGGAGCTACAAATTTCCTTCCACCCAGCGTTCCCCCAAGTCTCCCGATAAAAATGATACCTCACTTGCGTGGGTAGGCCTAGCGCCGGTGACAGGAAACACCCCAAAGCGCAACGTGGACACATCCTAAATTATGGGAGAAAACAGAGGTGTTTTTTGCGAAGTGCCTACCTGTAGATTTTGGCCTCTAGCTCAGCCGGCACCTAGGGAAACCTACCAAAACTGTGCATTTCTGAAAACTAGAGACCTAGGGGAATCCAAGGAGGGGTGACTTGCGGGGCTCGGACCAGGTTCTGTTACCCAGAATCCTTTGCAAACCTCAAAATTTGGCTAAAAAAACACATGTTCCTCACATTTCTGTGGCAGAAAGTTCTGGGATCTGAGAGGAGCTACAAATTTCCTTCCACCCAGCGTTCCCCCAAGTCTCCCGATAAAAATGATACCTCACTTGCGTGGGTAGGCCTAGCGCCGGTGACAGGAAACACCCCAAAGCGCAACGTGGACACATCCTAAATTATGGGAGAAAACAGAGGTGTTTTTTGCGAAGTGCCTACCTGTAGATTTTGGCCTCTAGCTCAGCCGGCACCTAGGGAAACCTACCAAACCTGTGCATTTCTGAAAACTAGAGACCTAGGGGAATCCAAGGAGGGGTGACTTGCGGGGCTCGGACCAGGTTCTGTTACCCAGAATCCTTTGCAAACCTCAAAATTTGGCTAAAAAAACACATGTTCCTCACATTTCTGTGGCAGAAAGTTCTGGAATCTGAGAGGAGCTACAAATTTCCTTCCACCCAGCGTTCCCCCAAGTCTCCCGATAAAAATGATACCTCACTTGCGCGGGTAGGCCTAGCGCCGGCGACAGGAAACACCCCAAAGCGCAACGTGGACACATCCTAAATTTTGGGAGAAAACAGAGGTGTTTTTTGCGAAGTGCCTACCTGTAGATTTTGGCCTCTAGCTCAGCCGGCACCTAGGGAAACCTACCAAACCTGTGCATTTCTGAAAACTAGAGACCTAGGGGAATCCAAGGAGGGGTGACTTGCGGGGCTCGGACCAGGTTCTGTTACCCAGAATCCTTTGCAAACCTCAAAATTTGGCTAAAAAAACACATGTTCCTCACATTTCTGTGGCAGAAAGTTCTGGGATCTGAGAGGAGCTACAAATTTCCTTCCACCCAGCGTTCCCCCAAGTCTCCCGATAAAAATGATACCTCACTTGCGTGGGTAGGCCTAGCGCCGGTGACAGGAAACACCCCAAAGCGCAACGTGGACACATCCTAAATTATGGGAGAAAACAGAGGTGTTTTTTGCGAAGTGCCTACCTGTAGATTTTGGCCTCTAGCTCAGCCGGCACCTAGGGAAACCTACCAAACCTGTGCATTTCTGAAAACTAGAGACCTAGGGGAATCCAAGGAGGGGTGACTTGCGGGGCTCGGACCAGGTTCTGTTACCCAGAATCCTTTGCAAACCTCAAAATTTGGCTAAAAAAACACATGTTCCTCACATTTCTGTGGCAGAAAGTTCTGGGATCTGAGAGGAGCTACAAATTTCCTTCCACCCAGCGTTCCCCCAAGTCTCCCGATAAAAATGATACCTCACTTGCGTGGGTAGGCCTAGCGCCGGTGACAGGAAACACCCCAAAGCGCAACGTGGACACATCCTAAATTATGGGAGAAAACAGAGGTGTTTTTTGCGAAGTGCCTACCTGTAGATTTTGGCCTCTAGCTCAGCCGGCACCTAGGGAAACCTACCAAACCTGTGCATTTCTGAAAACTAGAGACCTAGGGGAATCCAAGGAGGGGTGACTTGCGGGGCTCGGACCAGGTTCTGTTACCCAGAATCCTTTGCAAACCTCAAAATTTGGCTAAAAAAACACATGTTCCTCACATTTCTGTGGCAGAAAGTTCTGGAATCTGAGAGGAGCTACAAATTTCCTTCCACCCAGCGTTCCCCCAAGTCTCCCGATAAAAATGATACCTCACTTGCGTGGGTAGGCCTAGCGCCGGCGACAGGAAACACCCCAAAGCGCAACGTGGACACATCCTAAATTTTGGGAGAAAACAGAGGTGTTTTTTGCGAAGTGCCTACCTGTAGATTTTGGCCTCTAGCTCAGCCGGCACCTAGGGAAACCTACCAAACCTGTGCATTTCTGAAAACTAGAGACCTAGGGGAATCCAAGGAGGGGTAACTTGCGGGGCTCGGACCAGGTTCTGTTACCCAGAATCCTTTGCAAACCTCAAAATTTGGCTAAAAATGCACATGTTCCTCACATTTCTGTGGCAGAAAGTTCTGGAATCTGAGAGGAGCTACAAATTTCCTTCCACCCAGCGTTCCCCCAAGTCTCCCGATAAAAATGATACCTCACTTGCGTGGGTAGGCCTAGCGCCGGCGACAGGAAACACCCCAAAGCGCAACGTGGACACATCCTAAATTTTGGGAGAAAACAGAGGTGTTTTTTGCGAAGTGCCTACCTGTAGATTTTGGCCTCTAGCTCAGCCGGCACCTAGGGAAACCTACCAAACCTGTGCATTTCTGAAAACTAGAGACCTAGGGGAATCCAAGGAGGGGTGACTTGCGGGGCTCGGACCAGGTTCTGTTACCCAGAATCCTTTGCAAACCTCAAAATTTGGCTAAAAAAACACATGTTCCTCACATTTCTGTGGCAGAAAGTTCTGGAATCTGAGAGGAGCTACAAATTTCCTTCCACCCAGCGTTCCCCCAAGTCTCCCGATAAAAATGATACCTCACTTGCGCGGGTAGGCCTAGCGCCGGCGACAGGAAACACCCCAAAGCGCAACGTGGACACATCCTAAATTTTGGGAGAAAACAGAGGTGTTTTTTGCGAAGTGCCTACCTGTAGATTTTGGCCTCTAGCTCAGCCGGCACCTAGGGAAACCTACCAAACCTGTGCATTTCTGAAAACTAGAGACCTAGGGGAATCCAAGGAGGGGTGACTTGCGGGGCTCGGACCAGGTTCTGTTACCCAGAATCCTTTGCAAACCTCAAAATTTGGCTAAAAAAACACATGTTCCTCACATTTCTGTGGCAGAAAGTTCTGGGATCTGAGAGGAGCTACAAATTTCCTTCCACCCAGCGTTCCCCCAAGTCTCCCGATAAAAATGATACCTCACTTGCGTGGGTAGGCCTAGCGCCGGTGACAGGAAACACCCCAAAGCGCAACGTGGACACATCCTAAATTATGGGAGAAAACAGAGGTGTTTTTTGCGAAGTGCCTACCTGTAGATTTTGGCCTCTAGCTCAGCCGGCACCTAGGGAAACCTACCAAACCTGTGCATTTCTGAAAACTAGAGACCTAGGGGAATCCAAGGAGGGGTGACTTGCGGGGCTCGGACCAGGTTCTGTTACCCAGAATCCTTTGCAAACCTCAAAATTTGGCTAAAAAAACACATGTTCCTCACATTTCTGTGGCAGAAAGTTCTGGAATCTGAGAGGAGCTACAAATTTCCTTCCACCCAGCATTCCCCCAAGTCTCCCGATAAAAATGATACCTCACTTGCGTGGGTAGGCCTAGCGCCGGCGACAGGAAACACCCCAAAGCGCAACGTGGACACATCCTAAATTTTGGGAGAAAACAGAGGTGTTTTTTGCGAAGTGCCTACCTGTAGATTTTGGCCTCTAGCTCAGCCGGCACCTAGGGAAACCTACCAAACCTGTGCATTTCTGAAAACTAGAGACCTAGGGGAATCCAAGGAGGGGTAACTTGCGGGGCTCGGACCAGGTTCTGTTACCCAGAATCCTTTGCAAACCTCAAAATTTGGCTAAAAAAACACATGTTCCTCACATTTCTGTGGCAGAAAGTTCTGGAATCTGAGAGGAGCTACAAATTTCCTTCCACCCAGCGTTCCCCCAAGTCTCCCGATAAAAATGATACCTCACTTGCGTGGGTAGGCCTAGCGCCGGCGACAGGAAACACCCCAAAGCGCAACGTGGACACATCCTAAATTTTGGGAGAAAACAGAGGTGTTTTTTGCGAAGTGCCTACCTGTAGATTTTGGCCTCTAGCTCAGCCGGCACCTAGGGAAACCTACCAAACCTGTGCATTTCTGAAAACTAGAGACCTAGGGGAATCCAAGGAGGGGTGACTTGCGGGGCTCGGACCAGGTTCTGTTACCCAGAATCCTTTGCAAACCTCAAAATTTGGCTAAAAAAACACATGTTCCTCACATTTCTGTGGCAGAAAGTTCTGGAATCTGAGAGGAGCTACAAATTTCCTTCCACCCAGCGTTCCCCCAAGTCTCCCGATAAAAATGATACCTCACTTGCGCGGGTAGGCCTAGCGCCGGCGACAGGAAACACCCCAAAGCGCAACGTGGACACATCCTAAATTTTGGGAGAAAACAGAGGTGTTTTTTGCGAAGTGCCTACCTGTAGATTGTGGCCTCTAGCTCAGCCGGCACCTAGGGAAACCTACCAAACCTGTGCATTTCTGAAAACTAGAGACCTAGGGGAATCCAAGGAGGGGTGACTTGCGGGGCTCGGACCAGGTTCTGTTACCCAGAATCCTTTGCAAACCTCAAAATTTGGCTAAAAAAACACATGTTCCTCACATTTCTGTGGCAGAAAGTTCTGGAATCTGAGAGGAGCTACAAATTTCCTTCCACCCAGCGTTCCCCCAAGTCTCCCGATAAAAATGATACCTCACTTGCGTGGGTAGGCCTAGCGCCGGCGACAGGAAACACCCCAAAGCGCAACGTGGACACATCCTAAATTTTGGAAAAAAACAGAGGTGTTTTTTGCAAAGTGCCTACCTGTAGATTTTGGCCTCTAGCTCAGCCGGCACCTAGGGAAACCTACCAAACCTGTGCATTTCTGAAAACTAGAGACCTAGGGGAATCCAAGGAGGGGTGACTTGCGTGGCTCGGACCAGGTTCTGTTACCCAGAATCCTTTGCAAACCTCAAAATTTGGCTAAAAAAACACATGTTCCTCACATTTCTGTGGCAGAAAGTTCTGGAATCTGAGAGGAGCTACAAATTTCCTTCCACCCAGCGTTCCCCCAAGTCTCCCGATAAAAATGATACCTCACTTGCGTGAGTAGGCCTAGCGCCGGCGACAGTAAACACCCCAAAGCGCAACGTGGACACATCCTAAATTTTGGAAAAAAACAGAGGTGTTTTTTGCGAAGTGCCTACCTGTAGATTTTGGCCTCTAGCTCAGCCGGCACCTAGGGAAACCTACCAAACCTGTGCATTTCTGAAAACTAGAGACCTAGGGGAATCCAAGGAGGGGTGACTTGCGGGGCTCGGACCAGGTTCTGTTACCCAGAATCCTTTGCAAACCTCAAAATTTGGCTAAAAAAACACATGTTCCTCACATTTCTGTGGCAGAAAGTTCTGGAATCTGAGAGGAGCTACAAATTTCCTTCCACCCAGCGTTCCCCCAAGTCTCCCGATAAAAATGATACCTCACTTGCGTGGGTAGGCCTAGCGCCGGCGACAGGAAACACCCCAAAGCGCAACGTGGACACATCCTAAATTTTGGAAAAAAACAGAGGTGTTTTTTGCAAAGTGCCTACCTGTAGATTTTGGCCTCTAGCTCAGCCGGCACCTAGGGAAACCTACCAAACCTGTGCATTTCTGAAAACTAGAGACCTAGGGGAATCCAAGGAGGGGTGACTTGCGGGGCTCGGACCAGGTTCTGTTACCCAGAATCCTTTGCAAACCTCAAAATTTGGCTAAAAAAACACATGTTCCTCACATTTCTGTGGCAGAAAGTTCTGGAATCTGAGAGGAGCTACAAATTTCCTTCCACCCAGCGTTCCCCCAAGTCTCCCGATAAAAATGATACCTCACTTGCGTGAGTAGGCCTAGCGCCGGCGACAGTAAACACCCCAAAGCGCAACGTGGACACATCCTAAATTTTTGAAAAAAACAGAGGTGTTTTTTGCGAAGTGCCTACCTGTAGATTTTGGCCTCTAGCTCAGCCGGCACCTAGGGAAACCTACCAAACCTGTGCATTTCTGAAAACTAGAGACCTAGGGGAATCCAAGGAGGGGTGACTTGCGGGGCTCGGACCAGGTTCTGTTACCCAGAATCCTTTGCAAACCTCAAAATTTGGCTAAAAAAACACATGTTCCTCACATTTCTGTGGCAGAAAGTTCTGGGATCTGAGAGGAGCTACAAATTTCCTTCCACCCAGCGTTCCCCCAAGTCTCCCGATAAAAATGATACCTCACTTGCGTGGGTAGGCCTAGCGCCGGTGACAGGAAACACCCCAAAGCGCAACGTGGACACATCCTAAATTATGGGAGAAAACAGAGGTGTTTTTTGCGAAGTGCCTACCTGTAGATTTTGGCCTCTAGCTCAGCCGGCACCTAGGGAAACCTACCAAACCTGTGCATTTCTGAAAACTAGAGACCTAGGGGAATCCAAGGAGGGGTGACTTGCGGGGCTCGGACCAGGTTCTGTTACCCAGAATCCTTTGCAAACCTCAAAATTTGGCTAAAAAAACACATGTTCCTCACATTTCTGTGGCAGAAAGTTCTGGAATCTGAGAGGAGCTACAAATTTCCTTCCACCCAGCGTTCCCCCAAGTCTCCCGATAAAAATGATACCTCACTTGCGTGGGTAGGCCTAGCGCCGGCGACAGGAAACACCCCAAAGCGCAACGTGGACACATCCTAAATTTTGGGAGAAAACAGAGGTGTTTTTTGCGAAGTGCCTACCTGTAGATTTTGGCCTCTAGCTCAGCCGGCACCTAGGGAAACCTACCAAACCTGTGCATTTCTGAAAACTAGAGACCTAGGGGAATCCAAGGAGGGGTGACTTGCGGGGCTCGGACCAGGTTCTGTTACCCAGAATCCTTTGCAAACCTCAAAATTTGGCTAAAAAAACACATGTTCCTCACATTTCTGTGGCAGAAAGTTCTGGAATCTGAGAGGAGCTACAAATTTCCTTCCACCCAGCGTTCCCCCAAGTCTCCCGATAAAAATGATACCTCACTTGCGTGGGTAGGCCTAGCGCCGGCGACAGGAAACACCCCAAAGCGCAACGTGGACACATCCTAAATTTTGGGAGAAAACAGAGGTGTTTTTTGCGAAGTGCCTACCTGTAGATTTTGGCCTCTAGCTCAGCCGGCACCTAGGGAAACCTACCAAACCTGTGCATTTCTGAAAACTAGAGACCTAGGGGAATCCAAGGAGGGGTGACTTGCGGGGCTCGGACCAGGTTCTGTTACCCAGAATCCTTTGCAAACCTCAAAATTTGGCTAAAAAAACACATGTTCCTCACATTTCTGTGGCGGAAAGTTCTGGAATCTGAGAGGAGCTACAAATTTCCTTCCACCCAGCGTTCCCCCAAGTCTCCCGATAAAAATGATACCTCACTTGCGTGGGTAGGCCTAGCGCCGGCGACAGGAAACACCCCAAAGCGCAACGTGGACACATCCTAAATTTTGGAAAAAAACAGAGGTGTTTTTTGCGAAGTGCCTACCTGTAGATTTTGGCCTCTAGCTCAGCCGGC
Source organism: Pleurodeles waltl (assembly GCF_031143425.1). Classification (NCBI taxonomy): domain Eukaryota; kingdom Metazoa; phylum Chordata; class Amphibia; order Caudata; family Salamandridae; genus Pleurodeles; species Pleurodeles waltl. The sequence continues at coordinate 936,262,638 of NC_090442.1, read as the reverse complement.
ACCTAGGGAAACCTACCAAACCTGTGCATTTCTGAAAACTAGAGACCTAGGGGAATCCAAGGAGGGGTGACTTGTGGGGCTCGGACCAGGTTCTGTTACCCAGAATCCTTTGCAAACCTCAAAATTTGGCTAAAAAAACACATGTTCCTCACATTTCTGTGGCAGAAAGTTCTGGAATCTGAGAGGAGCTACAAATTTCCTTCCACCCAGCGTTCCCCCAAGTCTCCCGATAAAAATGATACCTCACTTGCGTGGGTAGGCCTAGCGCCGGTGACAGGAAACACCCCAAAGCGCAACGTCGACACATCCTAAATTATGGGAGAAAACAGAGGTGTTTTTTGCGAAGTGCCTACCTGTAGATTTTGGCCTCTAGCTCAGCCGGCACCTAGGGAAACCTACCAAACCTGTGCATTTCTGAAAACTAGAGACCTAGGGGAATCCAAGGAGGGGTGACTTGCGGGGCTCGGACCAGGTTCTGTTACCCAGAATCCTTTGCAAACCTCAAAATTTGGCTAAAAAAACACATGTTCCTCACATTTCTGTGGCAGAAAGTTCTGGAATCTGAGAGGAGCTACAAATTTCCTTCCACCCAGCGTTCCCCCAAGTCTCCCGATAAAAATGATACCTCACTTGCGTGGGTAGGCCTAGCGCCGGCGACAGGAAACACCCCAAAGCGCAACGTGGACACATCCTAAATTTTGGGAGAAAACAGAGGTGTTTTTTGCGAAGTGCCTACCTGTAGATTTTGGCCTCTAGCTCAGCCGGCACCTAGGGAAACCTACCAAACCTGTGCATTTCTGAAAACTAGAGACCTAGGGGAATCCAAGGAGGGGTGACTTGCGGGGCTCGGACCAGGTTCTGTTACCCAGAATCCTTTGCAAACCTCAAAATTTGGCTAAAAAAACACATGTTCCTCACATTTCTGTGGCAGAAAGTTCTGGAATCTGAGAGGAGCTACAAATTTCCTTCCACCCAGCGTTCCCCCAAGTCTCCCGATAAAAATGATACCTCACTTGCGTGGGTAGGCCTAGCGCCGGCGACAGGAAACACCCCAAAGCGCAACGTGGACACATCCTACATTTTGGGAGAAAACAGAGGTGTTTTTTGCGAAGTGCCTACCTGTAGATTTTGGCCTCTAGCTCAGCCGGCACCTAGGGAAACCTACCAAACCTGTGCATTTCTGAAAACTAGAGACCTAGGGGAATCCAAGGAGGGGTGACTTGCGGGGCTCGGACCAGGTTCTGTTACCCAGAATCCTTTGCAAACCTCAAAATTTGGCTAAAAAAACACATGTTCCTCACATTTCTGTGGCAGAAAGTTCTGGAATCTGAGAGGAGCTACAAATTTCCTTCCACCCAGCGTTCCCCCAAGTCTCCCGATAAAAATGATACCTCACTTGCGTGGGTAGGCCTAGCGCCGGCGACAGGAAACACCCCAAAGCGCAACGTGGACACATCCTAAATTTTGGAAAAAAACAGAGGTGTTTTTTGCGAAGTGCCTACCTGTAGATTTTGGCCTCTAGCTCAGCCGGCACCTAGGGAAACCTACCAAACCTGTGCATTTCTGAAAACTAGAGACCTAGGGGAATCCAAGGAGGGGTGACTTGCGGGGCTCGGACCAGGTTCTGTTACCCAGAATCCTTTGCAAACCTCAAAATTTGGCTAAAAAAACACATGTTCCTCACATTTCTGTGGCAGAAAGTTCTGGGATCTGAGAGGAGCTACAAATTTCCTTCCACCCAGCGTTCCCCCAAGTCTCCCGATAAAAATGATACCTCACTTGCGTGGGTAGGCCTAGCGCCGGTGACAGGAAACACCCCAAAGCGCAACGTGGACACATCCTAAATTATGGGAGAAAACAGAGGTGTTTTTTGCGAAGTGCCTACCTGTAGATTTTGGCCTCTAGCTCAGCCGGCACCTAGGGAAACCTACCAAACCTGTGCATTTCTGAAAACTAGAGACCTAGGGGAATCCAAGGAGGGGTGACTTGCGGGGCTCGGACCAGGTTCTGTTACCCAGAATCCTTTGCAAACCTCAAAATTTGGCTAAAAAAACACATGTTCCTCACATTTCTGTGGCAGAAAGTTCTGGAATCTGAGAGGAGCTACAAATTTCCTTCCACCCAGCGTTCCCCCAAGTCTCCCGATAAAAATGATACCTCACTTGCGTGGGTAGGCCTAGCGCCGGCGACAGGAAACACCCCAAAGCGCAACGTGGACACATCCTAAATTTTGGGAGAAAACAGAGGTGTTTTTTGCGAAGTGCCTACCTGTAGATTTTGGCCTCTAGCTCAGCCGGCACCTAGGGAAACCTACCAAACCTGTGCATTTCTGAAAATTAGAGACCTAGGGGAATCCAAGGAGGGGTAACTTGCGGGGCTCGGACCAGGTTCTGTTACCCAGAATCCTTTGCAAACCTCAAAATTTGGCTAAAAAAACACATGTTCCTCACATTTCTGTGGCAGAAAGTTCTGGAATCTGAGAGGAGCTACAAATTTCCTTCCACCCAGCGTTCCCCCAAGTCTCCCGATAAAAATGATACCTCACTTGCGTGGGTAGGCCTAGCGCCGGCGACAGGAAACACCCCAAAGCGCAACGTGGACACATCCTAAATTTTGGGAGAAAACAGAGGTGTTTTTTGCGAAGTGCCTACCTGTAGATTTTGGCCTCTAGCTCAGCCGGCACCTAGGGAAACCTACCAAACCTGTGCATTTCTGAAAACTAGAGACCTAGGGGAATCCAAGGAGGGGTGACTTGCGGGGCTCGGACCAGGTTCTGTTACCCAGAATCCTTTGCAAACCTCAAAATTTGGCTAAAAAAACACATGTTCCTCACATTTCTGTGGCAGAAAGTTCTGGAATCTGAGAGGAGCTACAAATTTCCTTCCACCCAGCGTTCCCCCAAGTCTCCCGATAAAAATGATACCTCACTTGCGCGGGTAGGCCTAGCGCCGGCGACAGGAAACACCCCAAAGCGCAACGTGGACACATCCTAAATTTTGGGAGAAAACAGAGGTGTTTTTTGCGAAGTGCCTACCTGTAGATTGTGGCCTCTAGCTCAGCCGGCACCTAGGGAAACCTACCAAACCTGTGCATTTCTGAAAACTAGAGACCTAGGGGAATCCAAGGAGGGGTGACTTGCGGGGCTCGGACCAGGTTCTGTTACCCAGAATCCTTTGCAAACCTCAAAATTTGGCTAAAAAAACACATGTTCCTCACATTTCTGTGGCAGAAAGTTCTGGAATCTGAGAGGAGCTACAAATTTCCTTCCACCCAGCGTTCCCCCAAGTCTCCCGATAAAAATGATACCTCACTTGCGTGGGTAGGCCTAGCGCCGGCGACAGGAAACACCCCAAAGCGCAACGTGGACACATCCTAAATTTTGGAAAAAAACAGAGGTGTTTTTTGCAAAGTGCCTACCTGTAGATTTTGGCCTCTAGCTCAGCCGGCACCTAGGGAAACCTACCAAACCTGTGCATTTCTGAAAACTAGAGACCTAGGGGAATCCAAGGAGGGGTGACTTGCGGGGCTCGGACCAGGTTCTGTTACCCAGAATCCTTTGCAAACCTCAAAATTTGGCTAAAAAAACACATGTTCCTCACATTTCTGTGGCAGAAAGTTCTGGAATCTGAGAGGAGCTACAAATTTCCTTCCACCCAGCGTTCCCCCAAGTCTCCCGATAAAAATGATACCTCACTTGCGTGAGTAGGCCTAGCGCCGGCGACAGTAAACACCCCAAAGCGCAACGTGGACACATCCTAAATTTTGGAAAAAAACAGAGGTGTTTTTTGCGAAGTGCCTACCTGTAGATTTTGGCCTCTAGCTCAGCCGGCACCTAGGGAAACCTACCAAACCTGTGCATTTCTGAAAACTAGAGACCTAGGGGAATCCAAGGAGGGGTGACTTGCGGGGCTCGGACCAGGTTCTGTTACCCAGAATCCTTTGCAAACCTCAAAATTTGGCTAAAAAAACACATGTTCCTCACATTTCTGTGGCAGAAAGTTCTGGGATCTGAGAGGAGCTACAAATTTCCTTCCACCCAGCGTTCCCCCAAGTCTCCCGATAAAAATGATACCTCACTTGCGTGGGTAGGCCTAGCGCCGGTGACAGGAAACACCCCAAAGCGCAACGTGGACACATCCTAAATTATGGGAGAAAACAGAGGTGTTTTTTGCGAAGTGCCTACCTGTAGATTTTGGCCTCTAGCTCAGCCGGCACCTAGGGAAACCTACCAAACCTGTGCATTTCTGAAAACTAGAGACCTAGGGGAATCCAAGGAGGGGTGACTTGCGGGGCTCGGACCAGGTTCTGTTACCCAGAATCCTTTGCAAACCTCAAAATTTGGCTAAAAAAACACATGTTCCTCACATTTCTGTGGCAGAAAGTTCTGGGATCTGAGAGGAGCTACAAATTTCCTTCCACCCAGCGTTCCCCCAAGTCTCCCGATAAAAATGATACCTCACTTGCGTGGGTAGGCCTAGCGCCGGTGACAGGAAACACCCCAAAGCGCAACGTGGACACATCCTAAATTATGGGAGAAAACAGAGGTGTTTTTTGCGAAGTGCCTACCTGTAGATTTTGGCCTCTAGCTCAGCCGGCACCTAGGGAAACCTACCAAACCTGTGCATTTCTGAAAACTAGAGACCTAGGGGAATCCAAGGAGGGGTGACTTGCGGGGCTCGGACCAGGTTCTGTTACCCAGAATCCTTTGCAAACCTCAAAATTTGGCTAAAAAAACACATGTTCCTCACATTTCTGTGGCAGAAAGTTCTGGAATCTGAGAGGAGCTACAAATTTCCTTCCACCCAGCGTTCCCCCAAGTCTCCCGATAAAAATGATACCTCACTTGCGTGGGTAGGCCTAGCGCCGGTGACAGGAAACACCCCAAAGCGCAACGTGGACACATCCTAAATTTTGGAAAAAAACAGAGGTGTTTTTTGCGAAGTGCCTACCTGTAGATTTTGGCCTCTAGCTCAGCCGGCACCTAGGGAAACCTACCAAACCTGTGCATTTCTGAAAACTAGAGACCTAGGGGAATCCAAGGAGGGGTGACTTGCGGGGCTCGGACCAGGTTCTTTTACCCAGAATCCTTTGCAAACCTCAAAATTTGGCTAAAAAAACACATGTTCCTCACATTTCTGTGGCAGAAAGTTCTGGAATCTGAGAGGAGCTACAAATTTCCTTCCACCCAGCGTTCCGCCAAGTCTCCCGATAAAAATGATACCTCACTTGCGTGAGTAGGCCTAGCGCCGGCGACAGTAAACACCCCAAAGCGCAACGTGGACACATCCTAAATTTTGGAAAAAAACAGAGGTGTTTTTTGCGAAGTGCCTACCTGTAGATTTTGGCCTCTAGCTCAGCCGGCACCTAGGGAAACCTACCAAACCTGTGCATTTCTGAAAACTAGAGACCTAGGGGAATCCAAGGAGGGGTGACTTGCGGGGCTCGGACCAGGTTCTGTTACCCAGAATCCTTTGCAAACCTCAAAATTTGGCTAAAAAAACACATGTTCCTCACATTTCTGTGGCAGAAAGTTCTGGAATCTGAGAGGAGCTACAAATTTCCTTCCACCCAGCGTTCCCCCAAGTTTCCCGATAAAAATGATACCTCACTTGCGCGGGTAGGCCTAGCGCCGGCGACAGGAAACACCCCAAAGCGCAACGTGGACACATCCTAAATTTTGGGAGAAAACAGAGGTGTTTTTTGCGAAGTGCCTACCTGTAGATTTTGGCCTCTAGCTCAGCCGGCACCTAGGGAAACCTACCAAACCTGTGCATTTCTGAAAACTAGAGACCTAGGGGAATCCAAGGAGGGGTGACTTGCGGGGCTCGGACCAGGTTCTGTTACCCAGAATCCTTTGCAAACCTCAAAATTTGGCTAAAAAAACACATGTTCCTCACATTTCTGTGGCAGAAAGTTCTGGGATCTGAGAGGAGCTACAAATTTCCTTCCACCCAGCGTTCCCCCAAGTCTCCCGATAAAAATGATACCTCACTTGCGTGGGTAGGCCTAGCGCCGGTGACAGGAAACACCCCAAAGCGCAACGTGGACACATCCTAAATTATGGGAGAAAACAGAGGTGTTTTTTGCGAAGTGCCTACCTGTAGATTTTGGCCTCTAGCTCAGCCGGCACCTAGGGAAACCTACCAAACCTGTGCATTTCTGAAAACTAGAGACCTAGGGGAATCCAAGGAGGGGTGACTTGCGGGGCTCGGACCAGGTTCTGTTACCCAGAATCCTTTGCAAACCTCAAAATTTGGCTAAAAAAACACATGTTCCTCACATTTCTGTGGCAGAAAGTTCTGGGATCTGAGAGGAGCTACAAATTTCCTTCCACCCAGCGTTCCCCCAAGTCTCCCGATAAAAATGATACCTCACTTGCGTGGGTAGGCCTAGCGCCGGTGACAGGAAACACCCCAAAGCGCAACGTGGACACATCCTAAATTATGGGAGAAAACAGAGGTGTTTTTTGCGAAGTGCCTACCTGTAGATTTTGGCCTCTAGCTCAGCCGGCACCTAGGGAAACCTACCAAACCTGTGCATTTCTGAAAACTAGAGACATAGGGGAATCCAAGGAGGGGTGACTTGCGGGGCTCGGACCAGGTTCTGTTACCCAGAATCCTTTGCAAACCTCAAAATTTGGCTAAAAAAACACATGTTCCTCACATTTCTGTGGCAGAAAGTTCTGGAATCTGAGAGGAGCTACAAATTTCCTTCCACCCAGCGTTCCCCCAAGTCTCCCGATAAAAATGATACCTCACTTGCGTGGGTAGGCCTAGCGCCGGCGACAGGAAACACCCCAAAGCGCAACGTGGACACATCCTAAATTTTGGGAGAAAACAGAGGTGTTTTTTGCGAAGTGCCTACCTGTAGATTTTGGCCTCTAGCTCAGCCGGCACCTAGGGAAACCTACCAAACCTGTGCATTTCTGAAAACTAGAGACCTAGGGGAATCCAAGGAGGGGTAACTTGCGGGGCTCGGACCAGGTTCTGTTACCCAGAATCCTTTGCAAACCTCAAAATTTGGCTAAAAATGCACATGTTCCTCACATTTCTGTGGCAGAAAGTTCTGGAATCTGAGAGGAGCTACAAATTTCCTTCCACCCAGCGTTCCCCCAAGTCTCCCGATAAAAATGATACCTCACTTGCGTGGGTAGGCCTAGCGCCGGCGACAGGAAACACCCCAAAGCGCAACGTGGACACATCCTAAATTTTGGGAGAAAACAGAGGTGTTTTTTGCGAAGTGCCTACCTGTAGATTTTGGCCTCTAGCTCAGCCGGCACCTAGGGAAACCTACCAAACCTGTGCATTTCTGAAAACTAGAGACCTAGGGGAATCCAAGGAGGGGTGACTTGCGGGGCTCGGACCAGGTTCTGTTACCCAGAATCCTTTGCAAACCTCAAAATTTGGCTAAAAAAACACATGTTCCTCACATTTCTGTGGCAGAAAGTTCTGGAATCTGAGAGGAGCTACAAATTTCCTTCCACCCAGCGTTCCCCCAAGTCTCCCGATAAAAATGATACCTCACTTGCGCGGGTAGGCCTAGCGCCGGCGACAGGAAACACCCCAAAGCGCAACGTGGACACATCCTAAATTTTGGGAGAAAACAGAGGTGTTTTTTGCGAAGTGCCTACCTGTAGATTTTGGCCTCTAGCTCAGCCGGCACCTAGGGAAACCTACCAAACCTGTGCATTTCTGAAAACTAGAGACCTAGGGGAATCCAAGGAGGGGTGACTTGCGGGGCTCGGACCAGGTTCTGTTACCCAGAATCCTTTGCAAACCTCAAAATTTGGCTAAAAAAACACATGTTCCTCACATTTCTGTGGCAGAAAGTTCTGGGATCTGAGAGGAGCTACAAATTTCCTTCCACCCAGCGTTCCCCCAAGTCTCCCGATAAAAATGATACCTCACTTGCGTGGGTAGGCCTAGCGCCGGTGACAGGAAACACCCCAAAGCGCAACGTGGACACATCCTAAATTATGGGAGAAAACAGAGGTGTTTTTTGCGAAGTGCCTACCTGTAGATTTTGGCCTCTAGCTCAGCCGGCACCTAGGGAAACCTACCAAACCTGTGCATTTCTGAAAACTAGAGACCTAGGGGAATCCAAGGAGGGGTGACTTGCGGGGCTCGGACCAGGTTCTGTTACCCAGAATCCTTTGCAAACCTCAAAATTTGGCTAAAAAAACACATGTTCCTCACATTTCTGTGGCAGAAAGTTCTGGAATCTGAGAGGAGCTACAAATTTCCTTCCACCCAGCATTCCCCCAAGTCTCCCGATAAAAATGATACCTCACTTGCGTGGGTAGGCCTAGCGCCGGCGACAGGAAACACCCCAAAGCGCAACGTGGACACATCCTAAATTTTGGGAGAAAACAGAGGTGTTTTTTGCGAAGTGCCTACCTGTAGATTTTGGCCTCTAGCTCAGCCGGCACCTAGGGAAACCTACCAAACCTGTGCATTTCTGAAAACTAGAGACCTAGGGGAATCCAAGGAGGGGTAACTTGCGGGGCTCGGACCAGGTTCTGTTACCCAGAATCCTTTGCAAACCTCAAAATTTGGCTAAAAAAACACATGTTCCTCACATTTCTGTGGCAGAAAGTTCTGGAATCTGAGAGGAGCTACAAATTTCCTTCCACCCAGCGTTCCCCCAAGTCTCCCGATAAAAATGATACCTCACTTGCGTGGGTAGGCCTAGCGCCGGCGACAGGAAACACCCCAAAGCGCAACGTGGACACATCCTAAATTTTGGGAGAAAACAGAGGTGTTTTTTGCGAAGTGCCTACCTGTAGATTTTGGCCTCTAGCTCAGCCGGCACCTAGGGAAACCTACCAAACCTGTGCATTTCTGAAAACTAGAGACCTAGGGGAATCCAAGGAGGGGTGACTTGCGGGGCTCGGACCAGGTTCTGTTACCCAGAATCCTTTGCAAACCTCAAAATTTGGCTAAAAAAACACATGTTCCTCACATTTCTGTGGCAGAAAGTTCTGGAATCTGAGAGGAGCTACAAATTTCCTTCCACCCAGCGTTCCCCCAAGTCTCCCGATAAAAATTATACCTCACTTGCGCGGGTAGGCCTAGCGCCGGCGACAGGAAACACCCCAAAGCGCAACGTGGACACATCCTAAATTTTGGGAGAAAACAGAGGTGTTTTTTGCGAAGTGCCTACCTGTAGATTGTGGCCTCTAGCTCAGCCGGCACCTAGGGAAACCTACCAAACCTGTGCATTTCTGAAAACTAGAGACCTAGGGGAATCCAAGGAGGGGTGACTTGCGGGGCTCGGACCAGGTTCTGTTACCCAGAATCCTTTGCAAACCTCAAAATTTGGCTAAAAAAACACATGTTCCTCACATTTCTGTGGCAGAAAGTTCTGGAATCTGAGAGGAGCTACAAATTTCCTTCCACCCAGCGTTCCTCCAAGTCTCCCGATAAAAATGATACCTCACTTGCGTGGGTAGGCCTAGCGCCGGCGACAGGAAACACCCCAAAGCGCAACGTGGACACATCCTAAATTTTGGAAAAAAACAGAGGTGTTTTTTGCAAAGTGCCTACCTGTAGATTTTGGCCTCTAGCTCAGCCGGCACCTAGGGAAACCTACCAAACCTGTGCATTTCTGAAAACTAGAGACCTAGGGGAATCCAAGGAGGGGTGACTTGCGTGGCTCGGACCAGGTTCTGTTACCCAGAATCCTTTGCAAACCTCAAAATTTGGCTAAAAAAACACATGTTCCTCACATTTCTGTGGCAGAAAGTTCTGGAATCTGAGAGGAGCTACAAATTTCCTTCCACCCAGCGTTCCCCCAAGTCTCCCGATAAAAATGATACCTCACTTGCGTGAGTAGGCCTAGCGCCGGCGACAGTAAACACCCCAAAGCGCAACGTGGACACATCCTAAATTTTGGAAAAAAACAGAGGTGTTTTTTGCGAAGTGCCTACCTGTAGATTTTGGCCTCTAGCTCAGCCGGCACCTAGGGAAACCTACCAAACCTGTGCATTTCTGAAAACTAGAGACCTAGGGGAATCCAAGGAGGGGTGACTTGCGGGGCTCGGACCAGGTTCTGTTACCCAGAATCCTTTGCAAACCTCAAAATTTGGCTAAAAAAACACATGTTCCTCACATTTCTGTGGCAGAAAGTTCTGGAATCTGAGAGGAGCTACAAATTTCCTTCCACCCAGCGTTCCCCCAAGTCTCCCGATAAAAATGATACCTCACTTGCGTGGGTAGGCCTAGCGCCGGCGACAGGAAACACCCCAAAGCGCAACGTGGACACATCCTAAATTTTGGAAAAAAACAGAGGTGTTTTTTGCAAAGTGCCTACCTGTAGATTTTGGCCTCTAGCTCAGCCGGCACCTAGGGAAACCTACCAAACCTGTGCATTTCTGAAAACTAGAGACCTAGGGGAATCCAAGGAGGGGTGACTTGCGTGGCTCGGACCAGGTTCTGTTACCCAGAATCCTTTGCAAACCTCAAAATTTGGCTAAAAAAACACATGTTCCTCACATTTCTGTGGCAGAAAGTTCTGGAATCTGAGAGGAGCTACAAATTTCCTTCCACCCAGCGTTCCCCCAAGTCTCCCGATAAAAATGATACCTCACTTGCGTGAGTAGGCCTAGCGCCGGCGACAGTAAACACCCCAAAGCGCAACGTGGACACATCCTAAATTTTGGAAAAAAACAGAGGTGTTTTTTGCGAAGTGCCTACCTGTAGATTTTGGCCTCTAGCTCAGCCGGCACCTAGGGAAACCTACCAAACCTGTGCATTTCTGAAAACTAGAGACCTAGGGGAATCCAAGGAGGGGTGACTTGCGGGGCTCGGACCAGGTTCTGTTACCCAGAATCCTTTGCAAACCTCAAAATTTGGCTAAAAAAACACATGTTCCTCACATTTCTGTGGCAGAAAGTTCTGGGATCTGAGAGGAGCTACAAATTTCCTTCCACCCAGCGTTCCCCCAAGTCTCCCGATAAAAATGATACCTCACTTGCGTGGGTAGGCCTAGCGCCGGTGACAGGAAACACCCCAAAGCGCAACGTGGACACATCCTAAATTATGGGAGAAAACAGAGGTGTTTTTTGCGAAGTGCCTACCTGTAGATTTTGGCCTCTAGCTCAGCCGGCACCTAGGGAAACCTACCAAACCTGTGCATTTCTGAAAACTAGAGACCTAGGGGAATCCAAGGAGGGGTGACTTGCGGGGCTCGGACCAGGTTCTGTTACCCAGAATCCTTTGCAAACCTCAAAATTTGGCTAAAAAAACACATGTTCCTCACATTTCTGTGGCAGAAAGTTCTGGAATCTGAGAGGAGCTACAAATTTCCTTCCACCCAGCGTTCCCCCAAGTCTCCCGATAAAAATGATACCTCACTTGCGTGGGTAGGCCTAGCGCCGGCGACAGGAAACACCCCAAAGCGCAACGTGGACACATCCTAAATTTTGGGAGAAAACAGAGGTGTTTTTTGCGAAGTGCCTACCTGTAGATTTTGGCCTCTAGCTCAGCCGGCACCTAGGGAAACCTACCAAACCTGTGCATTTCTGAAAACTAGAGACCTAGGGGAATCCAAGGAGGGGTGACTTGCGGGGCTCGGACCAGGTTCTGTTACCCAGAATCCTTTGCAAACCTCAAAATTTGGCTAAAAAAACACATGTTCCTCACATTTCTGTGGCAGAAAGTTCTGGAATCTGAGAGGAGCTACAAATTTCCTTCCACCCAGCGTTCCCCCAAGTCTCCCGATAAAAATGATACCTCACTTGCGTGGGTAGGCCTAGCGCCGGCGACAGGAAACACCCCAAAGCGCAACGTGGACACATCCTAAATTTTGGGAGAAAACAGAGGTGTTTTTTGCGAAGTGCCTACCTGTAGATTTTGGCCTCTAGCTCAGCCGGCACCTAGGGAAACCTACCAAACCTGTGCATTTCTGAAAACTAGAGACCTAGGGGAATCCAAGGAGGGGTGACTTGCGGGGCTCGGACCAGGTTCTGTTACCCAGAATCCTTTGCAAACCTCAAAATTTGGCTAAAAAAACACATGTTCCTCACATTTCTGTGGCGGAAAGTTCTGGAATCTGAGAGGAGCTACAAATTTCCTTCCACCCAGCGTTCCCCCAAGTCTCCCGATAAAAATGATACCTCACTTGCGTGGGTAGGCCTAGCGCCGGCGACAGGAAACACCCCAAAGCGCAACGTGGACACATCCTAAATTTTGGGAGAAAACAGAGGTGTTTTTTGCGAAGTGCCTACCTGTAGATTTTGGCCTCTAGCTCAGCCGGCACCTAGGGAAACCTACCAAACCTGTGCATTTCTGAAAACTAGAGACCTAGGGGAATCCAAGGAGGGGTGACTTGCGGGGCTCGGACCAGGTTCTGTTACCCAGAATCCTTTGCAAACCTCAAAATTTGGCTAAAAAAACACATGTTCCTCACATTTCTGTGGCAGAAAGTTCTGGAATCTGAGAGGAGCTACAAATTTCCTTCCACCCAGCGTTCCCCCAAGTCTCCCGATAAAAATGATACCTCACTTGCGTGGGTAGGCCTAGCGCCGGCGACAGGAAACACCCCAAAGCGCAACGTGGACACATCCTACATTTTGGGAGAAAACAGAGGTGTTTTTTGCGAAGTGCCTACCTGTAGATTTTGGCCTCTAGCTCAGCCGGCACCTAGGGAAACCTACCAAACCTGTGCATTTCTGAAAACTAGAGACCTAGGGGAATCCAAGGAGGGGTGACTTGCGGGGCTCGGACCAGGTTCTGTTACCCAGAATCCTTTGCAAACCTCAAAATTTGGCTAAAAAAACACATGTTCCTCACATTTCTGTGGCAGAAAGTTCTGGAATCTGAGAGGAGCTACAAATTTCCTTCCACCCAGCGTTCCCCCAAGTCTCCCGATAAAAATGATACCTCACTTGCGTGGGTAGGCCTAGCGCCGGCGACAGGAAACACCCCAAAGCGCAACGTGGACACATCCTAAATTTTGGAAAAAAACAGAGGTGTTTTTTGCGAAGTGCCTACCTGTAGATTTTGGCCTCTAGCTCAGCCGGCACCTAGGGAAACCTACCAAACCTGTGCATTTCTGAAAACTAGAGACCTAGGGGAATCCAAGGAGGGGTGACTTGCGGGGCTCGGACCAGGTTCTGTTACCCAGAATCCTTTGCAAACCTCAAAATTTGGCTAAAAAAACACATGTTCCTCACATTTCTGTGGCAGAAAGTTCTGGGATCTGAGAGGAGCTACAAATTTCCTTCCACCCAGCGTTCCCCCAAGTCTCCCGATAAAAATGATACCTCACTTGCGTGGGTAGGCCTAGCGCCGGTGACAGGAAACACCCCAAAGCGCAACGTGGACACATCCTAAATTATGGGAGAAAACAGAGGTGTTTTTTGCGAAGTGCCTACCTGTAGATTTTGGCCTCTAGCTCAGCCGGCACCTAGGGAAACCTACCAAACCTGTGCATTTCTGAAAACTAGAGACCTAGGGGAATCCAAGGAGGGGTGACTTGCGGGGCTCGGACCAGGTTCTGTTACCCAGAATCCTTTGCAAACCTCAAAATTTGGCTAAAAAAACACATGTTCCTCACATTTCTGTGGCAGAAAGTTCTGGAATCTGAGAGGAGCTACAAATTTCCTTCCACCCAGCGTTCCCCCAAGTCTCCCGATAAAAATGATACCTCACTTGCGTGGGTAGGCCTAGCGCCGGCGACAGGAAACACCCCAAAGCGCAACGTGGACACATCCTAAATTTTGGGAGAAAACAGAGGTGTTTTTTGCGAAGTGCCTACCTGTAGATTTTGGCCTCTAGCTCAGCCGGCACCTAGGGAAACCTACCAAACCTGTGCATTTCTGAAAATTAGAGACCTAGGGGAATCCAAGGAGGGGTAACTTGCGGGGCTCGGACCAGGTTCTGTTACCCAGAATCCTTTGCAAACCTCAAAATTTGGCTAAAAAAACACATGTTCCTCACATTTCTGTGGCAGAAAGTTCTGGAATCTGAGAGGAGCTACAAATTTCCTTCCACCCAGCGTTCCCCCAAGTCTCCCGATAAAAATGATACCTCACTTGCGTGGGTAGGCCTAGCGCCGGCGACAGGAAACACCCCAAAGCGCAACGTGGACACATCCTAAATTTTGGGAGAAAACAGAGGTGTTTTTTGCGAAGTGCCTACCTGTAGATTTTGGCCTCTAGCTCAGCCGGCACCTAGGGAAACCTACCAAACCTGTGCATTTCTGAAAACTAGAGACCTAGGGGAATCCAAGGAGGGGTGACTTGCGGGGCTCGGACCAGGTTCTGTTACCCAGAATCCTTTGCAAACCTCAAAATTTGGCTAAAAAAACACATGTTCCTCACATTTCTGTGGCAGAAAGTTCTGGAATCTGAGAGGAGCTACAAATTTCCTTCCACCCAGCGTTCCCCCAAGTCTCCCGATAAAAATGATACCTCACTTGCGCGGGTAGGCCTAGCGCCGGCGACAGGAAACACCCCAAAGCGCAACGTGGACACATCCTAAATTTTGGGAGAAAACAGAGGTGTTTTTTGCGAAGTGCCTACCTGTAGATTGTGGCCTCTAGCTCAGCCGGCACCTAGGGAAACCTACCAAACCTGTGCATTTCTGAAAACTAGAGACCTAGGGGAATCCAAGGAGGGGTGACTTGCGGGGCTCGGACCAGGTTCTGTTACCCAGAATCCTTTGCAAACCTCAAAATTTGGCTAAAAAAACACATGTTCCTCACATTTCTGTGGCAGAAAGTTCTGGAATCTGAGAGGAGCTACAAATTTCCTTCCACCCAGCGTTCCCCCAAGTCTCCCGATAAAAATGATACCTCACTTGCGTGGGTAGGCCTAGCGCCGGCGACAGGAAACACCCCAAAGCGCAACGTGGACACATCCTAAATTTTGGAAAAAAACAGAGGTGTTTTTTGCAAAGTGCCTACCTGTAGATTTTGGCCTCTAGCTCAGCCGGCACCTAGGGAAACCTACCAAACCTGTGCATTTCTGAAAACTAGAGACCTAGGGGAATCCAAGGAGGGGTGACTTGCGGGGCTCGGACCAGGTTCTGTTACCCAGAATCCTTTGCAAACCTCAAAATTTGGCTAAAAAAACACATGTTCCTCACATTTCTGTGGCAGAAAGTTCTGGAATCTGAGAGGAGCTACAAATTTCCTTCCACCCAGCGTTCCCCCAAGTCTCCCGATAAAAATGATACCTCACTTGCGTGAGTAGGCCTAGCGCCGGCGACAGTAAACACCCCAAAGCGCAACGTGGACACATCCTAAATTTTGGAAAAAAACAGAGGTGTTTTTTGCGAAGTGCCTACCTGTAGATTTTGGCCTCTAGCTCAGCCGGCACCTAGGGAAACCTACCAAACCTGTGCATTTCTGAAAACTAGAGACCTAGGGGAATCCAAGGAGGGGTGACTTGCGGGGCTCGGACCAGGTTCTGTTACCCAGAATCCTTTGCAAACCTCAAAATTTGGCTAAAAAAACACATGTTCCTCACATTTCTGTGGCAGAAAGTTCTGGGATCTGAGAGGAGCTACAAATTTCCTTCCACCCAGCGTTCCCCCAAGTCTCCCGATAAAAATGATACCTCACTTGCGTGGGTAGGCCTAGCGCCGGTGACAGGAAACACCCCAAAGCGCAACGTGGACACATCCTAAATTATGGGAGAAAACAGAGGTGTTTTTTGCGAAGTGCCTACCTGTAGATTTTGGCCTCTAGCTCAGCCGGCACCTAGGGAAACCTACCAAACCTGTGCATTTCTGAAAACTAGAGACCTAGGGGAATCCAAGGAGGGGTGACTTGCGGGGCTCGGACCAGGTTCTGTTACCCAGAATCCTTTGCAAACCTCAAAATTTGGCTAAAAAAAACACATGTTCCTCACATTTCTGTGGCAGAAAGTTCTGGAATCTGAGAGGAGCTACAAATTTCCTTCCACCCAGCGTTCCCCCAAGTCTCCCGATAAAAATGATACCTCACTTGCGTGGGTAGGCCTAGCGCCGGCGACAGGAAACACCCCAAAGCGCAACGTGGACACATCCTAAATTTTGGGAGAAAACAGAGGTGTTTTTTGCGAAGTGCCTACCTGTAGATTTTGGCCTCTAGCTCAGCCGGCACCTAGGGAAACCTACCAAACCTGTGCATTTCCTGAAAACTAGAGACCTAGGGGAATCCAAGGAGGGGTGACTTGCGGGGCTCGGACCAGGTTCTGTTACCCAGAATCCTTTGCAAACCTCAAAATTTGGCTAAAAAAACACATGTTCCTCACATTTCTGTGGCGGAAAGTTCTGGAATCTGAGAGGAGCTACAAATTTCCTTCCACCCAGCGTTCCCCCAAGTCTCCCGATAAAAATGATACCTCACTTGCGTGGGTAGGCCTAGCGCCGGCGACAGGAAACACCCCAAAGCGCAACGTGGACACATCCTAAATTTTGGAAAAAAACAGAGGTGTTTTTTGCGAAGTGCCTACCTGTAGATTTTGGCCTCTAGCTCAGCCGGCACCTAGGGAAACCTACCAAACCTGTGCATTTCTGAAAACTAGAGACCTAGGGGAATCCAAGGAGGGGTGACTTGCGGGGCTCGGACCAGGTTCTGTTACCCAGAATCCTTTGCAAACCTCAAAATTTGGCTAAAAAAACACATGTTCCTCACATTTCTGTGGCAGAAAGTTCTGGAATCTGAGAGGAGCTACAAATTTCCTTCCACCCAGCGTTCCCCCAAGTCTCCCGATAAAAATGATACCTCACTTGCGTGGGTAGGCCTAGCGCCGGTGACAGGAAACACCCCAAAGCGCAACGTGGACACATCCTAAATTATGGGAGAAAACAGAGGTGTTTTTTGCGAAGTGCCTACCTGTAGATTTTGGCCTCTAGCTCAGCCGGCACCTAGGGAAACCTACCAAACCTGTGCATTTCTGAAAACTAGAGACCTAGGGGAATCCAAGGAGGGGTGACTTGCGGGGCTCGGACCAGGTTCTGTTACCCAGAATCCTTTGCAAACCTCAAAATTTGGCTAAAAAAACACATGTTCCTCACATTTCTGTGGCAGAAAGTTCTGGAATCTGAGAGGAGCTACAAATTTCCTTCCACCCAGTGTTCCCCCAAGTCTCCCGATAAAAATGATACCTCACTTGCGTGGGTAGGCCTAGCGCCGGCGACAGGAAACACCCCAAAGCGCAACGTGGACACATCCTAAATTTTGGGAGAAAACAGAGGTGTTTTTTGCGAAGTGCCTACCTGTAGATTTTGGCCTCTAGCTCAGCCGGCACCTAGGGAAACCTACCAAACCTGTGCATTTCTGAAAACTAGAGACCTAGGGGAATCCAAGGAGGGGTGACTTGCGGGGCTCGGACCAGGTTCTGTTACCCAGAATCCTTTGCAAACCTCAAAATTTGGCTAAAAAAACACATGTTCCTCACATTTCTGTGGCAGAAAGTTCTGGAATCTGAGAGGAGCTACAAATTTCCTTCCACCCAGCGTTCCCCCAAGTCTCCCGATAAAAATGATACCTCACTTGCGTGGGTAGGCCTAGCGCCGGCGACAGGAAACACCCCAAAGCGCAACGTGGACACATCCTAAATTTTGGGAGAAAACAGAGGTGTTTTTTGCGAAGTGCCTACCTGTAGATTTTGGCCTCTAGCTCAGCCGGCACCTAGGGAAACCTACCAAACCTGTGCATTTCTGAAAACTAGAGACCTAGGGGAATCCAAGGAGGGGTGACTTGCGGGGCTCGGACCAGGTTCTGTTACCCAGAATCCTTTGCAAACCTCAAAATTTGGCTAAAAAAACACATGTTCCTCACATTTCTGTGGCAGAAAGTTCTGGAATCTGAGAGGAGCTACAAATTTCCTTCCACCCAGCGTTCCCCCAAGTCTCCCGATAAAAATGATACCTCACTTGCGTGGGTAGGCCTAGCGCCGGCGACAGGAAACACCCCAAAGCGCAACGTGGACACATCCTAAATTTTGGAAAAAAACAGAGGTGTTTTTTGCGAAGTGCCTACCTGTAGATTTTGGCCTCTAGCTCAGCCGGCACCTAGGGAAACCTACCAAACCTGTGCATTTCTGAAAACTAGAGACCTAGGGGAATCCAAGGAGGGGTGACTTGCGGGGCTCGGACCAGGTTCTGTTACCCAGAATCCTTTGCAAACCTCAAAATTTGGCTAAAAAAACACATGTTCCTCACATTTCTGTGGCAGAAAGTTCTGGAATCTGAGAGGAGCTACAAATTTCCTTCCACCCAGCGTTCCCCCAAGTCTCCCGATAAAAATGATACCTCACTTGCGTGAGTAGGCCTAGCGCCGGCGACAGTAAACACCCCAAAGCGCAACGTGGACACATCCTAAATTTTGGAAAAAAACAGAGGTGTTTTTTGCGAAGTGCCTACCTGTAGATTTTGGCCTCTAGCTCAGCCGGCACCTAGGGAAACCTACCAAACCTGTGCATTTCTGAAAACTAGAGACCTAGGGGAATCCAAGGAGGGGTGACTTGCGGGGCTCGGACCAGGTTCTGTTACCCAGAATCCTTTGCAAACCTCAAAATTTGGCTAAAAAAAACACATGTTCCTCACATTTCTGTGGCAGAAAGTTCTGGAATCTGAGAGGAGCTACAAATTTCCTTCCACCCAGCGTTCCCCCAAGTTTCCCGATAAAAATGATACCTCACTTGCGCGGGTAGGCCTAGCGCCGGCGACAGGAAACACCCCAAAGCGCAACGTGGACACATCCTAAATTTTGGGAGAAAACAGAGGTGTTTTTTGCGAAGTGCCTACCTGTAGATTTTGGCCTCTAGCTCAGCCGGCACCTAGGGAAACCTACCAAACCTGTGCATTTCTGAAAACTAGAGACCTAGGGGAATCCAAGGAGGGGTGACTTGCGGGGCTCGGACCAGGTTCTGTTACCCAGAATCCTTTGCAAACCTCAAAATTTGGCTAAAAAAACACATGTTCCTCACATTTCTGTGGCAGAAAGTTCTGGAATCTGAGAGGAGCTACAAATTTCCTTCCACCCAGCGTTCCCCCAAGTCTCCCGATAAAAATGATACCTCACTTGCGTGGGTAGGCCTAGCGCCGGCGACAGGAAACACCCCAAAGCGCAACGTGGACACATCCTAAATTTTGGGAGAAAACAGAGGTGTTTTTTGCGAAGTGCCTACCTGTAGATTTTGGCCTCTAGCTCAGCCGGCACCTAGGGAAACCTACCAAACCTGTGCATTTCTGAAAACTAGAGACCTAGGGGAATCCAAGGAGGGGTGACTTGCGGGGCTCGGACCAGGTTCTGTTACCCAGAATCCTTTGCAAACCTCAAAATTTGGCTAAAAAAACACATGTTCCTCACATTTCTGTGGCAGAAAGTTCTGGAATCTGAGAGGAGCTACAAATTTCCTTCCACCCAGCGTTCCCCCAAGTCTCCCGATAAAAATGATACCTCACTTGCGCGGGTAGGCCTAGCGCCGGCGACAGGAAACACCCCAAAGCGCAACGTGGACACATCCTAAATTTTGGGAGAAAACAGAGGTGTTTTTTGCGAAGTGCCTACCTGTAGATTGTGGCCTCTAGCTCAGCCGGCACCTAGGGAAACCTACCAAATCTGTGCATTTCTGAAAACTAGAGACCTAGGGGAATCCAAGGAGGGGTGACTTGCGGGGCTCGGACCAGGTTCTGTTACCCAGAATCCTTTGCAAACCTCAAAATTTGGCTAAAAAAACACATGTTCCTCACATTTCTGTGGCAGAAAGTTCTGGAATCTGAGAGGAGCTACAAATTTCCTTCCACCCAGCGTTCCCCCAAGACTCCCGATAAAAATGATACCTCACTTGCGTGGGTAGGCCTAGCGCCGGCGACAGGAAACACCCCAAAGCGCAACGTGGACACATCCTAAATTTTGGAAAAAAACAGAGGTGTTTTTTGCAAAGTGCCTACCTGTAGATTTTGGCCTCTAGCTCAGCCGGCACCTAGGGAAACCTACCAAACCTGTGCATTTCTGAAAACTAGAGACCTAGGGGAATCCAAGGAGGGGTGACTTGCGGGGCTCGGACCAGGTTCTGTTACCCAGAATCCTTTGCAAACCTCAAAATTTGGCTAAAAAAAACACATGTTCCTCACATTTCTGTGGCAGAAAGTTCTGGAATCTGAGAGGAGCTACAAATTTCCTTCCACCCAGCGTTCCCCCAAGTCTCCCGATAAAAATGATACCTCACTTGCGTGAGTAGGCCTAGCGCCGGCGACAGTAAACACCCCAAAGCGCAACGTGGACACATCCTAAATTTTGGAAAAAAACAGAGGTGTTTTTTGCGAAGTGCCTACCTGTAGATTTTGGCCTCTAGCTCAGCCGGCACCTAGGGAAACCTACCAAACCTGTGCATTTCTGAAAACTAGAGACCTAGGGGAATCCAAGGAGGGGTGACTTGCGGGGCTCGGACCAGGTTCTGTTACCCAGAATCCTTTGCAAACCTCAAAATTTGGCTAAAAAAACACATGTTCCTCACATTTCTGTGGCAGAAAGTTCTGGGATCTGAGAGGAGCTACAAATTTCCTTCCACCCAGCGTTCCCCCAAGTCTCCCGATAAAAATGATACCTCACTTGCGTGGGTAGGCCTAGCGCCGGTGACAGGAAACACCCCAAAGCGCAACGTGGACACATCCTAAATTATGGGAGAAAACAGAGGTGTTTTTTGCGAAGTGCCTACCTGTAGATTTTGGCCTCTAGCTCAGCCGGCACCTAGGGAAACCTACCAAACCTGTGCATTTCTGAAAACTAGAGACCTAGGGGAATCCAAGGAGGGGTGACTTGCGGGGCTCGGACCAGGTTCTGTTACCCAGAATCCTTTGCAAACCTCAAAATTTGGCTAAAAAAACACATGTTCCTCACATTTCTGTGGCAGAAAGTTCTGGAATCTGAGAGGAGCTACAAATTTCCTTCCACCCAGCGTTCCCCCAAGTCTCCCGATAAAAATGATACCTCACTTGCGTGGGTAGGCCTAGCGCCGGCGACAGGAAACACCCCAAAGCGCAACGTGGACACATCCTAAATTTTGGGAGAAAACAGAGGTGTTTTTTGCGAAGTGCCTACCTGTAGATTTTGGCCTCTAGCTCAGCCGGCACCTAGGGAAACCTCCCAAACCTGTGCATTTCTGAAAACTAGAGACCTAGGGGAATCCAAGGAGGGGTGACTTGCGGGGCTCGGACCAGGTTCTGTTACCCAGAATCCTTTGCAAACCTCAAAATTTGGCTTAAAAAACACATGTTCCTCACATTTCTGTGGCAGAAAGTTCTGGAATCTGAGAGGAGCTACAAATTTCCTTCCACCCAGCGTTCCCCCAAGTCTCCCGATAAAAATGATACCTCACTTGCGTGGGTAGGCCTAGCGCCGGCGACAGGAAACACCCCAAAGCGCAACGTGGACACATCCTAAATTTTGGGAGAAAACAGAGGTGTTTTTTGCGAAGTGCCTACCTGTAGATTTTGGCCTCTAGCTCAGCCGGCACCTAGGGAAACCTACCAAACCTGTGCATTTCTGAAAACTAGAGACCTAGGGGAATCCAAGGAGGGGTGACTTGCGGGGCTCGGACCAGGTTCTGTTACCCAGAATCCTTTGCAAACCTCAAAATTTGGCTAAAAAAACACATGTTCCTCACATTTCTGTGGCAGAAAGTTCTGGAATCTGAGAGGAGCTACAAATTTCCTTCCACCCAGCGTTCCCCCAAGTCTCCCGATAAAAATGATACCTCACTTGCGTGAGTAGGCCTAGCGCCGGCGACAGTAAACACCCCAAAGCGCAACGTGGACACATCCTAAATTTTGGAAAAAAACAGAGGTGTTTTTTGCGAAGTGCCTACCTGTAGATTTTGGCCTCTAGCTCAGCCGGCACCTAGGGAAACCTACCAAACCTGTGCATTTCTGAAAACTAGAGACCTAGGGGAATCCAAGGAGGGGTGACTTGCGGGGCTCGGACCAGGTTCTGTTACCCAGAATCCTTTGCAAACCTCAAAATTTGGCTAAAAAAACACATGTTCCTCACATTTCTGTGGCAGAAAGTTCTGGAATCTGAGAGGAGCTACAAATTTCCTTCCACCCAGCGTTCCCCCAAGTCTCCCGATAAAAATGATACCTCACTTGCGTGGGTAGGCCTAGCGCCGGTGACAGGAAACACCCCAAAGCGCAACGTGGACACATCCTAAATTATGGGAGAAAACAGAGGTGTTTTTTGCGAAGTGCCTACCTGTAGATTTTGGCCTCTAGCTCAGCCGGCACCTAGGGAAACCTACCAAACCTGTGCATTTCTGAAAACTAGAGACCTAGGGGAATCCAAGGAGGGGTGACTTGCGGGGCTCGGACCAGGTTCTGTTACCCAGAATCCTTTGCAAACCTCAAAATTTGGCTAAAAAAACACATGTTCCTCACATTTCTGTGGCAGAAAGTTCTGGAATCTGAGAGGAGCTACAAATTTCCTTCCACCCAGCGTTCCCCCAAGTCTCCCGATAAAAATGATACCTCACTTGCGTGGGTAGGCCTAGCGCCGGCGACAGGAAACACCCCAAAGCGCAACGTGGACACATCCTAAATTTTGGGAGAAAACAGAGGTGTTTTTTGCGAAGTGCCTACCTGTAGATTTTGGCCTCTAGCTCAGCCGGCACCTAGGGAAACCTACCAAACCTGTGCATTTCTGAAAACTAGAGACCTAGGGGAATCCAAGGAGGGGTGACTTGCGGGGCTCGGACCAGGTTCTGTTACCCAGAATCCTTTGCAAACCTCAAAATTTGGCTAAAAAAACACATGTTCCTCACATTTCTGTGGCAGAAAGTTCTGGAATCTGAGAGGAGCTACAAATTTCCTTCCACCCAGCGTTCCCCCAAGTCTCCCGATAAAAATGATACCTCACTTGCGTGGGTAGGCCTAGCGCCGGCGACAGGAAACACCCCAAAGCGCAACGTGGACACATCCTAAATTTTGGAAAAAAACAGAGGTGTTTTTTGCGAAGTGCCTACCTGTAGATTTTGGCCTCTAGCTCAGCCGGCACCTAGGGAAACCTACCAAACCTGTGCATTTCTGAAAACTAGAGACCTAGGGGAATCCAAGGAGGGGTGACTTGCGGGGCTCGGACCAGGTTCTGTTACCCAGAATCCTTTGCAAACCTCAAAATTTGGCTAAAAAAACACATGTTCCTCACATTTCTGTGGCAGAAAGTTCTGGAATCTGAGAGGAGCTACAAATTTCCTTCTACCCAGCGTTCCCCCAAGTCTCCCGATAAAAATGATACCTCACTTGCGCGGGTAGGCCTAGCGCCGGCGACAGGAAACACCCCAAAGCGCAACGTGGACACATCCTAAATTTTGGGAGAAAACAGAGGTGTTTTTTGCGAAGTGCCTACCTGTAGATTGTGGCCTCTAGCTCAGCCGGCACCTAGGGAAACATACCAAACCTGTGCATTTCTGAAAACTAGAGACCTAGGGGAATCCAAGGAGGGGTGACTTGCGGGGCTCGGACCAGGTTCTGTTACCCAGAATCCTTTGCAAACCTCAAAATTTGGCTAAAAAAACACATGTTCCTCACATTTCTGTGGCAGAAAGTTCTGGAATCTGAGAGGAGCTACAAATTTCCTTCCACCCAGCGTTCCCCCAAGTCTCCCGATAAAAATGATACCTCACTTGCGTGAGTAGGCCTAGCGCCGGCGACAGTAAACACCCCAAAGCGCAACGTGGACACATCCTAAATTTTGGAAAAAAACAGAGGTGTTTTTTGCGAAGTGCCTACCTGTAGATTTTGGCCTCTAGCTCAGCCGGCACCTAGGGAAACCTACCAAACCTGTGCATTTCTGAAAACTAGAGACCTAGGGGAATCCAAGGAGGGGTGACTTGCGGGGCTCGGACCAGGTTCTGTTACCCAGAATCCTTTGCAAACCTCAAAATTTGGCTAAAAAAACACATGTTCCTCACATTTCTGTGGCAGAAAGTTCTGGAATCTGAGAGGAGCTACAAATTTCCTTCCACCCAGCGTTCCCCCAAGTCTCCCGATAAAAATGATACCTCACTTGCGTGAGTAGGCCTAGCGCCGGCGACAGTAAACACCCCAAAGCGCAACGTGGACACATCCTAAATTTTGGAAAAAAACAGAGGTGTTTTTTGCGAAGTGCCTACCTGTAGATTTTGGCCTCTAGCTCAGCCGGCACCTAGGGAAACCTACCAAACCTGTGCATTTCTGAAAACTAGAGACCTAGGGGAATCCAAGGAGGGGTGACTTGCGGGGCTCGGACCAGGTTCTGTTACCCAGAATCCTTTGCAAACCTCAAAATTTGGCTAAAAAAACACATGTTCCTCACATTTCTGTGGCAGAAAGTTCTGGAATCTGAGAGGAGCTACAAATTTCCTTCCACCCAGCGTTCCCCCAAGTCTCCCGATAAAAATGATACCTCACTTGCGTGAGTAGGCCTAGCGCCGGCGACAGTAAACACCCCAAAGCGCAACGTGGACACATCCTAAATTTTGGAAAAAAACAGAGGTGTTTTTTGCGAAGTGCCTACCTGTAGATTTTGGCCTCTAGCTCAGCCGGCACCTAGGGAAACCTACCAAACCTGTGCATTTCTGAAAACTAGAGACCTAGGGGAATCCAAGGAGGGGTGACTTGCGGGGCTCGGACCAGGTTCTGTTACCCAGAATCCTTTGCAAACCTCAAAATTTGGCTAAAAAAACACATGTTCCTCACATTTCTGTGGCAGAAAGTTCTGGGATCTGAGAGGAGCTACAAATTTCCTTCCACCCAGCGTTCCCCCAAGTCTCCCGATAAAAATGATACCTCACTTGCGTGGGTAGGCCTAGCGCCGGTGACAGGAAACACCCCAAAGCGCAACGTGGACACATCCTAAATTATGGGAGAAAACAGAGGTGTTTTTTGCGAAGTGCCTACCTGTAGATTTTGGCCTCTAGCTCAGCCGGCACCTAGGGAAACCTACCAAACCTGTGCATTTCTGAAAACTAGAGACCTAGGGGAATCCAAGGAGGGGTGACTTGCGGGGCTCGGACCAGGTTCTGTTACCCAGAATCCTTTGCAAACCTCAAAATTTGGCTAAAAAAACACATGTTCCTCACATTTCTGTGGCAGAAAGTTCTGGAATCTGAGAGGAGCTACAAATTTCCTTCCACCCAGCGTTCCCCCAAGTCTCCCGATAAAAATGATACCTCACTTGCGTGGGTAGGCCTAGCGCCGGCGACAGGAAACACCCCAAAGCGCAACGTGGACACATCCTAAATTATGGGAGAAAACAGAGGTGTTTTTTGCGAAGTGCCTACCTGTAGATTTTGGCCTCTAGCTCAGCCGGCACCTAGGGAAACCTACCAAACCTGTGCATTTCTGAAAACTAGAGACGTAGGGGAATCCAAGGAGGGGTGACTTGCGGGGCTCGGACCAGGTTCTGTTACCCAGAATCCTTTGCAAACCTCAAAATTTGGCTAAAAAAACACATGTTCCTCACATTTCTGTGGCAGAAAGTTCTGGAATCTGAGAGGAGCTACAAATTTCCTTCCACCCAGCGTTCCCCCAAGTCTCCCGATAAAAATGATACCTCACTTGCGTGGGTAGGCCTAGCGCCGGCGACAGGAAACACCCCAAAGCGCAACGTGGACACATCCTAAATTTTGGAAAAAAACAGAGGTGTTTTTTGCGAAGTGCCTACCTGTAGATTTTGGCCTCTAGCTCAGCCGGCACCTAGGGAAACCTACCAAACCTGTGCATTTCTGAAAACTAGAGACCTAGGGGAATCCAAGGAGGGGTGACTTGCGGGGCTCGGACCAGGTTCTGTTACCCAGAATCCTTTGCAAACCTCAAAATTTGGCTAAAAAAACACATGTTCCTCACATTTCTGTGGCAGAAAGTTCTGGAATCTGAGAGGAGCTACAAATTTCCTTCTACCCAGCGTTCCCCCAAGTCTCCCGATAAAAATGATACCTCACTTGCGCGGGTAGGCCTAGCGCCGGCGACAGGAAACACCCCAAAGCGCAACGTGGACACATCCTAAATTTTGGGAGAAAACAGAGGTGTTTTTTGCGAAGTGCCTACCTGTAGATTGTGGCCTCTAGCTCAGCCGGCACCTAGGGAAACATACCAAACCTGTGCATTTCTGAAAACTAGAGACCTAGGGGAATCCAAGGAGGGGTGACTTGCGGGGCTCGGACCAGGTTCTGTTACCCAGAATCCTTTGCAAACCTCAAAATTTGGCTAAAAAAACACATGTTCCTCACATTTCTGTGGCAGAAAGTTCTGGAATCTGAGAGGAGCTACAAATTTCCTTCCACCCAGCGTTCCCCCAAGTCTCCCGATAAAAATGATACCTCACTTGCGTGAGTAGGCCTAGCGCCGGCGACAGTAAACACCCCAAAGCGCAACGTGGACACATCCTAAATTTTGGAAAAAAACAGAGGTGTTTTTTGCGAAGTGCCTACCTGTAGATTTTGGCCTCTAGCTCAGCCGGCACCTAGGGAAACCTACCAAACCTGTGCATTTCTGAAAACTAGAGACCTAGGGGAATCCAAGGAGGGGTGACTTGCGGGGCTCGGACCAGGTTCTGTTACCCAGAATCCTTTGCAAACCTCAAAATTTGGCTAAAAAAACACATGTTCCTCACATTTCTGTGGCAGAAAGTTCTGGAATCTGAGAGGAGCTACAAATTTCCTTCCACCCAGCGTTCCCCCAAGTCTCCCGATAAAAATGATACCTCACTTGCGTGAGTAGGCCTAGCGCCGGCGACAGTAAACACCCCAAAGCGCAACGTGGACACATCCTAAATTTTGGAAAAAAACAGAGGTGTTTTTTGCGAAGTGCCTACCTGTAGATTTTGGCCTCTAGCTCAGCCGGCACCTAGGGAAACCTACCAAACCTGTGCATTTCTGAAAACTAGAGACCTAGGGGAATCCAAGGAGGGGTGACTTGCGGGGCTCGGACCAGGTTCTGTTACCCAGAATCCTTTGCAAACCTCAAAATTTGGCTAAAAAAACACATGTTCCTCACATTTCTGTGGCAGAAAGTTCTGGAATCTGAGAGGAGCTACAAATTTCCTTCCACCCAGCGTTCCCCCAAGTCTCCCGATAAAAATGATACCTCACTTGCGTGAGTAGGCCTAGCGCCGGCGACAGTAAACACCCCAAAGCGCAACGTGGACACATCCTAAATTTTGGAAAAAAACAGAGGTGTTTTTTGCGAAGTGCCTACCTGTAGATTTTGGCCTCTAGCTCAGCCGGCACCTAGGGAAACCTACCAAACCTGTGCATTTCTGAAAACTAGAGACCTAGGGGAATCCAAGGAGGGGTGACTTGCGGGGCTCGGACCAGGTTCTGTTACCCAGAATCCTTTGCAAACCTCAAAATTTGGCTAAAAAAACACATGTTCCTCACATTTCTGTGGCAGAAAGTTCTGGGATCTGAGAGGAGCTACAAATTTCCTTCCACCCAGCGTTCCCCCAAGTCTCCCGATAAAAATGATACCTCACTTGCGTGGGTAGGCCTAGCGCCGGTGACAGGAAACACCCCAAAGCGCAACGTGGACACATCCTAAATTATGGGAGAAAACAGAGGTGTTTTTTGCGAAGTGCCTACCTGTAGATTTTGGCCTCTAGCTCAGCCGGCACCTAGGGAAACCTACCAAACCTGTGCATTTCTGAAAACTAGAGACCTAGGGGAATCCAAGGAGGGGTGACTTGCGGGGCTCGGACCAGGTTCTGTTACCCAGAATCCTTTGCAAACCTCAAAATTTGGCTAAAAAAACACATGTTCCTCACATTTCTGTGGCAGAAAGTTCTGGAATCTGAGAGGAGCTACAAATTTCCTTCCACCCAGCGTTCCCCCAAGTCTCCCGATAAAAATGATACCTCACTTGCGTGGGTAGGCCTAGCGCCGGCGACAGGAAACACCCCAAAGCGCAACGTGGACACATCCTAAATTTTGGGAGAAAACAGAGGTGTTTTTTGCGAAGTGCCTACCTGTAGATTTTGGCCTCTAGCTCAGCCGGCACCTAGGGAAACCTCCCAAACCTGTGCATTTCTGAAAACTAGAGACCTAGGGGAATCCAAGGAGGGGTGACTTGCGGGGCTCGGACCAGGTTCTGTTACCCAGAATCCTTTGCAAACCTCAAAATTTGGCTAAAAAAACACATGTTCCTCACATTTCTGTGGCAGAAAGTTCTGGAATCTGAGAGGAGCTACAAATTTCCTTCCACCCAGCGTTCCCCCAAGTCTCCCGATAAAAATGATACCTCACTTGCGTGGGTAGGCCTAGCGCCGGCGACAGGAAACACCCCAAAGCGCAACGTGGACACATCCTAAATTTTGGGAGAAAACAGAGGTGTTTTTTGCGAAGTGCCTACCTGTAGATTTTGGCCTCTAGCTCAGCCGGCACCTAGGGAAACCTACCAAACCTGTGCATTTCTGAAAACTAGAGACCTAGGGGAATCCAAGGAGGGGTGACTTGCGGGGCTCGGACCAGGTTCTGTTACCCAGAATCCTTTGCAAACCTCAAAATTTGGCTAAAAAAACACATGTTCCTCACATTTCTGTGGCAGAAAGTTCTGGAATCTGAGAGGAGCTACAAATTTCCTTCCACCCAGCGTTCCCCCAAGTCTCCCGATAAAAATGATACCTCACTTGCGTGAGTAGGCCTAGCGCCGGCGACAGTAAACACCCCAAAGCGCAACGTGGACACATCCTAAATTTTGGAAAAAAACAGAGGTGTTTTTTGCGAGGTGCCTACCTGTAGATTTTGGCCTCTAGCTCAGCCGGCACCTAGGGAAACCTACCAAACCTGTGCATTTCTGAAAACTAGAGACCTAGGGGAATCCAAGGAGGGGTGACTTGCGGGGCTCGGACCAGGTTCTGTTACCCAGAATCCTTTGCAAACCTCAAAATTTGGCTAAAAAAACACATGTTCCTCACATTTCTGTGGCAGAAAGTTCTGGAATCTGAGAGGAGCTACAAATTTCCTTCCACCCAGCGTTCCCCCAAGTCTCCCGATAAAAATGATACCTCACTTGCGTGGGTAGGCCTAGCGCCGGTGACAGGAAACACCCCAAAGCGCAACGTGGACACATCCTAAATTATGGGAGAAAACAGAGGTGTTTTTTGCGAAGTGCCTACCTGTAGATTTTGGCCTCTAGCTCAGCCGGCACCTAGGGAAACCTACCAAACCTGTGCATTTCTGAAAACTAGAGACCTAGGGGAATCCAAGGAGGGGTGACTTGCGGGGCTCGGACCAGGTTCTGTTACCCAGAATCCTTTGCAAACCTCAAAATTTGGCTAAAAAAACACATGTTCCTCACATTTCTGTGGCAGAAAGTTCTGGAATCTGAGAGGAGCTACAAATTTCCTTCCACCCAGCGTTCCCCCAAGTCTCCCGATAAAAATGATACCTCACTTGCGTGGGTAGGCCTAGCGCCGGCGACAGGAAACACCCCAAAGCGCAACGTGGACACATCCTAAATTTTGGGAGAAAACAGAGGTGTTTTTTGCGAAGTGCCTACCTGTAGATTTTGGCCTCTAGCTCAGCCGGCACCTAGGGAAACCTACCAAACCTGTGCATTTCTGAAAACTAGAGACCTAGGGGAATCCAAGGAGGGGTGACTTGCGGGGCTCGGACCAGGTTCTGTTACCCAGAATCCTTTGCAAACCTCAAAATTTGGCTAAAAAAACACATGTTCCTCACATTTCTGTGGCAGAAAGTTCTGGAATCTGAGAGGAGCTACAAATTTCCTTCCACCCAGCGTTCCCCCAAGTCTCCCGATAAAAATGATACCTCACTTGCGTGGGTAGGCCTAGCGCCGGCGACAGGAAACACCCCAAAGCGCAACGTGGACACATCCTAAATTTTGGAAAAAAACAGAGGTGTTTTTTGCGAAGTGCCTACCTGTAGATTTTGGCCTCTAGCTCAGCCGGCACCTAGGGAAACCTACCAAACCTGTGCATTTCTGAAAACTAGAGACCTAGGGGAATCCAAGGAGGGGTGACTTGCGGGGCTCGGACCAGGTTCTGTTACCCAGAATCCTTTGCAAACCTCAAAATTTGGCTAAAAAAACACATGTTCCTCACATTTCTGTGGCAGAAAGTTCTGGAATCTGAGAGGAGCTACAAATTTCCTTCTACCCAGCGTTCCCCCAAGTCTCCCGATAAAAATGATACCTCACTTGCGCGGGTAGGCCTAGCGCCGGCGACAGGAAACACCCCAAAGCGCAACGTGGACACATCCTAAATTTTGGGAGAAAACAGAGGTGTTTTTTGCGAAGTGCCTACCTGTAGATTGTGGCCTCTAGCTCAGCCGGCACCTAGGGAAACATACCAAACCTGTGCATTTCTGAAAACTAGAGACCTAGGGGAATCCAAGGAGGGGTGACTTGCGGGGCTCGGACCAGGTTCTGTTACCCAGAATCCTTTGCAAACCTCAAAATTTGGCTAAAAAAACACATGTTCCTCACATTTCTGTGGCAGAAAGTTCTGGAATCTGAGAGGAGCTACAAATTTCCTTCCACCCAGCGTTCCCCCAAGTCTCCCGATAAAAATGATACCTCACTTGCGTGAGTAGGCCTAGCGCCGGCGACAGTAAACACCCCAAAGCGCAACGTGGACACATCCTAAATTTTGGAAAAAAACAGAGGTGTTTTTTGCGAAGTGCCTACCTGTAGATTTTGGCCTCTAGCTCAGCCGGCACCTAGGGAAACCTACCAAACCTGTGCATTTCTGAAAACTAGAGACCTAGGGGAATCCAAGGAGGGGTGACTTGCGGGGCTCGGACCAGGTTCTGTTACCCAGAATCCTTTGCAAACCTCAAAATTTGGCTAAAAAAACACATGTTCCTCACATTTCTGTGGCAGAAAGTTCTGGAATCTGAGAGGAGCTACAAATTTCCTTCCACCCAGCGTTCCCCCAAGTCTCCCGATAAAAATGATACCTCACTTGCGTGGGTAGGCCTAGCGCCGGTGACAGGAAACACCCCAAAGCGCAACGTGGACACATCCTAAATTATGGGAGAAAACAGAGGTGTTTTTTGCGAAGTGCCTACCTGTAGATTTTGGCCTCTAGCTCAGCCGGCACCTAGGGAAACCTACCAAACCTGTGCATTTCTGAAAACTAGAGACCTAGGGGAATCCAAGGAGGGGTGACTTGCGGGGCTCGGACCAGGTTCTGTTACCCAGAATCCTTTGCAAACCTCAAAATTTGGCTAAAAAAACACATGTTCCTCACATTTCTGTGGCAGAAAGTTCTGGAATCTGAGAGGAGCTACAAATTTCCTTCCACCCAGCGTTCCCCCAAGTCTCCCGATAAAAATGATACCTCACTTGCGTGGGTAGGCCTAGCGCCGGCGACAGGAAACACCCCAAAGCGCAACGTGGACACATCCTAAATTTTGGGAGAAAACAGAGGTGTTTTTTGCGAAGTGCCTACCTGTAGATTTTGGCCTCTAGCTCAGCCGGCACCTAGGGAAACCTACCAAACCTGTGCATTTCTGAAAACTAGAGACCTAGGGGAATCCAAGGAGGGGTGACTTGCGGGGCTCGGACCAGGTTCTGTTACCCAGAATCCTTTGCAAACCTCAAAATTTGGCTAAAAAAACACATGTTCCTCACATTTCTGTGGCAGAAAGTTCTGGAATCTGAGAGGAGCTACAAATTTCCTTCCACCCAGCGTTCCCCCAAGTCTCCCGATAAAAATGATACCTCACTTGCGTGGGTAGGCCTAGCGCCGGCGACAGGAAACACCCCAAAGCGCAACGTGGACACATCCTAAATTTTGGGAGAAAACAGAGGTGTTTTTTGCGAAGTGCCTACCTGTAGATTTTGGCCTCTAGCTCAGCCGGCACCTAGGGAAACCTACCAAACCTGTGCATTTCTGAAAACTAGAGACCTAGGGGAATCCAAGGAGGGGTGACTTGCGGGGCTCGGACCAGGTTCTGTTACCCAGAATCCTTTGCAAACCTCAAAATTTGGCTAAAAAAACACATGTTCCTCACATTTCTGTGGCAGAAAGTTCTGGAATCTGAGAGGAGCTACAAATTTCCTTCCACCCAGCGTTCCCCCAAGTCTCCCGATAAAAATGATACCTCACTTGCGTGGGTAGGCCTAGCGCCGGCGACAGGAAACACCCCAAAGCGCAACGTGGACACATCCTAAATTTTGGGAGAAAACAGAGGTGTTTTTTGCGAAGTGCCTACCTGTAGATTTTGGCCTCTAGCTCAGCCGGCACCTAGGGAAACCTACCAAACCTGTGCATTTCTGAAAACTAGAGACCTAGGGGAATCCAAGGAGGGGTGACTTGCGGGGCTCGGACCAGGTTCTGTTACCCAGAATCCTTTGCAAACCTCAAAATTTGGCTAAAAAAACACATGTTCCTCACATTTCTGTGGCAGAAAGTTCTGGAATCTGAGAGGAGCTACAAATTTCCTTCCACCCAGCGTTCCCCCAAGTCTCCCGATAAAAATGATACCTCACTTGCGTGGGTAGGCCTAGCGCCGGCGACAGGAAACACCCCAAAGCGCAACGTGGACACATCCTAAATTTTGGAAAAAAACAGAGGTGTTTTTTGCGAAGTGCCTACCTGTAGATTTTGGCCTCTAGCTCAGCCGGCACCTAGGGAAACCTACCAAACCTGTGCATTTCTGAAAACTAGAGACCTAGGGGAATCCAAGGAGGGGTGACTTGCGGGGCTCGGACCAGGTTCTGTTACCCAGAATCCTTTGCAAACCTCAAAATTTGGCTAAAAAAACACATGTTCCTCACATTTCTGTGGCAGAAAGTTCTGGAATCTGAGAGGAGCTACAAATTTCCTTCTACCCAGCGTTCCCCCAAGTCTCCCGATAAAAATGATACCTCACTTGCACGGGTAGGCCTAGCGCCGGCGACAGGAAACACCCCAAAGCGCAACGTGGACACATCCTAAATTTTGGGAGAAAACAGAGGTGTTTTTTGCGAAGTGCCTACCTGTAGATTGTGGCCTCTAGCTCAGCCGGCACCTAGGGAAACCTACCAAACCTGTGCATT
The DNA here is from genome assembly GCF_031143425.1 of Pleurodeles waltl. Lineage (NCBI taxonomy): Eukaryota > Metazoa > Chordata > Amphibia > Caudata > Salamandridae > Pleurodeles > Pleurodeles waltl. Next base: position 936,229,666 of record NC_090442.1, on the reverse strand, counting down.
TCTGAAAACTAGAGACCTAGGGGAATCCAAGGAGGGGTGACTTGCGGGGCTCGGACCAGGTTCTGTTACCCAGAATCCTTTGCAAACCTCAAAATTTGGCTAAAAAAACACATGTTCCTCACATTTCTGTGGCAGAAAGTTCTGGAATCTGAGAGGAGCTACAAATTTCCTTCTACCCAGCGTTCCCCCAAGTCTCCCGATAAAAATGATACCTCACTTGCGCGGGTAGGCCTAGCGCCGGCGACAGGAAACACCCCAAAGCGCAACGTGGACACATCCTAAATTTTGGGAGAAAACAGAGGTGTTTTTTGCGAAGTGCCTACCTGTAGATTGTGGCCTCTAGCTCAGCCGGCACCTAGGGAAACCTACCAAACCTGTGCATTTCTGAAAACTAGAGACCTAGGGGAATCCAAGGAGGGGTGACTTGCGGGGCTCGGACCAGGTTCTGTTACCCAGAATCCTTTGCAAACCTCAAAATTTGGCTAAAAAAACACATGTTCCTCACATTTCTGTGGCAGAAAGTTCTGGAATCTGAGAGGAGCTACAAATTTCCTTCCACCCAGCGTTCCCCCAAGTCTCCCGATAAAAATGATACCTCACTTGCGTGGGTAGGCCTAGCGCCGGCGACAGGAAACACCCCAAAGCGCAACGTGGACACATCCTAAATTTTGGAAAAAAACAGAGGTGTTTTTTGCGAAGTGCCTACCTGTAGATTTTGGCCTCTAGCTCAGCCGGCACCTAGGGAAACCTACCAAACCTGTGCATTTCTGAAAACTAGAGACCTAGGGGAATCCAAGGAGGGGTGACTTGCGGGGCTCGGACCAGGTTCTGTTACCCAGAATCCTTTGCAAACCTCAAAATTTGGCTAAAAAAACACATGTTCCTCACATTTCTGTGGCAGAAAGTTCTGGAATCTGAGAGGAGCTACAAATTTCCTTCCACCCAGCATTCCCCCAAGTCTCCCGATAAAAATGATACCTCACTTGCGTGAGTAGGCCTAGCGCCGGCGACAGGAAACACCCCAAAGCGCAACGTGGACACATCCTAAATTTTGGAAAAAAACAGAGGTGTTTTTTGCGAAGTGCCTACCTGTAGATTTTGGCCTCTAGCTCAGCCGGCACCTAGGGAAACCTACCAAACCTGTGCATTTCTGAAAACTAGAGACCTAGGGGAATCCAAGGAGGGGTGACTTGCAGGGCTCGGACCAGGTTCTGTTACCCAGAATCCTTTGCAAACCTCAAAATTTGGCTAAAAAAACACATGTTCCTCACATTTCTGTGGCAGAAAGTTCTGGAATCTGAGAGGAGCTACAAATTTCCTTCCACCCAGCGTTCCCCCAAGTCTCCCGATAAAAATGATACCTCACTTGCGTGGGTAGGCCTAGCGCCGGCGACAGGAAACACCCCAAAGCGCAACGTGGACACATCCTAAATTTTGGAAAAAAACAGAGGTGTTTTTTGCGAAGTGCCTACCTGTAGATTTTGGCCTCTAGCTCAGCCGGCACCTAGGGAAACCTACCAAACCTGTGCATTTCTGAAAACTAGAGACCTAGGGGAATCCAAGGAGGGGTGACTTGCGGGGCTCGGACCAGGTTCTGTTACCCAGAATCCTTTGCAAACCTCAAAATTTGGCTAAAAAAACACATGTTCCTCACATTTCTGTGGCAGAAAGTTCTGGAATCTGAGAGGAGCTACAAATTTCCTTCCACCCAGCATTCCCCCAAGTCTCCCGATAAAAATGATACCTCACTTGCGTGAGTAGGCCTAGCGCCGGCGACAGTAAACACCCCAAAGCGCAACGTGGACACATCCTAAATTTTGGAAAAAAACAGAGGTGTTTTTTGCGAAGTGCCTACCTGTAGATTTTGGCCTCTAGCTCAGCCGGCACCTAGGGAAACCTACCAAACCTGTGCATTTCTGAAAACTAGAGACCTAGGGGAATCCAAGGAGGGGTGACTTGCGGGGCTCGGACCAGGTTCTGTTACCCAGAATCCTTTGCAAACCTCAAAATTTGGCTAAAAAAACACATGTTCCTCACATTTCTGTGGCAGAAAGTTCTGGAATCTGAGAGGAGCTACAAATTTCCTTCCACCCAGCGTTCCCCCAAGTCTCCCGATAAAAATGATACCTCACTTGCGCGGGTAGGCCTAGCGCCGGCGACAGGAAACACCCCAAAGCGCAACGTGGACACATCCTAAATTTTGGGAGAAAACAGAGGTGTTTTTTGCGAAGTGCCTACGTGTAGATTTTGGCCTCTAGCTCAGCCGGCACCTACGGAAACCTACCAAACCTGTGCATTTCTGAAAACTAGAGACCTAGGGGAATCCAAGGAGGGGTGACTTGCGGGGCTCGGACCAGGTTCTGTTACCCAGAATCCTTTGCAAACCTCAAAATTTGGCTAAAAAAACACATGTTCCTCACATTTCGGTGGCAGAAAGTTCTGGGATCTGAGAGGAGCTACAAATTTCCTTCCACCCAGCGTTCCCCCAAGTCTCCCGATAAAAATGATACCTCACTTGCGTGGGTAGGCCTAGCGCCGGTGACAGGAAACACCCCAAAGCGCAACGTGGACACATCCTAAATTATGGGAGAAAACAGAGGTGTTTTTTGCGAAGTGCCTACCTGTAGATTTTGGCCTCTAGCTCAGCCGGCACCTAAGGAAACCTACCAAACCTGTGCATTTCTGAAAACTAGAGACCTAGGGGAATCCAAGGAGGGGTGACTTGCGGGGCTCGGACCAGGTTCTGTTACCCAGAATCCTTTGCAAACCTCAAAATTTGGCTAAAAAAACACATGTTCCTCACATTTCTGTGGCAGAAAGTTCTGGAATCTGAGAGGAGCTACAAATTTCCTTCCAGCCAGCGTTCCCCCAAGTCTCCCGATAAAAATGATACCTCACTTGCGTGGGTAGGCCTAGCGCCGGCGACAGGAAACACCCCAAAGCGCAACGTGGACACATCCTAAATTTTGGGAGAAAACAGAGGTGTTTTTTGCGAAGTGCCTACCTGTAGATTTTGGCCTCTAGCTCAGCCTGCACCTAGGGAAACCTACCAAACCTGTGCATTTCTGAAAACTAGAGACCTAGGGGAATCCAAGGAGGGGTGACTTGCGGGGCTCGGACCAGGTTCTGTTACCCAGAATCCTTTGCAAACCTCAAAATTTGGCTAAAAAAACACATGTTCCTCACATTTCTGTGGCAGAAAGTTCTGGAATCTGAGAGGAGCTACAAATTTCCTTCCACCCAGCGTTCCCCCAAGTCTCCCGATAAAAATGATACCTCACTTGCGTGGGTAGGCCTAGCGCCGGCGACAGGAAACACCCCAAAGCGCAACGTGGGCACATCCTAAATTTTGGAAAAAAACAGAGGTGCTTTTTGCGAAGTGCCTACCTGTAGATTTTGGCCTCTAGCTCAGCCGGCACCTAGGGAAACCTACCAAACCTGTGCATTTCTGAAAACTAGAGACCTAGGGGAATCCAAGGAGGGGTGACTTGCGGGGCTCGGACCAGGTTCTGTTACCCAGAATCCTTTGCAAACCTCAAAATTTGGCTAAAAAAACACATGTTCCTCACATTTCTGTGGCAGAAAGTTCTGGAATCTGAGAGGAGCTACAAATTTCCTTCCACCCAGCGTTCCCCCAAGTCTCCCGATAAAAATGATACCTCACTTGCGTGGGTAGGCCTAGCGCCGGCGACAGGAAACACCCCAAAGCGCAACGTGGACACATCCTAAATTTTGGGAGAAAACAGAGGTGTTTTTTGCGAAGTGCCTACCTGTAGATTTTGGCCTCTAGCTCAGCCGGCACCTAGGGAAACCTACCACACCTGTGCATTTCTGAAAACTAGAGACCTAGGGGAATCCAAGGAGGGGTGACTTGCGGGGCTCGGACCAGGTTCTGTTACCCAGAATCCTTTGCAAACCTCAAAATTTGGCTAAAAAAACACATGTTCCTCACATTTCTGTGGCAGAAAGTTCTGGAATCTGAGAGGAGCTACAAATTTCCTTCCACCCAGCGTTCCCCCAAGTCTCCCGATAAAAATGATACCTCACTTGCGTGGGTAGGCCTAGCGCCGGTGACAGGAAACACCCCAAAGCGCAACGTGGACACATCCTAAATTATGGGAGAAAACAGAGGTGTTTTTTGCGAAGTGCCTACCTGTAGATTTTGGCCACTAGCTCAGCCGGCACCTAGGGAACCCTACCAAACCTGTGCATTTCTGAAAACTAGAGACCTAGGGGAATCCAAGGAGGGGTGACTTGCGGGGCTCGGACCAGGTTCTGTTACCCAGAATCCTTTGCAAACCTCAAAATTTGGCTAAAAAAACACATGTTCCTCACATTTCTGTGGCAGAAAGTTCTGGAATCTGAGAGGAGCTACAAATTTCCTTCCACCCAGCGTTCCCCCAAGTCTCCCGATAAAAATGATACCTCACTTGCGTGGGTAGGCCTAGCGCCGGCGACAGGAAACACCCCAAAGCGCAACGTGGACACATCCTAAATTTTGGGAGAAAACAGAGGTGTTTTTTGCGAAGTGCCTACCTGTAGATTTTGGCCTCTAGCTCAGCCGGCACCTAGGGAAACCTACCAAACCTGTGCATTTCTGAAAACTAGAGACCTAGGGGAATCCAAGGAGGGGTGACTTGCGGGGCTCGAACCAGGTTCTGTTACCCAGAATCCTTTGCAAACCTCAAAATTTGGCTAAAAAAACACATGTTCCTCACATTTCTGTGGCAGAAAGTTCTGGAATCTGAGAGGAGCTACAAATTTCCTTCCACCCAGCGTTCCCCCAAGTCTCTCACTTGCGTGAGTAGGCCTAGCGCCGGCGACAGTAAACACCCCAAAGCGCAACGTGGACACATCCTAAATTTTGGAAAAAAACAGAGGTGTTTTTTGCGAAGTGCCTACCTGTAGATTTTGGCCTCTAGCTCAGCCGGCACCTAGGGAAACCTACCAAACCTGTGCATTTCTGAAAACTAGAGACCTAGGGGAATCCAAGGAGGGGTGACTTGCGGGGCTCGGACCAGGTTCTGTTACCCAGAATCCTTTGCAAACCTCAAAATTTGGCTAAAAAAACACATGTTCCTCACATTTCTGTGGCAGAAAGTTCTGGAATCTGAGAGGAGCTACAAATTTCCTTCCACCCAGCGTTCCCCCAAGTCTCCCGATAAAAATGATACCTCACTTGCGTGGGTAGGCCTAGCGCCGGCGACAGGAAACACCCCAAAGCGCAACGTGGGCACATCCTAAATTTTGGAAAAAAACAGAGGTGCTTTTTGCGAAGTGCCTACCTGTAGATTTTGGCCTCTAGCTCAGCCGGCACCTAGGGAAACCTACCAAACCTGTGCATTTCTGAAAACTAGAGACCTAGGGGAATCCAAGGAGGGGTGACTTGCGGGGCTCGGACCAGGTTCTGTTACCCAGAATCCTTTGCAAACCTCAAAATTTGGCTAAAAAAACACATGTTCCTCACATTTCTGTGGCAGAAAGTTCTGGAATCTGAGAGGAGCTACAAATTTCCTTCCACCCAGCGTTCCCCCAAGTCTCCCGATAAAAATGATACCTCACTTGCGTGGGTAGGCCTAGCGCCGGCGACAGGAAACACCCCAAAGCGCAACGTGGACACATCCTAAATTTTGGGAGAAAACAGAGGTGTTTTTTGCGAAGTGCCTACCTGTAGATTTTGGCCTCTAGCTCAGCCGGCACCTAGGGAAACCTACCACACCTGTGCATTTCTGAAAACTAGAGACCTAGGGGAATCCAAGGAGGGGTGACTTGCGGGGCTCGGACCAGGTTCTGTTACCCAGAATCCTTTGCAAACCTCAAAATTTGGCTAAAAAAACACATGTTCCTCACATTTCTGTGGCAGAAAGTTCTGGAATCTGAGAGGAGCTACAAATTTCCTTCCACCCAGCGTTCCCCCAAGTCTCCCGATAAAAATGATACCTCACTTGCGTGGGTAGGCCTAGCGCCGGTGACAGGAAACACCCCAAAGCGCAACGTGGACACATCCTAAATTATGGGAGAAAACAGAGGTGTTTTTTGCGAAGTGCCTACCTGTAGATTTTGGCCACTAGCTCAGCCGGCACCTAGGGAACCCTACCAAACCTGTGCATTTCTGAAAACTAGAGACCTAGGGGAATCCAAGGAGGGGTGACTTGCGGGGCTCGGACCAGGTTCTGTTACCCAGAATCCTTTGCAAACCTCAAAATTTGGCTAAAAAAACACATGTTCCTCACATTTCTGTGGCAGAAAGTTCTGGAATCTGAGAGGAGCTACAAATTTCCTTCCACCCAGCGTTCCCCCAAGTCTCCCGATAAAAATGATACCTCACTTGCGTGGGTAGGCCTAGCGCCGGCGACAGGAAACACCCCAAAGCGCAACGTGGACACATCCTAAATTTTGGGAGAAAACAGAGGTGTTTTTTGCGAAGTGCCTACCTGTAGATTTTGGCCTCTAGCTCAGCCGGCACCTAGGGAAACCTACCAAACCTGTGCATTTCTGAAAACTAGAGACCTAGGGGAATCCAAGGAGGGGTGACTTGCGGGGCTCGGACCAGGTTCTGTTACCCAGAATCCTTTGCAAACCTCAAAATTTGGCTAAAAAAACACATGTTCCTCACATTTCTGTGGCAGAAAGTTCTGGAATCTGAGAGGAGCTACAAATTTCCTTCCACCCAGCGTTCCCCCAAGTCTCTCACTTGCGTGAGTAGGCCTAGCGCCGGCGACAGTAAACACCCCAAAGCGCAACGTGGACACATCCTAAATTTTGGAAAAAAACAGAGGTGTTTTTTGCGAAGTGCCTACCTGTAGATTTTGGCCTCTAGCTCAGCCGGCACCTAGGGAAACCTACCAAACCTGTGCATTTCTGAAAACTAGAGACCTAGGGGAATCCAAGGAGGGGTGACTTGCGGGGCTCGGACCAGGTTCTGTTACCCAGAATCCTTTGCAAACCTCAAAATTTGGTTAAAAAAACACATGTTCCTCACATTTCTGTGGCAGAAAGTTCTGGAATCTGAGAGGAGCTACAAATTTCCTTCCACCCAGCGTTCCCCCAAGTCTCCCGATAAAAATGATACCTCACTTGCGTGGGTAGGCCTAGCGCCGGCGACAGGAAACACCCCAAAGCGCAACGTGGACACATCCTAAATTTTGGGAGAAAACAGAGGTGTTTTTTGCGAAGTGCCTACCTGTAGATTTTGGCCTCTAGCTCAGCCGGCACCTAGGGAAACCTACCAAACCTGTGCATTTCTGAAAACTAGAGACCTAGGGGAATCCAAGGAGGGGTGACTTGCGGGGCTCGGACCAGGTTCTGTTACCCAGAATCCTTTGCAAACCTAAAAATTTGGCTAAAAAAACACATGTTCCTCACATTTCTGTGGCAGAAAGTTCTGGAATCTGAGAGGAGCTACGAATTTCCTTCCACCCAGCGTTCCCCCAAGTCTCCCGATAAAAATGATACCTCAGTTGCGTGGGTAGGCCTAGCGCCGGTGACAGGAAACACCCCAAAGCGCAACGTGGACACATCCTAAATTATGGGAGAAAACAGAGGTGTTTTTTGCGAAGTGCCTACCTGTAGATTTTGGCCTCTAGCTCAGCCGGCACCTAGGGAAACCTACCAAACCTGTGCATTTCTGAAAACTAGAGACCTAGGGGAATCCAAGGAGGGGTGACTTGCGGGGCTCGGACCAGGTTCTGTTACCCAGAATCCTTTGCAAACCTCGAAATTTGGCTAAAAAAATACATGTTCCTCACATTTCTGTGCAGGAAAGTTCTGGAATGTGAGAGGAGGTACAAATTTCCTTCCACCCAGCGTTCCCCCAAGTCTCCCGATAAAAATGATACCTCACTTGCGTGGGTAGGCCTAGCGCCGGCGACAGGAAACACCCCAAAGCGCAACGTGGACACATCCTAAATTTTGGAAAAAAACAGAGGTGTTTTTTGCGAAGTGCCTACCTGTAGATTTTGGCCTCTAGCTCAGCCGGCACCTAGGGAAACCTACCTAACCTGTGCATTTCTGAAAACTAGAGACCTAGGGGAATCCAAGGAGGGGTGACTTGCGGGGCTCGGACCAGGTTCTGTTACCCAGAATCCTTTGCAAACCTCAAAATTTGGCTAAAAAAACACATTTCCTCACATTTCTGTGGCAGAAAGTTCTGGAATCTGAGAGGAGCTACAAATTTCCTCCCACCCAGCGTTCCCCCAAGTCTCCCGATAAAAATGATACCTCACTTGCGTGGGTAGGCCTAGCGCCGGCGACAGGAAACACCCCAAAGCGCAACGTGGACACATCCTAAATTTTGGAAAAAAACAGAGGTGTTTTTTGAGAAGTGCCTACCTGTAGATTTTGGCCTCTAGCTCAGCCGGCACCTAGGGAAACCTACCAAACCTGTGCATTTCTGAAAACTAGAGACCTGGGGGAATCCAAGGAGGGGTGACTTGCGGGGCTCGGACCAGGTTCTGTTACCCAGAATCCTTTGCAAACCTCAAAATTTGGCTAAAAAAACACATGTTCCTCACATTTCTGTGGCAGAAAGTTCTGGAATCTGAGAGGAGCTACAAATTTCCTTCCACCCAGCGTTCCCCCAAGTCTCCCGATAAAAATGATACCTCACTTGCGTGGGTAGGCCTAGCGCCGGCGACAGGAAACACCCCAAAGCGCAACGTGGACACATCCTAAATTTTGGAAAAAAACAGAGGTGTTTTTTGCGAAGTGCCTACCTGTAGATTTTGGCCTCTAGCTCAGCCGGCACCTAGGGAAACCTACCAAACCTGTGCATTTCTGAAAACTAGAGACCTAGGGGAATCCAAGGAGGGGTGACTTGCGGGGCTCGGACCAGGTTCTGTTACCCAGAATCCTTTGCAAACCTCAAAATTTGGCTAAAAAAACACATGTTCCTCACATTTCTGTGGCAGAAAGTTCTGGAATCTGAGAGGAGCTACAAATTTCCTTCCACCCAGCGTTCCCCCAAGTCTCCCGATAAAAATTAAACCTCACTTGCGTGAGTAGAGCTAGCGCCGGCGACAGTAAACACCCCAAAGCGCAACGTGGACACATCCTAAATTTTGGAAAAAAACAGAGGTGTTTTTTGCGAAGTGCCTACCTGTAGATTTTGGCCTCTAGCTCAGCCGGCACCTAGGGAAACCTACCAAACCTGTGCATTTCTGAAAACTAGAGACCTAGGGGAATCCAAGGAGGGGTGACTTGCGGGGCTCGGACCAGGTTCTGTTACCCAGAATCCTTTGCAAACCTCAAAATTTGGCTAAAAAAACACATGTTCCTCACATTTCTGTGGCAGAAAGTTCTGGAATCTGAGAGGAGCTACAAATTTCCTTCCACCCAGCGTTCCCCCAAGTCTCCCGATAAAAATGATACCTCACTTGCGCGGGTAGGCCTAGCGCCGGCGACAGGAAACACCCCAAAGCGCAACGTGGACACATCCTAAATTTTGGGAGAAAACAGAGGTGTTTTTTGCGAAGTGCCTACGTGTAGATTTTGGCCTCTAGCTCAGCCGGCACCTAGGGAAACCTACCAAACCTGTGCATTTCTGAAAACTAGAGACCTAGGGGAATCCAAGGAGGGGTGACTTGCGGGGCTCGGACCAGGTTCTGTTACCCAGAATCCTTTGCAAACCTCAAAATTTGGCTAAAAAAACACATGTTCCTCACATTTCTGTGGCAGAAAGTTCTGGGATCTGAGAGGAGCTACAAATTTCCTTCCACCCAGCGTTCCCCCAAGTCTCCCGATAAAAATGATACCTCACTTGCGTGGGTAGGCCTAGCGCCGGTGACAGGAAACACCCCAAAGCGCAACGTGGACACATCCTAAATTATGGGAGAAAACAGAGGTGTTTTTTGCGAAGTGCCTACCTGTAGATTTTGGCCTCTAGCTCAGCCGGCACCTAAGGAAACCTACCAAACCTGTGCATTTCTGAAAACTAGAGACCTAGGGGAATCCAAGGAGGGGTGACTTGCGGGGCTCGGACCAGGTTCTGTTACCCAGAATCCTTTGCAAACCTCAAAATTTGGCTAAAAAAACACATGTTCCTCACATTTCTGTGGCAGAAAGTTCTGGAATCTGAGAGGAGCTACAAATTTCCTTCCACCCAGCGTTCCCCCAAGTCTCCCGATAAAAATGATACCTCACTTGCGTGGGTAGGCCTAGCGCCGGCGACAGGAAACACCCCAAAGCGCAACGTGGACACATCCTAAATTTTGGGAGAAAACAGAGGTGTTTTTTGCGAAGTGCCTACCTGTAGATTTTGGCCTCTAGCTCAGCCTGCACCTAGGGAAACCTACCAAACCTGTGCATTTCTGAAAACTAGAGACCTAGGGGAATCCAAGGAGGGGTGACTTGCGGGGCTCGGACCAGGTTCTGTTACCCAGAATCCTTTGCAAACCTCAAAATTTGGCTAAAAAAACACATGTTCCTCACATTTCTGTGGCAGAAAGTTCTGGAATCTGAGAGGAGCTACAAATTTCCTTCCACCCAGCGTTCCCCCAAGTCTCCCGATAAAAATGATACCTCACTTGCGTGGGTAGGCCTAGCGCCGGCGACAGGAAACACCCCAAAGCGCAACGTGGGCACATCCTAAATTTTGGAAAAAAACAGAGGTGCTTTTTGCGAAGTGCCTACCTGTAGATTTTGGCCTCTAGCTCAGCCGGCACCTAGGGAAACCTACCAAACCTGTGCATTTCTGAAAACTAGAGACGTAGGGGAATCCAAGGAGGGGTGACTTGCGGGGCTCGGACCAGGTTCTGTTACCCAGAATCCTTTGCAAACCTCAAAATTTGGCTAAAAAAACACATTTCCTCACATTTCTGTGGCAGAAAGTTCTGGAATCTGAGAGGAGGTACAAATTTCCTTCCACCCAGCGTTCCCCCAAGTCTCCCGATAAAAATGATACCTCACTTGCGTGGGTAGGCCTAGCGCCGGCGACAGGAAACACCCCAAAGCGCAACGTGGACACATCCTAAATTTTGGAAAAAAACAGAGGTGTTTTTTGCGAAGTGCCTACCTGTAGATTTTGGCCTCTAGCTCAGCCGGCACCTAGGGAAACCTACCAAACCTGTGCATTTCTGAAAACTAGAGACCTAGGGGAATCCAAGGAGGGGTGACTTGCGGGGCTCGGACCAGGTTCTGTTACCCAGAATCCTTTGCAAACCTCAAAATTTGGCTAAAAAAACACATGTTCCTCACATTTCTGTGGCAGAAAGTTCTGGAATCTGAGAGGAGCTACAAATTTCCTTCCACCCAGCGTTCCCCCAAGTCTCCCGATAAAAATTAAACCTCACTTGCGTGAGTAGAGCTAGCGCCGGCGACAGTAAACACCCCAAAGCGCAACGTGGACACATCCTAAATTTTGGAAAAAAACAGAGGTGTTTTTTGCGAAGTGCCTACCTGTAGATTTTGGCCTCTAGCTCAGCCGGCACCTAGGGAAACCTACCAAACCTGTGCATTTCTGAAAACTAGAGACCTAGGGGAATCCAAGGAGGGGTGACTTGCGGGGCTCGGACCAGGTTCTGTTACCCAGAATCCTTTGCAAACCTCAAAATTTGGCTAAAAAAACACATGTTCCTCACATTTCTGTGGCAGAAAGTTCTGGAATCTGAGAGGAGCTACAAATTTCCTTCCACCCAGCGTTCCCCCAAGTCTCCCGATAAAAATGATACCTCACTTGCGTGGGTAGGCCTAGCGCCGGTGACAGGAAACACCCCAAAGCGCAACGTGGACACATCCTAAATTATGGGAGAAAACAGAGGTGTTTTTTGCGAAGTGCCTACCTGTAGATTTTGGCCTCTAGCTCAGCCGGCACCTAGGGAAACCTACCAAACCTGTGCATTTCTGAAAACTAGAGACCTAGGGGAATCCAAGGAGGGGTGACTTGCGGGGCTCGGACCAGGTTCTGTTACCCAGAATCCTTTGCAAACCTCAAAATTTGGCTAAAAAAACACATGTTCCTCACATTTCTGTGGCAGAAAGTTCTGGAATCTGAGAGGAGCTACAAATTTCCTTCCACCCAGCGTTCCCCCAAGTCTCCCGATAAAAATGATACCTCACTTGCGTGGGTAGGCCTAGCGCCGGTGACAGGAAACACCCCAAAGCGCAACGTGGACACATCCTAAATTTTGGGAGAAAACAGAGGTGTTTTTTGCGAAGTGCCTACCTGTAGATTTTGGCCTCTAGCTCAGCCGGCACCTAGGGAAACCTACCAAACCTGTGCATTTCTGAAAACTAGAGACCTAGGGGAATCCAAGGAGGGGTGACTTGCGGGGCTCGGACCAGGTTCTGTTACCCAGAATCCTTTGCAAACCTAAAAATTTGGCTAAAAAAACACATGTTCCTCACATTTCTGTGGCAGAAAGTTCTGGAATCTGAGAGGAGCTACGAATTTCCTTCCACCCAGCGTTCCCCCAAGTCTCCCGATAAAAATGATACCTCACTTGCGTGGGTAGGCCTAGCGCCGGTGACAGGAAACACCCCAAAGCGCAACGTGGACACATCCTAAATTATGGGAGAAAACAGAGGTGTTTTTTGCGAAGTGCCTACCTGTAGATTTTGGCCTCTAGCTCAGCCGGCACCTAGGGAAACCTACCAAACCTGTGCATTTCTGAAAACTAGAGACCTAGGGGAATCCAAGGAGGGGTGACTTGCGGGGCTCGGACCAGGTTCTGTTACCCAGAATCCTTTGCAAACCTCGAAATTTGGCTAAAAAAATACATGTTCCTCACATTTCTGTGCAGGAAAGTTCTGGAATGTGAGAGGAGGTACAAATTTCCTTCCACCCAGCGTTCCCCCAAGTCTCCCGATAAAAATGATACCTCACTTGCGTGGGTAGGCCTAGCGCCGGCGACAGGAAACACCCCAAAGCGCAACGTGGACACATCCTAAATTTTGGAAAAAAACAGAGGTGTTTTTTGCGAAGTGCCTACCTGTAGATTTTGGCCTCTAGCTCAGCCGGCACCTAGGGAAACCTACCTAACCTGTGCATTTCTGAAAACTAGAGACCTAGGGGAATCCAAGGAGGGGTGACTTGCGGGGCTCGGACCAGGTTCTGTTACCCAGAATCCTTTGCAAACCTCAAAATTTGGCTAAAAAAACACATTTCCTCACATTTCTGTGGCAGAAAGTTCTGGAATCTGAGAGGAGCTACAAATTTCCTCCCACCCAGCGTTCCCCCAAGTCTCCCGATAAAAATGATACCTCACTTGCGTGGGTAGGCCTAGCGCCGGCGACAGGAAACACCCCAAAGCGCAACGTGGACACATCCTAAATTTTGGAAAAAAACAGAGGTGTTTTTTGAGAAGTGCCTACCTGTAGATTTTGGCCTCTAGCTCAGCCGGCACCTAGGGAAACCTACCAAACCTGTGCATTTCTGAAAACTAGAGACCTAGGGGAATCCAAGGAGGGGTGACTTGCGGGGCTCGGACCAGGTTCTGTTACCCAGAATCCTTTGCAAACCTCAAAATTTGGCTAAAAAAACACATGTTCCTCACATTTCTGTGGCAGAAAGTTCTGGAATCTGAGAGGAGCTACAAATTTCCTTCCACCCAGCGTTCCCCCAAGTCTCCCGATAAAAATGATACCTCACTTGCGTGGGTAGGCCTAGCGCCGGCGACAGGAAACACCCCAAAGCGCAACGTGGACACATCCTAAGTTTTGGAAAAAAACAGAGGTGTTTTTTGCGAAGTGCCTACCTGTAGATTTTGGCCTCTAGCTCAGCCGGCACCTAGGGATACCTACCAAACCTGTGCATTTCTGAAAACTAGAGACCTAGGGGAATCCAAGGAGGGGTGACTTGCGGGGCTCGGACCAGGTTCTGTTACCCAGAATCCTTTGCAAACCTCAAAATTTGGCTAAAAAAACACATGTTCCTCACATTTCTGTGGCAGAAAGTTCTGGAATCTGAGAGGAGCTACAAATTTCCTTCCACCCAGCGTTCCCCCAAGTCTCCCGATAAAAATTAAACCTCACTTGCGTGAGTAGAGCTAGCGCCGGCGACAGTAAACACCCCAAAGCGCAACGTGGACACATCCTAAATTTTGGAAAAAAACAGAGGTGTTTTTTGCGAAGTGCCTACCTGTAGATTTTGGCCTCTAGCTCAGCCGGCACCTAGGGAAACCTACCAAACCTGTGCATTTCTGAAAACTAGAGACCTAGGGGAATCCAAGGAGGGGTGACTTGCGGGGCTCGGACCAGGTTCTGTTACCCAGAATCCTTTGCAAACCTCAAAATTTGGCTAAAAAAACACATGTTCCTCACATTTCTGTGGCAGAAAGTTCTGGAATCTGAGAGGAGCTACAAATTTCCTTCCACCCAGCGTTCCCCCAAGTCTCCCGATAAAAATGATACCTCACTTGCGTGGGTAGGCCTAGCGCCGGTGACAGGAAACACCCCAAAGCGCAACGTGGACACATCCTAAATTATGGGAGAAAACAGAGGTGTTTTTTGCGAAGTGCCTACCTGTAGATTTTGGCCTCTAGCTCAGCCGGCACCTAGGGAAACCTACCAAACCTGTGCATTTCTGAAAACTAGAGACCTAGGGGAATCCAAGGAGGGGTGACTTGCGGGGCTCGGACCAGGTTCTGTTACCCAGAATCCTTTGCAAACCTCAAAATTTGGCTAAAAAAACACATGTTCCTCACATTTCTGTGGCAGAAAGTTCTGGAATCTGAGAGGAGCTACAAATTTCCTTCCACCCAGCGTTCCCCCAAGTCTCCCGATAAAAATGATACCTCACTTGCGTGGGTAGGCCTAGCGCCGGTGACAGGAAACACCCCAAAGCGCAACGTGGACACATCCTAAATTTTGGGAGAAAACAGAGGTGTTTTTTGCGAAGTGCCTACCTGTAGATTTTGGCCTCTAGCTCAGCCGGCACCTAGGGAAACCTACCAAACCTGTGCATTTCTGAAAACTAGAGACCTAGGGGAATCCAAGGAGGGGTGACTTGCGGGGCTCGGACCAGGTTCTGTTACCCAGAATCCTTTGCAAACCTCAAAATTTGGCTAAAAAAACACATGTTCCTCACATTTCTGTGGCAGAAAGTTCTGGAATCTGAGAGGAGCTACAAATATCCTTCCACCCAGCGTTCCCCCAAGTCTCCCGATAAAAATGATACCTCACTTGCGTGGGTAGGCCTAGCGCCGGCGACAGGAAACACCCCAAAGCGCAACGTGGACACATCCTAAATTTTGGAAAAAAACAGAGTGGTTTTTTGTGAAGTGCCTACCTGTAGATTTTGGCCTCTAGCTCAGCCGGCACCTAGGGAAACCTACCAAACCTGTGCATTTCTGAAAACTAGAGACCTAGGGGAATCCAAGGAGGGGTGACTTGCGGGGCTCGGACCAGGTTCTGTTACCCAGAATCCTTTGCAAACCTCAAAATTTGGCTAAAAAAACACATGTTCCTCACATTTCTGTGGCAGAAAGTTCTGGAATCTGAGAGGAGCTACAAATTTCCTTCCACCCAGCGTTCCCCCAAGTCTCCCGATAAAAATGATACCTCACTTGCGTGGGTAGGCCTAGCGCCGGTGACAGGAAACACCCCAAAGCGCAACGTGGACACATCCTAAATTATGGGAGAAAACAGAGGTGTTTTTTGCGAAGTGCCTACCTGTAGATTTTGGCCTCTAGCTCAGCCGGCACCTAGGGAAACCTACCAAACCTGTGCATTTCTGAAAACTAGAGACCTAGGGGAATCCAAGGAGGGGTGACTTGCGGGGCTCGGACCAGGTTCTGTTACCCAGAATCCTTTGCAAACCTCAAAATTTGGCTAAAAAAACACATATTCCTCACATTTCTGTGGCAGAAAGTTCTGGAATCTGAGAGGAGCTACAAATTTCCTTCCACCCAGCGTTCCCCCAAGTCTCCCGATAAAAATGATACCTCACTTGCGTGGGTAGGCCTAGCGCCGGCGACAGGAAACACCCCAAAGCGCAACGTGGACACATCCTAAATTTTGGGAGAAAACAGAGGTGTTTTTTGCGAAGTGCCTACCTGTAGATTTTGGCCTCTAGCTCAGCCGGCACCTAGGGAAACCTACCAAACCTGTGCATTTCTGAAAACTAGAGACCTAGGGGAATCCAAGGAGGGGTGACTTGCGGGGCTCGGACCAGGTTCTGTTACCCAGAATCCTTTGCAAACCTCAAAATTTGGCTAAAAAAACACATGTTCCTCACATTTCTGTGGCAGAAAGTTCTGGAATCTGAGAGGAGCTACAAATTTCCTTCCACCCAGCGTTCCCCCAAGTCTCCCGATAAAAATGATACCTCACTTGCGTGGGTAGGCCTAGCGCCGGCGACAGGAAACACCCCAAAGCGCAACGTGGACACATCCTAAATTTTGGAAAAAAACAGAGGTGTTTTTTGCGAAGTGCCTACCTGTAGATTTTGGCCTCTAGCTCAGCCGGCACCTAGGGAAACCTACCAAACCTGTGCATTTCTGAAAACTAGAGACCTAGGGGAATCCAAGGAGGGGTGACTTGCGGGGCTCGGACCAGGTTCTGTTACCCAGAATCCTTTGCAAACCTCAAAATTTGGCTAAAAAAACACGTGTTCCTCACATTTCTGTGGCAGAAAGTTCTGGAATCTGAGAGGAGCTACAAATTTCCTTCCACCCAGCGTTCCCCCAAGTCTCCCGATAAAAATGATACCTCACTTGCGTGGGTAGGCCTAGCGCCGGCGACAGGAAACACCCCAAAGCGCAACGTGGACACATCCTAAATTTTGGGAGAAAACAGAGGTGTTTTTTGCGAAGTGCCTACCTGTAGATTTTGGCCTCTAGCTCAGCCGGCACCTAGGGAAACCTACCAAACCTGTGCATTTCTGAAAACTAGAGACCTAGGGGAATCCAAGGAGGGGTGACTTGCAGGGCTCGGACCAGGTTCTGTTACCCAGAATCCTTTGCAAACCTCAAAATTTGGCTAAAAAAACACATGTTCCTCACATTTCTGTGGCAGAAAGTTCTGGAATCTGAGAGGAGCTACAAATTTCCTTCCACCCAGCGTTCCCCCAAGTCTCCCGATAAAAATGATACCTCACTTGCGTGGGTAGGCCTAGCGCCGGCGACAGGAAACACCCCAAAGCGCAACGTGGACACATCCTAAATTTTGGGAGAAAACAGAGGTGTTTTTTGCGAAGTGCCTACCTGTAGATTTTGGCCTCTAGCTCAGCCGGCACCTAGGGAAACCACCAAACCTGTGCATTTCTGAAAACTAGAGACCTAGGGGAATCCAAGGAGGGGTGACTTGCGGGGCTCGGACCAGGTTCTGTTACCCAGAATCCTTTGCAAACCTCAAAATTTGGCTAAAAAAACACATGTTCCTCACATTTCTGTGGCAGAAAGTTCTGGAATCTGAGAGGAGCTACAAATTTCCTTCCACCCAGCGTTCCCCCAAGTCTCCCGATAAAAATGATACCTCACTTGCGTGGGTAGGCCTAGCGCCGGTGACAGGAAACACCCCAAAGCGCAACGTGGACACATCCTAAATTTTGGGAGAAAACAGAGGTGTTTTTTGCGAAGTGCCTACCTGTAGATTTTGGCCTCTAGCTCAGCCGGCACCTAGGGAAACCTACCAAACCTGTGCATTTCTGAAAACTAGAGACCTAGGGGAATCCAAGGAGGGGTGACTTGCGGGGCTCGGACCAGGTTCTGTTACCCAGAATCCTTTGCAAACCTCAAAATTTGGCTAAAAAACACATGTTCCTCACATTTCTGTGGCAGAAAGTTCTGGAATCTGAGAGGAGCTACAAATTTCCTTCCACCCAGCATTCCCCCAAGTCTCCCGATAAAAATGATACCTCACTTGCGTGGGTAGGCCTAGAGCCGGCGACAGGAAACACCCCAAAGCGCAACGTGGACACATCCTAAATTTTGGGAGAAAACAGAGGTGTTTTTTGCGAAGTGCCTACCTGTAGATTTTGGCCTCTAGCTCAGCCGGCACCTAGGGAAACCTACCAAACCTGTGCATTTCTGAAAACTAGAGACCTAGGGGAATCCAAGGAGGGGTGACTTGCGGGGCTCGGACCAGGTTCTGTTACCCAGAATCCTTTGCAAACCTCAAAATTTGGCTAAAAAAACACATGTTCCTCACATTTCTGTGGCAGAAAGTTCTGGAATCTGAGAGGAGCTACAAATTTCCTTCCACCCAGCGTTCCCCCAAGTCTCCCGATAAAAATGATACCTCACTTGCGTGGGTAGGCCTAGCGCCGGCGACAGGAAACACCCCAAAGCGCAACGTGGACACATCCTAAATTTTGGAAAAAAACAGAGGTGTTTTTTGCGAAGTGCCTACCTGTAGATTTTGGCCTCTAGCTCAGCCGGCACCTAGGGAAACCTACCAAACCTGTGCATTTCTGAAAACTAGAGACCTAGGGGAATCCACGGAGGGGTGACTTGCGGGGCTCGGACCAGGTTCTGTTACCCAGAATCCTTTGCAAACCTCAAAATTTGGCTAAAAAAACACATGTTCCTCACATTTCTGTGGCAGAAAGTTCTGGAATCTGAGAGGAGCTACAAATTTCCTTCCACCCAGCGTTCCCCCAAGTCTCCCGATAAAAATGATACCTCACTTGCGTGGGTAGGCCTAGCGCCGGCGACAGGAAACACCCCAAAGCGCAACGTGGACACATCCTAAATTTTGGGAGAAAACAGAGGTGTTTTTTGCGAAGTGCCTACCTGTAGATTTTGGCCTCTAGCTCAGCCGGCACCTAGGGAAACCTACAAAACCTGTGCATTTCTGAAAACTAGAGACCTAGGGGAATCCAAGGAGGGGTGACTTGCGGGGCTCGGACCAGGTTCTGTTATCCAGAATCCTTTGCAAACCTAAAAATTTGGCTAAAAAAACACATGTTCCTCACATTTCTGTGGCAGAAAGTTCTGGAATCTGAGAGGAGCTACAAATTTCCTTCCACCCAGCGTTCCCCCAAGTCTCTCGATAAAAATGATACCTCACTTGCGTGGGTAGGCCTAGCGCCGGTGACAGGAAACACCCCAAAGCGCAACGTGGACACATCCTAAATTATGGGAGAAAACAGAGGTGTTTTTTGCGAAGTGCCTACCTGTAGATTTTGGCCTCTAGCTCAGCCGGCACCTAGGGAAACCTACCAAACCTGTGCATTTCTGAAAACTAGAGACCTAGGGGAATCCAAGGAGGGGTGACTTGCGGGGCTCGGACCAGGTTCTGTTACCCAGAATCCTTTGCAAACCTCGAAATTTGGCTAAAAAAACACATGTTCCTCACATTTCTGTGCAGGAAAGTTCTGGAATGTGAGAGGAGGTACAAATTTCCTTCCACCCAGCGTTCCCCCAAGTCTCCCGATAAAAATGATACCTCACTTGCGTGGGTAGGCCTAGCGCCGGCGACAGGAAACACCCCAAAGCGCAACGTGGACACATCCTAAATTTTGGAAAAAAACAGAGGTGTTTTTTGCGAAGTGCCTACCTGTAGATTTTGGCCTCTAGCACAGCCGGCACCTGGGGAAACCTACCAAACCTGTGCATTTCTGAAAACTAGAGACCTAGGGGAATCCAAGGAGGGGTGACTTGCGGGGCTCGGACCAGGTTCTGTTACCCAGAATCCTTTGCAAACCTCAAAATTTGGCTAAAAAAACACATTTCCTCACATTTCTGTGGCAGAAAGTTCTGGAATCTGAGAGGAGCTACAAATTTCCTCCCACCCAGCGTTCCCCCAAGTCTCCCGATAAAAATGATACCTCACTTGCGTGGGTAGGCCTAGCGCCGGCGACAGGAAACACCCCAAAGCGCAACGTGGACACATCCTAAATTTTGGAAAAAAACAGAGGTGTTTTTTGAGAAGTGCCTACCTGTAGATTTTGGCCTCTAGCTCAGCCGGCACCTAGGGAAACCTACCAAACCTGTGCATTTCTGAAAACTAGAGACCTAGGGGAATCCAAGGAGGGGTGACTTGCGGGGCTCGGACCAGGTTCTGTTACCCAGAATCCTTTGCAAACCTCAAAATTTGGCTAAAAAAACACATGTTCCTCACATTTCTGTGGCAGAAAGTTCTGGAATCTGAGAGGAGCTACAAATTTCCTTCCACCCAGCGTTCCCCCAAGTCTCCCGATAAAAATGATACCTCACTTGCGTGGGTAGGCCTAGCGCCGGCGACAGGAAACACCCCAAAGCGCAACGTGGACACATCCTAAATTTTGGAAAAAAACAGAGGTGTTTTTTGCCAAGTGCCTACCTGTAGATTTTGGCCTCTAGCTCAGCCGGCACCTAGGGAAACCTACCAAACCTGTGCATTTCTGAAAACTAGAGACCGAGGGGAATCCAAGGAGGGGTGACTTGCGGGGCTCGGACCAGGTTCTGTTACCCAGAATCCTTTGCAAACCTCAAAATTTGGCTAAAAAAACACATGTTCCTCACATTTCTGTGGCAGAAAGTTCTGTAATCTGAGAGGAGCTACAAATTTCCTTCCACCCAGCGTTCCCCCAAGTCTCCCGATAAAAATGATACCTCACTTGCGTGAGTAGGCCTAGCGCCGGCGACAGTAAACGCCCCAAAGCGCAACGTGGACACATCCTAAATTTTGGAAAAAAACAGAGGTGTTTTTTGCGAAGTGCCTACCTGTAGATTTTGGCCTCTAGCTCAGCCGGCACCTAGGGAAACCTACCAAACCTGTGCATTTCTGAAAACTAGAGACCTAGGGGAATCCAAGGAGGGGTGACTTGCGGGGCTCGGACCAGGCTCTGTTACCCAGAATCCTTTGCAAACCTCAAAATTTGGCTAAAAAAACACGTGTTCCTCTCATTTCTGTGGCAGAAAGTTCTGGAATCTGAGAGGAGCTACAAATTTCCTTCCACCCAGCGTTCCCCCAAGTCTCCCGATAAAAATGATACCTCACTTGCGTGGGTAGGCCTAGCGCCGGCGACAGGAAACACCCCAAAGCGCAACGTGGACACATCCTAAATTTTGGGAGAAAACAGAGGTGTTTTTTGCGAAGTGCCTACCTGTAGATTTTGGCCTCTAGCTCAGCCGGCACCTAGGGAAACCTACCAAACCTGTGCATTTCTGAAAACTAGAGACCTAGGGGAATCCAAGGAGGGGTGACTTGCGGGTCTCGGACCAGGTTCTGTTACCCAGAATCCTTTGCAAACCTCAAAATTTGGCTAAAAAAACACATGTTCCTCACATTTCTGTGGCAGAAAGTTCTGGAATCTGAGAGGAGCTACAAATTTCCTTCCACCCAGCGTTCCCCCAAGTCTCCCGATAAAAATGATACCTCACTTGCGTGGGTAGGCCTAGCGCCGGCGACAGGAAACACCCCAAAGCGCAACGTGGACACATCCTAAATTTTGGGAGAAAACAGAGGTGTTTTTTGCGAAGTGCCTACCTGTAGATTTTGGCCTCTAGCTCAGCCGGCACCTAGGGAAACCTACCAAACCTGTGCATTTCTGAAAACTAGAGACCTAGGGGAATCCAAGGAGGGGTGACTTGCGGGGCTCGGACCAGGTTCTGTTACCCAGAATCCTTTGCAAACCTCAAAATTTGGCTAAAAAAACACATGTTCCTCACATTTCTGTGGCAGAAAGTTCTGGAATCTGAGAGGAGCTACAAATTTCCTTCCACCCAGCGTTCCCCCAAGTCTCCCGATAAAAATGATACCTCACTTGCGTGGGTAGGCCTAGCGCCGGTGACAGGAAACACCCCAAAGCGCAACGTGGACACATCCTAAATTTTGGGAGAAAACAGAGGTGTTTTTTGCGAAGTGCCTACCTGTAGATTTTGTCCTCTAGCTCAGCCGGCACCTAGGGAAACCTACCAAACCTGTGCATTTCTGAAAACTAGAGACCTAGGGGAATCCAAGGAGGGGTGACTTGCGGGGCTCGGACCAGGTTCTGTTACCCAGAATCCTTTGCAAACCTCAAAATTTGGCTAAAAAAACACATGTTCCTCACATTTCTGTGGCAGAAAGTTCTGGAATCTGAGAGGAGCTACAAATTTCCTTCCACCCAGCGTTCCCCCAAGTCTCCCGATAAAAATGATACCTCACTTGCGTGAGTAGGCCTAGCGCCGGCGACAGTAAACACCCCAAAGCGCAACGTGGACACATCCTAAATTTTGGAAAAAAACAGAGGTGTTTTTTGCGAAGTGCCTACCTGTAGATTTTGGCCTCTAGCTCAGCCGGCACCTAGGGAAACCTACCAAACCTGTGCATTTCTGAAAACTAGAGACCTAGGGGAATCCAAGGAGGGGTGACTTGCGGGGCTCGGACCAGGTTCTGTTACCCAGAATCCTTTGCAAACCTCAAAATTTGGCTAAAAAAACACATGTTCCTCACATTTCTGTGGCAGAAAGTTCTGGAATCTGAGAGGAGCTACAAATTTCCTTCCACCCAGCGTTCCCCCAAGTCTCCCGATAAAAATGATACCTCACTTGCGTGGGTAGGCCTAGCGCCGGTGACAGGAAACACCCCAAAGCGCAACGTGGACACATCCTAAATTATGGGAGAAAACAGAGGTGTTTTTTGCGAAGTGCCTACCTGTAGATTTTGGCCTCTAGCTCAGCCGGCACCTAGGGAAACCTACCAAACCTGTGCATTTCTGAAAACTAGAGACCTAGGGGAATCCAAGGAGGGGTGACTTGCGGGGCTCGGACCAGGTTCTGTTACCCAGAATCCTTTGCAAACCTCAAAATTTGGCTAAAAAAACACATTTCCTCACATTTCTGTGGCAGAAAGTTCTGGAATCTGAGAGGAGCTACAAATTTCCTCCCACCCAGCGTTCCCCCAAGTCTCCCGATAAAAATGATACCTCACTTGCGTGGGTAGGCCTAGCGCCGGCGACAGGAAACACCCCAAAGCGCAACGTGGACACATCCTAAATTTTGGAAAAAAACAGAGGTGTTTTTTGAGAAGTGCCTACCTGTAGATTTTGGCCTCTAGCTCAGCCGGCACCTAGGGAAACCTACCAAACCTGTGCATTTCTGAAAACTAGAGACCTAGGGGAATCCAAGGAGGGGTGACTTGCGGGGCTCGGACCAGGTTCTGTTACCCAGAATCCTTTGCAAACCTCAAAATTTGGCTAACAAAACACATGTTCCTCACATTTCTGTGGCAGAAAGTTCTGGAATCTGAGAGGAGCTACAAATTTCCTTCCACCCAGCGTTCCCCCAAGTCTCCCGATAAAAATGATACCTCACTTGCGTGGGTAGGCCTAGCGCCGGCGACAGGAAACACCCCAAAGCGCAACGTGGACACATCCTAAATTTTGGAAAAAAACAGAGGTGTTTTTTGCCAAGTGCCTACCTGTAGATTTTGGCCTCTAGCTCAGCCGGCACCTAGGGAAACCTACCAAACCTGTGCATTTCTGAAAACTAGAGACCGAGGGGAATCCAAGGAGGGGTGACTTGCGGGGCTCGGACCAGGTTCTGTTACCCAGAATCCTTTGCAAACCTCAAAATTTGGCTAAAAAAACACATGTTCCTCACATTTCTGTGGCAGAAAGTTCTGTAATCTGAGAGGAGCTACAAATTTCCTTCCACCCAGCGTTCCCCCAAGTCTCCCGATAAAAATGATACCTCACTTGCGTGAGTAGGCCTAGCGCCGGCGACAGTAAACACCCCAAAGCGCAACGTGGACACATCCTAAATTTTGGAAAAAAACAGAGGTGTTTTTTGCGAAGTGCCTACCTGTAGATTTTGGCCTCTAGCTCAGCCGGCACCTAGGGAAACCTACCAAACCTGTGCATTTCTGAAAACTAGAGACCTAGGGGAATCCAAGGAGGGGTGACTTGCGGGGCTCGGACCAGGCTCTGTTACCCAGAATCCTTTGCAAACCTCAAAATTTGGCTAAAAAAACACGTGTTCCTCTCATTTCTGTGGCAGAAAGTTCTGGAATCTGAGAGGAGCTACAAATTTCCTTCCACCCAGCGTTCCCCCAAGTCTCCCGATAAAAATGATACCTCACTTGCGTGGGTAGGCCTAGCGCCGGCGACAGGAAACACCCCAAAGCGCAACGTGGACACATCCTAAATTTTGGGAGAAAACAGAGGTGTTTTTTGCGAAGTGCCTACCTGTAGATTTTGGCCTCTAGCTCAGCCGGCACCTAGGGAAACCTACCAAACCTGTGCATTTCTGAAAACTAGAGACCTAGGGGAATCCAAGGAGGGGTGACTTGCGGGTCTCGGACCAGGTTCTGTTACCCAGAATCCTTTGCAAACCTCAAAATTTGGCTAAAAAAACACATGTTCCTCACATTTCTGTGGCAGAAAGTTCTGGAATCTGAGAGGAGCTACAAATTTCCTTCCACCCAGCGTTCCCCCAAGTCTCCCGATAAAAATGATACCTCACTTGCGTGGGTAGGCCTAGCGCCGGCGACAGGAAACACCCCAAAGCGCAACGTGGACACATCCTAAATTTTGGGAGAAAACAGAGGTGTTTTTTGCGAAGTGCCTACCTGTAGATTTTGGCCTCTAGCTCAGCCGGCACCTAGGGAAACCTACCAAACCTGTGCATTTCTGAAAACTAGAGACCTAGGGGAATCCAAGGAGGGGTGACTTGCGGGGCTCGGACCAGGTTCTGTTACCCAGAATCCTTTGCAAACCTCAAAATTTGGCTAAAAAAACACATGTTCCTCACATTTCTGTGGCAGAAAGTTCTGGAATCTGAGAGGAGCTACAAATTTCCTTCCACCCAGCGTTCCCCCAAGTCTCCCGATAAAAATGATACCTCACTTGCGTGGGTAGGCCTAGCGCCGGTGACAGGAAACACCCCAAAGCGCAACGTGGACACATCCTAAATTTTGGGAGAAAACAGAGGTGTTTTTTGCGAAGTGCCTACCTGTAGATTTTGGCCTCTAGCTCAGCCGGCACCTAGGGAAACCTACCAAACCTGTGCATTTCTGAAAACTAGAGACCTAGGGGAATCCAAGGAGGGGTGACTTGCGGGGCTCGGACCAGGTTCTGTTACCCAGAATCCTTTGCAAACCTCAAAATTTGGCTAAAAAAACACATGTTCCTCACATTTCTGTGGCAGAAAGTTCTGGAATCTGAGAGGAGCTACAAATTTCCTTCCACCCAGCGTTCCCCCAAGTCTCCCGATAAAAATGATACCTCACTTGCGTGAGTAGGCCTAGCGCCGGCGACAGTAAACACCCCAAAGCGCAACGTGGACACATCCTAAATTTTGGAAAAAAACAGAGGTGTTTTTTGCGAAGTGCCTACCTGTAGATTTTGGCCTCTAGCTCAGCCGGCACCTAGGGAAACCTACCAAACCTGTGCATTTCTGAAAACTAGAGACCTAGGGGAATCCAAGGAGGGGTGACTTGCGGGGCTCGGACCAGGTTCTGTTACCCAGAATCCTTTGCAAACCTCAAAATTTGGCTAAAAAAACACATGTTCCTCACATTTCTGTGGCAGAAAGTTCTGGAATCTGAGAGGAGCTACAAATTTCCTTCCACCCAGCGTTCCCCCAAGTCTCCCGATAAAAATGATACCTCACTTGCGTGGGTAGGCCTAGCGCCGGTGACAGGAAACACCCCAAAGCGCAACGTGGACACATCCTAAATTATGGGAGAAAACAGAGGT
Organism: Pleurodeles waltl; assembly: GCF_031143425.1. Taxonomy (NCBI): domain Eukaryota; kingdom Metazoa; phylum Chordata; class Amphibia; order Caudata; family Salamandridae; genus Pleurodeles; species Pleurodeles waltl. Next base: position 936,204,126 of record NC_090442.1, on the reverse strand, counting down.
GTTTTTTGCGAAGTGCCTACCTGTAGATTTTGGCCTCTAGCTCAGCCGGCACCTAGGGAAACCTACCAAACCTGTGCATTTCTGAAAACTAGAGACCTAGGGGAATCCAAGGAGGGGTGACTTGCGGGGCTCGGACCAGGTTCTGTTACCCAGAATCCTTTGCAAACCTCAAAATTTGGCTAAAAAAACACATGTTCCTCACATTTCTGTGGCAGAAAGTTCTGGAATCTGAGAGGAGCTACAAATTTCCTTCCACCCAGCGTTCCCCCAAGTCTCCCGATAAAAATGATACCTCACTTGCGTGGGTAGGCCTAGCGCCGGCGACAGGAAACACCCCAAAGCGCAACGTGGACACATCCTAAATTTTGGGAGAAAACAGAGGTGTTTTTTGCGAAGTGCCTACCTGTAGATTTTGGCCTCTAGCTCAGCCGGCACCTAGGGAAACCTACCAAACCTGTGCATTTCTGAAAACTAGAGACCTAGGGGAATCCAAGGAGGGGTGACTTGCGGGGCTCGGACCAGGTTCTGTTACCCAGAATCCTTTGCAAACCTCAAAATTTGGCTAAAAAAACACATGTTCCTCACATTTCTGTGGCAGAAAGTTCTGGAATCTGAGAGGAGCTACAAATTTCCTTCCACCCAGCGTTCCCCCAAGTCTCCCGATAAAAATGATACCTCACTTGCGTGGGTAGGCCTAGCGCCGGCGACAGGAAACACCCCAAAGCGCAACGTGGACACATCCTAAATTTTGGAAAAAAACAGAGGTGTTTTTTGCGAAGTGCCTACCTGTAGATTTTGGCCTCTAGCTCAGCCGGCACCTAGGGAAACCTACCAAACCTGTGCATTTCTGAAAACTAGAGACCTAGGGGAATCCAAGGAGGGGTGACTTGCGGGGCTCGGACCAGGTTCTGTTACCCAGAATCCTTTGCAAACCTCAAAATTTGGCTAAAAAAACACATGTTCCTCACATTTCTGTGGCAGAAAGTTCTGGAATCTGAGAGGAGCTACAAATTTCCTTCCACCCAGCGTTCCCCCAAGTCTCCCGATAAAAATGATACCTCACTTGCGTGGGTAGGCCTAGCGCCGGCGACAGGAAACACCCCAAAGCGCAACGTGGACACATCCTAAATTTTGGGAGAAAACAGAGGTGTTTTTTGCGAAGTGCCTACCTGTAGATTTTGGCCTCTAGCTCAGCCGGCACCTAGGGAAACCTACCAAACCTGTGCATTTCTGAAAACTAGAGACCTAGGGGAATCCAAGGAGGGGTGACTTGCGGGGCTCGGACCAGGTTCTGTTACCCAGAATCCTTTGCAAACCTCAAAATTTGGCTAAAAAAACACATGTTCCTCACATTTCTGTGGCAGAAAGTTCTGGAATCTGAGAGGAGCTACAAATTTCCTTCCACCCAGCGTTCCCCCAAGTCTCCCGATAAAAATGATACCTCACTTGCGTGGGTAGGCCTAGCGCCGGCGACAGGAAACACCCCAAAGCGCAACGTGGACACATCCTAAATTTTGGAAAAAAACAGAGGTGTTTTTTGCGAAGTGCCTACCTGTAGATTTTGGCCTCTAGCTCAGCCGGCACCTAGGGAAACCTACCAAACCTGTGCATTTCTGAAAACTAGAGACCTAGGGGAATCCAAGGAGGGGTGACTTGCGGGGCTCGGACCAGGTTCTGTTACCCAGAATCCTTTGCAAACCTCAAAATTTGGCTAAAAAAACACATGTTCCTCACATTTCTGTGGCAGAAAGTTCTGGAATCTGAGAGGAGCTACAAATTTCCTTCTACCCAGCGTTCCCCCAAGTCTCCCGATAAAAATGATACCTCACTTGCACGGGTAGGCCTAGCGCCGGCGACAGGAAACACCCCAAAGCGCAACGTGGACACATCCTAAATTTTGGGAGAAAACAGAGGTGTTTTTTGCGAAGTGCCTACCTGTAGATTGTGGCCTCTAGCTCAGCCGGCACCTAGGGAAACCTACCAAACCTGTGCATTTCTGAAAACTAGAGACCTAGGGGAATCCAAGGAGGGGTGACTTGCGGGGCTCGGACCAGGTTCTGTTACCCAGAATCCTTTGCAAACCTCAAAATTTGGCTAAAAAAACACATGTTCCTCACATTTCTGTGGCAGAAAGTTCTGGAATCTGAGAGGAGCTACAAATTTCCTTCTACCCAGCGTTCCCCCAAGTCTCCCGATAAAAATGATACCTCACTTGCGCGGGTAGGCCTAGCGCCGGCGACAGGAAACACCCCAAAGCGCAACGTGGACACATCCTAAATTTTGGGAGAAAACAGAGGTGTTTTTTGCGAAGTGCCTACCTGTAGATTGTGGCCTCTAGCTCAGCCGGCACCTAGGGAAACCTACCAAACCTGTGCATTTCTGAAAACTAGAGACCTAGGGGAATCCAAGGAGGGGTGACTTGCGGGGCTCGGACCAGGTTCTGTTACCCAGAATCCTTTGCAAACCTCAAAATTTGGCTAAAAAAACACATGTTCCTCACATTTCTGTGGCAGAAAGTTCTGGAATCTGAGAGGAGCTACAAATTTCCTTCCACCCAGCGTTCCCCCAAGTCTCCCGATAAAAATGATACCTCACTTGCGTGGGTAGGCCTAGCGCCGGCGACAGGAAACACCCCAAAGCGCAACGTGGACACATCCTAAATTTTGGAAAAAAACAGAGGTGTTTTTTGCGAAGTGCCTACCTGTAGATTTTGGCCTCTAGCTCAGCCGGCACCTAGGGAAACCTACCAAACCTGTGCATTTCTGAAAACTAGAGACCTAGGGGAATCCAAGGAGGGGTGACTTGCGGGGCTCGGACCAGGTTCTGTTACCCAGAATCCTTTGCAAACCTCAAAATTTGGCTAAAAAAACACATGTTCCTCACATTTCTGTGGCAGAAAGTTCTGGAATCTGAGAGGAGCTACAAATTTCCTTCCACCCAGCATTCCCCCAAGTCTCCCGATAAAAATGATACCTCACTTGCGTGAGTAGGCCTAGCGCCGGCGACAGGAAACACCCCAAAGCGCAACGTGGACACATCCTAAATTTTGGAAAAAAACAGAGGTGTTTTTTGCGAAGTGCCTACCTGTAGATTTTGGCCTCTAGCTCAGCCGGCACCTAGGGAAACCTACCAAACCTGTGCATTTCTGAAAACTAGAGACCTAGGGGAATCCAAGGAGGGGTGACTTGCAGGGCTCGGACCAGGTTCTGTTACCCAGAATCCTTTGCAAACCTCAAAATTTGGCTAAAAAAACACATGTTCCTCACATTTCTGTGGCAGAAAGTTCTGGAATCTGAGAGGAGCTACAAATTTCCTTCCACCCAGCGTTCCCCCAAGTCTCCCGATAAAAATGATACCTCACTTGCGTGGGTAGGCCTAGCGCCGGCGACAGGAAACACCCCAAAGCGCAACGTGGACACATCCTAAATTTTGGAAAAAAACAGAGGTGTTTTTTGCGAAGTGCCTACCTGTAGATTTTGGCCTCTAGCTCAGCCGGCACCTAGGGAAACCTACCAAACCTGTGCATTTCTGAAAACTAGAGACCTAGGGGAATCCAAGGAGGGGTGACTTGCGGGGCTCGGACCAGGTTCTGTTACCCAGAATCCTTTGCAAACCTCAAAATTTGGCTAAAAAAACACATGTTCCTCACATTTCTGTGGCAGAAAGTTCTGGAATCTGAGAGGAGCTACAAATTTCCTTCCACCCAGCATTCCCCCAAGTCTCCCGATAAAAATGATACCTCACTTGCGTGAGTAGGCCTAGCGCCGGCGACAGTAAACACCCCAAAGCGCAACGTGGACACATCCTAAATTTTGGAAAAAAACAGAGGTGTTTTTTGCGAAGTGCCTACCTGTAGATTTTGGCCTCTAGCTCAGCCGGCACCTAGGGAAACCTACCAAACCTGTGCATTTCTGAAAACTAGAGACCTAGGGGAATCCAAGGAGGGGTGACTTGCGGGGCTCGGACCAGGTTCTGTTACCCAGAATCCTTTGCAAACCTCAAAATTTGGCTAAAAAAACACATGTTCCTCACATTTCTGTGGCAGAAAGTTCTGGAATCTGAGAGGAGCTACAAATTTCCTTCCACCCAGCGTTCCCCCAAGTCTCCCGATAAAAATGATACCTCACTTGCGCGGGTAGGCCTAGCGCCGGCGACAGGAAACACCCCAAAGCGCAACGTGGACACATCCTAAATTTTGGGAGAAAACAGAGGTGTTTTTTGCGAAGTGCCTACGTGTAGATTTTGGCCTCTAGCTCAGCCGGCACCTACGGAAACCTACCAAACCTGTGCATTTCTGAAAACTAGAGACCTAGGGGAATCCAAGGAGGGGTGACTTGCGGGGCTCGGACCAGGTTCTGTTACCCAGAATCCTTTGCAAACCTCAAAATTTGGCTAAAAAAACACATGTTCCTCACATTTCTGTGGCAGAAAGTTCTGGGATCTGAGAGGAGCTACAAATTTCCTTCCACCCAGCGTTCCCCCAAGTCTCCCGATAAAAATGATACCTCACTTGCGTGGGTAGGCCTAGCGCCGGTGACAGGAAACACCCCAAAGCGCAACGTGGACACATCCTAAATTATGGGAGAAAACAGAGGTGTTTTTTGCGAAGTGCCTACCTGTAGATTTTGGCCTCTAGCTCAGCCGGCACCTAAGGAAACCTACCAAACCTGTGCATTTCTGAAAACTAGAGACCTAGGGGAATCCAAGGAGGGGTGACTTGCGGGGCTCGGACCAGGTTCTGTTACCCAGAATCCTTTGCAAACCTCAAAATTTGGCTAAAAAAACACATGTTCCTCACATTTCTGTGGCAGAAAGTTCTGGAATCTGAGAGGAGCTACAAATTTCCTTCCAGCCAGCGTTCCCCCAAGTCTCCCGATAAAAATGATACCTCACTTGCGTGGGTAGGCCTAGCGCCGGCGACAGGAAACACCCCAAAGCGCAACGTGGACACATCCTAAATTTTGGGAGAAAACAGAGGTGTTTTTTGCGAAGTGCCTACCTGTAGATTTTGGCCTCTAGCTCAGCCTGCACCTAGGGAAACCTACCAAACCTGTGCATTTCTGAAAACTAGAGACCTAGGGGAATCCAAGGAGGGGTGACTTGCGGGGCTCGGACCAGGTTCTGTTACCCAGAATCCTTTGCAAACCTCAAAATTTGGCTAAAAAAACACATGTTCCTCACATTTCTGTGGCAGAAAGTTCTGGAATCTGAGAGGAGCTACAAATTTCCTTCCACCCAGCGTTCCCCCAAGTCTCCCGATAAAAATGATACCTCACTTGCGTGGGTAGGCCTAGCGCCGGCGACAGGAAACACCCCAAAGCGCAACGTGGGCACATCCTAAATTTTGGAAAAAAACAGAGGTGCTTTTTGCGAAGTGCCTACCTGTAGATTTTGGCCTCTAGCTCAGCCGGCACCTAGGGAAACCTACCAAACCTGTGCATTTCTGAAAACTAGAGACCTAGGGGAATCCAAGGAGGGGTGACTTGCGGGGCTCGGACCAGGTTCTGTTACCCAGAATCCTTTGCAAACCTCAAAATTTGGCTAAAAAAACACATGTTCCTCACATTTCTGTGGCAGAAAGTTCTGGAATCTGAGAGGAGCTACAAATTTCCTTCCACCCAGCGTTCCCCCAAGTCTCCCGATAAAAATGATACCTCACTTGCGTGGGTAGGCCTAGCGCCGGCGACAGGAAACACCCCAAAGCGCAACGTGGACACATCCTAAATTTTGGGAGAAAACAGAGGTGTTTTTTGCGAAGTGCCTACCTGTAGATTTTGGCCTCTAGCTCAGCCGGCACCTAGGGAAACCTACCACACCTGTGCATTTCTGAAAACTAGAGACCTAGGGGAATCCAAGGAGGGGTGACTTGCGGGGCTCGGACCAGGTTCTGTTACCCAGAATCCTTTGCAAACCTCAAAATTTGGCTAAAAAAACACATGTTCCTCACATTTCTGTGGCAGAAAGTTCTGGAATCTGAGAGGAGCTACAAATTTCCTTCCACCCAGCGTTCCCCCAAGTCTCCCGATAAAAATGATACCTCACTTGCGTGGGTAGGCCTAGCGCCGGTGACAGGAAACACCCCAAAGCGCAACGTGGACACATCCTAAATTATGGGAGAAAACAGAGGTGTTTTTTGCGAAGTGCCTACCTGTAGATTTTGGCCACTAGCTCAGCCGGCACCTAGGGAACCCTACCAAACCTGTGCATTTCTGAAAACTAGAGACCTAGGGGAATCCAAGGAGGGGTGACTTGCGGGGCTCGGACCAGGTTCTGTTACCCAGAATCCTTTGCAAACCTCAAAATTTGGCTAAAAAAACACATGTTCCTCACATTTCTGTGGCAGAAAGTTCTGGAATCTGAGAGGAGCTACAAATTTCCTTCCACCCAGCGTTCCCCCAAGTCTCCCGATAAAAATGATACCTCACTTGCGTGGGTAGGCCTAGCGCCGGCGACAGGAAACACCCCAAAGCGCAACGTGGACACATCCTAAATTTTGGGAGAAAACAGAGGTGTTTTTTGCGAAGTGCCTACCTGTAGATTTTGGCCTCTAGCTCAGCCGGCACCTAGGGAAACCTACCACACCTGTGCATTTCTGAAAACTAGAGACCTAGGGGAATCCAAGGAGGGGTGACTTGCGGGGCTCGGACCAGGTTCTGTTACCCAGAATCCTTTGCAAACCTCAAAATTTGGCTAAAAAAACACATGTTCCTCACATTTCTGTGGCAGAAAGTTCGGGAATCTGAGAGGAGCTACAAATTTCCTTCCACCCAGCGTTCCCCCAAGTCTCCCGATAAAAATGATACCTCACTTGCGTGGGTAGGCCTAGCGCCGGTGACAGGAAACACCCCAAAGCGCAACGTGGACACATCCTAAATTATGGGAGAAAACAGAGGTGTTTTTTGCGAAGTGCCTACCTGTAGATTTTGGCCACTAGCTCAGCCGGCACCTAGGGAACCCTACCAAACCTGTGCATTTCTGAAAACTAGAGACCTAGGGGAATCCAAGGAGGGGTGACTTGCGGGGCTCGGACCAGGTTCTGTTACCCAGAATCCTTTGCAAACCTCAAAATTTGGCTAAAAAAACACATGTTCCTCACATTTCTGTGGCAGAAAGTTCTGGAATCTGAGAGGAGCTACAAATTTCCTTCCACCCAGCGTTCCCCCAAGTCTCCCGATAAAAATGATACCTCACTTGCGTGGGTAGGCCTAGCGCCGGCGACAGGAAACACCCCAAAGCGCAACGTGGACACATCCTAAATTTTGGGAGAAAACAGAGGTGTTTTTTGCGAAGTGCCTACCTGTAGATTTTGGCCTCTAGCTCAGCCGGCACCTAGGGAAACCTACCAAACCTGTGCATTTCTGAAAACTAGAGACCTAGGGGAATCCAAGGAGGGGTGACTTGCGGGGCTCGGACCAGGTTCTGTTACCCAGAATCCTTTGCAAACCTCAAAATTTGGCTAAAAAAACACATGTTCCTCACATTTCTGTGGCAGAAAGTTCTGGAATCTGAGAGGAGCTACAAATTTCCTTCCACCCAGCGTTCCCCCAAGTCTCTCACTTGCGTGAGTAGGCCTAGCGCCGGCGACAGTAAACACCCCAAAGCGCAACGTGGACACATCCTAAATTTTGGAAAAAAACAGAGGTGTTTTTTGCGAAGTGCCTACCTGTAGATTTTGGCCTCTAGCTCAGCCGGCACCTAGGGAAACCTACCAAACCTGTGCATTTCTGAAAACTAGAGACCTAGGGGAATCCAAGGAGGGGTGACTTGCGGGGCTCGGACCAGGTTCTGTTACCCAGAATCCTTTGCAAACCTCAAAATTTGGCTAAAAAAACACATGTTCCTCACATTTCTGTGGCAGAAAGTTCTGGAATCTGAGAGGAGCTACAAATTTCCTTCCACCCAGCGTTCCCCCAAGTCTCCCGATAAAAATGATACCTCACTTGCGTGGGTAGGCCTAGCGCCGGCGACAGGAAACACCCCAAAGCGCAACGTGGACACATCCTAAATTTTGGGAGAAAACAGAGGTGTTTTTTGCGAAGTGCCTACCTGTAGATTTTGGCCTCTAGCTCAGCCGGCACCTAGGGAAACCTACCAAACCTGTGCATTTCTGAAAACTAGAGACCTAGGGGAATCCAAGGAGGGGTGACTTGCGGGGCTCGGACCAGGTTCTGTTACCCAGAATCCTTTGCAAACCTAAAAATTTGGCTAAAAAAACACATGTTCCTCACATTTCTGTGGCAGAAAGTTCTGGAATCTGAGAGGAGCTACGAATTTCCTTCCACCCAGCGTTCCCCCAAGTCTCCCGATAAAAATGATACCTCACTTGCGTGGGTAGGCCTAGCGCCGGTGACAGGAAACACCCCAAAGCGCAACGTGGACACATCCTAAATTATGGGAGAAAACAGAGGTGTTTTTTGCGAAGTGCCTACCTGTAGATTTTGGCCTCTAGCTCAGCCGGCACCTAGGGAAACCTACCAAACCTGTGCATTTCTGAAAACTAGAGACCTAGGGGAATCCAAGGAGTGGTGACTTGCGGGGCTCGGACCAGGTTCTGTTACCCAGAATCCTTTGCAAACCTCGAAATTTGGCTAAAAAAATACATGTTCCTCACATTTCTGTGCAGGAAAGTTCTGGAATGTGAGAGGAGGTACAAATTTCCTTCCACCCAGCGTTCCCCCAAGTCTCCCGATAAAAATGATACCTCACTTGCGTGGGTAGGCCTAGCGCCGGCGACAGGAAACACCCCAAAGCGCAACGTGGACACATCCTAAATTTTGGAAAAAAACAGAGGTGTTTTTTGCGAAGTGCCTACCTGTAGATTTTGGCCTCTAGCTCAGCCGGCACCTAGGGAAACCTACCTAACCTGTGCATTTCTGAAAACTAGAGACCTAGGGGAATCCAAGGAGGGGTGACTTGCGGGGCTCGGACCAGGTTCTGTTACCCAGAATCCTTTGCAAACCTCAAAATTTGGCTAAAAAAACACATTTCCTCACATTTCTGTGGCAGAAAGTTCTGGAATCTGAGAGGAGCTACAAATTTCCTCCCACCCAGCGTTCCCCCAAGTCTCCCGATAAAAATGATACCTCACTTGCGTGGGTAGGCCTAGCGCCGGCGACAGGAAACACCCCAAAGCGCAACGTGGACACATCCTAAATTTTGGAAAAAAACAGAGGTGTTTTTTGAGAAGTGCCTACCTGTAGATTTTGGCCTCTAGCTCAGCCGGCACCTAGGGAAACCTACCAAACCTGTGCATTTCTGAAAACTAGAGACCTAGGGGAATCCAAGGAGGGGTGACTTGCGGGGCTCGGACCAGGTTCTGTTACCCAGAATCCTTTGCAAACCTCAAAATTTGGCTAAAAAAACACATGTTCCTCACATTTCTGTGGCAGAAAGTTCTGGAATCTGAGAGGAGCTACAAATTTCCTTCCACCCAGCGTTCCCCCAAGTCTCCCGATAAAAATGATACCTCACTTGCGTGGGTAGGCCTAGCGCCGGCGACAGGAAACACCCCAAAGCGCAACGTGGACACATCCTAAATTTTGGAAAAAAACAGAGGTGTTTTTTGCGAAGTGCCTACCTGTAGATTTTGGCCTCTAGCTCAGCCGGCACCTAGGGAAACCTACCAAACCTGTGCATTTCTGAAAACTAGAGACCTAGGGGAATCCAAGGAGGGGTGACTTGCGGGGCTCGGACCAGGTTCTGTTACCCAGAATCCTTTGCAAACCTCAAAATTTGGCTAAAAAAACACATGTTCCTCACATTTCTGTGGCAGAAAGTTCTGGAATCTGAGAGGAGCTACAAATTTCCTTCCACCCAGCGTTCCCCCAAGTCTCCCGATAAAAATTAAACCTCACTTGCGTGAGTAGAGCTAGCGCCGGCGACAGTAAACACCCCAAAGCGCAACGTGGACACATCCTAAATTTTGGAAAAAAACAGAGGTGTTTTTTGCGAAGTGCCTACCTGTAGATTTTGGCCTCTAGCTCAGCCGGCACCTAGGGAAACCTACCAAACCTGTGCATTTCTGAAAACTAGAGACCTAGGGGAATCCAAGGAGGGGTGACTTGCGGGGCTCGGACCAGGTTCTGTTACCCAGAATCCTTTGCAAACCTCAAAATTTGGCTAAAAAAACACATGTTCCTCACATTTCTGTGGCAGAAAGTTCTGGAATCTGAGAGGAGCTACAAATTTCCTTCCACCCAGCGTTCCCCCAAGTCTCCCGATAAAAATGATACCTCACTTGCGCGGGTAGGCCTAGCGCCGGCGACAGGAAACACCCCAAAGCGCAACGTGGACACATCCTAAATTTTGGGAGAAAACAGAGGTGTTTTTTGCGAAGTGCCTACGTGTAGATTTTGGCCTCTAGCTCAGCCGGCACCTAGGGAAACCTACCAAACCTGTGCATTTCTGAAAACTAGAGACCTAGGGGAATCCAAGGAGGGGTGACTTGCGGGGCTCGGACCAGGTTCTGTTACCCAGAATCCTTTGCAAACCTCAAAATTTGGCTAAAAAAACACATGTTCCTCACATTTCTGTGGCAGAAAGTTCTGGGATCTGAGAGGAGCTACAAATTTCCTTCCACCCAGCGTTCCCCCAAGTCTCCCGATAAAAATGATACCTCACTTGCGTGGGTAGGCCTAGCGCCGGTGACAGGAAACACCCCAAAGCGCAACGTGGACACATCCTAAATTATGGGAGAAAACAGAGGTGTTTTTTGCGAAGTGCCTACCTGTAGATTTTGGCCTCTAGCTCAGCCGGCACCTAAGGAAACCTACCAAACCTGTGCATTTCTGAAAACTAGAGACCTAGGGGAATCCAAGGAGGGGTGACTTGCGGGGCTCGGACCAGGTTCTGTTACCCAGAATCCTTTGCAAACCTCAAAATTTGGCTAAAAAAACACATGTTCCTCACATTTCTGTGGCAGAAAGTTCTGGAATCTGAGAGGAGCTACAAATTTCCTTCCACCCAGCGTTCCCCCAAGTCTCCCGATAAAAATGATACCTCACTTGCGTGGGTAGGCCTAGCGCCGGCGACAGGAAACACCCCAAAGCGCAACGTGGACACATCCTAAATTTTGGGAGAAAACAGAGGTGTTTTTTGCGAAGTGCCTACCTGTAGATTTTGGCCTCTAGCTCAGCCTGCACCTAGGGAAACCTACCAAACCTGTGCATTTCTGAAAACTAGAGACCTAGGGGAATCCAAGGAGGGGTGACTTGCGGGGCTCGGACCAGGTTCTGTTACCCAGAATCCTTTGCAAACCTCAAAATTTGGCTAAAAAAACACATGTTCCTCACATTTCTGTGGCAGAAAGTTCTGGAATCTGAGAGGAGCTACAAATTTCCTTCCACCCAGCGTTCCCCCAAGTCTCCCGATAAAAATGATACCTCACTTGCGTGGGTAGGCCTAGCGCCGGCGACAGGAAACACCCCAAAGCGCAACGTGGGCACATCCTAAATTTTGGAAAAAAACAGAGGTGCTTTTTGCGAAGTGCCTACCTGTAGATTTTGGCCTCTAGCTCAGCCGGCACCTAGGGAAACCTACCAAACCTGTGCATTTCTGAAAACTAGAGACGTAGGGGAATCCAAGGAGGGGTGACTTGCGGGGCTCGGACCAGGTTCTGTTACCCAGAATCCTTTGCAAACCTCAAAATTTGGCTAAAAAAACACATTTCCTCACATTTCTGTGGCAGAAAGTTCTGGAATCTGAGAGGAGGTACAAATTTCCTTCCACCCAGCGTTCCCCCAAGTCTCCCGATAAAAATGATACCTCACTTGCGTGGGTAGGCCTAGCGCCGGCGACAGGAAACACCCCAAAGCGCAACGTGGACACATCCTAAATTTTGGAAAAAAACAGAGGTGTTTTTTGCGAAGTGCCTACCTGTAGATTTTGGCCTCTAGCTCAACCGGCACCTAGGGAAACCTACCAAACCTGTGCATTTCTGAAAACTAGAGACCTAGGGGAATCCAAGGAGGGGTGACTTGCGGGGCTCGGACCAGGTTCTGTTACCCAGAATCCTTTGCAAACCTCAAAATTTGGCTAAAAAAACACATGTTCCTCACATTTCTGTGGCAGAAAGTTCTGGAATCTGAGAGGAGCTACAAATTTCCTTCCACCCAGCGTTCCCCCAAGTCTCCCGATAAAAATGATACCTCACTTGCGTGGGTAGGCCTAGCGCCGGCGACAGGAAACACCCCAAAGCGCAACGTGGACACATCCTAAATTTTGGGAGAAAACAGAGGTGTTTTTTGCGAAGTGCCTACCTGTAGATTTTGGCCTCTAGCTCAGCCGGCACCTAGGGAAACCTACCAAACCTGTGCATTTCTGAAAACTAGAGACCTAGGGGAATCCAAGGAGGGGTGACTTGCGGGGCTCGGACCAGGTTCTGTTACCCAGAATCCTTTGCAAACCTCAAAATTTGGCTAAAAAAACACATGTTCCTCACATTTCTGTGGCAGAAAGTTCTGGAATCTGAGAGGAGCTACAAATTTCCTTCCACCCAGCGTTCCCCCAAGTCTCCCGATAAAAATGATACCTCACTTGCGTGGGTAGGCCTAGCGCCGGTGACAGGAAACACCCCAAAGCGCAACGTGGACACATCCTAAATTTTGGGAGAAAACAGAGGTGTTTTTTGCGAAGTGCCTACGTGTAGATTTTGGCCTCTAGCTCAGCCGGCACCTAGGGAAACCTACCAAACCTGTGCATTTCTGAAAACTAGAGACCTAGGGGAATCCAAGGAGGGGTGACTTGCGGGGCTCGGACCAGGTTCTGTTACCCAGAATCCTTTGCAAACCTCAAAATTTGGCTAAAAAAACACATGTTCCTCACATTTCTGTGGCAGAAAGTTCTGGGATCTGAGAGGAGCTACAAATTTCCTTCCACCCAGCGTTCCCCCAAGTCTCCCGATAAAAATGATACCTCACTTGCGTGAGTAGAGCTAGCGCCGGCGACAGTAAACACCCCAAAGCGCAACGTGGACACATCCTAAATTTTGGAAAAAAACAGAGGTGTTTTTTGCGAAGTGCCTACCTGTAGATTTTGGCCTCTAGCTCAGCCGGCACCTAGGGAAACCTACCAAACCTGTGCATTTCTGAAAACTAGAGACCTAGGGGAATCCAAGGAGGGGTGACTTGCGGGGCTCGGACCAGGTTCTGTTACCCAGAATCCTTTGCAAACCTCAAAATTTGGCTAAAAAAACACATGTTCCTCACATTTCTGTGGCAGAAAGTTCTGGAATCTGAGAGGAGCTACAAATTTCCTTCCACCCAGCGTTCCCCCAAGTCTCCCGATAAAAATGATACCTCACTTGCGCGGGTAGGCCTAGCGCCGGCGACAGGAAACACCCCAAAGCGCAACGTGGACACATCCTAAATTTTGGGAGAAAACAGAGGTGTTTTTTGCGAAGTGCCTACGTGTAGATTTTGGCCTCTAGCTCAGCCGGCACCTAGGGAAACCTACCAAACCTGTGCATTTCTGAAAACTAGAGACCTAGGGGAATCCAAGGAGGGGTGACTTGCGGGGCTCGGACCAGGTTCTGTTACCCAGAATCCTTTGCAAACCTCAAAATTTGGCTAAAAAAACACATGTTCCTCACATTTCTGTGGCAGAAAGTTCTGGGATCTGAGAGGAGCTACAAATTTCCTTCCACCCAGCGTTCCCCCCAAGTCTCCCGATAAAAATGATACCTCACTTGCGTGGGTAGGCCTAGCGCCGGTGACAGGAAACACCCCAAAGCGCAACGTGGACACATCCTAAATTATGGGAGAAAACAGAGGTGTTTTTTGCGAAGTGCCTACCTGTAGATTTTGGCCTCTAGCTCAGCCGGCACCTAAGGAAACCTACCAAACCTGTGCATTTCTGAAAACTAGAGACCTAGGGGAATCCAAGGAGGGGTGACTTGCGGGGCTCGGACCAGGTTCTGTTACCCAGAATCCTTTGCAAACCTCAAAATTTGGCTAAAAAAACACATGTTCCTCACATTTCTGTGGCAGAAAGTTCTGGAATCTGAGAGGAGCTACAAATTTCCTTCCACCCAGCGTTCCCCCAAGTCTCCCGATAAAAATGATACCTCACTTGCGTGGGTAGGCCTAGCGCCGGCGACAGGAAACACCCCAAAGCGCAACGTGGACACATCCTAAATTTTGGGAGAAAACAGAGGTGTTTTTTGCGAAGTGCCTACCTGTAGATTTTGGCCTCTAGCTCAGCCTGCACCTAGGGAAACCTACCAAACCTGTGCATTTCTGAAAACTAGAGACCTAGGGGAATCCAAGGAGGGGTGACTTGCGGGGCTCGGACCAGGTTCTGTTACCCAGAATCCTTTGCAAACCTCAAAATTTGGCTAAAAAAACACATGTTCCTCACATTTCTGTGGCAGAAAGTTCTGGAATCTGAGAGGAGCTACAAATTTCCTTCCACCCAGCGTTCCCCCAAGTCTCCCGATAAAAATGATACCTCACTTGCGTGGGTAGGCCTAGCGCCGGCGACAGGAAACACCCCAAAGCGCAACGTGGGCACATCCTAAATTTTGGAAAAAAACAGAGGTGCTTTTTGCGAAGTGCCTACCTGTAGATTTTGGCCTCTAGCTCAGCCGGCACCTAGGGAAACCTACCAAACCTGTGCATTTCTGAAAACTAGAGACGTAGGGGAATCCAAGGAGGGGTGACTTGCGGGGCTCGGACCAGGTTCTGTTACCCAGAATCCTTTGCAAACCTCAAAATTTGGCTAAAAAAACACATTTCCTCACATTTCTGTGGCAGAAAGTTCTGGAATCTGAGAGGAGGTACAAATTTCCTTCCACCCAGCGTTCCCCCAAGTCTCCCGATAAAAATGATACCTCACTTGCGTGGGTAGGCCTAGCGCCGGCGACAGGAAACACCCCAAAGCGCAACGTGGACACATCCTAAATTTTGGAAAAAAACAGAGGTGTTTTTTGCGAAGTGCCTACCTGTAGATTTTGGCCTCTAGCTCAGCCGGCACCTAGGGAAACCTACCAAACCTGTGCATTTCTGAAAACTAGAGACCTAGGGGAATCCAAGGAGGGGTGACTTGCGGGGCTCGGACCAGGTTCTGTTACCCAGAATCCTTTGCAAACCTCAAAATTTGGCTAAAAAAACACATGTTCCTCACATTTCTGTGGCAGAAAGTTCTGGAATCTGAGAGGAGCTACAAATTTCCTTCCACCCAGCGTTCCCCCAAGTCTCCCGATAAAAATGATACCTCACTTGCGTGGGTAGGCCTAGCGCCGGCGACAGGAAACACCCCAAAGCGCAACGTGGACACATCCTAAATTTTGGGAGAAAACAGAGGTGTTTTTTGCGAAGTGCCTACCTGTAGATTTTGGCCTCTAGCTCAGCCGGCACCTAGGGAAACCTACCAAACCTGTGCATTTCTGAAAACTAGAGACCTAGGGGAATCCAAGGAGGGGTGACTTGCGGGGCTCGGACCAGGTTCTGTTACCCAGAATCCTTTGCAAACCTCAAAATTTGGCTAAAAAAACACATGTTCCTCACATTTCTGTGGCAGAAAGTTCTGGAATCTGAGAGGAGCTACAAATTTCCTTCCACCCAGCGTTCCCCCAAGTCTCTCACTTGCGTGAGTAGGCCTAGCGCCGGCGACAGTAAACACCCCAAAGCGCAACGTGGACACATCCTAAATTTTGGAAAAAAACAGAGGTGTTTTTTGCGAAGTGCCTACCTGTAGATTTTGGCCTCTAGCTCAGCCGGCACCTAGGGAAACCTACCAAACCTGTGCATTTCTGAAAACTAGAGACCTAGGGGAATCCAAGGAGGGGTGACTTGCGGGGCTCGGACCAGGTTCTGTTACCCAGAATCCTTTGCAAACCTCAAAATTTGGTTAAAAAAACACATGTTCCTCACATTTCTGTGGCAGAAAGTTCTGGAATCTGAGAGGAGCTACAAATTTCCTTCCACCCAGCGTTCCCCCAAGTCTCCCGATAAAAATGATACCTCACTTGCGTGGGTAGGCCTAGCGCCGGCGACAGGAAACACCCCAAAGCGCAACGTGGACACATCCTAAATTTTGGGAGAAAACAGAGGTGTTTTTTGCGAAGTGCCTACCTGTAGATTTTGGCCTCTAGCTCAGCCGGCACCTAGGGAAACCTACCAAACCTGTGCATTTCTGAAAACTAGAGACCTAGGGGAATCCAAGGAGGGGTGACTTGCGGGGCTCGGACCAGGTTCTGTTACCCAGAATCCTTTGCAAACCTAAAAATTTGGCTAAAAAAACACATGTTCCTCACATTTCTGTGGCAGAAAGTTCTGGAATCTGAGAGGAGCTACGAATTTCCTTCCACCCAGCGTTCCCCCAAGTCTCCCGATAAAAATGATACCTCACTTGCGTGGGTAGGCCTAGCGCCGGTGACAGGAAACACCCCAAAGCGCAACGTGGACACATCCTAAATTATGGGAGAAAACAGAGGTGTTTTTTGCGAAGTGCCTACCTGTAGATTTTGGCCTCTAGCTCAGCCGGCACCTAGGGAAACCTACCAAACCTGTGCATTTCTGAAAACTAGAGACCTAGGGGAATCCAAGGAGGGGTGACTTGCGGGGCTCGGACCAGGTTCTGTTACCCAGAATCCTTTGCAAACCTCGAAATTTGGCTAAAAAAATACATGTTCCTCACATTTCTGTGCAGGAAAGTTCTGGAATGTGAGAGGAGGTACAAATTTCCTTCCACCCAGCGTTCCCCCAAGTCTCCCGATAAAAATGATACCTCACTTGCGTGGGTAGGCCTAGCGCCGGCGACAGGAAACACCCCAAAGCGCAACGTGGACACATCCTAAATTTTGGAAAAAAACAGAGGTGTTTTTTGCGAAGTGCCTACCTGTAGATTTTGGCCTCTAGCTCAGCCGGCACCTAGGGAAACCTACCTAACCTGTGCATTTCTGAAAACTAGAGACCTAGGGGAATCCAAGGAGGGGTGACTTGCGGGGCTCGGACCAGGTTCTGTTACCCAGAATCCTTTGCAAACCTCAAAATTTGGCTAAAAAAACACATTTCCTCACATTTCTGTGGCAGAAAGTTCTGGAATCTGAGAGGAGCTACAAATTTCCTCCCACCCAGCGTTCCCCCAAGTCTCCCGATAAAAATGATACCTCACTTGCGTGGGTAGGCCTAGCGCCGGCGACAGGAAACACCCCAAAGCGCAACGTGGACACATCCTAAATTTTGGAAAAAAACAGAGGTGTTTTTTGAGAAGTGCCTACCTGTAGATTTTGGCCTCTAGCTCAGCCGGCACCTAGGGAAACCTACCAAACCTGTGCATTTCTGAAAACTAGAGACCTAGGGGAATCCAAGGAGGGGTGACTTGCGGGGCTCGGACCAGGTTCTGTTACCCAGAATCCTTTGCAAACCTCAAAATTTGGCTAAAAAAACACATGTTCCTCACATTTCTGTGGCAGAAAGTTCTGGAATCTGAGAGGAGCTACAAATTTCCTTCCACCCAGCGTTCCCCCAAGTCTCCCGATAAAAATGATACCTCACTTGCGTGGGTAGGCCTAGCGCCGGCGACAGGAAACACCCCAAAGCGCAACGTGGACACATCCTAAATTTTGGAAAAAAACAGAGGTGTTTTTTGCGAAGTGCCTACCTGTAGATTTTGGCCTCTAGCTCAGCCGGCACCTAGGGAAACCTACCAAACCTGTGCATTTCTGAAAACTAGAGACCTAGGGGAATCCAAGGAGGGGTGACTTGCGGGGCTCGGACCAGGTTCTGTTACCCAGAATCCTTTGCAAACCTCAAAATTTGGCTAAAAAAACACATGTTCCTCACATTTCTGTGGCAGAAAGTTCTGGAATCTGAGAGGAGCTACAAATTTCCTTCCACCCAGCGTTCCCCCAAGTCTCCCGATAAAAATTAAACCTCACTTGCGTGAGTAGAGCTAGCGCCGGCGACAGTAAACACCCCAAAGCGCAACGTGGACACATCCTAAATTTTGGAAAAAAACAGAGGTGTTTTTTGCGAAGTGCCTACCTGTAGATTTTGGCCTCTAGCTCAGCCGGCACCTAGGGAAACCTACCAAACCTGTGCATTTCTGAAAACTAGAGACCTAGGGGAATCCAAGGAGGGGTGACTTGCGGGGCTCGGACCAGGTTCTGTTACCCAGAATCCTTTGCAAACCTCAAAATTTGGCTAAAAAAACACATGTTCCTCACATTTCTGTGGCAGAAAGTTCTGGAATCTGAGAGGAGCTACAAATTTCCTTCCACCCAGCGTTCCCCCAAGTCTCCCGATAAAAATGATACCTCACTTGCGCGGGTAGGCCTAGCGCCGGCGACAGGAAACACCCCAAAGCGCAACGTGGACACATCCTAAATTTTGGGAGAAAACAGAGGTGTTTTTTGCGAAGTGCCTACGTGTAGATTTTGGCCTCTAGCTCAGCCGGCACCTAGGGAAACCTACCAAACCTGTGCATTTCTGAAAACTAGAGACCTAGGGGAATCCAAGGAGGGGTGACTTGCGGGGCTCGGACCAGGTTCTGTTACCCAGAATCCTTTGCAAACCTCAAAATTTGGCTAAAAAAACACATGTTCCTCACATTTCTGTGGCAGAAAGTTCTGGGATCTGAGAGGAGCTACAAATTTCCTTCCACCCAGCGTTCCCCCAAGTCTCCCGATAAAAATGATACCTCACTTGCGTGGGTAGGCCTAGCGCCGGTGACAGGAAACACCCCAAAGCGCAACGTGGACACATCCTAAATTATGGGAGAAAACAGAGGTGTTTTTTGCGAAGTGCCTACCTGTAGATTTTGGCCTCTAGCTCAGCCGGCACCTAAGGAAACCTACCAAACCTGTGCATTTCTGAAAACTAGAGACCTAGGGGAATCCAAGGAGGGGTGACTTGCGGGGCTCGGACCAGGTTCTGTTACCCAGAATCCTTTGCAAACCTCAAAATTTGGCTAAAAAAACACATGTTCCTCACATTTCTGTGGCAGAAAGTTCTGGAATCTGAGAGGAGCTACAAATTTCCTTCCACCCAGCGTTCCCCCAAGTCTCCCGATAAAAATGATACCTCACTTGCGTGGGTAGGCCTAGCGCCGGCGACAGGAAACACCCCAAAGCGCAACGTGGACACATCCTAAATTTTGGGAGAAAACAGAGGTGTTTTTTGCGAAGTGCCTACCTGTAGATTTTGGCCTCTAGCTCAGCCTGCACCTAGGGAAACCTACCAAACCTGTGCATTTCTGAAAACTAGAGACCTAGGGGAATCCAAGGAGGGGTGACTTGCGGGGCTCGGACCAGGTTCTGTTACCCAGAATCCTTTGCAAACCTCAAAATTTGGCTAAAAAAACACATGTTCCTCACATTTCTGTGGCAGAAAGTTCTGGAATCTGAGAGGAGCTACAAATTTCCTTCCACCCAGCGTTCCCCCAAGTCTCCCGATAAAAATGATACCTCACTTGCGTGGGTAGGCCTAGCGCCGGCGACAGGAAACACCCCAAAGCGCAACGTGGGCACATCCTAAATTTTGGAAAAAAACAGAGGTGCTTTTTGCGAAGTGCCTACCTGTAGATTTTGGCCTCTAGCTCAGCCGGCACCTAGGGAAACCTACCAAACCTGTGCATTTCTGAAAACTAGAGACGTAGGGGAATCCAAGGAGGGGTGACTTGCGGGGCTCGGACCAGGTTCTGTTACCCAGAATCCTTTGCAAACCTCAAAATTTGGCTAAAAAAACACATTTCCTCACATTTCTGTGGCAGAAAGTTCTGGAATCTGAGAGGAGGTACAAATTTCCTTCCACCCAGCGTTCCCCCAAGTCTCCCGATAAAAATGATACCTCACTTGCGTGGGTAGGCCTAGCGCCGGCGACAGGAAACACCCCAAAGCGCAACGTGGACACATCCTAAATTTTGGAAAAAAACAGAGGTGTTTTTTGCGAAGTGCCTACCTGTAGATTTTGGCCTCTAGCTCAGCCGGCACCTAGGGAAACCTACCAAACCTGTGCATTTCTGAAAACTAGAGACCTAGGGGAATCCAAGGAGGGGTGACTTGCGGGGCTCGGACCAGGTTCTGTTACCCAGAATCCTTTGCAAACCTCAAAATTTGGCTAAAAAAACACATGTTCCTCACATTTCTGTGGCAGAAAGTTCTGGAATCTGAGAGGAGCTACAAATTTCCTTCCACCCAGCGTTCCCCCAAGTCTCCCGATAAAAATTAAACCTCACTTGCGTGAGTAGAGCTAGCACCGGCGACAGTAAACACCCCAAAGCGCAACGTGGACACATCCTAAATTTTGGAAAAAAACAGAGGTGTTTTTTGCGAAGTGCCTACCTGTAGATTTTGGCCTCTAGCTCAGCCGGCACCTAGGGAAACCTACCAAACCTGTGCATTTCTGAAAACTAGAGACCTAGGGGAATCCAAGGAGGGGTGACTTGCGGGGCTCGGACCAGGTTCTGTTACCCAGAATCCTTTGCAAACCTCAAAATTTGGCTAAAAAAACACATGTTCCTCACATTTCTGTGGCAGAAAGTTCTGGAATCTGAGAGGAGCTACAAATTTCCTTCCACCCAGCGTTCCCCCAAGTCTCCCGATAAAAATGATACCTCACTTGCGTGGGTAGGCCTAGCGCCGGTGACAGGAAACACCCCAAAGCGCAACGTGGACACATCCTAAATTATGGGAGAAAACAGAGGTGTTTTTTGCGAAGTGCCTACCTGTAGATTTTGGCCTCTAGCTCAGCCGGCACCTAGGGAAACCTACCAAACCTGTGCATTTCTGAAAACTAGAGACCTAGGGGAATCCAAGGAGGGGTGACTTGCGGGGCTCGGACCAGGTTCTGTTACCCAGAATCCTTTGCAAACCTCAAAATTTGGCTAAAAAAACACATGTTCCTCACATTTCTGTGGCAGAAAGTTCTGGAATCTGAGAGGAGCTACAAATTTCCTTCCACCCAGCGTTCCCCCAAGTCTCCCGATAAAAATGATACCTCACTTGCGTGGGTAGGCCTAGCGCCGGTGACAGGAAACACCCCAAAGCGCAACGTGGACACATCCTAAATTTTGGGAGAAAACAGAGGTGTTTTTTGCGAAGTGCCTACCTGTAGATTTTGGCCTCTAGCTCAGCCGGCACCTAGGGAAACCTACCAAACCTGTGCATTTCTGAAAACTAGAGACCTAGGGGAATCCAAGGAGGGGTGACTTGCGGGGCTCGGACCAGGTTCTGTTACCCAGAATCCTTTGCAAACCTAAAAATTTGGCTAAAAAAACACATGTTCCTCACATTTCTGTGGCAGAAAGTTCTGGAATCTGAGAGGAGCTACGAATTTCCTTCCACCCAGCGTTCCCCCAAGTCTCCCGATAAAAATGATACCTCACTTGCGTGGGTAGGCCTAGCGCCGGTGACAGGAAACACCCCAAAGCGCAACGTGGACACATCCTAAATTATGGGAGAAAACAGAGGTGTTTTTTGCGAAGTGCCTACCTGTAGATTTTGGCCTCTAGCTCAGCCGGCACCTAGGGAAACCTACCAAACCTGTGCATTTCTGAAAACTAGAGACCTAGGGGAATCCAAGGAGGGGTGACTTGCGGGGCTCGGACCAGGTTCTGTTACCCAGAATCCTTTGCAAACCTCGAAATTTGGCTAAAAAAATACATGTTCCTCACATTTCTGTGCAGGAAAGTTCTGGAATGTGAGAGGAGGTACAAATTTCCTTCCACCCAGCGTTCCCCCAAGTCTCCCGATAAAAATGATACCTCACTTGCGTGGGTAGGCCTAGCGCCGGCGACAGGAAACACCCCAAAGCGCAACGTGGACACATCCTAAATTTTGGAAAAAAACAGAGGTGTTTTTTGCGAAGTGCCTACCTGTAGATTTTGGCCTCTAGCTCAGCCGGCACCTAGGGAAACCTACCTAACCTGTGCATTTCTGAAAACTAGAGACCTAGGGGAATCCAAGGAGGGGTGACTTGCGGGGCTCGGACCAGGTTCTGTTACCCAGAATCCTTTGCAAACCTCAAAATTTGGCTAAAAAAACACATTTCCTCACATTTCTGTGGCAGAAAGTTCTGGAATCTGAGAGGAGCTACAAATTTCCTCCCACCCAGCGTTCCCCCAAGTCTCCCGATAAAAATGATACCTCACTTGCGTGGGTAGGCCTAGCGCCGGCGACAGGAAACACCCCAAAGCGCAACGTGGACACATCCTAAATTTTGGAAAAAAACAGAGGTGTTTTTTGAGAAGTGCCTACCTGTAGATTTTGGCCTCTAGCTCAGCCGGCACCTAGGGAAACCTACCAAACCTGTGCATTTCTGAAAACTAGAGACCTAGGGGAATCCAAGGAGGGGTGACTTGCGGGGCTCGGACCAGGTTCTGTTACCCAGAATCCTTTGCAAACCTCAAAATTTGGCTAAAAAAACACATGTTCCTCACATTTCTGTGGCAGAAAGTTCTGGAATCTGAGAGGAGCTACAAATTTCCTTCCACCCAGCGTTCCCCCAAGTCTCCCGATAAAAATGATACCTCACTTGCGTGGGTAGGCCTAGCGCCGGCGACAGGAAACACCCCAAAGCGCAACGTGGACACATCCTAAATTTTGGAAAAAAACAGAGGTGTTTTTTGCGAAGTGCCTACCTGTAGATTTTGGCCTCTAGCTCAGCCGGCACCTAGGGAAACCTACCAAACCTGTGCATTTCTGAAAACTAGAGACCTAGGGGAATCCAAGGAGGGGTGACTTGCGGGGCTCGGACCAGGTTCTGTTACCCAGAATCCTTTGCAAACCTCAAAATTTGGCTAAAAAAACACATGTTCCTCACATTTCTGTGGCAGAAAGTTCTGGAATCTGAGAGGAGCTACAAATTTCCTTCCACCCAGCGTTCCCCCAAGTCTCCCGATAAAAATTAAACCTCACTTGCGTGAGTAGAGCTAGCGCCGGCGACAGTAAACACCCCAAAGCGCAACGTGGACACATCCTAAATTTTGGAAAAAAACAGAGGTGTTTTTTGCGAAGTGCCTACCTGTAGATTTTGGCCTCTAGCTCAGCCGGCACCTAGGGAAACCTACCAAACCTGTGCATTTCTGAAAACTAGAGACCTAGGGGAATCCAAGGAGGGGTGACTTGCGGGGCTCGGACCAGGTTCTGTTACCCAGAATCCTTTGCAAACCTCAAAATTTGGCTAAAAAAACACATGTTCCTCACATTTCTGTGGCAGAAAGTTCTGGAATCTGAGAGGAGCTACAAATTTCCTTCCACCCAGCGTTCCCCCAAGTCTCCCGATAAAAATGATACCTCACTTGCGTGGGTAGGCCTAGCGCCGGTGACAGGAAACACCCCAAAGCGCAACGTGGACACATCCTAAATTATGGGAGAAAACAGAGGTGTTTTTTGCGAAGTGCCTACCTGTAGATTTTGGCCTCTAGCTCAGCCGGCACCTAGGGAAACCTACCAAACCTGTGCATTTCTGAAAACTAGAGACCTAGGGGAATCCAAGGAGGGGTGACTTGCGGGGCTCGGACCAGGTTCTGTTACCCAGAATCCTTTGCAAACCTCAAAATTTGGCTAAAAAAACACATGTTCCTCACATTTCTGTGGCAGAAAGTTCTGGAATCTGAGAGGAGCTACAAATTTCCTTCCACCCAGCGTTCCCCCAAGTCTCCCGATAAAAATGATACCTCACTTGCGTGGGTAGGCCTAGCGCCGGTGACAGGAAACACCCCAAAGCGCAACGTGGACACATCCTAAATTTTGGGAGAAAACAGAGGTGTTTTTTGCGAAGTGCCTACCTGTAGATTTTGGCCTCTAGCTCAGCCGGCACCTAGGGAAACCTACCAAACCTGTGCATTTCTGAAAACTAGAGACCTAGGGGAATCCAAGGAGGGGTGACTTGCGGGGCTCGGACCAGGTTCTGTTACCCAGAATCCTTTGCAAACCTCAAAATTTGGCTAAAAAAACACATGTTCCTCACATTTCTGTGGCAGAAAGTTCTGGAATCTGAGAGGAGCTACAAATATCCTTCCACCCAGCGTTCCCCCAAGTCTCCCGATAAAAATGATACCTCACTTGCGTGGGTAGGCCTAGCGCCGGCGACAGGAAACACCCCAAAGCGCAACGTGGACACATCCTAAATTTTGGAAAAAAACAGAGTGGTTTTTTGTGAAGTGCCTACCTGTAGATTTTGGCCTCTAGCTCAGCCGGCACCTAGGGAAACCTACCAAACCTGTGCATTTCTGAAAACTAGAGACCTAGGGGAATCCAAGGAGGGGTGACTTGCGGGGCTCGGACCAGGTTCTGTTACCCAGAATCCTTTGCAAACCTCAAAATTTGGCTAAAAAAACACATGTTCCTCACATTTCTGTGGCAGAAAGTTCTGGAATCTGAGAGGAGCTACAAATTTCCTTCCACCCAGCGTTCCCCCAAGTCTCCCGATAAAAATGATACCTCACTTGCGTGGGTAGGCCTAGCGCCGGTGACAGGAAACACCCCAAAGCGCAACGTGGACACATCCTAAATTATGGGAGAAAACAGAGGTGTTTTTTGCGAAGTGCCTACCTGTAGATTTTGGCCTCTAGCTCAGCCGGCACCTAGGGAAACCTACCAAACCTGTGCATTTCTGAAAACTAGAGACCTAGGGGAATCCAAGGAGGGGTGACTTGCGGGGCTCGGACCAGGTTCTGTTACCCAGAATCCTTTGCAAACCTCAAAATTTGGCTAAAAAAACACATATTCCTCACATTTCTGTGGCAGAAAGTTCTGGAATCTGAGAGGAGCTACAAATTTCCTTCCACCCAGCGTTCCCCCAAGTCTCCCGATAAAAATGATACCTCACTTGCGTGGGTAGGCCTAGCGCCGGCGACAGGAAACACCCCAAAGCGCAACGTGGACACATCCTAAATTTTGGGAGAAAACAGAGGTGTTTTTTGCGAAGTGCCTACCTGTAGATTTTGGCCTCTAGCTCAGCCGGCACCTAGGGAAACCTACCAAACCTGTGCATTTCTGAAAACTAGAGACCTAGGGGAATCCAAGGAGGGGTGACTTGCGGGGCTCGGACCAGGTTCTGTTACCCAGAATCCTTTGCAAACCTCAAAATTTGGCTAAAAAAACACATGTTCCTCACATTTCTGTGGCAGAAAGTTCTGGAATCTGAGAGGAGCTACAAATTTCCTTCCACCCAGCGTTCCCCCAAGTCTCCCGATAAAAATGATACCTCACTTGCGTGGGTAGGCCTAGCGCCGGCGACAGGAAACACCCCAAAGCGCAACGTGGACACATCCTAAATTTTGGAAAAAAACAGAGGTGTTTTTTGCGAAGTGCCTACCTGTAGATTTTGGCCTCTAGCTCAGCCGGCACCTAGGGAAACCTACCAAACCTGTGCATTTCTGAAAACTAGAGACCTAGGGGAATCCAAGGAGGGGTGACTTGCGGGGCTCGGACCAGGTTCTGTTACCCAGAATCCTTTGCAAACCTCAAAATTTGGCTAAAAAAACACGTGTTCCTCACATTTCTGTGGCAGAAAGTTCTGGAATCTGAGAGGAGCTACAAATTTCCTTCCACCCAGCGTTCCCCCAAGTCTCCCGATAAAAATGATACCTCACTTGCGTGGGTAGGCCTAGCGCCGGCGACAGGAAACACCCCAAAGCGCAACGTGGACACATCCTAAATTTTGGGAGAAAACAGAGGTGTTTTTTGCGAAGTGCCTACCTGTAGATTTTGGCCTCTAGCTCAGCCGGCACCTAGGGAAACCTACCAAACCTGTGCATTTCTGAAAACTAGAGACCTAGGGGAATCCAAGGAGGGGTGACTTGCGGGGCTCGGACCAGGTTCTGTTACCCAGAATCCTTTGCAAACCTCAAAATTTGGCTAAAAAAACACATGTTCCTCACATTTCTGTGGCAGAAAGTTCTGGAATCTGAGAGGAGCTACAAATTTCCTTCCACCCAGCGTTCCCCCAAGTCTCCCGATAAAAATGATACCTCACTTGCGTGGGTAGGCCTAGCGCCGGCGACAGGAAACACCCCAAAGCGCAACGTGGACACATCCTAAATTTTGGGAGAAAACAGAGGTGTTTTTTGCGAAGTGCCTACCTGTAGATTTTGGCCTCTAGCTCAGCCGGCACCTAGGGAAACCTACCAAACCTGTGCATTTCTGAAAACTAGAGACCTAGGGGAATCCAAGGAGGGGTGACTTGCGGGGCTCGGACCAGGTTCTGTTACCCAGAATCCTTTGCAAACCTCAAAATTTGGCTAAAAAAACACATGTTCCTCACATTTCTGTGGCAGAAAGTTCTGGAATCTGAGAGGAGCTACAAATTTCCTTCCACCCAGCGTTCCCCCAAGTCTCCCGATAAAAATGATACCTCACTTGCGTGGGTAGGCCTAGCGCCGGTGACAGGAAACACCCCAAAGCGCAACGTGGACACATCCTAAATTTTGGGAGAAAACAGAGGTGTTTTTTGCGAAGTGCCTACCTGTAGATTTTGGCCTCTAGCTCAGCCGGCACCTAGGGAAACCTACCAAACCTGTGCATTTCTGAAAACTAGAGACCTAGGGGAATCCAAGGAGGGGTGACTTGCGGGGCTCGGACCAGGTTCTGTTACCCAGAATCCTTTGCAAACCTCAAAATTTGGCTAAAAAACACATGTTCCTCACATTTCTGTGGCAGAAAGTTCTGGAATCTGAGAGGAGCTACAAATTTCCTTCCACCCAGCATTCCCCCAAGTCTCCCGATAAAAATGATACCTCACTTGCGTGGGTAGGCCTAGAGCCGGCGACAGGAAACACCCCAAAGCGCAACGTGGACACATCCTAAATTTTGGGAGAAAACAGAGGTGTTTTTTGCGAAGTGCCTACCTGTAGATTTTGGCCTCTAGCTCAGCCGGCACCTAGGGAAACCTACCAAACCTGTGCATTTCTGAAAACTAGAGACCTAGGGGAATCCAAGGAGGGGTGACTTGCGGGGCTCGGACCAGGTTCTGTTACCCAGAATCCTTTGCAAACCTCAAAATTTGGCTAAAAAAACACATGTTCCTCACATTTCTGTGGCAGAAAGTTCTGGAATCTGAGAGGAGCTACAAATTTCCTTCCACCCAGCGTTCCCCCAAGTCTCCCGATAAAAATGATACCTCACTTGCGTGGGTAGGCCTAGCGCCGGCGACAGGAAACACCCCAAAGCGCAACGCGGACACATCCTATATTTTCGAAAAAAACAGAGGTGTTTTTTGCGAAGTGCCTACCTGTAGATTTTGGCCTCTAGCTCAGCCGGCACCTAGGGAAACCTACCAAACCTGTGCATTTCTGAAAACTAGAGACCTAGGGGAATCCACGGAGGGGTGACTTGCGGGGCTCGGACCAGGTTCTGTTACCCAGAATCCTTTGCAAACCTCAAAATTTGGCTAAAAAAACACATGTTCCTCACATTTCTGTGGCAGAAAGTTCTGGAATCTGAGAGGAGCTACAAATTTCCTTCCACCCAGCGTTCCCCCAAGTCTCCCGATAAAAATGATACCTCACTTGCGTGGGTAGGCCTAGCGCCGGCGACAGGAAACACCCCAAAGCGCAACGTGGACACATCCTAAATTTTGGGAGAAAACAGAGGTGTTTTTTGCGAAGTGCCTACCTGTAGATTTTGGCCTCTAGCTCAGCCGGCACCTAGGGAAACCTACAAAACCTGTGCATTTCTGAAAACTAGAGACCTAGGGGAATCCAAGGAGGGGTGATTTGCGGGGCTCGGACCAGGTTCTGTTATCCAGAATCCTTTGCAAACCTAAAAATTTGGCTAAAAAAACACATGTTCCTCACATTTCTGTGGCAGAAAGTTCTGGAATCTGAGAGGAGCTACAAATTTCCTTCCACCCAGCGTTCCCCCAAGTCTCTCGATAAAAATGATACCTCACTTGCGTGGGTAGGCCTAGCGCCGGTGACAGGAAACACCCCAAAGCGCAACGTGGACACATCCTAAATTATGGGAGAAAACAGAGGTGTTTTTTGCGAAGTGCCTACCTGTAGATTTTGGCCTCTAGCTCAGCCGGCACCTAGGGAAACCTACCAAACCTGTGCATTTCTGAAAACTAGAGACCTAGGGGAATCCAAGGAGGGGTGACTTGCGGGGCTCGGACCAGGTTCTGTTACCCAGAATCCTTTGCAAACCTCGAAATTTGGCTAAAAAAACACATGTTCCTCACATTTCTGTGCAGGAAAGTTCTGGAATGTGAGAGGAGGTACAAATTTCCTTCCACCCAGCGTTCCCCCAAGTCTCCCGATAAAAATGATACCTCACTTGCGTGGGTAGGCCTAGCGCCGGCGACAGGAAACACCCCAAAGCGCAACGTGGACACATCCTAAATTTTGGAAAAAAACAGAGGTGTTTTTTGCGAAGTGCCTACCTGTAGATTTTGGCCTCTAGCACAGCCGGCACCTGGGGAAACCTACCAAACCTGTGCATTTCTGAAAACTAGAGACCTAGGGGAATCCAAGGAGGGGTGACTTGCGGGGCTCGGACCAGGTTCTGTTACCCAGAATCCTTTGCAAACCTCAAAATTTGGCTAAAAAAACACATTTCCTCACATTTCTGTGGCAGAAAGTTCTGGAATCTGAGAGGAGCTACAAATTTCCTCCCACCCAGCGTTCCCCCAAGTCTCCCGATAAAAATGATACCTCACTTGCGTGGGTAGGCCTAGCGCCGGCGACAGGAAACACCCCAAAGCGCAACGTGGACACATCCTAAATTTTGGAAAAAAACAGAGGTGTTTTTTGCGAAGTGCCTACCTGTAGATTTTGGCCTCTAGCTCAGCCGGCACCTAGGGAAACCTACCAAACCTGTGCATTTCTGAAAACTAGAGACCTAGGGGAATCCAAGGAGGGGTGACTTGCGGGGCTCGGACCAGGTTCTGTTACCCAGAATCCTTTGCAAACCTCAAAATTTGGCTAAAAAAACACATGTTCCTCACATTTCTGTGGCAGAAAGTTCTGGAATCTGAGAGGAGCTACAAATTTCCTTCCACCCAGCGTTCCCCCAAGTCTCCCGATAAAAATGATACCTCACTTGCGTGGGTAGGCCTAGCGCCGGCGACAGGAAACACCCCAAAGCGCAACGTGGACACATCCTAAATTTTGGAAAAAAACAGAGGTGTTTTTTGCCAAGTGCCTACCTGTAGATTTTGGCCTCTAGCTCAGCCGGCACCTAGGGAAACCTACCAAACCTGTGCATTTCTGAAAACTAGAGACCGAGGGGAATCCAAGGAGGGGTGACTTGCGGGGCTCGGACCAGGTTCTGTTACCCAGAATCCTTTGCAAACCTCAAAATTTGGCTAAAAAAACACATGTTCCTCACATTTCTGTGGCAGAAAGTTCTGTAATCTGAGAGGAGCTACAAATTTCCTTCCACCCAGCGTTCCCCCAAGTCTCCCGATAAAAATGATACCTCACTTGCGTGAGTAGGCCTAGCGCCGGCGACAGTAAACACCCCAAAGCGCAACGTGGACACATCCTAAATTTTGGAAAAAAACAGAGGTGTTTTTTGCGAAGTGCCTACCTGTAGATTTTGGCCTCTAGCTCAGCCGGCACCTAGGGAAACCTACCAAACCTGTGCATTTCTGAAAACTAGAGACCTAGGGGAATCCAAGGAGGGGTGACTTGCGGGGCTCGGACCAGGCTCTGTTACCCAGAATCCTTTGCAAACCTCAAAATTTGGCTAAAAAAACACGTGTTCCTCACATTTCTGTGGCAGAAAGTTCTGGAATCTGAGAGGAGCTACAAATTTCCTTCCACCCAGCGTTCCCCCAAGTCTCCCGATAAAAATGATACCTCACTTGCGTGGGTAGGCCTAGCGCCGGCGACAGGAAACACCCCAAAGCGCAACGTGGACACATCCTAAATTTTGGGAGAAAACAGAGGTGTTTTTTGCGAAGTGCCTACCTGTAGATTTTGGCCTCTAGCTCAGCCGGCACCTAGGGAAACCTACCAAACCTGTGCATTTCTGAAAACTAGAGACCTAGGGGAATCCAAGGAGGGGTGACTTGCGCGTCTCGGACCAGGTTCTGTTACCCAGAATCCTTTACAAACCTCAAAATTTGGCTAAAAAAACACATGTTCCTCACATTTCTGTGGCAGAAAGTTCTGGAATCTGAGAGGAGCTACAAATTTCCTTCCACCCAGCGTTCCCCCAAGTCTCCCGATAAAAATGATACCTCACTTGCGTGGGTAGGCCTAGCGCCGGCGACAGGAAACACCCCAAAGCGCAACGTGGACACATCCTAAATTTTGGGAGAAAACAGAGGTGTTTTTTGCGAAGTGCCTACCTGTAGATTTTGGCCTCTAGCTCAGCCGGCACCTAGGGAAACCTACCAAACCTGTGCATTTCTGAAAACTAGAGACCTAGGGGAATCCAAGGAGGGGTGACTTGCGGGGCTCGGACCAGGTTCTGTTACCCAGAATCCTTTGCAAACCTCAAAATTTGGCTAAAAAAACACATGTTCCTCACATTTCTGTGGCAGAAAGTTCTGGAATCTGAGAGGAGCTACAAATTTCCTTCCACCCAGCGTTCCCCCAAGTCTCCCGATAAAAATGATACCTCACTTGCGTGGGTAGGCCTAGCGCCGGTGACAGGAAACACCCCAAAGCGCAACGTGGACACATCCTAAATTTTGGGAGAAAACAGAGGTGTTTTTTGCGAAGTGCCTACCTGTAGATTTTGGCCTCTAGCTCAGCCGGCACCTAGGGAAACCTACCAAACCTGTGCATTTCTGAAAACTAGAGACCTAGGGGAATCCAAGGAGGGGTGACTTGCGGGGCTCGGACCAGGTTCTGTTACCCAGAATCCTTTGCAAACCTCAAAATTTGGCTAAAAAAACACATGTTCCTCACATTTCTGTGGCAGAAAGTTCTGGAATCTGAGAGGAGCTACAAATTTCCTTCCACCCAGCGTTCCCCCAAGTCTCCCGATAAAAATGATACCTCACTTGCGTGAGTAGGCCTAGCGCCGGCGACAGTAAACACCCCAAAGCGCAACGTGGACACATCCTAAATTTTGGAAAAAAACAGAGGTGTTTTTTGCGAAGTGCCTACCTGTAGATTTTGGCCTCTAGCTCAGCCGGCACCTAGGGAAACCTACCAAACCTGTGCATTTCTGAAAACTAGAGACCTAGGGGAATCCAAGGAGGGGTGACTTGCGGGGCTCGGACCAGGTTCTGTTACCCAGAATCCTTTGCAAACCTCAAAATTTGCCTAAAAAAACACGTGTTCCTCACATTTCTGTGGCAGAAAGTTCTGGAATCTGAGAGGAGCTACAAATTTCCTTCCACCCAGCGTTCCCCCAAGTCTCCCGATAAAAATGATACCTCACTTGCGTGGGTAGGCCTAGCGCCGGCGACAGGAAACACCCCAAAGCGCAACGTGGACACATCCTAAATTTTGGGAGAAAACAGAGGTGTTTTTTGCGAAGTGCCTACCTGTAGATTTTGGCCTCTAGCTCAGCCGGCACCTAGGGAAACCTACCAAACCTGTGCATTTCTGAAAACTAGAGACCTAGGGGAATCCAAGGAGGGGTGACTTGCGGGGCTCGGACCAGGTTCTGTTACCCAGAATCCTTTGCAAACCTCAAAATTTGGCTAAAAAAACACATGTTCCTCACATTTCTGTGGCAGAAAGTTCTGGAATCTGAGAGGAGCTACAAATTTCCTTCCACCCAGCGTTCCCCCAAGTCTCCCGATAAAAATGATACCTCACTTGCGTGGGTAGGCCTAGCGCCGGCGACAGGAAACACCCCAAAGCGCAACGTGGACACATCCTAAATTTTGGAAAAAAACAGAGGTGTTTTTTGTGAAGTGCCTACCTGTAGATTTTGGCCTCTAGCTCAGCCGGCACCTAGGGAAACCTACCAAACCTGTGCATTTCTGAAAACTAGAGACCTAGGGGAATCCAAGGAGGGGTGACTTGCGGGGCTCGGACCAGGTTCTGTTACCCAGAATCCTTTGCAAACCTCAAAATTTGGCTAAAAAAACACATGTTCCTCACATTTCTGTGGCAGAAAGTTCTGGAATCTGAGAGGAGCTACAAATTTCCTTCCACCCAGCGTTCCCCCAAGTCTCCCGATAAAAATGATACCTCACTTGCGTGGGTAGGCCTAGCGCCGGTGACAGGAAACACCCCAAAGCGCAACGTGGACACATCCTAAATTATGGGAGAAAACAGAGGTGTTTTTTGCGAAGTGCCTACCTGTAGATTTTGGCCTCTAGCTCAGCCGGCACCTAGGGAAACCTACCAAACCTGTGCATTTCTGAAAACTAGAGACCTAGGGGAATCCAAGGAGGGGTGACTTGCGGGGCTCGGACCAGGTTCTGTTACCCAGAATCCTTTGCAAACCTCAAAATTTGGCTAAAAAAACACATATTCCTCACATTTCTGTGGCAGAAAGTTCTGGAATCTGAGAGGAGCTACAAATTTCCTTCCACCCAGCGTTCCCCCAAGTCTCCCGATAAAAATGATACCTCACTTGCGTGGGTAGGCCTAGCGCCGGCGACAGGAAACACCACAAAGCGCAACGTGGACACATCCTAAATTTTGGGAGAAAACAGAGGTGTTTTTTGCGAAGTGCCTACCTGTAGATTTTGGCCTCTAGCTCAGCCGGCACCTAGGGAAACCTACCAAACCT
This sequence comes from Pleurodeles waltl, assembly GCF_031143425.1. Taxonomy (NCBI): domain Eukaryota; kingdom Metazoa; phylum Chordata; class Amphibia; order Caudata; family Salamandridae; genus Pleurodeles; species Pleurodeles waltl. The sequence goes on along the minus strand of NC_090442.1, from coordinate 936,171,539 downwards.
GTGCATTTCTGAAAACTAGAGACCTAGGGGAATCCAAGGAGGGGTGACTTGCGGGGCTCGGACCAGGTTCTGTTACCCAGAATCCTTTGCAAACCTCAAAATTTGGCTAAAAAAACACATGTTCCTCACATTTCTGTGGCAGAAAGTTCTGGAATCTGAGAGGAGCTACAAATTTCCTTCCACCCAGCGTTCCCCCAAGTCTCCCGATAAAAATGATACCTCACTTGCGTGGGTAGGCCTAGCGCCGGCGACAGGAAACACCCCAAAGCGCAACGTGGACACATCCTAAATTTTGGAAAAAAACAGAGGTGTTTTTTGCGAAGTGCCTACCTGTAGATTTTGGCCTCTAGCTCAGCCGGCACCTAGGGAAACCTACCAAACCTGTGCATTTCTGAAAACTAGAGACCGAGGGGAATCCAAGGAGGGGTGACTTGCGGGGCTCGGACCAGGTTCTGTTACCCAGAATCCTTTGCAAATCTCAAAATTTGGCTAAAAAAACACATGTTCCTCACATTTCTGTGGCAGAAAGTTCTGTAATCTGAGAGGAGCTACAAATTTCCTTCCACCCAGCGTTCCCCCAAGTCTCCCGATAAAAATGATACCTCACTTGCGTGAGTAGGCCTAGCGCCGGCGACAGTAAACACCCCAAAGCGCAACGTGGACACATCCTAAATTTTGGAAAAAAACAGAGGTGTTTTTTGCGAAGTGCCTACCTGTAGATTTTGGCCTCTAGCTCAGCCGGCACCTAGGGAAACCTACCAAACCTGTGCATTTCTGAAAACTAGAGACCTAGGGGAATCCAAGGAGGGGTGACTTGCGGGGCTCGGACCAGGTTCTGTTACCCAGAATCCTTTGCAAACCTCAAAATTTGGCTAAAAAAACACATGTTCCTCACATTTCTGTGGCAGAAAGTTCTGGAATCTGAGAGGAGCTACAAATTTCCTTCCACCCAGCGTTCCCCCAAGTCTCCCGATAAAAATGATACCTCACTTGCGTGGGTAGGCCTAGCGCCGGCGACAGGAAACACCCCAAAGCGCAACGTGGACACATCCTAAATTTTGGGAGAAAACAGAGGTGTTTTTTGCGAAGTGCCTACCTGTAGATTTTGGCCTCTAGCTCAGCCGGCACCTAGGGAAACCTACCAAACCTGTGCATTTCTGAAAACTAGAGACCTAGGGGAATCCAAGGAGGGGTGACTTGCGGGGCTCGGACCAGGTTCTGTTACCCAGAATCCTTTGCAAACCTCAAAATTTGGCTAAAAAAACACATGTTCCTCACATTTCTGTGGCAGAAAGTTCTGGAATCTGAGAGGAGCTACAAATTTCCTTCCACCCAGCGTTCCCCCAAGTCTCCCGATAAAAATGATACCTCACTTGCGTGGGTAGGCCTAGCGCCGGCGACAGGAAACACCCCAAAGCGCAACGTGGACACATCCTAAATTTTGGGAGAAAACAGAGGTGTTTTTTGCGAAGTGCCTACCTGTAGATTTTGGCCTCTAGCTCAGCCGGCACCTAGGGAAACCTACCAAACCTGTGCATTTCTGAAAACTAGAGACCTAGGGGAATCCAAGGAGGGGTGACTTGCGGGGCTCGGACCAGGTTCTGTTATCCAGAATCCTTTGCAAACCTCAAAATTTGGCTAAAAAAACACATGTTCCTCACATTTCTGTGGCAGAAAGTTCTGGAATCTGAGAGGAGCTACAAATTTCCTTCCACCCAGCGTTCCCCCAAGTCTCCCGATAAAAATGATACCTCACTTGCGTGGGTAGGCCTAGCGCCGGTGACAGGAAACACCCCAAAGCGCAACGTGGACACATCCTAAATTATGGGAGAAAACAGAGGTGTTTTTTGCGAAGTGCCTACCTGTAGATTTTGGCCTCTAGCTCAGCCGGCACCTAGGGAAACCTACCAAACCTGTGCATTTCTGAAAACTAGAGACCTAGGGGAATCCAAGGAGGGGTGACTTGCGGGGCTCGGACCAGGTTCTGTTACCCAGAATCCTTTGCAAACCTCGAAATTTGGCTAAAAAAACACATGTTCCTCACATTTCTGTGCAGGAAAGTTCTGGAATGTGAGAGGAGGTACAAATTTCCTTCCACCCAGCATTCCCCCAAGTCTCCCGATAAAAATGATACCTCACTTGCGTGGGTAGGCCTAGCGCCGGCGACAGGAAACACCCCAAAGCGCAACGTGGACACATCCTAAATTTTGGAAAAAAACAGAGGTGTTTTTTGCGAAGTGCCTACCTGTAGATTTTGGCCTCTAGCACAGCCGGCACCTAGGGAAACCTACCAAACCTGTGCATTTCTGAAAACTAGAGACCTAGGGGAATCCAAGGAGGGGTGACTTGCGGGGCTCGGACCAGGTTCTGTTACCCAGAATCCTTTGCAAACCTCAAAATTTGGCTAAAAAAACACATTTCCTCACATTTCTGTGGCAGAAAGTTCTGGAATCTGAGAGGAGCTACAAATTTCCTCCCACCCAGCGTTCCCCCAAGTCTCCCGATAAAAATGATACCTCACTTGCGTGGGTAGGCCTAGCGCCGGCGACAGGAAACACCCCAAAGCGCAACGTGGACACATCCTAAATTTTGGAAAAAAACAGAGGTGTTTTTTGAGAAGTGCCTACCTGTAGATTTTGGCCTCTAGCTCAGCCGGCACCTAGGGAAACCTACCAAACCTGTGCATTTCTGAAAACTAGAGACCTAGGGGAATCCAAGGAGGGGTGACTTGCGGGGCTCGGACCAGGTTCTGTTACCCAGAATCCTTTGCAAACCTCAAAATTTGGCTAAAAAAACACATGTTCCTCACATTTCTGTGGCAGAAAGTTCTGGAATCTGAGAGGAGCTACAAATTTCCTTCCACCCAGCGTTCCCCCAAGTCTCCCGATAAAAATGATACCTCACTTGCGTGGGTAGGCCTAGCGCCGGCGACAGGAAACACCCCAAAGCGCAACGTGGACACATCCTAAATTTTGGAAAAAAACAGAGGTGTTTTTTGCGAAGTGCCTACCTGTAGATTTTGGCCTCTAGCTCAGCCGGCACCTAGGGAAACCTACCAAACCTGTGCATTTCTGAAAACTAGAGACCTAGGGGAATCCAAGGAGGGGTGACTTGCGGGGCTCGGACCAGGTTCTGTTACCCAGAATCCTTTGCAAACCTCAAAATTTGGCTAAAAAAACACATGTTCCTCACATTTCTGTGGCAGAAAGTTCTGGAATCTGAGAGGAGCTACAAATTTCCTTCCACCCAGCGTTCCCCCAAGTCTCCCGATAAAAATGATACCTCACTTGCGTGGGTAGGCCTAGCGCCGGTGACAGGAAACACCCCAAAGCGCAACGTGGACACATCCTAAATTATGGGAGAAAACAGAGGTGTTTTTTGCGAAGTGCCTACCTGTAGATTTTGGCCTCTAGCTCAGCCGGCACCTAGGGAAACCTACCAAACCTGTGCATTTCTGAAAACTAGAGACCTAGGGGAATCCAAGGAGGGGTGACTTGCGGGGCTCGGACCAGGTTCTGTTACCCAGAATCCTTTGCAAACCTCAAAATTTGGCTAAAAAAACACATGTTCCTCACATTTCTGTGGCAGAAAGTTCTGGAATCTGAGAGGAGCTACAAATTTCCTTCCACCCAGCGTTCCCCCAAATCTCCCGATAAAAATGATACCTCACTTGCGTGGGTAGGCCTAGCGCCGGTGACAGGAAACACCCCAAAGCGCAACGTGGACACATCCTAAATTTTGGGAGAAAACAGAGGTGTTTTTTGCGAAGTGCCTACCTGTAGATTTTGGCCTCTAGCTCAGCCGGCACCTAGGGAAACCTACCAAACCTGTGCATTTCTGAAAACTAGAGACCTAGGGGAATCCAAGGAGGGGTGACTTGCGGGGCTCGGACCAGGTTCTGTTACCCAGAATCCTTTGCAAACCTCAAAATTTGGCTAAAAAAACACATGTTCCTCACATTTCTGTGGCAGAAAGTTCTGGAATCTGAGAGGAGCTACAAATTTCCTTCCACCCAGCGTTCCCCCAAGTCTCCCGATAAAAATGATACCTCACTTGCGTGGGTAGGCCTAGCGCCGGTGACAGGAAACACCCCAAAGCGCAACGTGGACACATCCTAAATTATGGGAGAAAACAGAGGTGTTTTTTGCGAAGTGCCTACCTGTAGATTTTGGCCTCTAGCTCAGCCGGCACCTAGGGAAACCTACCAAACCTGTGCATTTCTGAAAACTAGAGACCTAGGGGAATCCAAGGAGGGGTGACTTGCGGGGCTCGGACCAGGTTCTGTTACCCAGAATCCTTTGCAAACCTCAAAATTTGGCTAAAAAAACACATGTTCCTCACATTTCTGTGGCAGAAAGTTCTGGAATCTGAGAGGAGCTACAAATTTCCTTCCACCCAGCGTTCCCCCAAGTCTCCCGATAAAAATGATACCTCACTTGCGTGGGTAGGCCTAGCGCCGGTGACAGGAAACACCCCAAAGCGCAACGTGGACACATCCTAAATTTTGGGAGAAAACAGAGGTGTTTTTTGCGAAGTGCCTACCTGTAGATTTTGGCCTCTAGCTCAGCCGGCACCTAGGGAAACCTACCAAACCTGTGCATTTCTGAAAACTAGAGACCTAGGGGAATCCAAGGAGGGGTGACTTGCGGGGCTCGGACCAGGTTCTGTTACCCAGAATCCTTTGCAAACCTCAAAATTTGGCTAAAAAAACACATGTTCCTCACATTTCTGTGGCAGAAAGTTCTGGAATCTGAGAGGAGCTACAAATTTCCTTCCACCCAGCGTTCCCCCAAGTCTCCCGATAAAAATTAAACCTCACTTGCGTGAGTAGAGCTAGCGCCGGCGACAGTAAACACCCCAAAGCGCAACGTGGACACATCCTAAATTTTGGAAAAAAACAGAGGTGTTTTTTGCGAAGTGCCTACCTGTAGATTTTGGCCTCTAGCTCAGCCGGCACCTAGGGAAACCTACCAAACCTGTGCATTTCTGAAAACTAGAGACCTAGGGGAATCCAAGGAGGGGTGACTTGCGGGGCTCGGACCAGGTTCTGTTACCCAGAATCCTTTGCAAACCTCAAAATTTGGCTAAAAAAACACATGTTCCTCACATTTCTGTGGCAGAAAGTTCTGGAATCTGAGAGGAGCTACAAATTTCCTTCCACCCAGCGTTCCCCCAAGTCTCCCGATAAAAATGATACCTCACTTGCGTGGGTAGGCCTAGCGCCGGTGACAGGAAACACCCCAAAGCGCAACGTGGACACATCCTAAATTTTGGGAGAAAACAGAGGTGTTTTTTGCGAAGTGCCTACCTGTAGATTTTGGCCTCTAGCTCAGCCGGCACCTAGGGAAACCTACCAAACCTGTGCATTTCTGAAAACTAGAGACCTAGGGGAATCCAAGGAGGGGTGACTTGCGGGGCTCGGACCAGGTTCTGTTACCCAGAATCCTTTGCAAACCTCAAAATTTGGCTAAAAAAACACATGTTCCTCACATTTCTGTGGCAGAAAGTTCTGGAATCTGAGAGGAGCTACAAATTTCCTTCCACCCAGCGTTCCCCCAAGTCTCCCGATAAAAATGATACCTCACTTGCGTGGGTAGGCCTAGCGCCGGCGACAGGAAACACCCCAAAGCGCAACGTGGACACATCCTAAATTTTGGAAAAAAACAGAGGTGTTTTTTGCGAAGTGCCTACCTGTAGATTTTGGCCTCTAGCTCAGCCGGCACCTAGGGAAACCTACCAAACCTGTGCATTTCTGAAAACTAGAGACCTAGGGGAATCCAAGGAGGGGTGACTTGCGGGGCTCGGACCAGGTTCTGTTACCCAGAATCCTTTGCAAACCTCAAAATTTGGCTAAAAAAACACATGTTCCTCACATTTCTGTGGCAGAAAGTTCTGGAATCTGAGAGGAGCTACAAATTTCCTTCCACCCAGCGTTCCCCCAAGTCTCCCGATAAAAATGATACCTCACTTGCGTGGGTAGGCCTAGCGCCGGTGACAGGAAACACCCCAAAGCGCAACGTGGACACATCCTAAATTATGGGAGAAAACAGAGGTGTTTTTTGCGAAGTGCCTACCTGTAGATTTTGGCCTCTAGCTCAGCCGGCACCTAGGGAAACCTACCAAACCTGTGCATTTCTGAAAACTAGAGACCTAGGGGAATCCAAGGAGGGGTGACTTGCGGGGCTCGGACCAGGTTCTGTTACCCAGAATCCTTTGCAAACCTCAAAATTTGGCTAAAAAAACACATGTTCCTCACATTTCTGTGGCAGAAAGTTCTGGAATCTGAGAGGAGCTACAAATTTCCACCACCCAGCGTTCCCCCAAGTCTCCCGATAAAAATGATACCTCACTTGCGTGGGTAGGCCTAGCGCCGGTGACAGGAAACACCCCAAAGCGCAACGTGGACACATCCTAAATTTTGGGAGAAAACAGAGGTGTTTTTTGCGAAGTGCCTACCTGTAGATTTTGGCCTCTAGCTCAGCCGGCACCTAGGGAAACCTACCAAACCTGTGCATTTCTGAAAACTAGAGACCTAGGGGAATCCAAGGAGGGGTGACTTGCGGGGCTCGGACCAGGTTCTGTTACCCAGAATCCTTTGCAAACCTCAAAATTTGGCTAAAAAAACACATGTTCCTCACATTTCTGTGGCAGAAAGTTCTGGAATCTGAGAGGAGCTACAAATTTCCTTCCACCCAGCGTTCCCCCAAGTCTCCCGATAAAAATGATACCTCACTTGCGTGGGTAGGCCTAGCGCCGGTGACAGGAAACACCCCAAAGCGCAACGTGGACACATCCTAAATTATGGGAGAAAACAGAGGTGTTTTTTGCGAAGTGCCTACCTGTAGATTTTGGCCTCTAGCTCAGCCGGCACCTAGGGAAACCTACCAAACCTGTGCATTTCTGAAAACTAGAGACCTAGGGGAATCCAAGGAGGGGTGACTTGCGGGGCTCGGACCAGGTTCTGTTACCCAGAATCCTTTGCAAACCTCAAAATTTGGCTAAAAAAACACATGTTCCTCACATTTCTGTGGCAGAAAGTTCTGGAATCTGAGAGGAGCTACAAATTTCCTTCCACCCAGCGTTCCCCCAAGTCTCCCGATAAAAATGATACCTCACTTGCGTGGGTAGGCCTAGCGCCGGTGACAGGAAACACCCCAAAGCGCAACGTGGACACATCCTAAATTTTGGGAGAAAACAGAGGTGTTTTTTGCGAAGTGCCTACCTGTAGATTTTGGCCTCTAGCTCAGCCGGCACCTAGGGAAACCTACCAAACCTGTGCATTTCTGAAAACTAGAGACCTAGGGGAATCCAAGGAGGGGTGACTTGCGGGGCTCGGACCAGGTTCTGTTACCCAGAATCCTTTGCAAACCTCAAAATTTGGCTAAAAAAACACATGTTCCTCACATTTCTGTGGCAGAAAGTTCTGGAATCTGAGAGGAGCTACAAATTTCCTTCCACCCAGCGTTCCCCCAAGTCTCCCGATAAAAATTAAACCTCACTTGCGTGAGTAGAGCTAGCGCCGGCGACAGTAAACACCCCAAAGCGCAACGTGGACACATCCTAAATTTTGGAAAAAAACAGAGGTGTTTTTTGCGAAGTGCCTACCTGTAGATTTTGGCCTCTAGCTCAGCCGGCACCTAGGGAAACCTACCAAACCTGTGCATTTCTGAAAACTAGAGACCTAGGGGAATCCAAGGAGGGGTGACTTGCGGGGCTCGGACCAGGTTCTGTTACCCAGAATCCTTTGCAAACCTCAAAATTTGGCTAAAAAAACACATGTTCCTCACATTTCTGTGGCAGAAAGTTCTGGAATCTGAGAGGAGCTACAAATTTCCTTCCACCCAGCGTTCCCCCAAGTCTCCCGATAAAAATGATACCTCACTTGCGTGGGTAGGCCTAGCGCCGGCGACAGGAAACACCCCAAAGCGCAACGTGGACACATCCTAAATTTTGGGAGAAAACAGAGGTGTTTTTTGCGAAGTGCCTACCTGTAGATTTTGGCCTCTAGCTCAGCCGGCACCTAGGGAAACCTACCAAACCTGTGCATTTCTGAAAACTAGAGACCTAGGGGAATCCAAGGAGGGGTGACTTGCGGGGCTCGGACCAGGTTCTGTTACCCAGAATCCTTTGCAAACCTCAAAATTTGGCTAAAAAAACACATGTTCCTCACATTTCTGTGGCAGAAAGTTCTGGAATCTGAGAGGAGCTACAAATTTCCTTCCACCCAGCGTTCCCCCAAGTCTCCCGATAAAAATGATACCTCACTTGCGTGGGTAGGCCTAGCGCCTGCGACAGGAAACACCCCAAAGCGCAACGTGGACACATCCTAAATTTTGGAAAAAAACAGAGGTGTTTTTTGCGAAGTGCCTACCTGTAGATTTTGGCCTCTAGCTCAGCCGGCACCTAGGGAAACCTACCAAACCTGTGCATTTCTGAAAACTAGAGACCTAGGGGAATCCAAGGAGGGGTGACTTGCGGGGCTCGGACCAGGTTCTGTTACCCAGAATCCTTTGCAAACCTCAAAATTTGGCTAAAAAAACACATGTTCCTCACATTTCTGTGGCAGAAAGTTCTGGAATCTGAGAGGAGCTACAAATTTCCTTCCACCCAGCGTTCCCCCAAGTCTCCCGATAAAAATGATACCTCACTTGCGTGGGTAGGCCTAGCGCCGGCGACAGGAAACACCCCAAAGCGCAACGTGGACACATCCTAAATTTTGGAAAAAAACAGAGGTGTTTTTTGCGAAGTGCCTACCTGTAGATTTTGGCCTCTAGCTCAGCCGGCACCTAGGGAAACCTACCAAACCTGTGCATTTCTGAAAACTAGAGACCTAGGGGAATCCAAGGAGGGGTGACTTGCGGGGCTCGGACCAGGTTCTGTTACCCAGAATCCTTTGCAAACCTCAAAATTTGGCTAAAAAAACACATGTTCCTCACATTTCTGTGGCAGAAAGTTTTGGAATCTGAGAGGAGCTACAAATTTCCTTCCACCCAGCGTTCCCCCAAGTCTCCCGATAAAAATGATACCTCACTTGCGTGAGTAGGCCTAGCGCCGGCGACAGTAAACACCCCAAAGCGCAACGTGGACACATCCTAAATTTTGGAAAAAAACAGAGGTGTTTTTTGCGAAGTGCCTACCTGTAGATTTTGGCCTCTAGCTCAGCCGGCACCTAGGGAAACCTACCAAACCTGTGCATTTCTGAAAACTAGAGACCTAGGGGAATCCAAGGAGGGGTGACTTGCGGGGCTCGGACCAGGTTCTGTTACCCAGAATCCTTTGCAAACCTCAAAATTTGGCTAAAAAAACACATGTTCCTCACATTTCTGTGGCAGAAAGTTCTGGAATCTGAGAGGAGCTACAAATTTCCTTCCACCCAGCGTTCCCCCAAGTCTCCCGATAAAAATGATACCTCACTTGCGTGGGTAGGCCTAGCGCCGGTGACAGGAAAAACCCCAAAGCGCAACGTGGACACATCCTAAATTATGGGAGAAAACAGAGGTGTTTTTTGCGAAGTGCCTACCTGTAGATTTTGGCCTCTAGCTCAGCCGGCACCTAGGGAAACCTACCAAACCTGTGCATTTCTGAAAACTAGAGACCTAGGGGAATCCAAGGAGGGGTGACTTGCGGGGCTCGGACCAGGTTCTGTTACCCAGAATCCTTTGCAAACCTCAAAATTTGGCTAAAAAAACACATGTTCCTCACATTTCTGTGGCAGAAAGTTCTGGAATCTGAGAGGAGCTACAAATTTCCTTCCACCCAGCGTACCCCCAAGTCTCCCGATAAAAATGATACCTCACTTGCATCGGTAGGCCTAGCGCCGGCGACAGGAAACACCCCAAAGCGCAACGTGGACACATCCTAAATTTTGGGAGAAAACAGAGGTGTTTTTTGCGAAGTGCCTACCTGTAGATTTTGGCCTCTAGCTCAGCCGGCACCTAGGGAAACCTACCAAACCTGTGCATTTCTGAAAACTAGAGACCTAGGGGAATCCAAGGAGGGGTGACTTGCGGGGCTCGGACCAGGTTCTGTTACCCAGAATCCTTTGCAAACCTCAAAATTTGGCTAAAAAAACACATGTTCCTCACATTTCTGTGGCAGAAAGTTCTGGAATCTGAGAGGAGCTACAAATATCCTTCCACCCAGCGTTCCCCCAAGTCTCCCGATAAAAATGATACCTCACTTGCGCGGGTAGGCCTAGCGCCGGCGACAGGAAACACCCCAAAGCGCAACGTGGACACATCCTAAAATTTGGGAGAAAACAGAGGTGTTTTTTGCGAAGTGCCTACCTGTAGATTGTGGCCTCTAGCTCAGCCGGCACCTAGGGAAACCTACCAAACCTGTGCATTTCTGAAAACTAGAGACCTAGGGGAATCCAAGGAGGGGTGATTTGCGGGGCTCGGACCAGGTTCTGTTACCCAGAATCCTTTGCAAACCTCAAAATTTGGCTAAAAAAACACATGTTCCTCACATTTCTGTGGCAGAAAGTTCTGGAATCTGAGAGGAGCTACAAATTTCCTTCCACCCAGCGTTCCCCCAAGTCTCCCGATAAAAATGATACCTCACTTGCGTGGGTAGGCCTAGCGCCGGTGACAGGAAACACCCCAAAGCGCAACGTGGACACATCCTAAATTTTGGGAGAAAACAGGGGTGTTTTTTGCGAAGTGCCTACCTGTAGATTGTGGCCTCTAGCTCAGCCGGCACCTAGGGAAACCTACCAAACCTGTGCATTTCTGAAAACTAGAGACTTAGGGGAATCCAAGGAAGGGTGACTTGCGGGGCTCGGACCAGGTTCTGTTACCCAGAATCCTTTGCAAACCTCAAAATTTGGCTAAAAAAACACATGTTTCTCACATTTCTGTGGCAGAAAGTTCTGGAATCTGAGAGGAGCTACAAATTTCCTTCCACCCAGCGTTCCCCCAAGTCTCCCGATAAAAATGATACCTCACTTGCATCGGTTGGCCTAGCGCCGGCGACAGGAAACACCCCAAAGCGCAACGTGGACACATCCTAAATTTTGGGGGAAAACAGAGGTGTTTTTTGCGAAGTGCCTACCTGTAGATTTTGGCCTCTAGCTCAGCCGGCAACTAGGGAAACCTACCAAACCTGTGCATTTCTGAAAACTAGAGACCTAGGGGAATCCAAGGAGGGGTGACTTGCGGGGCTCGGACCAGGTTCTGTTACCCAGAATCCTTTGCAAACCTCAAAATTTGGCTAAAAAAACACATGTTCCTCACATTTCTGTGGCAGAAAGTTCTGGAATCTGAGAGGAGCTACAAATATCCTTCCACCCAGCGTTCCCCCAAGTCTCCCGATAAAAATGATACCTCACTTGCGCGGGTAGGCCTAGCGCCGGCGACAGGAAACACCCCAAAGCGCAACGTGGACACATCCTAAATTTTGGGAGAAAACAGAGGTGTTTTTTGCGAAGTGCCTACCTGTAGATTGTGGCCTCTAGCTCAGCCGGCACCTAGGGAAACCTACCAAACCTGTGCATTTCTGAAAACTAGAGACCTAGGGGAATCCAAGGAGGGGTGACTTGCGGGGCTCGGACCAGGTTCTGTTACCCAGAATCCTTTGCAAACCTCAAAATTTGGCTAAAAAAACACATGTTCCTCACATTTCTGTGGCAGAAAGTTCTGGAATCTGAGAGGAGCTACAAATTTCCTTCCACCCAGCGTTCCCCCAAGTCTCCCGATAAAAATGATACCTCACTTGCGTGGGTAGGCCTAGCGCCGGTGACAGGAAACACCCCAAAGCGCAACGTGGACACATCCTAAATTTTGGGAGAAAACAGAGGTGTTTTTTGCGAAGTGCCTACCTGTAGATTGTGGCCTCTAGCTCAGCCGGTACCTAGGGAAACCTACCAAACCTGTGCATTTCTGAAAACTAGAGACCTAGGGGAATCCAAGGAAGGGTGACTTGCGGGGCTCGGACCAGGTTCTGTTACCCAGAATCCTTTGCAAACCTCAAAATTTGGCTAAAAAAACACATGTTCCTCACATTTCTGTGGCAGAAAGTTCTGGAATCTGAGAGGAGCTACAAATTTCCTTCCACCCAGCGTTCCCCCAAGTCTCCCGATAAAAATGATACCTCACTTGCATCGGTAGGCCTAGCGCCGGCGACAGGAAACACCCCAAAGCGCAACGTGGACACATCCTAAATTTTGGGAGAAAACAGAGGTGTTTTTTGCGAAGTGCCTACCTGTAGATTTTGGCCTCTAGCTCAGCCGGCACCTAGGGAAACCTACCAAACCTGTGCATTTCTGAAAACTAGAGACCTAGGGGAATCCAAGGAGGGGTGACTTGCGGGGCTCGGACCAGGTTCTGTTACCCAGAATCCTTTGCAAACCTCAAAATTTGGCTAAAAAAACACATGTTCCTCACATTTCTGTGGCAGAAAGTTCTGGAATCTGAGAGGAGCTACAAATATCCTTCCACCCAGCGTTCCCCCAAGTCTCCCGATAAAAATGATACCTCACTTGCGCGGGTAGGCCTAGCGCCGACGACAGGAAACACCCCAAAGCGCAACGTGGAAACATCCTAAATTTTGGGAGAAAACAGAGGTGTTTTTTGCGAAGTGCCTACCTGTAGATTGTGGCCTCTAGCTCAGCCGGCACCTAGGGAAACCTACCAAACCTGTGCATTTCTGAAAACTAGAGACCTAGGGGAATCCAAGGAGGGGTGACTTGCGGGGCTCGGACCAGGTTCTGTTACCCAGAATCCTTTGCAAACCTCAAAATTTGGCTAAAAAAACACATGTTCCTCACATTTCTGTGGCAGAAAGTTCTGGAATCTGAGAGGAGCTACAAATTTCCTTCCACCCAGCGTTCCCCCAAGTCTCCCGATAAAAATGATACCTCACTTGCGTGGGTAGGCCTAGCGCCGGTGACAGGAAACACCCCAAAGCGCAACGTGGACACATCCTAAATTTTGGGAGAAAACAGAGGTGTTTTTTGCGAAGTGCCTACCTGTAGATTTTGGCCTCTAGCTCAGCCGGCACCTAGGGAAACCTACCAAACCTGTGCATTTCTGAAAACTAGAGACCTAGGGGAATCCAAGGAGGGGTGACTTGCGGGGCTCGGACCAGGTTCTGTTACGCAGAATCCTTTGCAAACCTCAAAATTTGGCTAAAAAAACACATGTTCCTCACATTTCTGTGGCAGAAAGTTCTGGGATCTGAGAGGAGCTACAAATTTCCTTCCACCCAGCGTTCCCCCAAGTCTCCCGATAAAAATGATACCTCACTTGCGTGGGTAGGCCTAGCGCCGGTGACAGGAAACACCCCAAAGCGCAACGTGGACACATCCTAAATTATGGGAGAAAACAGAGGTGTTTTTTGCGAAGTGCCTACCTGTAGATTTTGGCCTCTAGCTCAGCCGGCACCTAGGGAAACCTACCAAACCTGTGCATTTCTGAAAACTAGAGACCTATGGGAATCCAAGGAGGGGTGACTTGCGGGGCTCGGACCAGGTTCTGTTACCCAGAATCCTTTGCAAACCTCAAAATTTGGCTAAAAAAACACATGTTCCTCACATTTCTGTGGCAGAAAGTTCTGGAATCTGAGAGGAGCTACAAATTTCCTTCCACCCAGCGTTCCCCCAAGTCTCCCGATAAAAATGATACCTCACTTGCGTGGGTAGGCTTAGCGCCGGCGACAGGAAACACCCCAAAGCGCAACGTGGACACATCCTAAATTTTGGGAGATAACAGAGGTGTTTTTTGCGAAGTGCCTACCTGTAGATTTTGGCCTCTAGCTCAGCCGGCACCTAGGGAAACCAACCAAACCTGTGCATTTCTGAAAACTAGAGACCTAGGGGAATCCAAGGAGGGGTGACTTGCGGGGCTCGGACCAGGTTCTGTTACCCAGAATCCTTTGCAAACCTCAAAATTTGGCTAAAAAAACACATGTTCCTCACATTTCTGTGGCAGAAAGTTCTGGAATCTGAGAGGAGCTACAAATTTCCTTCCACCCTGCGTTCCCCCAAGTCTCCCGATAAAAATGATACCTCACTTGCGTGGGTAGGCCTAGCGCCGGCGACAGGAAACACCCCAAAGCGCAACGTGGACACATCCTAAATTTTGGAAAAAAACAGAGGTGTTTTTTGCGAAGTGCCTACCTGTAGATTTTAGCCTCTAGCTCAGCCGGCACCTAGGGAAACCTACCAAACCTGTGTATTTCTGAAAACTAGAGACCTAGGGGAATCCAAGGAGGGGTGACTTGCGGGGCTCGGACCAGGTTCTGTTACCCAGAATCCTTTGCAAACCTCAAAATTTGGCTAAAAAAACACATGTTCCTCACATTTCTGTGGCAGAAAGTTCTGTAATCTGAGAGGAGCTACAAATTTCCTTCCACCCAGCGTTCCCCCAAGTCTCCCGATAAAAATGATACCTCACTTGCGTGAGTAGGCCTAGCGCCGGCGACAGTAAACACCCCAAAGCGCAACGTGGACACATCCTAAATTTTGGAAAAAAACAGAGGTGTTTTTTGCGAAGTGCCTACCTGTAGATTTTGGCCTCTAGCTCAGCCGGCACCTAGGGAAACCTACCAAACCTGTGCATTTCTGAAAACTAGATACCTAGGGGAATCCAAGGAGGGGTGACTTGCGGGGCTCGGACCAGGTTCTGTTACCCAGAATCCTTTGCAAACCTCAAAATTTGGCAAAAAAAAACACATGTTCCTCACATTTCTGTGGCAGAAAGTTCTGGAATCTGAGAGGAGCTACAAATTTCCTTCCACCCAGCGTTCCCCCAAGTCTCCCGATAAAAATGATACCTCACTTGCGTGGGTAGGCCTAGCGCCGGTGACAGGAAACACACCAAAGCGCAACGTGGACACATCCTAAATTATGGGAGAAAACAGAGGTGTTTTTTGCGAAGTGCCTACCTGTAGATTTTGGCCTCTAGCTCAGCCGGCACCTAGGGAAACCTACCAAACCTGTGCATTTCTGAAAACTAGAGACCTAGGGGAATCCAAGGAGGGGTGACTTGCGGGGCTCGGACCAGGTTCTGTTACCCAGAATCCTTTGCAAACCTCAAAATTTGGCTAAAAAAACACATGTTCCTCACATTTCTGTGGCAGAAAGTTCTGGAATCTGAGAGGAGCTACAAATTTCCTTCCACCCAGCGTTCCCCCAAGTCTCCCGATAAAAATGATACCTCACTTGCGTGGGTAGGCCTAGCGCCGGTGACAGGAAACACCCCAAAGCGCAACGTGGACACATCCTAAATTATGGGAGAAAACAGAGGTGTTTTTTGCGAAGTGCCTACCTGTAGATTTTGGCCTCTAGCTCAGCCGGCACCTAGGGAAACCTACCAAACCTGTGCATTTCTGAAAACTAGAGACCTATGGGAATCCAAGGAGGGGTGACTTGCGGGGCTCGGACCAGGTTCTGTTACCCAGAATCCTTTGCAAACCTCAAAATTTGGCTAAAAAAACACATGTTCCTCACATTTCTGTGGCAGAAAGTTCTGGAATCTGAGAGGAGCTACAAATTTCCTTCCACCCAGCGTTCCCCCAAGTCTCCCGATAAAAATGATACCTCACTTGCGCGGGTAGGCCTAGCGCCGGCGACAGGAAACACCCCAAAGCGCAACGTGGACACATCCTAAATTTTGGGAGAAAACAGAGGTGTTTTTTGCGAAGTGCCTACCTGTAGATTTTGGCCTCTAGCTCAGCCGGCACCTAGGGAAACCAACCAAACCTGTGCATTTCTGAAAACTAGAGACCTAGGGGAATCCAAGGAGGGGTGACTTGCGGGGCTCGGACCAGGTTCTGTTACCCAGAATCCTTTGCAAACCTCAAAATTTGGCTAAAAAAACACATGTTCCTCACATTTCTGTGGCAGAAAGTTCTGGAATCTGAGAGGAGCTACAAATTTCCTTCCACCCTGCGTTTCCCCAAGTCTCCCGATAAAAATGATACCTCACTTGCGTGGGTAGGCCTAGCGCCGGCGACAGGAAACACCCCAAAGCGCAACGTGGACACATCCTAAATTTTGGAAAAAAACAGAGGTGTTTTTTGCGAAGTGCCTACCTGTAGATTTTGGCCTCTAGCTCAGCCGGCACCTAGGGAAACCTACCAAACCTGTGCATTTCTGAAAACTAGAGACCTAGGGGAATCCAAGGAGGGGTGACTTGCGGGGCTCGGACCAGGTTCTGTTACCCAGAATCCTTTGCAAACCTCAAAATTTGGCTAAAAAAACACATGTTCCTCACATTTCTGTGGCAGAAAGTTCTGGAATCTGAGAGGAGCTACAAATTTCCTTCCACCCAGCGTTCCCCCAAGTCTCCCGATAAAAATGATACCTCACTTGCGTGGGTAGGCCTAGCGCCGGTGACAGGAAACACACCAAAGCGCAACGTGGACACATCCTAAATTATGGGAGAAAACAGAGGTGTTTTTTGCGAAGTGCCTACCTGTAGATTTTGGCCTCTAGCTCAGCCGGCACCTAGGGAAACCTACCAAACCTGTGCATTTCTGAAAACTAGAGACCTAGGGAAATCCAAGGAGGGGTGACTTGCGGGGCTCGGACCAGGTTCTGTTACCCAGAATCCTTTGCAAACCTCAAAATTTGGCTAAAAAAACACATGTTCCTCACATTTCTGTGGCAGAAAGTTCTGGAATCTGAGAGGAGCTACAAATTTCCTTCCACCCAGCGTTCCCCCAAGTCTCCCGATAAAAATGATACCTCACTTGCGTGGGTAGGCCTAGCGCCGGCGACAGGAAACACCCCAAAGCGCAACGTGGACACATCCTAAATTTTGGGAGAAAACAGAGGTGTTTTTTGCGAAGTGCCTACCTGTAGATTTTGGCCTCTAGCTCAGCCGGCACCTAGGGAAACCTACCAAACCTGTGCATTTCTGAAAACTAGAGACCTAGGGGAATCCAAGGAGGGTTGACTTGCGGGGCTCGGACCAGGTTCTGTTACCCAGAATCCTTTGCAAACCTCAAAATTTGGCTAAAAAAACACATGTTCCTCACATTTCTGTGGCAGAAAGTTCTGGAATCTGAGAGGAGCTACAAATTTCCTTCCACCCAGCGTTCCCCCAAGTCTCCCGATAAAAATGATACCTCACTTGCGCGGGTAGGCCTAGCGCCGGCGACAGGAAACACCCCAAAGCGCAACGTGGACACATCCTAAATTTTGGGAGAAAACAGAGGTGTTTTTTGCGAAGTGCCTACCTGTAGATTGTGGCCTCTAGCTCAGCCGGCACCTAGGGAAACCTACCAAACCTGTGCATTTCTGAAAACTAGAGACCTAGGGGAATCCAAGGAGGGGTGACTTGCGGGGCTCGGACCAGGTTCTGTTACCCAGAATCCTTTGCAAACCTCAAAATTTGGCTAAAAAAACACATGTTCCTCACATTTCTGTGGCAGAAAGTTCTGGAATCTGAGAGGAGCTACAAATTTCCTTCCACCCAGCGTTCCCCCAAGTCTCCCGATAAAAATGATACCTCACTTGCGTGGGTAGGCCTAGCGCCGGCGACAGGAAACACCCCAAAGCGCAACATGGACACATCCTAAATTTTGGAAAAAAACAGAGGTGTTTTTTGCGAAGTGCCTACCTGTAGATTTTGGCCTCTAGCTCAGCCGGCACCTAGGGAAACCTACCAAACCTGTGCATTTCTGAAAACTAGAGACCTAGGGGAATCCAAGGAGGGGTGACTTGCGGGACTCGGACCAGGTTCTGTTACCCAGAATCCTTTGCAAACCTCAAAATTTGGCTAAAAAAACACATGTTCCTCACATTTCTGTGGCAGAAAGTTCTGGAATCTGAGAGGAGCTACAAATTTCCTTCCACCCAGCGTTCCCCCAAGTCTCCCGATAAAAATGATACCTCACTTGCGTGGGTAGGCCTAGCGCCGGCGACAGTAAACACCCCAAAGCGCAACGTGGACACATCCTAAATTTTGGAAAAAAACAGAGGTGTTTTTTGTGAAGTGCCTACCTGTAGATTTTGTCCTCTAGCTCAGCCGGCACCTAGGGAAACCTACCAAACCTGTGCATTTCTGAAAACTAGAGACCTAGGGGAATCCAAGGAGGGGTGACTTGCGGGGCTCGGACCAGGTTCTGTTACCCAGAATCCTTTGCAAACCTCAAAATTTGGCTAAAAAAACACATGTTCCTCACATTTCTGTGGCAGAAAGTTCTGGAATCTGAGAGGAGCTACAAATTTCCTTCCACCCAGCGTTCCCCCAAGTCTCCCGATAAAAATGATACCTCACTTGCGCGGGTAGGCCTAGCGCCGGCGACAGGAAACACCCCAAAGCGCAACGTGGACACATCCTAAATTTTGGGAGAAAACAGAGGTGTTTTTTGCGAAGTGCCTACCTGTAGATTGTGGCCTCTAGCTCAGCCGGCACCTAGGGAAACCTACCAAACCTGTGCATTTCTGAAAACTAGAGACCTAGGGGAATCCAAGGAGGGGTGACTTGCGGGGCTCGGACCAGGTTCTGTTACCCAGAATCCTTTGCAAACCTCAAAATTTGGCTAAAAAAACACATGTTCCTCACATTTCTGTGGCAGAAAGTTCTGGAATCTGAGAGGAGCTACAAATTTCCTTCCACCCAGCGTTCCCCCAAGTCTCCCGATAAAAATGATACCTCACTTGCGTGGGTAGGCCTAGCGACGGCGACAGGAAACACCCCAAAGCGCAACGTGGACACATCCTAAATTTTGGAAAAAAACAGAGGTGTTTTTTGCGAAGTGCCTACCTGTAGATTTTGGCCTCTAGCTCAGCCGGCACCTAGGGAAACCTACCAAACCTGTGCATTTCTGAAAACTAGAGACCTAGGGGAATCCAAGGAGGGGTGACTTGCGGGGCTCGGACCAGGTTCTGTTACCCAGAATCCTTTGCAAACCTCAAAATTTGGCTAAAAAAACACATGTTCCTCACATTTCTGTGGCAGAAAGTTCTGGAATCTGAGAGGAGCTACAAATTTCCTTCCACCCAGCGTTCCCCCAAGTCTCCCGATAAAAATGATACCTCACTTGCGTGGGTAGGCCTAGCGCCGGCGACAGTAAACACCCCAAAGCGCAACGTGGACACATCCTAAATTTTGGAAAAAAACAGAGGTGTTTTTTGCGAAGTGCCTACCTGTAGATTTTGTCCTCTAGCTCAGCCGGCACCTAGGGAAACCTACCAAACCTGTGCATTTCTGAAAACTAGAGACCTAGGGGAATCCAAGGAGGGGTGACTTGCGGGGCTCGGACCAGGTTCTGTTACCCAGAATCCTTTGCAAACCTCAAAATTTGGCTAAAAAAACACATGTTCCTCACATTTCTGTGGCAGAAAGTTCTGGAATCTGAGAGGAGCTACAAATTTCCTTCCACCCAGCGTTCCCCCAAGTCTCCCGATAAAAATGATACCTCACTTGCGCGGGTAGGCCTAGCGCCGGCGACAGGAAACACCCCAAAGCGCAACGTGGACACATCCTAAATTTTGGGAGAAAACAGAGGTGTTTTTTGCGAAGTGCCTACCTGTAGATTGTGGCCTCTAGCTCAGCCGGCACCTAGGGAAACCTACCAAACCTGTGCATTTCTGAAAACTAGAGACCTAGGGGAATCCAAGGAGGGGTGACTTGCGGGGCTCGGACCAGGTTCTGTTACCCAGAATCCTTTGCAAACCTCAAAATTTGGCTAAAAAAACACATGTTCCTCACATTTCTGTGGCAGAAAGTTCTGGAATCTGAGAGGAGCTACAAATTTCCTTCCACCCAGCGTTCCCCCAAGTCTCCCGATAAAAATGATACCTCACTTGCGTGGGTAGGCCTAGCGCCGGCGACAGGAAACACCCCAAAGCTCAACGTGGACACATCCTAAATTTTGGAAAAAAACAGAGGTGTTTTTTGCGAAGTGCCTACCTGTAGATTTTGGCCTCTAGCTCAGCCGGCACCTAGGGAAACCTACCAAACCTGTGCATTTCTTAAAACTAGAGACCTAGGGGAATCCAAGGAGGGGTGACTTGCGGGGCTCGGACCAGGTTCTGTTACCCAGAATCCTTTGCAAACCTCAAAATTTGGCTAAAAAAACACATGTTCCTCACATTTCTGTGGCAGAAAGTTCTGGAATCTGAGAGGAGCTACAAATTTCCTTCCACCCAGCGTTCCCCCAAGTCTCCCGATAAAAATGATACCTCACTTGCGTGGGTAGGCCTAGCGCCGGCGACAGTAAACACCCCAAAGCACAACGTGGACACATCCTAAATTTTGGAAAAAAACAGAGGTGTTTTTTGCGAAGTGCCTACCTGTAGATTTTGGCCTCTAGCTCAGCCGGCACCTAGGGAAACCTACCAAACCTGTGCATTTCTGAAAACTAGAGACCTAGGGGAATCCAAGGAGGGGTGACTTGCGGGGCTCGGACCAGGTTCTGTTACCCAGAATCCTTTGCAAACCTCAAAATTTGGCTAAAAAAACACATGTTCCTCACATTTCTGTGGCAGAAAGTTCTGGAATCTGAGAGGAGCTACAAATTTCCTTCCACCCAGCGTTCCCCCAAGTCTCCCGATAAAAATGATACCTCACTTGCGTAGGTAGGCCTAGCGCCGGTGACAGGAAACACCCCAAAGCGCAACGTGGACACATCCTAAATTATGGGAGAAAACAGAGGTGTTTTTTGCGAAGTGCCTACCTGTAGATTTTGGCCTCTAGCTCAGCCGGCACCTAGGGAAACCTACCAAACCTGTGCATTTCTGAAAACTAGAGACCTAGGGGAATCCAAGGAGGGGTGACTTGCGGGGCTCGGACCAGGTTCTGTTACCCAGAATCCTTTGCAAACCTCAAAATTTGGCTAAAAAAACACATGTTCCTCACATTTCTGTGGCAGAAAGTTCTGGAATCTGAGAGGAGCTACAAATTTCCTTCCACCCAGCGTTCCCCCAAGTCTCCCGATAAAAATGATACCTCACTTGCGTGGGTAGGCCTAGCGCCGGCGACAGGAAACACCCCAAAGCGCAACGTGGACACATCCTAAATTTTGGAAAAAAACAGAGGTGTTTTTTGCGAAGTGCCTACCTGTAGATTTTGGCCTCTAGCTCAGCCGGCACCTAGGGAAACCTACCAAACCTGTGCATTTCTTAAAACTAGAGACCTAGGGGAATCCAAGGAGGGGTGACTTGCGGGGCTCGGACCAGGTTCTGTTACCCAGAATCCTTTGCAAACCTCAAAATTTGGCTAAAAAAACACATGTTCCTCACATTTCTGTGGCAGAAAGTTCTGGAATCTGAGAGGAGCTACAAATTTCCTTCCTCCCAGCGTTCCCCCAAGTCTCCCGATAAAAATGATACCTCACTTGCGTGGGTAGGCCTAGCGCCGGCGACAGTAAACACCCCAAAGCGCAACGTGGACACATCCTAAATTTTGGAAAAAAACAGAGGTGTTTTTTGCGAAGTGCCTACCTGTAGATTTTGGCCTCTAGCTCAGCCGGCACCTAGGGAAACCTACCAAACCTGTGCATTTCTGAAAACTAGAGACCTAGGGGAATCCAAGGAGGGGTGACTTGCGGGGCTCGGACCAGGTTCTGTTACCCAGAATCCTTTGCAAACCTCAAAATTTGGCTAAAAAAACACATGTTCCTCACATTTCTGTGGCAGAAAGTTCTGGAATCTGAGAGGAGCTACAAATTTCCTTCCACCCAGCGTTCCCCCAAGTCTCCCGATAAAAATGATACCTCACTTGCGTAGGTAGGCCTAGCGCCGGTGACAGGAAACACCCCAAAGCGCAACGTGGACACATCCTAAATTATGGGAGAAAACAGAGGTGTTTTTTGCGAAGTGCCTACCTGTAGATTTTGGCCTCTAGCTCAGCCGGCACCTAGGGAAACCTACCAAACCTGTGCATTTCTGAAAACTAGAGACCTAGGGGAATCCAAGGAGGGGTGACTTGCGGGGCTCGGACCAGGTTCTGTTACCCAGAATCCTTTGCAAACCTCAAAATTTGGCTAAAAAAACACATGTTCCTCACATTTCTGTGGCAGAAAGTTCTGGAATCTGAGAGGAGCTACAAATTTCCTTCCACCCAGCGTTCCCCCAAGTCTCCCGATAAAAATGATACCTCACTTGCGTGGGTAGGCCTAGCGCCGGCGACAGGAAACACCCCAAAGCGCAACGTGGACACATCCTAAATTTTGGGAGAAAACAGAGGTGTTTTTTGCGAAGTGCCTACCTGTAGATTTTGGCCTCTAGCTCAGCCGGCACCTAGGGAAACCTACCAAACCTGTGCATTTCTGAAAACTAGAGACCTAGGGGAATCCAAGGAGGGGTGACTTGCGGGGCTCGGACCAGGTTCTGTTACCCAGAATCCTTTGCAAACCTCAAAATTTGGCTAAAAAAACACATGTTCCTCACATTTCTGTGGCAGAAAGTTCTGGAATCTGAGAGGAGCTACAAATTTCCTTCCACCCAGCGTTCCCCCAAGTCTCCCGATAAAAATTATACCTCACTTGCGCGGGTAGGCCTAGCGCCGGCGACATGAAACACCCCAAAGCGCAATGTGGACACATCCTAAATTTTGGGAGAAAACAGAGGTGTTTTTTGCGAAGTGCCTACCTGTAGATTTTGGCCTCTAGCTCAGCCGGCACCTAGGGAAACCTACCAAACCTGTGCATTTCTGAAAACTAGAGACCTAGGGGAATCCAAGGAGGGGTGACTTGCGGGGCTCGGACCAGGTTATGTTACCCAGAATCCTTTGCAAACCTCAAAATTTGGCTAAAAAAACACATGTTCCTCACATTTCTGTGGCAGAAAGTTCTGGAATCTGAGAGGAGCTACAAATTTCCTTCCACCCAGCGTTCCCCCAAGTCTCCCGATAAAAATGATACCTCACTTGCGTGGGTAGGCCTAGCGCCGGCGACAGGAAACACCCCAAAGTGCAACGTGGACACATCCTAAATTTTGGGAGAAAACAGAGGTGTTTTTTGCGAAGTGCCTACCTGTAGATTTTGGCCTCTAGCTCAGCCGGCACCTAGGGAAACCTACCAAACCTGTGCATTTCTGAAAACTAGAGACCTAGGGGAATCCAAGGAGGGGTGACTTGCGGGGCTCGGACCAGGTTCTGTTACCCAGAATCCTTTGCAAACCTCAAAATTTGGCTAAAAAAACACATGTTCCTCACATTTCTGTGGCAGAAAGTTCTGGAATCTGAGAGGAGCTACAAATTTCCTTCCACCCAGCGTTCCCCCAAGTCTCCCGATAAAAATGATACCTCACTTGCGCGGGTAGGCCTAGCGCCGGCGACAGGAAACACCCCAAAGCGCAACGTGGACACATCCTAAATTTTGGGAGAAAACAGAGGTGTTTTTTGCGAAGTGCCTACCTGTAGATTGTGGCCTCTAGCTCAGCCGGCACCTAGGGAAACCTACCAAACCTGTGCATTTCTGAAAACTAGAGACCTAGGGGAATCCAAGGAGGGGTGACTTGCGGGGCTCGGACCAGGTTCTGTTACCCAGAATCCTTTGCAAACCTCAAAATTTGGCTAAAAAAACACATGTTCCTCACATTTCTGTGGCAGAAAGTTCTGGAATCTGAGAGGAGCTACAAATTTCCTTCCACCCAGCGTTCCCCCAAGTCTCCCGATAAAAATGATACCTCACTTGCGTGGGTAGGCCTAGCGCCGGCGACAGGAAACACCCCAAAGCGCAACATGGACACATCCTAAATTTTGGAAAAAAACAGAGGTGTTTTTTGCGAAGTGCCTACCTGTAGATTTTGGCCTCTAGCTCAGCCGGCACCTAGGGAAACCTACCAAACCTGTGCATTTCTGAAAACTAGAGACCTAGGGGAATCCAAGGAGGGGTGACTTGCGGGACTCGGACCAGGTTCTGTTACCCAGAATCCTTTGCAAACCTCAAAATTTGGCTAAAAAAACACATGTTCCTCACATTTCTGTGGCAGAAAGTTCTGGAATCTGAGAGGAGCTACAAATTTCCTTCCACCCAGCGTTCCCCCAAGTCTCCCGATAAAAATGATACCTCACTTGCGTGGGTAGGCCTAGCGCCGGCGACAGTAAACACCCCAAAGCGCAACGTGGACACATCCTAAATTTTGGAAAAAAACAGAGGTGTTTTTTGTGAAGTGCCTACCTGTAGATTTTGTCCTCTAGCTCAGCCGGCACCTAGGGAAACCTACCAAACCTGTGCATTTCTGAAAACTAGAGACCTAGGGGAATCCAAGGAGGGGTGACTTGCGGGGCTCGGACCAGGTTCTGTTACCCAGAATCCTTTGCAAACCTCAAAATTTGGCTAAAAAAACACATGTTCCTCACATTTCTGTGGCAGAAAGTTCTGGAATCTGAGAGGAGCTACAAATTTCCTTCCACCCAGCGTTCCCCCAAGTCTCCCGATAAAAATGATACCTCACTTGCGCGGGTAGGCCTAGCGCCGGCGACAGGAAACACCCCAAAGCGCAACGTGGACACATCCTAAATTTTGGGAGAAAACAGAGGTGTTTTTTGCGAAGTGCCTACCTGTAGATTGTGGCCTCTAGCTCAGCCGGCACCTAGGGAAACCTACCAAACCTGTGCATTTCTGAAAACTAGAGACCTAGGGGAATCCAAGGAGGGGTGACTTGCGGGGCTCGGACCAGGTTCTGTTACCCAGAATCCTTTGCAAACCTCAAAATTTGGCTAAAAAAACACATGTTCCTCACATTTCTGTGGCAGAAAGTTCTGGAATCTGAGAGGAGCTACAAATTTCCTTCCACCCAGCGTTCCCCCAAGTCTCCCGATAAAAATGATACCTCACTTGCGTGGGTAGGCCTAGCGACGGCGACAGGAAACACCCCAAAGCGCAACGTGGACACATCCTAAATTTTGGAAAAAAACAGAGGTGTTTTTTGCGAAGTGCCTACCTGTAGATTTTGGCCTCTAGCTCAGCCGGCACCTAGGGAAACCTACCAAACCTGTGCATTTCTGAAAACTAGAGACCTAGGGGAATCCAAGGAGGGGTGACTTGCGGGGCTCGGACCAGGTTCTGTTACCCAGAATCCTTTGCAAACCTCAAAATTTGGCTAAAAAAACACATGTTCCTCACATTTCTGTGGCAGAAAGTTCTGGAATCTGAGAGGAGCTACAAATTTCCTTCCACCCAGCGTTCCCCCAAGTCTCCCGATAAAAATGATACCTCACTTGCGTGGGTAGGCCTAGCGCCGGCGACAGTAAACACCCCAAAGCGCAACGTGGACACATCCTAAATTTTGGAAAAAAACAGAGGTGTTTTTTGCGAAGTGCCTACCTGTAGATTTTGTCCTCTAGCTCAGCCGGCACCTAGGGAAACCTACCAAACCTGTGCATTTCTGAAAACTAGAGACCTAGGGGAATCCAAGGAGGGGTGACTTGCGGGGCTCGGACCAGGTTCTGTTACCCAGAATCCTTTGCAAACCTCAAAATTTGGCTAAAAAAACACATGTTCCTCACATTTCTGTGGCAGAAAGTTCTGGAATCTGAGAGGAGCTACAAATTTCCTTCCACCCAGCGTTCCCCCAAGTCTCCCGATAAAAATGATACCTCACTTGCGCGGGTAGGCCTAGCGCCGGCGACAGGAAACACCCCAAAGCGCAACGTGGACACATCCTAAATTTTGGGAGAAAACAGAGGTGTTTTTTGCGAAGTGCCTACCTGTAGATTGTGGCCTCTAGCTCAGCCGGCACCTAGGGAAACCTACCAAACCTGTGCATTTCTGAAAACTAGAGACCTAGGGGAATCCAAGGAGGGGTGACTTGCGGGGCTCGGACCAGGTTCTGTTACCCAGAATCCTTTGCAAACCTCAAAATTTGGCTAAAAAAACACATGTTCCTCACATTTCTGTGGCAGAAAGTTCTGGAATCTGAGAGGAGCTACAAATTTCCTTCCACCCAGCGTTCCCCCAAGTCTCCCGATAAAAATGATACCTCACTTGCGTGGGTAGGCCTAGCGCCGGCGACAGGAAACACCCCAAAGCTCAACGTGGACACATCCTAAATTTTGGAAAAAAACAGAGGTGTTTTTTGCGAAGTGCCTACCTGTAGATTTTGGCCTCTAGCTCAGCCGGCACCTAGGGAAACCTACCAAACCTGTGCATTTCTTAAAACTAGAGACCTAGGGGAATCCAAGGAGGGGTGACTTGCGGGGCTCGGACCAGGTTCTGTTACCCAGAATCCTTTGCAAACCTCAAAATTTGGCTAAAAAAACACATGTTCCTCACATTTCTGTGGCAGAAAGTTCTGGAATCTGAGAGGAGCTACAAATTTCCTTCCACCCAGCGTTCCCCCAAGTCTCCCGATAAAAATGATACCTCACTTGCGTGGGTAGGCCTAGCGCCGGCGACAGTAAACACCCCAAAGCACAACGTGGACACATCCTAAATTTTGGAAAAAAACAGAGGTGTTTTTTGCGAAGTGCCTACCTGTAGATTTTGGCCTCTAGCTCAGCCGGCACCTAGGGAAACCTACCAAACCTGTGCATTTCTGAAAACTAGAGACCTAGGGGAATCCAAGGAGGGGTGACTTGCGGGGCTCGGACCAGGTTCTGTTACCCAGAATCCTTTGCAAACCTCAAAATTTGGCTAAAAAAACACATGTTCCTCACATTTCTGTGGCAGAAAGTTCTGGAATCTGAGAGGAGCTACAAATTTCCTTCCACCCAGCGTTCCCCCAAGTCTCCCGATAAAAATGATACCTCACTTGCGTAGGTAGGCCTAGCGCCGGTGACAGGAAACACCCCAAAGCGCAACGTGGACACATCCTAAATTATGGGAGAAAACAGAGGTGTTTTTTGCGAAGTGCCTACCTGTAGATTTTGGCCTCTAGCTCAGCCGGCACCTAGGGAAACCTACCAAACCTGTGCATTTCTGAAAACTAGAGACCTAGGGGAATCCAAGGAGGGGTGACTTGCGGGGCTCGGACCAGGTTCTGTTACCCAGAATCCTTTGCAAACCTCAAAATTTGGCTAAAAAAACACATGTTCCTCACATTTCTGTGGCAGAAAGTTCTGGAATCTGAGAGGAGCTACAAATTTCCTTCCACCCAGCGTTCCCCCAAGTCTCCCGATAAAAATGATACCTCACTTGCGTGGGTAGGCCTAGCGCCGGCGACAGGAAACACCCCAAAGCGCAACGTGGACACATCCTAAATTTTGGAAAAAAACAGAGGTGTTTTTTGCGAAGTGCCTACCTGTAGATTTTGGCCTCTAGCTCAGCCGGCACCTAGGGAAACCTACCAAACCTGTGCATTTCTTAAAACTAGAGACCTAGGGGAATCCAAGGAGGGGTGACTTGCGGGGCTCGGACCAGGTTCTGTTACCCAGAATCCTTTGCAAACCTCAAAATTTGGCTAAAAAAACACATGTTCCTCACATTTCTGTGGCAGAAAGTTCTGGAATCTGAGAGGAGCTACAAATTTCCTTCCTCCCAGCGTTCCCCCAAGTCTCCCGATAAAAATGATACCTCACTTGCGTGGGTAGGCCTAGCGCCGGCGACAGTAAACACCCCAAAGCGCAACGTGGACACATCCTAAATTTTGGAAAAAAACAGAGGTGTTTTTTGCGAAGTGCCTACCTGTAGATTTTGGCCTCTAGCTCAGCCGGCACCTAGGGAAACCTACCAAACCTGTGCATTTCTGAAAACTAGAGACCTAGGGGAATCCAAGGAGGGGTGACTTGCGGGGCTCGGACCAGGTTCTGTTACCCAGAATCCTTTGCAAACCTCAAAATTTGGCTAAAAAAACACATGTTCCTCACATTTCTGTGGCAGAAAGTTCTGGAATCTGAGAGGAGCTACAAATTTCCTTCCACCCAGCGTTCCCCCAAGTCTCCCGATAAAAATGATACCTCACTTGCGTAGGTAGGCCTAGCGCCGGTGACAGGAAACACCCCAAAGCGCAACGTGGACACATCCTAAATTATGGGAGAAAACAGAGGTGTTTTTTGCGAAGTGCCTACCTGTAGATTTTGGCCTCTAGCTCAGCCGGCACCTAGGGAAACCTACCAAACCTGTGCATTTCTGAAAACTAGAGACCTAGGGGAATCCAAGGAGGGGTGACTTGCGGGGCTCGGACCAGGTTCTGTTACCCAGAATCCTTTGCAAACCTCAAAATTTGGCTAAAAAAACACATGTTCCTCACATTTCTGTGGCAGAAAGTTCTGGAATCTGAGAGGAGCTACAAATTTCCTTCCACCCAGCGTTCCCCCAAGTCTCCCGATAAAAATGATACCTCACTTGCGTGGGTAGGCCTAGCGCCGGCGACAGGAAACACCCCAAAGCGCAACGTGGACACATCCTAAATTTTGGGAGAAAACAGAGGTGTTTTTTGCGAAGTGCCTACCTGTAGATTTTGGCCTCTAGCTCAGCCGGCACCTAGGGAAACCTACCAAACCTGTGCATTTCTGAAAACTAGAGACCTAGGGGAATCCAAGGAGGGGTGACTTGCGGGGCTCGGACCAGGTTCTGTTACCCAGAATCCTTTGCAAACCTCAAAATTTGGCTAAAAAAACACATGTTCCTCACATTTCTGTGGCAGAAAGTTCTGGAATCTGAGAGGAGCTACAAATTTCCTTCCACCCAGCGTTCCCCCAAGTCTCCCGATAAAAATTATACCTCACTTGCGCGGGTAGGCCTAGCGCCGGCGACATGAAACACCCCAAAGCGCAATGTGGACACATCCTAAATTTTGGGAGAAAACAGAGGTGTTTTTTGCGAAGTGCCTACCTGTAGATTTTGGCCTCTAGCTCAGCCGGCACCTAGGGAAACCTACCAAACCTGTGCATTTCTGAAAACTAGAGACCTAGGGGAATCCAAGGAGGGGTGACTTGCGGGGCTCGGACCAGGTTATGTTACCCAGAATCCTTTGCAAACCTCAAAATTTGGCTAAAAAAACACATGTTCCTCACATTTCTGTGGCAGAAAGTTCTGGAATCTGAGAGGAGCTACAAATTTCCTTCCACCCAGCGTTCCCCCAAGTCTCCCGATAAAAATGATACCTCACTTGCGTGGGTAGGCCTAGCGCCGGCGACAGGAAACACCCCAAAGTGCAACGTGGACACATCCTAAATTTTGGGAGAAAACAGAGGTGTTTTTTGCGAAGTGCCTACCTGTAGATTTTGGCCTCTAGCTCAGCCGGCACCTAGGGAAACCTACCAAACCTGTGCATTTCTGAAAACTAGAGACCTAGGGGAATCCAAGGAGGGGTGACTTGCGGGGCTCGGACCAGGTTCTGTTACCCAGAATCCTTTGCAAACCTCGAAATTTGGCTAAAAAAACACATGTTCCTCACATTTCTGTGGCAGAAAGTTCTGGAATCTGAGAGGAGCTACAAATTTCCTTCCACCCAGCGTTCCCCCAAGTTTCCCGGTAAAAATGATACCTCACTTGCGTGGGTAGGCCTAGCGCCGGCGACAGGAAACACCCCAAAGCGCAACGTGGACTCATCCTAAATTTTGGAAAAAAACAGAGGTGTTTTTTGCGAAGTGCCTACCTGTAGATTTTGGCCTCTAGCTCAGCCGGCACCTAGGGAAACCTACCAAACCTGTGCATTTCTGAAAACTAGAGACCTAGGGGAATCCAAGGAGGGGTGACTTGCGGGGCTCGGACCAGGTTCTGTTACCCAGAATCCTTTGCAAACCTCAAAATTTGGCTAAAAAAACACATGTTCCTCACATTTCTGTGGCAGAAAGTTCTGGAATCTGAGAGGAGCTACAAATTTCCTTCCACCCAGCGTTCCCCCAAGTCTCCCGATAAAAATGATACCTCACTTGCGTGGGTAGGCCTAGCGCCGGCGACAGGAAACACCCCAAAGCGCAACGTGGACACATCCTAAATTTTGGAAAAAAACAGAGGTGTTTTTTGCGAAGTGCCTACCTGTAGATTTTGGCCTCTAGCTCAGCCGGCACCTAGGGAAACCTACCAAACCTGTGCATTTCTGAAAACTAGAGACCTAGGGGAATCCAAGGAGGGGTGACTTGCGGGGCTCGGACCAGGTTCTGTTACCCAGAATCCTTTGCAAACCTCAAAATTTGGCTAAAAAAACACATGTTCCTCACATTTCTGTGGCAGAAAGTTCTGGAATCTGAGAGGAGCTACAAATTTCCTTCCACCCAGCGTTCCCCCAAGTCTCCCGATAAAAATGATACCTCACTTGCGTGGGTAGGCCTAGCGCCGGCGACAGTAAACACCCCAAAGCGCAACGTGGACACATCCTAAATTTTGGAAAAAAACAGAGGTGTTTTTTGCGAAGTGCCTACCTGTAGATTTTGGCCTCTAGCTCAGCCGGCACCTAGGGAAACCTACCAAACCTGTGCATTTCTGAAAACTAGAGACCTAGGGGAATCCAAGGAGGGGTGACTTGCGTGCCTCGGACCAGGTTCTGTTACCCAGAATCCTTTGCAAACCTCAAAATTTGGCTAAAAAAACACATGTTCCTCACATTTCTGTGGCAGAAAGTTCTGGAATCTGAGAGGAGCTACAAATTTCCTTCCACCCAGCGTTCCCCCAAGTCTCCCGATAAAAATGATACCTCACTTGCGCGGGTAGGCCTAGCGCCGGCGACAGGAAACACCCCAAAGCGCAACGTGGACACATCCTAAATTTTGGGAGAAAACAGAGGTGTTTTTTGCGAAGTGCCTACCTGTAGATTGTGGCCTCTAGCTCAGCCGGCACCTAGGGAAACCTACCAAACCTGTGCATTTCTGAAAACTAGAGACCTAGGGGAATCCAAGGAGGGATGACTTGCGGGGCTCGGACCAGGTTCTGTTACCCAGAATCCTTTGCAAACCTCAAAATTTGGCTAAAAAAACACATGTTCCTCACATTTCTGTGGCAGAAAGTTCTGGAATCTGAGAGGAGCTACAAATTTCCTTCCACCCAGCGTTCCCCCAAGTCTCCCGATAAAAATGATACCTCACTTGCGTGGGTAGGCCTAGCGCCGGCGACAGGAAACACCCCAAAGCGCAACGTGGACACATCCTAAATTTTGGAAAAAAACAGAGGTGTTTTTTGCGAAGTGCCTACCTGTAGATTTTGGCCTCTAGCTCAGCCGGCACCTAGGGAAACCTACCAAACCTGTGCATTTCTTAAAACTAGAGACCTAGGGGAATCCAAGGAGGGGTGACTTGCGGGGCTCGGACCAGGTTCTGTTACCCAGAATCCTTTGCAAACCTCAAAATTTGGCTAAAAAAACACATGTTCCTCACATTTCTGTGGCAGAAAGTTCTGGAATCTGAGAGGAGCTACAAATTTCCTTCCACCCAGCGTTCCCCCAAGTCTCCCGATAAAAATGATACCTCACTTGCGTGGGTAGGCCTAGCGCCAGCGACAGTAAACACCCCAAAGCGCAACGTGGACACATCCTAAATTTTGGAAAAAAACAAAGGTGTTTTTTGCGAAGTGCCTACCTGTAGATTTTGGCCTCTAGCTCAGCCGGCACCTAGGGAAACCTACCAAACCTGTGCATTTCTGAAAACTAGAGACCTAGGGGAATCCAAGGAGGGGTGACTTGCGGGGCTCGGACCAGGTTCTGTTACCCAGAATCCTTTGCAAACCTCAAAATTTGGCTAAAAAAACACATGTTCCTCACATTTCTGTGGCAGAAAGTTCTGGAATCTGAGAGGAGCTACAAATTTCCTTCCACCCAGCGTTCCCCCAAGTCTCCCGATAAAAATGATACCTCACTTGCGTGGGTAGGCCTAGCGCCGGTGACAGGAAACACCCCAAAGCGCAACGTGGACACATCCTAAATTATGGGAGAAAACAGAGGTGTTTTTTGCGAAGTGCCTACCTGTAGATTTTGGCCTCTAGCTCAGCCGGCACCTAGGGAAACCTACCAAACCTGTGCATTTCTGAAAACTAGAGACCTAGGGGAATCCAAGGAGGGGTGACTTGCGGGGCTCGGACCAGGTTCTGTTACCCAGAATCCTTTGCAAACCTCAAAATTTGGCTAAAAAAACACATGTTCCTCACATTTCTGTGGCAGAAAGTTCTGGAATCTGAGAGGAGCTACAAATTTCCTTCCACCCAGCGTTCCCCCAAGTCTCCCGATAAAAATGATACCTCACTTGCGTGGGTAGGCCTAGCGCCGGCGACAGGAAACACCCCAAAGCGCAACATGGACACATCCTAAATTTTGGGAGAAAACAGAGGTGTTTTTTGCGAAGTGCCTACCTGTAGATTTTGGCCTCTAGCTCAGCCGGCACCTAGGGAAACCTACCAAACCTGTGCATTTCTGAAAACTAGAGACCTAGGGGAATCCAAGGAGGGGTGACTTGCGGGGCTCGGACCAGGTTCTGTTACCCAGAATCCTTTGCAAACCTCAAAATTTGGCTAAAAAAACACATGTTCCTCACATTTCTGTGGCAGAAAGTTCTGGAATCTGAGAGGAGCTACAAATTTCCTTCCACCCAGCGTTCCCCCAAGTCTCCCGATAAAAATTATACCTCACTTGCGCGGGTAGGCCTAGCGCCGGCGACATGAAACACCCCAAAGCGCAATGTGGACACATCCTAAATTTTGGGAGAAAACAGAGGTGTTTTTTGCGAAGTGCCTACCTGTAGATTTTGGCCTCTAGCTCAGCCGGCACCTAGGGAAACCTACCAATCCTGTGCATTTCTGAAAACTAGAGACCTAGGGGAATCCAAGGAGGGGTGACTTGCGGGGCTCGGACCAGGTTATGTTACCCAGAATCCTTTGCAAACCTCAAAATTTGGCTAAAAAAACACATGTTCCTCACATTTCTGTGGCAGAAAGTTCTGGAATCTGAGAGGAGCTACAAATTTCCTTCCACCCAGCGTTCCCCCAAGTCTCCCGATAAAAATGATACCTCACTTGCGTGGGTAGGCCTAGCGCCGGCGACAGGAAACACCCCAAAGTGCAACGTGGACACATCCTAAATTTTGGGAGAAAACAGAGGTGTTTTTTGCGAAGTGCCTAACTGTAGATTTTGGCCTCTAGCTCAGCCGGCACCTAGGGAAACCTACCAAACCTGTGCATTTCTGAAAACTAGAGACCTAGGGGAATCCAAGGAGGGGTGACTTGCGGGGCTCGGACCAGGTTCTGTTACCCAGAATCCTTTGCAAACCTCGAAATTTGGCTAAAAAAACACATGTTCCTCACATTTCTGTGGCAGAAAGTTCTGGAATCTGAGAGGAGCTACAAATTTCCTTCCACCCAGCGTTCCCCCAAGTTTCCCGGTAAAAATGATACCTCACTTGCGTGGGTAGGCCTAGCGCCGGCGACAGGAAACACCCCAAAGCGCAACGTGGACACATCCTAAATTTTGGAAAAAAACAGAGGTGTTTTTTGCGAAGTGCCTACCTGTAGATTTTGGCCTCTAGCTCAGCCGGCACCTAGGGAAACCTACCAAACCTGTGCATTTCTGAAAACTAGAGACCTAGGGGAATCCAAGGAGGGGTGACTTGCGGGGCTCGGACCAGGTTCTGTTACCCAGAATCCTTTGCAAACCTCAAAATTTGGCTAAAAAAACACATGTTCATCACATTTCTGTGGCAGAAAGTTCTGGAATCTGAGAGGAGCTACAAATTTCCTTCCACCCAGCGTTCCCCCAAGTCTCCCGATAAAAATGATACCTCACTTGCGTGGGTAGGCCTAGCGCCGGCGACAGGAAACACCCCAAAGCGCAACGTGGACACATCCTAAATTTTGGGAGAAAACAGAGGTGTTTTTTGCGAAGTGCCTACCTGTAGATTTTGGCCTCTAGCTCAGCCGGCACCTAGGGAAACCTACCAAACCTGTGCATTTCTGAAAACTAGAGACCTAGGGGAATCCAAGGAGGGGTGACTTGCGGGGCTCGGAACAGGTTCTGTTACCCAGAATCCTTTGCAAACCTCAAAATTTGGCTTAAAAAACACATGTTCCTCACATTTCTGTGGCAGAAAGTTCTGGAATCTGAGAGGAGCTACAAATTTCCTTCCACCCAGCGTTCCCCCAAGTCTCCCGATAAAAATGATACCTCACTTGCGTGGGTAGGCCTAGCGCCGGCGACAGGAAACACCCCAAAGCGCAACGTGGACACATCCTAAATTTTGGGAGAAAACAGAGGTGTTTTTTGCGAAGTGCCCACCTGTAGATTTTGGCCTCTAGCTCAGCCGGCACCTAGGGAAACCTACCAAACCTGTGCATTTCTGAAAACTAGAGACCTAGGGTAATCCAAGGAGGGGTGACTTGCGGGGCTCGGACCAGGTTCTGTTACCCAGAATCCTTTGCAAACCTCAAAATTTGGCTAAAAAAACACATGTTCCTCACATTTCTGTGGCAGAAAGTTCTGGGATCTGAGAGGAGCTACAAATTTCCTTCCACCCAGCGTTCCCCCAAGTCTCCCGATAAAAATGATACCTCACTTGCGTGGGTAGGCCTAGCGCCGGCGACAGGAAACACCCCAAAGCGCAACATGGACACATCCTAAATTTTGGGAGAAAACAGAGGTGTTTTTTGCGAAGTGCCTACCTGTAGATTTTGGCCTCTAGCTCAGCCGGCACCTAGGGAAACCTACCAAACCTGTGCATTTCTGAAAACTAGAGACCTAGGGGAATCCAAGGAGGGGTGACTTGCGGGGCTCGGACCAGGTTATGTTACCCAGAATCCTTTGCAAACCTCAAAATTTGGCTAAAAAAACACATGTTCCTCACATTTCTGTGGCAGAAAGTTCTGGAATCTGAGAGGAGCTACAAATTTCCTTCCACCCAGCGTTCCCCCAAGTCTCCCGATAAAAATGATACCTCACTTGCGTGGGTAGGCCTAGCGCCGGCGACAGGAAACACCCCAAAGTGCAACGTGGACACATCCTAAATTTTGGGAGAAAACAGAGGTGTTTTTTGCGAAGTGCCTAACTGTAGATTTTGGCCTCTAGCTCAGCCGGCACCTAGGGAAACCTACCAAACCTGTGCATTTCTGAAAACTAGAGACCTAGGGGAATCCAAGGAGGGGTGACTTGCGGGGCTCGGACCAGGTTCTGTTACCCAGAATCCTTTGCAAACCTCGAAATTTGGCTAAAAAAACACATGTTCCTCACATTTCTGTGGCAGAAAGTTCTGGAATCTGAGAGGAGCTACAAATTTCCTTCCACCCAGCGTTCCCCCAAGTTTCCCGGTAAAAATGATACCTCACTTGCGTGGGTAGGCCTAGCGCCGGCGACAGGAAACACCCCAAAGCGCAACGTGGACACATCCTAAATTTTGGAAAAAAACAGAGGTGTTTTTTGCGAAGTGCCTACCTGTAGATTTTGGCCTCTAGCTCAGCCGGCACCTAGGGAAACCTACCAAACCTGTGCATTTCTGAAAACTAGAGACCTAGGGGAATCCAAGGAGGGGTGACTTGCGGGGCTCGGACCAGGTTCTGTTACCCAGAATCCTTTGCAAACCTCAAAATTCGGCTAAAAAAACACATGTTCATCACATTTCTGTGGCAGAAAGTTCTGGAATCTGAGAGGAGCTACAAATTTCCTTCCACCCAGCGTTCCCCCAAGTCTCCCGATAAAAATGATACCTCACTTGCGCGGGTAGGCCTAGCGCCGGCGACAGGAAACACCCCAAAGCGCAACGTGGACACAACCTAAATTTTGGGAGAAAACAGAGGTGTTTTTTGCGAAGTGCCTACCTGTAGATTTTGGCCTCTAGCTCAGCCGGCACCTAGGGAAACCTACCAAACCTGTGCATTTCTGAAAACTAGAGACCTAGGGGAATCCAAGGAGGGGTGACTTGCGGGGCTCGGACCAGGTTCTGTTACCCAGAATCCTTTGCAAACCTCAAAATTTGGCTAAAAAAACACATGTTCCTCACATTTCTGTGGCAGAAAGTTCTGGAATCTGAGAGGAGCTACAAATTTCCTTCCACCCAGCGTTCCCCCAAGTCTCCCGATAAAAATGATACCTCACTTGCGTGGGTAGGCCTAGCGCCGGCGACAGGAAACACCCCAAAGCGCAACGTGGACACATCCTAAATTTTGGGAGAAAACAGAGGTGTTTTTTGCGAAGTGCCTACCTGTAGATTTTGGCCTCTAGCTCAGCCGGCACCTAGGGAAACCTACCAAACCTGTGCATTTCTGAAAACTAGAGACCTAGGGGAATCCAAGGAGGGGTGACTTGCGGGGCTCGGAACAGGTTCTGTTACCCAGAATCCTTTGCAAACCTCAAAATTTGGCTTAAAAAACACATGTTCCTCACATTTCTGTGGCAGAAAGTTCTGGAATCTGAGAGGAGCTACATATTTCCTTCCACCCAGCGTTCCCCCAAGTCTCCCGATAAAAATGATACCTCACTTGCGTGGGTAGGCCTAGCGCCGGCGACAGGAAACACCCCAAAGCGCAACGTGGACACATCCTAAATTTTGGGAGAAAACAGAGGTGTTTTTTGCGAAGTGCCCACCTGTAGATTTTGGCCTCTAGCTCAGCCGGCACCTAGGGAAACCTACCAAACCTGTGCATTTCTGAAAACTAGAGACCTAGGGTAATCCAAGGAGGGGTGACTTGCGGGGCTCGGACCAGGTTCTGTTACCCAGAATCCTTTGCAAACCTCAAAATTTGGCTAAAAAAACACATGTTCCTCACATTTCTGTGGCAGAAAGTTCTGGGATCTGAGAGGAGCTACAAATTTCCTTCCACCCAGCGTTCCCCCAAGTCTCCCGATAAAAATGATACCTCACTTGCGTGGGTAGGCCTAGCGCCGGCGACAGGAAACACCCCAAAGCGCAACGTGGACACATCCTAAATTTTGGGAGAAAACAGAGGTGTTTTTTGCGAAGTGCCTACCTGTAGATTTTGGCCTCTAGCTCAGCCGGCACCTAGGGAAACCTACCAAACCTGTGCATTTCTGAAAACTAGAGACCTAGGGGAATCCAAGGAGGGGTGACTTGCGGGGCTCGGACCAGGTTCTGTTACCCAGAATCCTTTGCAAACCTCGAAATTTGGCTAAAAAAACACATGTTCCTCACATTTCTGTGGCAGAAAGTTCTGGAATCTGAGAGGAGCTACAAATTTCCTTCCACCCAGCGTTCCCCCAAGTCTCCCGATAAAAATGATACCTCACTTGCGTGGGTAGGCCTAGCGCCGGCGACAGGAAACACCCCAAAGCGCAACGTGGACACATCCTAAATTTTGGAAAAAAACAGAGGTGTTTTTTGCGAAGTGCCTACCTGTAGATTTTGGCCTCTAGCTCAGCCGGCACCTAGGGAAACCTACCAAACCTGTGAATTTCTGAAAACTAGAGACCTAGGGGAATCCAAGGAGGGGTGACTTGCGGGGCTCGGACCAGGTTCTGTTACCCAGAATCCTTTGCAAACCTCAAAATTTGGCTAAAAAAACACATGTTCCTCACATTTCTGTGGCAGTAAGTTCTGGAATCTGAGAGGAGCTACAAATTTCCTTCCACCCAGCGTTCCCCCAAGTCTCCCGATAAAAATGATACCTCACTTGCGTGGGTAGGCCTAGCGCCGGCGACAGGAAACACCCCAAAGCGCAACGTGGACACATCCTAAATTTTGGAAAAAAACAGAGGTGTTTTTTGCGAAGTGCCTACCTGTAGATTTTGGCCTCTAGCTCAGCCGGCACCTAGGGAAACCTACCAAACCTGTGCATTTCTGAAAACTAGAGACCTAGGGGAATCCAAGGAGGGGTGACTTGCGGGGCTCGGACCAGGTTCTGTTACCCAGAATCCTTTGCAAACCTCAAAATTTGGCTTAAAAAACACATGTTCCTCACATTTCTGTGGCAGAAAGTTCTGGAATCTGAGAGGAGCTACAAATTTCCTTCCACCCAGCGTTCCCCCAAGTCTCCCGATAAAAATGATACCTCACTTGCGTGGGTAGGCCTAGCGCCGGCGACAGGAAACACCCCAAAGCGCAACGTGGACACATCCTAAATTTTGGGAGAAAACAGAGGTGTTTTTTGCGAAGTGCCTACCTGTAGATTTTGGCCTCTAGCTCAGCCGGCACCTAGGGAAACCTACCAAACCTGTGCGTTTCTGAAAACTAGAGACCTAGGGGAATCCAAGGAGGGGTGACTTGCGGGGCTCGGACCAGGTTCTGTTACCCAGAATCCTTTGCAAACCTCAAAATTTGGCTAAAAAAACACATTTTCCTCACATTTCTGTGGCAGAAAGTTCTGGAATCTGAGAGGAGCTACAAATTTCCTTCCACCCAGCGTTCCCCCAAGTCTCCCGATAAAAATGATACCTCACTTGCGTGGGTAGGCCTAGCGCCGGCGACAGGAAACACCCCAAAGCGCAACGTGGACACATCCTAAATTTTGGGAGAAAACAGAGGTGTTTTTTGCAAAGTGCCTACCTGTAGATTTTGGCCTCTAGCTCAGCCGGCACCTAGGGAAACCTACCAAACCTGTGCATTTCTGAAAACTAGAGACCTAGGGGAATCCAAGGAGGGGTGACTTGCGGGGCTCGGACCAGGTTCTGTTACCCAGAATCCTTTGCAAATCTCAAAATTTGGCTAAAAAAACACATGTTCCTCACATTTCTGTGGCAGAAAGTTCTGGAATCTGAGAGGAGCTACAAATTTCCTTCCACCCAGCGTTCCCCCAAGTCTCCCGATAAAAATGATACCCCACTTGCGCGGGTAGGCGTAGCGCCGGCGACAGGAAACACCCCAAAGCGCAACGTGGACACATCCTAAATTTTGGGAGAAAACAGAGGTGTTTTTTGCGAAGTGCCTACCTGTAGATTTTGGCCTCTAGCTCAGCCGGCACCTAGGGAAACCTACCAAACCTGTGCATTTCTGAAAACTAGAGACCTAGGGGAATCCAAGGAGGGGTGACTTGTGGGGCTCGGACCAGGTTCTGTTACCCAGAATCCTTTGCAAACCTCAAAATTTGGCTAAAAAAACACATGTTCCTCACATTTCTGTGGCAGAAAGTTCTGGAATCTGAGAGGAGCTACAAATTTCCTTCCACCCAGCGTTCCCCCAAGTCTCCCGATAAAAATGATACCTCACTTGCGCGGGTAGGCCTAGCGCCGGCGACAGGAAACACCCCAAAGCGCAACGTGGACACATCCTAAATTTTGGGAGAGAACAGAGGTGTTTTTTGCGAAGTGCCTACCTGTAGATTTTGGCCTCTAGCTCAGCCGGCACCTAGGGAAACCTACCAAACCTGTGCATTTCTGAAAACTAGAGACCTAGGGGAATCCAAGGAGGGGTGACTTGCGGGGCTCGGACCAGGTTCTGTTACCCAGAATCCTTTGCAAACCTCAAAATTTGGCTACAAAAACACATGTTCCTCACATTTCTGTGGCAGAAAGTTCTGGGATCTGAGAGGAGCTACAAATTTCCTTCCACCCAGCGTTCCCCCAAGTCTCCCGATAAAAATGATACCTCACTTGCGTGGGTAGGCCTAGCGCCGGTGACAGGAAACACCCCAAAGCGCAACGTGGACACATCCTAAATTTTGGGAGAAAACAGAGGTGTTTTTTGCGAAGTGCCTACCTGTAGATTTTGGCCTCTAGCTCAGCCGGCACCTAGGGAAACCTACCAAACCTGTGCATTTCTGAAAACTAGAGACCTAGGGGAATCCAAGGAGGGGTGACTTGCGGGGCTCGGACCAGGTTCTGTTACCCAGAATCCTTTGCAAACATCGAAATTTGGCTAAAAAAACACATGTTCCTCACATTTCTGTGGCAGAAAGTTCTGGAATCTGAGAGGAGCTACAAATTTCTTTCCTCCCAGCGTTCCCCCAAGTCTCCCGATAAAAATGATACCTCACTTGCGTGGGTAGGCCTAGCGCCGGCGACAGGAAACACCCCAAAGCACAACGTGGACACATCCTAAATTTTGGGAGAAAACAGAGGTGTTTTTTGCGAAGTTCCTACCTGTAGATTTTGGCCTTTAGCTCAGCCGGCACCTAGGGAAACCTGCCAAACCTGTGCATTTCTGAAAACTAGAGACCTAGGGGAATCCAAGGAGGGGTGACTTGCGGGGCTCGGACCAGGTTCTGTTACCCAGAATCCTTTGCAAACCTCAAAATTTGGCTAAAAAAACACATGTTCCTCACATTTCTGTGGCAGAAAGTTCTGGAATCTGAGAGGAGCTACAAATTTCCTTCCACCCAGCGTTTCCCCAAGTCTCCCGATAAAAATGATACATCACTTGCGTGGGTAGGCCTAGCGCCGGCGACAGGAAACACCCCAAAGCGCAACGTGGACACATCCTAAATTTTAGGAGAAAACAGAGGTGTTTTTTGCGAAGTGCCTACCTGTAGATTTTGGCCTCTAGCTCAGCCGGCACCTAGGGAAACCTACCAAACCTGTGCTTTTATGAAAACTAGAGACCTAGGGGAATCCAAGGAGGGGTGACTTGCGGGGCTCGGACCAGGTTCTGTTACCCAGAATCCTTTGCAAACCTCAAAATTTGGCTAAAAAAACACATGTTCCTCACATTTCTGTGGCAGAAAGTTCTGGGATCTGAGAGGAGCTACAAATTTCCTTCCACCCAGCGTTCCCCCAAGTCTCCCGATAAAAATGATACCTCACTTGCGTGGGTAGGCCTAGCGCCGGTGACAGGAAACACCCCAAAGCGCAACGTGGACACATCCTAAATTTTGGGAGAAAACAGAGGTGTTTTTTGCGAAGTGCCTACCTGTAGATTTTGGCCTCTAGCTCAGCCGGCACCTAGGGAAACCTACCAAACCTGTGCATTTCTGAAATCTAGAGACCTAGGGGAATCCAAGGAGGGGTGACTTGCGGGGCTCGGACCAGGTTCTGTTACCCAGAATCCTTTACAAACCTCGAAATTTGGCTAAAAAAACACATGTTCCTCACATTTCTGTGGCAGAAAGTTCTGGAATCTGAGAGGAGCTACAAATTTCCTTCCACCCAGCGTTCCCCCAAGTCTCCCGATAAAAATGATACCTCACTTGCGTGGGTAGGCCTAGCGCCGGCGACAGGAAACACCCCAAAGCGCAACGTGGACACATCCTAAATTTTGGAAAAAAACAGAGGAGTTTTTTGCGAAGTGCCTACCTGTAGATTTTGGCCTCTAGCTCAGCCGGCACCTAGGGAAACCTACCAAACCTGTGCATTTCTGAAAACTAGAGACCTAGGGGAATCCAAGGAGGGGTGACTTGCGGGGCTCGGAACAGGTTCTGTTACCCAGAATCCTTTGCAAACCTCAAAATTTGGCTTAAAAAACACATGTTCCTCACATTTCTGTGGCAGAAAGTTCTGGAATCTGAGAGGAGCTACAAATTTCCTTCCACCCAGCGTTCCCCCAAGTCTCCCGATAAAAATGATACCTCACTTGCGTGGGTAGGCCTAGCGCCGGCGACAGGAAACACCCCAAAGCGCAACGTGGACACATCCTAAATTTTGGGAGAAAACAGAGGTGTTTTTTGCGAAGTGCCCACCTGTAGATTTTGGCCTCTAGCTCAGCCGGCACCTAGGGAAACCTACCAAACCTGTGCATTTCTGAAAACTAGAGACCTAGGGGAATCCAAGGAGGGGTGACTTGCGGGGCTCGGAACAGGTTCTGTTACCAAGAATCCTTTGCAAACCTCAAAATTTGGCTAAAAAAACACATGTTCCTCACATTTCTGTGGCAGAAAGTTCTGGGATCTGAGAGGAGCTACAAATTTCCTTCCACCCAGCGTTCCCCCAAGTCTCCCGATAAAAATGATACCTCACTTGCGTGGGTAGGCCTAGCGCCGGCGACAGGAAACACCCCAAAGCGCAACGTGGACACATCCTAAATTTTGGGAGAAAACAGAGGTGTTTTTTGCGAAGTGCCTACCTGTAGATTTTGGCCTCTAGCTCAGCCGGCACCTAGGGAAACCTACCAAACCTGTGCATTTCTGAAAACTAGAGACCTAGGGGAATCCAAGGAGGGGTGACTTGCGGGGCTGGGACCAGGTTCTGTTACCCAGAATCCTTTGCAAACCTCGAAATTTGGCTAAAAAAACACATGTTCCTCACATTTCTGTGGCAGAAAGTTCTGGAATCTGAGAGGAGCTACAAATTTCCTTCCACCCAGCGTTCCCCCAAGTCTCCCGATAAAAATGATACCTCACTTGCGTGGGTAGGCCTAGCGCCGGCGACAGGAAACACCCCAAAGCGCAACGTGGACACATCCTAAATTTTGGAAAAAAACAGAGGTGTTTTTTGCGAAGTGCCTACCTGTAGATTTTGGCCTCTAGCTCAGCCGGCACCTAGGGAAA
Source organism: Pleurodeles waltl (assembly GCF_031143425.1). NCBI lineage: Eukaryota > Metazoa > Chordata > Amphibia > Caudata > Salamandridae > Pleurodeles > Pleurodeles waltl. Next base: position 936,129,422 of record NC_090442.1, on the reverse strand, counting down.
CCTACCAAACCTGTGAATTTCTGAAAACTAGAGACCTAGGGGAATCCAAGGAGGGGTGACTTGCGGGGCTCGGACCAGGTTCTGTTACCCAGAATCCTTTGCAAACCTCAAAATTTGGCTAAAAAAACACATGTTCCTCACATTTCTGTGGCAGAAAGTTCGGGAATCTGAGAGGAGCTACAAATTTCCTTCCACCCAGCGTTCCCCCAAGTCTCCCGATAAAAATAATACCTCACTTGCGTGGGTAGGCCTAGCGCCGGCGACAGGAAACACCCCAAAGCGCAACCTGGACACATCCTAAATTTTGGAAAAAAATAGAGGTGTTTTTTGCGAAGTGCCTACCTGTAGATTTTGGCCTCTAGCTCAGCCGGCACCTAGGGAAACCTACCAAACCTGTGCATTTCTGAAAACTAGAGACCTAGGGGAATCCAAGGAGGGGTGACTTGCGGGGCTCGGACCAGGTTCTGTTACCCAGAATCCTTTGCAAACCTCAAAATTTGGCTTAAAAAACACATGTTCCTCACATTTCTGTGGCAGAAAGTTCTGGAATCTGAGAGGAGCTACAAATTTCCTTCCACCCAGCGTTCCCCCAAGTCTCCCGATAAAAATGATACCTCACTTGCGTGGGTAGGCCTAGCGCCGGCGACAGGAAACACCCCAAAGCGCAACGTGGACACATCCTAAATTCTGGGAGAAAACAGAGGTGTTTTTTGCGAAGTGCCTACCTGTAGATTTTGGCCTCTAGCTCAGCCGGCACCTAGGGAAACCTACCAAACCTGTGCATTTCTGAAAACTAGAGACCTAGGGGAATCCAAGGAGGGGTGACTTGCGGGGCTCGGACCAGGTTCTGTTACCCAGAATCCTTTGCAAACCTCAAAATTTGGCTAAAAAAACACATTTTCCTCACATTTCTGTGGCAGAAAGTTCTGGAATCTGAGAGGAGCTACAAATTTCCTTCCACCCAGCGTTCCCCCAAGTCTCCCGATAAAAATGATACCTCACTTGCGTGGGTAGGCCTAACGCCGGCGACAGGAAACACCCCAAAGCGCAACGTGGACACATCCTAAATTTTGGGAGAAAACAGAGGTGTTTTTTGCGAAGTGCCTACCTGTAGATTTTGGCCTCTAGCTCAGCCGGCACCTAGGGAAACCTACCAAACCTGTGCATTTCTGAAAACTAGAGACCTAGGGGAATCCAAGGAGGGGTGACTTGCGGGGCTCGGACCAGGTTCTGTTACCCAGAATCCTTTGCAAACCTCAAAATTTGGCTAAAAAAACACATGTTCCTCACATTTCTGTGGCAGAAAGTTCTGGAATCTGAGAGGAGCTACAAATTTCCTTCCACCCAGCGTTCCCCCAAGTCTCCCGATAAAAATGATACCTCACTTGCGCGGGTAGGCGTAGCGCCGGCGACAGGAAACACCCCAAAGCGCAACGTGGACACATCCTAAATTTTGGGAGAAAACAGAGGTGTTTTTTGCGAAGTGCCTACCTGTAGATTTTGGCCTCTAGCTCAGCCGGCACCTAGGGAAACCTACCAAACCTGTGCATTTCTGAAAACTAGAGACCTAGAGGAATCCAAGGAGGGGTGACTTGCAGGGCTCGGACCAGGTTCTGTTACCCAGAATCCTTTGCAAACCTCAAAATTTGGCTAAAAAAACACATGTTCCTCACATTTCTGTGGCAGAAAGTTCTGGAATCTGAGAGGAGCTACAAATTTCCTTCCACCCAGCGTTCCCCCAAGTCTCCCGATAAAAATGATACCTCACTTGCGCGGGTAGGCCTAGCGCCGGCGACAGGAAACACCCCAAAGCGCAACGTGGACACATCCTAAATTTTGGGAGAAAACAGAGGTGTTTTTTGCGAAGTGCCTACCTGTAGATTTTGGCCTCTAGCTCAGCCGGCACCTAGGGAAACCTACCAAACCTGTGCATTTCTGAAAACTAGAGACCTAGGGGAATCCAAGGAGGGGTGACTTGCGGGGCTCGGACCAGGTTCTGTTACCCAGAATCCTTTGCAAACCTCAAAATTTGGCTAAAAAAACACATGTTCCTCACATTTCTGTGGCAGAAAGTTCTGGGATCTGAGAGGAGCTACAAATTTCCTTCCACCCAGCGTTCCCCCAAGTCTCCCGATAAAAATGATACCTCACTTGCGTGGGTAGGCCTAGCGCCGGTGACAGGAAACACCCCAAAGCGCAACGTGGACACATCCTAAATTTTGGGAGAAAACAGAGGTGTTTTTTGCGAAGTGCCTACCTGTAGATTTTGGCCTCTAGCTCAGCCGGCACCTAGGGAAACCTACCAAACCTGTGCATTTCTGAAAACTAGAGACCTAGGGGAATCCAAGGAGGGGTGACTAGCGGGGCTCGGACCAGGTTCTGTTACCCAGAATCCTTTGCAAACATCGAAATTTGGCTAAAAAAACACATGTTCCTCACATTTCTGTGGCAGAAAGTTCTGGAATCTGAGAGGAGCTACAAATTTCTTTCCTCCCAGCGTTCCCCCAAGTCTCCCGATAAAAATGATACCTCACTTGCGTGGGTAGGCCTAGCGCCGGCGACAGGAAACACCCCAAAGCACAACGTGGACACATCCTAAATTTTGGGAGAAAACAGAGGTGTTTTTTGCGAAGTTCCTACCTGTAGATTTTGGCCTTTAGCTCAGCCGGCACCTAGGGAAACCTACCAAACCTGTGCATTTCTGAAAACTAGAGACCTAGGGGAATCCAAGGAGGGGTGACTTGCGGGGCTCGGACCAGGTTCTGTTACCCAGAATCCTTTGCAAACCTCAAAATTTGGCTAAAAAAACACATGTTCCTCACATTTCTGTGGCAGAAAGTTCTGGGATCTGAGAGGAGCTACAAATTTCCTTCCACCCAGCGTTTCCCCAAGTCTCCCGATAAAAATGATACATCACTTGCGTGGGTAGGCCTAGCGCCGGCGACAGGAAACACCCCAAAGCGCAACCTGGACACATCCTAAATTTTGGGAGAAAACAGAGGTGTTTTTTGCGAAGTGCCTACCTGTAGATTTTGGCCTCTAGCTCAGCCGGCACCTAGGGAAACCTACCAAACCTGTGCATTTCTGAAAACTAGAGACCTAGGGGAATCCAAGGAGGGGTGACTTGCGGGGCTCGGACCAGGTTCTGTTACCCAGAATCCTTTGCAAACCTCGAAATTTGGCTAAAAAAACACATGTTCCTCACATTTCTGTGGCAGAAAGTTCTGGAATCTGAGAGGAGCTACAAATTTCTTTCCACCCAGCGTTCCCCCAAGTCTCCCGATAAAAATGATACCTCACTTGCGTGGGTAGGCCTAGCGCCGGCGACAGGAAACACCCCAAAGCACAACGTGGACACATCCTAAATTTTGGGAGAAAACAGAGGTGTTTTTTGCGAAGTTCCTACCTGTAGATTTTGGCCTCGAGCTCAGCCGGCACCTAGGGAAACCTACCAAACCTGTGCATTTCTGAAAACTAGAGACCTAGGGGAATCCAAGGAGGGGTGACTTGCGGGGCTCGGACCAGGTTCTGTTACCCAGAATCCTTTGCAAACCTCAAAATTTGGCTAAAAAAACACATGTTCCTCACATTTCTGTGGCAGAAAGTTCTGGAATCTGAGAGGAGCTACAAATTTCCTTCCACCCAGCGTTTCCCCAAGTCTCCCGATAAAAATGATACCTCACTTGCGTGGGTAGGCCTAGCGCCGGCGACAGGAAACACCCCAAAGCGCAACTTGGACACATCCTAAATTTTGGGAGAAAACAGAGGTGTTTTTTGCGAAGTGCCTACCTGTAGATTTTGGCCTCTAGCTCAGCCGGCACCTAGGGAATCCTACCAAACCTGTGCAGTTCTGAAAACTAGAGACCTAGGGGAATCCAAGGAGGGGTGACTTGCGGGGCTCGGACCAGGTTCTGTTACCCAGAATCCTTTGCAAACCTCAAAATTTGGCTAAAAAAACACATGTTCCTCACATTTCTGTGGCAGAAAGTTCTGGGATCTGAGAGGAGCTACAAATTTCCTTCCACCCAGCGTTCCCCCAAGTCTCCCGATAAAAATGATACCTCACTTGCGTGGGTAGGCCTAGCGCCGGTGACAGGAAACACCCCAAAGCGCAACGTGGACACATCCTAAATTTTGGGAGAAAACAGAGGTGTTTTTTGCGAAGTGCCTACCTGTAGATTTTGGCCTCTAGCTCAGCCGGCACCTAGGGAAACCTACCAAACCTGTGCATTTCTGAAAACTAGAGACCTAGGGGAATCCAAGGAGGGGTGACTTGCGGGGCTCGGACCAGGTTCTGTTACCCAGAATCCTTTGCAAACCTCGAAATTTGGCTAAAAAAACACATGTTCCTCACATTTCTGTGGCAGAAAGTTCTGGAATCTGAGAGGAGCTACAAATTTCTTTCCACCCAGCGTTCCCCCAAGTCTCCCGATAAAAATGATACCTCACTTGCGTGGGTAGGCCTAGCGCCGGCGACAGGAAACACCCCAAAGCACAACGTGGACACATCCTAAATTTTGGGAGAAAACAGAGGTGTTTTTTGCGAAGTTCCTACCTGTAGATTTTGGCCTCTAGCTCAGCCGGCACCTAGGGAAACCTACCAAACCTGTGCATTTCTGAAAACTAGAGACCTAGGGGAATCCAAGGAGGGGTGACTTGCGGGGCTCGGACCAGGTTCTGTTACCCAGAATCCTTTGCAAACCTCAAAATTTGGCTAAAAAAACACATGTTCCTCACATTTCTGTGGCAGAAAGTTCTGGAATCTGAGAGGAGCTACAAATTTCCTTCCACCCAGCGTTTCCCCAAGTCTCCCGATAAAAATGATACCTCACTTGCGTGGGTAGGCCTAGCGCCGGCGACAGGAAACACCCCAAAGCGCAACGTGGACACATCCTAAATTTTGGGAGAAAACAGAGGTGTTTTTTGCGAAGTGCCTACCTGTAGATTTTGGCCTCTAGCTCAGCCGGCACCTAGGGAATCCTACCAAACCTGTGCAGTTCTGAAAACTAGAGACCTAGGGGAATCCAAGGAGGGGTGACTTGCGGGGCTCGGACCAGGTTCTGTTACCCAGAATCCTTTGCAAACCTCAAAATTTGGCTAAAAAAACACATGTTCCTCACATTTCTGTGGCAGAAAGTTCTGGGATCTGAGAGGAGCTACAAATTTCCTTCCACCCAGCGTTCCCCCAAGTCTCCCGATAAAAATGATACCTCACTTGCGTGGGTAGGCCTAGCGCCGGTGACAGGAAACACCACAAAGCGCAACGTGGACACATCCTAAATTTTGGGAGAAAACAGAGGTGTTTTTTGCGAAGTGCCTACCTGTAGATTTTGGCCTCTAGCTCAGCCGGCACCTAGGGAAACCTACCCAACCTGTGCATTTCTGAAAACTAGAGACCTAGGGGAATCCAAGGAGGGGTGACTTGCGGGGCTCGGACCAGGTTCTGTTACCCAGAATCCTTTGCAAACCTCGAAATTTGGCTAAAAAAACACATGTTCCTCACATTTCTGTGGCAGAAAGTTCTGGAATCTGAGAGGAGCTACAAATTTCTTTCCACCCAGCGTTCCCCCAAGTCTCCCGATAAAAATGATACCTCACTTGCGTGGGTAGGCCTAGCGCCGGCGACAGGAAACACCCCAAAGCACAACGTGGACACATCCTAAATTTTGGGAGAAAACAGAGGTGTTTTTTGCGAAGTTCCTACCTGTAGATTTTGGCCTCTAGCTCAGCCGGCACCTAGGGAAACCTACCAAACCTGTGCATTTCTGAAAACTAGAGACCTAGGGGAATCCAAGGAGGGGTGACTTGCGGGGCTCGGACCAGGTTCTGTTACCCAGAATCCTTTGCAAACCTCAAAATTTGGCTAAAAAAACACATGTTCCTCACATTTCTGTGGCAGAAAGTTCTGGAATCTGACAGGAGCTACAAATTTCCTTCCACCCAGCGTTTCCCCAAGTCTCCCGATAAAAATGATACCTCACTTGCGTGGGTAGGCCTAGCGCCGGCGACAGGAAACACCCCAAAGCGCAACGTGGACACATCCTAAATTTTGGGAGAAAACAGAGGTGTTTTTTGCGAAGTGCCTACCTGTAGATTTTGGCCTCTAGCTCAGCCGGCACCTAGGGAATCCTACCAAACCTGTGCAGTTCTGAAAACTAGAGACCTAGGGGAATCCAAGGAGGGGTGACTTGCGGGGCTCGGACCAGGTTCTGTTACCCAGAATCCTTTGCAAACCTCAAAATTTGGCTAAAAAAACACATGTTCCTCACATTTCTGTGGCAGAAAGTTCTGGGATCTGAGAGGAGCTACAAATTTCCTTCCACCCAGCGTTCCCCCAAGTCTCCCGATAAAAATGATACCTCACTTGCGTGGGTAGGCCTAGCGCCGGTGACAGGAAACACCCCAAAGCGCAACGTGGACACATCCTAAATTTTGGGAGAAAACAGAGGTGTTTTTTGCGAAGTGCCTACCTGTAGATTTTGGCCTCTAGCTCAGCCGGCACCTAGGGAAACCTACCAAACCTGTGCATTTCTGAAAACTAGAGACCTAGGGGAATCCAAGGAGGGGTGACTTGCGGGGCTCGGACCAGGTTCTGTTACCCAGAATCCTTTGCAAACCTCGAAATTTGGCTAAAAAAACACATGTTCCTCACATTTCTGTGGCAGAAAGTTCTGGAATCTGAGAGGAGCTACAAATTTCTTTCCACCCAGCGTTCCCCCAAGTCTCCCGATAAAAATGATACCTCACTTGCGTGGGTAGGCCTAGCGCCGGCGACAGGAAACACCCCAAAGCACAACGTGGACACATCCTAAATTTTGGGAGAAAACAGAGGTGTTTTTTGCGAAGTTCCTACCTGTAGATTTTGGCCTCTAGCTCAGCCGGCACCTAGGGAAACCTACCAAACCTGTGCATTTCTGAAAACTAGAGACCTAGAGGAATCCAAGGAGGGGTGACTTGCGGGGCTCGGACCAGGTTCTGTTACCCAGAATCCTTTGCAAACCTCAAAATTTGGCTAAAAAAACACATGTTCCTCACATTTCTGTGGCAGAAAGTTCTGGAATCTGAGAGGAGCTACAAATTTCCTTCCACCCAGCGTTTCTCCAAGTCTCCCGATAAAAATGATACCTCACTTGCGTGGGTAGGCCTAGCGCCGGCGACAGGAAACACCCCAAAGCGCAACGTGGACACATCCTAAATTTAGGGAGAAAACAGAGGTGTTTTTTGCGAAGTGCCTACCTGTAGATTTTGGCCTCTAGCTCAGCCGGCACCTAGGGAAACCTACCAAACCTGTGCAGTTCTGAAAACTAGAGACCTAGGGGAATCCAAGGAGGGGTGACTTGCGGGGCTCGGACCAGGTTCTGTTACCCAGAATCCTTTGCAAACCTCAAAATTTGGCAAAAAAAACACATGTTCCTCACATTTCTGTGGCAGAAAGTTCTGGGATCTGAGAGGAGCTACAAATTTCCTTCCACCCAGCGTTCCCCCAAGTCTCCCGATAAAAATGATACCTCACTTGCGTGGGTAGGCCTAGCGCCGGTGACAGGAAACACCCCAAAGCGCAACGTGGACACATCCTAAATTTTGGGAGAAAACAGAGGTGTTTTTTGCGAAGTGCCTACCTGTAGATTTTGGCCTCTAGCTCAGCCGGCACCAAGGGAAACCCACCAAACCTGTGCATTTCTGAAAACTAGAGACCTAGGGGAATCCAAGGAGGGGTGACTTGCGGGGCTTGGACCAGGTTCTGTTACCCAGAATCCTTTGCAAACCTCGAAATTTGGCTAAAAAAACACATGTTCCTCACATTTCTGTGGCAGAAAGTTCTGGAATCTGAGAGGAGCTACAAATTTCTTTCCACCCAGCGTTCCCCCAAGTCTCCCGATAAAAATGATACCTCACTTGCGTGGGTAGGCCTAGCGCCGGCGACAGGAAACACCCCAAAGCACAACGTGGACACATCCTAAATTTTGGGAGAAAACAGAGGTGTTTTTTGCGAAGTTCCTACCTGTAGATTTTGGCCTCTAGCTCAGCCGGCACCTAGGGAAACCTACCAAACCTGTGCATTTCTGAAAACTAGAGACCTAGGGGAATCCAAGGAGGGGTGACTTGCGGGGCTCGGACCAGGTTCTGTTACCCAGAATCCTTTGCAAACCTCAAAATTTGGCTAAAAAAACACATGTTCCTCACATTTCTGTGGCAGAAAGTTCTGGAATCTGAGAGGAGCTACAAATTTCCTTCCACCCAGCGTTTCCCCAAGTCTCCCGATAAAAATGATACCTCACTTGCGTGGGTAGGCCTAGCGCCGGCGACAGGAAACACCCCAAAGCGCAACGTGGACACATCCTAAATTTTGGGAGAAAACAGAGGTGTTTTTTGCGAAGTGCCTACCTGTAGATTTTGGCCTCTAGCTCAGCCGGCACCTAGGGAAAACTACCAAACCTGTGCAGTTCTGAAAACTAGAGACCTAGGGGAATCCAAGGAGGGGTGACTTGCGGGGCTCGGACCAGGTTCTGTTACCCAGAATCCTTTGCAAACCTCAAAATTTGGCTAAAAAAACACATGTTCCTCACATTTCTGTGGCAGAAAGTTCTGGAATCTGAGAGGAGCTACAAATTTCCTTCCACCCAGCGTTCCCCCAAGTCTCCCGATAAAAATGATACCTCACTTGCGCGGGTAGGCCTAGCGCCGGCGACAGGAAACACCCCAAAGCGCAACGTGGACACATCCTAAATTTTGGGAGAAAACAGAGGTGTTTTTTGCGAAGTGCCTACCTGTAGATTTTGGCCTCTAGCTCAGCCGGCACCTAGGGAAACCTACCAAACCTGTGCATTTCTGAAAACTAGAGACCTAGGGGAATCCAAGGAGGGGTGACTTGCGGGGCTCGGACCAGGTTCTGTTACCCAGAATCCTTTGCAAACCTCAAAATTTGGCTAAAAAAACACATGTTCCTCACATTTCTGTGGCAGAAAGTTCTGGGATCTGAGAGGAGCTACAAATTTCCTTCCACCCAGCGTTCCCCCAAGTCTCCCGATAAAAATGATACCTCACTTGCGTGGGTAGGCCTAGCGCCGGCGACAGGAAACACCCCAAAGCGCAATGTGGACACATCCTAAATTTTGGGAGAAAACAGAGGTGTTTTTTGCGAAGTGCCTACCTGTAGATTTTGGCCTCTAGCTCAGCCGGCACCTAGGGAAACCTACCAAACCTGTGAATTTCTGAAAACTAGAGACCTAGGGGAATCCAAGGAGGGGTGACTTGCGGGGCTCGGACCAGGTTCTGTTACCCAGAATCCTTTGCAAACCTCAAAATTTGGCTAAAAAAACACATGTTCCTCACATTTCTGTGGCAGAAAGTTCTGGAATCTGAGAGGAGCTACAAATTTCCTTCCACCCAGCGTTCCCCCAAGTCTCCCGATAAAAATTATACCTCACTTGCGTGGGTAGGCCTAGCGCCGGCGACAGGAAACACCCCAAAGCGCAACGTGGACACATCCTAAATTTTGGGAGAAAACAGAGGTGTTTTTTTGCGAAGTGCCTACCTGTAGATTTTGGCCTCTAGCTCAGCCGGCACCTAGGGAAACCTACCAAACCTGTGCATTTCTGAAAACTAGAGACCTAGGGGAATCCAAGGAGGGGTGACTTGCGGGGCTCGGACCAGGTTCTGTTACCCAGAATCCTTTGCAAACCTCAAAATGTGGCTAAAAAAACACATGTTCCTCACATTTCTGTGGCAGAAAGTTCTGGAATCTGAGAGGAGCTACAAATTTCTTTCCACCCAGCGTTCCCCCAAGTCTCCCGATAAAAATGATACCTCACTTGCGTGGGTAGGCCTAGCGCCGGCGACAGGAAACACCCCAAAGCGCAACGTGGACACATCCTAAATTTTGGGAGAAAACAGAGGTGTTTTTTGTGAAGTTCCTACCTGTAGATTTTGGCCTCTAGCTCAGCCGGCACCTAGGGAAACCTACCAAACCTGTGCATTTCTGAAAACTAGAGACCTAGGGAAATCCAAGGAGGGGTGACTTGCGGGGCTCGGACCAGGTTCTGTTACCCAGAATCCTTTGCAAACCTCAAAATTTGGCTAAAAAAACACATGTTCCTCACATTTCTGTGGCAGAAAGTTCTGGAATCTGAGAGGAGCTACAAATTTCCTTCCACCCAGCGTTCCCCCAAGTCTCCCGATAAAAATGATACCTCACTTGCGTGGGTAGGCCTAGCGCCGGCGACAGGAAACACCCCAAAGAGCAACGTGGACACATCCTAAATTTTGGGAGAAAACAGAGGTGTTTTTTGCGAAGTGCCTACCTGTAGATTTTGGCCTCTAGCTCAGCCGGCACCTAGGGAAACCTACCAAACCTGTGCATTTCTGAAAACTAGAGACCTAGGGGAATCCAAGGAGGGGTGACTTGCGGGGCTCGGACCAGGTTCTGTTACCCAGAATCCTTTGCAAACCTCAAAATTTGGCTAAAAAAACACATGTTCCTCACATTTCTGTGGCAGAAAGTTCTGGAATCTGAGAGGAGCTACAAATTTCCTTCCACCCAGCGTTCCCCCAAGTCTCCCGATAAAAATGATACCTCACTTGCGCGGGTAGGCCTAGCGCCGGCGACAGGAAACACCCCAAAGCGCAACGTGGACACATCCTAAATTTTGGGAGAAAGCAGAGGTGTTTTTTGCGAAGTGCCTACCTGTAGATTTTGGCCTCTAGCTCAGCCCGCACCTAGGGAAACCTACCAAACCTGTGCATTTCTGAAAACTAGAGACCTAGGGGAATCCAAGGAGGGGTGACTTGCGTGCCTCGGACCAGGTTCTGTTACCCAGAATCCTTTGCAAACCTCAAAATTTGGCTAAAAAAACACATGTTCCTCACATTTCTGTGGCAGAAAGTTCTCGAATCTGAGAGGAGCTTCAAATTTCCTTCCACCCAGCGTTCCCCCAAGTCTCCCGATAAAAATGATACCTCACTTGCGTGGGTAGGCCTAGCGCCGGCGACAGGAAACACCCCAAAGCGCAACGTGGACACATCCTAAATTTTGGGAGAAAACAGAGGTGTTTTTTGCGAAGTGCCTACCTGTAGATTTTGACCTCTAGCTCAGCCGGCACCTAGGGAAACCTACCAAACCTGTGCATTTCTGAAAACTAGAGACCTAGGGGAATCCAAGGAGGGGTGACTTGCGGGGCTCGGACCAGGTTCTGTTACCCAGAATCCTTTGCAAACCTCAAAATTTGGCTAAAAAAACACATGTTCCTCACATTTCTGTGGCAGAAAGTTCTGGAATCTGAGAGGAGCTACAAATTTCCTTCCACCCAGCGTTTCTCCAAGTCTCCCGATAAAAATGATACCTCACTTGCGTGGGTAGGCCTAGCGCCGGCGACAGGAAACACCCCAAAGCGCAACGTGGACACATCCTAAATTTAGGGAGAAAACAGAGGTGTTTTTTGCGAAGTGCCTACCTGTAGATTTTGGCCTCTAGCTCAGCCGGCACCTAGGGAAACCTACCAAACCTGTGCAGTTCTGAAAACTAGAGACCTAGGGGAATCCAAGGAGGGGTGACTTGCGGGGCTCGGACCAGGTTCTGTTACCCAGAATCCTTTGCAAACCTCAAAATTTGGCAAAAAAAACACATGTTCCTCACATTTCTGTGGCAGAAAGTTCTGGGATCTGAGAGGAGCTACAAATTTCCTTCCACCCAGCGTTCCCCCAAGTCTCCCGATAAAAATGATACCTCACTTGCGTGGGTAGGCCTAGCGCCGGTGACAGGAAACACCCCAAAGCGCAACGTGGACACATCCTAAATTTTGGGAGAAAACAGAGGTGTTTTTTGCGAAGTTCCTACCTGTAGATTTTGGCCTCTAGCTCAGCCGGCACCTAGGGAAACCTACCAAACCTGTGCATTTCTGAAAACTAGAGACCTAGGGGAATCCAAGGAGGGGTGACTTGCGGGGCTCGGACCAGGTTCTGTTACCCAGAATCCTTTGCAAACCTCAAAATTTGGCTAAAAAAACACATGTTCCTCACATTTCTGTGGCAGAAAGTTCTGGAATCTGAGAGGAGCTACAAATTTCCTTCCACCCAGCGTTTCTCCAAGTCTCCCGATAAAAATGATACCTCACTTGCGTGGGTAGGCCTAGCGCCGGCGACAGGAAACACCCCAAAGCGCAACGTGGACACATCCTAAATTTAGGGAGAAAACAGAGGTGTTTTTTGCGAAGTGCCTACCTGTAGATTTTGGCCTCTAGCTCAGCCGGCACCTAGGGAAACCTACCAAACCTGTGCAGTTCTGAAAACTAGAGACCTAGGGGAATCCAAGGAGGGGTGACTTGCGGGGCTCGGACCAGGTTCTGTTACCCAGAATCCTTTGCAAACCTCAAAATTTGGCAAAAAAAACACATGTTCCTCACATTTCTGTGGCAGAAAGTTCTGGGATCTGAGAGGAGCTACAAATTTCCTTCCACCCAGCGTTCCCCCAAGTCTCCCGATAAAAATGATACCTCACTTGCGTGGGTAGGCCTAGCGCCGGTGACAGGAAACACCCCAAAGCGCAACGTGGACACATCCTAAATTTTGGGAGAAAACAGAGGTGTTTTTTGCGAAGTGCCTACCTGTAGATTTTGGCCTCTAGCTCAGCCGGCACCAAGGGAAACCTACCAAACCTGTGCATTTCTGAAAACTAGAGACCTAGGGGAATCCAAGGAGGGGTGACTTGCGGGGCTTGGACCAGGTTCTGTTACCCAGAATCCTTTGCAAACCTCGAAATTTGGCTAAAAAAACACATGTTCCTCACATTTCTGTGGCAGAAAGTTCTGGAATCTGAGAGGAGCTACAAATTTCTTTCCACCCAGCGTTCCCCCAAGTCTCCCGATAAAAATGATACCTCACTTGCGTGGGTAGGCCTAGCGCCGGCGACAGGAAACACCCCAAAGCACAACGTGGACACATCCTAAATTTTGGGAGAAAACAGAGGTGTTTTTTGCGAAGTTCCTACCTGTAGATTTTGGCCTCTAGCTCAGCCGGCACCTAGGGAAACCTACCAAACCTGTGCATTTCTGAAAACTAGAGACCTAGGGGAATCCAAGGAGGGGTGACTTGCGGGGCTCGGACCAGGTTCTGTTACCCAGAATCCTTTGCAAACCTCAAAATTTGGCTAAAAAAACACATGTTCCTCACATTTCTGTGGCAGAAAGTTCTGGAATCTGAGAGGAGCTACAAATTTCCTTCCACCCAGCGTTTCCCCAAGTCTCCCGATAAAAATGATACCTCACTTGCGTGGGTAGGCCTAGCGCCGGCGACAGGAAACACCCCAAAGCGCAACGTGGACACATCCTAAATTTTGGGAGAAAACAGAGGTGTTTTTTGCGAAGTGCCTACCTGTAGATTTTGGCCTCTAGCTCAGCCGGCACCTAGGGAAAACTACCAAACCTGTGCAGTTCTGAAAACTAGAGACCTAGGGGAATCCAAGGAGGGGTGACTTGCGGGGCTCGGACCAGGTTCTGTTACCCAGAATCCTTTGCAAACCTCAAAATTTGGCTAAAAAAACACATGTTCCTCACATTTCTGTGGCAGAAAGTTCTGGAATCTGAGAGGAGCTACAAATTTCCTTCCACCCAGCGTTCCCCCAAGTCTCCCGATAAAAATGATACCTCACTTGCGCGGGTAGGCCTAGCGCCGGCGACAGGAAACACCCCAAAGCGCAACGTGGACACATCCTAAATTTTGGGAGAAAACAGAGGTGTTTTTTGCGAAGTGCCTACCTGTAGATTTTGGCCTCTAGCTCAGCCGGCACCTAGGGAAACCTACCAAACCTGTGCATTTCTGAAAACTAGAGACCTAGGGGAATCCAAGGAGGGGTGACTTGCGGGGCTCGGACCAGGTTCTGTTACCCAGAATCCTTTGCAAACCTCAAAATTTGGCTAAAAAAACACATGTTCCTCACATTTCTGTGGCAGAAAGTTCTGGGATCTGAGAGGAGCTACAAATTTCCTTCCACCCAGCGTTCCCCCAAGTCTCCCGATAAAAATGATACCTCACTTGCGTGGGTAGGCCTAGCGCCGGCGACAGGAAACACCCCAAAGCGCAATGTGGACACATCCTAAATTTTGGGAGAAAACAGAGGTGTTTTTTGCGAAGTGCCTACCTGTAGATTTTGGCCTCTAGCTCAGCCGGCACCTAGGGAAACCTACCAAACCTGTGAATTTCTGAAAACTAGAGACCTAGGGGAATCCAAGGAGGGGTGACTTGCGGGGCTCGGACCAGGTTCTGTTACCCAGAATCCTTTGCAAACCTCAAAATTTGGCTAAAAAAACACATGTTCCTCACATTTCTGTGGCAGAAAGTTCTGGAATCTGAGAGGAGCTACAAATTTCCTTCCACCCAGCGTTCCCCCAAGTCTCCCGATAAAAATTATACCTCACTTGCGTGGGTAGGCCTAGCGCCGGCGACAGGAAACACCCCAAAGCGCAACGTGGACACATCCTAAATTTTGGGAGAAAACAGAGGTGTTTTTTTGCGAAGTGCCTACCTGTAGATTTTGGCCTCTAGCTCAGCCGGCACCTAGGGAAACCTACCAAACCTGTGCATTTCTGAAAACTAGAGACCTAGGGGAATCCAAGGAGGGGTGACTTGCGGGGCTCGGACCAGGTTCTGTTACCCAGAATCCTTTGCAAACCTCAAAATGTGGCTAAAAAAACACATGTTCCTCACATTTCTGTGGCAGAAAGTTCTGGAATCTGAGAGGAGCTACACATTTCTTTCCACCCAGCGTTCCCCCAAGTCTCCCGATAAAAATGATACCTCACTTGCGTGGGTAGGCCTAGCGCCGGCGACAGGAAACACCCCAAAGCGCAACGTGGACACATCCTAAATTTTGGGAGAAAACAGAGGTGTTTTTTGTGAAGTTCCTACCTGTAGATTTTGGCCTCTAGCTCAGCCGGCACCTAGGGAAACCTACCAAACCTGTGCATTTCTGAAAACTAGAGACCTAGGGAAATCCAAGGAGGGGTGACTTGCGGGGCTCGGACCAGGTTCTGTTACCCAGAATCCTTTGCAAACCTCAAAATTTGGCTAAAAAAACACATGTTCCTCACATTTCTGTGGCAGAAAGTTCTGGAATCTGAGAGGAGCTACAAATTTCCTTCCACCCAGCGTTCCCCCAAGTCTCCCGATAAAAATGATACCTCACTTGCGTGGGTAGGCCTAGCGCCGGCGACAGGAAACACCCCAAAGAGCAACGTGGACACATCCTAAATTTTGGGAGAAAACAGAGGTGTTTTTTGCGAAGTGCCTACCTGTAGATTTTGGCCTCTAGCTCAGCCGGCACCTAGGGAAACCTACCAAACCTGTGCATTTCTGAAAACTAGAGACCTAGGGGAATCCAAGGAGGGGTGACTTGCGGGGCTCGGACCAGGTTCTGTTACCCAGAATCCTTTGCAAACCTCAAAATTTGGCTAAAAAAACACATGTTCCTCACATTTCTGTGGCAGAAAGTTCTGGAATCTGAGAGGAGCTACAAATTTCCTTCCACCCAGCGTTCCCCCAAGTCTCCCGATAAAAATGATACCTCACTTGCGCGGGTAGGCCTAGCGCCGGCGACAGGAAACACCCCAAAGCGCAACGTGGACACATCCTAAATTTTGGGAGAAAGCAGAGGTGTTTTTTGCGAAGTGCCTACCTGTAGATTTTGGCCTCTAGCTCAGCCCGCACCTAGGGAAACCTACCAAACCTGTGCATTTCTGAAAACTAGAGACCTAGGGGAATCCAAGGAGGGGTGACTTGCGTGCCTCGGACCAGGTTCTGTTACCCAGAATCCTTTGCAAACCTCAAAATTTGGCTAAAAAAACACATGTTCCTCACATTTCTGTGGCAGAAAGTTCTCGAATCTGAGAGGAGCTTCAAATTTCCTTCCACCCAGCGTTCCCCCAAGTCTCCCGATAAAAATGATACCTCACTTGCGTGGGTAGGCCTAGCGCCGGCGACAGGAAACAGCCCAAAGCGCAACGTGGACACATCCTAAATTTTGGGAGAAAACAGAGGTGTTTTTTGCGAAGTGCCTACCTGTAGATTTTGACCTCTAGCTCAGCCGGCACCTAGGGAAACCTACCAAACCTGTGCATTTCTGAAAACTAGAGACCTAGGGGAATCCAAGGAGGGGTGACTTGCGGGGCTCGGACCAGGTTCTGTTACCCAGAATCCTTTGCAAACCTCAAAATTTGGCTAAAAAAACACATGTTCCTCACATTTCTGTGGCAGAAAGTTCTGGAATCTGAGAGGAGCTACAAATTTCCTTCCACCCAGCGTTTCTCCAAGTCTCCCGATAAAAATGATACCTCACTTGCGTGGGTAGGCCTAGCGCCGGCGACAGGAAACACCCCAAAGCGCAACGTGGACACATCCTAAATTTAGGGAGAAAACAGAGGTGTTTTTTGCGAAGTGCCTACCTGTAGATTTTGGCCTCTAGCTCAGCCGGCACCTAGGGAAACCTACCAAACCTGTGCAGTTCTGAAAACTAGAGACCTAGGGGAATCCAAGGAGGGGTGACTTGCGGGGCTCGGACCAGGTTCTGTTACCCAGAATCCTTTGCAAACCTCAAAATTTGGCAAAAAAAACACATGTTCCTCACATTTCTGTGGCAGAAAGTTCTGGGATCTGAGAGGAGCTACAAATTTCCTTCCACCCAGCGTTCCCCCAAGTCTCCCGATAAAAATGATACCTCACTTGCGTGGGTAGGCCTAGCGCCGGTGACAGGAAACACCCCAAAGCGCAACGTGGACACATCCTAAATTTTGGGAGAAAACAGAGGTGTTTTTTGCGAAGTGCCTACCTGTAGATTTTGGCCTCTAGCTCAGCCGGCACCAAGGGAAACCTACCAAACCTGTGCATTTCTGAAAACTAGAGACCTAGGGGAATCCAAGGAGGGGTGACTTGCGGGGCTTGGACCAGGTTCTGTTACCCAGAATCCTTTGCAAACCTCGAAATTTGGCTAAAAAAACACATGTTCCTCACATTTCTGTGGCAGAAAGTTCTGGAATCTGAGAGGAGCTACAAATTTCTTTCCACCCAGCGTTCCCCCAAGTCTCCCGATAAAAATGATACCTCACTTGCGTGGGTAGGCCTAGCGCCGGCGACAGGAAACACCCCAAAGCACAACGTGGACACATCCTAAATTTTGGGAGAAAACAGAGGTGTTTTTTGCGAAGTTCCTACCTGTAGATTTTGGCCTCTAGCTCAGCCGGCACCTAGGGAAACCTACCAAACCTGTGCATTTCTGAAAACTAGAGACCTAGGGGAATCCAAGGAGGGGTGACTTGCGGGGCTCGGACCAGGTTCTGTTACCCAGAATCCTTTGCAAACCTCAAAATTTGGCTAAAAAAACACATGTTCCTCACATTTCTGTGGCAGAAAGTTCTGGAATCTGAGAGGAGCTACAAATTTCCTTCCACCCAGCGTTTCCCCAAGTCTCCCGATAAAAATGATACCTCACTTGCGTGGGTAGGCCTAGCGCCGGCGACAGGAAACACCCCAAAGCGCAACGTGGACACATCCTAAATTTTGGGAGAAAACAGAGGTGTTTTTTGCGAAGTGCCTACCTGTAGATTTTGGCCTCTAGCTCAGCCGGCACCTAGGGAAAACTACCAAACCTGTGCAGTTCTGAAAACTAGAGACCTAGGGGAATCCAAGGAGGGGTGACTTGCGGGGCTCGGACCAGGTTCTGTTACCCAGAATCCTTTGCAAACCTCAAAATTTGGCTAAAAAAACACATGTTCCTCACATTTCTGTGGCAGAAAGTTCTGGAATCTGAGAGGAGCTACAAATTTCCTTCCACCCAGCGTTCCCCCAAGTCTCCCGATAAAAATGATACCTCACTTGCGCGGGTAGGCCTAGCGCCGGCGACAGGAAACACCCCAAAGCGCAACGTGGACACATCCTAAATTTTGGGAGAAAACAGAGGTGTTTTTTGCGAAGTGCCTACCTGTAGATTTTGGCCTCTAGCTCAGCCGGCACCTAGGGAAACCTACCAAACCTGTGCATTTCTGAAAACTAGAGACCTAGGGGAATCCAAGGAGGGGTGACTTGCGGGGCTCGGACCAGGTTCTGTTACCCAGAATCCTTTGCAAACCTCAAAATTTGGCTAAAAAAACACATGTTCCTCACATTTCTGTGGCAGAAAGTTCTGGGATCTGAGAGGAGCTACAAATTTCCTTCCACCCAGCGTTCCCCCAAGTCTCCCGATAAAAATGATACCTCACTTGCGTGGGTAGGCCTAGCGCCGGCGACAGGAAACACCCCAAAGCGCAATGTGGACACATCCTAAATTTTGGGAGAAAACAGAGGTGTTTTTTGCGAAGTGCCTACCTGTAGATTTTGGCCTCTAGCTCAGCCGGCACCTAGGGAAACCTACCAAACCTGTGAATTTCTGAAAACTAGAGACCTAGGGGAATCCAAGGAGGGGTGACTTGCGGGGCTCGGACCAGGTTCTGTTACCCAGAATCCTTTGCAAACCTCAAAATTTGGCTAAAAAAACACATGTTCCTCACATTTCTGTGGCAGAAAGTTCTGGAATCTGAGAGGAGCTACAAATTTCCTTCCACCCAGCGTTCCCCCAAGTCTCCCGATAAAAATTATACCTCACTTGCGTGGGTAGGCCTAGCGCCGGCGACAGGAAACACCCCAAAGCGCAACGTGGACACATCCTAAATTTTGGGAGAAAACAGAGGTGTTTTTTTGCGAAGTGCCTACCTGTAGATTTTGGCCTCTAGCTCAGCCGGCACCTAGGGAAACCTACCAAACCTGTGCATTTCTGAAAACTAGAGACCTAGGGGAATCCAAGGAGGGGTGACTTGCGGGGCTCGGACCAGGTTCTGTTACCCAGAATCCTTTGCAAACCTCAAAATGTGGCTAAAAAAACACATGTTCCTCACATTTCTGTGGCAGAAAGTTCTGGAATCTGAGAGGAGCTACAAATTTCTTTCCACCCAGCGTTCCCCCAAGTCTCCCGATAAAAATGATACCTCACTTGCGTGGGTAGGCCTAGCGCCGGCGACAGGAAACACCCCAAAGCGCAACGTGGACACATCCTAAATTTTGGGAGAAAACAGAGGTGTTTTTTGTGAAGTTCCTACCTGTAGATTTTGGCCTCTAGCTCAGCCGGCACCTAGGGAAACCTACCAAACCTGTGCATTTCTGAAAACTAGAGACCTAGGGAAATCCAAGGAGGGGTGACTTGCGGGGCTCGGACCAGGTTCTGTTACCCAGAATCCTTTGCAAACCTCAAAATTTGGCTAAAAAAACACATGTTCCTCACATTTCTGTGGCAGAAAGTTCTGGAATCTGAGAGGAGCTACAAATTTCCTTCCACCCAGCGTTCCCCCAAGTCTCCCGATAAAAATGATACCTCACTTGCGTGGGTAGGCCTAGCGCCGGCGACAGGAAACACCCCAAAGAGCAACGTGGACACATCCTAAATTTTGGGAGAAAACAGAGGTGTTTTTTGCGAAGTGCCTACCTGTAGATTTTGGCCTCTAGCTCAGCCGGCACCTAGGGAAACCTACCAAACCTGTGCATTTCTGAAAACTAGAGACCTAGGGGAATCCAAGGAGGGGTGACTTGCGGGGCTCGGACCAGGTTCTGTTACCCAGAATCCTTTGCAAACCTCAAAATTTGGCTAAAAAAACACATGTTCCTCACATTTCTGTGGCAGAAAGTTCT
Source organism: Pleurodeles waltl (assembly GCF_031143425.1). NCBI lineage: Eukaryota > Metazoa > Chordata > Amphibia > Caudata > Salamandridae > Pleurodeles > Pleurodeles waltl. Next base: position 936,109,724 of record NC_090442.1, on the reverse strand, counting down.
GGAATCTGAGAGGAGCTACAAATTTCCTTCCACCCAGCGTTCCCCCAAGTCTCCCGATAAAAATGATACCTCACTTGCGCGGGTAGGCCTAGCGCCGGCGACAGGAAACACCCCAAAGCGCAACGTGGACACATCCTAAATTTTGGGAGAAAGCAGAGGTGTTTTTTGCGAAGTGCCTACCTGTAGATTTTGGCCTCTAGCTCAGCCCGCACCTAGGGAAACCTACCAAACCTGTGCATTTCTGAAAACTAGAGACCTAGGGGAATCCAAGGAGGGGTGACTTGCGTGCCTCGGACCAGGTTCTGTTACCCAGAATCCTTTGCAAACCTCAAAATTTGGCTAAAAAAACACATGTTCCTCACATTTCTGTGGCAGAAAGTTCTCGAATCTGAGAGGAGCTTCAAATTTCCTTCCACCCAGCGTTCCCCCAAGTCTCCCGATAAAAATGATACCTCACTTGCGTGGGTAGGCCTAGCGCCGGCGACAGGAAACACCCCAAAGCGCAACGTGGACACATCCTAAATTTTGGGAGAAAACAGAGGTGTTTTTTGCGAAGTGCCTACCTGTAGATTTTGACCTCTAGCTCAGCCGGCACCTAGGGAAACCTACCAAACCTGTTCATTTCTGAAAACTAGAGACCTAGGGGAATCCAAGGAGGGGTGACTTGCGGGGCTCGGACCAGGTTCTGTTACTCAGAATCCTTTGCAAACCTCAAAATTTGGTTAAAAAAACACATGTTCCTCACATTTCTTTGGCAGAAAGTTCTGGAATCTGAGAGGAGCTACAAATTTCCTTCCACCCAGCGTTCCCCCAAGTCTCCCGATAAAAATGATACCTCACTTGCGTGGGTAGGCCTAGCGCCGGCGACAGGAAACACCCCAAAGCGCAACGTGGACACATCCTAAATTTTGGGAGAAAACAGAGGAGTTTTTTGCGAATTGCCTACCTGTAGATTTTGGCCTCTAGCTCAGCCGGCACCTAGGGAAACCTACCAAACCTGTGCATTTCTGAAAACTAGAGACCTAGGGGAATCCAAGGAGGGGTGACTTGCGGGGCTCGGACCAGGTTCTGTTTCCCAGAATCCTTTGCAAACCTCAAAATTTGGCTAAAAAAACACATGTTCCTCATATTTCTGTGGCAGAAAGTTCTGGAATCTGAGAGGAGCTACAAATTTCCTTCCACCCAGCGTTCCCCCAAGTCTCCCGATAAAAATGATACCTCACTTGCGTGGGTAGGCCTAGCGCCGGCGACAGGAAACACCCCAAAGCGCAACGTGGACACATCCTAAATTTTGGAAAAAAACAGAGGTGTTTTTTGCGAAGTGCCTACCTGTAGATTTTGGCCTCTAGCTCAGCCGGCACCTAGGGAAACCTACCAAACCTGTGCATTTCTGAAAACTAGAGACCTAGGGGAATCCAAGGAGCGGTGACTTGCGGGGCTCGGACCAGGTTCTGTTACCCAGAATCCTTTGCAAACCTCCAAATTTGGCTAAAAAAACACATGTTCCTCACATTTCTGTGGCAGAAAGTTCTGGAATCTGAGAGGAGCTACAAATTTCCTTCCACACAGCGTTCCCCCAAGTCTCCCGATAAAAATGATACCTCACTTGCGTGGGTAAGCCTAGCGCCGGCGACAGGAAACACCCCAAAGCGCAACGTGGACACATCCTAAATTTTGGAAAAAAACAAAGGTGTTTTTTGCGAAGTGCCTACCTGTAGATTTTGGCCTCTAGCTCAGCCGGCACCTAGGGAAACCTACCAAACCTGTGCATTTCTGAAAACTAGAGACCTAGGGGAATCCAAGGAGGGGTGACTTGCGGGGCTCGGACCAGGTTCTGTTACCCAGAATCCTTTGCAAACCTCAAAATTTGGCTAAAAAAACACATGTTCCTCACATTTCTGTGGCAGAAAGTTCTGGAATCTGAGAGGAGCTACAAATTTCCTTCCACCCAGCGTTCCCCCAAGTCTCCCGATAAAAATGATACCTCACTTGCGTGGGTAGGCCTAGCGCCGGCGACAGGAAACACCCCAAAGCGCAACGTGGACACATCCTAAATTTTGGGAGAAAACAGAGGTGTTTTTTGCGAAGTGCCTACCTGTAGATTTTGGCCTCTAGCTCAGCCGGCACCTAGGGAAACCTACCAAACCTGTGCATTTCTGAAAACTAGAGACCTAGGGCAATCCAAGGAGGGGTGACTTGCGGGGCTCGGACCAGGTTCTGTTACCCAGAATCCTTTGCAAACCTCGAAATTTGGCTAAAAAAACACATGTTCCTCACATTTCTGTGGCAGAAAGTTCTGGAATCTGAGAGGAGTTACAAATTTCCTTCCACCCAGCGTTCCCCCAAGTCTCCCGATAAAAATGATACCTCACTTGCGTGGGTAGGCCTAGCGCCGGCGACAGGAAACACCCCAAAGCGCAACGTGGACACATCCTAAATTTTGAGAGAAAGCAGAGGTGTTTTTTTGCGAAGTGCCTACCTGTAGATTTTGGCCTTTAGCTCAGCCGGCACCTAGGGAAACCTACCAAACCTGTGCATTTCTGAAAACTAGAGACCTAGGGGAATCCAAGGAGGGGTGACTTGCGGGGCTCGGACAAGGTTCTGTTACCCAGAATCCTTTGCAAACCTCAAAATTTGGCTAAAAAAACACATGTTCCTCACATTTCTGTGGCAGAAAGTTCTGGAATCTGAGAGGAGCTACAAATTTCCTTCCACCCAGCGTTCCCCCAAGTCTCCCGATAAAAATGATACCTCACTTGCGTGGGTAGGCCTAGCGCCGGCGACAGGAAACACCCCAAAGCGCAACGTGGACACATCCTAAATTTTGGGAGAAAACAGAGGTGTTTTTTGCGAAGTGCCTACCTGTAGATTTTGGCCTCTAGCTCAGCCGGCACCTAGGGAAACCTACCAAACCTGTGCATTTCTGAAAACTAGAGACCTAGGGTAATCCAAGGAGGGGTGACTTGCGGGGCTCGGACCAGGTTCTGTTACCCAGAATCCTTTGCAAACCTCAAAATTTGGCTAAAAAAACACATGTTCCTCACATTTCTGTGGCAGAAAGTTCTGGAATCTGAGAGGAGCTACAAATTTCCTTCCACCCAGCTGTTCCCCAAGTCTCCCGATAAAAATGATACCTCACTTGCGTGGGTAGGCCTAGCGCCGGCGACAGGAAACACCCCAAAGCGCAACGTGGACACATCCTAAATTTTGGGAGAAAACAGAGGTGTTTTTTGCGAAGTGCCTACCTGTAGATTTTGGCCTCTAGCTCAGCCGGCACCTAGGGAAACCTAACAAACCTGTGCATTTCTGAAAACTAGAGACCTAGGGGAATCCAAGGAGGGGTGACTTGCGGGGCTCGGACCAGGTTCTGTTACCCAGAATCCTTTGCAAACCTCCAAATTTGGCTAAAAAAACACATGTTCCTCACATTTCTGTGGCAGAAAGTTCTGGAATCTGAGAGGAGCTACAAATTTCCTTCCACCCAGCGTTCCCCCAAGTCTCCCGATAAAAATGATACCTCACTTGCGCGGGTAGGCCTAGCGCCGGCGACAGGAAACACCCCAAAGCGCAACGTGGACACATCCTAAATTTTGGGAGAAAACAGAGGTGTTTTTTGCGAAGTGCCTACCTGTAGATTTTGACCTCTAGCTCAGCCGGCACCTAGGGAAACCTACCAAACCTGTGCATTTCTGAAAACTAGAGACCTAGGGGAATCCAAGGAGGGGTGACTTGCGGGGCTCGGACCAGGTTCTGTTACCCAGAATCCTTTGCAAACCTCAAAATTTGGCTAAAAAAACACATGTTCCTCACATTTCTGTGGCAAAAAGTTCTGGAATCTGAGAGGAGCTACAAATTTCCTTCCACCCAGCGTTCCCCCAAGTCTCCCGATAAAAATGATACCTCACTTGCGTGGGTAGGCCTAGCGCCGGCGAAAGGAAACACCCCAAAGCGCAACGTGGACACATCCTAAATTTTGGGAGAAAACAGAGGTGTTTTTTGCGAAGTGCCTACCTGTAGATTTTGGCCTCTAGCTCAGCCGGCACCTAGGGAAACCTACCAAACCTGTGCATTTCTGAAAACTAGAGACCTAGGGGAATCCAAGGAGGGGTGACTTGCGGGGCTCGGGCCAGGTTCTGTTACCCAGAATCCTTTGCAAACCTCAAAATTTGGCTAAAAAAACACATGCTCCTCACATTTTTGTGGCAGAAAGTTCTGGAATCTGAGAGGAGCTACAAATTTCCTTCCACCCAGCGTTCCCCCAAGTCTCCCGATAAAAATGATACCTCACTTGTGTGGGTAGGCCTAGCGCCCGCAACAGGAAACGCCCCAAAACGCAATGTGGACACATCCAATTTTTTGGAAGAAAATAGTGCCTACCTGTGGATTTTGGCCTGTAGCTCACCCTGCACCTAGGGAAACCTACCAAACCTGTGCATTTCTGAAAACTAGAGACCTAGGGGAATCCAAGATGGGGTGACTTGCTGGGCTCGGACCAGGTTCTGTTACCCAGAATCCTTTGCAAACCTCAAAATGTGGCTAAAAAAACACATGTTCCTCACATTTCTGTGGCAGAAAGTTCTGGAATCTGAGAGGAGCTACAAATTTCCTTCCACCCAGCGTTCCCCTAAGTCTCTCAATAAAAATGGTACCTCACTTCTGTGGGTAGGCCTAGCGCCCGCAACAGGAAACGCCCCAAAACGCAACGTGGACACATCCAATTTTTTGGAAGAAAATAGTGCCTACCTGTGGATTTTGGCCTGTAGCTCACCCTGCACCTAGGGAAACCTACCAAACCTGTGCATTTCTGAAAACTAGAGACCTAGGGGAATCCAAGATGGGGTGACTTGCGGGGCTCGGACCAGGTTCTGTTACCAAGAATCCTTTGCAAACCTCAAAATGTGGCTAAAAAAACACATGTTCCTCACATTTCTGTGGCAGAAAGTTCTGGAATCTGAGAGGAGCTACAAATTTCCTTCCACCCAGCGTTCCCCTAAGTCTCTCAATAAAAATGGTACCTCACTTCTGTGGGTAGGCCTAGCGCCCACGAAAGGAAATGGCCCAAAACACAACGTGGACAGAACATATTTTTTCACAGAAAACAGAGGTGTTTTTTGCAAAGTGCCTACCTGTGGAGTTTGGCCTCTAGCTCAGCCGGCCCCGGGAGGGGGGGGGCAGAAATGCCCTAAAATAAATTTGCCCCCTCTCAGCCCCCTCCCCCCCCCGGGAGCGACCCTTGCCTAAGGGGTCGCTCCCCCTGCGTGACATTGGCGCCAAAAAACAAATCCCAGGTGCCTAGTGGTTTCTGCCCCCTTGGGGGCAGATTGACCTAAAATCTGCCAATCTGCCCCCAAGGGGGGCAGAAATGGCCTAAATACAATTTGCCCCCCAGGGGAGCGACCCTTGCCTGATGGGTCGCTCCCCATCTCGAAAAAAACAAACAAACAAAAAAAAAAACACAACAAAAAAATTTGCCCTGGTGCCCTGAGGGTTCTGCCCCCCCCTGGGGGCAGTTCGGCCTAATAATAGGCCGATCTGCCCCCAGGGGGGGCAGAAATGGCCTAAAATAAATTTGCCCCCCCCAGCCCCCACCCCCCCGGGAGCGACCCTTGCCTACAGGGTCGCTCCCCCTGCGTGACATTGGCGCCAAAAAACAAATCCCCGGTGCCTAGTGGTTTCTGCCCCCTTGGGGGCAGATTGACCTAAAATCGGCCAATCTGCCCCCAAGGGGGGCAGAAATTTGCCTGAATACAATTTGCCCCCCAGGGGAGCGACCCTTGCCTGATGGGTCGTTCCCCATCTCGAAAAAAAACAAACAAACAAAATAAAAACACAACAAAAAAATTTGCCCTGGTGCCCTGAGGGTTCTGCCCCCCCCTGGGGGCAGTTCGGCCCAGTAATAGGCCGATCTGCCCCCGGGGGGGCAGAAATGGCCTAATATAAATTATTCCCCCCCCAGCCCCCACCCCCCCCGGGAGCGACCCTTGCGTACGGGGTCGCTCCCCCTGCGTGACATTGCCGCCAAACAACAAATCCCCGGTGCCTAGTGGTTTCTGCCCCCTTGGGGGCAGATTGACCTAAAATTGGCCAATGTGCCCCAAGGGGGGCAGAAATGGCCTAAATACAATTTGCCCCCCAGGGGAGCGACCCTTGCCTGATGGGTCGCTCCCCATCTCGAAAAAAAACAAACAAACCAAAAAAAAAACACAACAAAAAAATTTGCCCTGGTGCCCTGAGGGTTCTGCCCCCCCCCTGGGGGCAGTTCGGCCTAATAATAGGCCGATCTGCCCCCAGGGGGGGCAGAAATGGCCTAAAATAAATTTCCCCCCCCAGCCCCCACCCCCCTGGGAGCGACCCTTGCCTACGGGGTCGCTCCCCCTGCGTGACATTGGCGCCAAAAATCAAATCCCAGGTGCCTAGTGGTTTCTGCCCCCTTGGGGGCAGATTGACCTAAAATCTGCCAATCTGCCCCCAAGGGGGGCAGAAATGGCCTAAATACAATTTGCCCCCCAGGGGAGTGACCCTTGCGTGATGGGTCGCTCCCCATCTCGAAAAAAACAAACAAACAAAATAAAAACACAACAAAAAAATTTGCTCTGGTGCCCTGAGGGTTCTGCCCCCCCCCTGGGGGCAGTTCGGCCTAATAATAGGCCGATCTGCCCCCAGCGGGGGCAGAAATGGCCTAAAATAAATTTGCCCCCCCCCCAGCCCCCACCCCCCCCGGAGCGACCCTTGCCTACGGGGTCGCTCCCCCTGCGTGACATTGGCACCAAAAAACAAATCCCCGGTGCCTAGTGGTTTCTGCCCCCTTGGGGGCAGATTGACCTAAAATCTGCCAATCTGCACCCAAGGGGGGCAGAAATGGCCTCAATACAATTTGCCCCCCTGGGGAGCGACCCTTGCCTGATGGGTCGCTCCCCATCTCGCAAAAAAAAAAAAAAAAAAAAAAAACCACAACAAAAAAATTTGCCCTGGTGCCCTGAGGGTTCTGCCCCCCCCTGGGGGCAGTTCGGCCTAGTAATAGGCCGATCTGCCCCCAGGGGGGGCAGAAATGGCCTAAAATAAATTATTCCCCTCCCAGCCCCCACCCCCCCCGGGAGCGACCCTTGCGTACGGGGTCGCTCCCCCTGCGTGACATTGCCGCCAAACAACAAATCCCCGGTGCCTAGTGGTTTCTGCCCCCTTGGGGGCAGATTGACCTAAAATTGGCCAATCTGCCCCCAGGGGGGCAGAAATGGTCTAAATACAATTTGCCCCCCAGGGGAGCGACCCTTGCCTGATGGGTCGCTCCCCATCTCTAAAAAAAGAAACAAAAAAAAAAAAATTGCCCTGGCGCCTAGAGGGTTCTGCCCCCCCCCCTGGGGGCAGTTCAGCCTAATAATAGGCCGATCTGCCCCCCGGGGGGGCCGAAATGGCCTAAAATAAATCCCCCCCCCCCCAGCCCCCCCCCCGGAGCGACCCTTGCCTACGGGGTCGCTCCCCCTGCGTGACATTGGCGCCACAAAACAAATCCCCGGTGCCTAGTGGTTTCTGCCCCCTTGGGGGCAGATTGACCTAAAATCAGCCAATCTGCCCCCAGGGGGCAGAAATGGTCTAAATACAATTTTCCCCCCAGGGGAGCGACCCTTGCCTGATGGGTCGCTCCCCATCTCTAAAAAAAGAAACAACAAAAAAAAAAAACACACAAAAAAATTTTGCCCTGGCGCCTAGAGGTTTCTGCCCCCCCTGGGGGCAGATCGGCCTAATAATAGGCCGATCTGCCCCCAGGGGGGGCAGAAATGGCCTAAAATAAATTCCCTCCCCCCCAGGGAGCGACCCTTGCCTAAGGGGTCGCTCCCTTTGCGTGAAATTCACGCAAAGAAAAAATTCCCTGGTATCTAGTGGTTTCTACCCCCCTTGGGGGCAGATTGGCCTCATCAAAATAGGCCAATCTGCCCCCAAGGGGGGCAGAAATGGCCAAAATATAATTTTCCCCCAAGGGGAGCGACCCTTGCCTAAGGGGTCGCTCCCCACCAAAAATGAAACATTAAAAAAAAAAAAAAAAAAAAAAAAAGGTCCCTGGTGCCTAGAGGTTTCTGCCCCCCCTGGGGGCAGAAAAGGCCTTCTCAAAAAAATGCCCCCCCTGGGAGCGACCCTTGCCCAAGGGGTCGCTCCCTTTTGTCTGTTTCAATAAAAAAAAAAAAATCCCTGGTGTCTAGTGGGGTTTCAAAAGCCGGATTGCAAGCAATCCGACTTTTGAAACCCTCGGAGGGACTTCAAAGGGAAGGAAATACTTTTCCTTCCCTTTGAAGCCCCTCCGGGCCTCCCAAGTGATTGAAAAAGAAATGCTTTTGCATTTCTTTTTCAATCGCGCTGGAAGCAGAGCTTCCAGCGCGACTAGGGAGGCCCCTGTGACAAATCAGCGCGCGCTCGCGCGCTGACTTCACAGGGGGGAGTTGAGGGGGTCGGGGGTGGAAGGGGAAGGTCTTCCCCTTCCATCCCGACTTGGGGGGGGAAGGGGGGTGCACGGGGGGCGCGCTAGCGCGCCCCCAAGTTCCCCTGTGCCATGGACGAGATGATCTCGTCCAAGGCACAGGGGAACTGTAGCCTTGGACGAGATCATCTCGTCCAAGGCACAGAAGGGGTTAAAAGGAAAATGATGCTGTATTGCTCAAATGGGCAGTGCATCTCCATTCTTCCACAATGTCCGTCACTCTTGGGTACCTGGTTGAACATGTCCAGTAGGGAAGCTGGAGTGTTGACCTTTGAACAAGTTTTGTTCATGCAGGAGAGGACTAAGAGAAGGCCTGCTTATTGAAAAATAGTAACTGTATTATAGAGTAAAGGAGAAGAACGGAAGGAAGCAAGGTCAGCTTCATGAGAAGTCAAGTGTGTTCTAAGAAGACTCAGAGGACAAGCAAGAACATAAAGAGGCGTTTCGTGTTTGAGCCAGCAATGCAGCAAACTCACACTCAGCAGCATTTCCCAAACCAACACACTTCTCTCCAGTCCACAGAGCTTAGTGAGTAGTAGAACTCAAAGTCTTCATCATAAGCACGGTTTCTCTTTGAAGTTGATAACTTTCTCCTTTTAGCTGTTGAGGTAGTCCCACCCTGAGTCCTTCCATCCTGCTCCTTCTGATTCTGATTATCTCAGTCCCAAACTGAGCGAGGTAGACCTGTGTAGTGCACTGCTGTTGAAGAACAAACAGAACTGGAGTATTTTGTGTAGATTTGTGTATGGTAACTAAAGTAACTGATCTTGTCTCTGAATAACCCGAAAAAAGGAGTGGACCCTGCAGGTAAATTTTGCTATGTTTGATAGGCCTATCACTTTCAGGAAAAAAAGATTACCCATCAGCCCCCAAACATCACAAAGTTCTGGAATCTGAGAGGAGTTACAAATTTCCTTCCACCCAGCGTTCCCCCAAGTCTCCCGATAAAAATGATACCTCACTTGCGTGGGTAGGCCTAGCGCCGGCGACAGGAAACACCCCAAAGCGCAACGTGGACACATCCTAAATTTTGAGAGAAAGCAGAGGTGTTTTTTTGCGAAGTGCCTACCTGTAGATTTTGGCCTTTAGCTAAGCCGGCACCTAGGGAAACCTACCAAACCTGTTCATTTCTGAAAACTAGAGACCTAGGGGAATCCAAGGAGGGGTGACTTGCGGGGCTCGGACCAGGTTCTGTTACTCAGAATCCTTTGCAAACCTCAAAATTTGGTTAAAAAAACACATGTTCCTCACATTTCTTTGGCAGAAAGTTCTGGAATCTGAGAGGAGCTACAAATTTCCTTCCACCCAGCGTTCCCCCAAGTCTCCCGATAAAAATGATACCTCACTTGCGTGGGTAGGCCTAGCGCCGGCGACAGGAAACACCCCAAAGCGCAACGTGGACACATCCTAAATTTTGGGAGAAAACAGAGGAGTTTTTTGCGAATTGCCTACCTGTAGATTTTGGCCTCTAGCTCAGCCGGCACCTAGGGAAACCTACCAAACCTGTGCATTTCTGAAAACTAGAGATCTAGGGGAATCCAAGGAGGGGTGACTTGCGGGGCTCGGACCAGGTTCTGTTACCCAGAATCCTTTGCAAACCTCAAAATTTGGCTAAAAAAACACATGTTCCTCATATTTCTGTGGCAGAAAGTTCTGGAATCTGAGAGGAGCTACAAATTTCCTTCCACCCAGCGTTCCCCCAAGTCTCCCGATAAAAATGATACCTCACTTGCGTGGGTAGGCCTAGCGCCGGCGACAGGAAACACCCCAAAGCGCAACGTGGACACATCCTAAATTTTGGAAAAAAACAGAGGTGTTTTTTGCGAAGTGCCTACCTGTAGATTTTGGCCTCTAGCTCAGCCGGCACCTAGGGAAACCTACCAAACCTGTGCATTTCTGAAAACTAGAGACCTAGGGGAATCCAAGGAGCGGTGACTTGCGGGGCTCGGACCAGGTTCTGTTACCCAGAATCCTTTGCAAACCTCCAAATTTGGCTAAAAAAACACATGTTCCTCACATTTCTGTGGCAGAAAGTTCTGGAATCTGAGAGGAGCTACAAATTTCCTTCCACACAGCGTTCCCCCAAGTCTCCCGATAAAAATGATACCTCACTTGCGTGGGTAAGCCTAGCGCCGGCGACAGGAAACACCCCAAAGCGCAACGTGGACACATCCTAAATTTTGGAAAAAAACAAAGGTGTTTTTTGCGAAGTGCCTACCTGTAGATTTTGGCCTCTAGCTCAGCCGGCACCTAGGGAAACCTACCAAACCTGTGCATTTCTGAAAACTAGAGACCTAGGGGAATCCAAGGAGGGGTGACTTGCGGGGCTCGGACCAGGTTCTGTTACCCAGAATCCTTTGCAAACCTCAAAATTTGGCTAAAAAAACACATGTTCCTCACATTTCTGTGGCAGAAAGTTCTGGAATCTGAGAGGAGCTACAAATTTCCTTCCACCCAGCGTTCCCCCAAGTCTCCCGATAAAAATGATACCTCACTTGCGTGGGTAGGCCTAGCGCCGGCGACAGGAAACACCCCAAAGCGCAACGTGGACACATCCTAAATTTTGGGAGAAAACAGAGGTGTTTTTTGCGAAGTGCCTACCTGTAGATTTTGGCCTCTAGCTCAGCCGGCACCTAGGGAAACCTACCAAACCTGTGCATTTCTGAAAACTAGAGACCTAGGGCAATCCAAGGAGGGGTGACTTGCGGGGCTCGGACCAGGTTCTGTTACCCAGAATCCTTTGCAAACCTCAAAATTTGGCTAAAAAAACACATGTTCCTCACATTTCTGTGGCAGAAAGTTCTGGAATCTGAGAGGAGCTACAAATTTCCTTCCACCCAGCGTTCCCCCAAGTCTCCCGATAAAAATGATACCTCACTTGCGTGGGTAGGCCTAGCGCCGGCGACAGGAAACACCCCAAAGCGCAACGTGGACACATCCTAAATTTTGGGAGAAAACAGAGGTGTTTTTTGCGAAGTGCCTACCTGTAGATTTTGGCCTCTAACTCAGCCGGCACCTAGGGAAACCTACCAAACCTGTGCATTTCTGAAAACTAGAGACCTAGGGCAATCCAAGGAGGGGTGACTTGCGGGGCTCGGACCAGGTTCTGTTACCCAGAATCCTTTGCAAACCTCGAAATTTGGCTAAAAAAACACATGTTCCTCACATTTCTGTGGCAGAAAGTTCTGGAATCTGAGAGGAGTTACAAATTTCCTTCCACCCAGCGTTCCCCCAAGTCTCCCGATAAAAATGATACCTCACTTGCGTGGGTAGGCCTAGCGCCGGCGACAGGAAACACCCCAAAGGGCAACGTGGACACATCCTAAATTTTGAGAGAAAGCAGAGGTGTTTTTTTGCGAAGTGCCTACCTGTAGATTTTGGCCTTTAGCTCAGCCGGCACCTAGGGAAACCTACCAAACCTGTGCATTTCTGAAAACTAGAGACCTAGGGGAATCCAAGGAGGGGTGACTTGCGGGGCTCGGACAAGGTTCTGTTACCCAGAATCCTTTGCAAACCTCAAAATTTGGCTAAAAAAACACATGTTCCTCACATTTCTGTGGCAGAAAGTTCTGGAATCTGAGAGGAGCTACAAATTTCCTTCCACCCAGCGTTCCCCCAAGTCTCCCGATAAAAATGATACCTCACTTGCGCGGGTAGGCCTAGCGCCGGCGACAGGAAACACCCCAAAGCGCAACGTGGACACATCCTAAATTTTGGGAGAAAACAGAGGTGTTTTTTGCGAAGTGCCTACCTGTAGATTTTGACCTCTAGCTCAGCCGGCACCTAGGGAAACCTACCAAACCTGTGCATTTCTGAAAACTAGAGACCTAGGGGAATCCAAGGAGGGGTGACTTGCGGGGCTCGGACCAGGTTCTGTTACCCAGAATCCTTTGCAAACCTCAAAATTTGGCTAAAAAAACACATGTTCCTCACATTTCTGTGGCAAAAAGTTCTGGAATCTGAGAGGAGCTACAAATTTCCTTCCACCCAGTGTTCCCCCAAGTCTCCCGATAAAAATGATACCTCACTTGCGTGGGTAGGCCTAGCGCCGGCGAAAGGAAACACCCCAAAGCGCAACGTGGACACATCCTAAATTTTGGGAGAAAACAGAGGTGTTTTTTGCGAAGTGCCTACCTGTAGATTTTGGCCTCTAGCTCAGCCGGCACCTAGGGAAACCTACCAAACCTGTGCATTTCCGAAAACTAGAGACCTAGGGGAATCCAAGGAGGGGTGACTTGCGGGGCTCGGGCCAGGTTCTGTTACCCAGAATCCTTTGCAAACCTCAAAATTTGGCTAAAAAAACACATGCTCCTCACATTTTTGTGGCAGAAAGTTCTGGAATCTGAGAGGAGCTACAAATTTCCTTCCACCCAGCGTTCCCCCAAGTCTCCCGATAAAAATGATACCTCACTTGTGTGGGTAGGCCTAGCGCCCGCAACAGGAAACGCCCCAAAACGCAATGTGGACACATCCAATTTTTTGGAAGAAAATAGTGCCTACCTGTGGATTTTGGCCTGTAGCTCACCCTGCACCTAGGGAAACCTACCAAACCTGTGCATTTCTGAAAACTAGAGACCTAGGGGAATCCAAGATGGGGTGACTTGCGGGGCTCGGACCAGGTTCTGTTACCCAGAATCCTTTGCAAACCTCAAAATGTGGCTAAAAAAACACATGTTCCTCACATTTCTGTGGCAGAAAGTTCTGGAATCTGAGAGGAGCTACAAATTTCCTTCCACCCAGCGTTCCCCTAAGTCTCTCAATAAAAATGGTACCTCACTTCTGTGGGTAGGCCTAGCGCCCGCAACAGGAAACGCCCCAAAACGCAACGTGGACACATCCAATTTTTTGGAAGAAAATAGTGCCTACCTGTGGATTTTGGCCTGTAGCTCACCCTGCACCTAGGGAAACCTACCAAACCTGTGCATTTCTGAAAACTAGAGACCTAGGGGAATCCAAGATGGGGTGACTTGCGGGGCTCGGACCAGGTTCTGTTACCCAGAATCCTTTGCAAACCTCAAAATGTGGCTAAAAAAACACATGTTCCTCACATTTCTGTGGCAGAAAGTTCTGGAATCTGAGAGGAGCTACAAATTTCCTTCCATCCAGCGTTCCCCTAAGTCTCTCAATAAAAATGGTACCTCACTTCTGTGGGTAGGCCTAGCGCCCACGAAAGGAAATGGCCCAAAACACAACGTGGACAGAACATATTTTTTCACAGAAAACAGAGGTGTTTTTTGCAAAGTGCCTACCTGTGGAGTTTGGCCTCTAGCTCAGCCGGCCCCGGGAGGGGGGGGGCAGAAATGCCCTAAAATAAATTTGCCCCCTCTCAGCCCCCTCCCCCCCCCGGGAGCGACCCTTGCCTAAGGGGTCGCTCCCCCTGCGTGACATTGGCGCCAAAAAACAAATCCCAGGTGCCTAGTGGTTTCTGCCCCCTTGGGGGCAGATTGACCTAAAATCTGCCAATCTGCCCCCAAGGGGGGCAGAAATGGCCTAAATACAATTTGCCCCCCAGGGGAGCGACCCTTGCCTGATGGGTCGCTCCCCATCTCGAAAAAAACAAACAAACAAAAAAAAAAACACAACAAAAAAATTTGCCCTGGTGCCCTGAGGGTTCTGCCCCCCCCTGGGGGCAGTTCGGCCTAATAATAGGCCGATCTGCCCCCAGGGGGGGCAGAAATGGCCTAAAATAAATTTGCCCCCCCCAGCCCCCACCCCCCCGGGAGCGACCCTTGCCTACAGGGTCGCTCCCCCTGCGTGACATTGGCGCCAAAAAACAAATCCCCGGTGCCTAGTGGTTTCTGCCCCCTTGGGGGCAGATTGACCTAAAATCGGCCAATCTGCCCCCAAGGGGGGCAGAAATGGCCTGAATACAATTTGCCCCCCAGGGGAGCGACCCTTGCCTGATGGGTCGTTCCCCATCTCGAAAAAAAACAAACAAACAAAATAAAAACACAACAAAAAAATTTGCCCTGGTGCCCTGAGGGTTCTGCCCCCCCCTGGGGGCAGTTCGGCCCAGTAATAGGCCGATCTGCCCCCAGGGGGGGCAGAAATGGCCTAAAATAAATTATTCCCCCCCCAGCCCCCACCCCCACCGGGAGCGACCCTTGCGTACGGGGTCGCTCCCCCTGCGTGACATTGCCGCCAAACAACAAATCCCCGGTGCCTAGTGGTTTCTGCCCCCTTGGGGGCAGATTGACCTAAAATTGGCCAATGTGCCCCAAGGGGGGCAGAAATGGCCTAAATACAATTTGCCCCCCAGGGGAGCGACCCTTGCCTGATGGGTCGCTCCCCATCTCGAAAAAAAACAAACAAACCAAAAAAAAAACACAACAAAAAAATTTGCCCTGGTGCCCTGAGGGTTCTGCCCCCCCCCTGGGGGCAGTTCGGCCTAATAATAGGCCGATCTGCCCCCAGGGGGGGCAGAAATGGCCTAAAATAAATTTCCCCCCCAGCCCCCACCCCCCCGGGAGCGACCCTTGCCTACGGGGTCGCTCCCCCTGCGTGACATTGGCGCCAAAAATCAAATCCCAGGTGCCTAGTGGTTTCTGCCCCCTTGGGGGCAGATTGACCTAAAATCTGCCAATCTGCCCCCAAGGGGGGCAGAAATGGCCTAAATACAATTTGCCCCCCAGGGGAGTGACCCTTGCGTGATGGGTCGCTCCCCATCTCGAAAAAAACAAACAAACAAAATAAAAACACAACAAAAAAATTTGCTCTGGTGCCCTGAGGGTTCTGCCCCCCCCCTGGGGGCAGTTCGGCCTAATAATAGGCCGATCTGCCCCCAGCGGGGGCAGAAATGGCCTAAAATAAATTTGCCCCCCCCCAGCCCCCACCCCCCCCGGAGCGACCCTTGCCTACGGGGTCGCTCCCCCTGCGTGACATTGGCACCAAAAAACAAATCCCCGGTGCCTAGTGGTTTCTGCCCCCTTGGGGGCAGATTGACCTAAAATCTGCCAATCTGCACCCAAGGGGGGCAGAAATGGCCTCAATACAATTTGCCCCCCTGGGGAGCGACCCTTGCCTGATGGGTCGCTCCCCATCTCGCAAAAAAAAAAAAAAAAAAAAAAACCACAACAAAAAAATTTGCCCTGGTGCCCTGAGGGTTCTGCCCCCCCCTGGGGGCAATTCGGCCTAGTAATAGGCCGATCTGCCCCCAGGGGGGGCAGAAGTGGCCTAAAATAAATTATTCCCCTCCCAGCCCCCACCCCCCCCGGGAGCGACCCTTGCGTACGGGGTCGCTCCCCCTGCGTGACATTGCCGCCAAACAACAAATCCCCGGTGCCTAGTGGTTTCTGCCCCCTTGGGGGCAGATTGACCTAAAATTGGCCAATCTGCCCCCAGGGGGGCAGAAATGGTCTAAATACAATTTGCCCCCCAGGGGAGCGACCCTTGCCTGATGGGTCGCTCCCCATCTCTAAAAAAAGAAACAAAAAAAAAAAATTTGCCCTGGCGCCTAGAGGGTTCTGCCCCCCCCCCTGGGGGCAGTTCAGCCTAATAATAGGCCGATCTGCCCCCCGGGGGGGCCGAAATGGCCTAAAATAAATCCCCAGCCCCCCCCCCGGAGCGACCCTTGCCTACGGGGTCGCTCCCCCTGCGTGACATTGGCGCCACAAAACAAATCCCCGGTGCCTAGTGGTTTCTGCCCCCTTGGGGGCAGATTGACCTAAAATCAGCCAATCTGCCCCCAGGGGGGCAGAAATGGTCTAAATACAATTTTCCCCCCAGGGGAGCGACCCTTGCCTGATGGGTCGCTCCCCATCTCTAAAAAAAGAAACAACAAAAAAAAAAAACACACAAATTTTTTTTGCCCTGGCGCCTAGAGGTTTCTGCCCCCCCTGGGGGCAGATCGGCCTAATAATAGGCCGATCTGCCCCCAGGGGGGGCAGAAATGGCCTAAAATAAATTCCCTCCCCCCCAGGGAGCGACCCTTGCCTAAGGGGTCGCTCCCTTTGCGTGAAATTCACGCAAAGAAAAAATTCCCTGGTATCTAGTGGTTTCTACCCCCCTTGGGGGCAGATTGGCCTCATCAAAATAGGCCAATCTGCCCCCAAGGGGGGCAGAAATGGCCAAAATATAATTTTCCCCCAAGGGGAGCGACCCTTGCCTAAGGGGTCGCTCCCCACCAAAAATGAAACATTAAAAAAAAAAAAAAAAAAAAAAAAAGGTCCCTGGTGCCTAGAGGTTTCTGCCCCCCCTGGGGGCAGAAAAGGCCTTCTCAAAAAAATGCCCCCCCTGGGAGCGACCCTTGCCCAAGGGGTCGCTCCCTTTTGTCTGTTTCAATAAAAAAAAAAAAATCCCTGGTGTCTAGTGGGGTTTCAAAAGCCGGATTGCAAGCAATCCGACTTTTGAAACCCTCGGAGGGACTTCAAAGGGAAGGAAATACTTTTCCTTCCCTTTGAAGCCCCTCCGGGCCTCCCAAGTGATTGAAAAAGAAATGCTTTTGCATTTCTTTTTCAATCGCGCTGGAAGCAGAGCTTCCAGCGCGACTAGGGAGGCCCCTGTGACAAATCAGCGCGCGCTCGCGCGCTGACTTCACAGGGGGGAGTTGAGGGGGTCGGGGGTGGAAGGGGAAGGTCTTCCCCTTCCATCCCGACTTGGGGGGGGAAGGGGGGTGCACGGGGGGCGCGCTAGCGCGCCCCCAAGTTCCCCTGTGCCATGGACGAGATGATCTCGTCCAAGGCACAGGGGAACTGTAGCCTTGGACGAGATCATCTCGTCCAAGGCACAGAAGGGGTTAAAAGGAAAATGATGCTGTATTGCTCAAATGGGCAGTGCATCTCCATTCTTCCACAATGTCCGTCACTCTTGGGTACCTGGTTGAACATGTCCAGTAGGGAAGCTGGAGTGTTGACCTTTGACCAAGTTTTGTTCATGCAGGAGAGGACTAGGAGAAGGCCTGCTTATTGAAAAATAGTAACTGTATTATAGAGTAAAGGAGAAGAACGGAAGGAAGCAAGGTCAGCTTCATGAGAAGTCAAGTGTGTTCTAAGAAGACTCAGAGGACAAGCAAGAACATAAAGAGGCGTTTCGTGTTTGAGCCAGCAATGCAGCAAACTCACACTCAGCAGCATTTCCCAAACCAACACACTTCTCTCCAGTCCACAGAGCTTAGTGAGTAGTAGAACTCAAAGTCTTCATCATAAGCACGGTTTCTCTTTGAAGTTGATAACTTTCTCCTTTTAGCTGTTGAGGTAGTCCCACCCTGAGTCCTTCCATCCTGCTCCTTCTGATTCTGATTATCTCAGTCCCAAACTGAGCGAGGTAGACCTGTGTAGTGCACTGCTGTTGAAGAACAAACAGAACTGGAGTATTTTGTGTAGATTTGTGTATGGTAACTAAAGTAACTGATCTTGTCTCTGAATAACCCGAAAAAAGGAGTGGACCCTGCAGGTAAATTTTGCTATGTTTGATAGGCCTATCACTTTCAGGAAAAAAAGATTACCCATCAGCCCCCAAACATCACAAATCATCGAAGTTTACACATTTGTTGAACTCCCTCACTATCTGAACCACATTCATCATCTGTCATTGTATTGTATTGTATTGTATGGTATTGTATTTGTTGGACCTGGCTTTTTGACAGGGTCATCCCCAAACTTTTTGCCTCCTTCCTCCTATTTTTTCTGACCTGTTGTTGTTGGCTTTTGAACTCTGGGCACTTTACCACTGCTAACCAGTGCTAAAGTGCATATGCTCTCTGTATAAATTGTACTGTTGATTGGTTTATCCATGATTGGCTATTTGATATACTTGTAAGACCCTAGTAAAGTGCACTATATGTGCCTAGGGCCTGTAGATTAAATGCTACTAGTGGGCCTGAAGCACTGGTTGTGCCACCCACTTAAGTAGCCACTTCACCTTGTCTCAGGCTTGTCATTGCAGGGCGTGTGTGCAGTTTCACTGCCACTTCGACTTGGCAATTAAACGTACTTGCCAAGCCTAAAACTCCCCTTTTTCTACATATAAGTCACCCCTAATGTGTGCCCTAGGTAACCCCTAGAGCAGGGTGCTGTGTGGGTAAAAGGCAGGACATGTTCCTGTGTAGTTTATATGTCCTGGTAGTGTAAAACTCCTAAATTCGTTTTTACACTACTGTGAGGCCTGCTCCCTTCATAGGCTAACATTGGGGCTGCCCTCATACATTGTTGGAGTGGCAGCTGCTGATCTGAAAGGAGCAGGAAGGTCATATTTAGTATGGCCAGAATGGTAATACAAAATCCTGCTGACTGGTGAAGTCGGATTTAATATTACTATTCTAGAAATGCCACTTTTAGAAAGTGAGCATTTCTTTGCACTTAAATCTTTCTGTGCCTTACAATCCACATCTGGCTAGGTTTAGTTGACTGCTCCTTGTGCATTCACACAGACACACCCCAAACACAGGGTACTCAGCCTCACTTGCATACATCTGCATTTTGAATAGGTCTTCCTGGGCTGGGAGGGCGGAGGGCCTGCCCTCACACAAAGGACTGCCACACCCCCTACTGGGACCCTGGCAGACAGGATTGAACTGAAAGGGGACCTGGTGCATTTCTTAGCCACTCTTTGAAGTCACCCCCACTTCAAAGGCACAATTTAGTGTAAAACAGGGCCTCTGCCCTACCTCAGCAGACACTTACTGGAGAAGAATCCTGAACCAGAACCTGCATCCTGCCAAGAAGAACTGCCTGGCTGCTTCAAGGACTCACTTGTCTGCTTTCTACAAAGGACTGCTGCCTTGCTGTTGGCCTGCTGCCTTGCTGAACTCTTGTCTGGCTGTAAAAGTGCTCTCCAAGGGCTTGGATAGATCTTGCCTCCTGTTCCCTGAAGTCTCAGGACCAAAAAGAATTCTCTTTTTCATTTGGACTCCTCGTGCGCGAAAATTTCGACGCACAGCTTGTTCCGCAGAAAGACGCCGCTCGACGCAACTCCTGCGGTGTGACCGGAACTTCGTCGCACGGCCTCGCTTGGACAATGCCGCCCGACTTCCAGAGGGGAAATCGACGCAACGCCTGCCGTAAGAAAGAAAATTCCACGCACAGCCTCTCGGAACGAAGCGCAGCCGGATTACCAGCCGAGGAATTCACCCACAGACCCTGGGACATCTGGTAATCCCGCGATCCATAGAAGGATCCGGAAAACGACGCACGTCTACCCCGAGTGAAAAATAACAACGCAAGTCCGTGTGTGAAGGGGCGAAACCGACGCACACACCATTTTTCCTCCCGTAGAACGACGCACGTCTCCCCACGTGAAAAATAATGACGCAAGTCCGTGTGTGAAGGGGTGTAACCGACGCACACACCATTTTTCCACGCATCTCCTCTTCTGCGGCCCTCTGCGGAGATTTTCCATTCCAAACCAGGTACTTTGTGCTTGAAAGAGACTTTGTTTACTTTTTAAAGACTAAAGACTCTTCATATCACTTTTTGGTGATATCTTTACAAATTCATACTGCATCTTTGATCGTTTTGACCTGCAAATACCCAGATAAATATTATATATTTTTCTAAACACTGTGTGGTGTATTTTTGTGGTGCTATATTATGTTATTGTATGATTTATTTCACAAATAATTTACACAATGCCTTCTAAGTTAAGCCTGACTGCTCGTGCCAAGCTACCAGAGGGTGGGCACAGGATAATTTGGATTGTGTGTGACTTACCCTGACTAGAGTGAGGGTTCTTGTTTGGACAGGGGGTAACCTGACTGCCAACCAAAAACCCAATTTCTAACAGTATTGTATTGTATTGTAATAGTATTTATATAGCACTTACTACACCTGACAAGGCATCAAAGTGCTTTTTGGCGAGTAGCACACTACTCTGGCACCCAAGAGGAATTAGTGGTGGATTATTTAGGGAAATATCAGTTCAGTTTTAGTATTAATAAGAATTAATTTGAGCAGAGGATATGTGAGTTTGTTAGTTGGCTTGACTAGAGTAATGGAGGGATAGAGGAGGGAAAGAATCCAGAAGTGTTAATTGGGAGTTTATAGTAATAGGATGAGGCTTGTGGTAAGTAAAAGAGAGATGGAGGAGGGAAGAGTCTGTGGAAAGTAGATCATAGTAGCCGGAGGGGTTTTTGATGAATTAAGGTGAGATAAATGAGGGAGAATTTATTAGCGCTGTTTGGTAGATCATGGTAGTAAAGTGAGGTTTGGGTGAGATAGATGTGGAAGAGGAGGGAAGAGCTTAGGCAGGTTTATTTTGGAGATGAAAGTAGTAGAATGGGTTTGGAATGAGTCAGAGTGGGGATGGGGGATAGATTGATAGGGACATGACATATGGTGATGGGTAGACACAGTAAAGCTTACAAGAGAGTACATTTATATTATGTTTACTTATTTATAATTTTATATATATATATATATATATATATATATATACACATTTTTTTAAATCATTATTTTATTACTTTTTAATTTCGTTATTCATTATTATTATTTATTTATTTAATTTTCTTTTTTTAATTTAATTTACTTATTTATAATTTGAGTTTTATTCATAAATTTTATTTTTATTTACACACACACACATATATATACATATATTTTTATATATATACACACATATATATATTCAAATACATATACATATTTAATTGTGAGTAAATAAACATTTGGTAAACACATGTAAAGAGTATGTGTGTAATTTCTTGTTATGACATAGTAGCGATACATATTTCCTAAAGAACTATACATATCTTGAATGTACACACATTCAGATTTAAAATATTTATCAACACAGGCATTCGCAGTCCATTGCTGTTTGAGTATGGTGGTTATATAAGAGTCTTCAAGGTGATGACGCTTGGTCGTGCTAATTTGTCCACTTGGGCATACATAGTTAACTTTGAGTCCATGGTAATTCCGAGGTTTTTAACTTCCTTGGATAATTGAGGAGGTGGTCTGGGATCGTCAGGCCAGGCACACAGAGGGTCATACTCTTTCCAGACACCACATATGAGTATTTCTGTTTTGGAGGCATTTAGTTTGAGATGGCTCCAAATCATACACTGATCAACAGCTCTGGGGCAACTGAAGATTTGTGAGGTTTCAATGTCTTTGGGGCATTCCAAATTAAGTAGTAATTGTGTGTCATCTGCATAGTTGTAACATGTGAGTTGAAAATCATTGATCAGTTCTGGTAATGATATAACGTAGATGTTGAAAAGCAAATGTGAGATGATTGATCCTTGGGGGACCCCTGCTTTTTTGAGATAGGGTTTGGACAAGAAGAGGGGAGAATAGATAATATTAGTTCTAATTTGAAGGTAGGATGTAATCCAGTCGAGAGCAGTCCCTTCTATGCCGGCTTGGTGGTATCTTTGAATTAGGGTGTCATGATCAACCATGTCAAAGGCAGCCGAGAGGTCCAAGAGAAGTAGTGCAGCAACTCCATTGCGGTCGACTGTGTTTTTAAGATCATCCCAGATTTCTATGAATGCTGATTCAGTGCCTCTTCCTTAGAAGAATCCAGTTTGATAGTCTGGAAGTATGGAATTGTCTTCAATAAATGACTGGCAAGACAGGTTCATCCCTCACAATCACTCAATATATCATCACTCATTGGTGAAATAGTTAGTAGTTACCACTTCCAATCAAAGCAGGGTGGTAGATACAGAATTGTATCTCCTCTTTGATGGTAGCAACACATTGGAATTTGACATTGATACTGGCAAACTTTTAATTAGTGTTCTTCTGGGGGAGCCCTGCTAGGTGATGCAAAAAAAGGATAGGCAATGGTATGTGGACAAGGCAGGCATTGTCTTCAATGGCCTGAAGGGAATGTGGAGATTTCTTCACTGCACACTGCTGCAACTCCAATTTCGGCCATATATGTGACAAAAAAATGGTGAGGAAGCATAAATCTGACACAAACATGCTACTTTTTTAAAAACAAAAACAGAAGTTCAATAAGAAATAATTAAAGTGCTCTCTGGTGGCACTGGCATACTCAGACCAAAAAGTAGAGGTCGTCCTCAAACTCAGGTGATTCACCCAGAAGTTGGTCAGCTTACACACTTAATTCTGACCAGTCATCCTCCTCCTCCTCCTGTGGTGTTTCGGGAACATTGTAATCCGGTGATGTGAAATGTTTTGATCATGGTCAATCTATCCACGTTTTGAGGTGGTCTTTGGCACTGTAAAAACAACATCAGCTGCACTGAACACACGCTCATCAGACATGTTGGCTATAGGACAAGCCAGATACTTTATTGCCAGGCTGCTGAGCTCTGGCCCTTGGCACTACTTCCCATACTAATACACCAATGGGTTTTGATACACATACATTTTTGTCAGGTCATCCAGATACTCCTGGAACATTCGCTGAGTGGTCATTGGTGCTGCCACTTGGTTGACCTCTTTTGCCTTCACCTCTGCACTGAACTGAAGCCAATGCAGAAGTTGGGTCCAATTCTTCTGTCGCTGTTGTTTCCTGTGTTCTTGTTGCTGGTGTTGGCTGCTGTGAGACACGATTGCCCTTTCTGGGAGTTGAAGCCAGAAACCCAGAACTGCAAAGTCAGACTCTAAATTCCAGCCATTCTTCTTCCAGGTCTCTGGCTTGCTCAACATTTTTGTGGTGTTGTTCAAGAAGGATGGCACAGATGTACTCTATGGATGAGATAATATCAATTTGCAGCCTTGGATTATAAGTCAAGCGATAGTTTAAGCTCTCACCCAAGGCATGCACGTCTGTGTTTTTGTTCACACCTCTGAGTGTGAACTTTTCAGACACCTTCTTTAGCTGGCCCTGTAGCAGATGTAACAATTGGATAGCTTAGCCCATTGTACTGTACTTCTTGCTAACTTCCTATGTGAGAACCTTATAAGGGATCAGCCATTTGACTAGGTCCCATTTGTCCACATCCATGGTCATAGCTTTCCCAATCACATCCCCTCCTCTTTGAATGACATAGTCATTGATCTGTCTGTACTGCTCAAACACACGTTGCAATATATAATATGTCGAGTTCCAACATGTTAGCACCTCCTGTATCAGGGCTTTAACTGTTACTCTATTAGCACGCTGAATAATCCGCAACTGCTATCGAGCTTTAAAAGAATGGCTGAAATGAGTGCAGATTTGTCTACAGGTGGTCAGTATGTTGCTGACTATCTCTTTTTTTTCAGGCAGTGTTGCACAACCAGGTTGGTGCAGTGCGTCAAACACAGAACCCTGAAATAGCCACCATTTGCCATGGCCTTGACTATGTTACTGCCATTGTCCTTGGCAACAATTCCAATAGGGAGACCTATGAGTTGCAGCCATTCAGACAGCTTGCTGCTAAATTCGTCCAAGATGTTTGTAGCTGTCTGTGATTTCTCCATGGTGAACATGGCTACCGTTGCTTGCCACTTAACGCTCTTAACACTTTCTTCAGGGCCAAGACTTGTAGATAGCTTTTCCTTTACCCCCACAAAAAAGATCAAGTGTACAGTGATGCACATGTAATCAGTCACCTGACAACTCTTCCACATGTCTGTCACCAGGTGGATAGTTTAGACAACACTTTGCTGTAATTGGACAGCAACTCTGGCAAAATAGGCCCGACTTGGAATCTTCCATTTCGGACTGATGGCTACCACAAATTCTAAGAATCCCACTTTTTCTACTAAAGACAAGCATTTGCAATGCAACGTGTCTCTCATTTGCTCGAATTAGAGCTCCTAGCGTTGTAAACTCCTAACCGGACTTTTCTTGCCACATAAAATGAAAGAAAAAAACTAGCGCGATTGCGCTATGTCAGATCCAGAGCAATTGCGCTGAAATCAAAAACCAAAAAACCGAGCGCGGTTGCGCTGTGTAAAACCCAGCACGATTATGCTGCATGGAAAATAAAAAGATAAATTAGTGCAGAAACCATGCTGAAAACATGGAGACTCATATTTTTTCAGTAGTTGGATGGTGCGCTGGAGGAGGAATAAACACCGAAAAAGGCACAAGGTATACATGCCTTTCACTAATGAAATCAAGCAGATTTTAAAAGGCAAGCCCACGAATCATTGAAAGTGACTGGTATAACGTTGCCGTGGTTAAAAGCCCAAAGAGAGATTACAACAGGGACGGAGCGCTTGTGCGCTCATCCCCAAAAAAGGGAGGAGGTCGAGCGCTAAAAAAATTTCCAGCTTCCCGTTGCACAAACATTCCATTGGGTGGTTATGGTCGTAGGGCCCCCCCCTGCTTAAACATGCCTTTAACAGTAGTTTGGATTTCCTTCTTTTCTGTGGCCATTGAGGCAGGCGACTTTCAAGAAGTAAGTAGTGGTAGACACAATGTGCGTCATGGAGCAGTCACTCTATGCCGTGGTGTCTCCATCTGCTTCTGAATCTTCTTGTGCCATTGTGGGGGCACTGAGGTTGTTGATTCGGTTGCACTGCTGGGGACAGGGCTGCTTTGTGAAAGGATGTGTCCTCTTCTTCCTCACCTTGGTTCATGATTTGTCTAGTTGTAGCTGATATTTCCCAGCTCTCCTCACCTTCACCACTACAACAATAGTCAGCAATTTTTTAAAGGTGCTCCTCCAACCGCATTGCGTAATGTTTTTTCTTATGGGTCATCTAGCCTCTAGTACCATAATGGGAACCAGGCTTACCTCGATGAACACTCATTTGGCATATGGAGCATATTGCAATGTTTTCCTCCTGTTTGCTAAGTGTAAAAAAGTACCAACTGTGGAGGAGTACTTTCTTAGTGGGCCACTGCCTGAAGAAGAACTGGATGTAGGCTGGGTGTGCCAATTGTCTCTCTGCAGTGCATGCTTCTACTGAGGTAGGGGTTGGTGCACATCTCAGCTGGGGCCTTACACATATGGGAGTTGGCGGTGCTACCTGTGCACATCCCTTGGAGCAGATTGGATAGTAATGTCGGACTCCTCTGTGCCAGCTTCCACAATGACTGGCTCATCGTTGTCATCCTCCTCTTCTTTCCCTTCCATGATTCTAAGGCTTTCAGGAACTTTTCGTTTGCCTTGCCTCTCCTGGCGTCTCTTGGCCTCTGCCAAGGTCCACTCCATGTCCCTATCATTGTCATCAGAAGTGATGCTTGGAGAAGATGGTGGAGTAGTACCCTTCCTTTTTCTTGCTGGAGATCTGGTAGCAATGACTCTAAAAGAGGAGGTTCTTGCTCAGCAGGAAGCTCAATCTTCTGTTCTGCTCCAACTTCAGTAAGATCTACTATTCATGGCTGTGGCTGCTGTCCACTTCACTCTGTTTCCTGAAATGATTGGGTACTACTTTGTGAAAGGGACAAATCCAATTCAGCGTCACTGCTCAACGGCATCGCCATGATTGCAGTGGCTGCCCCACTGACAGACATCGGCTTGGGTTTAGGGTGGGGTGGTGCTGTTGGTGCAGGGGTGATGCTCCCAGGTTCCTTCTCGGAGGCTGGTGTGGCAGGCACATGTCTCCCAAAAAATGTTGCATTCCGCATGCCACTGGTGGAAAGCTGCTTCTTCTCACTGACCACTTTCTTGGGAGGAACGTTCTTTGGGGCCATCTTAAAGCTCTCAGTTGGCAGTGGCACTAACCTGCACAAGCGGAAGAGATTGGAGGACTGAAATCACTGCACAGGCTTCGCTTTGGCAGTACTGCAGGTGATGTCTCTTCTTCTACTGTGCACCTAAAAGCAACCAAGCAAGAAAAACATGTAGTTAGTGAAACATGGCATTGTTGCAGGTTGAAATAATACAGACAAATGCAATGTTAGTGTGGTTGGTAACTTGTGTAATAAATAACAATGTATCCAAACATTTTAAGGTCAATTCACTTCACTACTACACCATAAAATTTAAACACAAATCAGGCAACACAAAATATAAATACAGCTCTTTCCTTTGTCTCACCCATTTTAAAGTAGACACATGTGGTAGTCAGAGAGGTGCATGGGTAAATCGAATAATCCTTAAAAAACATATGGCGGTCAGGAGTTCCAGGGGAAATGGAATAATAATTTAGAAAATGAATGATGCTGCTGATGTTCCTGCAGTACATAGCAGCCGGGGTGTCCAGGAGGAAACATAATTATACCTAAAGAGGCTGAGTGCTGTAGCCCAGCTGTAAACTTATGGTGGATACAATAACAACATTTTAAATAACAATTAAACAAAGAAAAAGGAAGATATTAAAATTATAAAAAACAAAAATTAAAAAAATAAATTTAACTTCAAATAAAAAAATACAACTAAAAAATAAACTAACAAATTACAATAATAAAATGAAAATAAAAGATCATATGTAGAACATTATTAATAATTACTGATGTTTATATAGGAGGACAACAGGAAAGAAACCTATTGTGAGGCAAGGAGGTGTAAAAAAATGCAAAAAAGCATGTAATAAATTAAGCACTGTTCTTTAAAATCATATTCCAAGTATAGACGGCCTACACTTGGTCACTATGATCCCCAATCATATTATTAAACTGGTATCACGTCCATCCTGTAAAGCCATTGGCAAAGGCACACTGGCTGGATGCACAAAATGTCTACCAGCCAAATGGTCAAACAACAACGGTGAGCAAGGAGGCATGGAGAACAAAGAACACATGCAAGCCTATGGCAAAATCACACTAGCTGAATGCACAGAATGGCCACCAGTGACATGGTCAATCAACAGCAGAGAGCAAGGAAGCATGGAGAACAAAGAACACATGCAAGCCTATGGAAAAATCACACTGGCTGGATGCACAAAATGGCTGTCAGTCACATGGTTAAACAACAGCATAGAGCAAAGAGCCATGGAGAACAAAAAACACATGCAAGCCTAGGGCAAAGTCACACTGGCTGGAGGCACAAAATGGCTGTCAGCCACATGATCAAATAACAGCAGTGAGCAAGGAGGCATGGAGAACAAAGAACACAAGCAAGCCTATTGAAAAGGCATACTGGCTTGATGCACAAAATAGCCACCAGCCACATGGTCCAACAACAACAGCGAGTAAGGAGACATGGAGAACAAAGAACAAATGTTACCCTATGGCAAAGACACACTGGCTGGATGCTCAAAATGGATCCCAGCCACATGATCAAACAACAACAGCAAGCAAGGAGGTATGGAGAACAGAGAACACATGCAAGCCAATGGCAAAGGCACTTTGGCTGGATGAACAAAATGGCTGTCAGCCACATGGTCAAACAATATCAAAGAGCAAGGAAGCATTAGAGAACAAAGAACACATGTAATCCTCTGGCAAAAACACACTGGCTGGCTGCACAAAATGTTGCTAGCCACATGGTAATAAACATCAGTGTACAAGGAGGCGTTGAGAACAAAGAACACATTCAGACTTATGGACATAGACTATACAAAATGACACCTGGCCAAAAGGCATGGAGAACAAAGACAAATGATGGCCGATGACGAACAGACACACACACATAGGCCAGAAAAAAGAGGCATGGTGGTAACACTGCTGAACACATTAATGTTAATTCAGCAATGCAAAACACAAAAATGAAAAGAGCTCTAAATATTTTACAACAACACACATCCTCCTATGTCATCAAATATTACTCCTCCTGTACACTTTTTGGAGAAAAAAATGAAGTGCAAATAATAGCCAACATTTTTTATTTAATTCAATGCCATCCGTGCCCTAAATGAAGTTATAAAGCAATATACCATAGAAACATTTATTTCATGGACTGATGACTAGTACTGGGACTACTGGCTCCAGGCCATTGGACATTTAGGCCAGAGAGAAAAATAAATAAATATTGCAAATGTAACAAATATGGAGAAAAGGTACTGGTCTGTGCAACAATTTTCCTTAAACAAAACATGAAAAATCAATTAAATGCAAACAAATGAACTAGTCCCGTACTCAAATTTCAGGCCACCAACCACAATGAAATATAAAAATCAAATACAAGTACAAAGATTTACTGGTGCATGCCCTATCAAACAAACAACATCCTTATACAATAGTTTCCTAACTTACTTCTGTGATATCACAAAAACAAAGTCCTTAAATCCAAAGGTATATGTTGGAAAATGGGTTATTGGTAGGGCAGGTAGGTACCTACACCTAGCAACAAGCCACTAACCTCCACATAGGTACAGTTAGGTCTCAGTAAATTAATCCCAGCTCAACCCTTGGTAGCTTGGCAACGAGCGTCAAGGCTTAACTTAGGAGACAAAGTGTAAAGCATTCAAATATCACAAAACAGTAATTAAATAAAACACAGGAAACAGTTTAAAAATCCAAAACCAATTTATAAAAATAGTTTATATTTTTATCTTTAAAATGACACAAAAATGATTAAAATCGGTTCAGGGGAACCGGAGATATGAATTTTTAAAGAATTATTACTTTTCTAGCGCTTAGAAACAAAAAGCGCCAATCGGGTCATCTGGTTGCACCTCGACCGGGGCAAAGTCAAACTTTCAGGCCGACCGCGATGGAGCCCTGCTCGGCTACAGGTCGCGGGAGGCCTCGGTTAAAAAGTTACCTTCTGACTTAGTCTTTATTTTGAAGTTTTTCTTCACCGGGACGAACCTGCCAGTTGAATCCGACCTCCTGGAGCCCTTGTCCGGATACGCGATGTGGGTTTCCTCGGTGGAGACTTTTACCTTCGGACTTAGTCATTTTTTCGAGATGAAAATCCTTCGACCGGGGTAAACCTGGATCTTGATCCGACGTCCATGGAGCCCTTCTCGGATACGATGGCTGGGAGGTCCCGGTCAACTTTTTACGTTCGGACTTAGTCTCTTTTTTGGATGTTTTTCTTTACCGGGACGAACCCCGAAGTCAGGCCGGGTCGCGGTTGAGGCAAGCCGGCTAGAATTTCCGCGGCGGGTCGGTCCCTCTCTGGAGCTTTTTTCCAAAAATTCTCAAATCTTTTCCAAACTTCTGGGGCTTCACCCAGATGTTCTTTTAAGGTTCTTTTGGGGTCCACAGCTCACCCCAAGGGTCCAGAAGTTCTGTGATGGTCCTTGGGGGGTGCGGACTTCAACTCCCAGAATGCACCTGGCGCAAACTCCTTTTTGGCCACTGGACAGTGGTCAGCTGGTCGCTTTCTTCAGGAGTTGGTGCAGGGGACTCTGGTTTAGCAATTTTTCACCTGTAGCAAACAGGGAGTCCCTCCTTGAACCAGTTGAAGCCAGGCAAAGTCCTTCTTGTGGTGAAGCCCAAGTGTGCAGCTGGTGCAGTCCTTCTGAGTGCAGGGTCCAGGTGCAGGCCAGGGGTCCAGCAGGGCAGTCCTTCTTCTTCTTTAGTTCCTTTCTTGTTGAATTCTGGAGGGGATCTGAGGTGTGGGGGCAGGTCTGCCAGTTTTATTCTTGCTCCTGGGTGAAAAGCAGGGGGGCCCTGGTTCTCCAATCAGGTACAGGGTCGTCCCCCTGTGATGACCACTTCCTGGGAAGTGTGGCAAAAATCCATCCCAAAAGGCAACAGTCTCTAAAAATCCAACATGGCTGAATCTGATCTTTGGAGGTTACATCTGGCTGAGCCCACCCACTGGTGTGGCTAAAAATCATAAACACATCCCTCTCCTGCCCTCTCCTAATCTAATCAAGGGGGCACCTAATTGTCTGGGGTTGCAGGATGTGGGGGTGTTGCTGGGTGCTGCAAATGTCCTTCTCTGCCTTTGAAGACCAGTTTGGCAGCCCTCCCCCTTCCTGCCTCACCATCTGCTGAGGGGAGATTCACTCCCCCAAGCACATTCCTTTGTGTGAAGTCAGGCCACTTCACACCTCATCAAGGCAGCCTGGCAGAAGCTGCTGCAGGCTGGCCAATCAGAGCACAGCAGCAAAAACAATGCAGAGCTGAAATTGGCAACTTTTTAGGTAAAGTCTAAACTGTCTTCCTGAACTAGTTATATTAAATCCAACAACTGGAAGTTGTAGGATTTATTACAACAATTAATTTGATACCAAATTCTTGGTATGCAACATTTAAGGAGACTTTAAAATTTAAAATAAAGTCTGCCCATTCTAGCCTATGAAGGCCATTTACTTCAATGAGGGAAAAACTCATTTGGCTGTTTTTACCTCACCAGGGCTTATAAATCTATTTTTATAAAATCCCTGCTTATAGTTACATGGCACCCAGCCCTAGGGGCACATAGGGCACACCTTAGGGGTGACTTATATGTAAAAATAAGGTAGTTTAAGACTTTGGAAGTACCTTTAATTCCAAAGTCGAATTTGCATATAACTTTAATTTAAAAGCAGCCAGCAAGGCAGGCTTGCTTTTAAAATGACACTGGGCACCTCAGCAGTGCACCTAGGTGTGCACCACCTATGCTGTGGTCCCTAAACCTACATGCCCTACCATATACTAGGGACTTATAGGTAGGTTAACTTAGCCAATTATAATTAGCCTAATTTGCATATCCATTTTACACAGAGCACAGGCCCTGGGACTGTTTAGCAGTACCCAGGGCACCATCAGAGTCAGGAAAACACCAGCAAAAAGTGGAAAATGGGGGCAAAAAGTTATGGGGCCTCTGCAATCAGCCCTGTTTTCTCACAGTATATATCCAGGATACAAAGAGAGTGATCCTTCCACCACAAAATCAAAGAGAAAAGGGACCAAGAGATGGAGAGAGCACTTGGAGGAGTCTACTGGACAGGAACATGAAGTTGGAGTATCTGGGGCACTTCCTTCTTGTTGGAAAAAAAAAGTAAAATAAAGGCTTCTCGCACTAAAAAACGACTTGAACGGTCCGTTGGAGAAGAAAATCCACTTGAAAACCTATTTTTGAATATATTTAGCTGCTTCTCGAGTTGGAAATCTACTCAAGGCGCTTTTGCCCTTGTGAGCAATACAATATTGGTGCTGTTGCTGCGGAATTCATGCAGTGAGGTGGGAAATTACTCGCTAGCGGCCTAAGAATATATTGGGGCTCGAAAGCGAGCACCATAAAGAAATCTCACGTGTGGGAATAGAAAAAAATTAACTCATCTTTCCGGTAGATGGCAAAATTAGAGAACTCAGTGCTGCTCCACAAAGGGTGAAATGCCTAAATTCCAAAAACTTAGGGGGTCATTTTGACCTCGGCGGTCTTTTTTAAAGACCGCCGAGGGACCGCCGTGCGGAAGACTACCAGTGCAGGCGGTTTGCCGCTCGGCCTATTATGACCGTTGGCAGCTCTCCGTCCCTTTACGGACGGATAGCCACCAACAGCCATACTGGCGGGCGGTGGGGAAGTGGAGGTTGCTCCACCTCCACCGCCACGCCAACAGAACACCGCCCAGCGAATCACGTCCTGTGATTTGCTGTGGCGGTGTTCTGTTGGCGGTGTGGTGTCGGCAGAGAGGGGAGGGGGGTGGTGGGGTGTTGTGTGTTGTGTGGGTGCATGGGGGTGTGCGCCTGTGTAAGTAGATGGGGTGTGTGAGTGCGTGGATGCTTGCGGGGGTGTTGTGTGTATGGTATTGAGTGCGTGTATGTCTGTGGGTATGTCTGTATGGATGTGTGCGTGTATGTTTGAATGTGGGTGTGCGTGTCTGCCTGTGTGTGTGTATGTAGGCATGTATGTTGGCGTGTGTGCGTGTGAGTGTTTAGGTGGTGCCTGCGTGCGTGTCGTGTGGGTATGTGTGATGTGATGTTTGGGGTCGGGGTTGGGAGGGGGGCCCTGCCACCTTTGGGGGGTGGCAGAGGTGGTGGGGGGTAGGGGAGGGAGTCGGGTGGGGGTGGGGGGTGGGGGAGACCCCTATCAGTGCCAGGGAAGGAGTTCCCTGGCACTGATAGTGCTTACTGGCATGGATTTCATGGCGGTTCAAACCGCTGGAAATCCACGGCGGTAAGCCGGGTCAAAATACCGCTGGCAGTATAGTGACGGCCGCACGGCTGGAGACCCAGGTCTCCAGCCCGGCAGTCGTCTCCGCCCTGGCAGGCGGAACGGAGAACCGGCGGATGACCATGGCGGTAACCGCCATGGTCATAATTCCATGCAGTAAGACCGCCAGCCTGTTGGCGGTCTTACCGCCGGTTCTCCGCCTTCCGCCAGGGTCGTAATGACCCCCTTAGTGAGTACAATGGAGTTTCCTGCCTGGGCCTAGTTATAACCCTGCACTATTGTTTGGCAATCTTGGCCAGAGAGCTCAGCAAATTTTTAACAGTTTAACACCACGCCGCAAATGTAATATGGAGATTCTCAGTGGAATATATATCTGTAGAAGCTATCGAGAGGCTGCGGAAACAGTGTTCAAATGAGCCTAGCATCATGCTTGAACAAGGCAAATTTTGTAAGCGCAAGCAACAAATCAAGGAAAATGTGGAGGAATATGTTTCCTCTCTTAGAGTTTTGGCTGCAACTTGTGAATTTGGTCCAAATTTAGACACATATATTCAGGATCAGATCATCTTTAACTGTGTGTCCAAGAAAATCTAGGAAAGATTGCTAAGTTGCAGGAACTCTACACTTTTAGAAGTTATCAATCTAGCTATGAGTATTGAGAGGTTAATAATTTCGCCTAAGGTCTTGCATGCTGAGTCTCTGGGAAACATCATATCTTCATCAGGTGCAAAACAAATGAAGTTGTTATATATGGTCAATACAAAAGGAAAAACAATTAAAATCACTAACAAGAGACCATTTAATTATTGCTACACATGTGATTCTAAGAGCCATCTAAGTAATTTTACAGGTTGTCCAGCAATTGGCAAATGGTATCTACTATGTAACCAATTGGGTGACATCCAGATAGTATGCAAAAGTGTAAAGAATTCAATTAAAGTGTTGATATGGTTGTAGAATTGTGTGCTGAATCTCTTAGCACTATAACTCTCACATTAGAATGTAGCTCTGAATGCATGCCCATTAAGGGTCTACTGTGTGATGCGATAATTGACAATGTCCCACTGCAGGTCATGGCGGATTCTGATTCGCCAGTCACTATCCTTAGAGATACTACTTTTTATGAGAAATAGGGTAGGGATGTTTCATTGATACCTTCTGATGTAAATTCCATGGTGTCTCGGTAGAAAAAAATTGAGATGCTGGTTATTTTATGTCCAATGCCTTGCCTTGTAAGAGAGACATGTACAAAGGTTTATGTTGCTATAAAAGATAAAAACATCATTTGGTGGCTATACCTAACCAAAATGTGTTTTTTTGGTTCCAGGTTTTGACAACCTAGTAGTTGTTGGAGAAATGCCCATAGCCTATGCGGGTTGTGTCAACAAGACAATATATTGAATATTATCTAGATATAAATAATTGTTTCATGAACATGTTGGTATGGTCAAAGGATTCAAACATCGCATCAAATTAATACCCTCAAGCACAGCCTGTACCACATAAGGTGCACTCTGCGCCATTAGGTTTTAGAGAGGAGCTGAAAAACACACTTGAAGGTTTGTGCTCGAAAGGCATTATTCAACTTCCTGATTCATCACAGTGGGTGGTATCCATTGCAGCGGCATGAAAAAAATCATGAGAAATTACGTTGTGTGGACTTACATGCCCTCAGTAACAATATTGAAGTGGACTGCCACCCACTGCCCAAAATACATGAGTTCTTGACTAAACGTGGAACTGTGAAGTGGTTTTACATCATAGATTTGTGGTTGGCCTACCACCCTGTTGCCTTGACCATTAATTCTCAGGAGCTTACAACTTTCCAGATGCCGTATGATGCTTTCAAGTACTTGAGGTTCTTTTTCGGCCTAGCATTGGCTGCGAGTATCTTTCAGAAACTAATGGACAGCCTACTTGGGCAAATCAACAGCATAAAGGTAGATGCAAGCATACACAGTTTAGGTGCTGTTTTAAGTCAGAAGGTTACAGGTAAAACACAAAGATAGACTTTGCCTCAAAAGCTCTGAAGCAATATGAATGCCAGTACAGCACCATAGAACATGAGACACTCACATGTGTGCATGCTGGGCAAAAGTTCAGGATGTATATTGGGGAAGCAAGTTTGAGCTACACACTGATCATAAACTGTTGGTACACATTTTCAGTCGTTGCAATGAGAACAATACATCTGCCAGTCTTACAAGGCTAGTTTCCAAGTTACAGGAGTTCAATTTTGTAATCAAACACATTCCATGCGGAAAGAATTTCTCTGTAGGCTGTTTATCTTGCATGCCACTAGAGGACAGTGAGGATACTCTTCTTGCTGATGATGTTGAATGTGTGGCTCTTGTGGAAGCAGTGAGTGAATATGAGTCAGTGGTGACTGAAAAAGACTGGAGAGAGTTTATGTGAATGATTAAACACTGGTTGAAGTCATTGAGCATATTGTATATGGTTGGCCGGAAAGTAGGTGCATAATGGTGAATTGAAGACTTTCTCCCAGGTTGGTGAGGACTTATCCATTGTTAATGGCATAATCCTAAGAGGTGATTGCATTGTTTCACCTTCAGGGTTACACAACACTATAATTGCCAAAGCACATCAGGGGTATTTAGGTACTACTAAAACACGCATGAAAATTAAGAAACATTATTGGTGGCGTGCTATGGACAACCAGGTCAGAATCATGATAGACAGGTTTCCAGAGTGTTTATTGTTGGTTAAACACTAGAAGAATATTCAAACATTGTTGCATCCTACTCCCTTTCCTGAGAGAGCCTGGGAAAAACTAGGTTTGTTTTTTTCTGGGCCTTATCCCATTTTTCCTGGAGATATGAAATATCTGATACTTGCTGTTAATTGTTTTCTAAATGGATGTATCACTCGTTTGTCTAAAGAGATATTCTTACTAGAAGGTTCAACGAAGGTTGTTGTTACTGACAATGAAACTCATTTCATCGCAGAACACATATGTGAGCTTTTGTCACACCAAGACTATAAGCGCTTGAAGGTAGCCCTTTAGTAACCGACATCTAATGGTTTGTTGGAGCATGGCAACAAGATGATAAAGGGAGGGGTGCAAACTGCCCTGGCTTCAGGTATAGATGTAGGTGAGTTTGTCAAACAGAAAGTGTGGAATTACAACACTTCACCAAATTGTACTTCAGGGGTGACTCCTTTTTCTTTGCTAAGGTGTAAAGAAGAACACACAGATTAATTTCCATCATGGCCAAAGGAGAAGGCACACAAGAACAATGTTGTGAAGTCAAATGAGATTGATGTGGCCTCAAAGACGATTTTGAAGCAGGCTTAAATGAAACATGATTATGACAAAAGGCACAGGGCCTCATTACGAGTTTGACAATCTGATGGTAAGACTGCCATGGTGGCGTCCGCCAATAGACCACCGTGTTGACGGTCATACAGACCGCCATATTACAAGTTACACAGGCAGGACAGCTGAAGACTAGCCAAAATGCTGACACTGCCAGGACTCTGGTCACCAGCACGTTCAACCCAGCAGAAATCCTCTGAACTAATTATGACCCACAAATTACGATAGTGGTTCTCCCATTATGGAAAACCAATGGCGGTGCGAACCGCAGGGGTTGTGATCTACACAGTAATACATTACATCACATAAGATAGTTTGAATTCCACATACCTGACACACATCCACATACTCAACACACATACAAACTGCACTATAAATCACACCCCTTCACACACCACAATCCTTTGCAACCAGAAAACCACACACAGAAGACAGTGTGCCATTTAAAAATACAGAACCATAGATTGCGCACCCCTCACCACTTCAAGTACCACTAATCCCAAACATGCACATCATGCATATCACACAAAATTTCCTGCACACATCAGACACCACCCGTCACAGCACCCACAACTAATCACCTGATTATTTTACCTTTTCATGTCATCCACCACTATCATGTCCCCCAAAAACATCCCCGTTTCACAGACAATGAGTTGAGGGTCATGGTGGAGGAAATCATCAGGGTAAAGCCACACCTTTTTGGAGCCCAAGTCCAACAGACCTCAATTAACAGGAAAATGGAGAAGTGGAAAAACATAGTCAACAGGGTTAAT
Organism: Pleurodeles waltl; assembly: GCF_031143425.1. Lineage (NCBI taxonomy): Eukaryota > Metazoa > Chordata > Amphibia > Caudata > Salamandridae > Pleurodeles > Pleurodeles waltl. Next base: position 936,073,416 of record NC_090442.1, on the reverse strand, counting down.
GCTGTAGGCAGCTATCCATGCACAAGGGAGGACCTCAGGAAGAGGTGGTATGACCTCCTGGGGAATGTGCGATCCATGGCCTCCACGCACCAGCTGGCAGTCCGCAAGACTGGTGTTGTGCCCCCACCTCCTCCCCCAACATTCACATCATAGGAGGAGATGGTCTTGGACACCCTGCATCCTGAGAGCTTGACAGGAATACCTGGGGGAAGGGAGTCGGGTATGTCACAACAATGGAAATGCTACCTTAAAGTTCTGTCTTGCATGCTCAATGATCACCTTTTGGCATCCAACACACTCACCACCCCTGTGTCCAACTGTCTGAATACCCCTTCCAACCATACCACATGTCAACTAATCTCCCCTGGGGCACAGTGTCTGTGTATCGCGTAGGTAGTAAAGGGACTACACTACAATTCCCAGCAGGGACTGTTCTACCATTAAGAAAACCAGAACAGTGTTCATCAATGAAAAAAGCCATGTATGTCAACTACACAATCCACTCAACCCACCTGAATGACCCACATTTTTACAGTCTAGGGCAATGACAGCAATGCCATGGACATCTGCCAGTACAATACCACCAACACACAGCTACTGCTATGCCCGCTGCTAAAATGGCATTCTTACTTCCCATCACCCATTGATAGATACTCACCTGGGGGTACACACATAGATTCAGTGTGCTGTACCAGGTGTAACATGATATATATGGGCAGGTAGAATGGTTACTCCTTAGCAGATGGACAGTTCAGAGTCCGCTTTACTTTTTTCAGCTGACTGGTGCCTTAATACTTAACTACTGAGAACTGGGAGGTACTGTGAACAACATTAAGCTACACAGCTGCAAAGACATGCGTCTATCGACAGGTCTCCACTGCCAAGCTCATTTGATACCCTGTAGCAAGGAGTATGACATAGGAAGTCCCTGTATCCCACATAGCTGTACCCCAGATTTGAAAGCAGGTGTCACTGTCATATCAGAGGATCCGGTAAAGCCTTTCTGTACATGGTTCAAAGCATATCACTTATCAAAGTATGATACCCCATGTTGCACAACAATCTGTAACTGTCTGTTCCACTTCTCCAACAGGTCACCTACTCATTGTGAGCATGGAGAGGACACACGCACAGGTACTTCCCACTTGGATGAAGCCCCCAGTGAGGACAACACCCCCGGATGTGAGGACAATAAGGACGACTCTGGCCCATCTGGGATACCTAGTCAGTCTACACCTGTCAGCCTCACCTTGCCCACAACTACTCCTCCAAGCGCTGTTGCTTCGACATCCCAGGCAACCATTGACCCCCAAACCTGTGTCCCAAGGACAGTTGATGTCATCATTTGCCCCTCAGTGCAGATACCGGGGTCACCACTAGAGAACCCAGACAATGACGGATTTGGCACCAGTGGGAGTGGGCAACTGTGTCAAGAACACAGGTATGTGTAGGTAGGAGGCGTGGGAGGGATGCAGTGGCCCAGTGGATTGAGGCTGCAAGGGATGCAACTGGCCAGGAAACCATCATCCAAGTCTTGGGAGCCTACAAACAGACTTAAGGTGTGATGGGCCAGGTACTTGCCATGATGGGGGAGATCAAGCAGCTGCATAGAGACTCTCACCAGGAAGTCATGCAGAAGTGGGAGGCCCACAATGCCAACATGGCCACCCTAACTGGGGTGCTGAGATACATTACCACCACTCTGTGTAAGTTCTGGTCACCACAGCAAACCCCTTCCAGTGGCCATGTTACATCAGGCCCCTCTATATCTGTGTCATAGAGGCTCTGCAAGGGAAGGACATCCTTCAGACACCCCTGCCTCTGTAGCTGAAGAATCCCCCTGCAAATGTGGACGTCCACCTAAACATCTAGAAGGAACTGATGCCAATACCTCAACCATGGCCAGAAAGTGACCCCCTAAACATGGGCTCCTCTTGTGTGTGACAGATACACCCTGTTTACTGTTTTACCACCACTCTCCATTTTCGAAATGTAAAAGGAGGACACTGGACTTGAGACTCGAAATGTTGCAGCAGCTACCTTGATGATTACATCTACCATGATTCAACCCTTCACTGTTTACAATAATGATTTCTTCCACAGACTACTGAATTTAGGGGCATGTCAATGTTTGGCTGTCCAAATAGACAAACAGATTGCTTCAATGTTTCATCAGCTAGAACCTATCACATTTCCATACCATACCTCCCAAATAACCATTCACCAAATCACTGACAGAGGTCAGTACAACTGTCCCCAGTCATGGAACCTTCCACTTACCATGGTCAGGTATCCGTAGGCATGCTACTCACCAATTCCAATCTTGACACACATGCATAGTGGCCTGCAATAAGGAAACACAGTGACAGCTACATACAAGTTAAATAGCATCATTATCAAATCAATGAGAAGGTTAAGGTGATAAAGTACACAGGATGAAGTATCAGAGACACAAGGCCACACCATGGACCCAGACAACATGGCACACAGGTCTATTGTGTCAATCAGTACACTAGCATTCCACTGTCCTGCCAGGCTGGGCATGGAAGTCAGACACCACCAATATGATACCATTGTCGAGACGGGCCACCCACCTGAAAAGCAGAATGTCTGCAGGGGTGATGGTATGCCCCTGACCTCCTGGAACACCTCTCGGCACTTCCTGGTGACACAGAAACCCCGGCAGGTGTCCCTAAAGGAAAGGGGGAGTGGAAGAGAAAGAGACAAAACACTGCCATGTCTTGCCAGTCCAGCCAGGCACCCTGTATCTCTTTCGGGGGGCAGGTCATTGTTGACAGAGTGATAGTAGAGTTAGTGAGCTCAACTTCCTTGAAACTGAATCTCTCTTTCTGATATGGGTATGGGAGCGGTAGAAGAAAACCGGGATGCTCCAGCACTTTTCTTGGATAATAATAACTGTTGGCACAATTTCTAACACTGCATTACCAAAAACCCAAACTGAGTACCATAACAATAAGTACTGCAACAGTAGGGCTGGCTTCACAGAGATTCACTGTTGCACACTACAATTAGAACTGTGGTTGCACTTATCATGCTCAAGGAAGACAAACAAGGGCATTATTTATATCACAAATAACTTTCCTGCATGCATAGAGTTAAACTAAAAGGAACAAAAACAATCCAAGAAATACAAATGTCCATTCAGGGTTTTAAACAGTTAGGGTGGCACAGTTTGGTTTGGTTTCACCGTGTGTGTGAAAAACCTTTCAAAAGCGAATTCCTCAAACCTGAAACACAGGCATGAATGACACAATTTAAATCCAAGAGTTATGCTATTAGAGAAAGAAAAGTCATGTAAATGCTCTTTTAAAATTGCACTGTCACTTTTTGCAGTACTTGAGCTCAAGCAGATTTCCTGAAGCACATTTAGGCAAGTAACTACAATAATAATGTAGAATGTTCAGAAATGCATTTGTCTCTTCAAGATAAGCACTCTGCCAAAAATGAAATACACCAGCTGTTCTAGGAAAGCACGGCGCTCAAGAACAAACTCCCTGGAGAATACTAGTCACTTAGCTACAGTCTTTTCCGGAGTGCTGGAGGAATGCCTGGTGTCAGCTGGTACAGGAACAAAGAAAAGAATTGCTTCAAAAGTCCTGAATAAGAGAATGACAGCAGGGGCTGGACTGCCAAATCAGATGCTGAGATCAGGAAGCAAAACAAAGCCAAGCAGGGAGGCATGCTTCACTCTGCTATTTATAGCCAATCAGGAAAGCAGTTGAGTTTCCACGTGTGGATGAGTCACCACACCCAATTAGAAGCACATGTCTATAACAAACCCAATTAGAAGGACATGTCTACACCTGCTCACATTAACAAACAAGCAATGGTAAAACAAGCATTGATAAGACCAATTGAGTAACACTGCACAATATATTTACTTAGAAACATGAAGGTTTAACCAGAACAGAGATATGATTTAACCCTAATCCCTGGGGATGCTGACAGATAACGCAGAAGGCACCTTGGGGATTCCTGACAGCCATACAGTACCTGGATCTATCTATGTTCACTTCACATGTGAACCTGCAAATCCCACCAGTCTGTGACTCAATTCAGATTTAAGCACATGAGGATGACCTTATGAAGAGATCTGAAAAGTCAAAATGTAATACAAAAGGAGTAGGCAGGCAATGAAAATTAAGACCCATAAAGACATGGTCCAAATGCAATTGTCACACTGACTGTGCAGTGTCACAAACAATAAGTAATGAGATCACCAGGATAGCACGACTCCATATACAAATTTGAATGCACAGCTGAGCTATGTACTGCTAAGCAACTAATGAGCAGTCTGGTGATCAGACTAAGACCCTTCACAAACATCTGTAAGCTCCCCAAATACCCACTGAGTGAAGTATTACACAGGACAACACATACCTACACTAGGCTGAAGTACCTATATAAGAGATCAGCACAGCTGTCTCCACCTTCATCCTCATCACTGTCATCCTCACTTGGCAAATCTGCATTCTCACCGCTGGAACTGCTGGATCCCCCTCATCTAGTATATATGGGATTTGATGTCTCAAGGCAAGGTTGTGTAGCCTGCAGCAGGCAACAATGATTTTGAAGACTTTGGCAGGTGAGTAGAGGAGGGCTCCACCTGACTTGTCAATGCAACAAAATCTGGCCTTTAGGAGCCCAAAAGGCCACACCATGACATGCCTTGTCCTTCTGTGGGCCTCATTACAGTGAACTTCCCCTGGCGTGGTTGGGTACCTCACTGGTGTCAACAACCAGGGATGGTTTGGGTAGTCAGAATCCCCTCTAAGGAAACTTTGCATTTGTGCAGACATTATTATTGGACATCCTCATCAGATACTCACACATCATATATATGACTTACCAACCAGCCAAGCCCTCTCTGTGTACTGTTGTGTCATCAGCTGTGAGATTTTGCTGTTCTGCATGATGAGGACATCATGAACTAAACCTAGGGTACTTTGCACATATTTAGGAAATGTAGCGGTCTGCAAAACAGAGTACTTCAACATTTATGGCATGGTAGTTCTTCCTTTTCCGATACTCCTGCTCATTGACACTTGGGGGAACCAAGGCTACATGCGTTCCATCAATTGCTCCCACCACATGTGGGATGAGTGTCAAACCATAAGAACCTGCCATCCAATGGGCCAAATCCTGATGTTATGAACATCTGATGTACATGTCAAGGTGTTTTAACAATGCAGAGAGTACGTTCTTTAAGACCAGACTGAGCATAGGTTGGGGCATGCCTGCAGATACAACCATGGTATTCTGAGAGGACCCTGTGGCTTGGAAATGCAGCACTGACATATTGTACAATGAGTGGTATGCTATTTGGATGATGAATGGCAGGCATCAGATCTGGCTCCAGCTGATGACACCGATCCATGATTGTCTGCCTATCCATGTGGTTGATATGGATTGCATATCGATCCTCCATGGTCTGCAGGTCTGCTAGTGGATGGTACACTGGAGGTTGTCTCATTCCAGGGTAACTAGATGAAGGAATACAAGAAGGTATGTCAATCAGTTATTGTGTCCATTGTAAGCGTGAATGCACATATGTCACACATGATTCATGGATATGTCATATGACATAGTTATATATGGTACACAGGACAAACCAAGGTAAATGAAGGCCTATTGCTGCAATGTCACGCCTTACTTCAATTATTACTAGTAAATGGATACACATGTCACTGAAAGTCTCAGTGATAATGACATTCATATCATGATAGACACTAACACCATCTATCCAATTGCCATAAGAGTGCAGAACATGCCACTAATGCTACATGACTCACATATCATATATATTGCTACATATTGTCAGCGAGGCCGGATCCTCTGGGTTTGCTCCTGTTCCCAATATGTCCACCTCTTGGCAGCTCCAAACTTTACTAGCTATCATAGCACAGAGTTAAAGAACGGCCAAGCCGGGGATGGGGTGTAGGTTGGGAACAGCGGGGAAGGAGAGCTGTGGAAGCAAGAGTTAAGAACACAATAGCAAGATCATTCACAATAATCTTCGTGAACTTTGCTTTAATTCTTTATGCTCTAATAACATGAGAGATCAAGAACTTTTCAATAACGTGACCTTTTTATAATCATATACTCTGAACATTGAACTCTCTCAAGTTAATCCTTAGAATAGCAATTACATCACAACAAGAGTCAATGAGTACATTCGTTCCCAAAGAATTAACTGCTATAGGATTCAAGAATGATACTGTAGAATAGGCAAACTGACTAAACTTGTTTTGTCTAGAAAGATCACACTCTGTTTGATCTTAGTTACAAGATTCAATTGCCCAGAAATTATTGCGCACCTTATTGCCAGACTGCGCATCAAGACTCAAGTACCTAGAATGATTGCGCGCTCTGCCGATCTGAACTGCAAGGGTTAATTGTCAAGAATGAATCACGCACACTGTTGCCGATTCAACCATGAAGATTCAAATGCCTTGAAATGAGTGCATACTCTGCTGATCCGAACTGCAAGGGTTAATTTCCAAGAATGAATCGCCCACACTGTTGCCGATTCAACCATCAAGATTCAAATGCCTTGAAATGACGCGCACTCTGCCGATCCGGACTGCAAGGGTTAATTGCCAAGAATGAATCGCACACACTGTTGCTGATTCAACCATCAAGATTCAAATGCCTTGAAATGATTGCGCACTCTGCCAATCCGAACTGCAAGGGTTAATTACCAAGAATTAATCATGCACACTGTTGCCGATTCAACCATCAAGATTCAAATGCCTCGAAATGATCGCGCACTCTGCCGATCCGGACTGCAAGGGTTAATTGCCAAGAATGAATCACGCACACTGTTGCCGATTCAACCATTAAGATTCAAATGTCTCGAAATGATCGTGCACTCTGCCGATCGGAACTGCAAGGGTTAATTGCCAAGAATGAATCGCGCACACTGTTGCCGATTCAACCATCAAGATTCAAATGCCTCGAAATGATCACGCACTCTGCCGATCCGAACTGCAAGGGTTAATTGCCAAGAATGAATTGTGCACACTGTTGCTGATTCAACCATCAAGATTCAAATGCCTCGAAAAGGATCGCGCACTCTGCCGATCCAAACTACAACGGTTACTTGCCAAGAATGAATCGCGCACACTGTTGCCGATTCAACCATCAAGATTCAAATGTCTCGAAATGATCGCGCACTCTGCCAATCCGAACTGCAAGGGTTAATTGCCAAGACTGAATCGTGCTCACTGTTGCCGATTCAACCATCAAGATTTAAATGCCCTGAAATGATCGCGCACTCTGCCGATCCGAACTGCAAGGGTTAAGTGGCAATAATAAATCGCGCACACTATAAATTACAAAGCCAAAAAATCAAATGTTTCTAGAAACGGAGTCGGGGGCCTACGCCGACCTCCGCCTTACCGCCCTGCTTGAAGATCAGCAAGATAACGAGGACAGGGCCAGGAAATGTCCAAGTAGGCCTCCAGAACAGGAGCCCAGGAAAATGCTGCTGCTCTGCACCGGGACCTCTGAACAGTAAGCACGTGGAGCTGGGCTGGGTTCCTTAAATAGACCCAAATCCGCCCACATGCCACACCCAGCCAGGCTGCAGGAAAGGCTTGAAAATGAACAATACATTACAAACAGCATTAATGACATTTCAAGATAAATACCTGCAATGCAAAAAGTTAATCTGCAGTATCAACAAATAATGCATGAATTATTACATTGCATAAGGTTTGTCATTTTGCATTATGTTGCCCGTAGAGCGCGCACTGTCCTGGTGTTGACACATGTATATTTAATCAGATGTCAAATTCATGGCTGCTCGCAGCTAGCACTAAATACTGTGGCATAGATATGTTTGTGACCAAGCAACGCATCTTTACTAGGACTTTTCCAAACACCTAAGGACCTTAAAATGGCAGACGCCTGATCTACTATATTGGACATTAGGAAGTAAGCTAGGTCAACCGGTGGAAGTCATCATGGTGGTAGGCAGATACTAAGGTGGTGGAAATGGAATTTGGAACACATTGCAGCCTTTGGAGGTGTTGGGCCAATGGCGATGTCCACTGGCAGTGATGGTGTCCTACGTGGGGGATGTGACCGCCATTTCATACTTCATCTCTCACTCGACTCCTGATACTGCTGCCAGCAAGACCTCCACAACTAGAGCTACTGTGTACTGCTTCTGGGAGCAATCATGCCAAGTCCTACAGGTGATAGGACCCCTTCCTTCTCACCCAAGGTGGTGGAGAAGCTGGTAGAGGAGGTCCTACCCCTGTATATACAGCTCTATGGTGCACCAGAGGAGAAGGTAAGAACACTATGATCACAAAAAATTCCTCAACCCAAGTATTCCTTGTGAAACTAAGCTAAGGCTGTTGGGCAACATTTCTGAGTGTGTGTTTAATGTCTATAGGATGCCAAAGTTGTGATAGAATGGATTGAGTACCTGGTCATGTACTGACTTTTGGTGACAGATTGCGAGTGCTAAGACATTGTGGAGAGTGCTTGATGTATGTTTCCTGACCCACCTTGTAACTTTTGTACAGGGTTAGTGGAGTTGGCATACCGGACTCCTCCCGATATTGCATATTTGCAAATGTGTTTGCTGTCTGGTCAGATGTTATGACATGAGAGCTCGTTCAGGAGATGAATGTTGTATTCCTGTTTCCACCTCACATCTGGCCTCATTGCATATTCTCATCTATCAGTGAAGTGGATGTTAATGACAGTCGATGTTTGGCTTGTTGTACCAACTATTTTTAAACCTCCCTGTTGTAGTGTGGTACATGTGGACATGACATACTTTCTTTTCTATGTCATCCATGCAGGTCAATGACCATCAGAAAAAGGGGATTTGGCGTGCCATTGCCAAGAAAGTGTGGACCCTGGGGTTCCACAGCCGGCCGAGCGCTCACTGTCAGAAGAGGTGAGAGGCCCCGAGACACTGGGCCCAGAACACCGAAGTGGCCCAGCTGGGATGCCCTTCCAACAAGGACGGGGTACCTGTCGGACCCTGACCACCCCCCCCCCCATGACTCGCATTTTGGCAGTGGCCTACCCTGGGAAGGATGGGCATTTGAAGGAAGCACAGCAGTCACAACGGGGTAAGTACAGACCTATGTTATGTTTGTCCCTTTACGAGGTGATTGAGTTAGGGAACTGGATGTTGGCTCTGACAATGTGGTAAGTGCAAAGTGTCACAAATTTCAGGTGTACACATTGATGTACCATAGCCACATATGGCACACAGGTTTGTACATATGTGTCCCAGTATACTGCATGTTCTACTTTGGTGATTGTAGATACCCACCAACAGCTAATGATGATGAGGTGTGTAAGTCCTTGTACTTTCTCATCTGCAATGTCTCAGTTTTCCTCTTCATTTGCAAAATAGGGTAGATATATACTATTCATCAGTAATTTATCAATGCTTTGTGATATGTGACAGCAGCATGTGAGGCTGTGATGTCCATCTTGCATGTCACATGACCTACGTGGGTAACATCTTCACATCTTTTACAAGGTACTCCCCCTTGGTAAGTGAGGGAGGTACATAGACATTTGTGATGCCTCATCAGAGTAGACACCAGGCATGTTGGATACCATTGGTGAGTTCCAACATTTCTAAGGGCACATAAATGTGAATATCAGAAGCTAGGAATGTTACAACCGTGCTAATCTTCTGTGAGTAGAAAGTGGCCACACAGCATTGTCATTTGGCATACTGTTGCAGGCATTACACTTGGGCAAGGATAGTCTATTCACATGTACATACTTGACAGATATTTATCAATATCATGTATCATTGGAAAGGTTCATGGAAGATTCTACATTGCAAATTGTTATGTTTACTTGCTTTTGCCATGAAGGATGTGGCAAATGAGTCCTACTGTTTGGGAGACAAATGGTGGCATGGATACCAATGTGGTGCTGGTGTGGTAGTTCACATACACATGTGAGTAGTGAGGTAAGTGTATCTGGGCTTGGGACTTGGATCATGGTAGGTGTACCTGGGTTAGCAACACATGTACTTTGGCCCACAGAATACTCCACAGACATCTGAGAGGCTTGGCATGTCTGATGTGTGTGCAGTGATGTACTCACTCGGGCAGTGGGTCAAAGATGGACTAAGTGAATGATGAGGTACGTCTGATTGTCATCTTGCAACACAGTCTAGTTGTCCATATTTCTGCTACACTCTGATTGACATCTTATGGTAGTGTGTGGGCCATAGGTTAGAGGCAACTTGCCCCTTACTTGACAGGTGATGTTAGTTGTCTGAAGACCAATGACCTAGATGACTTAGTCCACTATGTTTTTCAATCCATGATACATCATAATTGGTTGTTGTGTGTGTGGGATGTGTTCTGACTCCTTTAACGTAATTAGCAATGTATGGCAATTTGAGGTCTTACAGGTCTGAATAGGTGTATTGTATATGTTTATAAGTATGTGAAATAAAGTAGGTCTGGCTTGTCTACAGCAGTCTTGCTCGCCTTTACTTTCCAATATGTTCCATAGCCTGGTACATGACATCAGGCTAAAAGTATTTGTATGTGTTGAGTATGTGCTCATGATCAGTCTTGAGTAATTTAACTTTCCAACTATTGCTTTATTGGTGGTTGACCACGTTGTTGTGGATAGGTAACCTGTATATTGAGGCTAAGTCACCTTGCAATGGTATGGTTAGTGTGATTGGTATACTTTATTCATAGTATTATAGGTGTCAGTTAGTTAGCTTAGCTGGTGTTTGACAAAGTTCATATTGAGAGATATCCATCAAAATTTGAAGTGCCATGATGTTGGCACTCTACTGGCACTACCTGGGGGTATTGGTGACTATGATGTAATGTGACGTATATGTACTGTATGTTGGAAGTGTTATCTTGTGAATGTGATGACCATACCTGACTTTCTGTTTTTCAGCATCTGCACCGGAAGGCGAAGGAGACGGGGCACAGCCGAGTGGGGAAGATTCCGGCCACTGGTCCTCAAGTCATGAGCACACCGACAGCAAGGGACCCAGAGACCTGGAGGGTGAGGCAAGTGCCACGGAGGAGACCGGATCCAGTACATATTCTTCAGAATCCTCCTCCAGTGGCCACACTCTAGTGGTGGCAGACCCATCAAGACCACCCCAGTACCATCCCTGTCTGCTACCCCCCATTCTATCACCACCCTTCCTGTAGCTCCCCAACAGTTGGCTGTACCCGCCCACCCAGTAGAGTGGGTGTCTCCTTCACCTCAGGCACCTCTGCCCCAGCACCTGTTAGCCCTGCTGCCTTCAGCGAGGAGGCTATTGACCTCCTTAGGTCGATCTCTGTGGGTCAGTTGAGCATCGTGATTGCCATCCAGAGACTCGCAACTCAAATACAACAGAGCAATGCATTCCTGGAGAGCGTTCATGATGTACTAGCAGGCCTACAGAGAAATTCAGGCTATGACCTCCACACTGATGGCAGTCAGTCACCGTTTGTCTACCGTCCCCCCTCCACCATCCTCTTCCGAGTCCGAATCCCCCCTTCCCCAACCTAGCCAAAGCACACAAACAGACAGGCATGCCTCCGCATCAACATTCAAGGGTAGAACAGACAAAAATAAGCACAACAAGACACACCACCGGCACACACATAGACAATATCCACCTGCAGACACAGCAACAGTCACAACCTGTCCTGACACCCCACCACCCACAGCATCACAGACACAACACCTGTCACACCTGCAGACACCACACCAACAATTCAGTGATCCAGCCACCACAACTATCCTACCCATAGGCATCACCCCAGCAGACCCCTGCATAATAGGGTCAGTGTACTGTGTGTGTGTGTCTGTGTGTGTGTGTGTGTCTGTGTGTGTGATGTGTAATTGTGGGTGTATTATCACAGGTGGTTGTATGTTGTGTTAAATGTGTGTGAACCTCCTGGCTGTGTTGGTTGTGAGTGTTTGACATGTGTACATATTTGTGCAGTTGTGGTGTTGTTGTTACAAACTTGGTTGTTGTATTTGAATTGTTGGGGCTGGCCTTGTAATGTTTTGCTGTGCATAAATGTATGTCCTTGATGTGTGGTGTGTGTGTGCTGGCTGCAGTGTGCATGGTGTGAATGTGTGGGTGTATTTGTTGCTATATGTTTGTGTGTGTCACTGTACTGATACGTGTGAGTGTAGCCCTCGCACCCCCCTCCCTATGGTATGTTATGTAACAGTTGTAATTCGTACATTTTATGAATGTAACAGGTGAGAGTGTCTACTAATGGTTGTTGTCTTCCTCGTCAGTGAAGATTCTGGTGTCTTTCGGCAAACAGGAGCAGCGAGATGATGTCTAGTAGTGGCTCCCTGGTGGCTCCGGACGAAGATGGCTTCCTGGGGGTGTGTCTTTTTATTCTGTTAGTTTCCACCTGGTATTCTGTGGTGGTCTGGCTGCTGCGGTTATGTTGGCAGTGTGCAACCTTGTAATGAGTACGGCATTAACATGGTCTCCGCTGGACTGATGGCGGCTCTACTCGACCACGGCGGTCTGACAGCACTGGTGGTGCCGGATGTACTTTGGTGGGATCCTGTGTGCATCACCACCAATGTCCTAATTTTGCGTTTGTCTCCACCAGCCTGTTGGTAGTCAAACAGCCAACATGGTGGTCCTTGGACTGCTAAACTCGGAATGAGGCCCACAGTGTGTCAGGTGAGGATTTAATGGATGGAGATTGGTTGTTAATTAGGGACCCAGTCAGAGTCAGGAAAGGTGAAACCAAGTTTTCCATGCCTGTGCAGGTTGATAAAGTAAGGGTACGGCGGTCAGTGGAAGCCGGACGACCATTGGCAGTACAGACCGCCACGGCCGGCAAGTGGACCCGACAGAAAGAAATGAACACATTGGCAAGTTTGAAACCCACACACCTGACACACATCCACAACACTATAAAACACTCACAGACACACCCCACAATCCTTTGCAACGAAATTAGGACAACTGATACAGAGAACCCCAGAAGCAGACACTGAACGCCACAATACACGATACATACACCCAACCACACAAGAAGCACCCTCACCTAGATTCACACAAGACACCATTCACAACACACACCCTGGCACCCGCCCAAGCACCCACGCTTCACAGAAAGGGAGCTAAGGACCATGGTGGACGAGATACTGAAGGTCGCGCCACAATTATTCGCGGCACAGGTCTAGCACATACCCATAGCCAGGAAGATGGAGCTATGGCAGACAATAGTGAACAAGGTCAATGCAGTGGGACACCATCCACGCACGAGGGACGACATCCGCAAGAGATGGAATGACATGCGTGGGAAGGTGAGGTCCATGGCATCCCGACACAACATTGCAGTCCAGAAGACTAGGGGAGGACCTCCACCAACACCACCCGACTACACTGATTGGGAGGAAAAGTTATTGGCCATCCTGCACCTGGAGGGACTCACTCGACTCACTGGAGGAATGGACTCAGGTAAGTCGTCTACAATTACCCCATATCCATCACACCTGTAATGCATGAACCACCCCATCCCTCCAAAAGCCAACAGGACCACTATCCCACCCAGCTCACATTCACAACACCCAGTCACCCTGCATGCCCACAAACCCACTAACAGGCCCACATCCCTCCCCCTGTGCACAGCCACCTACCCCTGCAAGGAATCACAAAGGCACTACACCACCCACAATGGATCTCCACATCCTAAGCAAAATGTAATGCAAACCTAAGAAAGGCACCGTGCATGGCCCCAAAGTGTAAAAACCTGCACAAAACAGCCCAGACCTGTGCAACCAATCCGATCATGCAATTGTATGAGACATATCCATTCCCCCCAACAGGCACCACCACCCATGCCACCCTGATGGACAGAACAAGGAGTGGCAGTGCCCCACAGGGAGACAGAGGCACCACCCAGGACACTGGAGATGGAACCCTGGACATTGACGAACAACCTGGCCCCTCACACAGTCCTGGACTGTCACCATCCAGAAGCCCCACCCAGGACACCACTGACACCTCTACCACCCCGGCCAACAACATCAGTCCAGGGCAGCCATCCCCACACCTGTGTATCCAGGCCACAGACTGGTGGAACACATGGACAGAGGCCACAGTCACCCCCTACCAACAGGCAGGAAGATGATGGCCCCAGTACAAGTGGTATCACCAGACCTGTGCAGGGGACACAGGCTTAGGGGGCTAGGCCCAGTCGGAGGGCATCAGTGGCCCAGGGGGAAGGCCACAGGATGGATGCTGCAGCCCAGGACGTGATCTCTGGGGTCCTGGGAGCATACCACCATACCCAGGACAGATTGGCCTAGATAATGTCCACCCTGGAGCAGAGTCAAAGGATGCAGGTAGCACACCACCAAGAGGCCATGGAGCAGTGGAAACTGCACAATGCCACAATGGCCACCATAGCAGGTGCGCTGCTGCACCTTGTCCCAACACAGCCTGAGGCCACTCACAGACCAGGAAGCCCCTACTACAGGCTAAGAGACAGAACCGGGCAACAACATCAGCAACAGCAACTGGACTTGTGCCACCATCTCAGGACACACATGAGACCTGCATCTCATCCCTTACAGGCCAACACCAGGCACCCAATAGATCCCTCAGGCCAAGATATGGGACAGGAACACCTGCCAAGACCAAGGCCCCCTCAAAGAAGTGACTCTGGCAAGAACTGTCCTCCAAGTGTCCCACTGAACCAACAACCAAACTGTGTAAAAACAACACCAAACACTGGAAATGATAGATGGACATACCACTACTGCCAACAAATGCTGCAACCATGTTGCCATATTGTACAACCACCAGTAGCCCATTCCCATTACTGTAAACTGCACGATGTAATCCCTGCACCAAATAAAACACCAGTTCACCAATTACAATGTTCCCTGTCATTATGTCGAAACAAATTGAAGTATGGATGCAACTGTCTTATAAATCATTTATTCTTATCTGAGTAGCAGGAATTGCACCCCACGCATAACATGTGGTTGTGCCAACAGAATTTTCAAACAATTTTACCCCTTCCTCATTGGGAGGACTTCCCCAGCTGGGCCTCGCAGATCTTCCTAAGTGGTTAAGTTTGGTTCACTATGTATATACACACTTATTTTTATTTTTTGTTTGGTGTTTGTAAAGGGGAGGTGATGTGATGTCAATTCAACTGTGATGTAATGTATTTATGTTTAAACATTTTATAACTCTTGCACGTAGCAGACGTTCAATGAAGATTCTGAGAGCAACAGCAGTTTCTGTCAGGATCTGAGCTGGCAAGATGTATCACATTGTGGGTGAACTGAACTTGGAATAATCCTCTCTATGCTTACCTTCTTCGTGAAGACTATTGATTTCACTACATAAGTTAAAGTACAAAAAAGCTAAGCACAGGTGGAAAAAAATAAAAGAACAACTGTACTGGTATCAGGAACTAGTGGGGGGATGAAAGGCAATTTAAGAGCAGGGAGGCGTTGGAGCTCAATTAAGTAATTGGGTGGAGAAAGTGATACACACAGCAGAAGGGGGTATAAAATGTAAAGTAAAACAAGTGTGTGAAGGAGATTAAAAAACACATGCACTCCTATGTAGTGCTGGAAGAAAAAGAAAAAAGCAAAAAAAACAGTGGGCTAAGCCAATGTCCTCTCTAAGTATTACTAATGTAAAAACGAGGACTTTGGAAAACAGACCATTGCAGCTTTGTGTACCCGAGGCCTAAAAGGAATAACCACTAAGTGCCCACAAGCTGCAAAAAACTAATTTAGCACCTATATTTTTCATTTATCTTTGACACTTGAAAGTATTGCCTGTTCCAGGAGGTGATGCTTCTGTAAATATTAAGATATGCAATAGATACCAAAGTTTTGCAAGAAGAAATGAAGGTAAACGATTATTACAACAATTATATGATATAAATTATTGTTAATTCAACAATGCTCCAAAGTACAGATATGATCATTGGCAATCTCATCTCCTCAGTGCAATGGTCATAATTTGCAATTATCTGTAATAACAAATGTGCCCAGTGCCAGAACAGAGTGAGATCCAGTCCAATTCAGAATCTGGTAAAGATCCTTAAGCCGGATCCGGAAGCCAGGTATTCCCAGTAAGACTTCGAGTCAGTATTCACTTTGTGCATTGTCTTAGCCTGGGGGGGGAGGATACAATTCTAAATGGATGATCAACTGTTTTTGTGCCCTTGTATGGATCTGTTGGAGCTCATACTGAGCACAGTTGGAGCCTCACAATCTTGGCTTGCCCTTTGGAGTAGATAACATACATCCAGTATATTTTTTTGCAAGTTGTGAAGAGTGGTACGAAAGCTTTTGTGGGCTTTTCCAAGCTCAGTATGTATGCAAGATGCGTAAATCTCCTCGTGCTCTGTAAGAAGGCTATATGTACAGGTACACTCATATTAATTGTGCTTATATCACAGAATAAAAATTCAATTTTGTCTTTTAATAATAATAAGTGTCTAGTACATCTGATTGATATCATTTTGAGAACCACTGAATAATGAAAGATTTAGTAAAAATCTGCATTGGGTTTGAGAGAGATCAAGATTTAATCATTAGTTAGAGGTATAGAAGTAGCATATGGCAGCTTCCGTAGTTTTGAAGGCCTAATTAAGAAGATAACATTTTGCAAGCAGCAATGGAAACATTATTTGCTTATTTTCCCCTTTAACCTGATTCCTTTTTCATGGGCAGCAAATGTAATGTTGAATGTTCTATTATATTTCAGGAGCAGAGCATGTTTCAAGTTTAGTTAATGCAACAATATTTGTTCTAGTTGCTGAGTTGCACAGGAAGATTCATGAAGCTTATGTGAAAGAATATTGGTTTAGATGAATGTACGTCATGAGAAAGGAACTGCAAGTAACAGATTATTCGAAAATTTATTAATTTAGCTGAACCATATGAAGTCATAGAAAGAAACAATGGACATTTGCTGTGAATATTTCTATATGTATAAAAACTTAGTGGTGCCATCTACAATGACTGGATGCTGAAATCAATGTCCAAGGGGTGCCCAACAGGAGAACAAATCGAATGGATTTTGGTTATTTTAATTAGTGATGAACTTTGGAACAGAAGTCAGTCTTTCTCAGAAACTGCTTGATGATAGTTCCCTTCTGAGCCTTCTTAGAGACAGTTAGGCCCCCATTCCAACATTGACGGGCGGCGGAGGCCGCCCGCTAATGTTGCGCGGCAGAAATACCGCTCCGCGGTCCAGAGACCGCGGAGGGTATTCCAAGTTTTCCCCTGGGCTGGCGGGCGGCCGCCGAAAGGCCGCCCGCCAGCCCAGGGGAAAACAACCTTCCCACGATGAAGCCGGCTCGTAATCGAGCCGGCGGAGTGGGAAGGTGCGACGGGTGCTACTGCACCCGTCGCGTATTTCACTGTCTGCTATGCAGACAGTGAAATACAAGCGGGGCCCTCTTACGGGGGCCCCTGCAGTGCCCATGCCATTGGCATGGGCACTGCAGGGGCCCCCAGGGGCCCCGCGACACCCCCTACCGCCATCCTGTTCCTGGCGGGCGAACCACTAGGAACAGGATGGCGGTAGGGGGTGTCAGAATCCCCAAGGCGGCGCAGCAAGCTGCGCCGCCTTGGAGGATTCCAACGGGCAGCGGAAAACCGGCGGGAGACCACCGGTTTTCCTGCACTGACCGCGGCCAAAGCGCCGCGGTCAGAATGCCCTGCGGGGCACCGCCGGGCTGTCGGCGGTGCTCCCGCCAACCGCGAGCCTGGCGGTCACAGACCGCCAGGCTCGTAATGAGGGCCTTAATGTCAGCTTAAGTCTGCTCTCTTACATTCTGTACTCTAAGTCCCCTGATGAGATTTCTCATTATAGTCTTAACTGCCCTATTCTGTTATGTGGTTCAGTAGTAATAAGGCCAACTAATTCTGAACTACTGACTTGTCCTATGTGCAGCTCGTGTTCTGCATCATCCTGATCAGCTGATGCTGGAAGAAGGCAAATGCTCTGCTTGACAATTCAAAAATGTCTGCTGTCCCATGAGGAGTACAACTAAATGTGGTTTCTTGTTTCCCTTTTAGATTAATCACTTACACCAGCATATTTTTTATAGTTAGTTACCCTAGTTAGATGTTTTCCAGATTATTTATGACTCCTTTTATTTTTGCGTTTGCCTGCATGTGTCAGTCCTTTCCCACACATGCAAGTCTCAATTCTGGTTAGTGTTAGCAGTGGCCCAGCTCTGAAACCTCAAATCTGAAATTGATTGTTACCATCATCCAATTTGACATCTGAAAACAATGTGCATATTGTGCTATTGCTAATGTATATTATTCTTTTGGAGTGTCTAACAGTATTGATGTTTAGTAGATTGAATTTTTTTCAGATGCTTTGGTAAGCCTATGGTTTTCATCTATGTTTATAACTTAGTTTTGCACACCATTTATTTGACATTGGTTTTGGGATTATAATACACCCCCTTCTGCTGTGTGTGCCACTTTATTCAGTTTGGAGGTTTTGATTTAGTGTTGAATTGTTCATGGTGTTTAATATTGTTTATGGTATAATGTCATTGGTGTGTGGGATTGTATGATTCTGATTACTGACTCCATCACCAGGTCCCCCTCTGAGAGTGAGAATTTGTGGTGGTGTCTCACCCAAGTGCTCACGGTTTCTGAACCTAAGGTGGGAAGAAGACCCCGCGGGTGCTCCAGCAGTTTAAATATTTGCCTTTAGACATTCACAGACATGTGTTAAGTGGGCAAAGTACTCATTTGGCTGTTTTAAGAGGCTTAAAACTTGTGAAATTCAGATAACAAAACTGAGGCGGTCATTATGAACATGGCGGGAAAGACCGCTGTGGCAGTGGTGAACAGAATTCCGCCGTCGGCAGTGAATGGAAACCCGCCAAAAATCACCAGTCCACCACTCCCCGTCATGACTCTGTCGGCAGGAATCCTGGACCTCTCCACCCCGCCACCGCCAATCACACCCACATCCCGCCCTCCAAATAATGATGCACAAATCACCTCTGCGGACAGTGGAGGCCGGACGACCATTGGCGGCTGCGACCGCCACGGCGGCAAGTGGACTCAACAGCAAGAATTGCACACATTGGCTAGGCGTATGAACCCACACACCTGACACATATCCAGAACCCCATAAGACACCCCCAGACACACCCCACAATCCCTTGCAATGAAAGCAGGACAAGAAGACGGAGAGGACCAGAGCCAGGCAGTGAACGCTAGCATACAGGACACGCACACCGACCCACAGAAGAGCACCCCTACCTCGTTCCCAGCCCCAACACCATTCCCCACACTCACCATGTCCCCCCCAAACATCCACGCTTCTCCGAAAGGGAGTTAAGGACCATTGTGGACGAGATCTTGAAGGTGGAGCCACAGATATTCGGGTCGAGGTGCAGCACACACCCATCGCAAGAAAAATGGAGCTGTGGCAGACCATTGTGAGCAGGGTCAATGCAGTGGGACACCATCCACGCACCAGGGACGACATCCAGAAGAGATGGAACAACCTGCGGGGGAAGGTCCAGGGCATGGCATCAAGGCACCACATCGCAGTGCAGAAGACTGGGGGAGGACCGCCACCAACATCACCCGACTACACTGACTGGGAGGAAAATGTACTGGCCATCCTGCACTCAGAGGGACTCACTGGACTCACTGGAGGAATGGACTCGGGTAAGTGATTTACAATTACCCCATATCCACCACACCTGTAATGCATGCACCACCCCACCCACACCCACTAGGACCTGCCCCCCACCCAGGCATCAGCCACTACATCCACCCCCCTGCATGACCACAAACCCACTAACAGGCCCACATCCCTCCCCCTGTGCACAGTCACCCACCCTTGCACGTAGCCACAATGGAACGACACCCCCCACCACAATGCAACCCCACACTGGCGCAAAATGCAATGTCACCCTCACAAAGGCACCCTGGAAGGCCACTGAAAGTAACACCAGCACAAAATAGCCCAGTCCTGTTCACCTCAAATGTTCATGCTCATGTAACAGACATGTCTATGTCCCCCAACAGGCACCACTACCCATGCAACCCTAACAGAAGGGGCAAGGAGTGCCAGTGCCCCTCAGGGAGACAGAGCCACCTCACAGGACACTGGTGAAGGATCCCTGGACACCAATGAGCAGGCAGGCCCCTCACACAGTCCTGGACTCTCACCATGCAGCAGCCCCACCCAGGAAACCACTGTCACCCCTACCACCCAGTCAAGACCAGCAGCCCAGGGCAGGCGTCCCCACACCAGTGTACCCAGGGCACAGACTGGTGGGATACAGGTACAGAGGCCACAGTCTCCCACTCCCAACATGCAGGAAGGCGAGGGTCCCAGTACAAGTGGTACTGCCAGACCTGTGCAGGGGACACAGGCACAGGAGGCTAGGGCAAGTGCAAGGGTTGCAGTGGGCCAGGGGGGAGGACACAGGATGGATGCAGCAGCCCAGGACGTGATCTCTGAGGTATTGGGGGCCTACCAACATATCCATGACAGGTTGGCACAGATTGTGTCCACCCTGGAGCACAGTCAGAGGATGCAGCAGGAACAACACCAACAGGCCATGGAGCAGTGGAAAGAGCACCATGCCACAATGGCCACCATAGCAGGAGTACTGCTGCAGCTGATCAAAAACCAGTCTGACACCCACACAGGACAAGAGGGCCCCACAACAGCACCGGACAACTAGCATCAGATCACCCCAGCAGCAGAAACATCCCAGGAACTACCCTCACAGGAAACACAAGGGCCTACCATGTCATCCCATGAAGCTCAACAGCAGGTGCCCAAACGGACCCTCAGGCCACAATATGGCACAATATGGCACTGGAAAGCCAGCTAAGAACAAGGCCCCCTCCAACAATTAACTCTGCAACAAATGCAAAGCAACCATCCCACTTAATCACCAACCACACATTGCTGAGAGGCAATATGAAATACTGTTAGACAAGATGGACCCATCAATACTACCAACAAGGCTGTCACCATGTTGGTCTTGAGGACACCCCACCCATACGACTGCCCATCACTGTAAATTGCACAATTCACTCACTTCAACCAATAAAACACTTTTCACACCTGTAACACTGTCCCCTGTGTTAAATTGTGAACAAAGTGGAGTATGGATGCAACTGGCAGAGAACAACTTTATTGTCGAATCTGTGCATGATGGGAGTCATGTGTGCCCAAATGGTGGCAAGGAAGAAATGCGTATATTTTCAGTCAGTACCATGCAGAAGTGGGACATGTTTCGCCTATCATTACAACCCCCCTATATGACAGAGCACACTGACAGTATTAGTCACTAATCCCAATGACAGGCCTAAATCCCACACAGTTACTGGAAGTAGAGCTGGTTCCTGGAATTGACATCTTCCCCTTCCTCATCATCACCATCACTCTCCTCACCTCTCTGAGGTAGCTGATCAGGACCTGTAGCACCCTCCACCTCCAGGAGGGGGATAGAATGTCTAGCAGCACGCAGCAGGCCACCACTGTTCTACACACCTTATCAGGCCCATAGGCCAGGGAACCCCCAGAGATATGTAGACACCTGAATCTAGCCTTCAGGAGACCTATAGTTCGCTCTATTCCCCTCCTAGTACATACATGGGCCTCATTGTAATTCCTCTCTGCATCCGTCCTGGGATTCCTCACTGGTGTCAGGAGCCAACTCAAGTTTGGATAACCAGAATCACCTAGAAAATGGTGCAATACAGACTTGTCTTTGGGATGACCCTTAGTCAGACAGGCTGGTTTTCAGCAATGTGTCAGTTACTGACAGGCACACTTACCTATGATCCACCCTCTGTCCTCTTGTAGTTGTTCCATCTTCTGTGGCACACTACTGTTCCTCAACACAAAGGAATCATGGACTGAACCTGCGAACATGGCATTCACATGTGAAATGTACTGGTCTGCAGTACATACCAAATGGATGTTCATGGAGTGAAAGTTCTTCCTGTTTCTGTACACCTGTTCACTCACTCTTGGGGGGATGATAGCTATGTGTATGCCATCTATGGCACCTATGACATGGGGTATGTTGGCAAAGGCATAGAATTCAGACTTGATGGCAGGTAGGTCAGTACTTTGGGGAAACCTCACATAGGACTGCAGGTGTCGGACAAATGCATTCAGAAGTCTTGTCAGTACCATGCTGAACATTGGCTGTGAAAAACCAGCACCCATGCCCACTGTCACTTTAAATGAGCCCATGGCCATGAAATGGAGTGCGGAGAGCACCTGCACTTCAGTTGGAATGGCATGCTGAGTACGATTTTCCGGAGTTAGTGCAGGATCCAGTAATGCACAAAGGTCCTGAATAGTTGCACGTGTGAGTCTGTGAGTGATTATGATCTGACACTCCACCATGGTCTCCATATCCACAAGTGGTCTGTACACCGATGGTGCCTTTCCTCACCACAAGGGTCGGTACCTACGAGGGGTTACAAAAAGGAGTGATGAAGACACATACATAGGCACACTTGTCATCATTTGTGCACTGCATTGTTCCTTGTAGTGTCTCGACAATAACTGCTACCTGACAGATATACATGTACATCACAAGGAGGGAACAGAGTATTTCATGTGTGCTACTTTACTGAATGGACAGAGGCCTAGGTGCTTCATGTGGCTAGTAGGGCCTGCATTGTGAGTAGTAATTAATTCTAGATGCGTAGGTGATGGCAAAATGCCTGCCCACTGTAGATCTGCCCTTTCGTTGTGGAAGTGACCTCATACCACTAGCGGTTGGCGTCACAGGGTAAGGCGGTGTTTACCGCTGGTCGCACCCTCATTGGCTAACATGGATGCCAATGGGGAATCCTGGCGTATCATGATCGCCGCCGGTGGTGACGGTGCATACTGCCGCTGACCGTACGCGCGTTCGTCATCGTTTGATCACTTGACTCCCTGATCTCGTGCGGACGGGTACTCCACTCTGTGTACTGCTGTGGCCTGCCTCTGGCTATGGATGTGACACTTGTTGCAGGGGAAAGGGCCCCGGCCTTCACCCAGGAGGAACTGGAGAAGCTAGTTGACGGGATCCTGCCCCTGTACGCGAAACTATACGGACAGCCAGAGGTACAGGTTAGTCTGGGTTGGGGGGGCACTGTGTGTGTAATGGATGATGTTGATTGCACATATGTGTGCACCTCTGAGCCTGCATGGGCCATGGTGCATGGCATGCTGCATGCGACTGTCCTGTAAGTCTGAGAGTACTGTCCGTCCCATAGTGGACGATTAGCCAGCTGTTCCTATCATGCAAGTGCCTGACCTCTGTGTTCCATTTCTGTGTCACCCTTTTAGGTCAGCGCCCACCAGAAGAGGGCACATTGGCATGCCATCACCAAAGAAGTGTGGACATTGGGGGTCTACAACCGGCGGAGCACCTACTGTAGAAAGAGGTGGGAGGACTTGAGGTGCTGGGTGCAAAAGATCAGTGAAGCCCAGCTTGGGAAGTCCTCCCAACGTGGAAGTAGTGCCCGTCGGGCACTGACCCCCCTCATGCGACAGATCCTGGCCATGGGCATAGTGAACGGTGTTGCCTGTTGGGTGTGTCTTCTGGGCGGGTGTAAGTCTGGCCATTATGTACCTGCATTCAGCTATTTACAAGTGTCTCTCCTGTTTTGTCTCCCCATCCCTGTTCTCTTGTGTTTGTTTGGTACAGCATCAACATCAGGCGAGGGAGCTGAGGCACCGGCAAGTGGGGAGGCAGCTGCCCACGGATTCTCCGAGGCAGAGACAACCAACGCCCAAGAAAACAGTGGGTGGGAGGGCGAGGGGAGTTCCACAGGGGAGGCTACTACCAAAGGAGGTAGTGACTCTGAGACCTCCTCCAAAGGGGGCTCCCCGGCGGTGGCGGACCCTAGTGCACACACCACTACTGTGACATCTTCTGGCACCCCCCATTCCATCCCCGCCCTCCCTTCTGCTCCCCACCGAGTTGCCCGTGCCCACCCACCCAGAAAGGTGGGTGTCTCCTTCGCCGCAGGCACCTCCTACCCTGCCCCAGTCAGCCCTGCTGCCCTCACAGAGGAGGCTATTGACCTCCTGAAAACCATCTCTGTGGGGCAGACAACCATTGTCAATGCCATCCAGGGGCTAGCATCAGAGGTGCAGCAGACTAATGCCTATGTGGTTGGCATTCACAGTGCCATGTCAGCTCTACAGAGATCTTTTCAGGATCTGGCCTCCTCTCGGACGGCAGCCAGTTTCCCTGGCCATTCTGTCCCCCCTCCAACCTCCTCTACCCCTTCCAGTACCCCACTCCCTTCACCCGTCCAAGGCACACATTCAGACACCCAGTCAAGCACATCAACACACAAGAAACACACTTCAAAACACAAGCACCACACCTCCCACCACAAGCATTCACACAGCCAACAGACACCTGCACACACAACAACGTCCACGTCCCCCAGTGTGCCCACCTCTTCCGCCTCCCTGTCTGTCCCCTCTACATCCACACCCTCATGCACTGCACCTTCACTCACTGTTGCTCATCTTCCTACACTCACCACAATAGCAGACAGCCATACATGCATCCCATACACCACACCTGCACTCACCACCACTACTGTGGTCAGCACATGCAGCACACTCACCAGACTTGCAAACACCCGCACAATATACCTCCACACTAGCTGTCTGTCTTCTCCTACTGTGTCCACCCCTCCTCCAAAAACACACAAACGCACCAAGACACCCACCCATCAGACATCTACCACACCACAGCATACTGAGCAGTCACTTGCACCCACTACACGCACCCCTACACCACATATACCCACACCCTCTGCCTCCACTCCCATGCCCTCATCCACTCCCACCCCAACTGCTCCAAAGAAACTTTTCCTCTCCCGTGCTGACCTCTTCCAACCACATCACAGCCCACCCCTGTACGCCCTTCACATTCCCGTGCCCCTTCCCCAGATAAGAAAAAGGCCCTGACTGAGCCTAGGCCATCTAGCTCCACCTGTTCCAAACAGCCCCTACCCCCTTCAAAGGACAAGCCCACCCCCCTGCACCTTCCAAACGAAAGTCAAAGGCCAAACCCCATAACAAAAATCCCCACCCCCACCACCCCCTGCCGCCTTCCGTGAGGTGCCTGGATGCCTATATTGTGCCCCATGAGGTGGAGTACCATGCACTTGTGGGAGTCAGGTTGGGCCAGTTGTGGCCCATGGCAATTGTCGACATACAGACTGGCCATTGGCCCTGTTTAGACTGTTTGGCTCAGTGAGCTTTGTATTAAAGTTTCTGTGTGGCCTGTGTTTGGGCTGCACACCGTCTTTTGTTTCATTTGTTATGGGTGTGGGGCATTTGTATGTACTATGGTCATGTTGGATTAGCCTTGTGTCGGGTAAGTACCTCTTGATGTGGGGTTTATGGGTTGTGCTGCTGTGAAGGGTTGGGGGGACGTTGCAGGGTGGGTGGGTATGTGACTGTGCCCTTTCTTCCCTTGTTCAGAAGGTTGCGGTATTTACCGTTGTTGTCTTCGTCGGCGGTCTTGGTCGTGGAGGTATATGGCAAGGAGCAGGGCTGGCATGATCTGCAGCTCTCTATCCATGTCTGCCGCTGCGTGTTCTGCGGGACTCCAGTGAGTGTTTCCTTATATTTGGTTTGTTTCCACCTGGCTTTGTGTGGCGGTGGTTCCCGCCCAGGAACTGGCGGCGTAATGGTAGTTCATAATTTGATGGGCAGGTTTGGCCTTTCCGACGGCCTGTGGGCGGACTCTGCCATCGTCGTCGGTACTCCTGTGCCAGCGGTGGGTAGTTCGCGGGATGCCTGACTTTCGTTTGGTTCATTATTTGGCAGTCCGGCCTGCTCCCCTGTTGGCGGTTTCTGCCGCCACGGCCGGCGGAGCGGAATGGACCGCCATGTTCAGAATGAGGGCCTGAGTCTGCAACAAGACCATTAAATAACTGAGCTATCTTATTTAAAATATAAATCTGTGGCATATGGGTTTCAATCCCTCAAGCAGGCACATTTACCCTCTGTGCTGCTTTTTAGTGCATCTAAGCTCTAATTAGAGATCACACACATGTAGCTCAAGCATGTGCATTAGTCATTGGAGATAATTTAACACTAGTTTACCCTGAAACTGGTTTGCTAAACACACATCTCTGCTATATGTGCCTTAACCCCAGTGTTTTCAGTCGGTGGGTCATGTCTATGCTCAGGACAGGCAAATCATAAAAAGTAGTTTGAGAAGGGTCCCAAGAGGTCCCTTTTTCAGCACCCAGAGATTGGACATATCTCTCACTAGCAAGTGCATTACCCGTCAGAGTTACCTTACAATTGTTATGCCCTAAAACCTGCTGAATGCACATAAATATCTGCAGTAGCCACTTTAACACTGGAATTTTAAGTAGGTTGGTCTTGCAAGTTCTCAGCATCAGCAAAGAAAAAAGAGGTGTTGAGAGGGCTTATTAATGAGCTCTGTTTTTCTATTGTCAAGGCCAAAACCCTCAAGACGTATAATGTGAATTAAAGAAGAGAAAAGTAAAACTGCGAGAGGATGGAAAGTGGTCCTGGCTCGCCAGACCTTACTAGCTAGACCAGACGTACCAGGAGGTTTAGGATCAAAAGGAACAGGGAACGAAGTATAAGGATTAGGAGGACAGAGACCAGGATGATCAAGAGCACCAGTGATAGGAGTGGTAGAGCCAGGTAGAACAGGTGGACCAAAACCAAGAAGACCAAGAGGACCAGGTGGACAAGGACAAGGGAAGTGTCCTTGAAGGATCAAGACTGGGAAGAGAGTTAGGAGAATGAGGAAGAGGAGGAGTACCAGGAAGAAGGACCAGGAGGCTGAGCGGTAAGATGAGAAGCGAGTGAGCCAGGAGGAGCAGGAAGATCAGTATTACTAGAAGAAGGACCAACCAGGAGGGTGATGATGATAATCAGGAGAAGGACCAGAAGCTGAAGCATGAACAGGATCAAGAGGACCAGGACCTAAAGGAGAATCAAGATCAAAAGGACCAGGAGACAGAGGAGTAGGATGAGGAGTGAGTGAGCCAGGAGGAGCAGGATTACCAGGAGAACTACGATAATGGTGAGGAGGACAAAAAGGACAACTCAGGGACAGAACTGATTCAGGATCAATTGGAGGGCAGCATGAAAAGAAGGAGCAGAAGGACAAGGAGTTGTACTTGAAGGAAGAGGATGAGCAAGACTAGTTGGAGATGGAGGCCAAGGTCATTGCATGTGCAAGCGCACCTGGTCCTTGGTAAGTAAACCTACAAGGGAACGCGTATAGGTCGATGAACCTTTTGATTCGCATGGAGTATCCTAGCTACAGTGTAACCAATGTTCATCAATAATCAATACACTAACCAATAATCATAAGCAAAACATCAATCAGCAGTTACCAATGTCAACATTCATGAATAACCAGAACTCAATATACGTTTTTAGCAATTTTATTTCCCTATTGGTTACAATACTAAGTCATGAGGTTAATTCAACTTTATTCAAATCAACTCAAGATTAATTCATTAGTGACCACCAACAACATAACCTAATCAGAACTTGAGAAAACATGCATTGCAATGCCTCAACATAAGCCAATAATGATGAATATGTTAACATGAGTAGCAGAGTTCAGCAAATCAGTCCGTCAATCATCTGGCACCGTATATGTCAACGTCTCAGAATAGGAACCCTACCTAACCCAAAT
Organism: Pleurodeles waltl; assembly: GCF_031143425.1. Classification (NCBI taxonomy): domain Eukaryota; kingdom Metazoa; phylum Chordata; class Amphibia; order Caudata; family Salamandridae; genus Pleurodeles; species Pleurodeles waltl. The sequence continues at coordinate 936,045,688 of NC_090442.1, read as the reverse complement.
TAACAGTAGCATGTGGGACTTTATGTGAAAAACAGTTTAGAACATGAATTTGGAAAAAAAAAATCTAGCTTTAGGAAAAACTATTTAGACAGCGCATTTGGTAACCTAGAAATAAAAAGCACAAAAAGTCAATCAGTCACATTGTCATAGCTACCTATCCACCGTATGGATCAGCAACAAAGTCAGTCTTCGTCTTCAGGTCATCAATCGATCAGCATCACATCAGGCTCTCAAGAACTTGATCCCAATGACAGAATCTCAATTCTCTTCTCCCCCAATATTGCATCAATTTCAGAATAAGGTCTCTCTCTGGACATCTGCACTTAACATCTTTCCTGCCTCTATTAGTTCTGAAGTGTTCTCCCATTGTCACATTATATCAAAGTCACCCAGACTATCCCTCAATTCCTAATTGGTCAGTTAATCACCAGTTATGACTCTATCCAATAATTTTAGTTTTCCAAATCTATGAATTCTAATATTACACAGTTCTCAAGGTGTCGATTGGTTCACTGTACAATGTCCTCATTATCCGGCTCGTCAGGTATCAAAAATGTTGCATCTTCTTCTCAAGTCAGTGTCTCCATTGTTCGAGTCCTGGGAAAGTACATCCCGTCTGCTTTACACAGTCCTTGATACATTTTTGATTCCATCATCTCCTGTCCGTCGGTTCATGCTTAGGATTTTTGCTGAGCAATTTTATTAAACAACAAGCGGTTCATGGTCAGTTCAGCTTCTATACATTGCGCTAATAATTCAGCTTCGGCATGAGGCCTGGCAAGACTAGGCCACAACTTCGACTAAGTTAACTCTACAATATAATGCAAAGCAAACATTATATATCTCAATATGACATACTACTACATTGTTTTAATACAGTTTCTACATTTCATACATGTCACTAATTTTATTAGTACATTTGTGTATCTTGGTGATCGCTCTCTGAGGGCACATTTTCAAACGTGTACATTAATTCTCTATATTATTTTATTTCTACATTTTATTATTATTCAAAATGCATAAACACTCATTAATATCTCTAATTAACATCTCTGCTTCAGCACATGCCACATGTATAGGGACAGTTTCTTAATTATAGAGGCCATACCTCATGTGTTTCTTATGTACTCTTCTTGGTCCATCACTTCTTTAGAAGCCACCATTCATTTCGACCTGCTTAAAAAATGATTAACTACCTCAACTAACTTAAACAGCAGTCATTTTTGTGTCCAGTCATGAAAACGAACACAGTATTACTATCACATTTTCCATTGTTACCTTTTTTTTGGGTCATAGTTTCTCAAAAATAGCGCATAAACTGACTGATATTGGCTCTAGTCTCGATGGCTTTGACTCTCCTGACCCCTCGCGCCGACCCTGCCCCTATGCCCCCTTTCTTCTACTCCTAATTCATAGGATCTTAGAGTAAACTTTTTATTACTTTGTTTTTTTGCTCGCAAATGCCTGTGCCTGCTGAGCATTTTTCACGTGCACGAACACCAAATATTAGCACATATAAATGGACGCTCACTTTTCCCAGAATGGAGCGCACAATTATAGGTTTGATTTTGTGACACAGGCCATATAACACTATCTTGGAACGGAGATGATAGCATGGGATGACGCAGAAAAAGAGGGTCCTACATATATCCACATATTAAGTAACCAAAATCGTATAATGTAGTGTGATTTTAGTAAAGAAAATAATGTACGAGGGAAATTGTGCCCTCGGAGTAGTTTGCCAATATTATAAACGTGCTTTATTAATCATGGAGAATTGAAAAATGTATTAATCTGTCATAATTGCAAATGTGTGTTATGATTTCTTATTGAAACTGTTTGTGCTTAGCTTAAATTTAGTAGAGGCTTTGGCCTAGTTGCCTGGTCTCAAATACTAACTGCGTGGGTTTTCCTTGAACTAATGTAACATATATTCTCGTTTAAAGTTGTATTTTTCCAGTAGAGATGACTAATACACTTATCTCCAAGGTTTCGTACTAGGCCAGTTTCATCCCCTTTGAAGCAAGGTCAGTCTCTGCAGGTGCGGACAAAGGAGGTACAGATATCAAAATAATTGGCAAGCCATGTTGCAACGTGTGTTCCAAGGCTCCAAGGACAATGTATGCATAAATGAGTGCTAGTAGAAAGAAATTTTTCATTGGTCAATTTGAAGCCACCATATGAACCCTCCAATGGAAGACCCTGCAGAATTTGGAATGTTTCTTACTTAAACCCACTGGACAAAGAGAAGTCAGCCATTTTTCCTTGATGCCATCTTTGAAGCCGAATGCCAGACGCCATCTTAGATGACATCTTGATGCCCTTTTCTCTATTACTGAGAAAGAGACATGCAGTAACTTTGCCCATTCTCCTTGCTGCTGCAAGGAAACTTGCCCTTAACTTTGCCCCTTTAAAATTCTGCCCCATGCTGGTCGAACCGGTACCTGAAGGATGAAGACTTTCTTGAATGCTGAATGTAATTGGTAATTATGAAAGGATAATTGTATTATGCATTGTGTTTCCTTTTCTTTTAGGTACCAACTGCTATTTTTATAGGGCCCGAGTTAGAAGTTTTCCAAATTTGTGTTGACTAAATTCGTTTTGCATGAAGCCCCACATGCCAATGCTAATTAGAGGTTAGTCGAGGTATGAACTTGATGCACCATGCTGAATTGAAATCTTGTCATGCTGACTGATGTATGAAATTAGTCAAATTCAGTTGCTTATATTAGTGATTTGTATTGCCATAACTGAATGTACTATTATTCAGATATTTTGTAGATTGCGTTTCTTCCGCCGCTATGGACAGCTAGTAATGTTAATATACATATATCATTTGGTTTTGAGACTTATATACATTGTGCTAGCTTTGTTAATATAGGGAAATAAATTCACTAACTTTTAATAAACTGGTGTAGTTATTCATGACTGAAAGGTCATGGCGCGTCGAATTACCAACTGTTATTGATTCCTAATGAGTTATTTTGATTCATTAACTGAGTATTGACTATCAACTACAATAGTTATTGATTATTGATTTAAGTGACCCGACTATTCAAGGATGAGGAGAGCCCAACTCGGCTAAAAGGTTCACCGACCACCAACGTGTCCAGGTACGGGTAATTTATAAGGGCTGGACGCGTTACTACATGCACTGGTCATGACAGCAAATAAATATTACAGAGCGCGACTGCCTATTGCAACTCACGTAAGAGACAACTATGATAATTATTCAAGATAAATTATTTAAGCTATGATCTACTTTGTACATGCTGAAGAAGTTCTGCGAACGATAGATATTGACTAGAAGTATGGCTCAAAGTAGTGTACAGAGACCGACACACCACATTGAAATGTAGGGGCCCATATTTAGAAGGAGGCATAGCACTACAAAACGTGGCATTACACCTCCTTGTACATATGGAGCAGTGGCTAGGGCCACCAGAGCGTCATGGGGCACAGTGGCATCTTTTAATTTTTTCTAATAAGTATTATTAATTTACCCTTTCAAGATGACTGATGAACATTTTGGAATGGTAAATTAAAAATAAACTATTGGTGAGCTGCCATGCACACCATTGATAGCAACTGGACAGATAGTGCAAATGCTTGCCATTGTGATTGATTTCACCTCACCGTCACTCACTCGCCTTCCCGTTGCAGGATCTTTGTAATAATCTCTCTCAATTCTTCAGCAACAAAATCACCACTTACAGCAGCTTCAACCCACAACCAGACCTGACAAATCTCTCGCCAAACAACTTGTGATCTTATCCAAAGGACCAATGCTAACCACATGACCAGTCATCACTCCAGAAGAAACCGCCGCAACCATGCAGCCCTTCCATTCTAGGGCCCTATTGCACCCCTGCTCCCTTCATTCCTACTCAGGTTGACTGCAAATCATCAGTAGCATGTTCACACACATTCTTAATGCCTTCACCTCTTCCATGATCTTCCAGATAATTGGAATCACACAACTGTCTTCCCAGTGTTGAAGAAACCCTCCACTTTCCCTTCAATGCTCACCAACCCCAGGCAAATATATTTGCTACCATTCCCTTCCAACGTCCTAGAGAATTATCAATACATTGCCCACTACCTCAAACACCACCAATTCTACAACACTATTCATTAATGTTTCAGACACAACCGCAGCATGGAACCTGCCCTCATCACTGTCATGAATGACATCCGCATGACTCTGGGCAGAGGAGCACAGTGACCCAAAGTCTCCTGGACTTTGGGTCACATTTAACATGGTTTCCTGCCCCATCCTCATACAACATCAGAATCCAAGGCAACACACTTGAGTGGATCTGCTCCTCCCTAACTGAAAGGGTCCCATAAGTCATCCTGGCTCCATGCAATGCAGACACCCCATCCTGATCTGTGGAGTTTCACAAGGATCCTCCCTAAGCCTAACACTTTTCCATGCAAACATGATCCCTCCAGCCAGCAACATCTGCTTTCACAACTTCAATGTCCTCACCTGCGTTGATGACCCACAACTCATTCCCTGCTCATGGACAAGACACCCAGTACCCAGAACAAGTTCAATGCCTACATGACTGAAATCACCCATAGAAAGAAGACAAACAGTCTGAAGCTGAACATCGGAAAGACCAAAACTGTGATGTTTGGGAAGATGTCTTCTCTATGGGACACCACCTGGCAGCCAACTGAGCTAGGATAAACACCCAACCCCACCACCAATGCTAAGAACCTCAGGATCCTCATTGACAGTAAATTCAACATAATTGCCCAAGTCAGTGCTTTCTCTGCCTTATGCTCTCATACTATGAAGATACTGAGGAAGGTTTTCTAATGGCTCCCAATCGGCCTAGAAAGCCATTCCACTCACTCTGGTCACAAGCAATCTGCACTACAGATACACCCTCTGTACCTGGATCAACAAAAACTCATCAGAAGGCAGCAGACCATTCAAAACTCAGCAGCCAGAATCACTTTCATCCTCGCACGCTGCACTTGTATCACACCACACCGGAAGGAGCTCCGCTGGCTCCCTATACACAAACACGCCCAATTAAACTCCTTACCCAAACTTTCAAGGCACTATATAACACTGGCACAGCATTTCTCAACAATTTCATCTGCTTTCTCAAACTTTCCAGACACATCCGCTCGTCATAACTCCTACTAGAACACATTCCATGCATATGTTAAACCAGTATACTCTCTGGAGTGATAATACTCTGTACAATCTGCATAACATAATAGGTTCCTATAGTCCTATAGTGTCCTAGAAAACTGTGAATAAGGGAAAAGGTGGTGACAAGAAGGGGAGCAGTAGGAGAGCACCACCTAAGAGAAGGGATACCATGAAGAGAGAACGTTAAGGAGCAACAGAGAGTGCAAAGCGGGAAACAAGAGCAGCAGGGGATTATGGGGACATAGTAGTTAATAAACACAGTTTTGAACTCCTAAGGCAAGCTCACTGCTCTGCTCCCATAACACAATACAAAACAAATGACCACAGTAAAATCAGGAGGAGAAAAAATCCTTATACTGCACAAGGAAGAATACATATTTAAACCAATGAATATTGTTAAGAACGCCACATGGGAAGCTAATAGCAAATCCAGTGAACCAATGCCATGAGCGGAACAAAATAAATTAACACAAGTAAGTGTAGACCCAAAAGCCGCTCATTGTTTAATATATACAACAGGTCTTCAACACTAAAGATTTAAAGTTGGCTGTAGTGCAGCCTTGAAAATTACTGCTCAAACTGCACTCAAACGGCCTACTAAATAATAAAGTGCACCTTGACCACATGCAGGGAAGACCTTTAACAGCCATAAGCATGGGTTGCTTGTAAAGCATTGTGATTGGCTGTCTTAAAAGTTGCAGGACTTCTCTTGCACATGCACCTCATGCAGGTTTTCAAAATAAAATGTGCCAACTTTGGAAATAAAGTGGATACAAATACTGCAAAATGTAAATTTTGCGAGAGAAACCTACTTCAAAACTCTACATTTAGTATGTTTATTGCCCAGCAACTATTTTTTGCTGGAAATTCTCCCACAAAAGCTGTTTTATAGGAAGCGTCGCCGAAGTAAAAATTATGTGATGTTCGACATCTTTTCAGCTTCCTTAAGCTCTAGTTATGGCCTTTTCACAACCTCCCAGTGGAAATCTAAATCTGCATGGTCTCAATTCTGACCAAGGGACATCCAATTATTGTACAGAGAATTAGCCGGTTGTGTGTACAGGCTTCCCAAGTAGGTAGAGGGTAAATCAGGTTTGTCTTGTCAGAAGTGTTTGCTATACATGAAGAGAATCGTGAGTTCTAATGCTGAGGGAGTGAAAATCATGTGGTTGAAGGCCCTGCTGGCGTGCTTTGCCAAAGGATGCGAGTGTACTGATGATATTTGACTCTTGTGCAAGAGAGGCGGTAGAGTGGTGGAATGCTTGTGGTGCAGTGTTGTGAGAAAATTGTGGAATTATTGGTGTGGTTGGCATTACGGTATGCGTAGGTGGTAACCTGATGTTATACTTGGGGCATTTTGGGACAGGGAGGGATTTCCTGTAGTGTAGCATACCTGGTGGAAGGGTGAAGAATTGTGTATGGTATTGCGGGATAGTGAGAGGAAATTTGAAGTGGCTGTTAGGATTTTTTAAATAAAAAAAAAGGGTGATGTAGCTGGTGGCACTGTAGGATTAAAAGGGGTAAGGTAATGGGCCTTCAGGGATTACTCATGATGGGGCTTATAAAATAAGTAAATTGCTTAGATTTTGGGGGACCTGCATGTTGTATTGGACTTTGGCCCAAAAATGGTATGGAACAATGTGACTTTTATTAGGGTTAATTACTTTGTGAGTCACTCGAGCTTTCCAATCCCGTCTAAATATAATATCCAGCACTGAGCCTGTCCTATGTGCGGGTGACTACCTCTAATACAGACCCATGGTTCATCAGCAGCAATGGTTTATCTACATCCTCCTTAAAATGTCCTTCCGTTAGTCTATCCTGACATAATGCTTTTGTTGTTCAATATGTAGCGTACAGGAATGATTTGGCACACATTTGTTGATCATGTTGTAGAATGATCCTAGCGGAGTGAAGGTATCTGGAAATGATTTCAATGTGACGAATGCCAGCCGAATGTCACTGAATGCCCTGCTATATGCTAGATAATAGCTTTTGGACCATTCTGTAATATGCGGGTGGTGGTTTGAGATGCGTCAGTAGTACAAATCTACTTTCACATGTTAATGCAGGAGGGAATCACGTTAATGCTACTGTCATTAATTCACAATCTTCGGAGGGAAAGCTAGTAGTAACAAAACCACACGATCTTTGTTTACAACAAAATTACAAAGAGAGGCAGCAAAGCATTGGGCCCTAATCGAATCGGAGTTAGTTTTGCGTCGAATTTGCGTCGAAAAAAACGACGCAAATTCGGCGCAAACGGAGTATAAATATGCCCCTTAATTCGTTTTACATGTGTTGATGCACTTAGTGTATTCACTTGGGGGCATATTTATACTCCGTTTGCGTCGAATTTGCGTCGTTTTTTTCGACGCAAATTCGACACAAAACTAACTCCACATTTATACTTTGGCGTTAGACGCGTCTAGCGCCAAAGTTCATGGAGTTAGCGTCATTTTTTGGCGTGAACACCTTCCTTGCGTTAATGATATGCAAGGTAGGCGTTCCCGTCTAAAAAAATTACTCCCAGGCATGTGCGTGGTATTTATACTCCCGGGCAAAAATGACACCCGGGAGTGGGCGGGGCAAAAAACCCTGCATTTGCGCCTGAATTTAACGCCTGGGTCAGGGCAGGCATTAAGGGACCTGTGGGCTCAGAATGAGCCCAGAGGTGCCCTCCCCTGCCCCCAGGGACACCCCCTGCCACCCTTGCCCACCCCAGGAGGACACCCAAGATGGAGGGACCCACCCCAGGGACATTAAGGTAAGTTCCGGTAAGTATTTTTTGTAAAAACAAATTGTGGCATAGGGGGGCCTGATTTGTGCCCCCCTACATGCCACTATGCCCAATGACCATGCCCAGGGGACAGAAGTCCCCTGGGCATGGCCATTGGGCAAGGGGGCATGACTCCTGTCTTTGCTAAGACAGGAGTTATGTTAATGGGGGATGGGCGTCGTAAAAAAATGGCGCAAATAGGGTTGAGGCGATTTTTTTGACTCAACCTGACTTGCCCCATTTTGAGACGCCCATACGCCATTTTCCCCTACGCCGGCGCTGCCTGGTGTACGTGGTTTTTTTTCACGCACACCAGGCAGCGCCGGTCGGCTAACGCCAGCTAACGCCATTCTATAAATACGGCGCCCGCATGGCGCTTCAGAATGGCGTTAGACGGCGCTAATTTTTTTGACGCTAAACTGCGTTAGCGCAGTTTAGCGTCAAAAAGTATAAATATGGGCCTAAGTACCCTGTATGTCTCACAGAATGGGACCCAAAGCAGGTGTTGCAGTCGATTGGGAAGGTAAAGTTGGCAGAGAAGACATCGATTAAAGACTTTGGGGCATATTTACAAGCCCATAGCACCACCGGGCCCTGCACCATATTTACAAGGTGGCGTTAAGACACTTTGGCCCTCATTACAACCCTGGCGGTCGAAGACCGCCAGGGCTGTTTCGGAGGAAGCACCGCCAACAGGCTGGCGGTGCTTCCCATGGGATTACGACTGCGGCGGAAGCGCAGCGGTCGCACTGCCGGGGCCGGCGGTTTCCCGCCACAATGGCCCCGGAGGTTGTAATCCACCAGGGCAGCGCTGCATGCAGCGCTGCCCAGGGGATTACGAGTCCCCCTACCGCCAGCCTTTTCCTGGCGGTTTGAACCACCAGGAAAAGGCTGGCGGTACGGGGCACCGTGCAGCTTTTCACTGTCTGCTATGCATATGCTATCCATTTGGAGCCGGCTCCTGTGTTGCGGCCGAGATCCCCGCTGGGCCGGCGGGCGGAAACTAGGTTTCTCCAAATGGCTGCGGCGGGGGTGCGGCTGCATTGGCGGCCGCCCGGCGGGCCAATCTTGGCGGGCGGCTTCAGCCGCCCGCCAAGTTCGTAATGAGGGCCTTTGTGGCCTAACGCCGCCTTGTAAATATGGGCCCCACGATGCAGTTTTCTGCAGCGGATGTGCGTGCAATCAGTGTTGCTGTGGGCGTTCCAACGCAACACCCATTGCTTTTTCACACTGCCCCAGATTTACAAGGAAACACAAATCTGAAGCAGCGCCAAAAACTAAGTGCTGCAACGAGGAGAAATACTTTTATTTCTCCTTGATTTTGCTTTTCCTATTTGTACAACAATCTGCAACACATAAAGGGAGAGCAAAAAAGCCAGTAATTATTGCGTATGTGCAGGAAGGTGTCCCTTACTGCACATAAACAATCAATAAATAATGATGATTTTCTACTTCTATGTGTGCTGCATTCTGCAGCACACATAGAAGTAACAAATCGCCATTAATGATTGTTTATGTGCAGGAAGGGGCCCCTTCCTGCACATAAACAATCATTTCCTGCAACAAAGGCAACCTTGCACTATGGTACAAGGGTTCCTGCATTGGCGTTAGGCAGCTAAATTTAGTGCCAGTGCTAGGGGTACCACAGGGGTGCACCATATTTTTGCAAATGCGGCGCATTCCTGCATTTCTGAAGTCGCGTGGCGCTGCCAATTTTGGCACAGCTCCATGCTGTGCCACTTTTTTGTAAATATGCCCCTTCATTTCCAACTTTCTACTGTTGTTCTCATAGCAATAGGTCTTAGAGTAGCAAATGGGAGCTTAGTAGAGACATTACTAAGCCCTTGTGACACAGAGCACTTAACTGATGCACTTGCATTGGTAGCTCGGTCAAGGTATGTCCGTCAACACATCGTTTGCTAGTGCTGCAGTTGCATGCATAAGTGACTCAATCTCATCTGGATGTCTGATACAGGAAACTGTTCATGTAAATGCCTAGAAGTTTAAAGAATGTCCCCTTACTGTATCTCAAGTGTATAGTTGCACAGAGAGTAGGGAGCATAAAGAAACAGAAATATAGGGTGAAGGTTAAGTAATGGGGAACCATCCTAGAGCCTTTGATAGTGACTATGAAAGCACTTTAGACTCTAGAAAGGTTAGGTGAGATTAAGTTAAAAATGGGAGAAAGTCTCTCTCTCTGGAGAAATGGTGCTGTGAGTCCATTGCTGAACAAACTCTTCTATATGATGGTTGACCTCTATGGGATTTCTGGGGACACGATTGTACATCAGAATATTTATTAACATATCATTTTTTACCGTAATCAATAACAGTTCACTAGTTCCAAGCACAATTGGTGGTTGATGCCCCTTCCAGTGACTGACTTCCCACTCTGCCTTTGATCTTGTAGTGCAGGAAAACTTCACAGGAATTGAAGCTCTGTGTAATTTTGAATTTCACAGGACGCATGGTAAGGAAGGTCATTTTCTCCAATGCAATTCTTTGAGATTGTCCCAGACTAGTAAGCGGGATTAGACCAGTTTAGGCAATCGGCACAAATGTTTTGGCATCTGCACTAGTAGTATCACTGATTTTCTTAGACAATTGTCCTGCTTTACCCAAATAATGTGTGGATAGTAATGAGAGAAAATTGTCTACCATTAGCCACGCAACAAGATGCACCATTATCCTTCTTGGACTGAACTTGTTCATCGGAACTGAGAGAGGTGGCATGCAGGTTTGAACCAAGACACAAAGAATACATTGCTTTCGGTGCAAAGCCTTCATGCTATTTCACCACAAGTTACAAAAGAACTGTAATGCTGGTAGATTTACATTTCAGAAGAAGAGGAGTTTATATTCTCGAAACATATACCTACGACTATGCAGATGGAAGGAAAGCTGCTGGCAAATGGATACCAAATGCTAAACTCAATCTTCTTGGTCATAAATGACCAGCTATGAAAATACTTAGATGATTCTAATCAACCTGGTACTACGAGTGAGAAAGAAGATTATAAGTCACAGTGACTGTGAGACCTCACCAAGTAATAATGTCACTATTCTGTATCAGGTCGAGCTAGGTTTGTTTAATTTAAACTTTTGCTCAGTCCTGGGTAGCTGTGCCAAAGGGCTGACAGGCTTAACCCAAAGGAAAACAATGTAAAGGATGCATTAGCACCAAAACTGACAATAAGTAAGAAACAAGACACAATAGAATTCCACTCCAATTTATAATTATAACGAATAGTTTTATCCTGAAATAGACACTAAAACAGGAAACATCTGACCAAGGGAACCAGAATAATGATTTTTTAAAGGTTTTCATAAATTACTGCATTTCTCTCAAACATTTTCATAAATCACTTCTTTTCATCAGTAGTGGTAGTCTATGAGCCTCAAACGTGAGGGTTGGGTCCAAAGTCAAAGTTTCAGGCTGACGGAGATGGAGCACTAGTGAGATGCAGGGGCCAGGTTGATCCTTATTAAACTTCTATTTTCACACTTAGAAACTTCTCTGGTTCTTTTTCTTGTCGACTGGCTTGTCGGTGGGATCCTCTGCAGCTTGGACCTGGTGGGGAGCTCAACGTCAGCAAATAATTGAAGTTCAGTGATCAATTATGAGACTTGCTTACCAATGAGAGTTTGAGGCTATCCACAAACTGGCAAAACCATTCAGCTGGTGCAGTCTTAAAAAGAGGCTTTGACAATGACAGGGAGCTGAGTACCAGCAGTGTGATAGCCTCTGGTTCTTTTTCAAAGACCGTTATCTATGAGCTCTAGGCCCACAATTTGCAGTTCATTTAGGAGAAAGAGTGCATTCTAGTACCAGCTAATGGTCCAGAACCTGTGGGATAACTTTTGGAGGTTAGAACTTGATCTCCTGGCTTCACCACCAGGGTTCAGGGTTAGTCTATGTGTAAATGGACAGCTGGGCACTTTGCAGATGTAGTCCTTCTTTAGGTTTTCTATTCCTCGAGCTTAACAGGAGGCTAGCCAACTGACTCTTGGAGTCCGCACACTTGTCCTTGGCACAAGTGGAAGCAGGTCTGGGCTGTGTGGTCTCTCGCCATTTTTACAGCAAGATCAGCCTTCTCTTTCTAAAGTCATGTCTTGGTTTAGCAGATGCAGTCCATTGTGGTGCCCCTTTCTTTCTGAGGACCACAGGTTCAGCAGGTTCAATCCTTTATCTGTTCTTTCTGAGTTCAGTGGTATTCTGAAGCTGGCACTGAGTGATTCCACTTTTAAACCAGTTTTTGTGTTTATGGGTGGGGGACTCATTAACCAATGAGAGTAACAGACCCACATGCAACTCTTCCTACTCTTACATAACTTCCTGGGGGATTGGCACTAATCAGTCACACAGTGCATCTCTCTGCCCACATCTAAGATGGCAGAACCTTTATTCCCTTGGCCAGAGTTGTGGGCACACTACTGAGGTGTGTTCAGTAGAATAAGCAATTCTTCCTGTAAAACCAGTACTGCATCAGGTTTGGCCCCTCTGGAAGAGATGTTGCCTGCCCACCTGGACAAAGGAGAGGGCAGGCTAAAGTGTGACCCACATTTGCCTGTGACAGGCTGCTGATCCTTGGACGCTTGGTCATTTGCAGCCACAGGCCACCGGTTATTCTGTCAGAAGGTCACACCTCTTCCCATGAACAGGCCTTTTGTTCCCCTTCCCTGGGAGCCATTCACACCTCCTGGCAGGAGGGCAACTGCCTGTCTCAGGTGACAACTGCTGTGGTTCTCAGAATGGCTACTAGATCTTTTGAGTAAGAAAGGGGTAACTTTCTAAAGTAACCTTTATGTAAAGAGTTACTTTACATCTGACTTTAGCGCTATGTTGGGTTTAATGTAGCAATGAATTTGATACCATGAAGTACTATATTAGGTGACCTCAAATGGAAGTTAGTACTAAGAGGTTGGGCTAGCTTAACTCCATGTGAGCCAATGAGACTACCAGCCTTGCTACAGGAAAAAAGACAATTGTGAATTTGCATTGTCCGGACACGCAAAACATAAAAGAAACATTCTTTAAATACCCTGCACCCTGACTTCTGGCCTTTTAAGGCCGCCATAGTAGTGACATTAAAAGTACGTTTTAGACTTGGCAAAAAGGATTACTTTGCCACGTTGATGTCAAGTTGGTAGTTTAAACGTTGCTTGAGTAGGCTGCAGCCATGCTTTTAATTAGTCACTGCAGTGGTGGCACAATGAGTACTACACTACGTTAGTGACATTTAAATTACAAGCCCTACGCACAATGTGCACCATATACTAGTGACCTAAGGTCAGTTAACTATGGCAATCAGGTGTTAGCAAATTGCACATATACTTTGTGGGGTCAGAGCTCATGTACTGGAGTCTCATCAGCAGAGCCCAGTGCACTTCAGAGTCAAACAACCAGCAGCATCATCCAAACATTTGGGGGGTAATTTTGCAAAAAAAAAGTCATTTCCTTACACCATGCACAAAGTAAATGTAAAGCCTTACACCTTTAAATCGTTTTCACACCTTCTATTAAAAGGTAAAAGGCAAAGCTGTAGCATGAGGCTGGAAAATATGCAACCTTCCAAACAACTACAATCACTGTGTCCTACTCTGAACACATAGAGTTTCACAAACTGTTCACAGCAAGCTGTCACAACCACAATCTGGGACCATGAGGCAGTCACCCACTGGAAAGAACTGCCTGAAGGAATAATTCCAGTTCTTCTGACAAGCACTGTTCTCTCAGGTCCATCTCTATAATGTATAGGCTTCAACCCTCTTTACAATAACCTCAGAATAAGCATACCAAATCTCATGAAGCACCTATACGATACAGCCATCAGTTCTTGATTTCTGTGAGCTAACTAAAATCATATGTCTGAAAATAATATTTTTCAGTTCCAGAGCTCTAACTCATGTTGATCTGAGTGCACTTTTTTTGTCAGCCTAACCTTTGCAACTATGTGAGGTTTTGTATTCATTTTATCCAGAATGGCTTGCACCTTTTGTTCGTCATTACTGTAATTGAACTACATTTTCAAATTTTTAAAGAAGATGTGTTGGAGTTAACATGGTTTTACATTACCAACATCTTAACCTTACTAACTTACTCACAAACAGTCTCTCACCTAAAAGTTCTCAGAATGACCGCAATGCCTCCACCTCCAGTCCTAAATAATGTATGTATGAACTTCTGGACAACCAAAACCTTCTGCCCTTTGGATCTCTAAATATCTCTACAGGGAAAGAAAATAGTTAAGAATTATGGGGAAAAGTGGAGACAAGCTCCTTCATCTTCCAACCTACTATACAAAAGAAACATTGGCAATGTTAAGGACACCGATTTCAAATCTTTAATCACCAAGGCCAGAAACCGCGGTAAACCACTATTCAACATAGATATAGAGATGAACAATCCCCTCCACTCTATTAGACATGAAGACCTTTCTGACAAATAGGTTTTTAATGTGGTGAGTTCTGAACTGCACAGGTCCTTACTTTGTTCCCTTAAAGGACTATTTAAGCTGTCTGATATTCTGGAGATTGGACATCTTTATAAGGCAGACTTGTGATAGACTACAGAAACTTTTGTCAACATTCTCGATCAGGGTCCCTACCAAAATTAATGGTCCTGGACGCAAGGCAAACTTGGAGGAGATTGCTCGTATAGCCAGGAGACTCAATAGTGCCTTTACCTTTCAGGCTGTGCTCCATGGTGAGATAAGGAGTTGGTGGCTGTATCTTCTGTCCTGATGTGCCTGCTGGTAAAGCGTCCAAGAAAGGCAAACCACAGTGAACATGCAGATTGTTTTTTTGCCCTTAGAATTCTACATCAAAAAAGCAGAAGGCCATGGAAATGTTGAATTATCCTGGACTGGAGAAGGTTAATTTAGAAAATGGCTGTCTGAAGCGTCGGGCTGGGCACTTTCACTCAGAAACCACCTGGAAGCTTGTAGGCTGTCAGTGGTCTTTTTTTATTAGGCAACTTTGGGACTGAAGAGCACTTCTAACATATATTTTGACACATTGCCTGCACCTCTTTAAAGGAGGCTGGGAATTTGGTTAGCCTGCTACTAGATTTTGCCTGACATCTTACTTGAGGCAAATCTATGCCTTTCAGAGGTGCCCACTTGTCACAAGACTACCCTAATCAGTATGGTTAGAGGGGGACCAACCATCCCCAGGTACCACTGAGGAAGTGGTGAATCTTGGCACTTTGACAGATATTAAAAAATGTTAAGATATGTCTCTGGCTATCTGTGAGAATTTGGATTACTGGTTGACTGGGGTGTGAGCCTTGGTCAAGCACCAATCACAATTCTCGTCAGGGTAAGGCACAAGCACACCCTAAATTAACCTGAGCTCAACCCTCTAGTAGCCTGGCACAGAGTAGTCAGACTTAAGTTAGAGGCAATTTGTAAAGTATTTGTGCAACACTTCAAATAGTAAAACAGTGAAAACACCACCCAAACAGGATCCTACACTAGGTTCGAAAATAGAACTGAATTTAATAAAAAAAAACAAACAACAAAACTAAAATCCAATCAGTAGAACCAGAGTTATGATCTTTTAAAGAATAAACTGTAAAATAGTGCCTAAAAGCACCAAGCGACAACTGCAGCTATTTGGTCACTCTGGACTGGGTCCAAGCCAAAAGTTCAGGCTGACCACAATGGAACGTGGGAAGGATACAGTCCCAGATTACTCCCACTGAAGTTTTACCTTCTCAACTTTTTTTCCAAGAGTCCCATTTGCATGGGAGAGGGTTGCGGTGAGCAAGGAGAGCATCATGGGCGTGTCAATGTGGTACAAAGAGCAGGCCGGGTGGGCTGGTGCTTCATGATAATGATTCCATTTGAGTGGTTGATGCTGCAGTGTGAAGATATAGGTTTGCGGCGGCTTGTGCTGATTGTTGGTGTGAGTGGCACGGTCTTGGTGTGAACAGACCATTCATGGTCATAAAGAGCCCAAAAGCTTTATTTTAAGAGCGCTGAGCCACACCAAAGGTGCATCACTTTGGGTCAAGAACTCTCGATAGCTGGGTCCAGGAGCTGGTTGGGAGGCCTTTTATGTCCCTGAGGACCAGATCAGGTGGCCAGCAGACTAACCTTTGAGTTACTTGGGGTTCCTGGGTTCAAGATGAAGATCCAGGTCCAGTCCTTCTTCCTCAAGCAGGAAGGCAGCAGGAGAGAAGTTCCTGAGGAGCAGCAGTCCAGCAGAGTGGTAGTCCTTCTAGCAGCACTTCATACCTTCTTCCTGGCAGAGTATCCACAAATCCAGAAGTATACTGAAAAGGTGGTGTCTGAGGTCTAGTATTTATACACAGTTGTGCCATTGAAGTGGGAAGAAGCTTCTAGAGACATGCTTTTTAAGTGCACAGATGCCCTGCCTTTCTGGCCCTAGCTGCAGACTAACTAAATGGGGTATGCTGCTCTTTGTGCGGAGACAGGACACAGCCTAATCAGGTGTAATTGGGGCTGGGCCCAGCTCCTCCCTTTCATCCTGCCAGTGATGGCCCAACCAGTCACAACTAGGCAGAGGTGTAACGGACATCCCCGCAGCCCCCACAATACTGGGGTTGGCAACTTTTCAAACATAAAGGTGAGCCATCTCAGCTTGTCAGCTCAAGGGAATGGATATTTTGATGAGTCCCCTGACCATTCCTTGCAGAGGGGCCCATTGAGTTTCCTTATGCCACTGCACCTAAGCTCCCCATTGTGTGTGGATATCTAGTAAGAATACACAAAGCCTCACTGCTAGCTACACCATGTCATGTGACCAGAGACACCAAAAGACAGCCTTAGGGTGGTCACCCCTAATGTTTTGCCTGCCTTCCTCCACTTTTTGTACACTGTTTCTGCTGGCTTTTAGACTCTGCGCACTTTATCACTGCTAACCAGTGCTAATGTGCATATGCTCTCTCCCTTTAAACATGGTAACCTTGGATCATACCTGATTGGACTAATTAATTTACTTATAAGTCCCTAGTAATGTGCACTATATGTGCCTAGGGCCTGTAGATTAAATGCTACTAGTGGGCCTGCAGCACGGGTTGTGCCACCCACTCAAGTAGCCCCTTTACCTTGTCTCAGGGCTGCCATTGCAAGGCCTGTGTGTGCAGTTTCACTGTCACTTCGACTTGGCATTTAAAAGTACTTGCCAAGCCTAAACCTCCCCTTTCTCCACATATAAGTCACTCCTAATGTGTGCCCTAGGTAACCCCTAGAGCCGGGTGCTGTGTGGGTGAAAGGCAGGACATGTACCTGTGTAGTTTACATGTCCTGGTAGTGTAAAACTCCTAAATTCATTTTGCACTACTGTGAGGCCTGCTCCCTTCATAGGCTAACATTGGGGATGCCCTCATACAGTATTGAAGTGGTAGCTGCTGATCTGAAAGGAGTAGGAAGGTCATATTTAGTATGGCCAGAATGGTAATACCAAATCCTGCTGACTGGTGAAGTTGGATTTAATATCACTATTCTAGAAATGCCACTTTTAGAAAGTGAGCATTTCTTTGCACTTAAATCTTTCTGTGCCTTACAATCCACGTCTGGCTGGGCTTAGTTGACAGCTCCTTGTGCATTCACTCAGACACACCCCAAACACAGGGTACTCAGCCTCACTTGTATACATCTGCATTTTGAATGGGTCTTCCTGGGCTGGGAGGGAGGAGGGCCTGCTCTCACACAAAGGACTGCCACATCCCCTACTGGGACCCTGGCAGACAGGATTGAACTGAAAGGGGACCTGGTGCACTTCTTAGCCACTCTTTGAAGTCCCCCCCCACTTCAAAGGCACATTTGGGTAAAAAACAGGGCATCTGCCCTACCTCATCAGACACTTGCTGGAGAAGAAACCTGAACCAGAACCTGCATCCTGCCAAGAAGAACTGCCTGGCTGCCTAAAGGACTCACCTGACTGCTTTCTACAAAGGACTGCTGCCTTGCTGTTGCCCTGCTGCCTTGCTGAACTCTTGTCTGGCTGTAAAAGTGCTCTCCAAGGGCTTGGATAGAGCTTGCCTCCTGTTCCCTGAAGTCTCAGGACCAAAAAGACTTCTCTTTTTCATTTGGACTCTTCGTGCGCCGAAAATTTCGACGCACAGCTTGCTCTGCGGCGAGAAAATCGCTGCACACCGACGCTGATCGACGCGACGCCTTCGGGGCAACCAGAACTTCGACGCACGGCCTCGCAAGGACAACGCCACCTGACTTCCAGAGGGGAAATCGACACGACGCCTGCCGTGAGAGCGAAACTTCGACGCACAGCCCCGCGGAACGACGCGCAGCCGGAAAACAAGCAGGAGAATCCACGCACAGACCCCGGGACATCTGGTAATCCCGCGACCCACAGAAAGAGACTGTCCGCGCGCCGGAAAACGACGCACGACTTCCCCGCGTGAAAAATAACGACGGAAGTCCGTGTGTGCAGGGGAGAAATCAACGCATACACCATTTTTCCACGTATCTCTTCTTCTGCGGCCCTTTGCGGAGATTTTCCACTCCAAACCAGGTACTTTGTGCTTGAAAGAGACTTTGTTTGCTTTTTAAAGACCTAAGACACTTTATATCACTTTTTAGTGATATCTCTACAATTTCACATTGCATCTTTATTCGTTTTGACCTGCAATTATCCAGATAAATATTATATATTTTTCTAAACACTGTATGGTGTATTTTTGTGGTGTCATATGGTGTTATTGTAGGATTTATTGCACAAATACTTTACACATTGCCTTCTAAGTTAAGCCTGACTGCTCATGCCAAGCTACCAGAGGGTGGGCACAGGATAATTTTGGATTGTGTGTGACTTACCCTGACTAGAGTGAGGGGTCTTGCTTGGACAGAGGGTAACCTGACTGCCAACCAAAAACCCCATTTCTAACAGCAAACTTTCTAAAAGTGGCATTTTCAGAATTACAATTTAAAATTCAACTTGATCATAAGTCAGGATTTAAATTGTGATTCCAGAGACACCAAACACGAAGGGGTCACCTGTTCCCATTCGGAAATTACCAGGTCATTCCAATGTTATCCTATAGGAGAGGTAGGCCTTGGAGTTATGAAAAATGAAGTTCAGAGTTTTTCACTATCAGCACAAGCAAACCTTAAAGGTACATGACCAATTTTTTTAAATACACTCCACCCTGCCCTTAGGGGCTATCCAGTGACTACTCCAGGGATATCTTATATGTAGTGAAGAGGAGGATTTGGGCTTGACAAAAGGTTTATTTGCCAGGTCGACATAGCAGTTTAAACTGCATACACAAGCTGCAATGACAGGCCTGAGACATGTTTAAAGGTCTACTTATATGGGTGACACAATCAATGCTGCAGGCCCACTAGCAGGATTTAATTTACAGGCTCTGGGAACATAAAGTGGCACTTTACTAGGGACTTGCAAGTAAATTTAATATGCCAAAAGCATACGAGGCAATGGTGCCATTTTTTAAAGGCGAGAGCACAAGCACTTGAGACAAAGATACAGAAAGCTTTTGTTTTGTCAATGTGTAGTATTTCGACGGGGATACTTTTGGATCCCACTTAAAGCACATGTAAATATCTTTTACCACCGACCTTAAGTTATGAGGGAATTTTTCTCACATTAATTTAAAAAAAATACTGCTTAACTGTTTGGGTTAACGCCATGGAATTGTTTGCAGAAATTACCACGTCATTAATGGAAACTCAAAAATCTGAACACATTTCTGTTAAAGAAATCCAGTTTGAGTGCCATTTTCTAGTGAATTCTTTGTGTTTCAAATACAATGAAATCCCCCTTTTTCCAACATAATAAAAAAAAAATTGAATGGATCCTTCTTATCTAGCATACATATAATTGATAGAAAAGACAGATTAATTTACTGGTAAGACATTATGGGCCTCATTATGACCCTGGCGGGCGGCGGAGGCCGCCCGCCAGGATCCCGCCCTCCAAATTACCGCGCCGCGGTCAAAAGACCGCGGCGGGTATCACGAGTTTTCCCCTGGGCTGGCGGGCGGTTCCAGTTAAACCGCCCGCCAGCCCAGGGGAAAACGACCTTCCCACGAGGATGCCGGCTCGTAATCGAGCCGGCGGAGTGGGAAGGTGCGACGGGTGCTACTGCACCCGTCGCGTATTTCACTGTCTGCAAGGCAGACAGTGAAATACATTTTGGGGCCCTCTTACGGGGGCCCCTGCCGTGCCCATGCCATTGGCATGGGCACGGCAGGGGCCCCCAGGGGCCCCGCGACCCCCCTACCGCCATCCTGTTCATGGCGGCTTTCCCGCCATGAACTGGATGGCGGTAGGGGGGGTCAGAATCCTCATGGCTGCGGAGCGCGCTCTGCAGCCATGGAGGATTCCAATGAGCAGCGGAAAGTCCGCGGGAGACCGCTGACTTTCCGCTTCTGACCGCGGCTGAACCGCCGCGGTCAGAATGCTCATTGGAGCACCGCCAGCCTGTTGGCGGTGCTCCCGTGGTCGGTGGCCCTGGCGGCCACCGGCCGCCAGGGTCAGAATGACCTTCTATGCCTTTGAAATTCACTAAACATCAATGGAAATCTTACTGGATGATTCCAAACAAACGTCTATGTATTTCCAATGCATTACGTATATAAAACATGAACATTGAAGTGTTTCCTGTTGAGACTAGAGGCTTCTGTCACATCTTTTGGTGTTGCAGGTGTCCTACCCCTTTCAGTGTTGATCCTAGGCACCATCTTTATGAAGGTGAACAGGTGCTTGCAATGGAAAATGTAACATCAGAACTTCTTAGCATGCAGAACTATTTGGCAAAGGTAAAAATGCCATACATTGCAATGGAGTTGATATTCAAAGTATGGAAGGAGTCAAAAAAGGATCCTTCCTTGAAGACAAGTCCCACACTCACATTTTCTGCTTTTGTTTTTATTTCATGTGAAATTTGAACAGAAAGGATGCGTTTCTCTTTTTTTCTTCTTAATATCCTATTAAATAGATTAGTTATCTAAGGCCTAATCCTGACTGAAATTTGAGAAACGACCATGCATACTTAAGCCTCATGTTTCTTGAAAATGTTTCCAGTGATAAAATGTACAGTTTCAGAGCACATGTGTAATTTGTAGTTCCCTGGAAAACATATTTTGGGGCTAACTTCCTGTGCTCAACTTGAGAAGATAGCATGTGTACACAGGCAGTGAAATGCCATTGGTAATCTCATATTACATCCATGGCATGCTCTCTGGTCCTGTTTGCTCCACCAGGTTATCTTGATTTCACGGTTATTCAAACCATCTTTCTATACAGTATAGTACCAGGAAAACATCTTTTAGACTTGTGGTTTAACCCTAACCCTATGTCTATTTTCCTGTGGGATCTTGTGTAGCCAGTGACCAATGCCTCACAGGAGCCACATTTGGAAAATCTCAGCCAGTACTGGTAAATTCTAATAAATATATCCCCAAGGTTTTGGAATCATTCAGGACTCAATAAGGTGGGTGTCAAAATACTGAAGTCAAGAAGATCGACCTACATATCAACTGCATTATCAACTTCAAACTTATCATCAAGGCAATCATGCATTAGGAAATGTAGACATACTATTATACCTACACATCATGAACGTGCATTGGTAGTTCATATTGTGCTGTTGATATAAGTGTAGCTTGATATAAAAAGCTCACCATTTCCTTAAAACACCCTGCCATGGTGGGGGCTGGTGCAGAACTACACTTGCTCTATGAAAAAGACAGGAACCAGCTGGGTCCTACACTGCATCCTAGAATCCAGTGATGGGACACAGCTGGCTGGGCAACCTTTTGTCATTGACTTCAACAATGGATCATTGAAGTGCATCAGTGACGTCATTGATGAGCTGCCCTTATTATTTGGGTGGTGAATCTTTTGGTTTAGGGCTGTTTATGTGTTACCTTTTATATTTGGATGTTGTAACTTTATTACCAGACATTTTGGAGCACTGTATTCTATAGTTTGGTACACAATGTTAGAAGAGAAGCACATTTCTGTGTGTCAGAGCTTTAAATCTACTAGCTGTGGGTGCATTCTGAACCTGCCTATTCATTACTGATGCTGTATTTTCCTCAGCAATGCCCATTAGATCCATGTAAATTATTTTATTAGTTACTCTTTGGTCCACAGATTTGTGGTTAATGCTAGCTATGTTTATAAAGCAGACTTAACTGTGGAAATTCTGCTAGCCACTTGGCTTTGTTCTTTGCCACAGATCCCTTTTCTTTTAGTCTTGTTTGCCTGTGTAACACTCTATGTATATGGATACTTGAATATTGATACTTAGGGGGTCATTCAGACCCCGGCGGGCGGCGGGAGCCGCCCGCCTGGCGGGAACCGCCGAATGACCGCACCGCGGTCAAAAGACCGCGGCGGCCATTCTGTGTTTCCCGCTGGGCTGGCGGGCGACCGCCAGAAGGCCGCCCGCCAGCCCAGCGGGAAACCCCTTCCCACGAGGACGCCGGCTCCGAATGGAGCCGGCGTAGTGGGAAGGGTGCGACGGGTGCAGTTGCACCCGTCGCGAATTTCAGTGTCTGCAATGCAGACACTGAAATTCTATGTGGGGCCCCCAGGGGCCCCACGACACCCCTCACCGCCATCCTGTTCCTGGTGGTCGGAACCGCCAGGAACAGGATGGCGGTGAGGGGGTCGGAATCCCCCATGGCAAGCTGCGCCGCCATGGGGGATTCCTCAGGGCATCGGAAAACCGGCGGGACACCGCCGGTTTTCCTGTTCTGACCGCGGCCAAACCGCCGCGGTCAGAATGCCCTGCGGGGCACCGCCAGCCTGTTGGCGGTGCTCCCGCCAACCCCAGCCCCGGCGGTCCTTGACCGCCGGGGTCGGAATGACCCCCTTAGTTCTTCTGGATCTTTAGCATTCTTGCTTTGTTGTTGTTGTGGTCCGATTCTCATATTTCTATGTTGCACTAATTGCAGGGCTACTTGTCTCGTGTCTCTGTAAGCATTTACATGACATGGAGATTAGTCTTTCACATTTCAATTAGATTCTTGGAGGTGCTGGAGCATGATCCCCTTCTTCCAATTTCTGATTCAGAGACCACACTCGGGGTGGGACACAACAGCTTATCTCACCCACACTAGAAGTTGATGGGATCAGATACATCTAACACAAATCAGTGACATGAGAAATCTAAACAAATCTAAACACCATGAACAAATGGAAGGAAGACTCCAAACTGAATCAAGTTTTGAAGCTTTATCACAACTACAAAGCCAATGTGATTTAAATTGTGCTCAAAACTAAATTGTGGACATACATAAACAACATAGGTTGACCAAAACATCTGAAGAAATTCAACCTAGGCATTAAAACTATCAAACACTCTAATAATATAACAGAAATTAATAACACAGTAATTTGATCAACTGAGATGGATTTCAGATTGTTTGATAGTGACATCAGCATAACCTAAAACTCAATCAGTAACATTCAATTGTGTGCTGGACCATCCCTGCTTCTGTTACAAATTTGGACTTGCATGTGTGGGGACAGACTAAATAGATGTGGGCAAAACATAAAAAGGAGCCAAAAATCATTTAGAAAATCATCTAACTAGGGATCCTCATTATAAAATGCCACTGGTGTAAATCCTCTAAGCTGAAAAGGAAAGAAGAAATATAGCATTGCAAATGTTATATCACTCTTCATGGGTCAGCAGACAGGAAGGAATCGTCAGTCCAGAGCAACAGCAGCTTCACAACATCAGTAGACAGTGGTTTCAAGGAAAGTGAAGTACATAGGCTGCACCGCGGATAGGACAACCGTCTAGAGTTTATTGGACATATTAATACTAAACAGCATAAGTAAATGAGGCAAATAGAAAGAATGACTTGTATTCTTCATAGGCATGTAAGTTCAATTCAGGAGATGAGAAAGGAGCACAGCAGCAAGCCGCCATGTCAAGAGAAGACTGACTAAAAGTTTCAAAAGTTTCTCCCTAAGTAGAAAAGACCATGGAGTTCTGATTCGTTCTCAGAGTGGAGGACCCCTCTTACTCAAATTAATCAATATCCAATAAACATTGTAGACACCCATCAGGTTTCCAACTATACTAGATTTTCTCAGAGAATGTATGAAGTCATCTCAATAAGTCATACAGTTCTGCCAAAATATAACACTTAGAGATTATTTGAAACATTGCGTTCCTTTCCCAGGTTTTTACAAGATGATTCTAACAGTTCTCTTGTGAATTCAATAATACTTATTATCCATCTGTTAGCTGGAACAAATACTGTTACATTCAAGGATTCTAAAACTCCTATCCCTGTCCTCAATACAATACGACATTCTCTAACACATGAGCAAACTTAGAAATAATTTGGGTCAAAGGAAACATGATAAGGAAGCAATTTTTTCCACCAATGCTGCAAAAAAAAGTGAATCTTCAGGCCTGGTTTGGCTAAGAAAGCCTGAATACATGTTAATTAAATTAATGCATGTAATCCTATTGTGCACCTTGCAATTTATATCAAATAGGCAAAGCTAATTATTTAATAGCAATTGTTATTTATGCATGACATTGGAGACAATTTAAACGTGCATTCATCTTTCTGCACACAGGTAACTCACGTTAATAAATTCATATAAATCAACATAAGTACTGTTAAATCATGGACCTTTAATACTCATAATATTCTTTTCACATTCATATTATCTCTAAAATATTTTTTTACATCAATTCATGTCAGTAGCTCACTAAAATATAAATGCACAACATCTGCCATGTTAATACGTGATGCCCAAACAAGTGGAGGTCACAATGTCCGCCATTTTTAAACGTGCACATTTTTACATTTCATGTTACTGTTCTCTGTTAGGCTTTAGAATGAAAATGTATGGGTCACCATATGCTAACTTCTGTGCCACTAATGTAAAATGTAATCTTTATGAGAGATAGTGACTTAGGGTTAGTGTTGTGGTAAAACAAACTTGCTAAATTGCAATCTCTTGGAGCTTAGTAAATCTAATTTTCAAAGCTCCTGATACTGGAGGTATCTGGAGAGGATCCCCACACCAAAATAGTGTAAGTGTAGTACCCCAGAGTGGCCTCTCAAGCCTCATTCAAAACACAGGGAGGGTGGCTTCACACTTCTCATTTGATTGCTAATGATTAGTGTGTGTTTATCCCAGTGGTTCTCTTTTCTTTATTTGCTCTCCAGAATTGTTGCTTTATGGTCAACCAATTTGTAGCTAAATGAGTATTTTCCTCAGCCTTTCCCTTATCAGTTACGGTTAAAATATGGAAGTTGAGATGCAAAACTTGAAAGACATGCAAATATACAGTTAAAAAATTCAACATACTGTGTGTCATAAACAACACACAACAAATCAACATGATGTTAAATATTCTGTAAATTATCTGTTGAGATTCTACAGTTATCTCATATAACCTAACACTTGCTCCCGGTCAGAAATCAGTAACTTGCACAATGAGCCATTGGGCATATTTTGTGGGTCTGGCTGAAACATAATGGATCCAGGTTGTCTAAGGGATACCTTCATACACATGCATTCCTTTTTGTGGCTTAAGCTGTGTAAGTTAGTCGGCATATGCCAACAGATATAGGGTCTGATTTAGAGTTTGGCGAATAGGGTTACTCCGTCGTAAATGTGGGGGATATTCCGTCAGACGTTTTACGGTTCTCATAGGATATAATGGGATTCTAAGACGTGGACAGGATATCCGTCACATTTGTGACAGAGTAACCCCATCTGCTGAACTCTAAATTAGGCCCTAAGTTATGTGTGCATGTAATGAAGGGACTACTACGCGCGCAAGTGCCCACATGTGTTTGCAATGATTGTGCAACGAAAACCCTCATGACATTTCAGGACTTTTTATAATGCCACATTTAAGACACTTCATATTCTTCTGAGTCACTGCAGCTGTCATCTTGAGCAGGATAAAGATGTTCCATGGGGAATTGCTTTTAGCAGCTGTGATATACTACCAGGCGATAAAAGACCAGCAGCGCCAGATGTAAATTGTAATTGTGTTAAATTTTACAATTATGTTATCATTGCACTAAAAAGTCCCCTTGGGTGCCCTTTGATGAGACGATAGATATAATATATATGTTTTTTGCCTCTAATGAGCAGCAGAGTTAAAATTTATTTTCTACTCATCACCAATAAAAATCAAATTACAGCAAATGCAACATCTTAATTTTAAACAGACATAATAAAATGTTTCTTTGAATAGCATATCATAAATTTACTGTTTTATAATAACCGCAGTTATGTAAGTAATGTGCCTAAATAAGTAATAAACAAATATAGGCATATATTTTGAGTCAGAACATTCATATTTTTTTATCAGAGGGAAAATACCCATTCCCTAGCAAGCTATCACCGTTGAGCAATAAATAGTCGTTTATTATGTAATCACTTTGCATAATTGTATCCATTCAGGCATTTATTATTTTCTTTCGTGAGAGAGTTACTGACAAAAGACGCCCTTAGTCTAATTCATTTTTGCAGCTATATTTAACTGTAGTTTGTTGATATGGAGCCCCTCATGCTCCTAACTGTGGTGTAGTGCAATTTTACAGTGACGTTTGCACTCATCAACCACTGTAAAATAACATGTGTACTTGCTAAAGGATGTATTAATGACATTTGCGACGACCATCCAGTGCAAAAAAATGTCATTGAAAGAACAGGGCAAAAATTGTATTTCTACCAAAATCAAATCAAAGTTAATGCACTGAGGGCCAGATGTATCATCACAGCCCTTTGCGATTCGGAAATAGCAATTTTTAAGAAATCGCTATTTCCGACTCGCAAAGTGCCATGTATCACATTTGCGATTCGGTAATAGCGATTTCTTAAAAATCGCAAATGCTATTACCGAATCGCAAATTGCGATACCGGCCCCATTCGCAGCTGTGGGCCTGTTGGCCCATATCTGCAAAGTTTTTGCATTTCCAAAATTGCGATTTCTGAACCAGAAATCGCAATTTTGTAAATGCAAAACCCCAGGGTGCTGGGGGGCTAAGGCCCCCTCTGCTGCACCCCAAACATTTGTGGGGGGACATGTAAGGTGCACACATGCCAAAAGGGCATGTGTGCTTTACATGTACAATTTAAAAATGCATTTTAAATGCATTTTTAAATTTTGCACATGGTTACCACCGAGTTCAACTTGGTGGTAGTTAGCGATTCCTAAATGCCAAAATCGCATTTAGGAATTGCTTCATACATGTGCTAAGAAATCGCAAAAATCCTTATTTGCGATTTCTAATTTAGAGAGTCGCAATTTGCGACTCTCTAAACAGGGTCGCAATTTTAAGGAATTGCGACCAGATATCGATAGCTAAGAAGATGGAGTTATGGCGGAGAATAGTGAACAGGGTCAATGCCTTGGGAAAGCACCCAAGAACCCGGGATGACATCAGGAAGAGGTGGAACGACCTACGGGGAAAGATACTTTCCATTGCAGCAAGACACCAGCTCTCTGTACAGAGGAATGGCCGTGGACCCCCACCTTCTCCCCCACAATTTAAAGCATGGGAGGAGCAATTCTTGGCAATCCTGCATCCTGAGGGCCTGGCCGGAGTAGGAGGAGGACTGGACTCTGGTAAGTCAACTCTCTACTACTACTGCCCCCCTAACTGAATGCCATCACATACCCCCACCATCACCCTCACTCCCATCACTCCACCACCTCCCATACACCCCACCAGCACATATCACTTATCCCAATACCAAGCGAGCATGCTCTATCAAATGCATGGACACCCCTCACAGCCCTCCATGGACAATCATCACTAAAGCATGCACCCCATAGGCAACTAACAATCCCACCATACACCAACATACACAATTAAAAGCTGCCAGGGCAAATACAACCGGAGAGGGCAAGCCACAAATGCACAATGTGTCAGACACAGAAACCATAATACATCATTTACATACCCACAGGTATTCCAGCCAATGTCAGCAGGGAGGAGGTGCCACCATTACCCAGTCCCCCAACTGAAGAGGCCCACAGTGATGACAGCAACTCTGGTCTTCAGGATCTGGATGACCAACCTGGTCCATTAGGGACCTCTGGACAGCCGGTTACCCAGGCCCAGTCACACACCACCACAGTGCCTCCCCCATCAGGAAACGCCACCACAGCACTCTCCCAGCGCACCCACACCTCTGTCCCCAGGACACGTCAATCAGCAGTGTGTCCACCTCTACAGGGACCCCAGGCCACCCCTCACACACAAGACAATCAGGGACCTGGGGTCAGTGGCAGTGGGCACACCGTTCAGGGGACAGAGGAACAGGCCAACAGGGAAACTGGGAGGAGTGCTGTGCGCCAGGGGTAGGACAGACCCAAGGAACCAACTCTCCAGGAGGCACTTGAAAAGATCATGGGAGCCTACCAACATTCCCAGGGCATGATGGGCCAGATCCTGGACAATGTGCAGGAGAACAAGCGGCTGTAGGAGGGACAGTACCAGGGGATCAGGGAGGACTTGCAGGCCATCAATAACACCCTGCTCTCCATAGCAGACTTGGCCAACATTATGAGGGAGGCAGTCACCCAACAGTGGGCCCCTGCCACTAGCCAGACATCTGAACAGCCTTCCACCTCCGCTGCCACTAGTGGCCAGGAGGCCCCACCACAGGACTCACAGGCCACCAGCACCCCTCCCCCTGCAGAAGGAGAACCGCCCTGCAAACGTTCCCTACGATCCAGACAGAAGCCAGAGACACTTGCAAAGACCCCCGCCAGGAAATGAGACTCTCCAGATTGTCACCATTGTGTCCCACTCAGTCACCCTGCCCATCTTGAACTGCCATTGCTCCCATTCCAATGTCCCCTTGGACAATGCACCTGTGCTACAAACAGACTGGAACAATACCCTGGACTTTCCTCCATCATCACCCCATCCCATTGCACTTGCCCCTGTATATTGTAGCACTTCAATAAACACACTTGGAGATAAACGAAGTTTGGAGTATGTCATATTTTTCAAATATGTATTCATTGAAACAGGTACAAACATTGCAATTCAACTGTAGTAAAAATGAGCATAGATTAATGACCTGTAGCTGGCTGCAGTGATCACACCAGGAGCATATGTGAGGTCACCAACATCTGAACAGTAAGTGGGCATAGAAGTGGGAAATATCAGCATGCCAGTGCCACAGAAATTCAAACAAATGTAATTGAAATGTGAAGTAACACTGTCTTACCCGTGTGTCATTGGAAGTATTGTCTGATCACTGATGTTCTTTTGCCCTGATCCTCATCCTCTGCCTCCTCATCCTCACTGTCCACAGGGTCCACTCCTGGCACACAGACATCTCCAGCCTCCTCCTCCTGGAAGTGAGGTAATTCCGCTGACATTGTGCGCCATTGTGGAAGGCGGACGGAAACCGCTGTGCAATTCCTAATTGGTTACCATTGGGCCCTATGGGTTAAGGTGGCCAATTGTGATCTACGCCGGTGGTGAAGGTATGTACTGCCGCGGGCATGACCGACATTTTCTATCTCATCCCTCACTTGCTACCTGATCTTCGACAGGAGAGGACCTACACTGCATGTGCTGCTGTGACTGGTGTCTGGATTATACCATGGCCCGTGTGACCGAGGAAAGGGCCCCAGCCTTCACTTAAGAGGAGTTGGAGAGACTGGTGGATGGGGTCCTACCCCAGTATGGACTGCTGTATGGGCCTCCAGACACTGTGGGCATGATGCATATGGCACGAATGCATGGAGTGGTGTGTCTGAAGGCCTCGTGTAAGGGGGGTGGGTCGATGTCCTCTGGGCGGTGTATAGGTTGCGTGCTGGGCCATGTGTGTGTAAATGGTGCTGTGAAGAGGTATGGTGGGCCATAAGTGTAACAGGCAGGACAGTTTAACTAATTCTATTTTCTTTTGTGCATTGCCTCTGCAGATCAGCACCCATCAAACGAAGGGTATATGATGTGCCATCGCCAAGGAGGTGCGGACCCTGGGGGTCTATGGCAGGCAGAGCACCCACCCACTGTTGCAAACAGTAGGAGGACCTGAGACGCTGGGCACGGAAGACAGCGCAGGCCCAGCTGTGGATGGCCTCCGAACTAGGAAGGGGTGCCCGTCGAATCCTGACCCCTCTGATGGCCCGCATACTGGTGGTGGCCTATCCTGAGCTGGATGGATGCTTGAGGGCATCACAGTAGCCACAAGGGGGTGAGTACAGTCCCCATCATTACAACTTACGCATGGTAGGGTGGTATCCGGGTGGGGGATGTGTGCCATGAGTGCCCCTAGGCCAGGCCTGACATTGCAGCTTAGGTCCCCTGGTGGCTAAGGTTCAGAAGGGAAAATCTTACAACCTAGCTCGTAGGCATCCACTACTGGTCAGGGGTGCGTGGGTCCCAGGTGTTCTTCATTTGACGGTGTGTGCCCTCCCCACGCCTTGGCTGCTAATTATTTCTCTGCTAGTGCTATGGCATATTGCGGAGGCCTGTTCCCTGTGTGTGAGGGTGCTGTGTACGCCAATGATGGTGTTGGTGCAGCCATTGACCACGTGTATCCTTTGTCTCTTCCCCCCATTTTTGTTTTGTCATCCTGTCTTTATGTGCATTAGCATCATCTGGCGGAGGAGCATAGGCAATGGCGACGGAGGGAGCTGCATCCCACGAGATCCAGGAGGCAGAGTCCACCGACGCTGAGGGTACCAGTGGGACGGAGGGAAAGGGGAGCACCACGGCGGAGACTGGAGGGGACAGTTCTGACACAGATACCTCATCTGATGGAAGCTCCCTGGTGATGGTGGACACGTCTGTGACCACCCCAGCTACAGGTACCACGGCCACCCCCACACCAGCACTGCCCTCCCAGCAGCCCCTCATTGAGTTGCCTGTGCCCGCTCACCCAGGAGAGTGGGCATCTCCTTCACCCAAGGCACCTCAGACCCTGCCCCAGTTAGCCCTGCTGCCCTGAGTGAGGAGGTTATTGACCTCCTGAGGTCCATTTCTGTAGGGCAGTCAACAATTGTGAATGCCATCCAGGGGCTGGCAGCCCAGATGCAACAGACTAATGCATTCCTAGAGGGTATTCACACTGGACTGGTGGCCATACAGAGATTGATCCAGGCTCTGGCCTCCTCTCTGGTGGCAGCCATTGTCCCTGTTTCTACCTTCCCCCCTCCAGCTTCCTCTTCCCAGTCCCATTCTCCTCAACTCCAACCCATCCCAAGCACACAGTCAGACAAGCATGCACACAAGACAACACACAAGAGTGGTACAGGCAAACACAAGCACCACACTTCATCCCACAGGCACTCTCCTAAACACCACCCAGATGCAGACACACCAACATCCACTATTTCCACTGTCTCCCCCTCATCCTCCTCCTCCTCCTCCCTCCCAGTTTCGTCTACACTCACACCTGCATGCACTACATCATCATCCACTACCAGCATCATCACCACACCAAGCAGAACACACACCTCACTGGCAAGACACCATCACAACAGCCATGCGCACGTCCCCTGTGTCCTCTCTCACTGTGTCTGTCCCCCCCTCCTAAGGTACACAAACGCAAGCACTCAGACACCCAGCCATCGGCCTCACAACAGCATACAGACTATGCACCTGCACTCAAAAGCAGCAGAAAGACACCTCCAACAACCACTCCCTCTTTGTCCACTCCCATTCCTTCTCCCTCTTCCTGCCCCAATGTCCCTACAAAACTGTTCCTATCCCCCATTGACCTATTCCCTACCCCTCCCCCCTCCGTCCTTCACATATGGGTAGGTTTGAAAGAACCCAGCCAAGCACCTCACCAACCCAATCCACAGGCCCAGTCGTCACCACACCCACTCGTGGCAGTAAAGGATCCAGGCCACATGTCCTGAAGGTGAGAGAGCCTGCACCAGGCAGCCTCAAGGGAAAGGAGCCTACCCCAGCTGTCAGAAGGAGCAAGGAGCCTAACCCAGCAGGCAAGCAGGGAAAGGAGCCTACCCCAGCTGCCAGGAAGACAATGGAGCCTGCCCCAGCAGGCAAGAAGGGAAAGGAGCCTGCCCCAGCTGCCAGGAAGACAAAGGAGCATGCCCCAGTAGGCAAGAAGGGAAAGGAGCTTGCCCCAGCTGCCAGGAAGAGCAAGGAGCCTGCCCCAGCAGGCAGGAAGACAAAGGGGCCTGGGGCAGGAACTGTGACGGAGCCCCTACCACCAACCAAGGTTGTGCAGCCGTCCGAAGTTGCAGGGGATGGGCAGGAGCCTCCCCCCAGCAGCACCACCACCTCCACTGAGCAGCCGTCTGAGGTTGCAGGGGATGGTCAGAAGCCTCAATGTCCGAGGTTGCAGGGGATGGGCAGGAGCCTCCCCCCACCAGCAGCACCACCAACTCCACTCAGCAGCTGTCTAAGGGTGCAGGGGATGGGCAGGGGCCTCATCCCCAGCAGCACCAAAACCTCCAATGAGCAGCCGACACCGCCGGCGGACGGTATGTAATCCTGCCTCCATGGGCTGCTGTGCAGCCTGCCCCCTGCAAATCCAGTGGGTATGACACCCACCTGAGAGACTGTGACCTTGCACTCCCCAGGATCAAGAGCACAGGGCACGAGGCCCCCTCCAGAACCAGTGGGTAAGACACCCACATGCCCAACACTCCCCAGGATGAAGAGCACAGGGCACAATGCCCCCTCCAGAACCAGGGGGCAAGTCACCCACTCAAGAGACTGTGGCCTTGCATTCCCCAGAACCAAGCACAGGGCATGTTGCCCCCTCCAGAGCAAGTGGGCAAGTCACCTACTTGAAGAACTGTGGCTGTGCACTCCTCAGGACTAAGCACAGGGCATGCTGCCCCCTCCAGAACAAGTGGTCTTATTCCATCTCCTGGCTGAGGTGCCCCCCTCCCCGTCCCTTTCCCCCTGAGGTGCCTGCCTATTTACCAACTGATGCCCCTGCAGTGTTCTTTTCGTGTTGATGCAAGTGACATGTGTGTCCTCGGATTTTGGCCTGTGTCCATGTGACCTACAAACATTGAGGAATGGGCTGTGTCCCTTTTTGTGTACATATGCATATATCTATTATCTTGACTAACCTATTTCTCATGCTGTGTTGATCTCATTGCATTCACTTTTTCAAAATCTTTTTGTCCTAGCATTATTCATCTGAGTTACGGGGGTAAAATAGTTTTTATGATGCATCTGGTTGTGTGTATGGTGTGTGTGTGTGAGGTATGTGTCACTCTCTTTTTCCGCCCCCCTCCCTTGTGTGCTAGGCAGCTGTACTGACCGTCATCGTCTTTGCCGGCGTTGATGTTCGCGGTGGAGCAGAACGTAGAAAATCAAGGGGAAGACATGCAGCTCTGGTTTCATGGTGGCGTGGTTATTCCCTGTGTCTCCAATGGTGAGTCCTTTCACTTCTAAGGCGTGTTTCCGCCAAGCTTTTGATGTCATTGGTACCGCCCCAGAAAAGGTGGCAGTTTGCAGTGTCTTAATATGGTGGGCAGAACATTGACTTCCTCCTGGCAAAGGCGGCTACCCACGTGTTGGGTGTTGTTTCTGCCCTGGCGGTCGGTGTGGTACATTGGCAGTCTATCGGAGAAGACACCGCCATGGTCATAATTTGGCAGTAGTTACCGCCAGCCTGTTGGTGGTATTACCACCACTTTAACACCAATCGCCAGGGTTGTAATGAGGGCGTTTGTCCTCAAAATGTAATTCAATCAATATTCTGACTTCAATATTTAGTATGTCCATGAACTGTTATAGTTTCCATCTGGATGCCGGAGAATTAGGGAATGATAGGTCAGAATTGCATTACCAGGTTAATTGGAACAGAACTCTGGGCCCTTAAATTCCCTAGTGATTTTTTTTTACAGAGAATCTTTTTATTGAAAGTTTTGGTGGAACACGAGACAAACAAAGCATCATAAAACAGAAGTGTCATTGCAAATGTAAGAGTAACAACATGATACTTACACAGTGAGTCTACATCTCTTGACAGTTGGCAATCTAAAGAGCTGACAAATGGAATTTGGCCAGTGAAAGTATGGTGCAACACTTTACAAAAATAGACAAAAGAACAGAAAACATGAACAAAACAAGGTACACCATCCATAGGTCGCCATATGGAATCAGTCCATCAGGTGTATAGGGAATGTTGTGCGGAATCGGATCTTGGAGCAGTGAGTGTAGGGTAGAAAGATTTCTATCATGAGGGTTTCTGGAAGCGCCAATTAAAGAGTGCCCTCGCTCATGGTGGATTAAAACAGGTGAATTTGGGGGGTGTAAAGTAGTGAAGCAGTGGGGGCCATAGCGCTTGGAATTGAGCCTCAGTTTGGTGGAGACGATGTGAGAGTTCCTCCCTTGCCATTATGTGTCAGAGGCGGGTAAACCACTGAGCAATGGATGGAGGTGTCTGTTTCTTTCAAGTTATGGCCACTAACTGTTGTGCCATGTGAAGCATATAGCTAATAAGACTCCAGTCGACGTGGGTGATTGCACTTAAATCAGAGAGGGGATGCCTAAAATCACCCTGAGGTACATGGGAGGGAGTGGGAAGCCTACTACAGCTTTTATGTGTCCTAGTATCTCCTTCCAGAAGATTTGATTAAGCGGCAGGACCACCATACGTGGCAGAAGTCGCCCAGTGTTAAGCCATATCTCCAACACTGTGGTGACTTGGAGGGGTAGAAGACTGTGAGGCGTGCTGGAGTATAGTACCATTAGAAGATAAGCTTATATGCTGTTTCCCGGAGGGAGAAGCCATGGTATATTTTAGGACTTTCTTGCCACAAAGTCTCCCATTGTTTGTGTGAAATATCTGTTGCTAATAATGTAAAAGTCTGTGTTACCTGTAAAGAGAAAGCACACAAAACAGAACCACAAAAAATGGACCAACCGAGTCCAACTTGTCCATCCACATCCGACAGAGTTCAGCAGCGAAGTGCACAGACCCGGCTTGAGAAGTCACTCTCCTGTGTGCAAACTATAGGAGATGGGCTGTAAGACAAAGTCAACAAGTGTGGGTGAGCACTGGGGTGTAATCCAAAACTCCCCAGATCCCCACAGTTCAGATCATCAAAAGTCGGTATATGTTCAGCAACACTGTTGCTCCCCCAGAGAGGACAGGCTTTACAGCGACATAGGAGGGGTCAAAATGCTACAGGGATCCCGCAGAGGAAGAGGTGGGAGAAAGGCTCCTGCCCATGTTTCTGAGGTGCTCAATGATGTTGTGCTTTGTCTGTCGGGATACCTCTTTGGTTTGGTGCTTGGGCTTTACCATAGTCAAAGTAGGACACAGTGTATCTGTGGCGGGTTTGCAAGATGTTGAGGTGTCCTTATCCTCCAGGCCATATTCAAGCCCCAGCAGATGTTTGGCCTCTACCAGAGAGCGTAGGGATCATCGTTTTCCTTTCCAAGTAAGCAACAAGGCAAATGGGTGAACCCCTTGGTAGCGAATGTCTATTTCCCTAAGTTTGTCCATCACTATTTTGAAGTCTCTTCTGCACAACATGACGGGGGAGAGATCTTGGTAGATTTGTATGGTTACAGCCTCGGAGCACAAGGTCGGCTTTGCTTTTGGAGTCCCACAGTATGTCTTTCTTCTCCATAAAGAAGTGGACTCAGTCAAGATATCCGGTGCAGATGGCAATCGTGTGTTCTGATCAACTTCAGTGGGGTAGAGCCATGTTTCCTCTGATCGCTTGAAACAGGTCCACAATGAACGCTATGATGTCATCACCCTCTGCTCCCCTGGGTATCCTCCTGGTGTGTAAGTTGTTTCAGCAGCTTCTAATTTCCAAATCTTCTTGCTTGGCTTGTAGTTCAATTTGCTGGTCCTGCACGGTCACCTCCCGGCGCCAGAGCATTTCTTGGTCTTCAGAGCGTGCATACACAGTGCTCTCCAGGTCATCCACCCAGCCTCCTAGTTTGGAGAAATCTCTTTGGAAGTCTCAGAAGCATGATTTAAAGTCTGCCTTGACTGATCCAATCTCTGAGCATATCTCCTGCAGAAAGAGCGCCATATATTTTTGGGAGATCGGTACTGAAGCCCAGTTGTCTGCTTCAAGGGCTGAGGGCCTTTCAGGTGATTTTGGGTCTCCAGCAGGTAGTTTATTCCGGGGGGGTCAATGGGTTGTCTTTGGACTATTCTGAGCAATGCATTGGTTTGTTGGTGAAAGTGGGCAGCACAGTCCAGCAAAGCCACTCGGGGTTGTTGATGAAAGTAGGTGGGAAAGTACAGCAAAGCTGCTTGGAGTTGTCATTGAATGTGACAGCAAAGTACAGCAAAGCCACTGAACTTGTTGATGAGAGCGGACAGCAAAGTCCAACAAAGCTGTTCGAGTTTGTTGAAGAAAGCAGGTGGCAAAGTACAGCAAAGCCACTCGAGGTTGTTGAAGAAAGCAGGAAGCAAAGTATAGCAAATTCTCTTGGAGTCACTTTGGGTCAGGTGGATGAGTCCTGGGCTACCGTGCAGAGATAAGCAGGCAGCAGGGCGGCACAGCAGCGCAGGGCAGCAGGGCGGCACAGCAGCGCAGGGCAGCAGTTCCTGGCAACAGTCGATTCTGGCAGAGTGGCAATTCTGACACACAAAAATCTTTACTTCAGCAGACGTCCCTTGTGTCCAGAAGTGTAATGACTTGAGTGGGTCAGAGACCCAGTACTTATACTAGAAAAAGTGTTTGATGTGGGGGGATGACTTTAAAAGGTTTCTGTGCACAGGTCCCCTTTTCAGCTCAGTCCCAGCTGTAGACCATATGTAGGAGGTAATCAGCCCCTTTGTGAGGCCTCTGGCCACTACCTTTTGAAGTGTAAGTGGTAGTCCTTCCTAACCTCCTCTCAGGAAGACCCATCACTATGCAGATGATTGCAGATGCAGCTGAGTATCCTGGTTTGTGGGTGTCTGAAGGGAATGCACAAGTGTCGTTGTCACCCGGCCCAAGCCAGACGTGTATTGGAGATAGGATGTAGGCACAGAGGCAGTAGGAGTAGACTTATATGTAAGAAAAGGGGAGTTTAAAGTTTGGCGAGAGGTTTTAAATGCCAAGTTGGGTGGCACTGATACTGCACCCACAGGCTCTGCAATGGCAGGCCTGAGAAATGTTTACAGGGCGACAAAAGTGGGTGGCACAACCAGTGCTGCAGGCCCACTAGTAGCATTCAATTTACAGGCCAGGGTATATGGTATACCACTTTACAAGGGACTTACATGTGAATTCAAAATGCTAGTTGTGGAATCACCAATGTTACCATGTTTTGGGGGAGAAGCACAGGCACGTTAGCACTGGTTAGCAACGGTAAACTGCTCAGAGTCCTAAGGAAAACCTAAAGTTACAGCAACAAAACAGGAGGCAAAGACAAAAAGTCTGGGCGAAGCCCACCCTACTGGTGCCAGGTCTAACATTGGATCCAGGTTGGGTCTCAACTCAGGGGGTCGAGTTGTGGGTATTGAGCCCACGGGCGTGTGTTCTGAGTCAAGCAGGGAGTGTCTTGCAGCTGCATGACTGGGAAACAGCTCCAATATTGGTGGTTCAGTTGGCTACACTCTCGGGCCTGAGTGTGCCTTTCAAGGGACAGGGGGAAAGGCTGGTGCCTTGGCAGAGTGCAGCCATCACCTTCTCAGTGCTGCATTCTCTTATTGTCTCCTAGTGTTCAACATGTGAGGGGGAGTGCCCTGGCCCTTTGACCCAATAAAGCATCAAATAATTTTGGATTTGACCACAGCTCTGAGGAAATGTGGAAGAGTTAGGCTTTGTTGCAAGCATCTACCGTCCATATGCATGTACAGACAGAATTGCCCCTTATTAGTCCAAATGGCCCTAGTGGCGCAGTGAAGGTTGGTTGGCAATGAGGTGCATGAGGGAGTAAGGATTTTGGCAGGCCCAGCAATATAGTCTCTTCCCCCTGCAAGCACCAATCAAGGGTAAGCCTCCTGCTGCACGAGATCCAGCACATGTTGGTATTCAGTTCTGCTGACATGTATCACCCTGGGGCAGCAGGTTTTGGTAAAATCTTTCCCCAGGGCCCCGTCATGCTGGTCAGAACAAAGGAGGGGAGGGGAAGCAAGGCACAGGGCTCAACATTATTTTGTCCTGTTCGAAGAGCCTGTGTCACTGGAAAAGACCACAGTCCACAAGAAGCGGTCAGTGGGTCAGCGACTCTCTGGTCCCCTTAGAGGGTGCCCGCCATCTCTGCTTTACAGTAGCTCCAGCCATGGATTCTCCCTCTGAGCAGCTCTGTCACTGCCATGGGTGCATGCTGCACTGGGCCCACGCTGCTGCTGTCAATGCGGCGGGCGGTGGGAAGTGCAGGTTCCAGCAGTATAGCGCTCCATCCAGCCTCGGGCTTGTGAGGGATTCAGCCCTCTTGGTGTGCCCAAGCTGCCTGCCCTCAGCACTGGCAGCACAGTGTTGATAGCTGTGACCTGGTTGCCGCAAGATGGCAGCGTAGAAAAGCAGGGCCTCGAACAAACACACCTTGCGCCTTCACCGAAACTACCGGAGAGGAGCGTGCAGACCCTCTAGACACGGGGGTAGGTAGCATTGTCTCCTAGGTGTCTGCCCCCAAGCTGCGCAATCCAGGTGCTGAGTGTGATGCCGGACAACCCAGGTTTAGTGTGCTGATGGGTCACGGTCCAGTCACCCAACAGCACACTGCAATCACCCTCAGGTCAGGGGTGGCCAGAGGTAATAAATAAATGAGGGAAAGACCGCTTGTGGTCTTCTGCTCTGACCAGTGATCTTGAGTACGTGTCAGTTCATTCTGCAGAGCTGCGTGAAGTCCTTCTGCCATGTGGTCTCTACACTGATGACGAGGATGGGCCGTCCCACTTGTGATACCAGAATACAGCCACTCACTTCAGAACCCACTGCTACACCTACCTACACTAGCTTCCGCACACCCCCGTGAGCTGGACCAGCTTGCCCTGTGTAGCCGTGCCGTGCCGGAGCTGTTACCCAGCCAAGAGGGACAAAATGCTAGTGATCGCCGATTGCCCCCGCGTCCCGCAACCACACCGCTCCAGAAGCACCTGCCTGTCAGCAGCCGGCAAGGACGATCGACTGCTGGCAAGGCCCTGACTTTCACTATTCCAGGGCCCATGCCCCCAGCACACAGACACCTTGGCACACCGGCAGCACTGGGAGTGAAAGGAGAAAGAGAACGGAAAGAAAAATCAAAAACAACAAAATAAGTTATAATCAAAAGAAGTCCATGCAGACATCAGGCTCTGACCTTGTCACTCCGCACCCGCCATCAAAGTGGAACATGCGGACGCAGTGAAAACACATGAACAATAGGTCCCTACCACCAGCAAGACAGGAGCCCCGCTGCATGTACTGTGGCCGCGAAGCGCATGCCGCCAAGGACTGCCCCGCTCAAGGGCAGCAGTGCTCCCAGTGCAGGAAGTTAAATCACTTCCCAACTGTCACAGCAGTACACGTGGGAGAGCGGCACGTGGAAGATGCTGGAAGGCAAGCATGGTGAGACACCTGTCGCTTGAAGACCCTGAACATCCTGAGCAAAGTCATCAAGAGATGAAGTGGAAGAGCACATATAAAGACTCCTCACCAGAGGAGGAAGAGGCGTTCTTCATCTCATACACCAATGACCTGAAGAAAAACCAATACCCTCAACCTACCTGTGTCCTTACCGTCGCAGGGTCCTGAGTGAAGGCACTGATTGATACAGGTGCGTCGGTTAATGTGGTGAGCATTCAACAGTACCGCCGCCTCCAACCTCGCCCGTCGATGACGCCATCAAACACCAAAATCTTCACATACGGGAGCCGCAGACCGCTGCCACTCAGAGGAACTATAAAGGTACCAGTGAGAGCAAACCAAAAAGAGACACAAGCCACTTTCCACATCATGGATAGAGAGGCCAACACCCTCCTTGGTAGTCAAATAGCCGAAGACCTGGGCCTAGTGTTGTTCACCAGGACTTCCAAGTCAAGGAGCTGCTGCTCTAGTTTCCCACACTCTTCACAGGTCTAGGGTCCCTGAAAGCCCCACCCATGGTGCTAAAGTTCGACAAGTCAGTGAAACCCACGGTACTAAGGCACAGATGGGTCCCATTTCACCTTTGGCCGCTCTTTGAACAAGAACTGCACCAGCTCAAAGATCAAGGCGTCATTGACAAAGTGACAGGGCCCACCCCATGGGTGTCCACCATGGTGATAGCAGAGAAACCCAAGCACCCAGGGAAAATATGCCTGTGCATCGATATGCGCTTTCTCAACCAGGCCATCAAACGTGAAAGGCACATAACGCCAAAGATGGACGACATCATAGCTGACTTGAACGGCTTGTAGTGGTTCTCTAAACTATGCCTCAATGCAGGGTATCACCAACTCCGCCTGGCGGAGGAAAGCAGGTATATCACAACCTTCTCCACGCACCTAGGACTCAGGAGGTATTAAAGACTGAAATTCAGAATCTCGTCAACAGCGGAAGTTTTCCAACACGCTATCCGCGACAATCTCTCAGGCTTACTGGGAGCCATGAATGTGAGTGATGACATCCTCATCTATTCAGTGACTGCAGAAGACCACCACCAACACCTCAAAGTCATGCTCCAATGGCTCGCAGACTATGGCCTCACTATCCATAAGGAAAAAGGCCTCTTCTTCCAAATGACAATTTAGTTTTTCGGCTACGTCGTCAATCAAGACAGAATACAAGTTTTCCTGCGGAAGTCTCAAGCAATCAAGCAGGCCCCAGCACCAAAGACTGTATTCAGCTTTCTAGGCATGGCCACGTATTGTGGGTGTTTCATCCCAAACATGACCATGCTGGCAGAACCACTATGTGCCCTTACAAAAACAGAGACACTCTGGTTGTGGGGGTGTAAAGATGGAGCTGGGTGCAATACTGACTCAAGAAGTTGAACCTGGCAAGTGGGCTCCTCTGGCCTTGGTGAGCTATGCACTCACACCCACCGAAGAACGTAAGGTCAGATTGAATGTGAGCTCTTGGCCATGAAGTGGGCATGTGGACACTTCCACCTATACCTGTGTGGAAAGCCTTTCAGAGTAGTCACCGAGCAACAACTGCTGGTCCCTCTGTTCAAAGTGTAGGCACAACACCCGCCACCACACTTAGAATGTTGGGCCATTCAGCTACAGCACTACCAAATGGAAGTCATCTACCGTCCTGGGGCGAGGAACCCCGCGTACTTCATTTCCTGCCACCCTGCTAATGACGACGTGCCAAGTGATGAAGCCACGGAAGAGTACGTCCAAATGCTAGCTGTGAGTGCGTGCCCCACGGCACTCCAACTAGACAACATCTCTGAGGTGGCAACTACTGATGCCGTTCTGACCAAGGTGAAAAAGAGTCTCTCCAGAGGGTCGTAGGTGGGGTTCCTAAAAGATGCAAACCAGTGGTCTGGCGAGACAAGGAAAGACTAACCAAACTATGGAGGGCCCGCAACAAACTCAGTTTAGCCCTGAACGGCCTCATACTAAGAGGGCAAAGGCTAGTGATACTCGCTAACTTTCAGGACTGGGTAGTCGCCCTTGCCCACAGAAGGCACCAGGGGATGGTAAAGATGAAGTTGAGGATATAGTAAAAGGTATGGTTCCCCATCTGGAAGACATGGTGGAGGAGTATGTGAAAAGATGCCCAGCCTTCCAGCTAACAAGCAGCCCTGAGACCCACGCACCTTTCATCACTGAGGCACCGAGCGAAGTTTCCCTACGGGAGGGTCTCCCTCGTGATGGTCGATGGATACTCAAAATATCCGACTGTGCAGGTGGTTGTGTCAACAGTTTTTACTAAAGTCTCACCAGTTCTAGAGAAGGTCTTCCCAATGTTCGTTTTCCATCAGAAATCAAGGCAGACAGTGGGCCGCCTTTCCACAGGGCAGAGTTCTAAGAGTCGCTCGACCAGTTTTGGATAACCCATCGCTGCATCACTCCACAATGGCCTCAAGCGAATGGGTAGGTCAAGCGTTTCATGCACAACCTTAACAAACCATTATGGGTCACCTTGTTAGAGTCAGCTGATCCTGAAGTGAGCTTGCAGCGGTTCCTGCGAATAACGAGGGACTCCCCACTGGACCACGCAGTGGACCCCCTGGTCCCTATTGATGAAGGGAGTCAGGCGAGATACCAAACCCGCGTGCCCCGGGTGGAAGCCAAAGCACTATGACCCAAGGGCAACCCAAGAGAGGATGCAAGAGACTAATGCACAAGCCAGCTGGAAGCGGCACGCACAACATCACCAACTCAACACAGGCGATTGAGTCATCATCAGAGACCATAGGCTCCTTTTGAGCCGGGAGTGTGGACAGTCATCTCGACAATCAGCACGATGATGATAGCCCAAAAAGTGGTTGAGCAGGTCAGCTGAAACATATTGTGGTTTCAGAAGTTCCCCGCTCCCCATAGTCCCGCAAATGATCCGGAACCCACTGACGAAGCCTGGGACGCCACTCCCGGAGTGCCAGAGGCAGACACCACCAATGGAGAGGGCACAAGTTATCAGCGAAGGGATGGAGCTCCCGAGACCAGAGATGTTTCAGAGACTCAGAGGGACACTAGCCATATCTACCCTCAGCACCCTGGGCTACGGTGTAACCCCCAGCCGAGCCAACGGCTGAGAGACTATGTTTGTGTGGCAACCAGTTAGTGTTTTTCTTTCACTGAAGTTAGAGAGGTATGTAGTGTGTTGACGAGTTACGTTCTAGTCACCCGACCGCACACTGGAAGTACTTGCAGTCACCTTTGGGTCAGGTGTGGCCTGAGTGAGGGAAAGACAGCTCGTGGTCTTCTACTCTGACCAGTGATCGTGAGTACATGTCAGTTCATGCTGCGGCGCTGCGGAAAGGCCCTCCAACATGTTGGTCTCTACACCAGGGAGCCCGGGGAACGAGAGAAGCATGTCTCATTTCATGCTCCAGCAGGCCACGCTCCCTTGTGCCCCCTAGTGATTTTGACACTTTTCATATATTTACACCAATATATTTGAAGTTTAGATTCCCACATGTTATGTTTGTATGGTATCTGTGACAGAAACCTTTTTGGCACTGAATAAAGAGACATGATTTTGAATCCTAACAAAGAATGTATTCTTTCTAATCATGGGACGGTGCTCAAATCTTGGCGACCACAAATATTTTTCATATATTGCATGAGGCCAAGTTTATCACATCCTCTAGTCACTCCCTGGGCAGAGAAGAGTCTGAACTTAGACATCCTGTGCAAGAACCTCGCACCACATGCCAAATAATTTGTCACCATTGTACAGCATGGTATGCCATGAAAGTTAGCAACATCACCCCCCCAACAGCCATACTGTGGAGTCGCAAAATAAATAGATCAATGCCTTCATCTCGTAGACTCACAAGAAATTACTACATAGTACCTGGACGTTCTCGAGCCCCATGTGAAACTAATCCTTCATTCAGTCCATATTCCATCCCTCTCAATCAGTCCATAAAACTAGCCCTACTTGGAGAGATATGTGGCAAATTTCCAATTGCCTAATCAATTAATCAGATCAACAAGAATGGAACAGTCTTGACACTAGTCTGGGAGCTTGGTCTGGACTCTCCCTTGCAAGGTGGGTCAAAACTGTTTTCCCATTTGGGGGTCCTTGTCTGTAATGGTAGTAAATGATGAACTGGAACACAGTCCAGAAGTTTCCACCCATGACTTTTTGTGCTGTTGAACCCATGGTCTGCTCCTCTTACAAACCTACCACACTACTTAACCAATAGTAGGCCATGACATTGCGAAACATTGTATTAAAAAGCCAGTAAAATAATACAACTGCATTTCAAGCAACATCACAAGAAGCCCTGACCATATGTAAGATGAAGCCCTAAGAGTTGAAGGTTATTTTGATGTTACAGCGTTTAACTTATACTTCATTTTTCTGCTTTGGTTGATGTACATTGGGAAAGAGTGGGTTGTCTTAAAACAACAGCTGTAAGTGGGGTGACAAAAAGATAACAGAGTAAGGCAAGGTTATGGTAACTTCTGAAATAATGAAGTCTGACAAAGCAGTGCCTAACACTGCATCACAGTTTGTGTCATGGGTTGGTGTGA
Source organism: Pleurodeles waltl (assembly GCF_031143425.1). Taxonomy (NCBI): domain Eukaryota; kingdom Metazoa; phylum Chordata; class Amphibia; order Caudata; family Salamandridae; genus Pleurodeles; species Pleurodeles waltl. The sequence continues at coordinate 936,001,748 of NC_090442.1, read as the reverse complement.
AAATATGTAGATATCACCTGCAGATACACCAAAAGCAGGAACAGTTATTGTGGAAACAGCCACAGATATGTCCCCTGGAAATGAATGGCAACAGATCAGCTGCTACATTTGGAAATATGTGTTTAAATAAAAGTAGACACAGTAACCCCTTGGACCTAAGGACAAATAATGTTTTTATGATGAGAAGTCCAAAATAATTAAACAGCAGAGTTATTTGCATTCAAGGCCCAGGCAATTAATTCTGCCCTCGAAATGTGTTGTTGCTATTATAATAATAATTATTATTATCATTATTATTATTATTCATGGGATTCTGTAATCTCTGTATGAACAGCAGTTACTAAGGCCCATATTTATGTAAAATGGTGCACAACTGCGCTAACGTAGTTGTGCGTAATTTCATTTAGCGCAAGCTAATGCCATTTCTTAAAGCCACAAGTGCGCCAAATTTATGTAATGCCGCTTGATGGCGCTAAGGAATGGCTAACGCCAAAGAAAAAGATGCTAGTCGATTAAAGGGGGATGACGTTAGGGGGAATAGCGCTAGTAGGTCAGAAAGGCTGGTTAGCAGCATAAGTCTTTCCGCTAATTATCCTAGCATCATTTTCTGATGCACAAGCAGCCAAAAAAGTTTAAACAGGAGTCATGCCCACCACCTCAATGGCCAGCACAGGGGACCAGTGTCCCCTGAGCAAGACCAAAATACCCAGTGCCAGGCAGGGGACCCATGTCAGGGGTCCCCAATGGCACTTATAAAAAAATAAAATGGACTCACCTAAACTTACCTGGGATGGGGTCCCCCCTCCTGTAGTGTCCTTGTGGTGTGGGTGGTGGTGTTCCTGGGGCTTGGTGTTTAGCCATGGGAATGGGCCTAACTGCACCCTAATGCCTGGTCTGACCCAGGCATTAGATAATGGTGCGGAGCAGGCTTAGCACCATTATTTAGGCCTGCCTCCCCCTTGCACATCTTTTCTGCAGTGGGAGGAAATATGGTGCTAGGGGGTTAGCTTTGTGTTTAGAACAGGAATGCCTACCTTGCATCTCATTGACGCAAGGTGGCTTTGCGCATCCGAAACATGGCTCTAACTCCAATATTTTGATGCTAGGCAGTCTAAATTAATTGCGCTAATGCAAGGCTAACCATCCATAAAGATGGGCCTAAGTTCTTAATAATCGTCGACTTGTGAGGCAACAAGTCCCCGTTTATAAAGAAAAAACATCAGAACTTGACTATTGTAAGTTTATTACAGTCTAGGTCTGACATCACAATGCCTGCTGCAGAGCCAGCAGCAGAGGTGGAAGGCCGCTCAAGCATAATGAAGTAGCTGTTTAAAGCATGAAAAACTGAATGTTGCTTTTCTTTATTATGCTATACTTTAATAGCTTACAATAAGAATATGTTTATTTTTTTAACTCCTTAGACAGAGAAAAGATAGAATCTTTCTCCATGTTTCTACCCTTACTGAAGCTTTTTTTTTTTTTTTTAAATACTGACTTGTAACAAACTTCTAATATTTGTTTGCAACAAATATCTAACAGGTTTGTGTTTAATTTTGCATTAGAGGTTTTATTTGTATTCTTCATGTTTTCAAACATGCTTGCTTTTTCATGTGAAAGGGGTATCCACCAATATTATAAGTGGCTTGTGGGCAAGGTGAGAGTGTGACATGTATTATATGGGATAAATTCCCCCTGGTGTACACGTTAAGGATATTGCAAGTCACCTTGGAGTTCCATAACCTTATAAAGGAACGCGGCCTTCCGCCTCGTTCCTCTATGTGGTTATGGAACTCATTGGTGACTTGCAATATCCTTTTAAGGTACGGCAGGGTGTACTTTACCATTATTATTACTATTATTGTTATTATTATTATTTTTTTTAATTATTATTATTATTTTGTTGTCATTATGTGAAGTACGTGATTTTTAGTACACATTAAAGAACACTACAAAGTGTACAATACATATAGCATAGCAACTGAGCTTTGGAGGACCCAATGCATAGTCTGGAAATACATTTAAGGGTGTTTTCAACTATTTCCATACTTCAGAAATAAAGACTCAAATCAAGTGGATCATAGGCACCCTAGTACCTGCACCCCAGTCCTCCATAGAAAATCAACAAACCCAGTATATATTTTTAAGAAATACTTTTCAGTTATCCTTGATATTAAAAATAATACAAATTTGCCAAAGATTGTGTCTCAGGTAGAATCAATCAATCAATTAATAAATCGATTACGGATTTGAAGGGCACATCAGGTGTGGCTCCTCCGCTAGGGCAGAGGAGCGCTGTCCCCCCGCCAGCAGCAGCAGCTGCAAACCTGTTACTAAAAAACTATAATAAACTATGTTTATTATAGCTTTTAGTAAAAGGGGCGGGCCATGGGCTGTGACGAGCATTGAGGGGGAGTGCTGTGCACTCCCCCTCATTGCGCATATATGTTTGGCTGGTTGTCTCCGACCGACCCAATACACATGTGCAGTAGGCACTCTTTAGCCCTGCACTGTGTTGCCGGGCTGGAGAGAGCAGGCACAAGCTCCCAGTCTGCCTGGGAGCGCCCTTGGGTGTTCCCAGCCAATCCTAACACTGCTCTTAGCAGCATCAGGATTGGCCGCAGGGCAGGCTGGGAGCCTGTGCCTGCAGCCTGCCTGTAGCAGACGAGCAGCGCGGTGGTGACGGCTGCGGTGGTAGCGATGATACAGATATGTTTTTTTTTTTATTCCCATCCCCTTACCTCCGCCCCTATTATGCACTGCGAACCACTCCAGGGGTACACTTATCACCCTTGAGAGAATCTAGGCAGCGTGTCTTCTTTGTGGGTCTCAGTTGAAGAGAAGGGTCTCGAGCATCTTTTTGAAGTCCTGGATGGAGGGAGACCTCCTTGGGTGAGTAGGGAGACTGTTCCAGGATTTTGCTGCCAGGTAGGAGAAGGTGCGGCCTCAGTAGATGCTTCTGTGGATGCAAGATGTGTGGGTGAGGTAGAGTGAGGTGGATCACAGCTGTCTAGTGGGATGGTGAACATTCAGACGTGGTTGAGGCATGCCAGTCCTTCCTTAGGTAGGGCTTTGTAGGTGAGGGTCAGCAGCTTGAATTTGCATCATTTGTGTGCGGGGAGACATTGTAGGTTCCTCAGGTCTGGGGATATGTGGGCTCCCCCTGGGAAGTGGAGGATGAGCCTGGTGGCTGCATTCTGAGTGACTTTAAGCCTTTTCGGGAGGTGTGTCTTGAGTCTGGCATAGAGAGCGTTGCCATAGTCCAGGAGGCTGGTGATGAGGGCCTGTGTGATGGTGCGCTGTGGGTCAATGGGGAGCCGCTTGAGGGTCTTACATAGCATATGGAGAGTGAGGAAGCAGGTGGAGGAAGCTGCGTTGACCTGATTCTTCATGTTTAGTTTGTTGTCTATGATTACCTCTAGGTTACGGGTATGGTTCATGGGAGTGGAGGGGGCTAGACTGACGGGCCACCAAGAGTTGTCCCAAGCTGAGGTGGAGTTTCAGAGTAGCAGGGCTTAAGTTTTGTCAGTGTAGAGCTTTAGGCAGTTGTTCTTTGTTAGAAATGGGGTCTCTAGTTGGAAGAGGTATTCACCTTTGGTCAAATAGGGACCGCAATCCTAGTCAGGGTAAGTCACACACAATCCAAATTATCCTGTGCCCACCCTCTGGTAGCTTGACACTGTGCAGTCAGGCTTAACTTGGAATGCAATGTCTAAAGTATTTGTGCGATAACACAGTGAAAACACCACAACAATACACCACACAGGTTTAGAAAAATATATGATATTTATCTAGTTAAATTAAGGTCAAAATGATAAAGATGATTCAATAAGTACAGGTTGAGATATCACTTTTGCAATGTTAAGAAGAGTCTTAAATCTTAAAAATCAACACTACCTGGTTTGCATTAAAATTACATGCATGAGACCGTAGAGGAGGAAATGCGTGGAAAAATAAGGTGTGCATCGGATTTTCCAATGGAGCACAGACGATGCATCATTTCTTTCCACAGTAGAGGGGCTTTGCGACGATTTCTGGCACGCAGTCTTGGCTCCTCACTGCGATGCAAGGTCCTTTGACGCCTAGGGATGATGCATGGAAATCCTGGGCGTGCGGAATGAAGTCACAGGCGTTGCATCGATCCAGTAGGTGAATCGTCGAATTTTCTGTTGCACGACAGGCGCTGCGTCAATTCTTCACTCAGGAAGTTGGGTTGCATTGTTCCAGTTTGGCTGGGTGGTGATTTTCTCATCGCAAGGCAGGCTGTGCATCGCTTCCAGCAGGCTGTGGGTCGATTTTCAGCATGCAAGGAATTTCTTTGCAGAGATGAAGTCTTTTTGGCCCCGAGACTTCAGGAAAGAGGAGGCAAGATCAATTTAAGCTCTTAGAGAGCACTTCTCTGCAAAGTTAGAGGGCAGCAGGGCAGCTGGGCAATAGCAGGGCAGGAGTCCTTCACAGCAAAGCAGTCCAGGTGAGTCTTTTGGGCAAGCAGGCAGTTTCTCTTGCCAGATTGCAGATTCAGGTCTAGAAGTGTCTGAATGGTGGGGTGAGGAACCCAGTTTATATGCTCAAAAATGCCTTTGAAGCGGGGGAGACGTCAAAGAGTGGTTTTGAAGTGCACAAGGTCACCTTTCTGTACAGGTCTGTGTTGGACTTTTTTGCTTATGCAGGGTCATCCCCAATCTTTTTGCCTCCTAATTTTTTCTGACCTGTTGCTGTTGGCTTTTGAACTCTGAGCACTTTACCACTGCTAACCAGTGCTAAAGTGCATATGCTCTCTGTGTAAATTATATGTGATTGGTTTATCCATGATTATCATATTTGATATACTAGTAAGTCCCTAGTAAAGTGCACTAGATGTGCCAGGGCCTGTAAATCAAATGCTACTAGTGGGCGTGCAGCACTGGTTGTGCCACCCACATAAGTAGCTCTGTAATCATGTCTCAGACCTGCCATTGCAGTGTCTGTGTGTGCAGTTTTAACTGTAAATTCGACTTGGCAAATGTACCCACATGCCTGGCCTAAACCTTCCCTTTTCTTACATGTAAGGCACACCTAAGGTAGGCGCTAGGTAGCCCCAAGGGCAGGGTGCAGTTTATGGTTAAGGTAGGACATATAGGCCCTCATTCTGACCCTGGCGGTCTTTGACCGCCAGGGCGGAGGACCGCGGGAGCACCGCCGACAAGCCGGCGGTGCTTCATTGGGGATTCCGACCGCGGCGGTAAAGCCGCGGTCGGACCGGCACCACTGGCGGGGTCCCGCCAGTGTACCGCGGCCCCATTGAATCCTCCGCGGCGGCGCAGCTTGCTGCACCGCCGCGGGGATTCTGACCCCCCCTACCGCCATCCAGATCCCGGCGGTCGGACCGCCGAGATCCGGATGGCGGTAGGGGGGGTCGCGGGGCCCCTGGGGGCCCCTGCAGTGCCCATGCCACTGGCATGGGCATTGCAGGGGCCCCCGTAAGAGGGCCCCTACATGTATTTCACTGTCTGCTGCGCAGACAGTGAAATACGCGACGGGTGCAACTGCACCCGTCGCACAGCTTCCACTCCGCCGGCTCGATTCCGAGCCGGCTTCATTGTGGAAGCCTCTTTCCCGCTGGGCTGGCTGGCGGTCTGAACGAGACCGCCCGCCAGCCCAGCGGGAAAGTCAGAATTACCGCCGCGGTCTTTCGACCGCGGAACGGTAACCTGACGGCGGGACTTTGGCGGGCGGCCTCCGCCGCCCGCCAAGGTCAGAATGAGGGCCATAGTAATGTGTTTTATATGTCCTGACAGTGAAATATTGTTAAATTCGTTTTTCACTGTTGCAAGGCCTGTCCCTATCATAGGTTAACATGGGAGCTACCTTTAAATCTGATTAAAGTGTAGATGCCTTTTGGGAGTGGATGGACATTTGGAGTTTGGGGTCTCTGAGCTCACAATTTAAAAATAGATCTTTTAGTAAAGTTGATTTTAAGATTGTGTGTTTGAAAATGCCACTTTTGGAAAGTGAGCATTTTCTTGCTTATACCATTTCTGTGACTCTGCCTGTTTGTGGATTCTGTGTCTGGGTCAGTTTGACAGTTGGGCTGTTTGCACCTCACACTAGACAGTGACACAAAAGGAGCTGGGGTGTAGTCTGCATTTCCTGATGAGCCATCTGTGTTAGGAGGGAGGGGAGGAGTGGTCACTTACACCTGAAAGGGCTGTGCCTGTCCTCACACAAAGCAGTCTCCGACTCCCTGGTGAGTGTCTGGGGCCTGGCATGGGAAAGGCAGGATTTCACATTCTAAAGAGACTTTACTTTGAAGTAGGCCTACTTCAAAGGAGAAATTGGGTATAAGAAGGGCACCCAAAACCACAGACTTTAGAACACTTCTGGAAACAAGAGGAACCTCTGCCTGGAGAAGAGCTGAAGAACCTAGGAAGAAGAGCTGCCCTGTCTGTGACTGTACTTTGTGGAGCTATCCTGCAGTTGCTGCTTCTGCCAGAGTAAGATGGCAAAGACTGGATTTTGTGTGCCTTCCATCTTGTGAAGAAATCTCCAAGGGCTTGATTTAGAGCTTGCCTCTTGTTTTTGAAGTCTCAGGGACAGCAAAGACTTCTCTCTGCCAGCACCTGGAGTCTCTGGAGAGGCTCCTGCTCTGACAAGTGGTGCCCTATCCAGTCCCTGGGCCCTTGAAAAGAAAGCTGGTGGAAATCCAAGGAAATCGACTTCGGACGACTTCGGACCGCCGCCGCTGCTGAATCCGGTGACGTCACCTGCAACCGACTCCGTGATCTTCACTGGAACACGACGACCTTCGCATCCCGACGCCGCTGCAGCCCTGCCGAAGTCCGCAACTCCGTGGAACTTGCTGCACAAGTTGTGACCGACGCCGCTCAAAGTGCGCAGATTCAATGTTTCGCACAGAAGCTGCGATACCCGACTTCACTCATCGACTTGTTTTCACTCTTCACCAAAGGTACTGTACTTGGGGGTCTACGCGACTCCGTGTCCGGCGCCGCTGGTGTCAGCTTGTTGGAACGACTCCGTCACGACGCCATGTTAAGAACTAATCGAAGCATTTTGTGTTTCTAAGCGCTATTTTGAGTTTAATCTTTAAAAATTCATAACTTGACTTGTGTATGTCGGATTTTTGTCATTTTGGTCTTGTTTTGTTTAGATAAATATTTCCTATGTTTCTAAATTGGTGTTGTGTCATTTTGTAGTGTTTTCATTAAGGTACTGTGTGTGTTGGCACAAATACTTTACACCTAGCACTCTGAAGTTAAGCCTACTGCTCTGTCAAGCTACCAAGGGGGTAAGCAGGGGTTAGCTGAGGGTGATTCTCTTTTACCCTGTCTAGAGTGAGGGTCCTTGCTTGAACAGCGGGTAACCTTACTGTCAACCAAAGACCCCATTTCTAACAGTCTGTCTGCAAGGGTCCCACTAGGGGATTTGGAAGTCTATTGTGTGAGGGAAAGCTACTAGCCTTTGAAATGTAAGTGTCAGGCCTTCCACACTCCAATCCCAGGAAGACCCATTCATAATGCAGATGAGTGCAGGTGTAATTGAGACTCCTGTGTTTCTGGTGGTCTGGGTGAAATGCACAAGGGAGCTGTCAACCAGACCAGTCCAGACGTGGAGTGGAGACAGGCTGTAAAGCACAGATGGATTTTAAGTACAGAAAAAGCTTACTTTCTAAAAGTGGCATTTCTAAAATAGTGACATCAAATCCAACTTCACCAAAAGCAAGATTTTGTATTACCATTCTGGCCATACTAAATGTGACCTGGTTACACATTTCTGATCAGAATCTACCACTCAAACAGTAAATGAAGGTAGCCCTAACGCTATCCTATGAAAGGAGACGGCCTCACAGTAGTGGAAGACCAATTTAGGAGTTTGTCACTACCTGGACATATAACCCACACATCTCCATGTCCTGCCTTTTAACTACATAATACCCTGATCTATGGGTTACCTAGGGCCTACCTTAGGGTTGACTTATATGTAGAAAAAGGGGAGTTTAAGGCTTGGCAAGTAGTTTTAAGTGCCAAGTCACAGTGACAGTGAAACTGCACACACAGGCCTTGCAATGGCAGGCCTGAGACATGGTTAGAGGGCTACTTAAGTGGGTGGCACAATCAATGCTGCAGGCTTACTAGTAGCATTTAATTTACAGGCCCTGGGCATGTGTAGTGCACTTTACTAGGGACTTTCAGGTAAATTAAATATGCTCATTGGGTAGGAATCAATGTTACCATGTTTAAGGGAGAGCATGTGCACTTTAGCACTGATCAGCAGTGGTAAAGTGCACAGAGTCCTAAAACCAGCAAAAACAGGGTCAGAAAAATGAAGGAAGTCAGGCAAAAAGTTGGGGATGACCACACCAAGGCTGTGAGGTCTAACAGCCATGAATGAAAACTTTATTTAATTAAGGAAGGTTTGGAAAGACTAAACAACACTGTTTAGGAGTGGGCAGTTTACATATTTAGATTTCATGAACATTTGTACTGTTAAAGCTGATATATCTGACTTTATGTGCAGTGAATGTTGTTTAGTTTACAACTTCAAAAAAATCCTGAAGCAAAGGCGATAAAATACTGTAGTTCAACAAATTGCTAATTATTATTCGCACTTAACTCCCAATGTGATACTCACTTGAAAAGTAATTTCTGGTAAGATTAGTGTCCTTCACTGCCTTCTCCTGCCCTTGATCCATCTGGAGGGTGATGTTGTGGTATTGGCAGTTCTTCATCAAAGTGAGAATCAGAGAGGATGACTGCTATTCCCCTTAATAAGTCAATGGTGTGAAATATAGCACATATTACTATTATTTTGCAGATGGTGTCTGGTCTATATAGTAGTGCCCCGCCGCTCTTTTGAAGTCAAAGGAAGTTAATTTTGAGAAGTCTGATAGTCCTCTCAATTACAGTTCTTGTTGATTTCTGTGAAGCATTGTAGTGGTGCTCACTTGCTGAAGCAGGGTTTAGGTAAGGGTTTAAGATCCAGGAGCCCACATCATACACACTGTCTCCTACAATGTAAAAATAAAAATTCATTAAATTACAAAATGGGGATGTCTCAGCTATTCACGTAGGCAAATATGCGCATAATTACAAAGTAAATATCCTTCCCCAAATTCTCCTTTAAGAAGGCATGCATAAATCTCACTATAGCAACATTTGAAGAAATCATCATGCTTCCTGATAATCTGGCTCCTATACCAGTAGTTATATTTGAGGCATTGCAAACACACTGAATGCTTTATGAAAGAGTATTTTCACAATGTAACTATACACTCATTCTCATAGTAAGGGTATATTTGAACATGAGTCCTATCAATGCAGCCTAGGACATTAGGGAATTGAGCTATCTGATAAAACTGTATTCCTGTGCAGTAGTAGGAAAATTAATATAATCAATGATTTTATTTAGCTTGCATTGAGAAGTGCCCTCAAAAAGCGTGTGACCCCACTTTGGGAAATCCCACCTACTGCAGCTATCATGCTCTGTTAGCTCTCTGAGCCTAAAACGTGCAGTGAGCATAATATCTGCACATGGGTGGAGATAGAATTGCTCCTAAAAGCGCAACACTCTAGCTGAGGTTTAGCTTCAGATATTAAATCTAATATAAGTACAATACTTAGCTTATACTTGTCAAGGTTTCCTACTCTGCCTGGTAAAAAGGAGTAACTGTAACCTAAAAAATGTGCTCCTGGTGCCTCCCTATCCGCAAACCAGTCAGTAACCTCATCCTCCTCACCATCACATACAGAGCAGCCATTGTTGTAATCTAAGATGCATTATATGTCTGTTTATACAGGTTGTACCTGGTTACCACCTGTTTTAAGTTGGTGGTAAATTCCATATGCAAAATTAACAGTTTGCATCTAATCACTATTTGTGAATATTTAGTACATTGAAATAGAAAATCTGTAATCAAAGATCACTAATTCTGATTAACAATTTGGAGTCACAGTTTCAGTGATTCAGTAACCAATGGAATCACTAAAATTGACACAAGAAAGGCTTTAATTCAAAAAAGGCTTTTTTACATTACCAAATTGCATCTTTTGTGACTGCAAATGCCTTTGTACATCCGGCTTTTAGTACCTTTTTGGAGACTGGCCAATGGAATAATCCCACACAAATTGGCTGATATCCCATCTACTGTATTATAAGTATCATAGGCTATAATGCACCTTTACTATTTCGGAAAAGATATCTACCATGTTTGTGACATGGTATCCAGTACCCAAACTCTAAATGGGCTACTACATTTCCTGCTATCCAGATATCTGAAGCAATAGCCAAGTATTCATATTCAAAATACAGTCTTTTTAGGTAACCTGTGGCATGTGTAAACAGTAGTGAATAAACGAAGTGCACTGATTTTTCATATTTGTGATTTTAACGACTTCTCCCCTAGTGTCATATTTGTAATCATGTTCTTTTGATTAAAGCTCAAGAATTATATAGGTTTTGCTTTGCTTTTGACCAAGAAATAGTCATTTGCAGTGTGTCTATAATGCATGGTGATCGATGAATTGTGTGTTAGCAGAATGGTGGTTTTTGCTTCTGAGTGAAAATCTTTATGTGACAAATGGTTTGACAGTTACGAAGTTGATAATTCAGATGCCAGTGATCGATATCTATTCAGTCTGAAACTGAAATGAAAAATTCACTTTAGCTATATCATGAAATATCTCAAGGAAAAGTAGTGATAAATGTCTGCCGGCTTTATTTTCAAGATGTAATTGTTATGAACATTTACCTTTGTATGGTTTAGAGGTTGCAGATAAGTAATACGAATTAAATTGGATTATTGTGGGATTACTTTTTTCAAAACGTGCAGGATTATTGTTTTTAGCTGTGGACATTGATGAGTATTGTGACGCATAATTGCAGTTCTCTAATTTTGTAAAACTATGAAGAAAGAGTTTAAACCAAATTTTAAAACAATCTGTACTTTTCCATATCATAATTTATATTTTAGGCCTGTTCATGATATGTAACTTTCCTAGTCATGCTGATTTTGATCGTCATATAAGTTTTGCCTCGTCCAGCCGCTTAGCTAGAATTGTAAATTGTGTTACGAGACTTTAACCGTATCAACTTTTTCCACTTGATATTTATCTCGAACAATTCTCAAAATACAATATATAGGACGAAAAACTTTACTACTAGGTCCTATTTACAAGTTTTCAGGAGGCTTTTGAAATAGTTGCAGTAATTCCCGCATCTAGCAAAATGTGACATCCAAAGAGTCAGAATTTTCTGGTTGTGATGTGTCTTGGCAAATTATAAATTTCTCTATTGGAATACAGAAGAATAAAATGAAAATTACGGTGCATTCTGCACCAAAATCTGCCCATCCCGGTATTTCAAAGCGCTTTTCGCTTTTTCATTCTCAATCACATTGTGCCAGGTGTAAACTAGCGACATTTAACAATCATTACTGGGGGTGATATATACTCACGACACCTATGTAAAGAGGCATTTGCTCAGGTGTTGGAAAATGCAAAAATCCAGTGATCTCGAAATCGAATCCTGAGACTATTATGAACTATATTATTTCTGAATTATCAAAACGGTCGCAATTGGACAATTTATGAATTTTTCATGATACTATTTGCTTTTAAGCTTTTAGCATTATCTCTGACAGTACCTTGATCCGTTCACATTAAAATATTGAGGATTAAATTATTTCCGATTTACAACTAATACTAGTTTGAGCCAGGTACATCAAATTATAATAAATTTCATAGCTTAGTTTTATAACCCTTTAAAAATACAAGCAACACTCTTCGTTTCAGAGAGTTTGCCACCAGCAATGTGAGAACAACATAAATGGTGTTTATTTACAAGACTTCTTTATTTCATGACGACACTTAGGGGGGTGCTAAGGTGTGCAAGAAAAGTGGCGCTACACTAGGTACAGCGCCACTTTTCATAAATCTGGGCCTATATGTGTGTGATGCACAGTAATATGCATTCATCCGTTTAATATTAATGTTTCGGAAAATGAAAGTTTAAATACATATGTGCATTTTATGATATGATACTCAATATGAGAAAATTCAGATAGCATTGCTCGACTGATCTGGCTAGATTAGCATACTATAGTGACACGTTACATAAAATAAAAACAAAATCATAATTATATGGTATTTTAAAACATATTTGAAAGGATGACTTGCATTTACTTTAGGAAATGATTTTTCAACTTATTAAACTTACTGGGGTGTGAGCCCTACTCAAGCAGCAACCACAGTCCTTGTCAGGGTAAGCCTCAAGCAAACCCCAAATTAACCTGTGATCACCCTCTGGTAGCTTGGCACAGAGCAGTCAGGTTTAACTTAAAGGCAATGTATAAAGTATTTGTGCAACATTTCCAACAGTAAACCAGTGAAAGCACCACACAAAAAGGATCCTACACCAGATTAGAAATAAAACAAAATGGCAATAATCCAATAAGTAGAACTTTAGTTATGAATTTGTAAACAATAAACTGTAAAACAGCACTTAGAAGCCAAAAGTGCCAACCAGGGATACCCCATCATGCCAGGCCAGCAAAAAATCTAAAGTTCAGGCTGACTGTGATAGAGTGCAGGCAACAGAGGCCCTGTTGAGCCAGCTGAACCAAAGTACTTTAAATCCTGCTTGCAGAGAGTTGCTTTGGTTCCGAACCACACCGTCGAGGAGATGCATTGATTTTTCCCACAGAGTAGAGGATATGCGTCGATGTTCCTCATGCAGCAATGCTGATGGATCACTGCTTAGATGTTGTGGAGTTCAGGTGCAGGTTCGGCTGCATCGATGTCGAACTTATGGGTTTGTTCCGATGGGCACAGAGGCTGCAATGCAGTGTCATAGTTGTCATTGAGGCTTTCCTCAATGGGAATGCAGGTACCTTGTACCAAAAAAAGTGCTGCAGTGCCAGTTACAAAGGAAATGTGCTTCTTTTGTTCCACTCAACAGCAGTGATGAGTCAATTTTGCCCATGCAACAGTGGCAATGCATCGGTTCTGCCCACCTTAGGTCCACTTCCAAGGGCCCAGGACTGGTGTGGCACCATTTGGCAGGACAGAGTCACAGATGGCAGAGTCCAGGTGAAGGAGCAGGGTGATTGGAAGTCTGACATTTTCCTGAGACTTCAGATCAGAAGGCCAGCTAACTAGCCCATAGTGCCACTCTGGGATCTGGGTTGGAGAGATTCAGGTCCAGTCCTTCTCATTCCCAGCAAGAAGGCAGCAGGCAAAGGTCAGCAGAGCAGGAGTTGACAAAACAGCATTCCAGCAGAGTGGTAGGCCTTCAGCAGCACAGCAGTCCTTCTTCCTGGCAGAGTATACATAGGTCCAGAAGTGTACTTAAGTGGTGGTGTCAGAGTTCCAGTACCCATATCCAGTTGGACCTTTGAAGTTGGGGAGACTTTAAAGACATGACTTTAAAGTGTTAGTCCCTGCTCTTCCTGCCCTGGCTCCAGACTCATAACAGGGGGTAATGCAGCCCTTCGTGTGTGGACAGAACACAGCCTATTCAGATGATGATGAGGCTGTGTCTAACACCACCCTCCCATCCTGCCCATGATGGCACATCAAGGCCCATCAGGTCACACCTAAGCTCCTATTGTGAGTGGCTTTCTAGGAGGAATGCACAAAGCCCAGGTGTCAACCCACCCCAGATGTGTATTCAGAGACAGGCAGTAGGCCCCACTTGGTTGAAGTAAGACAATGCCATCTTTCTGAATGTGGCATTTTCAGAATTGCTATTTAAAATCCGACTTTATCATGAGTTGTGATTTTAAATTGTGATTCTAGAAACACAAAACTTGAAGAGTCTATCTTTTCCAGATTGTGAATTACACTTATAAATTGTAATAATATAATCCCAATGTTAATCTACGAGATAGATAGCCCTTGCAGTAGTGCTGCAAGCCCTTTAGTAGCGTTTCATTTACAGACCCTGGGAACATGTAGTGCACTCTACTAGAGACTTATATGTAGATAAATAAATATGCTAATTGGGGATAAGCCAATATTACCATGTTTTCGGGAAAGCACACAGGCACTTTAGCCCTGGTTAGTAAGTGCGCATGGCCCTTAGGCCAGCAAAAACAAAGTCCACAAATACAGGAGGTCTGAAGGCAAAAAGTTAAACAAACCATGCCAAGGATGCCAAGTCTAACACATATATCTTATATATGAAATTTTTCCTCACACCTCACATTATCTGAAATTAATAATCAGCAAGTTCAGTGTGGAGGATGGCTTGGAACAGTCCTTTGCACTGGTCCTCTTGTGCTGAGGATGGCTTCAAGCTGTCCTCTTACATGAGGCAGGAACTCCCTCTGCTGCTTACAGCAGAGGTATTTCCTTTTTTGGTATTAGGAGCAGGGAAAGAGCTTCTCCAGCAGGCCAAGGCATTTTTTTTCAATGTAATGATGATCGGCGTAGATCGCATGCTGAGGTCATTTAATTGAAAGTGAAAGTGAAAATAGCTAATCGGCTCATTTCACTTTCACTGCTTTGGTGCTCGGGGGCATATCTCAGCCCCCCAGAACCAAAGCATTCACGAGACGTATCATTAGAAAATTCAGAATCCCTATTTCCAATGTCACCATTCCCTTGTATATGCCTGCCTGGGGCTTAGCAGGAATCTACCAACTAGATATGAGGGAGAAGGGAGCAGCCCCTTGAGCAAAGGTATGTGCCCCCACTTCAAAAAATGTAATATTGCATTCATTCTGCCCTTCTGAGGGGAAGATAGAGTAAATTATCCCCATCTGCCCCTTGGGGTGGCAGAAAGTCCATCAGACACCGGTGATTATTTTTTTGTCAATTGCCACATGCCACAATGGGCATGGTCATGCTCCCACCCCCTAAATAAGGGAAACAGTGTGTCTGCCTCCTCTGGAGGGAGATGGGGCAATTACCCTCCATATGCCCCCCTGGGAGGGCAGAAAGCCCACAAGACACCAGGGATAACTTTTTATAATTGCAGGGGTGGGTGCTGCCAGGCATGGGCATGGCAATGCTCCAGCCAAAAAAAGAGAAACAGCCTTTATGTCCCACCTGGCGGGCAGGTGAGGGCAATTACCTCGGAACTGCACTCCGGGGGGCAGAAAACCACTGCATTGCAGCAATATCAATATATAATAAAACAATGGGATGGGTCTTTCCCAGCCTAACATCAGGGCCCACTCTCACCCCTAAAGCCTCAACCTCAACAGTCTTTCTGCTCCCCTGCAGACTAAAGCATCTCATCCTAGTGGCAAGCAAGAGGACATTTGATTATTTTAGGTGTATTTTTATAAATGAGCTTGGAGAGTTTACCTGACTCCCAGTATCATCTCACTGGCAATGGTGAACAGCTGCAGTTTTTGGGCTTGGGTAGGCTGCCACCTGGAAAAAGTCTACTAGACACTTCTAAAAACTAGACATCTGACGGAGTCCTGGGTGTTGCTCTTTGCATGCATCCCACATCATTTTCTGACCCGCAATGCACTGCACATTTCTGTGATGGAAACGTCTGGAATCCAAAGGAATCCACAAAATTCCTACCACCCAGCATTGCCCCACATGTGCTGATACAAATGCTGTGTCACTTGTGTGGTTGGGCCTTTTTTCCAGGGACAGGAACAGATCCAAACAAGGTCAATAGGAGCCCCCATGCAGGGTCTCCAATTGTCCTTAGTCTGATCCTGGATTTCCCTGGGTGTATAAGTTTAAAAAAAATTACAGGTTTGCTAGGTTTCCCAAGGTGTCAGCTGAGCTAGGTTCCAAAAACCAGAGCTATCCACTTTCCATTACAGAAATGTGAGAAAAACTGTGTTTTTCAGTCAAAGTTTGAGGTTTGCAAGGGATTCTGTATAACACAGCCTGGTGAGAGCCAAGCAAGTTACCCCATCCTGGAATCCTCTAGGTTTCTAGGTTTAACAAATATACAGTTTTCATAGGTTTATCTAGGTGCCAGCTGCAGTAGGGGCCAAAACCTACAGCTACCCACTTTGCAAAAAATGAGTCACTTTTGCATGGAAAAATGTGATGTATCCATGTTACCTTTCAGGCTATTTCCTATGGCGGGCACTAGGACTACCCACACATGTGAGGTACCATTTTTATCGGAAGACTTAGAGAAATGCTAGGTGGAAGGAAGTTGCTGGCTCCCCAGAGATTCAAGAACTTTCCATCATAGAAAATTGAGGTAAATGTGTGTTTAGTCAAGGTTTGAGGTTTGCAAGGGTTTCTGGGAAAATAAACTGGTGAGTAACACCATCCTAGATTTCCCTAGGTGTCTAAAATGTACAGGTTCTCTAGGTTTTCCTAGGTGCCAGCTGAACTAGGACTTAAAAACCACAGCTAGGCACATTGCAAAAAAAGGGTCAGTTTTCAGTGAAAAATATTATGTGTCCATGTTGCATTTTGGGACGTTTCCTGCCACAGGCACTAGGCCTACCCACACGAGTGACATACTATTTTTATTGGAAGACTTGAGGGAGAACAGAAAAATAGAACAAGTGTTATTATCAATTGTTTTTCTCTGCATTTATGCCTTCCAAATGTAAGGCGGTGTGTAAGAAAGAAGTCATTTTGACAAATGCCCTGTAATTCACATGCTAGTATGGGCATCCACAAGTTCAGAGATGAAAATAACCCCTGCTTCTAAACTCCATATCTTGTGCACATTTCGGAAATACATAGGTTTCCTTGATATCTATTTTTCGCTCTGGATATTTTACCTTATGACTTGCTCTATAACTGGTACACAATGAAAAACCATTGCAAGGTGCAGTTCAGTTTCTGGCTGTGGATACCTTGAGGTCTTGGAAAACCCACACACCTTATACATCCCTGCAAACGAAGGCGATATATAAATAGGAAAAATTGGCTCTTTCGCAGTAATATACAAATACTGTGGTAAAAAGGTTGTTTTGAATCAAGTCTGCCTGTTTCTGACAGCTCAGAAGATGGTTATTTTAGCATGCAAACCTTTCATTGATGCCATTTTCAAGACACAGAGACACTTTCTTCTCCAGCACTATTTCCCATTTTCCTCCCCCATAAACAAAATTTAGCTGTCTGTCAGACAAATTCTCAATCCTTTCCAGAGGACTTCACAAATCCTTGGTGTCTTTAGAATCCCTAGGATTTTTTAAACAAAGGACACAACTTTGACGTGCATGGCTTATGTAGACAAAAAATTATGAAGGCCTGAGCATGAACTATCTCAAATAGCCAAAAAATGTTTACACAGGGGGGCCATTCAGTGAAGGGGTTGAACTGTGGTGGGGCCTTGCTGTTAGCACACAAGCTACATCCTGCAGATGGTAGTGTCTCTAAAAGTGATTTTTAGGGAGGTCACGCACTGGGCCACAGATAAAACTGGTGGGGCAACCTGCAAAGGCCAATTGTAAGGACTAAGAGTGTGTGCATGTGGCTCCATGTGTGTGTGGGGGGGAATGGTTCATGTTTGCATAAAATGTTGAAATCTGACTTAGTGTGTGTAGGAAAGTAGCCTATTTCTAGCATGGTTCCCCCCACTTTTGGCCTGTTTGTGAGTGTGTGTCAGTGTGTTTTTACTGTGTCACTGGGATCCTGCTAGCCAGGACCCCAGTGCTCATAGATAAAAACCTATATGTCATTGTGTTTTGTCTGTCTCACTGGGATACTGCTAGCCAGGACCCCAATACTCATAGTTTGTGGCCTAATGTGTATGCCTGTGTAGTGCCTAACTGTGTCACTGCTAATCAGACCCTCAGTGCTTATGCTCTCTCTGCTTTTAAATTGGTCACTGTAGGCCAGTGACTTAATTTACCAACTTCAACTGGCATACTGGACCCCCCCTTATAAGTCCCTAGTATATGGTGCCTAGGTACACAGGGCATTGGGGTTCCAGGATATCCATATGGGCTGCAGCATTTCTTTTGCCACCCATAGGGATCTCAGACAAACCCTTACACAGGACTGCCATTGCAGCCTGCGTGAAATAGTGCATACACTATTTCAAAGCCATTTTCACTTATAAGTCACCTATATGTCTAACCTTCACTTGCTGAAGGTTAGGTGCAAAGGTACTAAGTGTGAGGGCACCCTTGCACTAGCAAAGGTGCCCCCACATAGTTCAGGGCCATTTCCCCCGAATTTGTGAGTGCGGGGACACCATTACACGGGTGCACTACATATAGGTTAGTACCTATATGTAGCTTCACAATGGTAACTCTGAACATGGCCATGTAACATGTCTAAGATTATGGAATTGTCCCCCTTTCATAATCTGGTATTGGGGAGCCAATTCCATGCATCCTGGGGGCTCCACCATGGACCCCCAGTACTGCCAAACCAGCTCTCGGAGGCTTCCACTGCAGCTACAGCTGCTGCCACCTCACAGACAGGGTTCTGCCCTCCTGGGGTCTGGGCAGCCCAGTGCCAGGAAGGCAGAACCAAGCATTTCCTCTGAGAGCAGGGTGTTACACCCTCTCCCTTTGGAAATAGGTGTTACAGGCTGGGGAGAGGTAGCCTCCTCCAGCCTCTGGAAATGCTTTATAGGGCACAGATGGTGCCCTCCTTGCATAAACCAGACTACACCGGTTCAGGGACCCCTTGTCCCCTGCTCTGGCGGGAAACTGAACAAAGGAAAGGGGAGTGCCCACTTCCCTGTCCATAACCACCCCAGGGGTGGTGCCCAGAGCTCCTCCAGTGTGTCCCAGACTTCAGCCATCTTGCTTTGCAAGGTGTGGGGGCACTCCAGAGGGCTCTGAGTGGCCAGTGCCAGCAGGTGACGTAAGAGACCCCTCCTAATAGGTCCATACCTGATGAGGTAGCCAATCCCCCTCTCAGGGCTATTCAGGGTCTCTCCTGTGGGTTCTCTTTAGATTCTCCTTGCAAGTTTCCTTCAGGAATCCTCTGCAACAACTTCAGACTCTTCTGACCTCAGATCAACCGCAGCCTGCTCTAAGAAATGCTGTAACTGCCACAAAGTGTCTACAAGAGACACTTTTCTTCAGCAGCCTCAGCTCCAAGTCAGCAACTGCAACAGTTTCCACAGTGTGCACACTCTGGGGACTCCCTGTCTTCATCCTGCCCCAGAAGGACCAAAGAAATCTCCCGTTGAGTGACTAAGTCACTCCCCTGCTCCAAGCAGTCACCTTCCAAGGTGATGACTGGTACACCCTGGGACTCCTCTCATGGTGACACGTTTGCTCCTAAGAACACAGAGGGTGGACATCATCGACATAGACTGTCCTGAGGTCCTGCTGACGCAATTTGGAGGAGGTAAGACCTTGCCTGCCCGAGAACGATGGTACCCTTGTGTATTGTGTCTTCTTCGCCTCCTGAGGCCTCTGTGCACTCTTTGCAAAATTCCTTCATGCACAGCCTGGTCCAGGTCCCCAGCACTCTACCCTGTGATGCTCATCTTGCTGTGTTGCTCTCCGGCAGCGTGGGACCCTCTTTTGTTGTGCTGCATCAACTGCATTTTGCACCTCCTTTGAACCTGGATCCTGTGGCTTCTGGGGGTGCTGGCTGGCATCCCAAGGGCTCTTTAAAGTGCTGGGAGCCCCCTCTTCCTCCTCACATAGAGTTGAGTCCCCCAGGTCCCTCCTGGGTCTATCCAGCGCCATTTTGATGAAAAATTCACTTTTGTCGTAGCCAAGGCTTGTTGGTGTCTTCCAACACAAAATCTCATCTGCAACAATCTTTACACCGTAGCACATCTTTTGCATCATGCAGAAACCCGCTGGCATCTTCCTAGGGTGCATTTCTGCAGTCTTCCACTAACCAGGGACTCCTTTTGCACCCTCTTCTGGGTTGGCAGGGGCTCCTGTCCTTCCTGGAACTTCTTTCGACTTCAGGACTTGGTCTCCTTCCTTTGCAGGTCTTCAGGTCCAATAGTCCAGCATTTGTTCTTTGCAGACTTGGTTGGCTGCTGCAAAATCCCAAAAACGAGGTGTAGTGTGTCCTAAGGAAACAAGCACTACTTTACTCCTGCTTTTCTGGGCTCTCGGGTGGGGTACTTTACTTACCTTTACTCTATTCTTACTCTCCCAGCGATTCTGCACACACTACACTTTTCTAGGGGGGAATTCGTAATTCACATTCCACTTTCTTAGTATATGGTTTGTGTTGCCCTTAGACCCATTTTCTCCCATTGCATTCTATAGCATTTCCTATTGTTTGCATTGTTCTATGACTAGTTTCTTGTCTATTTTTGGTGTCTAGTGTACATATTGTGTATAATACTTACCTCCAGAAGGAGTATTGTCTCTGAGATATTTGTGGTACTGTGTCACCCAAATAAATACCTTTATTTTTGTCTTTACTTGTGTATAAGTACTGTGTAACTATAAGTGGTATTGCAGGAGCTTAGCATGTCTCCTAGTTCAGCCTGTTCTGCTATAGCTACCTCTATCAGCCTAAGCTGCTAGAACACTACTACATTTCACTAATAAGAGATAACTGGACCTGGTATAAGGTGCAAGTACCCAAGGTACCCACTACAAACCAGGCCAGACTCCAACAGTGTGAATATCTGTCTACATGTCTATGTATGTATGTATAGATACACATATATGAACACATCCGTTGAAAGTCAGATGTAAATATTTTAGGCAAACATGCAGGCTTGAGCATTCCTTTAAAAAAACAATACTTTGCCGGCTGTGCCTCTTGCATATTCAACAGCTATGGTGGTGGGGCCCAAGGAAGGGCCAAGACTAATAGAGCTAGGGCACTGACACCACTACTTCTAGAGTGACACAAGTGTTAAAACATTTTCTATCTTGGACCTGAAGAAAAGTATTTAGGCCATGGAGCAGCTGTGAGTTGGGAGAAGCATTGGGAGGCTCTCACTGACTGGTTGAATATCAACCTGAAAACAATGTCTGTAAATCTCGATGGACTCACCTGGTTTGAGCCACATTCGTGCACAAATGTAGAATAGACTAGGGGCCTCATTAATGCATCAGACTACTTGCCCCTGCCACACATCCTCCAACGATGCCATGGATGAGCTGTATTTACAGCACAGAGCTCGTTGGTGCACGTTTTCACAGATTGGTCAGAAATTCTGATTAATCTGTTGGCGTGAAAGTGAGGCATCGCTGGAGTTGCGTTGTTAAACTGATGCAACTCCAGCAATGCGAGGAGAGTCCAATTTGAAAAAGCGATGCATCAATTTTACGCCTGGTCTGAACAGCTGTTTCACCACCCCTGAGGTGGCAAAGGAATCTGACGCATTCTCAGACTTGTAAATCTGGGAATACATCAGATTCCTTTGGGTTCCATGGGTGTTGAATTTGAACACCCCATGCAACCCACATGGAATGCCCCTTTACCTCAGTGTTATGCGTAAAAGGGGTCCATATTTTCAAGGCCATGAAAAGCCATGCAAAGTAGCTTTGCATGGCCTTGTAAATATAGGCTGGCACACTACGCCACCGGAGCGTAAAAAAAATATAATGCTCCTGTTTCACAGTGTGCCGTTAGGACCTTGTAAATGAGGTCCCTAGTCCCTTATTTACTAACTGATGTCATTATCAACGATGTTAAAATTCTGCTATGTTACGCCAACTCAAAAACATTGTTTAATGCCGAACCTATAAAGTGCTGCATGGAGATTGAGCCCCATATTTATACTTTTTGACACAAAACTGCACAAACACAGTTTTGCATCAAAAAGTATAGCGCTGGCTTGCGTGATTCCAGGGTGCCAGCAAGGCGCCAAATTTATGGAATCCCACAAGCCGGCCCAAAGGGTAGGCTAGCGTCTCGGAAAATGACGTTAGTCGGGTGGGGGTGGCGGTATGGGGGAAAGTGGTTTTGCACCAAAACATGACGTTAGGCTGGATAGAGGCAAAAAAATGCCTCTAACCAGCCTAGCGTAATTTCCTAAAGCAAATCCATCCATACCACATGACTCCTGTCTTAGAAAAGACAGGAGTCACGCCTACCACCCCAATGGCCAGCTCAGTGGACCAGTGTACCCTGGGCGTGGCCATTGCACCCTGTGCCATGCAGGGGGCCCCAAGGTGGGCCCCCGTTGGCACTTTAATGAAAAAGAAAAATACTTACATATACTTACCCTACTTACCTGGGATGGGATCCCCCTTCCTCCGGTGTCCCTCTGGTGTGGGAAGAGGGCACCTGTGGACCCATTCCATGGTGTTGAAAAATGGAAATGGGTCCACAGGTCCCCTAACACCTGATTTGAAGCAGGCGTTAAATAATTTAGCCCCTCCTCCCACCTGTGCATCATTTTAGCACAGGGGGATAAATATGGGGCTATGGGGTTAGCACCATTTTTTAGATGGGAACGCCTACCTTGTATCTCATTGACGCAAGGAAGTTTCACGCATCTAAGGAATGGTGCAAACTCTAATATTTTTACGTTAGACGAGTCTAACGTCAAAATATAAATATGGAGTCAGTTTTGTGCTGAAGTTGGTTAAAACAATGACGCAAATTTGGCTCAAATGGAGTATAAAAATGTTCCGAAGTACACAAAAGGAAACTCACAAGCCCATTGCACAGCATACTATGTCAACGTGATAAATATGCAAAAAGAGTTGCGTCGCGGCAAAAGCATAAAAAAAGACACCAGGACCCCATCATGACCTTTTCAATTTGAATCTGCTTCCATGGACCATATCCTGGGAAGTGTAAAGGTGCAAACATGGGACGCCCTTTGGGCCAGGATATCCTGGAAACTGAAAATGAGAAGGCAAATGAATGTGAGGAAAATGAATCTGTACTTCACAGATAAGCTGATGTATATTTTATTAGGACCCTGACTGTGAATAAGAAGATGGTGGGCACAGTTCTGCCTCGGGACTGCTATGTCTTGCACTACGTTTAACAATTTTTCAAAAACAAAGTCCAAAAGAAAAAAAGGTTTAAAGTTCTTACATGTCACCAAGTAAATAATGATTATTTTAGATGACATTATTAATTTTTGATGGATGTTGAAACATGCCAATTTTGCTTGCTATTTTTATTTAGTTATGGTTTTTTGTATTATAAATTATTACCATAATGAGAGTTCAGATTCATAGATTGCTCATTAGTGATTGTAATTGTTTTCTCCTTATTTTAGACCCAAAATCTTTAGCAATGCCTACCTTTTCTAGCCTCTGTTGCCATCATGACAGCCTCTTCATTGTAAAGTAAAAGACAACATGGCCTCACTTGAGATTTGGTGTATCTAGGGAGATATCTTCTACTCACAGTGACACTTTATGAGTGCAGAATGAAAAATGGTCAGTGTTGGCATGCAGTCGCCTCACAATAGATATGTGGGTTTCTATAAATACACGCAGCGTTTAAGGGAGTTATGTTTCCACAGATTCTATGATTGTGTCATCTGGTTCAGTATGAATCACAAACGAGAATGATCATTGTTAGAAATGTAGGGGCATATTTATACTCTATTTGCGCTGAATTTGCATCATTGTTTTACGTAAATTCAGCGCAAACGTAACTCCATATTTATATTTTGATGCTAGACCTGTCTAGCATAGAAATATTGGAGTTACCGCAATTTTTTGGATGCGTGAAACCACCTTGTGTCAATGAGATGCATGGTAGGCGTTCCCGTCTAAAAATGACTCAAATCCCCTAGCGCCTTATTTATCCTCTCTTGCAAAAATGGTGCATGAGGGGAAGGCGGGCCTAAATAATGGCGCTAAGACTGCTTAGCGCCAATATTTAACACCTGGGTCAGAGCAGGCATTAGGGGACTTGTGGACCTATTTCCATGGTCAAACACCATCGAAAGATCCCACAGGTGCCCCCCCCTAAGCCCCAGGAACACCCACACCAGAGGGACACCAGAGGATGGAGGGACCCCATCCCAGGTAATTAGGATAAGTAGAGGTAAGTATTAAAAAATATATTTTTTAAGAGCCATTGGGGGCCCTGAAATGGCCCACCCCTACATTGCACTCAGTTCAATGGCCATGATGTGCTGGCCATTCGGGTGGTGGGCATGACCCCTGTCTTCTATAAGACAGAAGTCATGTGGTATGGATGGTTTTGCCTCAGGAAATTATGCTTTGCTGGTTAACGGCATTTGTTTTGCCTCTAACTAGCCTAGCATCATATTTTGAGGCAAAACCCCCTTCCCCTGTACCGCCACCCCCACCCAGCTAACATCATTTTCCCAGACGCTAGCCCACCCTTTGTGACAGCTTGTGGGATTTCATGAATTTGGCGCCCAGCTGGCGCTCTGAAATGACGCAAGCTGGCGCTATACTTTTTGATGCAAAACTGCATTTGCACACTTTTGCGTCAAAAAGTATAAATATGAGCCCTAGTCTCTAGTTTGCAGTCAGTTTGCACCCTGTCCAAGTAGGGGCCCTCACTCTAGTCAGGGGAAGGGAGATTCCCAGTTCAGATAGCCCCTGCTCACTCCATTTGGTAGCTTGGCACAAGCGGTCAGGCTTATCTCAGAGGCAGTGTGTAAAGTATTTGTACTAGCATACACAGTAACACAGTGAAAACACCACAAAAGGACTCCACACCAGGTTTGAAAAATAGTCAATATTTATATAAAATCAAACAAGACTAAAATGTCAAACATCCAACATACACAAGCAAAGATATTAATTTTTAAAGTAAAAAGAGTCTTAATCCATAGAAATCAATGTTGCATTGTTTTAGCACAAAGTACCTGGTATGCGTCAAAAATAAAGCTGCACAGGCGAGTGTGCATCGGAAAAGCAAGCAATGCGTTGATTCCTCACTCACAAGTAAGGCCGTGCATTGATTCTTTCTCCACCAGGCAAGCGATACGTCGACTCTTTTCCCGCAGGGAAGGGATGTGTTGATTTCCAGACAAGCAATCTCAGGTCTGTGCATTGATCTTGGGGCCAAGGATTGGTGCGTGAATAATTCCGACTCGCTGTGTGAAGGTTCTGCATTGAGAACAGGTGCTGTGTAGATTCTCCAGCCACGAGGCAGGCACTGCATCAACTTTTCAGATGCGCCCACAGAGGTGTGTGGATTTTCCCCCGCAGGTTCCTACCTTCCACTTCTAAGGGTCCAGGAGCTGGATTTGGCACTACTTAGCAAGTCAGGACTCTCAGTAGAAGAGCCCAGGCACTGGCAGATGAAGTCTTTTATGTCCCTGAGACTTCTGAACAGGGGCCAAGCTCAGTCCAAGCCCTTGGAGAAACTTCACAATCAGGATTTCAGAAAGCAAAGTCCAGTCCTTTCCTTCTTAAGGCAGAAGCCGCAGAACCAAGCCAACACAGCAAGGCAACAGGCAGAGTGACAGGTCCTCCTCATTCATCAAGCTCTTCTCCTTGGCAGAGGTTCATCTTGATCCAGAAGTTATCTAAAGTTGTGGGGTCAGAAGTCCAATACTTACACTTATTCCACCCTTGAAGTAAACAAACGTCAAAGGGAAGTCTTTGTTGTGCACAAGACCCTTCCTCTTCCTTTCCCGGCCGTAGACACACACCAGGGGGTTGGAGATAGTATTGTGAGAGGACATGCACAGCCCTTTCAAGTGTAGGTGTCAGCTCATCCCTCCCATTTTAGCCTAGAAAGACTCATCAGGAAATGCAGGACACACCTCAGCTCACTTTGTGTCACTGTCTAGAGAGAATTCACAAACAGCCCAACTGTCAGTCTGACCCAGACATGTATTCAGCAGCCAAGCAGAGGCACAAAATGGTTAAGCAAGAAAAGGCCCACTTTATAAAAGTGGCATTTTCAAACTGACAATCTAAAAACCAATTTTACGAAAGGATGCATTTTTTTAAATTGAGTTATGAGACCCCAAACTCCATGTCTCTATCTGCTCCCAATGGAAAACTGCACTTAAAAGACACCTCAAGGCAATCCCCATGTAATCCTATGGGAGCGATAGGCTTTGCAGTAGAGAAAAAGAAATGTGTTAGTATTTCACTATCAGGACGTGTAAAACACACTGGTACATGCCCCACCTTTTAAATACATTGCACCCTGCCCATGTGGCTGCCTTGGGCCTTTCTTAGGGCTGCCTTACATGTAAGAAAAGGGAAGGTTTGGGCCTGGTAAGTATATACACTTGCCAGGTCGAACTGGCAGTGCCAAACTGCACACACATACACTGCAGTGGCAGGTATGAGACATATTTACAGGGCTACACTTGTGGGTGGCACAATCAGTGCTGCAGGCCCACTAGTAGCATTTGATATACAGGCCCTGGGCACCTCTAGTACACTTTATTAGAGACTTATTAGTAAATCAAATATGCAAAAATCATGGAGAAACGAATCACCAATACAATTTAGACAGAGAGCACATGCACTTTAGCACTGGTTAGCAGTGGTAAAGTGCCCAGAGTCCTAAAACCAACAAAAACAGGTAAGAAAAAGTAGGAGGAAGAAGGCACAAAGTTTGGGGATGACCCTACAAAAAGGGCCATGTCAAACAATCATCAACATCAGAAAACAGTGTAAGAATGAATCAATCTTGATTGCGCCCAGACTGCCTTATTGCGCCCAGACCACCCTTAAATCACCCATAAACATGCACCGTCATGTGTGTATTCTTTCATTTAATAGTATTGCAAACACGCCCACTGTAGCAAGAACAGGAAATATGAGCCTTTAACGTTTGCATTGCTAATCTTACCTTTCTCAGCAGTTGTAGCAAGACTCACGAAATATACAGTTACAGCCCCATCATTTATAATAGCAAGGTGAATTGTTTTGCTCCACATTTTGTTTACCCTTATTCAGGTTAAGGTTTAATTTTTCTGAGCTTGTGCTGCAGCTCAAGCTACAGAATGAAATGTCAGGCACCAGTCCGTGGAGATAAGCCCCTGTGTGACAGATGCATATATTCAACAAGTCTTCCACCAAAGAAGGTTCCAGACACTGCGGCCCTCCTTGGTAGACGTTCCATGTGAGAAGGTCTCCTAACTATAAGATACATATTTTGTGGTCCCTGCACGAATACTTGAACACTCATTGATTTGCCAGGTGACTATTTCAGGGGGAGGTTGGCCCCTCTGTACCAAACATTAGGACTGCTGAGGACATGAATGAGTTGTAATATGGTGTCAAAACCAGTGTTGACTTTGCTTTCTCTTGCTGTATAACTTTTGTTTAACATATATTACATATGATAAATAAACTGAAGAAAGGCACACTTATTTTGCTATAAGTTGGCTTGTTTGGGCCTTTCTTCGACGTGCTCCACAATTGACTTTCTTTTGCCGATGGGAAGTCACAGATGTTTCAGTCAATTGGTTTATGTAAGCACAACACTGTACTAATAGTAGCCCACATTGAATAAGAAGAATTCCATTTATAAATGAAAAGTATACCTTAAAACACAAAAACTATTTATATCATGTATTAAATCTGTTTTTCTCTGTGGTTTGATACTTTCTCATTATGTTCTCATGCATAAGTAACTAATCGTTTTGACTAAACCTATAGAGTTTGCTAGATGTGTTCCAAAACCACACTCCCTATGCGAATGGCTCTCATATATTGTGCATTTCGTAGTCGTCTTATGGTCACATTATATCATTATCTTCTTCAAGATGCCTTTTTTACACCTCCATGAAAGCGGTTTGTCTGACATTGTTTTGTATTTTTTTTCTTAAAACTTAGATCATGATTTTTGAATAGGCAGTGGCAATGCCTTGATGGGTAGATGCATCACCAGAGGAGAATCGTCAGGCGAAATTCCCTCCACAAAGAGAAAGTCATTCTGCAAGATGGGTTTCCAGGATAGAGAATATTCAAACCTGGGACTTACCATTTCTTGCACACATCAGAGGATTTTCAGTTACCACCTTACTCTACACCAGGCCCTTAATACCCAAACAAGACAGATGCCTGAATAATGAGTCAACGAAATGAAGTTTACATGCCTGCAGTTCTAAACATCCTGCAGCGTTTTTAAGTATATGCACGTGGGCAACGAGTTTTCTTTTATAACAAAAAAAGTAGCTTATAAAACATTGTGACATTCAGCTGCTGACAATTAACAACTCACTTCAGACACTGCTGTTATAAATATTTCCTCATTTTGTATATGGTACTGACATTTCAACTAAGTAGCTTGATAAACTGCCTACCATACTTATTTATTGAAGGATTATTCTGGAGACAGGTCAGATGCGCTTTAACATTGTTAGATTTTTTAACTATAATACTTCGAATTGACAGACTGCTTGTACTACCAACCATCTTCTAAGTTCATCAAAAAGATGCGTATATGCCTCAAATCTGATACTTCTCCAACTGTGATACTACCCTAAGTTAAAGGTCTTCCTCACCAACGTGCAACAAAGAGTGGAACTGAGTCTATGTCAGTATCTCTGTCCCACTCCTAATTATACACCAACAGACAACATTGTCACACTGCCTATTTAGGTATAGGGGGCATTAGTTTACAACTGTGATGCCAATTTCCATTGCCATTCTGTTGGTCAACTAAACCAGGAGGTCAAAAGAAGTGACTACTTAAATTCTTATA
The DNA here is from genome assembly GCF_031143425.1 of Pleurodeles waltl. Lineage (NCBI taxonomy): Eukaryota > Metazoa > Chordata > Amphibia > Caudata > Salamandridae > Pleurodeles > Pleurodeles waltl. Next base: position 935,973,303 of record NC_090442.1, on the reverse strand, counting down.
TTGCATTTTCCAGCAACATTTCTACTTTGAATGGACTATGCATTCAGTAGAGCAATGATAAATGCAAATATGACATTTGGACATTCGAAACTTTGCAAAATCAGGGTCAATGGCATTATTTGTGGAAGCCACTAGCTTCTTAATGATTCCTGGTGTAATTTTCGAGATATTTAATTATCCAATCCTGGCTGGTTTGAAGGAACAGAAAATAAAGCTTGTCAAATATTCATGATATTGTTACATTAAGGTCCCAATTACAGGTGGTGAGGCGAGGACATTTTCTGCTGTGATCATGCTGCTATAGGATGTGGGGTGGGGGTAGGTAGAGCAGCTACGTGCTGCAACTGCAGCTCCTCTCTAAAGTTTGTGCCCAGTGTCTCTGGACGTATAATTATCTGGTCAAGAGTTTATGAACTCGGTTATTTGAGGCCCAGAAACACTGGGAACGTTAAAACGCCTTCCCAGATACCGCTGTAGGTCACTCCTATTAGGGGTTTAGCTATATAATATCTGACAAACTGCATAGACCAATCAGCATCCACCAGGTACTTATGTGAGCTCTATACAAAGGTGCCAAACATAGCTGATTATGAAGGCTGCCATGTAGTAAGTGAACACGCACATCTGTCTGTCTGCTACAGCACGAGCGCATTTGTATTAACGAAAAGGCTTTGAACTTCATGATGTAATAGATTAAAGTGGTCCATGCAGGACAAAAAGGGAGGAAGGTCTTGCAGGGGACACGGATTGAATCATCTGCCCCAGAAGTGAAAACGTAATGAAGAGATAAATCATAACATTTGGTAAGAAAGGGAAAATCATAAAATGACACACTTGTACATGGAGAGAAAAAATGTCTGGAGATTTCTTACTTAACGTGGAATTGAGTACTATTTACAAATTCGAAGAATGTCATTGACATGACCTCCACGTACCGAGGTTTCAGAAACGTCCTCCAGCTTTGAAATTGAGATCAGACTCCCTTTACAGTGGCGCGGGCGTAGGGCAGAGTTTACCCATTTACACTGATGTTGAACGACAGTGTAAAATGTTAAGGTTCTCCTCATGTCTTTAAATCTCCAAGAAGGCTTCAGCCACTGAGGAAACCAAACCTGCATGCCCTGAACTAAATGTCAGCAGCCTCACCTCTCCCCTTTATGTGAAAATGGAATGCAAATATTCTTTACTTAAAAGTCTTTTTAATACGCAATATTAGCTGAACGTTAGCCGACTCCATTTCGTTCATTTGACACTGACTTTTAGGGGCGCATTTATAGGCCCCTAGCGCCACCGGAGTGTCACTTTTCATGATGCTCCTGTGGCGCTACGCACTGCCCCGTATTTACAAGGTGGCGTTAAGCCACTTTGTGTGGCTTAGCGTCACCTTGTAAATACGGCCGTTCCCACTCAGCACTGAGCGTGGAAGGGGCGTGCAATGGGTGTTGCCGTGGGCGTGCAACAGCAACACTCATTGTATTTTCACGCTGCCTCAGATTTATGAAATTTCATAAACCTGAGGTAGTGCCAAGATCTATCGCCACCCCCAGGGGTACCTTTACCAGGGCACAACGAGGAGGAATACTTTTATTCCTCCTCGTTTTTTGCTTTTTTTATGCGTGCTGCATTCTGCAGCACGCTTAGAAAGAGGAAAATGCATGAAAATTATTGTTTATGTGCAGGAAGGTGTCCCTTCCTGCACATAAACAACCATTTGAAAATGATGCTTTGGCACTTCTGTGTGTCCTGCATTCTGCACCACACACAGAAGTGCAAAGCACCATTGGTGATTGTCAATGTGCTGGATGGGACACCTTCCCGCACATAAACAATCACACCCCTCAACGCAGACATCCTTGCATGATGGTGCAAGAATGCCTGCATTGGCGCTGGCAGCAGAACTTAGCGCCAGCGCAGGGGACAACACAGGGGTGCACCGTATTCATTTAAATATGGCACATCCCTGCGTTTCTACAGTGACGCAGCGTGGCACTGCCAATTTTGATGCAGCACCATGCTGCTCCACTTTTCTATAAATCTAGCCCTTAGTTAGTCACTGGCTGGTTTTGCAGAGTAGTGTTTTACATGTATTAATTACACTTTTGTATGTTGTCTTAAATGTTTCTCTGATTACAAATATCTGAAATGTGACAAATGGAATTAGTATCCTTTTCAAAATTATTGCTGTACTTTGTTCATTGCTTGTGGCCTATGTTGAGCCTATAATATTGTTGCTAAGATGCAAAGAACTGATTCTTTTTGGTGAACATAGGTTGTAGTGTCTTAGAACTGTAAGCATGAGGACCACGTGACTAGATGCAGACTTAGGAAGGAAATTACGTAATCAATCTGGAAGGTGTCAAGGTGTTGTCTCAACGGTTATCAGGATATTGAAATTACAGTTGAATATTATACATTGATGAATAAAGACGTTAACTATGAAATCCGTGCTTGGTTTGGTCGTTTCCTGTGCATGCGACTAGTCTGGGGAGGATGTAACAACTGGCAACGAGTAGGGGATATGTACCCAAAGAAACAGAAGTGCTCTCCCAGAGAGTTTGCAAAAAATAGAGCAAACTGCTTGGGCATGCCACATGGACCCAAGCCGACACGAAGAAGCCTGCCATTAGTGTATGTGGTGTGCAAATGCCACTCCAGCCTGTTTGAGGCTTCATGGAGAAGTTGAAGGTCCCACAAAGGAGCAACATTGGAAAAGCCCGACAACACTTGCCATCCAGGCTAAAAGGAAAAAAAGGTGCTGTGCCACAACACTGAGCCTTTAGTCATACAAAGAAAGCACTAAAGGCAGTGAACACCAGGTACAACATAGGCCACAACAACCATATATAATTCTAGAAGGCAGCAGCAACTAGGTAGGCATAGACAGTGAAGTCTACACACTGGCCTTACTGTGAATAGAGAGCAAACACAAGGGTTGTGCTTGAGAATTTGGTGGTCCCTGAAAAAGCTGCTGGGGTCAGAGAAGGCGGCAGCTAGTGGACTTCAACACAACTCATAAGGTCTTCAAGATAGTGAAGATTTCCTCTAGCTGTCACAAAAGACACAATATACATTGCTGCTGCATTCTCTTTTGTTTTGCAATTCTTTATTTGAGAAATTAAAGAAACATCACACATAACAATGTAATGGAGCGAGCACATCACTTAAGCAAATACATCAAAAAACACCCGTAGATTGATACATTGCCGTAGGTAACAGTGAGGTCAAGACAATAGGTAAATGTCAATCTGGAACAACAGGTCCCTGCTGAACACTGAATTCGGCCACTGTGTAGTAATAATGAGGGTCACTGCGAGGGATGCCCACCTGATAAGCTAGGAAGACCCTCAATTTGTCGATCTGTCAGAGGGTCTTTCCTTATCTTAGGACATTGGGGGATAACGTGAAGAGGAGGCAAAGATGCTGCAGAGAGGATGTGTTGGGTAGAGGGCATGGTTGATCCTAGGGAGCTCCGTTCCCAGATAAAAAAGTGAGGAGGCTATTCACATGAGGTAGATATAGGGGGAAAAAGGGCAAAGAGAGTAGGGTGGTATGAAGGAAAAAACGGGAAGGAGTAAAGAAAGGAATAACAGTGCGGGAAGTGAAGAGTGAGAAAGGAAAGAGGAATAAGACGAAGCAGAAGAAAGAAAAGAAGGAAGAGGAAGGAGAGGGAAAAAAGAAGCAAAGGAAAAAGAAGAATAAGAATAAGATGAGGAGGAAGAAGAAGAACAGCAACAACACCTGGCGGGTTAAGGGGGAACATAAGGCGGAAGGGGGGATTAAGTGATCATGTTTGTGAGGGAGTGTCAAGGAGAGGAGTGATGGGGGATATAGATGAGTGCAGCGAAGGAGCACCACTGTAGGCTCTGACGCAGGCTTGTTGGGGGGTTGGGAGTACATGCTAGCGGTATGGGAGGTTTTTGTATTTATAGACGGGAGGTATTGCAGTCAGTCAGTCATCCAGGGTACAGAGGAAAAGGGCCCAGGTCTGAAGAAATACCTCTGACCTATCCTGTAGGCTGTAAAGAAATTGTTTGTGGGAGGCTGTCTGGTACATTGTCGAGAGCCATTTGTCATGGATAGGGGGGCGTTGTTGCGCGCCAGTGTCTGAGGATACAGAATTTAGCCACTGCCAATGCTGTGTGCGAGAGGCGGAGTTGCGAGCGAGAGGGGCCTTGGATGTTACTCGTGTCATGCAGGAGGAGCAGGGGTTGGGTGAGAGAGGGAGGGAGCGGCAGAACTTCCCTTAACGTGTCACCCACTGCCTTCCAATACGGTTGGATATGGGGACAATCGCAGAATTGAAGTACGTCACAGCGTGAGTGGGGGCAATACCAGCAGGTCGCATGGGTCAGGAGTCCCGCAGCCCTAAGTTTCTGGGCCGTCCAGTACCATTCATGCAGGGTTTTGAAAAGGCAGAATTTCATTTGAGCCTCCCATGCTCCCGGCCCTTGCTTCTAGTAGGTCTGTCCAGTCATCCATCTCATATTCCACCTGTAATCACACCTGCCAATTAGCTTTCAGAGTGGTTAGAAGGGGTAGGGAGAAAAAATGTTGGTTCTGCAAGTTATGCATGCCTGACACAACTCCCTGGGAAGAACCCCAGGTTTCTAGATAGTCGAGCACGGGGAGCACTGGAGCATCCATGGAAGGGCCCCCATGCGGCAATGAAGGCAATGCTGGATCTGAAGGTGACGCCACAAGTGAAGTCCGGGTAGGTCATATTCTTCCAGTAGGGCTGTAAACGACTTTGGAATCCCATTATCCAAGAGCTGATCAATATGTAAGAGGCCCTTTGACCGCCATCCCTCCCAATCAGTCATTTTCCCTCCAATTAGCAAACCCTCATTACCCCAAAGGGACGCGTGATTATGGATCCGTGGACCTACTCCTAACAAGCTGTGTGCCCGTCACTAGGAATTCAACATGGCTTGTATCATTGGGTTGGCGGGTTGGGGTAAGGTAACTCCTGTGCCATAGAGCGTACTGAGTCCTGGTCGTGTTTGAGACAACGTGCATTCAGTCTCTATTCAAAGCGGTGGGTCTGGCATGCCCAGGGGCATAAAGGCAAGTTGAGAGAGGTGTATTGCCAATGCATAGTGCTCCACAGAGGGTAATCCAACCCCGCCACAGTTTGGACAAGCTTTGAGTTTGGCTTTAGACAACCGGGGCTGCATAGATCCCCACACAAAGGCATTTATGCAGCTCTCCACCGCCCTAAGCACAGGTAGAGGAACGTGTAGGGGTAACATCCCAAGGACATATGTATACCGTGGTAAAGTCACCATGCAAACCGCCTGTACCCTTCCCCAGAGGGAGAGACCCAGGTGGGACCATTTATTGAAATACCTCTTAGAGCAGGTGAGCAATGGATCTAGGTTGTCTGTCACCATCCATTCAAGGCCTCTATTAATGTAGATACCCAGGTATTTAAGACATGACTACTTCCACTGAACCGGAAAGTCCAGAAGAGCAGAGCATGTAGTCATAGGGGACAGAGCAAGCACCTCAGTTTTATCCCAATATTTTTTTGCATCCCAACAGTGTTTCAAATTCGGCCAAGATCGATCGTAGTGCTGGGAGTGAGTGGGTGAGATTTGTGAATGTGAGCAGTATGTCTTCAGCGTAAAGGTAGATAGTGGAGCTGCCGCCTGGGATGGGAACGCCCGCAATGAGGGGTGACCGTTGAATGAGAGCTGGGGTTCTACAGCTAGGAGGAATAGCAATGGAGACAATGGGCAGCCTTGCCGGGTTCCTTGTCTAATTGGGAAGACATCGAAAAGGAATCCCCCACAGTTGACTTGTGCCATGGGAGAACCATACAACAAGTGGATTTGTGAATGAATCCATCCCCTAATCCATAATGTTTCAGGGTCTCAAAAAGATACCACCATTCTATCCTGTGGAATGCTTTCTCAGCATTGAGGGGGAGGGCCAAGGCCTTGTCCTATGAGTCTCGGGCAGCCCAGAGAGCATGTGACAGGGTACAGAGGTAGTTCCTGGAGAATCGTCCGGGTACAAATCCCACTTGAGTATGATGGATAAGGGATTTTATAACTTTCTGAAGGTGGGCCTCCAGGACTCCTGCCAGTATCTTGATATCCCGGTTAAGGAGGGAGATGAGGCGATAGCTCCCACATAGGAGAGGATCCTTCCCCGGTTTAGGCAGTACTGCTATGGATGCCGTACTGGAGATAGGGCTCAAAGAACCTGTGTTTTCTGCCCCTCAGAAGGCCTCATACAAGGAGTCCACTGTCTCCGCTCCCGTCCATTTGTAGAATTCCGCCTGGAATCCATCCTCCCCCTGGGCCTTATGGTAAGGGAGTTTAGAGATTGCCTGCATTATCTCTTCCTAGCTTATCTCCCCCTCTAACAGTGGTTTGCCCTCATCTGTGAGACTAGGTATACGTGCCCTCTCAAAAAACGCGGCCAGCCTAGTGTGATCCTCCTCTGTTTCAGGGGTGTAGAGGGTCTGATAAAAGCACCTGAATGTGCCAGCTATTGCCTGGAGGTGGGTGAGGATCGTGTCATCTATGTCCCATATGGCCGGTATGGCTAGCGCCACTTCTTGCTGGCACAGCTGGGCAGCCAATAGACAGCCCGCCTTTTCACCATGCTCATAGTGATGTCCCTTCATCCTCTGCAGCGCATTTCCGCCTGGGAAGTATATGGGGCGTTCAGTTCCATTTTGGCCTGGGAGGAGGGTATCACCGCATATTCACTAGTACATGTCACTATAGTTTCCTCCAAGGCTTGTTGGCGGGAACGTCTCAGAGCATTAGCAATGGCAGCATCTTCATGGGCTGGTGTATCTTTATGAGCTGGCCTCTAAGAGTCGCCTTTGCTGCCACCCACAAGAGCTGTGGGGAGGAGACCGATCCTGTATTGTTGGTCAGGTAGGTAGAAACGTGGGAGCGGGATTGATCTTTCCCCTGTGGTGTGCGGCATTGTGAAGGGTTCAGACACCATGGCTTTTGCCCTGGAGTAGCCAGGCCCAGATCCAGTGCTAGGAGAACCAGAGAGTGGTCCGACGAGCAGGCTGCCAGTATCTGGGACTCCCTGACCAACTGAACCAGTCTGTGAGCAGTGAGGAAATAATCCAGCCTAGACTGTGTCCCGTGGACCGGCGACACAAAGGTATATTCTCCGTCTTTCGGATGGGAACGACGCCAGTGATCTACTGGCCCATGATCTGATTGTATGTCCCCAAATAACGCTCTGTCTGCATTGTTTCCTAGGTCCAGCCTGCCCGTGTGCATCAGGGGCCAAATTTCAATCCCTGCTTTGTGGATATTGCGAGGCCCCAATCTCCGTTAGGAGACGATTGAGAAGGAGGAGGAATGGGCTTTTGGACCCCGTGGGGACATATATACACCAAACACATATAGTGTGAGCGCCCAGTCTGGGTTTGGTAAGGATATACCGGCCTTCTGGATCAGTCCATGTCTTGAGTACCTTGAATTGTAAGGAGTGGCAGAGAAGAATTGCAACCTCTCATTTTCTCCCAGAGCCAGTTTCCCCAGACAGTGTTGGCGAGGCACCACTATAAAGCACTCGACTTACCCAATCTCTGCGGAGTTTCTCAGATTCTAGAGGGGAAAAGGTCAGTTTTATGCAATAGGGCAATGTCCACTTGTTTTGATTGCAGATAGTTCAAGACCTTCTTTCACCTAATGAAGTGGTGAGGCCATTAACATTCCATGAGATGACCGTCAAAGGGAGGGTGGTCCCCATTCTGGAGTCAGGCGTGAGAGTCTGCGGAAGTCGAGTAACCTCTACCAGTTCAATGAGACATGAAGTGGTGGGTAGGCAGTCAAGATCGATATGAAGGGCGGGTCTGGGAGGATGGGACCCCCTAGGTCAGATGAGAAAGACGCAGACCAATCAGAGAAGAGAGAGGAGGGAGAGTGGAGGGAGGGAAGCAAAGAAGGGGAGCAGAAGTGAAACTTACACAAGGAGAAGTTGATCTGGGATCAGCTGGAAGCCGAGGTAGTTACCTTATGTGATCTAATTACTGTTGAATGGCATACGGGGGCGGGGAGCTGACAGAAGAGTAGCTGGGGTGAAACAGGACCAGCTCTGAGAGTGGGGGTTCCAGGGACAAATGTAGGGGAGGGTAAAGGTGGGGGTTGGGCAAGGAGGGGTCAACTGTCCACTGACAGCAGGGTGAGGGGGGTGAGTGATAGGGTAGCCATCAATGGATGTGGTGATATGAATTATCGGTGAGCTTACGATGGCCAAGCATATCAGGTATCAGTGTATCCCGGCTGGGGATCGGTGACATTATCCCCCCTCATGCTCCCACCTGGCCCCACGATGGGGAGATATGCATTGGTAACCGCAACAACCACAAGGATCTGAGTGGGGGGGTTAGGGGCCCTACGGTGCCAGTGTAGGGTCAGTGGGGCAGCCGCTATCCGAATCAGCCAGTATCCCTGAGCATCCTGTAGCGGCGGCCATCCTCAGGCGGATGTGGACGCTGAAAAGATCTTAGGCTGGAGTGTCAGGCTTGGATTGGATTATGGTCAGTATACAGGCAGGTGGGATGTGAGCGAGGGTGGGAGGAGACATTTGTAAAGGGAAAATGGGCAGTGCTGAGATGTGGGATGGGGCAGAATGGAGGGGGGGAGGGGAGGGGTGTGCCACCACCGACAAAAACGGGCCCACCGTGTGTCAACATCTGATGGGGGGCTATTGCCAGTTTGAGGTTTGATGGTGGCAGTATAAAGGCCTGTACACACATACACATAGGCACCTACACATATGTACCAGCAGGTGTGTACAGATATGTCCCTTTACATAAACACTTATACTTATTCCCGCAGTCGGGCAGGATGCAGAGACAGGCAGTCCAGCATAGGGTAATCAGCATCTAGACATGTGCAATTACAGAACTAGAAACATTTACCATACATGATACACCATTACCGTAAACATTATTCAGAAGTCAGTAGCTTAGTTAATAATCGTAATAGCAATCGGACCATTATGGACAGGCCCTCAAATGATCAATAGAATAAATAGAAAAGATCAAGAAATAACATTAACAATATCAGCAAAGAGGTATATGCAGGGTACTCAGACGTCCGGCATATGAGCATCCCACTTGCCGGCGAGCGGTTCCTCAACAATATCGATGGTCCTTCAGTGTTTATACAAGTCAGTCAGCAGGAGTTGAGGCAGACTGTGATTTGTCTCTGCATGGGTCTTGGGTAAGGGCCATCACAGCTTGGAAGGCATGGTCTCTGCCGTCTTGGGACCTTGGCAGTCGGTCAAAAGTTCTGCCTCTTTTCTGCTTCGGTCAGTGTGTGAGGGAGAGTCAGCCAATGTAGAGGGTGTGAGAAGGCCGTCTAGGAAGGAACACAGTTAGGACGGATCAAAGAAATCTGTGGACCTGCCATCTGGTGTGATCTACATTGGTGCTTGTTCAAAGAGACCAAATTTGATGTTCAGGTTTCTCAGTTGGGGGCGGAGAGCCAGGAATGTCTTCTGTTTCTCATTGGATTCTTGTGCAAAATCAGCAGCAATGTGGATTTCATGTCCCCCGAAGGTGTAGGACCATGGGTTCTTGCAGCTGTTATCAACTGGTGCACTTGTTCATGCCAGAGGAAGCCTACGATGATGGGGAGGGGCTTCACGGAGTCAGCTTTATGGGGGGACCAATCCTACAGGCTTGTTGGAATTCCAGTATAAGGGAAAAGACAAGGCTCGTAAGTTCAGGGAGAAGGTCCCTGAGGAAGGCTCTGATATACATGCCCTCCTTGCGTTCCGTTATTTAAAAAAAACAGACATTATCCCTCCGGCTCCTATCTTCTAAGTCTGTGAGTTTATTGTGGAGAAACTATAGTTCTGGATCACGTTCCGGTAGGGTTGCAAGCCTGTCTTCGACATCAGTGGGACGATGATCCAGCTCTGTGACCTTCAACTATGTCTGCCCGGATTGATCTGGAGACTGCGGATAAGTCCCTAATCTTGGAGTCCCCGGCTTCCAGGTGGTGGCCCACTGCAGCAATTTCCTGGAGTATGCACTCCATGTCAGTGTCTGAGCATGTACCTGCTGCGGTGTCTGTAGGGCCGGTGTCCGCAGGAACCAAAGTAGAGGCCATGGGTTGAGGTAGTGAAATAGCTTCTGAAAACAGTAGTTGACAGGTGGATTTACCTGTCGCTTTGCCAGTGGACACCGCCGTGTGAGTGTGAGTGGGGGCCGCCTCTGGTGATGCTAGAGTTGGCGCAGGAGGCAGATGACCCAAGTTTCAAGGGTAGTCATGTCGCAGTAGCCCTGTAGGCTGTGCTGGCCCTCTGGGCCCACCATGTTGGTATGACTACAGTTCCCCGTCACCCGTAGGTAGGTGGGGAAAGGCTACTCAGTGGATGACAGAGCCTCCAGATTGGGGAAATCAGTGCAGTAGCAGTGGCGCAAACGTGGACCCTATGTGGACCTAGCCACCTGGATATGGTCGAGCGTTTCCCCTGTGTGACAAGGAAGGTGAAGGGTGGCAGACTCCTGGTCATGGCAGAGTTAGGGATGAGTCAGCTCCATAACTGTCAGTCGGGTGGGGTGTTTTATCCTTTGTCAGCGCCGTGGCCTGTGTTATCCCTGTCCAGTGGTTTACGTAATCATGGGGTCAATCCTCCTGGTGATGTATCGGGGGCTGTAGTGATCCGGGCCGCTCCAGGCAAATGGAGCATCGTTCACTCGGCTATTTCTGGTGTGGGCAGGCACAGCTCCGTTGGCTGGGGGAGCTGAGGAAGTGTGACCATCACACGCAAGGCCACGCTGGCAGGCCTCCTGCGAGTGCGCGTAGCCGTTGGACCACAGTTGAGCTCGCGGCTCCCTGTGTCGTCGTAGGCCATAGAGCCAGCCACTGCCCTCTGTGTACCTCGCCGGGGTTGTCACTGGGTCTCTGGGGCTTGCACCTGCTGTTCTCTGAGGGTTGGAAAGAGGAAGGAACCACCCCTAGTGGTCCGTCAGCTCTGCCGCTGTCACGAAGCACACACTGGAGCGCTGAGTTGTTTAGTCAGGGCTGCCATTCGTCCCGTGGCAGACCACGCCCCCCGCTGCTGCTTTCTCAAAATGTTGCTACCATTTGAGACCGGAAAAAAGCAGAATATTGGTACTAAATGGACCACGTGGATCAAGACTTTTGATGATTTCATAGATGCTCTGGAAGAAGTACGTGATGAGAAAATCATTAAGTACTTTAAAAATCTTGCTGGCGACAGAGTGAAAGATGTGATAAAGAAACTCTCACAGACTGAGAAAATATCTTTCCGTCAAATCAAATAAGTGCTAGGAGTCAAGTTCAATCCAATGCCAATTGTCAACTATAAAAGGTACATTTTCAACTAAGTGGTGAAATGATGGATGAATTGGTTGAAAGACTTGATGCACTCATCAACCATTGCAAATTTAGTGAATTTAATAAAGAAGAAGCCAAGTGCCTCAGAGTCATTGTTGGTTGTTTGTCAGACTCGTTCAGGAGACACATTTTGTGAGAGACAATCCGTCTAGAAAAGGTATTAATGGCTCCTAGAGATGAGGATCAAGCTCATCAGCAAGCCGCCTGCATGGAATTGGGAACAGTAAAAGTTGAATTCCAATTAGTCATAAAGAGTAAACATCAGTGGCAAACAAATGCCTTCAGGTGGACATTCTTGAAAAAAGAAAGACTGTGTTTCCTATGTGAATTTTCCTTTCCACACAGCAGTAAACTTCCAGCCATCAGACAACCATATAATGGGTGTGGAAAGGAGAACCACTTTATAACCGTTTGTAAAGCAAAGGAAAAACCAGGAGTGTCACAGAAGGATGAGAAAATTCCATAAGCATTCTTGCCACACTCCTCAAAGACAAAACACAACCTTAACTGTGACAGGTTGAAAGTAAACAAAGTTTATCATCATCAAGCTCATCCTGCAAGAGTTCCTTGATCTCACCAACGAGTGCAGTGAAGAGAGTGAATGTACGATGATCAGAGATAAAAGGGAACAACATACACAAGTGGGCCTTGCCGCTTGCTCGGAAGCTGAAACAAATGAGCTGAGAAAGCAAAATAACTCATATGGACATTGCCCCAAAATTAGACTGAAAGTCAGCAGTTGCCCTGTAACATGTGTAATCAATAGCAGTGAATTGATCAACATCATGGTAGTTGAACAATTTCACAGTTTATTTCCTGTACCGTGACTCAAAGTGTCAAGTACGAAGGTGTACACATCGGCTGCTTCCAAACCATTGCAGAGTCAAGGATCATTCATAGCGACTCTGCAGCATATGGAGACATCTGTGCAGGCCCCAATTCATGTTCTTCAAGGTACTCCATCTAGTGCATGCCTGCTTAGCTTTGCAACTGTTGTTGGTGTAGGGCTGATATGCATCAATTGCAACCTAAATACACAACTTGAAATTGTGAGTCAGTTTCTGTCACTGTTTCATGATCTAAGAAGGCTCAAAACGATGAAGGTGCAACTTCATGTTAATGAAGTTATCAGGCCTGCTGCACAGCGACACCTCAGGATAGTAGTTCATCTACAAGAGCGGTTGAGAAGGAGCTAGGAGCTTTGCTGAAACATGACATTATTGAGAGCTCTAGTTGTCCCACACCATAGGTGTCGCCCATCATGGTAGTGCTGTGCAGTGCGCATTTGCGTGCATATGCTTCAAGCCAACAAAGCAATCAAGAGAGAGAGAGACATTCTTGTAAGCACATTGCAGATATTATCACGCAGTCAAATGAGGCCAAACGTTTCTCCCGTAATGACCTGAATAAGGGCTGCCATGAGTTTGAACTGGAAGAGAACTGCAGGTACATTACTAATTTTTTGGCTCATGTTGGCTTATTAAGTTATAATAGAGTAAGCTTTGGAGTGTCCTTTGCTGCAGAAACATTCCAAGATGTTATACATAGGATTATTCAGCCTGTGACACATGCCTTCAATTACAGTGATGATATATTGATATTTGGTACACACAGAAGGAGCATGAGAAAGCCCCCAAACAAGTGTGTCAATTACATACAGATGCAGGTCTCATCTTAAGTGCAGAAAAATGTGAATTTCACAAAACAAAGCTCCAGTTCTTTGGACATGTATGTTCTGATGGAGGCATGACTCCTGGTCCTAACAAAGTACGAGCAGTCCTCCACAACATGTCACCATGGTACTGTCTTTCTTGGGCATGACCAGCTATTGTTCAAGGTACATTTGTGACTTTGCCCATTTATGAGGCCTGACAAAATGAAATGTCCAATTCTGATGTCCTTCGAATGTGACCACAGATTCAATAATACAAAATATGCAATTGAAAATGAGACTGAGATTATTTACTTTGATCCTAAATTCGACACTGAGATCACTTCTGATGTGAGCCCAGTGGGGTTGGGAGCAATCCTTGCTCGCTTAGTGGACATCCGAAAGCTCGGAGACACATTGGGGCATATGTAAGTTGAAGTTTGTCTGACACAGAACGTGCCTATTCCCAGCCTCAAAATGTAGAATCTGGGGGTAGTATGGGCATCAAACATCAGAAAAGCACAGCTTTGTGGCCTCAAACCAACTGTGTCATGGACCTTGAAAAAGGTGTTTCAACATGCATCAATAGAGGGACTTGATTTGAGTCAGGTGTTATGCCAAGCTCTCCGTGCCTTTAAGTCAACTCTTTGTTCCACTACAGGCGAGAGTCCTGCCACTCTGATTTTAGGGAGAGCCATGAGAACTAAACTACCACAGTGAACCCCTGAGCAAACCCTAAATGATGGTTTGAGCTACTGACGCTGCTCAGATGAAGACGTATGCTGATCGACATTGTCAAACTTGAGAGATCATGTTCAATGAGGTTGAATTGGTTCCTGTCAAACAAAAGTGAAAGCGAAAGACAGATCCTCCGTTTGATGTTGAACCTTAAAAAGTTGTGACACAAAAGGGACATGTGATAATGGCACACCGTTCCGGCAAACCCATCACAATGGAAACACCCCACTTCAGACATCTGTCTCAATTAGCCCTACAGGTTCAGAGTAAACTGCACCACCTCAAGATTCTGATCAGACATTAGACCTTGTACCCCTGGGGTCTACCCCGGGTATAGCAGAACTACCTCATACCACACGGTCTAGCCAAACTATTCGAGTAAAGATGTTAAATACGAGATCCATGTTTGGTTTGGTCTTGTGCATGATACTGGGCTGGGGAGAACGTGACATAGGTCACTCACTCTATATGAATATTATTTTTTTATTTGTTGCTCAAGAACCTTGCAGTGCTGGAAACTACAAAAACACCAAGAACACCCCATAACCTGATATATTGAGATCCTCTCACAATTGAGACCAGTGATATATAAAGATTCCTCTTCTGTTTAACAAATTGTTAATGTGCTTTGAGGTCCTATATTGTTGGATAAATTAGTTGCTTAATGGCTTTAATATTGGCTCCATCATCCCTAACATCTGATTTCCCAGTGGCAAAGATTTGGTTCATTTTTCACAAGGTAACTACAAAATCTGCCAATTCAATGCCATATTTTGGCGCACAAGCCCCGGTTCCCCCTACGCCTCCACGGCCATATTAGCGTACTTTCCAAGGACACTAACAGGGCCTTAGCGCCAGCTAGCACCATTCCATAAATATGGCACCCGCGCGGCGGCTAGGAATAGCGCTAGCCAGCACTATACTTTTTGGCGCAAACCTGCGTTAGCAGGCGAAGACACAGGATGATTAAAGAAAATGCCAACTTTCTAAAAGTGGCGTTTTCAGACCTGCAATTTAAAAACCACCTTCACCAAAAGATGTGTTTTTACATTGTGAGTCCAGAGACTCCAAACTCCATTTTCTATCTTTTCCCAATTGGAAATTACACTTAAAAGATGTTTTGAGGCTATCCCCATACTATCCTATGGGAGGGATAGTCCTTGCAATAGTGAAAAACAAAGAGTTTTTCACTAGCTGGACATGTTAAACTTAAAAGTATGTCTGACTTTTTAAATACACTGCACCTTGTCCTTTGGGTAAACTAGGGCCTAACATAGCGGTTTCCTACATGCAATAAAAAAGGAAGGTTTGGGCCTGGCAAGTGGCTACACTTGCCAGGTCGAAATGGCAGTTTATACTGCACACACAGGCTCTGCAATGGCAGGCCTGAGATATGATTGAAAGGCTACCATAGTGGATGGTACAACCAGAGCTGCAGGCCCACAAGTAGCATTTGAATTGCAGGCCCTGCTTCCACATATGCACTCTACTAAGGACTTACCAGCAAATAAAATATGCCAATCATGAAGACGCCATTGTTACCATGTTTTAGACACAGAGCACATGCACTTTAGCACTGGATAGCAGTGGTAAAGTGAACAAAGTCCTAATGCCAACAAAAACACAATCAGATCAGAAAAAGTGGAGGAGGAAGTCAAAAAGTCTGGGATTGACCCTGCAGAAACCTCCATTTCAAACAATTAAGTAAAAAAATAAATACTACTGCCAAAATCATTGTTGTCTTTATAAGTTATAGATAATTAATCATAGAGTTTATTGCATTGAGATGTTATCTCTTGGCAGAGCTTACCCTATCTTTTCTGTTTTTACCATTTAGGCCCTCATTATGAGTAGCCACACTTTGGTGTGGAGATATGGGGGCGGAAATTAAAATTACTGGTTGATAATTCCATACGAGGGTTCGGCTAGCATGAGTTTTTCCCCTGAAATGGGGAATTACTGATTGAAGTTACAGTATGCTTTACTTGAACGTTTTTCATCATTTCAGTAGAAAAAGGTGATATTTTCTATCTGTTCTGAGCAGGCAGAAGTGTCAGTGAGAGTGCCAACTAAAGGATAGAAAACTTGAATTATGGGCGTCCTTGTGCCTGTCTGGGGAGGGCACTGCCTGCTCTCACTCCTGTGGGCAGGCAGCGGGTTAGGGTCGGGCAAAGCTGCTACCTGTAGCCCCTGCTCTCCGGTATTAGTCAGAGGCCCGGTGTCTCCAAACCTAGAATTGTTGGGTCACAGCTAATCCTGGCTTGAGTACTTCATCTACAGTTATAATTTTGGGGGACATTCCCTAACTCAGGGCTTAAGTGACCAAACAGCAGCACTGTATGCCTGATCAATTTGCAGTGAGATTATGTTCTAAATTTAGGCTCCGACAAGATGCATCCAAAGTTTCAAGTCTCAAATACCAGGGTTGGCCCATTTTTACTTCCCTTCCTTTGTCGTGCTTTGTTCTTTAAATGGAAGTTCAGCACTGCTGTGCAAAGAAGGTAAAAGTTGTGTTTATACAGATTATTCTAGACAGCTGTGTCATGTCAAAGGTAGAGGATAGCATTAATTGCATTATAATTTCTTAACTAAGTCAGTGACTCATTATTACAAAGTACATGGACTACTGACACCACTGGAACTAGAACTATCACTAAATTAGCTCATTGGTATAGTAAGTAAGTCCAGCCGAAAGCCTTTGATTCAGTCAATCACTTCCTTGATCAGTGAGCTACTCACCATACAATAATTAGGAACCTACACCACACCTCAAACTTGAAGTCAAAGAAGATTAACCCCTTCGCTGCCAGGCCTTTTTCCCCCTCCTGTGCCGAGCCTTTTTTTTAGCTATTTGGGGCAGTTCGCGCTTAGGCCCTCATAACTTTTTGTTCACATAAGCTACCCACGCCAAATTTGCGTCCTTTTTTTCAAACATCCTAGGGATTCTAGAGGTACCCAGACTTTGTGGGTTCCCCAGAAGGAGGCTAAGAAATTAGCCAAAATACAGTGAAAATTTCGTTTTTTTTCAAAAACATTGGAAAAAGGGGCTGCAGAAGAAGGCTTGTGGTTTTTTCCCTGAAAAGGGCATCAACAAAGGGTTTGCAGTGCTAAAATCACCAGCTTCCCAGCTTTCAGGAACAGGCAGACTTGAATCAGAAAACCCAATTTTTCAACACAAAATTGGCATTTTACTGGGACATACCCCATTTTTACGATTTTTTGTGCTTTCAGCCTCCTTCCAGTCAGTGACAGAAATGGGCATGAAACCAACGCTGGATCCCAGAAACCACAACATTTCTGAAAAGTAGACAAGATTCTGAATTCAGCAAGGGGTAATTTGTGTAGATCCTACAAGGGTTTCCTACAGAAAATAACAACTGAAAAAGAAACATATTGAAATTGAGGTGAAAAAAACATAAATTTTTCTCTACGTTTTACTCTTCAACTTTTTTCTGCAATGTCAGATTTTTGAAAGCCATATACCGTTACGTCTGCTGGACTCCTCTGGTTGCGGGGATATATAGGGCTTGTAGGTTCATCATGAACTCTAGGTACCCAGAGCCAATAAATGACCTGCACCCTGCAGTGGGTTTTCATTCTATACCGGGTATACAGCAATTAATTTGCTGAAATATAAAGAGTAAAAAATAGCTATCAAGAAAACCTTTGTATTTCCAAAATGGGCACAAGATAAGGTGTTGAGAAGCAGTGGTTATTTGCACATCTCTGAATTCCGGGGTGCCCATACGAGCATGTGAATTACAGGGCATTTCTCAAATAGACATCTTTTTTACACACTGTCTTACATTTGGAAGGGAAAAATGTAGAGAAAGACAAGGGGCAATAACACTTGTTTTGCTATTCTATGTTCCCCCAAGTCTCCCGATAAAAATTATACCTCCCTTGTGTGGGGAGACCTAGCGCCCGCGACAGGATATGCCCCAAAACACAACGTGGACACATCACAGAAAACAGAACAGTTTTTTGCAAAGTGCCTACCTGTAGATTTTGGCCTCTAGCTCAGCCGGCACCTAGGGAAACCTACCAAACCTGTGCATTTTTTAAAACTAGAGACCTAGGGGAATCCAAGATGGGGTGACTTGTGGGGCTCTGACCAGGTTCTGTTACCCAGAATCCTTTGCAAACCTCAAAATTTGGCTAAAAAAACATATTTTCCTCATATTTCGGTGACAGAAAGTTCTGGAATCTGAGAGGAGACACAAATTTCCTTCGACCCAGCGTTCCCCCAAGTCTCCCGATAAAAATGGTACCTCACTTGTGTGGGTAGGCCTAGCGCCCGCGACAGGATATGCCCCAAAACACAACGTGGACACATCACAGAAAACAGATCTGTTTTTTGCAAAGTGCCTACCTGTAGATTTTGGCCTCTAGCTCAGCCGGCACCTAGGGAAACCTACCAAACCTGTGCATTTTTGAAAACTAGAGACCTAGGGGAATCCAAGATGGGGTGACTTGTGGGGCACTGACCAGGTTCTGTTACCCAGAATCCTTTGCAAACCTCAATATTCGGCTAAAAAAACACATTTTCCTCACATTTCAGTGATAGAAAGTTCTGGAATCTGGGAGAGCCACAAATTTCCTTCCACCCAGCGTTCCCCCAAGTCTCCCGATAAAAATGATACCTCACTTGTGTGGGTAGTCCTAGCGCCCGCGACAGGAAATTTCCCAAAACACAAAGTGGGCACATCCCATTTCTTGACAGAAAACAGAGCTGTTTTTTCCAAAGTGCCTACCTGTAGATTTTTGCCTCCAGATCAGCCGGCACCTAGGGAAACCTACCAAACCTATGCATTTTTGAAAAACTAGAGACCTAGGGGAATCCAAGATGGGGTGACTTGTGGGGCTCTGACTAGGTCCTGTTACCCAGAATCCTTTGCAAACCTCAAAATTTGGCTAAAAAAAAATATTTTCCTCACATTTCGGTGACACAAAGTTCTGGAATCTGAGAGGAGCCACAAATTTCCTTCGACCCAGCGTTCCCCCTAGTCTCCCAATAAAAATAGTACCTCACTTGTGTGGGTAGGCCTAGCGCACGCGACAGGATATGCCCCAAAACACAACGTGGACACATCACAGAAAACAGATCTGTTTTTTGCAAAGTGCCTACCTGTAGATTTTGGCCTCTAGCTCAGCCGGCACCTAGGGAAACCTACCAAACCTGTGCATTTTTTAAAACTAGAGACCTTGGGGAATCCAAGATGGAGTGACTTGTGGGGCTCTGACCAGGTTCTGTTACCCAGAATCCTTTGAAAACCTCAATATTTGGCTAAAAAACACATTTTCCTCACATTTCGGTGACAGAAAGTTCTGGAATCTGAGAGGAGCCACAAATTTCCTTCGACCCAGCGTTCCCCCAAGTCTCCTGATAAAAATGATACCTCACTTGCTCACTTGTGTGGTTAGGCCTAGCGCCCGCAACAGGAAATGGCCCAAAACACAATGTGGACACATCAAATTTTTTCATAGAAAACAGTGCCTACCTGTGGATTTTGGCCTCTAGCTCAGCCGGCCCGAGGGGAGGCAGAAATGGCCTAAAATAAATGTGTCCACCAACCCCCCCCCGGGAGCGACCCTTGCCTACGGAGTCGCTCCCCCTGCGTGACATTGGTGCCAAAAAAAAAATCCCCGGTGCCTAGTGGTTTCTGCCCCTTGCCTAATGGGTCGCTCCCCATCTCTAAAAAAACAAACAAACAAAAATAAAACACAAAAAAACAATTTGCCCTGGCGCCTAGAGGTTTCTGCCCCCGCGGGCAGATCGGCCTAATACCAATAGACCGATCTGCCCCCGGGGGCAGAAATGGCCTAAAAATAAATCCCCCCTCCCCCCCCCGAACCCCCCTCCACCCCCCCAACCCACCCCGGGAACAAACCTTGCCTACGGGGTTGCTCCCCCTGCGTGACATTGGCGCCAAAAAAAAAATCCCCGGTGCCTAGTGGTTTCTGCCCCCTTGGTGGCAGATTAACCTAAAATCGGCCAAATGGTGTAAATACAATTTGCCCACCAGGGGAGCGACCCTTGCCTAATGGGTCGCTCCCCATCTCTAAAAAAAACAAACAAACAAAAAAAAAACACCAAAAAAAAATTTGCCCTGGCGCCTAGAGGTTTCTGCCCCCCTGGGGGCAGATCGGCCTAATAACAATAGGCCAATCTGCCCCCGGGGGGCAGAAATGGCTTAAAATAAATTTGCCCCCCTCCCCCCCCAACCCCCCCCGGAGCGACCCTTGCCTACGGGGTCGTCCTCCCTGTGTGACATTTCGACAAAAAAAAAATCACCGGTGCCTAGTGGTTTCTGCCCCCTTGGGGGAAGATTGACCTACAATCGGCCAATCTGCCCCCAAGGGGGGCAGAAATGGTCTAAATACAATTTGCCCCCCAGGGGAGCGACCCTTGCCTAATGGGTCGCTCCCCATCTCTAAAAAAACAAACAAACAAAAAAAAAAACACAAAAAAACAATTTGCCCTGGCGCCTAGAGGTTTCTGCCCCCCGCGGGCAGATCCGCCTAATACCAATAGACCGATCTGCCCCCGGGGGGCAGAAATGGCCTAAAAATAAATTCCCCCACCCCCCCCAACCCCCCTCCCCCCCCAAACCCACCCCGGGAGAGAACCTTGCCTACGGGGTTGCTCCCCCTGCATGACATTGGCGCCAAAAAAAAATCCCCGGTGCCTAGTGGTTTCTGCCCCCTTGGGGGCAGATTAACCTAAAATCGGCCAATCTGCCCCCAAGGGGGGCAGAAATGGTCTAAATACAATTTGCCCCCCAGGGGAGCGACCCTTGCCTAATGGGTTGCTCCCCATCTCTAAAAAAACAAACAAACAAAAAAAAAAACACAAAAAAAAATGTGCCCGGCGCCTAGAGGTTTCTGCCCCCGGGGGCCAAAATGGCCTAAAATAAATTTGTCCCCCACCCTGTCAACCCCCCCGGGAGGGACCCTTGCCTACGGGGTCGCTCCCCCTGCGTGACATTGGCACCAAAAAAAAAATCCCCGGTGCCTAGTGGTTTCTGCCCCCTTGGGGGCAGATTGACCTAAAATCGGCCAATCTGGCCCCAAGGGGGGCAGAAATGGTCTAAATACAATTTGCCCCCCAGGGGAGCGACCCTTGCCTAATGGGTCGCTCCCCATCTCTAAAAAAACAAACAAACAAAAAAAAACCCACAAAAAAACAATTTGCCCTGGCGCCTAGAGGTTTCTGCCCCCCGCGGGAAGATCCGCCTAATACCAATAGACCGATCTGCCCCCGGGGGGGCAGAAATGGCCTAAAAATTAATTCCCCCACCCCCCAAGCCCCCTCCACCCCCCCCCAACCCACCCCGGGAGCGAACCTTGCCTAAAAAAAAAAAAACACAAAAAAAAATTTGCCGTGGCGCCTAGAGGTTTCTGCCCCCCCCGGGGGGGGCAGAAATGGCCAAAAATATTTTTTTTTGCCTACAAGGTCGCTCCCCTTGCATGATGGCGCAAAAAAAAGATCCCTGGTGCCTAGTGGTTTCTGCCCCCCTTGGGGGCAGATTGACCTAAAATCGGCCGATCTGCGCCCAAAGCAGGCAGAAATGGCCTAAATACAATTTGCCCCTCCAGGGGAGCGACCCTTGTCCAAGGGGTCGCTCCCCATCTTTAAAACAAAAAAAACAAAAAATCCCTGGTGCCTAGTGATTTCTGCCCCCCTTGGGGGCAGATCAGCCTAATCAAAATAGGCTGATCTACCCCCCAGGGGGGCAGAAATGGCCTAAAAAAAATCCCCCCCCAGGGAGCGACTCTTGCCTAAGGGGTCGCTCCCCTTGCGTGAAATTCACGCAAAAAAAAAAACTCCCTGGTGTCTAATGGTTTCTGCCCCCCTTGGGGGCAGATTGGCCTCATCAAAATAGGCCAATCTGCCCCCAAGGGGGGCAGAAATGGCCTAAATATAATTTGCCCCCTAGGGGAGCGACCCTTGCCTAAGGGGTCGCTCCCCACCTAAAAAAAAAGATAACATAACAAAAAGAAAAAATATATATATATGATCCCTGGTGCCTAGAGGTTTCTGCCCCCCCTGGGGGCAGATCGGCCTAATAATAGGCCGATATGCCCCCAGGTGGGGCAGAAAAGGCCTTCCCAAAAAAATGCCCCCCCTGGGAGCGACCCTTGCCCAAGGGGTCGCTCCCCTTGCGTGAAATTCACGCAACAACAAAAAAACTCCCTGGTGTCTAATGGTTTCTGCCCCCCTTGGGAGCAGAAATGGCCTAAATATAATTTGCCCCCTAGGGGAGCGACCCTTGCCCAAGGGGTCGCTCCCTTTTGTCAGTTTCAGACAAAAAAAAACTAATCCCTGGTGTCTAGTGGGGTATCAAAAGCCGGATTGCAAGCAATCTGGCTTTTGAAACCCTGGGAGAGACTTCAAATGGAAGGAAATACATTTCCTTCCCTTTGAAGCCTCTCCGGGCCTCCCCCATGGGATTGAAAGAGAAATGCTTTCCATTTCTCTTTCAATCGCGCTGGAAGCAGAGCTTCCAGCGCGATGGGGGAGACCCTGTGACTAATCAGCTAACGTCACAAGGGGGGTTGGTGGGGTTGGGGTGGAAGGGGAAGGGCTTCCCCTTCCATCCCTCATTTTGGGGGGTTGGGGGGAACCCCACAGAGGGAGCGCTAGCGCTCCCTCTGGGCTCTGTGACCAGGACGTAATGGTTACGTCGTGGGCACAGCAGCACTGTGCCTCAGGACGTAACCATTACGTCCTGGGCACAAAACGGGTTAAAGGCCTGATTTAGAACTCAGCGGATGGGTTACTCTGTCACAACTGTGATGAATATCCCGTCCTCCAAAATCTAAATCCCATTATATTCCATAGGATTTAGATTTCAGCAGATGGAATATCCATCAACCTTTTGACAGAGTATCCTGTCCGCCAAATTCTAAATGAGGGTTTAAATCATTAATGTTTAGAAATAAAATGACCAAAAGTTCAATGGCTGGCCTGCATTCTGCACCTTTATCTGCAAAAGAAATCCCTCATACCTTTGGATCTGGATGGTGAAAACGCCGTGCTGCATGGCCTCCCAGGCTCCACACTACTCCCTCCCTTAAGGGCATCTCATTCAGGGTCTGAAGAAATATGATCACAGCATCCCAAGCTCATTGAACACCACTGGCTCCCTTTTCTGGCCAGCACCATGTTCAAAGCCAGCTGCATCATTTACAAAGCCATACGACTAATATCCTTGGATATCTTGTGGACAAACTCACCATCTCCAGTGGCTTTTGGCACACTCACTTCCAGGACACCATCAGATAGGAGACAAAGTGAAAAAATAAGACAATCAGCCTTTTCTGTTTCTGAACCGAAGATCTAGAAAAGTATCCCTCTATCAATCATGATCTCACTATCTCTGCTGCATATTGGAAAAGAGTTGATGATGCACCTATTTGTAGAACATTCTATTCCAGCCCAATATAATAGTACACCTCTGCTCCCAGTCAGAATGGTTGCCTTTGATCCTGTACAGCGCTAACCTACCCTTTGGCTAGATTTGCACCATACAGATTACACATACATACATAGATAAATATTTGCATTATGTTGCTTTGATTAACAAGCTTAATGTACTGTTACAGGACACAAAGCTCTAAATGGTGGTCATCTTGATTTCAATGCCATCTCTCCCCTGCCCCAGCTTAAGAATGTGTCAATAACCACATGATTATTTGAAGCATGCAGAAAACCCAAGAACAAAGCACCACCTTCCTTAATTAATTCAAGTGAAAGCAACATTAATAATTACAACCCTCCCTGCAACAGTTATTAACCTGGAGGAAAAAATGATTCACTGCCTATGGAGAGTACAGTGACCTGCAACAGAAAGTAGATTTTAGATTTCACCTGAGACAATGCAGGAGCTGTCAGCAAAATCTTTTGTTAACAAAAAAAACTTAAAACCGGCTTAGAACCAACCCATTACTTACCATTACTAACCATTGTTAGGCATCCACATCACTCTTGTTACTTTGTTTCTTATCGGTAAGCACCTCCTACTTCCTCTCAGGCTTCAGTGTGTGTCCCTGCTGTGGAGCATGGGCCTAGTACAGCTTCCTGTTTGGGGCCAGTATCCTTTCACTGGCCACACACGCTTCTGCAGGTACTTTTTAAACTTTTTGCCATGCACTCCAAGGGAGTAAATGATACTCTAAAGTCCATATATCTTCCCTGCTCTGCCTTGTGTTAATTGTTCCCCCATACTCATCCCACTGTCCAATGTTGCTGCCCCCTCCCTACTTCCCCGCACTTCATTCATGTTGCTTTTCCCCCCACGGCCTCCTCATGCTAAAGATGTACCCTGTTGTGGGTGGGTGACAGAGCCAGGGCGCAGGATCTGGGAAAACAGAAAAATTCCACTTACAGCAAATATGCCAAGTAGAAGCATTGAAGATATGATGAAGGGGCAACTAATACTAGTCTATGTGCATCCTTCTGGAGCTGAACAGCAGCGGGACCCCTTCCTGCACAAAAGCTATGCTGACTTCAACATAGACACCCTTGCGCTATAGCACAAGGGTGCCTGCAGTGGCACATGGCTGTCAAAAAAACACCTCTGAAAGGAGAGAGCAGGACTGCTCCACTTCTTAGTAGATTTGATGAATCAGAACACAGCAATCGAGGATCTGTTTCACCTTCATTATGGACTCATCAGGCAGGTATAGCTTGATTCCAGGGGCACAGTGAGCACAGGACCCATGTCTGGGCACACCTGTCACATTTAATGAATCACAAAACAAAGTAATAGATGGAATGCTTAAATTAATCTCACCCACTGGCGATTGCTAGGGCTGCATCCCAATCCATAGATTTTTAGCCCACTATGCCACCTCAGTTTGGACCCATTCATTTGTAGTTCAGCCTTGGCTCTGCTCCAATGGGAATAGTCTAACCTGAACTGCCAAGCCAGGTCCACACTGGACTGGAACACAAGCAACCCAGGGCTGGTTTCACACTTCTTATGGGCTCATTAGCCAGCTATACCTTGATTCCAGTAGCATAGTGAGCACAGAACAGACTTCTGGGCATACTCATCACTCTTAGGACATCAAAAAACAAATTAATGGATGGAATGCTTGAATTATTCTCAGGCACTGGTGATCACTTGGTCTGCATTGCAATCCATTGTTTTTCACCCACCATGCCACTCCAGTTTGGACCCAGACATATAAAAATCAGCCTTAACTGCATTGTAGCCCACTTACTTTCAAATTCACATTGAATTGGATTTTTAACAGCTGTGAAAAATAGTTGGTGAATTATTTTTCTAGCCTTATCCCATTCCCAAGACACAGTATTAATATTTTAATCTGTACTTTACCTGTCATCAAAAAGGATTCATTTTAACAAGTTGCAGTGTATATTTTGCACTGTTACAGTAAAGTTACAGTGGAAGCCTAAAGCCATGTTTGCACTGTTGCTGTAGTGGTTGGCACAATAAGTGCTGTTGTCCACTAGTATCATTTAACTTTCAGGCTCTGGTTACCCATATACTGGGGAACTATAAGCAAGTTAAATATTCCAAATAGGAGTATGTCAGTTCAACCATGTCGAAAGGGGGAGCACAGGCACTTTATTACTGAATTGCAGGGGTAAAATGGACAGAGCTCTAAAGCATGCATCAAATATAGGGACCAGATAAGGTGAACAAATCCAGGTGATCATGCAGAAAAGGTAGAGTTCCCACAGGCACCTGGTTCACTATTCCTTATTGTGTGCTCATCATGTCAAATTGCTGCTGTTGCTGTCCACAAGGACTGTTGTCACAACCCTGCTGCCCCTTATGCTCATGTGCCTCATGCAGGTTAAAGGGAAACCATGCACTTTGCAACCAGAGCTGCAGTCAGCAGCTCAAACTAGAGCCAGAGATACAGCAACTCCCACCATTGTATTGTTCTGTCCCACAGAAATCAGAAGGGAAGGGTGGTGGCTTCGTGCAGTGAGAGAAGGTGCAGCCTGACTCACCAGTAGAGGATCTTCTGGGGGAAAATTAATATTAATGGAGGATGGCTGAGAATGTCCTGTAATGCAAGATTCCCATTTTTTTGTTGTTTTCTACCAGTCCTAGAGGGCCTTCAGAGTCACCAACAACATGACATTTGTGTTCTGGACCCGGTTCATTCACTTACACCAGCCCACCCCTCAAATGACTCCAATCCATTGCAGACCCCAACAATCAACACTCTGCTGCATCACTGCCTCCCACCTCTATTCCCCCCTGCTAAGTTCCCCCCATATATGAAAGGCACTCTATCTATCCTGATCTCCAGGTCTCGAGGAGAACTGATAAACTGAAAAAACAACCACAATTAATTACCAACACTGAGGACCATCCTGTACAAAGACCCCTCCAGCTAACACCACTGGTCAACAGTCCTTCAGCAATATAAAAAACACTTGAATTCTCCCAGTAGGCTATGAGTCGGTATTTAGACAGAATTGTGGAAATAAAAATATTCTGGGACAAATTATTGTGTCAAGAATATCAAGGACAAAAACATAATGAAGATACGTTTCTGTGAGTAAGCAAAGTGTTACTATATATAACTCTACATATTGTGTATTGCATTGTATATATCGGATTGTACATTGACAATATATATCTTCAAGGTACGTAGATGTTGAGTTAAGAATAGTAAATCTATGCCTTCCTTACTTCCTTGGTATTTTGGTCCTCAATTTTCTTGACTTTATATTCTATCTGCCCTCTCTATTTGTTTTTGATATTCTGTCTGTGATGCCTATGAGTCACCAGCTAAAATCCCATAAAGGGAAACATTGTTTACAACAACATATTAACAATGAATGCCATATATTAGGGTGGATATGGGATAAAGGCAAATGTGATTTTAGGGTGGCATTTTTTAGTTTAGCGTGGGTATGGGTTTTTGGGAGGTAAGGATGATTTTCGGGTTTAGAGTGAGTATGGGTTTTTGGGGGCAAGGGTAATTTTAGGGTTGAGGTTAGGCAAGGGTTTTTTAGTGGCAAGGGTATTTTTAGGGTTTATGGTGGGTATGGGTTTTGGGTTGCAAGTGGTATTTTTGGGTTTAGGGTGGGTTTGTTTCTTTTCGGTGGGAAGGGTAATTTTAGGGTTTAGGGTGGGTATGGCTTTTGGGTGGCTAGGGTATTTTTTATCGTTTAGGTTGGGTATTGATTTGGGTGGCAATGGTAATTTTAGGGCTTAGGGAGGATATGGGCTTTCGGTGGCCAGTGGTATTTTAGGGTTTAGGGCGGTTATGGAATTTTGGGGGGTAAGTGTATTTCTAGGGTTTAGGGTGGGTGAGGGTTTTTGGGTGGCAAGGGAAATGTTAGGGTTTAGGGTGGGAATGTGTTGGTGGGTGGCAAGGGTAATTTTAGAGGTTAGGGTGGGTATGGATTTTTTGGATGGTAACGGTGATTTTAGGGTTTAGGATGGGTACAGATTGTTGGGTGGCAAGGGTCATTTTAGAGTTTGGGGTGGGGATGGGTTTTTGGGTGACAAGGGTTTTTTAGGTCTTAGGGTGGGTATCGTTGTTGGGTGGGAAGGGAATTTTTAAGGTTTAGCGTGGGTGTGGATTTTTTGGTGACAAGGGTAATTTGAGGGTTTAAGGATTGTAGGTTAATTGCACCTAAGGTAACTGTAACTCGCGCTCCCTCACCATGCACTGCTAATTACCACACAAATTACGGCACTCATGACATCTTTGATAACATCATTGATAATATCAATGTAAAATTTGTAGTAAACTTTTGATGAAAAAACTGTGCATGGCAAGGGTGCAAGTTATAGCTACCTTAAGGCATGAGTTATAGTTACTTTAGATAACTCAAGTGAACTGGTGAATTTCTATGGTTTCGCACGTTTAAAATGTGAGCCTAACTATACTGCCCCTGTAACCTTTGTTTTTTTAAGTGAAAAAAACATAGATATATATAAATATATATGTATATGGTTTATACTTACCTGTATACTTACGCTGTAAAACTTTTTGTTGTAAATATGCTGTCATGGTTCCAGCGTTGTTGTAAGGGCATTCGTGGTAAATCCCTCATTCTTCCGACACACATCCCTCATAACCTGTGACCCCTGCATACATAGCGATGCCCAGGGACCTGCGCGCCACAAGCACACGTGCTTCTGCAGTAGCCCTGAACACAGTCCTATGCTCATGCCCCATCACAGCTGCCGAAATATTTCAGACACCATTCCCCAAGGTCACGTTACTCCTCCAGAGGCCATATACGCTGGGTACCAAAACAACCATGTGCATTGGTGCCAGAACATAGGGTCGCCTTTGTCATCACGGGGCCACAAGGGCTAGAACTAGCTCAAATTTTCAGCTCAGCAATGAAGTAGGTTTATCAGGGGTTAAACAGTGTAGGTGCAAGGGGACTGGAATCATGACATTTTCAGAATAATCACATAAACTAGATATGCATGCAACGAATAAAAAATTAACGTATTTGCAAATGTAGCGGTATTCTGTAAATCTGGCGAGGATCCTGCCCTTCTGGGCCTATGTTGGACCCTCTTAGTGTGAAATTTTATTTTATTACATTTTGATTTATCGCATGCGTATAACCTCTAAATCTGGAAATAATCCTACCCCCCGTGTACAACACTTGACACTGTAGAATTTTGCTTTAATATCATCTGGTGAACTCAGGGATATGTTTATGCATCAAACTCAAATGGATTTTTTTTTTATTACATGTAGCATATTCTTTTCCCCCAGGAGCCCAAACTCGAACTATTTGATCACTAACATGATTAGAAGGCATCTTCAATCTTGAAAATTATGGAAAGTTACAAACGAGTGATTAACGGGAGCGGAGTGAATTAGCAAGTCTGAGTGCACTCCTGCATTCATCACAGCTGTGATACAGATCAGTATTGATAACAGGGAACGCATGACACAAGTCGCCTGCTGCATAGCTGGTCTCTTCCCTCCCCCGACTGCCTCCTCTTCCTTCTCAGACACTCCGTGCTTCGGTCTCCAGACAAGAAACCCAGACATGGCCATTTATCAATGCTCTTGCAGCCTGTCTCGTTTTATTAGTTTCTGAATGTTATCGCCAACGCGTAAGAGAGTGCTTTAACTCTTTATAACTGCTGCTGTGTGTTCCCTTTTGTCTGCTGCAGGTCAAAACCCCAAAAGTGCACAAGGCAGGCGGCATTGTTTCAAATAGTTTTTGTAGAAATCGTGTTTTTATTTGAAATGATTCGTTCTAAATAAATCATACACTAATAAAAAGATGACTGAATATGGCTCTCAAGAGATACTAAAATAATTATTGCTTTTCTCCTGGGTGTGCACTTTTATACTCCATTTATAACACGAAATGAGATGTGAAAATTCAGGGCCTGGCATTGGTTACGTTTGGTTAAAACTGAAAACATGCTCTGATTTTTTTCGCGCGTCCAAGTACCAGTTTGCTAAATTACAACTCACAGTGCTCTTTGGAAGACGAGGCTGTGCATGGAGTTGTGCTAATTTTGGTCCTTATAATGAAGCATGTTTGCTTTAAATGCACGTGAGCAGTGCTTTGCAAACTTGCCTATTCGGCATACTCAACTACTCCTTGGCGTCCCACAGCGGGTTTTGAAGCTCAATCAATAATAGCCACTAATCTCAGAATGTCCACATACCGGTTTCACAATGGTGCACACATTTTGCACTTTTTTCTCTGCACACAATTTAACAAGAAATGCCTAGTGTAATCTGTGCAGAAAAAAGCACAGGCCTAGATTTACAAACACCTTCCGTCGGGTTTGCGTAATTTTTTTGAAGCAGATCAAACGCAAAGTGCTGTAGTGAGATTTACGATCCAACACAAATTGTGATTTGCGTTGGATTGTACCCCAAAGTAACACAATGCGCTGCCTTGAGTTAATTTGTATCATGGGGGCATTGAATGGGTGGTGCCTGGGTGTTCCCATGAAAGCACTCATGACTTTTGACGCAAATCCTTACTTACAAAGAATTGTAAACAGGATTAGCACTCAAACTCTGTGCCACTTCAAGGCAGACATAAACGAGAAATGTTTTCATTTATGCTTATTTTTCCCAGTTTGCATATGCGCTGCCTTGAACAGCACACATACAAAGTGTGAAACACCTTAGAGCAAAGGTCTTCAAAATATTTGATGCCGGGACGCCTAAAATCTGGAGGCATAAGGACCCCCTCCTGACAAAAAAATCCTAGAACCTGGTAGTCCTCATCATCGACAACCATAAACACCCCCAATTCCCACAGCAAATCATTTTTATGGTGGGGAAATTATATTAAACAGTGTTTAGCAAACAAGAGGTCAATGAGTGTGGGGGCGAGGGCAAAGGTGTGGCTAAAACAAAGGTCCTCATTTAAGAGGAATTGGCTAGGGCAGCTCCACAAGTCTTCTTGCTGCACTGCCCTATGCTAAGGTAAAAGGGCAGAAATGCACCATATTTATCAAATACAGTGAATTCCTGTTCTTTACTCCTGCGTTGGCATACAAATAGCTGCCTAGTGACAATGTAGGCAGGATTGTTTTTGTGTAGGAAGGGGCACCTTCCTGCACAAAAGCAATCCTGGAGGCATTCTGCAGCACACATAGAAAGAGGAAAAACCAGGACAAATGAAACATTTCTCCTCATTTTGCCTGCTCTAGGGAGGAGTAAGGTTTTGGCTCTGCTCCAGGTTTATGTGATTTTGTAAATCTGGTGAAGCCTCAAAATCCATGGATATTGCGTGGGAGCATCCACCACAACACCTATGGAATGCCTCCTTGATGCAGAGTAAGACAACGCAGCAGCTTGCGCTGCTTCGCCGTACTCCTTATCCTTGAGGCCATGCAAAGCCACACAGGGTGGCTTTGCGTCGCCTCATAGGTATGGTTGAGAAGATTGCACCCTCAGAGCATAAAAAAAAGTGATACTCCAGCATCACAAATCTCTCATAAATAAGCCCAAAATATTCTGTACATTTATTTTAAGTCTTTCACCCTCAGGTAGCTATATATAAAATAACAGCTTAAATGAAAAATGGGAAACACAATGTAGTACATTATCAAATCTCTAATAGTTGTGCTGCAGAAGTATGTGTGTAACAAGATAGCCACAGAATGTGGCCTTGGTTAGTGCAGTAAATAGTGACTTGCCTGTGACTGAAAGCACTGTGAATATGTAAGTCATTATTTTATACTTGCATGACCAACAGTATAAGATAGACTGCTACAAAATGTGCAAATAGATTTAAGATAAAATGGTGCTTCCAAAATGTAGATTTAAGGCTCCTTTTGCAATCTGCCTGGCTTTGTTTCACAGCACAAGCGACTCAATGAATGGAAGTTCTGCTACAGCATCCTACTGATCGAATGGTGGGTTGTCTTTTTCCAAAACAAAGTGAGGCTGGGGGAATGCGCGCTTCCCTTCCAAGGACTCCACGGCCTCCATGAGGGTCGTGCCCCACAGATTGAAGGCCTCTGCCTTACAGCATAGTTGTTGTATTTGAAGGGACCCCTGACCCCTTTTAGAACAAAACCTATGCTTCCCCTAAAGAAACACCCTTCTACTATGCCCAAGGCCACTTGAATTATAGATCAGTGTAGGGCCAAATTCTGCAGCTGGGTTGAGTAAATTATGCTGCAAGAAAAGACAAATTATACAAAATTATGCAACCTGATGATGCACATCTTGTGACAGTTTTATTTGATAATTTTGTCATTTTTACACTTGTTTACATTGTCTAAGCATCCGTTGCACCCCATTAGTACCAGTTTAAAGCTCAAGTATTGCAATAAGCAACAGAAAGGTGACCAGTCAACCTTTGTAAAGTGCCCGACAGTGCATTAAATCACGCATTGCTGCATTTTCAGTACCTTTTGAACCGTTTCACATTGAAACAAATTTTATTTTTGATTAAAATCTGCAGGTTATGCAGCAGATGATTGGTTATTTGGCAAATGTGGGATGCCCAGTTGGCTTATTTAATTTACTAATAACTCCCTAGTAAAGTGCACTATATGTGCCCAGGGCCTGTAGATTAAATGCCACTAGTGGCCCTGCAGCACTGCTTGTGCCACCCACTCAAGTAGCCCCTTAACCATGTCTCAGGCCTGCTATTGCAAGGCTTGTGTGTGTAGTTTCACTGCCAAATTCAACTTGGCATTTACAAGTACTTGCCAAGCCTAAAACTCCCCTTTTTCTACATATGCCACCCCCAAAGCAGGCCCTTGGTAACCCATTGGGCAGGGTGCTGTGTAGACAATAGGCAGGACATGTACCTGTGTAGTTTACATGTCCTGGTAGTGTTAGCTGCTGTTCTGAAAGGAGTAGGGAGGTCATATTTAGTATGGCCGGAAGGGTAATGCAAAATCCTGCTGACTGGTGAAGTTGGATTTAATATTACTATTTTAGAAATGCCACTTTTAGAAACTGAGCATTTCTCTGCACTTAAATCCTTCTGTGCTTTACATTCCACGTCTGGCTAGATTTAGTTGACAGCTCCCTTGTGCATTCACTCAGACAAACCACAAACACAGGATGCTCAGCCTCACTTGCATACATCTGCATATTGAATGGGTCTTCCTGGGCTGGGAGGGTGGAGGGCCTGACACTTACATGTCAAAGGACAGCAGCCTGCCCTAACACAAATAATTGCCAAACCCCCTACTGGGACCCTGGCAGACAGGATGGAAATGAAAGGAGACCTTGTGCACTTCTAAGCCACTCTTTGAAGTCTCCCCCACATCAAAGGCACATTTGGGTATTTAAACAGGGCCTCTGCCCCTACCAACTCGTACACTTCCTGGAGAAGAACCTGAACCAGAACCTGAAACCTGCCACAAAGAACTGCCTGTCTCCCCAAAGGACTCACCTGACTGCTTTCTGAGAAGGACTGCTGCCTTGCTGTTGCCCTGCTGCCTTGTAGCTCTCTGGCTGTGCTAAGAAGTGCTCTCCAAGGGCTTGGATAGAGCTTGCCTCCTGTTCCCTGAAGTCTCAGGACCAAAAAGACTTCATTCCTGCAAGAAGAAATCCCTGTGCGGCGAAAATCGATGCACA
Source organism: Pleurodeles waltl (assembly GCF_031143425.1). Classification (NCBI taxonomy): domain Eukaryota; kingdom Metazoa; phylum Chordata; class Amphibia; order Caudata; family Salamandridae; genus Pleurodeles; species Pleurodeles waltl. Next base: position 935,940,507 of record NC_090442.1, on the reverse strand, counting down.
GCCTGCCAGAAACGATGCACAGCCTGCACCGCAGTGAGAAAATCACTGCACCCCAAACCGGAACTACGCAGCCCAACTTCGCAAGGAGAAGATCACCGCAGCACCAGCGTAGCAACCGGAAATTTGACGCACAGCCCACTGGATCAATGCACAGCCGAGCTAGAATGACTCAGCCCGACTTCCTGAGAGGAATCGACACAGTGCCTGCTGTGTGGTAGAATTTTCCATGCAATGCCCACCGGATCGACGCAGCCCCTGTGACTTGGTCCTACCAGCACCGGATTTCAATGCATCATCCCTGGGGTGTTCAAAAACCCCGCAACCCAAGTCCGAGCGCCCAAAATCGACGCAAAGCCTTCTCTGCGTGAAAAATAAATGATGCAACGCCATGTGCAGCCCGAGAAATTGACGCACACCTCCCTGTTTTACACGCATCTCCTCCTCTACGGTTCCTTGGGAGATTTTGAATGCAAACCAGGTACTTTGTGCTTGCAAGAGACATTTATTGTTTTTAAGAGACTAAAGACCCTTTATATAATTTTTACAGTAATATTTCAAAATATACTTATTGCATCTTAATCGTTTTGACCTACATCTTACCAGATAAATATTATATATTTTTCTAAACACTGTTTGATGTATTTTTGTGGTGTTCTACTGTGTTATTGCGTGGTTTATTGCACAAATACTTTACACATTGCCTTCTAAGTTGAGCCTGACTGCTCAGTGCCAAGCAAAGGTGGACATTTAGATTGTGTGTGACTTACCCTGACTGGAGTGAGGGTCCTTGCTTGGACAGGGGATAACCTGACTGCCAACCAAAGACCTAATTTCTAACACTGAGCAACTGGTACCCCTTCTGCACTTGACTCTTAGTGGTAGCTAAAGTCGAGCAGTCCAAGGCTCACTCGGGGAGGAAGTCTAGGTACCGTTTAGTGAAGACAAGTCATAACTCAAAGAGCACACAGCAAAGTCAATAATCAATTTTCAGTCAAATACTTATTTTTATGTTAAAAGGAAGTGCTTTATTTCTAACTCCATGTGTTAAAAGAAGTAATTTGACACTCATAAGCAATAACACAATTCCCCCTGTGGTCTGTGTAGGAAGCTGGCTCTGTATATACTGTCTCAAAGTGAGAGATCGTGTGCACAGAGCCAAGGGGTTCCCCAAGAGGCATGACAGAGGCAAAAATAGATAATACTAATGCTCTATTTGTGGTAGTGGTGTCGAGCAGTTAGGCTTATCAGAGGGTAGTGTTAAGCATTTGTTGTACACACACAAGCAATAAATGAGAACACACACTCAATGACTTAACTCCAGGCCAATAGGTTTTTATATAGAAAAATATTATTTTCTTGATTTTTTTTAGAACCACAAGATTCAAATTGCAGGTAAGTACATTAAATACAAGAGTTAGGACTTTGAACCAAAACAGTAATGTACACAGTTTTTCATAAAATGGTAATAAGCTATTTTAAAAGTGGACACAGTGCAAAATTCAAATGTTCCTGGGGGAGGTAAGTATAGTTAGGTTAATATGGTAAGAAAAGCACTTACAAGTTCAATCTCCAGGGCATAGGTAGCCCACCGTTAGGGGTTCAAGTCAACCCCAAACACCCAGCACAAGCAACAAAGGGCCGGTCAGATGCGCCTATGGAGACAGGGGGTGCTCCGGTTCTAGTCTGCTGGCAGGTAAGTACCTGCATCCTCGGGGAGCAGACCAGGGGGGTTTAGTAGAGCTGGGGGGGGTCCCAAGTAGGCACACAAAATACACCCTCATTGACAAGGGGCGGCAAGGTGCAGTGGGCAACCAGGGCATCGGATTTGCATAGATTTCAATGGAGGGACCCAGGGGTCACTCAGACGTTGCAGGCAGGGCACAGGGGGGCTTCTTGGGCCAGCCACTGACTGGGCAAGGGCGAGGGCTGCCTGCTGGTCACTGCTGCACTAGTGGTCAGTTCCTCATGGGCCTGAGGGCTGCGGGTGCAGTGCTTCTTCCAGGCATCGGATTTCTTCATCCCGGGCAGTCGCGGTCAGGGGGTTACTCGGGATTCCCTCTGCAGGCGTTTTCGTAGGGGTGCAGAGAGGTTATCCCAGGGTGGACACATCATCAGAGTCACCTGGGGATCCTCTCTGGGTCATTGGTTTCTCTGGACACAGGCCAGGGGCATCGGGTGCAGAGTGGTGGGGATTCACACTTCTGGAGTGAGGTGAGCGTCCCTTTAAAGATGGTTTCTTCTTGCTTAGTTGAACAGGTCCGCTGTCCACAGGAGTTCTTGATCCTTTGTGGTTGCAGGGCAGTCCTCTGAGTCAGCAGAGGTTGCTGGGCCCGCAGGATGCATCTCTGGTGCAGGTTCTTTGAAGTTGGAGACAGGCCGGTAGGGCTGGGGCCAAAACAGTTGTCATCTTCCTTCTTCTCTGCAGAGTTTTTCAGCTAGGCAGTCCCTTTTCTTTGTAGGTTATCAGAAATCTAAAGTTCTGGGTTCAGGGTCACCCCTAAATACTAAATTTAGGGGTGTGTTAGGGTTACAGGGCAGTAGCCAATGGCTACTGTCCTTGAGGGTGGCTAAATCCTCCTTGTGCTCCCTCCCTTTGGGGAGGGGAGCACATCCCTATCCCTATTGGGCTAAATCTTCCAAAACAAGATGGAGGATTTTCCATGGAGGAGTTCACTTCAGCTCTGGTCACCTTAGGGGTGGACCTTGCTAAAGGGGTGACTCCTCCTTCTTTTTCTCATTATCTCCCCAGACTTGTCGCCAAATGTGGGGGGGGCAGGGGTGTGGGCATCTGCACTAGCTGGAGTGCCCTGGAGCATTGTAACACAAAGCCTGAGCCTTTGAGGCTCACTGCTAGGTGTTACAGTTCCTGCAGGGGGAGGTGTGAAGCACCTCCACCAAGTGCAGGCTTTGTTTCTTGCCCCAGAGAGCACAAAGGCTCTCACCCCAGGGGTTCAGAAACTCGTCTCTTAGAGGTAGGCTGGCACAGACCAGTCAGTCCTGCACTGAAGGATTGGGTAAAATACAGCGGGCATCTCTAAGACGCCCTCTGTGTGCATTTTTTAATAAATCCAGCATTGGCATCATTGTGGGTTTATTATTCTGGGAAGTTTGATACCAAACTTCTCAGTGTTCAGTGTAGCCATTATGGAACTGTGGAGTTCGTTTTGACAAACTTCCAGACCATATACTTACTATGGCCACACTGTACTTACAATGTCTAAGAATGGACTTAGACACTGTAGGGGCATATTGCCCATGCAGCTATGCCCTCACCTCTGGTATAGTGCACCCTGCCTTAGAGCTGTATGGCCTGCTAGAGGGGTGGCTTGACTATGCCACAGGCAGGATTTTGTGTGCATGGCATCCTGAGGGGGATGCCATGTCAACTTTGCCTTTTTCCCCCCACCAACACACACAATCTGCAATGGCAGTGTGCATGTGTTAGGTGAGAGGTCCCTTAGGGTGGCACAATACATGCTCCAGCCCTTAGGGACCTTCCCTGGTCACAGGGCCCTTGGTGCCACTGGAACCTTTTACAAGGGCCTTATCTGTGTGCCCGGGGTGTGCCAATTGTGGAAACAATGGTACATTTTTTGAGAAAAAAAGCTGGTGCTGGGGCCTGGTTAGCAGGGTCCCAGCACACTCTCAGTCAACTCAGCATCGATATCAGGCAAAAAGTGGGGGGTAACTGCAACAAGGAGCCATTTTCCTACAGTCGTGGTTCTAGTGTTTCAATGGCAAATCCCCGTCCCACTCACTTCTCGAACTGTTGTTGGGGTTTATTCCCCATTCACATCCAGGGAATGTTCTCTAGTAGGCCTTAATCAAGAGTCCACTTTGACTATTAGAAAGTAGTCAAAAGTGTCTTTAGTGCCACAGCACCTACAGCAGCGAGGTCCCCAGGGCCCTGTAAGCCCCTATCAAGTCTTACCTTCTCTATCAGCAAGGAAGCCTTCAGCATCTCAGTGGGTACCCCAACAACAAGCAGTCACGATACGCCAATCCTGCTTGGTTGAGTTGAGCTGCATGCCGGAAGCGCGGCAACACCTGCAGTGTGGGCTCTCTGTGAGCTTACGCAGCTGGCTCCATCAGTGATCAGAGGTGCTCCAGTGCACCCTCCTCCAAATTAAGTTTAGTGTTCCCAACTGGTGGAGGGGGGATTGATCCTAGTGCTCCTGATCTGGTCTCAGTGAGGTAAATGAACTCACAGCATCCTACTCTGTCCATAGGGCAGGTCAGAGCCAATTTCATGATGGATGATTTAGACTGACAGTTTGTACTTCAGTTCACAGACGTCAGCTCAAACTCCAAATGTGAATTAGCACCAGTGGCCTCTACTTGCATACAGAGTTGCTGTGATACTTGCACACAAGTCACCGGCCCTTCCTGTATGGCAGTTCACACCACAGTAGCCCCTCCTGCTATACTGGGTTGCCATCAGGCCCGGCAATGATCTCAGCACTTGTCAACAGTGTTTCCTTCCACAGCAGACCCTCTTGGCATACAGGGTAGCTGCAAACATGCCACATGGGCTTCATGCTTCCTGTAAGGCACTTCACTCATCACTCACAGCAGCCCTCTCCTGACATTCAGGGGCATATTTATACTTTTGATGCAAAACTGCACTGATGCAATTTTGCATCAAAACGTTTAGCCCGGCTTGCGCTATTCCTGAGCGCCATCCAGGTGCCATATTTATGGAATGGCGCAAGACGTTGCAAAGGGTGGGCTAGCATGATAAAAAAAATTACGTTAGCCAGGTGGGGGTGTTAGAATGGGAGAAGGGGGTTTTGCACCAAAAAATGACGTTAGGGTGGTCAGAGACAAAAAAATGCCTCTAAGCAGCCTAGCATCATTTTCTGATGCAAAACCATCCATACCACATGACTCCTGTCTTAGAAAAGACAGAAGTCATGCCCACCACCCTAATGGCCTGCACAGGGGACCAGTGTCCCCTGGGCATGGCCATTGCACCCTGAGCCATGCAGGGGGCCCAAGTTGGTCCCCCAATGGCACTTTAATTTTAAAATAAAAATACTTACCTCTACTTACCTGGGATGGGGTCCCCCATCCTCCGGTGTCCCTCTGGTGTGGGTGGGGTTGTGAGTGGGGCTTGAGGAGGGCACCTGTGGACCCATTCCATGGTGTTTAACCATGGAAATTGGTTCACAGGTCCCCTAACGCCTGGTCTGACCCAGGCGTTAACTAATGGTGCAAAGCAGGCTTTGCACCATTATTTAGCCCCTCCTTCCACTCGTGCATCATTTCACCACAGGGATAGATATGGGAATATGGGGTTAGCACCATTTTTTAGATGGGATCGCCTACCTTTCATCTCCTTGACACAAGGTAGGTTGACTCATCTAAAAAATGGTGCAAACTCCAATATTTTGACGTTAGACGTGTCTAACGTCAAAATATAAATATGGAGTTAGTTGTGCATACAAAATTATGCAAATTCAGCGCAAATGGAGTATAAATATGCCCCTCAGGGTCTGCCACCTTCATTCTGCACACAGGTGATCTGTTCAAAGCAGCAGCCATCTCCTCACACCTCTCACCAGGAGTCCTCTCAACAGGGATCCCCACTGGACCACATTCCCTCCAATGCTTTCCTTTCCCTCACATGGCACATTGGTCTTGGCAAGCAGGCATGCAGTGTTGTTCCAGGCTCAAGATCAGGTGGTCTTCGTTTCACTGAATGATGTCTCTTCAACCAGCAAGACTAGCATGCCTTGGCCATCAGTCTTGGCAACAGGCAAAAAACTTGCAGAGCTTCCCTTCTCACACAACTTGTTTGTCTGCTCGGCAGATGGCAAATATTTGGGGTCACAACCCCTGCTTCTTATAGTCCATGGCCAGACACCAAATGCAATCTAGGGACTCGGTCTTTGAAGATTTATGCTGGGGTTCTGGTTCTTTTGAAGTAAACACTTGTCTTCTTTCTTCTTCCCATTGAAAGACTGCATGTCACAGCAGGACAGACTCTGAAGCTGATAGTCCTCCAACACAGGCAATGGCGTTGTGTACTCTGAGTCTCTGGCTCAGCTCAACAAGGTTTGTTTGCACACTCATGGGTGATACAAGTGAACTTAGTTCAATGTACCAGCACTGAATGTGAAAAAACCGTTATTGTAGCCCCGCAGAACCCCACCCAGTACATAAATGAGGTTGTGTCAACGCTTTTGGGTTACTAACAGGGATCAGTGATAATCCAAAAGATTGTTCAGTAATGATTTACCCACTCAAGACCACTAGAAACATAATATGTAGCTAACATATGTATTTTAAAATAGTTATTTTAAAATACTGGGAACTAGTGCTCATGATATCGGTAACATCACAGAAGATAATAAAAAGCAGATTAGCTTTACAAAAACAGTGAAAATGGGGAATATGGTAACATCACAATTTATAGACCTTGCCCCCTCATTGTGCTATCTCTACATGTTATGCTATTTCTAGAAGATGAATACATAATAAACCTGAGTTTGAGAGGTGGTGTGTATACCTGGACAATAGGGTTTGTTGTCCGTTTTAATGGCTTGCTAGCTATTTTTGAGCACAAGGTCAAGGGCATGGGGACTATCTACGAGAGAACACAATCCTGGCACAGGTCATGAAGGCAGAATGGAGTGCTTTGCAGAGCCTCAGGGAGTCTTGCTTGAGGCATTTTTGGTCAATTGATCAATCAGTTAACAGATTTTTAGAGTGCTGCTTGTAACTTGTAAAGGCATCCAGGTGCTGGGAGGTTCGAGTTGATGTAGCTGAAAATCCGGGTCTTGAGGGACTTTAGGAACTCTTGCAGAGGTGAGGATGTTCATAGTTGAAATGGTAGCTTGTTCCATGCCTTCACTGCAAGGTAAGAGAAGGAGCAACATCCGCATCTGCTACATTGGATGCAGGGGTGAGGGTTAGAGAAAAGGAAATGGAGCGGAGGTGTCTGGTGGGCTAGTGGAAGTTCAGGCGGTGCTTAAAGTAGGCAGGTCCTCAGTTGTGTAGAGCCTTATAAGCATGGGTCAGGAGTTTGAACTGGCATCTTTTCTCTACAGGGAACAGTTGAAGTTCCCTGAGGTAGAGGGTGATGTGGGTTCATCTAGGGAGAGCCAGGTTGAGTCTGGCTGCAGCATTCTGTGTGGTCTGTAGTCGTCAGAAGAGGTTAGCTACGATCCTCACAGAGAGCGTTGCTATAGTCCAGTCGGTTGGAGATGAAGGCCTGGATGATGGTGTGTCTGGAGCTTTGGTATAGCCATTTGAATATCTTACAAAGCATACTGAGGCTGAAGAAGCAGGAAGAGGAGATAGAGTTGACCTGAGTCCTCATGATTAGCTTGTTGTCCAGAATGATGCCAAGGTGCCTAGCGGCGTCAGTCGATTCCTTGGCAGAAGGTGAAGAGAGAGATGCAGAGGAACTAGGATGAGCTCTTGCATTCGTTATCTAAGGAAATCCCCAAAGCAGAGACCCTAAATAGCCAGAAAAGAGGGTTTGGCTACTTAGGAGAGAAGATAGGCTAGAAAAACACCTGAAGGAGCCTATCAGAAGGAGTCTCTGACGTCACCTGATGGCACTGGCCACTCAGAGTAGTCCAGTGTGCCAGCAGAACCTCTGTTTCCAAGATGGCAGAGGTCTGGAGCACACTGGAGGAGCTCTGGGCACCTCCCAGGGGAGGTACAGGTCAGGGGAGTGGTCACTCCCCTTTCCTTTGTCCAGTTTCGCGCCAGAGCAGGGCTAAGGGGTCCCTGAACCGGTGTAGACTGGCTTATGCAGAAATGGGCACCATGTGTGCCCATGAAAGCATTTCCAGAGGCTAGGGGAGGCTACTCCTCCCCTGCCTTCACACCATTTTCCAAAGGGAGAGGGTGTAACACCCTCTCTCAGAGGAAGTCCTTTGTTCTGCCATCCTGGGCCAGGCCTGGCTGGACCCCAGGAGGGCAGAAGCCTGTCTGAGGGGCTGGCACCAGGAGCAGCTGCAGTGAAACCCCGGGAAAGGCAGTTTGGCAGTACCAGGGTCTGTGCTACAGACCACTGGGATCATGGGATTGTGCCAACTATGCCAGGATGGTATAGAGGGGGCAATTCCATGATCATAGACATGTTACATGGCCATATTCGGAGTTACCATTGTGAAGCTACATATAGATAGTGACCTATATGTAGTGCACGCATGTAATGGTGTCCCCGCACTCACAAAGTCCGGGGAATTGGCCCTGAACAATGTGGGGGCATCTTGGCTAGTGCCAGGGTGCCCTCACACTAAGTAACTTTGCACCTAACCTTTACCAGGTAAAGGTTAGACATATAGGTGACTTATAAGTTACTTAAGTGCAGTGTAAAATGGCTGTGAAATAACGTGGCAGGCCTGTGTAAGAATTGTCAGAGCTCCCTATGGGTGGCAAAAGAAATGCTGCAGCCCATAGGGATCTCCTGGAACCCCAATACCCTGGGTACCTCAGTACCTTATACAAGGGAATTATAAGGGTGTTCCAGTAAGCCAATATAAATTGGTAAAATTGGTCACTAGCCTGTTAGTGACAATTTGAAAGAAATGAGAGAGCATAACCACTGAGGTTCTGATCAGCAGAGCCTCAGTGAGACAGTTAGTCATAACACAGGTAACACATTCAGGCACACTTTTGAGCACTGGGGCCCTGGCTGGCAGGGTCCCAGTGACACATACAACTAAAACAACATATATACAGTGAAAAATGGGGGTACCATGCCAGGCAAGATGGTACTTTCCTACAAGGCCGGCATGCAAATCCGTAACCATGTAGAGGATTTCTTCTGTCCCAACGCAGACTGAATGACAGATTCAGTGACTGGCTGCCTAAATGATTGAATGCTCCATCGACTGATAACAGATATAGCAACTCACTTCACTTACTTTATAAATGTGTGGCTGAATCCATCAATGACTTGTAGACTGACTGAATGACTGACTGACAGGCTGCTGATTGCCTGAATGATAGATTTAATGTCTATATGAAAAATGGCTGGTAGAGAATTTCTCTGAACCAAAGTATACTTAATGACTGATTCACTGATTAGCTGCCTAAATGACTGACTGCCCCATTGACTAATAACAGCAATAACGAGTCACTTACTTTATTGATTTCTGGCTGAATCCATGAATGACTCATAGACTAACTGAATGACTGCATGGTATATTTGCTGTCTAAGTGAAAGAATGGCTAGCTGAGTCAGAGACTGAAAACTGACTGGCCAGTTCAGAGAATTGCTGTCTGACTGATTGACTCACCTTTGCTCCACTCCTTCAATCACTTACTCACTCACACACTTACTTACCATTCACTTGTTTGGCTCTCCTCCTTAAAAGAAAAGCTTATACATTATTAGAACACAGCCTCATCATATTTCCGTTTTTTAAAGTTACAGCTGACCATCCAAGACCTCAGCAGGGATTCTGAGGTTTGCACAGGAACCTGCTTGTGGAAACACATTTGCTCACTGATCTTCTATTAGAAAATGACTACTGCTCACATTTAGGGTCTTGCTTCCGGCAGCTTTCGATGTCTGTTGCAAATCTAATGAGAGAGAAGGAGAAAGAGAAAGAGAGAGCTTTGAGTTAAGCCCTTTTTGCTATTAGCGCTCTGATGTTGTTTTCAAGGTTTGCCATTGGTGGTATGAACTGTCCCTCAAGCCCAGGGCATTTTGATGAGGGTTATAGTCCCCACATTGTCTTTATTAGGTTTTGGTGATAGAGCTTCAAATAGTCCTCATTCCATGTCTCTTCTGCACCACTTGCTTGATGTCTGTCACCATTTGCTACTTCTTTACTTCTCATTTTATTCTCTGTCCCAGGTGCACCGTCATCCTTGCTCCATCATACACACTCTATCATCCACGTCATCAAAATATTTCCTTTTCTGACAGTGTCACAGGGTGCGTCCACGTCCCCACCGACAGAGCCAAACACATTCTCGACCCCGTCTTCTCAGTAGGGGACAACATCACCATCTCCCACACCTTCGAACACCATTGGGCCGACCACATGTACATCCACTTTATCTACACAAAGAACACCGCATGCCACCACACACCTGTCCCCCCGGCAGACGCTGGGGCAAAGACACAGAAGCACAGATCACCAACACTCTCAACCACTCCCTCCCACCAAAAGCAACGGACGCTAACAAAGCCATAAGCAACCTACATCAAGAGCTCTCAAACTGCACTGACCTGGCAACCCCCCTAAGGAAATCAACAAGGAATCGACAGAGAAAAACACCCAAGTGGGTTACGCCAGACCTACAGGAATCCAAGCATGCCCGCAGATGACTGGAAGGTAAATGGAGGTTCAGAAAATCCACCAAAGACCGCACAGCCTACAAAACAGCAGTTACCACACACCACAAGAACATCAGAACCACCAAAAAGGCCTCCTTTCAAACATGCCTCAAAACCAGCACTCACAACAGCAAAGAGCTCATCGCCATCGTCAAAGAGTTCATGAACTCCACGGCAGACACCTCATCCATCCCTCCCTCCCAAGACCTCTGCCACAACCTTGCCACCTTCGTTCACCGTAAGATCCAGGATATCTATGAAGGCTTCTGGAAACAAAGCCCCCCAGCACCACTCACCACACTAGACCCTGCACCCCACCAGATACTGAAATCCAAGTCCACCGTCGCCATAGAGGACACCCAAAGACTGATGAACTCCATCCACTCTGGAGCACCCTCGGATCCATGCCTTCATCACATCCTCAACCTGGCCAGCCCCTCCATAGCAGCGGGGATCTGCCGAACCATCAACCCATCCTTCAAGATCTCCACACTCCCCTCTGGAAATATGCTGAAATTAGACTGCTACCAAAGATACCCATTGCCGACTCTTGGGAGCTGAAGAACTCACTGAGTTCCTCGAGACACACCGTATTCTGGACCCTTCCCAGTCCAGTTTCAGATGCAACCACAGCACCAAAACCATACTCTTAGCAGCCATCGATAACATATGCATCATACTGGACCACGGCGGCACTGCATCCTCTTCGACCTCTCAGCTGCATTTGACACCATCTCCCACTCCACCTTCTGCGACAGACTGCATGATGTCGGCATCTGAGACAAAGCCCTGAACTGATCAGGTCCTTCCTCACCAGAAGAAAGAAGAACACAGAAGTTCAGACTACGACTGTTCACATCAGAACCTAAAGACACTTGCTGCAGAGTGCCCCAAGGATCCTCACTCAGCCCAACACCTTTCAAAATCTACATGGCCCCACTCGCCAAGATCACCAGACAACACGAGCTAAACATAGTCTCCTATGTGATCCCAACTAATCCTCTCCCTGTCGGAGGACTCTGTGCAAGCCAAGACTAATTTCCACAATGGGATGAGAGCAGTCGCGCCTGGATAGAGGCCAGCTGCCTCAAGCTTAAGTCGGACAGGATGGAGATCCTTGTGATTGGATTCACCCCTTCTGCCTGGAACGACTCCTGGTGGCCCACCGCACTGGGTAATGCCTCCACCCCCACAGACCATGTGCGCAACCTGGGCATCATCCTGCACACTTGCACATAGATGTTTTTATATCTATACTGGGCCTGTCACAGCAGGCCTGCATAGGCGCACTTGCATCTTTGTGATGTTCCGAAAACTTGTGTCAAGCCTGCCCCAGCAGGCATGTGCATGCACCAGGGCACATGTGCCCAGGTAACAAAGAATACCCATGTATGTTTTCACTACCATTGAAAGCTGCTTTCCCGATAGGTTAATATGGGAGAAAGCTTACAATTAATCCTAGCTGCTATTGTGGATTGCAGTGGAACATCCTCATAATACTTACTATCATTGCATTCACAATGACAAACCCTTTCTGTTAGACCTGGCATCCTTGGCGTGGTCTCCCCTGTCTTTTTTGGCTCTGCTTACCATGTTTTGACTGTGTGCTGGAGTCTGTTTTTGCTGTTTTTTGTACTCTGGGCTCTTTACCACTGCTGACCAGTGCTAAAATGCAAGGGCTCCCTGTGTAAATGTGTAATTGGCTTCTCCACGATTGATTTATTAGTAAGCCCCTAGAAAAGTGCACTAGAGGTGCCTAGGGTCTGTAAATCAAATGCTACTAGTGGGCTTGCAGCACTGATTGTGCCACCCTCATGAGTAGCTCTGTAAACATGGCTCAGACTTGCCACTGCAGAGTCTGTGTGTGCAGTTTTAACCTGCCAATTTGACATGGCAAGTGTACCCTCTTGCCAGGCCTAAACCATCCCTTTTTATACATGCCAGGCACCCCTAAGGCAAGCCATAGGTAGCCCCATGGGCAGGGTGCAGTGTATGTTAAAGGTAGGACATGTACTGGTGTGTTTTTACATTTCCTAACTGTGAAATACTGCCAAATTGGGTTTTCACTGTTGCAAGGCCTATTTCTCTCATAAGTTGACCTGAGGGCTGCACTTAAATATCCATAAAGTGCAGTTTCCCTTTAGGAGCCAATAGACATTTGGAGTTTGGGGTATCTGAACTCACAATTTAAAAATACATCTTTTGGTAAAGTTGTTTTTTAAATTGTCTGTTTGAAAATGCCACTTTTAGAAAATGAGCATTTTCTTGCTTAAACCATTCTGAGACTCTGCCTGCTTGTGTATTCCCTGTCTGGGTCAGTCTGACAGTTGGGATGTTTGTGAATACGCTCTTAACAGTGACACAAAGGGAGCTGGGGTGTAGCCTGCATATCTTGATGGACCATCTGAACTAGAGTGGAGGGAGGAGTGGTCACTTACACCTCAATAGGCTGTACCTGCACTCACACAATGCAGTCTTGGACCCCCTGGTGTGAATCTGGAGCTAGGCCTGGGCAAGGCAGGATCTTGTGAACAACAGAGACTTTATTTTGAAGTTGGCCTACTTCAAAGAGAGAAAGGGGTATAAGTGGATCCCAAACCCCTGATTTTGAGATTACTTCTGGAACCAAGAGGAACCTCTGTCAGGGAGAAGAGCTGAAGAGCTGGAGGAGGAGTACTGCCCCTTTGCCTGTGCCTTGCTGGGTAGGCCTGCAGTTGCTGCTTCTGCCTGAAAGAGGACAAAGACTGGACTTTTTGGTATATTCCTGCTTGTAAAGAATCTCCAAGGGCTTGGATTGAGTTTGCCTCCTCTTTTGAAGTCTCAGGGCCATCAAAGACTTCCTCTGCCAGCATCTGGAATCTATACTGAGACTTCCGCCCTGCCAAGTGGTGCTCTATCCAGTCCCTGGGGCCTTGAAAGTTGAAGCTGGTAGAACAAGGACTGAAATCCATGCACAGGAAGCCATGCAGGGACAATTTTGACGCACTGCAGCTGTAAAACCGACATGCCACCCACCTAGCAGCTGAAATTGATCCACCACCTGCATCGTGGCTGGGAAATCGACGCAAAACCTGCTTGTGGCTGCTGAAAATGACACAGACCCCCACGTAGCGTGGTTTTTCATCACAGCATGGCCGGATTTCTCACCCATCATCATTGGGCATTAAAATCAACGTAAACCTGCGTGGACCAGAGTTGTCCCGTCCGGAATATGGCGCACCGCCTCACTTTGCGAGTTAGAAAACGAAACACTGCTGACTTTTTCGACGCACGCTCGCCCCGGCAGTTTTATTTTCCATGCAAACCAGATACTTTGTGTAACAACAACGTTTCCATTGTTTTCTGTGGAGAAAGACTCTTTTTACTTTAAAAATTCATAATGACTTGTGTATGTTGGATTTTTGCCGTTTTGTTCTTGTTTGAGCCAGATAAATATTGCCTATTTTTCTAAACTGGTGTGGTGTCCATTTTGTAGTGTTTTCACTGTGTTACTGTGTGTTTTGGTACAAATACTTTACACATTGCCTTTGAGATAAGCCTTACTGCTTGTGCGAAGCTACCAAGGAGGTCAGCAGGGGTTACCTTAAGTGTGTATCTCCATTGCCCTGGCCAGAGGGAGGGTCGCTGCTTAGACAGAGTGCAAACTGACTGCCAACAAGTGACCCCATTTCTAACACCTTCCAATGGTGAAAATGGCTTTTTCAATAATACCCTGGAAATGCCAATTGTAGAAAGTGGGAATTCTATGTCTAAAACTTGTTTTGTGTGCCTTTTTAATTCAAGCTTCATTCCACGGAGGTTGGGGAAAAACACATCTGTATATTCCCCAGTGACAGCTATAAAACTTAGGCAACTGGAATGACAGACATCTGAAACTTGAGGGCCTGGCTGGATAGATTGGAGGGAGAAGTTTTGATACTTGGCCCCTCGGAGCCAGATCACGGCCCCACTAAAGATCAGGATCTGCATTCCACAGCCCCATGGCAAACAGGACTGAAACTTAGGGGAGATATCTGTGGTTCACAAAGGAACCCTTACAACCACCCTCAACTTCAAAGGCACACTTCAGTATAACTAGGGATACCACACTTCAGCAACTTAGAGATACACTTGCGGGAACGCAGGATGGACACCCTTTACTACGGGGTGCACACTGCCAGGGAAATCTGTTGTGCACAGGAGTATTTATTGCCCTGAGAAGGGACTGCACACCCTTACTGTTTAGTGGCTGGCCTGGGAAAAGTGCTTGCTGCAGTGTGGCACTTTGAAGTATGCTCTCCAAGGGCTTGTTGGCTTGCCCCCTGTTCTTTGTGGAGGTTTCAGGGACATCAAAGTCCTCCTGCAAGGGACCTACACCTTCTACTTGTGTCATCTGGAGAAGAGTGCCCTCCTACTCATCTATGTCATCTTCTGCATTCCACTGGTTAGCAGTGGAGTGAGCGTAGAACTAAGTATTGCACTTGGAGTCTGGATTTGTCCGCTGCAGAGCCTTCAAAGTACTGCCCACTTTCAGGGACAATGCCCCTTCATCGTGGGGCCATGACAGGCATAAGTATCTGATTGGTAGTAAGTGGATTCACCAGTTGCAGGACCCTGGGTGGCCCACTTTTATCGAGCGTGCCGCATTTTTCTTCTGCGACACCTGGCTGCATGCTCATTGTGTGCAGTGTCCACGTCAGTGGTTGTGACCCTCGGAGGTGGCGGTGTGCCCAGAGCACTGCTGCATTCTACCTCATGGGGCACCTCTGAACTCGTGTCTCTGTGTGTGTGTGACCAGATTTGTCTTGTGCGGCTGAAGTCATCACGCACCAGACATTGTGACTCATTCCAGCGAATACAGGATTGTAACTAATCGTGTGTTCGGCATTGTCTGGTGCAACTCAAGTCATTGCACACCAGATATTTCTCCTCATTCCAGGGATACGCTACATTAGCTACAGTGCACAACAGGGGTGCAGTACAAGTTGTTTACTATTACTGTTGACATTGAAGTTTTCCTGTGCAGTATAGGCTGCAGACATATTTCAAAAGTGCTGAGATTCTCTAAATGTACACATTGCTGCTATCATTTGGAACCGGTATGCATACTATAACTGTTTGATATTGAATTGGGGTTCTCGCTGGGGTGGGTCTCGTGCTGTCAATATGGTTTTCATTGCATGAGGGTGCTGGGAAGGTCAGTATTATTGTTTCTCACATGTACATACTGCTAATGTCATATTAACACAGTTGGGTCTAGTACTAATAGCCATAATTCTAAATGTGGTTGAAGCCCAGGTTTACATGATGTTCATGTTGTGTTAATTGATGTGTGTGTTGAATACAAACTTTATTTACACAGACCGTGTGTGAAGTCTCCTCTGTGACGCACAGTGTAATTGTTGTGTGGTAGCACTGTGCCAATGCTTTACACATTGCCATTGTGATAAACTTGACTGCTCTAAGCCAAACTACCCAAGGGTGAGTACAGGATATGCAATGAGTAATCACCCACGCCTGATGGGAGTGGTAGGTTCTGCCCAGCTAGTGCCTTCCTCAGCCAACCAGAACGTGCTGCCTCCAAAAGCATCATTGCCATTTTTTGCTTACTTAATTGTTAATGTAAACAGCACTTTGGCATCTTTAACCTTTTGAGAAACAGATTACAGGACAAACAAATGGAAAATAGAAGCTTACATTAGAAAACCAAATAAGGGGGGAAATTATAAAAATCAGTAAACACCACTGTTGTAGTGCTATAATGCACATTGTGAGTTTAACTAAAAAAATCTGAACAAAGGAAGGGAGTACTCCCTAAAAAACAAAACCGGTGCAAACCTGCACCTTAGTCTGGTTATTTAGCTTGGCAGGATACTGGAGTCAACTTCATGTAGTGTAGACAACTAACTTCATCAGAGAGGTTTTTTGCTACATATCTCTAGTATGCCTCTAAAATCAGGGAGACTTCCCAGCACACAAACAACGATGATGGAGTCCTTGTCAGACTAATGATGAGTGTGGACTTGTAGCTTCTTCATACGTTGTCTTCAGACCACCACTTGCCCAACATCGTCCTTAAACCTGCCTAAAACATTGTTCCAAAGTGCTTCCAATAATTCTTCGCACGCATTACTTGGGACATTAGAAGGTGCAAATGATTGTGCTTCAGAAATCAGTGCCTCTGATTTTGAGTCTGAACTTTATGGCATATTACCTTTCCTATAAGCCAAAGTTCCAAGACATTTTCAAAGGCTACTATGAAAGCCTGGAGCCATCGTTCTTGGTGCCTTTTTCCATGGTTTCATTTTTTTTGTCACAGGCTTTCCTTCATGTACTCGTGATACGATGTTGTGTTTTATTAGGTTGTTGCCACACGAACTGTTACATGAATTGAGCAGTATGGTTAGTCTGGGTGGCTCAGCCAAGAGATGTTACTGAGGTTTAAGGCTTGCCCGGCCATTGTGCAGACATACTCGTTCCCCGTTGTGCGATTTGGTCATTTGTTTGAGTGTGATGGTGCAAAGATGTTGGAGGAGACTTCTTGTTTCTTCAGCATAATTAAAGATTAGGAACGTGTCTAAATTTGCCAACTGAAACAGTGCCATTTCATTAGTTATTACTTCTGTATTTACTGACTGCGCCCCAGAAAGAGTCTCCCAAGGTGACAAAATAAAAGTAACCTGCGTAGTGTAGTCCATATGACTGAAATACGTCGTATTCTTCCCCTTTGAGATATGTGGATATCTTGATTGTAAGCCTCGCACGTCGACCATTCCACTTGGGTCATGTTATTGCAGCTTGGCACCAGGAGAGGAACCCTGTTCTTCAAAGAGGCTCATCTGTTTTTCTTGACCTTTTGTGCCTTTTCTAAGTTCAGTTTCTTTCTCCATCTCTGATTCCTTCTAGTAATCGATTGGACCAACTAGGGACACTTTTCAGCTACGGTAGTAGATACTTACTTAAAAAGAAGGTTCCCCGCATTCTTTTTTGCTGAAAGTATTATATTGTACTCTGCAGTGGCGGCCCGCCCTTTAGGGCGGAGGGGCCACGCCCCCCCATTTTTTGCCCCTCATGAAGAGTGTCTGTCAGGCTGAACAAAGGTCAGCCTGACAGACACTCTCCATGTTCAGCTCAGGCAGCCAGGAGCAGACATGCGGGATTTGCGCACATTCCTGGCTGCCTGAGCTGAACTTTGCTGGGCTGAGGAGGTCACAGCTCCCATGGGCGTGACCTCCTCAGCTCAGCAAAGGTGCCTCGAGGCCCTCCCGTGGGTGACAAGGAAAGCGTCACCAATTGACACTCTGCCTGGGCGCTTCAGGTTTAAGCCCTGAAGTGCCCAGGGCGAATGTCAATCAGTGACACTTCGTCACAGAGTGGGGTGGGGTCAGCAGTCTCACTGACCCCATCCCACTCTGTGACGATGCTAGGACTGCTGCCTTCCCTCATTGGCTGACCTAAGGTCAGCCAATGAGGGAAGGCAGCAGTCCCAACCGTCCTGGGACCTGGAGGCTGAAGGTAAGAGTTGTGTGTGTATGTGTGTGATGTTTTAAATTGAATGTTTGGTGCGCACGTGCATGTTTGAGTGTTATGAGTGTTGTTAATGGATGTGCGTGCATGCGTGTCTGTGTGAACGTCTGAGTGTGTGCGATCTTTTAAAATGAATGTTTGGTGCGTGCGTGCATGTTTGAATGGTATGAGTGTTGTTAATGGAAATGCGTGCGTGCGTGTCTGTGTGTGAAAGAATTAGTGTGTGTGTTTATGTGTGTGTGTGTATCCAGCCCGCCCCCTTCCCTCCTAAAGCTGCCGGCCGCCACTGGTACTCTGTGCTGTCACTTAGCCTTTTTTTGCAAAATATTTCTGATATCTGTGCACGTTAATACACATTCATCTTAACAACGAGAAGGAGAGAAGCAAGAGCACCGAGTGGCAAAGGACGTGATCAGCTCAGTCACACGGCGATGTATTAAAGAGGCCTTGAATTAAGGAAAAACTGGCAAATATTGCACAAATAAGCCACAAAAACCAACAATGGTTACATGAGACTGGATAAACACCAATGGATAGGAACAGCATCTAACAGGTGCAAACAAGAACTGAAGCAATGCAGGTTCACTGCAAAGAGGAGATTCTTGCTTACTCGCTCTGGGATGCTTCTATGCAAACACCTACAGGCGTTCTGAGAGAAGGGGCCGGACCAGCGCAGCTGTTCAGGTCTCAAACAACGGGAGCCTCATCACACAGAACCCTGGGTGGCTGGAGCAACTACAGCCCTCCCACACTACTTTTACGATTTCCAAAAAACATGGTAGGGCCACTCACAGCAGCTTCGGTCCTGCCACGTGTGTGTACCCAGGTATAAACAATAATCTGATGAACAGCTGCACGACTAACAACGTGCACATCATCAGGGTGAACCAAACCTTAAGAACCAAAAACAGCACTGTCAAAAATGCTCAACCCAGCCTCGTGATTTTTCTGAAGCATTCTGATTCCTCAAGTCTGAAGTTCTACAGTAAATGCTCGGTTGTATGATTAATCTCCGCTTGATAACCTCCCTTACTTATTTTACAACTTTTTGGTTCTAAGGTACATGGCATTTCCCAGTAGCCTTGTAGTATGTATTCAGTTCTCTGCCTACTTAATGAACGCATGTTATATTCATATAGGAGAATCCGTTACATTCATATAGGAGAATCCGTTTTGACACCTCATGATTTACTTTTTGTGCATGTGTATCTAGGTTTGGCCAGTTACAGAAGTTTCCACTATTCCACTATTTCAACCCATTTCCAAACAGAACATGTTTGAAGACAAATTCTGTAGACGGGGAAAGGGGATTGAGCAGGTACACTGTATTGCCTGGGGTAAGAAGGGGAAACACAATATTTCTATATATATAGTTAACCAGAGTTTCTCCTACCATACAGGAGGTGGAACCAGAGGGAATATCCAATGACAGCCTTTAGAAGGAACCACGAGAATACTAGGAACCAGAGCAAAGCCCGTCTTACCCATTCCCCATTTGCCCCATTGGGCTACAGTTGCCTTGTCATAATTCTGATTGGGTAGCTTGTGCCTGGTAGTGGAGTTGGGAACTAGCAGCACATACTCCAGCTCATTCCTGCGGGACCCTCAGGTAAGTGCTGGACATTCCCTGTACAATGTGACACCATACAGACTACGGAAACACTCTCTGTGGAGAACTTCGAGGTGGATCTTAGCAAAAATATACATACGGGCCAAATAAACACAATAGGGAAGCTATATTACTACATGAACTTTGCTTTGAACTATATTATCAGCCTGAGAACACCAAGACAACAAAAAGGAAATAAAAAATGCCCTGGATAAATGAAGGTATAAAAGTAACAAAAGCTTACATAGGTATCCTTTAATGAACATGGTACAAATCTAATAGTCTGCTTGACAAAACACTGCCACAAAGACACAACAAGATGTAAAAATCATACATCAAAAAAGGAATGATGACTTACTTCTCAAACATGATTACTACAACCAACTGTCTGAGAATGAACTATACAAGATTCTATCGGAATGTCACAATCCAGATTGTAGGACAACTTTAACTCCTCGGTCTCAGAGCAGATTATTTATTCTCTGAAGACAGTGCTTTTAAAAAGACAATTGTGCAATGTCAACAACTCCCTAAAGGGAACTCATTGGAAACAAAAACAGTTCATATTCACAAGAAAGTTGTGAATCGGCCCCGATGCACAACATTTCTTGGGTCCCCCTGCGACACCATGGGTCCCCCTAACGACACCATGGTTGGACCATATTTACAATGCGGTGTACCATGGTGGTTATTACCACAACAGTGACAAAATAGTTGGTGATCTCGTGGCTCTTTTCTGCCCTAGCACCAAAAATGTTGGTGCTAATGCAGCAGGGCACATGTAGGCCCATTGGCCAATACAGGGGGGACACTTCAATGCCTGCTTTAGGGAGGCATTACAAATGACACAAAAAATGGTGCAGTGAAATCTTGTAAATTTCACAGTGCCATTTTTTCGGGCCTCCCAGTGGGGGAATGCCTCCCTTGCATACATTATGCTTGGTGCAGGCATAATGTGGCGCAAGGGGTTACAAAGTGACGCAATGCATGCATTGCTCCACTTTGTAAATATGGCGCAGGCGAATGGCTTCCTTAACAGTGGTTTAGCTTAAAAATAACGATGATAGTATGGCACAGGGCAGCAGTAGGGCCTTGTAAATATGCCCCACACTGTCTCCAAACCAACAACTGTCTCTCATGAGCTAGTGAGATTGAGTGGTGCATCCGATTCACTCTCAGACTCTTGTTCAACTATGTTTTAAAAAAAAAATATCTAATAACCGCAGCAGTAATCACAGCACTGAATATCATCAAGTCACTAACCACAGGCATGTTTTCTTCAGTTCTCAAAACAGGTATAACTATGACCCAAGAGAAGCGAACTACTACAGACCAATTTCTTATGGACAATTCCTTCACAGACTTATAGAAAGGGCCACCTTTTCTCAAATCTTAAAATACCCGGAGGAAGACCCCTTTCTATGTGGCCACCACAAGGGTGTCAGGGCAAAAAGAAATACCAAATCTTCCCTGATCTCCATTTAGCATGAAATGAAGTCACTAGTGAAGAAAAGTGGGAGTGGCAGCACTCCTTCTCCTGGTTCTATCAGCATTCAATATTGAACATATGAAGCTTGCTAGGTAGACAAAGATATATAGATATCAAAGGAAATATCATTGCCTGGATGATGTGCATTAAATACAGGTCAAGCATTATCTCTATCCTTTGTTCTCTTTCAACTCAGATAGCATCAAGAGAGAAGATCCCCAAGGGTCAATGCTCAAACTGCTTTTGATCAATGACTATATCAAACCATTATTTGATCTCATTATTTTTGTCAACCTTACATGCTGCAACTATTCTGATGATACCCAGATAATACTCAAATTTGGTTAACCGGCAAGACCTTGATGTCCCAAAGCTAGATGACTGTCTCATACCTACTAACCAAAGTATGTTAGAGAGTAGGCCTGAGCGAAATAAAAACTATGCTTGCAAAATTTGTGTAGCTTTGGGAATTTGATGTTACTCTTGTTACACAAATTCATAAAATTACTCAACATAACATTTATTATAATAACTTTGTAATCCACATCTTCCTCAAGGGACTCCATACATATCCT
This sequence comes from Pleurodeles waltl, assembly GCF_031143425.1. Lineage (NCBI taxonomy): Eukaryota > Metazoa > Chordata > Amphibia > Caudata > Salamandridae > Pleurodeles > Pleurodeles waltl. The sequence continues at coordinate 935,919,019 of NC_090442.1, read as the reverse complement.
GCTGTAATTGTCTCTGATCCTCTGAACCAACCTGCAACTCCCTAGTAGGAACAACATGATCTACATTAAGAAATTAATATAACAGAAAGCACCCTTGGGATACTTAGGAATTGTGTTCTGTGTCTATGCAAGACTGGTGGCATCCTGGAGGCAAACCCCCATAATGACTCAAAGAAGGATAATGCTGACATTGTATTTCATGCAACAATTTCTTTTGTGAGACTTTTTGTATCGAAACATTTTTAAGGAGGTTTCCAAGCTTCCTTACAGGGTTCACCAGGGCATTTACCTGTTTTTGTATTCATATTCAAATGACTTGCTTGACTTTGCATCGTATAGTACTGAAGGAGGCCATAGTGATTTTGCTTCCCATTTCAAAACTTCCTTAAGGAATCCAATTTCTCATGTATTAATTTATTTTGCCTATTTTTTCTGTTTTTCAGGTGGCTATGTTCATTTTATTTAGTGCTGCCATTTTTAGAGCAATTAAGCAATAGCATGGAGGAAGGTTCAACCATGAAAAGTCACCAGCCACCTCCACCTTCTCCTCAGGCTCATGAGCAAAGCAAACTTGAGGCGGATGAACAGTGATTTGTGAGTTAGCCTTTTTCTTGTTCTAACCATGGTTTGATGTGAACAATATTGTGCTAAATATTCAATATTGAATGCTTGTTTAAAGAGAGCCTGAATTGAGGAGCAGTGTTTACCTTCTGTACTAAGGGTAGAAACACCTTATAATATTTGGCCATAAGGCAAATTATGAGTGGTCTGGTGCAGCCAACAAAATCTGATACCCCAAGGTATAGTATTTATCGCAAGCGGTCATTATCTCCTATTATGGAGTCTGCCCTTTAAATGTGGTATAACATGCAGGTTTGGTGCTTGCCTTACCTATGTGTACTGGTATTTACTAGGCCTTCTTAGCCCATTAAATTTGACCAGGCTTGACTTGCCGAAGTGTAATGAGTAGAATCTCCACTGGTGAGGACTTTGTCACACCCCAGAACAGCTATAGCACTGAACACACCTTTTGTAAATGGTGTTTATGTGGGGGTAATAAAACAGAGGAGCCATGTTTTTCTTTCATTTTTTTCTGTTTCTACAAAATGTAGCTTGTGCGTCTTTCATAATGTTCAGGGTTTCAGAAAGAGACCTTAAATCTCTTAAATGAAAACTCTCTGAAATAACTTGGTAATGTCAAGCCACCTGCTGTAGCTGAAAGTTTCGGTAAGTCATGTGCTTAAAAGCAAACATTAGTTCCAGACACATATTTACCCTCAAAGGCGTCATTAGTCTGATGCAGTGTCCTTTCAGAAGCCATGTATGGAACAATGTTACTTTCATTAAACACCTTCTTCTGGTTAACCGATGTAGACTGAAGTGTTTGATGACAGCCCTGATGGATCATGTATTTCTTTAGACACATTTCCCATACATCAGGTGCGATTCTTCATTGTTGAAATATAACTTCGTCTCCGACCTTCCGCGCCTCCATGCCCTTTCACAATCCAGACCTTGATGACCTTGAGACATTTTGCCGAAACTTTGCACTGATGCGGGGCAAATTCATTTGCACCATTTTGGAAGATTGCTTTATACGAAATGGAACCAAACTGTATTTTCACCAGGGCAATATGATCGAGGCGATTTTTAGTGCGATTAGCTGATAAGCATCAGTGAAAAGATATTTTCCCCAACTTTTGGTTGTCAAAGCTGGGCCTGCCTGAGTAAAATTAGTTTGCTTCCATTTTTATTACGTAGGTTGCAGAAATGGTGCTCTGTTATTTTAATGAGACTTTGGTTCCTATGTCAATTTTACTAGTGCTAATTTTATATGATTTAGAAGCAGCACAAGTGTTGGATGTGGTTTCAAGAATTATTTATGTTTTTTCCAGGTGCAAACAACTTCCGCTAATATTGACTAGGGGATGAGGAAACATATTTTGCTTCACATTAAATAGGCAGCAAAATATTCTAGAGTGTCTGCCACTTTTTTTCTTTACATCAGTGTGAAGTTGGCCACTTGGGGCCACAAATGGTTTTCAGGTAATATGACATTGAGAAAAAGTCCTTAGATTATTCTTTAGCCTATTTTTTCTACCCGCCCCACTTTATTGTTTTTTTTTCTATTTACAAGAAACAGATGTCTTCAGGTAAAGTAGTGGGTATCTAAACATGCCATCACCAGATGGATCCAAACCAAGAGAAGAGGACAGCAAATGTTTTTAGTAGACATTGAGGCACCCTCTAACAGCAAACTGATATTTTGCTTGGATGACTGAACGTTCTTGCCCCGTTCCTGAAATATGTAATAAAAACCATTCCTACAATATTGCTGTAGATTACCGCACTTGTAATTAAACAAATGAGTCAAAGTACGGTACTCTCACATCCAAACTTTGTTTGCAAACCCTGTGACCTGTCACTTGTTTCAGGTTGATTTTGAAATACTTGTTTACACTTTTCGTTTTCCTGTGAGCTTTCTGTTTGTACCACACTTCACCTCTCTATCACCACTTCTTCTACAGCTTGTCTCACTGTCTGAGTGTGTAACGCACGACTCCAGTGTTGAATGCCTCCACATTTAACAGTAGTATTTATGACCAGAATTACTTTATTGGGGCCATGCCATAGAGGATCTAGGCACAATTTTCACACATGCTTCTTCACTAGGACCCAGTAGTCAGGACTGAGGTCACTGCTCTTGCCTTGGGGGAGGAGTTGCCAATTCAACCTGGAGGGGGAGAGAATGCACCACATCAGCCAGGCCTTTGCATTAGTCAAGAATCATATAATCTATAATATTAACAAGAGCAACAGGAAGTCTCTTGACTCTGTCCTTGAAAATTTCATAGGGAGGCAAGCCTGTCAATCTCGAATACTACACAGACTCATTAGTACCAATTGAAGGACATGAGGCCATTTCTGAGATGTGGATGCACACACTTTAACAAAGATTAATAAGCTAAAGCAATCTGTGGTGGCAGAGGTGTATGACCTACCACCAAATAAACGCAGAAGGAAGATGAGGGGTGGTCAGGGGAAGAAAAAGATCCCCCACTCTGATTTTGGAAAGTCACTCAAGTCCGTACCTATGTTAGACAGGCCTTTAGTTAATGTGCAGAGGGCTACTCCCCTCAAGGGTACTAATATTATTACCACTGCTTCCATTAGCGACAAAGGGAAGAGTCCACTTAACACATTACTTCCCGGTAGCTCTTTGGGGAGCATTGAATCTTTAATTAGATCACTCTTGTTGCCCATTAGCGAGAGCTTGCAGAAAATAGAATTCAGGCTGACCACTCTGGAGGCAACTTTAACCACCCTGAAAATTTTGGACAACAAACAGAGTAGAACCACTGAGTCCATTCTACCAATAGGAACCTTCCCCAATATACAAAACCCACCGATCCACACGGGGCCTCCCTTGGGCACTACTGCCGCCCCTCTTTTACAGCCACTTATGGCTATCCCAGTTCCAATTTTACCTACTAACTCTAACATCCTACCATCAGAAACAGATGGCCCAGCACTCCAACGTACACTCCCTGGTAAGCCTGCCCCTAGACCACGAGGACCCGACCTACCACCAGAGGCTAACAGCCTCATGGTGGTGTTGGCTGGTGTTCCCTCTCTAGAATTGGGTGAAAATGAGAACTATCACTCACTCAAGAGGAAAACCATTAAATGGTTGAATTGGAACAGACCTCTTCCAGCTCACCTCAACAATGAGATCATTATGGTAAGAAGGGTACCATGGTTGGGGAGGTCGGGGAAATCAATAGCAGGGGACTGTATCATTGTGTCTTTTCGAGACCCTGGAACAGTACTATACATTTGTGCTGGGTCAAATAGATCACTGGATTCTACCATACAGACTTTGCCAGTTTCTTTCTTTTTCCCTCCCTTTTGCTTGCACCATGACTTGTCACAAGGTAACTGGACAAGGGTGGAACGAAGATCTAGATACAGGGGATATGCTCCACGTCCAGTTTATCGACCTTCGGAGACTTCCTTTTTGGACTACAATCGTTTTAACTGTCTGAATGGTCTGGATGGTGTGGACTGACTGCCCCCAAACCCGAACTTAAATCCTGTGACCTTGGATAATGGTCCCAGTAAACTGCCTGATCTGGCTGAATCCACTTCTGAAAATGACCCTGTTAGAGTAATTGGTGTAGTTTCTGGCTTTGGTACTGGCTCTTCCCCCCACTCCATCCCTGCAATCTGTTCTGTGGCTTCTCCAGCGCACATGAGACTAATTTGGTGGAATGTGGCTGGTTTAGCCAGCAAACTGGGCACCCAAGATTGGATAACTTACATTGAGTCCGGGGATGTTTGCATGTTCCAAGAGACTTGGGCAAGGGAAGATTATAACCATCCAGGTTACGAGTCATTTTCCATCCCGGCTAGGTGGGAGGGTAAGGGCCGCCCCTCTGGTGGACTCACAACTTGGGTGGCTTCCCACTTAGGATGTCAGGCTTCACGCCTACCGGTGCCATCAGATGATATCCTAGTGGTTTTATTAGCCTGGCCGAACCTAGCGAAACTTGCCTTGATAAATATTTACTCCAGGCCAGTGGGAGCTTCGCGTGAATCCCCCACTATAGAGGAGCTTTCAGTATATTTAGCGGAAATGCCAAGAGATATCCCTTACATAGTGGGAGGGGATTTAAATTCCCATTTCGAGCCGTTGGTCGGTCTCGTAGAGGGATTTCCCATGGAAGAAGAGTTCAGGTGGTCAGTACCCTCTGTTGTAGCACCTTCCCCAAAGGCATGGACGCCTGTGGCTTTGCAGATTACTGCTCTCACCCTAAAGCATGGAATTAGAGCCTGCAATGGACGTATTAAGTCTGATGTACCAAGCAAAACCACGTACAACAGAGTGGGAAGAGAGTCCCGCTTGGACTATGCTTTTGTACAGATAGTGAACTGGTCTTCTATCCTGGACTTTAGGGTGGTGGAGAGACTGGATAGTGACCATAACGCCCTTGAACTCGATCTTAGCCATCCTGGGCCAAAGGCCTCCATAACAACCATGGGGAAGTCCAAACTTGAACTACTATTAGACAATAACAGGAGAAGAATCAGGTGGGATAAACTAGCTATGAGCCAAGTGAAACTTTCGAAGCTCTACGCAGGTTTAATCCCCATTTTGGAAAAAGTGGGAGAGCTAGCCAACGATGTGGGCAATATAGTCCACCATGAGAAATTATATCAGGCTCATGAGGACCTTATAAAGGGAGCGGCCTCTGAGCTTTTTACCAGGGTCCAGAATCAGAAGAGGATCCAACAACATAACTCCTTATGGTACAATGAAGTCAGCAGGAAGGCAAAGGGAGAACTCCTCAGATGCATCAAGGAGGGAACAGATAGAGAGAAGCTGCGAGAAAGTAGACGGGCTTATAAAAAACTGGTCATCCATGCTAAAACCGAATGGGAGGAGAACCAGTGGGAGGAGCTTACCTCTTCCCTCGCAACAAGAGACCACCGAATGTTTTGGAGAGTAGTAAACGGGGGGTCGGGGAACCTCCATTCGGCAATAGAACCAAATATTGCAGCAGGGGTGTGGCAGGCACACTTCCAGTCTCTCTACAGTTCCGAGCAGGGAGAAACTAAGATTGATTTCGGTACTGGACTGGTAGAGTATGGCGGGGATTTGATAACAGTGGGGGAGGTGAAGGTAGCACTAATGGGACTTAAAGCTGGAAAGGCGCCAGGATTGGACGGCCTGCCCGGGGACCTGTTCAAGCAGGAGCCCGGTGTTTGGGCCCCCTATCTGGCTGCAGTGTTTAATGGAGTTCTGTGTGGCATGGAAATTCCGAGTACTTGGCTGGGGGCAGAGGTGGTTCCTATATTTAAAAAGGGCTCGCCCCTGCTCCCTGCCAACTACAGACCAATCAGTCTAATTGACGTGTCACAGAAGCTGTTTGGCAGGATACTGCTGAATCGGCTTCAGGACTGGGTGGAAGAAACGGGTGCCCTCAGTCCGTATCAGGCGGGATTTAGAAAGGGAGTTTCTACGGTGGACCAGGTTTTTCGTCTGAACGTTGTCTATTGGAGGGCAGCAATATTGGAAGGTGGTAGTTTATACACTATATTTGTGGACCTGAGGGCTGCGTTCGACCTCGTGCCCAGAGGGAAACTCTGGAGTGTTCTGGCTGAGATGGGGGTCCCCCCAGACATCCTGATAATTTTAAAGAGATTGCACCATAATAACTATGCTCGGGTCAGGTGCGGGAAATACGGGGAATTAACGGACAGATTCCCCGTTGACAGGGGGGTTAGACAGGGCTGTGTATTGGCACCGACCCTGTTCTGCCTCTTCGTCAACGGGGTAATCGCCCATCTCAATGGAACTGAATACACTGATGCCCCAAAATTGAATGGCAGCAGGGTGCCTGCAATCATGTTTGCAGATGACACCCTGCTGCTGTCCAAAACCCCCATGGGGATACAGAGGATCCTTGATTCTTTTGTGGCTTTTTGCACAGACAGGGGGTTACAAATTAATGCTAACAAAACCAAGTTTATGGTTATGAACCCAACCCCAAGATCACGCCCGAACCCCTTACTGGGAGCTTCACGTTTAGAGAGAGTCTCCACCTTTGAATATCTAGGTGTAACGTTGAATGAAACCATGTCCTGGGGAACTCACCAGACTAGGGTTAATCTTAAATTAGTGCAGACCACTGGCGGCATTGCTCGGTTGATGAGAAGCTCCACATATCGACCGCTGGGGCCGCTTATCCAGATATACAAGGCACAGGCTAGAGGAGCTCTGATGTACGGGGCGGAACTGTGGGGTCACACAGCTTCCTGCAGTTTGTCTATAACTGAGAACAACTTCATTAGACAGATAGTAGCACTCCCGTCCAGTACTCCGCTCCTCCCCCTGAGGATGGATCTGGGTCTGAGACCAATAGCAGATGAATTAGGTCTCAGACCCATAGTCTTCTGGCGAAGGCTATGGAGCACCGATGAACTCTCTTCTTATAGGGCGGAACTGAGGGAGTTTTTAACCCACCCTAAAGCTCTACAGATCCCGTGGATAAAATATATAAAAAAGTCCTGTATGGGATTGGGCCTCCCTGACCTGTGGTCGGATCCAGCTAACGCTTCACTAAGGATCCCACGAAGAGCTTTGGTCAGTGCTTACCACGAGCAGAAATTAGTTATGGCCCTAGACTGCAAGAATGTGGGGTCATTAACATCTGTATTCGCGCAAAGCAAGGACTCATACCGCCTGGAGAGGGCTCTGGATGCTATGTCTCCTGTGCTGGCCAGGAAGCTATTTCTCCAATGGAGATATGGCACATTGCCTCTGCGATCTTACACCTGCTCCTGGTCAACACTGCCATCTACCAAGCTATGTCCGACATGTGTGGGAGCAGAGGAAAGCGATCTGCATGTGGTCTTGTTTTGTCCAACTTACAAGGCCACCAGGAAATATTGGCTCCTACCACTTATTAGAAACCTTGGTTTTAGGGAGTACCTCCCGGTGTACAGAATTTTAAAAACTGATGTTTCAGGTCCAATTGTGTTTGCACTAGCCAAATTCCTTACCAATGTCTGGCATATTCGTACCCGTATTTTAAAGTTGCAGGCTCCTATCTAACTTTAAGTTTTTATTTTAATTGTATGGTCTTTTATCTGATGTGTTTCCTGTTTACTCTTCCTTGATGGTTTTACATGTTTATATGTGTGTTTTTTGTGTACATCTTTTATGGCCAAATTGGCCGAAATAAAGATTAATTGATTGATTGATTGATTGAAAGTGATGCTTCAGTGCTCCATTAATCTGCACTACTATGCAAGAAGCTTCAGGTCAATAACTACAGTTGAACTTTTTGTTCTCTTTGTACTTGTGACTGTCATTGTCTGATTCCACAGAAACCGGGATCCCTAAGCAAGGGATCAATTCCCTCAGCAACAATTTGGCCAAAGTAAGACTGTTGTTTCTACTAGTGGGGTGGCTTCCACCCACCAGGAAAAGAGACAAACTACCACCAATATGTAACAGAGCACTAATACAAAGAGGCATCTTGACAAAATAGGTTGCCTGTGAGTACAGGGACCACCTGATCCCCCCATGTGACTTGCGAGGACTTCTTGCATGCATCTGTTGGCACGTAGTGCGCCTGTGAAATAACTCAGAGGCAATTACACAGCACCTGAAGTTAAAACAATATGTGCAAAAGAGACAAACCACTGCAATTCAATCTGTGTTGGTAGTACCATATAAATAACGTGCCATAGGAAGATAAAAATATACAAAAAAAGACATACATATATATAAAAATAATATAAAATGAAACAAATAAGCAAATAATATTACATATATTTAAACAATATAAAAACAGTAGTAAGGTATTGAAATAATAGATATACTATTTCCATCAATGTGTGCAACAGCAAGGAAAACAAGAGAACTTTACTATTCCAACTCCAGTCTGTGCTGCAGTGGGGAAAGCGTTGGACTCCGGAAAGATAAGATTTACTTTTCCCCTCCAGTCTATACAACAGTAGGGAAAATGCTGGACTTCAGAGGGGTTACATTTACTATTCCAACTCCAGTCTGTGCAACAGTAGGGGACGCGTTGGACTTTGGAGAGGTAAAATTTACTATTCCCACTCCAGTCTGTGCAACAGGAGATACAGCTCTGGAATTTAGAGAAATGAAATGTACTATTCCCACTCCAGTCAGGGCAAGAGTAGAGAAAGCAATGGACTTCGGAGAGGTAAGATTTACTATTCCCACTCCAATCTGTGCAACAGTAGGGAAAGTGTTGGACTTCAGAGAGGTAAATTGTACTATTCAAACTCCAGTCTGTGCAATATTAGGGAAAGTTTGGGATTTTGGAATGGTAACATTTACTATGCCCATCGAGTCTGTGCAACAGTATGGAGCGCATTGGACTTCGGAGAGGTGCAATTAATACTATTAAGCAAAAACAACAAGTGATGGACGGAACGCTGAACATTGTCAAACACTCAGTCCCAGTCATAGATCTGGGTTTAATCCATCGTTCTTTTGCTCACCATGCCACCCCGGTTAGGACCCAGCCATTTGCAAATCAGTCTTGACCCTGTTCCTCATGGGAACAGTCCAGACCGAACTGCCAAGCCAGGTCCTCACTGGACCGGAAACAAGCATCCTGGGACCGGTTCGGGGTTTCACCCCTCATCAGCCAGGCTAGCTTGAATCCAGTGGCATGGGAAGCACGGGACCCACGTCTGGGCATACCCTTCCCACTTAGGGCGACAAAGCAAAAACAACAAGTGATGGACGGAATGCTGAACATTGTCAAACACTCACCCCCAGTCATAGATCTGGGTTTAATCCATCGTTCTTTTGCTCACCATGCCACCCCAGTTAGGACCCAGCCATATGCAAATCAGTCTTGACCCTGTTCCTCATGGGAACAGTCCAGACCGAACTGCCAAGCCAGGTCCTCACTGGACCGGAAACAAGCATCCTGGGACCGGTTTCGTGGTTTCACCCCTCATCAGCCAGGCTAGCTTGAATCCAGTGGCATGGGAAGCACGGGACCCACGTCTGGGCATACCCTTCCCACTTAGGGCGACAAAGCAAAAACAACAAGTGATGGACGGAATGCTGAACATTGTCAAACACTCACCCCCAGTCATAGATCTGGGTTTAATCCATCGTCCTTTTGCTCACCATGCCACCCCAGTTAGGACCCAGCCATATGCAAATCAGTCTTGACCCTGTTCCTCATGGGAACAGTCCAGACTGAACTGCCAAGCCAGGTCCTCACTGGACCGGAAACAAGCATCCTGGGACCGGTTTCGGGGTTTCACCCCTCATCAGCCAGGCTAGCTTGAATCCAGTGGCATGGGAAGCACGGGACCCACGTCTGGGCATACCCTTCCCACTTAGGGCGACAAAGCAAAAACAACAAGTGATGGACGGAATGAGGAACATTGTCAAACACTAACCCCCAGTCATAGATCTGGGTTTAATCCATCGTTCTTTTGCTCACCATGCCACCCCAGTTAGGACCCAGCCATATGCAAATCAGTATTGACCCTGTTCCTCATGGGCAATTAATACTATTCCCACTCCAGTCTGTGCAACAGTAGGGAAAATGCTGGCCTTTGGAGGAGTAACAATTACTATTCCCACTCTAGTCTGTGCAACAGTAGGGAAACTACTTTACTTCAAATACATAACATATATGAAACATAACCTTATTAACTCATAACAAATATACAACTCTTAATATGAACTTTAATAATTAGCCCAGAAAATAAATAAAAAAAACAATTAACAAGATTAGCAAACAAATTGTTAATTGATGATCATTTAAAAAAAGTAATTTATGTATTACTTAATTAACGTACCAAACTATACCTCACCAAACCTACCCACCTGTAGTTAAAATATAACTAAAATGAATAAATCTAACAAAATGACTATAATTAATAATCAATTTAATATTAATTACAATTAAATAATACATTAATAATTAATTAATAATTACCTTCCCACCCTACACATCTACAAACCCAGAAGCCCACACCTAATATTTAACTTTAGACATTCAATTATTAGAAAATTTACATATTTATTAATCAATTATAATTATTAAGTTAATAATTAATCATCAATTAAATATTACTTAATACAGTTCCCACCTTATACCCCTACAAACCCAATAGCCTACACCTAATATATAAGTTTAAAATACAATTATTACACAATTAACATAATTAATAATCAATTAAATAATTAATAAAAATTATTAGACAATTATCTATTAAGTGTAAGTAATTGACGTCCCACTCTATACACCTACAACCCTCACAGCTCACTACAATGCTATACATTACTATTAACAAGTAAATTAAAATTAATAAATAATTTTAAATTGCAAACTATGTTTAAAAATATTGTTAAAAATAATACAAACATTATTTAATATACAATAATTAATATATTACTTAAACATTAAAAAAATTACAAAAAATATTATTTACAACTGTACTATTGAAAACAATATTAACAACACATATATTTTGAAAACACTATTACTTATGAAAAAAATCAATATTGAGGTCAATGACACTTCTGCATCACAATATTTTTGTTTCACAATACTTTTTCTGATATTTCTGTATCTCAATATTTTTAAACAATATTATGTCCAAAAACCCATTGTAGGTACCCTTGCTTAGCAGTGCTCCATTGTTTAAGCCAAATACATGTGTTTAATTCAGCCTAGGTTGTCATGCAATGAGCAGGCACACCCTCGGGAGGGGCCTCCTTGCTTTCAAGGAGAGGTATTCTCACATCATCACTAAAAAAAGCCCTAAATTTCTTGAAAAATATCATCTTTTCTTGGTAAATAGCACAGCGCAATTGAATGAATGCAAATGAAAATAATCAGCAGTTCTCAAGATATTGCAAAGCAAAATGCAACAATACTGACTCCCACCCTCAGTGCAACACCAGGAAACAGTCCACTCACAGCCAGCAGTCTGTGACTTAATGACTAGTCCTAGGGCTGTCACACACACTGACTGACCAAAACTGGTGTAGCACCTTGTGACACAACTTGCAGCACTCACAGTGGTTCTCACTTTTCGGTGATCAACTTGCACAAACAATTATTAAACAAAGTTCTTGTCTGTTTGACTAAAAGAAAGTTCACAGTACCCAACAAATCTAGGGGAATTGTGGAATAACACCCTCCTGGTGTTACCACACACAAAGTGAAATCTAAACCAGTGGGAAATTCACCCTGATTAGTGCAGTCAGCTTCTCTGTGCAAAAGAATTAACACAACACTAATTCCTATTAACACATCGTCACCATAGAAATGAATAAAGTCTATTAAATGTGCTGTTGATAGCGCTTCACGGTCAAACACCACACATCTCAATAGAAAGGTTACAACATAATATACTCAATGTTTATCCCAGGATTTTAGATTTTGAAGAGTTTGATAATAATAATTTCACCTCTTGCAATAAGTGTGTTTCTCTTTATAGGTGTAAGCAAAACGCATAAGACAGCATCACAGATCAAGCAACAGCACAGATCCCTCCATGACTAAAATTGGAGACCATAATGCACAGAGACTAACTAATCAAAACCAATAAACACCACAATGCTTGACAACACAATCAAAGACGGATTACACTACTCTAGTCACACTCCTAGGGCACTGCTGCTGCTCAGGAACCACAGGGGTACAGGCAAATCTGTGGCAGATTCTGACCGATTTTGGGCAGGTCCTAACTAGTTATGCCTCAGTGAGGACCATCTTCTGCTACCATCTTGATAGCATGAGATAAGGGTGGTGTTTGCACCATGCAAACCTGCAGCAAACATGAAATTCTGCTATGTCCACTGGGATTGACCTTTGCCTCGAAATGAGGTTAAAATCGTACATTCAGCAATATCTCAATGACAGTGAAGCAGAATGTGCCTTACAGGAATGTAAAATTGTAAACCACAAAGATTTATTAACAAATTAGTAAAGTTACAATCTCAAATCGAATCATTTAAGCATAAATCACTAGTCATCTGAATACAGCACATAAGTATACAGTTGAGGTGATTCAATTCAGTGAATGTAAGTAAACATTATTAAAGACAGTATATACAAAGTTAGATAAAATTCTGATTCCATAAAGGGAAACTCTATAATGCTAAGCTAAAGTTATGGTAAGTCAAGACATTTTGAAGCAGCTGCTGTCAGCAGATATGGCATTGAAAGTAGAACCACATGAAGGTTCGAAACAAGAAAAGGAGAAATGTACTTGCTTTAGAAAGTAGATCTACAAGCGAAAATATAAGGATAATTGGGTCGCAAGAGACAGAGGGGATGTCCACCCACAATGGTAGACAGGGGCAGGTTTCTCTAACGAAAGCCAAAGCATGCAGTTGAGTCATCAAATTCAAGAGAAGATACACCTTCCACAGTCCGCACTGTAATAAGAATTCACCACAAAGTAAGTATTCCCACTGTACGTGGTGTCAGCCTTCTTCGTCCATCATCACGGTTTTCACGATATCCCGCAAAAGAGTGTCAACCTCCTCTGTTTATCATCCCAGGCAGGTTCTGAGAATTATTGTCCATTCACTTCAGTGCAACAAACATGACCTTCACACAACAAGATAAAAGAAAATCATTTTTAACGAAAACACGGTGACTCTGGTACCTGCAACAAAAAGAAAGTCATGCACACCATGCAAAAAATACAGCGTTTACTTTCAAATAAGCACGTAAGCCGAAAATGTCAATGTTAAGATTAATATATCCCAACTGTAGCTAAAATGAAAACATATAAATAACTCTTTAAATCTAAATATAAAATAACATGCACACGTATACGTAATGGTTAAACATGTTGGAAGTTAACATGCCAATATGCAGAAATAAATGCATCACCATTTTTGATAAAGTATATTTTAGACATTACAACTATGTTTAGTTAAACAGCTCCCTTTTCAAGAGCCTTCTGAAAATGAGTTGTTCTGAAACTGCAATCTATCAGTTCAAGGAATCAAGAGATGCCAAGCAAATCAATTAAGAAAAAATAATGAATACACTTGTTTGAAATCATAACCATACAGATAAACCAAATGTCTAATGAATTGGTTATTTACATGCTGCAGGCTTACAACTATGATTGCACAGTTACTTAAGTTTAGGGAGTCACAAAAAACACTGCCGCACACATGTTTTCTATAACCATTATCCAGCTGATTACCGACAAGCATAGGTGGCCTTTGGACAGACATCACCTTGGGCAAAAAGAAATGTGGCACCCCCTCCCACCCATCTTCAGTGTGGTGGAAAATGGTAGCAGTAAAGAGAGAAGGTGAGGGTGATAACAGGAAGAAAGGCCATGAGAAGAAAAACAGACAAAATGTGGACGCGGGTGCCAGGATTGATCTACAGTCCTTTGCAGCCAGTTAGAGGGAGACCGCTGCTGGCATCTCCTGCATCCCTTTGAAGGTGGGCATCCTGGGTATAGTCCCAGCTTGCCCACACCAAAGGCAAGCGCTGCCCACAAGTCCACAAACAACAATCTTATTGATATTACTGCTGGGGATTCATACTTCTGTTTCTCTATATTTTAAATATATAGGGGCATATTTGAAAGCCTGCACCACTTTTTGTGATTCACTGGTGGCATACAGTGCAGGCCCATATGTGTGGCTTTTCATGGCATTTTTGATAAGATGCTGCATTTCCTTATACAGCATCAGGTAGGCGTGCCATGGGCATTGCAGTGGGTGTTCCCATGCAACGCCCATGGGTTTTGATGCATTCTCAGATTTACAAGAATCTGTAAACCTGAGAATGCATCAAAACTGTATGCCTCCCCAGGGCAAGCACAACAAGGGGAAATATCCTTATTTCTCCTCATTGTTTCCTCTGTGTATGTGTGCCGCATTCTGCAGCATACATAGAAAGAGGAAATGCCTTTCATGATTGTTTTTGTGCAGGAAGGTGTCCTTCCCATGTGCACTTTCTATATGGTGCAGGGCAGCTCAGCAAGGTTTGCTACGGGGCTTGTAAATACACCCAGTAGATTGAATCTCTGTACTTTGTGAAACCTGAATACAAGCAATCACATAAGGGTGTGGTTGGCACATTTTCCTACTCTAAATGGACTCTAACATCAGCCTTTTTCACGAGTTTGTGTAGTTGTTTCTTGAGGGTGGGATATGTTATGACAAATACACAGTCCATCTTCCTGGGTGTTCCCAACATTCCCCTTGCCCCCCTCTGCCACTTCCCTGGATACTCCTGTTCTCAGTGCTTTTCGGAAAAATATCTATCATCTGTTATTATAAATAACCTTTTGCACACATAAATAGAGGATACCTGGGCATAAGATTCAGAGAATTGGAGCCCAAATGCTTGGCTTCACTATGCTGGAAGGGAAACATCTGCAATTGGCACTGTCTGTAAAATATTACGTGTAACAGCCTATTTAAATGGGATCTTGTCTGAAATACTACTAGCGCATAACACATCACAGGAACTCTTTGTGCTGAGAAAGACTCGCTTGTTTTTGCCCAGCTTTCCTAGCAGCCAAGTACAAACTGTTCAATGGCAGATATTATGCTACAAGACTGTAATATGGGCCACTTTCGGTCATTGCTTGGCAATCAGCCTCCATGTCAGAAGCAAATGTGTTGTGGACCAATGCGTTTTAAGTACATGTTGCTGCTCCTGCCCTGCTTATGTGTAGATAATTGGCAGTTGATAAGCTGAGAAATTACTTTTTTATTTATTCCCAAATAGAAGCTTTAGTGTGACAACATAGTTATAGGAATGGGTTCTCAAAAAACACAGTGCAATACACTGTACCTATAAATTATATTACAAGATCCATATAAAATGCACTTTCAAAGGATGGTCAGAAGCGCGTCAAATGCACACCTTAAAAGCTGATGTACATGAAGAATTAATATTCAGTTCCATTTATTTATACCTTGGCAGGGTTTTAATGCAAGACTCTGCTGACTCTTTAACTCAGGGGCGGAGGGGCAACCATTTAGGGGCCCCAGTCCTTTAAGGGGACCATCAACCAATGATAAATGTTGGATGACAACTATCTTGCAGCATCTGCATGTGCTGCTGGATGTAGATTGAGAGGAAGGATACTGTTCAGCATTGCTTTGAAAGCGAGTGGGGCACAAGATGGAATTAATTCTGATACAGACTGCAGCCAGGAGGTATAATTCACCATGATGCCGTAAGACAAAATATCTATAGCTGAACAACAGGTGCTTTCTAAGAGAGACCTTTCGTGTCTATTAGATGGCATGTAAAGAACACAGCAATTGTAACATTAGTTAGTGCTGTGAGTATTGTCAGACATGATACAAATGTGCATGGCTTCACTGGTGTGGCCACTATTTCTAGTCAATCAAACAATGGTTCAAGCACCACGCTTGGACTCACAGCACATTGTATTGTATTGTGCTGCAACATTTATATAGTGCTTTCAGCTCCCTACGTTGGGCACTGAAACGCTTGCCTACATGTGTAGCATGCTACACTGTGTTGTTGGAAAGTCTGTTGTTTTGATCCTGTGTAGGAAGTGGTTCCATGTCATGCATGATGACCACTGAGGTGTAGTTATTATATAATGGAGCACCGCCATAAGCCATGTGATGGATGAAGAAGTGTGAAAGACAGGCACCCAGTTAATGGATTTTAGTAAGAAGACAGCTATGAGGAGCTTTGCATTTCCCTTTATGGTATTTATTATATTTATAGTCCACTTAGCTGCTTCATGCTTTCTTTCAAATTTATGATCTTGAGCAGGTATAGGCTAAAGGGGAAAATAGTGGAGAGATCTGCTGGGATGTACTTTGCTCATATCGTTTCATACCTGATTGTTTTAGTGAGATGTCAAGAATTGGTCTTAGTTTGCAGCTAGTTGGGATCTGCAGTGGAGGACGAAAAATAAATTGTTCTGTTGGCCAGCAGCCTGCGGAACAATCTCTTCCAATATTCCAGGCATGCTCAGCTGGCAATAGGTAGTTTCCTGCTGTGAACTGGTACAGTACAGGGTGAGAGACATAACCTTTAGCAGTTTTGCCTTATGTGGGTGTAAGAGTGTTCGGGAGTAACAGGGAATTATAATGTAGTCTGCATGTACAACAATGGACTGCCTAACTGTTGAGTATTATGAATTTAGAATTAGTGTGAGTTATATATTCTGTTGAATCGTACTGGCATTTATATAGCACTAACTACCTTGAGGAGGTGCTGTAGCACTTTGCTCCAGAAAGCACGCTGGGCCCAGGGTTAGTATTTATTTTCTGTTTTGGTTATTGTTAGTCCTTGGTATTACTCTAGCACTCTTAAGGAAAATATGCCATGCATTTACTCTAATAGCAGATTAAAGTTTACTGGAGTAAGGTGTGATCTTTAGCGAGAGAGTGGTGTATGTAAAGTAAAGCATTGGTTGGCAGTATTAATGGGTGAGCTATAGGAGATTAGGTTTTTGTTAGATTGCAGAGGCATGTCTTTTAAAGGAGAGTTTGTGATCTTTGAAATGTGGTGAAGGCGATTTGCAGAAATACAATAACCGGGATCAAGGAAAACATACATTTAGAGTAGGCTGTACTTAAAGAGAGGAGGCATGCAGAGGATAAAACGGCAGGAAAGAGTCATTACAAAAAGGAGAAATGACAATCAGAAGTTCCAATTCAAGATCACGTTCTCTTGCAGGATGTTTAGGAATATAGCAGAGTCTTTAGGAGACAGCATGTAAAATTGTAGTAAGAAACAATATTACTTGCATGTGTTGCAATATTGCTGTAGGCTATGAGAATAATAATGCACACACACCACCATCACCCAAGGGGTAAACTAGAATAAAAATAAATATGGTTTAATTCTCCCACAAATCAGATTAAAGAAAACCACAGAAACAGGAATGTTGTATTTTGAATGTGTCTGCTAAAGTTGCTACTCCCCTTTCCTCTAATGATCAGGGCAGGATGAGAGAAACAGTTTACTTTAGAGAGTTTGTGTAAAGTAATGCCTCCCAGGGCAGGCATTTCTTAGGCTGTCCCCAACCAGTAGCATCAACAACACAGGCATATGAAGTGTGAGATTCCACATCTGCCTGTGATTCAACCCTCGTCCTGGCAGCAGCTTCAAAAAACAGTGGGTTGGAGCAACAGTGTGTTGGAGTGCAGTATCTTGAAGGGTGATGCAGACTGCAGTAGAAACAGACAAGCGTTGGAGCTGCAGAAGGAAGAGTAACACAGGAGCTGGGTGGGAGCTGTTAAAGTAAAAGGAAAAAAAAACAAGCAGGACAAAGAAGGACAGGGGAATCAATGGACAACCTAGTTGTAGGAGGGCAGTAACATAGAGCGTGGGACCTTGATTTGAACTGGGAAGAAGAAAATAGGGAAAGAGCAAGAAAATACATGCTTTTCCAACTACTGGTGTGCAAAAAAGGAAAAATAGCTCCCTTAATATAAGCAGTGGAAGAATACAAGTCATTAAATCAAGTGAATGGTAGAGAAGATATGTTCCTGGGCAAGGAAGGACAAACAGAAGAAGAAGGAGGAAAGCAATTGAGTAAGAGGCAAGCAAATGAGAATGACAAGAAAGCCAACCACAGGTAATAAATGGGCTGGCCCAAAGGCCACTGTAAGTATTGTATTTTCTGCATTGGGTTTTCAACAACAGAAAGGCACCCGAAAGAAAATCCTAGCATCTGTGTATAAATAACATAGGTAGAGAGAACAGAGTATTTTACTAAACAACAAAATGCTATATTTTTGTGTGAAATTCTTTAATAAACATCAAATTGACAATATCATAATGCCACAAAATCCAATGAACCAAATATATTGGTGACAAACTTAAATAATCAAATATTTAGATGTATACACTAAATTATCAAAGATTTAAACGTACCATAAAACACATACACATTTCTAACTGTAGAATCAGCCAGTGAATCAGCCAAAATCACACTGCTCTTTTGGGAGGGTATAGGGAGTTAAACCACAGTCTGCAGTGTACCTCTGACATGGCTAATACAACTGCTCCTCAACAGCATTTTTTCCAGTGAGGGATATCTACATATTCTTCCCCAAAAAATGATTGACTTGCCTTTCTCTTGCTAAGTATGCAGTTTTTCATTTCTGAGCACTGTGAACATCAGGTCTTATTACCCAATTTAAAGTTATTTAATTTATCAATTACAGAAAGATAAGGTGCCAGCACTCACACTCTACCAAAAGCACACAAAAAATCAAACACATGCTCAACAACGCTCACTATGCAGTTATCCATGCTTCTGAGATAGCTGACAACTTAACTGAACACCTTCTCAACACAATCTTCTTGATACAGCACACTTCTCAAGATTCTGGACATCACAGAGATAATTACCAAGCCCAACCAGTTAAAAAGGCAACACTCTCAACCTTATCCCGTATCTATTGAGCGAATGGATAATCATGGACTGGATGGACCACTTCACCATCTCCTTGTCCATCCTTCACACCACACAGTTGCACTGAGGCAATGCAAAGAGAGACAAAACACATACCATTAATGCCCTTTCTAGAAGATTTTATTAACTCGTTGAAAAACAACCAGGCCTCATCATATGTAAACACATTTCTTGACATTTGCAACAGAAGTTTTTGAGGCCATCTAGAACCCATTAACTTTTGGAATACACTAGCGTCTAAACTCAAACCCTCAACATCTTGGTACAACTCAAAAAACACTTACAAGAAGCACACTTCACACAGATATAAAAAGAAACAGAGACAGGAGCCTGTCCCAATACCCTTTCCCCACCTCAAAGCACTATGATCTGAATGCAGTGTTCTCACAACTTCAACCAAAACCACCTTCTAAAGAACTACCAGAGGCCCTCAAGATGGGAGCCTCACTGATACAAAACAACCTTGAACTGAGAGGACTGAGAAAATATTTGGCCCCAATATCTAGCTATCCTTCATGGAAAGAAAACAGTCTCCACCTAACTGCAGGAGCAGATTAATAAGATCAGACTCTTACAGCACCATCAATCCTGCTTCAGACCATGCTGCAGCATAAAGAAGGTTCATCTTTACGTAGTCAATGGTACCATCCACATGAATGATAACAAGAGATCCTTGCGTTGTGATCCTGCTCGACATCTAAGCAGCCTTCAACACTGTAGACAATAAGCATTAGTTCACACCCTGGAAACATGCTTGGGCTTCTTCAATGCAGTCGTCCAATAATTCATGCTCCACCTTGCCAACAATGTATTCACAACTGTTGCAAACACACATATTGAAGCTTCTTATCATTTCTGATTGGGAGGCAACATCTTGCATTGTCAAAATAGGTTTGTGTCTTCAAGGCCACCTGCAGCCACAGTTAGTTGTTTTAGTATCTTCTACTTTAATAGTCCTAATCCAGGCTTGGACGGAATGTGACATTTTTTACATGTTTCAGCGGTGTATGGTACAATATACATTAGTTCAATTAAATTAGTTTCATGCAAAATATGCTCACTGAAAATATCCAATCATACAAGGTAGCGTTACCTAAAGTATTCCACGCAGTAGTAAGTAGTGCATCTGGTGCACAGTTCTGCCAGTATATTTAGTGCATCCAATGCATCCAAAAGGGGAGTTCAAGTGCACATATGTTTTGGCACGGTTTGCAATATCCACACATTTTTAGAAGGGAGATGTCACCTGCCCCTTTATCAATATTTGTCACAAATCACCCCAGAATTTGCACGGGGACTAAGGGACCTTGCTGTAGCCTCTGAATATCCCACACTAGAGATGGCATAGAGGTGTCCCTCTAAGGATACATATAGGGTTCTTTAGGAAACACCCAGCCAACAAAGATAGGCCCCATATCTTGAAACACTGTACAAAAAGACCAGTTATGCACTATCCCTGTCTATACAAATCTTTCACCACATGCTAAACACTGCAAATCTCTGCTAGATTCTCACAATTTGGACCGGTCCACATAACCTCAGCAAAAAAAATTACTCCTGACATCATCATTATCTGCCTGTGTCTCTCCCCCTACACACACTGTCTAAATAAGTTCTACCAAATGCTCCTACTGTTCTTCTGGCACCCAAACAAAATGTTAATAATTTAAGTGCTGTGACTGTCCACATATGTCTCCACAGGCTGGTTCAATATTTAGGAAATCTACCATCTAAAAAGCTACAACTGCCAACTCCTAGATTACCCTCCCCCAACTGACAGCTTACATCAGCTATGGCACACTAAGCCAGTCACCGATTTTGCTATAATTCAACTTACCTCCCTAAGTACTGGCTCACAAGAGACCAACTCCTTGCCTTCCTACCCATAACATACGGACTCCCACTATTCACCCACTGACCCTTTGCCTAACTGCCACCCAGCTAACGCCACTACTTACCACTGTTAATTCTGCAGCATTATGGTCTATATGTAACTAATGTTCAAAATGATTAGCCCACTTTGTGTACATGGGAACATTCCAGCCTGAACTGAAAGGTCTGGTCCTCACTGCACTGGGTCATTAGTAACCTATGACCAGTTTCGTCCCTAGCTAGGGCTCTTCAGCCAGGTATAGCTTGGTTACAGTGGTCCAAACTGAGGAAGCATGGTATGCAAAATAGCGATGGGTTAGGATGCGTCCCCGAGCAATCGCCAGTGGCTGAGATTATTTCAAACATTCCGTTCATCACCTAGTTCCTTTTGAAGTCACTTGACTAGTCCTATATACCCATCTGTGTCACTGTAAGAGCGTTTCTCAGACATTAGATTTCATCTTCAGTCACCTACTGCTTTTCTCAAACACTAATTTTCCTGCCAAAAACTGACTGCCTTATCTCGTCTATTTATGCATAATGCCCAGCCACAGACTTGCCGCTGCAGAGCAGGTCGCCTAATTTTTAGGGTCGAGTACGTGTTACAGGCGCTTGTGCATGCGTTTCGCATGCGAGACGCTTTGGTAGTTAGAAAAGGTCTCGGATCCCCGTCCATGTCACGTCAGTGTCATTCATTGGTTCGTGGGCTTGCCTAGTAAAATCTGCTTGCTTTCATTAGTGGAAGGCATGCATACGTCATGCCTTTTCCGGTGGTTAGCCCTCCTCGAGCGCAGCGACCAAGTATGGAAAACATGCAAGGCTCGCTGTTTTCCGTCCAGTTTGTGGACTACATTTTATCTTTTTTTGTAGCGCGATTTCGCTTGGCAGAAGTCGATCGCTTTCCATGACAGCAACCCTATTACATAGTTAATTGCACTTTTGCCGATAGCAGCGCAATCGCTCTCTTTTTTTCCATTTAATGTGGCAAGAAAAGTCCGGTTGGGAGTTTACAACTGCTAATAGCTCTAACTCAGAGAAACGCGAGACCCGTTGCATTGCAAATGCTTGTTTGCTTTGCTGCTTTTAGGAATTTCAACTGTACAATGGTTAGTACATGTGAGTATGTTACTGTTCTTTACGTCTTGTCAATGATCCTCCTGCTGGAGCTATCTTAACTCTCTCTTCCTATATTAAATTTTTAGTCATTGCAAAACTAAAGTGTAAAATCTCTCAAAACTTTTAAGAAGCGCTTAGTTGCAAAGAGTTGTAGAATTACCAGACAACAAATAGTGAATAATAAGTTGACAAGCACATGTCTGAACAATAGTCCTACTCACTTAGCTGTTACTCCTCTGCCTTTACCTTCTTCACCAGCTTTCCAGCAAGATGGCGCAGTGAGTTAATGCTTTCTACTGACATACTAAGGGATGTACTGATCACAGGGTGGAGCCCCAGCATGGTTAACTCAGACTTCCATAGCTCTACGGAAAGTATATTTAATACCATTAATACAGGTAATATTAAGAGATGTTACTTACCATTTGTAGACTTGGTACAGTGTCATCTGAAATGTTATATTATTGTTGTTATTGTTATTGTTATTATATCACAATGTGATTAGCAGTAAGAAGAGAATATGCAACACATGAAACCCTACACAAAATAATATCCAAACACTCAATGAAAATTACTTAATGTACTACATAGATATTTTAGAATCCATATAACAGCAATGGGCCCAGGTAATTGTACCGTAAGGTAATGCCTGTGCACATATATGCCCAGATAATAGCAGGAGAGGATGGCCTGCACAGGACATGCAACCATAAAATAACACTATTACCAGGCCAGCTCATGCAAGAGCAGGGACCAGAAAATCGTTTTTTACAGAAGGAGGGGTATAGTGACTAGTGACGTTTGGCTGAGATGTGGGCATTAAGAATAAGGCTAGTGTTAACTCACTAGGGATAGATAAATAATGTGAGATGATAAATTGCCTACTACTAGTCCTATCTGTTAATTTTAAATCCCATTTAAATTACTTAAAGCAGCAGAGTTAACTTCTTCTAAACTCAATTTATAGCAGTTAACACACAAATAATGTCAAAATGTTACCATTATCAAACTATCTTAAAGGCTTATTGCCCAGTGTTCCTGGCAAATACACCGTTTAATATCATCTGCAGAGATTGTTAAATCTGTAAATTCTCTGCTGACCCCTCAATTATGGGTCCAAGCTAGAGCCAATAGTGCATTATTAGGAGGAGGCAATTATCAGATTTCAATGAATGGCACCATGTGTGCAATAGGACTACCAGCACTTACCTTCCTAGTTACAATCCATGTAAATAAACGTGCCTACTCTCTCTATTTCATTTGCCTTTCTCTTAACTTTGAATGCAGGCAATCATCAGTAGCCACTACGAACACTGCATTCTCATTGGCTGAGCCAATCTTAGAAGTTCATACAGAGTGCTGTAATCCCATTGTAGCCCCCTTCCAAGCGTTATACCAATTTCTAAGGCTCTGAACCCGAGGTATAAGCCCAGACCACGTGAGAGGTTCTATAATGTGGGAAAGGATGTATAAGAACCTGGCTATATGGCTATTACAACATGCCATACACTGAAGATAGAATGTTCTAAAAGTGAGAAGCAGAAGGACAAACATTGGGATGTAGGGATGCAAGGGCTGTACCAGCCATTGTTGGCCCTGAGCCTCTCTAATGCCTCTAATGAAACTCTCAATTCTATTAAAATATATTTGGGAATTTTGTGATTTGAACGATTAGAAATTCTTACAAGTACCTTTTAAGATGAAAGCAAATATCAGAAATTCAAAAGGTGACTTCAGCAAAAAATAAAGAAAACAGCTGTACCTTTACTATGAGTTTACCTTAATATTATGATACCATCTTTAATCCAAAAAGTATTTTAATTTTAAATCAAAATGATTTGTACTTAAAATATGACACACAAACAAAAGCATAACAGTTAATGGTTATTGCAAAATTGATTTTCTTAGAACGGATTTACCTTGCTACTTGTGATGAGTGAGGTCTATTGCTTGCTATGTCTGCAGTGTACAAATATAGGTGCTTATTTATAAACCCTCCTGCGCCACTGGTGCATCACTTTTTGTGACACACTATCAGTGTATTGTGTGTGCACATATTTACTTTACTTTCATTCCATGACCTTGTATCTATGATATAGGGCAACGCAGTGCAAGTCGATGTGTTGCATTATACTGCGTTAGGGAGGCATTCCATGGGCATTGTGATGGGTTTTCCCCCGCAATACCCATGGGTTTTGACACATTCCCAAATTTACAAAAATCTGTAAACCTGGGAACGTGTCAAAATCTTATGCCTCCCCATGGGAGGCACACAAGGAGAAATCTATTTTTTTTCTTCTTATTTTTTTCTTCTTTTTATGTGTGCTGCAGCCTCCATGGATTTTTTTTGTACAGGAAGGTGTTCCTTCTTGCACAGAAACAGTTCTGTCTGCAACGGAGGCATCCTTGCACCATGCATCCTTGCAATCGGTGCTAAGCAGTCCATTGTGCACCAATGCAGGGGGGAGGTCAGAAATGCACCATAACTTGTAGATACAGTGCATTTCTGCCCTTCCCCTGTGGTGATGGGCAGCACAGCAAGGTCAGTTACTGCACTGCTCTGCCCTGCACCAAAGGCTTGTAAATAAGCTACTAAGAGTGTACAAGGTGCTATTTCTCCATCTGACAGTCTTCTACATTGGTCCCCACGCAATAGGTTACTTACGTCAGTCAGAAATGACACATTGATTCAGATTTTTGACGCATTGCTGAAGCTGCATTGGTTGTAAGGCCACCTTTAGCAATGTACCATTTTTGGGACTGATGCGTTGCGGCAGAGTTCCCTCTGATGTGCCAGAATTTCAGACGCATTCTTGGGACCTTACGGCATGGTTCCTCGTATTGTAAATTTGAAGCATCCATGGCGTCTTAACCTGTCTTGCCACATCACAAGATTTTTTGATGCAACACTGCTGCAACCTAACGATGCGTCACTCCTTGTAAATGTGGGCCAAAATGTAGAAATATATCCAATAAATTTACAAAGAAAACAATGCATTCAAATAAATCCATGAAAGAAGGGATACAAGAATGTGTGGAACAGGCAACTGAGCATGTGCACAACGCTCACTTCTCCTCAATTGTTCAAATCTCCATGACTTCATTAAAATACTGAAGTCCTCGAACAAAAACTATAGCGATGAGACGTCTTAGTCGAGAAGGCTTCAAAGGAGCAAACCACTATAACAGAGACGCCTTGTTTTTAGAAAAGCAACAGACAAAAAGAAATCGATTGGTTTGTGTCACTCGCCTCTCCAATCTGGATAATAAGATAAAACAGATCATTAATTCACAGTGGCATATTCATAATACCAATAAAAATTAAAGTATGTAACCTAGACCACCATTTGCCTTTAGCACAAATTTTTAACCTTAGCGATAAACTGGTGATGTCAATATTTCTAAAAAAGATAAATGCATCCAAAAGTTCTAGGTCAAGTTCCCG
This sequence comes from Pleurodeles waltl, assembly GCF_031143425.1. Classification (NCBI taxonomy): domain Eukaryota; kingdom Metazoa; phylum Chordata; class Amphibia; order Caudata; family Salamandridae; genus Pleurodeles; species Pleurodeles waltl. The sequence continues at coordinate 935,893,605 of NC_090442.1, read as the reverse complement.
TGATTGGAAATCCTAGATGTGTTCAATGTCAGGCATGTAATGGGGCGATTACACTCAGCTTGGTTGATTATCGAGACAGAATCTGTTTACCTCAAGGAGATGACTAATTGTAAGACATCCAATGTGATTTATCTTAATTGATGCCCATATGGGCTAGGCGACATTGGAGAAGCTGGACTGGAGTTTCGTATCACTTTTAGTGAGTCAACAACATGCAGGCTTGTTGGAGGCTGGCCCTCTATGTAGTGTACAAAAACCAAGAACACTATGTAGAGGGTCCAAACAACCACATGTTAGTTTTCAGGGGTAAAAATCAGACTACCTACTGCTCTGATTTTTAAGGTAGGTGGTCGAGCAGTTAGGCTAATCCAGGAGATGGGCTAAGTATTTTCTGTAATCACAAACACAATTATGCACCACACACACTCAATGAATAACTTGAGACCAGAATATATAAAAATACTTCAGACTTTTATATAATTTTGAAGACCAAATTCTTTAGAATAGGTTAAGTACTTTTCTTGTTATGACTTTTTAAACGTTTAGCACAGTAAGTCTTTCTGTGTGTAATTACGCACCATTGGAATCAATAGGCAGTCACTTTTAAAAATATATTAAAAATCGTACAGTTGAGTTACCAGTCTCTTTTTTTGCAGGATGGTCGCAGGGATCAGTGGGCACCTTGTGCCAGCTGGAGAGCTTCAGGCAGTTCCCGGTTCCGGCAGGAGCAGTGTTGGCAATGTTCTTGGCACAGGGCCACCTGGATGGGCCACTTGGAAAAGGAGCTGGTTTGCAAATTCAAAGTGGTGCCTGGGGGTCCCCTTTGGCTGTCGAGGTCACAAGGGGGTGGGGACCTGGGGCACACAGCAGAACCCGTGATGCAAGGCATAGGGCAGCCAGGTGCAGGGCGTGTTGGAGGTCTTGGATGCTGTGCACAACGGAGTCCAGTGGAGCTGGAGCAAAGTCTCTCTGGGGGTCACTTTCAGGACAACATGGACACTCTGGTGGGAGGTCCAGGGTGTTCATGAAGTCCCTCGACTGGGGCTTCCCCCTGATCCTTTGTTAGCTCTGGAGGAGCTGGTTTTCCCAGCTGACCAGGACCCAGGGTATTGCTCTATCTTGGCCACCAGGGGTCACAGCGCCACCAAGCTTGGTACAGTTGGGGGGCACTTCTGGACTGTCATCTGTGCGTAGTTGGGTCTAGCTGTGACTTTCGGTCGCGGAGATATCGGCGATTCAGTGAAGTGTCCTTCACTGGTTTCTTGGTCTTTTGCAGTTTACTTGCTTTCCTTGAGTGATGCCTCCACTCAGGAGGGAAATCTGGAGTGATCCTTGAAGCCTGGAGGTTCCCTGGGTTTCTTGGGGTCAGTCCAGTGTTCAGCTCCTCTGATGTCGCGATTGTCGGGACTCTGTTGCAGCAAGCAGGGGTCTTGGTGCCTCTTCTGGTGCAGCAGGTCCTCAGTTCTCATCCTGGCGGTTTCTCTGGTGCTGGTTTTCTTGTCTTCCTGGACTCCTTTTCAAACCTAAAATCTCTGTCTATGGGAGCCCACTAAATATTGAATTTAGTGGGTGTTTTAGGGGGAACCTGGTAGTGTTCAATGGGGCACTTACCCTTGGGTGGCTACACCCACTATAGTGACCACTTCCTCTGTGATGGGTCACTTCCATAATCCTCATTGGTTGTTTCTCTCCTTTCCAAGATGGAGAAATCTAAATCAGGGGATCCACTTTGCATGCAAGCCCTTAGGGGTAGTGCATGCTCAGTGAGGCCACTCCTCCAACCCTTTGTCTGGTTTCCCACCTTTGCTCCCTTCAAAAGTGGAGGTTTGCAAAGGGGGAAGCCCTCTGATGCTAGCCCTTTGAAGCTCACCGCCAGGGTGTTGCACATTCCTGCACATTCCTGAGGGTGGGGGAGTTAGCTCCTCCACCCAGTAATGGCATTGTCTTACAAACCAGAGAGCCAGGGCTCTCCCCTCCTCCACCCAGTAAGGGCATTGTCTTACAAACCAGAAAGCCAGGGCTCTCCCCCAGGTTCATATATTAGCTGTCTGGAGTGGCAGCTGGATGGAACCAGCCAGCAACCCTGCCAGTTAGGGTTAGCTTTTGCAGGGGGCACCTCTAAAGTGGCCCCTGGGTACATTTAAGGTTAAATCCAGTACTGGCATCAGTTTGGATTTATTCTTCTGAGTTGTTTGATACTAAACAACCCAGGGTACAGGGTGGCCATTATGTAGCTGGGGATCCCATGTTTGACCAGTGTCCAGTACAAACATTAAAATGGCTGCCCTGTTCACTCACGTTGTCCTAGGTTTAACATGGACACAGTGGGGCCATATTGGTCATGCAGCTATGCCCTCACATATAGTATGTTGCACCCTGCCATAGGGCTGAAAGGCCTGCTAGAGGGGTGGCTCAGCCATAACATATGCAGTGCCTGGTGGACAGGGCACACAGAGAGTGTGCCCTGTTGAGTTTATCTTTTTAGGGTTGCCCCACTATACTCAGCCTGCGTTGGCAATGCTGAGTGCATCTGGGTGCAGGGCCCTTGGGGTGGCGCAATCAGTGCAGCTGCCCCCAGGAGCCTACTCTTAATATCTCTTGCCCTGGGTACTGGGGTACCCATTTACTAGGGACTTACAGGAGTATTTAAAAGTATAACCAATTGTGCCAAGCATCCCAATAGTTTTAGGGAAAGAGATCTGGCTCAGGGAACCTGTTTAGCAGGAGGCATGGGCACTACCAACATCTAGAGCACATAAACATCAGGCAAAAAGTGGGGCTAAGCATGCAACACGAGGCCTCCTCTCACAAGGCTCCCATGGTCCAAAGTTGCATTAAAGTTGCATTAATCACAATCGGAAAATAGCTTATAATTGACTATCTGATAGAATATTAAGCCATTCAAAGGTAGATATAACACATAACATTGAAGGGTAAGGGATGTGTACTGAATGTTTAATCTTGGCACACATAAAGACCGCCTGAATGAATTCATCACTTGGAAAAATACTATTAGAATCAATGTGTCTGCATCTTTTCCAGCTTGAATTTATGGACTGACTCTGACTTAGTTGATCTCAGAGGCAGCATTGAACTACATGCAGGGGGCAATGCTACTAGACAAGTTAGCTTCCTTTCTGATACATTCCAGTTTCTGTGAGTATCCCTTTTAACTAGATGGCCATAGATCGACCAGTATCAGTGATCCGTCTCCATGTTAGCTACCTATTATTTCTGGAAAGCTATTACTCTGTTGTGGTGATTGCCGTAACAAGACCTTTATATATAATTGTGATGTAGTGGCAACTGTCTGGAGACTCTTTGTGGATTTTTTTTTGCTTAACCTATAAGAAGCAGAGGCTTTGGCCAAGTTTGCAGAAAAAGGTTTAAAAGAAATGTGGCTAAACACATTACATGATGACCGCTCAATTGGGTATGGTTTGCATTGTCATCCACGTACCAGATGTATCTCAGGTGTGATTAATTTATGGTGGCTCTGGTGTGGTACATATATAGTTACTACTCGCAGTGCCTCATTTCTCTCTATGTAGTGCCTGGAACAGTATGTGGCTGTTGTGAACATGCCATCTCATCAGGATCGATGCGGTTAAGACCAGCCTTACCGAGCAACTCATTGTACTTTGGACGGTTCCAGCGTCCTTTTAGTTACCATCTTGAGGCTCTGTACAAGTAAAACGGTTACAATCCAGTGGACCTGGTATGCTGAGCTTACCCTTGAAATTCTGGGACGATTCTTACCAGGTGCGCAACACCCATTGGGTTGAGAGGGCTTTAGTCCCTTGCCCCCCGTCAGCCTCAGGGAGCTGGGCTGATTCTGGAAATCGGGATGCCAAGTCTCATGGCACTGCTCTGACCTGCTCGTTTATAGCAAATCAAGCCTTTGTTGTCTCCCCATTCCCCCTGCTCCTGTACTTTGTCTAATCATGAAATCTGCATTAAAGAGAAAAAGTTCTAGTCTCGGTGTGACATCCTGTGATTCTGGGCAGATCACTTAACCTCCCTGTGCCTAAAAAACACAGAATGTGCCCTTGTGTAATGTATCTGACCTTCAGGTCGAATCTGTGCTTTATAAAATGGCAAAAATAAAAAAAACTCTCACTCTTGAAATAAAATCACACATTTTCTATTTTAGCCCCTCTATTCATCTCTTCATTAACCTGTATGATGCCTTAAAGAAATTAGGTATCTGTTGGGTCCACTCAGGAGCAGACGTTGCTGTCTGAGGACAATTAAAAAACACCACTTTTACGTAGGTACATGAGATCTATATATAAGTAAAATGTGGTAACCATAGGAAACTGGTTGACACCATTTGTACATGAGCCTCTGGGGCCTAACCTGGAACAGAGCATTATTGAGAAATATTCTTGTGTTTTTTTAAAGTCGCTAAAGACAGAAAGCCCACGTTACAGGACAGGATGATAATGAAAAAGTTGACCATGGATGTAATCAATACGAATGGTACTTATTGAAAAGGAAAATGTCAGAAGCATGTATTCATTATTTTGCAGTACTTGTTTTATGCTCAGAACAGCAGGTTCTCTACCTTTGAAATTCACATGCATTTTGTATTAAAATTGCTGTGTTTATCTTTTCCTCTCACCTCCCTGCTGCTGAAAGACAACAGAAACCAATAGACTAGCAACTCACTCTTTCCCTTACACTATAAATACTCCTGTTTGCCCAGAACCTTTTTAAATGTTATTTCTGATGGTACTTAACGCCATCACTCTTGCTAGTAGACAGTTTTATGCATTTATCATTCTTTCTTCTGTTCGGCTAGTACTGATCAGTTTCTGAGTCTAATGCCATGACTTCTACACCTCATAAAATAAAATGCGAATAACAGATATTTCTTCTTACCAGCCTCACTGGTATTCATTTTACTGACATCAGAAGAATAAACATTTGGTTGGGCCTGTTAGAATCTGCACGTTTTCGCCATAGGGGCAAAAATGGATCCCTTCAGGAATGCATGAGTCTGCCCAACTTCACACAAAAATTCCACTGAAGTACACTTATTATGCCACCTGTAAAATTTCAAGTGACATACATTGAAGCTGAATATGAGCAATGTTGACAAGTAGTTTTGTTATGAAGTGCATTACTATTTAATAATGTATAGATACCAAATTTATGAGAAAATAACATGTTTTGACATGATTCTGTGTTTTTGTGCTACCTTGGAAAATCACACTTCGTTCTCAGTCTCTGTGTTTCTTGAGTGCCTGTACAACCAATATCTTTCCTTGGTCTCCATTTCAGGCCTTGGAAGTGCCTAAGTATATCAAAAGAAAAAGAATATTTGGTAGCAGCTAAAACTCATTGATACTATTCAGAATGTAGGAAACACAGATTCAAAATTCCGTGTGTTACAATCCCCAGGCAAGAGGTATTCTTCCTCTTGACTATAAGAAAGTTGACTCATGTACTAAGGACTTGATTTAAAGTTTGGCTGCAGTGTAATCTGTCACAAACATGACAGAGTACCCTTCCAGCTAAAGCTTTGATCCGTCCGTCTGATTTAGAGCAGTGCTTAATTTGTGCTTGATGTGTCCGGTGCAGAGCACCGGCACTTAATTTTCAGGGCCGGCGCTTATTTTTCTGCCTCCGGCATTTATTGCGAGCAAAAGATACATATGGGAAAGCTGAAGCAGGAAAAAGTGAAAAAGCGCCACAAAGGGAGAAAACAGAAAGCTGTAAGAGTGAAGAGGAAGGAAGTGGCTGTAAATGGATTAAAGAGGCCCAAAATGGCTTCAGGATTACACTGCCTCGGTCCTCCGAGCTCGCACATTTTATTGCAGCAGCCGCGTTTTTCATAGGAGAGCTTTCGGCACCCGCACATTCTTATTCACAAATTAAGCACTGATTTAGAGACAGACAGACCTTAAGTACTCTGTCGAAAGAGCCTCTGTTGGCTCGGTTGATGGAATACATCTTCTGATGACCCAGTGGAGTAGGACACACAATTCTGCAGCTTACCGGGGATAATGGCTGAATATGTCACACAACAATATGAATCCTGCTAAAATTCCTTTAGGGAGAACCCTTAAACTACTGTAAATATTCTAATATCTTCTTATGCTGAAACCAACAATACTTGCCAGCGAACTTAAAAATGCATTATTGAATATATATCTTTGAGAATAATGACACCAGGCATTATTGTATTGTACCAAAAGAGTGAAGGGATCCCCCACAAGTAATTTTAATGCACCTCTGAAGATGACTCCCACCGCCCCCACTTTTCTAAGTGTTAGCCCCTGAAGTTTGGGTTTTGTTGCGCCCCTGATTCTTACGATTGCTTATTGATGGATGCAGGGGATACGAAAATTATCAGCTGTGAATGTGGCAGATCCATTTTAAGGATTGTTTCCTTTCTGCTAGTTTGGGATCAATTAAGTGCTTATATGTGGGCATATTATTATGATAATATTGGTATGGAATGTGCAGAGATCCCTCTCCTCCGTGTTTGGTTTATTTCAGATCATATTAACATGATAGGGTGGTGCAGGCGTTTAAAATAGCCGTCACAAATGTTGCAGTAGAATCTTGTAGATTCTACTGCACTATTTTTGCAGTCCCCATAATGGGGGAATGCCCCACTTGCATACAATATGCCTGGAGAAAGCATAATGTTGCGCAAGGGATTACAAAATTGTGCAATGCATGTATTGTGCCACTTTGTAAATATGGTGCAACAAATTTGGCCAAATGACGCTAATGTGGTGCAAGGAGGCACTAGGCCCTCTTAAATCTGGGCCTGCATTTTCTACAATTAGGTATCGCAGTTCTTATCCACATTCCTTATTGAGCAGGGTGTCAGTCTAGATGGCAACACGGTTGTGTTTCCTTCCCTTCCCAATAGAGATTGATGGTTGCATCTTAAAATCATCTCCTCTTCTTCTTTTTCTTATAACTACGTACTCTATGAGTGAATATCCGATTCACTTCCTCCTTTCCACCACTTCCCAAGCTGTTTCTTTATTAAGGTAGATACTCTGCCCGTAAAGCATATCTGCTCCTCAAGATTTCCTGTTCCTTTTCTGTGCCCAGTCGTTTCAGCTATGGGGGCTTTCGAGGGTTTGCTGGGACAACCTGCATTAGATGTTCTAGGGGCGTTGGGGCCCCTCTACACTACGCCATCTTGATGAAGGTAGGCTTTTCTTTTAGAAAGCATGAGTTTGCCGCTGCGCCGGCTGCTTGGGTGCTGTGCACTTTGCTTTACCATCGCAGGTGCAGTGCACCTTTTCTTTTGCATGGTAGATCAGAGGCTGCTTGTGGTGCCGCAACTCCTAGTGCTTTCCACATACCACTAACAGTGATGCTGCGTACTTTACTTAAAGTTGAGGGGCTGAGGGTGACACCGCACTTAAAGTTTATCACAGTGTAGGACCCCGCATCCTTCTAACTTAACAGAAACTGCTTGTGCGGTTGTGAGTCTCTGTCCTTTTTTTCTTAAACGTGTCAAAGCTTCCAATGCGGGTCTTAACCTTTTTAACCCTCATAGATTGTGACTGTGTAGGCGATTTTCCAAATATTCTATTTTTGCAGCCAAATCAGAGAGTTTTGCCTGTCTGAATTTCTCATGGAGTCTTTTTTGGCAGTTGTATATCTTTCTTCAACTAATCTCATCTGGCTAGTCATACTGCCAAAGCATTTATTCATTTTGCATTTTGCAGCTTGTGTTTTCTTATTAGTTACCTTTGCAGCCAGATGCTTTCTATGGTTCTCCTTCCTCTGGACGTATTTCAAATGATACAGTATATTGAAGTTCATGTGGGTTCTTGAGGTAATTCTTGAGTATTCATTTTACATTTCTGTAATGTAGTCTATCCCTTAAAATTATTGTTACCAAAAACTGTTAAACCAAGCTCCTGTTACACTTTATGCACTGATTTGCGTTGGTGGACTCTTTTATGATGAAATGCTTTAAGCTTTTGTGGTGCGCATTCACTATCAGGCATCTCATTTAATCTGCCATTCGGCGCATGGCAAAATCTGTTCCTGTGAGGCTCCAGAAATGCGAGCGTGAGCGAGATTTTCGTGTCTTCTGGTGTCTTTTTCTAACACAGGTGGTCACTGGAAGTTGCAATCGGTTGCAGTCAGAGAGCTGCTTCTTTAGTAGATTTGCTGCTGCTTGAGTAGACTTTCTACTCAAGCGGCAGCCAAATCAGCTTGAATGGCTGCACGCTCTTACACACTACAATGGTGCAGTTGGTGCTGCTTTTTCAGTGCTGCTCACGCTACTGGTACTAAATTGCAACATGAGGACCTTGATATGCATTAGACCTGGCATCCTTGGTGTGGTTTCCCCTGCCATTTGGCCTCTGCATCCTGTATTTTTGACTGTGTGGTGGACTCTGTGCTGGTTTTTGGTACTCTAGGCCCTTTACTACTGTTGACCAATGCTTAAGTGCAAGTGCTTCCTGTGTAAATTGTGATTGTGATTGGTTATTCCTGATTGGCATATTTGATCTACTAGTAAGTCCCTAGTAATGTGCACTAGCTGTGCCCAGGGCCTGCAAATCCAAAGCTACTAGGGGGGCTGCAGCACTGATTGTGACTCTCACATGAGTAGCCCTGTAAACGTGTCTCAGGCCTGCCACTGCAGTGTCTCTGTGTGCAGTTGTGCACAGCCAATTCGACCTGGCAAGTGTGCCCACTTGCCAGGCCCAAACCGTCCCTTTTACTACATGTAAGACACCCCTAAGGTAGGCTCTAGGTAGCCCCATGGGCAGGGTGCAGTGTATTTTAAAGGTAAGACATGTAGTGATGTGTTTTACATGTCCTGATAGTGAAATACTGCCAAATTCGGTCTTTACTATTGCAAGGCCTATCTCTCTCATAGGTTAACATGGGGACTGCCTTTAAATATCTTTTAAGGGCAGTTTCCCATTGAGAGCAGATGGAGATCTGGAGCTTGGGGTCTTTGAACTCACAATTTAAAAATACATCTTCTGGTAAAGTTGGTTTTTAGATTGTCTGTTTGAAAATTCCGCTTTTAGAAAGTATGCATTTTCTTGCTTAACTTTTCTGTGCCTCTGCTTGGCTGCTGAATCCACGTCTGGGTCAGACTGACAGTTGGGCTCTTTGTGAATTCCCTCTAGAAGCTAAAGAAACATCCATGTCACACACTCTATAAAATCTTTAAACAGAGAGTCATACACTCTCTAAAACGGCTCCTATGGATCTACAGGAGCTCCCATAAACCCCTCTGAACTCTCCCATGCTCCAGGAGGAGGCCAATGGAGTAACTTCAATCAGAGGCCAATAGGTTGAATAAAGCAGTTTAGTCAGGGAAGCACTCTGAGAGGGAGCACACTGCCCTAATGCTATGATATGATATGATAACTATTTATAGAGCACAGTGAATCACAAATCTTCAGGAAGAATCGTCATAGATCTAGAATAGCCAGGTTTTCAACAGCTTCTTAAATTGACCAAAAGCTGCACAGCCATGAAGATTGACAGGAAGTTGGTTCCATGCCCTTGAACTGGTGTAAGAAAATGATCTACCTCCAGATCTGGAGAGTCCAATCAGAGGAGTGCTATATCACTGGAACTCAGTGTGTGTGTTGGACAATAATGCCATAGTTTAATTTTCAAGTATGAAGGGGATTTTCCTAAAAGGGCTTTGTGGACAAGACAGCAAGGGCCTGACTTAAGAAAAGTGGTGCTGCGTCCACTGTAGTGCCACTTTTGTTGCGCCCCTTAGCGCACCCCCCAATGCCACCATGTGTGCACCGTATTTAACATACGGCACACCATGGTGGTAGTTAGGGATCTAGCATAATAATTGTTGATGCACTTTTTGGCGCTTTGAGGGATTAGCGTAAAAAATATTGACGCTAATCTTGCAAAGCACATTGAGGCCCATTATAAGTAAGGGTGTGCCTCCTTTTAACGCCTGCTCTGTGCAGGTGTTAAAAATGCTGAACAATGGCGCAAAGAAATCTTCTAGATTTCTTTGCACCATTTTTTCAGCCCTCTCCTAATGTGGGAATGCCCCCTTGCATACATTATGCCTGGTGCAAGCATAATGTGGCGCATGGGGCTACAAAGTTGCGCAATGCATGCAGCGCACCACTTTGTAAATCTGGTGTGGCAATTTTGGCCTCTTTGGGCCACATTAGCGTAAAAACAAAATCATGCTAATGTGGTTCGAGGAAGCGCTAGGCCCTCTTATATCTGGGCCCAAGACTTTAAAAAGATGCATTTCCTCATCTGTAACCAGTGCAAGGACATTAAAATAGGGGCCTAACGAGAACCCGGTGGGAGGTTACAGATCAGTTTGGCAGCTTTGTTTTGTACGACCTGAAATTTCGTAAGAAGAGTGTCATTGGCTGCCATCAACAAGGCATTGCTATAATCCAGGCTACTGATAACCAGCGCCTGGATCAATGTTTTACTCACTGAAGAAGGGATCCAAGGGAAAACCTTCCTCAGGGTGTGTATGGTAGCAACACAAGTCACTCTTACTGCAGCAATGTGATGTTTCATTGTCTGTTCCTGGTCTTTTTTTTATCCCTAGGTCTTTCACTGAGTGGCTGGGAATCGGAGGCATGCCCAGCTCCACTGGCCACCAGTCCGGTGACCAGAACTGTTGTGCCTTGCCGAATAACAAGACCTTTGACTTCTCACTATTGAGCTGAAGTGAGTTTAAAGCCATCCTGGCAGCGATATGTTCCATACAGTTTTGGAAGTGATGTCGTGAGTCCTCAATGTTATGTGCTATAATGGTGATCAGCTGTGTATCATCGCATATGAGATTATTTCAAAACCATGAGATCTCACCAGCTGTGCAAGGGGAGCAACATAAATATTAAATAATGTTGGGCTCAGTGATGAGCCTTGAGGCACTCGCTTGGTGAGAAGAACCTGCCGAGATTGAAAGGAACACAGTGTAGTAATTTGGGTCTGATCTTTTAGAAAGTCAGCTAACCACACAGACACCGATCTCATGCAGACTACTAATCAGAACTGGATGAGAAGCAGTATTAAAAAGCCGCTGGAAGGTCTAATAGTACCAGCATGGCAGGTGCACCACCATCCAAAGAAAGACGGATAGAATCGGTCACTGCCACTACAGCAGTTTTTGTACTATGTGCTGTCCAGAATCCTGACAGGGAGGGATCCAAGATTGAGGGATCATCCAAAAACATGTTTGTTCACATGGCACTCAAGAATACTTGCTAATAAAGAGGCTAAGGAGATTGGGTGGTAGTTGCTCAGACTGGTGGGATCGATGTTAGCTTTTTTCTGAAGACGGACAACCAGGGCTGTTTTCCAAGCTGATGGTACTTATGTGGATTCAAGGGAAAGGTTAAATAACGACAAAACCGCTGGGGCAAGTTCTGCTGACAGAGTGGCAACCATACTTGGAGGGGGGACAAACATTCATAGGTGAGCCAGATTTGGCATTCCTCAAAGCAGATAGAACTGTTCAGTCATTGGAGCAAATCTATCCAAACATGGGAGAGAATCATTGTAAGGTGCCACTGGAGTAACATAATTGAACTGCTCCTGTTTAGTTGGGAATTTTCTGTAAATTGCTTCCAGTTTTTCCTCAAAGAAATCTGCAAGCGAGTTGTAAAGTTGTTGTGAAGTAGGTATGACAGAGCTACACGCATGAGGGGGTGTAAAGTCTTTCAGTATGGTAAAGAGTTCTTTGGAAGAATTAGAAGTATTGTGTTTAGTTGCAAATGTAGCTACATCTGATTTTCCTAATAAGGGTGTGATAATCAAAGTGGATTTATAAGCTATGTCCTTCAAGGCTTTAGATCTGCACCAGCATTTTTCCAATTTCCTACACTCTGCCTTCCGCAGGTGTAAATTATTAGTAAAACAAGAGGCATGGGGCCTGCCTGAAGTGTACTTGGAAGTTTTCAAGTGGGCAATGTTAGCAAAGGTGGGTGACAGAGAGAGATGGTAATTATCCAATGCCATCTTAATATCAAGCTCCTTACAGCTCCTCCTACAGACTGCCTGCATGCTATTGCCTCACAGGGGAAACAGTGGACATGTCAAAGCAGTTACAGTGTTCAATTTCCTTCTCACTGTGTCCACCACTTCATCTTCCAAGATCCATGGTCCGTGTCTGGTCCTGATCTGTGGTGCCTCTCACAGCACAGGAAACAACCTAAATGAAGATAAGACAGTTTCAACTGAAGCCTTAGCAGTGGTGTCAGTGTCGGCTGCACATCAGTTGAGCGCTAAACCTGCTGGCAATCACTACATTAACTTGGCAGTCAGATATAATCCTTTAGTGTTGGAATATGGTTGGAGAGGAGGAGAGGTAGGAAAAGGAATAATCCCAGGGCAGCCAGATGCTACTCTAGCAGCCTTCTCTCCCCATCCAGCAGTCCAGAGGTTCCTCTTAAGTCAAATCATTGGACTCAATTGTAAATGTTTTAGATGAGATGGATGAAAACTAGAAAAATATAACCATCTGGATACATAGACTTTCTGAAAATATTATTGTGCTATCCATTCAGGATTTTAAAAATGTTATTGTTGTAAATTAAATGACTTACTGGAGTGTTATATAAATAATTATATGTATAACTATTAAGAAGTAATGTACTTCTCCCTTCCCCAAGTTAACCCCCTTTGGTCATGGTTCATCCCTTCCTTTCCCTTCCTCCCCTCACCCACCATCCACTTGGACTCACCGGGTGCCTGGCTTGGAATGTTGACAGCGGAACTGTCAATTGTGACATGATGTATTGGAGGTATCAGGTGAAGATTAAATTACTCTACTCAACTACCAGTGTCTACTGAAAATCTTAATTTCTACACTGGAGATTAAGGATGGGATACGGCTGTGCAGGGGACAGCGCGACACCTCCACCCCTGTGATTACAGAGTTTTGCGAGCTCAGAGAAACAGCTTAAGAAGCGGTACAACCGTCATCGGTCTTGAACTCTACCACGTCACAATCAGATCCAGCACACTGTGAGGTGAATCATCGCTCTTGTCATTCGAGCCAAAGCTTGCACATGTAGTGGAGGAATTCTTGAACTCTACCGCGTCATGATCAGATCCAGCACACTATGAGGTGAATCATCGCTCTTGTCATTCGAGCCTAAGCTCGCACATGTATAGAGGAATTTTTACAAGGATCGAAATTGGTGGAAAAGCGGAGATTGCACGCTGGTGAACACAGCACTATTGAGTCCTCAGCATTGGTTTGGAGCCTGTCACGCTGACAGGCAAAGTCCTCGGGAAGAAACCACAGATCAGGGGCGGAAGTGCTCTACAAAAACATAAGCTGGATTTGCTGCGGAACGAGTCGAGAAAGTCAGAGGACTTTCTAGCCTGCCACGCTGACAGGCACAGCGCTCACTGAGGACGTAGATCGGAGGCGGAAGTGGGTTTCAAACTCTCATACTGAGTTTGATTGTGGAACGAGCAGGGAGAGTTGAGGACTTCCTAGCCTGTCACGCTGACTGGCACAGCAGTGGAAAGGAGCCCTACTGTGAAAGGACATTTAGGGGAGAAAGCAAAGGAAAAAAAAGAAGGTAAATAAATTGTGCTCACTCATTTTTGGCACCGATCTCAAGTAGTGCTGTCATTATGTTAACACAGACTAAAGAGTGTTTGGAAAAGAGAAGAAAAAAAAAGGTTGAGGAAGTAATTTGACCTTAAAGAAATTGTTTTAAGAAAACCCCAGAAATTCTATTGTATGACAGAGTGAACAAGTTGTAAGGTTAATATACTACTGTAACATAGTATAAGTAGCTACCTAACATTTAACATGGCTGCTGCAAGCATGTGTCAGCCACCACCTTTCTTAAATGATGTGGGTGAGCCTATACTACCTTGGAAGGAGTGGGCAAAGATATTCAAATCCTACCCAATAGCTATTCGGGGAGAAAAGTTTTCACCTTTCAGGAAACAGCATACATAATTACATAACCTAGGACTACAAGGAAGGAAAATGTATGAAAACGTAGAAGAACTTACAGTAAGCAATAAAGATTCAGATGCAGAGTCATTAGATGTACACCAAACTACTTTAAAAAAACTGGAAGAGCATTTTAGCATTCTAGTAGTACTAGAAAGACACACATTGTTTTGAAGGGTGCAGTAAAAGATTGAAAATATGGCTAGTTATATTGCTGCACTTAGGGGGCTTGCTAGTACATGTGATTTTAGCTTATTAAATGATTCACTGATTCCGGAACAATTAGTCAGATGTACAAATAATGTAAAAATACAAGAGAAATTACTCACCTTGAATTCAGATCTAAATGATGCTTTAGATATAGCCATAGGAATAGAACATACAGTTGAATGTATGAAAGAAATTAAACCACTAAATCAAAATGAAGAAATACACGAATTACAGGATAGCCTAGGGAATAATCCTAAAATACTGGAAATCAAAGGAAAACAACCAGACACCAAACCAGGTAGAAGGGCCATTATAACATGAGGCACGAGGACTGTCTTGGGAAGTGGAAGATAGGAGATCTAGTAGCTGGTAAACTTCCTACTTCCCAAAGAAGTTCCGCTAGTAAGTTTTTGACCCCAAAGACCATTACTGATGTGCGTAAAAATGTGGTTGTGCTGAACGCTGGCAAGACTTGGAGTGTAGATAGGATAGCAAGACTAAACCCTATAATGAACAATACTCATGGATCCTCGTCTTATACCAAGACAAGTACCATTACAGGAGTAAGGTCGCATTGAGAGAGAAAAAAGCCTCACTGGCTCAGGGACTTCGTCACCAAGTAAACTGTAATGTAATTTCCTGGGTAGATAAAATATTCAAGCTTGAGATGTTACATATGTTATGGAATCTTATCTGGTGTACCCTAATCTGTATGTTATTACAGGTAAGAATGTTTTTCAAAGTTGTCCCTCATGAATAAGGGACATGTGTTGTAAATTAAATGGCTTACTGGAGTGTTATATAAATAATTATATGTCTTACTATTACGAAGTAATGTACTTCTCCCTTCCCCAAGTTAACCCCTTTGGTCATGGTTCATCCCTTCCTTCCCCTCCCCCCTCACCCACTATCCACTTGGAATCTCCAGGCAACTGGCTTGGAATGTTGACGGAGGAACTGACAGTTGTGACATGATGTATTGGAGGTGTCAAGTGAAGATTACATAAATCTACTTAATTTCAACAGTTATCATCCAGAAATTACAGTTGCTTTTCATTTATGTATGATGTAAATTTGATTCTCTCTTTAGTTTTTTTTAAGGTTTCTAAACTGATTTTCCAATTCACTTGTTTTATGGACTACAATAAAAAGATCCCATTTATTGTATGTACATGGAATTGTAAATCTCTGCTCTAATCGGCGTGTAGAGTATAAATGCGTTCTCGTGTCCATTGATGTACTAGTGCTATGTAAGTAACATTTGTTATTCCATCCAATGTAGTCACCGGTTAACAAATGTAGTATTCACAGAATGAACAGTTTCTCGAAATCATGTGCATCTGTGTTTAATATAGGGATTCAGGCGGTCATTCTGACCGCGGCGGGCGGCGGTCGCCGCCCGCCTTGCGGTTACCGCCGAATGACCGCACCGCGGTCAAAAGACCGCAGTGGCCATTCCAACTTTTTCGTTGGGCCGGCGGGTGCCCTCCAAAAGAGCGCCCGCCGGCCCAGCGGGAAAGCCCCTGCAACAATGAAGCCGGCTCCGAATGGAGCCGGCGGAGTTGCAGGGGTGCGACGGGTGCAGTGGCACCCGTCGCGATTTTCACTGTCTGCTAAGCAGACAGTGAAAATCTTTGTGGGGCCCTGTTAGGGGGCCCCTGCACTGCCCATGCCAGTGGCATGGGCAGTGCAGGGGCCCCCAGGGGCCCCACGACACCCGTTCCCGCCATCCTGTTCCTGGTGGTAAAAACCGCCAGGAACAGGATGGCGGGAAGAGGGTCGGAATCCCCATGGCGGTGCTGCAAGCAGCGCCGCCATGGAGGATTCCCTGGGCCAGGGGAAAACCGGCGGGAAACCGCCGGTTCCCCTTTTCTGACCTGTTGGCGGTGCTTCCGCTGCCCTCCGCCCTGGCGGTCAGAGACCGCCAGGGTTGGAATGAGGGCCTCAGTGTGTTCCAAAAATTGTTGTTCCAGGATATTTGTATAAAGGCTGGAGGTGCACATAGTACACATCAGCCAAATAATGTAGTAAAATAATATTGAACACACTGAAAGTACAGGACTCTATTTGTATGTTCATTATTTAGTCTCCAAATAACCACTGTCGGTAATTCTAAAATAAATTCAAAAACGTTTTGGATGTTTGTGCGTGGGTTCTGATTATTTATCATTTCAAAGTATCAAATTTCATGAAATGCATGTATAATTGAAATCACCTTGCAAATCTATTCATTTCTTGTATTTCTGGATGTCTGTATTTATTTCTCTATTAAGCACAGTGTGAACAGCACAACTTTGGGAACAGAGAGAGGAAACCACTGGTGGCTGTTTCCAACCTTGTGTTGCTTGAATTTCACGCATTAACACTGTGAACTCTACAACCCCAACGCCCCCCCCCCATAAAAAATTCGCTGTGGTCTGCTCTGAGCCAGCGCAGCTGTTCATGAAATGGTCCCTTGAGACAATACTGACAGAATGCAGACTAGTGCAAATGTGAGAGCCAATACAGTTTGTGAATATGCATACTCTATTGTTCTAAATGGTCTATTTATTTCCATAGTCTACGTTTTTACTTTGTTTAAAACTACATATTCTCAAATATGCTAATAAGAACAGATTTAAAGAGATAATCTAAACCCAAAGAACTCCTCACTATTTCGATGAAATGTGGCTACACCTCTCAGTCAAATGGCCGCTTGCTGCCAAAGGAGCGGAAGTGGAAAGAAAATGACTGCCATTTGGCCTTTTCCTGATCAATACTTTACAATTCAAGGCCGACGTTTGGGCCATCAATCGAATGATTTGATGGGGCACTGCCTACATCTGCAAGTTTATAAACCACTATCATGCATTTGTTTATTCAAAGGGTTGAGAGCAGAGGTCAGTAAATTGGTGACTATAAGACAGTGTCTGACCTCCAGAGAGGCCGGAGATCAATACTTTCCTTCTCAGCCATGTATATTTGAAATTTGGTAGTCATCTGCAAAACATTTTACAATTTATCCATCTCCATTCCTTAAACCAAATAAAGAGTTCCAGAAAGTAGCTACTTTATCAATATGATCTGAGCGCATATTGCATTGTTTTAGTTAAATCGGTACACTTCACACGCACGTCATTATTTACAATGTTTATAACATGGCATTTTGGTAGTTTTTCCTTTTCCTTCTCTACCATGGTAATTACATCCTTTGACATTATTTGAGATTGCCTCCCTTAGGTGTCAGAATACACCTCGTTATGTGTTTCACTATTAGCGAGTCCTTTCTTTTTATTCGGTTATTTATTCATTTTTTCGCGGTCCAACATGGCACACACTCGATGGTATTGGAGCACTTTGCAAGAGGTCATATTCATTTTTCTCTGCACGGAGAGATTAAGGGCCTCATTACGATTGTAGTGGTGCGAGGGCCGCCACACTCACATTGATGGTTGGGCTGCTGAACTCCCTGGTTGGCCCAATTACAACCCAGGTGGGCGGACCGCTAGGGGACCACCGACCCCACAGAGAACATCGTTTCTGGTGGCATGACAACAGTCTGAGTTGTACTCAGCCAGGGAGGTGCTGAATTCAGCCCTGCCTGGCTGATTACAACTCAACTCACCACCAGTCTTTTCATGGCGGTTTGATGGGCATGGAAAGGCTGGCAGTGAGGGTGTGCTAGGGGCAACAGGGGGGCCCTGCACTGCCTATGCCCAGGGTGCTGGTCGGGCCCCTCTGTGCTATGAGATAGCATTTCACTCTTTATCTCCTAGCACTGTCCCTGTCGGTCTGACTGGCGGGAAAAGTCTACTGAAATGTTCCCGACAATCAGACTGGCAGGAACATTGTAATAGGGCAGAATAAATATATTTCTTTTGTTCAAGTCTTGCAACCTTGCATCCTCGTTTGACTGCTCTACAAAGGTAGGAGTGAAAGGAATGGGTGGATCAAGGTAATCCCCAATGGCACAACAAGATGGATGGAAGATGACGCCAACCAGTAGCCAATGGATAGCCAAATCCTAAAAGTGCCATATTTCATTCAACATGAACATGCTGGTATTAACTTATAATTTCTATAATATGAACATGTGCTGCCATATTTAGAAGTTATTGGGGCAGCTAGGAAATATAGGCACGCCAGGCCCTCAGGTGATCCCGTAATTGGAGCAATGGACAGGCTTAAAGTAAATAAAGGTATCTCTGGACTTCCTCATGTAATACACGATAATAACGGCACATTGATGTTGATTACACATCTCAATTCATGTAAGTTATTGCCACGACCGAGATTTATGAATTTTGAGGGGTATGATCCCAAATTAGTTGGTGACTTTCTCTTGAAAATCATCATATTCCTGAAGTCCTGATGATGGTTTTTGTAATTAATTGCTTTGTCTGAAACATAGCACAGGCTGAAATTGGCGGCCTAAGAAATGCATGACACCCAAAATTACTGAGCAAAACATGGCTTTCCAAATATTACAAAAGATGGTACATAGCATTAATAATTTTAGCTATTCTATCACTGATCGATGTTTGCGTAAAGTAAGATAATTATTGTCCTAAACATTTTTCAGCATATTTCTTCCATTTAGTTACGGTTTCACAAACCAGAACGGTATGACTTGTTCTGGAGTTCTGCAAGCAGCTGGGATCTCTGTCTTTTTGTTTCATACACATCGCTTTCAGTTCTACCCTTTATTCTATTTGGAGTCGGTGGAGCATCTCGAAGGCAGGGAAAATAGTCCCCTACCTCCTCAGGATGATGGCTGTGTGTCCTGTAACAGGACAGTGAACATGTTAGCTCCACTCCATGGTCTAATGACGAAGGCTGTCGGAAACACACATGTATATGATGTTGCAATCACTTAACTGTAACGGGACAGTGAACTTGTTAGCTCCATTTGTAGACTGGAGTGGCAGTGTGGGAGTGTCAGTATTAATATTCAAATCAGGTAGTTTCTTCTATCTCATACAATAATAGCGGCTGTTACTTTGTAGGTTTGTTGCAGTGATTACTAGACTCCTGCAAAACTTAAAACACCAGAATCTTACAAAACAAATAGCATCTGACATTTTACTAATATGTAACAATTCTGTTACTGAGAAGTAATGGCGATACATGCATCTTAGCCACATGCAAAACCACAGTGACAGGTTTTCACCACTTTCTACAGTGTTAAATCGAGCAATTTTGAGTGCCTCCGGGCATGCCCTGTCTAACAATAGTTTAGTTTGAAGATATGCTACATTTTTAAAAAAATCAATGACAACGCTAGTGTGGTGCGTAGATCGAATGTGAAAGGTTGACATTCGCATTCGATCTACGAGACGGGGGTTCGGAAGGTGGCGGTTAGGAAGGAAAGGATCAGAATGAACGGAGCGGTTCCGACATTGCTCCTGTAAAGTCCCCGCATATTTTAGAATAAAATATTACCTGTTACTGCCGGTCTCCGTCTTTACAGTGGCGACGAGGCGGGCAGGAGCGATGTCGGAGGTGAGGATCGTGCTTTTATTTTCGGCGAATTTCTGGCTGCTGGTGTTTCCATAACTTGAGGGGCGGCGCATTAAGTACTTCTTGATGTCCTGTATTGGCAAGATTCCTGTTTCGGAAAAATATCTGCAACTACGCCAGGAATTATGGGTTGGAGTGTGCCCAAATTACTCTAGAGAGTGAACAACACAGTTGAAGCAGCCATTTTGAAGTGGTTTGGAGATCTTTTCAATCTTTATTAAGGAACACAGTGATAGGCACACCTGTGTGCCTACAAATAGAAAATTGGCAGCCATCTTTAAGGAGTAGACTTCGTACCTGCAAATATTGTCTACAATTACAAGGAACTAGGCACGTTTAGTGTGCTATAAATACAATTACAAGGAATTTGGTACGTTTAATTTGGAATACGGTGATAGGCACACCTTGTGCTTATAATTACAAAAAGAACCTTTATCTATACATTTGACTTGTTGGATGTGCCGGAATTTATTGTGACTGGACTCTGTTTTAAAAAAAAAAAAAAAAAAAATACAACTGCATTCAGTAATTATTGATATAGGACATTATTAATTACAGAATGTCTAGTATTCAACCTCCACCATTTTTTTTGAATGAACCAGGAGATCCGCCCATTCAGTGGGAATTGTGGTTGGATTTATTTGAGGCATATGTTGATGTGTTGGAAGAGGGCGAATTATCACCTCATAGGCACCTGTCATTGCTTAAACATCGTTTGGGCGCTGTAGGGTTAAGGGAATTAAAAAATTTACCACCTGTAGATAATGTGCATGGGGTAGATGTGTATAAATGTGCTTTACAACAGTTACAGGATAGGTATGGCCGGAAAATAAATGTAGTTATGGAAAGATATACATTTTATTCCAGGGAACAGAAGGTTGATGAGTCTATTGACCAGTATATGGCAGTGTTAAGAGGCTTAGCGGTTACGTGTGCTTTTGACAATATGACATATGACCAAGTTTTAAGGGACCAATTATTAATGAAGACTAAATCTAAAAAAATACAGGAGAAACTTTGGTCTTCTGGGGAAATATCTTTAAAAACGGCTGTTGAAGTGGCGAGGAGCATTGAGATTACCGAAGATTGCATACAAACTATGAGGAGGGAAGTTAAAGATTGTGACAACGTTTGTACCGTAAGCAAAGACAGGGATTGCAAGGATAAAAAGAAAAAAATGGTTTCCTGGTCTGGTAGTGGGGATAACAAGTCTGGCATGAATAACAATACTAGAGTGTGCTTTAGATGCGGCGCCAGTTCGCATTTTGCAAATTTTAATGGTTGTCCGGCGATTGGGAAAAATTGCAGTGCATGTAAAAAAAAGGGACATTTTGCACGCGTCTGCAGAAGTTTCGAGAAAAAAGTGAGTTGTGTTGTGGAGAATGTGGATGATGATGAGGTTGAGGGAGGAATTCAGAATTTGGTACTAAGTATTCAAGAGCGTAACATTAAGGGAAAAGAGCTTCAATTTCCGAAGTGTTATATAAATATTGACGGTGCACGACTGGAAGTTATGGTGGACTCGTGTGCGTGGTACACTATAATAGGCAAGTCTTTATTTAATCAGTTGTGGCCTGGAAGGAGTTTACAAAAAACAAAAAACAGTCCTTGCAGTTATTCTGGTCATAAAATTGCTATTGTAGGAAAAATACAGGCAGAAATCGAATATGCTGGAAAGAAGTGTTCAGGTGAAGTTCTTGTGGCAGAAGGAGGGGCAACTATTCTGGGTTGGCCACATATATGTCAATTGGGGTTGAGGGTGGACCCTAATGCTACTCCGCCAGTGTACATTGTGAGTATGGATACGTCACAGGATGATTTGTATCATGATATAAAGGGACTATTTCCCACCGTGTTTAGTGGTTGTTTGGGAAGTATGAAAAATTTTAGACATACAATTGTATTAAAGGAGAATGCTGTTCCCATAAGGCAGAAGTTGAGGAATGTTCCCTTGAATTATAGAGAAAAATTGAAGGAGATGTTAAAGGATTTGTGTGATAATGATATTATTGAACCCATTGAGTGCTCCGATTGGGTTTCTCCGATTGTAATTTCGGTAAAATCCAGTTGGGACCTCAGGTTGTGTGTTGACCTGCGGGCACTCAATGATGCAATTTGGATAGATACATTTCCTTTACCAAATTTGCAGGAATTGATGTCGTCTATTGGAGATGCTACTGTATTTTCAACCATCGACTTGGCAAGTGCGTATCACCAGATACATTTAAGTCCTGAGTCTAAACATTGTACAGCTTTTATTACACCGGAGGGGATGTTCCAGTACAAAAGGATGCCGTTTGGATTGGCTAGTGCGTCTGCAGTTTTTCAGAGGGAATTGTCCAAAATACTTTCGAATGTTAAGGGGGCAAAGGTATTCCAGGATGACATTTTAGTATATGGTCGCGACAGAAGTGAGCATGACCGGAACTTAAAAATAGTATTGCAAGCACTGAGTGACTATGGATTAACTGCTAAGGATCAAAAGTGCAAATTTGGAGAGAGCCACGTGGAATATTTAGGTCATATTATTTCTAAGGATGGTATTTGACCTAAGGTTAGTCACATCAAAGCTATTAGTGAGGCTCCAGAACCAAGGTGCAAGGAACAATTGTTATCATTTTTAGGCCTAGCAGAGTTTTATTCTCGCTTTGTGGAAAACTTTGCATCCAAGGTGGAGAACCTCCGTGCCTTGCTGAGGAAAAATGCGACGTTCTGCTGGACAGAGATACATTCCAAGGAGTTTTCGACTATAAAGAAAGAAATTGTCAATGCCTCTTGTCTCAAATCGTTTGATGAAACTGCTGAATGTATTATAGCAGTACATGCTTCCGCATATGGTATTGGTGCGGTTTTGTCTCAGAAGAAGAAAGGAGACACATGGGTGGTTGCATATGCTTCTCGTACTCTGTCTCAAGCAGAGAGGAACTATTCTGTAACTGAGAAGGAGTTATTGGCCGCTACGTGGGCTGTGCAACGATTTAGGATGTACATATGGGGGCGCAAATTTAAAATTTGTACGGATCACAAACCTCTGATTAATATTTTGAGCGCGGGAGGGGGAAGGAACCTCACTCCTAGGTTGGCAAGGTTGGCTTCCAAATTACAAATGTATCACTTTGAGATTTGGCATCTTCCAGGGAAAAGTAATTGTGTAGCAGATGGGTTGTCTCGGTTACCACTATCGCATAGTAGTGCCGAGGAAATTGATGATGGAGAGTGTGATGTTGCGTTCACTTATAGGGATGCTATGTTTCTGCAAAATGGGAATGTGCATGACAATTTATCTGAATGCGTGTGGATGAGAGAAATGCAGAAGGATGAGGTTTTGTTGAAAGTGAAGGAGTTTATTTTGAGAGGATGGCCATCAGAACGTAGTTTACGAGGTGAGAGCAGTACATTTTGGAAGATTAAAGAGGAATTGTCTGTGTCGAATGATATTATATTAAGAGGTGATAAAATTGTGCCTCCCTATGGTATGCGTGATACCATTGTTAAGTTGGGACATGAAGGTCATGGTGGCATGGCAAGTACCAGGAGGAAGATCAAAGACGTTTTTTGGTGGCCGGGGTTAGATGGTATGGTAGATCGTTGGGTAAGAGAGTGTGGTAAGTGTGTACTGAGTGATAAGTCTGTGAAACCATTAGTGGTACCATTACAGTTGGTTGAGTTGCCTGATGGCCCGTGGCGCAAAGTTGCAATTGATTTTATGGGTCCGTTTGTTAACTTACCTGCTAAGGAAGGGTATGCGATTGTCCTAGTTGATTATTTTTCCAAATGGCCAGAGGTTCGTATGGTTGGCAATATAACTACTGATACTGTGATCCAATTCTTAAAAGATGTATTTGCGAGGGAAGGAATTCCTGAAACTATTGTTTCGGACAATGGTGTACAACTTACTTCTGTTAAGATGAGTTCCTTTTTGAAGAGCTGTGGGGTAAATCATGTGAGGGTGTCATTATACCATCCTGAAGGCAATGGTCAGGTTGAAAGGTTCAACAAGGTTATTAAGGACACTATACAATTAGCCTTAGAATCTAATTTGTCTTGGAAGGAGGCCATCCAAAATATGTTGTTATCATACAGAATTACGCCACATTCAGTCACTGGAAAAACACCTTTTGAGTTACTGAGGGGTCGGAAACCATCTTCTAAACTAATCCCTTGGTGGTTGATGAACAGAAGGCAAGGAAGTTTTGGTGGGGTAGACTTTAGCTCTGTGAGAAATCGGGTGCAAGAGTATCAAAACAAAGTTTTAAGCAAAATCAATAGTGGAAAAAATATGCCAAACTTGGCAGTTGGACAGTACGTACGTGTGAAGAATTTTGGGCTAATAAATAAAGGGAATGCGAGATGGTCACGCCCTATGAAAGTGGTGAAGGTATTGAATGGTGCAGTTCAGCTTGAGGATGGAAGAGTACGTAATTTGCGGCAATTTCCGACCCTGCCAGAGCAGATGGCAGGAGTGAGCGCCGTAACAGCGCAGCCTCGAGGAGCAAGAGTGGCGCCCTCGAGTGAAGAGAAGGAGGAAGAGAGTGGGGACCCTCCTGCCAGAGAGAGGTCCACCAAGAGGATCCGGGAATGGACCAGACCGGGAGAGGTCTGCCTGAAGAGCAGATCATGTCCTACCCGCAGGACTCAGCCTGTGAGAGGCTGCGCTGTTACGGCGCTCACTCCTGCCATCTGCTCTGGCAGGGTCGGTCAGTTCAGATGACCTGCTCACTGATGGGCCAACAGTGGCCATCTTCCGTCGCTGTGCGGCCAGGTAGTTTTGCATGCCCTGTGTAACAATAGTTTAGTTTGAAGATATGCTACATTTTTTTTAAAATCAATGACAACGCTAGATCGTCCGAGCAGTATGTAATCTGCCACCGGCACTTGTCAATATTTCCCAAATTAACGGATAACAAATGCATATGGCATACCAATTTACAAATTCAGAATGGACTTTCATACATTGCATCAAGATGTCATGTATGTGGTGGTGGGGGTGGTGGAAGTCACATTACACAACTATTGACCTCAACTACTTCACTGGAAGTGACAATTTATGATCTTTGAACACGAATCTCCCCAGGAAGTGATGTCACATGACTTTAATCGGGAAATCACAATTAGTGACATAGCTGAATTTAGGAACCTCATAACATAACAACAACAACAACAGTTGCTAGCACAGACAAATTTATATATGAGCTGCAGCATATATTTGTATTGATTGTATGATGGAACAACGCATAAGCCAACCATGCATGCCTTTTCAACACAGTCGGAAAAACGTCCGGGTTTTTCCACGCATGACTTTACAACTAATTTTCTTTGTAAAAGCATACCTAGTAAAGGCATGTGTGGGAATAGCATGCGTGGTTCTAGCATGCCTCCCCACCACCTGTCCTAACATCATAACTACCCTGACTGACTCGACCTGCCCTAAAACACTACTATCCCGCCCCCCACCACTGCCCTAAAAACACTACTATCCTGGCCCCCCACCCCTAAAAACCAAAGCACCCCAACAACCCCCACCCTCTGTGAGCCCTAAAACCTTCCCTGACCCCCACCCACCCTAAACCAACAACTGACCCCCCACCCACCCTAAAATCAAAAGTACCACAACCCCTTAGCCCTGCCCCTAAAATCGAAACTACCCCGACCACCCACCCCTGCCCCTAAAAACAAAACTACTCCTGACCCCCCACCCCTGCCCCTGAAAACAAAGCTAAACCAACCCACCCACTCCCACCCCTAAAAAACAAACTACCCCGACCCTCCAACCCACGCCTCTAAAAAGAAAACTCCCCCAATACCCCTCACTCTCCCTAAAAACAACCAACCCCACCACGTCCCTAAAAACAAAACTACCCACCCTCTCCCCGTCCCTAAAAACAAAATTACCCACAACCCGTCCCTAAAAACAAAACTACCCTGACTCCCCCACCCCTGCCCCTAAGACTAAAACTACCCCACCCCTGCCCCTACAAACAAAATTACCCCAACCCACCTCTAAAAAACAAACTACCCTGACCCTCCCACCCCTGCCCCTATAACCCAAACTACCCTGACCCCCACACCTGAACCCCACACCTACTCCAAAACTACTCCAACCCCCTCACCCGCCCCTAAAAATAGAACTACCCCACCCCACCCCTAAAACAAAACTAAACTGACCCCCTGCTCCACCCATAAAAAACCAAACAACCCCACAACCCTGCCCCAGACCAACTTATTTAGCTCGACTGCCCACCCCCACCCCGACCCTAAAATCAAAACTACCTGACACCCCATCCACCCTGAGTCCTAAAACCTTCTGACCCCTCACCCACCCTGAAAACAACTGACCCCTCACCACCGCCCCTAAAAACAAAACTACCCCACCCCACCCCTAAAAACAAAATTTCCCCCACTCCGTCCCTAAACATAAAACTACCCTGACTACCCCACCCCTGCCCCTAAGAACAAAACAACCTCACCCCCGCCCTAACAACCAAACTACTCTGACCCTGACCCTTAAAACAAAACTACCCCGACCTCCCCACCACACCCCTAAAAAGAAAACCTCCCCAGCACCCCCACCTACCCTGAGGCCTAAAACCTTCCCCAATACCCCACCCACCCTAAAAACAACTGACTCCCCCACCACTGTCCCTAAAAGCAATACTACCCCACCCCGCCCCTAAAAACATAATTACCCCCACCCCATCTGTAAAAACAAAACTACCCCGAGTCCCCCACCTCTGCCCCTAAGAACAAAATTAACCCAACCCCGCCCTAAAAAACAAACTACCCGACCCCTGCCCCTAAAAATGAAATTACTCGACCCCCCCCACCCCTAAAAAGAAAACTACCCCGATACCCCCAGGCCTAAAAACAAAACTACCCGACCCCCACCACTAAAAAGAAAACTACCCAGATACCATCCACCCACCCTGAAGCCTAAAACCTTCCCTAACCCCCGCCCTAAAAACACCTGACCTCCACCCGCCCCTATAAATAAAACTATCCTGCCCCAACCCCCACCCCTAAAACAAAACTACCCCAACCCCTACCCCACCACACCCCTCAAACAAAATTACCCCAACCCACCCCCAAAAAACAAAAACTACCCGACCCCCACCCCTGTCCCTAAAAAACAAACTACCCTGACCACCACTCCCAAAAACTACCCAAACCCTGCCCCACCTACCTTTCCCAACCTCCCAACCCCACCCCTCAAATCAAAACTACTCTGACCCCCTCACCCTGCCCCTAAAGATAAAACTACCCCACCCAACCACCCACCCACCCCTCCCCCTAAAAACAAAACTAACCTGACACCCCTACTCCACCCCTAAAAACCAAGCTACCCTACAATCCTGCCCCAGCCCGACTTATTTACCCCGACCCTAAAATCAAAACTACCCTGACCCACCCCACCCCTAAAAATAAAACTGCCCCCCCACCCCTGCCCGCAAAAACCAAACTACCCTGACCCCCCACCCTGCCCCAAAAAAAAAATTACCCTGACCCCACCCCTAAAAGCCAAACTACCCGACCACTCACCCCGCTCCTAAAAACCAAACTACCCCGACCCCCACCCCTAAAAACTACCCCAACCCTGCCCCAGCCCCTACTACCTTTCCCAATCTCCCACCCCACCCCTAAAATCAAAAGTACTGTGAACCCCCACCCACCCTAAATGTAAAAATACCCTGCCTCACCACACCCCTAAAAACAAAACTACCCCGACCCCCACCCAACACTAAAATCAAAACTACCCCGACTCCCTACCCCTCCCGTAAAAAAATAAAACTACCCCACCCTGCCTGTAAAAACAAAGCTACTCTGACCCCCACCCCACCCCTAAAAACTAAATTACCCTGATCCCCACCCCTAAATACCAAACTACCCCGAACCCCACCCCACCCCTAAAAACCAAACTATCCTGACCCCCACCTCTAAAAACTACCTCCAACCCTGCCCCAGCCCCAATTACCTACCCTGACCCCCCACCCCTAAAAACTAAACTACCCCAAACCCCCTCCCCACCCCTAAAATCCAAACTACCCTGACAGCCAACCCCTAGCATCTACCTCCAACCCTGCCCCAGCCCCACTTACCTGACTGCGTTCTCTCCCGATACACTCTCCCTTTGTCTCTGCCTTAACCACGCATTGGTCAGCACATGCATGATTAAGGCAGAGAATAAGGGAGTCGTTGTTCACACAAGCGTGGTTATGCTTGCATTGTTAGCATATGGGTTGTTCCGGACTCGTTGTTCCGAACATTTCCCATTTTTATTCACTAGGGTGCTTTCAGGATATGCCAGAGGAGGCGACAGTATTTAGTTACGTGTTTATTATGCTTAAAAAGATTTATTCGATAAACCTGTCATGATTTGATGGTTCCCCAGTATATAGCTGAAAGAGAGATGTACTGATAAATCCAAGGGATATGCAAAAACTGTTTAAAAACAATGGCCCCTATTATGACAATGGCAATAAAAACCACCCACCGCCACGGTGACGGCTGCCACAAGACCGTCACCGCTGCTACCATCCATCCGCCATAATATGACCCTAGCCGGATTTCTGCCACAAGACGGGCGGAAATCTGGCTGTGGCCATACTGGCAGATGTTGGTAAGGTGGCACTGCTACCACCAGCGGCGCCATGCCAGTAGACTGCCGCCAACTGTATTATGAGAAATAAGACAGCCTGGCGGTGTTCTGCTGGCCGTAGCAGCGCCCCGTCCCCTGTCGGAAGACCCCCTGGATCCAGGCAAGTCGGGTTCCCGACAGGGGAGGGGTGTGGGGGTGTGTGGGGGTGTGTGTATGTATGTGTGAGTGCGTGCATGAATGCGGGTGTGTGTTTAGTGTTGCTTGCGTGCATGTATGAAAGTGTGTGAGTGTGTGTATGAAGGTGTGTGAGTGCATGTATTTATGGAAATGTGAGTGCGTGTCTGCGTGTATGTTTTGATGTGTGTGCATGTATGAATGTATGTATGTGTGTATGTATGTGTGGATGAGTGTGTGTCTGCGTGTGTGTGTATGGGGGGTGTGGATGTAAGGGAGTGGTGGGGGGTGTCTGGGGAGTGTAGGGAGGGAGGGGGCCTCCTATCAGTGACAGGGAAGGAATTTCCTGTCACTGATAGGGCCTACCGCCATGGGTTTCATGGCGTTAGGAACACCACGGAAACCATGGCGGTAGAAAGGGTCGTAATACTGGCGGCTACACAATAGTGGCAGTAGGGCTGGAGATGGTTATCTCCAGCCCGGCAGCTGCTACCGCCGTGGAGGTCGAAGTAGTACAAAGCCAACCGGCTAATGTCATAATGTGGCGGTAAGTACAGCCAACCTGTTTGTGGCTGTACTACTGCCACATTAAGACCGACCCCCGGGGTCATAATGACCCCCAATATTTGTTACGACCACCTGCTTTAATTCATGTGAACTGTGTTTTGACTATTAACATTACTTATTGTCAGTTACTACGTGAAGAGTGTATTCAAACACTTGAATTGTCATGTATTTACAATATTGAATCGCTGCAAAAACATGTATAAAATGTGTTTTTATTTGTTCCAGTTTTTTTATTTCTATATAAAACTATTTTGCTAGCGTCCACGCAGAAGCAGCAGAAAGTAAACAGTGATCATTAAGAAACTATTTACATTCCGTTCTTTGCACTGCCTTTGGAACCTTTGAGACCAGGGGTCACAAGGAGCAAGCCAGGGTTGGCTACCTTTGGTGACCACTAAATGACATTCATATGTTAGGCTATGCATATGTTTAATGAGAAATGATATAAAGTGAACTCCTGAAAATATTTGCAGTGATGATTGCAACGGCCCTGCCGTCAAAGACGTAATATTATATTCGCTGTACAGAACAAATTACCACAAAATAAAACGTTTTGGATCATGATCTACGAAAATACTGCATGTTCACAAGGAACATGGCCTTAGCAGCCACCTTCAATCCGTCACTATCCTTCATTTATAGCACAGAACACTGTTTATAGCAAAACTTTGCTCAAATGTATTTTTAGTATTATCAACTTAATTGCTTATTCCATTGAGCTGACATGCAGTTGATGGAATTTGGAGCTTTTGAGAATCTTGCACAATCGAATTCAAATATGTCCTTTAATTTTCATATTAATGTAATAGTATAATTTTCCTTTGTTTATAATATTAAACATGTTATTAGATCTTGCCTCTGGTGAAGCAACTTTGAGTGGAGAGAAACCTGTATTCCATACACGCCGGGAACCACAATTCCAAAGCAAAAAATCCAGGAAAATACAATTATTCCCCATGTCCTACTCAAGCAGATGGCACTAGCCCTTTCGTATGAACTTGATTGCCTTTAATGAGTTTGCCTAGCTCTGTTGAAGCCCATGTACATTTTGATGAATAGGTTTCTCGTGCAGAGTTCATCCAGATTAGTTGCAAGTGACTCTCCCTGTCACTCCCTATCCTACATCAGAGCAGCCAAGGAACCATTCGCCAACTGTATTTCCTTTTTGGAGGTGACCCAGTGCGCTGACCTCAGGTGGCTTTAATTTGTTAACTATCGACGAGCCAGTCATCCATGAGATGACTGACTAATAAAATGAATAAATATGTCTAGTCTTTGACCTCACACCATTTGGGTTTTGACTCCTTCACTCAGAGAAGAAAACATTTGTTAATTGTCAAAATGTCTGTTTTCTGTGAAATGACTTATGGGGAGCATTTGACATTGAAAGTTCACACCTTTCAGGCACTAGTCCCATAAAGAATGTTAACTCAACTTCTCTGTGCCTCATCGGCAGTCTTTTCCCTCTCTCCAGCTTTTTCTCTTCTGTCTCACTTTGACCCTCTTCATCATATTCTCTCACATTTTCTCTCCCCCCTTGTCCCTCTCTGTCTCTTTTTGTTGTATCAGTTTTGCCTGATGCATATACTGTTTGGCTCTTTCTCCATTGCGCAATCATCAAATGGGGCTGAAGATTGGTCTGTAAAATTGGGAGGCGGGGGAGGGGTGAGTTTCAGATTTCCAACAATCACTTTCGAACATCTTGTTAAAACACATTATAGGAGAAGCAAGACATGGGGGGGCGTAAGGGATAGTGGAAAGATAGAGGAGGGCAGATTATTATGGGGCACTTAAAACACATGTTGCAAATTAATAAAAAAATGTTAAGGCTCGAACTAGAGAGAGAGAGAGGGAGAAATAGAGAGAGAGAGAGTTTTGTCAGTTTGAGCACGTAAACATTTCTATTGAAATCGACAGATCCTTCATCATACCCAACTGAAAGCCCTTGTATCCAAATATTTACTCCAGAATACATTTTTGGTGAGAGTGACACCCCAAGCACCCCCCGAATCTACGAGGAGTGGAAACATGATGCCAATGTATGTGCCCTATTTTCAGATGCAGCTCCTGAAATTTGAAAGTGATGGGGAGCATATTTTGACTCAAAGACAGGCAATGTGAGAAGCAAGCAATGTCCTTAGATTCAACACCAAAGCTCTCAATCATGGTCCTTTATAAGCTGAGTTAATAACAGACCACAACTAAGAGCTCTAGAGTTGAGGTTGAAGGCAGTGCAAATTTCTCACAGTGCCTGTCACTGGGCCAAAATGCATTTTTAATTAAAAATAAAAAGCTTACTTAGCCACTGTCTCGGTGTTCTTCTCTAGTCCGTTACTCTGAGCACAGGGTCCCTGAGTCTACTTCTCTATCCAATCCAGGTGCTTCTCTCATGCTGTTAATGTTATTAACAAGCATGAGAGAAGCCCAAGAAAGCGTCAGGCTGACTTGTCTTTCGTTCAGGCATTGCGGGCCAGTGTCTGCTCTCCATCAGACTGTCTAACACAACTCAGTTTGGAGAGGTTTAAAGTGTGCATGTCAGGCTGGCTGTTGCAAAACAGCTGGCCAAACTGACTAACGCACTTGGAGTGGTCACCAATGCCGCACTACTACTCCCTGTGGCTGCCAATCAGCAGCAATGGTCTGATCCCGCCCTCACACACGTCTTGGGCTGGCAGCACTGAAAAATAAAATGCTAACAAAATCATTTTATTACCATATAATTTTTCACATTTGCTATCCTAGCAGCAGATGGGGCAATGTTCCTCCACCATAAGGGAGGAGCTGCTGCTGCCTATTTTTTCTTTGTACTTGTCAGAGTAGGCCTTGGCATAGTTCACAGAGTTCTGCTACGTGGAACTCCGTGAAGTGCCAAAAAAACTCTGCTGAGCTACGTGGAGTTCTGCGAGTGGCAGAGTTTGGGTAAGTCACGCTGTTTGCATTGATTTTCAGCACAGGAATTTATCCCGTACTGAATTTATCAGCGCAAACGGCATCACGCAGAGCACCAGTGGGTGCTAACTTCTTTTTGCCGCTTGAGTAGTGTTCAGAAAGCTCACTCTCGCTATATTACTGATTTCTCGGGCTCACCAGCTTAACATTAGCGAGCAAGAAAAAAAACTCAGCTCTGGGTCACTTTGTGGAGTTTTTCGGAACTCCACGCAGAGCGCGGATTGGGGAAAACTCTGTGAACTCTGCAAGCAGAGCAGAATTCTTCACCCACCCCTAGCTCAGAGTTACTCTAAGATGGCCCATGGGCCTTATTATGATCCCCCTGCACAGAGCCGAATGATTTTTTTTTGTACTTGAGGTGTCAAAAGTTCAACATGTAACTTGGAATTTCTCTGGATTAAGGCATGATCTTTAGACAGAACAAGTCGTACACAGAGAAGGGCAATCTCTGCTCACTGTTGCAGAGTTGTTCTGTCTAAAGGTCTAACTTGGGGAAATTCCAGGTTATATGTTTGAACTTTAGGTATTTGAAGTGAGTACCATTATGACAGGCCCCAGGTGTATAGTTTACAGAATCAATAGGCTTTGTCAGTAGGCCACATTTATTCCACAATTACTTAAATGTGGTAATGTTCGCATAGTCTGAATGACAAAGTAAATTATATGAACATCTGAAAAAAGGAAAAGGATAGTGTAAACATTTGAAAGTAAATAGGCAAACGTACTGTTGTAATGAAACAATCATCTAGAGAAGTGTTAATAAATACATGTAGGACTGAAGAAGAAAAGAGCAAGTGTGGCCACAAGATACCACTAAGAACTCAGTTAAGTAGAAGACTTGTTCATAAGCTTCCTTATGTGCCTATCAGTGCAAGTCCATAACATTTCTGCATCTGATTGTGCCCCATCAATGGTAGATTTGGAATATTGTGATGATTTAGAGTATCTATTTGTGGCTCACAGTAATGGAACTAAGAAATATGCCTATTTTATTTGATGCAGGCTTTTTATATGATGCTAACTCAGCATCGCCTAGAATAAGTTGACAACGAAAAACTCACAGCATCAGCCTCATTAGTGTTATTTCTATGAAGGAAGGAGAAAACAAGATCCAGAACTTCCTTTCTATCTAGGCCTGGTACTCTCCCTTAAACCTGTTCTTCAGGTAGCTACAGAAGGCCACTTCTTTAAGTAAGACATTATCGACCTGTAACTATGATGGTTCCTAGCTGGTCTGTTTATGAGCACTTACTTACCCTGCCCCTGTTCCATGCCTCTATTTGTTTTTCTATATACATATCCTAGTTCAAAATACATGCAGTCATATGTACAGGCATACACCCACCACAAAGGAAGCAAACATTGACAATGTCAATTTTCAGCTATGGTGCAGTGAAATGGATTTTAGCGAGTATCACAAACCTAATAAAACAGGTAGGGACTGGGCAGAGATAGTGCAGTTTTCTTTAGCATAACAAACGCTTGAGGACAGGAAGAGGCAGAAGCAGTTAGAAGTTATCCCAATTTAGCCCAAATAGGCCTCTTCAGTCTGGTGTAGCTGGGTTCCAGTGGCACAGTGAGCCAGTGACCCATCTCTTGACATACTCTTTGCTATTTAGGGTATTACATCAAACACACAAAAGGTGATAGTAGGAATTCCTGCAATAGGTTTAATCAGTGGCAATCACTTGGGAAAGGATTTCAACTCATAACTCTTTTGCTCACCATGTCACCTCAGATTAGACACAGTCAAAGGCAAATTCGTTTTTGACCTGTTGCAATAGGTACAGTCCAGCCTTAATTGCCAAGCAAGGTCCTCTGTTAACTGAAACAAAAGTAACCTAAGATTGGTTTTGGCCTGAGTGGGCCTTTTTAGTTGCCAATCTGCATTTTTTGTGATCCCTTCTGGAGGGGCCCTTGCAGGGCAGTTCTGGATGGGCAGTTGTCATGAGAAGCAGGGGTAGTACAGATTTGTATAATGCAGGTCTTTGTCTAAAGTGGCACAGTGGGTGAAAAACGATAGGTTGTAATGCTACCTCGAGCGATTGCCAGTGGTTAGACTGTTTGTGTGACTGATATTAATTTATTGTCTGGTTAGAAGGGCATGGGTTAAGAGAGTGGACTAAAACGGAAGTGCTTTTGTGTCATATGTAGCGATGTACACTCCTCATGTTGCTCATATTATGTAACTGAAGCCACGAATAATCATTCACATGGAACTCATTTAGTAATTGTATGTAATAAAGCAGAAAGTTCTGCTTAGAAATTAATCAGTGGGGAAACATTTCTAGTAAGACAATGTGCATACCGTCAGGTGTTAACCTATTGTAAAAATAATGTTAGCAAAGCAACCATAACATATAATCAGTCAACAATAAGAAAATGTATTGTTCACAAAAGATACACAAAAGGAACCAAAACATTCACCATTGGTGAGTAAAGTAATAGTGGAAAGTACACCCCAAGTGAAGCAAACCTAAACCAAAACAGAAAGAAGAGTGTCTGGTAATGTAAACAAGCATTTGCAATGCAATGGGTCTTGCATTTGCTTGAGTTAGAGCTAATAGCGTTGTAAACTCCCAACCGGACTTTTCTTGCCACATAAATTGAAAATGAAAAGTAAAACAGTTTCACATATGCGAGCCAATGGCCGCCATGAGCGTGAAGGAGGCACACAAAAGGAAAAAGAAGTTTGCTCTCAGTCCAACATATCGGCAAAAATGCAATTAGCCATGTAATAGGTCGATATCTAAACCGGTAACCAAACTGCTCCAAGGAGGGACAAACGTAAAGCATTTACCAATGATAACAAAGAATTTTTGAAGGGCAAGCCCATCAACGAGCAATAGTGACGGGCGTGAGGTGGGCGTGGTTAAAAGCCCTAAGAGATAACAACACATCGGAAAAGTAGTGCTTGCGCGCTGCTATGCTGCACCTAAAAATAGCTATGAAGGTGCCTTGTGCCTAAATGGGCCTGGATTCTAGGCAAGCACTGAGGATGATCCTACTTGACAATTCCAAAGAAGACAGCAAAGAAGAGTCTGTACACACAGATTCCTGCTTGTTCGAAGGGCTACTGAACTTATGTTGCATTACAGGGCCAAATCATGTTACAACGTTGACTAAATTATACAGCTGGAAAAGACAAATTATGCGGCATAATGTGCCACATCCTTTAGCAATTTGCGAGCAATCAACCTTTGTATAGTGTCTAATATTATACAGAACCACGAGCAACGCTTACTTTGTTTTTGACACATCAGAGTTAAAAAAAAAAATCCGCAAATTATGCAGCATATGGATTGTTTCAGTGCAACATTTCCACAATCGGATGGAAAATTAGGCAGAATTGCATAAATCTAATGCCTCTGTTTGTACCACATTAAATTCAGATAAAGGTCTTGTCTGACAACTTCTGACAACTGTAGTGATCTGTTGCCACTGTTATCCACATAAATGTTGTTGCTCCTTTCTTTTGCAGTGCCCCGTGCTCTGAGAATGCAGAGAAAGCTGATCACGGTGGCTACCACTCAAAGGGCAAACTCATTTCTCACGACATTGCTGGTTGGCAGGAATGATGCCAACAGTGGAGCAGACGATGTCTTAACTGCGCTGTATTTCAGTCTTTATTCAACGGTGAGAAGGTGTAACATGGCAATTGTGAGCTGTTTCAGATCCGATCGGCCACAACATCTACCTTTTCCACTGTTACCATCATTGCTGTGGCAACATGCACTAAAACAACTTTCTGCCAGAATGTCCACAGCAAAATCGCAATAGGCATCTATAGTTTCCGATACCTGGAAATTTAATGTTCATTATTTTTAAAACCTTTTTTAAAATTAACCCATAAGGGGGACTGCATTAAGATAGCTTATATGGAAAGAGACCTTGGCCCATATTTATACTTTTTTGCGCAGCATTTGCGTAATTTCTTTGACGCAAAAGCAGCGGAAACTTACAAAATACAATTATATCTTGTACGTTTGCACCTCTTTTGCGTTGAAAAATGATGCTAAGGCGGTGCAAAAAAAGTATAAATATGGGCCCTTGTGTCTGAAAATGTAAACTCTGAGAGGCAGAAATATTCACAGTGAATCTGACCATATTGATAACAGATTTATAGCACATCAATGCTATAGTCATAGAAGGAAAAAAATTACAGCTGAATTCGCAAGGCGTGAGACAAAAATCATCGGGCAATTTAGGAGCATCCCCATGCTTCGATTCTCGAAACACAGCATCATGCCACACATTGTAATTCGCAGATACAGGTGGGTTATATCCACCTTCATCAACCATGTGAGAAATTCATAGGCAATACAAGCAACAGGTAGAGGAAATCCGAATGTAGAAACATGTTGGAGATATTCAAGTAAGAAAAGCATAGTTACTGTTGCATCAAAAAGGCTATAACCTAGCAGCACTTGAGCGACCCAGACCAGAAAATGAAAAAAATGCTTTAGCACTCTCAGCAATATAATAAAAAAATCACTTATTAAAGCAGTCTCCCACACAGATCTACAAAAATAACGCACACATACATAGCACAATCTCCCAGCTTACAAATATGATAGCAACAGC
Organism: Pleurodeles waltl; assembly: GCF_031143425.1. NCBI lineage: Eukaryota > Metazoa > Chordata > Amphibia > Caudata > Salamandridae > Pleurodeles > Pleurodeles waltl. The sequence goes on along the minus strand of NC_090442.1, from coordinate 935,857,099 downwards.
CACAACCGCCCCTAGAACAGGACACCTGGGTTTTGAAGGAGAGCAAAGTTGCAGCTCATGCCTAAATATACACATTGTAAGACCAATATAGCCAGGAAACTGTTGTGCTAAATAGGAACAGGACAGAATTTAGGGCCTGATTTATACTTTTTTAGCGCTGCATTTGCGTCATTTTGTTATGTAAAAGTGGCACAAACATACAAAATTCAATTCTATTTTTTACGTTTATTCCGCTTTTGCGTCAAAAAATGATGCAAAGGCGGCGCTTAAAAGGTATAAATCAGGCCCTTAGTGCACCCTGAAATACACGACAAACAGGAGGAGCCATAAGCCCACCACTGTAACAGAAAACCTTTAAGTTGCCACAAAACTCGAAAGTATTGAATTTGGACAAACCTGGCAGCTTTTAAAATGAACCGAGCCTAGGTTGTAAAAGTAGAACAAACATTGTAACAGATAAAGCCCTCTTATAGTACAAACATACCAAGAGCATCAAGTTCCAAGGTCCAGAAAATATGTCAAAGAAACAGCAGCCACAACCACTCCTGCCATATTCTTAAATAAGTGGTTTCATGGTAATAATCTAGAACAGGCATTTGCAATGCAGTGGGTCTCGGGTTTGCTCGCATTAAAGCTATTAGCGTTGTAAATTCCTAACTGGACTTTTCTTGCCAGACAAACTGAAAATAAAAAATAAAACAGTTGACATAAGTGAGCAGTTCAAAGAGCCAACGTGAGCGCGAAGAGAGAGACAAAAGGAAAAAGAAGTTTGCTCACAGTCAAAGTTATTGACAAAAGTGCAATTATCCATGTAACAGGGCCACTGTACGAGGCAGTAAAAAAAAAGCCCTAAGGAGGGACAAACATAAAGTAGTTACCAACGAAAACAAAGGATTTTTGAAAGGCAAGCCCATGAGCGAGTGATGGTGATGGGTGGGCATGGTTAAAAGCCCAGATACATACCAGCATGTCAGAAAAGCAGCACTTGCGCGTTGCTATGCTTGACCAAAAAAATGGTTGTTATACTGGTAGAGGTTGTTCAGCCAGCCTCAATTGTTTGAATACTGATAGTCACACAGAGTAATTCAGGGTAGTTCCCAATGTTGAATGACCAAGAAAGATCTGTCTTTTAAGTGTCAATGGCATATCAACCCTTTCGGGGGATTCCAGGGTATCACCAGGACATATAGTGACCTGGGGGATTGAGAAGAAAAAAAGATATATAAGGTAACTATGCAGGACAATATCAAAAAACATATGGGGGAGATGGGAAAATTAAATACGTACTGTTTGCCAAAGCAAATTGGTCTAGGAAACACGTAGTCACAGTAAACACTTGTCTGCCACTACAGGAGTTCCAGCAGGTAACCTGTGGGGAAAGGGGCAGCGTTAAGAGGGAAGGGGCTCAGGAGTAGCCGAGGCAGCTTCCATAAAAATTGTTTTCAAGTAATAGAGGCTGCTTACCAAGAAATGATAAGGATGCCATGCCAGCGATGTGTTGAGTAGTTGGAAAATGCCGATTATCACGGAATAGCAAAGATACCATGCCACCAGTGTGTATAATTCTAGTTTGCAATTATAAGAAATACTCATGGAATGGCTGGGGTATTGTGGAGGTCAAAAGGATTAAAAAGGAACAATTGTGAGAATAGCAAAATAAAATTAGTGAGTACCAAGTAATGACATGTATAGAGGATGCAGAACTTTCTGCTTTATTATATATAATTACTAAATGAGTTACATGTGAATGATTGTTCTTTGCTTCAGTTTTATACCCATGTTCATGTGGACATTTGGGTTGGTCTTTGTTGTTCAGAAAAAGGCGCTCAGATTATGGAACCTCACTTATGCCTGAGGTGAAATGAAATACAGTGACAGATAGTTGTTCATGCACTGATGCCTGCCATACAGCTATTAGGAAATACATTCTGGTTGTTGGTTTGACAAAGTTCAAAGTCATCTCATATTCATACTTCTGAGGACAAGACCATCAATTTATTTGATTATTGTGGTCCTGCCTTATTTGTGAGGAAAGTATCAGGTCTTGACTTCTTGCCTAAATTTCAGGTGATTGGTTTTCTCTTTGTTTCATGGGAAGTATGAAATGCTGGTGATTGTGTAGAAAAAAAGGTTGCACATATGTATTATTTCTTGTTAGGGGCAGTGTGATGAGGTGCTAGTCTATAAGAAATTGTACTATTTAGTGAGTATCTTCAAAGCTTTGTTTGGATGTAAAATGGTCCTGTACTGTGGATAGTCTTATGAGCACCATAAAGTGTTTTAAGGATGGAGTGTCTGCTATAGAGGGCCATCAGTGTGCCTGGGGCACTAATTAGATTCATTCCAATGGATGAAGGTGTAGGAACTGTGCTACTGCATAATTTTGATCTCTTTCAGTTTTCGCTGAAAGAAGACAGGATATCCTAAAGAGAGGTCATTTGTGTAGTCTTGTTGAGACATGACAAGGATGATTGTGGTTTGCAGTTTCTCTGGGAAGCTTAGATTATGGAAGACACATCAAACAATTTACAGGATGTAGAATGTACTTTCTGTGCTTTAGTTTACTTGTGGGATCTGGAAAGAATGGCGTCCATGATCACCCTGAGAATCTTACTTGATTTCAAGTCAATAGTGGGGGGGGGGGGAGGGGGGGTTGAATTCCTGTGGGCAGATGATTTGGGGTTTGTAACTCTTCAATTCCATGCAAGTTAAGACCTCAGTTTTAAAGTACTTAAATTTAAAGTGATTACTCAGCATTTATTCGTCAACTGCTCAGACGCAGCAGTCTTGTCCTGGGTCCATTGTGGTTTTCCAGTTTTACGTTAATTAATATGTCCTCTATTGCTTTAAAGTGTGTGGTGATCACTGTAGATTATAGAAAGGTTTCTGCATTGTGGACTTGATTCAAAAACTGCACTTTGTTTTATGTAACGTGGTACTACAGTAGGGCTACTTACTACAAAATACAGTTGACAAAACTTTGAGTGTGAATCTCTATCTCCATGTCTACTATATTTTCTATGTGAAGATCTACACTCATTTTCTTGCACTTTGCTTTCAGATCTTTCTAATCAGCCCATCCCAAGCATTCTTACCCTTATATTATTGTCTTACATTTTGCTCCAAGATCTTTTAATTTTTCATCCAGTATACTAGAAGGGTATCCAAGAGCCAGGATACAAGATTTTATCTTAGAACATGTATGCATAGTACCTTCTGTATCAGACATGAGTACATAACTCTTGATGTTTTGATGATTCATATATTCGTTGAAGCCTCATACAAGCAGAAAAGGATACCATGTGGATGTTCCTAGGGTAGGTAATACAACTATGGAAAAAAGGAAATGTAATTTTCTACTCACATGACACTCCTTAGCTTTGTAGCTAGTTGTATACTTTATCTAAGCCCCATAAATAGACTGGTACCACCAGTAATTTATAAGATGGTTTGTCTTTGGTGCACACTGGGCTTGTATTATAGCCTTACTCCATAACCTTTTATTAACCACCCCAGCAGGAGTGGTCTTCCTAATGAGCTTATGGTGGTGTTCCTGACATGCATTCCAACAGTTTGCAATCATTCTTCTCTTTCTCTTTTCTATGGTGGAGGATGAATCACTTTGCTTGTGCTCTTAGTATGATTGGTTGAACCTTGGCCTGAGTCTTAACTTCCTGCTCTCAGTTCTTTGCCAGGATTGATCCCCTTGAAACAAGTTTGCATAGTGCAGCCCGCTTCCGTGCTCAGAAACTCACTACCCTTGCAGTGACATGTTGACTGTAGTTTTACCTTTGACCTAATACTGTGCTTCTTTGCCTTTTTGCTAGGTTTGGGCTACATAAATACTATATAAATCCACCAAGACGTGCAATGTCATTAATTTTTTTTCAGGGTGCGAGTCAAGATACCTAGGCCAATATTTATACTCTGTTTGCGCCAGATTTTACGCAAATCCGGCACAAACTTAACTCCATATTTATTCTTTGGTGCTAGACCCATCTAGCATCAAAGTTATGGAGTTTGCGTCATTTTTTGGACGAGGAAACCTACCTTGCAATAATGAGGTGCAAGGTAGGCATTCCCATGCAAAAAATGACTCTAAGGCATTTACGCCTTATTTATCCTCCCGTGCAGAAATGACACACGGGAGGAGGAGGGCCTTAAATAATGGCATTAAGTCTGTTTAGCACCATTATTTAATGCTTGGGTCAGGGCAGGCGTTAGGGGACCTGTGGGCTCACTTCCATGGTCTCTGACCAAAGAAGCAGTCCAAGGTGCCCTTCTCTGCCCCCAGGGACACCTCTTGCCACCCTCACTCACTCCTGGAGGTCACCCATCTACGGTAAGTCCAGGTGAGTATTTTCATTTTTTTTAAAAAGTGGCATAGGAGGGCCTAACTTGGGCCCCCCTACAAGGGACTGTGCCCAATGACCATGCCCAGGGGACAGAAGTCCCCTGGGCATGGCCATTGGGCGGGGGGGCATGACTCCTGTTTTTGCTAAGACAGGAGTCATTTTCATGGGGGTGCGTCAAAAAATGACGCTACTCAGGTTAGAGTCAATAGTTATGACGCTAACCTGACTTGCACCATTCTTTGACGCACAACCCCCATTCTTCCCTACGCCTCCACTGCCCGGTTAGCATCATTTATTTTGACGGTAACCAGGCCGCAGTGCCGGCTAGCGTCATTTCTTAAATATGACGCCTGGCTGGTGCATAGGAATGGCAGTAGCCAGAATTAAGTATAAATATGGGCCCTAATCTTCAGCTGGTACCCTCCAAAAGATTGGAGTGGGTAGGATGCTCTAAAATGTGAAGCCCAAAGCCACAAAGCTCCTGGATGGCACAGCTTACATTTACTCCATTGGCTCATGAATATGTGGGCAAGGGACCATGATAATTTCTCCTCGGATTTTCAGAAATTTAACATGTACTCTGACCGGTAAATAGGGTCTATATGCGCTTGGTGAGCCAGAGATTATTGCATACGTCGGGGTGATTAATTCAGCAATCGATAGTATACAGATTTTTTCATTGTAAAAAGAAATGTCTGCCAGGCAAGAACTGGAGGGATCTGAACATCAAACTTACACTCTGGACGCCTCTAAAACCCACTCTTATTAATTGCTTTTTAAATTTATTGATATTTATAGGTGTAATGTTTCTTTTATTTTAGTTTCAAAACGTATTTTGGAAGTGTTTAGATTTATTGCCCAGAGAGATGAGAGTAATCATTCTGACATTCAAATTACAGTTAAGGTGAGACTATTCCAAAGATCAATATGTTGACGCATGTAGCTTTGCAAAGGGCTCATGTGATTGCCAATGAAATAATTCTGACTGAAAGTGTATAATGGAGAGGGGAACCTGACGTGCTGTACAGTATGCGAGTGCCCCCTCCCTCCCTCGCCATCTCTACGTGCTGTTTCTCGGTCAGCAAATTAAAGATTAGAAGAGCAGGTTGAATATGTATCCCCGGCATAAAAGTGCTGACTCTAGGTGACACAGAAGAACGTTTTCTACATTAGGTGAATGAATAAGTCCCTCAATGCAACAAGAGAGAATTTTAAAACTATTTATGTATTGCTCTTTTATAAACGTAAGTGCAGGACATGGCAACCGGGGGTGTCAGCAAGTGATGGATCAATATATTTTTATGAGTTATGGTTGCTGGAATGGCTGACACTGACAGACTCATGAATCAGGTATGTTTAAGTATTTCTGCTGAGTGTAGATATTGCTGTTTTATTTAAAAGTATTCAATGACAATGGTGCGGTTACAATTGCATCATTGCACCAAGTTCACTGCGACATAGCAGAGAAATTGAAATAAATTTATCAAGCTGTGCTATTTACTATTCTTTGCATCTTGTGAGAGGTCGAAATTTTAACCCTTGTGTGGGCGACAGCCTAGAACAAGCGTTTGCAATGCAACAGGTCTCGCATTTCTCCAAGTTAGAGTTATTAGCAGTTGTAAACTCCCAACCGGACTTTTCTTGCCTCATTAAATGCAAAAAAAGAGCGTGATCGCGCTGCCACAGTTCACTCATGGTGAAACCTATTGGCAAAAGTGCAGTTATCTACATAACTGATAAAAGTGCAATTAACTATGTAACAGGGTCGATGTCATGCAAAGCGCTCGACTTCTGCTAAGCGAGATCACGCTGCGAAAAAAGAGAGAAAGTAGTCCGCAAACCGGACGGAGACAAGTGAGCCCCGTATGTTTTCAGTACTTGATTGCTGCGCTCGAGGAGGGCTAACCAATGGAAAAGGCATGATGCACGCATGCCTTCCACTAATGAAAGCAAGCAGATTTTAAAAGGCAAACCCACGAACCAATGAAAGACACTGACATGACATGGATGGGGCTCCAAGCCCTTTTCTAACTACTACAGCGTCTCGCAAACGATACGAATGCACAAGCGCATGCTAGCGCAGGCTCGACCCTAAAAATAGAATCCCCATTTGTACTTAATTGAGTAATGTTTGTCTGCAAACTAATAAAAGGGAAAGGAAGCTAATGGTAATATGCACCTCCCCAAGGAACAATGAAACATAGTTATTATACTAAACTTTCTCTTAAAACAACGAAAGTACAGGCCTGCTGGTAACTCTTACGCATGTGTCCTTTCACTCAGCAAAGGGGTTCCCATTTATCAAGCCGATATATTGGTCCATGATGAGCTGTACATTACAGTAAGCCCCATTGCCCCTTTTGTCAGCAAACCATAATAAAATAAATACAAAATGGAGGTTGCCTATTTACAGCTGCTGTTAAAGTCCTGACGATTCTGCACAAAGCTTCTGTGTTTTCCAGACAGAATTATTTTAATGTTGCTAAACAGCGGGCAAAAGTAACTAACTATATCCTGAACTATCAGCACTGCAAAAATAAAATGTTTACATCACAAATGCAACATCAATGTTATTTAGTTTTAGTAAATGTTATATTTGCTTTGGCATTAAAACGAATTTACCTAAGTAATAAGCAAAGTGACTGATTTAGTCTCAACAGTACCAGCCCTTTCTTTTTACAACACATTCACAGTAAGGATTATTGGTTTCTTTACATTACGTTTGGCTGCATTGCACTTTTAGTTGTCTGCAGCTAAAATGTATTCGAATAAATACACATGTTTGGTAGATGCTTGTGAAGGGCAAAGAACATTTACAATGGCAACCATATGGAGTTTACAAAAGTTAAGACGATCTGCAATCTTGCTTTTCACCGTTTCCCAGTGAAATTGCAATAATTAGTGGACTACATGCCGAAGCAGACCACCAACCAGACACACCCTTTGATTGTTCCATCTTTTCTCAGGAGGGGGTCGTCTCCATCCTGGAGCACGAGCTCTGAATGCCAAAGAGGTGCGAACAAATTAAGGTGAGGTGAGAATAAATCCCAACACATCTTCCTGCCACATATAAGGCTGAGCGTGTTAAAAATAAAAAGAACTAGACCGACTGGGTCAAAGGTAAATCTTTTTCAAATAGGGAACCCTGTTTAAATAGAAACTGAAATATGTAATTTTCAAAGTCCAAAATATAATGGGCTAGAGTCTATATTATGGGCAAAGATGTTTTCTGAAGGACTAGTGGGGTTGGCACGTAGTAAGTTCCATTGTACATCTAAAAAATTAAACAAGAATAATGGGCCCTATACTAACAGAGTTCAAGCCTTTTAGACACAAAACATAGTATCTACTCCTTTTGCTAACCCAACGTGTAACAAAATGTAAACACCAAAATATGAAACCATTTATTAAAAGGAAGAGATACCACATTTCTATCCCTGAAAGGCGGGAAGGGCTGAGACGCTGTCAGTAAACCGCAAGTCACTGCCACACTGAACCTTTGGTACAGATCACTTACTATGTCCCAACTCTATCAGCCCTTCACAAAACACCTTGCTTGTTTCTTCATGGACTCTACACCAAGATTTTTCACATTTAGTCAGTTATAAAATGGCTTTCTTGTTAAAGAGCTCTTCCCTAATTAATAAGTAGCTATCTTAGACCCAGCGAAACCAGCCTTTTCTATTTAAAACACGATCAGAGCACGCATTATGGGGAGCTTTATATTACGTTTCAAGTACTACACTTTTAGTTGTTTGCAGCACAACCTCATTGAAAAAAAAAAAAACCCACACACGATCGTTTTTTATACCTGCGGATGAGGTGTTATAATGTAACACACAATTATGTATTTGTGCAAAAACAATGATTTACAGCCTTTAACATTGCTTTAGATGGAATATTTTTGCACAAATATTTTGACGTGTGCTAAATGGTAATAGCATTTTAATAGCTGCTGTAAATATCCAACGCACATTAGTAGTGTTTTAAATAAACATTTTGCCCAATCAAAAGTAATAGAAATCCCCACATAAACTAGACAGAGCATGTTTTAAATTGAAAGATCTGGGAGGGCTGGGAAAAATTAAGCTACTTAGCTAATAGGTAAGTGAGTTTAAATGAGAAAGCAAATACATTTTTGTGGAAAGTAATTAATATAGGAAGTACAGATGGGGGCTTCTTCATGGAGTGGACAGAAGAGAGAGGAGGCAAGGAGAGAGGAATGGGGGTTATTCTGCAGCTGGGAAGGTGGGTGAAGAGAGGGACACCTTCACAGAACTGCTGCCGTGAGACATGGCTGTGATGAGAAGCAGGGACAATGACTTACGGAAATGAGAAATAAAACCATGGGAAAACGGCAATAATGAAGCGCGAGGGTGTTTAAAGGTTCAATATACCCTTACATTTTTCATCAAAAGAAAAAAAATACCAGCAAAACAAAGCATATGGGTCACAACATCGGGTCTCGCATTTCTCCGAGTTAGAGCTATTAGCAGTTGTAAACTCCCAACTGGACTTTTCCTGCCACATTAAATGGAAAAAGGAGCGCGACTGCACTGCTACATTTCACTCGTAGTGAAACCTATCGGCAAAAGTGCAATTATCTATGTAACCGGCAAAAGTGCAATTAACTATGTGACAGGGTCGATGTCATGGAAAGCACTCGACTTCTGCCAAGCGAGATCGCGCTGCAAAAAAAGATAAAAAGAAGTCCACAAACCAGACGGAAAACAGCAAGCCTCGCATGTTTTAAGTAGTTGGTCGCTGAGCTCGAGGAGGGCTAACCACCGGAAAAGGCATGACGTATTTGTGCCTTCCAATAATGAAAGCAAGCAGTTTTTAACGGGCAAGCCCATGAACCAATGAAAGACACTGACGTGACATGGACGGGGTTCCAAGCCCTTTTCTAACTACTAAAGCGCCTCGCAAGCGAAATGCCTGCGCAAGCGCATGCAACGCAGGCTCGACCCTAAAAAAGTGATACGAAACCAGTCTCAAAAACTAATTCCTGCCGAGAACCTTTTTATCCTTTTTGCCACTTTTTGTCATTCAGTCATATCGTTATTTTTTAAAACAATCAGTTAGGATATGATATCATTAATTTTAAGTGCATTCAAATTGCACTGAAATCCCCTCCATCTCGGGGGTAATTAGTTTAGCTCTCACCCTTGAAGCACAATACTCTTCAATAGGCGGGGAATGACCTTTCAAGCAGAGCTTCATCTAGGCCCAGATCATGCAGACTTGATGCTCAATGATTTCCACTGACTCCTGAGCATTGATCTATACGCTGACAATCAGCGTAAAAACATGGCTTTGCATCCACTAGCCACTGAAAAAAAAAAAAAAAAACGTTTATTAGTTGGTCTATGCAAGTGCTGGTGTGAGACTTGTGATAAACTGCTTGGCACGGACGTGGTGTTGTGGCATCCTTGTTTAACCCCTTAGCTTCTGGGGCATGCTGAGCCCTTTTTTGGCTATTTGGGGTAGTTCAAGCTTAGACCTTCATAACTTTTTGTCCACATAAGCTATCCAAGCCAAATTTGCGTCCTTGTTTTCCAACATCCTAGAGATTCTAAAGGTAGCCAGAGTTTGTAGGTTCCCCTGGAGGAGACCAAGAAATTAGCCAAAATACATGAAAATGTAGGTTTTTTTTCAAAATGGGAAAAAAGGGCTGTCGAAGAAGGCTTGAGTTTTTTTCCCTGAAAATGGCATCAACAAAGGGTTTGCGATGCTAAAATCACCATTCTCCCAGCTTTCAGGAACAGGCAGACCTGAATAGGAAAACCACGTTTTTCAACACAATTTTGGCATTTTACTGGACATACCCCATTCTTACTATTTTTTGTGCTTTCAGCCTCCTTCCAGTTAGTGACAGAAATGTGTGTGAAACCAATGCTAGATCCCGGAAAGCTAAACATTTTCTGAAAGGTAGACAAAATTCTGAATTCAGCAAGGGGTCATTTGTGTAGGTCCTATAAGGTTTTCCTACAGAAAATAACAGCTGAAATAAAAAAATATTGAAATTGAGGTAAAAAAATAGCAATTTTTCCCCATGTTTTACTCTGTAACTTTTTCCTGCGATGTCAGATTTTTTAAAGCAATATACCGTTACATCTGCTTGACTCTTCTGGTTGCAGGGATATATAGGGCTTGTAGGTTAATCAAGAACCCTAGGTACCCAGAGCCAGTGAATGAGCTGCACCTTGCAATGGGTTTTCATTCTATACCAGGCATACAGCAATTAATTTGCTGAAATATAACGAGTGAAAAATAGGTATCTAGGAAACCTTTGTATTTCCAAAATGGGCACAAGATAAGGTGTTGAGCAGCAGTGGTTCTTTGCACATCTCTGAATTCCGGGGTGCCCATACTAGCATGTGAATTACAGGACATTTCTCAAACAGACATATTTTTGACGAACTGTCTTACATTTGGAAGGAAAAAATGTAGAGAAATACAAGGGGCAATAACACTTGTTCTTCTATTCTGTGTTCCCCCCAGTCTCCCAATAACAATGGTACCTCACTTGCGTGGGTAGGCCTAATGCCAGCGACAGGAAACGCAACATGGACACATCACATTTTTACATTGAAAACTGACATATTTTTTGGAAAGTGCCAACTGTGGATTTTGGCCTCTAGCTAAGCTGGCACCTAAGGAAACCTACCAAACCTGTCCATTTTTTAAAACTAGACGCCTAGGGGAATCCAAGATGTGGGTGACTTGTGGGGCTCTCACCAGGTTCTGTTACCCAGAATTCTTTGCAAACCTCAAAATGTGGCCAAAAAAACACTTTTTCCTCAAATTTCGGTGAGAGAAAGTTCTGGAATCTGAGAGGAGCTACGAATTTCCTTCCACCTAGCGTGCTCCCAAGTCTCCCGATAAAAATGGTACCTCACTTGTGTGGGTAGGCCTAGTGCCCGTGACAGGAAATGCCCCAAAACACAACGTGGACACATCAAATTTTTCCAAAGAAAACAGAGCTTTTTTGGGGAAAGTGCCTAGCTGTGGATTTTGGCCTCTAGCTCTGCCGGCACCCAAGGAAACCTACCAAACCTGTGCATTTCTGAAAACTAGGCACCTAGGGGAATCCGAGATGGGGTGACTTGTGGGTCTCTCACCAGGTTTTGTTACCCAGAATCCTTTGCAAACCTCAACATTTGGCCAAAAAAACACTTGTTCTTCACATTTCGGTGACAGAAAGCTCTGGAATCTGAGAGGAGCCACACATTTTCTCCCACCCAGCATTCCACCAAGTCTTCCAATAAAAATGGTACCTCACTTGTGTGGGTAGGCCTGGGGCCCGCAACAGGAGATTCCCCGAAACACAACATGGACACATTACATTTTCCCAAAGAAAACAGAGCTGTTTTTTACAAAGTGCCTCACTGTTGATTTTGGCCTCTAGCTCAGCCAGCACCTAGAGAAACCTACCAAACCTGTGCTTTTTTTTAAACTAGACACCTAGGGGAATCCAAGATGGGGTGACTTGTGGGGCTCTCACCAGGTTCTGTTACCCAGCGTCCTTTGCCAACCTCAAATTTGGCCCAAAAAACACTTTTTCCTCACATTTCGGTGACAGAAAGCTCTGGAATCTGAAAGGAGCCACAAATTTTCTTTCACCCAGCATTCCTCCAAGTCTCCCGATAGAAATGGTACTTCACTTTTGTGGGTAGGCCTAGGGCCCGCAACAGGAAATGCCCCAAAACACAACATGAACACATCACATTTTCCCAAAGAAAACAGAGCTGTTTTTTACAAAGTGCCTCACTGTTGATTTTGGCCTCTAGCTCAGCCGGCACCTAGGGAAACCTACCAAACCTATGCTTTTTTTTAAACTAGACACCTTGGGAATCCAATATGGGGTGACTTCTGGGGGCTGTCACCAGGTTCTGTTACCCAAGATCCTTTGCAAGCCTCAACATTTGGCAAAAAACACTTTTTCCTTACATTTCGGTGATAGAAAGTTCTGGAATCTGAGAGAAGCCACAAATTTCCTTCCACCCAGCATTCCCACAAGTCTCCTGATAAAAATGGTACCTCACTTATGTGGGTAGGCCTAGTGGCCCCGACAGAAATAGATCAGACAACAGTCTCTGCTGGTCCTTACATGAGAGCAACTGTTGACCCTGGGGTGATCCATTCCTGACGCAGGCACTAGCTACAGACACTCAAGTGGGGTAGCGTTTTTATCAGGACAGGTGGGGAAACACTGGGTTGTAGGAATGTTGTGGATCCCAGCATATTCCCGTAGCTTGTGTAACAGAAATGCAGGAAAAATAGAGTTTTTATTCAACATTTAAGCTTTGTGGGGTATTCTGGGTAAGATAACTTTGGGGAATCCACCCAAGTCACACCTCTGTGGACTCCCCCAGATGTCTAGTTTCCAGAAATGTCTAGGTTTGGTATGTTTCCCTATATGGCCACTGAGCCCAGGACCAAAAACACAGGTGCCCGCCTTCCAAAACCAGTTTGTTTTGTGATAGATGATTTTGATGTCTCCACAATACAATTTGGGCGGTGGAATTTGGGGCTGAACTAAATTGGGGAGCTCCCAAGAGACCACTCTCTCTGTGCTTGCTGCCGCATGCACCTGCTCTCTGGGATGGGCTAACCTGCTGTTGTTCCGCTGCAAAGACTGTGCTTGCGAAGGGACAGCAGGGTTGTCCTCATCACCTCCCTCATAATCACTGGAAGAGTAGTTATCGAATGGGACTCTGACTGAAAAATCACTCCCAGGGTCTGTGCCGTTGCACTATCACTCAGACGCTGTCTCAGTATCTGCTGTCTCAGTCTCTGATCCTACGTCAGAGCTGTCCTCTACATCCAGAGTTAGGGCTTGAGCAGCAGTCATCCAACGAGGTGTCATCTCTGCTACTGGCTAAACTGTCGCTCTAAAACACTAACCTATGGAGACAGTCACAAAATTGCTGGTGGGTGATACCTGCAACAGTGGAGGTCACCTTAACTTCACTTCTTCCCTCAATCAGCATGTTCTCTCAAGCCACTCAAAAAAACAAAAAAGACACACCATAACTTCACCTTGTCACATACCATTCGTCACAGTCTTTAGCGCCTCTTGCGCCCAGTCCAACAATCATTCTTGGTGCTCCCACTCCCATGACCTCCTCCTCGGATTCCCTCACTACTACCTAGCAAAAGTGCCCTTCATCTCTTCATAGCCCACCGCACATACATTTCATTTGCATTATAGCGCAGGTAATGGCTGGGTTTACTAATCCACTCAGCTATTCACATATAATACAGTTTTGATCCTTTCAGTAGGCATATAAACCTTCTGCACACACTTTATGGCATCAAAATTGCCACTAGACAAAAGTCAGATCCTTTTCTATCAGAAACATAATCACAAGACCTTCTTGTCTTTTTTTATTTCTGCCTAAAAGCTACAGTTGAAACGCCTCAGTTGAAGTATGTATATTTCTTTGAAGACGCAAGCTGCAACTGCAAGAGAACTGGTGGTGAATATATATATATATATATATATATATATATATATATATATATATATATATATATATATATATATATATTGCTCAACACTCTCTCCTTACTCCAAAGGGAGGACCAGGACACCTCCATATGCACTTCCAGAGTTTATTCACAGCAAATCAAACAAAATCCAACGCGTTTCGGCAATCAGCCTTGATCACGGATAGAGCAACTTTTCCTCAACTGATTTAAATATCCTAGTTCATTAACATAAAAGAAGGATTAATACGATCTATATTAAAGGTGGCCATCTTGACATGTCTATGTTTTCTTGCAGCTTCATTAGTACAATATATCTATAATGGTTTAACAATTTTCAATAAAATTTTCAATACAATTTACATTCTTCTTCATAATACTTCTCCAGATTACATCAAATTTATGATTATTTCAGAGAGACTTATATAGACATACCCTTAAAGATATAGTACTACCCAAGTGGGTAAGATTACTTTACCATGCTGCTGTTCTGCACCTAATCTTTTTATACATAGCGTTAGCCTTCCTCTCATTCTCAGATCTAATATTGTCCTCATCTTGTATGGATCGAAAAACTAAAAAAAAAAAAAAAAATGTAAAGAAAAGAGAATGTGACTCAACCCACATCAAAATTTGAAAATTGAAATAAATACATCTATAACATACATCGTTCATCCCAAATGTTTACTCAGTTCCTCATTGGAATTCAGCCCCAGAGGGTCCACTGTCTCGAAATCTATAATATAACGTGACTCCATTATCCTCAACATACGCTCTCTGTTGCCCCCACGTTTGCTCTGTTGAACCTGGTCAATAACTACAAATTTTAAGAGGTTCTTGTTTCCTTCTTGGTAACTAGAGAAGTGTTTCGCCATTGGATAATTCTTATCATTGTTTTTAATTTCCCGTCTGTGCTCTAATACACGCTTTTTGGCAGTATGTATCGTGCTTCCAACATATAATTTATTGCAAGGACATATGAGACAATACACACAGTATATCGTCCCACAGCTATAGCCTCCTCTGCTAGTAAACACCTTTTCTCTCCCTGGAATCTTCAACCATTTACAGTTATTGCTCGTCTTGCACGCTTTACACTTCATACAGCACGAAAATCCATTTCCCTGGTTTGCCTTAGAGTCAGTCTCTCTCAATATCTCACTTCTACATAAGTCATCCCTGAGTGACCTACTTCTCCTAAACGTTACTTGAGGTCTTTGTTCTATACATTTGTCCAATAGTGGATCAGTTTGCAGAATATGCCAAATCTTGTTTAATATCTTCCGTACCTCATAGACTGTGTTACTAAATGTTGTTACCAGTCTAATCTTATCCTCACTTCCCTTCTTGTTCTTTTCTGCGCGGTAGAGTAAATTGTCCCTCCTTAATTTTTCCACTTTCCGTCTGGCTTGTTCAATAGTCTTAGTCCCATACCGCTCTCTATGAATCTCTCACACATCTTGTCACATTCTTGGTAAAAATCTGACTCATTGCCACAATTCCTACGAGCTCTTAGTAACTCCCCATAAGGGATACTCTGTATCAGACTCCTAGGATGAGCACTGCGAGCATCCAGTAAACTGTTGCCAGCTGTTTCTTTTCTTTGTAATTTTGAAATCAAACCATCAGGGGTTGCTGTAATTTCCACATCCAAAAATTCCGCATGTCTAGGATGCAAGTGTTGAGTAAGCCTTGAATTATATTCATTTTCATTCAATTTCTGCACAAAATTCATTGCTGACTTCTCATCACCCTTCCAAATTACAAAGATGTCATCTATAAAGCGACACCATAAAATAACATTCTTATCAAATTCTGTCATTGTCTCTGATACCTGTTCCTCCCACCAGCCCATGAATAAATTTGCGTAGCTGGGAGCAAAACATGTACCCATAGCCGTACCCTGCAACTGCTTGTACAATTTGTTGTCAAAGATAAATAAGTTGTTCCTGAGACAGAACTCCATCATGTCACACAACATCTCTGAATGAAAGAACAATGACAATGATCTTGCCCTTAGAAAGTGTCTAGTAGCATTTACCCCTAAATCATGGTCTATGCAGGTATACAGTATAAGCTGGTAACATCCAAAGTTAAAAGGAGATAGTCATCCTCCCACTGGATGCCCTCAATTATCTTCAAAAAATGTGTTGTGTCCTTCAAATAAGATGGTAGCGCCTCGACAAAAGGACGTAGAAAATAGTCTATGTACTTTGACGTATTCTCTAAGAGAGAGCCTATGGCCGAGACTATCGGTCTACCTGGGGGGTTGATCCTATTTTTATGGACCTTGGGTAAAAGATATAATATTGGAATTCTAGGATGATCACATTTAAGGAACAAAAATTCATCCCAATCTATTAAACCTTTATCCCTCCAGTCAACCAACATGCCATAATATTTGTCATTCATCAATTCGATGTCCTCATAACAAATTTGTTGGTAACACTCATCTGAGCTCAACTGCCTTAACCCTTCAGCCACATATTTACTGGCATCCTGGATCACTACATTACCACCCTTGTCGGACTGTCGAATAACATTAGTTCGATCTCTTTTTAAATCTTGGAGAGCTTTCCACTGTGCTTTAGATCAATTCATTTTACCATCACTCCCTTTAAATCTCAATCTCTTTAGCTGTTTGATAACCTCACGTTCAAATACATTAATAGCATCACATTGAATCGCCGGTAAGAATGTAGACTTAGGCTTCAAATTACTGGGACAAGGATCATCTAAAGAAATACCCAATCCCTCCAAATTCAAAATTGCATCCTCGTGTACAGATGTCCCATCATGCAAATCTGCAAGTGTATGTAAAATCTCAATATCTGAAATACACAAGTTGCTATATTCACATCTTGCTTCCTTTTTCTCCATGTTACTAACTTTAGTCTGATACCATTTCTTCATCTTTCACTTGCGAATGAATTTGAAGATATCCATTCTAGTTTGTAAATAATTGAAACACCCTGTTGGGCAAAAGGAAAGGCCCAGGGCCAAGGGGTTCTTTTCGTCCTTGGATAATAACCTATTTGACAAGTTAATAACATCCAAGTCATTTACTTTCAGGCACGGGTAACCACTCCCACCGATCCTGAATTTCCTTCTCCGTCTCCTGTTCTTTGCCTGTCTATTCCTCTTCTTCTTCCTCTGGGCCCACCCCCTCTGCTTCTCTGAAACTGTAAATCTTTGTACTGATCCGTCCGTCCCTGATTCAAAAGTCAAAATAATTTTAAAAAATTGGATCTCTCCATTCCCTTATCCAATGCCACATCCTTAGACAATGTTGTATCTATATAGATAAATATATCTATATTAAGATAGATATATCCACATAGATATTATCTATATATAGGTCTATATATAGATATACAGATCTTTGTATTTTTTTAACAGCTATCTGGTTTCATTGGGGGCCATAGTGGCCCCCAGGGAAACCATACAGCTGTTAACAAAAAATTATTGCCCCCACAGGGGGTCGCCCTGATCACGGGTGACCCCCTGTCCATTTCATTATGTTTTTTTTCTTCTTTTTTTAATTTTTTTTTACACCCCTGGGGGGGGGTGCAGGATTGGGCGTGATCGCAACCCCCCAAGGGTAAACCTACCTTTTTTAAACAAAAATGTGCCCCCGGGGGGGACCGGCCCGTTTGCCGAGGGGCCGACCCCCCCAAAGTGAATTCCTGGTGTCTAGTGGAGTTTTCCTGGCCCTAGATCGCAGCAGCCTTTCAAACGAGGCTCTATTCGGGAAGGCTGTTTGGGGCTGTTTCCCCATCGGAGCAGGAAGCGTCCGCGTGTAACCCAAAACAGCGAAGCTCTCCCTGCCCTACAAGAGTGTTGCACATCGGACACTGACTTATCGGAGTGCCACTCCAGCGGAATAAAGATCAGGTCTAAACAGGGACCAGATGTTACCCTGTGGACAGCAGATGATCTGTAATGTCACCGTCACGGCTGGCACCGACGGAAAATTGAATGGGGAATCCTCTTCATTGGTGTGAAGGTGTAGACTTAGGCATGTTACAGGAACTAGCGAACAACTTGACTAAAGTAGGATGATCGCCCTTATCGAATTAAAGAATCCAAATGACCACACCTGTAGACACTGCACTCTGATAGTGACATATAGCCATGATTGCAGACCGCTAACATAACTGAAATGATGGGTCTCAGCAGTCGCGTGGAGCCCGTTGATGGCTGGGGGCATGGAGCGTGAGAGATCGGCCAACACTAGAAATGAGCCAGAGCAACTCCAAACACATTACCTGAGCACTTGCGCCCCCAACATGACTCTCCGAATGGACATTAAACAACCCTCCAATGGTTCCATTTTTTGTTGTGTTTGAAGGGGAGGAGGTGGCTGTAGACCCGTTAGGCATCAGTCAAGAGGGGTTGATGCAGCTGGGGCTCTTCATGTTTACACAAGGTTCTTGATGTAGAGCCAGGGGGCGTAGAGAGAAGGAGACACGGGTACAAGTGCATAGACCTACCTGGGGCACTAAATTGTCACACAATACTGGACACTAGACAGGGATCCCAGGAACACCATGCAATATATACATCCATATGCACATGGGAACCACAGGGTATAATATATTAACGTGGAATGTGAGGGGTATGGCAACAGCCATCAAGCGTCAGCGGGTACTCAACTGTTGGAAGCAACACAATACCCAAATAGCGATACTCCAAAGACGTACCTCACAGCTGGAGAACTGCAAAACCTCAAAACTAAATGGGGAGGCCAAGCCTATGGCACAACATTGTTGCCGTTTGCCAGGGGGTTACTGATCTGGGTGGCCCTCAAGGTCCCCTATACTGCGGAGTACTTCACCATAGATAAAGAGGGCAGGTACATGTTGGCAGAGCGATTACTGGATGGGGTGGTCCTGGCACTGACCAGCATATACGCTCCCAACTCAAAACACAAAGAATTCCTGACGTCCATCACACCTACGGTCTTTCAGGATCCCTCTGTCCCTTGCATGTGGGGTGGTGATTTTAGGTGTGTCCAGGATGTGGAAAAGGATAGGTCCCCCCCACCTGTTGCACCCAGCAGAATCACCGCACAGGAGCTTAGCTACTGGATGTCAGACAGTGGACTATATGACATGTGGCACTTACAACACCCACAGGAGCGGGAATACTCCTTCTACTCCACAGTACATAGACTGCACACTAGGATAGACTTAATTCTAGGATCGACATATTTGGCACAGGATGTCTTGCAGGCGGAATATTTGGCCAGGACACTATCTGAGCATTGTTTGTTAAGGGCTGGATTTCAATGGGGCAGACCGTGCACGAGCATACCAGTGTGGCCATTGCAGCATGTAATACTCACCGACCCACCATTCCTCCAGCAGATGGCTGACTGTATCGTTAGGTACTTCGAGCATAATAGGAAAACCTCTTTATCGCGAGCCGTGGAGTGGGACGTTCTGAAAGTGGTCGTGCAAGAGCACTGCCTCTCAGCCGCAGGGGGAGCCTGACACGTCTTGACATGTGAACTGCCCGCACTAGAGACAGACCTGCACGGCTTGGAACGTGATATGGCGCAAGGCACCTCGAACACCCGACGAACTCCGTGAATTGCGAGCGCGGTACAAGGAAGTAGACTTACGGTTGCGACTACATGTTTATCAACACTATGGCCCTCAGTACAACATTAACAGTAGTGACCGCCTACCGCCACGGCTATGGCAGCCAACATACCATCGCCGTGGCTACCAGCCGCCCACCCGTATTATGACCGTAGATGGAATTCCGCCAGAAGGCTGGCGGAATACCGTCGACGGTCATGGCGGCGGACGGCAGTAAGGTGGAGCTCCTGTCAGCAGCAGCGCCACGCCAGCAAAACACAGCTGACTGTATCATGAGCAATGATACGGCCTGTCAGTGTTTTGCTGGTGGACGCTGCTGCTGGCAGCAGCGCCGCATCCTGTCGCCTGCCGGCAGCAGTGCCACATCTTGTCTCCTGCCGGAGGACCCCCTGCAAGCAGGTAAGTCAGGTTCTCTGACAGGAGAGGGAGGTGGGTTTGGTGTGTGCACGTGTGGGGGTGTTGTGTGTGTTGGGGGGGGTGTGTGTGTATGTTTTTGTATGTATGCATGAGGGTGTGAGTCGCGTTGAATGAGTGCGTGAATGACTGTGAGTGTACGTGTATGTTGTGTGTTGTGAATGCGTGTGTGCGACAATGTATGTTGGTGTGTGTGGGTATGTATGTGTGCATGCGTGGGTGGATGTGGTTATGCATGTGTGTATGAGTGTGTATGTGTGCACGTGTGGGTGTGTAAATGTGAGGAGGGCAGGATGGGAGGGGGAGGGTTGGGAAGGACTCTGGGAGGAGGGCATGGGAGTCCCCATCAGTGCTAGGGAAGGAATTCCCTGGCACTGATAGTGCCTACAGCCATGGTCTTCGTGGTGGAACGCTTGCCACGAAAACCATGGCAGTAGGCTGGGTCATAATCCCGAGGGTGGGATTGTGACAGCCCCATGGCTGGAGACCTTTGTCTCCAGCCCAGCGGCCATTGCCACCCTGGCAGACAGAGTAGTACATTGGCGGTTTGGCTTGAGCCAAACCGCCAATGTCATAATTTGGGAAAAGGTACCGCAAGCCTGTTGACAGTACCTTTCCCCAAATTACTGCTGACGGCCAGGGTCGTAATGGGGGCCTCTATCTACTGCATGTGGAGGGGGATAAATGTAGCAGGCTATTGGCATGGCTGACTCGCGGTGACCAATGCCATACCTCTATAGGAGCTATCAGATTGGAGTCTGGAGTAGTGGTCAACTCCCAGGCATCTATCATTGATGCCTTTCGGGACTATTATCATATAGTATATGCAGAGGGTTCTGCGCCCACTTTGGCTCAATTAGAGAGCTTCTTCACTAATCTTCCTTTGATCGAACGTACCCCCCTACAAAAGATGGAGCTCGATGAGCCCATCGACACAGAAGAGATCTGGTCTGCACTGCACCAACCAGCCCACAACAAAGCGCCTGTAACTGATGGATTGCCAGCTGTGTACTACTCTGCTTTCTCTACTCACTGAGCCAGGCCACTCTTGGTAGTGTTGCACAAAGTGAAACAGCAGGGTAGTCTCACAGACACTCAACATGAGGCACTCATAGTGGTTCTACCTAAACTAGGCCGTGATCCGCAAGATGTGCGCTCATACAGAGCCCTCTTGCTGCTAAACTTAGGCTGCAAGTTACTGGGCAATGTGCTAGCCAATCACTTACTCGCTCTTATTGGCCACTTGATTCATGAAGACCAATCGGGCTTCATCCCCGGGCAGAACACATTCCTGAATATTAGAAGGCTCCTACGCCTACTGAACGGAGCCCCTAATGAGGAGCACGACAGAGTAGCAGTGTCATTGGACACTTAAAAGGCCTTTGACACTCTTGGATGGTCCTTTCTAAAGGAGACATTGTGACACATGGGTTTTGGTTCAGGTTTCATGTACTAGTGTAGTATAATGTGCTCTGATCCCACAGCCCGCGTGAAAACAGGCCGGTTACATGCAGAGCAGTGGGGGAACCTGGATTAGGTATCCTCTACATCATTTCACTTTATGCAGATGACGTATTAATATACCTGCGCAAGTGTACGTCCACACTACCGGAAGGTATTCAACTATTGGATCTCAAGGAAGGCGATCTAGGATGGGCAGTAGGCTCGATTCGTGGATCATTGCCTTTCTAGGGATCACACCCACTGTCATCTTTAGGGTGAGTGGTGATCGCAAAGATGATAATACTCACCAGACTGTTAAATTACTTTGCAGCGCTTCCACTGGTGCTGTCCGTTCATCTTTCTGTCTACTTACTGGTCTGATGCTTGAATTAATATGGGGGAAAAACTGACTCACCGTAGCTACCACACATAAACAGCCCGAAGAGGTGGTACTAGGCATGCCTAATTATGAGCTATACTATGCAGCAACGCAGTTACAATGGCCGCTTCTCTGACTTCGTGCAACTCCTACAGCGGAGAAGATAATGGTACAGCACAGACTAGGTGGGATGGACGTGTCGACATGGCTGACAGACCATACATGCCCTCCCGTGAACAGCAACAACCTGATGGACACAGCACGACCATGCTGGCGTAGATTCACATGAAATGAGAACCCAACACCACCTTATTCCCCCAGGATCCCGCTGCTGGGCATGCAGGGTGCTAGGGCTATGAACACACACCACAAACTGGGGCAGTGGTTTGTGGCCAGCCTAAATACGGTTGGGGACTTTTGTAGAGATGACTCACTTATGACATACACAGACATAGAAAACACCTATAATATAGGCCCAGGATGACTCCTAACATATTGCGCCATGAGACAGCTCATACATAACACGGAGCCCCCAATATCACCTCTACTTCACTTAATATTGTCAAGTCCGGGACAGACAAAAGTGGTATCCTTGTTGTACAGCACACTCCTGGGGAGTAGTGGCAGGGTCCAGGCGGGAGCCAGAACCACGTGGGAGTAGGCTCTATCCTATTCACTGTTTCAACCTGATTGGACCAGAGCACTCTAACAAGTAAAGTGTGTGTCCTGAAACCCCAGATTCCGTTTCACTCAATTTAATTTCTTGCATCAAGCCTATCTGTCCCCAAACCACTTCGCTTCGCCACATGTTCCCACATTCGCCCCATGAATGCCCACATTGTGGAGATCAGGAAGCGACCTTCCACCACATGGTGTGGACATGTCCGTCCATACAAAGGGCCTGGCACAAAATTGTTACACTAATGGAGGAACTGACGAACCACCTGCTGCACCCCACCCCAGAACCCTGCCTACTATGCATTTGCCCCAAAACTAAGGGTGACAAACAGCTACATAGGTTCATAGATCCGGCCTTAACCCTATTCAAACACCTCATAGCACCGAAATGGAAGGCACCAACTACTCTAGATGTCAATAAATGGCTGAGAGGAGTATTACAGTGGCCTGGGGCCGAGGCACAGGTGCTTCGCTCACTCAGTGACAGGGGTGTGGTTGTGGTGGGACGTGGGAATTGGGTCACCTACATAGTCCGGATTGAAGCCAAAAATGACTTACACCCCCCTGAATCATAATACACACCGTTAATACACAGAAGACCCAGCTGTTAGACCTCACTGCCTTAGGGTGGTCATCCCTCAACTTTTTGCTTGCCTCCCTCCACTTTTCTGACACTGTTTTTGCTGGTTTTAGGACTCTGAGTACTTTACCACTGCTAACCAGTGTTAAAGTGCATATACTCTCTCCCTCAAACATGGTAACATTGGTTAATTCCCAATTGGCATATTTGATTTACATGTAAGTCCCTTATAAAGTGCACTGCATGTGCCCAGGGTCTGTAAATTGATTGCTACGAGTGGGCCTGCAGCACTGGTTGTGCCACCCACATAAGTAGCCCCTTAACAATGTCTCAGGCCTCCTATTGCAAGACCTGTGTGCGCAGTTTCACTTCCACTTCCACTTGGCATTTAAAAGTACTTGCCAGCCCTAAACTCCTCTTTTTCTAAACATCAGTCACCCCTAAGGTAGGCCCTAGATAACCCATAGGGCAGGTACCATGTAGGTAAAAGTCAGGACATATACATGTGTGTTTTATTTGTCCTGGTAGTGAAAAACGTCGACATTTGTTTTTCAGTACTGTGAGGCCTGCTCCTTTCATGGGATAGCATTAGGGCGACCCTCATACACTGTTTGAGTGGTAGATTCTGATCAGAAAGGGATAACAGGTCATATTTAGTATGGCTAGAATGGTAGTAAAACATCCTGCTTCTTGGTGGGGTTGGATTTTATATCACTATTTTGGAAATGCCACTTTTAGAAAGTAAGCATTTCTCTGCATCTGTGCCTTACATCCTGTCTCCTATTAATGTCTGGGATGGTTGACAGCTTCTTTGTGCATTTAACCCAGACAACCATAAACACAGGATACTCAGTCACAACTGCACTCATCTACATACTGAATGGGTCTTCCTGGGCTGGAAGGGTGGAGGGCCTGACACTTACATTCCAAAGACTAGTGACCTACCCTTACACAATAGACTGCCAAATCCCCTACTGGGACCCTGGCAGACAGACCTGCGCTGAAAGGGGACCTTGTGCACTTCAAAACCACTCTTTGAAGTATTCCCCACTTCAAACAAATTTTTTGATTTATAAACTGGGTCCTTGACCCCAACAAATCATACACTTCTGGACCTGAACTTGCAACCTGTCAAGAGGAACTGCCTGGCTGCCCAAAGGACTCATCTGGACTGCTTTGCTGAGAAGGACTGCTGTCCTACTGTTTGCCTGCTGCCTTGTTGTCCTCTGACTTTGTTGAGAAGTGCTCTCCAAGGGCTTGGATTGAGCATGCCTCCAGTTTTCCGAAGTCTCAGGGCCAAAAAAAATTCATCTCTTCAGGAAACTCCATGAGTGCTGAAAATTGACGCAAGGCCTGCTGGAAATAACGCACAGCCGTTTTGCAACCGAGAAATCGCTGCACAGCTGAGCTGGAACGACGCAGCCCGACACCCTGAGTGAAGAATTGATGCAGCGTCTGCCTTACGACCCGAAATTCAATGCACAGCCCTACCAGATCAACGCACAACCGAACAGGAACAATGCAGCCCGACTTCCCGACGCAGCGCATGCCGTGCAACAGAAAATTCGATGCTTAGCCATACCGGATCGCCGCAACACCTGTTACTTCATCCCGCACGACCAGGATTTTCCGCATCGTCCCAGGGTGTCAAAAAGATCCCCCCATCGCAGTGAGGAACCAAGACGGTGCACCGGAAATCAACGCAATGCCCCTTGCAGCGTGGAAAGAAACAATGCATTGTCTGTGCTGTGCCGGAAATTCCAACCCACACTCTTTTTTTCCACGCATCTCCTCCCCTGTGGTCTCCATGCATGTTACTTTTGACATAAACCAGGTACTTTGTGCAAACAAGAGACAGTTTTAAGTTTTAAGACTATTTTTAATCTTGCAAAGGTAATATCTCAACTTGTGTTTATTGAATCTTTATTGTTTTGACTTTAATTTAGCCAAATAAATATCATATATTTTTCTAAAACTTTGTAGTGTATTTTTGTGGTGTTTTCACTGTGTTGCTGTATGATTTTTTTCACAAATACTTTACACATTGCCCTCTAATTTAAGCCTGACTGTTCAGGTCAAGCTACAAGAGGCTGGGCACGGGATCATTTGGATTGTGTTTGACTTACCCTGACTAGGATTGTGGTCTCTAATTGGACAAGGGTGTATACCTCTGCCAACTAGAGACCCCGTTTCTAACACCGGCGCTTCAGCAATACACTACAGGAGCATGCCCTGCCACAAGTGGCAAACACACTGGTTGCGCGTACCCCCACTGCCCCAACAGGGATAATTATATCACGCACAGAGGCACAATCTACCATGTTGCATGGTGCTCCGGATAGCACAGTCAACTACCGCATACACACCCAGGCACCAGGTCAGGAAGTGAGCGGAAATGGATCATCAAGTTTACACACAGAATGCAGATTTTGATTCTCAATTTCTACTTATAGGCAGCACTATGATAAAAGAAGAAAATAAATTTGCACATGTTTTTGATAGTGTTGACAGAGAAATATTACTTGTTTTTATCAGACCACATGGAAACCTGGACTTCCACCCTTCCTCTATGAATATAGGTTATTATGCACCTACATGAATAATGCACTCCCAGTGTTCTGCAACAGTTGAAAATGTTGTAATGATTAAAAAAACTTTTTTTTTAAAGCATTAAGGTAATGTGTGTCAGTGATCTTGTTCCTCTCTTTTTTTATGGTTTACTTAATGTTACATTCCCCAATACAGTTCACTGTTTCATCCTGCTGTGTTTCTATATTTTTTGGTGCATTGTATTACTCTTCAATAGTGCATACTTTGACGTTGCCAGGTGTTTATGAAGGGCTTTGATTGAGCTCGCCTGCGCTGAGGCTGAAGCCAGCACAGCACAGTGCCTTTCACTGGATTGGCACTTTCCAGAGCACAGAGAACAATGGTCATGTATTCCAAATACAATTGAAATTCAGTGTAAATGTGTACAAAGGTTGTGCAAAGAAGTCAAAATATTTAGAAGGTGAAAGCAAAAGGAAACAAAGTACTTACATGTGATTGAGTGCAGTGTATGTTTGGGATGGTAAAATGAGGGATCTGAGAGGGATTGCATTCAGAAGAGTGAAAAGAGGGTGCTGAATAGGAAAGAAAGGAGGTTGGAAATGTGCAGATGGATCAGATGCCAGAGAAAAAGGGCATACATATCTAACATAAAGCAGACACAACTGAAGGCCATACTCCTTCCACCGGCCTCTATAATATTTAATTTATAGTCTCATAATTTCAGAATTAAAGCATTTCTAATGTTAATTATTTATAGCAAATCGTTGTTTCTCAATTATCTTAAACAGCTAACAATTGACATAGCCAATAGGACTGACAGGTTTTAGGTGTATGTCAGTTGTTGTGTTATATTTCTAGATGCAATAACATCTCAGAGAGAAACCAAAATACAGGTCGGGTGGCACACTAAGGGAATCATAGAACCTTATTTTACATGTCCCTTTGAGAGAGCCCCCACTTTTTCCATCCCATTTAAAGACCTGTTTGCACATATTTCTGTATGACTGATTGCAGCCAGCAGCTGTGGGTGCTTCCCGATTCCTAGTTAGAACGTTTTCTTCCATAGTTGATGCCACATTTAGTGAAAGACACTAGGCAAGCACACACTTTAAAGGGCCTGGTGGTGTTGCGCTGTACAATTTACACATTAAAATAACTGTTGAACTTATTATTGCAGTAAGATAATATGTTTAATATTTCAAGGCTATGCATTTGCACTGCTTTATAAGCCTTGCTTTCTCACTAAATTCATTTGCTTTCAAATGCACAATTTGTCCATCTTCTTTCAATTTTTTCTTTCGAGAAGGACCTGCCCTGGCCCCCACGTTTGTCCATTAGGCTTGCTCGCTTCGCTCGCTACATAAAAGTCATACCCAACTGTTAGAAATGGGGTTTTTGGTTGGCAGTCAGGTTACCCTCTGTCCAAGCAAGAACCCTCACTCTAGTCACGGTAAGTCACACACAATCCAAATTATTCTGTGCCCACCCTCTGGTAGCTTGGCACAAGCAGTCAGGCTTAACTTAGAAGGCAATGTGTAAAGTATTTGTGCAATAAATCATACAATAACACCATATAGCACAACAAAAATACACCACACAGTGTTTAGAAAAATATAGAATATTTATCTGGAAATTTGTAGATCAACACAATAAAAGATGCAATAAGAATTTGTAGAAATATCACTGAAAAGTGATATAAAGTGTATTAAGTCTTTAAAAAGCAAACAAAGAGGGTCATTCCGACCCTGGCGGTAAAATCCGCCAGGGCCGGGGACCGCGGATGCACCGCCAACAGGCTGGCGGTGCATCCCTGGGCATTCTGACCGCGGCGGTACAGCCGCGGTCAGAAACGGGAAACCGGCGGTGTACCGCCGGTTTCCCGCTGCCCTGGGGAATCCTCCACGGCGGCGCAGCTTGCTGCGCCGCCATGGGGATTCCGACCCCCTTACCGCCATCCTGTTCCTGGTGGTTTTGGCCGCCAGGAACAGGATGGCGGTAAGGGGTGTCGTGGGGCCCCTGGGGGCCCCTGCAGTGCCCATGCCAATGGCATGGGCACTGCAGGGGCCCCCTAACAGGGCCCCACAAAGATTTTCAGTGTCTGCTTTGCAGACACTGAAAATCGCGACGGGTGCCACTGCACCCGTCGCACCCTTTCCACTCCGCCGGCTCCATTCGGAGCCGGCATCCTCGTGGAAGGGGGTTTCCCGCTGGACGGGCGGGCGGCCTTCTGGCGGTCGCCCGCCCGCCCAGCAGGAAACTCAGAATAACCGCGGCGGTCTTCTGACCGCGCAGCGGTATTCTGGCGGCTCCCGCCGGCCCTGCAGTTACTGCGGCCGGCGGGAGTCAGAATGACCCCCAAAGTCTCTTTCAAGCACAAAGTACCTGGTTTGGAGTGGAAAATCTCCGCAGAGGGCCGCAGAGGAGGAGATGCGTGGAAAACTGGTGTGTGCGTCGGTTTTGCCCCTTCACACACAGACTTGCGTCATTATTTTTCACGCGGGGAGACGTGCGTTGTTCTGCGGGAAGAAAAATGGGGTGTGCGTCTGTTTCACCCCTTCACACACGGACTTGCATCGTTATTTTTCACTCGGGGAAGACGTGCGTCGTTTTCCGGCACACGGGCCGACTCCTTCTATGGTTCGCGGGATTACCAGATGTCCCAGGGTCTGTGCGTGGATTCCTGGGCTTGTTATCTGGCTGCGCGTCATTCCGGGAGGCTGTGCATGGAATTTTCTTTCTCACGGCAGGAGTAGCGTCGATTTCCTCTCTGGAAGCCGGGCGGCGTTGTCCATGCGAGGCCGTGCGTCGAAGTTCCGGTCGCCCGTAGGCGTCGCGTCGGCGTGAGGCGAATTTCTCACCGCGGAGCAAGCTGTGCGTCGAATTTTTCGGCGCACGAGGAGTCCAAATGAAGAAGAGAAGTCTTTTTGGTCCTGAGACTTCAGGGAACAGGAGGCAAGCTCTATCCAAGCCCTTGGAGAGCACTTTGGCAGCCAGACAAGAGTTCAGCAAGGCAGCAGGCCTACAGCAAGGCAGCAGTCCTTTGTAGAAAGCAGACAGGTGAGTCCTTTGAGCAGCCAGGCAGTTCTTCTTGGCAGGATGCAGGTTCTGGGTCAGGTTACTTCTCCAGCAAGTGTCTGAGGTGGTAGGGCAGAGGCCCTGTTTTATACCCAAATGTGCCTTTGAAGTGGGGGAGACTTCAAAGAGTGGCTAAGAAGTGCACCAGGTCCCCTTTCAGTTCAATCCTGTCTGCCAGTTTCCCAGTAGGGGGTGTGGCAGTCCTTTGTGTAAGGGCAGGCCCTCCACCCTCCCAGCCCAGGAAGACCCATTCAAAATGCAGATGTATGCAAGTGAGGCTGAGTACCCTGTGTTTGGGGTGTGTCTGAGTGAATGCGCAAGGAGCTGTCAACTATACCTAGCCAGACGTGGATTGTAAGGCACAGAAAGATTTAAGTGCAAAGAAATGCTCACTTTCTAAAAGTGGCATTTCTAGAATAGTAATATTAAATCCGACTTCACCAGTCAGCAGGATTTTGTATTACCATTCTGGCCATACTAAATATGACCTTCCTGCTCCTTTCAGATCAGAAGCTGCCACCTCAACAATGTATGAGGGCAGCCCCAATGTTAGCCTATGAAGGGAGCAGGCCTCACAGTAGTGTAAAAACGAATTTAGGAGTTTTACACTACCAGGGCCTATAAACTACACAGGTACATGTCCTGCCTTTTACCCACACAGCACCCTGCTCTGGGGGTTACCTAGGGCACACATTAGGGGTGACTTATATGTAGAAAAAGGGGAGTTTTAGGCTTGGCAAGTACTTTTAAATGCCATGTCGAAGCGGCAGTGAAACTGCACACACAGGCCTTGCAATGACAAGCCTGAGACAAGGGGAAGTGGCTACTTCAGTGGGTCGCACAACCAGTGCTGCAGGCCCACTAGTAGCATTTAATCTACAGGCCCTAGGCACATACAGTGCACATTACTAGGGACTTATAGGTAAATTAAATAGTCCAATTGGGTATGATCCAATGTTACCATGTTTAAAGGGAGAGAGCATATGCACTTTAGTACTGGTTAGCAGTGGTAAAGTGCGCAGAGTCTAGAAACCAGCAAAAATGAGGTCAGAAAAAGAGAAGGAGGAAGGCAAAAAGTCTGGGGATAACCCTGCAGAAGGGCCATTTCAAACACCAACCTTTATGCCCTATCACTTTCAAATGTCCTCAGCCACCACTGAACTGGAATATTAACATTTTACAACACATTTGTACCTTAACCCTACATGTAAACAAGCTGACCCTGCACACAAAAACTAACATTGACATTGTATACATGGACTGTTTAGTCAATCATAACTTAGTATTAATTTTATAAAAAGCTGCTTTGTTCTGAACCGACCCCATTTATATCACTTAATGTATGAAACTTTGGCATGGTTTTTTCTCTTGCTTGTCTTTTTGCCTGAATAGTCAGCCTGTGACAATATCTTTCCATGCTCCCTCCTCCCCAGTGCACACTTACATATCTAAAAAAAAGGTACAGACTGTCTGCACGTAGAAACGTGTGAAGTTTTAAAATGAATGTGTTGGAGACAGAGTTTTTCTTCTCACGCCCAAAGCATATAAAATCAATGGTTTATTAAAATTATCTCGAATACAGGCAATTAAAATTCTACATTTAAAATTACAAGCAAGGACTTCTTGCCAGCTTTTTTCCGTTTGTCGCAAACCAGTTGTAAGCTTTCTTTTAAATATTCACTTTTATTCTGTGGGCTCTTTACTGCTTATCGTTTATGTTAATTAAACACATGATGGAATACTTGTACAGATTACCTGCAAAGAGTAGCAAATAATTCAAGTCAACACGATCCCATTCTCATAATACACACTCTCTGAACATGTGCCCTATTATTAGTAATTTTGGTGTGATATACAAATATATTTATAATGTGCAGACAAACATCAGCAGCAGATATATTTTAGATAATTTCTCCAGCCTACCATTCAAACATCCCACCACACCACACCACACCAGCCCTCCGTTCAAGAAACCCTGTCTGTTATCTCACTGTTCATGGAAGCTTTCCAAGTTTAAAAGGGGTTGGAGTTTCCGATAACATGGATCAAAGCTAGGCTTCTTCAAGCTCGATCACCAGTTTTTTTATTTTACTGCACTTGGAGGTTTGTTCTGCGTAGCTGTTGACATCAGGTGAAGCCAAACATGATTTTAAAATTGAATACTAATTAAAAATCAATATGGACTCAAGGAACAACAAACATTTGCAATGCAATTGGTTTTGCATATGCTTGAGTTAGAGCTATTGGCATTGTAAATTTATAAGTGGACTTTTCTTGCCACATAAATTGGTCACCCCTGCCTCATAATTAGGTCTTTACCTGTCACACAATTCCAGTGGCCGTGCATATAACTAAAGCACTTTTAATTACCTTCTTCATCTATCTGCAGCCAAAAATGAAAATGTTGCCATTTAGCATCCTAATTTAAATCTGTCATGCTAATTCCATAAGAATACCACTTTCACCACTCCACCATCAGAGTTGCTGGCTGGCTAACACAATTCTCAAAGAAAAGACAAAAGTCAGCCATGGAGTAACAAGAGAAATAAACTAGAAGGGTCAGCCAAATATATTGAGGGGCATATTTGTACTCCGTTTGCGCCGGAATTGCGTCGTTTTTTTTTACGCAATTCCGACGCAAAACTAACTCTATATTTATACTTTGGCGTTAGACGCGCCTAGCGCCAAAGTCCATGGAGTTTGCGTCATTTTTTTGCGTGGACACCTACTTTGCGTTAATTATATGCAAGGTAGGCGTTCCCGTCTAAAAAAGTGTCTCCGCGGCATGTGCGCCGTATTTACACTCCCGGGCAAAATTCACGCCCGGGAGTGGGCGGGTCAAAAAAAATGACGTACGGCCGCTTTTGTGCCGTTTTTTAGCGCCTGCAAAAGGCAGGCGTTAAGGGACCTGTGGGCTCTGAAGGAGCCCAGAGGTGCCCTCCCATGCCCCCAGGGACCCCCCCTGTCACCCTTGCCCACCCCAGGAGGACACCCAAGGCTGGAGGGACCCATCCCAGGGACATTAAGGTAAGTTCAGGTAAGTCATTTTTTTTTTTTTTTGTGGCATAGGGGGGCCTGATTTGTGCCCCCCTACATGCCACTATGCCCAATGACCATGCCCAGGGGACAGAAGTCCCCTGGGCATGGCCATTGGGCAAGGGGGCATGACTCCTGTCTTTGCTAATACAGGACTCATGTCAATGGGGGTTGGGAGTAAAAAAAAAATGGCGCAAATCGGGTTGCGGCGCAAATTTTGCCTCAGCCTGACTTGCCCCATTTTTTGGCGGCCAAGCTCCATTTTCCCCTACGCCGGCGCTGCCTGGTGTACGTCATTTTTTTTAACGCACACCAGACAGCGCCGGCGGCTAACGCCGGCTAACGTCATTCAATAAATACGGCGCCCGCATGGCGCTTCAGAATGGCGTTAGCCGGCGCTAATTTTTTTGACGCAAAACTGCGTTAGCGCAGTTTTGCGTCAAAAAGTATAAATATGGCCCTGAGTGTTCAAACAGTCATAGTAACAAGGATATTAAGCGGGCCAGAATCATGGTCATAATTTCAATAAGGAGAGATTATTAAAATACATACAATTATCATATAAACCCAATAAACACTTTCAACAGAAATAAACTTCTGGCATTAGACTGTGGTGCTCAGAACAGCCTCTAGAGGACACCCCAATGAATATAGCATTTGTAAGAAACATGGTCATGTAACCATATAGTTAGCCCCGAGAGGACATAACTGCATGAAAAAAATGACAAAAAAGTAATGCAGTGTAACCATATATTTAGCCCCTAGAGGGCATAGTGTATTACACACGTTCAGGGCTAGCAAGCCTACTGCAATTATATTACAAACCAGACTCTTAAAACACAACTTACTGTCAGCTGTAAAACAAACGTTACATCCATCAGGGAGGTTAAAAAGACAATGAATGGTGGGAGTGTTTATCATTTTGCGATCCCCATTAACCTGTGTAAGGACCCAGACCTAGAGAGAAAGAGCAGATTATGGTGAACGCTTTAAAGGTAGTCCTGTTGTTCTACAACCACCACAGGCTGAGTCATGAGCAAAAAATGTTTTTTAAAAGATTGCCCTGCAAAGCATTATGGGACGATCGAGTGCAGTGAATATTGTTTATGCTGACTATAATGCTCAAAACAGCCCCTAAAAAGCACCACAATAAAAATATCATTTGTAAGAAACAGGGTTATGTTACCATATAGTTAGCCCCTAGAGAGCATAACCACATTAAAACAAAATAGCAAAAGTAGTACAATGCAACCATATATTTAGCCTTTAGAGAACATAGTGCATTGTTTACATTCAGGACTAACAGACCTATTTCAGTAGTAAGCCCCTTAAAACACAAACTACTCCAAGATGTAAAACAAATGTTCTAACAATAAGAGAGCTTAAAAAAAGGTACTGAATGGTGGGAGGGGTTATTATTTGGGAATCCCCTCTAACCAAATGTGGGGATCCAGAGATGACCTAAACAGAAAAGGTGTGTCATGCTGAATGTGTTGGTAATGTTCCTATTGTCCTAGGACCACCACAGGCTGAGTTATGAACAGAAATTTTGTGAAAGAAAATCCTTGCAAAGCATTATGGGTTGAGTTTTCCAGAGTGCAGTGAATATTATAGTATGGTCTCTCCCCCTGCGCTGGGAGAGCCGCTTTCACTTTGAGGATTTTTTTTTATACGTAAAGGGGCATATTTATACTCCGTTTGCGCCGGAATTGCGTCGTTTTTTTTTAAGCAATTCCGACGCAAAACTAACTCCATATTTATACTTTGGCGTTAGACGCGTCTAGCGCCAAAGTCCATGGAGTTAGCGTCATTTTTTAGCGTGGACACCTACTTTGCGTTAATTATATGCAAGGTAGGCGTTCCAGTCTAAAAAATCGACTCCGAGGCATGTGCGTCGGATTTATACTCCCGGGCAAAATTCACACCCGGGAGTGGGCGGGTCAAAAAAAATGACGTACGGCCGCTTTTGCGCCGTTTTTTATCGCCTGCAAAAGGCAGGCGTTAAGGGACCTGTGGGCTCTGAAGGAGCCCAGAGGTGCCCTCCCATGCCCCCAGGGACACCCCCTGTCACCCTTGCCCACCCCAGGAGGACACCCAAGGCTGGAGGGACCCATCCCAGGGACATTAAGGTAAGTTCAGGTAAGTTTTTTTTTTTATTATTTTTGTGGCATAGGGGGGCCTGATTTGTGCCCCCCTACATGCCACTATGCCCAATGACCATGCCCAGGGGACATAAGTCCCCTGGGCATGGCCATTGGGCAAGGGGGCATAACTCCTGTCTTTGCTAAGACAGGAGTCATTTCTATGGGGGTTGGGAGTGAGAAAAAAAATGGCGCAAATCGGGTTCAGGCGAAAAAATTGCCTCAACCTGACTTGACTTTCTTGACGCCCAAGCCCCATATCCCCCTACGCCGGCGCTGCCTGGTGTACGTCGTTTTTTTTAACGCACACCAGACGGCGACGGCGGCTAACGCCGGCTAACGTCATTCAATAAATACGGCGCCCGCATGGTGCTTCAGAATGGCGTTAGCCGGCGCTAATTTTTTTGACGCAAAACTGCGTTAGCGCAGTTTTGCGTCAAAAAGTATAAATATGGGCCAAAGTATTTACCAATTTCAATGACTGATTAGGTAATTGTGAACAATGTGACCGTCGCTCCAATACCGATCAGGTTCACGCTATTGTGCCTGTTCGTGCTTTGAGCAGCATGCCCGTCAAGCAGCACAATGGGGAGAGACAAAAATAAAAAATGTTAATTAGCCCACTCTGAAGTATGTCGCTAATCGTCAATAATTCATGTAACAGGGGCAGTCTGCAAGGCATGACAAAAACAGCCTCAAGATGTGATAAGCGTTAGGCATTTACCAATGACATCAAGTGATTTTTGAAAGGCAAGCCCAGAAATGAATGAAAGTGATGGGCATGAGATGGGTGTCTTTAAAAGCCCACAATACTTACACCAGGTCATGAGAGACTATGTAATGTTTCTCCCTGCCAGGTAACATCGTTGTCTTCCATTTCCACACTTTCATCCCCAACACACCTCCTTGCACACTGTTACCACCCTCTCAGAGCAGGTGGTAAATGTGTGTGTTAAACCCCAGGCAAGGGGAATTAAGTGTGAAACTCCCAACAGAGAAGATTGGCCCATACCGTTTTTCTGCATCCCTGGACTTCAAAGGTGAATATATCAATACAGACATACCATTGGGAATCATTAATTCAGACCATCTTGTTTCTTGACATATATACACTGCTTAATAAGGCCCTACTGCTAAACAAAGTAAATGACATAGGACATATTCATTAGCTTTGCGATAAAATGTAATTATGCCAGAGTAATTTGTGTAATTTGTGGTATTTCTGCATAATGCAATTTATGCGAAATTACGCCATTACACCACAAAAATGTTAATGCAAAATGTACCGTTCAGGTAATTTTTTAATGTGGTGGTACTTCAGAGACATTTTCTACCCAATGGGACTGATTATGTAATTTGTTAGGGCGAAAATACAAATATGAAAGTGAACCGCAGCGTTTTTTAACGAGAGTGGCGGTTCTTTAAATCTTTAAAGATGGGCAGTCAACAAACATTGCAGGTAATTTTGTTTACCCGGCCAGGCCGTTCAGGTAATTTATGAGCACAACACTGCAAATCTGAATGCAAGCTGCCGTGATTTGAACGTGAGCAACTTGAAATCAACTCAAAATGATATTTTTAAGTTGAATGGACCATTCAGGTAATTGTTTGGGCAATTGCTTGTGTGCAAGATGCATTTTGCATAATTTCACCTAATTTTGGAGTAGTTTTGCATAATTACGCCACTCAAAATTACAGGAATTATGTGCACCCTAATGTTCATAAACAGACAAAAATTATAGTTTTCTCTGTTGAATGTGAGGGCCTTATTCCTCAAATTCAAGAAGTGAATTGTACCTATTCATAGAGTCCTTTGGGACTGATTCACAATACTTTTTTCATGTTTAAGTGTGTCCTGCTTCTGCCAATGCAGGAGTAAGTCACCCATACATTAGGGGTAAGACTAAGTTTAACCCTGAGTGAGCTGTATAAAATAGTCCACATCAATGCAAATTGTATTTTTACACTTATGAGAAGGTGCAAATGTGTGTGTAAAATTGCAAGTCCAATTCTTCTACTCTGAAAATGTTTGTGCAAACTTTCACCTGCACCAAATGAAATGTTTGTACTTTAGCTCTCAGTCCTTTAGTAATGTGTGACCTGAAATGAAGGACATAGTCAGAAAAGAAATACCCTACACTTTGAGCCATACTTTGAAGGCACCAACACCATGTTAGCCAAATGAAGGAGTATGGCCATTCATGTTCTGGTGGTGTGTGCTGGGGTGAAAGAATGTTCACCGTATAAGAACATTTGTAAACAAGCTTAGGCCAAGGCAAGACTTTTTGCCTTTGGGACCTGTTGGCTTTGCATTGGCAAAAAATGTTATAATCATGGCCAAGATCAAAAAAAAAAAAAGAAAAAAAAAGTGGTCATAATCCATTTTGCAGGTGCGAAAATGCAGGATGATGTATTTGCATTTAGGCATCATTATGCGTGCTCACTCTTGAAATAACATGGTCATCATTTTACAAAGAGGAGATGGATAGGTAAATAAAGAAAGCTAAATTGAATTATTTTCGATGGTGTTTATGTGGCGTCAGTCAGAAATAAAATACACAAAAATATGATTCCAGGAAGTTGGTGAGAATGGAGGAATCGATGGGTTGAGTGGGGGATAAAACAAAAAAAAGCCAGGAGGCAAGGAAGAGAGCAACACCGAGGACAATATGAGAAGCACACGAGGAAAAGAACAATACAAAGGGTGAATACATGGAAGAGGGAGCAACATAGAGTGCAGGGGGGCCGGGGAGAAGCACATGAGAAAGACAGGAACATGGAGTATGTGTGGTGGGAGAAGCATATGGCGGAGAGGGATTGAAAATGCATGCTCTCTCTTGGAGTGCTTGACCAAAAATAAAAAGGTAGTCCCCTAAAAGAGAGCAGTGGAAGGCTGCAAGTCAGCAAATCACAAGGATTGTAGAGAGGCTATGCACTGGGGAGAGACAAACTGAGGAAAAGGAAGGCAAGCTAACAAATAAGAAGTAAGCAAATGAGAATTACATTGAAAAGTGAACCAGAGGTCAGCATTTGGCCGCACTCCTCCTACTGCAGGTTCACAATAGATCTTTTACAACCAGATAGCTGATGCTGGTTGGTAGTCAAGAACTAAAAAAGGCAAAATGGTTTATTTTACATCACAATTTTAATAGAATGTTCCCTAAAATGAAATGTCTTCATGCGCTTCTAAAGGGGCACTCATGAAATAATAAACAAAAAATATGGAGCGGGCTCTTTCTGAGGCAGATCATTCTGGGTTGATAGGGTATTCCTCCATTACATCAGCACTGGGGGAAGCAGGAGTTAGTCATTCAGAACACTTATCATTTCACAAGCTATAGTTCATTAACCAATGTTTGCTGCTTTTTAAATCTTACCATTGTAATTTGCATGACCATTGTTTGGTGCTCTTCTGTATTGCATTTTATGTGCATAGCGTTTTACTTTCCCTTGAAAGGCCCAAAACACATTTACATCACTCCTTAATGTACTAATGCGTCACTTGCATTATGTACACCATAAGTGCTGCATTTCCAATCTGCTACTCATTATTATTCAACTCTACTCGTAACACAATACATGATCTCTATCTAAGGATGTAAAGAGACTGAATTGCTTCACAAATTATTATTCTATGAGATTGCACAAACAATAGTAGTTGTGTTTTCTTGTATAGTGAATCATTAGCTTAACATTCTCAGTATTTTCTTTTCCTAACACTGTTTTCCAAGAAAACACTTCCAGGATTAGAGAGCATGTTGTGAAGCAAATGTCCCTAATATAAAGCAACACTTTTAAAGGCACTCATCTGTTATATGTCTTCTTCAATACCCCCACGCTGAGAAATGCATGCATAATGTATTGCACGTTAATGTCCCTGATGCGTCAATGTCCAATATCAATTGTGTTTTTTCAAGATATCATCGCAGGCTTAATCACACTTTGGCCTGTGAATTTATGGTGCACCCCAGGAGCACCTGCCCTTTTTATGAGTGCCTTATAACATGGCATGAGATATATTTCAGCGTATATATTGAAACAGTTGAATAAAGGATTTGCAGGACAAGATACAATTTGGTCTATAGCAATTTGCATTTTATTTATTAGCATGCTTTGCCATGAACGCAAATGACTATGAAGTTGAATTTATTGATGCTGTATAGGCGGAGATCAATTATTTACTGTAAACCAACAGCCTTGTAATAAGATAAATGATTATACCGAGAACGGGGGCAAGAGATGTGTCTAATCAAGCCTGTGAAAAAGTAATGCCCTGTTAAGATTACATTATGAATAATATTTAAAACACTGGTCAGCATTATACGCTTGTATGTAAACATCTATGTTTAATGTAATGGTCAATGAGAAAACAGAAATTTAACTCAGCGAACACTCTTCCTGTGTAGATTTTACCAGGCAAAATATTTACAGAAGCCAGAGTTGTGCTAGGATAAGTTTAATGTTATTGTACCTTTGCTTCATTTCTGTCATTTTTTACTGCCGAGTAAACAAAGTATTTTATTGACGTTAGCATCGAAATCTTGAACCTGCCAAGGCAACAGACGAGGCGCTGTTGTTTTAGGAGGTATGGAGCGTGTTCCGTTCCTTTCTGAATAGTAGGATTAATGTTGTGAACTCAGTGCACTGGCGAATGTTATTCCATGTCACGAGCCCATCCTTCGAAAAGAGCAGGCCCTCTTACTGTTTTGCCTTTTACTATCATACATCTTTACACCCTACATCATAACAAATAAGAACTAAAGTTGCTACTGTGTAAGTTCGGTGAATTTAAAACCTTTACCTTAACATTACGTTCTACAAACAGATATTACCGGACACCACCTTTTAATTAGTGTTAAATTATTTTCACTGCCATTTTAAACATTGTATAAAAGTACAACAGGCACTCAAAGTCAGTAATAATGATATAATACCATGATAAGGTGATGAGGGAATTCACGTGCATCATAAATCAGGGCATTGTTTAAAACTTTTCGAATTAATGACAAACGATACTGCAGCAGAGCTTGTTAACACCCTGAGTTTTACTTAGCTTTGCAAATTACAACCTCATCTAGGTGGCCATCAAGGAAAGACTTCTGTTTTTCTGCAAGGAAAGCCAGTCAGATGTGTACTGCAGTGATGGAGCTCACCTGGTCGATCTGATCGATGTTTTCTTCGTTATTGCTGTTCACATAATCACAACCAGAGAACAGTCAGTAAGGCCAGTCTTCTTTGCTTGCGCAATACACTCTTATGCAGTAGACCTCTCGAAGGTGCGTTGTTGGGACTGCGATTATTCACGCCCGCTCTAAACCAGAAAGCTGCTCAGTCATCCATTGAGGCGACCAGTTGATGAAATCTTCGGCTTCATTGCTTGCTCACATCCTCTTTGTCTGTTCGGCATTAATGAGAACCAGTGCTTCATTGTTGGCTCTGGGGGGATAATTTAGAATCTTCCTATTTATCTGCCCTATGTCTTCGTGAGATAAGTCATCTGATCTGAGTGAAATAATGATAAGGTGGCATTAACTCCAGTTCTAGCCCCTACCAGCAACCTGTTCCTCCGTTTCTAGTTCTGTGGATACACACTTTCAGAACACCCTCCCAGCTGAAGCATCAGGTGACCACGTACTTTTTATGACTTTATTTTCTATGATACTTTCACTTTCTATACTTGTATTTTCCATTCATAATTTCACCAACTGGCAGTTAACCTTTCCTGATAGAATCATTAGACTAATTTCTTATTTGCGTTTTACCAAATGTGTGTTGTTATGTATGTGGATTTGTAAAGCACACTATCAACTAAGCAAGTATCTTGGCACTAAGCAGGTGTGTGTGCCTAGCCCTGCCTAGGGTAGGTTGGTTAATTAAAAAGTTATGTCTTCAGCTTCATGCAGAATTCAATAAGATATCAATGAGGGCTAGTGGCAAAGGCTGTTTTCTTTACTACATTTATGGCTGCTGGTTCAATACTGACCACCAGCCAAGATCCCCACGACTCCGAGGAATCTTCAGTATTAGATTAAGGGTTTTAGCAGCATTCGTTTTCTTTATCTTTTTCACATGCATACTAGTGCAATTCATATCCATCTACAGCCTTTTTGTGTGGTTATGTTACGTTATACTGTGTAGTCTTTGGTTGTGTAATATTATTTTATACTATGCTATTTTGTTATGTTATGTTGTACAGTGCTTTCTTTTTTATTGAGTGCAATATTCACCCAATATCTGCATCAAAATCAATATATCAATATCTGTATCTGCAAATAATGAATGTATATGCAAATGCTGAACTGTCATTCACAGGATTATGATACTTTGCAAAAAGTCTCACACTTTAACGTGATATAGATATTTATCTAGGTGTTCCCTAAAGCAAGGGTTGAAGAGGATGCTTCATGGACCCCTGGCAAGCGAGTTCCCGACATCAGCAGTAAGGCAGGATGGAGAGCAACCACCCTGTATCTCATTACTAATAAAGGAAACACAAAGTAAAGCCTGCAAGATGTACACATTAAATGTGCGGGAGTTCATTTCTTCAACATCCATTCCCAAAACGGTGGTGCAGCGATATAAAAAACAATGTGACAGCACAGAGTTCAAAAATGACTTTTTATGAAGTTGAAACTAATATATAGTCCTTGCTTCAGAGACACAGAAATGCTGTGTCAGGTTTAGAATACATGCTACTGAAGACGGCACTCTCTGCAAATTAGTTATAAGGTCTACTGGCAGATAAGAAAGAATGCCACTGATGTAATCCACCCTAGACACTACATATGTCAACATGGACAGTAGAAGCCACAGTTCAAACATTGTAAGGGGCATCTGGCACCTTTACAGTGGCTTTACAAATTCACATCTCTTGTTTATTCTGTTTACTGCCCACTGCACATACACACACATAAACATGCTAACATACGCACACACACACCCACACACACACACACACAAGGTACAGCAAACTTGTTGGATACGAGGTCAATTGTAAAAGGTGTCCCTCATACTGTCCCAGTTAGCATTGACATGCCTCTTTAGCGTGAATTAATTTACCATGTAAGAGCCAGGAACACATTCACCAGTATGTGTTCCTAATGGGCCAACAAGGAAATGGAGATCAGAACCTCAATCAAGAACAGGCAGTGGGATCCTAGACAGCACTTCAAAGAACACCACGCTCATAAAATGGATTATAGGCAGAAATCAGTGACACCATGAAGAGATAGGACCATTATCAAGTTATATGGTAGAGCCAACTGTGAGGTTCTCCAGACTCTCTGGCTCGACTGAGACACTCACCAACATACATCGACAAAACCACCCGGCACCCTCTCATCACTGATCACACCATGGTGAGCGATCTGACATCAGCATTGGCAAGTATGCAGTGAATGAAGAAGAGGCATATAAGAACATGGAAACTCTAGAAGAGATTAAGAAGAGCAGCAAAATCCTCCATTTGATGATCCTTATCACAAAAAAGAAGGGAAATGAATCCAAGCACGCATGAGTCTCCAGCCCAGACCATGGGTGTTAGGTAGGTAATAGGTATGACATTGCACAAATTCTAAATGGAATAAACCGTCTAGGATATGTAATATGATGGGAGTTGGTCTTTGCACAATTGCTGGTGTTCTAATGAAGAGCAGGTGTGCCATGCTGAAGTTTTGGATCAAACATGGTTTCAATGAGACCACAAATTCTTGCTCAAACAATGTGATTTCACCATGCAAGGACTTAAGCATGCCAATACTGTGCAATAAACAGTAGACAACAGCAGAAAACAATGACTTTGAAATGCTGAGTGATGTGTTCCGGAGCACTGACCCTGTGTCTCCTGTAATTCAGTAGAAAGTGAATACAATACAAGTAAATCACAACAAAGCATAATCTTTAAGAATTGCATTCTGACTCTTTTTATGTTTTTAATTTGTAAAACAGTTGCACTTCTGCATACAAATCCTATTTTTCAGAAACAATTTAAACTTTACTTTGTTGTTTCAAACATCAGATAACATATTTCTGGACTGTAGGCCTTCAGTGTTAGATCAAGAAAAGTGCTCTTTTGCATTAAAATTATGACACATTCTGAAGTATTAATGTAAAACTAGCTGAACTCTTAAACAGACATCAGCTTGAAAGGTTCATTTCTAGGAAGTTAATGATGCACATAATTGTTCATAACATTTTATGTTATGTTCTTTTATATTGATTTGTATAGCACACAAATCACCACAGAGGCCATGCAGGCACTTGGGCATGTGTGTAGGTTTGTGGTCCTGAAGGTGCTTACATGAAGAGCCGGGTCTTCAGCTTCTTGTGGCACTCAAGATATGCATAGAATGCTTTGATGTGTTGAGAGAGGTCGTTCTATATCTTGGGTGTGATGTAGGAGAATGAGCAACCTCCAGTTTTGCAGAGGAAGAGAATGTGTGTCAGTGAAAGTAAGGCACAGAATAGGTGTTGAGTTGAGTGGTGAAATAGTATGCCTCTTTTCAGGTATTCTGGTCCTGTGTTGTGTAGGGCTTTGCATGTGTGCATGAGAAGTTTGAATTGGTTGCGCTTGTGAATGGGGAGTCAGTGAGTCTTCCTGAGGTGGGTTGTGATGTGTGTGTGGCATGGGAGATCAGGTATGAGTCTTGTAGCGGTGTTCTGGATGGTCTGAAGTCTGTGTAGGAGTTGTTTGGAGATTCTGGCATACAGAGTACAGCTGTAGTCCAGCCTGCTGGTGATGAGTGCTAACACTGGTAAATTTTGTGTAGTGGGGTCACAGCTACAAATACACTATTCACAAATGTTTGTGCACAGTATGTAATCCAGCTGCCAGGGTGCAGAGGTTATGGATCCTCCACGTTCATAATGGAAATTTCTTTGAGTATTAGTTTGATCTAGGGAATTCAAATGAACACCAAGGCTGGTTCCTATGGGGCGGGTCCTATTGACAGACTGCATGAAGCAAGAAAAAAGTTATTAAGTAATTGTGGTAGCAAATGACTAATAATTGACGTTATGCTTCTAGAAAGCCCCTAGTACTCTGGTCTAAAAATAAACAGCAGTGACAAGTATCATGCATTAGGGGATAGACTAACGCATCTTAGTGCTGGTGTCCACATCACCGCACTAAAATGCGTTAGTCAACCAATGATAGCACTCCCAATCACCTTTTAGGCTATTGCACAGACAAGCCAGTGCTTGGAGAGCTTGCGGTCTCCCCTGTTTTAGAACTCACTTAGTAACAGTGACTCGAAACGCTGCAGTACTTGATCAAGAAGACTCAGAGCCTCCCAGGAGATCAAAGAAGTTAAGCTCCTGAGCGTTAGCATATACCACATCTGTTAAAGGGTGCAAGGGTCCCACATGGGAGCCAATTTTGCACCAGTGCGGGGGGACGGACAGGAATGAGCTGTATCTCATAGATACTGTGCATTCCTTCCCTTTTCTTTTAATGCAGGGCAGCAGAGCAAGAATCCTTGTGGTGCTGTTCTGAGCCAAAACCTTGTAAATGAGGACCTAAATATATGGAGTAGATTATGGATATTTTCACTGAATGTGTTTCAGGGGGTCAGTGCAAAAATTGTGTTACATTAGACTCTGCAGGCTGGGAGAGGGCAGTGCAGGTATGTCAGGGTCTCTTCACATTAGACATAATGGCTAAAAATGACTTGTGTATTAAGTTGTTTTTATGGCATCAGAACTGTTTACATTGTAACAATGTTCAATAAAGATTGGTGATCTAGTCAAGTACTTCAATCGTGTTACAGTTATGTTAAGACCCTCTCCAGGTTACTATGTTGCACACAAGTGGCCCGTTTCTTGCATAAATCCAATGACATAAACACAACTACCTTTTCTGGCTTCTAATAGTTTAACTCAAAGTATCACACATACAATATTGAAATGTCACACATAATTCCACTGCAGAATGGGAAATGTCACACATAAGCAAAATGAAACCTTGTCAGCTATGAATATATTTTTCCTGTAATGTGCACAAAGAATGGGTTTAATATTGTTTTGCTACTCACAGCGATTGGCTTTATTTTTTCCATTTTGTAAACACAATTTCAAAGCAAGGACATGAAAAGAAAATACATTTTCTAGAATTCGGAATACCATCCGAATGAATGAAGATGCCAATATGTTTCCAAATAGTGGTCTATCCGGTTGTGAGGAAGCCTGCAATTCTCACGTGACAATACCACGACAATAAAAGCAAAGCCTTGGAGTAAGCGGACTCAATCCAGAAAAAGTAAAAAATCCGTCTGTTCCAACACCATCAAAACTGCCCTTTATTTGCTAATACTGATTATTTCAGTTTGAGCTCTTTCTGGTGACACTTTCATAATGAAATAGTGTGTTCTCCTTATGCTGTACTGCAGGAAATATATTTTCACTTGATTGTTAAAAGCAACTCTTTGGAAGTCAAACACTCAGTATATTTGTGTGTGCTGATGAATGACCAAAAGAAACAGTAACCAATATTTTGTATTTCTTCATGTCATAGCTAATCACCCAAGCTGCAGATACATAACTGTAATATGCTAATATGAAACAGAGATCTGTCATTGATCAAAAGGGCTTCTCTTTCTCATTTGCTGTGTTTGTCACATTAGATCCCAATTTTGAAAAGAACAAAATCTAAAAAAACAAACAGAAGGGTATATCCGCGTCTGAAACTAACAACATGACAATCTATGTTTTGTTGCGCAGTGAAATAAGTGGTAAATGGACAGGGGAAATGCACTCCATCTCTTGTAATGAAATCTTACATTATGCAGTATCTGCTGTCTTTTGAAGTGTTAAATTAATATCACCTCAGGGAGGCTTTTCTGTGAAACGTAGTGTGAGATGATTTCCAGTAGCTGGAAAACTGGTATAAGAAGCAATACTTCACATATATTTGTATGAATTCATACGCATTCTTTCTCTTTATAAATGTTGAATTATCCAATTAAACGTTAGTGTGATTTGAAAGGAACATCATTTATCCGATTTGAGGTGGAATTACATTTTAGTAAAACGAGGAGCCAGGGCATTGATTAATTTCATGCTTCTCTTAATATAGTGCCGTTCCCTTGCTCGTGTACA
Organism: Pleurodeles waltl; assembly: GCF_031143425.1. NCBI lineage: Eukaryota > Metazoa > Chordata > Amphibia > Caudata > Salamandridae > Pleurodeles > Pleurodeles waltl. The sequence continues at coordinate 935,812,253 of NC_090442.1, read as the reverse complement.
CATTGTTACAGATTGTTTGTGTTGCCTAAAAGTGTTGATTATTTTGTTTTTCTATGTATTCGTAGATAGCAGCGGCCATCTGAATTAGTCAATATCAGAGTATTACTCTTTTTCTATTGTGGTAGAGTGTTTCATTACTCTAATACACTCAAACTTTAATTTTAGTTCAGTGATTTAGTTGTACAGTAGTAAATATCTAGTTTTGGGTTGAATACTCACGTCAAAGAAAGGTTTTTTGAACAAAGTAGAAGTGGTTTCCATCTGAGCATCAAAGGACCTTTCTTCCAGTACCTTTTGGTCATCATGACTCATAAGACTGATATTAAATGACTATGACTTGGAAAAAATATTATAATTCTACCTGCTGAAAGCAGAAACTATTTTAATACACTCCTTAAAATCTGCATGACAGCACTGAAATGTCACCAGTATGAGGGAAGCACTGTCGCCAAAGAAAAAGGGATAACTGATTGAAAATTCATAGGCCACATTATCCAATTGGTGTAACACACTTTACATGCTAAGCTTCTTTTATCCAAACGTACCCACTATGGGCCAGATGTAGGAAAAATCCAATTTGCGAGTTGCAAATTGCGAGTCATTCCGACTCGCAATTTGCAACTCGCAAATTGGTATGCAGAACGGTGTCTCAGACACCGTCTGCAACTCGCTATGGGGTCGCAATGACCCACCTCATGAATATTCATGAGGTGGGTCGCTAATTGCGGCCCCATAGCGAGTCTAGGCACTCGCAAACATGGAGGCCTGCTGTTGTCAGCAGACCTCCATGTTCGTGACTGCTTTCAATAAAGCAGTTTTTTTTTTTTAAGTGTAGCCCGTTTTCCTTTAAGGAAAACGAGCTGCACTTAAAAAAAAACCGAAACCTTTAGTTTCGGTTTTTTATCAGGGCAGGCAGTGGTCCCTTGGACCACTACCTGCCCTGAAAAAAATGTTTTGGGTCCATTCACAAACTGGAAGGGGTCCCGTGGGGACCCCTTCCAATTTGCGAGTGGGTTACCATCCACTTGAAGTGGATGGTAACTGCGATACCCTTTGCGACCGCATATGCCGTCGCAAATGGTATTGCATTCCACTCGGAATTGCAAATAGGAAGGGAACACCCCTTCCTATTTGCGATTCTGAAATGCATATTGCGAGTCGGTCCCGACTCGCAATATGCATTTCTGCATAGCAAAGAGGCATTTGCGCCTCGCAAACGGCGATTTTCGCCGTTTGCGAGGCGCAAATCCTTTGCTACATCTGGCCCTATGTTTCAACAAGGACGGTATAGTTAATGGCAGAGAAGATAAAAACACTGCCTGTTAGATGCCATTAGGGCCAGTAAAGTGACATGGGCCCGGAACTTTGAACATCACATTCCAAATAGTCCTATCAACCTTGCATCTAAAACTTCTACATCTCCCCATTACAATCTATACACAGGCTCCATCAGCATACCACACGCACACACTGCCAGCAGAGGTCTTGAACGTCCGACATTCTTATCACTTTTCCCCAAAGTAGACTGTTCTAGCTCAGTTACCATATGTAGGAAAGTACCATCTTGCCTGGCATGTTACCCCCATTTTTCACTGTATATATGTTGTTTTAGTTGTATGTGTCACTGGGACCCTGGTAACCCAGGGCCCCAGTGCTCATAAGTGTGCCTGAATGTGTTACCTGTGTAGTGACTAACTGTCTCACTGAGGCTCTGCTAATCAGAACCTCAGTGGTTATGCTCTCTCATTTCTTTCCAAATTGTCACTGACAGGCTAGTGACCATTTTTACCAATTTACATTGGCTTACTGGAACACCCTTATAATTCCCTAGTATATGGTACTAAGGTACCCAGGGTATTGGGGTTCCAGGAGATCCCTATGGGCTGCAGCATTTCTTTTGCCACCCATAGGGAGCTCTGACAATTCTTACACAGGCCTGCCACTGCAGCCTGAGTGAAATAACGTCCACGTTATTTCACAGCCATTTTACACTGCACTTAAGTAACTTATAAGTCACCTATATGTCTAACCTTTACCTGGTAAAGGTTAGGTGCAAAGTTACTTAGTGTGAGGGCACCCTGGCACTAGCCAAGGTGCCCCCACATTGTTCAGAGCCAATTCACTGAACTTTGTGAGTGCGGGGACACCATTACACGCGTGCACTACATATAGGTCACTACCTATATGTAGCTTCACCATGGTAGCTCCGAATATGGCCATGTAACATGTCTATGATCATGGAATTGCCCCCTCTATGCCATCCTGGCATTGTTGGTACAATTCCATGATCCCAGTGGTCTGTAGCACAGACCCTGGTACTGCCAAACTGCCCTTCCTGGGGTTTCTCTGCAGCTGCTGCTGCTGCCAACCCCTCAGACAGGCAGCTGCCCTCCTGGGGTCCAGCCAGGCCTGGCCCAGGATGGCAGAACAAAGAACTTCCTCTGAGAGAGGGTGTAACACCCTCTCCCTTTGGAAAATGGTGTGAAGGCAGGGGAGGAGTAGCCTCCCCCAGCCTCTGGAAATGCTTTGTTGGGCACAGATGTGCCCAATTCTGCATAAGCCAGTCTACACCGGTTCAGGGACCCCTTAGCCCCTGCTCTGGCGCGAAACTGGACAAAGGAAAGGGGAGTGACCACTCCCCTGACCTGCACCTCCCCTGGGAGGTGTCCAGAGCTCCTCCAGTGTGCTCCAGACCTCTGCCATCTTGGAAACAGAGGTGCTGCTGGCACAATGGACTGCTCTGAGTGGCCAGTGCCACCAGGTGACGTCAGAGACTCCTTGTGATAGCCTCCTTCAGGTGTTAGTAGCCTTTCCTCTCTCCTAGGTAGCCAAACCCTCTTTTCTGGCTATTTAGGGTCTCTGTCTCTGGGGAAACTTTAGATAATGAATGCATGAGCTCAGCCGAGTTCCTCTGCATCTCCCTCTTCACCTTCTGATAAGGAATCGACCGCTGACCGCGCTGGAAGCCTGCAAACCTGCAACATAGTAGCAAAGACGACTACTGCAACTCTGTAACGCTGATCCTGCCGCCTTCTCGACTTTTTTCCTGCTTGTGCATGCTGTGGGGGTAGTCTGCCTCCTCTCTGCACCAGAAGCTCCGAAGAAATCTACCGTGGGTCGACGGAATCTTCCCCCTGCAACCGCAGGCACCAAAAAGCTGCATTACCGGTCCCTTGGGTCTCCTCTCAGCACGACGAGCGAGGTCCCTCGAATCCAGCGACACCGTCCAAGTGACCCCCACAGTCCAGTGACTCTTCAGCCCAAGTTTGGTGGAGGTAAGTCCTTGCCTCACCTCGCTGGGCTGCATTGCTGGGAACCGCGACTTTGCAAGCTACTCCGGCCCCTGTGCACTTCCGGCGGAAATCCTTCGTGCACAGCCAAGCCTGGGTCCACGGCACTCTAACCTGCATTGCACGACTTTCTAAGTTGGTCTCCGGCGACGTGGGACTCCTTTGTGCAACTTCGGCGAGCACCGTTTCACGCATCGTCGTAGTGCCTGTTTCTGGCACTTCTCCGGGTGCTACCTGCTTCAGTGAGGGCTCTTTGTCTTGCTCGATGTCCCCTCTCTCTGCAGGTCCAATTTGCGACCTTCTGGTCCCTCCTGGGCCCCAGCAGCGTCCAAAAACGCCAAACGCACGATTTGCGTGTAGCAAGGCTTGTTGGCGTCCATCCGGCGGGAAAACACTTCTGCACGACTCTCCAAGGCGTGGGGGATCCATCCTCCAAAGGGGAAGTCTCTAGCCCTTGTCGTTCCTGCAGTATTCACAGTTCTTCAGCCTAGTAAGAGCTTCTTTGCACCAACCGCTGGCATTTCTTGGGCATCTGCCCATCTCCGAGCTGCTTGTGACTTCTGGACTTGGTCCCCTTGTTCCACAGGTACCCTCAGACAGGAATCCATCGTTGTTGCATTGCTGATTTGTGTTTTCCTTGCATTCTCCCTCTAACACGACTATTTTGTCCTTAGGGGAACTTTAGTGCACTTTGCACTCACTTTTAGGGTCTTGGGGAGGGTTATTTTTCTAACTCTCACTATTTTCTAATAGTCCCAGCGACCCTCTACAAGGTCACATAGGTTTGGGGTCCATTCGTGGTTCGCATTCCACTTTTGGAGTATATGGTTTGTGTTGCCCCTATCCCTATGTTTCCCCATTGCATCCTATTGTAACTATACATTGTTTGCACTGTTTTCTAAGACTATACTGCATATTTTTGCTATTGTGTATATATATCTTGTGTATATTTCCTATCCTCTCACTGAGGGTACACTCTAAGATACTTTGGCATATTGTCATAAAAATAAAGTACCTTTATTTTTAGTATAACTGTGTATTGTGTTTTCTTATGATATTGTGCATATGACACTAAGTGGTACTGTGGTAGCTTCACACGTCTCCTAGTTCAGCCTAAGCTGCTCTGCTAAGCTACCATTATCTATCAGCCTAAGCTGCTAGACACCCTATACACTAATAAGGGATAACTGGGCCTGGTGCAAGGTGCAAGTACCCCTTGGTACTCACTACAAGCCAGTCCAGCCTCCTACATTGGTTGTGCAGCGGTGGGATAAGTGCTTTGAGACTACTTACCACTCTTGTCATTGTACTTTTCATAAGAGAAAAATATACAAAACAAGGTCAGTGTATATACACATAGCCAAAAAGTTTTGCATTTCCTCTTTTCACTCTTTTCTAAGTGCTGAAAAGTACTTCTAAACTTTCAAAAAGTTCTTGAAAGTTTAAAAAGTTTTTTCTGTCTTTCCAAAAAGTTCTGAAAACCTTTTTTTCTCTTTGTCTATCACTTTAACTCTCTCTAAAAATGTCTGGCACAGGCCAAAAAGTTGAACTGTCCAAACTTGCATATGATCACCTTAGCTGGAAAGGAGCAAGGAGTCTCTGCATAGAGAGAGGTTTGAGTGTAGGGAAGAATCCTTCCTTAGAACTGTTAATTAATATGCTTAGAGTACAGGATAAGGCCATAAGTGCCCAATCTGTAGAAAAAGTAGCTAATGGTTCTCAATCTGATCCAGGGACTCCCCCAGGAAAAGGTTCAGGAAAGAAACTTCTCAGCCTGCCCATTACTAGACAGTCTAGCATAGTTGGTACAGAGGTTGAATCACATCATACTGATGATGTGCTCTCACATTATGCTGGTAGCCAAGCTGTTAGGGTGCCCCTTGTAAGGGACAGGTCTCCTTCTGTTCATTCCCATCATACCTCTGTATCTAGAAATGTCCCTCCCACCCACCCTGATGACAGATTGTTAGAAAGGGAGCTCAATAGATTGAGAGTGGAGCAAACCAGACTGAAGCTCAAGAAGCAACAGCTGGATTTGGATAGACAGTCTTTAGAAATAGAGAGGGAAAGACAGAAAATGGGTTTAGATACCCATGGTGGCAGCAGCAGTATTCCCCATAGTCATCCTGCAAAAGAGCATGATTCCAGGAATCTGCATAAGATAGTTCCCCCTTACAAGGAGGGGGATGACATTAACAAGTGGTTTGCTGCACTTGAGAGGGCCTGTGCTGTACAGGATGTCCCTCAAAAGCAGTGGGCTGCTATCCTATGGCTATCATTTACTGGAAAAGGTAGGGATAGGCTCCTTACTGTAAAAGAAAATGATGCTAACAATTTCCAAGTTCTTAAGAATGCACTCCTGGATGGTTATGGCTTAACCACTGAACAGTACAGGATAAAGTTCAGAGATACCAAAAAGGAGTCTTCACAAGACTGGGTTGATTTCATTGACCAGGCAGTGAAGGCCTTGGAGGGGTGGTTACATGGCAGTAAAGTTACTGATTATGACAGCCTGTATAACTTGATCCTGAGAGAGCATATTCTTAATAATTGTGTGTCTGATTTGTTGCACCAGTACTTGGTGGACTCTGATCTGACCTCTCCCCAAGAATTGGGAAAGAAGGCAGACAAATGGGTCAGAACAAGAGTGAACAGAAAAGTTCATACAGGGGGTGACAAAGATGGCAACAAAAAGAAGGATGGTAAGTCTTCTGACAAGGGTGGGGAAAAATCTAAAAATGAGTCTTCATCAGGCCCACAAAAACACTCTGGTGGGGGTGGTGGGCCCAAATCCTCCTTTAATCAGAACAAGGAAAAGAAACCATGGTGCTATTTATGTAAAATAAAAGGCCATTGGACAACAGATCCCAGTTGTCCAAAGAAAGGCACCACAGCTCCTACCACTACAACCCCTACTGCTACACCTAGTGTCCCTACTAATAGCAGTGGTGGTGGGAGCAAACCTACTAATAGCCAATCCAAGGGAGTAGCTGGGCTCACTTTTGGTAATTTAGTTGGGGTTGGTCTGATTAGGGAGACCACAGAGGCTACTTTAGTCTCTGAAGGGGCTATTGACTTAGCCACTTTGGTTGCTTGCCCCCATAACTTGGAGAAGTACAAGCAACTAACCCTAATAAATGGTGTTGAGGTCCAGGCCTACAGGGACACAGGTGCCAGTGTCACAATGGTGATTGAGAAACTGGTGCACCCTGAACAACACATACTTGGACACCAGTACCAAGTAACCGATGCTCACAACATAACACAAAGCCACCCCATGGCTGTTGTAAATCTCAACTGGGGGGGGGTATCTGGTCCAAAGAAAGTTGTGGTAGCTTCAGATTTACCTGTAGACTGTCTATTAGGGAACGATTTGGAGACATCAGCTTGGTCAGATGTGGAGTTGGAGGCCCATGCAGCAATGCTGGGCATCCCAGGGCATATTTTTGCTTTGACAAGGGCTCAGGCCAAAAAGCAAAAAGGACAGGGAAGCTTGGATCCTGGAACAATGGACCAAGTGCTCCCTAAAGCTAGGGCTAGTAGAAGCAAACCACTTCCTACTATCCCTCCCTCTACAGTGGATTCTACTTCTGAGGAAGAAGAATTCCCTCCCTGTGCAGAACCTACACCAGAGGAGCTGGAAGCAGACACTGCTGAGCTTTTGGGTGAAGGGGGGCCTGCCATAGAGGAGCTGAGTGTGGCACAGCAAACCTGTCCCACATTAGAGGGTCTCAGACAGCAAGCTGTTAAACAGGCTAATGGGGATGTCAGTGACTCACACAGAGTTTACTGGGAGGACAACCTCTTGTACACTGAGCATAGGGATCCTAAACCTGGAGCAGCCAGGAGATTAGTGATTCCTCAGGAGTACAGAAAGTTCCTCCTAACACTGGCACATGACATTCCCTTAGCTGGGCACCTGGGTCAAATGAAAACTTGGGACAGATTGGTACCATTGTTTCATTGGCCTAGGATGTCTGAGGACACAAAAGAATTTTGTAAGTCCTGTGAAACCTGTCAAGCCAGTGGCAAGACAGGTGGCACTCCAAAGGCACCCCTTATCCCACTGCCTGTGGTTGGGGTTCCCTTTGAAAGGGTAGGGGTTGACATAGTTGGCCCCCTTGACCCTCCTACTGCTTCAGGCAATAGGTTTATCTTGGTGGTAGTGGACCATGCCACAAGATATCCTGAAGCTATTCCTTTAAGGACCACTACAGCTCCTGCAGTGGCAAAGGCCCTCCTGGGAATATTTTCCAGGGTGGGCTTCCCAAAGGAAGTAGTATCAGACAGAGGGAGCAATTTCATGTCTGCATACTTAAAGGCCATGTGGAAGGAGTGTGGTGTAACTTACAAGTTCACAACACCCTATCATCCACAAACAAATGGACTGGTGGAGAGATTTAATAAAACTCTCAAAGGCATGATTATGGGACTCCCAGAAAAACTCCGCAGGAGATGGGATATCCTTCTACCATGCCTCCTTTTTGCCTACAGGGAGGTACCCCAGAAAGGAGTGGGCTTCAGCCCCTTTGAACTTCTTTTTGGACACCCTGTTAGGGGTCCACTCACACTTGTAAAGGAGGGTTGGGAACAACCTTTAAAAGCTCCTAAGCAGGATATTGTGGATTATGTACTGGGCCTCAGATCAAGGATGGCTGAGTACATGAAAAAGGCCAGTAAAAACCTTCAGGCCAGCCAAGAGCTCCAGAAGCAATGGCATGACCAGAAGGCTGTTTTGGTTCAGTACCAACCAGGGCAGAAAGTGTGGGTCTTGGAGCCTGTGGCCCCAAGAGCACTCCAAGATAAATGGAGTGGACCCCACACAATTGTTGAAAAGAAGGGTGAAGTCACCTACTTGGTTGACTTAGGCACTGCCAGGAGTCCCCTTAGGGTGCTCCATGTCAACCGCCTGAAACCCTACTATGACAGGGCTGATCTCACCCTGCTCATGGCAACAGATGAGGGACAGGAAGAAGACAGTGATCCTCTACCTGATCTCTTCTCTTCCACAGAACAAGATGCTCTTGTGGAAGGTGTAGTTTTGGCTGATTGTCTTACTGCTGAGCAGAAAGATAATTGCATAAATCTCCTAGGACAATTTTCAGAACTCTTCTCCATTGTGCCAGGCACCACTTCTTGGTGTGAGCACACTATAGATACTGGAGACAGTTTACCTGTCAAAAGTAAGATCTATAGGCAGCCTGACCATGTCAGGGACTGCATAAAGCAAGAAGTTCAGAAGATGTTGGAACTAGGAGTGGTTGAGCACTCTGACAGTCCATGGGCTTCTCCTGTGGTACTGGTACCAAAACCCAATTCTAAAGATGGAAAGAAGGAAATGAGGTTTTGTGTAGACTATAGAGGTCTCAACTTGGTAACCAAAACTGATGCTCACCCTATACCCAGGGCAGATGAGCTCATAGATACACTGGCATCTGCCAAGTATCTAAGCACTTTTGATTTGACTGCAGGGTATTGGCAGATCAAATTGTCAGAAGATGCTAAATCTAAGACTGCATTTTCTACCATTGGAGGACATTACCAGTTTACTGTAATGCCTTTTGGTTTGAAAAATGCACCTGCCACTTTTCAGAGGTTGGTGAACACAGTCCTGCAAGGGCTGGAAGCTTTCAGTGCAGCATATTTGGATGATATAGCTGTATTTAGCTCCAGCTGGGATGATCACCTGGTCCACCTATGGAAAGTTTTGGAGGCCCTGCAAAAGGCAGGCCTCACTATCAAGGCTTCAAAGTGCCAGATAGGGCAGGGTAAGGTGGTTTATCTGGGACACCTTGTTGGTGGGGAACAGATTGCACCACTTCAGGGGAAAATCCAAACTATTATTGATTGGGTTCCCCCTACCACTCAGACTCAGGTGAGAGCCTTCCTAGGCCTCACTGGGTATTACAGGAGGTTCATTAAGAACTATGGCTCCATTGCAGCCCCTCTTAATGACCTCACATCCAAGAAAATGCCTAAAAAGGTATTATGGACAGCAAACTGTCAGAAAGCTTTTGAGGAGCTGAAGCAGGCCATGTGCTCTGCACCTGTCCTGAAAAGCCCTTGTTACTCTAAAAAATTCTATGTCCAAACTGATGCATCTGAATTAGGAGTAGGGGCAGTCCTATCACAACTTAATTCTGAGGGCCAGGATCAACCTGTTGCTTTTATTAGTAGAAGGTTGACCCCTAGAGAAAAGCGTTGGTCTGCCATTGAGAGGGAGGCCTTTGCTGTGGTCTGGGCTCTGAAGAAGTTGAGGCCATACCTGTTTGGCACTCACTTCATTGTTCAGACAGACCACAAACCTCTACTTTGGCTAAAACAAATGAAAGGTGAAAATCCTAAATTGTTGAGGTGGTCCATATCCCTACAGGGAATGGACTATACAGTGGAACATAGACCTGGCAGTAGCCACTCCAATGCAGATGGACTCTCCAGATATTTCCACTTAGACAATGAAGACTCATCAGGTAATGGCTAGTCTTATTGTCCTTCGTTTGGGGGGGGGTTGTGTAGGAAAGTACCATCTTGCCTGGCATGTTACCCCCATTTTTCACTGTATATATGTTGTTTTAGTTGTATGTGTCACTGGGACCCTGGTAACCCAGGGCCCCAGTGCTCATAAGTGTGCCTGAATGTGTTACCTGTGTAGTGACTAACTGTCTCACTGAGGCTCTGCTAATCAGAACCTCAGTGGTTATGCTCTCTCATTTCTTTCCAAATTGTCACTGACAGGCTAGTGACCATTTTTACCAATTTACATTGGCTTACTGGAACACCCTTATAATTCCCTAGTATATGGTACTAAGGTACCCAGGGTATTGGGGTTCCAGGAGATCCCTATGGGCTGCAGCATTTCTTTTGCCACCCATAGGGAGCTCTGACAATTCTTACACAGGCCTGCCACTGCAGCCTGAGTGAAATAACGTCCACGTTATTTCACAGCCATTTTACACTGCACTTAAGTAACTTATAAGTCACCTATATGTCTAACCTTTACCTGGTAAAGGTTAGGTGCAAAGTTACTTAGTGTGAGGGCACCCTGGCACTAGCCAAGGTGCCCCCACATTGTTCAGAGCCAATTCACTGAACTTTGTGAGTGCGGGGACACCATTACACGCGTGCACTACATATAGGTCACTACCTATATGTAGCTTCACCATGGTAACTCCGAATATGGCCATGTAACATGTCTATGATCATGGAATTGCCCCCTCTATGCCATCCTGGCATTGTTGGTACAATTCCATGATCCCAGTGGTCTGTAGCACAGACCCTGGTACTGCCAAACTGCCCTTCCTGGGGTTTCTCTGCAGCTGCTGCTGCTGCCAACCCCTCAGACAGGCAGCTGCCCTCCTGGGGTCCAGCCAGGCCTGGCCCAGGATGGCAGAACAAAGAACTTCCTCTGAGAGAGGGTGTAACACCCTCTCCCTTTGGAAAATGGTGTGAAGGCAGGGGAGGAGTAGCCTCCCCCAGCCTCTGGAAATGCTTTGTTGGGCACAGATGTGCCCAATTCTGCATAAGCCAGTCTACACCGGTTCAGGGACCCCTTAGCCCCTGCTCTGGCGCGAAACTGGACAAAGGAAAGGGGAGTGACCACTCCCCTGACCTGCACCTCCCCTGGGAGGTGTCCAGAGCTCCTCCAGTGTGCTCCAGACCTCTGCCATCTTGGAAACAGAGGTGCTGCTGGCACACTGGACTGCTCTGAGTGGCCAGTGCCACCAGGTGACGTCAGAGACTCCTTGTGATAGGCTCCTTCAGGTGTTAGTAGCCTTTCCTCTCTCCTAGGTAGCCAAACCCTCTTTTCTGGCTATTTAGGGTCTCTGTCTCTGGGGAAACTTTAGATAACGAATGCATGAGCTCAGCCGAGTTCCTCTGCATCTCCCTCTTCACCTTCTGATAAGGAATCGACCGCTGACCGCGCTGGAAGCCTGCAAACCTGCAACATAGTAGCAAAGACGACTACTGCAACTCTGTAACGCTGATCCTGCCGCCTTCTCGACTGTTTTCCTGCTTGTGCATGCTGTGGGGGTAGTCTGCCTCCTCTCTGCACCAGAAGCTCCGAAGAAATCTCCCGTGGGTCGACGGAATCTTCCCCCTGCAACCGCAGGCACCAAAAAGCTGCATTACCGGTCCCTTGGGTCTCCTCTTAGCACGACGAGCGAGGTCCCTCGAATCCAGCGACACCGTCCAAGTGACCCCCACAGTCCAGTGACTCTTCAGCCCAAGTTTGGTGGAGGTAAGTCCTTGCCTCACCTCGCTGGGCTGCATTGCTGGGAACCGCGACTTTGCAAGCTACTCCGGCCCCTGTGCACTTCCCGCGGAAATCCTTCGTGCACAGCCAAGCCTGGGTCCACGGCACTCTAACCTGCATTGCACGACTTTCTAAGTTGGTCTCCGGCGACGTGGGACTCCTTTGTGCAACTTCGGCGAGCACCGTTTCACGCATCCTCGTAGTGCCTGTTTCTGGCACTTCTCCGGGAGCTACCTGCTTCAGTGAGGGCTCTTTGTCTTGCTCGACGTCCCCTCTCTCTGCAGGTCCAATTTGCGACCTTCTGGTCCCTCCTGGGCCCCAGCAGCATCCAAAAACGCCAAACGCACGATTTGCGTGTAGCAAGGCTTGTTGGCGTCCATCCGGCGGGAAAACACTTCTGCACGACTCTCCAAGGCGTGTGGGATCCATCCTCCAAAGGGGAAGTCTCTAGCCCTTGTCGTTCCTGCAGTATTCACAGTTCTTCAGCCTAGTAAGAGCTTCTTTGCACCAACCGCTGGCATTTCTTGGGCATCTGCCCATCTCCGAGCTGCTTGTGACTTCTGGACTTGGTCCCCTTGTTCCACAGTTACCCTCAGACAGGAATCCATCGTTGTTGCATTGCTGATTTGTGTTTTCCTTGCATTCTCCCTCTAACACGACTATTTTGTCCTTAGGGGAACTTTAGTGCACTTTGCACTCACTTTTAGGGTCTTGGGGAGGGTTATTTTTCTAACTCTCACTATTTTCTAATAGTCCCAGCGACCCTCTACAAGGTCACATAGGTTTGGGGTCCATTCGTGGTTCGCATTCCACTTTTGGAGTATATGGTTTGTGTTGCCCCTATCCCTATGTTTCCCCATTGCATCCTATTGTAACTATACATTGTTTGCACTGTTTTCTAAGACTATACTGCATATTTTTGCTATTGTGTATATATATCTTGTGTATATTTCCTATCCTCTCACTGAGGGTACACTCTAAGATACTTTGGCATATTGTCATAAAAATAAAGTACCTTTATTTTTAGTATAACTGTGTATTGTGTTTTCTTATGATATTGTGCATATGACACTAAGTGGTACTGTGGTAGCTTCACACGTCTCCTAGTTCAGCCTAAGCTGCTCTGCTAAGCTACCATTATCTATCAGCCTAAGCTGCTAGACACCCTATACACTAATAAGCGATAACTGGGCCAGGTGCAAGGTGCAAGTACCCCTTGGTACTCACTACAAGCCAGTCCAGCCTCCTACACCATACAACTGTGAACCTAGTCACTCATCCTAAAACCCTCTTAGCTATCAAGCATACAACTGATATAGAAGTCAGCACCACACAACATAAGCAAGATGTACATTGTGTTATTGAAAACTGGCTTACACCTATCTCCATGCTTTTTATTAATAATCTGTTGGTCAGACAAAACAGGTGTCCGAGCGTTCATACATTAAAACACTTGAACATCCACAGAACACCAACCCAAATAAACACATCCATCACCCTGAGGTATCCTGTGATCTTTAAAATTTTCAAATACTTAAGTGATGAAATCTATAAATTTCCAGCAGTCCTCTCTCATACAAAGAACAATCAAACACAGACCATTAGCACCATGATATAACCAAGATGTAACCACCAATGAAAAAGATATTCAAAAATGTTCCTAACTGAAATGAACGTTTGTAATTATGTGAACATTGTTGTAAAGTCACACGCTGTAGACAAAGGCTTGATGTTTGTGACATTTATTCATAGCGATGGTCAAGCGTGACTTCCCTCCTTGCCAGTTCCTCACATCTGTCAAAGACGGAATCCACTCACTTGACAGTAATAGAAGTATAACAACAGAATGTTTACAACACCACATGGTATATTGCACTATCTTGGAAATAAATGGAAGATTACAACATACCTTCTCTTTTTCATTCCAACAAATAAATAATAAACAGTTTAAAACAAAATACAAACAAATTAATAATTGATTCAATAATTTACATAATCATATAAATACATTGGCATTCTCTTGGATCTTTGAGGTCTCAACTCTCTGGATGAAACCCCACCATCTCCAACCCTTGCACAGAACATCTATTCATCACTGCCAAACTGACTCATCCGATGTGAACCATCACTCAATTGTGAGATATGTTTATAGATTTGCTCATTTTGTTCTGCCGAAACACCAACAGGCACACTTTGGTCTTCCATGAACATATATCCACCACATTCATCACTTCTCACAGTACTTCTGTTTTCTGGTCATTCTGGTCATTATGCCCATTCGTTGCCACTCTCCTGAAATTCCATCTTTCACCATAATTTAAAAGTACATGCCATCTATGAACATCTTTGATTTTATATGGTCCTCTGAACTTGCTCAAACCTTTCGCAACTTGACCTGCTTTCACCTTTACCCAATCACCCAGCCGAAGTTTAACACTGTTTGTTCATTTCTTTTCAGAATTTGAGATAATCCTCTGTCCACGGCATGAGGAGCCATCAGCCAAGCTTGTAGAAAAATCAGTAGCTCTTTTTGTCACCCTTCCATTACATAGAGTATGTCCTTCACCAAAATAATTCAAAGAGTTAGTTTACTATTTGGTTTCCTGCCCCTCATCATGAAAAAAGTGGTGAGCCAATAGTACTATTAACAGTTGTTCTCTACACTCACTCTATTTGTCAAGGCTGGCTGTATGGCCCCTTTAACCATCCTGTTAGCTCTTTCTACCAATCCATTTGCTTGAGGATTGTTAATAGCTGTGCGAGAATGTTTCACCCCACATGATGTCAGGGTAAGTTGTGTACCGTTGTCTGTAATCAAACCCTTCAAGAAGCAAACCCTTCTTGAAAATTTCAGTTAGTACTCGTACTGTGGATGATGTGGTTATTTCCGACATAAATTTAGTTACCAACCACTTTGAATGGACATCGTTCAAAACAAATCCAAATCTAAGTTCATGTTTAACATCATGCATGGGACCAATAAAGTCCACACATACTGTGTGCAACACCTACCCTGCTTCCACTATATGACCAAACTCTGATTGTTTCCCACCTTCAACCTTTTTCCACTCTGCATGCACATGTCACATCTCTCCACCTAGTGTACCACATCCTCATCCATACCCAGCCACCAGAAATCTTCTCTGAGACTCTTATCAGTCAAAGATTTCCCCAGGTGCCCTTCATGAGCAATATTAAATAATTTCTTCCTTACCCCCATTGGAGGACAATCTTCTCACCTCGTATCAATATGCTGTCTCCCACCATAAACAATTCATCCAAAAACTTACCATATGTTCTGAAGGCCTTCGGTAATGTGCTTTCTCTTCGCCCTCCACATATTACCAACTTTATCACATCATTCACCACATCATCCTGATGCATGGGCTCACTCTATTCATCCTTGGTAATTACTCCCGATGACCAATCCAACACTCACAACAGAACCCTCTCCATCACTTTTAATGACCGCTTCTTTGTCTACAGTTTCCCAATTCATAGGTAAAAGCAAGATACAGTCAGCTTGTACATTCCTCCATCCCGGTATATATTCTATACTGTAATTGTACTCCTGAGATCTGGCTGCTAACCGAGCTATCCTGGCTGAACTCTTACCAGCTCCCCTGGCAACAAGACTTTCATTAGGGGCCTATCATTAGTCTGTAACTTGAATTGACTTCCCCAAATATATGTTCTAAAGATTTCCATGCCCTGTGCTGCCACAAAAGCCTCTTTTTCTATCCCAGAATATTTACCTTTAATTTAATGCAAATGCTACTGTTTTCTCACTAGTTCCATGAAGTTGTGATAAAACTGCACTGATCACAATGGCACTGACATCCACTGTAACTACAGATTTCCTTTTCACATCAAAAAGAACCTGCCTCACATATTTCCTTTTTTACGGATTCGAAACCGAGTCCTTGTGGAGTACCCCAAACAAAGCTCACTCCTTTTCTCAACAAATTCTTCAAAACTTCTGTTTTAGATGAAAAGTTCTTTACAAATTTAGAATAATATTCTACTAAACCTAAGAAAGACCCTAACTGGTCTTTATTGGTAGGTGGTGGTGCCGATTTGATAGCATCCAATAGATTCCTCCTAGGTTTAACTCCATTCTGTGATAAAGTATGACCTAAATATTTCACTTCCCTTGATAGAAAGACACATTTCTCTTTTCTTAGAGTCAGATCAGATTTTAAGATTTTGTCAAAGACTTGCTTCAATGTGAAATTGTCATTCTCCACAGTGTTCCCAAAAACCAAGGTATCATTCTGAAAGTAGATGACATTCTGTATACCTTTAAATAAGTCAGTCATCACTCTCTGGAAGACACTTGCTGCAGAACATAGCCCAAATGGCATTCTAGTAAATTGAAACGTGCCTTCCATGGTTATAAACTCTGTTAATGGCTTGGAATCGGTATGTAATTCGTTTTCATGATAGGCATGTTTCAAATCCAATTTAGAAAATACATTTCCCCCTTTTAACATCAACACCAGTTCGTTAATATTGGGAAGGGGAATAGTGTCCATTATCACATTTTGACTAAGGCTTCTCAGGTCAACACAAAATCCAAGTTTGCCATCAGTTTTCCTTGTGATCACCACAACTGGAGATACCCAATTTGATGCTTCCACAGGCTCTATTACACCACTATTCAACATGTCCTCTATCAATTTTTTAACTTCATCTTCTAACTTTGTGTTGAATTGGAATCACACCTTCTTTCAATTTAATCCTATGACAATGACCCCTCAAATGTGCCATCTCATCACAGAAGACATCACACGCATCCCTTATTATGTCTTATAATATGACCTCTTCAACTACTAAAATTTGATAGCATGCACAAGGGTTAATATTGATGAACCCATCCCAGGATTGGTGGACCAGATTCTGCTACACAAACTTTTCCTTTTGTTCTTCTTCCCCCAAATTCAATTTCAGCAATCACCCAATGATGTCTATATTTTCTTCTTGGTAACCTTCTGGATTTATGTCTTTGGGACTCACATTTGGCCACTCAGACACGAACACACTTCTCTGAACAATTGTATATAAAGACCCAATATCAACCATTAATTCTATTGGTCTTCCACACACCACAAACTCAGCATTTGGCCTTTGCCTCCTTGCCTCCTTGCCTCCTTTTCTTGATAATTTCTTCATCCTCAAATACAGAATCCTGTCTATTCCCTCCTGCGATCTGTCATCTCTATTGTCTTCCGACAACATGGCTATCTTCCCTGTACTTGGATTGTGACACATCTTGGCAAAATGTCCTTTCAATCATCATCGTCTACACTCTTTCCCAATTGCAAAACAGTATTTTGCCTCAGTAGTATGGTTGTAACTACCACATCTCGCACATCGTTTATTTGTAAACTTAATAGTTTCCTTTGCCACTTTATTGTTAATGTTCTTTGTCTTTGGTGTGCTAAATGTGTCATAGCATTAGCCTACTGCTGCCACCCCTTCTTTTGTCTTTTTTTGTCCATCACCTTCATACAATATTCTGACTCTTCCACAACCTTTGCTATCTCAATAGTATCCTTTAATGTGGGATTATTTGCTGTCCACAAACTCTCTTGCAGTTTTTACTTCTACATTGAACAATTAGTTGATCTCTTATCATCTCATCAGCCATTTGTCCAAACTGACACTACACTGATAATTCTCTCAATCTTGGAACAAAGTTGTCAACTGATTCTCCCTCTCATTGAGGTTGGGTGTAAAAGTTATGTCACTTCATGACTTTATTTTGAGTTTTAGTAAACCCCAATTCATGTTTTTAGGTGCATTAAGATACACATCAGTGTCTACTTCTTCCGCTTGAACTAGTAGGTCTAGTAAGTACTTGTAAATATGTTGTCTGTCTTTTCCGATAGCGTTTAATAAAATAGCTTTCTTGCTACTGGGACAGAATCTTTGACCATCTAAAGACTCCAAATAATTGTCAAAAATGTCTAGCCACTCCTCCCATTCTGTAGCTGGATCTTCTGGTTGTGATAAGATGGTGGTGGTGCTGTGATTGATGGAACATCCATAGTTGTTGAGAAGGCAAAAGTAAATAACTTGAATTTAATTTTTTTTATTTATAGTTATGTAGTAACAGATTAATATAAGAGAAATTGTTTTATTGTTGAATAAAATAAAGGTTTACACCTAAAACAATCTTTCTTCGACTTCAATTTGGAGTCTTTCCTAAATTATTAGGAATTATAGTCCCTTTTCTAATTTAATGTCAGCTGGTGGGTGTGACGCTGCACGCTCCTCATGCAGCAACCACAGCAGTCTCCCATGTGTAGTCGGATGACCAAACAGCAGCCGAAAATGCTGAAAGTGCCGGTAAGACTGCTCTATAGCAGTATAATGTGAAATAACAGCTGTGCTGCTGCCTCTAAATTTTCCTTGACATCGCGCTCACTTGTGGGTTCAAAGTTACAGAGTACATGAAAATGCGCTCTGGATATCTCACGTCATTGACTACCGCCGAAAACACGCTTGGTGTTTAACGCTCTGTAACACCCGCATTGTAAAACCGTTCCCTCCTTGCTTTAGCGATAGTGCTAAAATGTCCAGACTTAAGCATAGCACCCTGTTGATTGCGCTTATCTTCAACGAGTGCGGTGAATTTCCCAGAGCACTCACCCAAAACGATAGTCTCTGCAAAATGTGCCACGCATAGGTCAGTCATGCTCCACCCTCGCTGTTGCACAAGAGGAACCAGCAACTTGTCGCCAAAAATATGTTGTAAAGTCACACTCTGTAGACAAAGGCTTGATGTTTGTGACATTTATTCAGAGCGAAGGTCAAGCGTGACTTCCCTCCTTGCCAGTTCCTCACAACTGTCAAAGATGGAATCCACTCACTTGACAACAATAGAATTATGACAATAGAATGTTTCCATACAGCATGCTATAGCGCATGCATTATCATGGAAATAAATGACAGATTACAACAAACACCAACACTCAAGCCAACAAGTAGAAAACACACACTTTAATGCAGTCCAGAATGCCATCAATCAACTACCAACACTTATTGGACATCACTCGAATCAGAAATAAACCGGCACCAAATGATGCATCTTAAACATATGAAACACTAACCTCCCAGACATTTCAATCAATAATCACATCTATCACACACCATGTCATAATTAAATAGTTCATATAACACTATCTCAAAATCTCCGAACAAAATCAATTCACGCAAGCTTTCTATACTATCATTAAATCATTTGCATTGGAAGCCTACAAATCCATCCAAAACATAACCCACTCTCCCCTCATAAAGGTTACATTCTTGTCCTCCTTGTAAATGAACAATCTCTTTCTCCTCCTGCATATGCTAGTTATTAAGTCACACATCCCTTCTTTATAGGCGAAATACTTGAAAAGCCATGGTGCCTAATATCCACGTTCACAGTGATTAATAGCCGCTTCAAATAATACGGCCAGCTAGTTGGACATACTAGCTGGCTTCTCTTTGCAGTACAGAAGGCACAAACATCTTATTATGAATGGCATGTATGATGTTACGGACTATGGGCTCCCATGCTTGCATGTCCTAATAGTAAACTCAGTCTCATCAGTGCCATCATCCATTAATCCTCATCACCATTTTAGAGTACTAAATAGGCATAATGTACACAGTCCTCTTGTGGCACACATTTTATCTAACCTTTATACATCAGTCATTTTCAAACTAATAATTCCAGACCCTTTACCTCCATCTTGTTTGCATGTAATCATCCTATGTGCCTTTTTGTGTGGTCACCCCATTTTTTGCTAAATTTTAGTGCTGCTTTTTAGACTGTACACACTCAGGTTCTGCTGTGCAATGTCCGGCACATGTGCTCTAACCCATAAACGTATGTAAACATATTTAACTCTCTTGTAAGGCCACAGTATAAGGTGTAGAAACTACCACCATGGCAAGGAAAGTCGAATGCCACCTGTGGACTGCAGCACTTATTATGCCACCCACTAGTGTGATGAAACAAAATGGCTTAACATTGTAGACTGACTGCTTTAGTTTAAACTTGTAGCAGGATCTGTAATATAGCCATTTTAACAGGGGAAAGCCTTCCTTTCAAATAATAATAAATCAAGTCACCCCCTGTGTAGGCCTTGTAGCCTGCAAGGTAGGTTACATGGTATTTTAAATCTAGTACACGTAGAAATATAATGTTGCTATGGCCCTGCAGTGACAAGCATCCCAAAGCTATATTTTCACTGTGGAAGGCCCCAGCTGTCATATGAGAAAACTAAAGTACAGATTAAATTACTAATTTTTCTATCTCAGGTTTAGGACCAGCTAGGAAAAATAGGTCAACCAAAGACACTTTCCCTGCCTAAAGATCCAGGAGCCTAATTTGAATGAGCTCTCCAGCATCGGTCAAACCAGTGCTTGACCTTAATGAGGTGTGAAAACTGATCCAGGAGCAGAGGCAATGAATTAGAGAGGTGTTTTTCTTCCCCTCAAAAGAAGACTAGTTAGGGTGAACCTAAGAATCTTGATAATTTGCAAAGGGACCTTTCATTTCAATAGTAAATGTAATGTGAGACCTGGAAAAGTAAAACCTTTTTCACCTTTGCCACGCTAGCTCTTTGGAGTTACCCCAGAACCAGTTCCGAGTGACCACAGAAGAAGAGAATGCTTGTTTACCAGGACACACCTGTGGGTGGGCACAAAGGCTCTGCACATTTTAGAAGTAAGGCACTCTGTGGGATTGTCTGCAGTAGAGCGAGCCAGAGCTGCTAAAAAAGTAGATAGGGTTGTCCCTGGGAACCTTTACCCCAATGGTTTTCGGGAGAAACTAGGAGTCCTAAAATGTGTCGCCCTAAAGCACCCTCCTCAGAACACTTTCTGGAACTGTGTAAAAACAATTTATGGACTGCACCTGCTGCTTGAGAGCTGTGATGAGGCCTGAAGGGCTGAAGCTGCTCTCACTTGTACCCAGACCAAAGACGTGGACTTTAAGGGTCTGCTGACTGACCTCTTGTGAGGCTACAGACATACAACAAGCTACAAGAAGCTTTTTTCCTGAAGTGCCCATCTTACCAGTTGAAGCTGGACCTGGATTTGAGCCTGAGGGTCCACTTGGCACTTCAAAGGGTATCCTCTCCAGGTGCTGAGTATGTGCATGCATTCCAAGTAGGATCACTTCATCAGCCAGGTGTACGATCACTAGCATAAATCCATTTTGCATGCAGCAATGCTGCTGTGCTGGGTGAGGCTATTTCTGTTGTTGCCTGCCATGTAAGGTACCACCCTAACTCCTGTCTTGCTCATATGGCTATTGGGGGTGGCGGTGACCGCAAAGGATGCAGAGCGGACGGCCATGATTGTTTGGTGGAAGCATAGGTGGTGTGTGAGGTAGGTGAGCCCCTGGTAGTGTAGAGCATCTTGAAATACCATTGTGTCTGAATAAGCAGACATCCAATATTGATGAGGTGAGGTATGATGTTTGTGCAGCAATGGAAACTGAGTAATAGTCTGGCAGTGGTGTGTTGGTTAGTTTGCCTCTTGTGTAGCCCCTGTGTGGACATGCCGTTGGAGAGGGTATTGTTGGCCCACAGTCAGCATGCGATGAGGGCGTGGGTGACAGGTTGACAGGTGTCAGGAGGGAGCGGTATGAAAAAATGTCTGACCATGTTAAAAATCTGGAATAAAGTCAAGTTGATATGGGGACTTTGTAGTCACATGGTGAGGTAGGTGTCCAGGATGAAGGACAGGTTTCTGAGATGGCCACAGTCTGACCTAGTCATTTGGGCAACAAGGGTAATTTCATGATTGAGAATATCAGCACCACTATCTTCTGAGAATGAGTATGAGGCTCACCATTACTCTCACATAAAGTCAGCTGTGTTGGTTAATGGCACAATGCAACAACTGTTGGTGGTGTTGGAGTCTACTAAAGGTCATTGTATGATCTGGGTTTTATCAGTATAAGAGGTGATAAAGAGTCCCTGGGTCTGAATTATGACTGCCAGAGGAGTCATATACAGGTTCAAGAGAGTGGGGATGAATGAAAAGATTTGCCAGACTCTACATATGAGCACCTTGGACTCTAAGGAAATGGAGTGAGCTTCAGCTGTTGCATACTTCCAATTATGATGGTGGCTATCCGCTTCAGAGATGGTTCTCAGAGTCTACTGTTGTGGAGTCTGGAGATGACTGTATGAGTGCTAGGAGATTACATTAGTCCCTTGAGAACTATGGGGGTCATTCTGACCTCGGCGGTAAAAGGCGCTTACCGCCGGTCAGAAGACCGCCATAACGCGGTCGCGGTAAACCGCCACGGTCATTCTGACCCGCAACTGGCAAACCGCCAAAAACTGGAGAACAACAACAAAAGTCCGCCACACCAACGGGCAGCGAAAAACTGGCGGTGACCAAACCTCCACCGTCACGCCAACAGAAATACGCCCATGCTATTCCGACCCACAAATCCCCGCAGCGGTCTTTCAACCGCGGTATTCCATTGGCGGTACACACCACTGCGCTCAAAATACACACACCTTTACAAAACACAGCTACATTGGACAATTCAAAATACACACACCTGAGACACATACACACACCACTCCCACACACCCATTACAATATAAAACACACACCTACATCACCCACAAACCCTTACGACCACAATTGCGACTGAAGGCCAGAGAGAGACAGCACAGAATAGAGTACACCATCACACAGAGGCAAATCACAACATCACCCACACAATATCCACGCACAAAACACCATACACCACCACACTCACCACACTCTACAACACATACACCACCCCACACCTCATCCACACCGTCCCATGGCACCCCAAAGACACCCCAGGTTTTCTGACGCAGAACTCAGGGTCATGGCGGAGGAAATAGTTTGGGTAGAGCCCCAGCTCTTCGGGACAGAGGTGCAGCACACCACCATTGCCAGGAAGATGGAGCTATGGCAAAGAATAGTGGACAGGGTCAACGCTGTAGGACAGCATCCACGAAATCGGGACGATATCAGGAAGCGGTGGAACGACCTACGGGGGAAGGTGCGTTCCATGGTATCAAGGCACAACATCGCGGTGCAGAAGACTGGTGACGGACCCCTACCTACTCCCCCAGAATTTACAGCATGGGAGGAGCAAGTCTTGCACATCCTGCATCCTGAGGGCCTCGCAGGAGTAGCTGGAGGAATGGACTCTGGTAAGTCAAATCTTCACTACTTCATTCCCCTCACCCCACCTGCGTGCCAAATCATCCCCCCACCCTCACCACCACCCCCATCACACCAACTCCTTGCAAATGGCTCGCCATCACAACCCACCCATGTGTTCACAAAGCATGGACACCCATCACCAATGCATGCCCACTGCACATACCCATCTCCCCCACAAGCCACCATCACAACAGCCACCACAAGGGAATGCCAGCACTGGGGTACACGGCCACCCACCCATTGCACACTATGGCACACACAGAAGCAATAACCATACTCTTATACCCCTGCAGGACCCGAACACCACCACACCGCCCAGGGGGGTCCAGAAATGTCCATCCCAGCCCCAGAAGAGGCCCCCAGTGATGACAGCAGCTCTGTCTCCCTGGACCCAGATGACCAGCCCGGCCCATCGGGGACCTCGGGACAGTCGGTTCCCCTCACACAGCCACAGGCCACAGCAGACCTACCCCCCTCTGGGAACACCAGCACAGCTCCCACCCAGCAGGCCCATGCCTCTGTCTCCAGGACACGTCAATCAGCGGTGTGTCCACCACTACAGGGCACCCAGGTTGACCCACCACCCCAACAACAGCAGGGACCTGGGGGCAGTGGTAGTGGGCACACGGTCCAGGGGACAGAGGCCCAGGGAAACAGGGGAACTGGGAGGGCTGCTGTGCGACAGGGGGGGGGGACAGGCCCAGGGAACCCACTCTCCACGAGGCCCTCTCCTCCATCATGGGAGCATACCACCGCTCCCAGGAGACGATGGCTACGGTACTGGCCAGGTTCCAGGAGATCCAGGTACTGCAGGAGGAACAGTACATGGGGTTCAGGGAAGAACTCCGAGCCATTAGTTCCGCAATGGGGACCATCGTCGTGGCTCTTAACCAGATTGTCACCACATTACGGGACCATGTGGCACCACAAAGGGCCCCTGTCACTAGCATGGACCAGGAACAGCCTACCACCTCCGCCGGCGCTAGTGGACAGAAGGCCCCCACACAACAACAGGCCACCAGAACCCCACCTCCTGCAGAAGAAGAAACACCCCGCAAGCGGTACCTGAGATCTAGGAAGAAGACAGAGTAGGATGCCAAGACCCCCGCCAGCAAAGGATACCCCCTGATGTCATCCCACTGTCCCACATTGTCACCCTGTCCAACCTTGAACTGCCCCTGCTCCATCCTTCCACAGGCATATGGACAATGCACCTGTGAGACTGAAAATCTGGACTCTGCCATGAACATTACTCCACCATCACCCATCACCGATTTTCAAGCATGTCCCTAAATTTAGCACTTAAATAAAATCACTTATTGCACTAAAATTATCTGGAGTCTGCTTGTATTTTGAACAAATGTATTAGACATTACGGTGCCAAAATGTTCAGTTACATTGTGATGACAACATACCACTGTCACACAGCTGTAGTCCATGGGCAAACAAAGCAGAGGTCACGCAGTGGGGCCCACATCTCTGAAAACAGAAGGGAAAGTCACAACTCAGTTAACATAAACTGGGGGGAAACTCAGACAGTAGAGAGGCAGGAGACTGTAAGTACATGTAAAATGGCGGTGTTGATTCGTACCTGTGTGTTATTGAAAATACTGTTGTATCACTGTGTCCCTGTTGTCTGTGTCGTCCCCGTCGTCTTCCTCCTCTTCACTCTCCACAGGCTCCACAGCTGCCACAACACCACCCTCTGGACCATCCTCCTGCAGGAAAGGCACCTGGCGTCGCAAAGCCAGGTTGTGAAGCATACAGCAGGCCACGATGATCTGGCACACCTTCTTCGGTGAGTACATTAGGGATCCACCTGTCATATGCATGCACCTAAACCTGGCCTTCAGGAGGCCGAAGGTCCGCTCGATCACCATCCTAGTCCGCCCATGGGCCTCATTGTACTGTTCCTCTGCCCTGGTCCGGAGATTCCTCACTGGGGTCAGTAGCCACGACAGGTTGGGGTAACCAGAGTCACCAATTAGCCACACACGGTGTCTCTGTAGCTGTTCCATCACATAAGGGATGCTGCTATTTCGCATGATGTACGCGTCATGCACTGACCCAGGGAACTTGGCATTTACATGGGAGATGTACTGGTCAGCCAAACAGACCACCTGGACATTCATAGAATGATAACTTTTTCTGTTCCTGTACACCTGTTCACTTTCACTGGGGGGAACCAAAGCCACATGGGTCCTATCAATGGCACCAATGATGTTGGGAATATGTCCAAGGGCATAGAAATCACCCTTCACTGTAGCCAAATCACCCACCTCAGGGAAAACAATGTAGCTCTGCATGTATTTCATCAGGGCAGACAACACTCTGGACAAAACCTTAGAAAACATAGGCTGAGACATCCCTGATGAAATGGCCACTGTTGTTTGAAATGACCCACTTGCCAAAAAATGGAGTACTGACAGAACCTGCACCAGAGGGGGAATCCCTGTGGGTTGGCGAATGGGTGACATCAGGTCTGGCTCCAGCTGGGCACACAGTTCCTGTATAGTGGCTCGGTCAAGTCTGTATGTCAGTATGAGATGTCTTTCTTCCATTGTCGACAGGTCCACCAGCGGTCTGTACAGGGGAACATTCCTCCATCTCCTCGCAAGTCCCAGCGGACGGTGCCAAGGAAGGACAACATGGAGCACAGAGTCAAGCAAACCACAGGAACGTTCCCACAGCTTGCACAGTACACGATTCGCTATGCATTGAATGGCTTGTATGAGTGGCAATGCAAGGCCTAGGCCTGTGTGACGCAGTAGAAATTAAGCCATGTGGGCCCTTGAAATGGCGGCTGCCTGACCTGTGAAGTGTGACAATGGGATGTGAGGTCAATGCGCTGGCGTGGCACACCGTGGCGGTAGGCGGACGAAGACCGCGGTGCAAAGTCACATTGGTTAACATAGAACCCTATGGGTTTCAGGAGCCAATGACGAAGTGCGCCGGCGGGCGCGGTACGCACCGCCGCGGTACGCACCTCCGCGGGCATGACCGCCATTTTCTATCAGCTTAATCACTCGAGACCTGATCATCCACAGGAGAGGACCTATACTGCAAGTGCTGCTGTGACCTCGGTCTGGAAGAGACAATGGCTGCTGCGACTGGGGAAAGGGCCCCTGCCTTCACTTCTGAAGAATTGGAGAAACTCGTGGATGGGGTCCTCCCCCAGTATGCGCTACTCTACGGTCCTCCAGACCAACAGGTTAGTACACTGGGACCATGCTTTGTGGGCAATGCCTGGGTTGAGTGGGGTGAATGAACGAAGGTGCGGAGGGGAGCGTATGAGGCATGCATCAAACGACAGATGAGAGCATGTGCCACATGGCAAGGGTGGGGATGGTGGGACACTCACATCGAGCATGCAGAAAATGTTGATATTTTGTTTTCTCTCCCTGTACGTGTCACATAGGTCAGCGCCCATCAGAAAGTCGACATTTGGCGTGCCATCGCCAAGGACGTCCGGACCCTGGGGGTCCACAACAGACGGGGCACCCACTGCCGCAAGAGGTGGGAGGACATCCGCCGCGGGAGCAGAAAGACCGAGGAGGCTCTGCTGGGGATGGCCTCCCAACGTAGGAGGGGTGCCACTCGTCTATTGACCCCCCTGATGTCTCGGATCCTGGCGGTGGCCTACCCAGATTTGGATGGGCGCGTGAGGACATCACAGCAGACACAAGGGGGTGAGTACAAGCACATTCTGCTATCTTAGCGCGCAATGGAGGTGTCTGGGTGGGGGAGGAGGGATGTGGGTATCCCTAGGCCAGGGCGATTTCTGTAGGCTAGTCCCCTTCGTAAGGCATGGCCCTGTGCCCCCGCCCTCCACCTCTGTAGGGTGCTAAGAACAGCTATCCATGGCCTTGTGTCACCTATGTGTGCAGATGTCGTCCATTGGCTTGTAGGCCAAGTCTCACTGATTGAGTAGTGTACCCCAAGTGCGCGGCGTAGTGCAGGGGGCTTCTGTGTCTGTCCTCTCCGCCAACTGTGTTGCCAATGCATGCACTCAACATGTCTTTATTTCTCCCCCCACCCTTTTTTTGTCTGCTCTTCCTGTTCATGTGTGCATTAGCATCATCTGGCGGAGGAGAAGTGGCATTGGAGCACGAGGGAGCTGCATCTCACATGGCCCCGGAGGGCCATGCAACGGACTCTGATTTCACCAGTGAGATGGAGGGCGAGGGGGGCTCCACAACGGGGACACGTGGAGACATCAGCGACACCGCCACGTCCTCGGAAGGGAGCTCCCTTGTGGTGGCGGCAACATCCGTGCCCACCGCAACAACAGGTACAGCCGCCACCCAGCGCACCAGCTCCGCCCTCCAAGCAGCCCCTCAGCGTTCGCCCCGTGCCCGCTCGCACACCAAGGCGGGCATCTCCTTCGCCCCAGGCACCTCAGGCCCTGCCCCAGTTACCCCTGCTGCCCTCAGTGAGGAGGTCATTGACCTCCTCCGGACGCTCATTGTTGGGCAGTCTACCCTTTTGAATGCCATCCAGGGGGTGGAAAGGGAGGTGCATCGGAGCAATGCATACCTGGAGGGCATTCATTCGGGTCAGGCTGCCCATTAGCGATCGTTCAACGCTCTGGCCTCAGCACTGACGGCAGCCATTGTCCCTGTCTCCTGCCTCCCTCCTCCAACTCCCTCCACCCAGTCCCACTCCCCTGTTCCTCTGCCTATCCCAGACACACCTACAGACCAGCCTGCACACACCTCAACACCCAAGGTCAGCTCATCCAAACATAAGCACCACACATCCCACAAGCATTCACACAAGCAACATCCACATGCAGACATGCCAACAGCCACTGCCTCCTCTGTGTCCCCCTCCTCCTCGTCTCCCTCCTCCCTCCCTGTGACGTCTCCACTCACACTTGCATGCACCACTTCATCAGCCACTACGTCCATCACTAGCACACCCACCAGAACACTCCGCACACATGCAGTCATCACCCCCACTGCCATTTACACGTCCCCTGTGTCCTCTCCCAGTGTGTCTGTCACCCCCTCTTCCAAACCACACAAACACAGGCAGCCACCCACCCAACAGCCATCCACCTTACGACAGCCTCCGTCACAAGCACCTGCACCCAACGACAGCACACTTGACTCTCCTACAACCACATCCTCTTCCTCCACTCCCATACCCACTGCACCTTCCCTTCTCATTGCTCCAAAAAAGTTTTCCCTCTCCAAACTTAACCTCTTTCCATCACCTGACCCACCCCCTCCATCTCGTAAAAGTCCAATCAGCACCTCAGCCACCACAAGCCCTGGACCTACAAGGACCATAGTCCAGGGATATTGGAGTCCACCACCTTCGAGGGCAGCTACATCGGCCAGCACCAAAGGGACAGCCAGCCCACCCCCTGGGAAAAAATCCAAAAAAGGCAAGGGCCGGCGCGAGAGGACAGAGACGGCAGCCTCCACAGGCACCACCCTGGCACCGTCAGGAAGTGGGGTGCCACCTGGCACATCTCCAAAGGGAGGCAAGGGACACAGAGGATCAGGCATGGATGGCAAGGGCAGCACGGCCGACAAGTCCGGCAGCAGGCGAGCTGCCCAGGAGGGCCCCACCAGACCCATTCCGGGGGTGAAGGAGTACACCCACGGGCACGGGACACCAGCACAGGAGGGCCCCGCATGCGAGAAGTCGGATGGCGAGTGAACACCATATATTGGCCAGATCTGGTGCCCTGGAGACACATGTGAAGAATCGCTGACCAGGGCCCTTCAAGACAAGCACCGCTGAACAGGGCCCCGCCGTCTCAAGAACCGCTGAACAGGGCCCTTCAAGACAAGCACCGCTGAACAGGGGCCCGCCGTCTCAAGAACCGCTGAACAGGGCCCTTCAAGACAAGCACCGCTGAACAGGGCCCTTCAAGACAAGCACCGCTGAACAGGGCCCCGCCGTCTCAAGAACCGCTGAACAGGGCCCTTCAAGACAAGCACCGCTCCGCTGGGCCCTTCCTCTTAAGCACCGCTCCGCTGGGCCATTCAACTCATGCAACGCTCCGCTGGGCCCTTCCTCTCAAGCACCGCTCCGCTGGGCCCTTCAACTCAAGCACCGCTCCGCTGGGCCTTTCCTCTCAAGCACCGCTCCGCTGGGCCCTTCAACTCATGCACCACTCCGCTGGGCACCACCGTCTCTGCACCGCTCCGCTGGGCCCTTCAACTTAAGCACCGCTCCGCTGGGCACTTCCTCTCAAGCACCGCTCCGCTGGGCCCTTCCTCTCAAGCACCGCTCCGCTGGGCCCTTCAACTCAAGCACCGCTCCGCTGGGCACCGCCGTCTCTGCACCGCTCCGCTGGGCCCTTCAACTCAAGCACCGCTCCGCTGGGCACTTCCTCTCAAGCACCGCTCCGCTGGGCCCTTCCTCTCAAGCACCGCTCCGCTGGGCCCTTCAACTCGAGCTCCGCTCCGCTGGGCCCTTCCTCTCAAGCTCCGCTCCGCTGGGCCCTTCAACTCATGCACCGCTCCGCTGGGCCCTTCCTCTCAAGCACCGCTCCGCTGGGCCCTTCAACTCAAGCACCGCTCCGCTGGGCCCTTCCTCTCAAGCACCGCTCCGCTGGGCCCTTCCTCTCAAGCACCGCTCCGCTGGGCCCTTCAACTCGAGCACCGCTCCGCTGGGCCCTTCCTCTCAAGCACCGCTCCGCTGGGCCCTTCAACTCATGCACCGCTCCGCTGGGCCCTTCCTCTCAAGCACCGCTCTGCTGGGCCCTTCAACTCAAGCACCGCTCCGCTGGGCCCTTCCTCTCAAGCACCGCTCCGCTGGGCCCTTCAACTTATGCACCGCTCCGCTGGGCACCGCCGTCTCTGCACCGCTCCGCTGGGCCCTTCCTCACAAGCACCGCTCTGCTGGGCCCTTCAACTCAAGCACCGCTCCGCTGGGCCCTTCCTCTCAAGCACCGCTCCGCTGGGCCCTTCAACTCAAGCACCGCTCTGCTGGGCACCGCCGTCTCTGCACCGCTCCGCTGGGCCCTTCAACTCAAGCACCGCTCCGCTGGGCCCTTCCTCTCAAGCACCGCTCCGCTGGGCCCTTCAACTCAAGCACCGCTCCGCTGGGCCCTTCCTCTCAAGCACCGCTCCGCTGGGCCCTTAAACTCATGCACCGCTCCGCTGGGCACCGCCGTCTCTGCACCGCTCCGCTGGGCCCTTCAACTCAAGCACCGCTGACACATTGGCAGAAGGGGCAGGCCCGGATCAGTGTCGGACAGGGCTGCACGATACACTCTGGGCACCAAGACTCCTCCAGTACCGTTGGAGTTTGTCAACCACTTGTGAGACTGTGGCTTTGCACTCCCCAGGATGGCACAGTGGGCAAGCCACCCACTGTAGGGACTTGTGAGACTGTGGCTTTGCACTCCCCAGGATGGCACAGTGGGCAAGCCACCCACTGTAGGGACTTGAGAGACTGTGGCATTGCACTCCACAGGATGGCAGAGTGGGCAAGCCACCCACTGTAGGGACTTGTGAGACTGTGGCTTTGCACTCCCCAGGATGGCACAGTGGGCAAGCCACCCACTGTAGGGACTTGAGAGACTGTGGCTTTGCACTCCCCAGGATTGAACAGTGGCCATGGAGGCCACACGTGGATCTGGTGTCGTGGACTCATGTGGCTAAGGTGCCCCCCCTTCCCTTCCCCCTGAGGTGCCTGTTGTTTTCCTATCTGATGCCCCTGCAGTGTTCTCTCCAATGGATTCGGGTGTGTGTGTGGGCTTTGCCCATGTGTTGGGGACCATTGGCCCACGTACAATGACAGAAAGCCAATTTTGACGGAACAATTTACATATGTGTATATAGTTATGGGATGTTCGACTTACTTATTTACTTAGCCTTACAATATATTTGAATTCCAATAACATATTATTTTGTCTTTGCATTCTTCCAGAGGGTTTGGGGGGTGTCACTCTGAGTTGTTGCTCTGCATTGGTGTGTAGGTAGTTGGGTGGGGGGGGGTGTCGCGTATGTGTGTGCCCGTATTCTTTTCTCCTCCCCCCTCCCCTGTGTCGTAGGTGCAGTACTCACCGTTGTCTTCTGCGCCGGCGTTCGTGCTCCTGGTAGAGGAGCAGGTAGACAATTGCTGGTAGGATGTGTAGTTCTGGTTCCATGCTGTCCAGATTCCTCGTGGAGTTTGTAGGGTGAGCGTTTTCCCGTTCGTAGTCTGTTTCCGCCGTGTTTTTATCGGCGGGGCTGCCGCCCCGGAAAAGGTGGCGGATTGGTGAGTTGTGATAGGGTGGGCGGTACATTGTCTGCCGCCTGTCTGTTGGCGGTGACCTCCGCGCTGTTTGTTTGTCCCGCCATGGCGGTCGGAGTGTTAAAGTGGCGGTCTGTGTTGGCGGTTCCCGCCAGGGTCAGAATTCCATTTTTTTTACCGCCTGCCTGTTGGCCGGTTGGCCGCCGCTTTAACACCGACCGCCAGGGTTGGAATGACCCCCTATATGTCTAACCCCTTTTTCTGCAGTGGAGCAAGCTTGCTTGCTGTGTAGAGTTGTGTGTACATGTGCCAAATATAACCCACAGGGCACAATATTGCACAAATTGTGTGCCAGACAGCACATTGGCATGTTGTGCTGTGGTAAAGGCTGAGTGATGGATTGTGAGAGGCATAACAAAGTGTGAGATATCTTAGTTAATGCTGGAGTGCAAATCGATGGCTAGAGCAAATGAAGGCACCTTTGCAACATGGCCCAATGGTCTCAGCAGTGGTGTTAAGAAGCAAATGTTTAATCAGTGTAGGCAAAAAACTGAAATGCATCACAATATGTAAAATGTGGCCTGCTCCTGTACCCACTCTTTCAGTCAGGATAGGCCAGCAAGCGGCACAGCTGCACTGTGTTGTGTGGAAATAAGAAATAGACCCCCATTTCAATATTGAGGTTATGTAAACAATATAGCCATGTCAAAACCAACAATGCTGTAACATGGCCTTATTAATTGTAGAAACATAATTTCCACAGATGCCTTTGTAATAGAAAGTGATTGTAAAACTGTCTGAATTTGGCTATTATCACTTATGACAAATTCTATCATGGCTCATTTGTAACATATTCCTGTTTCTTACCAGCGGGACCAATAACACCTCCTGTAGAAAAGCCTGTCTAACATGCCCAACCTGATGGTGAGACTATATTGCCCCCTCATGGATGAAGACATCTTCCAACAACTCCTGGTCTCTTTTGAAAATTATCCTCCAGCCTTTGCAAGGGAATACAACGTTGCAGGTCTCTAGATGAACTGTCACCCACTGGACGTGGACCATCCACCTGTTCCATCACAGCTGAGGACTCTCAAGTTGTCTTTCAATGGAGTTTGGTAGTAAAGAAGTGAATGGCTGAAGAGGTGCAGTTGGCGATGGAGACCACAGTGGGCACTCTTAAAGGAGTTCATAGGTGTCTTAGCCCTAATAAGAGTTTGACCAAGGCCATCACAGACACCTAATCTAGGCTCCATGGGATTGATGAGTCTCTAGCTGACATCGCTGGTGTCATAACGCAGAGGGAACAACAACAGCTCTCTTCATCTGACACCAGTGAATTTGTCAAGCAGCTGAGGGTCATACATAATACCATGCAGTCCCTGGAGTGCAGGATAGGCTCCTTCATTGCATCAAAGGGTGACTTCAATAGCATCATGGTTGTTTTATTGTCAACCCAGAAGAGCCTTGTCTTACTGTCACTCACAAATACTGGTGGGAACAGAGGAGTCTCAACTTCTCCCTCTGATGTGTGTAGGCCTCAGCTTTTTCCCATTCAAACAAGACCAATTGCAGGCAAGGTAGAACATGCATCAGAGGAGGAATGTGTGGACTTCAGTAGTTTCTGTTGAAGAACTGTCACATTAACATGTGTGAGTGCCCCCGCCCCCTTTTCTTTTTATGGTACTCTGTCGAACATCATGCTGCCTTCTTTGTCACCCAATACAGTGCTTTTTGTTTGTGCTTGTCTTATCAACTTGTGTAAACTGAAAAAAGTCAAACTTTTCTAATGCCAATTTGTTCCGCATCACTGAAGTACACTTCACATCTAAATGGTTATCTGATGTGTGCCTGTTGGACTTTTTTTGCTTATGCAGGGACATCCCCAACTGTTTTGCCTCCTGCCTCCTATTTATTCTGACCCGTTGCTGTTGGCTTTTGAACTCTGAGCACTTTACCACTGCTAACCAGTGCTAAAGTGCATATGCTCTCTGCGTAAATTGTATGGTTGATTGGTTTATCCATGATTGGCATATTTGATTTACTAGTAAGTCCCTAGTAAAGTGCACTAAAGGTACTCAGGGTCTGTAAATCAAATGCTACTAGTGGAGTGGGCCTGCAGCACTGGTTGTGCCACCCACATTAGTAGCTATGTAATCATGTCTCAGACCTGCCACTGCAGTGTCTGTGTGTGCAGTTTTTAATTGTAAATTTGACTTGGCAAGTGTACCCACTTGCCAGGCCTAAACCTTCCCATTTCTTACATGTCAGACACCCTAGGGTAGGCCCTAGGTAGCCCCAAGGACAGGGTTCAGATTATGGTTAAGGTAGGACATATAGGGGGTTATTACAACTTTGTAGGAGGTGTTAAACCGTCCCAAATGTGACGATATACCACCAGCCATTTTACGAGTTCCATAGGATATAATGGACTCGTAATACGGCTGGTGGTATATCCGTCACTTTACCGTCACTTTTGGGACGGATTAACACCTCCTCCAAAGTTGTAATAACCCCCATAGTGATGTGTTTTATATGTCCTGACAGTGAAATATTGCTAAATTCGTTTTTCACTGTTGCAAGGCCTATCCCTCTCATAGGTTAATATGGGGGCTACCTTTAAATCTGATTAAAGTGTTGATTCCCTTTGCGAGCGGATTGACATGTGGAGTATGGGGTCTCTGAGCTCACAATTTAAAAATACATCTTTTAGTAAAGTTGATTTTAAGATTTGTGTGTTTGAAAATGCCAGTTTTAGAAAGTGAGCATTGTCTTGCTTACACCATTTCTGTGACTCTGTCTGTTTGTGGATTCCCTGTCTGGGTTAGTTTGACATTTGGGCTTGTTGTACCTCACATTATACAGTGACACAAAGGGAGCTGGGGTGTAGTCTGCATTTCCTGATGAGCGATCTCTGCTCGGAGGGAGGGGAGGAGTGGTCACTCACACCTGAAAGGGCTGTGTCTGTCCTCACATAATGCAGTCTCTGACCCCCTGGTGAGTAACTTGACTTGTGTATGGTGGATTTTTGTCGGTTTGGTCTTGTTTTGTTTAGATAAATATTTCTTATTTTTCTAAACCTGTGTGGTGTCATTTTGTAGTGTTTTCATTCAGTTACTCTGTGTGTTGGTACAAATACTTTACACCTAGCACCCTGAAGTTAAGCCTACTGCTCTGCCAAGCTACCAAGGGGGTAAGCAAGGGTTAGCTGAGGGTGATTCTCTTTTACCCTGACTAAAGTGAGGATCCTTGTTTGAACAGGGGGCAACCTGACTGTCAACCAAATACCCCATTTCTAACAGTGCCCATAATGGACTTTGTCCAAAGTTGTAATAACCCCCATAGTGATGTGTTTTATATGTCCTGACAGTGAAATATTGCTAAATTCGTTTTTCACTGTTGCAAGGCCTATCCCTCTCATACGTTAATATGGGGGCTACCTTTAAATCTGATTAAAGTGTTGATTCCCTTTGCGAGCGGATTGACATGTGGAGTATGGGGTCTCTGAGCTCACAATTTAAAAATACATCTTTTAGTAAAGTTGATTTTAAGATTTGTGTGTTTGAAAATGCCAGTTTTAGAAAGTGAGCATTGTCTTGCTTACACCATTTCTGTGACTCTGTCTGTTTGTGGATTCCCTGTCTGGGTTAGTTTGATATTTGGGCTTGTTGTACCTCACATTATACAGTGACACAAAGGGAGCTGGGGTGTAGTCTGTATTTCCTGATGAGCGATCTGTGCTAGGAGGGAGGGGAGGAGTGGTCACTCACACCTGAAAGGGCTGTGTCTGTCCTCACATAATGCAGTCTCTGACCCCCTGGTGAGTGTCTGGGGCTTGGCCTGGGCAAGGCAGGATTTCACATTCAAAAGAGACATTACTTTGAAGTAGGCCTACTTCAAAGGAGAAATTGGGTATAAGAAGGGCACCCAAAACCACAGACTTTAGAAACACTTCTGGAAACAAGAGGAACCTCTGCCTGGAGAAGAGCTGAAGAGCCGAGGAAGAAGAGCTGCCCTGCTTGTGATTGTGCTTTGTGGAGCTATCCTGCAGTTGGTGCTTCTGCCAGAGTAAAAGGGCAAAGACTGGACTTTGTGTGCCTTCCATCTTGAGAAGAAATCTTCAAGGGCTTGATTTAGAGCTTGCCTCCTGTTGTTTGAAGTCTCAGGGACAGCAAAGACTTCTCACTGCCAGCACCTGGAGTCTCTGGAGAGACTCCTACTCTGCCCTGTGGTGCACATCCAGTTCCTGGGACCCTGAAAGGAGAAGCTGGCAGCCTAAAGACAAGGAAATCCACACACAGAGCGCTGTGTGGGGAAAAGATCAATGCGACTCCGATCTGCGGGTGAAGAAACAATGCCCCACCATCTCCGCAGCTGAGAAATGACGCTCGCAGGAAACGCGACCAAAGAATTGATGCACGGAGCAGGAGAAACGACGCGCAGCATCGCTGACGGAAGATGAGAGATCACAACACACGCTGCGGGGTTTTCAGATCATCATGCTGCGGGAGTTCCGACTCAAATACTGCTGGGCATGGAAAAACAACGCAAGGCCTGCCTGGACCCGAGAGTGCTGACCGGATCGACGCATCGTTCTCCTGCAGATAGAAGAAACGACGCACCCTGACCCGGCAAGAGGAGAAACGACACACGGTTACGCTTGTGAGTGCAATCAACGCATCGCAAGCCCTTTTTGACGCGCACTCGCCCGTGCGGCGTTATTTTTGATGCACCCAAGGTACTTTTTCACACTGACAGCGTTAGTGTGTGTTTAAAAAGTACTTAAAGACTTTACATTTTTATTGATAACTTGACTTGTGTATGGTGGATTTTTGTCGGTTTGGTCTTGTTTTGTTTAGATAAATATTTCTTATTTTTCTAAACCTGTGTGGTGTAATTTTGTAGTGTTTTCATTCAGTTACTGTGTGTGTTGGTACAAATACTTTACACCTAGCACCCTGAAGTTAAGCCTACTGCTCTGCCAAGCTACCAAGGGGGTAAGCAAGGGTTAGCTGAGGGTGATTCTCTTTTACCCTGACTAAAGTGAGGATCCTTGTTTGAGCAGGGGGCAACCTGACTGTCAACCAAAGACCCCATTTCTAACAGTGCCCATAATGGACTTTGTCCAAAGTTGTAACAACCCCCATAGTGATGTGTTTTATATGTCCTGACAGTGAAATATTGCTAAATTCGTTTTTCACTGTTGCAAGGCCTATCGCTCTCATAGGTTAATATGGGGGCTACCTTTAAATCTGATTAAAGTGTTGATTCCCTTTGCGAGCGGATTGACATGTGGAGTATGGGGACTCTGAGCTCACAATTTAAAAATACATCTTTTAGTAAAGTTGATTTTAAGATTTGTGTGTTTGAAAATGCCAGTTTTAGAAAGTGAGCATTGTCTTGCTTACACCATTTCTGTGACTCTGTCTGTATGTGGATTCCCTGTCTGGGTTAGTTTGACATTTGGGCTTGTTGTACCTCACATTATACAGTGACACAAAGGGAGCTGGGGTGTAGTCTGCATTTCCTGATGAGCGATCTGTGCTAGGAGGGAGGGGAGGAGTGGTCACTCACACCTGAAAGGGCTGTGTCTGTCCTCACATAATGCAGTCTCTGACCCCCTGGTGAGTGTCTGGGGCTTGGCCTGGGCAAGGCAGGATTTCACATTCAAAAGAGACATTACTTTGAAGTAGGCCTACTTCAAAGGAGAAATTGGGTATAAGAAGGGCACCCAAAACCACAGACTTTAGAAACACTTCTGGAAACAAGAGGAACCTCTGCCTGGAGAAGAGCTGAAGAGCTGAGGAAGAAGAGCTGCCCTGCTTGTGATTGTGCTTTGTGGAGCTATCCTGCAGTTGGTGCTTCTGCCAGAGTAAAAGGGCAAAGACTGGACTTTGTGTGCCTTCCATCTTGAGAAGAAATCTTCAAGGGCTTGATTTAGAGCTTGCCTCCTGTTGTTTGAAGTCTCAGGGACAGCAAAGACTTCTCACTGCCAGCACCTGGAGTCTCTGGAGAGACTCCTACTCTGCCCTGTGGTGCCCATCCAGTTCCTGGGACCCTGAAAGGAGAAGCTGGCAGCCTAAAGACAAGGAAATCCACACACAGAGCGCTGTGTGGGGAAAAGATCAATGCGACTCCGATCTGCGGATGAAGAAACAATGCCCCACCATCTCCGCAACTGAGAAACAACGCTCGCAGGAAACGCGACCAAAGAATTGATGCACGGAGCAGGAGAAACGACGCGCAGCATCGCTGACGGAAGATGAGAGATCACAACCCACGCTGCGGGGTTTTCGGATCATCATGCTGCGGGAGTTCCGACTCAAATACTGCTGGGCATGGAAAAACAACGCAAGGCCTGCCCAGACCCGAGAGTGCTGACCGGATCGACGCATCGTTCTCCTGCAGAGAGAAGAAACGACGTACCCTGACCCGGCAAGAGGAGAAACGACACACGGTTACGCTTGTGAGTGCAATCAACGCATCGCAAGCCCTTTGTGACGCGCACTCGCCCGTGCGGTGTTATTTTTGATGCACCCAAGGTACTTTTTCACACTGACAGCGTTAGTGTGTGTTTAAAAAGTACTTAAAGACTTTGCATTTTTATTGATAACTTGACTTGTGTATGGTGGATTTTTGTCGGTTTGGTCTTGTTTTGTTTAGATAAATATTTCTTATTTTTCTAAACCTGTGTGGTGTAATTTTGTAGTGTTTTCATTCAGTTACTGTGTGTGTTGGGACAAATACTTTACACCTAGCACCCTGAAGTTAAGCCTACTGCTCTGCCAAGCTACCAAGGGGGTAAGCAAGGGTTAGATAAGGGTGATTCTCTTTTACCCTGACTAAAGTGAGGATCCTTGTTTGAGCAGGGGGCAACCTGACTGTCAACCAAAGACCCCATTTCTAACAGTGCCCATAATGGACTTTGTCTGGTCATCAAATTGCACACTATGAGTGTCTTCGTTGTTCACATTTGGAATTTACTACTCAGATGAGTGAATGTGAAGATCAATTATCCTGGATTTGATATTAATCTTTCAAGTTGTGAAAACCATGCTGAGTTTTTTTTCTTGGGAATGTCTACCTATGAAATGTTGTCTTTGTTATATTCTAAAGCACTTGTTTGCAGCAGAAGATTGAGCTAACATCAATAGCACATGCTATCTTTGTTAGTGCACCTACACCAAGTACATCAATTGCCATAGTGTGATGAACAATTTGTACCTTATCAATGACATGTCAGGGTGTATCAACCAGATATATTTTCTTGATAGACACACAATGATAACATTCTTTCAATGTACACACAAACTTACCATCTACAAATGGGATGTGTGAGGCATGTGATGGCAAAAGATTGTAAAAATTTCAACATGAACGTTGCCATGTAAAGATTTCAGTATCATTCCCAAATGTGATTAACCCCATTGGTGCGTGTGTCATCCAATGGCTGACACACACACACACCCTGCCTGGTGCGGGCCATGATCAGTGGCTGACTCCAGGGAGGGGTTTTAAAAATCCTCCAGTTTGTTCTATAAATGTGTGGTTTTCCTGAGGTCAGCGATTGTGCCACAGGGTACCACACATTTAAAACAAACATTTACAATGCAATAGGTCTTGCATATTTCGAACAAGTTATTGCCCTGTTTTGACAACAATACCCATGAGCAAAAACAAAAGAAAAAATAAGTGGAAAGAGAGAACAGATGACTTGGCAACATAAAAGAAAGTTAG
The DNA here is from genome assembly GCF_031143425.1 of Pleurodeles waltl. Lineage (NCBI taxonomy): Eukaryota > Metazoa > Chordata > Amphibia > Caudata > Salamandridae > Pleurodeles > Pleurodeles waltl. The sequence goes on along the minus strand of NC_090442.1, from coordinate 935,773,553 downwards.
GTTTAAAAAATAAAACTTTGCTTTTTGTTTGTCCTACTAGGTACATTTTTGCCAGTCACAAGCTCTAGGCTGTAAAGAAGAGTGCCATGCAACCAGGAAATGGTGAGCTACTGTTGAGTTCCGAGGCCTTTGCTGAACACAGCAGAGCCTCACAAGCTAGACGCATCCCTTATATACATATGGAGAGAGAGAGAGTGCCTGAGTGACAGAGTCTCTCTTTCTCTCTATATATATGTATATGATATAGAGTTATATGTCTATATTTATATATTGATGTACATATATCAGGCATAGATAGCTTTCAGGCAGCAATAAAACTGTCCAGATAACTCACGTGACTAGGTTCCTGCTAAAGAAAGAGATCAAACATTTGTCTAGTGGCAGTTTTGACACCACAAAGTAGTGCAGAAAGTTTATCTGCCTGCTACAAATAACAGATCTGTATAGTTGAGTGAATTAGTAAAGCAAGCCGTTACCTGTGCTTTAAAACAAATTAATTGTATATGTGAGAGGGCTATGGAGAGATGAAGGGCACTTTTGCTGGCGGGTAGTGAGTGAATACAAGGAGGAGGTAATAGGAAGGGAGCACCCAAAATGATTCTTGCACTGGGTGCTACCAGTGCTAAAGGCTGTGATGACAAGGCGAGGTAATAGTGTGCCTTTTTTGTCTTTTTCAGTGTCTTCAGAGAATCTGCTGATTGAGAGAAGAAGCAAAGGTAAGGTGACTGACATTTAACATTCACGTTTGCACACATCACACACATCCACACACTAACAATTCTGTAACCCTATATAGAGGGACAGTTTAGCCAGTAGCAGAGATGGTGTCTCGTTTGGATGACTGCTGCTGAAGCCATTACTCGGGTTATAGTGGACAACTCTGAGGCAGGATCAGAGACTGACACAGCAAATACCAAGACAGCATCTGAGGGAGAGGACAATGGGGCAGTATCTGGGAGTGATTTTTATTCGGTGGAGTACCTTCCGATGACACCCCGTCCAGTGATTCTGAGGGAGACAATAAGAACAGTCATGCTGTCCCTTCGCAAGCACAGTCTGTGCAGTGGGACAACAGCAGGTTATCCCAACCCAGAGAGCAGGTGCATGCAGCAGCAAGCACAGAGAGAGTGCTCTCTTGGCAGCCACCAAATTCCACCTTTTACATGTGATGTAAAGTCGATACGGCCAACTTTTTGCCAGTTGAGTACATCCATCTCTTTTTGGATGTTGACTTCCTTCAGCCAATTGTGCAGCAAACACATTTGCGTGCATAGCGATTTCTGAGGGAGCATGCAGGCACCCTAGGGCCTGTTCTAGGACATGCTAGTGGACTCCCACTTCACTGGCGGAGTTGAAGAAATTTTTCAGCCTTACGCTCAAATTGGGTTAGTGCAAAAACTCACCTTGCAGTCCTCCTGGACGACTCGCATGGTTTGTGTAACCCCCATCTTCACACCATACATGAGCAGAGATCGTTTATTGCAGTTGCAGCGCATGCTGCATTTCACTGACAGTTCTGCTGCATTGCCCCAGGACCATCCAAACCATGACAGGTTGTTCAAAATTCAGCCTGTCATGGAATATTTGTCTGCCAGGTTTCCAGAGATCTATACACCTGGAAAGAATTTAGCAGTCAATGAGTCCTAGATCCTGTACAAAGGGCATCTGCTGTTCAGACAGTACATTGTGAACAAAAGAGCTTGCTATGGGATCAAGCTGTACATGCTGTGTGCGAGCTCTCCTGGCTATGTGTACAGCTTAAGAGTGTATACAGGGTAGGACTCCACCCTAAACCCTATTAGTTGCTCTCCCATATTAGTGGTCACAGTTAAGATTGTATGGGAACTTGTCCAGCCTCTCCTTCACAAAGGTTATAACCTTTATGTGGACAATTTCTATACAGGAGTAGAGCTGTTCAGTGAGCTCTACAAAGCTGGCACTGTGGCCTGTGGTACAGTTTGTTGTAACCGCAAAGGATTCCCACAGGAGCTTGTTTGCCAGAAACTCCAGAAATCCCAGAGTACTGTGTTGCATTCCAACGAATTGCTCACAGTCAAGTTCTCGGATAGGCATGATGTATACGTGCTCACTACAATTCATGATGAGAGCACTTCCAATCATGGTTTGAGGTCAGATGGCTGAAGGCCACAAGCCCACTTGTATACTTGATTACAATAAGCACATGGGCGGAGTGGACAAGAATGAAAAGTTTCTTCAAACATACAATGTGTGTTGGAAAACTTGCACTTGGTACAAGAAACTGTTTACCCACCTGAACCAATTGGCAACATACAATGCTTATGTTGTTTATCATCAGACAACCACTTGACTTCCAGTTGTCTGCAATTGAAAGCCTTACTGCTAATACAGAAGCAGCAGCCTCCACTTCATATGCTTTGGAGGATGTGGCAAAGCTGCAGGAACGACACTTTGCTGACCGCATTCTAAAACTCCCAAAAAGGATCGCCTATGTTTTCACAGTAAAGTGAGCTCAAAGCATGTAAAATGGCAGGAGAGTCAGTATTAGTGTCCCCAGTGCCCATCTCAGCCAGGCCTTTGTGTCCCTACTTGCTTTATATTGTATCATACTAAAGCAAAGTTCTGGGAAATCGACTGAGGTGGAGCTGCCGTTGGGTAAACCTTTCAGTGGCTGTGCATGGATACTGAATGCCCATGGGCCACTATTTTATTAGTCAAGCAACAAAAGAATTTTACTTCATCTACTTCAGGAAACCAGGGACTTCCTTATGGCCTGCTCGACAACTACATCCACCGTCAGAACGAGGTATATGTTCTGTTTGATTAACATGCATTATAGTCCCCATACTGCACATATTAGTGGATAGAACATATGCCAGATTGTCACAGAGTACCCTGTATGGCAACATGTTAAAGGCATAACTGAATTTTGAAGTGCTTGTAAGGGAACTTATGTATGCTACACAAGGTCCACCAGGATTCCCAACTAAGACAAGAGGAAGTGTAATAAGTCAAAACAAATGTCCTGTCGGACATATTCACCAATATTTCTCCTTGTTTGACAGTGTGCAAACTCAATTTGTAGCTTCACTTTCAAAGCAAAGGTAGAAGTGCTGGTGAGTGAGTTCCACAGGTTATTTGTTTGACATTTTACTTGAGAGCACTTAGGATGTATTCACCATCATGTCTGCCTTAGTTTAAATGGTAGATATGCTCGCTTAGTTTGAGGAGTAGGCCTCCTAAGGCATACTCAGACATCCCCAACTTGCATCCACAAACTGGAAGGAGTTAGATTTAGCGCAGTAAGGGGCATATTTATACTCTGTTTGTGCCGGATTTGCGTTATTTTTATTGATGCAAATCCAGCGCAAACTTAACTCCATATTTATATTATGGCTCTAGACACGTCTAGTGCCAAATATTAGAGTTAAAGTCATTTTTTGCCTGTGGAAAACTACCTTGCATCAATGAGATGCAAGGTAGGCATTCACAGGCAAAAATGACTCTAAGGTCCTAGTGCCTTATTTATCTTCTCATGCAAAAATCAGGCACGGGGAGGAGGGATCAAAAAATGGTGCAAATCGCTTTGCACTATGTTTTAATGCCTGGGTCAGGGCAGGCGTTAGGGGACCTGTGGGCCTATTTCCATGGTGGAACACTATGGAAAAAGCCCAAAGGTGCCCTTCCCAGGGCCCAGGGACAACCCCACCCACACCAAAGGGCCAGTGGAGGATGGGGGACCCCATTCCAGGTAAGTATAGGTAAGTACAGGTAAGCATATATATATGTTTTTAAAGTGTCATTGGCGGCCCTGAAATGGGCTCCCCTACATGGCACTGGGTGCAATGGCCGTGCCCAGAGCACCCTGGTCCCCTGTGCTGGCCAGTGGAATGGTGAACATGACTCTTGTCTTTTCTAAGACAGGAGTCATGTGATATGGATGTTTTTGCATGAGAAAATTACTCTAGGCAGGTTAGAGTCATTGTTTTTTTTACTCTAACCTGCCTAACGCCATTTTTTGGTGCAAAACTCCTTCTTCCGTACCACCAGCCCCACTCAACTAACGTCATTTTTCATTTACGCCAGCCTACCCTTTGCACCGGCTTGCACCATTCCAGAAATATTGTGCCCGGCTCGTGCACAGAAATGGTGCAAGCCGGTGTGAAACTTTTGGTGCAAAAAAAGAAAGTATAAATCAGGGCCAAATTTCGCTGATGGCACATGAAAGACATATTGTCTTGAGCTTCAAGTAGCTAATGGTGGAATACATTAGTATAGGTTAATTTGGCAATTATACAGTACTAGGACTCTGAAGAGGACAGAGACATGAACTGGTAAGCAAAGCTTATGGTAGGTGTGCTTTCACACAGATATTACACAGGTAGAAGGCAGATTGTAAAGGTAGTAGAGATGCACATCATCTACACCTATGGATTCATACCCATTGGTGTCTCCCTGGCTCTGAAGGACAATGACACGTATGGGTCAGTGTTTGACCAACTTGCCATGTTCATACTCCAGCAGATCTTAGTAGCTGTTCAATTTGCTTTATGATAAGTGCATTGCAGTAACAGCACTGCACATAATGGTGGCTGGGACATATGCTAAGTTCTCACTGACTAACCTGTGTGCCAAACACTACCCTTCTCCATAGTTTATGACCTTGTCTTTAGGGAACTTCACAAAAATTCTTCTTTAGCACGTCTGTCTTAGTTTAAAAGGTAGATATGCTCGCTCAGTTCAAGGCATACTCGGACACCCCCAACTTGCATCCACAACCTGGAAGGAGTTGGATTTAGCATGGTGAGTGCGATTGAAAAACATGTCCTCCTGAACCTCAGGTGGCTGTCATGTGAGCCATTAGTAAAGCTTCCTTGTGCATGGCTTGGTTTAAATATTCAGATACTTTGATAAATATTCATGCTTTGAAACCATAATTTCTGGAGGTGCTAAAAGCAACTCGTGTGAATGATGGATTAACATTAACATACTAGTACCAGGGGAGTCCAAGGGTGCAGGACTTGTGTGGCTCACAGCAGTTTTCCTTTGCCCATAATCCCCTTGAAATCGCAAACTTTGCTTGAAAAGCACATTTGCCTTGCATGTCACGGAGGGGACGTTCTGGAATACACAGGCAGCCACAGACTTTATACCACCCAGCATTTCACTAAGTCTCTAGAGAAAAATGTTGCCTCATTTTTGTGGCTGGGAAAGTGACAGCAACAGGGCAGTGCCCAAAACAGATTGTGGAGACACCAAAATTACCTACCACAAAACAGCCTGCTTTTGCAAGACAGTCACCTGTGTATTTGGTTGTGGGCTTGGCAGCCATATAGAAAAAACCTACCAAACCCAGACATTTCTGAAAACTGAACACCCGGGGCAGTCCATGGAAGTGTGGCATGTTTGTATTCCACAAAGTTTTCTTACTCAGAATATCCTGCAAAGGTGAAACGTTGATTAAAAACACAGTTTTTCCTTATTTTTGCGTCACTTAAACTACAGGAATGTACAGGGATCCACAAAATTCCTACCCCCCCAGTGTTTCCCCACCTGCCTGATAAAAACACAACCCCACTTGTGTGCCTGTGCCTAGTGCCCTTGTCAGGAATGGATCACTACAGGGTCAAAAGTAGCCCTCATGCAGGGAGTACTATTGACCCTTGTGTGATCCATTCCTGTCATGGGCACTAGGCACAGGCACACCAGTGGGGTCACGTTTTTAAAGGGACAAGTTGGGGAATGCTAGGTGGTAAAATGATTGTGGATCCATGCATATTCCAGTAGTTTACTTCACGTAAATGCAAGGAGAAATACTGTTTTTACTCAACATTTCACTTTTGCAGGGTATTATGGGTATAATAAACTTTGGGGAATTCACCCAAGCCACACCTCTGTGGACTTCCCTGGGTGACTATTTTTTAGAAATGTCTGGTTTGGTAGGTTTCCCTAAATGCTTCCAGATCCCAGGACTAATTAGTACACTCACATCAGTTATCATTATTACCACAGTATGTTTTGGGCATTTCCTCTCACTGCACTAGTCCTACCCACACAAGTGAAGTAGCATTTTTATCGGGAAACTTGGGGGAATACTAGGTAGAAGGACATTTGTGGCTCCCCTCAGATTACAGAACTTTGCAGCACCAAAATGTGAGGAAAACATGTTTTTTAGCCAAATGTTGAGGTTTGCAAAAGATTCTGGGTGACAGAACACTGTGAGAGCCCCACAAGTCACCCCATCCTGGACTCCCCTAGATATCTAATTTTCAAAAATGTACAGGCTTGGTAGGTTTCCCTAGGTGCTAGCTGAGCTAGAGGCCAAAATCCACAACTAGGCACTTTGGTAAAAAACACATCCTTTTTCATTGAAAAAATATGATGTGTCCACGTTGTGTTTTGGGGCACTTTCTGTCATGGGCACTATGTCTACCCACAACAAGCGAAGTATCATTGATATTGGGAAACTTGGGGGAATGATGGGTGGAACGAAGTTTGTGTCTCCCCTCAGATTCCAGAACTTTGCAGCACCAAAATATGATGAAAAAACATTCGTTATCCAATTTTTTTAGGTTTGCAAAGGATTCTGGGTGACAGAACCCTGTGAGAGCCCCACAAGGCATCCCATCCTGAATTCCCCTGAATATCTAATTTTCAAAATTGTACAGGCTTGTTAGGTTTCCTTAGGTACAGCTGAGCTAGATGCCAAAATTCACAGCTAGGCATTTTGCAAAAAACACATCCTTTTTCATAGATAAAATGTGATGTGTCCACATTGTGTTTTGGGGCATTTCCTGTTGTGGGCACTAGGTCTACCCACACAAGTGAGGTACATTTTTATTGGGAGACTTGGGGGAGTGCTGTGTGGAAGGAAATGTGTGGCTCCCCTCAGATTCCACAACTTTTCAGCACTGATATGGGAGGAAAAAAAATGTTTTCAGCCAAATTTTGAGGTTTGCAAAGGACTCTGGGTGACATAACCCAATGAGAGTCACACAAGGCACCCCATCCTGGATTACCCTAGATGTCTAATTTTCAAAAACATACATGCTTGGTAGGTTTCCGTAGCTGCCGGCAGAGTTAGAGGCCATAATCCACAGCCAGACACTTTGCAAAAAACACATTCATTTTCATTGAAAAAAAGGGATGTGTCCACATTGTGTTTTGGGGAATTTCCTGTCGCGGATACTAGCCCTACCCACACAAGTGCTGTACCAGTTTTATTAAGAGACTTGGTGGAATGCTGAGTGGAAGGAAGTTTGTGGCCCCCTTCAGATTCCAGAACTTTGCAGCTTGAAATGTGAGAAAAAAGTGTTTTTTAAGCTAAATTGTGAGGTTTGCAAAGGATTCTGAGTGACAGAACCCAGTGAGTGCCCAACAAGTCACCCCATCCTTGATTACCCTAAATGTTTAATTTTCAAAAATGTACAGGATTGGTAGGTTTCCCTAGGTGCCAACTGAGCTAGAGTCCAAAATACACAGCTAGGAACTTTGCAAAAAACACATCTGTTTTCATTGGAAAAATGTGATGTGTCCATGTTGTGTTTTAAGGCATGTCCTGTTGCAGGCACTAGGCCTTCCCACACAAGTGAGGGACTATTTGTATTGAGAAACTTGGGGAAATGCTGGGTAGAAGGAAGTCTGTGGCTCCCCTCAGATTCCAAAACTTTGCAGCACTGAAATGTAAGGAAAAATAGTTTTTTAGCTAAATTTTGAGATTTGCAAAGGATTCTGAGTGACAGAACTCCGTGAGAACCCCACAAGTCACCTCATCCTGGATTCCCCTAGATGTCTAATTTTCAAAAATGTACAGGCTTGGTAGGATTCCCTAGGTGCCGGCTGAGCTAGAGGCCAAAGGCCACATCTAGGCACTCTTGGTGAAAAAACACATTCCTTTTCATTGGAAATATGTGATGTGTCCACTTTGTGTTTTGGGGTATTTCCTGTCGCGGCCACTAGGCCTACTCACACAAATGAGGTACCATGTTTATCAGGAGACTTGGGGAATGCTGGGTGGAAGGACGTTTGTGGCTCCCCTCAGATCCCAGAACTCTGCATCACTGAAATTTGAGGAAAAAGTGTTTTTTAGCCAAATTTGCAGGTTTGCAAAGGATTCTGGGAAACAGAACCCAGTGAGAGCCCCAAAAGTCACCCCATCCCGGATTTCCCTAGATGTAAAATTTTCAAAAATGTACAGGTTTGCTAGGTTGCCCTAGGTGCTGGCTAAGCTACAACCCAAAATCCACAGCTTTTGCAAAAAAACACATCAGTTTTCAATGGAAAAATATGATCTGACCATGTTGCATTTTGGGGGATTTCCTGTCACAGGCACTAGGCCTATCCACACAAGTGAGGTACTATTTTTATTGGGAGACTTGGGGGAACACAGAATGAAGAGCAAGTGTTATTGCTCATTGTTTTCATCTATGTTTTCGCCTTCCGAATGTATGACAGTGTTTAAAAAATAAGTAATTTTGAGAAATGCCCCGTAATTCACATTCTAGTATCAGAACCACCGAATTCAGCGATGTGCAAAAAACCACTGCTTCCAAACTCCTTATCTTGTGGCCATTTTGGAAATACATAGGTTTCCTTGATAGCTATTTTTCATGCTTTATATTTTACCAAATGAATTGCTGTACACCCGGTGTACAATAAAATCCCATTGCAAGGTGCAGGTCTTTTATTGGCTTTGTGGACCTTGGGTTCTTGGTGAACCTACAAAACCTATATATCCCAGCAACCAGAAGGGTCCAACAAACATAACGGTATATTGTTTTTAAAAAGCAATCATAGTTGGAAAAAGTTAAGGAAGAAAACAGAGAGAGAAATGGCTGTGCTTTCAGCTCAATGTCAATATTTTATAAACTGTTATTTTCTGTGGAAAAATGTGGAAGGATCTATACAAATTACCCGTTGCTGAATTCAGAATTTTCTCTACTTTTCTGAAATGTTTATCTGTCCAGGATCCACCATTGGTTCACACCCATTTCTGTCACTAACTGAAAGGAGGCTGAAAGCACAAAAAATAGTAAAATGAGGTATGTCCCAGTAAAATGCCTAAAATGTGGTTTTCTTATTCAAGTCTGCCGGTTCCTGAAAGCTGGGAAGATGGTGATTTTAGCACTACAAACCCTTTGTTGATGCCATTTGCAGGGAAAAAACAGATGCTTTCTTGTGCAGCACCTTTTACCCATTTTTGTAAAAAAACAAAAAACATTTTAGCTGCATTTTGGCTAGGTTATTGGTCTCCTCCAGGCGAACCCACAAACTGTGGGTACCTTTACAGTCCCCAGAATGTTGAAAAAGAAGAATGCAAATTGGGTGTGGAGAGCTTATGTAGACAAAATTTTGTGGGGGCCTAAGTGTGAACTATCCCAAATAGCCAAAAAAGGTCTCCGCACTGAGGTGGGGGAGGCCCAGCAGCTAAGGGGTTAAATCACTGCTCACACACCATACATACACAACTACAAAATGCCTCTGGATAGTTGTTCCAATACTAGGCAGCTAGCCATGCCCAGAGTCCTTGTGGATTTGCCTTGTACTTGTGCTCCAGAAGGATGCACATGAGCAATTTAATACTGTAATTGGCAGTGAACAAGGCATGCAAGTGCAACTTGCCTCCCCTATGAATGCTGAAAAGTGTTCAGTAACTCAATGCGAACCAAATTAAATGAGTTATGTTACTATGCCACAAAGAGGCCTAATGTGTTGAGTGTGAGTGCATACACATAGCAAATCCTTTTCACATACAAGTTTAGCATAGGTGGAAAAGCAGTGAAACTGTATGAATGCTACAGTTGCCCAGGGGAGCTATAAATGGGAGACATAAGTGAAGTCATTCTTGTTGGCTCCTCCTATGTGTGATGCAGGATGATGCTGCAATAATATCTTCAAATAATGATGGTCGTTGTCCAGGCAGGTGTCACTTCCTGCATATTTAAAATACACACAACAACTTAGACCTACTTGCACAATGGTGCATGGGTGTATACTGTCAGGGCAATGCAGCAGTTTATATCACAATACAGGGAGGGAGCAGTACTCTGTGTCAAAATGTCTAATCAAACACTTAATACCCACTCACTTTCTCAAAGGGTGCTTCAATAGGTGAATTTGTGTTGTGTTGCATGTCAGATCAATTTCTGTGTTACACGCACTGTGTCTGAAGTATGGAAATGGTTCCCTATATAGATCAGATTTGAGGACAAATTACAGTTGCCCAGAAGCCTCTATCAAAGCAACATTTACCTACTAATAATAATACTTCAGGCCAATTGATACATCATGTACCCGAATCCCCTAACATAATGGTACTAAATCATCTAAAGTAAGTCACAACCAACTAGAGAACAGGTATAACACTTTTAATGCATAGAACTATTTCCTATTAAAACTAACTTAGCCTGCCTATCCTACGATAACTAACCTTAACAGTATCTTATGCTAACTTAACGTATCTAAACTTAGCTTAAGTATGGTACACATACGACAAGTTAAACATCAATCCCCAGCCGCCTTAATACACATAGAGTACAACACAAACAGCAACCACATCCTAAACATAATCCTAAACAAGTATATATGTGTTTGTATTTTTTATTTTTATTTTTTACACACACACACACATTAACCCTCTGCCCACCTAAAGCCTACCATTATGAAAACAGACTAAAAGACTACTACATACTAAAAAACAACTAACACTTACCTACACTATACTTACACCTATACTTAACCCCAACTAACACTGTGCTAAATAGCTATGAAAGAGAATCTCAAATTTGGCCGGTTGTCTGTTCAATTGCGCCGTAGATTGTCATTAAGATTTCTCTTATGCTGGCCTGCTCCCTTTCGATGCCAGCCATTTTCTGGTTCAACCTCCCCATATATTTGACCAACCTATAATTGAATAATGATGTTCCAGAATTGCTGGCCCTCCTTAGCTGTGGGTGTTGTGTTGAGTGTCCCGCTGTGGCCTGTGTGGGTGTCTGTGACATGTGCTAGAAACTTGTGGGTCCTTCTGTAGCCTATGTGCTTGTATGCAGCTGCTGTCTGGCACCTTTAGATCTTGCTTGTCCAGCTGATGTGCTCATGTGGGACCTGATCCCACTCCTCCAGGTTCCACTGGCTTTCGCCTGTTGGTAGATAACAGCTATCCTCCTATAGGCATTTGCTATCTTCCAAATGTGTCAATAACTGTTCGTCTTCATTCAAAGGTTCAAGCAATGTCCGTTGCCATGTTATCTAGGTAGTAAAGGTAAACCCATGTTTCATTAAGTTGCAAATGTACATGGGTTGACTAACATTTTCATGCTGTCATAAATGCATGTTCAGACCTACACCAAGTATTGTGATAGGGATATGGACAGTACACCATCAGTACAAAGACATCTAATACAACATGTCACACTGACTCAAATGAGTTCAGCAGTGGAGGGAGGTGAAATTTGAAAGTGGTGGGATGTAAAAGTTTGGGATGAGTGCCCTTTGCAGAGAGAGTGTAGTGAGCGAGTCTGACTGTCATAAGGAAGGTTCGAGGGGTTCTCCCTCTATAAAAATTTGAAAAAAGAGTGGGCACCTGGTGGATTTTCAAGTAAAGTTGAGAAAGCAAGAAGGATAATAAAGCAATTGGAAAACTGTAGACTTTAAATATTGAAACATTCAAAAATTCTGCAGCACATCTGTAGTGAGTCTGAGAGTTAGACGAACTCAATGTATATACATCTATTCAGGCCGGGTTATGCCACTGGCAGAATGACAATGGGCAGACACACCTGCTGCAGCATAGCATGTGCCTGCCCATCCCACTTCCAGGTGTGACAGGCCTTCAGGAGCTGCTTGAGTCAAAATCACTTGCTTTGTGAGGGGGGCTGTAGATTAATTAAAATATTTCTAATAATGAAATATTTATCTTTCTAAAACGTTTGTTAATCTAGTTCTATTATTAAGTGTTGTCATTGTCCTTGAAGTTGATAACTGTGTAGCTAACTTAACTTCTCCCACAGGAATGTAATAGTCCTAGCTAGAAAATATTATGAAGGTTGCCTTTCTCTTTTCTATAGCTTAACTAGTTCTTCAAAGCTAGTGTGTCTTTAGGATTGCACTTTCAAGTTAGTATTTCGCCCAAATTTGCTGAGATAAGCATCAGGAAACAAGTAGGTGAGCTCCAGTGGAATAATGGTTTTGAACATTTTTGTTTTGGCCCTGGCCTAATATGGTTCCTAACTGACCCTTCAGGCTGCTCTTCATGGATATACACTGCGGCCCTCATGGTCTGCTCAAGGAATAAGCATGGAAACAGCTGTCACTTCCATAGTTAATTTTCAGATTTGTTTATTCAATGTCCTGTTTGCTTATGGATGCTAAACCTAGCCTTGAAAAAGCCCTGCAAATAGAGCCACCCACGGCACCGTCGTGTGCCTCATGGCAACGCACAGTCATGTCATGTCAGAAGTGGGCTGTCTGCATGACCAGACAACCTTGCACCCTGATCCCGGGGCGGGCGGATAAATGGTTTATGTTCAGGGAGTCAGAGCCCTCATCTGCGGTGGTCATTGGGACAAGCTGGTGCATTTAAGTGCTTTGATGTTTTGAAAAGTGGCCACTCGTTGCACCACTAGTTACCTTGCTATGCTGCTCTTATAAGTCATTTAAGAGAACCACTGAGAGGCATCAACATATGTTTTTAATTATGCATCATTGTTTAAGATCCACATGGAGAATCATGATCTGGGATGGCCGGGTGGTCATCTTGGCTCCTCGAGTCCATGAATACACCTCCCTCTATGGTACTTTTTTTGTACAGGCGGCTAAACCCTGAAGTTACCACAAATGGTATGTATACTCTAGTTCTCAGTCATATAGAAGCGTCTTGCAGCCTCATCAGGGTAACAAGTGGCCAACCTAGTACAACAGTACTAACTGCTTCCTATGGCACATGATGCACATCAACAAGTGTGAAAAGAAGCACTTACATATTAATGTCTGCATAACAGGCGCACATTTACGAGTGTGAAAATAAAATCTTTTGATGCTTGCACTTAATGGGCACAAATCACATGTTCTTAGCTACACATGATAACAAGATATCATTTGAGTGCACCTGTCAGGCACACATGTCAATTGAAAAAATCCTGTGACATACATGGGGTTTATGACGGGGCACTCCTGACACATCAGAAAATGTTATGTCTGCAGAGGCATGACGAGCTTTAAAGGTTGTGAAAAAATGCCAGCCTGTTTATATATGCACACAAAAGCCTCTTGTGAACAAGGGTGAAAACACCATGATATCACAACCTTGCTGATGTTAGTTTTACCAATTCCAATGGTGCTGGTTTTTTCAACCTCACATAGTTGAAAAGTTGATCCAAAATATTGTCACTCAATTCCCTGCCTTGCTGGTTGTACATGACTCTGCAGCAGTGTACAGGTGCGTGTACCTGCTTGCCTAACTGAAACACCGAGGACGTGATGCAGAACAATGTGAATTATCCTCAGCTGGCAATCGATAGGGAGAGCTTAAAATACTAAATTCGATCAAAGGATGTTCTTTACAAAGAAAAAAAAATCTAAATTATGAGCCTATGGGTATGCCTAAATGGAAATCATCTTAGAAAGTAGGGTAGATGGCAGTTAGGTGGGTGGGACTTTCTGGTAAACTAAATGCCCCTCATTACTAGGGCCACCTGTAGAGGGTCACAAGGCCATGGGGCAGAGCATAAACCTAAGAGAGGGGGTCAAATTTACACGCTTGGTAAGTTTAATGAAATAATGTGACTTAATCCACCCACTGAACAAGTGAGACACTGCCGGCCTGTACCCGCGTCCCCAAATTGTATCATTTCACTTTGCCATGTTAATGTAGTTATGTAGGTCAGAGGTGGCTTACATGTCATGCAGACTTGAGACTTCTGAAGAAAGGTGAGAAGCGTTATGTGTAACAATTGACCTGCAGACCGCAACAGATAGAGCAATGTTTTTAAGAGGAATGGTGGAACGATGTCACAATTTTGGCAGGCAGAGAGGCCTCTGCATATACACCCACTTTCGTTTTCTCTCTCTGTCCGCACCTCTTAGCTTCCTTATTGTATGACACTGTTGCTCTGCTGTATAGCCTCACTACTGTGTCTCCACTGTCCAATGCCGCACTGCTGGTGCAGGCAAAAGAGACTAGAGCACGGCAACAGCAGAAAGGGCCAGTCACTGCATGACTTCATAATAAAGCCATACAGTGAATGGTCATGAGAGCCCCATCGACCTAAACAAATTTGGAACCTCACACCCCCGCAAGGTAGCCTAACCATGTCCCAGAACCAATATAGGCAGTGCTTCCTTGCTGTTTCGTTACATCACACTGCACCTGCCGCAATGGCCTGCGTTGCAAAATCTCACTGGGAGGCAGATTCGCGCTTGATTTTCTTGCTCCCTGTTGCCAACTTAAGTGGCACACAAGAAAAAACTCCACTATGCGGTGGTTGGTGGAGTTTTATCGGAATCTGGACTTCAAACTAAGTGCAGAGTGGGCAAAACAGAGCAAACTCTACAGGAGGAGTGGAGTTTATGACCCATCTCTACATATTTGTTACAATATTTGATCCAAAAAGTTCAGAGCATGACAGACATTGCTATTTGATGGTCCCTTCACATGTGTGGTCCTAAGAAATTAATCAGCCAACAGATATGCTGTCATGTGTAAAACAGATAGTTTGGTTGTGGAGATTTTGCATTCAACATTTTAAAATCAAGATATTTAACATATATTCCCACCTTCATATACCATTGCACACACATTTTAGAGGTGATTTCTTTAATGTTAGCTTCAATATAGATGTGTGGCACAAGGGTTGTCATTTGCTGTCAACTGAATTATACTACTTGTGATTCTGCCAGCTCAGACAGTGTGGCTGGTCACAACACATAGCACTATGAATTTTTTTTACCCTTGAAACTCTGAATCTGTGAGGTAATCACGCATTGGGACATCATTGACTACATGTTTGAATGACAAATTCCCACTAACAGCACACCACACATTACCCAAACACAAATACAGAGATGGGTATTCAGTCATTCATTCAAAAACAGGCAAAGTATTGGTAATTCTGCATTCCTTCCCAATGAGTAGGACATTCCCATAATGGCCGTTCTCGAACCGCTCATTAAGTTGACTGTGGTGGAAAATGTAGGCATCATGGGAACTCTCAGGAAATTTTTCCAGAATGCTTATGAAGAGTCCGTCACACTATTGCCTTGATTCTTATTGAATAATTATGTTTCTGGTTCCTGTATAGGTGTGCAGTGGCTGCAGGAAGCAAAAATTGCACACATGTGCAATCTATGGCACAAATCACATGAGGGAATCCTGCAATACTGTAGGGACCTTGCTTGGTCTCCAATTGCTGTTGATGATTTTTGAGGAAGAGTAGGTACTGTAGGGTCAGTTTAATTATGGCATCCAGCACAGATTAAAGAAAGGAGGATAATGCTCACTTTGATACGTCTGTTAATCTTACAACTTTAGGATGGAATGATCTAGAGGCCAGGCTGGGTGTCACATAGACATCAATTTGATGTGTGCCAGAATGGTATGGGTCCTTATAGTTGCTGTCTGGAGACTTGACCCTATCTTCTCCAGCAATTTCATGATAGACTCCCTCTTCAACCTCTAAAACTGTATGACCTCCTCCTCCTCGAAGTCTATGTAGGATAATATGTTTCTTCCTCCTTCATTGTGTACGTGGTGGTGGTGAACCTCTAGCTATTCCAACTTGCACTATGATGACCTCCATGGTGTAGTTGAGCTTGTCAAAGTGTTTGCTATGTTGATGTTTTTATACAACAGCCACTGCATGATTTCCTATGCCTGGGTTGATGATGTGCAGCAACTCTGGGCCATTTCTTACTTTAGATTGTGCTTCAATATGATGTGTGATGCAGTGCTACACACACATAAATACCACTGTGTTACATTTGTTTCTAGTTTTGTGGGGGGAATGTCTACATTGCATAGATCAAATAATGTGTGACACAGCTGAATACAGCACAACTTTTGCAAGACTTAAGGTCTGCATTTTTAAATATGACTTACTGCTTGCTCTGCACTTGCGTCACACTAGGTGATGCTAGGCAAGTGCAAGCCTCTCATAAATATGCCCCTAAATCTGAATTTAAAATCTTTGACTGCGACAAACCTGCTTGTTTAGCAATCCTGCTGTCCATTGCAGCCAGCTTGAAATTACACCTAGGTCCTGATCAATTGTGAATAGCGTCTTCTGATTAGATCTTTCATTTTTATTGATGCTTTTTTCCCCTTGAATATTTAAACATTCAATACTCTGATACCCTCTTATTTAGTTTTTGTCATTTTTGTGTAATTTGTTTATTAAATTCTACTCTATTTTGATAATTTATTACCTTTGGTGCAGACTACGTTTACCCCAAATAATAATTAATTTTCTTACACATCCCAAACTCAGTTACTAATCATGCTCTGTGATTGATCATAAGGTATTATTTTTGCAAAAAGAGATAACTTCCATCCATCAATACCCTAAAGCTGACTGATTTCCATATAACATGCAGATATACTCTCTGATCACATGCATGGTCGTAGAAGTGTCTTCCATATTTCATTTCAGATGACTAATCCTCTTCTTTCATGCTCCACACCAAATCCTCCTGAATTCATATTGTCTCATATCTCTCAATTCACATAAGCAAAATAAGTTAAACAGTCTTGGTCTTAACTTAAGATCTTCCATAAAATCTATAGTTTTTTGCCATAGTAGTATCTCTAATCTAATTTTACAATCACGTGGATAGGTCCCAACTGGGACTCATTCGTTCCACCGACTTACAAGGCATTTTTTAATTTCAAAGCTTGCCCAATAAAAGTTTGGAATGTTTAACCTCAACTTTCCAAAATGCAGAACAGTATTGATGTCCCCAGCCGGCTCATTCTGTTCCATTGCCAGGACATCATCTTCAAAGTCTTTATCACAAAGTAACTAGATTACCTTACTGATGACTGTAATTCTTGGTTTGATGTTCAGCTGTACCAAAGGCATACTTGTAAATCACAATGCACCAACAAAACAAAATAATTGCATTTTTTAAAGTTTTTGTTCCACTTATCTGGAACATTTTCCCCCTGGCTTTACGACTCATACATTTCCCAGAAATTCTAAAAGCAACTAGACCCCTAGGTGCTTACTCAAGTCACTTTGCTGACTAAATGAAACTCTAAGTAGCCACCCTCACAGTCAACATCTTCCTGTGGAACTGGTATAATTCTACTTTGTGTGATTTTGTTCATTTTCATTGCTCCACTTTTATTTATTGGTAATCATGTTCTATGTATCATTCATTGTACTTTGGTCTCTTGTTGTATGACATAATATCAACCACAAAAACATTTTGATACAAAAATATTGCTGTGAAAATATCAAAAACCATAATACCTACTTCTGTAAACCCCTATACAAAATACATGAATGTCGAGAGCAAGAACGTTCTTAACAAAAATATAATATAGCAAACAATCTTGAACACAAAACCATTGAAAACAACAATATTGACAACTCAGTACAACAAACAGAACAAAACCTAAGCAATGATATCCAAATTATCAAACAACAAAATATCACTAATTAAACACCAACTATAAATAAAAAGCAAAATTCAGCAGTAACATAATAAAAAGTGAATAGAAAATGCTTATATAATTCAACATAAAAAAGTTTCCCAAATAATGTCAAAGACAAAAAAGTAGATTTATAAGAAACACAAATAGAAACAAGCTACTAATTGGAGAAAGTATAAATTGAGAACAGTACAATTAAACAAACTGCTGCATTTGGAGCCTCTGTTCCAGGAAAGCATTACTGTGCCCAAGTAAAACACCACAGGGAACAACTCCACCAAGGACATGACAAAAATATATGACCATCTTCAAATGTAAGGACATAAAACTAGAATGAAGTAATATAAACCAGCAATTTGAATGATTTCTAAACAACTTAAACAGCATAATTATTGTGATTTCGATGCATCTATCCACTTACTTATAAATAGTGTGAATAAGTGAATACCACCCATTTAAAAAAGCCTGAAAATTAACAGCAAATAACAACAGAAACCACAGTAAGAAAAAGAGATGTAAGGATTAAAATGTAGAAAACAATAATTTCAAATGGAAAACCCCAATCATAAAAGAATACAAAAGTTGTAATTATTAAAATGTGAAAGAAATAATATAAACATAACATATATGCAAAGGTAAATTACAACATACTTTTTCTTCACATATATAAACCAGAAAAAGATGATAAAAATAAAATAATAATAATTATAAAAAATAAACATTTCAGAAAATCTGCAACCAGCAGGACCAAAAAAGAGAATCCAGATAAAATGTACATTTTTCAATGTTAATTGCAAATGTCACAAGCTGTAATATATCTCACATCCCAGAAAGGAAAACTCCTTTTAAGGAAGTAGTACTAGTGGAAAATCGCATTGGATAGGTAAAAAATATTACTCCATTAGCTGCTATGGCAGAGCAACCAAAGTAAATACAGCATAAGAGCACGCAACTATCCTCACAATATTACAGAGGACAAGTTAGAAGAATATTGCAAGTTCTATGGAAAGCCAGGATGAGTTCTACTGCACCTACAGGAACTAAGTTAAAATACATTATTCCTCATGTACCTGAGGAAGAAAGAAGGCAATTGTCTGCAATAGCTAACCTAAAAGACTAATAAGCAGAACCCGAAGAACAACCAGACAAACAGCAAGATCCCCAAGAACATTTCAGGAGATGGAAATTCCAGACCACTGACAAATAACACATCTTTGTCAAGATTTAATTTTTCTGAGTCCAATATAAGCAAAAATGAATTAAACTTTTTTGAACTTTGAGTAACCTATTATCGCTCACCGAATGCAAAACTTGTAAGATAGATGGGTCTTATTATACCACCTATTGTATTTAGAGCTACTTTTCAGCTCACTATTTGCTCTAGAAAGTAGATTCCAGTTCGGGTAGATTGTGCCACTTTGTGTGACACTGCACAGGCATAAAACCTTGATAAATATGACCAGAAGAGTTACTCACGGAGTCACCTTTCTACCAAAAGATTAAACAAAAACAATCCTCACTGCTAGACCACATCGGAGACATCTGGGCTGAATGCATGCACTGCTCATGTCACAAGCACCAATCAAAGTTCCCTGGTGAAATATTTACACTAGTACATATGGCCAAAAAGTGAAAATCATCACTGCAGTAGACAAATACCACAATTTCTTCCCAGGTGCTCTCTGAATGAGCTACACAACACTTTATCGATTTATAAAGATACTGAAAAGAAAACAGTCACAAAGATCTCATCATAATATAACCTCTGGCACATCAATATTCCAAAATAAGAAAGCAAAGACAACAGAAGCACAAAATGCTAGGTACCAAAGCCCTCCTCATTCCTAACAATCAAGGACTACACTATATTGAATTTATAGCACTCATACTACTATAGAAATGGCTACAACATATGTATACAGCATGAAAACAAATACTAAAATAAACAAAATACACTTACAAAATCTAATCCCCAAAAAAATGAATGCTTCTTTTTACATTGACATATTCTCAGAACAAGCATGCACTGCTAGGTATTGGCTATTCTTTTGTGACCAAACAGAAGATACTTACAGCAATCACAGTTTATTTTTTGCACCGTACAGGAGAAGAAGATGTGTATTTCAGGATGGGATTCAATATATTAATTCTTAGTGCAATGACTGGATTTCTCTGGCTAGTGATTCCGTTGCAGTCCTTAAAACATCAATTGTGCATCACAAAATGCCATCTGCACCCTGGTGCAACTTTGAACTAACAAATTCTAACAGAGCCTGTAGATCAGTGTAGAAACCTTAAAAGAAAAGTTAAACCAAAGATGACAAAGCAAAACATAAGGAGGCAAGTACAGCATGCAGACTCAGAGTTAGACAAGTTAGCTCAGATTTCAAAAGGACTCACTTGCAAATGAGCAACTATGCTTCTAGAGAAGCTTTTTAGATTCTTAAAAGAATCAAAGATTAACCATCAAGGACTACAGTATCTTGAATCTATAGCATGCATACTACTATATTAATGCCCACAACATATGCACATAACATAAAAACAAATACTAAAATAAAAAACAATGCCTTGACATGCAAAAATGTATGCCTCTTTTTATATTGATATATTCTCAGAACAACCATGCACTGGTAGGTCTTAGCTACTCTACTGTGAGCAAATAGAAGCTACATATAGTTATTACAGTTTATTTTTGGAACCACACTGAAGAATACAATGAGTATTTCAGGATGGGATTCAATGTATTAACTCTTCATTTTATCACAGGATTTTATTGGCTCGTGATTCAGTTGCAGCCCTTAAAACATCAATTTTGCATTAAAAAGTGCAACCTGGTGCAACATTGAGCTAACAAATCCTAACACATCTTGTACATCGGTGAAGAAACCTTGAAAGAAAAGTTATAACGAAGATGACAAAACAAAACATAAGGAGGAAATTAACGCATACAAACTTACATTTAGACAAGTTAGCTTAGATGTCAGCAGTACTTGCTTGCAAACAAGATTATGCTTCCAGACAATCTTTTAGAATGTTAAACAAATTTTCTGAGCCGCTAGCTATCCATAGTCACATTATGTCTTCTGCTGAATTCTCTGAGTCCATGGCAGAATATTATGTGACTATAAAATATATTCCTCAGCTATTTTACTCCTCTACTGACAAACAATTATTTTGTCAGTAGACAACAAAGGATCTTTACTTTCAATTGGCCACTCCTGATTTGAGCCACTATATTGTTCACCTGGCTGCTTCTGTTTTAAACAGTTTTTTAAAATTTAGTTAACACTTGATTTCAATCATGAGAAATGCATTTAGACTGGAAAACTCAATGAGTGATCCCTTTGTTGAAAAAGCTACATTGGACCCACTTTTCCTGAACAGTTATCACCAAATTACTTTGCTGACTTTTTATGCAAAGATTGACAAACATCTTCTGAACACCAAATTGACAAAATATATCATGGTCAATTGATTACTAGACTCTGTCCAAGCAGGTTTCATCCATATTATTGCACAGAAGTGGCATTAGTTGTAGTTTTAAATGAAATTCACATGATCCTGATTCAAGGTGGTTATCACATTGATCATTTTGGACCTTTCTGTAGCTTTTGACACTGTGAGTCACAACAGGTTACTTACTAAGCATTTTGGAATAGATTTCACTATGTAGGCCTTATCCTTGTTAAATTTTTTTGATGGATTGTATCCCCGTTTTTGGTCATCATCTTGTCAACTACACTGTAGTGTTCCACTGTGCTATCCTTTGAGCCCCACCTTATTTAATCTCCATGTAGCACCACTAGCAGCACTAAGCAAGAGCCACAACCTTTCATGCATGTGTTGCATGGATGACACCGAAATCATCCTAAGACTTGATTGTGTTGGATTTTCAACGGCATCTGAGTTTCATTCAGACTGAAAGTGGTGACAGACTAGATGTCCTACAACTATTTCAAACTTGAACTCTGAAAAAAATGGAGGGACTGATTCTTGGGGGTTCAATTTCTACCTGGTGTTTGGTATAGTGTCTGGAATCGCTGAGTATACAACCTGCTCCAGTAAGGGCTGTGAGAAATATTGGGATTGTCTTGGACTCATGCGTCTATTTTCAAACTCAGAACAGTGAACACATTTCCTCCTCTTTTCTGTACCTTCAACTCTTAAAAAAGAGCCTTTCTTGTCCCCTTCAAAGGTCTTATTTTCCAATTATAGAAACTGAGATAGTACCTATCTGGATTGCTTTAACACACTATGAGTCAGATTTAGGAAAAGTGGTGCTGCACCCAGTGCAGCGCCACTTTTCATGGACCCCTTAGCGCCCCTCTAACACCACCATGTTTGCACTACATCTAAGATACGGCTCACCATGTGGAAGTTAGCGAACTAGCACCAGAATTTTTGATGCTAGTTAGGAGCTTTGCAGGATTAGCATAAAAAATGTTGACGCTAATCCTGAAAAGCCCATTGAGGCCCATTGTAAAAAGTTAAACTCAGAGCAGTATTTATAGGCCCCTAGCACCACAGGAGCATTACTTTTAGTGACACTCCTGTGGCGCTAAGCACAGCGCTGCATATACAAGGTGGCATTAAGCCACTTTTTGTGGCCTAATGCCACCTTGTAAATATGGCCCCTTCCCACACAGCACTGTGGATGAAAGGGGCATGCAATGGGTGTTGCTGTGGGTGTGCCACAGCAACATTCATTGCATTTTGACGCTGCCTAAGATTTATGAATTTTCATAAACCTGAGGCAGCGCAAAAATCTGACGCCACCCCCATGGGTGACGTTAGCAGGGCACAACCTCTTGTTTTTTGCTTTTTCTATGCGTGCTGCATTCTGCTGCACGCATAGAAAACACAAAATGCCAGAAATTATTGTTTATGTGCGGGAAGGTGTCCATCCCTGCCCATAAACAATCATTTGAAAATGACACTTTGGCACGTCTGTGTGTGCTGCATTGTGCAGCACACACAGAAGTGCCAAAGCGCCATTAGCGATTGTTTATGTGCGGGAAGGGACACCTTCCTGCACATAAACAATCACACCCCTCAACACAGACATCCTTGCACAATGGTGCAAGGATGCCTGCATTGGTGGTGGCAGCTAAATTTAGCACCAGCGCAGGGGGAAACACAGGGGTGCGACGTATTCCCTTAAATATGGCACATCCCTGCATTTCTAAAGTGACATAGTGCGGTGCTGCATATTGGGGTGCAGCACCGCACTGTGCCACTTTTCTTTAAATGTGGCCCTCAGTGCGGCGATTTTGACCTCGTTGGACCACATAGTGTAAAAAAAATGACACCATTGTGGGAGAAGGAGGCGCTTCTAAGTCTGCCCCTATATTTAATCTTCTCTCCCATGCTCCACAGTGCTTCCAAATGATAAAAAACTGTGCCATTCATCTACTTTTGAATGTTTATTGCCACACACCCTTCACACATCATCTTCAAAGATTACATTGACTGTCTGTGGAGAAGCAAGTGGAATCTCTGCATCTGTTTCATGGCTCCTAGTAACCTTGGCACCTCTTTCATTTATCAGTTGTTAAAATGTTACTGTCCTTTGACACAACTACATTCATCTTCAGCATATATTCTACAAGTAGCTAGATTCTGCAAAATGTAACAGGGAGTTTGCTCCTTAGCCTATCTGATGGCTAAAGCCTGGAATAAGCTTTTGTTACTCATCTCATCTGACTTCATTCTGTTAAGTTCCAGATATATCTGGCTATCTAGGAAATAACTAATTCACTCATGTACCCACAACAGCCAGCTGTTAGCATAATATTTGGTATTTTTCAGCACTAAGATGCTAGTTGGTATTTAAGAGTGTGAGAGTGTGAATTTTCTAATATGTTTATTAATGATTTTGGTATACTAAATGTATAATGAATTAACGTGTAAATCAGGTGACTTTTGAAAATGGTTGCCACAGTTCATTTTCTGTTTCTAACTGACCAAAATTCTAACTAAATGTTGTTGTTATTTTCCATAATTCAATGCTTACATAAATGTGCATTCAGTGTTTTAATAGATGTGTCCACAGCTACCCCTAGTGGGTTGCCGCATCATGTCTTACAAAGCCATGTTTTAACTGGGCATTGCATAAGTTGAATGTCCTATTGTTTAAGAATGTTACTAATAAGTGATTGTTTCCTCAAGAATGGAAGTGAAAGTTACAAGAGTAAAAGTTTCTTCCTGAGAAGAGAAGTTTGGGCGAAATGGAACAATGGAGCTGCAGACGAGACGGAAGAGGAAAAGTTACTGTTGAGAAAAGTTTCTAGTTAATGTAGTATTGTCGCATTTTAGGTTTTCAACTTAGTGTTCTATTGGCTGAAACGTAACCACCCCATTAACTGACCAATCATACGTTTTTTAGAGATTAGTATAACAACCTAGGCAGGATTCTCTAAAGTCAGAAGATGAGATGATGAGAGATCTGATGAGAAGAGGCAGAAGAGGTTGAAGTCATTAGATTCCAGTGTTCCTGTAGCAGAGTGGGTTTAGCTGGTGTTAGGCCTGATTCTTCTGAAGACATACTAGATGGTGTCCCCTTGCTGAAGTAGTCTGCATGTTATGGTCGAATAGGGTAACATATGACATTGTGATGTTATATGTGTCTCTTTTTGATTCCAGGTACCAGCTAGAACTTATAACATGATAGTTGCATATTAATAATATTTTTTATTGTTAACCTGAGTTGAAGAGTTTTTCTAAATTTGTGGTTCTAAATTCTTTTTACATGAAGCCCAATATGTTAATGCTAATTTGTGGTTAGCGAGGGAATTAACTTGAAATGCTCATGACTTACATGGACATCTTTTGACTGCTGTACTAATGTATACTTTACCATTATTACCAGTTCTGGTATTACTAATAAGTGTAATTCTTTTGGAGATTCTTTGCTTGGTTGTTTTGATTAAACTGAGATATGTAAGATGTTGTAATCAACCACTATTAATTTTATATGCTTACCATTTGTGTTTGAGAGTTATTTTCGTAACATTAGCATTGTTAATCTAGGGAAATACATTTTATTAAATCTTCTTAATAAACTGGTGTGGTTATTTGTTTGAGGTTTAACATAATTGATTATGTTGATTATTGCTGAAGCTTACATTACTCATTGATGACATCCCCTCAAGCCTATGTCTCTTCGATCCATTGACCTCTAGCGCAGAATCCACTATACAGTATGAATAATAGCTAGGATTTCGTGACGCTGCAGCAAGTGCTTCACAAAATGTGAAATAAAAATGTATAATCAACAGTACTTTTTAATCCATTATTTTATTGTGTGAAAATGCATTACATATGTATTAAGTAATGGTTGTAGAAATGTTATAAAACGTATCCCTTTTGAACTTTCTTACAATGTTTACATATTATTATATATCCCAAATTCCCTCAAACAAGGAAGTGCGCACAAGGGGAAATTTTACCCCAAATTTTCTTTAATTGTTTATAATTCAGCCCCAGCAATGTGTTTCAGCTAAACAGCCCTGCTCATGCTCAGCGTTCAGCGCTTCCTCGGTTGAGGGAATTTAGGAAGTATGTCGATGCCGGAAGCTGCGCTGGTCTTTTACGCGCCATCCTGTGTTGGTAACTCGGCAGAAAATGTCAAGGAACGAAATGACTTTATGAAATTTACAAACATTTATTTGATAGTAAATATTTATTAAAGAAAATAAAATGTGTGAAAAGGCCTTATCTTTTGAAATAAATGGTAACATTATTATACAAGAACATTTTAAAAATGTATTATATTGAAATGTATACAAATGTTACTTTTATAATAAATTCTAACATTAAAAGTCATGCAAACATTATACAAATTATAACCTGAACCTGAACATTGCAGAAAATAACGGTCTCTGATTTGGTCATAATTTTTACTATTTCCACTTTAATCTACTGTGCTCAGAACCTAGTGAGAGTGCCACCTTGACTACTATTGTTAAGATGGAATGTGTTGAATGAGAAAAATAACAGTTGTTGGCTGCTGTCTGTCTTGTTGACTACACCAAATGTATTCTCTTCAATATATTTCCTTGACTCACCATGAAGCGGTCTGGGCCTGAAGAACATTTTATTGGTGATGAGGGGGCCTGAACCCGATGACTGGCAGGTCAGGCTGTTATCTTTTTGTGCAGCCATGGAACCCAAGAAAAGGTCTGCATTTAGGAGTGCTCCTGTGCAGTGGTGAGCGCATCAATGATCGCTCCTGGTACTGGTGAGCTAATTCTGGAGGCTGTGACTGACCATGGCAAGAGGAGGTGCAGATAAGTAGGGTGCCATATGTCAGAGTTTTATGATACCTTTTGGGGCCTACATGGCTTGCAGGCCCCAGCACAAGTCATCTGTTGCTGAGCAACTCCTCTGACTCTACCTACATGCAATTGGAGCAGAACAGTTGGTAAGCTGACAATGTGCAAATTCTACAACTCTGCACATTGACTTGTCATGTATCAGTGAAACGCACAACTTTTACACAAAAACTACGACATTGTGTTTGCTTCGCATACATCATTGGTTACTGAAATGTCATTTCCTGGCAACTGTCCATCACCAGCATCACGTGCATGGCAGAATGATTAATATTCAGGTGTTTGTTGTCAGTAACAGTGACAGCTTCACATGAGCTTGTCAGTAACTCTTATTTTTCCTTTCAAGTGACTATTGGCTGTTTCATACAAGTTAGCAGTGTGCCATGTCTCTTGTGATACTCACATCTGGTGTGTGTAGTGCATGTCATGTTTGCGGTGATATGAACACCAACAGTACAGTTTTTCTCTTATTATTGTACAGATAAATGGTGATGTACACACTGTTCCTTAAGTGGAAGATATGCACTTCTCATTATTTTTAGTGTCCTCTAGCCACCCGTGATCATTCACCTATGCTTAAGTGTTATTGTGAATTATTACCAGCGCATTTGGTATATTTAAAGGCTCATTATATTTCTAATTCATGATATCCTGTGCTGATCATACAAAATGCAACAGGAGGTATTCCCTGCCCTGTCGTGTAGGTTCTCAATTTCCTATTGAGACTAATGGATTTAGGCACCAGAATATCTTTGATTGTAGGGTACTGAGTACAATCCCACACCATGTGACGCCTGTCGGCCTAATCCATTTTTTTTTTACGGCCAACTAGCAGTGCCTCATCTCTACCCGAGTGCAGGGATGATTGTGGCAACCTGGCGCATGACAGAGAGAACTCCTCAGGGGAATCATGGTCGATCAGATCTCATCTCTTTCTCTCTGTTACATTAGTCTCACACAGGCAGAGACAAACAGAAGCAGAGCATAGTTCAAGAAGGTTTATTGAAGTAACTGTATCTCAGATAAAATGGCATGAATTGCAATAACCAGGATGATAACACATTAGAAGCAAATTTGTGACAAGGAGAGTGAAACACAAAAACAGTCCCACCATACTGTCACTAGAAATTATGTAGTTGTTTCCTACCTAAGCTATGTAGAGCACGGCATGATGAGCCCTAATCCGCCCTTCAGGTTTCCCCCCTGGGAAGACATCATCCCCCATAACTGAGCAAGGAAACCTGTTCTTTAGAAAGACACTGTTGCCATGAGGGCCAGGGACTCTGCAGTCTAAGCAAACAGCTGTAGCAAAGATGTTCAGCAATCAGCATGCAGTGGGGTCATCTGGCTGGAATCTCCCTCTGGTGTGTATGGGACAGAGAAGTGTTTTCATAATAAAACAATGGATGTTTTAGGAAAAATGTCCCCACTTAAGGATGTGTATGTTTCTGTGAACGTCAGAAACACAGCGTACCACTTTTGTCGGCAACCCTATCTGACTGCAGCCTTGTGGAAAGCACAAAATGAAATGAATGCAGTACTATGAACATGATGCTTTCCTATGCAAACGAACAACTAGAAATAGAAAATAAAACAATACCGTGAATATGGCTAATGCTAGACAAATAAAGCAATGCTGAATAAATTGTAACTGGGCTAAAATGCACAATGGCAGGCCTACTTTGCTAAAATAAAATGTCTAAAACATGGCTAAAATAGCTATACAACAGACCTTCCCTTTTTTATCCACACTAGGGAATCCTCCAGTGGAATCTGAGTTATGGCTAGAGTGGTTTGAGGCTTAGGTGGAAGCTATTAATGGGGACATTTTACCCAGAAGAAAAAACTGTCATTATAGCAGCATACGTTGGCCATTGAAGGGAGGAAGGTATTAACATGCTTACCTGTGGTTGTTCGTAAGGACTAAGATGACGAGGTGGATAAATATGCTTCGGGCATCTAAATGATGGACACAAGGTTTAAGAAAAAATGCAATATCATCATGGCAATGCAAAAAATGATTATGAAGAATCAACTTCCTGGGGAATCAGTAGAAATCTTATGAGTGATCTGAGTGTACTAGCTGCAAAATGTGATTAAAAAGGCTTTGAGGATGACATTCTGAGGGCGCAACTGGTAGAAAAAACGAATACGAAGAAATTTCCAGAGAAATTATTATCAACAGAGAATTTAACTTCAAACAAGGCACTTGAAATAGCCAAAAGTGTGGCAACTACTGCAATGTACATGGATCAAATGACATTTGAAACATGTGTCCATGCAGTCATTTGTGATACTGCAGCAAAGAAAAGGGGATAAATGGATGGCAAACAAAAAGTATTTGAATGTTATAGATGTGGTGGCAGAAATCATCTATGCAATGCCACCACGTGTCCCGCAGTGGATAGAATTTGTGCTAAATACAAAAAGAAAGAACATTTTGCGAGAGTCTGCAAGTCAAAACTTACATTTGTAAAAGGCAAGCCCAAGAAAATTATTTTGGTTGATAGTGCGACTGAAAGTGAGTAAGAGAATGTGTTCATAACGATTTCTGATTCACCAGATTCAAGTGTTCTGAAGGGACATTTAGACAATCACAATGTTTTGAAACTTAACTCCAATATTGTCAAGAGGCTGGTTTATCAAGTAGATATTTGTGGCATTCCTAGTCCCATAATAACAGATTCTGGATAATTTTTCACACTCATTGATCCAGATGAGTGGAACAAGTTTGGAAATGTCAAATTGTGAAAGTCTCAATTTAAGCCCATAGTATGTGGCTGTAAACCAGTGCAGGTTTTGGGTAAATTTGAATGCACTTTCAAATTTAAAGGATGAAGTACATCTGCCACAGTTTATGTGTCAAAGGATGGTTCATGCTTACTAGGATAGTTGGAAAAAGAACAGATGGTGGACAGAATGCAGAGCAAATCAAACATTCATCCCCAGTCACAAAGATCTGGGTTTAATCCATCTTTTTTTGCTCACCACGCCACCCCAGGTTGGACCCAGCCATATGCAAATCAGTCTTGACCCTGTTCCTCATGGGAACAGTCCAGCCCGAACTGCCAAGCCAGGTCCTCCCTGGACCGGAAACAAGCTTGCTAGGACCAGTTTCAGGGTATCACCCTTAATCAGCTAGTCTAGCTTGAATCCAGTGGCGCAGTGAGCACGGGACCCACATCTGGGCATACCCTTCCCACTTGGGGCAACAAATGCAAAAAGAACAGATGATGAACAGAATGCAGAGCAAATCAAACATTCACCCCCAGTCACAAAGATCTGGGTTTAATCCATCGTTTTTTTTGCTCACCACGCCACCCCGGCTGGACCCAGCCATATGCAAATCAGCCTTGACCCTGTTCCTCATGGGAACAGTCCAGCCTGAACTGCCAAGCCAGGTCCTCCCTGGACCGGAAACAATCATCCCAGGACCGGTTTCAGGGTATCACCCTTCATCAGCTAGGCTAGCTTGAATCCAGTGGCGCAGTGAGCACGGGACCCACGTCTGGGCATACCCTTCCCACTTGGGGCGACAAATGCAAAAAGAACAGATGATGGACGGAATACAGAGCAAATCAAACATTCACCCCCAGTCACAAAGATCTGGATGTAGGGATTATTCAAACAATCAATCAAACATTTATAGAATGCAGCAAATCATCCATGAGAGTCTCAAGGCGATCTTCTTGATCCTAATAGTTTGAAACAAGATTTGCTAAAGGATGAATGTAAGTCTGTGTGGACGGTGGAGGAACATGTTTGGTAGCAGGCTTTCCCTGAAGTCTTCAGTGAAGGACTCAGAAGAATGAACAGTTTTTCTCATTGCATGATATTGAAAGAAGGGGTGCAGCCAGTGGTTTATAAACCTTAACATGTGCTTTTCACCAGGCGGAAGGAATTGGAACAGAATCTGGAGTTGTTAAGTCAGCAAGGTATTATTGAACCCAAGTTCAAGGTGGTTCTCATCTGTGATCCTAACTAGGAAAGGGAATGGAAGTCTAAGGATAAGTATAGATTTGACAGATGTAAATGAAAGGGTATGCGTAGATAGACATCCTTTGCCCAACATCGCTGAAACGTTAGGTTCTCTGAAGGTGCAAAGGTGTTTACGACACTTGATATGCCATCCGTATATCATCAAATTACCTTTCACAAAGACAGTCATCATCTTACATCATTTGTCACCCAATGTGGTGCATTCTGGTTCAAAATTATGCTTTGTGGGTTGGCCTCACTCATCTTTGAAAGAGTTGTGGAATCCCTGTTTAAGGGGGTTTCAAACATGTTTCAAAATCGTTTCCAGGACGATATTTTAGGGTATGGAAAAAACATGGACAGTCACAACAAAACGCTAAACAGAGTGTTATCCATTTTGAATTAAACATGGGTTACTTTGAAGGCATAAAACGTAGGTTTGCAGTAGATGTGGTGGATTATTTGGGATATAAATTGTCTCCTCAAGTGCTTGAACCAAGTTTTGTGAAAGCAATTAAGGAGTTCCCTGGGCTGCAAAACAAAGATCAATTGCAATCATTTTTTGGGCATCTCAGAGACTTATGCTTGTTTTATTCCCAACTGTAGTGGTAACGTATCACATGAGATCTCTCATGAAATAAAATAAGCAGTTTGCATGGACTGAGGAACAGAGTCAGGAATTTCAAGCCATTAAGAATGAGTTTGCGAATGCCATTCCATTGCACCCTTTTGATACCCGTGACTGTTCTATAGTGGTGACCAACTAACGTGGTTTGGGGGTGATTCTTTTGCAAAAAAGAGAGGGCAGAGAAGAAGTCATAGCATTTACTTCAAAAGCGTTAAATAATAGTGATAAGCATGCTTAGCGCCATTATTTAAGGGAAAAACTCGCATTTATCAGGATTAAGATGGTATCCTGACAGGTGGGAAAAGAGTGGTGGCTTGTTGAAGGAAGGAAGGAAGGAAGGGAGAGAAACTGCAGGATTAGAACAATAAAAGAGGATGTGATCAGAATAAACTGACATATTAATTTGTTGTGAACCCATTTGAAAGCAAGATATCAGTGCATCTTGTCTGATTTTGGTTAAAAAAGGGTTCCCGTGTGATAGTAAACAAAGGAGGGGATAGATGGAAATCTTGGCGTACCCCTCTAAATAAGGGAAGTAATCTGAAAGATTAGCATTAACAAATATTGCCACTCTGGGTCCAGTGTGTAGCAAAGAAATTAAAGCAATTAACTTTGATGAAAAACCAACAAAATTTAGTGCCTGAAACATACATTCCCTACTAATCCTATCAAAAAGAATTTCTGAATCCAAGCAATAGGGGGTAATAGGATATTCTACTGTAGAACATTTGCATAGGACATTGATAAAGTCTAGAGTATTATCACAGGCTAATCAACCCTTAAAGCAACCATACTGCTTGGGATCTATAAGATCCGGCAGAATAGAGTCAATGCGCAATGCCAACCTTTTTGCAAAAATGTTGTAATCTGTATCAACCAAAGAAATGAGCTGATAATTCATACATTGTGAGTGATCTTAATTAACTTTTAGAAATAAGCAAATCTTGGTGTCCTGGAGGGAGCTTGGGAGGCACCTTTAGTAAAAAAGAAGATAAATAAAAATAAAAAGTTGGGAAGAAGTTTTGAAAAATGGCTGTGGGATTCAACAGTAAAGCCAAGAGGCTCAGAGGCGTTGGCTCTGCATAGTATGTAGACTGTATAGGTGATTACTGAGAGTGAAATATCAGCTCCTAGTGGATCAGAGTCTGAGCCAGAGGGGAAGCAATGGATTGAAAGTATTTGGTCAAATCTGATTGTAGTGGTTGTTTTTCTGGAGAGTATACATTTGTTTAAAAGTTAACAAATTAATTCAAGATATCTATAAAAAAAGTGGTCCCTGAACTATTTGGTAAGGTATATATTCTTGTTCTGTCTCTTCTGATTTTTAAGTAACTTGCAAGCAATTTCCCCATTTTATGTTGACCTCCGTAATAATGCGCACTGTTCTTTGAGAGGTAATAAGAAGCAGCATTTGTGGTTAATTTAATCAAGCAATTGATTTGATTGGGCTTCCATAGATTTCTTCTTTTGAGATTTTAAGAATGTCTCAGCTGTCATCCTTTTTCCATGCCAGATGTGCTAAACCTTTGTGGGTGGGAGCCCATGTCTCTCTCAAGCTTTTGCCAAATTTGAATTCCATCAATTGAAATTTAACCTTGACCTGTCAAGCCAACTGTAAAATGCATTTTGCTCTAATCTATTACTAGTATCAACTGATTCCAGAGGTGAGGAAAAATTCAAGGCATCATTCTCTGCTCCGATGTCTTGCCTATGGGACATTTTGAAGTTGGAAATCATCAGTGGTATGATAGGCAGCCTATTCATTACTGTTCTGAATTTGCCTCTGACTTTTTCTTCTTTAACATAAGTGCAGACTCGTTTTGCTGATAAATATTGTCAAAAGAATTCTCGTTTAGGCTAGCTTTGAAAACCCCATTTTTGCCTAACAGGACTCCTAAGCTCAGCCCTCACTGAAGGTTTAATTTCCTGTTCATTGGTTGCATCGCTTTTTGGATTCTTCTTTTGAAGGATTCCCCTGAGCGTTGTTTTTTTCTGATGGGTTGATTTAATTAAATGAAACTCCCTCCAAAACAATTCTCACAAGAAGTCAGGAGCAGTAGGCAGCATTGGGAAGTGGTTCAATTGAACTGACACCCAAGCTCTAGCCCATCAGGTTTGCCTTTGCTGACTCGCAACAGACAATGTAGCTGTATAACAGGTCTTCTTCGTACGGTGTGAGATCCTAAATGAGGAGAGATCGCAAGAGGACTCAGACCGGAAATGGAACCAGTATAGCGCGAGTCCAGTGAGTCCGGCAAGTCCGGTGCTCCCTGGTGTCAGAGTCAGCGGCAGGTGAGGAGGCTGTGGTGCTCGTGGTGCAGTGCAGTGAGGTGCAGTGGAGAAGCTGCGGTGGAACACGAGGGCCCGTGAGTTGAAATGATGCGATGAGGTGAGACTGGGGGGGCATTGTGAGGCGATGGGTTTGGTGACGCAGTGGGGGTGTTTGGTGGGGGTGCAAGCATTGCTGAGTCATTGACGGGTTGCAGTGTCGTTGTTGCATGTCCCCCTGCCTATCTCCAGTTAGGCTGCCTGGCCCCGCTTCCCTCCCCCTTGCTCCCCGGTGCTCTCCCTCATTCTCCCCCTCTGCCCCTCACTCTGCCTCGCTCCACTGCAGCCGTGGCACCGAGGCCCGGCTCCTCTCCTCCTCGCTTCCTCACCCTACCTCTTACCACCTCATACCACTTCCTCTACACCCCATGGCACCCCAGGCATTCCCTGGTGGCCACAGGTTTCTTGGTGTACTCCCCACAACTGACTAGCCATCCAGGGTGCTGGGACCCTGTTGGGGGGTGAGGAGGGGTAAGGAGGGTCAAAGGTGGAAGTAGAAGTGCTGGAGGCTGAGGTCCCTACTACTCTACATGCCTTGCCTCCCCTGTCTGCTGTCTGCCCCTCTGCTCCCACTCTCAGTCCACTAGGCCCACTCATCTGGATCACCTGGGTCATCTGGGCCACCTGAGGTACCAGGCACTAGGAAACCAGGATGACAGGACATCGCCAGGCCAGGAGTCACGCTTCCCCGCATCACCACCCCATCTCCTCTTGGAGCAGCAGCAGAAGCAGTAGCAGCAGCTCCAGGGGGCTACCAGGGGATTGCTACTGGAGCAACTGGAGAGTTACACCACAGCCAATCCTCAGTTTAGCAGCAGCAGCAGTTGAGCACAGTGACTGTAGCCAGTTCCTGCAAAAGGTGTTCTCCAGTCAACCGCAGAAGCGGCCCAGCTAGGGTGAGTGCGGCTTGCAGGTTCTATTGAGCCTCACTTGCCAAGGCGGCATCATCAGCGGCATCCACGGTATACCAATCACCTCTTGGAGCAGCAGAAGCTCCAGTGGCTACCAGGGTATTGCCATTAGAGCAACTGGAGTTACAGCACAGTCAATCTTTAGTGTAGCAGCAGCAGGCAAGTATGGTGACTGTAGCCAGTCCCTGGAAGCACGGCGAGGGTGGGGGAGGCTCCACCAACCATCAGCACCTCTGCCACCAGCCTCTAGGTCTGAGAAAGGGGTGGGCAACAATGTGGAATCCGAAACCCTGCCGTCTGCGCAAACTGTAGCGATTTCAACACATGGAAACCACAGTCAACCAATATGATCAACTTTACTGAACCATTCAATAGTACCGTCAAAGGACCTTCCACTACCGAACCACTGGAAATGCCAGAGAGTGACTTGCATACCAAACAGCCCTACACAAGACACACAAGTGGGGAATATCACTGTCAATATGCTTAATAATTGCTGGAGTCAGGAAGGGGGAGGAACATCAAACCAACCTCTGCAGAAACTGGAATCTCGACCAGAGCCTACAAACACTAACATACTTATTTTTCATCCTCTCTACAAATCTAAGGGCACGGACGATATCCTGAACAGGGGAAACATTCTCCAGCTCCCATCGCCATTCCATCTACAAGTGTTCTGAGTATAACTGACCTCCTGGCAGTAGAATTTGTCTGCCCCAGTACAACATCAGCCCTCGAAGCAACCAAGGACACATGGAACACAAGCCCAATTTCCCAAACAATCTTCGCTAAAAGAGCAACCTTTCAATCAATCAATCAATCAAAAAAATTTGTAGAGCTCGCTACTCACCTGTGACGGTCACAAGGCGCTAGTGGTGGGGGCGAGAGGGGGTTACTGTTCGAACAGCCATGTCTTGAGTTTTTTTCTGAAGAGTAGGAGGTCTTTGGTTTTGCGGAGGTTGGTAGGGAGGGAGTTCCAGGTAGTGGGGGCAAGGTAGGAGAAGGCCCTGCCTCCTGTGGTGGTTCAATGAATGTGGGGGACTGTAGCTAGTGCGAGGTCGGCTGATCGGAGGATGTGGGTGGGAGTGTGGAAGTTCACTCTTTCATTGAGGTAGGTCTGGCCGGTGTTGTGGAGGGATTTGTGTGCGTGGATGAGGATCTTGAAAGTGATTCTCTTGTCTATGGGGAGCCAGTGAAGAGATTTGAGGTGTGGTGAGATTTGTTCGTGGCGGGGGAGGCCAAGGACGAGGCGTACAGCTGTGTTCTGGATTCTCTAGAGTTTGTGTTTGAGTTTGAGTGTGGTGCCGGCGTAGAGGCCGTTACCATAGTCAAGTCTGCTGCTGATGAGTGCATGGGTGACTGTCTTCCTGGTTTCTGGGGGAATCCATTTGAAGGATTTTTTTAGAGTGCGGAGTGTGTGGAAGCAGGAGGAGGTTAGTGCATTGATTTGTTGTGTCATGGAGAGGGAGGGGTCCAGGGTGATGCCAAGGTTGCATGCGTGGATTGCGGGGGTGGGTGCGGGGCCTAGGACGGTGGGCCACCAGGAGTCATCCCATATGGTTTTGTTGAACCTAAAGATGATGATGTCAGTTTTGTTGGAGTTAAGCTTGAGGTGGTTAGTTGTCATCCAGTTGGCGGTGTCGAGGAGAGCAGCGTGTAGGTTGGTTTTGGCGGTGGTGGGGTTGCGGGTGAGGGAGAGGATGAGCTGGGTGTCATCTGTGTAGGAGTGGATAGTGATTCCGTGTGGTCGGAGGATGTTGGCTAGGGGGATCATGTAAATGTTGAAAAGTGTGGGGCTGAGGGAGGACCCTTGGGGGACTCCGCAGATGATCTTGGTAGCGGTGGAGTGGAAAGGTGGAAGGCGGACTCTCTGGGTCCAGTCGGTGAGGAAGGAGGTGAGCCAGTCTAAGGCTTTGTGGCGAATTCCTATGTTGTGGAGGCATGTGCGGAGTGTGTGGTGGCAGACAGTGTCAAAGGCTGCGGAGAGGTCTAGGAGGATGAGTGCAACGGTCTCTCCTTTGTCGACTTTGGTCCTGATGTCATCAGTGCATGGAATGAGGGTGGTTTCCATGCTGTGGCTCTTGCGGAACCCGGATTGTGAGGGGTCGAGAGTGTTGTTTTCTTCGAGGAAGTGGGATAGGTGGGCGTTGACTAGTTTCTCAGCAACCTTGGCGGGGAAAGGGAGGAGAGCGATGGAGCGATAGTTGGAGAAGATCTCCAGGTCGGCATTGTTTTTTTTTTAGGAGAGCGGTGATTTCCGCGTGCTTCCAGGGGTCTGGGTAGGTGGCTGAGTCAAAAGAGGAGTTGATTATGTCGCGGAGTATGGGGGCGATGGTTGGGCTGGCTTTGTTGTAGATGCGATGTGGACAGGGGTCGGAGGGGGATCCGGAGTGGATGGAGTTCATGTTTTTTTTTATTTCTTTGTGTGTGGTGGGGCCCAGGTGGTGAGTGTGGTGGGGGAGTCGTGAATGGGAGTTGAGTTGGGTGAGTGAGGGGTGTGTGTGGTGGGTGTGTGTGGTATGAAGCTGTTGTGGATGTCCAGGATTTTGTGGTGGAAGTGGTTGGAGAGGGCATCACATAGGGGCTGTGTGTGTGTGGGTTCTATGTTGCTGGCTTTGGGTTTGGCTAGCTCTTTAATGATGATGAAGAGTTCCTTGCTATTTTGAGAGTTGTTGTCAAGGCGTGTCTTGTAGTGATCTCTTTTGGCGGTGCGTATGAGTTGGTGATGGGTGCGGATGGTGGCTTTGAAGGAGGAGAAGTTGGTTGTAGAGGGTTCTTGTTGCCATATTTTCTCCGCTTGGCGGCATTTGCGCTTGGAGTCTTGGAGTTCGGGGATGAACCATGGGGTGTTCTTGATGTTGCGGGTGGCGATGTGTTTTCTGAGGGGGGCTAGTGTATCTGCGCAGGTAGTGATCCATTTAGAGAGGTTGTGTGCTCCTGTGCTGGGGGTCGTTGGTGTGGGGGGGACGTTGTGAGCCAGATGGGAGTTCAGGCCTTCTGTGGGGATCTTGTCCCACATGTGGTAGGGTGTGGTGTGTTGATGGTGGTGTGTGGGGGGTTTGGTGAAGGAGAAGTGGACGCAGTGGTGGTCAGTCCAGAGGAGTTCGGTGGTGTGGGTGTAGCTATGTGTTGGCTTGAGGTGAAAATTGTGTCATGCGTGTGTCCTGCTGAGTGGGTGGGTGCGGTGACCAGTTCTTTGAGTCCCAGGTTGGTGAGGTTGTCTATGAGGGAGGTAGAGTTGTGGTCTTGAAGGTTCTCCAAGTGAAAGTTGAAATCACCGAGGAAAATGTAGTCTGTGGAAGTGAGCGCGTGCAGGCTTATGGTGTCGCAGAAGGCGGGGCGTGGTCCTGGTGGTCTGTAGATTAGTGTACCTCTGAGGGTGGAGTTGTTGTTAATGTGGATTAGGAAGTGCATTTGTTCTGTGTTGTCGATAGTGTCTTGGGAGCTGGTGGTGACTTTGATGGTGTCCCTGTGTAGGATGGCAATGCCACCACCTGGCCTGTTGAGGTAGTCTTTGCGTTGGAGTTTGTATCCCTTGGGGGTGGCGATGGCTATGTCGGGTTCCGAGGAGGGGTTGGTCCAGGTTTCTGTGAGGAAGGTGATGTCAGGTAAGAGTGTGATGTGATGAGGTCCCACAGTTCTATGGCATGTTTGTGAAGGGAGCGGGTGTTGAGGAGCAGGCAGTTGAGGTGGTTGTGGTGGGTGGTGTTGGTGTGGTGCATGAGGGTGTTGTTGAGGGGTGTGTTCTGTTGTGGGGTGGTGTGCTGCGGGGTGGGGGCAGAGCAGGTGTGTATTGCGTTGGGGGTGTTGTGTTTGTTGTTGGGGGGTCGCTATGGTTGGTGTGTGGTGTGAGGGATGAGGAGCAGGAGAAATGACAGGTGTGGAAGGTGAAGGGGCCATGAGTGTGTGTGGGGCTGGAGAGGGTGCAGGTGGGGCGAGGGCCTGGGTTGAGTGAGTGGATGGTGAGGGGGGAGTAGATTTGTCTGAGGGGGCCAAGGGGACTGGCGCTGGGCGCGGTCTTGGCCCGGTCTTGGCGTGGATGGGCACAGACAGGCTTGCCTTTGGCAAGCCTTCGGCGCGCCAGTGGTGCGTCCGCACTGCGGCTGCCATAAATGGGGAGGAGGGAGGGAGTGGCAGCTGAGAGGAGGGAGGTCTGGGCGAATGGGAAGGCCTGGGGGGGTGGGGACGCAGGGGTTAGCAGCAGCGGGAAAAAGCATGAGAAAAGGAAAAAGGACGGTGAGGAGTAGATTTGTCTGAGGGGGCCAAGGGGACTGGCGCTGGGCGCGGTCTTGGCACGGACGGGCACAGACGGGCTTGCCTTTGGCGTGCCAGTGGCGCGTCTGTGCCGCGTCTGTGCCTCGGCTGCCATAAATGGGGAGGTGGGAGGGAGTGGCAGCTGAGAGGAGGGAGGTCTGGGTGAATGGGAAGGCTGGGGGGGTGGGGCCGCAGGGGTTGGCAGTGGCGGGAAAAAGCAGGAGAAAAGGAAAAAGGACAGTGAGGAGGCGGGGGAAGCGGGAGGGGCCACGGGGATGCAGCAGCAAGGGAAACACCAGGAGAAAAGGAAAAAGGACGGTGAGGAGGTGGGGGGAGGCGGGAGGGGCCGTGGGTACGCAGCGGCAAGGGAAACAGCAGGAGCAAAGGAAAAAGGACAGTGTGGAGGTGGGGGGAGGAGGAAGGGGCCACGGGGAAGCAGCGGCAAGGGGGTTTTAGGCAAAAAGGAACGGCCAAGTGGAGGTGACGCGGGGCGGTGGTGCGAGGAGCGACCAAGGGTTGCTCCTTGTTACCGTGCCGCGGCTGCCATAAATGGGGAGGAGGGAGGGAGTGGCAGCTGGGAGGAGGGAGGTCTGGGCGAATGGGAAGGCTGGGGGGTGGGGCCGCGGGGGTTAGCAGCGGCAGGAAAATGCAGGAGAAAAGGAAAAAGGACGGTGAGGAGGTGGGGGGAGGCGGGAGGGGCCGCGAGGACTCAGCGGCAAGGGAAACAGCAGGAGAAAAGGAAAAATTACGGTGAGGAGGTGGGGGAGGCGGGACGCAGCAGCAAGGGAAACAGCTGGAGAAAAGGAAAAGGACGGTGAGGAGGTGGGGGAGGCAGGAGGGGCCGCGGGGACATAGCGGCAAAGGGGTTTTAGGCAAAAAGGAACGGCCAAGTGGAGGCGGCGGGGGCGGCGGTGCGAGGAACGACCAAGGGTTGCTCCTTGTTACCGTGCCGCGGCTGCCATAAATAAACCTTTGAACACTGGGCATCAGTATCACCATGCACCGTGCGGTGGGTTACCCAACCCCTCTATTAACGACGGGACCAGCTATAAAACCAGACCCCCTGATGAAGGAAACTCGCTCCATACTTAAGACCACCTTGGGTTGCTCATCAACATCCTCAAGTTCCTCCATCTCCACTTTATGCAAGTTTCAAAGCTACATGTTGCGTACTCCAATAGACTATCTCCAACCCAACAATGACTTAAGGTGGATCGCAAGATTGATTAACAATTGCAATGGGTCCCGGTGACAAGCGCTAGACATAAGGAGGGGCACAAGACCAACAAAGGAAGCTCTTTGCCTTTGCTCTTGGAACGTGAACGGCCTCCTCACCAAAACCTCGGATCATGACTTCATCCAATATATTAGCACTTTTAACATTATACTAATGCAGGAAACATGGCTGGATTAACCATTTTAGCTACAGGGCTATATGTGTTTCTTCATGCCAGCAATCAGAAAAGCAAAGTACGGACACCTGCTGGGTGGCCTGGCCACCTATGACTCTCTGGCACTGTCAGTCAAAGCCACCCCTCTGGGCTCCACCCTTTCATTTACTAACACCGTGATAATTGCCAACTCTATGGATGTGCCTATGGCAGAGATAGTACTTGTGAATACATACCTTCATCCTAAGCTCAAATCTAGTGATGCTACCAAGCTGGTGGAACAACTTGAGAACAATATAAGTAGTGGAGAAATAGCTGAAACAGCCAACATCATTGTCTCAGACAACTTCAACCTGCACCTAATTGGACCTTTGACAGATGCAGCTGCAATCGCTCTTTCCAGTGCCTGGGGTCTTCCAACTCAGGGGGCCAATAACCATGGGTGACCCACGAATATAAGCAGGACACTACTCAAAGGACTAGAACAACTACAGTTAAGAGCCTTGAATGGTAGATTTCAGGAGGACTCACCACCCGCAGCAACATATTTTTCAACAGCAGCTTCCACAACAATCGACAAAAACTTTGTCACTTTGCCACTGTTTGATCAAGTAACCACCTACCACCTAGGAGACAGGAGCGAGAGCAACCATTCGCCACAAGAACTAGCCATTAATATGATGATTTCCAAAATGGATAAAGCAAGCATCCCACTTATTACTTTTTACACTACAAACTACAAATGGGTTAAATGCATACAGTCGAACATAGAGTGTGTATCTAATGCAGAAATGGACCTGTCAGCTGAACTAGAAGTGAACGACATCAGTGAGGTGCTGAAGTGAGAACTACTAACCACCAGACTAAGCAATACTTTTGCAGAGCTTGTCACCACCCGGCGACTCACAGCCCTTCAGCATCAAAAACAGTTGCTAAAAAAGCTGAAGTGGGCAATCAAAAGGGCTCACAGTGAAGACCTGTGGGACAAGCTATACTCAGATGCAAAGAGTAACAACAGCGCATGCTTGTGGCATGCATTATGTAATCTTACATGCCTCTCACACAGTGGTATTATATCACACATACCAGAAGCTCTCTGGGCACAACATCTTGGAGTCCACTTCAACTGTCAGTACTCAAGACAGGCACCACTCAGCATGCCTACACAAAGCCCGTTAATTGTAGGAAATCACCTTCTACATAAGTCTCCAGAGAAGATTCCATGTTCAATATTTACTGAATCTGTTATGGTAAAGGATGTGATAGTCAAGGGTAGAAGGGAAGGTGCCCTTAGCCCCAATGGACTTCCCCCACAGTGTCACGGGGTCCTTTCCTCGGGATCTGCACGTTGCTGGACAAAAGGCCTATCTACCGGCGTCACCAACTCAGAAAGCTATTAGAGCACAGAGTTATGGTGAATCCAGTTCGGGGGAACTGAATTAGGGAAGGGAACAGCAGGGAGAGAGATCTGAAAAGGAAAGGTTAGAACAATATGAATTTACTCAATCATAGAAAATGTAAATCATTTATGGACTCCAGACTAAATGTGTCTCCGAGATATCAGGTGGAGACCTCTTCTAAAATAAGGGCGAAGCCCCTTGTAAAACACGACCTCAGATTCAAGAGATGGCAAGAACGTTGAACTATGATTATACACAGAATATCAATCTTGTAACATTTATGTATTCACAACATAAACCTTTGATCATGACTTAGAAAATCTCAAATACTTATATATGCTTTTCATATCTTAAGTTATTCAAAGAACAATGAAAACTT
The DNA here is from genome assembly GCF_031143425.1 of Pleurodeles waltl. NCBI lineage: Eukaryota > Metazoa > Chordata > Amphibia > Caudata > Salamandridae > Pleurodeles > Pleurodeles waltl. The sequence goes on along the minus strand of NC_090442.1, from coordinate 935,732,322 downwards.
TGATTTGTTTATATCCAACAATACTTTCACATTCATAATAATAAATGCCAAAAAGGTTTTACTCATGAAACCTAAAGCGCCATATTTAATAAAACCAGGAAGTGCTTTTACTCAAGTAGTCTAAATCACTTAGATTATTGTGCCAAGATCCTTGTCCTCCTGTGAATTGAAGTGCTTTATATATGAGAACTGAAGCGCCTGAATTATCATGCCAAGAGCGCCTTACATCTAAGAACTGGAGCTCCTGAATTATCAAGCCAAGAGCGCTTTACATCTGAGAACTGAAGTGCCTGAATTCTCATGTCAAGAGCGATTTACATCTGAGAACTGAAGCGCTTTGAATTACTGTGCCCAAAGAGCGCTTTATATCTGTGAACGGAAAACACCTTGAATTACTGTGAACAAAAGCGTGTTACCTCTGTGAACTGAAACGCTTTGAATTACTGAGCCAAAAGAGCGCTTTACATTTGTGAACGGAAACACCTTGAATTACTTGTGCACAAAGCGCGTTATCTCTGTGAACTGAAACACTTTGAATTACTGAGCCTAAAGAGCGCTTTACATCTGTGAACGGAAACACCTTGAATTACTTGTGCACAAAGTGCGTTATCTCTGTGAACTGAAACACTTTGAAATACTGAGCCAAAAGAGCGCATTACATCTGTGAACGGAAACACCTTGAATTACTTGTGCACAAAGCGTGTTGTCTCTGTGAACTGAAACGCTTTGAATTACTGAGCCAAAAGAGCGCTTTTTATCTGTGAACGGAAACACCTTGAATTACTGTGCATAAAAGCGCGTTACCTTTTGGAAGTCATACGTCCTCCAAACTTGGATTCAGCAAGGCCTTACCGCTACGAGTATGACCTACTCGTTTTAGAATGTACCACGGACTTTGGTTAGATGATACTCTGTCAATCAGAAACTCTGGACTTCTCCAGAGAAACTTCCACGAGGTCTGGCTGCATTGAAGTCTTCAAAATGGTGAGCAGCGTGCTTGGGGTGTGGCTGGGCTTTATAGGCCTGCCACACCCCAAGATGGCCGCCGCCTCTAAAAACATGGGAAACGTAGTCCCTTCATAGGATAGCACTGATAAGTGCATCTTGTCCACCAATGTCCTGAACCTGCAGCTATGTGAGCTTTACCACAGGGCAGACGATGCTGATGGCCATTCTTGGAACAAGCGGGGCTGACCAGTGGTGCGCATAAAGCGCTGCAGAGTTGCGCAGCGGAATTTCGGGCGAGACATGGACCGTGCCTGACCTTATTCCTGACACACAGTCTTCAAACACAGTAGGTCCTTCTAGGGAACAATCTTAGAACCTCTCTACCTGGAAATAGGCCATACAGGCATGATCCCACAGTCCTGGAAAGGTTCCATAATTTCACCCATTTTTTAAAATGGGGACAGATCGCTCCCAAACAACTATCGCTTAATAGCCCTAATAGATAATGAAGCAAAGTACTTTGCAGGTCTGCTGTTGGAGCATCTGTCTGCATGGATTGCTGAAAAGGGAATAATCCCCAAGTCCCAAACAGGGTTCTCTAAACTAACTGGTACCATAACGAATATCATGGCCATTGAACTCCTTATCGACAAACCTAAGACACAGAAACAGCAGCTTCACTTAAGCTTTGTCAACTTTAAGGCCACATTTGACCACGTGGAGAGGAATCTGCTGTGGAAGAATCTCTCGAACTGGGGACTTCCACATCTGCTTCTACACCTGCTAACAGCCCTTCATACAGATACATGGGTCCAGATAAATTGGGAACGAGCAGTCATCTCTTGAGGAAGATACCAACTACCAAAGGTTTAAATCAGGGCTGCGTCCTGGCCCCTACACTTTTTAATCTATACTTAGCAGGCCTGGAGGGTTTGCTTACTCTTACAAACCCGTACACCCCAAAAAATTGGAGACCTGGAACTACCATGCATTTTGTATGCAGACGATCTTGTGCTAATTAGACATATGAAAATAGGGCTCCAGAGATTATTAAATGTCACCCAACAATGACCGGCTTCCAATACCCTGACCGCGAACTTTGAAAAAACACGCACATTCTGAATCATAGCCAAGGCCCTCCGTAGTGTGTGGTTTTGGGGCAAGACACAGCTTTTGCAAACAAAAAAATATAAATACCTTGGCGTCACCATTGACAAATCAAGGAATTTTGGGCATCAAAGATGGTGCATTATGGGAAATGGCAAAAAAAGTACATCTTTTCAAGGCAAACAAAAGAGCAATTGTTAAGGGATCGACTAGGGCTTCTACCATGTGCTTTAAATGCAGCCCCTTGGCTAAACAATGTGACAAATACAACCTGACGTTTATGCGTTGAGGGCACAGAAGATCTCCTACATGTCCTCTGTGCATGTGAACATCTTGTGTCAGAAAGAAAAGCTTTATGAAAAAAACAAGTTCAATGAAAGAGGCCTACGAACAAGAAAGCAAGCTGCTGTGCTAGCGTGTTTTGCACCAGCGGACCTGCAACTGAACTGCGCCCTAGAGAAATTTCTATCCCTAGTAACACAGAAACAATGCCTAACACAGCAAGCCATCACCTCTATGCACCATCTTTCTCAAATCTTTAATATGGACTTTTAGGTACAAGACCTCTGCTGTTGTGACAAACTAGGCTCTCAGCCGTCACATGTGCCTAAGCTAACCTACCAGTGAAAAAACTATGAGCCAATGACTGCTTAAATATTAAATATTTTAAACAAAAAATGTGTCCATTTGGAAACTATGCAAATAAAGTATCTCTATCTATATCTATCCTGAGCTCAGCCCATGTTACATCACCACTAATGATTATACTATTTTATTCAGTGTATCTGCTCCACAGACCAATCTAAGCTCCTGCCCTTGCATTGTTAATTGTGGCAATGGCCCTTCTTACTCTTTCTCATGGTCTTCAGTACAGCCCCAACCTGACAAAACGAGAAGTGACAGGAGCACAATTCTAAACCAAGGTGATACTACCATTGACTAGCTACTAACTACTGGCAGAATCCTCTTTGAGAGCTTATGAAGGGTATTAACATGCTCCTTGCGTTATACAATTCTGTAAATAAAATACAATAAAATTACATTTTACTGATTCGTTTTTATGAGCTTAATATATAAAAATAATAAATGCATCAATCGCTGTTCAAGTCATTTTTAGGGTTGGGCCTTCAAGTGCTTTTGGTAGCACTTGCGTCTCGCTTGCAAGACTGTGTTGTGTACAGTAAAGGGCTTAGAGCCTGCCTGTCGCTCACCATTTGTTGGCTTTCGTGGCACTCTTCTCAAAAGCTCCGTAATTCGTCCACTTCAGGCCTGGCATCATTTCCGTTCCTTTTTGTGGCGTAGGGACCAAGCCATGATTGAGTCAATTTAATCAGTGCCAATATACTACTCCTGACATGATAGAGGTACTATTTTGTTCTTTTTTTAAGTGCCCTACAAACAGAAGGCTTGTGACTAGCAAAAACATGCCAAGCAGGACGTATAAAATTGCTACGTTTTCTTTTTTATTGCTAGCTTTCTTTTATTTTGCCAAGTCGTAATTTCTCACTTTCCACTCATGATTTATTTTGTTTTCGCTCATGGGCCTCTTCTCAAAAGATTATGGGGGTCATTACAACCCTGGCAGTCGGTGTTAAAGCGGCGGTAAAACCGCCAACAGCCCGGCGGTAAAAAAAATGGAATAACGACCGTGGCGGAAACCGCCAACATAGACAGCCACTTTAACACTCAGACCGCCAAGGCGATACAAACAAACACCGCGGCGGTAACCGCCAACAGACAGGCGGAAGACAAGGTTCCGCCCACTGTATTACAACAGGCCAATCCGCCACCTTTTCCGGGGCGGATTCACCGCGAACAAAAACACGGCAGAAACAGGACTTGGAAGGGAAAACGCTCACCTCTACACAACCCACGAGGAACCAGGACTCCATGGAACCTGAGCTCCAGATACTCCCAGCCTTTATCTTCCTGCTCCTCTACCAGGAACAACAAAGACGGTGGCGAAGACCACGGTGAGAACTGCACCTACGACACAGGGGAGGGAAAAAAGAGTGACACACACACGCAACACGCAACACTCCCACCCCCACCCTCACACACTACAAAACACACACAAGTACATGTAGATACATTACATTTACAACCCCCAATCACCCCTGGAAGAATGCAAGGACAAAAGGAAATGAGTCGAACGTTTGTAATCTATTCAAATTCAGTAATAAAAAAAATAAATATATATATATATATATTTACACTATAAACAAATATATAAACCAAGAATACAAATCCAAGGTATTCCACCATCATAGTCCGTGGACCACTGGGCCCAAAATGCATGGGCGAGGCCCACCCTCAATACCCGATCAAAACAGAGAGAACACTGCTGGGGCATCAGATAGAAATACAACAGGCACCTCAGGGGGAAGGGAAGGGGGGGGGCACCTCAGCTGGATGAGTGCACAACAACAGATCCACGAGGGGGCTCCATGCCCACTGCTGTATCCTGGGGAGTGCAAAGCCACAGTCTCACAAGTCTTTACAGAAGGTGGGTTGCCCACTGCTTTATCCTGGGGAGTGCAAAGCCACAGTCTCTCAAGTCTTTCCAGTGGGTGGGTTGCCCACTGCTTTATCCTGGGGAGTGCAAAGCCACAGTCTCACAAGTCTTTCCAGTGGGTGGGTTGCCCACTGCTGCATCCTGGGAAGTGCAAAACCACAGTCTCACAAGTCTTTCCAGTGGGTGGGTTGCCCACTGCTGCATCCTGGGGAGTGCAAAGCCACAGTCTCACAAGTCTTTACAGTGGGTGGGTTACCCACTGCTGTATCCTGGGGAGTGCCAAGCCACAGTCTCTCAAGTGGATGCCTTACTTCACTGGTTCTGGAGGGGGCCTTGTGCCCAGAGTGCTTCATTCTGCCAAGGACAGAGGTAGTGGATGCCTTACTCCACTGGTTCTGGAGGGGACTTTGTGCCCAGAGTGCTTCATCCTGCCAAGGACAAAGGTAGTGGATGTAAATCTCCACTGGTTCTGGGGGGGGGGGGGGCTTTGTGCCCAGAGTGCTTCATCCTGCCAAGGACAGAGGTAGTGGATGTAAATCTCCACTGGTTCTGGAGGGGTCCTTGTGCCCAGAGTGATTCATCCTGCCAAGGACAGAGGTAGTGGATGTAAATCTCCACTGGTTCTGGAGGGGGCTTTGTGCCCAGAGTGATTCATCCTGCCCGTGGCGGCCTCAGTAGCGTCGGAAGCTTTGGCGCTCATTGGCCTGCGGTGCTGGTGGTGGCGGTGTCCTTGGCAGCGGTGGTGGTGGCAGCGGTGTCCTGTTTAGCGGTGCTGGTGGCGGCGGTGTCCTGTTCAGCGGTGCTTGTGGCGGCGGTGTCCTTGACAGCGGTGCTGGTGGTGGCGGTGTCCTGTTCAGCGGTGCTGGTGGCGGCAGTGTCCTTGGCAGCGGTGCTGGTGGCGGTGGTGTCCTGTTCAGCGGTGCTGGTGGCGGCGGTGTCCTTGGCAGCCGTGCTGGTGGCGGCGGTGTCCTTGGCAGCGGTGCTGGTGGCGGTCTTGTCCGCCATGCAGGTTTTGGCCCACTTGCCTGTTTTACTGTGCCCCTTCCCCACCTTGGATGGTGGCGCAGCTGTCTTCCCACTCCCAACTGTACCCCTGGGAGAGGCTTTGGTGGTAGGTTTTTGCCTCTCTCCCGCCGGGCACTGGCCAACTTTTTGTGCTTTTGAGGTGGGGGACTGTCCGTGGTCTGGCTCCTTGGCACACTGGCTGCCCTGCTGTTTGGCGCACTCCAGAAGCTGGTTACTACTGGCACCACTGTTTCCGCAGATGTTGAGGCTGAGGTGCTGGGTTGGGACCTGGAAAGGCGGGCCCTAGGAGACTGAAGGGGTGGGGGAGGTGAGGGGAAGAGGTCAAGGTTGCACAGAAAAAGTTTTTTTGACACACTGGGACGGGTAGATGGAGGGGGTTTGGGAGTGGAGGAAGAGGTAGTGGTTGTAGGAGGTGTACGTTTGCTGACTTTGGGTGAAGGTGCATGGGCTGGAGGCTGTCGTGAGGTAGATGGCTGTTGGGTGGGTGTGTGGCTGTGTTTGTGTACCTTGGGAGGTGGCCTCACAGACACGCTGGGAGAGTACACAGGGGATATGTGAATGGTAGAGGGGGTGGTGACTGCACGTGAGCGGGGTGTGGTGGTGGGTGTGCTGGTGATGGAGGTAGTGGCTGAAGATGTAGTGCATGCAGGTGTGAGTGGAGACGAGACTGGGAGGGAGGAGGGAGACGAGGAGGAGGGGGACACAGTGGAGGAAGTGGATGTAATGTAATTCGAGATTTATAAAGCGCGTTCCTACTCAAAGAGCATCGAAGCGCTGGGAAGAAAGCACGTAGTAAAAAATAGACAGAGGATAAGAAAAATAACAGAAATAATGAAGATAGAAAGACATCCAATAGAAGAAACTGAAACAAACTGAATCAAAGGCCCTGATCTTGATGTACCAAGAAATTAACAAGGAAAGAGCCAAGTTTTCACCATTTTCCTAAATTTCATATAACCTGATTCTTGCCTAATATTTTGTGGGAGAGAGTTCCATCCTCTGGCTGCAGCTACTGTAAAAGCTTTGTCTCCCCATTTGGCATTATGTGTGCGAGGGACCTGAATCAAGTGAGCATGGGAAGAACTCAAGCTTCTTTTAGGTACATGTAGGAGGAGTCTGAAAGTCAGGTACCGTGGTCCTATTCCATGAACTGCCTTAAAAGTAAGAAAGAGCGACTTAAACTGGATACGCTGTGCCACTGGTAACCAATGTAATTTCCTGAGACTCTCTCTAACTGATATACATCGTGGGAGATTAAGAACCGCTCTGAGAGCGGAATTCTGAACTAATTGGAGTCTTTTTATCAGCCCCTTATCCAGATTAAGGAACAGTGCATTACAGTAGTCTATCTTGGACATTACCAATGCCAGGATAGCAGATACTCTCCATTCATGTAACAGATAGGGGAAGATTTTTCTGAGCATTTTAATTGACCATAAACTGATGTTTACCACATGATTAATCTGTTTTTTAAAAGACAGATGTTCGTCGAACAAGATGCCTAGGTTTCTAGTAACAGTAGTGGGCACAGGGCAGTTACCACATTCAGAGGGTCACCACCGTGAATTCCATAAATTCTTTCCAGGTCCAAAACATAAAACCCAGAGTGATGTTGGCATGTCTGCATGTGTATGAAACTTGCGTGAGTGCCTGTGGGATGTGTGGTGCTTATGTTTGCCTGAGCTTCCCTTGTGTGTTGATGTGTGTGCATGCTGATCTGATGGTGTGCTTGGGATAGGCTGAGGTACAGGGGTTTGGGTCTAGGTGGAGGAAGTTGGAGGGGGGAGGCTAGAGACAGGGACAATGGCTGCCATCAGTGCTGAGGCCAGAGTCTGAAAAGCTCGCTGTTGGGCTGCCTGACCAGAATGAATGCCCTCCACGTATGCATTGGTCTGCTGCAACTGCCTCTCTACACCCTGGATGGCATTCAAAATGGTAGACTGCCCAACAGTGAGGGACCTGAGGAGGTCAATGGCCTCCTTACTGAGGGCAGCAGGGCTGACTGGGGCAGGGCCTGAGGTGCCTGGGCCGAAGGAGATGCCCACCCTCCCAGGTGAGCGGCCACGGGGCACACGCTGAGGGGCTGCTGGCAGGGGGGTGCTGGAAGGGGGTGGCGGCTGTACCTGTAGATGCGGTGGGCACAGAGGGGCCCGCCACTGCAAGGGAGCTCCCATCAGAGGAGGAGTCCGTGTCGCTGGTCTCAGCTCCTGTCCCCGCCGTGGAGCTCCCCTCGCCCTCCGTCCCACTGGTGGCTTCTGACTCTGTTGTGTCACCCTCCAGGGCCATGTGGGATGCAGCTCCCTCCTCCTCCGGTGGCACTGCTCCTCCGCCTGATGATGCTAATGCACACAAGAACAGGGAGACCACAAAAAGGGGGGGGAGGACAGAAGAAAGACATGTTGAGTGCATCCAATGCTGCTACAGTTGGCGAACACTACAGACACAGAAGCCCCCTGCACTACGCTGTGCACTTAGAGTTCCCTAATTAATCACAGGGACATGGGTTACAAGGCCTATGCCCGATTGCTGCACACATGGAAGTCACAGGAGCCTGACTAGAGAGTAGCATAAGAAGGGACCTTGCCTACTAAACTCGCCCTGGCCTAGGGGAACCCACAGCCCACCTCCCCCACCAGACACCTACAATGCGCGCTGAATCAGCAGAATGAGAGTGCACTCACCCCTTCGTGGCTGCTGTGATGCCCTCAAGTGCCCATCTAACTCCGGATACGCCACCGCCAGGATCCGGAACATCAGGGGGGTCATGGTGCGATGGGCACCCCTTCCACGTTGGGAGGCCATTCCTAGCTGGGCCTCCGCCGTCTTCTTGCTCCAGCGGCGAACGTCCTCCCATTTTTTACGGCAGTGGGTGCTCCGTCTGTGGTGGACCCCCAGGGTCCGGACTTCCTTGGCGATGGCATGCCAAATATCCTTCTTCTGGTGGGCGCTGACCTACACAAATAGTACAGGGGAAAAGGAGAAGATATTACTGTCCGCACCGTCACAGCCATTTTCCCGCATCCCTACCCTTGCCATGATGCACATGCACTCACCATCGTATCATGCACGCCTCATTCTCCCCCCCCCATCTTTCATCAACACCACTCCACACAGGCATTGCCCATTCGGCATGCTCACAGTGTACTTACCTGTTTGTCTGGAGGACCGTAGAGTAGCGTGTACTGGGGGAGGACCCCATCCACTAGTTTCTCCAACTCCTCTGTGCTGAAGGCAGGGGCCCTTTCCCCAGACACATGAGCCATTATCTCTTTCAGACTGAGGTCACAGCAGCACTTGCAGTGTAGGTCCTCTCCTGTTGAAGATCATGTATCAAGTGATTGAACAGAGAGAAAATGGCGGTGACCTCCGCAGCGGTGCGTACCGTCACCGCCGGCGTACATCGTCATTGGCTCCTGGGACCCATAGGGTCCAATGTTAACCAATGCAAGATTGCGCCGCGGTCTTCGACAGCCTACCGCGACAGTGTACAACGCCAGCGCAGTTACCTCATATCCCGTTGTCCCACATTACAGGTCAGGTAACCGCCATTTCAGGGGGCCACATGGCGTTAATTTTGACTGCGTCACACATATCTAGGCCTTGCTTAAACACTAATACAGCCATATATCGATTTTCAGCCATTTTGCTATAAAGTTGTGTTTACGTACCTCAGTGTTGGTTGACTCTCTGCTCGCTGTTCTCCTCCATAGAGCACGTCCGCTGGGGCAGGTGAGGAGATGGTGGCATCCTCCGGTGTACAGACTGCTGGGGGACCTGTCGACAATGGAGGAGCGACATGTAATTGTCACATACAGACTTGATCGTACCACAATCCTGGAACTGTATGCCCAGTTGGAGCCAGACCTGATGTCAGCTATCCGCCATCCCACAGGAATCCCCCCTCTAGTGCAGGTCCTGTCAGTACTCCATTTCCTAGCAAGTGGGTCTTTTCAAACAACAGTGGCCATTGCATCAGGGATGTCCCAGCCTATGTTCTCCGTGTTGTCCAGAGTGTCTGCCATGCTGAAACACAAGCGCAGCTACATCGTTTTCCCTCAAGTGGAGGATTTGCCTACAGTGAAAGGTGACTTCTATGCCCTGAGACATATCCCCAAAAGCATAGGTGCCATTGATGGGACACATGTGGCCTTGGTCCCCCCGCAGGAGTGAACAGGTGTACAGAAACTGGAAGAGTTACCATTCTATGAATGTGCAGATGGTGTGTTTGGCCGACCAGTACATCTCCCATGTAAATGCCAAGTTTCCTGGCTCAGTGCATGACGCTTACATTCTGCGGAATAGCAGCATCCCTTATGTGATGGGGCAACTCCAGAGCCACCGTGTGTGGCTATTAGGTGAGGACATGGACCCAATACAGTGTGACTAGGTGTCTGGGTCTGGGGATGTCTCTAAGAGTTAGTGTGTGTCTAACAGTTGTTCCTCGCCATTTGCAGGTGACTCTGGTTACCCCAACCTGTCATGGCTACTGACCCCAGTGAGGAATCCCAGGACAAAGGCAGAGGAACGCTACAATGAGGCCCATGGGCGAACTAGGAAGATTATAGAGAGGCCCTTCGGCCTCCTGAAGGCCAGGTTCAGGTGCCGCCATATGACAGGTGGTTCCCTATTCTACTCACCAAAGAAGGTGTGCCAGATCATCGTGGCCTGCTGTATGCTTCACAACTTGGCTTTGCGACGACAGGTGCCTTTTCTGCAGGAGGATAGTCCATATGGAGGTGTTGTGGCAGCTGTGGAGCCTGTGGACAGCGAAGACAAGGAAGCAGAAGAAGAGGACATAGACAACAGGAACACGGTGATCCAGCAATACTTCCAGTGAGACACAGGTAAGAAGACAATACTGCCTGCTACATCTGATTTAATTCTTCTACCTCTCATCTGTCTGTCATTTTCACCCAGTGTATGGACACTGAGTTGTCACTTTCCCTTTTGATTTCACAGATGTGGGTCCCACTGTGTGACCTCTGCTTTGTTTCCGCATGGACTAGAACTGTGTGATATAGGTATGTTGACATTACATTGGATATAGCATTTTTCCACAGTTATTGCAAAGCACAGACTGACTCCAGATAGTTTTGTGATTTCAGGGTGTTTATTTAAGTGCTAAATAGTGGAGGGGGTTGTAAAATGGCCAGGGGTGATGGTGGAGGAATGTCCATGGCAGACTCCAGTCTATTAGTCTCACAGGTGCATTGTCCAAAGGGGCATAGGAAGTGGAGCTAGGGCAGTTTAAGTATGGAAAGGGTGACAAAGTGGGACAGAAGGATGACAATCAGGATGGTCTCATTTCTTGGCGGGGGTCTTGGCATTGTTCTCTGTCTTTGTCCTGGATCTCAGGGACCGCTTGCGGGGTGGTTCTCCATCTGCAGGGGGTGGAGTGCTGGTGTTGTGGTCCTGTGGCGTGCCTCCTGTCCACTAGCGCCGGCGGAGGTGATGGGCAGTTCATCGTCCAGGCTAGTGTCAGGGGCCTCTTGTTGTGCCACAGTGTCCCTCCTGGTGTTGACGAGTTCCTTCAGCACCCCTACAATGGTGCCCAGGGTGGAATTGATGGATTTGAATTCCTCCCTGAACCCCAAATACTGTTCCTCCTGCAGCCGCTGGGTCTCCTGAAACTTTACCAGTACCGTTGACATCGTCTCCTGGGAATGGTGGTAGGCTCCTATGATGTTGGAGAGGGCCTGGTGGAGAGTGGGTTCCCTGGGCCTGTCCTCCCCCTGTCGCACAGCAGCCCTCCCAGTTCCCCTGTGTTCCTGTGCCTCTGTCCCCTGAACCGTGTGCACACTACCACTGCCCCCCGGGTCTCTGGTGTTGTTGGGGTGGTGGGTTAGCCTGGGTTCCCTGTAGTGGTGGACACACTGCTGCTTGACGTGTCCTGGGGACAGAGGGATGGGCACGCTGGGTGGTGCTGTGCTGGTGTTTCCAGAGGGGGGAAGCTCTGTAGTGGCCTGTGCCAGTGTGAGGGGAACCGACTGTGCCGAGGTCTCAGATGGGCCGGGCTGGTCATCTAGATCCAGTTGGACAGAGCTGCTGTCATCACTGTAGGCCTCTTCTGAGGGTGGAGTGGACATGTCTGGACCCTCCTGTCCGGTGACATTAGGTAGGGGTCCTGCAGGGGTGTAAAGGCATGATTATTGCATCTGTGTGTGCCATGGTGTGCAATGGGTGGGTCACCCTGTACCCCAGTGCTTCCATTCTTGTGTGGGACCTACTGTGATAATGGTTTAGGGGGGTGTATGGGTATGTGCAGTGGACATGCTTTGGTGATGGGTGTCCATGCTTTGGTGTTGCATGCAGGGCTTGGGTTTGGGATGTGTGGTTTGTGATATTGGGACATGTGTGAGGAGTTGGAGTGATGGGGGTGAGGGCAAGTGTGGGGGTATGTGATAGCATGCAGGTAGGGTGGGGAATATGGTAGTTAAAGGTTTGTCTTACCAGAGTCCATTCCTCCAGCTACTTCTGCGAGGCCCTCAGGATGCAGTATAGCCAAGACCTGCTCCTCCCATGTTGTTAGTTCTGGGGGAGGAGGTGGGAGTCCGCCGCCAGTCCTCTGAACCGCAATCTGGTGTCTTGAGACCACGGAACGCACCTTCCCCCGTAGGTCGTTCCACCTCTTCCTGATGCCATCCCTAGTTCTTGGGTGCTGTCCCACTGCATTGACCATGTCCACGATTCTGCGCCATAGCTCCATCTTCCTAGCTATGGTGGTGTGCTGCTCCTGTGATCCGAATAGCTGTGGCTCTACCCCGATGATTTCCTCCACCATGACCCTGAGCTCCTCCTCAGAAAACCTGGGGTGTCTTTGCGGTGCCATGGGGTGGTGTGGGTGATGTGTGGGGTGGTGTGTGTTGTGATGTGTGGGGTGATATTTAGAGGTGTGTTGTGTGAGGTGCGTGGATGTTGTGTGAGTGATGGTGTTGAGTGCCTGTGGATGCTAGTGTTGTTTCTGGTGGTGTCTCTCTCTGGCCTTCTGTCGCAATTGTTGTCGTAGGGGTTTGTGGGTGATGTTGGTGTGTGTTTTATATTGTATTGGGTGTGTGGGAGTGGTGTGTGTATGTGTATCAGGTTTGTGTATTTCAATTTGTCCAATGTGGTAGTGTTTTATAAATGTGTGTGTATTTTGAGCTCAGCGGTGTGTACCACCAATGGAATACTGCGTTTGAAAGACCGCCGCGTGGATTCGTGGGTCATGATAGTGTGGGCGTATTCCTGTTGGTGTGAAGGTGTCTGTTTTGTTATCGCCAGTTTATCACCTACCTTTGGTGTGGCGGACTTCTGAGGGTGTCTAGATTTTGGCGGATTCCGAGCTGTGGGTCATAATGGCTGTGGCGGAATTCCGTGGCTGCGGCGGTGTGTTGGCGGTCTTCTGCACGGCGGTAAGCGGCTTTTACTTCCAATGTTGTAATGACCCTCTATCTTATTCAAAAAATTGCAATGGGACCTTGTTCTGGGGAAGTTGAACATTTAGTAATAGGAGCACACGGTACATGGAGAGCAATGTACCAGGTTTAGAAGCATGTTATGTTCCAGAGCACACTTACCATATTGTTTTTTCCAGTAAGCAGGATTTCAGAATACAATTGAACAACCAACTGCAGGTATGGAAAATATTTGTTTTCCATTTATCCTTTAACTCACTGCTCATGCATACAGACTGGGCCAAAAACTAGGCCCTATCCTGAAAGTAGAATGCACATAATATTCTCTTGTCGCAGCAGGACAGATAGCTCGGTGGGTTTAACATCTGCTGTGTGCAGCCTGCAAGACTAAGGTGAATACAATTAAACAAGTAAGACTAAACCAGTCTGTAAAAGCCGGGGGAAGCCCAGTCTGTGTCCACCATCTGTGAATGGATAGTCAGTGATATAGCTGTGATAGTGGAGTGTGTAGGAGGTCTGTATTTCTCACCACACGCCACCCTCTATGTCAGGTTTCTACTCATACTGTAAAAGAATTAATCCATGTATTTGATGAGAGAGAGAGGAATTCTGAACTGGGGGCTTACAGCCCTTGAAAATGCACACATCTTACCATAAAAATAGTGACAAAGGAGACGCAAGGATAATAATAGCAGGATGCTATTTGAACCGTTTGTAGTTTTTCATGATGCTAAAAGCTTTTTCTACATATCATCTATCATATCTGTCTATATCGGAGGGATACCTATTAATCTGTCACTTTGGGGGTCATTCTGACCTCGGCAGTAAAAGGCGATTACCGCCGGTCAGAAGACCGCCATAACACCGCCGCGGCCGCGGTAAACCGCCACGGTCATTCTGACCCACAACTGCCAAACCGCCAGAAACCCGACCTCCACTGAAGGCCGCCACATCTGCGGCCAGCGATAAACTGGAGATGACCAAACCTCCACCGTCACGCCAAAAGAAACACGCCCATGCCATTACGACCGACGAATACACGCGGCGGTCTTTCAACCGCGGTATTCCATTGGCGGTACACACCGCCGCACTCAAAATACACACACATTTACAAAACACAACCACATTGGACAATTCAAAATACACACACCTGATACACATACAAACACCACTCCCACACACCCAACACTATATAAAACACACACCCACATCACCCACAAACCCCCACAATTAGAAATTCAGAGACAAGGCTCAATACACAGCGAGAGAGCACAGGGAACGCAAACCACAACACACACAGGAACCCAACATCATCCCCCACACTACATCTACGCACAAAACACCACACACCACTACAATCATCACCACAAACACCACCCCACACCTCATCCACACCCCCCCATGGCACCCCAAAGACACCCCAGGTTCTCGGACCAAGAACTCAGGGTCATGGTGGAGGAAATACTCAGGGTAGAGCCCCAGCTCTTCGGCACACAGGTGCAGCACACCACAATAGCCAGGAAGGCGGAGCTATGGCAAAGGATCGTCGACAGTGTCAACGCTGTGGGACAGCATCCCAGAAATCGGGAAGACATCCGAAAGCGCTGGAACGACCTACGGGGGAAGGTGCGGGCGATGGTGTCAAGACACAACATCGCTGTGCAGAAGACTGGCGGCGGACCCCCACCCACTCCACCCGAATTCACAGCATGGGAGCAAGAGGTCTTGAACATCCTGCATCCTGAGGGCCTCACTGGAGTAGGCGGAAGAATGGACTCCGGTAAGTCTAATCTCAAGTACTTCACCCCCCCAACCACCAGCATGCCAACCCACACCCCCACCCTCACCCCCAACCCCCCAGCACATATCCTCCCTGCTAATGTCTCACCAGCACAACCCACCCAAACCAACACCAACCCCTGAATGCCAACACAAACCATGGACACCCATCACCTAAGCATGACCACTGCACATACCCATCCCCCCCCCAAACCACCCTCACAACTCCTCCCACAAGGGAATGCCAGCACTGGGGGACAAGGGCACCCACAAATCGCACGCCATGGCACACACAGAAGCAATAACCATACTCTTTTACCCCTGCAGGGCCCGAACGCCAACACACCGGCCCGGAGGGTCCAGAAATGTCCATCCCACCCCCAGAACAGGCCCCCAGTGATGACAGCAGCTCTGTCAACCTAGAACCTGATGACCAGCCCGGACCATCGGGGACCTCTAGACAGTCGGTTCCCCTCACGCAGCCACAGGCCACAGCAGACCTAACCCCCTCTGGAAACCCCTGCACAGCACCCACCCAGCGGGCCCATGCCTCTGTCTCCAGGACAGGTCAAGTAGCGGTGTGTCTACCACTACAGGGCACCCAGGGCAACCCACCACCCCAACAACAACAGGGACCTGGGGGCAGTGGTAGTGGGCACACCGGCCAGGGGACAGAGGCCCAGGAACAAAGGGGAACTGGGAGGGCTGCTGTGCGACAGAGGGAGGACAGGCCTAGGGAACCCACTGTCCAAGAGGCCCTCACCACCATCATGGGAGCGTACCACCACTCCCAAGAGACGATGGCGACGGTCCTGGCCAGGTTCCAGGAGATCCAGGCCATGCAGAAGGGCCAGTACATGGGGTTCCGGGAAGAACTGTGCAGCATCAGTTCCGCAATGGGTACAATCATGGTGGCACTCAACCAGATTGTCACCACATTGCGGGACCATGT
The DNA here is from genome assembly GCF_031143425.1 of Pleurodeles waltl. NCBI lineage: Eukaryota > Metazoa > Chordata > Amphibia > Caudata > Salamandridae > Pleurodeles > Pleurodeles waltl. Next base: position 935,716,601 of record NC_090442.1, on the reverse strand, counting down.
GGCCCCCCAAAGGGCCCCTGCCACTAGCATGGAGGAAGAACAGCCCACCACCTCCGCCGGCGCTAGTGGTCAGGAGGCCCGACACAACAGCAACGGGCCACCCAGACCCCACCCCCTGCAGAACATGAACCACCCCGCAAGAAAGGCCTGAGACCTAGGAAGAAGACAGAGTAGGATGTCAAGACTCCCGCCATGCAAGGATCCCCCCAGATATCATCCCACTGTCCCACTTGTTCACCCTGTCCAACCTTGAACTGCCCCTGCTCCACCTTCCACAGGCATATGGACAATGCACCTGTGCGAACGAGACTCTGGACTCTGCCATGGACATGCCTCCACCATCACCCATCACCCTTTTTGAACTATACACCAATTTTTGCACTTCAATAAACACAATTATTGCACAAAAACCATCTGGAGTCTGCTATTTATTTTTTAAAACCAAATGTATTCGATATAACCAACCAAAAATGTCCAATTACATTGTGATGACAACATACCAGTGTCACACTACGGTAGTCCATGGGGAAATAAACCAGAGGGCACTCCGTGGGGACCAGATCACTGAAATAGGAAGGCAAATTCACAACTAAGTTACCATACATTGGGGTGAAAGGTCAGACAGTAGAAAGCCAGTACTGTTACAGATATAATAAAATGCAGGAGTAGATTCTTACTCGTGTGTTACTGGAAATACTGCAGTATCACTCTGTCCCTGTTGTCTGTGTCGTCCTCTTCGTCTTCCTCCTCTTCACTCTCCGCAGGCTCCACAGCGGCCACAACACCACCATCTGGACCATCCTCCTGCAGGAAAGGCACCTGGCGTCGCAAAGCCAGGTTGTGAAGCATGCAGCAGGCCACGATGATATGACACACCTTCTTTGGTGAGTACATTAGGGATCCACCTGTCATATGTAGGCACCTAAACCTGGCCTTCAGGAGGCCGAAGGTCCGCTCGATCACCCTCCTAGTACGCCCATGGGCCTCATTGTACCGTTCCTCTGCCCTTGTCCTGGGATTCCTCACTGGGGTCAATAGCCAAGGCAGGTTGGGGTAACCAGAGTCACCAATTAGCCACACACGCTGTCTCTGTAGCTGTTCCATCACATAAGGGATGCTGCTATTTCGCATGACGTACGCGTCATGCACTGACCCTGGGAACTTGGCATTTAAATGGGAGATGTACTGGTCAGCCAAACAGACCACCTGGACATTCATCGAATGAATTTTTTTTCGGTTCCTGTACACCTGCTCATTGTCTTTTGGGGGGACCAAAGCCACATGGGTGCCATCAATGGCACCAATGATATTGGGAATGTGTCCAAGGGCATAGAAATCACCCTTCACTGTAGGCAAGTCACCCACCTCAGGGAATATGATGTAGCTCTGCATGTATTTCATCAGGGCAGACAACACTCTGGACAATACCTTTGAAAACATAGGCTGAGACATCCCAGATGAAATGGCCACTGTATTTTGAAATGATCCACTAGCCAAAAAATGGAGTACTGACAGCACCTGCACTAGAGGCGGAATCCCTGTGGGTTGGCGGATGGGTGACATCAGGTCTGGCTCCAGCTGGGCACACAGTTCCTGTATAGTGGCACGGTTGAGTCTGTAGGTGAGGATGACGTGTCGTTCTTCCATTGTCGACAGGTCCACCAGCGGTCTGTACACGGGAAGATTCCTCTGTCTCCTCGCAAGTCCCAGCGGACGGTGCCTAGGAAGGACAACATGGAGCACAGAGTCAAGCAACCCACAGGTAAGTGCCCACAGCATGCACATAACACGAATCTCTCGGGATTGAATGGCTAGTATGATTGTCGGTGCAAGGCCTAGCCATGTGTGACGCAGTAGGAATTGAGCCATGTGGGCCCTTGAAATGGCGGCTGCCTGACCTGTGAAGTGTGACAATGTGAAGTGAGGTCATTGCGCTGGCGTGGCACACCGTGGCGGTAGGCGGTCGCAGTCCGCGGCGCAAAGCCGCATTGGACAACATTGAACCCTATGGGTTTCAAGAGCCAATGGCGGTGAGCGCCGGCGGTCGCGGTACGCACCGCCGCGGTACGCACCGCCGTGGCCGTAACTGCCATTTTCTCTATGCTTAATCACACAAGACCTGAGCATCCACAGGAGAGGACCTATACTGCAAGTGCTGCTGTGACCTCGGTCTGGAAGTGACAATGGCTACTGCGACTGGGGAAAGGGCCCCCGCCTTCAGTTCCGAAGAGTTGGAGAAGCTCGTGGACGGGGTCCTCCCCCAGTATGCGCTACTCTACGGCCCTCCAGACCAACAGGTGAGTACACGGGGGCAATGCATAGTGGGCTATGCTTGTGATGAGTGGGGAGGATGTACGATGGAGGGGAGGGCAGCGAATGACGAATGCATGGCACGACAGATATGAGCATGTGCCACATGGCAAGTTTGGGGAGGGGGGGCCACTCACATCGAGCATGCAGAAAAGTGATGATGTTTCTCTTCCCCCCCTGTACATGTCACATAGGTCAGCGCCCATCAGAAGATCGACATTTGGCGTGCCATCGCCAAGGACGTCCGGGCCCTGGGGGTCCACAACAGACGGGGCACCCACTGCCGCAACAGGTGGGAGGACATCCGCCGCGGGAGCAGGAAGACCGCCGAGGCTCTGCAGGGGATGGCCTCCCAAACTAGGAGGGGTGCCAGTCGTACCTTGACCCCCCTGATGTCCCGGATCCTGGCGGTGGCCTACCCCGATTTAGATGGGCGCTTGAGGACATCACAGCAGACACAAGGGGGTGAGTACCAGCACATTCAGCTATTTTGCACCCAGTGGAGGTGCCTGGGTGGGGGAGGAGGGCTGTGGGTATCCCTAGGCCAGGGCGATTTCTGTAGGATAGGCCCGTCCGTGAGGTATGATCCTGTGCCCCCAGCCCCCACCTCTGTAGGGTGCATAGTAACGCGATTCATGGACCTGTGTATTCTGTGTGGGCAGTTGTCGCCCATAGGCTTGTAGGGCATGTCCCAGTGAATGAGTAGTGTACCCCAAGTGCGCAGCGTAGTGCAGGGGGCTTCTGTGTCTGTCCTCTCCGCCAATGGTGTCCCCAATGCATGCACTCAACTTGTCTTTATGTTTCCCCCCCTTTTCTTTTTTTTCTGTGAATGTGTGCATTAGCATCATCAGGCGGAGGAGAAGTGGCATCGGCGCAAGAGGGAGCTGCATCTCACATGGCCACGGAGGGCCATGCAACGGACTCCGACATGACCAGTGAGACGGAGGGCGAGGGGGGCTCCACCACGGGGACCCGTGCAGACGTCAGTGACACCGACACGTCCTCGGATGGGAGCTCCCTTGCGGTGGCGGCAACATCCGTGCCCACCGATCCTACAGGTACAGCCGCCACCCTGCGCACCAGCTCCGCCCTCCCAGCAGCCCCTCGGCCTTCGGCCCGTGCCCGCACGGCCAGGAAGCCGGCCATCTCCTTCGCCCCAGGCACCTCAGGCCCTGCCCCAGTCACCCCTGCTGCCCTCAGTGAGGAGGTCATTGACCTCCTGAGGACCATCATTGTTGGGCAGTCTACCCTTTTGAATGCCATCCAGGGTGTGGAGAGGGAGGTGCATCAAAGCAATGCATACCTGGAGGGCCTTCATTCGGGTCAGGCTGCCCAGCAGCGATCGTTCAACGCTCTGGCCTCAGCACTGATGGCAGCCATTGTCCCTGTCTCCAGCCTCCCTCTTCTAACTCCCTCCACCCAGTCCCACTCCCCTGTTCCTCTGCCTATCCCATCCACACCTACAGACCAGCCTGCACACACCTCAACACCCAAGGGAAGCTCATCCAGACATAAGCACCACAGATCACACAAGCATTCACCCAAGCAACATACAGATGCAGACATGCCAACAGTCACTACCTCCTCTGTGTCCCCCACCTCCTCGTCTCCCTCCTCCCTCCCTGTGATGTCTACACTCACACCTGCAAGCACACCACCATCAGCCATTACACCCATCACCAGCACACCCTCCAGACCAGTCCGCACACGTGCAGTCACCACCCCCACTGCCATGTACACGTCCCCTGTGTCCTCTCCCAGTGTGTCTGTCACCCCCGCTTCCAAACCACACAAACGCAGGCAGGCACCCAACCAACAGCCATCCACCTCACGTCAGCCTCCAGCCCAAGCACCTGCACCCAAAGACAGCACACTTGACTCTCCTACAACCACATCCTCTTCCTCCACTCCCATACCCACTCCAGCTCCCCTTCCCATGGCTCCCCCAAAAAAATTCCTCTCTAAACTGGACCTCTTTTCCTCACCTGACCCACCCCCTCCATCCCGTAAGAGTTCCATAAACACCTCAGCCACCAACAGCCCAGCAACTCCCAAGAACGTCGTGCCTGGTTTTTGGAGTCCGCCCTTTCCTTTGGCTGGGACACCATCCAGCAGCAAAGGCACAGCCAGCCCCCCCCCCTGGGAAGAGGAGCAAAAAACTGAAGGGCAGGCACGACAGGCCTGATACGCCTGCCCCCAAGGAGGGTAGCCTTGCACCGTCACCTGCCACATCGGGTAAGGGAGCCAAGGGCCACGGACAGTCTGCCAAGGAGGGCAAGGGCAGCAAAGAGCAAAAGGCAGGGAGCAGCCGACCTGGCCATGAAGGCCCCACCAGCCCCATTCCGGGGGTATCGGAGGAGACCCAGGGCCCCAGGACTCCATCACAGGAGGGCCCCGCAACGGATAGGTCCGATGCTGACTGAGCGGCAAGTATTGGCCAGGTGTGGTTCACTCGAAACACAAGACAGGCACCGCTGAACAGGGCCCCGCCGTGAGGAGCACCGCTGAACAGGGCCCCGCCGTGAGGAGCACCGCTGAACAGGGCCCGCCGTGAGGAGCACCGCTGAACATGGCCCGCCGTGAGGAGCACCGCTGAACAGGGCCCCGCCATGAGAAGCACCGCTCCGCTGGGCACTGCCGTCTCAAGCACCGCTCCGCTGGGCCCTTCCTGTCAAGCACCGCTCTGCTGGGCACCGCCGTCTCAAGCACCGCTCCGCTGGGCCCTTCCTGTCAAGCACCGCTCCGCTGGGCCCTTCCTGTCAAGCACCGCTCCGCTGGGCACCGCCGTCTCAAGCACCGCTCCGCTGGGCCCTTCCTGTCAAGCACCGCTCCGCTGGGCCCTTCCTGTCAAGCACCGCTCCGCTGGGCACCGCCGTCTCAAGCACCGCTCCGCTGGGCCCTTCCTGTCAAGCACCGCTCCGCTGGGCCCTTCCTGTCAAGCACCGGTCCGCTGGGCACCGCCGTCTCAAGCACCGCTGGCCCATTGGCAGTCCTGGTTCTGTGTCGGGCAGGGCTTCACGAGGCACTCTGCCCACCATGCCTCCTCCATGACCAGTGGACTCTGTACTCCACCTGATGGACTGTGGCTTTGCACTCCCCAGGATGGCACAGTGGGCAAGCCACCCACTGTAGAGACTTGAGAGACTGTGGCTATGCACTCCCCAGGATGGCACAGTGGGCAAGCCACCCACTGTAGAGACTTGAGAGACTGTGGCTTTGCACTCCCCAGGATGGCACAGTGGGCAAGCCACCCACTGTAGAGACTTGAGAGACTGTGGCTATGCACTCCCCAGGATGGCACAGTGGGCAAGCCACCCACTGTAGAGACTTGAGAGACTGTGGCTTTGCACTCCCCAGGATGGCACAGTGGGCAATCCACCCACTGTAGATACTTGAGAGACCGTGGCTTTGCACTCCCCAGGATGGCACAGTGGGCAAGCCACCCACTGTAGAGACTTGAGAGACTGTGGCTTTGCACTCCCCAGGATGGCACAGTGGGCATGGAGGCCCTTCGTGGATCTGGCATCGTGGACTCATGTGGCTGAGGTGCCCCCCCTTCCCTTCCCCCTGAGGTGCCTGTTTTTTATTTTTGTGATGCCCCAGCAGTGTTCTCTCCAATGGACTCGATCCCGTGTGTGGCTTTGCCCATGTGTTGCTGCACATTGGCCCACGGACATTTGGACTTTGAAAAACTGTGCCGGACTTTTGCAACTTGTATGAATATAGTTCTAGATGTGTCATAATTCTTTATATATTGCTAAGATCGCTATACTTTATTGTTGCAATAATATAGTTCTACTTTTACATTCATTGGCTTTTGTCTTTGCTTGTTTATTTTTGGGGGGCTTGGGGGTGTCACTCTGACTTTTTTAACTGCATTGGTGTGTAAGTATTTCGGTGGGGGTGAGGGTGGGGGTGGGTGTGTCGCGTATGTGTGTGCCCGTAACCTTTCCTCCTCCCCCCTCCCCTGTGTCGTAGGTGCAGTACTCACCGTTGTCGTCTGCGGCGAGGTTCGTGATCCTGGAAGAAGAGCAGGAAGGCAATGGCTGGGAGGATGTGGAGTTTGGGTTCCATGCTGTCCCGATTCCGCGTGGAGTGTGTCGAGGTAAGCGTTTTCCATTGGAAATGTCTGTTTCCGCCGTGTTTTTATCGGCGGGGCTCCCGCCCCGGAAAAGGTGGCGGATTGGTGAGTCGTGATAGGGTGGGCGGTACATTGTCTGCCGCCTGCCTGTTGGCGGTGACCGCCGCGCTGTTTGTTTGTGCCGCCGTGGCGGTCGGTGTGTTAATGCGGCGGCCTGTGTTGGCGGTTCCCGCCAGGGTCAGAATTCCATTTTTTTGACCGCCAGCCTGTTGGCGGGTTGGCCGCCGCTTTAACACTGACCGCCAGGGTCGGAATGACCCCCTTTGTCTCTTAGTCTAACTCTAACAATACATATCTGTGTATACATATTTCCATCCCTCTGTGTTACTCTCATTCCCTCTTTGTCCCCCTCCTTTTTTCTCAGTTCCTCTTTGTTCCCCTCCTTCTTTATGTCCCTGACCCTTTTATTTGTCTCTCTCTCTCTCCCTCTCTTGTTCTCTGTCCCTGTGGCATCCCTATGTCCCCCTCTCTCTGTTCATCATCATGTTTTTTTTTGTTCCAGCCTAGCCTGTTGTATCTCTCTTTGATTCTCTCTTCCTACGTCTCTGTACTACTCCTAATCATTCATTCTTCCTTTCTTTTTCAACCTTTCCCTGTTCTATTTCCATTCCTCTCAATCTGAATTCTTTTTACTCAAAAACTGTTGTAACATCTGCTTGGACAGTAGTGCATTCTGGGCACAACCTGATCCGGCGTCTGTGAGAACAACAATCAAGGACTTAATTTAAAATGTCCTGACTGCTAAAGCAGCTTTCCTTCTTGGCCGCCAGTAGCCGCAGCTTGCACTATTGTGTGAACTGGAAACATAAATAAATTAATTATTTAAATAGAACTAAACACTCTTTAAAAAAGTAGTTATTTGAACCTGTTGATAGCCCAGAAATGTATTGGAATCCTCAAAGCTTCACTGCAAATTCAAAACATGAATTTTAAAATGAATGCTTCAAGTGGATCTTTTGTAGGTCAGAGATTGATTAACTGTGCACAGTGTCACCATTTAAATATCCCATGTAAGGATTAGCGCCTGGCATGCTTGACATTTGTTTTTGTATGTGCATACCATAAACAGCCATACATGTACTATACCATACCATATGCATGCATGCTAAATAAACTGTCAGTTGTCCTCAGGAAAATCAGGAACTCAGACTACTACAATCGCCTGCTGAAGTTGTGTAATCACAGTAACGACTGAACAACTAGGAGACCTCATCACCTTAAATGCTTTGCCCCATGGAGCACACCTGAGTTGCCTATTGTCACACAATAGTATGACAATGCCAAGTCCATTCCCACAGATCCCACACAAGGTCATGCACACATCTATTTGTCACATACATAATGACCCAATAATAAGAAATTATGCTCCAAAAGCCTGCCACGTTGCTGACAACAGTACAAAAGCCTGGAGAAGGTTACACGGAAATACTCATGTCACACCGGAAGCAGTTGCACAGTCCACACTTCAGCAAGTGATATTTCTCCCAGTGGAGTCATGGAGGTAATACTAATGTTGCTCAGACAGGACACACATTTGGCATGGAAATGGACACTGTAGACTTTGTATGCAATATGTCTATAAACTCCACAACACAATGAATCAGCATGTCCCAGGGAAATCACCAGTAATGCCTGACACCTCTTACAATGACACACTCTAAGTGCCCCAGTAAACGCTATTAGTCCCTTGGATGCTGGAGAGGCCCAGAGATTTGCCAGTACTTGATGAAGGCCCTCAGCATATTGCCCAACTGGAAGCTACATCATTGTCTCCATTTTGGTCATGCAAATCCAGATCTCTGTGGATGAATGCTTGTACCCAAGCACATGTGATCTCAACATAACTGAAAGTCACTCCATAATGCATGCCAACAGTCAGGTTACAAACCTTACCCATTTTACATGTACTAAGCAATGTGCTACATGATTCTACATCAATGCCGTAGAAGTACACATTGTGGCTAAAAACTCTAGGCCTGCCTGTCATGTCCCTCATTGCTACTGCAGTTGTGCATGCCAAATGACATGCTATGATGCATGAGGGTATTTGTCAGACAATAAAAAATGATGGCGCACTCATGAACGTGGCACAACATGAAATGTACCCCCATTGTAAATGTCTTATTCCACACACAGGTTACCATGCACATATATGTGAGGAAATACAGACATCCTCCCATCAACACAGGTAGACAATGCAGGAAACAGCAGCTTACAAATGTTTTGCTAAAGAGAAAGGGATACATGCTGACGTGTAGGCACAAGGAATGTTGGCAACAGTGATGGTACAGAAATCATCTCAATGGACATTCTCCACTTATAAAGGGAAAGAATTGATCTGCAGCTGCACCCAAAGAACAATGTATACTCTGTCACATGTATGATGGGCATCTTCACATTACAGACAGTAGTGTGGCAACAGCACCCATCATACACTTAACACAACAAGCCTCTGGGTGGCAGATGCCAAAATATTAATTTAACTAGACATGTGGCTGAGGACAGTGATCCATCACTTCCTGACATTTGGGCTGTAACACTGATGAGTAGTGGTCTGTTGCATAGAATGTACACCTACTACAACAACAAACAATACTTGATTGATCAATTAACACAGCCATATGATGTCCCTGGAGAGCAAGGTGTTTGTGTATTGTACACAGTTGTGTCCTAGGTTCCTAGGCCAATAGGCAAGGCACATCAGTAAATAACACATGACATGTCTACACAAACAATCACTCGTCTACTGTATTACACATGGCTCATCCCTTATAGTCAGGCACTTGGTGATATGACAGGCAGGTATATGCCATGCACTCATCCTCTTGTGGCCGTTGTGCTGTCCTCAAATGCCCATCAAGGTCTGTGTAGGCCACCGCCTGAATGCAGACCATTAGAGGGGCTCTTGGTCCGACGGGCACTTAGCCCAAATTGGGAGGACATCCTCAGCTGGACCTCTGTGATCTTTTGGGCCCAATGACTCAGGTCCTCTCACTTCTTCCAACAGTGGGCGCTCTGCCGGATGTGGATCCCCAGTGTCCGCCCCTTCTTGGTGATGGCTCTGCATAGTTCCTTTTTCTGATGTGCATTGACCTGCATGGATGCCAAAGACAACTAAAGAGATCACAATCACAAGTTTTTCCACAAAGCTGAGTCACATATATGTCAGTAACACCAAGCTAGGATTTTTCTATTTGTTATTATTGCCCAAGTTTGAAACACACAAGCCAATAAGTATAGGGAACTGACTACAGACATATGTATTTGCATCTGCAGAGTAACCCACTACCCTGCTCATGGCCTGCAATGACTTAGCAAGCTTACTGACATCAGGTAGCCCATGCTCTAGCAACCTGTACTGTGATGTGAGCTACAATGAAACACTACGCACCTATGTGGCTTCCGTAAGGTAAACTTCTTAGGCATCAATGGACCAACACATTCACACTCTGTGAGAATGACTCACTGCATACATTTCCCTACAGGCAACTGCCAGAGTACAAACTTCAACATTACACATGAGTAACAATCAAGGGGCTGGCATGGTGGGTACAGAAAGTGTCTTCCTTGTCCATATCTGGACAAGTGTAATAACAAATGCAGACTTCATGGTGCGGGGTTCTGTAGTATTTCCTGTATCACAGACCACTCCTTTGGATGTATGTGTCTATCTAACAGAGGGGGCATCCAACAAACAAAGGCATGTATTGTACAGTTTCTGCTGTGTGACCAAGCTATTGAGTCACATATCATGGCCTCCCAGGAATCAACACACAGTCTGCACTGTGGGACTGTCATTTATGCAATGCACCTATACAGGACAAATATGACCTGTGTGAAGGTGACAACAGAGATATGGGAGTAAGGAAGGTGTCACAAGTTTAAGACACACATTGACAAAGATACTAAATGCACATATGGACTAGATTTATGATTTACCTTTTTAGCCATTCCTAATCTAGTCAAAGGAATGAGGCATTCAGGACAGGTTTTGCCACTATAGCATCACATTAACCACATGCCAGAATCTGCTGGGGTACAGGGAGTGGGCACAGTGTCACAGTTGCATAGCCACAGTGACTCTACCACAGCCTAGAATAGGTCCTATACTGGGAGATACATTTGACAGGCCCTGGTCTCAACAGTCTGAGCAGACAGAACCTACAGGACACTCAATTTCCATCACTTCCATGCATGATAGTACATCATGTGGCCAACAGCAATTTGTCATTTGGTGTGTGTGGCAACCTGAAGGGCAGAGTGAGTCAGGATATGCCTTCCACACAACAGTTTGGCAAGGCCAGATGTGAGTTGAAAGATCTGTGGCACTCTACACTTTGCTGATATGATTCTCAAATGACTCATACAACATGCATACACAGCTCATGCTGTCATGCACATACATGTTGTCTACCATTTACAACACTCATGAGGAAAGAGATGTCAGTGGATGGCAGTAATGCCTCCTTACCTAGTTATGTGCATTCAACAGAAGGATGATCTGGGACACGGAAAAACCCACACAACACAATGTGACTCAGCTTAAAATATGGCACTGGCCAGCAACACCTGCACATTGCCCATTGCATTGATGCCACACAGACTGCAACAACAGGCACACAAGAAGTCTAACTGGCATTCATGGGCACATTCTAGCCTGTGAGGAGGGAAAAGATGGTGAAGTACAGAGAAAATCGTGTACACGAGGTACCTGCCTGCTCCTCTGGTGAGCCATAGAGCTGTCCATACATGGTAGAACCTCATTCCCTAGCCTCTCGAGCTTCTCTGGAGAGAAGGCAGGGGCCCTACCACCTGCTGTATGTGGCATGATTGCTCCCAGAGGTGGGACACAGCATCTCAGGTCATGGAGATGCTGCTGGCAGTAGTGTCAGGAGTCAAGTGAGTGAATCTGCAGAACATTGCAGTCATGTCTACCAACCACAGCCAGACCTTCAGACAATGGAGCAAAGGCACATAATAATGTATTACTACCTGGATAGGCATACAATAGTGCACTTATGTCATCAGTTGGAGCCAGATCTGATGCCAGTTATTAATTAACCAACCAGCATACCACTCATTGTACAAGTCATGTTAGTACTGCACTTCCTAGCCAAGGGTCCTTCCAAAATACAGTGGCCCCATCTGCTAGTATGTCCCAACTTATGTTCAGTCTGGTGTTTTAGGATGTCCCCTCAGCAATGTTAAAACACCTTGACAGCTATATCCGTTTCTCCGACGTGAGTAATTTGTCCATGTGAAGGCTGACTATTATGTTTTGCATGCATTGAAGATGTTGTGGGGACTATAGATGGCACACATGTTGACTTGTTTCCACCACTGGCCAATGAACAACTTTATTGCAACAGAAATAACTTTCATTCCATCGACGTGCAAGTTGCCTGTTTGGCGGATATCTACATTTCACATGTGTGTGCCTGGTATCCGGGAACAGCCCATGATTCCTTCATAATACAGAACAGCACCATACCCCAGCTGATGTCACAACTGTACCCAGAGAGGGCCTGGTTGGTTGGTAGTCACATCTGTCCTGATTATGTTTGTGCAATGTCAGGTGCTACAATCATGAAGTGAGCGACTCACGGTTGCATATATGTCCCATTCCATTACAGGAGACTCTGCATATCCAAACCATCCTTGGTTGATGCCACGGGAAGTCTACTTAAATGAGGCCGATGGAAGAACATGGCAGGTAGTTGTTGGTGTTTTTCTGAAGGACAGATTTAGGTGTCTGGAAAGGACTGGTGGAGCCCTCCTCTACTCACCTGGAAAAGTGTGTCAGATCACTGTGGCATATTGCATGCTTCACAACATCGCCCTGCAGAGGACTATCCTGTACATCCCAGAGGAAGGGGAGCCTGCAGTGTCATTGGGTGAGAATCCTGAAATGCAAAGTGAGGATGACAATGGTGGAGAGGAAGGAGGTGACTTGTGTGAAGACTTCATCAACAACTAATTTTCATGAGTGTAAGTATGTCGTTAGGTAATGATTGTGAACGTACAACAAACTGTAGTTGTGAGAATGTGTGGGGTTGAGTGTTTTAGCAACAACTAGGGAGCTGATACAAAGTAATATTCAGCCAAAGCCTGCTTGAAGAGTTAGCCTTTGACATGTCCCCACCTTGATGATGTTGTTTTGTTTGTGTCAGTTTCCTTGCAATGTAATTACATTTCCAGTTACTTGGTATGTGATTTGTGTAGTAGGTATGTTTAAAAGCCTGTACTCCTTGTTTTGTCTTTGTACAGATAACTTCACCATGACATCCTCATGTGGGCATTTCAGAGTTGTGACACTGGCAGGTATCTGATGGTGGTCTGACATACAATGTGGGCATGGATTGGTACAGATTTGGGGTGTATAATACCTGCGACAAGGCAGCTTGCACAGTGTTTGTGTGGAAGGTCAGAAGTGCACATTGGACCTGTTTTGTGTGCTGTGTTGGGACAATTGCATCATGTGTGTCATCATGTGGGCATGAAATACGTAGTCATAAGTTGCGACCACCCTTCAATTTGACTGAACGCTATTCTTGTGTGATCTGTATGTAGCTGTCAATGTGTTTCATCATTGCAGGCCATAGTGCATGTACCACAAAACTGATATATGTTTGTGTACCACCAGATGCATGGTCATTGGATTATGATAGACCTGTGATCAGGGAATGTTGTACTGCCATCTGTCTATATATTGGATGAAGTGATGTATTACTTTGGTGTGGTATGTGATCATGGTCAAGCTGCTGACATCATCCATTTTAATGTATGCCTGTTCTACAGGATAATGTCTAACAAATCCCTTCCTTCCGTGGTCTGGGGGAATGTGCCTTGGAATATGTACTCTCACTCAGTATGAGTCACACATTCTTGTGGCAAAAAGGCCAAACATATGGACACCCTATGTGCTGTACAGTGAAATAAAATGTTTGGTGTGAACAGATACTTGCATGTATGTGTTTGTGTGCAATGGTTGTAATCCTGAGCAGAATACTGTGTACCTGTAACATATCCCGCCTTGCACAAGTAAGCTATGTCTTCATCATGATGGTTCACATGGTCTTCCATCTCTAAATAGCAAAAGGTTGAAATTAATTAAGCAGACAATGAGTTTGTGATGGATGAATATATTAAAATGCTAATGCAGTTAATAAAATTTGGACAGACAAGAAGAAATAAAGTGAAGGTGTCAGTCATGGTGAATGAAATCATTAAAGTAGATGCCACACCATTGGGAGCCCAAAGTCCAGAGTACTCCTCCCATTGGAATTGGTATGTGGCTGAGGATCAGTGAACAGAGTGAATATGTGGCACACAAAGGAGTTGCTTTAGGAAGAGGTCACTTGCTTGCAGTGGTGGGTGTCTTGCCATCCGCACCTCCTGGATTCTTCGCTGGACATCCCTGCTTGTGTGGTGGGGGGAGATCTATTACTACAGAGGCAGGGGTGTCAGGGCAGGTTCTACCGCTAGCAGGGCCTCCCTTCCAGTGGCTTGCACCAATGTAGAAGTGCCTGGTGTTGATAAGCCAAAGTAAGGGGAAGATTGGTTTTAAAAAACTGTGTGAATGTCCTTCATCACCCCCGTTAGGGAGGCCATGTTGGTATTATGGGCCTATGTTCTTGCATGCCCCTATGCATGTCCCTCTGTGGCTGCTTGATTTCCTGGAGTTCGGTCAAGACCTGGCCCATCTTACCTTGGGACTCCTGATAGACTCACAAGACTAGCTGATGGTGTCCTGGCCAGGAGCAGCCCCAGTGGCCTTACCCTGTTGCCCCACAGCATCCCTCTTATGCACCCTACCCTCCCAGCCCTGTGTTCTTGCTACAAGTTGCCTATTTCAACTGATTCTTGGACCCTCATAGCCTGAAAAGATGCACTGCAACTCAGGATCCAGGACTGGGGGACACAAAATGGTAGACACTGTGCTTGGTACACAGGTTGGGGGGAGAATGGTTGCTTGTGATTTTGAGGCAACCGGGCTAGGAGGTGTTGATGTGTCCACAGTAAGACTCACTGTTGGTATCTGACCAGGTTGCCTAGATGGGCCAGAACCGTCCTTCATGTCCAGAAGTGTCTTCTTCACTGAGGGCTACATCCAGGTTTGTAATGGCAATCTTTTTTCTGTGGCCTCTGAGTTGCCCGTGGCACCTCGACCTGTTGGTGTGAAAGATACAATGTTACTGTTTGTACTGTGACATCTACCTCCAACAATGTATTGGTACATTCAGCATGGACCTTGTACAAAGTTAAGCTACAGTTAATCCTATTGTTGCAAGTACCCATGGTATTGCTTGTATTGACCTGACATGTGTGAAGCATGCCAATTCACTTTGACTCAAGCAGCTGCTGAAATGTGAAGATCATTAGCACTTGGGAGGATGTCCTGAAAATAATATTTTGCCACCAGTGCAGGCAAAACAGTGGCTAGGCAAGATGTGTCTCTGGCCATTTTGATGCCTAGTTGATTGTGATGTAGGCAGACCCGGGAGTTTGTTGTACATGTGTCTGGAGTCGTCATGTGGTCAATACATTGTGAATGTGTCTGCTGCCAATACCGTTCTGGTTATGCATCTTGAGGCCATTTGGATCATTGTTTTGCACAATGGGTAAGCTGCCCTTCCTATCCTCAATAGTTTCGTCTTTGGTTAGCAGGTCAAGATGGAGCTAGGTATCTAGACACATCTCAGAGTTGAGCATGATCCGTATCTTGGCCACACCTGGGTGAGTAAACTTCAATTGAGAGTTAGCAAGGGTCTTTGAACAAGTGACCACTGGTCTAGTGTTTGTAGATACTGAAACAGTACCTCCTGCGAGTTGCAGTCATGTCACTCTCCATACTACACACACTTGGAAAATTTTATCCTCCCAGGTGAGATTAATATGGGCAAGTGAACACTGGTTTTGTGGTTGGGGTTAGAGACACTGGGCCTATTGGGCTTTCCATTCCGGACACTGCCTCTACTTCCCACCACTATACAAATGTTATCCTCCTGGGATGATTAAACTTCAATTGAGAGTTAAGACACAGGGCTATTTGGGCATGTGAACACTGGGCTTGTGTTTGGAGTTAGAGAGACATTGCCTCCTGCCCTTAGCAGTGATATCACTCCCTCTACTTCATACACTTAATAAATGTATTCCCCACAGATGAGTACACTTCATTTGTGAATTTCCAAAGAAGGGCATTTAGAGAAGTGAACACTGGACTGGTGGTTGGAGTGACAGTAACAGAGCCTCCGGAGAGTTGTAGTCATGTAACTCCCTGTACTACACACACTATACAAATAGTATCTTCTCAGGTGAGTACAATTCCATTGAGAGTTAAGACACAGTGGTCTTTGGAAAAGAGAAGAGAACAGTCTGGTGTTTGAAGTTACAGGAACAGGGCCTGCTGGGAATTGCAGTCTTGTCACCCTCTCTAGTACATATGCTATACAAATGCCCCCCCCCCCAGGTGAGTACAATTCATTTGTGAGTTACCAAACAGGAATCTTTGGAGTTGAGGCCATTGGGCTGGTGAGTGAAGTAACAGTGACGGATCCTTCTGGTCTTAGAAGTCATGTCACTCCCTCTACTATTCACATGATGCAAATGGTATCCTCCCAGCTGAGTTAACTTACATTGAGAGTTGCCAAACAGGGGTCTTTTGATGAATGAACACTGTTCTGGTGTTTGGAGTTGCTGAATCAGTACCTCCTCTGAGTTGCAATCAGGTTATTCCATCTAGTTCACGCACTTTTCCAATGTTATCCCCCCCAGGTGAGCATACTTCATTTGGGAGTTGACACACAGGGGTCTAGGGGCAAGTGGCCACTGTACTGTCATTTGGAGTTACAGATACAGGGCCTGCTGTGAGATGCAGTCTGGTCACTCTGTCTAGTACACACAACATACAAATATTATCTGCCAAGGTGAGTACACTTCATGTGTGAGTTACCAAACAGGAGTCTTTGGAGAAGAGGACACTGGACTGGTGCGGCAGTGACAGAGCCTCCTGGAGTTACAGTCATGTACCTCCATGTGCTACACACACTATACAAATGATATCCTCCCAGGTGAGTCCACTTCAATTGAGAATTACCAAACAATGGTATTTGGACTTAAGAACACTGGGCTGGTGGTTTGTTTTACAGACATGAGGCCTTCCTGGTCTTAGTAGTCATGTCACTCCCACTACTTCCCACATTTGACAAATGGTATCCTTTCAGCTGAGTAAACTTAAATTGTGAGTTGGCAGACAGTAGTTTTTAGACACGTAAACTCTGTTCTGGTGTTCGGAGTTGCTGAAACATTGCCTCCTGTGAATTGCAGCCAGGTCTCTCTTTCCACTACATACACAGGAACAATGTTTTCCTCCAGGTGAGTACACTTCAATTGAGAGTTAACTAACAGATGTATTGTAGTATGTGACCACTGTGCTATTGTTTGTAGTTACAGGAAAAGTGCCTGTGGGAGTTGTAGTCATGTCAGTGCCTGTACTACATGCACTTGACAAATGTTATCTCCCCAGAGTGTGCCCTTAAATTGATAGGTAACAAACAAGGGTATTTGGAGAACTGACCACTGGTCCTGTGTTTGGAGTTATAGAACAGTGCCTGCTGAGAGTTGGAGTCACGTCAGTCCCTGTACTAAACACAGTACACAAATGTAATCTCCCAAGGTGAGTACACTTCAATTGTGAGTTCCCAAATAGAGGTCTTTGGATAGGTGAAAACTGGGCTGGTGAGTAGAGTGACAGTAGAAGTGGCAAAATCTGAGCTGTGAGCATGCATGACATTGCATATTGGTGACATTTTTATTATTGTGACTTAGCAGACTCCACTCCCTCAGGTAGTCCTGTCATGACCTCAGGATGCAGGATGGCCAAGGCCTTCTCCTCCCATGGGAAGAGATGTAATGGTTCACTGGAAGGGCCACCACCAGTCGTCTTGGCCCACAGCTGGTGCCTCGAGACCAGGGAATGGACCCTTCCTCTGAGGTCATTCCACCTCTTCCTGATGTCCTCCTTCGTGTGCAGTGTGGTGCCCGCAGCATCCACTCTGTCAACTATTCTGTCCCACATTTCCATTTTCCTACTGAGAGAAGTGTATCAAAATAATTGTGGCTCTACTCTAATGATCTCATTAATCATGACTCCTTACTCATCCTCCTAAAAATGCAGATTTTCGAAATGTGACATGGTGGAACAAAAGAAAACGGGTGACAGTGACTTACTTAACAGGAGAAGTGCAGGAGGGTGTGAATAGGCAAAAGTGTGTGCAGAGTTTTCAATAGGATGATAAAAAAAGGGTGCCTAATCTATGGACTCTACAAAAAAAGGTGCTCGGGCTTCGTTGTCTTGCAATATAAAAGCAAAGTGTTGTGGTCTGTGAAGGGCTGTGTTTTATAGTGATCTTTGAAGGTGTGTCCAGTGTGGCAATGCGTGGCAGCTGTGTTGTTTTCAAATTCATCCAAAATGCTGTTGTGTATTACTTTGGTGAACGCAGATCACCATTGTTCGGACCGCAATTGGCTGACCGCCATGGTGATTGTGTGCTTGTAATAAGGCTAGTGGTTGGTCGTGGTCCTGCGCCACTGGAGGTAAGAGTGCCTATTTTCAGGCCTCTGCACCCTGGCGGTATGCTTTTTTTTGGGTGGAGGTCGGCGGTCCTGCCTGTGTAACTCGTAACATGGCTGTCTGGAAGACTGCCAACATGGCGGCCTTTTAAGGTCCGCCAAACAGGGCAGTCTGGTGGTCTGACCACCGAACTCGTAATGAGGCCTTTGGTTTGTGTAACATACAGCAAAATAAAATATCAAGATTCATCTTTTGAGTTATCTGTTGCATCTTATTGTGACAGCAAATCGAGGCTGGAAATACTAAGACTATAGAAACATTGATGAAGACAAAAAATAGATCTCATTAAACAATTAAAGCAGTACTTCCTATGCTAAAAAGAAAGTCGGGTCCATAAGTTGAAATCAGAATTATGGAAACCAATGCTGCTTGTGTTATAACAATAGCAAACATGTAGAGTTATGGATTGATAGCAGAGCCATGACTGAATCTTATTGTGGCATTGCATGGCGGCTTTTACTGTTTTCTGGCCTTTTGCCTGATTTACACAGCCTATTGATAGAGTTCAGGAAACATCTACATTATCATTCTTGCTTGGTGTACCGGAACGTGCATGGTTAATAATAGCAGATCAGTTTGTTCCCCATCTAATATTCGTACTATCCTTCTGCCCACTTTAGCTTGATGTATATTTTTTGAAGTTCACGAGCTTTTCTATTAAAATATGATAAATGTTGCAGGGTAATGGTGGGCATGTAATGCACTCAATTAGTCTTTATTTGGTGTGTTTGATATAGGGTTTTTTGATTATTTTGTCCATGTTCTTAGGAATTGAATGAAATTAACCTGTCAAAAGGATTAATGGTCCGGTTACGTTCCCCTCTTGTGATTTACATGGACGCTGCTCCAGCAGACTGCTCTGAATTGAGAACCACCCCCTAGAAAGGCTCCCCGTAGTGCATTTGCATGCCTACCTCAGCAGACATGAGAGCCGAATGTGTAAATATTAATTACATATACATGACATGAAATGAATCAGGAATGCAGACGAAATGTCAAAAAGAGCATGGTTTCTGAATTTGAAAGTAAATTAATGTTTCCCTTCTCCCTTTCAAAATGAGAAACAGGTTTAGGTCTTGGACTCAGTGTGTAGAGAAAACATGTATTTTCATATTCTATTTATAATATATTGAAGGGTTATACGATGAATAATACAGTAAAGAAAACGGAATATCAGGTGCAAAAATAGCTGCTGTAAACGTTTGTGCTGGGCGTAGGGTATGTTTTTTTTCACCTCAGTGTTACCCGTGCACAAAAAAGGAAGAATAATACCTGCAGTTTCTCCACCCGTTTTGCATACTGTATCATCCGTAGTGCACAATATTGCAATAGACATTTTCCATAGGTGAAGCGTCCATGTACAAGGGACTGAATGTTATTTTTGGTAATTTTGCCTTTTGCCTTTGTGCCTTTGTTTTTACACTTTGGCTCCCTTACACTGAAAGCCACACACACATGTAGAGGGTGCGGAGTGGTGTGTCTTACTGGAGCATTTACTGCAATGGACCCATGAATGTTAGAGGTCTGAGATGACAGCTAGATTGGGGCCACAATAGAAAGGTCGTCTATTTGTGGTCTTCCTGGAAAGTGGATATTTTACCCATGCCCATATGGCTGCTGCACATAACCACCCATGGATTGATGATAAGAGAGTGTTTAAACCTCCTTACCACGAGGCAATGTGTCCCTGAGAGAAGGCACCTTGCAACACATCAAAAATACTAAAAATGCATTCACATAAACAAAAGTGCCCTCTCAATAACTGAGTTCTAGATAATTTAAGGGTATTGTTACAAAAAGTTTTTAAAAAGTGGGATATAAAATTGCTGTGAGGGCTGTTAGGAAGCAGAACATAACAGAGGAGTGCAAAAAAAAAATATTCTAAGCTCATGTGAATAGCAAAATCAATAGAGAAGCGGACAGGATCTTTAGTTACATTTAGGAAATCTCTCTGATGCACTTCTCATTCATTGAACAGAACATGCAGATTCATTATGGTGTGAGCAAAAGTATAATTATATTAGCAAATTAGAACATAGTTTTATAAAAAACAGTTTTATTAAACATCATATTGCCCTAGTACCTAATCACTATCGCAGTACTTGAATATCATTTCAGGAGCATGAATAAAACTGGCAGACCTGTACCCACACCTCAGATCCCTATCAGATTCCAACAAGGAAGAACTACAGGAGAAGACGGACTGCCCTGCTGGACCCCTGACCTGCATCTGGACACTGCACTCTGGAGGAATGCACCAGCTGCACACTTGGGCTTCACCACTAAAAGGACTTTACCTGCCTTCTACTGCTTCAAGAAGGGACTCCTTGTTTGCTACAGGTACAAAGGAGCTGCCCAGAGTCCCCTGCATCAAGTCCTGCAAGCAGAGTCCAGCTGACCAGCGTCCAGGGACTATTTGAGGATTCTGACCAGGTGCATTCTGGGAATTGTAGTCCCAATTCCCAAGGAGCAACTCAGATCTTCTGGAACCTTGAATCAAGTTGCGGACACTTCAAGGACACAAAAAGGACCTCTGGAAGAAGATCCCAAAGTTTGAAGACGTTTGGAGCAACTCCATAAGATGAAGAGGTGCACTGTGGGAGTTGTAGTCCCAGACCCCAAGAGGCACACCAGAGCCTCTGAACACTTGGCTGGTGCTGTGGACCACTTTCCTGAATCAAACACTTCTGAAAGTAAGTGTGACAGTGTTACCTTGTAGGTGGCCTGAACTCTGGACTTTGTTCCTTTCCAGTGTGACCTTTTTTTTAACCCTTTGAGCGCTTGTTGCTTTTATGCGCTAGAAAGCATTAAATCTTTAAAAATTCATATCTCCGGTTCCCCTTATCCGATTATATTTGTTTTGCCTGGTAGTGGTTTGCCTGGTAGTGGTTGTGAGATGTGCATGGTGAGGTGTCTTGGGTGAAGGTGCAAGTGTGGATGTTGGGTGGGTGAGTGTGGACGTTTAGGTGTAGTGGGAGGAGGCGGAGAGAAGATGCCGAAAGATGGCAGGGTGGATGTGTGAATGTATGTTGTGGTAGTGTCTGCAGGTAGGGTGGATGTGCCGCATATGGGGGTGTTGACAGTTGTGCTGAGTGTACATGTGGTGTATGTGGTGCATGTATGTGGGTCTGCTATTGTGGTGATGGTGGGAATGAGTGCACTTGGGGCAGGATCTGAGAGTGATGATGTGGTGACTGCAGGAATGAGTGGTGTGGTGTCTGTGAGGGGGAGGTGGTGGGGGTGTCCGTGTAGGGAGTGGATGTTGTTGGGTCTGCATGTGTTTGTTGTGTGTGTATGGCAGTGATGTCTTTTGTGATGCTTGTATTTGTCCTTGCGAACTGTGTCTGTTGATGTGGGTGCATGTCAGTATGAAAGTGTGACTTAGGTGGGTGAGGGGAGAGGGCTGTGGGATTGAGAACAGGAGAGGGGATGGAAGAAGAAGGGACACTGGCTGACATCAATGGGCAGGCCAAAGCCTGAAAGGATCCCTGTAGGGCAGCCAGGGCACCATGAATGTCTTTCAGGTAGGCATTGGACTGCTGCATCTGTGATGCCAGTCCCTGGATGGCACTCACGATGGTTGACTGCCCTACAAAAATGGACTTCAGGAGGTCAATGGCCTCCTCATTGAGGGCAGCAGGGCTGACTGGGGCAAGGAGAGAGGTGTTTGCAGCAAAGGAGATGCCCACCCTGCTGGGTGAGTGGGCACAGGCAACTGGGTAGAGAAGCTACAGGGAGGGCAGTGCTGGTAAGGAGGGTGCTTGGATGGTCCCAGATGTGCCCACCACCACCAGGGAGCATCCATCAGATGAGGAATCCGAAAATGTCATTGTCGATCCTGTCTCCCCCGTGGTACTCTCCTCACCCTCCGTCCCACTGGCCCCCTAGGGTCCCCTAGTGTCAGCCTCCTGAGTCCCATGGGCTGCAGCTTCCCCACTTGCCGGTGCCCCTTCTCCTTCACCTTATGATGCTGATGCACACAAAGACAGAGGAGGAGAGGTCGGAAGGGTGGCAGAGAAAGGCAGGGTGCAATGGATCAATACCAACACAACATTCACACAGAGCAACAACATCATTAAATGCTGCTATGCCATGGCAGGCCATGCCCTCACCTCTACATGCTACAACAGTAGGACACCATGGGGGAAACTACAGCAATGCTGATGTAAACAGCTGATGGTGGAACACTAGCACTCACGTACTTGATGAGGGTCATACTAGTCACACTTGCCCAGTGCTTAGCACATTCTTATGGTCGTTTATGGAGCTGCATGGGTAGGTAGCATGCCCACTTGTCCATTGAGAAAAAGCACAGTGACATCTGGGTCCACTGTGCCTATCTACCTCTGTCACAGTGGTTGGCTGATAATGATGGCAATGCCCTGACACCTCAGGTGTACTGATGTTGAAGGTAGGAGCTGGGCTCTTAAACTTTGTTGAAGGTGACCACACAAATCCCACATTGGAAGCAAATGCCCTCATAAGTCACTGTCTGCCTGATATGGGGACACATCTTTGAAACCAATCCTGCCAGGATGGCTGATACCCATAGTCGACATGCATCTACCAATGATCTATGCTACATCTTCCAACTAGTAGTCAACCCAAAGCCATACAAGCATTACATTATCGACATGTGGCTGCTGTGCTATCCTCAAGCACACATCCACCTCAGAGTAGGCCACTGCCAAAATGTGGACTATTAATGGGGTCAGGGTCCGACAGGCAGCTCTCCTTCATTGGAAGGACGTCCCCACCTAGGCCTCTGTGTTCTTATGTGCCCAGGGTCTCAGGTCCTCCCACTGCTTTCTGCAGTGGTAGCTCCACTGGCTATGGACCCCCAGGGTCCACACTTGCTTAGTGATGGCACGGCAAATCCCCTTTTTCTGATGGTCACTGACCTGCATGGGTGACACAAAGGCCAAAGTCATATAGAGTACCCCACTTCCTTGCCTCAGGGTGTATTCAGATCACAGTGGGCATGGCAGCAGGATTGTCACAGCCAATATTCAGTAATGTGTTGAAGAATGTACTGTGTGCTTTTCTCAAACATCTGCCCTGCTACCTCAGGTTCCCCCAATGTGCGGATTTGGCCACTGTTAATGCTGACTTCTGCGATTTGGCACATGTCCCTCATGGGATATGGGCCATAGATGGCACCCACAGTGCCTTGGTTCTACCCAGAATAAATTAACAAGTGTACAGGAACCGGAAAAACATTATTCCATTAATGTCCAGATGGTGTGTCTCCCTGGCCAATGTATCTCCCAGGTTATGGCCAGCAGCTGTTCATCTCATTGCAGGAAGTCATGTTAGGCCACTGTCTGCATCTCATAAAAATGCAAGTAACCGCATTATTAACTCAACTCTGTGTTTCACTCCCTCTACAGATAACCTTGACATTGCCACCATGGAGAGGATATCGGAGACTGTCAGTCCCGCTCAGGATGAGGGCCCCAGTGAGGACAACAGCTTTAGATGTCTGCGCACTGATGAACAACGTGGCCCATCCAGGACACCTGGTCAGTCGACGACTCTCAGCCTTACCCTGCCCACAGCAAATCCTACCAACCCTGTTGCATTGATATCACAGGCAACCATTCACCCCCAAACCTTTGTCCTAAGGGCAGTGTCTTCCATCCTATGCCCCCCAATACAGGTACCTAAGTCTTCTGCTGTGACCCCAGACAATGATGGACCTGCAACCACTGGGAGTGGGCACACTGTGCCAGGGGCACATACACATTGGGGTACGGTGCAAGGGAGGGATGCTGTGGGCCAGAGGATGGGGCGTTAAAGGGACACCACTGACCGGGAAACCATCTCCTAAGTCTTGGGAGCATACCAAAGTTCTCAAGACAGGATGGGCCAAATCATCACAATGTTGGGGGAAAGCAAAGGCTGCAGAGGGACCACCATCAGGAGTTCATGCAGCAGTAGCAGGCACAAAATGCCCACCTGGCTACCATTGCATCAATACCACCATGATCATTTTCTCCACACAACATCAGACACCTTCCACTAGCAATGTAACTTCTGTCCCTTCAACATCAGCGGCTGCTAGTGGAATGGAGGCCCTGCCAAGGGAACCTCATGGCTCAGACACCCCTCCCTCTGAAGCTGAAGAACTCCCCACAAAAGTTGACTTCCACCCAGACATCCAGCAGAAACAGATGCCAAGACCAAACCCGCTGCCAGGAATTGAACCTCTCCGAATTAGTCCCCCTTGTGTGACACAGAAACACCCTGTTGACTGTTCTGAAACCTAACTCCATTTTCCCATGGTACAAAGACAATGGTGTTGGGTAGGCTCTCATTATTCTAATGAGCCTACTGGATTTGGGCAGCAGAATCACTGGCACTGTGGGAGACTGAGTCTGAACCCACTACAGGTGACACCTGCCGGCCTATTCCTGGTTTTGCTCCGTCTGAATAGCAGTACCTAATCTCCACCCAAGAGCAGAGATGATTGGGCAACCAAGAGCATGACACAATCGATTCCTCAGGGAAATCATGGTCACTCAGATCTCATCCGTTTCTCTCAGTTACATTAGTCTCACATATACAAAGACAATCAGAGGTAGAACATAGTTCAATAAGGTTTTATTGAGGTAACTGCATCTGAGATAATAAAGAATGTACTACAATAACTAGGACGATGATGCATGACATGTTTAAAATTGTGACAAGTAGAGTGAAACATAGAAATAACACTACCATTTTGTCACTAGAGTCGTTAAAATAGCTCCTACCTAGGCTACGTTAGAGCAAAGCATGTTAAGCTCTAATTCTGCCCTTCAGGTTCCCCTGGGAAGACATCATCCCTCATACCTGAGAAAGAGGCCTGTAGTCTACAGAAACAGCTGCAGCAAAGCACTCAGCAATCGGCACACAGTCGTGGTCATCTGGCTGGAATCTCCCTCTAACGTGCATGGGTCAAAGTAGTGTTTTTATAACAAAACAGCTGATGTTCCAAGATAAAATCCCCACAGCAGCCTTTTTTTAAAGCACGGAGTGAAAGAAATGTCTTGTTTTAGAAAGCAGCGCTGTCCTAGGCAAAGAACAGCAAGATAGAGAAAATAAAACAAGACCGCAAATGTAACTATTGTTAAAATAATAGAACGAAGTGGAATAAAATATATCTAGGTTAAAGTGCCCAGCGGTATGCCTACTTTGCTAAAACAATGTGTATGAAGGTGTGACTAAAATGGCTACACAACACTGGACTTGTGTTACCAACTGGTGTAGAAGCTACCCTGATGAAATCATCCACCATGACTTTACCCATCACTGTTATTTACATATTTGTCAGTATTATGTTTACATTTTACTCTTTATATGCACAATAAAACACACTTAACCACAGGCACTGTGTCCTTTATAATCCATTCACAATAGTAATGCATGCATAATTGTTTATGGTAATCCCCCCCCCCCAGTTTCGAACAGACATTGTAATGGATATCAAATGGAGAAACCTTCAGCAGGAGACTCTTAACTATAGAAATGTCACAGTACATACATTAAACAGGTCGGAATCTAGGTCAATACAAATGTTTAGTCAACATTGCAATCAACACATACAGAAGTCAGGTTCATGGTAAGCTTACTACACAGCAAGGCCTAACTGACAGCTCCTGTGTATGACCTGGTATAGGCTTTTCACATATCCATTCCATAGTTAATAATTCACATATCCCATGGACAGACAAAGATCAGAACAGAGAAACGCAGTACTACAAGCATAAACAAACATTGGTCCTATCCCTGCAAGTTATTCACTCACCTATGTCACTCTACAGTGCCATGCACCTTGGACTGCAAAGTAAGAACAATGAAAACTATGTACAATGGTGATCACAATTTACTCCACCTATAATGAAGTGAGAGGCTATGATCCAGCCTCAACACATGTGCCAGACACTCCTCCGGACATCCTTTGACATCCTCCCCACCCCACAGGTGAAAGAAGAGCTGAAACTATTTACCACCCCAGTCTGTGAATCCAGTACCAGGAGTGTAACTTAGCATCTGCTGCAGCCAGATATGTGAATCCTGAAGAATCTTTCCTGTACACAATACAAACTTTCCGTCTGCATTCACAACTCACACGTAGGCATTGGTGCTAATTACACCCCCACAGAAGAAGCAAGTAAGGATGTCTGATGCCAATAATAAACAACTTGGTGCACCCAAACAACTGTACAATAGGTCTGTTTCACATACTTATGTGTCAGTTGAAGTACTGATTGATGAGATCAGCCTTAGAATCACCTGCTCTGTCTTCCTCTGGCTCTTCATGACTTGGCATTTCAGAATTACCAGCCACAGCTTCAGCTGCCTCCCCATCATCTGCTATCAATGGTATCTGATTTCTCAAGGCTAGATTGTGGAGAATGCAGCAGGCAACTACTGTATTATCTGACATACCTTGTGGGGCGAGTAGAAGAGAGCACCTCCAGAAAAGTCCTGGCACCTAATTCTTGCCTTTAGGACGGTAAAAGTCCACTCAACTACACACCATGTCCTCCCTTGAGCCTAATTGTATCAGACTTCCCCTGGCGTGGTTGGGTACCTCGCTGGTGTCAACAGCCAAGGCAGGTTTGGATATCCAGAGTCACTTAACACAATGTGAAAACAACACAAACATGTGATAGCAGGAGACATCAATCACAAATACACAGTTCCATCGTAACTTACCAACCAGCCAGGCCCTCTCTGTATAGAGTTATGTCATTAGCAGCGGGACATTGCTGTTTCTCATAATGTACTAATCGTGCACAGATACAGGATACTTGGCTGTGACTTGTGAGATGTACTGGTCTGCCAAACACACCACCTTAATGTTGATTGAGTGGTAGTTTTTCATATTGTGATACACCTGTGGATTTGCATTAGGAGGGACCAAGGATACATGGGTGCCATCAATGGCTCATACCACATGTGGAATGTGTCCCAGCTCATTAAACTCTGACTTCACATAGGCCAAATCCACTCTGTGGGGAAAGCTGATGTAGCTGTCCAGGTGATTCAACAATGCACACAGTACATCCTTCAAAACCAGACTGAACATACGCTGACACATCCCTGCTGTAAAAGCCACAGTATTCTGGAAGAACCCTGTGGTAAAGAAGTGTAGCACTGACAAAACTTGAACAATGGGAGGTATGCTATAAGGATTGTGAATGGCAGCCATCAGATCTGGCTCCAATTGATCGCATAGATCCATGATGGTATGATGATTCAGACAATATCTATGATATGCCTTTCCTCCATGGTGTGCAGGTCTATCAGTGGACGGCACAATGGGGTTGTCTTACTCTCCTCATGGCAGGATAACTAGGTGAAAAAAGTAAGCATAGTATGAGAAATGCAGAATGCATACATCTAAAATAGCTATTTATATTCCTTACATCTAACAGCTGTCATGGGCGTCTACTACATGTGACATATACAGTACCGTACATAGCTATGTATCCTATTAGACCCTCCTTGTTGCACATATCCAAGTAGTACAATGGGTTAATACTTTTGTAACTGCTGTAACCGTCAATGTGTGAAAGACATAGGCCCTCATTATGACCCTGGCGGTCGGTGATAAAGTGGCAGTAATACTGCCAACAGGCTGGCTGTAACTATCACCAAATTATGACCATGGCGGAAAGATCTCCGAAAGACAGCCAATGTACCACACCGACCGCCAGGGCGGAAACAACAGGCACCATGTCGGTAGCCACTTACAGCCAGGCGGAAGTCAATGTTCTGCCCACCATATTACCACAACACAATCCGCCACCTTTTCCAGGGCGGTACCAACGACATGAAAAGCCTGGCGGAAACTGAGCTCAGAAGCCAAAGGACTCACAATTGGAGACACAGGGAAGAACTACACCGCCATGGAACCCGAACTGCATATTTTTCCTATGATATTCTATGTTCTGCTCCACCACGAACACCAACACCGGCGAAGACAGTGAGTACAGCCACCTAGCACACAAAGGAGGGGGGAGGAAAAAGAGAGTGACACACACACGCACAACACACACCTCACACACACACACATCATGCACACAACCAGATGCATTAAAAAAACAATTTGACCCTGTAACTCGGCTGAATAATGTAAGGACAAAACTATTTCACAAAAGTGTTTGTAATAAGATCAACACAGTAGAAATAATAAGTTAGGCAAGATAATAGATATATACATATTCACAGAAAAAGGGACACAGCCCAGTCCTCAATTTTCATGGGCCACACGGCCATAGGCTAAATTCAAAGACCACACATGTCACCTGCATTAACAGAGAGAACACTGCAGGGGCATCAGTTGGTAAATAGGCAGGCACCTCAGGAGGACGGGGAACGGGGGTCACCTCAGGTGGGAGATGTAACAGGACCACTGGTTCTGGAGGTGGCAACGGGCCCTGGGGAGTGCAAAGTCACAGTCTCTCACGTGGGTGTCATACCCACTGGTTCTGGA
The DNA here is from genome assembly GCF_031143425.1 of Pleurodeles waltl. Lineage (NCBI taxonomy): Eukaryota > Metazoa > Chordata > Amphibia > Caudata > Salamandridae > Pleurodeles > Pleurodeles waltl. Next base: position 935,688,035 of record NC_090442.1, on the reverse strand, counting down.
GTGCAAAGGCCACTCAGTAGCCCAGAGAGGCAGGATTACATACCGTCCGCTGGCAGTGACGGCTGCAAAGTGGTGGTGCTGCTGGTTGGGGGAGGCTCCTGCCCATCCCCTGCAACCTTGGACGGCTGCACAACCATGATTGGTGGTGGGGGCTCTGTCACAGTTCCTGGTCTTGGCTCCTTGCCCTTCCTGCCTGCTGGTGCAGGCTCCTTGTTCTTCTTGCCTGCTTGTGCAGGCTCCTTTGTCTTCCTGTCTGGTGGGGAAGACTCCGTGGCCTTTCGTGTGCCTATGTGCAGGCTCCTTGCCCCTCTTGCTGGCTGGGGATGTGTCCCTCCCCTTTAGGCTGGCTCGTGCAGGCTACTTCCCCTTCAGTACATGTGGGCTGGATCCCTTTCCACCACGAGGGGGTGCGGTTGGGGCTGGGCATGTCGACTTTGTGGCTGAGGTGCTTGGCTGGGTTTGTGATACCCTGCCCATACGTGCAGGAGGGGTAGGGAAGAGGTCAATGGTGTATAGAAACAGTTATTTAGGGACATTGGGACAGGAAGAGGGAGAAGGAATGGTAGTGGAGGATGAGAGAGTGGTTGTTGGAGGTGTCTCTCTGCTGCTTTTGGGTGCAGGTGCATGGGCTGTATGCTGTTGTGAGGTGGAAGGCTGTTGGGTATCTGAGTGCTTGCGTTTGTGTACTTTAGGAGGGGGGACAGGATTGAGGGGACGTGTGCATGGCTAATGTGGAGGTGTTTGCCAGTGAGGTGTGTGTTCTGCTTGGTGTGGTGATGATGCTGGTAGTGGATGATAAAGTAGTGCATGCAGGTGTGAGTGAAGACATGGCTGGGAGAGAGGTAGTGGAAGGGAAGGGGGAGAAAGTGGAAATAGTGGATGTTGGTGTGTCTGCAACTGGATGGTGTTTGTGATGAAGTGTGGTGCTTGTGTTTGCCTGTGCACTCTTGGGTGTTGTCTTGTGTGCATGCTCATCTGTATGTGTGTTTGGTATAGGTTGGGGTTGAGGGGAATGGGACTGGTCAGTGGAAGCTGGAGGGGGGACGGTAGAAACAGTAACAATGGCTGCCATCAGAGAGGAGGCCAGAGCCTGACTCAATTTCTGTTGGGCCGCCAATCCAGCGTGAATTCCCTCCAGGAATGCATTAAATTGTTGCATCTGGGATGCTAGCCCCTGGATGGCATTCACAATGGTTGACTGCCCTACAGAGATGGATCTCAGGAGGTCCATAGCCTCCTCACTCAGGCCAGCAGGGCTAACTGGGTCAGGGCCTGAGGTGCCTGGGGTAAAGGAGATGCCCACCCTCCTGGGTGAGGGGGAACGGGCAACTCGATGAGAGGCTGCTGGGAGGGTGGTGCTGATACGGGGGGTGCCGGCTGTACCTGTAGTTGTGGTGGTCACAGAAGTGTCCACCATCACCAGGGAGCTTCCATCGGAGGAGATATCTGTGTCAAAAGTGTCCCCTCCAGTCTCTGCCATGGTGCTCCCCTCACCCTCTGTTCCACTGGTTCCTTCAGCGTCGGTGGACTCTGCTTCCTGGGTCCTGTGGGATGCAGCTTCCTCCGTCGCTGGTGCCTCTGCTCCTCCACAAGATGATGCTAATGCACATAAGAACAGGATGACAAAACAAGAAAGAGGGGGAAAGAGACAAAGGATACACTGGGTCAATGGCTGCACCAACACCACCGTTGGCGTACACAGCACACTCACATACAGGGAACATGTCTACGCAATATGCATTGCACTACCAGAGGAACAGTTAGCCACCAAGGCATGTGGAGGAGAACACTGCCAAATGCAGCACACCTGGCAGCCCTGACCAGTAGTGGATGCCTACGAGGTACGTAGCAACATTCTCCCTTCTGAACCCTAGCAACCAGGGGACCTACGTTGCAATGTCAGGCCTGGCCTATGTGCACCCACTGACACACATCCCCCACCAGATAAAACCCTACCATGCGTAAGTTGTAATGATGGGAACTGTCCTCACTCCCTTGTGGCTGCTGTGATGCCCTCAAGCGCCCATCCAGCTCTGCATAGGTCACTGCCAGTATGCGGGCCATCAGGGGGGTCAGGGTTCGAGGGGCACCCCTTCCTCATTGGGAGGCCATCCCCAGCTGGGCCTCCACCATCTTCCGTGCCCAGCGGCTCAGGTCCTCCCACCGTTTGTGACAGTCGGTGCTCCGCCTGCCATAGACCCCCAAGATCCACTCCTCCTTGGCGATGGGACACAATATACCCTTCTTTTGATGGGCGCTGACCTGTAGAGGCAATACACACAGGAAAATAGAATTAGACAAACAGTCCTGCCTGTTACACATATATGGCCCACCAGACCCGTTCCCATCACCATTTACACATACATGGCCCTGCACACAACATGTACGCTGCCAAGAAGACATCCACACACCCCGCTTACATAAGGCCTTCACACACACAACTCCATGCATTCATGCCACATACATCATGCTCACAGTGTACTCACCTGTTGGTCTGGAGGCTCATACAGCAGTCCGTACTGGGATAGGACCCAATCCACCAGTCTCTCCAACTCCTCCGAAGTGAAGGCTGGGGCCCTTTCCCCGGCCACACTGGCCATGATAGGTTCCAGGCACAGGTTACAGCAGCACACGCAGTGTAGGTACTCTCCTGTTGAAGGTCAGGTAGCAAGTGAGTGAACAGATAAAAAATGGTGGTGACGTCAGCTGTGGTGCATACCGTCACCACCGGCGTAGATCACCATTGGCCACTGTAACCCATGGGGCCCAATGATAGCCAGTGAGGAATTGCATGGCAGTTCCTGACCGCCTCTTGCAACTGCGCAAAACGTCAGCGGAATTACCTCACTTCCACCTGTCCGTCCACACAGGACAGGCAGATGCCATTTCAGTGTGGGGGGGCAGGCCCTGGAATAATGCTGCGTCACAGGAGATATTAGCACATACTGGACAAATCACAATGACCCATTTCATGTTTACAGGGTGCAAAATTCTGTTCTAGCTCCATTGTTCAGTTTGTGACCAGCTCCTCACTCTTATGTCCCTTAGATTCCTACCGCTGCAGCCGAATAGGAGATGGAGACATACCCCGTGTTCAGACCCCTGTTGGACTTGGCAACACTGGAGGACAGGCACATTATCCTCACCTATAGACTTGACAGGGCCACAATCACAGAGCTGTGTGACCAATTGGAGCCTGACCTGATATCTGCTATCTGTCACGCCCCCACTGGTATCCCCACTCTTGTGCAAGTGCTCTCAGTACTCCATTTCCTGGCAACTGGTTCTTTCCAAGTGACAGTGGGCTTGGCAGCAGGAATGTCACAGTCAATGTTCTCAATGGTGCTGACAAGAGTGTTGTCTGCCATGATAAAACACATGTGCAGCCACATTGTTTTCCCCCAGTTTGAGGATTTGGCCAAAGTGAAGGCCAAGTTTTATGCAATGGGACATACCCCTAACATAATTGGGGCGATTGAGGAAACACATATTGCATTTGTCCCCCCAGCCAGAATGAACAGGTTTTCAGGAATCGTAAAACTTTCCACTCTATGAATGTTCAGATGGTGTGCTTGGTGGAGCAGTACATCTCCCACATAAATGCTAAGTATCCAGGGTCGGAGCATGATGCCTTTGTCCTGAGGAATAGCAGCATCCCAAATGTGATGGGCCAACTACAGAGGCACAGAGTGTGGCTAATAGGTGAGCCCTAGTTCCCACCCAGTATATGTTGGTGTATGGGTATGGTCTGGGCCATATAGGATAGTGTGTGGTTAAATATTGTCCCTCAATATTTGCAGGTGAGTCAGGTTACCCAAACCTATCATGGCCGCTGACCCATGAGAGGAATGCCAGGACAAGGGCAGAAGAACGTTATAACGAGGTACAAGGGTGAACCAGAAGGATCATAGAAAGGACTTTTGGCCTCCTAAAGGCCAGGTTCCGGTGCCTCCATCTAACAGGTGGATCCCTGTGCTACTCACCAAAGAAGGTCTGCCAGGTAGTGATGGCATGCTGCATGTTGCATAACCAGGCCCTCAGACGCCATATGCCTTTCCTGCAGGAGGAGGAGGCTGGAGAGGCCTGTGTGACAGCAGTAGACCTTGTGGACAGTGAGGATGAGGTGGCAGAGGATGAGGAGGAGGACAACAGAACAAATGTGATCAGACAATACTTCCAATGACACACAGGTAAGTCACATTTCAATGACATTTGTTTTAAATTGTGTGGCAATGGCATGCTGATATTTTCAACTTCAAGGCCCACTTACTGTTCCCTCTGGAAATTCATTTTGCAGATGTTGGTGACCTGACATATACTCCTAGTGTGATCACTACAGCCAGCTACAGGTCACTAATCTATGCTAATTCTCTGTACAGTTGATTTGCAATGTTTTTACCCGTTACAATGAATACATATTTGATATACATAACATACTCCAAAATGTTTTTTTTTTAAAGGGTGTTTATTGAAGTGCTAATATATGGAGGAGCAAGTGCAATGGGATGGGGTGATGATGGAGGAAAGTCCAGGGTATTGTTCAGGTCTGTTTGTAACACAGCTGCATTGTCGATGGGGACATGGGAAGGGGAGAGATGGCAGTTCAAGGTGGACAGGGTCACAGAGTGGGACACAAGGGTGACAATCAGGAGAGTCTCATTTCCTGGCAGGGTCTTGGCAAGTGTCTCTGGCTTCAGTTTGGATCGCAGGGAACGTTTGTGGGGTGGTTCACCTTCTGCAGGGGGAGGGGTGCTGGTGGCCTGCGAGTCATGTGGCGTGGCCTCCTGTCCACTAGCAGCAGCGGAAGTGGAAGGCTGTTCAGATGTCTGGCTAGTGGCAGTGGACCGCTGGTGTGAGACTGCCTCCCTCATAATGTTGGCCACGTCTGCCAGCACCTCTGCAATGGAGATCAGGGTGCTGTTAATGGCCTGCAAGTCCTCCCTGATCCCCTGGTACTGTCCCTCCTGCAGCCACCTGTTCTCCTGCACTTTGCCAGGATCTGGCCCATCATGTCCTAGAAATGTTGATAAGCTCCCAGGATCTCTGCGAGAGCCTCCTGGAGAGTCGGTTCCCTGGGCCTGTCAACCCCTGGTGCAGAGAAGTCCTCCCAGTGTCCCTGTTGGCCTGTGCCTCTGTCCCCTGAACTGTGTGCCCACTACCACTGACCCCAGGTCCCTGATTGTCTTGTGGGTGAGTTGTGCCCTGGGGTCTCTGTAGAGGTGGACACACTCCTGATTGACATGTCCTGGGGACAGAGGTGTGGGCACGCTGGGTGGGTGCTGTAGTGGTGTTTCCTGCTGGGGAGGCTCTGGGGTGGTGTGTGACTGGGCCTGGGTAACTGGCTGTCCAGTGGTCCCTGATGGGCCAGGTAGGTCATCCCGATCCGTCAGACCAGAGATGCTGTCATCACTATGGGACTGGATATTGCTGGCACCTTCTCTCCGCTGACATTGGCTTGGGTACGTGGGGGATGTAAACGATGCGTTATGGTTTCTGTGTCTGACATATTGTACATCCGTGGCGTCCCCTCTTTGGTTGGATTTTCCCTGGCAGCTTTCACTTGTGTATGTTAGTGTATGGTGGGATTGGTATTTCTCTATGGTGTGACTGCTTTAGTAATGAGTGTCCGTGCAGGGCTGTGAGGGGTGTCCATGCATTGGTAAAGCATGCAGGGCTTGGCATTGGGATGAGTGAGATGTGATGGTGGAGTGTGTGGGAAGTGGTGGAGTGATGGGAGTGAGGGTGAAGGTGTGGGTATGTGATATCATGCAGGTAGGGGGTCGTAGTAGTAGAGAGTTGACTTACCAGAGTCCAGTCCTCCTATGTATCTGGCCAGGCCTTCAGGATGCAGGATTGCCAAGACTTGCTCCTCCCATACTGTGAGTTGTGGGGGAGAAGGTGGGGGTCCACTGCCAGTCCTCTGGATCGCGAGCTGGTGTCTTGCTACAATGCAACATACCTTCCCGCGTAGGTCATTCCACCTCTTCCTGATGTTCTTGGGTGCTGCCCCACAGCATTGACCCTGTCCACGATTCTCCGCCATAGCTCCATCTTCCTAGCTATAGATACCTGCTGCACCTGTGCTCCAAACAGCTGTGGCTCTACCCTGACAATTTCCTCCACCATGACCCTTAGCTCCTCCTCTGTGAAACGGGGGTGTCTTTGTGATGCCATAGGTGTTCTGTGAGGTGTGTTGGTGAGGATGTGGTGGGTAATGTGTTGGGGTGTGTGATGTGTAGTGCGTGAGTGGTGTATAGGTGTGAATAGTGTGTGGCTCTAGTTGTGTCAGTGGTCTTGGTGTCAATCTCCTGCCAGTAATTATTGTTTGTAAAGGGTTGGGGGTAATGTGGGTGTGTGTTTTATAGTGGTGTGGGTGTGGTGTGTGTATGGGTGGCAGGTGGGTGTTGTTTGAATTGTCCAAAGTGGAGTTGTTTTGTATATGGGTGTCCATTGTGAGCGCTGCGGTATGTACTGCCAATGGTTTACCGCCGTTGAATGTCCGCCATGGTGATTCGTGAGACATAGGCCCTCATTAAAACCTTGGCGGGTGGCAACCGCCGCCCGCAAAGGTTGAACCGCCAGGCGGCCGCCAATGCATCCGCACTTCCGCGGGGTCCATTATGAGATCCCCGCTGGGCTGGCTGGCGGAAACCTGGTTTCTGCCCGCCGGCCCAGCGGGGATCTCTGCCGCAAAACGGGAGCCGGATGGAGCCGGCGGTGTTGCGGCTGTGCGACGGGTGCAGTTGCTATGCAAACAGTGAAAAGCTCCATGGGGCCGTGGCAGGTGACATGGGCTGTGCAGGAGCCGCCAGGGGCCCCACGACTCCCCTTTCCGCCAGCCTTTTCATGGTGGTTCTTACCGCAATGAAAAGGCTGGCGGGAGGGGGACTTGTCATCCCTTGGGCAGCGCTGCCCTGGGGGATTTAAACCGTCGGGACCAATGTGGCGGGAAACAGCCGGTCCCGGCGGTGCGACTGCGGCGCTTCCGCCGTGGTGGTAATTCCCCTGGAAGCACCGCCAGTCTGTTGGCGATGCTTCCTCCAAAACAGCGGGTTGTAATGACCCCTATAATGTGGTGGGCGTAGTTCTGTTGGCGTTACCGTGTGGGTTTTGATACCACCAGTTTATCACTGACCTTTGGTGTGGCAGATTTGTGTATGTGCCTGAATACTGATGGATTGGTGTGTGTGTCATAATATGGAGAACAGATATCCGCCACAGCAGTGGTAAGTTGGCGTCTGTCAGCGTGGCGGTAAGTGGGATTTACCGCCAATGTCATAATGAGGGCCATAGTATTTATACATATATCAGGATTTATTTGTTACATTCTGACAAATAGTAACATCTGAGTAACTGTACAGAGCTATGATCACATGTCCTCGCACAGCACAGCTTATCTTGCACATATGCACAATATGTGACCCAAACTGGAGGACAGTACGCACAGTTGTACAGCAATAAAGGGGATGGAGTATATGACACAGATTTGGAAACAGCAGCATACAGCACATGCTCAAAATGGCAGGCGTCTGACCTTCTGTACTGGACAGATGGAAGCGACCTAAGTCCCTTGGTAGAAGTCATCATGGCAGTAGGCAGACACAACAGTGGTGTAACTTGCCATTGGAATACATTGCCACCTTTGGCAGTGTAGGGACAATGGCAATGTACACCAGTGGTGATGACAATGTACGTGGCGGCCATGACCGCCATCTTCTGCAGTTTTTCTCACTTGAATCCTGATACTGCTGCCAGCAAGACCTCTACTACCTGAGCTGCTGTGTACTGCCTCTGGAAGCTACCATGCCACGTCCTGCAGGTGATAGGGCCCCAGCCTTCACCCCCAAAGAGCTAGACAAGCTAGTGGAAGAGGTTCTAATCCAGTAAGAACAGCTATATAAAGCACCAGAGGAGCAGGTGAGTCCAGTGTCATAGAAATGTGTGATAGGTGTTGCTTGATACGATGTAACGCTGGTGTGAACTTGTCAAGGTGTTGATGCATGCTGATGCTATATTGTGGAGGCATGTGGGCTGAGAGGACAGTTATGTGTGCCATCTTGTCGTGACTGATGTGTACTGTCCACTCCTATTGGTATGGTGCATGTGGACATGACTTTCTCCTGTAGGTCAACACCCATCAGAAGAAGGGGATTTGGGGTACCATCTCCAAGCAAGTGCAGACGCTGGGGGTCCATAGCTGGTGGAGCACCCATTGTAGAAAGCAGTGGGAGGACCTGAGATGCTGGGCACGGAAGACTGATCAGGCCCTGCTGGGAATTTTCTCCCAATGAGGGAGGGGTGCCTGTTGGACCCCGATGCCCCTAATGGCCCTCATTTTGGTGGTGGCCTACCCTGAGGGGGATGGGCATTTGAGGGCATCACATCAGCCACAAGGGGGTAAGTACTGAATGAATCCATGTAGTTTCTTTGCTAGTTTGATGTATGCTGTCTCAGTATAGCTGCAGTGACAAGGTAGTAGGTGCTATAGGTATGTTGACTAATGGAAATAAATAGTAGTCCAGTTGCCATTAAAAAAAATGTTCTTGCCTTTGGGTTGTGCATGGTAGTGTGTAGATCATCTGTGTCCAGCAATTTGTATGACTACATGTGGAGATGCACATGTGACTGAGCCAAATGTGTCACTCTACCCAGCCATATATATGTCAGTATGGTGGAGTATCATCCTTTCCATCTAGTGTTACCAGATCCAATAATCCTATTGCTGTTTCATGTACATCCAGTGTCCAGAAAAGGTTGTATGCTTCATGTAAGGCAGGCATCCCATGCAGGCAACTGGTATGGCCTATATAGTACTGTCCATATGTGATTTGCGGAGGTGTCCCCATAGTCAACTCACCATCATGCAACGGGGTATATGTGGAGTTTGTAACAGATGGACACCCAACAATGGGGGACTCATGTTGTGTTTTAGCCCTCTAAATTTCTTGCTATTACAATGACATGTGGACATATAAATGGTGTGCAAAGTTCTTTGTTGTGGACAAGGTAAGTGGCTAGACAATATTACCCTTGTACCATGTGCTTTGTCCATGCTAGATGTCCCAATTCCATATATGGCATTGCCTGCCTACATTGTGTCTCAACGATACTTGGTGGCTAATACTGCATAGTGGGCTAATCATTGCTATACTTTCTTTAGGCGATGTGCCCTGTTTGGACAGGTTTTGGTCTTGGCTCATCTTTATTGAGCCACATATATACGTTTAGATGTACTTCCATGTCACTGACACATGTTGTTGTAGTGGGATATGTAGTCAGTTACATAGCAGTCATGTAGGTGCATGTGTCAATCATGTGTACATAGCTTTTCAGTGGGGTAAGTGTTGTGTCAGTGCTTTTCTTGAGGGTAGCACATGTCAGGTCAGCTGTAAGTAAAGTATGTGCACACATATTGTGATGTAGTGGCTCAGATTCAGCATGTCAGGTGAAATGGCAAGAAGCCTTGTAAGATTTGGTGGAAACTTTGGTGGAGATGGTTGGTAGTTGTAACTATGCTCTCTGTGATTGTGGATGTATCATGGGTGCTAGGTAGCCCACAGTTCTAGTACATGGAGTCATGGTGTATTTGGCAATGTCTGTGAAAGTTGACTGCAGTAAATCCTATCAGATGTGGTACATGTATTGACATTGTGTTCTCCAGGCATGGAATATCTACTTGTGATGGGGACTGTAATGGACTGCCACATGTTGTGTATACATCAGTGTATGTAGCCATTGTGTCAGGTATGTGCACAAGGATCAGCCAGGCATGTGATTTGAAGGCTAGGTGCTGTCTTGTATGGTATGAGGAATGACTTTCCTTGCATGGAACATCAAGTTTGATGACGGACTAGGCTGATGTGTAGTCTGAGTAGGCATGCTGTGGAATTGTCTGTCAACTGCATTACATTTGACTGATAATTTGAAGGACAGTGATGTGCTGTAAGTTGATAAAATATGTGCTTTGGCTAGACCATGATGAGCATGCTGCCTTTCAGTTACAGGTGATTTGGTGGAATGGTACAGTGGTGTTCAAATACTTGGCTTATGATTTTTGTGGTCAATTGACAAATGGGGTAGTTTGATTTATCATATTTGGACATGATGTGGGTCTCAGGGTTGTAAATTGCAACTTCCCTGTCAGGAGAGTTATACTAAAAGTTGTACATGTTGTAATATGTGTATGTGAAGGATGTGATGACCCTCTCTCTCCCTCCCTCTCTCTCTCTGTGCATCTGCATCAGTATGTGAAGGAGAAAGGGCACAGGTGAATGGGGATGCTGCCGGCCATGGGACCAAGAGTGTTGAGACCACCGACAGTGAGGGACACAGTGGCCCAGAGGGTGAAGGACGTGCAACGGGGGGGAGGATCAACATCATCATCATCTGAATCCTACTCTGATGACCAATCCCTGGCGGTGGCGGACCCATCTGGGTCCAGCCCAGCCCCATCTCTGTCTGCCATCCCCTTTCTACCACCGCCCACTTGTAGCTCCCCACCCAGTGTCCGTGCCCACTCACCCAGAAGGGTGGGTGTCTCCTTTTCCACAGGCATCTCTGCCCCTGTCAGTCCTGCTGCACTTAGTGAGGAGGCTATTGACCTCCTAAGGTCAATCTCTGTAGGTCAGTCGACCATCATGAGTGCCATCCAGGGACTTGCAACTCAAGTGCAACAAAGTAATGCATTCCTGGAGGGCATTCACAGTGCACAGGCTGGACTACAGAGATCCTTTCAGGCTTTGGCCTCCACACTGATGGCAGCCAGTCACCCTTTGTCTTCTGTCCCCTTCCACCTTCCGCTTCCCAGTCCCAAATCCCTTTTCCCCAAACCACCCAAAGCATACAGACAGACAAGCATGCATTCACCTCAACATTCAAGGGTAGCTCAGACAAACGCAAGCACCATAGGACACACTGGCATACACACAAGAAACACCCACCTGCAGACACTTCAATAGTCACTACCTGCCCTGATATCATCAACACCCTCAGCATCACAGACACAACACCAGACACACCTACAGGCAACACACCAACATCCACAGATCCAGCCACTACACCTATCTTACCCACAGACATCACAAGAGCAGACCCTCAGACATCCACTTCAGTCACCACATCTGCAGACACCACAACCACACACATGACTACATGTAGCACATCCACCATGCCCGCAGTCACCACCCAAAGCAGACAGTCACCCATCCACCATGGCATGTCCCAGCACCTCCACCCCCTTCTCCCAAGACACATAAACACCCACACTCACCCACCCAACAGACACCCACAGGCATACCTTGTACACACACGCACCCACAACATCCACCACTGCACCTCTTACAACCACTCCCTCTCCCTCTACACCCAAACCCTTTTGTCATGACCGTCCCTGTATGTCAAAGAAAGCTTTCCTCTTGGAGTTATCCCTTTTCCCTACTCCTCTCCCACCCTGTGATACCCCTAAATAGTCTGTGTACCTCCCCAAGTAAGGCCCTTCCACCTCTCAGACCTCTCCTGCCCCACTGCTAGTACCAATGCCCCTCCCCATGCCAAGAAGTCAACCACTCCCAAAAGTACCCAGGCCTCTCTAAAGCCTCAACCTGATGCCCCCTACTAAACCTAAACCCAAAGGTCCCCCTCCTAATCCTAAGCCCAAACCCCTCCCTCCTGCCCCCCAAATCCTGAGGTGCCTGTCTGTCCCCTTGATGCCCCTACCTGTGGAGGTTACAGGGCAGTCAGGAGTCAAGTTGGGGGGCACAAACGTGCTTTGAGTGAATGTTGCACACACTATTGTTGTACTGGCATATGGCCTCAGACAGATATCTTTTTTATAACATTTTAATATATATTAAGGACAGACCTGTTTCTAACTCATATCTGTGTCCTGCATTTCTTAACTTAAGGCAGTTTTGGTATTGGCTGACATTGTGTGTTCATTTGTTTGTCAGGGGTGGTTGTGCTACCTATCATGTTTGGGCAGCATATGTGGTTTTGTGTTTTGCCTTTGTCTACCAGTGATGGGTATGTTGTGTGATGGATATGTGTATGTGGTGGACATGTTGTAGTGCTAGTATTGTGTGGTGTTTGTGTTGACATGTGTTTGTTGAAGTTGAAGTGTACCTTTGTGTGCTTGGACTTTGTGTGTGAGTGTGTGTGGAGAATGGTAAGTCAGGTATGTTGTGTAGTGTGCCTGCGGGGTATGACGTGTGCGGCCTTTTTTAGATGTGTGGTTGTATGTGTTCATTCCCTGGTGGCTGTACTGGGTGTTGTATGTATGATTTGTCAAGGGGTATTGACTATTGTGTGTCCTTGACAATGTTTTGATAATGTGGCAATTGTGGTGCAGTTGTGTTGTTTGGTGGTGTTGTTGTGTGTGACTGTGCCGGAGCTGTATATTTGAGGGCTGGTGTGTGTTTTAGATATGTGTGTGTGATGGCTGTAGTGTGTGTACCATGTATGTGCAGGTGCGCATGTGACTATGTGTGAGTGTGCATGTCAGTATTGGGCTACTTGTGAGTGTTGCCCTTGCCACCCGCTACCGATTGTGATGTTGTGTGTGCATAGGTATTTTGACAACAGTGACAGTAAGTGTGTGTACTCACGGTTGCTGTCGTCGTCACAGATTCCAGAGTCGTTGGGTGAACAGGAGCACTGGGCAGGAGCAGCGGGAGGACTTGTAGTTCTGGTTCCATGGTGGTTCCAGACGAGTATGGCTTCCTGAAGGTCAGTGTCTCCTTTTATACAGTTGGTTTCTGGCAGGGTTTCCGTGGTGGTGCGACTGCGGTGGAAACCTTGGCGGTGTTCAATTATGGTCTCCGCCGGCCTGCAGGGGGCTACCATCGTCTGTGGCGGAATGAATGCTGTGGCGAAGCCGGCGGTTGTTTGGCTGTATTCTGTTGGCAGTACTGCCAGGGTCATAATTTGGTGGTCTTCTCTCCCACCCAGTTGGCGGTTCGACCACCACCGCCGACATGGCGGTCCTGCAACCGCCCAACTCATAATGACCCAAATATGTTCCACATATTTGAGCTGTCCTCCTGTGACCACCACAACTTGCTGTCTGTTGAATTCACTGATTTGTGAGATTAGTTAGCCAAATTACAGTCCTACAGTATTACTGATGGGCTTTTGGAGATCTTCTGGTGGACTCCTCAAACATCATTTTTCTTTTAGCTGGCTAATGTTACTTTCCACTCCACTATAGGAGGAACTCTGGATCTTCCAACACTGTCCCATATGGTTCCGTTATAGCACATTCCCTGCAGAAGGACAATTGTGAAAAAATCAATAAGAAGACAGAAGAGAGACACTCACACTCGGGTTTGCTCACTGGACAGACAAACCTGTTCTGTTCAGTCCTACACAGACATATAACAAGCAAACTATTCTGTAGCTGGGAAGGTACTATAAAGAGCATTCAGTAAAGTGATGAGTAGCTTGGCATTCCGAAGACATATGCTTGGTCAAGACATATGTAGCCGCGAACGCGACCAAAAGAAATGCTATCAAAAATTCCCTTTCTTCTCCAAAATTTCTGTTTCTCCTTCTTGATAGACAAACATACCTACATAAAAAAGCATGCATTTGGTTTTGCTAGAGCTGCAGCAACCTCTCCCCTAAGGCTCATGTACATGTGGAGCTGTCTGTTTTCATGAATGCTGTAACATCATGATTCCTAAGTGTGCCTTTTAGATCCATGTACAGGGGGATAATCTGCTCTCCCAGGGCTAAATAATCACTGTCCCAGGGTGGACTCCATATAACCCATGTACGTGTGTTTTCTCCTAAATTTGCAGCATCACTACTTTTATGAATGGTGTATTTTTTCTCCTATACCCATAGATACATGTACATGTGAGATCTTCTGATTTCCTAGAGCTGTAGCATTATGACCTCTCAGTGATGCTTTTTGTTTCCTTGGATTGCAGTCTCATCACTCCTGGGGAAGCCCCTTACACCATGTAGGTGTAGAGCATTTTGATTTCCTTGTGCTGCTCCATCACTGTTCTTCGATAAAGCCCTCTGACTAATACACATGTAGCGTCTTCATTTTCCTTGTGCTACACCACTCCTGAGTGAACCACTTAAACCCAACTGTAAACTAAAACTAAACCCCCACAGCCCCATTTAGCCACCAGCAAACAAATGTAATATATAAAATCTCCCTTTTATCCTAATAGACAAAGAGCCACCTGACACATTCCAACAGCTCCAGCTGAAAACCAGAAAATAAAGACTGCTGCTGCCAGCAAGAACACATATGTAAGTATAAAATAGAAAATGAGTACCATAACTTTGTATGTCAAAAATAAATGTAATATAGATTTTGTAACATTTAATGATTCATATTATTACACTTTATTCAGACATGTTGACAGAAAGTGTGAGATGCATTACATCGCCAAAAGGAAAACAATTTCTCTTACACATGGCTACAGTACAAGCATGAAACTATCAATTGAAAATGTACTAATTATTACTCTAATGCTTGCTGTGGGAAAGCAACTATAAAAGATTAAGGTGGTCATTATGACATTGGCGGTGAGTGATAAAGTAGCAGAAATACCGCCAACAGGCTGGCAGTAATTACCACCAAATTATGACCAGGGCAGTGAGAACTCCCATAGACAGCCAATGTACCACACCATCCACCAGGGCATTAACACCACTCACCATGGCGGTAGCCAACAAAAGCCAGGCGGAAGACAAGGTACTGCCCACCATATCATGACCTTGCAATCCACCACGATTTCCGGGGTGGAACCAATGCCATTGAAAGCCTGGCGGAAACACTGCACAGAAGAGCAAAGACTCACCATCAGAGACACAGAGAAGAACCATGGAACCCAAACTGCAAGCCTTCCCGATGCTTTTCTATACCATGCTCCACCTGGAACACCAAGGCCGATGAAGAGGATGACGGTGAGTACAGCCGCCAGCACACAAGGGAGGGAGGAAAAGGAGAGTGACACACACACGCACAGCACACACCACACACACTATACACACAACCAGCTGCATACACAAACCAATGGCTCACGACACACGGCATCGTAAAACAAGGACTAGATTTTGGAAGTACTAAAAATGTATTAGCAAGACAACTGCCACCCCATGAACCAGATATGTACAATTGTCCACAAAGGGCCAATGTCCAGTCCAAAGTACTAAGGGTTCACATGGCCACAGGGCACAGTCCAAGGCCCAACTCGTTTCCTGATGAAATCGTCACAGAACTGTGCAGGGGCATCATTATTGAAGTGGACAGGCACTTCAGGGGAAAGGGGGGTGGGGGCACCTCAGCCAAAGAAAGGAACATGCCCATTGGTTCTGGAGGGGGCTCCGTGTCCATTTCCCTTTGCTGGGAGTGCAAGGTCACAGTCTCTCAGGTGAGGAACTTGCCCACTGGTTCTGGAGGGGGCTCCATGCCCATTTCCCTTTCCTGGGGAGTGCAAGGTCACAGTCTCCCAGGTGGGGAATTTGCCCAATGCTCCTCAAGGGGTCTCCATGCCCATTTTCCTTTGCTGGGGAGTGCAAGGTCGCAGTCTCTCAGGTGGGGAACTCACCCACTGCTTCTGGAGGGGGCTTCTTGCCCAGCAGTCCCTGGAGGGTGGCCTACATGTCCACTGCTGGAGGAGAGGGCTGCACCGTCTCAGCTGGAGGTGAGGGCTCTTTGACCACTGATGGTGGTGGTGATACCCTGCCACCCTCTGCTGGAGATGAGGGCTGCTGTGTCTCAGCTGTGGAAGGTGCCTCCTGGGCAGCCACTGCATGAGGTGAGGGCTGCTGTGTCTCAGCTGTGGAAGGGGCCTCCTGGGCAGCATCTGCTGGAGGTGAGGGCTGCTGTGTCTCAGCTGAGGAATTTGCCTCCTGGGCAGCCTCCATTGGAGGCAAGGGCTGCTGTGTGGCAGCTGGAGGTGAGGGCTTCTTCACTTTCATGGCAGGAGGTGAGGGCTTCTTCCATGTCCTGGCTGTTGGAGTGTGATCCTTCCCCTTCCTGGCTGTTGGTGTGGGATCCTTCCCCTTCCTGGCTTGTGGAGTGGGCTCCTAACCCTTCCTGGCTGGTGGAGTGGGATCCTTAACCTTCCTTGCTGGTGGAGTGGGATCCTTCACTGTCCTGCCTCCACGACTAGGAGGTGCCTCCACTGTCCCCGTAGACTGTTTGGCTGAGGTGTTGGGCTGGGTCATTGGGACCCTGCTCTTATGGGCAGGAAGAGGGGAGGGAGGGAGAGGAAAGAGGTCTAGTTGGGCATGGAAAAGCTTCTTAGGGACGGTGGGGTGGGATGAGGGAGAAGGGATGGGAGTGGAGGTTGAGGGAGTGGTTGTTGGAGGAGAATGTCTGCTGGACGTGGATCCAGGTGCATGGACAGTGTGCTGATGTGAGGTGGATGGCTGTTGGGTGTCTGAGTGCCTGAGTTTGTGTCCTTTAGGAGGGGAGACAGACAGGGTGGGAGAGAACACAGGCGATGTGTGGATGGATGTTGTGGAGCTGTCTGCAAGTGATGTCTGTGTTCTGCTTGATGTGGTGATGCTTGTGGTAGATGTTGAAGCAGTGCATGCAGGTGTGAGTGTGGATGTGACTGTGAGGGAGATGGAGGAGGAGGAGGGGGATACAGTGGAGGCAGTGGATGTGGTTGTGTTTGCAACTGTCTGGTGTTTGCTTGAGTCCTTGTGGGCTGAAGTGTGGTCCCTGTGTTTGACTGTGCCACTCTTGTGTGATGTCTAGTGTGCATACTCGTCTGTATGTGTGCATGGGGTGGGTTGGGGTTGAGGAAACTAGGACTGGGAAGTGGTAGTTAGAGGGGGCAGCCAATCCACAGTGGCTGGCCTCCAGGAATATATTGTATTGCTGCATCTGGGATGCCAGCCAAAAGATGGATCTCAGGCGGTCAATAGTCTCCTCACTCAGGGCAGCAGGGCTCACTGGGGCAGGGCCTGAGGTGCCTGGGGTGAAGGAGATGCCCACTATCCTGGGTGAGCGGGCATGGGCAACTCGCCGAGGGGCTACTGGGAGGGCGGTACTGTTACAGAGGGTGGCGGCTGTATCTTCAGCTGGGGTGGTCACAGAGGTGTCCGCCACCAACAGGGAGCTTCCATCGGAGGAGGTATCTGAGTCTGTGTTGTCACCTCCTGTCTCCGCCATGGTGCTCCCCTTGCCCTCCATCCCATTGGTTCCCTCAGTGTAGGTGGACTTTGCCTCCTGGGTCCTGCCTGATGCAGCTCCCTCTGTCGCCTGTGCCCCTGCTCCTCCGCCAGATGATACTAATGTGCACATGGGCGGGATGACAGAAGAAAAAAGGGGGGAGAGAGAGAAAAGGAACACTGGGTCAATTACAGGACCAACACCACAGTTGGCAGACACAGCACCGTCACACAGAGGGATCAGGATTGAACACTATGCATTGCACGGCCATTTATTTGGCTAGATGCCACAGCAAGATAAGGGCCAAACACTGCCAGCTTCATCCCTCCTGGGACCCACTAAGCCCTGACTGACATGGAATGCAAACAAGCTAAGTTACCTTCATTTACCATACACCCATTACCCTTGAGCTGGATCACGCTGCAATGTCTGGCCTGACATTAAGGGGCACCCACTAACTCACATGCAGCACCCGGATCCCATGCCACTACCAATTATTGTAGTAATGCCCACTGTACTCATCACCTTGTGGCTGCTGTGATGCCCTGAAGCACCCATCCAGCTCTGGGTAGGCCACTGCCACTATGCGGGCAATCAGAGGGGTCAGGTTCCAACGGGAACCCCTTCCTCGTTGGGAGGCCATCCCCAGCTGGGGCTCTGCGGTCTTCTGTGCCCAACAGCTCAAGTCCTCCCAACGTTTCCTGCAGTGGACACTCCACTTGCTGTAGACCCCCAGGGTCCACACGTCCCCCCAATGGCACGCCATAATCCCTTCTTCTGATCAGCGTTGACCTGCAGAGGAAACACAGAAAGGAGGACACCATTAAACACACAATCCAGCCTGTCACACATATGGCTCACCAATACCATTTCCATCACCATTGGCACACATCGTCCGGCGCCCCCATGTACACTACCACCAGACATCACCCCTGATGACACGATGCTTGCACACACATCCTCATGCATCCTTCCCACATGCACCGTGCCCATGGTGTACTCACCTGTTGGTCTGGAGGACCATACAGCAGTCCATACTGGGGTAGGACCCCATCGAGCAGTCGCTCCAACTCCTCGGAGGTGAAGGCAGGGGCCCTTTCCCCGGTCACACGGGCCATGGTAGTTTCCAGACACAGGTCACAGTAGCACACGCAGCGTAGGTGTAGACCTGTGGAAAGTCAGGAAACAAGTGAGGATTTGTACATAAAATGGCGGTCACATCCGTGGAGGTGTATACCGTCACCGCCGGCGCAGATCCCCATTGGCCACTGTACCCCAAAGAGCCCCATATTATCCAATGAGGAATTGCACGACGATGCAAGACTGCCTTCCACCACGATGCCTAACGTTGGCGGAGTTACCTCACTTCAACCTGTGCCAAGATACAGGACAGGCGGTTGCCATTTCATGGTGGTGGACAACGATCAGATAAACCATAACTACGTCATTGCCTAAAATAGCACATACATTGCCATTCCCGCTGATCCATCACATTGATACTGTATGTACACTGAGGTGGTGGTTCTATTGTTCAAATTGTGACAGCCTACTCACCCCTGTGTCCCTTAGATATTTACTGCTGCAGATGAATAGGAGGAGGAGACAAACCTCCATGTACAGACCCCTTGTGGACTTGGCTACACTCTAGGACAGGCCCATAATACTTACCTATAGACTGGACAACGGCCACAATCACAGAGCTGTGTGCCCAATTGGAACCTGACCTGATATCAGCTATCCATCATCCCACTGGGATCCCCCCTCTTGTGCAAGTGCTATCAGTGCTTTATTTTTTGGCAACTGGTTCTTTCCAAGTGACAGTGTGCTTGGCAGAAGCAATGTCACAGCCAATGTTCTCAGTCGTGCTGGCAAGGGTTCTGTCTGCCCTGGTGAAACACATGTGCAGCTACATTGTTTTCCCCCGCATGGAAGATTTGGCCACAGTTAAGGCAGGATTCTATGCAATGGGCCATATCCCCAATATTATTGGGGTGTCTGACTGTACACATATTGGGGGTCATTCCAACCCTGGCGGTCGGTGTTAAAGCGGCGGTCAAACCGCCAACAGACTGGCGGTAAAAAAAATGCAATTCCGACCCTGGCGGAAACTGCCAACAGAGACCGCCACTTTAACACACCGCCCGCCACAGCGGGACAAACAAACAGCGCGGCGGTCACCGCCAACAGACAGGCGGGAGACAATGTACCGCCCACCCTATCACAACACACCAATCCGCCACCTTTTCCAGGGCGGTAGCCCCGCCGATAAAAACACGGCGGAAACAGACATTTCAAACGGAAAACGCTCACCTCCATACATCCCACGAGGAATCTGGACAGCATGGAACCCGAACTACACATCCTACCAGCCATTGTCTTCCTGCTCCTCTACCAGGAGCACGAACGCCGGCACAGAAGACAACGGTGAGTACTGCACCTATGACACAGGGGAGGGGGAGGCAAAAAATTACGGGGACACACATAAGCGACACACCCACCCTCACCCTCAACCACTACAACACACACATCAATGCATAGCAACACATCACAGTTACACCCCCAAATCCCCCCGGAAGAATGCAAAGGCAAAAGGAAATGATTATAAATATAGAATTATATTGTAAGACTGAGTATAAAATATATCACACATCTATAACTTTATATACATAAATTGTCCACTCCGATATGTCCATCAGCCATTGTTCGTGGGCCACTGGGCCAAAACACGCGGTGCTTGCCTTGGCAGTCCTTGCCACAGTCCATGGACAACAGTCTTCACTGGACCCGGTTCTGTGGTGGCTGAGGTGCTGATTGAAGTCTTATGAGATGGACGGGGTGGGGGAGTTGTAGGAAAGAGGTCAAGTTTGGAAAGGAAAAGCAATTTGGAAAGAGAGGGACGGGTAGGTGTAGTGGGTATGGGAGTGGAGGAAGAGGATGTGGTTGTAGGAGTGTGAAGTCTGGTGTCTTTGGGTGCAGGTGCTTAGGCTGGAGGCTGTTGTGAGGTGGATGGCTGTTGGGTGGGTGGCTGCCTGCGTTTGTGTAGTTTGGAGGAGGGGGTGACAGACACACTTGGAGAGGACACAGGGGACGTGTAAATGGTAGTGGGGGTGGTGACTGCACGTGTGCGGAGTGTTCTGGTGGGTGTGCTGGTGAAGGACGTAGTGGCTGAAGATGTTGTGCATGCAAGTGTGAGTGGAGACGTCACAGGGAGGGAGGAGGGAGACGAGGAGGAGGGGGACACAGTGGAGACAGTAGCTGTTGGTATGTCTGCATGTGGATGTTTCTTGTGTGAATGCTTGTGTGATGTGTGGTGCTTATGTCTGGATGAGCTTCCCTTGGGTGTTGAGGTGTGTGCAGGCTGGTCTGATGGTGTGGCCGGGATAGGCAGAGGTACAGGGGATTGGGTCTGGGTGGAGGAAGTTGGAGGGGGGAGGCTAGAGACAGGGACAATTGCTGCCGTCAGTGCTGAGGCCAGAGCGTTGAACGATCGCTGATGGGCAGCCTGACCCGAATGAATGCCCTCCAGGTATGCATTACTCTGGTGCACCTCTCTTTGTACACCCTGGATGGCATTCAAAAGGGTAGACTGCCCAACAATGATGGTCCTTAGGAGGTCAATGACCTCCTCACTGAGGGCAGCAGGGGTGACAGGGGCAGGGCCTGAGGTGCCTGGGGCGAAGGAGATGCCCACATTCCTGGGTGAGCGGGCACGGGGCAAACGCTGAGGGGCTGCTGGGAGGGCGGTGCTGGTGCGCTGGGTGGCGGCTGTACCTGTTGTTGCGGGGGGCACGGATGTTGCCGCCACCACAAGGGAGCTCCCTTCAGAGGACGAGTCGCTGTCACTGACATCAGCACGAGTCCCCGCTGTGGAGCTCCCCTCGCCCTCCGTCTCACTGGTGAAATCCGAGTCAGTTGCATGGGCCGGCATGGCCATGTGAGATGCAGCTCCCTCGTGCTCCGATGCCACTTCTCCTCCGCCTGATGATGCTAATGCACACATGAACAGGAAGACCACAAAAAAGGGGGAGAGGAGAAATAAAGACATGTTGAGTGCATGGATTACCGCTACCGTTGGCGGACAAGACAGACACAGAAGCCCCCTGCACTATGCCGCGCACTTGGGGTCCACTACGCAATCCGTGGGACATGGCCTACAAGCCTATGGACGACAACTGCACACATAGATGACACAGGGCCATGGATACCTGTACTTGGCACCCTACTGAGGTGGGGGCGGGGGCACAGGGCCAGGCCTTACGGAGGGGCCTAGCCTACAGAAATCGCCCTGGCCTAGGGATACCCACAGCCCTCCTCCCCCACCCAGACACCTCCACTGTGCGCAAAGTCAGCAGAATGTATTTGTACTCACCCCCTTGTGTCTGCTGTGATGTCCTCACGCGCCCATCCAAATCGGGGTAGGCCACCGCCAAGATCCGGGACATCAGGGGGGTCAATTGACGACTGGCACCCCTCCTACGTTGGGAGACCATCCCCAGCAGAGCCTCCGCCGTCTTCCTGCTCCCTCGTCGGATGTCCTCCCACCTCTTCCGGCAGTGGGTGCCCCGTCTGTTGTGGACCCCCAGCGTCCGGACGTCCTTGGCGATGGCACGCCAAATCGCGACTTTCTGGTGGGCGCTGACCTATGTGACATGTACAGGGAGAGAAAAATTGTCATCACCTTCTGCATGCTCGATGTGAGTGGCCCCCCATCCCCACCCTTGCCA
This sequence comes from Pleurodeles waltl, assembly GCF_031143425.1. Lineage (NCBI taxonomy): Eukaryota > Metazoa > Chordata > Amphibia > Caudata > Salamandridae > Pleurodeles > Pleurodeles waltl. The sequence goes on along the minus strand of NC_090442.1, from coordinate 935,666,168 downwards.
TGTGGCACATGCTCTCATCTGTCGTTTGATGCATGCCTCAATCGCTCCCCTCCCCACCATCTTTCATCCACCCGACTCAACCCAGGCATTGCCCACTAAGCATGGTCCCAGTGTACTTACCTGTTGGTCTGGAGGACCGTAGAGTAGTGCATACTGGGGGAGGACCCCATCCACAAGTTTCTCCAACTCCCCCGCAGTGAAGGCAGGGGCCCTTTCCCCAGTCGCATGAGCCATTGTCTCTTCCAGACCGAGGTCACAGCAGCACTTGCAGTGCAGGTCCTCTCCTGTTGAAGATCAGGTATCGAGTGATTAAGCAGATAGAAAATGCCGCGGCGCACATCGTCATTGGCTCCTGAAACCCATAGAGTTCTATGTTAACCAATGCGGCTTAGCGCCGCGGTCTTCGACCGCCTACCGCCGCGGTGTGCCACGCCAGCGCATTGACCTCACATCCCACTGTCGCACTTCACAGGTCAGGCAGCCGCCATTTCAAGGGCCCACATGGCCTAAATACCAACTGCGTCATCCATACCTAGGCCATGCACCAACACTCATACAAGCTATTCAATGCATTGGGAATCGTGCTATGTGTCAAATCAAATCATTCAAATCATTAGCATTTATAAAGCGCGCTACTCACCCGTGCGGGTCTCAAGGCGCTAGGGACAAAGGGGGTGGTTATCGCTGCTCGAACAGCCAGGTCTTTAGGAGTCTCCGGAAAGCGGAGTGGTCCTGGGTGGTCCTGAGGCTGGTGGGGAGGGAGTTCCAGGTCTTGGCCGCCAGGAAGGAGAAAGATCTCCCACCCGCCGTGGAGCGTCGGATGCGAGGGACGGCGGCGAGTGCGAGGCCAGAGGAGCGGAGGGGTGGGGACGTAGAAGTTGAGCCGTCTGTTGAGGTATTCCGGTCCCTTGTCGTGGAGGGCTTTGTGTGCGTGGGTGAGAAGTCGGAGGTGATCCTTTTGCTGACTGGGAGCCAATGCAGGTGTCTCAGGTGTGCGGAGATGTGGCTGTTGTGGGGTACGTTGAGGATGAGGCGGGCTGAGGCGGGCTGAGGCGTTTTGAATGCGTTGCAGGCGATTTTGGAGTTTGGCGGTGGTCCCAGCATAGAGGGTGTTGCCGTAGTCCAGGCGGCTCGTGACGAGGGCGTGGGTCACGGTTTTTCTGGTGTCGGCGGGGATCCAGCGGAAGATCTTGCGGAGCATGCGGAGGGTGAGGAAGCAGGCGGAGGACACGGCGTTGACTTGCTTGGTCATGGTGAGAAGGGGGTCCAAGATGAAGCCGAGGTTGCGGGCGTGGTCTGCGGGGGTCGGTGCGGTGCCGAGGGCCACCAGGAGTCGTCCCAGGCGGACAGGGTGTTGCCGAGGATGAGGACTTCAGTTTTTTCAGAGTTCAGCTTTAGGCGGCTGAGCCTCATCCAATCTGCGACGTCCTTCATACCCTCTTGTAGGTTGGTCTTGGCGCTGGCGGGGTCCTTGGTGAGGGAGAGTATAAGTTGGGTGTCGTCGGCGTAGGAGGTGATGATGATGTCGTGCTTGCGTACGATGTTAGCGAGGGGGCTCATGTAGACATTGAAGAGTGTCGGGCTGAGTGATGAGCCTTGAGGTACGCCGCAGATGATCTCAGTGGGTTCTGAGCCAAACGGAGGGAGGTAGACTCTTTGGGAGCGGTTTACGAGGAAGGAGGCGATCCAGTCCAGGGCCTGGTCTTGGATCCCGGTGGAGCGGAGGCGGGTGATTAGGGTGCGGTGACAGACGGTGTCAAAGGCAGCCGAGAGGTAGAGAAGAATGAGGGCGACTGTTTCACCGTTGTCCATCAGGGTTCTGATGTCGTCTGTGACTGAGATGAGGGCGGTTTCTGTGCTGTGGTTGGTTCGGAATCCGGTCTGTGAGGGGTCGAGCAGGTTGTTGTCTTCCAGGAAGGTGGTCAGCTGTTTGTTGACGGTCTTCTCTATTACTTTGGCTGGGAAAGGCAGAAGGGAGATGGGGCGGAAGTTTTTCAGGTCGCTCGGGTCAGCCGTAGGTTTCTTTAGTAGGGCGTTGACTTCGGCGTGTTTCCAGCATTCGGGGAAGGTAGCAGAAGAAAAAGAAGAGTTGATGACGGTCTGGAGGTGCGGGGCGATGATGTTGTCGGCTTTGTTAAAGATGAAGTGCGGGCAGGGGTCCGAAGGGGCGCCGGAGTGGATAGAGTTCATGATGGATTTGGTTTTTTCCGTGCTGATGTGGGTCCAGTTGTTGAGGGTGATGGTCGGGGATGTGGGTTCGGTGGTGTTAGGTTGGGTCTGGTGTCCGAAGCTGTCGTGGAGGTCGCTGATCTTGCGATGGAAGAAAGTGGCGAGGGATTCGCATAGATCCTGTGAGGGCGTGACGGCGTTGCCGTTGGCGCTGGGGTTGGAGAACTTCTTGACGATGCTGAAGAGTTCTCTGCTGTTGTGGCTGTTTTTGTCCAGTCTGTCGGTGAAAAAATTCCTTTTGGCAGTGCGGATCAGGTGGTGGTGTTTGCGGGTAGCGTTCTTGAGGGCGGTCATGTTGTCAGCGGTGCGGTCCTTGCGCCGTGTAAGCTGTGGTTACGTACCTGTGGGTTGCTTGACTCTGTGCTCGCTGTTGTCCTTCATAGGCACCGTCCGCTGGGACATGCGAGGAGATGGAGGAATCTTCCCGTGTACAGACAGCGGGTGGACCTGTCGACAATGGAGGAACGTAATGTCATACTGACATACAGGCTTGACCGAGCCACTATACAGGAACTGTGTGCCCAGCTGGAGCCAGACCTGATGTCACGCATCCGCCAACCCACAGGGATCCCCCCTCTAGTGCAGGTGCTGTCAGTACTCCATTTCTTAGCAAGTGGATCATTTCAAACAACAGTGGCCATATCATCAGGGATGTCACAGCCCATGTTTTCCAAGGTGTTGTCCAGAGTGTTGTCTGCCCTGCTCAAACACATGCGGAGTTACATCGTTTTCCCTGAGGTGGGGGATTTGCCTACAGTGAAGGGTGATTTCTATGTCCTTGGACATATCCCCAACATCATAGGTGCCATTGATGGGACACATGTTGCTTTGGTCCCCCCCAGCAGGAGTGAACAGGTGTACAGGAACCAGAAGAGTTATCATTCCATGAATATACAGATGGTGTGTTTGGCTGACCAGTACATCTCCCATGTTAATGCCAAGTTCCCTGGGTCAGTGCATGACGCCTACATCCTGCGGAATAGCAGCATCCCGTATGTGATGGGTCAACTCCAGAGGCACCGGGTGTGGCTATTAGGGGACTCTGGTTACCCCAACCTGTCCTGGCTACTGACCCCAGTGAGGAATCCCAGAACAAGGGCAAAGGGATGGTACAATGAGGCCCATGGGCGGACTAGGAGGGTGATCGAGCGAACCTTTGGCCTCCTGAAGGCCAGGTTCAGGTGCCTCCATATGACAGGTGGATCCCTAATGTACTCATCAAAGAAGGTGTGCCAGATCATCGTGGCCTGCTGTATGCTTCACAACCTGGCTTTGCGCCGCCAGGTGCCTTTTCTGCAGGAGGATGGTCCAGATGGTGGTGTTGTAGCAGCTGTGGAGCCTGTGGAGAGTGAATAGGAGGAAGCCAAAGAGGACGACATAGAGAACAGGAGCACAGTAATACAGCAGTATTTTCAGTGACACACAGGTAAGAGTAGACACCGGCATATTACATTTACTTAATGACTCATACCTCTCTACTGTCTGACTTTTTCCCCCAGTGTATGGTAACTGTGTTGTGACTTTCCATTCCGTTTTCAGAGCTGTGGGCCCCACTGCGTGACATCTGCTTTGTTTCCCCATGGACTACAGTTGTGTGACAGCGGTTTGTTACCATCACAATGTGAATGAACATTTTGGCACAGTCATGTCTAATACATTTGTTCTAAATCACAGCCAGACTGCAGATTGTTTTGTGCAATAAGTGTTTTTATTCAAGTGCTCTAAATCGGATGGGTGGTTGCAAATCGGTGAGGGGTGATGGTGGAGGATTGTCCATGGCAGAGTCCAGACTATCAGTTTCACAGGTGCATTGTCCAAATGCCTGTGGGAAGTGGAGCAGGGGCAGTTTAAGGTTGGACAGGGTGACAATGTGGGACAGCGGGTTGACAATCAGGGCGGTATCCTTTGCTGGCGGGGGTCTTGACATCTTACTCTGTCTTCTTCCTGGATCTCAGGGCCTGCTTGCGGTGTGGTTCTCATTCTGCTGGGGGTGGGGTTCTGGTGGCCTGTTGGTCTTGTGTCGGGGCTTCCTGTCCACTAGCGCCGGCGGAGGTGGTAGGCAGTTCTTGGTGCATGCTAGTGTCAGGGGCCCTTTGAGGTGCCACAGTGTTCCGCAATGTCGTGACTACCTCATTAAGGGCCACTACGATGGTACCCATGGCGGAACTGATGTTTCTTAGTTCCTCCCTGAACCCCATATACTGTTCCTCCTGCAGAAGCTGGATCTCCTGCAACCTAGCCAGGACCGTCGCCATCGTCTCCTGGGAGCGGTGGTATGCTCCCATGATGGAGGAGAGGGCCTCGTGGAGAGTGGGTTCCCTGGGCCTGTCCCCCCCTGTCACACAGCAGCCCTCCCAGTTCCCCTGTTTTCCTGGGCCTCTGTCCCCTGGACCATGTGCCCTCTACCACTGCCCCCAGGTCCCTGTTGTTGTTGGGGTGGTGGGTTAGCCTGGGTTCCCTGTAGTGCTGGACACACGGCTGATTGACGTGTCCTGGGGACAGAGGTATGGGCCCGCTGGGTGGGTGCTGTGCTGGTGTTCCCAGAGGGGGGAAGGTCTACTGTGGCCTGTGGCTGTGTGAGGGGAACCGACTGTTCCGAGGTCCCCGATGGACCGGGCTGGTCATCTAGATCCAGGGAGACAGAGCTGCTGTCCTCACTGTGGGCCTCTTCTGGGGGTGGAGGGGACATTTGTGGACCCTCCTGCGCGGTGATGTGGCGTTCGGGTCCTGCAGGGGTATAAAAGCATGGTTATTGCTTCTATGTGTGTCATAGCATGCAATGGGTGGGTGCCCGTGTACCACAGTGCTGGCATTCCTTTGTGGGGGCTGTTGTGACAGTGGTTGGGGGGGGGTTTGTATGTGTATGTGCAGTGGGCATGCTTAGGTGATGGGTGTCCATGCTTTGTGGACGCATGCAGGGCTAGGTGTTGGGATGGGTGGGTTGTGATGGTGAGACAGTTGCAAGGAGTAGGATGTGATGGCGGTGAGGGTGGGGGTATGAGTTGGCATGCAGGTGGAGTGGGGGGGAGAAGTAGTTAAGATTTGCCTTACCAGAGTCCATTCCTCCGCCTACTCCTGCGAGGCCCTCAGGATGCAGGATGTTCAAGACTTGCTCCTCCCATGTTGTAAATTCTGGGGGAGGAGGTGGCGGTCCACCGCCAGTCTTCTGCACCGCGATGTTGTGCCTGGATACCATGGAACGCACCTTCCCCCGTAGGTCGTTCCACCTCTTCCTGATGTCGTCCCGATTTCTTGGGTGCTGTCCCACAGTATTGACCGTGTCGACTATTCTTTGCCATAGCTCTATCTTCCTGGCAATGGTGGTGTGCTGCACCTGTGCCCCGAACAGCTGTGGCTCTACTCGTACAATTTCCTCCACCATGACCCTGAGTTCATCATCAGAGAACCTGAGGTGTCTTTGCGGTGTCATGGGGTGGTGTGAGTGATGTGTGGGGTGGATTGTGTGGTGCTAAGTGTGGTGATGTGTATTGTTGTGTTGTGTGAAGTGCGTGCAAATATTGCTGGGTGACAGTGAATTGGGCGTCTGGGTGCTCGGATGTCTTTTCTCGGTGCGTGTTCACGAATCTCTAGGAGTGGAGGTTTGTGGGTGATGTGGGTGTGTGTTTTATCTTTAATTGGGTGTGTGGGAGTGGTGTGTGTATGTGTCTCAGGTGTGTGTATTTTGAATTGTCCAATGTGGTTGTGTTTTGTAAGTGTGTGTGTATTTTGAGCGCGGCGGTGTGTACCGCCAATGGAATACCGCGGTTGAAAGACCGCCGCGTGGATTCGTGTGTCGTGATAGTGTGGACGTATTTCTGTTGGCGTGACGGTGGAGGTTTGGTCATCGCCAGTTTCCCGCTGCCCTTTGGTGTGGCGGACTTCTGTGGATGTCTGTATTTTGGCGGTTTGCCTGTTGTGGGTCAGAATGACCGTGGCGGTTTACCGCGGCCGCGGCGTTGTTATGGCGGTCTTCTGAACGGCGGTAAGTGCCTTTTACCGCCGAGGTTGGAATGACCCCCATTGCATTAGTCCCCCCACACCAGAATGAACAGGTGTTCAGGAATTGGAGGACTGTCCACTCACTGAATGTGCAAATGGTATGCCTGGCTGACCAGTACATCTCTCATGTCACTGCCAAGTATCCTGGATCAGTGCACAATGCCATTGTCCTGAGGAATAGCAGCATCCCAGATCTGATGGGCCAACTACAGAGGCACAGGGTGTGGTTAATAGGAGTCCCCACCCACTGTCTGGCAGTGTATGCCTTGAGGTGTTATCCCCATAGGATTGTGTAATGCTAAAGTTTGTCCCTCACTATTTGCCGGTGACTATTGCTACCCAAACCTTTCGTGGCTCCTGACCCCTGTGAGGAATGCCAGGACAGGGGCTGAGAACCTTCATAATGAGGCATGTGGGTGAACCAGAAGAATAATTGAAAGGACCTTCGGCCTCCTGAAGGCCAGGTTCAGGTGCCTCCATCTGACAGGTGGATCCTTGTGCTACTCATCGGGGAAAGTCTGCCAGATAGTAGAGGCATGCTGCATGTTGCACAACCTAGCACTCAGACGGCATGTGCCTTTTCTGCAGGAGGAGGAGACTGGAGATGCCCCTATGGCAGCAGTGGACCCTGAGGACAGTGAGGATGAGGAGGCAGAGGATGAGGATGTGGACAACAGAAAATCAGTTATACGTCAATACTTCTAATGATACACAAATAAGACACATTTTGAAGTCGGCAGTCTTCCGGCATGGATAACACATTCGGCTGAGCGCATCAAGAGCTGCAGGAGGAGCGCAGCACAGCGTCCATCGGGGGAATGTAGGTACACTGGAGTGCTTACCTACAGAGACTGTTTCTTTTCTAGAAGGCAGCCCCCCCTCCATCGTTTGTCTAACAATTTATGAGGGCACGAACAAGCACGGACTTTGGACACACACAGATAAGTGAAGGCGCAGCATTGGAGAGTGTGATAATGTGTGTTGGGAGGCTGGGGGTGGCAGTGCAGGAAAGTCCCCCAGTTTGGGGGTATTTTTGGAGACCAGTGCAAGGGGATTACTCTGGGGACCACTTTGCGGAAATAACTTTTGCTCTGCACCAATTTAAGGACCAAAAAACTGAAGGAAGCAGAAATAAGTGGATGACAGTAGGGCGGGAGGCGAAAAAAATAAAAAGGAAACAATGTGTGCCATTTATGGCGGGGCATTATACAGTTAGCCATCAAATGCGTCTTGATCGCAGGACTGCTCCAATGAAGCTGTGAAGCGGTAAATTTCGCTGTGCAAATAGCCTGCCGTGAAGATGAAAGTAGCGTATCTGAGACTTTTGCTGCCCCTAACATTTCTGTCATTATTGGGATCTGGTTTCAAGCCGGGCTCACCTGTAAGCTCACCTGAGTGGCCAGGGATGCGACAGAAGCGGTTCGTATTCACGTGGATGTGGCTTGTTGCCCCGGATGCCCCCTGGTCCCTCTGCCCTTTGTTTGGTCTCTGTCCTCCGAACTTAGGGCATCCACGTTAATTGTTCTGGCTGCCACTAGTCTTCTTGGCCTCCTCTCAGCTTCCTTTTGTCTTTATCTCTGCCTCAGGGTCCCAGTCTTAACTTCAGTTTACAATGAAATGCATGACCTGGGATGGAGGGTTTAAAGCACGGACAGTGGGCAAGGACACAAAAGGACCCAAATCTAAAACCTGACCCCTGATACAGCCAGGTATAGACATATTTATAACCAACAAGACCTAGCAGGTTCTGTAAGAGATTCTGCTGGGATCCAGGATCTTTCACCTTCTTCGTCGGGTCTCTCAACCATGCTGGATTTTAGCACTGTGGAAAGCTCTGAGCAACCAGCACTGCGGCCTGCTAACCCACGTCTTCAAATCTGTTTGGCAAGTGTGTCTCCTTCTCTATCATCAACTCTAGTGTTACTAGGCAACCCACCTCTTGTCTGCTCTACGACAACGAAACCTGCTTACCCAATGTTTTCAAATGTCAGTAGTAATGTTAAAGGATCACTCGAAGCGATCGAAGGGGGCTTATCAAAAGCGGGAGGGCTCGAGAAAACAACTCCTCCAGGCGAAGAAACTGCAACAAATATCAGAGTACCTCCTGACACTGCCTCTTTTTTGGTATCAGGTGGGTCTTGTTCAAGGGTTTCAACCCAATCTCAGTTAGCTCGGAAACTAATACTATGCCTTCGACCCCCAGTTCTTTGCATAACCCCCTCATCCCAGTCAGCACAGTAGGCACAACAAATGGCACTGCAACAATGGAGGAGCTGATGGGACTGATCTTAGTTGAGCTTCAAGCTATAAAAATATCTCAGGAGGAGACTCGCAGGGAGACAACGACCAACTTAATCAACTAAACACTCATCTAACTCTTCTCTCGACTCGAGTGTCACAGGTGTAGCAGAGGGTCTCTGACTTAGAGGATGTTGAAAACCAAGTGGAAACTTCAACATATCGGATCCAATCTGAACTAGAGGACCTCCAAATCAAACTTGATGAGATGGAAAACAGATCATGGTGCTCAAACCTTAGATTTGTAGGGGTCCCTGAGGAGATCGAACCAGCCTAATCTGTGACCAAGGTGGTCTCTGAGTTCATCTATAAAGCCATCCTTCCGGATAGGGCAAAAATGGAAGGGGATTTATCAATCATGAGGGCTCATAGGGTACCATTTATTTGTCCTGCTAACTCCATCTATCCTCGTACCATTTTGGTCAATTTTGGTGACTATAGAATCAAGGAGCAAATTCTCTCTCAAGCTAGGAAAGCATGTGAATCTAAGTTGGACGAAGGACTTAGGGCCGTATTTATACTCTGGTTGCGCCGAATTTGCGTCGTTTTTTTCGACGCAAATTCGACGCTAAACTAACGCAAACTAACGCCATATTTATACTATGGCGTTAGACGCTTCGGGCGCCAAAGTGCCCGGAGTGTGCGTCATTTTTTAGCGTGAACCCCATCCTTGCGTTAATGATATGCAAGGGAGGCGTTCCCGTCTTAAAAAATGACTCCCAGGCCTTTACGTGGTATTTATACTCCCGGGCAAAAATGACGCCCGGGAGTGGGCGTGGCCAAAAACGGCGCATTTGCGCCGCTTTTTAACGCCTGGGTCAGGCATGGCGTTAAGGGACAAGTGGGCTCAAAATGAGCCCAGAGTGCCCTCCCCTGCCCCCAGGGACCCCCCCTGCCACCCTTGCCCACCCCAGGAGGACACCCAAGGACGGAGGGACCCATCCCATGGACATTAAGGTAAGTTCAGGTAAGTTTTTTTTTTTTTTTTTTGTGGCATAGGGGGGCCTGATTTGTGCCCCCCTACATGCCACTCTGCCCAATGACCATGCCCAGGGGACAGAAGTCCCCTGGGCATGGCCATTGGGCAAAGGGGCATGACTCCTATCTTTACAATGATAGGAGTCATGTTGATGGGGGATGGGCGTCGTTAAAAAATGGGGCAAGTCGGGTTAAGACGATTTTTTCGACGCAACCTGACTTGCCCCATTTTAAGACGCCCATATGCCATTTTCCCCCTACGCCGGCGCTGTCTGGTGTACGTGGTTTTTTTCCACGTACACCAGGCAGCGCCGGTCTGGTAGCGCCGGCTAACGCCATTCAATAAATACGGCGCCCGCATGGCGCTTCAGAATGGCGTTAGACGGCGCTAAATTTTTTGACGCTAAACTGCGTTAGCGCAGTTTTGCGTCAAAAAGTATAAATATGGCCCTAAGCTTCTGTGTGTTTTCGTGAGTTTGTCAGATTAATAGACGATTTCAAAAAGATTGGGGGCTCCGGCTGGTATAGTGCAACTAGCGAACCCCAAAGTGCTGTATAAGGGACAAGAAAAAGTCTTCCAGAACGTTCAGCAAGCAAGGAACTTTTTGGAGAATTTAAAAAAGAAAGGAGGTGGCTCGTGAAGAACAAAATAAGAAATAAAAGAAACAAATTGAACCAACAAGATGAGGAAAAGTCTTTTTGTCCAGCACGGCAGATCGTGTTTTGGGGACTACTTCATATTTTGCATATGATTTCTTGGTGTATTGGTGCTCTGACATTGCATGTTAGTGTATTTATGTTTTCATGTTCCCGTAAGTTCTTGTATTGAGTTGCTTGTTTGGAAAATTATGTCTTAAAGGATAATAGGTCTTGGCAAGAGGTACAGGGGAGGTGAGATGCGCGGGGGGAGCTGAGGGAAGGCAAGGGGAGGGGAAGTGATAATGTCGTTTAGGTTATCTCGCTGACAGGGGTTGTTTGATATTGGCGCTGCACTTGGTTGCTGCACTCTTGGAGATCAGGGCTCCTTGGGGTGCCACGTCAATGCACTTTAGTGTCGGGTATGTGGGGGGTGATGCACTGTTTGGTAGGGTCATGATGGGTTGGATCCGCCAGGGAGGGGGGAGGGGAGACCCTGCCTCTGGTGGGGGGGGGGGGTCTGCACTAGGGTGGGAGAAAAGAGCAGAGGGCAAAGTAGACAACAACAATATCCCTATAAAGAACCTACATGGGAAATATTCAAGATAGTGACACAGGATGACTACTTTTGGTAAAAGGGGGCAGGTGATGAATTAAGGGTTATTTTTTGTAATATTGTAATATTAATGGCGCTAATAATCAAGTCAAGTTTGCCGCATTACTCAACTGGCTTAGGACACAATCACTGATTATTATTTTTTTTTGCAGGAAACGCATCTCAAATGCCAAAATAAGCTTCCAAAGCTCCCTAATTTTATTACTCAAGCCTACTATGCCTCGGCTAACACCGCTGTTCGAGGGGTAGCCATTTTAGTGTCTAAAGGGTTTTCGGGGGAAGGTATATCAGGTTTATCGGGATCCGCAGGCACGTTGGGGTGTGATTAGTACTCTCATTTCAGATAATCACATTCATCCTATCTTCACATCTGGCTAGCTTTTATGGCCCCATAGAGGACGATCCTACTGGTCTCCAGAGTCTTTACGAGGTCTTAAGTGTACTTCCCGGCCATTTTATTATTGGAGGATACTTTAGTGTTATTCCAGATCTACAGATCGATTTGTCTCGTAAAAATAAGAAGCAGAATAAACCTAAAGTTTCCCAGTGGCTCAGTAAAATTATCTCGGACCTGGCATTGGTTGATGCGTGGAGGGCTGACCATCTGCAGGACCAGAACTATATGTATTTTTCAAAAAAATATAATGCAGCTTCTAGAATAGACTTCATTGTAACCTCATTTCTTCTTCCGCCAAACATATAAATGCCAATCTGTTCTTGGACCATTCAACACCCCAGGTCAATCTAAATGTTTCTAGCAGGCTGGGAGTTAGTCCATGTTGGAGCTTTGATAAGTTGTTGTTGGTAGACGAAGGATGGGTTCAGATTCTTAAAACTTCTATTACTAACTTTCTCGAGATTCAGTATCTCCATTCTTTATTTGGGAAGCACTTAAAGCACATATAAGAGGATAAACTATATCTTACAATGCTTTTTTGGTTAAATCTAATAAGCAAAAAGTTAACGAGCTCCTACTAGAGCTCAACCAAGAGCCCTTCTGTCTTCCCGAAATCCGGAGGTGTGGATAAGATTGAGAAGGGCACAGGCTACATTAAGCGACTACTTCTTATCGCGTGAGATAGTTAATCAACATAAAAGTCTTCAGAATTGGTACGAAGAAAGTGAACACGTAGGTACATTTCTGGCAAGGCCTGTAAACAAAATAAAAGCCCCCAAAAACGTCATTAAATCTATTTTTGATGAGGGGACGGATATGCTGGTAAACCATTCGAAAGATATTGAAAGGGTTTTTGTTTCTCATTATTCCAAATTATATGCTTGTTCCATTCCATCTAACGTCCAGCAAATTAAGCAGTATTTGGATTCAATAACATTACCCAGTCTAGATTCATCTGCTCGGGCAAATCTTATATCTCTCATTTCACTCATTGAGGTAAAAGAGGCAATAAAGGCCTCACCAAGTGGGAAGGCTTGCGGGGAGGATGGTATCCCGGCAGAAGTCTATAAAATCATTGTTGATCAGATTGCTGGGTATCTCGTTGTCTTGTATAATAGTATTCTTCAGGGGGCCGACATACCTGCATCTTTTACAAGAGCTATGGTGACTAATTTTCTGAAAAAAGATAAGCCATTCCAGAAACTGGATTCATATCGTCCGATCAGTTTACTAAATTCTGATTGTAAGTTTCTTGCTAAGATATTGGTACAAAGATTGACTTTACTAGCACAGGATCTTATTCATGAAGACCAGTGTGGCTTTCTCCCGGGTAGGCTGCTAGCAGCAAATACTAATTTCCTAATTCAGGCAATAGACTACTATTCCAGTAATGATAAACCGGTGGCTATTATAATGTTGGACGCAAAGAAAGCCTTTGATTTAGTTCAGTAGGAGGTGCTTTTTCAGATCTTAGCAAAATTCAAGTTTCCTAGCCAATTTATTCAGATTCTGCACAGCCTCTATTCTAAAGCTCAGATAAAAATTCTCATCAATTCACATTTAGCAGGAACTCTTCAAGTCCAGCGGGGTACGCGCCAAGGATGCCCTCTTTCCCCGGTGCTTTTTGCACTGTTCTTCGAACCCTTAGCGGCGGCTATGCATCAAGACGCCTCTATTCTTTCTCCCCCAGGCCCCGAAACAGAAACTGTTCACCAACGACATGATTCTCTATTTGGCAGCTGAATCCTCGTTCAAACATTGCTTGGGCTTTTGACAAAATAATGGCCTTCACAGAACTGGGAGGGTATAGGATTAACCACTCCAAATCAGAAGCCCTAATGTTTAACACCACTGACAATGTTCTTCCATTAGAGATGCGGGTCCAGTATCATCTTCGTCGTCCCATAAGATATCTGGGTATCTATTTCTCCCATGATGTTTCAGAACTTTTTGGTGTAAATTATCTCCCTACGTTTATGAAAGTGCAATATTTACTTAAAAAATGGCAAGCCTCTCCATTATCAATATTGGACGTGTAGCTCTGGTAAAAATGATGATCCTTCCTCTTCTTTTGTTTATTTTTTCTAAAGTGATCATCAAAATCCATAAAACATTCTTTAAAGAACTTGATGTACTATTACGCCAGGTTGTATGGGCCAATAAAAAAACAAGGGCTCAGTTGGAGACTCTTTCTCTTGCAGCTGAAGATGGAGGACTGGCCCTTCCAAACTTTAGAAAGTATTATGATTCTGCATTTATGGATTGGGTTTCAAAAGCAACCATATGCCCTAACTCTAGTTTCTATTTTAACATCATGCTAATAGAGAATGGTTACCAATTAGCTCCTTTTCTCAAATTTCCGTGGCAACCCAAACACACTAGATACAAACTCCCCACCATAATTTACTCTAGGCTTTCTCATTTTCGATAAAAGTATCAAATTCCTAGGTTTTCTCCCAAAATGTCTTCGACCCAGACAGGGATAGCGGGCCTAAATTTGATCCCTGCACATTTAAACCAATGGTTAAATTCCAGGTTTACCAGCTTTTCTGACTTTTTAATAGGCAACCAAGTCAAAACTTAGGATAAATGTCAGACTGGAGCACCTATCCCTGACTTCTTAAAATATTCTTATCTCCAGATTCATCACCTTTTGCTTTCTTATACTTCCTTAGTCAATGAACCCCCTCTCTTATCTCCCAGGCATTCTATGGGAACCAGAGGGGGCTAGGCAATTGGTATCGGATCCTTAACCCCCAGGGAGCAACGCAAGTACTTTCCTGCTTTTTTACAAAGATGGAAAAGTCCACTGGGTGGAGGATCGAGTCGAAAATATGGAGGTATTTTCATAGCATATCGCACAGGGCAGTTAGGGGGGCTAATTTTAATAGAATGGCTCTTTATCTTACTCCAGCTCAAATTAAAAAAGTATTCCTGACTGTCTCAGGTTATTGTCCGCGCTGTAAGGATAAATCAGGGGACTGGTTGCATATGTGTTTTACCTGTCCCACGCTTATGGATATTTGGGATAAAGTTTTTCAGTGGATTAGCAGAAAGCTACGGTGTATAGTTGTCCCAGACCCTTTGGGGGCTCTTTTTGGCATTTCGGAACATCCGGATTTAAGGTTGCAAGCAAAACAGCTGTTCTTTATAGCCTCATTGATCGCGAAATCACTGATTTTACAAGCTTGGAAATCACCAGCTCGCCCTACATGTGAAGCCTGGAAGGCAAAAATGAAGGCAGTACGTGCAAGGAAAAACCTTTATGCACAAAGAATAGGTGCAGGTCACAAGTTTAGGGATACTTGGGGACCAACTTTCGAGGAAGAGGATGTATTTAGGTTATGATATGTTATGAAACGTAGTAGTATAAGCATCGCCTATAGTCACTTAAGTGTTCTAGAGGTTCTGGATGATGTAATGTAAGAATATGTTGTATTTTTTGTATTATTCTTAAGATTTGCATCTGCTTAATAAAACAAAGTGAGACAGTGGAACTGATCATTGCTCTGAATATTGATTTAATCTGTGTGACTGTGGCATGATGGAATTCGCTTCCTTTGCATCTAAACTTATTGTTACCTATGGCTTGTAATCTTACAGATGTTGGTGATATGACAACAGTTTCCTGATGTGATTACTACAGACAGATAGAGGTCATTAATTGTATGCTATCACAGTGTCCTTTTCATTTTCACCAGATGTGACTGTTCCCCTAAATGTACATTTCCAACACATAAAATACTATCAGTCAAATTGTGTTCAAGGGTATTTATTGTGGTGATATAAAATTGAGGGTAAAGTGCAATGGAATGGGGTGATGGTAGAGGAAAGTCCAGGGTATTGTTCCAGTCTGATTGTAGCACAGGTCCAGTGTCCAAGGGGCCATAGGAAGGGGAGCAATGGCAGTTCAAAGTGGACAGGGTGACAGGGTGGGATACAAGGGGGACAATCAGGAGAGTCTCATTTCCTGGTGAAGGTCTTGGTTTTGGCAAGTGTCTCTGGCTTCTGTCTGGGTCACAGGGAACATTTGCGGGGTGGCTCACCTTCTGCAGAGGGAGGGGTGCTGGTGGCCTGTGGGTGCTGTGGTGGGGACTCCTGCCAACTAGCTGCATCAGAGTTGGTGGGCTGGTCAATAGACTGGCTAGTGGTAGGAGTCCGTTGGTGTGCTGTCGATTCCCTCATGATATTGGCCATGTCTGCCAGCACCCGTGCTATGGAGATCATGGTGGTATTGAGAGCCTGCAAGTCCTCCCTGATCTTCTGATGGTGTTCCTCCTGTAGCCGCTTGTTCTCCTGCATGTTGTCAAGGATCTGGCCCATTGTGTCCTGTGTTTGCTGGTAGGCACCCAGTATCTTGGTGAGTGCCTCCTGGCGAGTCGGTTCCCTTGGCCTGTCCTCCCCCTGGTGCACAGTGGTCCGCCCAGTGTCCCTGTTGTCCTGTGCCTCTGTCCCTGAATGGTGTGCACACTGCCACTGACCCCAGGCCCCTGATTGTCTGGGGTGCGAGATGTGGACTGGGGTCCCTGTACAGGTGGGCACACTGCTGATTGATGTGCCCTGGGGACTGAGGTGTGGGGACACTGGGTGGGTGCTGTGGTGTTGGATACTGATGGGGAAGGTTCTGTGGTGGACTGTGTGTGGGCTGGGGTGACCAACTGTCCAGTGGTCCCTGATGGGCCAGGTTGTTGATCCAGATCCTGAAGTCCAGAGTTACTGTCATCACTGGGGGCATCTTCTGTTGGGGGACTGGTTTGTCGTGGCACCTCCTCTCTGCTGACATTGGCTGGGGCACCTGCGCGGATGTAAGTGATGTATTATGCTTCATGTCTGTGACATATTGTACATCCCTGGCTTCCCCTCTATTGTTGCTGTTTCCCTGCCACCTTTGATTGTGTACAGTGATGTATTGTGGGATTGTTAGTTCCCCTATGCTGTGCATACTTTTGTGATGGGTGTCCGTGCAGGTCTGGGAGGGCTGTACATGCATTGGTATTGCATGCAGGGCTGGGCATTTTGGTTAGTCATATGTGTAGGTGCAGTGTGTGGGATGTAGTGGAGTGATACAAGTGAGGGTGAGGGGGTGTGATGGCATGCAAGTATAGGGGTGATAAGTAGTAAATGTCGACTCACCAGTGTCCAGTCCTCTGGCAACTCCAGTGAGTCCCTCAGGATGCAGGATTGCCAAAACTTGCTCCTCCCATGCTGTGAGCTGTAGAGGAGGAGGTGGGGGTCCACCGCCAGTCCTTTGTATGGCGAGCTGGTGCTGTGCTGCAATGGAACGTACTTTCCCCCATAGGTCGTTCCACCTCTTCCTGATGTCCCTTGTTATTGGATGCTGTCCAACCGCGTCCACCCTGTCCTCGATTCTCCGCCATATCTCCATCTTCCCAGCAATGGATATCTGCTAAACCTGTGCTCCAAACAGCTCTACCCTAACTATTTCCTCCACCATGACCCTCAACTCCTCATCTGTGAAATGGGGGTGCCTTTGTTGGGACATGGGTGTTGTGTGGTGTGTGTAAGTGTGTGGTTGTTGGGTAGTGTGGTTGGGTGTGTGTAGTGGTGTGCGTGAGGGATGTATGGGTGTATGTGGTGTGTGTGTAGTTGTTGCAGTGGTCTTGGTATCAGTCTGGTGGCAATAATTTGTATTCGTAAAGGATTGTGGGTAATGTGGGTGTGTGTTTTATAGTGCTGTGGGTGTGTGTGGTGTGTATATGAGTGTCAGGTGTGTGTTTTTGGTATTGGTCAAAGTTGTACAGTTTCGTATTTGGATGTCCATTCTAAGCACGCCGGTGTGTACTGCCAATGGTGTACCCGCGTTGAATATCCGCTGTGGTGATTTGTGGGTCATGATGTAGTGGGTGTTGTTTTGTTGGTGTAACGGTATGGGTGTTGGTACCGACACTTTAGCACTGACATTTGGACTGGCATATTTGTGTATGTGGTAGCATACTGTCAGATTGGTGAGTGTGTTTGTCATAATATGAAGAAAGGATATTCACCACCGGGGCGGTATGTTGGCAGCCGTCACTGTGGCGGTAAGCGGGATTTACCGCCAATGTCATAATGAGGGCCTATGTTATTAATGCAAGAAAACACAACTACCCCCAAATGACATCAAAATTCAAGAGATGTACTACAAGATTTAAAAGAGGCAAGCACTAGTCCCCAAGAGCTGCAACTAAAATACTAGAAGATATACTCCCTGAAGTACCTGAGCACATCACAGGCCAGTGACCAACTATACCCAACTTAAAATCCCTAACAGCATGAACTAATGAAGCCACTAGTGATACCGCTCCTGACCCTAGAAGATATTAAGATATCCACATTCCTCAACTCTAAAACACCACACAATGAAGAACCCTTCTCCTTACATGATAACACTAAGATTGAAAAACACATTATAATATTTGCTACAGCAGATAACTCAGTGTCAAACATAGATGGTGGATGGGACATTCAAAATTTGCCCCAAACCACAATACACAGGTGATATCAAAACAGGAATATACCATTCATAAACGTCCCGATATTTAATAAACAAATAGCACTTACTATGAAATATTAAACTACAGTAAAATTAAAACATTCCTTACCTAAAATAATAATTGATTTTGAACAAGCCATGATCCAAAGTATCTTTAAACTATACCTACACAAAGCCAAATAATTGCTTCCATTTTAACCAAAGATTTTGGTGACACCTCTGATAGTCTGCACTAAGTGTAGAAAATGTATAAAACAGCCAATGTGCCTTTTAAATAAAGAACAAATATTGCCTATAGCAAAGGTAGCAAACCACTTGTCAGGGAGACCAGATCCTCGGGGTCTGCGCACGTTCCCAACATATCCACCACTGGATAGCTACTAAGCTCCGAAGGGAACAGCTGGGAAGGAGACCTGTAGGAAGCAAAAGGTTCAACAACACAATATCAAGATAAAATCACATTAACTTTCAATAGACTATGGTTTTAGGAGTTCAATGATACTCGGATCATGAAATAACACTCTGTTGAATCTAAGGTTCAATGATACTCGGAACATGAAATAACACTCTGTTGAATCTAAGGTTCAATGATACTCGGAACATGAAATAACACTCTGTTGAATCTAAGGTTCAATGATACTCAGAACATGAAATAACACTCTGTTCTGAAGAAACAGGAATGGCCTAGAACCAGACTCCAACTAGGCCTCAAAAAATCTAGGTACCTGGAAAAATCAAGAATGATTAATACAATGTTTTATAGGAGTCTTACATGAAATGTCACATAGGGGGTCATTACAATCCTGGCGGTCAAAGACCGCCAGGGCTGTTGTGGCGATTGCACCGCCAACAGGCTGGTGGTGCAATCCAGGGAATTTCGACCGCGGCGGAAGCGCCGAGGTCGCACCGCCGGGGCCGGCGGTTTCCCGCCACATTTGCCCCGGCGGTGATAATCCGCCTGGGCAGCGCTGCTTGCAGCACTGCCCAGGGGATTACGAGTCCCCGACCGCCAGCCATTTCCTGGCGGTTTGAACCGCCAGGAAAAGGCTGGCGGTAAGGGGAGTCGCGGGGCAGTGCAGGGGCCCCCTGACAGGGCCCATGCAGCTTTTCACTGTCTGTATAGCAGACAGTGAAAAGCGCGATGGGTGCAACTGCACCCGTCCCACGGCCGCAACACCGCCGGCTCCATTTGGAGCCGGCTGCTGTGTTGCGGCCGAGATCCCCGCCGGCCCAGCGGGGATCTTATAATGAGCGCAGCGGGAGTGCAGTCAGATCTTGGCGGGCGGCTGAAGCCGCCCGCCAAGGTCATAATGAGGGCCATAATGTCTAGGAATACAAGAACCTTCTAGAATAATGTTTCAGAACAAAACATTGCATCTTTAACATAAGGACATAAGAAATCTGTGCATGTATAGAACAAAGTATGCCATGAACATGTGTGAAATATAGCCTGCCACAATTTGTAGACACAATGACATTGTGTCACAATCAAACTGATTCAATATTAGTATGTTCCCAAAAGTTGGCAGGAAAAAGTTACAACAAAAAAACTGAATGTAATTTTTGAAGAAGAGAAAAAATGCTTGTAAGGCAAAGGCTAATGGCCAGCCACATCTGTGGTGCGCACATTGCTGTGGGTACCTCCAAACCTACTGCATCAGACACTGCCAAGATAACCTCCTCACAAACAGGCATCCATTGGGCCGGGCAGGCACCTCAAAGATCTAATTTGAGATTGGGATGTTTGGGAGGGGTGGACTAACTATGGGAGGTGGTGGGTTGGGAAGAAGAGGGGTGGATCTATGTTTAGGCTGGGGGTCTGGGAAGTAGAAGGGGTGGACAAACATTTGAAAGGGGTACCCTGGGACCTGGAATGGGGGATAGGTGGATACATGGGGTGGGTTGGGAGGTGGGAGATGTGATCTTGGGTGTAGGAGGGGCAGGGACCTTTTGGGAGTAGAGGTTTGAGGTTTGGGAGGGTTCAGGGCCAGGAAAAAGGACGGTTCCTTGAAAGGGATCCTAGGAGTGGCTTTTGGGAAGGGGTGGGCTCTTGGAGGGAGAGGGAGTGACTGAGTCTGATGTGCTTGGGTCTGTTGTGGGTGTAGGTGCATGTGTGTCTGGTGAATGTGCTGCAAGTATGGGTGTGTCTGCTAAATGTGGTTTGTGTTGGGTGCTTGCTTCTGTGCACCTGTGTTTCTTTGGTGTGTATAAAGTGAATATTGTATCAGTGGTGGTTGCTGCTGTGGGAGTGGTGGGTGTGTGTGTTATGGATGTTGATGTGATGGTGACTGTGGATGTGGATGTGGCTGTATGTGATGTTAAAATGGATGTGATGGAAGCGGGTGCATGTGGGTGTGGTATTGGCTTTACTGGCTGTGGATGTGGTGTTGGGGTATGTTGTGTGCATGTGTGTGTAGTGTCTCTGTGCTGATGTGATGGGGGAGTGGTGTGAATAGGTGGATGTGGTGTTGTCAGTGGTGGGTGTGGTGAGATTGCAGTGACAGAGTCTGTGGTTGTGGGTATAGTATGTGTTTGGATTTGTGCCTCTTTTATGTGTGTTTGTGCCTATGTGTGGATATGCTGCTTGGGTCTCTATGGGTGTGTGAGTGTAAATGTGTGCATGTGCTCTGGACAGGTGGGTGAATAGGGTACTGGTATGGGCAAGGGGCGGGGAGGGACACTAGGTTTGAGGGGATGAAAGCTGCACAGCAGGAGAAGGCCAGAGCCTTAAAAGATCTCTGTAGACACGATATTGCACTATGAATGCCTTCAGGTAGGCCACCATCTCCTGCAGATGGCTGCCTTGCCCCTCAATAGCATTCAGAATGACAGTCTGACCCACAGAGATAGTCCTCAGGAGGTCAATAGCCTCCTTAGTCTGCACAGAAGGAAGGACAGGGGCACGGGCTGAGGTGTATGGAGCAAAGGAGACAGGCCCCCCTGTAGGAGAGCAGATCCAGCCAACTGGGTGGGGAGCAATAAGGAGGGTGGAGAAGGAACTAGTGGTGAGAGACATGGATTAAGATGGTAGTGATCCTGTGGGGTCTGCCACCACTTAGGAGTGTCCACTGGAAGAGGACTTGGATGATGACAAGCTCAAGCTTACGTCCTCGGTGGCACTCCCCACACCCTCTCAGCCACAGGGTCCTTCGGCATCTTTAGACTTGTACCCCAAGTCAATGTGGCCAGCTGTGTACCAACAACGTTGCACTGTCTCCTTCACTTACCCTCGATGATCCTGAAATGTCACATTAAAAATGGTTGATTGCATCTCCGTGAACACACCTGACCATCAGACTCACACACAAAAGATTACAGAAGGACACAGACTACTGCAGCTGTATGGCCTACTACATGGTCTTCAACATTAGAAGGAGCAAGTGCATGCATGCTAGATTAGCAGAAAATTGTTGGCCACAGTGATGTCATAACCCCAAAAACAATAAGCCATCTCTTCAGTGTCCATGGAGGCCCCAGAATTATGCTCATTTTCCCCTAACAACATCATCATGTGAAGATGGCAAAGTCATTCATCAAGGTAGAGGCAATGAATGCTGTGTCACAAATCATGTCACATGTAAAAAGGCTCAGTTCACCCTGATCTTATTCTTCTGTTGATACTTGATCATATGTCTTTTAACAAGTTAGGAAAATGTGAGCTATACTTAGATAGATCCACTACCTATTACAAGTAGCATAGAAACGTAGGCTCGAGACAATCATCTCCTACAAATTGGGATATAGCTACTTCAAATGCACACATCATAACAGTGCGCATGGCACTTTGATCATCCCCAATCAGGATTAGTATTGGTGGGAACACCATTCTCAGATTGCATTCTGAAAAGCCAAAACATCTTTGAGGCTTGTTGTATGTCAGTGAATATCAGTGATATGAAGAGGTGTACACACTTCAGTCTTGATGGGATGGGATGGGATGGCACAACACTGCACAATTTGGTAAAAGAAACACCAATGGCCTTGTAGAACTGAGTGCAGACACTCACATATGATCCCTACATTGCCACATATCACTCCCTGATGCATGTCACCAGTCAGTGACTGTACCTTAAAACTGTAGTGTAGGTGAAGCAACAACAGGGAAACCTCCACTGGGTAACATGTAGGCACTAATGCTGATGCCAATAGTGATGTTTGCATACTCATGTCACTGTAAAATCCTAACTTTCCAATGGAAAGTATAGTTCTGTAACTGTAACAAAAATTAACTCTATGCTATGGCAAATGTAATATGGATCCTTTCACATGAGAGGTGGTAAGGGAGCATCACTCCTGACACAATGAAGACAAGTGGTCTGTCTGGTACAACCTTCACCCAGAACATTAAACAATCATGGCTTTTCTCAGCCCTGAGTCTGGTCTAATCAGAAAATTGGCAGTGGACTGGACTCTGCTGGCCTCTTGGTCATAAAGACATTAGGGAAAGGAATGCACCTACTACCAGACCTACACAATCCAGAACTCTTCCGGTGTGTTGGACATGGCACACTCACAATGTTCTTTGGCAAATGGTTACCTATAAAATAGTTTGTGAGGTAACATGGCCAACTTTGGCCAGGACCCACCCCCTTGTAGCTGCTGTTGGGCCCTCAACTGCCCAGCAAGCTCATGATAGGCCACCACCACTATGCGGGCCATTAGCTGGGGTCAGCTGCTGGCACGCGCCCTGTCCCTGTTGGGAGACCTTCCCATGCTGGACTGCTGTGGTCTTCCTGGTCCAGCACATCAGGTCCTTCCACCGCTTCATGCAATGGATACTGCGCTGATGATAGACCCCCAGGGCCACACATTCTAGGCAATGGCTTTCCAGATGATATGCTTCCGATGGGCATTGAACTGTATAGATACAAGAGAGGAAAGGACTGTATGTCACTGAAATGATTTGGCTATTTTTTTTTGTTGTGAAACAATTTGTCTACAACTAGCACAAGGCAAAATCAAAAGTGCATTCATAACATGTTTGGTTTCCACATACAAAGACATAAATAGACAGTTAAGTAGTCATCTGCTGACCATGCTTATCCCTGGTCATGTCCTATACTGACTAAGCCAGAAAACTAACATCATGTAGCCCTGGTCCATCATACATAGACTGTGATGATGACCTCCATGAATCATGACACACCATTGCAAGCTTAAGAAGAGCTCACAATTACTGCTTTATTGTACAGACACCTATACAGTGTGGCCCACTGACCTGATGCATATGCTCCATATAGCCGAGAAGCACAGTAGAGACTACATCATAGGAATTGGACACTCATGACATCCCCTCCATTATGACCTGTGACAGCTTCCTCTATGCTGATGTGTGGACATGTGGACAACTTAATGTAACATCATACTATGGTCCAGATTTATACTCTGTTTGCGCTGAATTAGCGTCATTTTTTACGCCAATTCAGCTCATACTCAATGTCATATTTATATTTTGATGCTAGACCCGTCTAGTGTCAAAATATTGGTGTTAACATACTTTTTTGGATGCGCGAAACGTCCTTGGGTCAATGAGATGCAAGGTAGGCGTTCCCGTCCAAAAAATGACTCAAACACCCTAGCACCGTATTTATCCACCAGGGCAAAAAAGACGCAAGGGTGGGAGGCAGACTCTAAAAATGATGTTAACACTGATTTGCGTCAAAATGTAATGCCTGGGTCAGGGCAGGTGTTAAACTGAGGCAAACACACCACTACTTAAGGAGAACACACAGAAGCAACATTACAATCCCACAGAAAAGATGGAGGTGATAATGATCCAGCTTGCAAGACAGCGGAGAGGACAGCAACAGCTCCAGCAATCACCAGCATGACAACGCAACTCACAAAGACAATGGAGAAGGCAGGAGAGGGTCTTCAGATAGAGGACAACCATCCTTGGCCTCAGGGACCAGGACATTATTAGAACCTACAGACTGAACCGGCAAGCCTTACTACACCTGCTGCACCACATTAAGCCACAAATTAAAGCCAACCTGCAGACCCCACACAACATTCCACCTCTGACAAAGCTGCTAGCTGTCCTGCACATGCTAACAAGTGGTTCCTATTCATCAACATTTTGGCCAAGTATCCTGGGAGTGTCCGTGATGCCTACATATTCTGACATAGCAGGATCAATGAACAATTCCAGGATGGACAATTTGGAAATGGCCAACTTGTGGGTAAGTCTATAAATCTAGCAATATATATAAAACACACCAAGCCTATCGGACATGGAAGACATACACAACTACAGTAACACATGGCCAGGATAAAACGCATGTGCAGGTAACAAACCATATGCACCATGCTGCAGTACAGAACAATTGGTGCACACCACAAATACATACACCGACATGTACGTAACACGCCCACAACTTGACGGGCACACCACATGAAGGACAGGTGCAGACATGCAACCTTTGCTAACAGTAGAACTACACAAAGCACCACAACTGCCCACAGGTTGCCTACTATGTACACATCACACACAGTACACCTGTGCACAGACATGTCAATGGCATACACCTTGCCCATGTCATGTAAGTTCCATATATACACAGATCCCTCATGTCATGGCGTGCAAATCACTGCCAGAACAAATATCAAATACCAGACAACTTGTGCCTACATCAACTACATCCCATCATCACATATCTGACTTAAATGTAGTGTACAGAGACATCTGCCCAACGCATTGGCTCACACACAAAGGAATACAAGATCAATGCCCATCACATACCATGTGCCAGATGTGTGATAAGTGGTGCCACACATACTGTAGTGCCACCTCACATGCAATACTCACTGACTCACAACACCATAATGTCTGTACCAAATACAATAAGTGGCTCAACATGGTGACCAGTCACCGTCAGACAGTGCAGATCATGGATGTCATTTTAGGGCCGAGTAGGAAAAAACAGGACAGCACTGACCTCACATGCACTGTGCCAAGGGACACATTTGCTAAGGAGCTGAGCTCCATCCCATAGCCTGCACTGTGCATGTGTTGACAGTATAAATGCACATTAATGTTTTGGAAGATGGGAGAGACACTGGCAGTTATGTTGATCATCCAGTGACAATGGGATACACACCCTTGGACACTTCATGGCTGCCACAAACATTAGCTGCCACTCTGGATCACCAAGGGACATATGTAATAGCCCTCAGTTCCTTTGTATTGACCTGCACTGTATGTAGAACTTGGCAGATGACCATTTCATAATGACTTGAAGCCACATTGCAAATCAGCCACCCTCCCATGCTGTATGTAGTGTGGAAGGGGTGTGCAATGTGTGTCGCTGCAGGTCTGTCACCACAAGATACATAGCATGATGATTCTGACTCACATGGGGTGCTGTATGCAGGTTGCAACAAGGAAGTAGACTGTGGTTTGAACTCTGATGATTGTGCCACCAATGCATGCTGCATACTGCTGCACACACAGAAAGAGCCAATTGGCCATCAAACCAACATATGTGTAAGGCAGTGTAAATTCCTGCACAGATACATCCACCTCCACAAGGTAGCTAGCCAAGTACCCTGGTGCAGGGTAGATAGTGTTGGTGCACAGCTGCATATGAGCAACTGGAGTAGGGGACAACAAAGTCTTGCTTCTCACACATGGGGCATTCTTGCATAGTCGAAATGTTGCAGGACAGTGCAGCCACTTTTGGAGATGTGTTGTGCATTCTCGCTTACCAATTTCAAAGGCCAAGGTGTCATACATCATCTGCAATGACACATGTCAAAAAGGATGAGATGTCCAGGCTCTGTAGTGCTCCCATGTTGCCACCACATCTGACCCCGTTTTGTTGTGAGGATGTGTCATGTCTCCACTAGTGATAGCATAATAAAACACAGGTGCACTACACAATACATGGTACATACATATTGACCATCAGTTTGGAACCCAAATCATATGTCCCAGGTCCTTGAGTCAAACTCAAGATTTTCATCTAACAACCTAGTGCTGAGGAGACATAACAACAGGATAGGAACTCACACCATACCACAAATACATATGAGTCACAACCAGTCAACCAGTCAACTGTCATGCAACATAACATACCTGTTGCAAGCCCTAACAACAACTTACTCCTTTGATCTTTTGCAGCAGATCAGGGTTTTGGCATACAGCCATGGATAATGACCCATTCCCAAACCCAAGCACAGCAGCAGAGCGTACATATAATAAGGAACATCGGAGGACACGGACTAGTGTGGAGAGGACATTTGGCATCCTGAAGTCCAAATTCAGGTGCCTGGACATCACAGGAGGCAGCCTCCTATGTGCCCCACACATCGTCTGCAAGATAATCATGACATATTCCATCCTGCACAACACATTTATGCAGATGAACGTCCCCTTATATGAGCAGGTTGATGACCTGCCTGACGAGGAGGAGGAGGATGGTGGAGAAGAAAATGAGGGGAACAGCACAACACAGCTGCTAGGATACGCCGCAGACTGCACATCATTGAAAACATCTTCACTTAATATTCACGTAACTCACCTTGTACATTTGGTCAATAAACACCTCACTTGTTCACAAAATCTGGCTTTGGTCTCTTCAGTCTACACAAAACATACCACAGGATTGTGAGTCTAGCCTCAGGGAGCATGTCCCAAACACTAATCTGACGAGTACAGTAGCAACATCACTTGTGATGCGTAAGATTGAACTGCTACCATCACTCATTCACAAATAGCCTCATCACTTGAATCTGACATCTGAAGGACGCAATCTATGGACCTCAACATATTATTTACATCCATGTTGACAACTTGTACAACAATAGCTCATCACACACAACTACAACATGTCCAAATAGGAGACAAACAAGGGGCCCGCACATGAGGCACTGGATGTCAAATCATGGTGAGACTGTAATGTTTGAACAGACCACTGACAGTCACAGGGTACACATGACCTTACACTTTGGACAGACACATCTGTGGATTGCACATCAGAATTGATAAGAACAGCTAGGGCTGAAGGTCTACCAGACAAAAATTATTATTACAATGCTAAATGTAATTACTTTTATCTGACTATTGTGTTCAAAACATGATATGGTTGGAATGTAGGCAGAGTGTGTCAATCACAGTATGCACCAAATATGTACACATTTCAGACATATGTGTAGTCCACACACAAGTCACCATATACTCAAGATCAACACATGGAGACAGTTGTCGGGTAAAATTTACTAGATAGCTTTCATCAGCCATCATCAACAATGCCCTAGCTGTGTATGTCATCTGAAAAGTGATGCTCTGTAAGACAACTACACACATCACATAAGTGAACACAATTCACAATCACATTCCATTACTCTTGCATAGCACTGACTGCCATACATATGTGGATACACTGTTGTCACACATACATATATATGCATGACTTGAATACATTTGCATGCTGTTGATTCTGTAACACACACATTGGTGTAACAGACCAATTACACCCAAATCACATTGTTGTATCAACTACCACATGTGGCCATACACAAAATGCAACACTGCAGCCCAGCCCATTCAATATGTATGTTGATACAGGGTGCATCCATTGACAATGGACAAAATCACACAATCAGGAATAGAGTAAAAAAAAATATGCAAATGCGTTGAAAACATCTGCAAAAAAGCAAAGTATACGACCCATGGGCCATTAGCGTGATTTCCACCTTTGCACTCATCTCACTGCTGATTTACTGTTAAATGTACTCATAAGAGTAATGCGTCAATAAAAAAAGACGCACGTAGATCATGCATCAGAAATACTCACACAACTATCAGATGCTTCAATTAAATACACACATTACAGAAAATGTGACACATGGGGCCAGGCAGTGATGTGATAGGAAATCCTGTTTACATGCATGGTACAGTGGGTGTATTTTCACTTCCTCTTTACAGTCTGTGCCTCTTTTGACTGTGTGGTTGTGTCTTGGAGTTGGTGGTGTGTTAGTGCTCTGTTTTGTATCTTGTGGTGTCCCTCCTGTTGTGTTTTATGTAGTATTTGACTGTACTTTGTCCCAGTGTAAGTGAATTTGTGTGTTTTTTGTATTTTTCCTTGTACATGTACTGTGGGGTGTTTGTCCGGGTTAGTTGTTAATTTGGATTAGTTGGGATTGTTATTTTTGGGTGTTAAATTTCCTTTACTTAATTTATTTTTTATAATCATATTTTTTTTGTCATCCTGTACCCCAGAGATATGCCTGGTAGGGTGAGGCTGAGTAGGATTTGGGAGGAGGAGCTGGGAGGCTTTGTGTGGCTGGTAGCCCACTACCTCCCATTAATGTTGAAGATGGGGGACTGTGTGATACAAGGCTACTGTACAGAGGCAAGGGGGCTGTGGTGGGGCAAAGTGCTGCACCATCGGATGAGGGTGTACTGCAGCAGCTGCACTGACCACCAGCTGAAACATATCTGGGCAGATCTGGTGGCCAGGGAGCGCAATCTGCTAGACCATCTTGGTGTGGTCATCGGTGGCCCTGTTGGTGAGTCTCCCATTGGCAAACTATTTACTGTTCACCACACTTGAATGACAGTAGCAGATGTGTTGGTGTGCTGCATGCAATGCTTATGCACAGGTTGCATGCAACCAGAATGAAGTGTCACTGTGCCAGTATAGACATGCATTTACCCAATGCAAGTCAGATGTTTGGTGAGTCATGCACAACCATCACTAAGTCACACATTATAGGGGCCATGGCAACATCCGTTCCCCAGCATTGTGTCATGTATGATAGGCCAAGACACCACCAGCATATCATATGTAACTGGATTGTGATAACAAAGTAGGGCAATCCATGTATGGCACTACATTGTCATAATTTCACATACATTATCCCTACCATTATGTTTGCAAAGTAGGCATACCCGCCTTAGGAGGCACTGGCAATTGGACATTTGATACCATCAGACAACTGTGACACATCAGTCATGGATTACCCAATGCATGAGAATTTCAGACTAGAAATTGAGGCGCTTGTCCTTCACAAAGTGCCTCTGTGTGCCTTGTAGGACAAGCCAGAATAACTGAGTTATTTGTCTTGCAGAGCACCAGTGTAGTGTCATGTGTCTGTCACCCAACTTCCCCTCATCCCATGGAGTTCCATCTTCTACAGATTGCCCACATTTGGTTGTTGCAGGGTGTAGCACTACATGAGTCTCAGGTCCAGTGTAAGAGTGCAGATGTGTTGCTCTCATTCACCTGAGTATAAGTCTCATCGTGAGTTTGTAGTGGTGTGTCTTTTGCACTGTCCTCAACCTGGATAATTAGCTCACTCCTCTAAAATAGTACACTGTAATATGTGGTCCACTAGTAGTGACAGTGATATAATATTAACCATGGTTTTCCATCCATATCTTTCAGGTGGACCTGCCACCTACACCATAGGTGAAGTGACAAGATTTGAGGACCCAGATGTATCCAGTAAGTGTGATTATGTCTGTCCTGTGTAGTGATCAAGGCCTTTGTATGAGTGAGTTATGTGTTTTGCACCCAATGCTAGAAGTGATGAGCTATCAAATGATCAGATATCAAAGTAGGCTGGATGGTGACTCTGTGTCACATTTAAGGGCTCCTATGCACATGCAGAGAGTCATATCTTGTGAGGCTTGTGGCGCTCAATGGGCAGCAACGCAACAAGGTGATGACAAGCCACATGTAGGCCCATATGTGACTTAGATGTGCACCGTTGTGAAAATGTTGGCACTGGGACACACCGTCATTCTCACAACACAGTGATGCACCATTTTGTACACAAATTGGTGCATCCCTGTGTTGTAAAGTACATGTAGGACTGGGTGGGCAATCGTCCCCAGCATGGTGCCACAAAGATTGTACTCCATTTGCGTGACACTTATAAGGACTGTTATAGGGGTGCATGGAGGTCGAGTCCAAATGTGTGCTGGCATGGATATGGGTGTGTAAAGAATGGTATAGGCTGATCAGGTATTGATGAGTGTCTACACCTGGACACATGAATGTAGATGTGAAAAACCTATGGATGCCAATTCCCTAGTTGTCAACCCTCCTAATATATGGTCCACTCCCTGACTCCCTATATGAGTGGGCATGCCGTGGTGGATGACCTGGACAGTTGAGATGATTAATTGCATGGCCATGCCCCCTGAGGCACAGGGGGTGAGGTACAACACATTTTTAGGTAGATGTGATGCTCACAGTGTAGGTGACAGTAATTTTGATTAGGCTTGCATGTGTACCTATCAACACTGATCCCTTATGGTTATCAACTGCGTCCCATACTCAATAACAGATTCAAGTTACTGGTGATGTGTGGTTGACATTTGACACAGATGATGAGGAATAGTGGCCCTGATCTTTGTGAAGTTGATGCTGCCTTTGAATTGTTACACATGGCACAAAATCTAATTTTGTTTGTTTCCTAATTTTGTTGTGGGTGGCTATGATGTCAATGAAATGATGCTATGGCAGTGTTGTCGCTTCATCCATCAGGGCCATTGTATTATCCAGAATGTGAGTTGGAGTGTATATGCAATTCGATGTAAAGTGTAAGCTAATAATCTGTACATACTCCACACAATGCTGAGACTGATGGTTGCCTGTCTCATTTTAACAGCTGCCAACATGAACAACGAGGAACTGCGTGCCTTTCAGAAGAGGGCAGTCCGCTATCGGAACATACTGGCCGTGGAATCTGAGTTCAGGAGGATGGTACGCTGCTATCTCGCGGAGTGATCCACTGGTGAGTGGTGGGCATTCACCCAAGGGGGACCCACACTGCCCACGTAGGGAGGACCAAGCACCATTGGGGGCCACAGCTGCCACCATCACAAAAGCCCCAGCTGCTGTACCCTTAACATCCATGCCACTGCCAACCACACCTGCTGCCATGGACAAGAGTGCCATCAGGGACCTACAGGGGAATGTCACACTGGTCCTCAAAAAGTTGGACTCTCTTTAGAAGGAGGTGGAGAAGAATACAAAAAGACTAAAATTCATAAAGAGGAAACTCAAGAGGGCCAACCTGTGAATGGCATAATGACTCTCATCCCCAGTTCAGTCCCCTCCTTCCTCATTTGTTTTAATGTTTTTTTAGTGGGTATTAGGAGGATAGTTGTAGGTTAGATTAGGTTAGTGGTTTGGTTAGGTTAGGATAAGTAGGTTTGGGAGTGGGTTTTCTACTTTTTACATTTTACTATGTGGGTGGGTGGGTGGGTGGTGGTGATGTTGGGGCATATAAGTGTTATAAAACAATATATAAAAACATTTTTAAAATAAAATATACCAAAAATATATATATTTGTTTAGTAATAGGTAGTATATGTGTAGTTTAGTATATGTTGTCCTCCATGTGTCTCATGATATAATGGGCGTGGGGGGCAATGTTTAGAGTGTGTTGTTAAATATGTTAGGTATGTTTAGCATAGAATAGTTACAGTCTGTTCCACCAATGAGCGGCACATCACCATAAATCACATGCTTTTCCAATTAATTTTAAGTTTAATACTCTTTATTCATCAAGTTCTTTTCAATTTTGTTTCCAGCTTGTGTCCAAATTGTCCACATATATATTCCATATGTTTACATCATTATCCTAGTCATCCGTTTTATTTACAACTTTATCCCAGTCCTTTATGTTCCAATCTTTTACTACTTAATCGTAGTCATCCAATTTGTTCACAACCTTGTTCCAATCACTTTGTCCCAGGCAACACGTGTTTCATCTAGGGTGTACCCTCTGACTTCATCAGTGCTAACACTGGCATGATGTCAAACACAGGACAAAGGAAACACTTCCCATGAGGCATGGGCTGGTGCTACCGGGAACTCCCACTGGTGAAGATGATCTGTTCCACATCTTCATCCTCCGATGTGTGTGGTGCCTCCTCTACCCTTGATGGTGGTAGTGGGGATGTAGAGGGGGCCACACACACTTCAGTGGTTGGAGATGTGGAGTCCCAATTCCCAGCAGCTGCCATCTGTGGAACTACATATGGCATCACTGCATCAAGGAGGAGCTGCTGATTTTTAAGTTTAGCAGCAACATCCCCGTGGTAGGCAGCCATGTCTGGCCTGAGGGAGACCATTTCCCGGTGCATGGAGTCCATCTTGTCTTCAAGCATGCTGGTGCCAGTTTGGGGGAAGTTGTTGTGGCCTCTTCCTCATGGCAGCAGCTATGTCCCTGAGACACTCCTCGATTCCATGCATTGGGGAGTGTGTGACTCGGTTGGCTGCAGTCTGTTCAGTAGCAGTAACCATGCACGTCCGCATCCCCTCAAGGTTGGCTGCCATAGTTTGCATCCCCACCCGCACCTCCTTGGCCAGCTCCTGCTGGACTCCAACCACTGTCCTCTCAAAGCTGGTCCTTTGGTCCTCAGAGTCCTCAGCTGTGTCGGTGCTGGCAGGTTGTACTATTGGGGTGCTAAGTGGGGCCTGTGGGATGTCTGCTTCATCAATACTTCTCCTTGCGACTGGAGGTGGTGTCTTGAGGTTTACAAGGACTTCTTGGAGGGTCTCTTTGCTGATAGTTGCCAGCTGGTCATCCACGTCATCAGGCTACTCCAGGACAGGCAGATCCGCAGGAGAGCCATCATCCTCTGCAATGAGATGGTGTAAAATCTGTATATCTGTGTTGTGGCAATTTATATGTCACATCACTGACTTGATATTTGAGGCTCATTGTCATCTTAGGGCCATATTTATGGAAAAGTGGTAGCATCACGCTGCATCACTTTGGTAACACAAGGATGCACCGTATGTAAGTGAATACTGCGCCCCCTTTGTTGTCCCCCGCCCTGGTGCAAAATTCAGCTGCCAGTGCCAACGGAGGTATCCTTGCACCATTGTGCAAGGATGTATACGTTGAGGAGTGTGATTGTTTATGTGCATGAATGTGTCTCTTTCTGCACATTAACAAACACTAATAGGACTTTGGAACTTCTGTGTGAGCCGTAGAATGCAGCAAACACTGAAGAGCCAAAGCCTCATTTACAAATGATTGTTTCTGTGAAGGAAGGGACACCTTCTCGCACATAAACACTAATTTCTGGCATTTTGCTCTTCATATGCATGCTGCATAATGCAGCACACATTGGAAAAGCAAGACACAAGGAAGTATAAATGTATTCCTCCTCGTTGCACCCTGCTAATGTCACCCCTGGGTGTGACGTAAGATTTTGGCCCTGCCTCAGGTTGACAAAAGTCAATTTACCTGAGACATCAACAAAACGCAATGTGTGTTGCTGTGGCATGCCCACAGCAACACCCATTGCACGCACCTTCCGTGCACAGTGATGGTTGGGAAGGGGCTGTATTTACAAGGTGACTTTAAGCCACAAAAAGTGGCTTAATACAAACTTGCCAATACGCGCCATGCTTAGCGCCACAGGAGGGTCACTGAAAGTGACTCTCCTGTGGTGCTAGGGACCTATGATGCCCCCCTTAGTTCCAGAGGATTGTTCCTGCACATCACAGCTGCAGCCTACAGCCCTATGACCCTCCTGTATGTCACATGAAGGGAAGCCCAGTTGGCACAAATGGCTGCGTCATATCTTCTAAGTGTGCTGTCTATCCTTTTTGTTGCTTGACACCATCTTTTCATGTTCTACCCTCCCTTTGCATCCATTTGCATGGTGAGGCCTTGCAATGGGTGTTGCTGTGATCATGCCACAGCACCACACATGCAATTTTCACCTGTCACAGTCTTACATGTTTCACATACACCCATGCTGAGCTGAGACCTTGCACCATCCCAGGATGGCATTGCCAGGACACTATGCTCTTGTTGCCATTGATGGCTCCTCATGTTGTTGTTTGTGTTTGTGTGCTGCAATGCATGGCACTCATGGACCTGGCAGAGTTCAGTTTTATCTCCTGTCTGTGTAGGTGCATTTGCCTTACTAAACACCTATGTCCTGGTGACAGTACAGCTCATTTGACACAAGCACAGGTTTGAACCCAGGGATGGGCAGTATGGGTATGACATTTCTGATGTGTACATCATTATGTATGTGACAGTGCCTGATGGTAAATTAGTCTATGGACACAGCCAGTTAACAGGAGTTGTACTTAGGTAAGGGCCTAAAGCAACTTAGAGGTGATTCTGGAGGTAGTCATACTGGTCCCTCATTTCAAGTGCATCAGTCCAATGGGCACCTGACTGCTATTGTGTATTTGACTGCCCCAAACAGCACAGGTGGTAATGGCAGCTGTTGTCAATATGGAATTCCCCATGGGCCAATGACCTGGACATGGCAGGTTTCCAGCAGCTTACAGACTGGCTATGTCATCTGTCCTGTGACACCAGACCAGTATTACTTTCAACAATACCCTCCAGGTCTGTTTCCGCATTTCCACCAGCCTTTGCATGGTGGTGTAACCCCCATTAAATGGTTGTTGGTGATGTGGTATGGCCCTTAGTGCCCCTGCACAGCCCATGCACTTTGCATGGGCAGTACCGGGGGTTCCATGCCCTGGCCCTTTGCCCTTTCCACTGCATGATTTGCATGGCTGAGTGCAGCATGTCCTCATACGCCCAATGCAGCCCAAAAGCAGCACTGAGTCTATTCGATCTATCAAAAATGTTGTTCTAAGCGCCCCACAGAGCTACCATGAGCAGACAGCTTTCCAGCCGCCATCTCAACCTGTGACTCATACTGCCAAGCCCACAGAGTACACTGCACTGGCAGTCTTACCAACACCAGACTTGCTCATGCACCATACCCGCCCGTCGATGTGGAATTATCCACCATTAGGTTTGCAGTCATACCCCATGTGTTGTATGTGTGTGTTTATTTCCCCATTCCCATGTGTCTGACATGGTTGTGTCAGAGTAGTTGTGGGCTCAGCCTGTGACTGTTGTGACCTACTGTTTGCTATCTGTGGTACATATTTTCTGTAGTGGCACATTTCAGTTCAGCATCAAAATGTGTGCTTCAACGCTACTTCTGTTTTTATTAATGTTACAGGTCCAGCCTGCTATTCCCCCAGTGCCTGTTCAGTTCATTGTTCCATGCACCTAGGGGACACCCTAACTGCTTGATGTAGGGATGACTGCCTCATGTGGATGTGTTGCCTATGTGCAATGTAGTGGTGCTACTCGCCATGCATAAGTACTGTTGGGACAGTTGCAATGACTTGTGTGCTGTGAGATGCAGCACACATGCGTTTGGGTAATGAGGCAAGGCAGTTACAAGGTGTTACTGCAAGGGACACCACTATGACATAACCCCAGAAATGGTGCTGACTGACTACCTGGTCTCTGAGGTCTTGGTTGTGTTGGTGGTGTTAATATGACTACAGGAGAGGGATATTGTGATGTCACAACCAGTGGCACAGTGATTATACATGCCGTCCATTCCATGTGCTGCATATGAACATGTAGGTATTTAGGCCTGGTGTTCAACGTATGTCCAGGTTGTGTATGTGTCCTGGTACATGGCACTACCAAGGCATAGGTACATGTGTAGCTTACGTTAGCATGGTGCAACTTGCTTAGTGCTCATTGTGTCCCTCTGCGCGCCTTTGACATACATTGTGTGAGTCCTATGTGCCTCCCCACTTTTGCACTTGACATTTTAGGATAAATTTCCCCCATGCAACTTACCCTGCATTTGTGGTGTTTCCTGGTAGTCTGTGCTGTCCTGTCCAGCGATTCCTGTGGCAATTTCCTCGGGATGACCGCTGCAACCATCTCCCTCATCTCGTCCAAGTCCTCTTGTGGTGCTGGACTCCCACCTCCAGTTTGCAGTGCTGCCTTCCTGTTGCGTGCCATTTTTTCCTTTGCCCTTCACTAGCAGTCATGCCAGCATTTCTTGCACTCAGTTACAGTACTCCTGGCCTCCGCCACACTGTTGATCTTGTCCACTATTTGCTGCCAGATTGCCTCCCTCCTTCCAATTGGCAATTTAGTGGTGACGAAGATTTGATGTTGATGGTCTGTCACCTCTCTCACCAGTATATCATGCTCCTCTGCGCTGAAACAACACTTTTTCTTATTCTTCTCCATCCCGTGGGACTTGTCTGCATCTTTCTGTATGGTTCCTGGTTGAATGGGGTCTCCCTAGGGTCTCTCCTGGCTTCCTGGCTCCATGTTGCCTCTCCTTTGCACTGTTTTCTTCATTAATGTCTGTTTTTGACGATATTGCGGGCAAAAATGGTGCATTTCCATTTTATGACGTCTTTACATGTCATAAACCAGATTAGAGTAATTTTTCCTCTGTTAATGTAATTTTGCCTTACCACAAGGCACAATGCTTAATGTCGTAAAAAATTACTCTAACCAATTTTTAGCGCCACCCAGCGTCATAGTATAAATATGACGCCTGGGTGGCATTAAAAAATGGCGCTAGTCATCGCTAACCTTTTTGACGCAAAACTGAGTTAGCACAGTTTTGTGTCAAAAAGTATAAATCTGGCGCTCTGTCTGTTGGAGCTTGTGTAGTATGTTCTGGCAAATCTTTTGGCCTATGTGGCACTGCTACAGGGATGGCATCAACATACCATTGTGTTTTTTGTTTGTATGGATGTTAACAAACTGTTGATAAATATATTAAAACCACTTCTAACGAAAAATATATCTATACTGTAAATGTGTAATATGTGAATTAGACCTGTTCAGTGCAAGCATTACTTATGAAAAATAGAAACCAGATCTGTAGGTTTGAGGGGCCTGTCATTATGAAATGTGACACACTGGCAAAGTATCATGTCAAAGGGGCTACTTCAGTCACCATTCAAAATGTCTTCCATGTAAAAGCAATCAGGGCTACTAATGTGTGTTCAAACTCTTTCAGTGCTTATTCAAGGATTCACAGATCTACAGTGAAAATACTCTTGATATCAGTAAGATTGCCACACAACCCTGCTCCATCCTGGCCCATGTTAATGACTGGGCACAACTCAATCTCAAACCTTGCTACGTGAAGCCAGAGCATACTAATCACAACTGAACATCAGAATTTCAACATTTCAGCATATCATTTTACAACTTGAGGTCGTTCTATATGTGTGCTCAAGGCTGTGTGGCACTCTTGAGGGGTCTGTGAGCTGTTGGTAGTTGACAGACAACATATTTATGAGGCATGATCTACACTGCGCGATATGTGGGAACTTAGACCTACCTAACATCATCCACAACAGTTTAGTCAAGGATACGTTCACAGCTCATGCAATAAGGGCAGACGTGTTTGCGGAGTTAGCATGATCTGAATACTAAATTAGTTATAGATACCATGAAAGATATGCATGCATATGTCTACAAATACCACAAATGGAATGTAAGGGCTTTCCACACTTCACATATCCAAATGATGATGTTCAGTACATAATGCATAGCGCTGGCCAATCCCTGACATTATTATCCTATGTAGGGACCACAATATTTCACAGAAGTAAGCAGACTGAAGAATTTTATCAGAGACACAATGTTACCTGTGGGAAGGAACGTTATGGAGTAAAACATGGAAAAATGCATGTGGGAGAGTTACTTGTTCCTCTCGTGAGCCGTAGAGCTGGCCATTCAGGAAAATGACCTCATCTGCCAGCAGCTTCAGCTCCCCACCTGAGAAGGCACAGGCACTCTTGCCTGCTTACCCTGTCATGATTGCTCCCAGAGGTGATAACCAGGAGCTAAAAATGGAGGAGGTATTGTAGCAGCAGTGTCAGGAGGCAAGTAAGGTATTTTCCAAACCTCTGCATACATGTACGCAATGAATGCTGCTGTCAGCATACCCGGACACAGCCATTGGCACTCGACTGCCACAATCACCAACATTGGCCTATGGCTGTGCCTGTAGTGCAATCATCCACCCATTGCGTGGTTGACTTCCGCCAGTGGCGTCAGAAGCAAGAGTCCAATAGACGAGGTCAGGCAGCATTTTAGCAGCAGAAAATGATATAATGGTGACTACTAACTGGGTCACCACCACTACTTTCTCTTCCTTGTGATTTGCCACAAGGTTGGTCTTTATCCTCCACACTCTTCAACATCCACATCACTCCTTCGGTGAAATGTATTCACTCACACATCTTCTCGGCAATTTCATATGCTGACAACTCATAAATAGGTGTCGATGTTACAGCCAACAAATTTAAAAACTGTTTGGGTCAGTTTGCAGTTTGGATGGAGGCAAACTGCCTAAAATTAAACACCAAGAAAACAGAGGTGATCCTCTTTGGCCATAATACAGCTTTTTGGAACACATCATGGTGGCCTTAAATCTTGGCTCACTTCCATCTCCAGTTCAGAAAGTGAAGAACCCAGGGGTGTTATTCGAGGCACATTTTCTGCTTCTCTGATCAAATTATTCATATTATCTCTTCTTGCTTCCATCTGGTGAGAGTATTAAAAAAGTTCTTTTTTATTACCCCAGATCTGCAAAAAATAGTCATTGTTTCTTTGGTTCTTAGCGAGATTGATTATTATAATGCATTATATCTGAGAATACAGAAACGTCTGCAATTTAAGCTCCAGTCACTCCAAAATGCGGCTGCTCGCACACTTCTAAAAATACCCAAATTTAGGGGGTCATTTTGACCTCAGTGGTCTTTTTTAAAGACCGCCGAGGGACCGCCGTGCGGAAGACCGCCATTGGTGGCGGTTTGCCGCTCGGCCTATTATGACCGTTGGCATACTGGCGGGAGGCGGGGAAGTGGAGGTTGCTCCACCTCCACCGCCACGCCAACAGAACACCGCCCAGCGAATCACGTCCTGTGATTCGCCGTGGCGGTGTTCTGTTGGCGGTGTGGTGTTGGCGGAGCTGCCCCCATGGCTCCCGTCCCCTCCCGGAGGATCGTCAGACCAGGTAAGTCGATCGTCCGTGAGGGGAGGGGGGGTGTTGTGTGGGTGCTTGGGTGTTACGTGTGTGTATGTAGAGGGGGTGTGTGAGTGCGTGTATGCCTGCGGGGGTGTTGTGTGTATGGGAATGAGTGCGTGTATGTCTGTGGGTATGTCTGTATGGATGTGTGCGTGTATGTTTGAATGTGGGTGTGCGTGTATGAATGTGTGTGTGGATGTAGGCATGTATGTCGGCGTGTGTGCATGTAAGTATGTAGGTGGTGCCTGTGTGCGTGTCGTGTGGGTATGGGTGAAGTGATGTTGGGGGTCGGGGTGGGGAGGGAGGCCCTGCCACCTTTGGGGGGTGGCAGGGGTGGTGGGGGGGTAGGGGAGGGAGTCGGGGTGGGGGAGACCCTTATCAGTGCCAGGGAAGGAATTCCCTGGCACTGATAGTGCTTACCGCCATGGATTTCATGGCGGTTCAAACCGCTGGAAATCCACGGCGGTAAGCCGGGTCCAAATACCGCCGGCGGTATAGTGACGGCTGCTGGGCTGGAGACCCAGGTCTCCAGGCCGGCGGTCGTCTCCGCCCTGGCGGGCGGAACGGAGAACCGGCGAATGACCATGGTGGTAACCACCATGGTAATAATTCCACAAGGTAAGACCGCCAGCCTGTTGGCGGTCTTACTGCCGGTTCTACGCCTTCTGCCAGGGTTGTAATGACCCCCTTAGTCCTTTATTAAAGAGTATTTCTAGCCTTCATTGGCTACTAGTTTGCGAGAGAGTCAAATTTAAGGCCAGGTGCATGGTTCATAGGGCACTGTACAACACTGCCCCTCATTGCCTTTCAGAGGGTGTTTTCTTGGTGTACCCCCATCATAATTATAGATCAGGAACAACCAAACTAGTGTCCATCCCAAGGACAAAGAAAA
The DNA here is from genome assembly GCF_031143425.1 of Pleurodeles waltl. Classification (NCBI taxonomy): domain Eukaryota; kingdom Metazoa; phylum Chordata; class Amphibia; order Caudata; family Salamandridae; genus Pleurodeles; species Pleurodeles waltl. The sequence continues at coordinate 935,626,809 of NC_090442.1, read as the reverse complement.
TCATGTGGGGTGGCAGATGTTTCTATTACTCTGCAATTAAACAGTAGAACTCATTGACTTTCACTTTGAGATCCCACCCCAGCATGGCTCTCTTCAGGAAGTCTTTAAAAACATGTTTTTTCACTTCATCTGAGAAATAGTGTTTCTGTTGTGCTCTTCCTATAGGACGTTAGCGCCAAGACACCTCAGCATTCGTGAGCTGTAAAAGATACTTACTTAATTATTTACTACAAATGAGGGATTACATGTGTAAACATGTAAATAACCATTGTCAAATCATTTCATTGCACTTTTCATATGTCAGGTGCGTTAGTGTGCATTTAGGCTAGATTAGCGCGGTACACTGTACATAGCCGTTGACGGGATTTTCTCCAATACAAATTGTTGCAAAAAAAAGAAAAAGTGCAAATTACATATCAGTGATGTATTTTTTAAACAAAAACTTTACTGGTATTTTGATAAAAATGTCCATTCCAGACAGGTACTTTGGTGTACTTAATAAGTGATAGATAATAGAGTCTATATAGGTCTTATAGCAAAGTTATCACACAACAATGTTATGATATGTAATGCCATCCTATTCCCAGCCACCCTCAAAAACTAACCTATGTCTTTGTGGTGGGCTACTAATTTACTGTGGGTTGCTGATTATCCGTGCCAGTGACATGTAATCAATGTAGAAGATATTGCTGACATGCTAGTCAAGGACTATGTAGGGCTAACTAGCTTGTTGATGTGGGGGGTAAGGAGGATGGTGGGGGGTGTATGGCTCCTTGCCCTAATAGACACTGGGTCAGCAGTCTAGACCAACTCACAGGCACAGAGGCACTTAGGGAACCTATCTATCCTGAGTTTCCGGACTCCTCAATCTCGATCTGCACCTGAAACGAGTCTGATAAAGCATCCCACTCTAATAATATCAGTTTCTGTCTAAGTCCTAGATACAGCAAAAACAACAAGTGATGGACGGAATGCTGAACATTGTCAAACACTCACCCCCAGTCATAGATCTGGGTTTAATCCATCGTTCTTTTGCTCATCATGCCACCCCAGTTTGGACCCAGCCATATGCAAATCAGTCTTGACCCTGTTCCTCATGGGAACAGTCCAGACCGAACTGCCAAGCCAGGTCCTCACTGGACCGGAAACAAGCATCCTGGGACCGGTTTCGGGGTTTCACCCCTCATCAGCCAGGCTAGCTTGAATCCAGTGGCTTGGGAAGCACGGGACCCACGTCTGGGCATACCCTTCCCACTTAGGGCGACAAAGCAAAAACAACAAGTGATGGACGGAATGCTGAACATTGTCAAACACTCACCCCCAGTCATAGATCTGGGTTTAATCCATCGTTCTTTTGCTCACCATGCCACCCCAGTTTGGACCCAGCCATATGCAAATCAGTCTTGACCCTGTTCCTCATGGGAACAGTCCAGACCGAACTGCCAAGCCAGGTCCTCACTGGACCGGAAACAAGCATCCTGGGACCGGTTTCGGGGTTTCACCCCTCATCAGCCAGGCTAGCTTGAATCCAGTGGCTTGGGAAGCACGGGACCCACGTCTGGGCATACCCTTCCCACTTAGGGCGACAAAGCAAAAACAACAAGTGATGAACGGAATGCTGAACATTGTCAAATACTCACCCCCAGTCATAGATCTGGGTTTAATCCATCGTTCTTTTGCTCACCATGCCACCCCAGTTTGGACCCAGCCATATGCAAATCAGTCTTGACCCTGTTCCTCATGGGAACAGTCCAGACGGAACTGCCAAGCCAGGTCCTCACTGGACCGGAAACAAGCATCCTGGGACCGGTTTCGGGGTTTCACCCCTCATCAGCCAGGCTAGCTTGAATCCAGTGGCTTGGGAAGCACGGGACCCACGTCTGGGCATACCCTTCCCACTTAGGGCGACAAAGCAAAAACAACAAGTGATGGACGGAATGCTGAACATTGTCAAACACTCACCCCCAGTCATAGATCTGGGTTTAATCCATCGTTCTTTTGCTCACCATGCCACCCCAGTTTGGACCCAGCCATATGCAAATCAGTCTTGACCCTGTTCCTCATGGGAACAGTCCAGACCGAACTGCCAAGCCAGGTCCTCACTGGACCGGAAACAAGCATCCTGGGACCGGTTTCGGGGTTTCACCCCTCATCAGCCAGGCTAGCTTGAATCCAGTGGCTTGGGAAGCACGGGACCCACGTCTGGGCATACCCTTCCCACTTAGGGCGACAAAGCAAAAACAACAAGTGATGGACGGAATGCTGAACATTGTCAAACACTCACCCCCAGTCATAGATCTGGGTTTAATCCATCGTTCTTTTGCTCACCATGCCACCCCAGTTTGGACCCAGCCATATGCAAATCAGTCTTGACCCTGTTCCTCATGGGAACAGTCCAGACCGAACTGCCAAGCCAGGTCCTCACTGGACCGGAAACAAGCATCCTGGGACTGGTTTCGGGGTTTCACCCCTCATCAGCCAGGCTAGCTTGAATCCAGTGGCTTGGGAAGCACGGGACCCACGTCTGGGCATACCCTTCCCACTTAGGGCGACAAAGCAAAAACAACAAGTGATGGACGGAATGCTGAACATTGTCAAACACTCACCCCCAGTCATAGATCTGGGTTTAATCCATCGTTCTTTTGCTCACCATGCCACCCCAGTTTGGACCCAGCCATATGCAAATCAGTCTTGACCCTGTTCCTCATGGGAACAGTCCAGACCGAACTGCCAAGCCAGGTCCTCACTGGACCGGAAACAAGCATCCTGGGACCGGTTTCGGGGTTTCACCCCTCATCAGCCAGGCTAGCTTGAATCCAGTGGCTTGGGAAGCACGGGACCCACGTCTGGGCATACCCTTCCCACTTAGGGCGACAAAGCAAAAACAACAAGTGATGGACGGAATGCTGAACATTGTCAAACACTCACCCCCAGTCATAGATCTGGGTTTAATCCATCGTTCTTTTGCTCACCATGCCACCCCAGTTTGGACCCAGCCATATGCAAATCAGTCTTGACCCTGTTCCTCATGGGAACAGTCCAGACCGAACTGCCAAGCCAGGTCCTCACTGGACCGGAAACAAGCATCCTGGGACCGGTTTCGGGGTTTCACCCCTCATCAGCCAGGCTAGCTTGAATCCAGTGGCTTGGGAAGCACGGGACCCACGTCTGGGCATACCCTTCCCACTTAGGGCGACAAAGCAAAAACAACAAGTGATGGACGGAATGCTGAACATTGTCAAACACTCACCCCCAGTCATAGATCTGGGTTTAATCCATCGTTCTTTTGCTCACCATGCCACCCCAGTTTGGACCCAGCCATATGCAAATCAGTCTTGACCCTGTTCCTCATGGGAACAGTCCAGACCGAACTGCCAAGCCAGGTCCTCACTGGACCGGAAACAAGCATCCTGGGACCGGTTTCGGGGTTTCACCCCTCATCAGCCAGGCTAGCTTGAATCCAGTGGCTTGGGAAGCACGGGACCCACGTCTGGGCATACCCTTCCCACTTAGGGCGACAAAGCAAAAACAACAAGTGATGGACGGAATGCTGAACATTGTCAAACACTCACCCCCAGTCATAGATCTGGGTTTAATCCATCGTTCTTTTGCTCACCATGCCACCCCAGTTTGGACCCAGCCATATGCAAATCAGTCTTGACCCTGTTCCTCATGGGAACAGTCCAGACCGAACTGCCAAGCCAGGTCCTCACTGGACCGGAAACAAGCATCCTGGGACCGGTTTCGGGGTTTCACCACTCATCAGCCAGGCTAGCTTGAATCCAGTGGCTTGGGAAGCACGGGACCCACGTCTGGGCATACCCTTCCCACTTAGGGCGACAAAGCAAAAACAACAAGTGATGGACGGAATGCTGAACATTGTCAAACACTCACCCCCAGTCATAGATCTGGGTTTAATCCATCGTTCTTTTGCTCACCATGCCACCCCAGTTTGGACCCAGCCATATGCAAATCAGTCTTGACCCTGTTCCTCATGGGAACAGTCCAGACCGAACTGCCAAGCCAGGTCCTCACTGGACCGGAAACAAGCATCCTGGGACCGGTTTCGGGGTTTCACCCCTCATCAGCCAGGCTAGCTTGAATCCAGTGGCTTGGGAAGCACGGGACCCACGTCTGGGCAAACCCTTCCCACTTAGGGCGACAAAGCAAAAACAACAAGTGATGGACGGAATGCTGAACATTGTCAAACACTCACCCCCAGTCATAGATCTGGGTTTAATCCATCGTTCTTTTGCTCACCATGCCACCCCAGTTTGGACCCAGCCATATGCAAATCAGTCTTGACCCTGTTCCTCATGGGAACAGTCCAGACCGAACTGCCAAGCCAGGTCCTCACTGGACCGGAAACAAGCATCCTGGGACCGGTTTCGGGGTTTCACCCCTCATCAGCCAGGCTAGCTTGAATCCAGTGGCTTGGGAAGCACGGGACCCACGTCTGGGCATACCCTTCCCACTTAGGGCGACAAAGCAAAAACAACAAGTGATGGACGGAATGCTGAACATTGTCAAACACTCACCCCCAGTCATAGATCTGGGTTTAATCCATCGTTCTTTTGCTCACCATGCCACCCCAGTTTGGACCCAGCCATATGCAAATCAGTCTTGACCCTGTTCCTCATGGGAACAGTCCAGACCGAACTGCCAAGCCAGGTCCTCACTGGACCGGAAACAAGCATCCTGGGACCGGTTTCGGGGTTTCACCCCTCATCAGCCAGGCTAGCTTGAATCCAGTGGCTTGGGAAGCACGGGACCCACGTCTGGGCATACCCTTCCCACTTAGGGCGACAAAGCAAAAACAACAAGTGATGGACGGAATGCTGAACATTGTCAAACACTCACCCCCAGTCATAGATCTGGGTTTAATCCATCGTTCTTTTGCTCACCATGCCACCCCAGTTTGGACCCAGCCATATGCAAATCAGTCTTGACCCTGTTCCTCATGGGAACAGTCCAGACCGAACTGCCAAGCCAGGTCCTCACTGGACCGGAAACAAGCATCCTGGGACCGGTTTCGGGGTTTCACCCCTCATCAGCCAGGCTAGCTTGAATCCAGTGGCTTGGGAAGCACGGGACCGACAAAGCAAAAACAACAAGTGATGGACGGAATGCTGAACATTGTCAAACACTCACCCCCAGTCATAGATCTGGGTTTAATCCATCGTTCTTTTTCTCACCATGCCACCCCACTTTGGACCCAGCCATATGCAAATCAGTCTTGACCCTGTTCCTCATGGGAACAGTCCAGACCGAACTGCCAAGCCAGGTCCTCACTGGACCGGAAACAAGCATCCTGGGACCGGTTTCGGGGTTTCACCCCTCATCAGCCAGGCTAGCTTGAATCCAGTGGCTTGGGAAGCACGGGACCCACGTCTGGGCATACCCTTCCCACTTAGGGCGACAAAGCAAAAACAACAAGTGATGGACGGAATGCTGAACATTGTCAAACACTCACCCCCAGTCATAGATCTGGGTTTAATCCATCGTTCTTTTGCTCACCATGCCACCCCAGTTTGGACCCAGCCATATGCAAATCAGTCTTGACCCTGTTCCTCATGGGAACAGTCCAGACCGAACTGCCAAGCCAGGTCCTCACTGGACCGGAAACAAGCATCCTGGGACCGGTTTCGGGGTTTCACCCCTCATCAGCCAGGCTAGCTTGAATCCAGTGGCTTGGGAAGCACGGGACCCACGTCTGGGCATACCCTTCCCACTTAGGGCGACAAAGCAAAAACAACAAGTGATGGACGGAATGCTGAACATTGTCAAACACTCACCCCCAGTCATAGATCTGGGTTTAATCCATCGTTCTTTTGCTCACCATGCCACCCCAGTTTGGACCCAGCCATATGCAAATCAGTCTTGACCCTGTTCCTCATGGGAACAGTCCAGACCGAACTGCCAAGCCAGGTCCTCACTGGACCGGAAACAAGCATCCTGGGACCGGTTTCGGGGTTTCACCCCTCATCAGCCAGGCTAGCTTGAATCCAGTGGCTTGGGAAGCACGGGACCCACGTCTGGGCATACCCTTCCCACTTAGGGCGACAAAGCAAAAACAACAAGTGATGGACGGAATGCTGAACATTGTCAAACACTCACCCCCAGTCATAGATCTGGGTTTAATCCATCGTTCTTTTGCTCACCATGCCACCCCAGTTTGGACCCAGCCATATGCAAATCAGTCTTGACCCTGTTCCTCATGGGAACAGTCCAGACCGAACTGCCAAGCCAGGTCCTCACTGGACCGGAAACAAGCATCCTGGGACCGGTTTCGGGGTTTCACCCCTCATCAGCCAGGCTAGCTTGAATCCAGTGGCTTGGGAAGCACGGGACCCACGTCTGGGCATACCCTTCCCACTTAGGGCGACAAAGCAAAAACAACAAGTGATGGACGGAATGCTGAACATTGTCAAACACTCACCCCCAGTCATAGATCTGGGTTTAATCCATCGTTCTTTTGCTCACCATGCCACCCCAGTTTGGACCCAGCCATATGCAAATCAGTCTTGACCCTGTTCCTCATGGGAACAGTCCAGACCGAACTGCCAAGCCAGGTCCTCACTGGACCGGAAACAAGCATCCTGGGACCGGTTTCGGGGTTTCACCCCTCATCAGCCAGGCTAGCTTGAATCCAGTGGCTTGGGAAGCACGGGACCCACGTCTGGGCATACCCTTCCCACTTAGGGCGACAAAGCAAAAACAACAAGTGATGGACGGAATGCTGAACATTGTCAAACACTCACCCCCAGTCATAGATCTGGGTTTAATCCATCGTTCTTTTGCTCACCATGCCACCCCAGTTTGGACCCAGCCATATGCAAATCAGTCTTGACCCTGTTCCTCATGGGAACAGTCCAGACCGAACTGCCAAGCCAGGTCCTCACTGGACCGGAAACAAGCATCCTGGGACCGGTTTCGGGGTTTCACCACTCATCAGCCAGGCTAGCTTGAATCCAGTGGCTTGGGAAGCACGGGACCCACGTCTGGGCATACCCTTCCCACTTAGGGCGACAAAGCAAAAACCACAAGTGATGCTTCCCATGCCACTGGATTCAAGCTAGCCTGGCTGATGAGGGGTGAAACCCCGAAACCGGTCCCAGGATGCTTGTTTCCAGTCCAGGGAAGACCTGGCCTGGCAGTTCGGGCTGGACTGTTCCCATGGGGAACAGGGTCAAGGCTGATTTGCATATGGCTGGGTCCAAACTGGAATGGCATGGGCAGCAAAAAAACGATGGATTAAACCCAGATCTGTGACTGGGGGAGAGTGTTTGCATTGTCAGCACTCCGTCCATCATTCTTTTGTGTTGTTAATAAGTCCTAGATACACCTCTTGGCGAAGAACCAGGCTCTCTGCCTGGTCCCAGCGCAGCACCTCTTCTCTCCAGGAAAAAATTGGAGGGACCTGGGGGGACTTCTATTGCCTGGTCAACTGCCGTTTGGCTAAGAGCATAGCCAGATCCAGAAAGCACAAAGTCAGTTCAGAGCCTCGGGGTCTAGTGTATAACCCCAATAGTTAATGATGTGATGCTAGCTCCATATTGATCCCTGTGAGGGCCGTTAAAGATGCCCGTATGCCAGACCAATACTGAGCGAGAGAAGGGCATGTCCAAACCATATGGATGAGGTCGGCATCATGAGTACGACATTGAGGGCACTGAGCCGGTCTATTGTGTTGAGTCTATGTGGTGTAAGATAAGCTTGATGAAAGAGGAAGAATTGTATCAGCTTGAACCTAGAATTACGGGATATCTTTTTGGAGAATTGCAGGAGAAAGGTCCATTCCTTAGGTGTATTTTCTTGCCCTATATTAGTGGCCCATTTTGTTTTAAGCAATTATAACAATATGTTGAGATGCGCATGGAGTCCACCAAAACAGCCATCGGGTAAGGTGCCTACCATTTCCCATTGTGTGAAGGGCCTGAAGGAGTTCATCTGTTGCTGGCTCTGTGCCTTTTGGTGCCCAGTGTCTGCAAATGTAAGCCAGTATTTTGGCCTGGGGTAAGAAGAGGATTTCCTATGGAATGGACTCCCCGCTGTCCCCACACCCAGAGTATGGCAGTTGTTATAGTAACTGAGAGAGTGGGAAGTCCGCAAAGAGGTACATTCGGTGCGTATGGGACCAATGAGGCCGCATAGCTCATCACCAATATGCTAAGGCAATATGCAGCAGCAAAGTAGCACCTATTGGTGACCTAGGGGGGTTCGGGCATAGCAATTGGTATAACAAGCCCCTCCTCAGAGGCTGTGTAGTTCATTTCTCCCAGATTATGGCCAGCCAACCAGTAAGACAACCATTGCAATTGCAACTTAGATAGGCTTATTCAGTGGCGGCCTTTCCCTCAGATAAGATCAATCAACAAGAAGTTTAATGAGTGGAATACCCGAGGTGGTATCAGAAGTAGCAAGTTACCAAAATAGTATAAATACTTGGTAAGACCACCATTTTTGCTAACATCACCCTACTGGATACTGAAAGAGGTAAAGTAGTCCAAAACGTTACCTGAAACCAGAGTGCTGTAATTGCCCTCGTTGGCTTTCTTCCAGTAAGTCTGTATGATCACAGTATATAGGGATGCTGAGATACCGGAAAGACACAGATGCTACTGCAATGCCATAGGTTCAAATTGAACCAACAGTTCTCGAAATGTGTCACTAAAGGAATATATGTAGGATTTATCAGCATTAATTTGGAGCCCAGAAAGATCAGAAAATTTAGATATCTGTGCCGCCCGCCAATGTCCCCATACAGACACCTATCATGTAAGATCAAATCATCTGCATGTAACGAAATTGAGTAGTGTGGCCCAGCATAATCCCCCACTCCCCTGCACTGTGGTGAATGTGTTGTGCAAGTGGCTTCATTGCTATTGCTGATACAAATAAAAGAGGAGATGGGGGCAGCCCTGCCTTGTTCCTCGGTAGGAGGTGGAGACATGTGTACCAGTCTTAGCTCTGGCCATGGGATCTGAATAAAGTAGCTTCACCCACTGGAGATATTCTGGGGGTGCCCAAAGGCCTCTAATGCTGCTATCTTGTAATCCAAACTCAGGGAATCAAATGCTTGCCTCATGTCTAGGGCCACACAGCGGGCATGGGAGTAAAGCTGTTTCATTTCATCCATCAGCTGGAACAGTCGTCGCACGTTCAACGACGTACTACGGCGTGGAACAAAGCCGCTTTGATCTTTGTGTAGAAGTTGCAGGAGAAGTGGGAGAAGCAGACGGGCCAGTATCTTACTGAGGAGCTTATAATCAGTATTTAAGACAGACAGGGGTCTATAAGGGGCCATCTCATCAGGGGGCCTATTAGGATTAAGGAGTGAGGTCATCTCGCCCCCCCCGGGTCAAAGCAGGAATATACATTGGTGATGTATAATTTACACATCAATGGACAAAGAACATGTCAAGACAACACTGTGGTTTGGTGATGGATGTTGCACAATATACCATTAAAAAGAAAATGTCTATTTTGAAATCTGAAACAGTTATGTAGTGTTGTATGAATTTTGGCTTACTCTTCACATATGTTAATGTGGACATTGTGACCAACGTTCTTATGCTGTTTACAATTCAGACATAGGTACCCTGAGAGAGGAAGAAGATAGTAGTCTCCAGTGTACCACCCATTTCCAGACCTTCATGCAATCGAGGAAAGGGACATCTTCCATTAGTTTTGTTTGAATAGGCTAACCAAACTGGGCCTATGTCATCAGTTGGAGCCTGATCTCTGCCTCAAAACACCAATCCCACACATTGTACGCTTATTGTGAAAGTGATTGCAGTATTGTATTTCCTGGCAACTGGATCATTTCAATACACAGTGGCAATATGTGCTTGTATGTCACAACCAATGTTCTGTTGTGTATGCTTTCAACAATGATGAGACACCTGGAAAGGGACAAATGGTTCCCCAGGAGTGATGATTTAGCCAATGTGAAGGCTGGATTCTATGGAGTTGCTAGGATACTACATGTAGTTGGTGTCATTGATGGCACCCATATTGCCTTAGTACCAACACACACCAGGGAACAACATCAGTGCTGGCTCCCTGGATGGGCTGATGATTCCTTTGTCATGCGGAACAGCACCATACCCTAGCTCAGTGGTCTTCAAACTTTTTAATTCTGCGCCCCCCCAGTTGAAAAATAAAAATCATTGGGCCCCCCCTCAGAATTTTTAACAATTATTTTAGAAAGATGTCAATGTTTAAATAGGTCTAAACCTATTTAAATATTGCAGTTAAGTACTGTTACCTTTTTAAAACAATAACATGCTTGTGCTTAAAACAAGGTCATGTTATATGTATAATATTTCTTTTGGCCAGAGTTTGGCGCCCCCCCCTGGGATCACTTGAGGCCCCCCAAGGGGGGCCCGCCCCCCAGTTTGAAGACCTCTGCCCTAGCTGATGTCACGACGACAACCGGGGAGGTGCTGGCTTATTGGTAAATATGATCTGACCTAACTTTGTGTGGGTAACTTCAGGCAGTATAAACAGGAACTTTGTAATTTATTTTTGCACCTATGCCTGTCTTCCATCTAGGAGACTCAGCCTATCCCAACTGGCCATGGTTGTAGAGCCCACTGAGGAATACAACAATGCCACAGGACGTCCGCATCAATAAGGCCCATGGAAGGTCTGTGGAGCAGGTATTTGGGCTACTGAAGGTCAGATTCTGCTGTCTGGACAAAACTGGGGGAGCACTCCTCTACTCACCTGGAAAGATGTGTCAGATCAACGTGGCCTGCTGCATGTTCCACATCCTAGCCCTGCAACAGAGCATCCCTTATGTCGCAGACGACAGAGACCCTGAAGTGCCACCAGGTGAGGATCCTGGAATGCCAAATGATGATGATAATGGTAAGGAGGAAGCAGCTTACTTGCGTCAAGATCTCATTAACAACTTCTTTTCATGAGTGTAAGTATTTTGGTAACATGTCATTACTTGGACGGTAACAACAACTCTTCAAATGATGATGGGAAGAGTATGTCATGTGAAAATTTCATGGAGGGCAAGCTTTGGTTAATCCATATGGAAGGTGTTTGTTGAACAAGGTCATGACACACAGTCATTATGTTTGTGTTGCTTTGTTTTACTCTGTTTTGTTTATCATAGACTGTATTCGCCAAGACTTGACTATATGAATTGTCTTATCTGTATGTTTTGCCAGCTAGTTATATTTATTTTCTGTTTTAGGTACCTCCACCATGGCATCATCATTTGGACATTGCACAGTTCTAACATTTGTGGGTAATTGGTGCTGTTTGGATGTGCAATGGAGACAATGGTTGTTCCTGGGTATGACAGACACAGAGTTTGGGTGTTCAAATCCTGTACCAGGACAGATTGCACAGTGATAGGGTGGAAGTAATGAGGAAACCATTGGACTTGTACCTGACATGTGATGGTCCTAATACAATATGTGTGCCATTAGGTGCTACAACAAAATGTTGTGGTGGACCCAAAAAATGATATTCTCCCTCCAGATTGGCTAAATCCTCATTGTGTGTGATGCATATGTTCTACTGTTAATGTTTCTCATCATTATGGGCAATGTGCTTGTAGCACAACACAGATATTTGTTGTTGACATTCCACCAGATACTGGAAATATAGTTTAGAATGATCCTGTGATTAGACAATATAGTACTGTCATGTGTATGTCTATTGTTTTTATTGATGAGGAATTACCTTTGTGGGGTAGGTGATATGGCTCCAGCTGGAGGCATAGACCAATTAAATTTTGCCTGTTCATAATGAAATTGTCAGATGTGTCCCCTACTTCCAGATTGTTAATGTCTGCAAATTCAATTGTGACCACCTCCCCACATTACTTGTGTCATGTCTGATGTGCTACATTTCTGATATGATGCCTGGCTATTGTTGGAGCACTGTATTTAAGCTGGTATATGAGTAGGCACTTGTGTGTATGTTTTGATGAGAGATGGTTGTGATCCTGAGCTAAACATTGTATATTTCCAACATATCCATACTTAACACAAGTAGGTATTTATGCCATTGTCAAGTTTATATGAAAGTACATGCATACATTGCTAGATGTGAGATATACAGCAACGGGCAATGAGTTTCATACTAGTGGATTTATTTTAGAGAACAGGGATAAAACAAACATTGTGTAATACAAAATTGAAAAATAATAAGTAAAGAAGTCAGTCATGGTGAATGAAACCATAATTGTAGTTCGCACATTGTTTGGAGTTCAAAATACTTCTGCTGTCACAAATGTAGATGTGTCTCAAAATAGTCCAAAGGGTGAATGTATTACACACACCGGAGGAAATTAGGTTTGAGGTTTCTTGGTGGTGGAAGTCTTGTCATCCTCCCCTCCTGGTAATTTTTGTGATTGTCTCTACCTGCCAGTGCGGGGGGGCCACAGCTACAGGAACATGGGTGTCTGAGGGTGTGTCTTCTTCTGGCAGAGCTTCCCTTCCAGTGTTTGCAGGAGATGTTGAGGGTCCTGATGTATTTGGACCACAGAAAGAGGTAGATGGTGCTGGGAAAGCCCTGCACATGTGGGTATGGATGTCCATCAGCACCCCCTTTGTGGAGCCCATGTTGGAGGTATGGATCACCATCTGATGGTGTATGTCCCTCTGCAGCTGCTTCGTCTCTCTCAGTTTGGTGAGTACCTGGCACATCATGCCTTGGGACTCCTGATAGGCTCCCAAGACTTAGATGATAATATCCTGGTGGTAAGTGTTCCTGGTGGCCTCACTCTGCTGGCCCATAGATACCCTCCCACTACTACTCCCACCACGAGCCTGTGCCCTTGGCCTAGGGTGCCCACTCCTACTGGTTCCTAGGTCCTCTGTAACTGGGGTGGTGATTGTCACATCAGGATCCAGCACGGGGGGCACATGATGGTGGTTACTATGCTAGATACAAAGGTTGTGATGGTCCTAGGGTAGTGTGGGTGTCTCCTCTGTCTCCAGGCTCTTGCCAGGTGTTCTGCCAGACAGACCTGTTAAGAAATAGAGAGCACGTGTGTTTTCTACATCCAAAACTTTTGTGACACAGTAAGTAGAAACTTAGAAGAAGAAAAAATAGATAGAGGTTACTAATGTGATATAATTCAGTGGTCCTCAACTTGTTGACAAAATATTTGTAGACGTTAAATACATACAATTAAACTAAGCAGCTCAGATGTTCTGAAGTGTTTTCCTTTTGTATTGAGAGATAAACATAACATCTCTCCAACAGTCTAGCCAACACAGTAGAGAGTTAACAAGTATATCTGATGATTGCAAAGGCCTAGCTATGTACAATACAGGCAATCACACAACGTGGTTGCATATTTCACATTAGTCATCATGTGACTGGTGCAGATACAATAGTTTCCCTGCAACTCCTAGACAGCTGAGTTAACCTCATGACTTGTAAAATATTGGCACACACATTGTATGATGTCACTCATTCCATCAAATGTTTCGTTGTGGGAGATGGAGACAACATAAAGCAAAGTAGGCAGAAATGTCTCTGGGAAAAGCACTGTAAGTTGATTGCTCACTCCATGTGAAAAGGACATCAGTTGTGATATTTCAGACAAGTGAGAATGGCCAAAATCCCAAATTTGTTATGTTTGAATTTGTAAAAACAAGGTCTCTGAATAGTTGTAGTCATTTACATTTCTACTTGCCAACACTTATAAAATGGCTAGTAAAACATACCTGTTCACAATCTGCATTTGGGATGGACCATATAGTTACCTATTGACATGTATAATGGGTCCTGAAAAGAGATTTATTATGGAGCTACATTTACAGACTCAATTGCAGCATGTGGCATGTGATGGTGATTGATACATGTGATCTTATCTGAAACAACATACATTGACAATGATAAGACAACATCTCTGCTACTTTGTGGATTACATGTTAGGAAACTAGACACACAGCACAATGGCAAAAACTGGATTTGGGGCAGACATGATATTGAGGTTAAGTGACAGGAAGTAAGATGTAACTTACCAGAAGATACTCCCATAGGTATTCCTGCCAAGCCTTCAGGATACATGATGGCCAAGACCTTCTCCTCCCAAGGGAACCATCTGATTGAGTTGCTGGAAGGACCACCACCAGTCCTAGTGGACTCTAGGTGTTTGTTGGGGGCCAGGGAATGCACCTTCCCCCTCAGGTCATTCTACCTCTTCCTAATTAAATCCCATGTGCAAAAGGTGGGGCCTACTGTATTTACCATGTCTACTATTCTGGTTCACATTTCTCTTTTCTGACTAATAGTGGTATTTTGGACTTGGGCTCTAAACAATCATGGCTCTACTCTGATGATTTCATCCACCATGAGTGTCAGTGACAGCGCAACAAAAACACTACACAAAGGGATAAGAAAAAAAGTGCTGGCAAGGTGTGTGGTGAGTAGTAATAGGGATGGTGAAAAAATTGGCCCGCCTTCTCCAACCAAAATGCTGTGTCCAAATGGCTGTGATACAGTGGAGTGGCACAGGATCATGGACTGGAGTGGGGGGTGGTTTATAGTGTGATTTGCCAGTGTATCCACTTTGCAAATGAATATCAGGTGGGTTATTTTGTATCCACATATTGGTCACTGTTATGGTGCTTTGCTGGGTGTGTACCACTGCCGTTGACCACCATCAGTGTAAAACCACCAGGCAACCATCAGTGCCACTGTGTTTTTATAATCTGCTCAGCAGGAACCCGCTGCCCTGACAGCGACAGAGTATGTATAGCCAACGTTGTAGTCTGCCACTTTGCAGGTGGTACACACTTCGTCAACGTGGTCGCCAGTTCAGGATGCATGCATTGTAAAAGGGCATGCAAAAGACTGCCAACTTGATTTAGTACTTGGGACCATTGCCATGGCGGACTGTCGGTCTCACCGCCAAACTTGTAATCAGGCCCTCAGTTTGGAGCAACATTCCAAATATCATAGTGGAGTGTCTACTACAGCACCAAAGCTCAATTAACCAATGCCAACATCATAGTAAAAAGATGGCACAGTGCCTTCCAATCTACACTAGGCACAAACAAACCTACACTCTACTAATTCCTAGAAACCCTACAAAAATAACAACGCTACAACAACACTGAATGGAGCAATCAGTGAGTCAAATGAAACCTAAAATTAGCAAACAAGCCAATAGCATGAAATACATGCCACCATATAAAGTAAAACTCGTTCTTAACAACAAGGGAGTACACTATTTAAAATCAATAGCCAAAGCCATCTTATAAAAAAAATTAACATTCTACAAAGTAACCGATAAACCTAAGCCAACGTTCAGAAAAATGTGACTAATATATATTTAACTAAATTTTAAACAAATTATTTTTATAAACGAGTAAACTAAATACAACCAAATTAACAAATGAAACTGAGGCATAGCATTAAAATGTGTACTAATTAGTTAAACACAAAAAGTCACCAACCACAAACCTCAAAATGACAAATAAAATCAAACAGGAATCAAATAAACACAGTTCATAACAAATAACAACTACCAATCACATGAAATACACATACATAATAAAATATCATATGTTCCACCCAAAAAATATAACATAAATAAAACTTCTGTTCTCTAACTGTAGCTATTTGTCCATATCCATGTGGTCAAAAATATAATCCACAAAAAACGTGAAAATAATTTAAAAAGAAATCTTCCACAAAAAACACAAATAAAATAGGTCCATTTTAAATCCAGCAGAGCAATTCAAAGTCCAAAGGAACCATAAAAAAACATGAAAAAGTGGAAAAAAAGCTCCAGGAAAACAGAAAAATCATAGGAAGTCAAAAAGAAAAAGTATTGGTTTACTTGAATACAAAATGACCTAATTAAAATAAATACAGATCCAACTCCCCATACAACAACTTAAACATGAAAAATACAATATCCACCCACGAAAACACCATCTTCAAATGCCACATAAACATTATAATAAAACTATAGAAAACACACAACATAACATTAAATAAATTAACAATACAGTACAAACAAATTCTACCTAAGACTAATATAGAATTAGTAAATACAATAACACAAACCACACATAAACTTTCCAAAAACTATTAAGTACCCTGATAGCTACCATTTGCTAGAACTTAATCCATATTGTCTACCCTCAAAACCATATAGAAAAATATTAAAAAGGTGTTACTTGATCAGACAAACAGCAGTACCTTACCACAACTCATTTCCAGGAAAATTAACTTAAAATGACACAAATAGCCCACAAAAATTAAGTTAGCAGTTAAAAAAATGGCTACTAAATAATACTAAACAAAACACAGAAGGACACAGTTATCAAGAAATCACGTAGCTCAACAAGTCATTGCAATGTTGAAGGGCTCCATATAGCCCCCCAAACAAAAACATCTCTATATTACAATCAGTGGTGACTTTGAACCAGGTAGCCAAGCCCCCTTTTGCCAGGCCAGAGCCTGTTGGGGAGGTTGGCAGCTTATAACATGTATAATCATCAAAAAGTATTTTGGGCCTCAATACAAGGCTGGCAGTCCAAGGACCGCTACCCTCTCGGTGATGGTTGGACCACCACAACTGTGGAGGTCTGACCACCACATTACAACCCTGGCAGGTGGACCCACCAAGGGACCGCCGTTCCCACCAGGAACATTATCCCCAATGGGCTGATGGTGGTCTGAGTTGTGCTTAGCCAGGACGGTGGTGAACTCAGAGCAGCCTGTGTGATTACAACTCAGCTTTCTGCCAGCCTTTCCATGGCAGAGACACCTCCATGGAAATGCTGGTGGAAAGCCAGTGCTGGGGACCACAGGGGGGTCTTTGCAATGCCTATGCCTGTGGCATGGGTCCACCTGCACAGCACCCACGAATGTGTACTGTCTGCTTGCAGACAGTGCACATTCCGAGGGTGCTGGAGTGCTACGATATTGCCTTGGATCCCTTAAAGGAGCCCTGGCCAATGTTGTAGCATGTTTCCTGCCGGTCTGTCAGGTTGGAACACGTAGGGGCATATTTATACTCCGTTTGCGCCGAATTTGCGTAGTTTTTTTAGACGCAAATTCGGCACAAAACTAACGCCATATTTATACTTTGGCGTTAGACGCGTCTAGCGCCAAAGTATGAGGAATGAGCGTCATTTTTTTGCGTGAACGCCTTCCTTGCGTTAATGAGATGCAAGGTAGGCGTTCCCGTCTAAAAAAATGACTGCGACGCAAATGCGTCATATTTATACTCCCAGGCAAAAATCACGCCCGGGAGTGGGCGGGGCAAAAAAACCCGCATTTGCGCCTCTTTTTAACGCCTGGGTCAGGGCAGGCGTTAAGGGACCTGTGGGCTCAAAATGAGCCCACAGCTGCCCTCCCATGCCCCCAGGGACCCCCCCTGCCACCCTTGCCCACCCCAGGAGGACACCCAAGGATGGAGGGACCCATCCCAGGGACATTCAGGTAAGTTCAGGTAAGTATAATTTTGTTTTTTTTTATATATTTTTTTGGCATAGGGGGGCCTGATTTGTGCCCCCCTACATACCACAATGCCCAATGACCATGCCCAGGGGACATAGGTCCCCTGGGCATGGCCATTGGGCAAGGGGGCATGACTCCTGTCTTTACTAAGACAGGAGTCATGTAAATGGCGTCTGGGCGTCGTTAAAAATGGCGCAAATCGGGTGGAGGTGATTTTTTTGCCTCAACCTGACGTGCCCCATTTTAAGACGCCCTAACGCCATTTTCCCCAACGCCGGCGCTGCCTGGTGTACGTGTTTTTTTTCCACGCACACCAGGCAGCGCCGGTCTGCTAGCGCCGGCTAACGCCATTCAATAAATACGGCGCCCGCATGGCGCTTCAGAATGGCGTTAGCCGGCGCTAAACTTTTTGACGCTAAACTGCGTTAGAGCAGTTTAGCGTCAAAAAGTATAAATACGGGCCGTAATGCACTGTTCCTGCCGGTCAGCACAGTGAGAACATTGTAATACGCATGGGGGGGGGACGCCACCTGTATGACAGTGGCATCCTCTCCGTGAGTTTGGCAGTCGGCTTGTCCGACCATCAAACTTGTAATGAGACTGTTCGTACTGTGCCCAAGTCTCTTGCAATAAGATGATATTGAAGTTGTTAATGAATGTGGCCCAATCTTCAGTCAGGAGTTTGGAGCCTAAGACTGCACTATTTCCGCTTAATAGCTCCAGGTTAACGTGAGAGAGAGAGGTCTGCACAGCCAGCTGCTCCAGTGCCAAAAGCACCAAAGGAGGGGCGCAAGCTTGCAACACTGCTTCTCCTCATAAAGACGAGCAATCTGATGGGCATTGGCTTCAGCAGAAGGATCCATAGTTCGATTTTGCCCCACAAATGACTCAGGGCTAACTGAAATGGCAGCTACCAGAAGATTATTAATAGTGACATGATGTGGGCTATCAGACTCAGAGAAAATGAGCGGAACCAGTTCATTATGGTCTTGTGCCTTACCACATAGCCAGTATTTGTCCTCAAGCCATACAGGGCCATAAATCTATTTACAGATAGCAATTGGTCAGCATGATGCAATAGCAAAATTGTACCGTTTTGTGAGCTGTGTGAAGTTGAAGAGGGTCCAGATGTCTATTGAAAAAGCCAAGAGGCAATATCTGCATCAAACTTGGCCGTAATGTTCCTTTCTTATCTTGGTACATAATTTTGTCCACTATTTTAGGCCACCAATATTTGACAATAGGCAAAGGATCCAACCTACCCCAACCCTGCACATCATAAGAGTTTCCTTTTAAAGGTGGGTATAACATTTCACATTAAGAACCAGTAGGTCCCCTTGTTTTTTAGCTGGTATGGGGATTCTATAGCTCCAGGAGCCAGGCTTGGAGCACTGGTCAATATCACCACATATGTTCAGGGGACTGCTAGTAGTTGGATCACTGGGAGGGGCTCTGGTTATGTCTGGTTAACAGTTGGGTGGCCCTGCCCTGGCGATGATGGGCAAAGAGGAGCCTGCCCTTGGCCCAGACATCACCTGTGTGTGTCTGGTGCTGTGGGGCAAGATGGTGACATTTTATAGCACTGTCAGCAGGATCCTCCCTCCTCTCCCTGCCTCCATCAGAAGGGATACTGGGACTTGGAGTCCCCAGCAACAAAGTTTGCGTTTGCCTCTGGAGATTTAATATTACATTCTTCTTATCAGAGATACAGCTGTCTGCAGATGCTTTAAAAAAGGTGAGCAGCAAGCAGCATGAGGTGGATGGTGAGCAGTGAGGTGACCGGAGCCATGTCCACCCAAGCAGGTCATCCTCAGTGACCCCTTGGTCTGGTGTTGAGGCCTGGCAGTGCTTCGCTCCTCTTCCCACCTCATGTCAGAGAGCTGAAGGGCACCATGTCCACCAGCGATTTAAATATAGAATGCTTTAAAAATGTAGAATTATTTAAAAAATGTAAACCATGTCAACAAACATTATATGGAAATATATGAAAGACTTATGTAAATTTAAATATAAATAATAGTACAAAAATAAACAATGTAGTATTATTCAGGATATACTTAAAAATAATTTTAACATATTTGTTATAAAAAAAATATATGAAACAAGTGTATATATGTATAAAAAAAATGATGTACCACACTTGAAAAAAGAAAAGAAAAATGTAGAAATGTGCAATAGTTTAATCATTATCTGTATGTTTATTTAATAATGAAAATGTACAAAAATATTGTTTAGATATAACAATGAAAGTGTTTTTCTTATGTAGACAAATATGAACATAATTACAACATGTATACTTATACATTACATAATGTAAATAAAAGTTATAAACTGTGTTATGTACTTCCATTATTGAAAAAAAATATATTAGTAATGTATGTGAGAAATGCACTACCAACTACAATCTTAACCATTTAGGGGAATGCGTTGCATACTAAAGGGATTGCATTGGCTATTTTCACTCCAATCTAAATCATTTTCCGTGTTGGATAGTAAAGGGGTTACAGTTACTATTCCCTCTCCAATTTAAAACATCTTGGGGAGGTTGTTGGGCACTAAAGAGGTCATATTTACTATTCCCACTCCAATCCAAACAATGTGAGGAAGGTGTTGGACTCTAACAGGGTGATATGTACTATTTCCATTCCAATCTAAACCATTTTGAGGAAACTACTGCACCCTAAAGGGATTACATTACTAGCCCTACTCCAGTCTTAAACCATTTTGGGGAAGGTGTTGGACATTAAAGCAGATACATTTACAGCTCCTACTCCAGTCTAAACCATTTAGGGGAATGAGTTGGACACTAAAGGGGTTACATTTACTATCCTCACTCTATAGTAAGACATCTTAGATATGTTTTTTAAAAAGTAAAGAAATAAAGGGCCTGATTCTAACTTTGGAGGACGGTGTTAAACCGTCCCAAAAGTGGCGGATATACCACCTACCGTATTACGAGTTCCATAGGATATAATGGACTCGTAATACGGTAGGTGGTATATCCGCCACTTTTGGGACGGTTTAACACCGTCCTCCAAAGTTAGAATCAGGCCCAAAGTATTTTATAACTCACTCTTACCTAATAAATATTTGTAATGTCATTAACAGTACTAGGTATCTACAGAAATAAATATTTTAATTCATAATATTAAATAAATTATACATTGCATTCAATATTAATAATACATCATTTAAAAATATTATAAGTACCTCATAGCATCAAAAATTAACAGTAGGTAAACAAATTAGAAAATTATACACAATATTAATAAATTATATATTTAAAATACCATGTATTAATTATGATACAAATAACATATGATAATTTCTGATTACCTGCTTGAATATTTAAATTGGCATTACAATTACATAATTTGAAGTCATTTGAACCATTTTTTTAAATAAAAATATAGGTGCTCATTACAACTTTAAGTTGTGACCGCCGTGCGGCTGCCGATGCGGCCGGACTCCTGCGGTGGCCATTATGACACCCCCGCTGGGCCGGCGGGCAGAAACAGAGTTTCTGCCCGCCGGCCCAGAGGGGATGTCGGCTGCAACATGGGAGCCGGCTCCAAATGGAGCCGGTGGTGTTGCGGCCGTGCGACGGGTGCAGTTGCACCCGTCGCGTTTTTCACTGTCTGCTGCGCAGACAGTGAAAAGCTGTGTGGGGCCCCTGGGGCCCCACGACTCCCCTTCCCGCCAGCCTTTCCATGGTGGTTCCTACCGCCATGAAAAGGCTGGTGGGAAGGGGACTCGTAATCCCCTAGGCAGCAAACCTCTGGGACCAACGTGGCAGAAAACCGCCAGGACCAACGTGGTGGAAAACCGCCGGTCTCGGCGGTGCGACTGCGGCGCTTCCGCCGCGGTCGTAAACCCCGAGTTTGCACCGCCAGCCTGTTGCCGGTGCAACCTCCAAAACAGCCCTGGCGGTCTTTGACCGCCAGGGTTGTAATGAGGCCCATAGTTTTTACAATGATTGTAAAAACAACACTTAAAACAATATGCTTACCTTTAGTATTACTGAAAACCATATTTTTGACACCACAATATTCTAGATAGGATGGTTAGAAACTACAATATTTTTTTGTCAATATTGGGTCCAAAGGCATTGTTCACACCTTACAATTGACACATTTATCACACATACATAAATGTATGCCTAAATACACACATACATACATACATACATAAATACATAGGTTAATATAACACACTCCAGTTACTCAGTAAAAGGGCTGGACTGTCAACTAATCTGACAAAGGAGAGAGGTCTCCTTTTAAGTTGCTGCATAGATGGGTGTCAGCCCTGTACTGAGAAATACTAGACAAGTCTGTTACAATGAAACTGCTACAGGTGGTTGAAACATAGAACATTCAAATAGCACATATTTACTTTAAAAGAACATTCTAATAGGAAGGTGAGCAGCAAACTTCACACTATCAATCAATCATTGGATTTATAAAGCGCACTACGTACCCGTGAGGGTTTCAAGGCGCTGGGGGGGGGGGTTAGCTGGTGTTACTGGTCGAAGAGCCAGGTCTTGAGGAGTCTTCTGAAGGTGAGTAGGTCTTGAGTCTGTCGCAGGTTGGTGGGGAGGGTGTTCCAGGTTTTGGCTGCGAGGTATGAGAAGGATCTGCCGCCGAAGGTCTTTCTTCAGATGCGGGGGACGACGGCGAGGGCGAGGTTAGTGGAGCGGAGCTGACGGGTGGGGGTGTAGAAGCTGAGTCTGTTGTTTAGGTAGGCGGGTCCGGTGTGGTGGAGCGCTTTGTGAGCGTGGGTAAGAAGTTTGAAAGTGATCCTTTTGTCCACAGGGAGACAGTGAAGGTTTCTCAGGTGGTGGGAGATGTGGCTGTGGCGGGGTACGTTGACGATCAGCCGGGGGAGGCGTTTTGGATGCGTTGGAGGCGTAGTAGGTCTTTTGCTGGAATGCCTGTGTAGAGTGTGTTGCCGTAGTCCAGCCTACTGCAGACGAGGATCTATGTCACTGTTCTCCTTGTTTCTGTCGGGATCCACTTGTAGATTCTGCGGAGCATGCGGAGTGTGTTGTAGCAGGAGGAGGAAACTGCGTTGACCTGTTTAGACAAGGTGAGGGAGGAGTCGAGGATGAAGCCCAGGTTGCGAGCGTGGTCGGACGGTGTTAGCGGGGTTCCTAGTGCAGTGGGTCACCAGGAGTCGTTCCAGGCGGAGGGGGTGGGTCAGAGGATGAGGACCTCCGTCTTGTCCGAGTTCAGTTTCAGACGGCTGTTTCTCATCCATTCGGCGATGGATTTCATTGCCTCGTGGAGGTTGGTTTTTGTCGGTGTGCGGGTCTTTGGTGAGTGAGAGGATGAGCTGGGTGTCGTCGGCGTAGGTAAGAATGTTGAGGTTGTGTTGTCGGGCCACTTGTGCGAGGGGGGCCTTTTAGATGTTGAACAGCATCGGGCTGAGGGATAAGCCTTGGGGGACGCCGCAGATGATGTCGGTGGCTTCGTAGCGGAAGGTGGGGAGGCGGACTCTCTGGGTTCTGCCGGAGAGGAATGAGACGATCCAGTCGAGGGCTTTTCCTTGAATTCCGGTTTCGTGGAGGCGTGATTTCAGGGTGCGGTGGCAGACTGTGTTGAAGGCGGCAGATAGGTCCAGGAGGATGAGGGCTGATGTTTCACCATTGTCCATTTGGCGCCTGATGTCGTCTGTGGCGGCGAGAAGGGCGGTTTCGGTGCTGTGGTTTCGTCTGAAGCCGGACTGGGAGGGGTCTAGGATGCTGTTGTCTTCGAGGTGGCTGGTTAGTTGTGTGTTGATGATTTTTTCAATCACCTTTGCTGGGAAAGGGAGCAGGGAGAGGGGTCGGAAGTTCTTGAGGTCGTTGGGGTCTGCTTTGGGCTTCTTGACGAGGGCGTGGATTTCGGCGTGTTTCCATTTTTCAGGTAATGTCGCTGTTTCGAAGGAGATGTTGATGACCTTCCGTAGTTGGGGGGCGATGGTGGAATCGGCTTTGCTGTATACGTGGTGGGGGCAGGGGTCTGACGGAGATCCTGAGTGGATGGAGTTCATGATCTTGCGTGTCTCTGTGTCGTTCACGTTGGTCCGGGAGGTCAGGTGGTTTGCACAGGTGGAGTGTTCGGGGGTGGGGTCTGGCGTGGGAGTGGCGTCAAAACTGTCGTGGATGTCGGTGATCTTCCGGTGGAAGAAGGTGGACAGTGCGTTGCAGAGTTCTTGGGATGGAGGAATGTCATTGATGTTGGCGCAGGGGTTGGAGAGTTCTTTCACGATGCTGAAGAGTTCTTTGCTGTCGTGTGCATTGTTGTCCAGGCGGTCTTTGAAGTGGGAACGTTTCGATTGTCTGATGAGTTGGTGGTGCTTGCAGGTGGCGTCCTTGTGGGTTGTGAGGCTGTTAAGTGTGTGTTTGAGGAGCCATTCCTTTTTTAGCTTCCGACAGTCGCGTTTGGAATTTAGGAGCTCGTCGGTGAACCAGGTGGCTTTTCTTCTGGCTTGGTTGTCGGTGGGTTTTTTGAGTGGCGCGAGGGTGTTGGCGCAGTCGTTGATCTACAGGGTGAGGTTGTTGGCGGCGGTGTCTGGGTTGGTGGAGTTGGGGGTGGGTTCTGGGCGAGGGCGTTGGTAAGCTGGTCTTCCGTAACTTTGCTCCAGCATCGGTGGGGTGGTTGTTGGGTGCGATGGTGCTCGGTATGTTTCTTGTAGGTGAAGTGGATGCAGTGGTGGTCGGTCCAGTGGAGTACGGTGGTATGGTTGAAGGTGACGTGGGCGCTTGAGGAGAAGATGGGATCAAGCGTGTGGCCGGCGATGTGGGTTGGTGTATTGACGAGTTGTCTGAGGCCGTGGTTGGTGAGGTTGTCGATCAGAGTAGTGGAGTTGGTGTCGTTGTTGTTCTCCAGGTGGAAATTTAGGTCCCCGAGGAGGATGTAATCCGTTGAGGTGAGTGCGTGGGTGCTGGTGAGGTCGGCGAGGGATTCGCTGAATGGTGCTCATGGTCCGGGGGGTCTATAGATGAGCGTTTCTCTGAGAGTGGTGTTGGGGTCGGTGTGGATGCGGAAGTGTAGGTGTTCGGCGGTCTTGAGGGAGTCGTCAGTGTGGGTGTCGACCTTGTGGGAGGATTTGTGGGCGATGGCTATGCCTCCTCCGATTCTGTTGTTGCGGTCCCTACAGATGATCTTGTAGCCGTCCGGGATGGCTATTGCGATGTCGGGCGCCGAGGAGTCGTTCCACCAGGTTTCGGTCAGGAAGGCTACGTCTGGGGCGGTGGAGTCGAGCAGGTCCCAGAGCTCGATGGCATGCTTGCGTGCGGAGCGGGTGTTGAGGAGTATGCAGTGGAGGTGGTTAGTTTCGGTCTTTGTTAATTTTGTTGTTCTGTCGCAGGTGAATCTGCAGGTGCGGCATGCGAAGGGTCCATGGGTGTTCCTTGGTGAGGACTGGGAGCATGCTGTGATGTGGCCGGGATTGAGGGCGTTGAGTTGGTCGGCTGTGTAGCGGCGTCTGGAGGTGCAGGGGTCTCGTGGACCACGGGGGATGGCGCTGGGTGCGGTCCAGGCACGAACGGGCGCAGACGGGCCTGCCTTTGGCGCACCAGCGGCGCGCCGCGGCTGCCATAAGAGGAGGGGAGGGTGGGAGTGGCAGCTGGGAGGCGGGAGGCGGGAGGGCTTGTCCTATGAGAGGGCTGGGGGGTGGGGCCACAGGGGACGCAGCGGCGGGAAAATGGAAAGGAGCGGTGAGAGAAGGAGGTGGGAGGCGGGAGGGGCCGCAGGGGATACAGCGGCGGGAAAATGGAAAGGAGCGGTGAGAGAAGAAGGTGGGAGGCGGGAGGGGCCACAGGGGATGCAGCGGAGGGAAAATGGAAAGGAGCGGTGAGAGAAGAAGGTGGGAGGGGCCGCAGGGGACGCAGCGGCGGGGAAAAAAGCAAAAGAGGGAACGAGAAGGAGGTGGCGCAGACGGCGGCGCGGGGAGCGACCTACCTGCAAGCAGATACTGTGCCATTCATAATCTTCTGGTCAAGATCCTAGCCTTTTCACTGAGGTAGCAATGAGATCAATCACAAGGTGTATATTTTTCAATATAACAACCTATTGGCCTGGAGTAAGTCTTTGAGTGTGTGTTTCTCATTTATTACCTGTGTGTGTACAACAAATGCTTAACACTACCCTCTAGCAAGCCTACTGCTTGACCACACTACCACAAAATAGAGTTTTAGAATTATCTGCTTTTACCACTATCTTACCTCTAAGGGGAACCCTTGGACACTGTGCACACTATTTCTTACTTTTAAATAGTATATACAGAGCCAACTTCCTACACAAGGTATTGTACCATTGGCGCAGGAACCAGAACTAGATTTTACTAAAGAAGAAGTACCACATATGATGGTGCTAATTGCATTAGGGAGTGATGGGAAATGACAGCCAGAAACACACAACTGCAAGTAATTTCACTACCTTGACCAATAATATACACAAGAACCATCTCACTTATATTTACACAATTTTTAATGTGTGTCATGAGGATTTATGAGTGCAAATACTGTAACTCAGTCCCACTGTTCTTTTTCCAAATCCCAACCACAGATGGAATAGACTGTCCAGTAGCCACTATCACTCCTCTGTCAGATGTTGTGCATCATATCGTATTATTCTAGAAGATTAAAAATCCAACTGAGGAAGCAGACTCAATCCCTAACCAAGTGACAGCAGGACAACAATGGGCAGGAAAACCAGGAGGGAAATGAAAGCTGCTTGAGTACTTCAGACTGGCACTAAAAGCTAAAGTAGTATTGCAGATACAACTTGTGTGTTTTCCACTCACTTCAGAAGTCACCTGTAATGCTGACACACTTTTTGCTCCACTGGTAGAGGATAGGCTTGTAGATTGATTGGGCCACAGGGAACAATTGTTGTGCAATCCTGCATTGTCTCCAACTGATGATATTTGTGATGATGTGAACTGTGATGATGCGTTGCATGACCATAGATCCTAAAATAAAGGCAATTTTCACAAATGTCACTAATTTACTTCTAAACTGTTCTTCTTTTTCAACTATCAGATACATTTGAAACACCTCTAGTTTAGTCATTTCTCTAAAGTCTATATTGTCAAACGTACTAAATAAATAACATTTTCTATTAGCTACTTGGGACCAAAAGCCTGACAATGATGCTGCACCATCCACAGAATGACAGCATTCAATTTTGGAGGAAACCCTATTTTCTGCAACTGTCTTGTCTGTGGCCTCCACAGGAGAAAAAGATTGCTAATCCCACCCACGGAATCATCTAAAAAAACACTTTCCGTCCTAGGACAGCCGTGTGGACTGCAGACGCAGTGTTATGCAGGAGTCTCTTGAAACCAGCCCTCAACATTCAGGTATCTCAGGTGACTCCAACACAGGTGGAAATCGGATCTGTTTACATCTTCTGAGGGGTAAGAAACAACTAATGAGGTTATTTCCCCAGTTCCACAGCCTGCATCCATGTCTCTCAGCTACAAGATACTGACAACCAATTGGAATTGTTATATGGCCCACGAATGGGAGCGGAGAGTTGAGCACACAGTTCACATGGGCAAAACATGTCCTTTGGTATCATCAGTTTTTGCCAGCATCAGTCCTCTGTTTGTGGGGTATTTATGAAATTAGGGGGTCCCTGTACTCCATAGAAGCTCACCAGGAAATGATTCTGATCTCGAGAGACAGACCTGTATCTCGGAGGACATTAAGATCTCCAAAACATGGTGGCCATATCAGACAGGTGTCAGTGTCAAACCACACAGCCAAATCATGTGCCTCAGTCAACTGGGGTTCAACATCAATCTGCAAGGGCTATCCTCCTCACAAACCGACCCACAACTCACCTGTACCCACTGCTCTCATTGCTATCACCCCACTCCACTCTCACAACCTCCGCTTAATTTAGGCACAGTACTTTATAACCAGACACATGAACAACAAACTCCCGGTGGGAAAGCAGAACATTCAAGATCTCCATGAACAACTTATGTACCCCTCAGTGACTAATCTTCATGCAGCATCCCCAACGTTTATATCACACATCTCACAACTTGATGTATATTTGTTGGTTGAGAATATCCCCTGCATGATGTTCATGCTCTGTGTAAGTCATATACAGCAGTGGTGGCAGCATGTCAAGCTTTTATGATTCTTTAGTATGACCAAACCTTTTTCTCTGTGTCAGAAAGCAACATGCTCTATAGAGGCCTCCCATTTAAAGTTCAGTTTTTTATGTGAACACCAGATCTACTGCTGCCATTCCATGTGCATGGCAAGTGGTGCATGTGCAATATGTGTATGACGTGTGTCTGAGTACTAGGAATAGAGGAATCCATTTTTAAATTAACTTTGGGTTAGCACAGCAAAATATTGATGATGAATACAGCTATGCTAGACTGTGAAAATGTATCACATGCATTCCTGTGACTGGGCGGAGGTGATCCAGGACTGAAGTGAGGGAATATGAAGATGGGGATGCCTTCAGAAATTCAATGAGGGACTTGTTAAAAAGTGACTGTTGATTAGTTTTGAGTGAGCAGTGTCATTTGGTAAATGATAGAGAATAGGGGTGCATTTTATGTTGATGAAGGTGGTAAAGTTTCTAAAATGTATTTTTGTCTGTTCCTGAAAATTGTTTCAGGAAGGCAGAAGAAAGCAAGCTGCAGAGATCTCCCACTCTATTGTGCCCTTGTTTAGGAGACTGTTACTTGGAGCAAGCGCCATTGGTACTTACTGTGAGAGCCATCACTTTGCAACCCGACTGTGCCAGAAAATGACATTTGAAAGAGAATCAACAGTTTCTGAAGCCTTAGAAAATGCATCCACATTACTAGTTCTTCGTGACAAAAGAAGGAAAATGCTCAAAAGTGTTCCTGCATGACCAGGATTGGTGTTTGCATGGCAGTCAGTCTCCCAGAGTTGAGGTGGACATATCCTGAAATTTCAAGTTGCCAGAGAAACTTATGGTCTGCCAGAGCACTTCTGCTACTCTGCTCACAGAGGAAATGAGTGTGGCTAATCCTGAAGAAAGAAAAAGTGTCTTGGAAGACAAACCTAGCAGGTTCAGCAGATTTTTGGCATGTGAAATACCAAAATGCAGCTGATTAGCAATGGTTTTGGAGTGGAGCTAAAAGGAATCCAAAGTGTGAAAGGGTCTAAGGATCTCCCAGCGTAGTCCCTGCCATGAGCTGCATATGAATATGTGCACCTAGTTGTCATCAGACTGCCCAGCATTTCTGCCACTTGCCATGAAGGACTGGTGTTGCTAATTTCACTAGAAGCACCTATCCAAGATTATCACAAGAAGAAAGCCAAGTGCTAAACAGTCTCAACTGGGATCAATGAAGGAAGTGGATCAATGTTTGGTAAATTTGGTGAATTGGCCATGACGGGTAAACTTGAATCCAGAGAATTAGCAACTGGTCCAAGGTTTTCACCAATGTCTTTCAAAATGACTGGGCCTCCTCTGACACCATAAAATGCTTAGTAACAAAGTCCAATAAAGAAGCCTGTAAAGGTGGATGGGCCTCATTCCTACAAACATCTACAGAGACATCGACTTGAGTCTCTGCTCTGATCTCAACTGAGTTCTGTTGTTTTCAAAAATATGGATTTTCTATTTTTTAAAGCCTCATGTTACCTGTTGGGGGCCTCTCTGTTGTGGACATCTGTTTACTCTCCATGAGACATTAGTGACTTTAAAAGAATACCCTGAATCTGTCCAAGACAATTGAAGCTGACAGGATTAAAAAGCCTAATTTATTAATAAATATATTAATAGGCTTAACAGACCCCTGATCTATTGTAAGAGGTAGCTTGATACAATTGCCATGCAGTTGCTACATTTGCTAGAATGGTCACAGTTTTCACACTGGTCACAAAAGGTGCTGGCTTATTGAGTGACAGTAAATCAAGGCAAAAAGCAAGAAGCAAATGAAAACCCAATGCAAACCGAGGACTGACACTAGTGGAAGGCCACACACTGCACAGACGTCACCTGGTCCACACCAACCCCAGAACACTTCCAGCACCACAAGGCAACCAACCCCCTCAAACCCCAGCCCCAAAAAGCCTCCCTCCTGCAGTTCAACTCCTCCGGCTGCAAGTAGGAGGCATAGAGTGTGTCCGGGTACATTTAGGAACAGGGCTGGTGAGCAAGAGGCTGAGACAGTGCAACACACTGGTCTCTTCCATGGTTTCTTCCCAAAAGTGCATACCAACTCCCTCCATGTCCTGTATGCCTAATAGTCAAGAGCTTCAATGCCCCTACTCCTGCCTCTGCCTCTCTATCCCAAGCTTTGGGCCTTGGGGGGAGGTCTAAAAAACCAGGACCAGGGGGAAGGTCAGGAGTTATGGGCTTGAGTGCTGCGTGCTGCAGGCTGTAGGCTACAGACTGCTGAATGTGGACATGCCAGTGCTACCGAAACCAGCTCCACCTCCAGAGGTCCCTCTGCTTGTCTCCTCTTGCTCCACATCTCCTTTCACTCACTCCATCAAATTATCATCAGACTGCCCAGTATTTCTATCACTGACCTTGATGGTCAGTACTGCCTCTGCCATTGAAGGCCTATGCCGAGTGCCTACCTATGTCGGCTTGGTGTCTGAAATTGCTGAAAACAAGAACCAACCTGCATGGGTCCAGCGGTGCTGCAATTGCATTGGTTGAAAGGCTGAGATTCCTGACAAGCCAGCTGATCAACTCCATTGGTCCAGGGAGGTACAAAACTTGTGCCCACTGTCACTGACAGTGACCCCCAGGAAGGTGCAAAGCTGCTGAACTATTATTATTATTATTATTATTATTATTATTATTATTATTATTATTGTTATTATTATTAATAAACTCCTTGTAAGAAACAAATCTTATTCAGAAAACAAATCCTTTTTCCCAAACACTTCAATAGATCTAAATTTGCCTTGCAAAGCCGGCAGATTGCCTTTTCCAGTTTATCACTCGATCCAGAATTACCATCTTGTTTGCTAAGCTTACTGAGTGAGGGAAAAAGTGGAGGATTAAATCACTGTTGGTAAGGCTTGAAAGGCTGAAAAGCTTAACAAATACAACATACAGACTCTGTTAAGATTATAAAAGCACTGGTATTTTATTTTATTTGTCACAGCAATTAATGTCAACTTGAAGAAACAAGTTGTTATTGGCATGATCCTGAATTTAAAGAAATTAGTGTATGTTCTCAATTAATGTTCATGTTTCATAACCCTTGGATTTTATATCTCATTATTAATTTCAGACGTATTCTGTGATTAAGAGATCATTTTTATCAGCATCTTGTAACTATTGCTCATGCACTCCTCTTATGAAATTCTGTTACTGAGCTTGGAAGCTACTTGAGGTTAATAACTGATTACAAGTCATTCCTGATGTAAAAGGTCTGCATGATTTGCTACATGCCCCTTTGCTATTGTAATGATCCTGTAGACCACACATCCAGAATCGTCTCACCCTGATGTCATTCCTGCTCAAGACAGCCTGCTTTCAAAAACTTTTAAAATGTAAAAGATTAAAAGAGTTGCTCATTAAGAAACATATACTTGTCCATTGACTGGATCGACCTTGAGAATGAAATGTCACGGGTGACGGTTTTGCCAACATGAGGTCAGCACGCTAAATGGTGGACATCTTGGAACCTGGCAAACCCTTGCTGGTTGTATGCCACACTGCCCCAGACATGGTAGAAGGCTCTGTCTGCTGGCTGGCATCAATGGCCTGAGGTGACAGGCTTCCCTGGTGAAAGCCGTGGTTGTGCTTATCTTTCACAGGGCGTGGCCTTCCAAGTCAAAGCCTTGACTTCTCCTACCTCTCACAGGGGATTAGGAGAGGGGAACAGCACACAGGAGCCCCAGACTTTATTCTGAAGTACTTCAGAAATGCACTGGTTGAGAAGGGTGACAGCATGTTACGGGGGTACTGGACCACCAGGCAGAATCCTGGACTAGAGCTACCTGACACCATCTACTCTGGTAAGACCACTGAAGGGTGTGCAAGCAAGGCAGACTCTTGAGTTCGACTGAGTGGAAGTTATTTTCTAGGAACAACAGCAGAAGCTCGCCAAGAAGTCAATCCGCAAACATACCAAGCATGCGCAATCAACCAGTGAATTGTGCTGCTTTGACCATCCCTGAACAGCCTGCCAGACATGGTGATGTCAACTTTCCCTCTGTGCTTTCTCTCCAGGAATACAGCCTAGAGGGAAAGGCCCATCAAACATAGCTGTAAGGTATCTGGGAATCTGGGACCCTGGAGGCCTGGCAAAGAATAGCTAGGCCCTTGCAGCTCCAGAGAAGAAGTGCTGGATGACAGAGGGTTTATTAGTACCTTGTCCTTCTAATGAGGAGGAATGCTACATACATTTCTTGTAATCAATGCACACCGAATGACTGGAGCGAGACATTCAAGAATATGTATCTCCCCATGTCTTAGGAATTTAAAGTCCGCTGGCCCTTGGAGGGACCAGGACCAATCCCCCTCCCCACTGATCCAGTTTCTCGGAGCCCAAACTGGGCCTCAGGCATGGGGCTGTGCGGAGGTCCCATAGAGTTCTGCTCTAAAGTCCCGTCAGAGCTTTTTCACCCCACAATGCAGGGGAGCCCTGTCCGGGCATGCAGGACCCTGATCTGGACTCCAAGTGACACAGCAAGTCAAAGAAATGAACCCAGGGCCGGGTTTCTGTTCCAGGCTGCCAGAGCTCTGACAGCCTCTTAACTCAGGTTAACAGTGGAGGAATTCCTGGGACTGTGGAACCCCCTTCTGCATCACACATAGAAAAAGGAAGACTCCTCTTATGATTGTTTTTAAGCAGGGAGATATCCCTTCCTGCACAAAGACAATCATCCTCGCAATGCAGGGACTCTTGCACCATGGCAGTCCATTGTGCACCAGTGCAGGGGGCAAAGATAGGAATGCTCCGTGTCTTGCAGATATAGGGCATTCCTTTTCTTTTCAAACAGGGCATTGCAGGAAGAAGGCTTACAGGGCTGCCCTGTGTCAAAGTTCGTAAATATGGCCTTAGTGTTCAAACATTCTTGTTTTACAAAGGAAGTATACAAATGGCCAGGACAACCTTATAGATCTCTCTTTAGATACATTGCTGCTTAAAAAATGAAATTAGTTTTGCAAGTGCAGATTTCAGCTCCTTAGGTCTCCTGCAGGAATACTGCCTGTTGTATAGGATTTGTAAACATCAGCTAAGTCCCCTACCCCCTTGTCCCAAATGATCTTGGAATGTCACGCCCTGTAAGCAGTTTACTATAGATTTCATGCTGACTACGTATGGATCTGGTCCCCTGCTGCAATAAACCTTTCCATATTTGCAAAGTGGCACAATGCTGCTAGTGCATGTTTTATTTTTTATTCTGTCTTTTTTAACTGCCTCCAAAAGTTTTTATTTTATGGAACATTTCAAATCATACACGAGGGAAGAAAGACGTCATAAACTGTTCAAAGCCTGAATTTGTATTAGTGTCCTATGAAGAGGTGCTCCTTAGATAGTGGTATAACTTTTCATTTTCATTAACTATATATTTTAGGGCAGAATTACCATATATTCTCATTCAGAGTTCTTTCCTTAATATATTTTCCAGGGCAGAGTTTTTAGCCCTTTTACTTGTTTTGACTTCTTTATAATGCAATAGGTTTACTAAAGAATATGGCCCTCATTCCGACTTTGACCGGCGGCGGTCGCCGCTGGCCTGTCGGGGGCCGCCAGAATACCGCTGCGCGGTCAAAAGACCGCCGCGGTAATTCTGACTTTCCCGCTGGGCTGGCGGGCGGCCGCCTTCAGGCCGCCCGCCAGCCCAGCGGGAAAGATGCTTCCACGATGAAGCCGGCTCGGAATCGAGCCGGCGGAGTGGAAGCTGTGCGACGGGTGCAGTGGCACCCGTCGCGTATTTCACTGTCTGCCAAGCAGACAGTGAAATACTTGTAGGGGCCCTCTTACGGGGGCCCCTGCAATGCCCATGCCAGTGGCATGGGCACTGCAGGGGCCCCCAGGGGCCCCGCGACCCCCCCTACCGCCATCCGGTTCCCGGCGGTCGGACCGCCGGGATCTGGATGGTGGTAGGGGGGGTCGGAATCCCCTCGGCGGCGCAGCAAGCTGCGCCGCCTTGGAGGATTCAATGGGGCGGCGGTACACTGGCGGGAGACCGCCAGTGTTGCCGGTCCGACCGCGGCTTTACCGCCGCGGTCGGAATCCCCATTGGAGCACCGCCGGCCTGTCGGCGGTGCTCCCGCGGTCCTCCGCCCTGGCGGTCTTTGACCGCCAGGGTCAGAATGACCGCCTATTTATTTTATCCCCTGCATTTGGGAGTTTGTAATTCTGTTTTCATTACGAGTCCCAAATCTATGAAAAAGTACAATTGTCTGACTGCTCTTTCATCATTAAAACCCCATTTCCTTCCCCATTCTTACAACCTGTAGTCCTTGCAACCTAATACATTGCCATTAAGGAACTGCATCTCACCAAACACCTGCACACTTACTCCATCAAATTCACATTAACCATTTTCATTTACATCTCATTTGCCAACATTTGCCTCCAGACTCACCTCTGTAAAAAACATTTTTCCTTCCAAATCAAAGATTGGACTGCCCAAAGATATGCTGGAGTAATAGGTGATATAGGCCCTCATTACAACTGTGGCGGTAAATGCTACCTACCACCGTGCTGACGGCCGGCAACATACTGTGACCCCAGCTGTATTCCGCTATGGGTAATGTGACCCACACAGAGAAATCTACCACAATACAGACACCCACACAAGTCCGCCAGACCAAAGGTCAGTGATAAACTGGCGATAGCCAAATCCACACTGTTACGCCAACAGGAATACGCCCACAGTATCACAACCCACGAATCACTGCGGCGGTCATTCAATCACGGTAACCCATTGGTGGTACATACCGCCACCCTCAAAATACACACACATTTACACAACACCACCACATTGGACAATTCAAACTACACATACCTGACACACATACACACACCACACCCACACACTCACACCACTATAAAACACCCATCCACATTACCCACAACCATTTGAATGAAAAATAAAGATTGCCAACACAGAGAGACACAAGCCAGGAGCACCCACTCAATCAGAGCCACAGAACACCATCACCCATACACCATCCACGTACCTCACAGCATACACCCCATCACATCACCCCACACATATCACCCACACCACATCCATGGCACCCCAAAGACACCCCAGGTTTTCTAAGGAGGAGCTAAGGGTCATGGTGGAGGAAATCATCTGGGTAGAGCCACAGCTATTCAGATCACAGGTGCAGCAGACGTCCATTGCAAGGAAGATGGAGCTATGGCGGAGAATCGTGGACAGGGTCAACACCGTGGGACAGCACCCAAGAACCAGGGATGACATCAGGAAGAGGTGGAACAACCTACAGGGGAACGTGCGTTACGTGGTTGTAAGACACCAGGTAGCAGTACAGAGGACTGGCGGTGGACCTCAACAACATGGGAGGAGCAAGTCTTGGCAGTAATGCATCCTGAGGGCCTCGCAGGAGTCGCAGGAGGACTGGACTCTGCTAAGTCAAATCTTTACTACTTTATCCCCCACCCTACCTGCATGCCATCACAAACTCCTACCCCTACACTCACCCCATCACTCCACCACCTCACATATACTGCACTATCACAACCCACCCATCCCAATACCAAGCCCTGCATGCAACACCAAAGCATGGACCCCCAACACAGACCTGCATGGACACCCATCACCACAGCATGCCCAGTAGAGAGACTCATCCAGCCCACACAATCATCACTCACACAAGGCACAGCTGACAGGGAAATCACAACCATACAGTGAAACACAGCCATGCACAAGATGGCACATGCAGATACATTAACACTGCATTTGCATCCCCACAGGACCCATACTTAACGTCACCGGAGAGGAGGTGCCAGCTACAGCCAGTCCCCACACAGAAAAGGCCCACAGTGACAGTCGGGTACCCAGCCACAGTCCTAACCCACCACAGAGCCTCCCCCCTCAGGAAACACCACCACATCACCCACCCAGTGGGCCCATGCCACTGTCCCCAGGACAAGTCAATCAACAGTGTGTCCACCACTACAGGGACCCCAGGCAACCCCACAAACCCAGGACGATCAGAGACCTGGGGTCAGTGGCAGTGGGCACACGGTTCAGGGGACAGAGGCACAGGACAACAGGGAAGCTGGGAGGACTGCTGTGCGACAGGGGGAGGACAGGCCCAGGGAACCCACTCTCCACGAGGCACTCTCCAACATCCTGTGAGCATACCACCATTCCCAGGAGACGATGGGCCAGATACTGGCCAAGTTGCAGGAGACCCAGCGGCTGCAGGAGGGATAGTACCTGGGGATCAGGGATGACCTAACTAACATCTACACCATCCTTGTCACCATTGCAGGGGTGCTGGGTGACATGGCCAAGACTATGAGGGAGGCAGTGGCACAACAACAGGCGCCTGACCCTAGCCAAACCGATGAACAGCCTTCCACCTCCACCGGCACTAGTGGACAGGAGGCCCCGCCACCGGACCCACAGGCCACCAGCCCCCCACCCCCTGCAGAAGGAGAACCACTCCGCAAATGGTCCCTGCGATCCAGGCAGACGCCAGAGAACATTGCCATGACCCCGTCAGGAAATAAGACTCTCCTGATTGTCACCCTTCTATCCCACTCTGTCACCCTGTCCACCTTGAACTGCCATTACTCTCCTTCCTATGCCCCATTGGACAATGCCCCTGTGATACCAAGAGACTGGACTTTACCCTGGACTTTCCTCCACCATCAGCCCAACTCCATTGCACATCCCCCTCTACTTATGAGCACCTAAATAAACACCCTTGGAACAAATACTAATCTGGAGTGTGTCAAATGATAGTAATACAACATTATCAAAACATTGCAACTCAAATGTATAGTGAAATATACTTTGGAATGACCTTTGGTGGGCAGCAGTACACATAGCAGGAGCCAGAGTGGTGCACAGAGTTCTGAAAATAGAGATGCCAAAGGGTACTCTAAGTGGCCATAGACCTAGGGAAATCAGGCTGCCATGTACAATGTCCAACAGAAAACTGAAATGTAAAGTGAACCTACAGTGTCTTACCTGTGTGTCACTGGAAGTACTGCTGAATTATATTGAATTATATTGATTCTGTTGTAAACATCTTCTTTCTCTGCCTCCTCTTCCTCACTGTCGACAGGCTCCACCGCTGCCATAAGACCATCTCCAGGCACATCCTCCTGCAGAAAAGGCACCTGGCGTCTCAAGACCAGGTTGTGCAACATGCAACATGCAACAATGATCTGGCACACCTTCTTGGGTGAATAGTACAGGGAGCCACCTGTCAGATGGAGGCACGGAACATGGCCTTCAGGAGGCCGAAGGTCCTTTCAATAATCCTCCTTGTACGTCCATGTGCCTCATTGTAACGTTCCTCTGCCCTTGTCCTGGCATTCCTCACTGGGGTCAGTAGCCATGAGAGGTTGGGGCAACCAGAGTCACCTGCAAATATTGAGGGACAACTGTTAGACACACACTAACCCTTAGGGACAACCCCATACTCAGACACCAACTTATACTGGGTGGGGACCTTTGGCTCACCTATGAGCCACACTCGGTGCCTCAGGAGTTGGCCCATCACATATGGGATGCTGCTATTCCTCAAGATAAAGGCGTCATGCACAGAGCCAGGATATTTGGCATTCACATGGGAGA
Source organism: Pleurodeles waltl (assembly GCF_031143425.1). Taxonomy (NCBI): domain Eukaryota; kingdom Metazoa; phylum Chordata; class Amphibia; order Caudata; family Salamandridae; genus Pleurodeles; species Pleurodeles waltl. Next base: position 935,589,605 of record NC_090442.1, on the reverse strand, counting down.
TGTACTGGTTCGCCAAACACACCATCTCCACATTCATAGAGTGATAGCTTTTTCTATTCCTGAAAACTTGTTCATTTCTCCGGGGGGGGACAAATGCCAGATGTGTACCATCAATGGCACCAATGATGTTGGGGACATGACCCAGGGCATAAAAGTCAGCTTTCACTGTGGCCAAATCCTCCCCATGGGGGAACACGATGAAGCTGTGCATGTGTTTCAGTAGGGCAGACAACTCTCTGGTCAAGACGTTGGAGAACATTGGCTGAGACATCCCTGATGCCATGGCCACTGTTGTTTGAAATGAACCACTTGCCAGGAAATGGAGCACTGACAGGACCTGCACTAGAGAGGGGATTCCTGTCGGATGGCGGATAGCTGACATCAGCCTTTCTCCAATTGGGCACACAGTTCTTGGATTGTGGCCCAATCAAGTCTTTATGTAATGATAATGTGTCTGTCCTCCATTGTCGCAAGGTCCACCAGGGGTCTGTACACCGGGGGATGCCGCCATCTCATATTCAGCCTCAGCGGTTGAAGCCGATGGAAGAGAGCGGTGAGCAGAGGGTCATATTCCCACATCTATTGCACTAATGATGATTTGTTTACTTTACAGAACCAAAATTTGAACCCGACTGTCAGTTGCCGTGCCAATGTCTGCTGTGACGCAGTTAGGTGCCATGCCATGTGCCCCCCTGAAATGGTAGATGCCTGACCTGTGAGGAGGGACGAGTGGAAATGAAGTGATTGCGCTCGTGTTGTGCTCCATCACGGTTGGCAGTCAATGACCACAGCGCAACTTCGCATTGGTTATCATTGGGCCTTATGGGTTTCAGGAGCCAATGGCGATGTACGTCAGCGGTGACGGTACGCACCACCGCGGACGTGACTGCCATTTTCTATCTATCCACTCACTTGCTACCTGACCTTCAACAGGAGAGGACCTACACTGCAAGTGCTGCTGTGACCTGTGTCTGGAAGCGACAATGGCTCATGTATCTGGGGAAAGAGCCCCTGCCTTTACTGCGGAGGAGTTGGAGAAACTGGTGGATGGGGTCCTACCCCAGTACATATTACTCTACGGTCCTCCAAACAGGTGAGCACACTGTGAGCATGATGCGTGGGCCATGAATGTATGGAGTGCTGTGTAAGTAAGCCACATGTAGGGGGGGCAGAGGCGTCCTGGCCAGAGTGCAGCATGTAAGGTGGACAATGTATGTGCATCAGGGGATGGGAGGGATCTGGTGGGCCATGAGTCTGACGGTCCGGACGGTTGACTAATTCCCTTATCTGCTGTCTTTTCCCTGCAGGTCAGCACCCACCAGAAGAAGGGTATTTGGTGTGCCATCGCCAAGGAGGTGCGGACCCTGGGGGTCTATCACAGGCGGAGCACCCACTGCCGCAAGAGGTGGGAAGGCCTGCACCGCTGGGCGAAGAAGACGGCGGAGGCCCAGCTGGGGCTGGCCTCCCAACGAGGAAGGGGTGCCCGTCGCACCATGATCCCCCTGATGTTCCGCATCCTGGCAGTGGCCTATCCGGAGTTGGATGGGCGCATGAAGGCATCACAGCAGCCACCAGGGGGTGAGTACAGAATCTGACTCCTGACTTTGCACGCGTTAAGAGGTACCTGGGTGGGGGATGCAGGCTATGGGTGCCCCCAGGCCAGGGAGGAAATGTCAGGGTAGGTCCCTTGTTGGGAAGGTTCTGAAGCACTCCTACCCCAATAGTGTTAGTCGGCATCTACTACTGGGCAGGGTCCTGTGGGTTTCTGGTGTGCAGCTGATGGCGTTAGGCATTGTACCCCATGGGCTGGTGACTATATTAGTAACTGGTTGGGCATGGCCTAGTGCATAGGAATGCTCCCTGTGTGTTGTGTCCACCAACAGTAGTGGTGTTGCTGGCATTGGCCAAGTGTATCCTCTGTCTCCTTCCCCTTTTTGTTTTGTCACCCTGTCTTTGTGTGCATTAGCATCATCTGGCGGAGGAGCAGAGGCACCGGCGATGGAGGGAGCTGCATCCCACATGGGCCTGGAGGCCGAATCCACTGAGGGTGAGTGGACCAGTGGGACGGAGGCCGAGGGGAGCACCATGACGGGGACAGGAGGGGACACCACAGACAGTGACTCCTCCGCCGATGGAAGCTCCATGGTGGTGGCGGACACCTCTGTGCCCACCCCAACAACAGGTACAGCTGCCACCCCCCCTACCAGCACTGCCCTCCCAGCAGCCCCTCAGTGTGTTTCCCGTGCCCGCTCACCCAGGAGGGTGGGCATCTCCTTCGCCCCAGGCACCTTAGGCCCTGACCCAGTAAGCCCTGCTGCCCTCAGTGAGGAGGCTCAGTGAGATCCCTCTCTGTTGGGCAGTCAACCATACTGAATGCCATCAAGGGTGTAGCAGGCCATTTGCAACAAACAAATGCACACCTGGAGGGAATTCACTCTGGCGTGGCGGCCCAACAGAGAGCATTTCAGGCTCTGGCCTCCACACTTGTCCCTGTTTCTAGCCTCCCCCCTCCAACTTCTTCTACCCAGTCCCAATCCCCTCAACCCCAGCCTATCCCAAGCACACCTTCAGACCAGCATTCACACAAACAAACACACAGAAGTGGTTCAGGCAAACACAAGCACCACACATCATCCCACAGGCACTCACACAAGCACCATACCCATGCAGACACACCAACATCCACTGTGTCCCCCTCCTCCTCCTCGTCCACCTCCCTCCCAGTATCGTCTCCACTCACACCTCCATGCACTACATCCTCATCCACTTCCTCCATCACCAGCACTCCCATCACTGCTCATCCCTCGCTGGCAGTCACCACCCCCACATCCATTCACACGTCCCCTCTGTCCTCTCCCAGTGTGTCTGTGACCCCTCCTCCCAAAGTAGACACAAGCACCCACCCACCCAACAGCAATCCACCTCACAACAGCATCCAGCCCATGCACCTTCACCCAAACTCAGCAGACAGACACCTCCTACCACCACTCCCTCTCCCTCCACTCCCAAACCCTCTCCCTCTTCCCACCCCATTGTGTCTAATAAGCTTTTCCTGGCAAACATTGACCTGTTCCCTACCCCTCCCCCCGTCCTTCCCCTCAGGCCAGGATGTCCAGAACCCAGGCCAGCACCTCAGCCACCAAGTCGGCATCCGCTGGGGTACCTCAAAATCCCAGAGGCTCAAAGGGGGTACCCATCAGGCCAGCCAGTGTGCCACCAACACCTGCAAAGGACCAAACCATTCCACCACCTGCCAATGTGAAGAAGGGGACAACATAAAGCAAGGGCAAGGAGCACAAACGACCCAGCAAGGCCTCCTCCAAAACTCCAGCTGCCAGGGCCAAGGTCACAACAGGATCTGCCAAGGTGAGGAAGGGGCAGAAAACCCAAGGCAATTCACTTCAGCCGTCGGAGGCTGCAGGCCTGGTGCCCCCCAGCAGAACCGCCAGCCCTGCCACCTGCACCGCGGGCAGCACCGCCAGCATCCCTGCCGCAGGCACCGCCGCAAGCCCGCTACCTGCACCGCCTCTGCCACTACTACTGTACTGTCAACAGCAGCATCCCCAGGGGGCAGCCATCCGAGGCTGCAGGAGAAGGGCTGGGGCATACCTCCACCACTGCTAGCACCGGCACCAGCACCACAGCCAGCACTGCCAGCAGCCCCTCCAGAAGCACTGCCGAAAGCATGGCCACCTGCACCGCTGACAGTAGTACCACTACCAGCACTGGCTGTCCGAGGCTGCAGGAGACGGGCTGGAGCCTTCCACCACCACTGGCAGCACCCTAACAGCACTGGCAACACCACCAGTTTGCAGCCTTAGGCAGCGCAGCATGGAGTCTAGCCCTGCCTCCATGGACTATCATGCAACGTGGTCCCTGAAAATATCGTGCCTCAGACACCCAGGTGAGGGAATGTGAACTGCCACAACCCAAGTGCTGCATCACTCGGCACAAGGTCCCCTCCAGAACCAGTGGAGAAAGTCATCCACTCACCCAATCCTTGGCAGGAGGAAGCAGACTGGCCACAAGGCCCCCTCCAGAACCAGTGATGAAAGGCATCCACTCACCCAAACCTTGGCAGGATGAAGCAGACTGGGCACAAGGCCCCCTCCAGAACCAGTGGAAGAAGGCATCCACTCACCCAATCCTTGGCAGAATGAAGCAGACTGGGCACAAGGCCCCCTCCAAAACCAGTGGAAGAAGGCATCCACTTGAAAGATGGTGGCTTTGCACTGCCCATGACCAAGCAGTGGGCAAACCACCCACCTGAGAGACTGTGGCTTTGCACTCCCCAGGACCAAGCAGTGGGCAAACCACCCACTTGAGAGACTCTGGCCTTGCACTCCCCAGGACCAAGCAGTGGGCAGACCACCCACTTGAGAGACTGTGGCTTTGCACTCCCCAGGACCAAGCAGTGGGCAAATCACCCACTTGAGAGACTGCAGCCTTGCACTCCCTAGGACATCGCTGTGGGCATGGAGCCCCCTCGAGGAGCAGTGGTGTTATTCCATCTTCTGACTGAGGTGCCCGCCTTTCCCCATCCCCCTGAGGTGCCTGTGTGTTTTCGACCTGATGCCCCTGCAGTGTTCTCTCCATATTGAGGCAGGAGTCAAGTGTGGGCTTGGCCCATGGGGGCGTGGCCAAGATGGCGGACAGAGCGGACGCATAACTCTGTCTCCACGCCTGGCCCGATCATGATCCTGCTGCCATCCGGACACCCTGAGCAGTTCTGACCACTTCGAAGAGCGACTCCCGAGGCCATTGACAGCCTCGCTGTGACATAGAGATGGGAGTCACCACTCAGGTGCCCACGGCCTGCGCTTCCCCTGGGGCCTGTGAGGTGGCATCGGCCCGAGAGGCGCGAGTCATCGGGGACAACGTGGGGCGATAGCGCACCCAGAACAGAACTACCGCTCGCCGCGAACGGGGTCGCGTAGCCCGGGCGGCCCTGCGAGCGCATCAGGAGATGGACTCTCGATCGCACGGCGGCGAAGGCAAAGGGCCTTCGGACCGTTATCTGTGCATGCTCCCCGTGGATGATACTGGGGCAGCACCTGGCAACGCGGAGAGGTCGGGTGGAGGCTTGCCCTGGAGCTGCAAGCTGAGGCTGTGGACTGGAGACAGGCCACAGGAGGTGAGGTGCGGCAGGGGGCCCCCCTGTGTTTTAACTTGGCCCCTGCCCCCCTCACCCCCTTCTTCCCCAATTGCTAAATTCGTATGGCACCTCTCCTGCTGATAACCTAAGGCACCACTGAACAGATGGACAGGGGGTTTTCTCTCCCACTCTGCGGATCCTTCAGCCCACGGGCTGCCAAGCTCTTTCCTTCCACTCATGAACTTTAAAATGTCTTTCCTGTCTCAGACTCACTGAAGGACCATTGGGGTTTTCCTTCTCGTATTATGTTCTGAAAGTAAGCTGCACATGCATCTGCTGGCTTGATGATGGGACGTAATAAATCTGACAAGCATGGCGCGGACGGACCAGCACCATGTGCGCAGCAAGCGCAGAGCAACTCTGGGACCCTCAGGACCTATCTGTGTCGGCCATACTTGCGGCGCATACGCAAAGGTTTGACAACATCCTCCGTGCAGTGCAAAGTGTCAAATCTACTCTAGAGCCTAAAATCGACGCCTTGTGTATCGACATGGGACACCTGCACGAAGAACACAAAAAGTTGAAGCAGCGTGTCACATCCATGGTAGGTGAGGTTGAGGAGATGCACCCCCCTATTGCCACTGCTACCCAGCACGTCAGAGACCTGCAGAGGGAGGTGTCGCGCCTCCATCAGCGGATTGAGGATCAAGAAGGGAGAGCCCGTCGCAACAATATGAGAGTGGTGGGCCTGGCTGAACAGGAAGGGAACCCCAATATGGACCTGTATGTGGAGAAAAGGCTAGCCCAAACAGTTCTTCAGGGCAAACACTCCTCCTTTTTTTTGGTGGAAAGAGCGCATAGAGCCCCGGGCAGACCTCCCCTACCAGGAGCCCCTCCCCGACCAGTGGTGGTGTGCCTCTTTAACTACAGAGACAGAGATCACATTTTACAAAGGGCTCATACTGGCGGTCCATGGAAGATTGCCAACTTGCAGGAGAACATATACCCTGACTACACACTGGAGGTGCAGCGCAGACGCACTTTCTTCCTCGCAGTAAAGCGCACATTGAGGGACCACAACATCAAGTATGTCCTTCAATTTCCAGCAACCCTGAAGATCATAACTGACACCTGCACTACTTTTTTTACTACAGAACAGGAGGCCTGGTTATGGCTGGAGGACAGGGGCATGACACCGGATCCATCACATCCTCCTTCGCGCTTTGCGAGTGTGGTCCGCGGAGAGATCACAGGGTCGGGGCTGGGCGCACGCAGGCGGCCCCTACTGCTGAACAGGCCTCCATGGAAAGGAACTGGGCTTGTGCGGAGGTGGCGAGCAAGTGGGTTCCCCTGGGTCTTCTGTAGGAAGTGTGGGTCACTTGGATGTGACGTCACTTACCTAGCAATGGTACAAGTGCGAGCAATCCTAGGCGAAGGCCCGATGGTGACCCCGCAGTCAGCAGAGGATCTGTTGTGAGGGGTGTTGCACCCACTGTGATGAACCTCTCTGCCTTGGAGGTAACACTATGACTTTGTCAAGCTTGTTAACTTTGACATCTCATCGGGCCCGGCCGGGCTTTGATTGACTGTTTTTCTCTCTATTGTTCCCTTTCACTTACCCATTTCGGGTTACTCTGCTCCTATTGTATTGTCCACACTCCCCCCCCCACACCTAGGTGTAATTATATAAGAACTATAAGGTTTCAGTTGGGTATAAGCATCTCAGTGCTATTGGCTGTTCACCATTTTTTGATTCAGCCAGGGGTAAATTGTTGTGTTATATTTATCTTTTTCTACTTTTTCTTTTTTAATAGCAGTGGACATGTTTATGGGTACAAGGACGGCCATACTGGGCTCTGCGGGGCGCTGTGTGGGTGGGGGGCTGGGGGTTTGGGTGGGGAGCGGGGTGTGGCGGGGTGATCTGCTGTTTGGTTGGTCCGGGCGCGGGTGCTTTCCCCACGGCCCAACATTCCATTACCCATATGTCTAGCTTCATGACGCAATATACCTTTATGACTTGGAATGTTAGAGGGCTGGTGGGTTTTGGTAAGAGGCACAAGGTCTATCAATCTCTGCCATGCCATAAGGTCCATGTGGCCTTGTTTCAAGAGACACACCTTACGGCCCCAGACTTGGTGCATATGTGCAGACGCTGGCATGGGTCCATGATTGGCACAACATACTCTAGATATGCTAGAGGGACTTTGATATGGTTGGCCCCTGGGGTGCCACTGTCAATACTACATACCAAGATAGACACAGAGGGACACTTTGTTATATTGGAGGGTTCCCTGGATGGTACACCATTGTCTATAATCTCGCTGTATGCCCCTAACGCGAATCAGGCTACCTTTTGGCACTCTTTGTCCGTATCTCTCCTCCTCAATCCGGAGGCACCATGGGGGTCATTCTGATTGAGGCGGGCGGCGGTAGCGAACCGCCATATGGCCGCTCCACGGTCAAAAGACCGCGGAGGCCATTCAGGCTTTCCCGCTGGGCTGGCGGGCGACCGCCAGAAGGCCGCCCGCCAGCCCAGCGGGAAACCCCTCCCCACGAGGAAGCCGGCTCCGAATGGAGCCGGCGGAGTGGGTATGTGCGACGGGTGCAGTGGCACCCGTCGCGTTTTTCAGTGTCTGCATAGCAGACACTGAAATACAAAGTGGAGCCCTCTTACGGGGGCCCCGCGGCACCCCCTACCGCCATCCTGTACCTGGCGGGAGACCCGCCAGAACAGGATGGCGGTAGGGGGTGTCAGAATCCCCATGGCCATGGAGGATTCACAAGGGCAGCGGAAAACCGGCGGGAGACCGCCGGTTTTCCGCATCTGACGCCGCGGTCAGAATGCCCTGCGGGGCACCGCCAGCCTGTCGGCGGTGCTCCCGCCGACCCTGGCCCCGCCGGGGTCAGAATGACCCCCCATGTTATTGGGGGGGGGGGTGACTTCAATGGTACTCCTTGTATCGAGTTGGACAGATCCCGACCCCCCCTACGAGGGGTTCAGGCTGATATGCTTGCGCACGTACTCTACCTCTGGTCCGATAATAACCAACTGCATGATGTGTGGTGAGGCCTCCACCCTGACGAACGCGTATACTCTTACTACTCTGGGCTACATGTACTACATACTAGAATTGACGTGGTGTACGCCAACAAAGATGCACTGTTGAGAGTTACCACAGCCGAATACCTTGGTCGCACGCTCTCTGATCACTCTCCATTGAAATTGGGGATATGCTGGAATCGTGCTCCACCAGGTGTACCAACCTGGAGAATGCCTGTGGTGGTACTTCAAGACGCTGCATACAGAGAGACCATGAGGGAACATGTTGAATCTTGTTTTATGATCAATGCAGATATGGCGACGGATGTACAGGTAGAATGGGACGCCTTCAAGGTGGTGATGAGGGGTCATGCGATAAAAACAAATTATGGTGTGCCTCTCTCACTGCACCGCAAATTGGATGTGCTTGAGACCAAACTGCAACATTATGAAAAGCTTTTACCCGATGACGCAGATGCAGCAGCACCATTGGCTAACCTTAGGATTCATTATCAGCAGACCTCAGATAAATTGTCTAGACTACACTACTCCGATTATCTGGCTCGCAAGCATGCTGAGGGGGATAAGGTGGGCAAGTTGCTGGCTTGGCTGCTCCGTACGGAGCGCTCCCAGTCACCTATTATTGCAATGTGGGGTGGGAATAACCAAGTGTTGAACTCTCAAGGGGAAATCAATGAGGCATTCTCCGACTACTACTCGACATTATATGCCGCCTCTACACCTGGGGGAAAACAGGTGGTGGCAGACGCGTTTTTGTCCTCTCTCCACCTGCCCGCATTGCCTACAGTGGAGAGGGAGTTGCTGGATGCCCCCCTACAGCTCACTGAGCTTGAGGGAGCTATAAAAAGTTTGTCACGAGGGAAGACCCCTGGCTTGGACAGGTGGCCGGTTAAATTTTATGCCACTTATCACTCAATGTTGGCCCCCAGATTGCTGGCTATGTACAGTGCAGCGTTTGAGGGGGGGGCCCTTCCGCCTTCCATAAGGGAGACAACGTTGGTGGTCCTTCCTAAACCAGGCAAGGATCCTCTACAAATGGGTTTGTACCGCCCATTGTCGTTATTAAACACTGACTATAAGATATTAAGCCATCTGTTGGCGGATAGACTTACGCCCATAATTACAGGGTTTATTCATGCTGACCAAAACAGATTAATTCCGGGTAGAAGCACTTTACTTATCCTTTTGCAGATTGTTTGCCATTATGAACTGGGCGAGCAAGGAGCAAAATGCATCAGCGGTGGCCTCATTAGATATTGAAAAGGCTTTTGACACACTAGGCTGGGCCTCTCTATTGCAGGTTCTCTGACAGCTAGGCTTTGGCCCCAACTTCCTGAAATGGATATCCCTATTATATCACTCCCCCAGGGTTCGGGTAAGGACGGGCACAGCGTTCTCCAATCCCTTCGATATCGCCCGGCACCTGCCAGGAATGCCCCGTCACCTCTCCTTTTTGCGCTATCTATGGAGCCCTTGGTGCAAGCTTTGAGACTGAGAGCACCCGAATGGGGAATTCATGTGGGAGAGTTGTGGCACGTTGTATTGCTTTATGCGGACGACGCCCTGATATACCTCCGCAACCCTGCGGCTGCCTTGCCCCAACTGTTAACATTTTTGCAGAAGTTTGGCAAAACCTCTGGACTCCAGGTTAATTTTTCGAAGTCTCGCCTTTTTCCCCTTACACCGTTATCCACTGCCCAGCATGAGCAATAACCTCATACTTCACTGACGTGGGAATTTGATACCATTAAATACCTCGGGGTCAAAATCTTCCATGAGGTAAAAGACCCAATAGATGCAAACATAGGTGGCGTTCTGACGGGTGCGAGGTCCTCGTTGCCTTTCTGGACCTCTCTTCCGCTCTCTCCACTTGGTAGATTGGCTATTGCTAAGATGTTGGTCCTTCCAAGATTACTGTATCACTTCTTGCCTCTTCCGTTCCTTCTTCCAAACAAATGGTTTGTGGAGATGCACTCTCTCCTCACTGCACTTATATGGGGCAGGGGCAGAGCACGGGTGGCCTTAAAGAAACTTTACGCTCCCCTATCGGAGGGAGGCCTGGGTGCTCCTAACTTCGAGTTCTACTTTGTGGCAGCTCAGCTCCAGTGGGTAATGCGTTGGTTGGCAGGACACAATCTGCATGAATTGGACGCTGCGGTTACACGAGGGGGCATGACCGGGCTGCTGAAAGGACTATTATCACCTAACCCTGACACTCCAGTTGTGGAGACTAACCTATTGCTGAGAAATGCCGAGAAGTGCTGGTTCAAGTACATCCGCAGATCGGGCCGGGTAGCTCAGTATGCACTGCAGCTCCCACTATGGGTGTTGCCGGGCGTGGACCCTACCCAACATAGACGGATGGCCATTGCATGGGAGGGGGCGGGAGTAACGGATTGGGGTGATCTCTTCGATGGTAGCATGCTGACGCCATTTAATGACTTGCTGATTGACTTTGGCCTCCCGGATCCTTTCTTACTTATTCTGCCCTAACTCAGGTGGCGGCGTCCTATTAGGGTTCTTTACCCAATGTACCCGCCACATCAGTTTTTCTCCAGACCATTCGACTCATGGTAACGCAAATAAGGCAGTCACAAACTTATACAACGCGCTCAGCATAGATGATGCCGCTCCCCTTACATCTCTTCGAATATACTGGGGGGAGGCACTGCGCAGCGTACTCACTGACGGCCAGTGGCAACAGGCCCTAGCAGCTCCTAAAATTATATCAATGAATGCCTGCTACAAACTCACCCAGCTCAATTATTTACACCACACTTATCTGGCATCTGCTAGGCTGGCGAGGAAGGGACGAGTGTCCGAGGTGTCACAGTGATTCTGCAGATTTCTTGCATATGGTGTGGTCCTGCCCCCAGGTTATCGAATACTAGACAATCATAACTGAGATATTGAATAAATGGATGGGAGGGAACATGCTCCGGGACATGGCACACTATTTACTAGGTATAACACGCAGAACCTCCAAAAACAAATCAGCAAACAAAATCCTAGATCTGGCATTGGTACTGGCAAAAAGACTTCTCGCCATGTCTTGGAAATCCCCCAGTTTACCACCGGCATCGAGATGGCTAACTGACTTGCACGTGGGGGTGCTGGCGGAGCAGCAGGCACTTACATCACTGTACGTTACATTTGCCCCCCCTGCGGATCCCCCTGATTGGGCGGGGGTTCTTGCGGTGATAGAGGGTGAACTGAACCGACCGGCAGGGCGGGGTGATAGGGGGATCACCACTCTCCCCTTCCCCCTTCTCTACTTTCCCTTTCCCCCTCCCCCCCTCAAGGGCTTGCTAATGGGCTGCTGATGTCCCACCCGCGGCAGCCTCCCCTGCCCTACTCACCCATAAATAATAACTTATAATCCGCTACCCTGTCATGGGGGCTTCCCCAGCGCTCCCTTGGCGGGCCCCAGCGGCACATCTACTCAGTCCGCTGCAGTTTAATGTAGATTATGATAGATGTTTTAAGGTTTGATGTACTATTGTGCTCCCTCTTTCCCAGATATTTCTGCATTCTGCTTATACTGTAACATTAGTACAGCATGCAACGGGTTTGTGATTGTTATTCGGTAATTGTTTCTTACTACTGCAAATACTGCTGCCTTTTACTCCCAGTCCACTTGGACTGGCTACTTCTATGTGCTGTACTGGATGTTGCTATTCGAAATGAGCGGTGGGTTGCTGCTGTTTCTTGGTTTATCTCTTCTTCTTTTTTCTTTTCCTCGCTTGTCCTCATATACCGTATAGATTTGTCATTTGAATTGTTTTCTTATTTACAGTAAAATACAATAAAGAAAAATAAAAAATAAAAAGTGTGGGCTTGTCCCATGATTTTTGGCTCAGTGGCCTTCTGTACATATTGTATATTTTTGTAAATACTATTTTTATAATCATTACGTAGATCTGCCTATTTCTAATATTACACTTATTTAACTCTATTCCTTTTGTCCTTGCGTACTTCCAGGGGGTAACGGGGTGTAAATGTACTGTTGCTGCATGTGTTTGTGTGTATGGTGTTGTGGGTGGGGCTGTGGGTGTTGCGTGTTGAGTGTGTGTATCACTCTCTTTTTCCTCCCCCCCTGTGTACTAGATGCAGTACTCACCGTGGTCGTCGCTGCCATCTTTCGTATTCTTGGTTGATGAGGAGGTTGACCATCATGGGCAGGACCTGTAACTCAGGCTCCATGGCGTTCTGGTTCTTCGTTGAGTGTTGAGTGGTTTCCCTTTTAAACACTATTTGCTTTTTGATGGCGTTGGTACCGCCCCGGAAAGCTGGCGGATTGGTGGGTTGTGATGGGGTGGGCGGAACATTGTCTTCCGCCTGTCTGTTGGCGGTAACCGCCGCAGTGTTTGTTGCTACCGCCGTGGCTGTCGGAGTGTTAAAGTGGCTGTCTCTGTTGGCTGTTTCCGCCGTGGTCGTGATCCCATTTTTTTTACTGCCAGCCTGTTGGTGGTATTACCGCCGCTTTAACACCGACCACCAGGGTTGTAATGAGGGCCATAATCATTTACTGCAATCTAGCTACCCAAGTAGTAAAAACTTTGCTAACTTCCACCTTTTCCACCTCCTTAGATTAACTCTTTGAAGGTGTGGAGTGGGCTGGCCCTCGATACAGTGTGCAAAATTGGGCACACTGTGAAGGGGGTCCAGGTAACAGCATGCTGGTTTACAGAGGTAAAATCAAAACCACCTAATGCTATAATTTTTATGGTAGCTTGGCCAAGCAGTTAGACTAATCTTGAAGAAGAGCAAAACATTTGTTGTACTCACAATATCAATAAATGAGACCACGCATGGTTACTTGCCACACACAACCAGCCTGCCTGTACCAGGCAAAGGCCCTCATTGCAACCTTGGCGGTCGGACGAGGCCGACTGCCAAGGCTGAACCGCCAGTCGGCCGCCCATGCGGCCAGAGACCCGCCGGCCGCATTTGGACATCCCTGCAGGGCCGGGGGTGGAAACAGAGTTTCCACATTGCAGCCAGCTCCTAATGGAGCCAGCGGCAATGTAGCGGTGCGGCGGGTGCAGCAGCACCCGTTGCGCTTTTCACTGTCTGTCAGGCAGGCTGAGGCCATGGACAGGCCTGCGGTAAGGGGAGTCAAAATCCCCAGGGCAGCGCTGCCCTGGCATATTTTGACCGCTGGGACATCCATGGCGGTAAACCGCCGGTCCCAGTGGTGTTACATGGCAATTCGTGCTGCCAGCCTGTTGGTACGAACGCCACTTTAACCCTGGTGGTCGGTTGTAATGAAGGCCAAAATTCTGAGTTTCTGGGATGAGCGATCCTGCTCTCTGGGACTCAGAACAAAGCACTTCCTGGGTGGAAGTGCTAACACCCACTCCTGCAGGAATGTGCACTGCCCTGCTAGCAAGCTTTAAAGGACTTAGGGGCAGATGTATCAAAGGGTTTTACCCATTCTGTGCCTATGGGAAAATGCGTTGGTACATATGGCCCTTACTCCCTTGAAATTTGATCCTAGGCCTACTGCTAGCAGCTGATTGCTGCCCCTGTTACAAACCCCCACTTTTGATGGGAACAATGGCAGGAAACCAGACAAAGAACAGGAGGAGTGGCTTGCACCACCCCCAAGGTGCTGCATGTGAGGTGACTCCACCATTTCATTTTCCTCCATCTTGCATGGAAGGAAAATAGTCAATCAGGTTTAGGCAAGTGACCTCTGCCCACAGGAGATGGTCACTTAGTGGGTGTAGCCACTGTAAGGTAGATGATCCATTGGTCACTAAAAGGTACCCCCCTAAACACCAACTAAATACAGTATTTTTTGGGAATGTCTAAATCAAGAAATCAGATTCCGAGGACAAAAGAAGACCAGCAACAAAGAAGTTCCAAGGCTCAAGATCTGAAGTCCTGCTGCACCAAGAAAAGGTGCCAAACTCTGCCTGCTGCACCCAGGACTTGACAATCAGCACTGGCGGGTTGCTTGGACATTGGGCAGACTCTACAAACGCCCAGATGACCTCCACTCCTAAAAAATTACCAACAATCTCCCTCAAGAGTAAAGGCATCATTCTACAATATCAAGGAACCAAAGACACAGTGAAGGCCACATCACTGGATGGCTGCTGACCAAAGAACTGGGTGCCACAGCTAGACCAAACTTCACCCATCAGACCATGAGGACAAACCCTGCCAGGGTGCCAAGTTTGGTGGCAATGGGCCTTTTAATGGCCAGACGGTGTAATAACCCTCGGTACTGGTCACCTCACTTTGGACACCCAGAAGGATAGTCCATTCCAGATTGAAAAAAGATGAGGAGGAATCCCCAGTTGAGGGACTTCAGGAACTATCAAGACCTCCCATCAGCGTGCCCCTGCTGACCTGCAAGTGACCCTCAAAGAGAAGTACCTCCTACTTCCAAGGGCACCTTTGCACACAGCTCCTTGCTCACCGATTTGCTCTGCACCTTGCTACCCTGTGCCCTGCACTGAAGATCCATCTGTACTCTAAGGGTCCCCCACCCCTTGCAGTGGCTTGGCACAAGCTCCAACAGCCTTCTGCAGCTGCTCCCACCAAAACTGGGAGCCGCCTGAACTTTTGCTTGTCCATAGTGCCGACCCACAACCTGAACATACCTGAAAAAGGAGACATTGGTAAATGCACTGCCTGATTATATATGCATTTTCAAAGTATTTTCTCCATTGATTTCTATGGCGCGTAATTCCACACAAAAAGACTATGTGGGTCATTATGACCCCGGCGGTCGGTGTTAATGTGGCGGTAGTACTGCCAACAGGCTGGTGGTACATACCACCACATTATGACATTGGGGGGGTTGGCTTACACACCGACCGCCATGGTGGTAGCACAACCCGGCGGCCGCTACTGTCCCACCGGCGGCATTATGACCGTGCATACCGCCATGGTTTTAGTGGTGTTCGTAACACCACAAAAACCATGGCAGTAGGCCTTACCAGAGAGAGGGAATTCCTTCCCTGTTACTGGTAGGAGGTCCACCCCCAACACTCCTCATACTACCTCCACCAATCCCCTTTCCATCCACTCTCCCCCACTTCGAATCCTCCCATACACGCAAACTCGCACACACACACCATGCATTCACACACTCCCCTACACAGGCATACACACATTCAAACATGCATGCATCCATTCATTCACGCACACATGCGTACACACATCCAAACTTACACGCAGACACTAATTCACATTTGCATTCCTACTGCAGTCTCACACATGCACACATACGTAATCAACACTACACACTCATGTGCATGCACGCACACACTCACACATTCATGGACACCCCCCCCACACACACAACATCCCCAACACAACATGCCTCCCCTGTCAGAAGCCCAACTTACCTCAATCCAAGGGGTCTTCCAGCAGGGAACAGGACAGGGTGCTGCTAACACCAACAGCGCCAGCCAGCAGAACACCGCCAGGCCGTATTATTTCTTATAATACGGCTGGCAGCGGTCTATTGATGTGGCACTGCTGGTGGTAGCAGCAGCGACCTTAACACCATCCGCCAGCATGACCACAGCCGGATTTCCACCCTTCATGTGATGGAAATCCAGCTGTGGTCATATTATGGCGTACGGATGTTAGCCGCGGCGACGGTCTTTTGGCAGCCGTCGCCGCTGCGGGAGGCGTTTTTTACTGCCAATGACATAATGAGAGCCTATAGTTATTAAATATTACAAAATATTAAAATCATAACTTAAAAAGTACTTACCCGATTTGGATGATCTTGGTCTTAAAATATTATATAAAAATCTGAATTATTTTTGTTAATTTTTCTCAAGTAATTCTTTTGAGTGTGTGGTCTCATTTATTGATACTGTGTGTACAACAAATGCTTCGTACTTCTCCGAGATTAGCCTGATTAGATTGACAAAGCTACCATAAAAATTAGAGCAGTAGGTAGTCCAGTTTGTACTTCTGTAAAGCAATGTGTGGTTGCCTGGATCCCTTGCACAGTGTGTCTTGTTTTGCACACTACATACAGGGCCAGACTAGGTAGGATAAAGTCTTTGCACTTGATGATTCCACGTTGTCAATTTTGTGAGCACATCAATGACTCTCTAAATTGTCTTTAGCCTAATTGTTTTTGTTTTCCAATTGACAAGAATTTATTACACATTTTTAAAATAGTTGTAAAGGCTCTGGTTAGGTCCCTACAACAATGGCAAAAGTTTAACAGTCCCTACTTTAGGTGGCCTTTTCCAAAAAGGGTTTCCAAATTATAAAAAGGTCCTAGCTTTACTAAATTCAAACATGTCTGATGCAGAGAGCAAGAGCCAGGAGCTCGACCTGGCCACTTGTCATATAGTTATGACCAGTTAAGGAGGCTCTGCAGACTGTACCAAAATCATACTGGAAAAAAGCCCCAGTTCAGATAAGCTTAGGCTCTGGTGGCCCAGCATGAAAGAAGACCCTGTGGGAAATGGGGATGAAGGTAGCTCCTCCACCCAAACAGATGAATTAGATGATGAAGTATCTGGGGAGAAGAAGACCCTGTGGGAAATGGGGATGAAGATAGCTCCTCCACCCAAAGCACTAGTGCACCCACAGATGAAGACCTGGCCTTAGCCAGGCTGACCAAAAGACTGGGCTTAGAAAGTCAGCGTTTGAACATTGAGAAGGAAACATAAGAGTTGGGCATAGGACCCATCTCTAGTGGCAGCATCCAAATATTCAAAGGGAAACCTTTCAATAATAAACTCCTAAAAGGATTTGTCCCTGCCTTTATAGAAGGTGATGATATAGTGAAATGTTTTTCTGTCGTCGAAAGAGCCTGCATTGGGCAGGAAATTGAGAAAAACATTGGGGCACACTGTTATAGGAGCTATTCTCAGGAAAGTGCAGGGATAGGTTCCTGACACTGAATGAGGCATATTCTATATCATATGACCTCATAAAGGGTACCCTGATTGAGGGTTTTGGATTTACAACTTTAAGTTCAGGGAGGCTTGAAAAACCCAGAGCCAAACTTGGGTAGAGTTTGTGGAGTATTCAGTAAAAATGCTGGGTGGTTGTTAGCTGGGCTGTAGAACCTATTCATGAAAGAGGATCTACAGAGTAATTATTACAATGAGATGCTTCAGCAATTCCTGGTAGGCCAAGGTACACATTCCCCCCAAGAGTTGGGGAGGAAGGCAGACCGGTGGGTCAAAACAAGGGAACCAAATCTACCACTGGTTGGGGAGACAAAAAGAAAGAGGCCAGAAGCCCCCCAAAGAGAAGAATGGGAGCAAAAACAAAAAGAAAGAGTCTTCTCCTAGTCCCCAAAAGCTGCACAGGAGCCCCGAGGCTCCTCACAGTCTAGGAGTGGGTACAAAGGAAAGAACTTTGATCCTAACAATGCTTGGTGCTGTGGTTGCAAAACTGGAGATCCTAGCTATAAAAACAAAAAGAATGTCTCTATTCAACCTGCAGTAAATGCAGTTGCTAATCTCCAGATAGGATCAGAGGTGTGGCCTGACCATGCTAGTGATCCCACGGAGGCAACATTAGTCACTAGAAAGTGGAAGCACTGAGGAACACAGGAGCTAGTGTTAACATGGTACCTCAGCACTTGGTTCACTTGAATCAGTACCTGGTAGGGAAGTCGTACCTTGTCACCAATGCTGAAAATGAGACAAAGTTCAATCCCATGGCTATGATAACCTTTGATTGGGGGAGTAGTAGGACAAAAAGAAGTGGTTCTGTACTTATCCATCCCAGTAGATTGCCTGCTTGGAAATGACTTGGAGAACTCCCCCTGGGCTAAAGTAGAACTGAAGTAGAACTGAAGACCCATGCAGCCATGCTTAGGATCTCAGAATGGGCTTGTGTCAAGACTAGGGCACAAAGTACACTTCAGAGAGAAAAAGGAGAGCTTGATCCTGAAGTAATGGACCAGCCTCCCAGGAGAAAAGGCAAAAAGATTGGGGAATCAGCTTCAAATCAGATCCAAAATCAGAATCCCTCTTCCCAGGAAGAGGACTCACTCATCCTGGAGGGAACTGAGCCTGCAGAGATTGGTGTTGCAGGTACACTAGCACATTCAAGAGCTTGCTTACAGTAAGATGCTGTTGTTGCAATATTCAGACTTATTTGCTTACATTCATTACTTCCTTGAATATCAGGTTTGCAATAATCAATGCTTTTTAAATGTCTAATTTTTTATAACCAATGCTTGTCGGTTATGCACATTGTATCCCATCTGCTAAACGTGTGCCACATGTATCTGCCAAAACATGTGCTCTTCACAATGTGATCTACATTGAACATATGCCACAATCAGGAGGACACTTGCTCATTTCTTTAACAACCAAACAACTGCCAAAGGGCCCATGTGCACATTTGATTATTTGAGGATGCTTGTGAGTTTGAAGTTTTGCTTGGCTTCATACCTATTGCTCTGCTCACCTTTTCCATTCAAGTTCCTTGTTCTCCAGTCTGCCTCCAGACGGATTCCAGTGTCCCTCGTTCTCTGGCCAGCTTCCAGTTGAGTTCCAGCATTTCTCATCCTCGGGACAGCTTTCAGTCGAGTTCCAGCGATCCTCGCCCTCCAGTCAGCTTCCTGCTAAGTTCTGACTCTCCTCTTCTGTCTTCTGCTGAATATCCCGTATTTCCTGAAAAAGAGAGAAAATAAGAAAGGTGAAAAAACCCAGCTTGGGTTCTTCTGAAATTCTCAAACAAGTAACTTCATTTCAAGGGAAAGAAAGATTAATCACTTAAATGAAACATGTTTTTTAAATAATTTATGACAATAACAACTAGCTTGATTTATCTTTTGAGTGGGAATTCAAGATACCTCTAAACAGACTTTAAGAAAAGACTATGCCCCTCATTACCATTACATCTTCCGTGGTATTGCAAAAAGACCTCCGAAGCTGCGGGTGCACAATACCGCCAATTCTGGTGGAATTGGTGGATCCCTATTTTGAAATTTCCGCTGGGCCAGCGGAAAAGTCACATCAACATTGAAGCCAGCTCATAATAGAGCCGGCAGCAATGTTGATGTGCAGCGGGTGCAGCAGCACCTGTTGCGCATTTCACTGCCCGAAATTCAGGCAGTGAAATGCGCGATGTGGCTGTGCCTGGGGGCCCCTGCACAGCCTATGCCAAGTGCATGGGCAGTGCAGGGGCCCCCATGGGTACCCCGAGTCCCGCCTCGGTCATCATACACTGGAGGAACACCGCCAGCCTGTTGGCGGTGTTACCGCCAGTGTACCGCCGGCCGCCAGGGTCGTAATGACCCCCTATTTCCTATTTTCAGAGACTCTAAAAGTATTGTAAAAAGAGGAAGAGATTTGTTCAGCCTCATAGAAATGTATGCACAATGCGTCAACAATAACTAACATTATGCTATTTACAATAGTTTATACAAGTTCAATGCATTATTGAAGTAATTCTTTTGCAGCCCAGAATCCTAGAAACCAAGAACCCAGTATTTTGAGAAAACCAAAATCCTGACGCCCAACACGGCATGGAGTCCAGGTTCCAGGAGTCCGATTCTGCAGTCCACGAAGCAGAAGCTGGTATTTTCTCTTTTCCTCTTGCTAAAACCTCCTTACCCCTGAGGACCAGCAAGAAGGTAATGCACTCTTCATCTTGGTCATGTTAGTCCTCACCGGGATTGGGGAATTGTCACCGCCCCATTGGAACACCTGGAATTCAGGTGAGTGGCTCACATAGAACAATTGGGCCTTACCACCTAGAGCTCTTGGGCCCAGGGGGAAACTCCAGGGACGATCTGTGCCAGGGGCAGAAAACCTGCCCCACTCTTGAAGGCCTGAGGCAGTAAGCTGCATAGGAAGAGCAAGGGAATGTCAGTGGTAGCCATAGGGTTTAGTGGGAGGATGGACTCCTTTTCACTGAGGCCTCAAACCTGGTGCAACCAGGAGGTTGGTAGTACCTCAGCAGTTGAGAGGGTTTCTCCTCACACCCATTACCTATATTGCGTGCAGTGTGTATTGGACAGGGCACACAAGCTGTGTGCTATGTTGAGTTTGTCTTTTAGGATTGTATCAGAACCATGACAAAAGAGGCATTCTTTGCTAGTGGGCTACTACCTTCCATTATAGAGCACTGTTTCCTCTCAATCAGAGAAGGACAGATCATAAACCACATAAAACTATTACTTCTTTAAACCACCAGCACAATCTTTTGAAGTTCAGTGTAAAGCAGATTGTTTGCCAATATATTGATTTTCAACATTATCTATCAACATTCTTCTTTCAACAAAATATCCCTAGATTAATTATGTCAAGGTTGTTGGACTGTGGCAGATGCTCCTCTGCAAGCCGGCCAGATCAGAGTAGACCCTGACCTCTGCTCTTCTGATGTAGGACTGCACTATATCCAGAGATATCATATTTCCTGGCAGGGATATTTGTGCCTTCAGTACACCTGCTGCTGTTGTAGATGCAATGAAGTGAGAGCTGAATGCTGAGTAGGTGCTGTGAATTTTCTCCTTGTGTATGTGAGTTTTTGTTTTTATTTCCTGCCCCGTTTCACTGTGCGGTGAGGGAAATCACTTCTAACTCTAGATAGGGTGAGGAGATCATCACACTGAGATCATCATTATGTCCCATCCTGAGATAGATGGATCCTGGAGTCAAAGGTTTCTGACAGCATAGCCAGCTGAGGTTTCAAAGGATTACAAATGTTTCAATTTCATCACTTCTGTGTAGGGCAGCAGAAATGGGGGGTTGGTGGTGGGACATCTGCTGTTTTGGTGGATGCCCTGCATCTTGCAACCTCTAAATGACCACTAATTATTCTGTACCACTCTCACTGACCTTAGCCCATTGCCTTTAGATTTTACAGTTCATCTCTCCATTTATTTTCAGGCAACACATTCAAGAGTATATCACATAGGTCCAACAAAATGTAATAAAGAGATGTAAAAGGGGCAGGGGGCTTGGATTTTAGAATAAATATAAATACATGAGGTTATTGGACACTAATTCTTCTCCAACTCTAATATGTCAGCAGGTACTTTTGCTTAAAGTACACAATAAAGAAAAAGCAGTAAATAAGCAAGAGCAAGAAAAAAAAAGAGGATATTGGTGTTCTCAAAGCCTATTTTGGTCAAGTATTGGCCATAAAAAACTTTGAAGTTATATTGAATACCTATCATGCAGTTATGCTTGTTTGGTCCCCATTGTAAGTAAACACTGGATATCCACAATAGTAATAATTTATCAAACAACAATCATGTGTCAAGCAGAGTGAGACTCATAAACATGAAATGCAGTTTGGCTGAATAAAAGTCTGTTTAAGAAGCTGCAGTACTAGGAATACACAATGTGAGTTTCTAGTTACCCAAAAGTAAGTGGAAGTGTGCGCAGATGCTGTGTACCATAAGAAGCAGGTGAGAATCCAAATGTATTGAACAGCTGACAAAGGCATATTTGCTTGAAAAAGTGCTCTCATTACTCACAGATTCAGTACACAAATCAAGGGTCAGATACTTTGTTCCACTTTTATATCATTCGTCATTAGACATGGAGCCATCAAAAGACTCTTACAGATAAACAGTTTAGGAAATGTATCTGGTTGCTTCTGTTCCTGTTCAGAAGAGATCAGACGTGGGAGTTTGGGCATGACTTTAGCTTTTGGAGCAGGACCAAAATCAATTTGTATTTCTTGATAACTTAGAAAAGTTAAAATCAATCGATTTCCATTGGCCGTTATCAATTCCAGCATTCTATCCAGCATAATTTGTTCTGTCTAATTAATGTTGTCTGTAGTTAGACATCAGGTGCTCAGACCCCCATAACCTGTCAGCTGATTGGACACTTTGTAGATGGATAATAGTGAGAGACAAACCAGTGAAGACCATCAATCAAGACATGTCACTTTCAGACCCCTTATCATTGAAGACTTTTAAAATATTGTGCATTCATTAAAACTAACACTTTTTGTGATTGACAGTGATCCTTTTGTTATTCTTAAGCCATCTGCACTGGATCACAAACATACACACTGAATATTGTCAATACTTTATTAATGACAAGTATCTCCATGTGGAATTTACGGCAAGCAACATGTTTTCTTTCGTCAATAAATGATCTATTACAAATTACCTGGTCAGCTTCTGCTTCTTCACTGATATAGCACACAATGCCATAGGAGCTAAAGTGCAACTCACTAATAAGACTCAAAGCAGCTAAGAAATGTCTAGTGTTTCCATGCAGAGGTGAAATTGACAGCAGTTTAGGCTAGACTGCTTCATTTCGAGGAAGGGCTAAGTTTTATTTGCATACGAATGGTCCATATTCGTAGTGACGAAGAGAGAAAAAGTCTCACTAGAATGCAACACAAATAATTACCACTGACTGAGATTAACTCAAACATTTCAGGCATCATCTTTTTAATTTTCTTGCTGAGACATGGGTCCTCTATCACACACTACAGGACATGAACTGCACTTTACTAAGGAGGCTCAACAGGGATGTAACAAGTCCAGGATTTTTTGTGTTCCCCTATAGAGGGCAAATGGCCCAGCTGTTTTGAGTGGACTAATAATTCAGGGGTCAGGGCCAAAGCTGATTTGCAAATGATTGGTCTCTGGGAGTAGTAGTCAAGTGAGCACAATGAAGTTAGACTGCAGAGCTGAAGCAATTACAAGAGATTAAATTAAGCATAGCATACATCTTTTTCTCACTGAAATGCCCTAAGTGTGATGCATACGACCAAATATGAGGCTTAACTCACTAGGTCATTGGACATAAGCAGTACCTTATTGACGAACCCCAACATGGCTGGAACACGTATGGTTTTGTTTTGGCTCCTGTACAGATCATTCAAGGATTAGCATTTCAATATAGGTTGTCTCTTGGTAGACAAAGCAACAGCTGATGTGTATGTGGTTGGTCCCTCTAGAGGCAGTGAGAACAAAAATGACTGTTTCAAATACAGCGTGAGTTAATACCAGTGGCTGAAATTAATTCTAGCATTTTATTAATTCATTTTTCATGGATGCTTCAAGCACAATATGTCTTGACTTGGGCCCTGTGACTCACCCTTGATGCCAAACAATCAATAATCATGGGTGGGGTGTTAGAAATGTGGTCTCTGGTTGGCAGTCAGTTTGCACTCTGTCCAAGCAGGGACCCTCACTCTAGTGAGAGTAGGAGATATACACACCTAGGATAACCCCTGCTCACCCCCTTGGTAGCTTGGAACAAGCAGTCAGGCTTATTTCAGAGACAATGTGTAAAGTATTTGTGCCAATACACACAGTAAAACAGTAACACAGTGAAAACACCACAAAATGACTCCACACTAGTTTAGAAACATAGGCAATATTTATCTAAATCAAACAAGACCAGAACAAAAAAAAATCCAACATAAACTAGCAAAGATACACATTTTTAAACTAAAAAGAGCCTTAATCCATAGTAAGCAATAGATGCGTTGTTTTAGCACAAAGTACCTGGTATGCATGAAAAGCAAGCGATGTGTTGATTTCTTACTTGCAAGGGAGGCTGTTTGTCGATCCTTTTGCCACAGGGCATGCAATGTGTTGGTTTCTGGACCATCAGCCTCAGGTCCGTGTGGTGATGTTAAAGATTCTGCTGCCCAGGTATGATGCATGGAAAATCTGGACACACGTCAGAGATGAATCTGTGCTGAGCTGGCGATGCATTGATTTTACCAGTGATTCATTGCTTTTTCAGTCACAGTACTGGCGCTGCATAGAGTTTTCTGCCGCTCAGCTGCGGTGCGTGGATTTTCACCTTGGGTTCACCGGCTTCTCCTTTCAAGGGCCCAGGTATAGGATGTGGCACCACTCTGCAGGGTAAGAGTATCGGCAGAAGAGCCCAGGCTCTGGTAGATGATGTATTTGATACCCCTGAGACTTCAGAACAGGGGGCAAGCTCAGTCCAAGCCCTTGGAGAATCTTCACAAGCAAATACACAGCAAAGTCCATTCTCTGTGCCCTTTAAGGCAGAAGAAGAAAAACCAGGCAAACCCAGCAAAGCACACACTGCAAGGGTGCAGTACGCCTCCTTTAGCTCTTCAACACTTTTCCTTGGCAGAGGTTCCTCTTGATCTGGAAGTATTGTAAAAGTCTGTTTTTTTTGGGTCCACTACTTATACTTATTTCTGCCTTTGAAGTAAGCAAACTTCAAAGGAACGTCTCTGTTGTTCACAAGATCCTGCCTTGCCCAGGCCTGGTCCCAGGTGCACTCCAGGGGGTTGGAGACTGCATTGTGTGAGGACAGGCACAGCCCTTTCAGGTGTGTCAGCTCCTCACTCCCCCTCTAGCCCAGGCAACTCATCAGGATATGCAGGACACTCCTAGGCTCCCTTTGTGTCACTGTATAGAGGGAATTCACAAACAGCCCAACTGTAAGTCTGACCCAAGCGTGGATTCCACAAGCAGGCAAAGGCACAGAATGGTTAAGCAAGATAGTGCCCACTTTCTAAAAATTGCATTTTCAATCAGACAATCTAAAAACCATCTCTACCAAAAGATGTATTTTTAAATTGTGAGTTCAGAGACCTCAAACTCCATATCTCTATCTGCTCCCAATAGGAAACTACACTTAAAATATATTTAAAGCCATTCCCCCGGTTAACCTATGGGAAAGATAGGCCTTGCAATAGTGAAAACCAAATCAGGACAAGTAAAACACACCAGTACATGGCCTGCCTTTTAAATACATTGTATCCCTGCCCTTGGGGCTACCTAGGACCTTCTGTAAGGGTGACATATGTAGTGAAAGGGAAGATTTGGGCCTGGCAAGTGGGTACACTTGCCAATTTGAATTCACAGTGCAAAACCTGCACACACAGACACTGCAGTGGCAGGTCTGAGAGATGTTTACAGGGCTACCCATGTGGGTGGCACAATCAGTGCTGCAGGCTCACTAGTAGCATTTGATTTACAGGCCTGGGGCACCTCTAGTGCACTTCACTAGGGACATGCTAGTAAATCAAATATGCCAATCAGGGATAACCAAACATAAACACACTTTACATAGGGAGCACCTGCACTTTAGCACTGGTCAGTTGTGGTAAAGTGCCCAGAGTTCCAAAAACCAGCACTAACAAAGTCATAAACACAGGAAGCAGAGGTAAAAAGACAGGTGAAACCACGCCTAGTATGCCAAATCTAACAAGGGACACCTGTGCTCCTGTGCAGAGGGGACGAGGCATTTTGGTCTGGATCGTATCTTGCACTTAAAGGCCAAGTCTGATTTACATGTGATGGATAACTGTCTGCAGTGGAACACTTAGCAAAAAAAGTCACCTGCCACGCTACCTGAAACTGTGCGATTTATTTCATTGTGCTAAAGGACACTGACTGAACCTCACTAATAAAGTCAAACAAAGCTGAAGCATAACGAGGTTTGCTTCTGTCCTTATGCAACTCTTGCATTTTGGGCTGATCTGTTGCTTTTAGGGCAAGGACAAGACTGACTTGCATAGTGTTGTGTTTTGCCTGTAGTGGCACAGTGAGATACACATTATGGGTTGAAATGTGGGCAGAGTAATCACTATTAGTTTATTAAAGCATTCTATCCCCAAATTGTTTTGAGTGGATAAACATCTGCATACCTTTTGGAAAGAAAAATAGCACTGGCTTGGGGTGCTGTTCCTAGTGCCTATTTCACCTTTAGCCAAACAATAAGGGCCTGATTATGATGGGTTTTGTGTATGAAGTGGTGATTATTGCACAAGGTAAATACTAAATAAATACTTCAGTATGAGGTATTTACTAGATGAAATAGATACCTCCAAATCCAACAATTCTAAGCAAGAATGAGCCATAATCTGAAGAATTTGTATTTACAGTATCAAATTGTTTTTACCATCTTTTAATCTTGGCATTTTCTCTGATACATTTCCCCAGTTTTTTTTGCTGGCATAATACGTTGGGTGAGATAGTTATTGCATGCAGTTAATTCCCCAGTCTGGAGTAAACAACTAATTTGATGATTGAGGTACAACTCAGAATTCTGATCCCTGTGCAAAGTTCTGTTTGCTCTGGGATCAGATGTTTCCCCACTAACCAGAATAAGGGTTTACATTGATTCTCCAAGGAAGTGCAATGTTTACAAAAGGAATTTAAATATGTAGGGAATTACTTATTCACAAACTCTTTTTGTAGTACTACGAAAGGTAGTACAAAATGCTATGCACAAACTTAACGTGAGGGTTTAGGCCTTTACCTTTCTGCAGTGATCTCAGGACCACATGAGGTATCTTTGCACATGTAAGTATAAATGTTAGTAGTAAATGAGGGAGGGACAGAGGGGAATAGCTGGAAAATGTGGATCACTGACTACTAAAGGGGAGGGTGATAGGGAAGATTGAGGAGGGATTATGGGAGGGTTTAGCTAAGGGTGCCTACCCACCCACAAAAGAGAAAGCCCATTCCTATATGTAAAGCACACTTCTAAAGTTACTGCAGCTAAATGGGGACCCAAAAGGTAGTAAATAACTCCAGCTCAGAGCTGAAGTGAGTCCAGCTCCTCACATGGTGGTACTGCAACATCCTTCCATAGAAATCACTGAAGTTAGGGACATCAAATAAAACTCTATAGGAAATAATGCTACATTAAATTATTAAATTACATTAATTGAAATAGTTAAACATAAATACATACAATTTTATGATAAACATTATAAAAAATAGTACTCATTTGTATTTGATATTAAAATATTTTATTAACGTTTCTTGCATTTAAAATGTTATATAGCCATGTTACCAATATTTGTTATGAAATCTAATTCAAATTATTTTACTTAATTGTATACATCACTTGTAAATTACTCACAAATGTTGCTACGGTACTACACAGTTCTTAGATGCAATTAACTCTGATGATCGAGAGGTGTACCTGTATGGAGCTCTGCCCCATGCCAAGGGCACCCACATGCTCTAGTAAAAATCATGGAGCAAGAAATGCACCCCAAAAACATGCAGACAGAACAATCATGCTTGCACATTCCTTGAGCCGGCTTTTCGACGAGTATACATAATGCAGTCAGAAGCTAGAGCATTCAAGGAATTCGTTTCGGGAAGAAACCGGCATTTTTTAACTCAAAAGTCCTGTTCTAATATTCTTTATATACTGGATGTGATACGTGTTTCCCGATGCAAGAACAGGCTTACAAAACACAAGATATGGACAAAGGAATTTTAGAGTGAGATAGCTCTCAAGAGACGTATTTGCATTAGTATGGAATGTCGCTATAATATGGATTGTTCATAAAAAATACTTATTAGTGCAACACAAGATGACAGCGAATGTCTGTTATTTTTATGGGACTAAATGAAATATGGCTTCGGTACACAGTTGTCAAGTGCTCTGCGTGAGGTCTCAGCAAGCCCTACAAATGCACATTGACTAAAAATTAAAAAGTGCCAGTATAGGTGCCACGCATAAAATGTGCTACTTGGCACGTACGGGTACCAAGAGGCCACGTTGTGATGATCATGTGCTAAACAAATATTCTTTTTTTGTACGTTCTTTTTACTAGTGCAGTTGATTTGCAATGCCTTGGGTAATGAGAATTCGGCATAATGAGTTAATGCAGTGGTTGCACCTATACACTTGTTTGCAGGTGTCAGGGATTCTTTGCCATGGTTTCATTTCCATATCATGAATGTTCAATTGCTCTGTGCATTAAGACTGACTTCAGCAGATCCCAGAGGCCTGCATTTACATCCGTTTAAGTTAAATGATTACCTAGAGTAAAACAGATGGGGCCCACCGCGGAAAGTTAGCCACCATTGATTTTAGCATTATTCAGGTCTGAAAAGAATGATAAATGGAAGCATAATGTTGCATCCCTGACACGGTACATAATCAAAATGAAAGGCAAGAAACAGAAATAACATTTTTTTTAAAGCTGTGTGCAATCTGGCCTGACCTTGATAGGCGCCATCACATTAGTGGTCTTTATTGTCAAGCTTGAGTGCATTTCATTTCCACATTTCCCACAACACTTAGCTGCTTGACCTTTTGAAAACATTACAGATCCATGCTTGGTGAGCACACGGAGTGCAAAGCATGTACATGTGCAGTTTAACCAACCAAATCTATTCGAGGTCATTAATAGAGTTAATAATATGTTACCTTTTCATAAATATATAAAACAGCTGCTGGAGTGCAGCTACACACCAATGGCGTCCTTACCAGTTTGGCGTTGGGACTGCTAGACCACCATGTTGGCAGTCCCAAAAAGATCTCCATGTTGGCAGTCTTACAGACCACCATATTACAAGTTAAACAGGCAGGAATACTGACTGCCAACCAAAAAAGGCAAACCGGCAGCTGCACGGAGGACTTGTATAGGCAGTCGAACTCCAGCAGTGACAACATAGCAAGCAACCACTGACCGTATTACGAGTCCATAGACTGAGTGGCGAACACCCATGGCCCCTTATTTAAGGATTGACGTTAGGACTGGTCAGAGTAAAAAAAAACTACTCAAACCAGGCAGCGCCGGCGTAAGGGAAAATGGGGGTTGTGCGTCACAAAATGGTGCAACTCAGGTTTGAGGCAAAAATCATGCAAAGACAGGAGTCATGCCCCCTTGCCCAATGGCCATGGACATGGCCATTGGGAACAGTGGCATATAGGGGGGCCCCAATTAGGCCCCCCTATGCCACTTAAAAAAAAAAAAAAAAAAAATACTTACCTCAACTTACCTGTACTTACCTGGGATGGGTCCCACCATCCATGGGTGTCCTCCCGGGGTGGGCAAGGGTGGCAGGGGGTGTCCCTGGGGCCAGGGAAGGGCCCACAGGTCTCTTAACGCCTGCCCTGACCCAGGCGTTAAAAAACAGCGCACATCAGGGTGTGTGCCGTTTTTTAAGGCCCGCCCCCTCCTGTGCGTCAAAATGACGCAGGAGTATAAATAAGGCGCACAGGCCTTAACGTCATTTTTTGGGCGGGAACGCCTACCTTGCATGTCATTAACGCAAGACAGTTTCCTGCATCCAAAAAATGACTCACACTGAGGAATTTTGACGTGCGCAGGCTCGGGCGTCAAAGTTTAAATATGGTGTAGGGTTTGCGCTGAATGTGCGTCAAAATTTGTGACGCACATTCGGCACAAACAGAGTATAAATATGCCCCTCAATTGTTTAGAGCACAAGTCCAGCCCACTCCTCTAAGTAGGAAAATGGAAATGTGGGACAGGATAGTCAAAAGAGTGAATGCTGTAGGCACCACCTTGCGCACAAAGGAGGACATCAGGAAGAAGTGGAACAACCACAGGGGCAAGGTCTGTTCCCTGGTCTCCAGGCACCAGCTGCCGACCAAGAAGACTGGTGATGGCACTCCCACTCCTCCCTTACAACTGTCCCTGGGAAGAAAACGTTTTGGCTATCCTGCATCCTGAGGGCTTGACAGAAATACCAGGGGAATGGAGTCTGGTATGTCACAACAATAAAAATGTCACCAAAATGCCATGTCATGCATGCTCACAGTTCATCTTTTGCCACCTTCACTGTCACTCCACTCACCAGCCCATTGTTCACCTGTCCAAAGACCCATAGCTGGCATCTCACAATTGAAGTAGACTCACCTGGGGGGAAAACATCTGTGTACAGTGTGTGCATTAAAGGGGCTGACATGACTACAACTCTCGACAGGCACTGTTATATCACTCCAAATACCAGACCAGTGGTCACTTCTTCAAATACCCTTGTATGTCAACTCCAAATTGTAGTGTACTCACCTGGGAGGATAACATGTGTCAAGTGTGTGTAGAACAGGGACTGATATGACTGTCAAGGTCAAGAGGCACTGTCACTGTTACTTCATTCAGCCAGCCCAGTTTCCTCTTTACCAAATATCCTTGTTTGTTAACTGCCAATTGTACTTACCTGGGAGGATAACACATGAATATTCTGTGCAGTACAGGGACTGACATAACTGCCAAGGCCTGGGGGCTCTGTTACTCCACTCAGCCAGCCCCGTGTCCTCTTCTCCAAAGATCCTTGTTTGTTAACTACCAATTGCAGTGTACCCACTTGTGAGGATAACATTTGTATAGTGTGTGTAATAGAGTGATTGACATGACCGCAGCTCTCAGCATGCCCAGTTTCTGTCACTCCAAACACCAGCACAGTGTTTGGGCTGGAAAGGGCCTGTCAGAACCCATGCCTTGACTGTGGTGGTCATCTTAGGTGCCCCACACTTCCACTTTGCACTTAGAGTGGGTGGTCTAGTTATTCTGGGGACTCCCAGCTCACGATCCATGGGAGGGCCATTGGCATTGAAACTGGTCGGGCCATGGACAGACAGTGGCTGATACTCTGAATTGCACTGCATAGCTTTTCATTTTACTGCTTTTTAATTAGCATCTTATATTGGTCAGATTTTACTGCATGGTATTTTAGCCTTACTGAATTCATTTTTATTGGGGCTTTTTGGCTGGGGCATCACTATTATCAAAGTGCTTAGCGCAATTACATTTTTGCATGTTTCAGTTACGTGGCTAGAAAGGGCCTTTTAGAGCCTGTGCTCGACTGTGGCAGCCGTCTTAGGTGCCCGCAGCTCCACTTTACACTTAGGGTGGGCGGTCTACTCGTCTCGGGTACTCCCAGCTCACGATCCATGGGATGGTCACTGGCATTTAAACTGGTCGGGCTACAGATGTGCACCGGCTGTTCGCAGCGGGCGTGCCTAAAGCAAACCCGTCTGCACCTGTCCGCACCCAGCCGGGACCGGGTGCCGGGGAGGCTGCCAGTTTTAGCCCAGGGGAGACCCGTTTGCAGTACTCGAGACAATCTTTATTGGATCTGGCTCCCCAGGTCAGGTGTGAAGGAGGGGGGTTTGCCACCCCTGGTTAGCTGTGGGGTTGGAGCTGTGGTAACTGTGCCTGGACGCAGGAGGAGCCCCGTCCCGAAAGACTGCGACCTCTCTCAGTCGATGCAATCTCAGGAAATAAGGTAGGAGATGTAGGGCAGGATGCAAGCACTTTGAGCAAATATAAATGTGGGCCTTCTCATCAAACACTGTGTTGAAATCTGTGAAAACATTGGAGCTATGGAACTGATTTGTTTGTTTGTAACTGAGACATGGGCCAGGGAAGACTCCGGTCCTGCCACTTCTCTAGGATATGAGTCCGCCAGGCTGAATAGGTCTAGCTGGAGGGAAGGTGGTGTTGCAGTGATCTATAGAAATAAATTTAACTTCACACTAGAACCACTTAACATGAGTCAGGAGATATGCAAAGGTGCCCTTTTTAAACTTCAATATAGAGATACAACCTGGTTGGAGGGCTTTTTGATTTACTGTCCTCCAGGACACCCAGCAGTTGAAATGTTGATTACTTCAAACAAATTCATTTTGCTAGGGGATTTTAATTTTCATTTGGAGGACAAGTTGGACAACAATACTAGAGCCCTTTTTAAATTTATGACCAATTTTGGTTGGAGTTTAGGGGTCAAGTCTTGTCACCCACATGGCTAGTCACACCCTGGAAGGGATCTTCTCCAGGCATGGGGATTTCACTTTTACCACTAGTCAAGTACTTGACTGGACAAATCATAGTCTATTATCCTTCGAGATTGGGGCAGGGGACTTAATAGAGCATAGACCTTTGACCTCTAAGAAGGTGAGAAATTGGAGTAAAATTTGGGAACATTCCTTTACTGTAGCTCTTGAAAGACAATGGGTTCTCCAAGGAAGGCAGCAAGACTCACTGGTGGAGAAATATGACCAGTGGGTCAGGGCAGCAGTGGAAGATATTGCCCCTGAGAGAAAGGATAGATTGACTGGTAGTAGAAAATCTTCAGCCCAATGGTATACTAAGGAGGTTAAGGAGCTTCAAAGATTGTCGCAAGTGGAAACTGGATCAATATTTGATAGAGAGAGCCAAGCTTCGGGGACTTCTACACAATTATAAACAGGCCATCAGAGAAGTCAAAGTAGTTTTCTTTTCACAAAAGTTTAATTGGCCATTAATGTCCCAAAATAACTTTTTAACACTCTCCGGCATCCCCTTCTATTTCTCAAGATTTGGAGAACTCACATGTTTTCTGTGATAAGGTTGCTGGGTTTATTAGGAATGAAAATCATGCCAATTCATTCTGATTTTCCTCTGCATTCCTTGGATCTCGCTAACAATGTTTCTGAGGCAGACAGAGGAGTGGATAGCGAGCCATAGTTAGCTAGGTTCACTGATAGGATCAAGTCTATTCTTGCAGGGAACTCTTCTGGCTCTCTGGATGATCCCTGTCTGATTAAGGTTTTACAATTGGCCCGAATCATATTTCAAGGTACTCTAAGCTACCTTTGCAGGGGTTTGGAGTCAGTGGTATTTCCCACAACCTAGAAAGAGGTGGTCGTTATACTGTTGAAAAAAATCTGGGGGTGACCGTTGTGATTTGAAAAATGTATGCCTGATCTCCCTCCTGCCTGCTGCAGGTAAGATTCTAGAAAAGCACCTCAATTTTGAACTCGTTAACTATCTTTTTGAGAATAGTTGTCTGGATCCATCCCAACATGGTTTCCAACAGTTCCACCGCACAGTCCATCCTAATTGCCACTTCTGATGCCATACTCAGACAAGTGGACCAAGGGGGAGTTACCATCTTGGTACTTTTGGATCTGTAGGCAGCATTTTACACCATAACCTCTCAGCTGATGGTGCAGTGGTTATAGCAGGCAGGGGTGAGAGAGGCTGCCCTAGGTATATTCAAGTCTTTTATGAGTGAGAGATGTATTACAGTTAGCTGTGGGGGCTACAGAGCTGCCCCTCTCCAGCGTCCTTGTGGTGTTCCTGAAGGGTCATCCCTCAGTCTGACCCTTTTCAATCTGTATGTGGTACCCTTGGTGAAATTGGTTAATTCACATGGCTTCCTGGTCTCTTCGTATGTGGATGATACGCAGCTCATTGTGTCCATTAGTAAGGAATGGGAAGAGGTTGCGGACAGGTTCCACAATTGCACAAGGGAAGTTAATTGGTGGATGAACCAGAACCGGCTAAAAATGAACAGAAAAAATACTGAGATTCTGGTATTCGGAGTGGATAGGCCTGTTTGGGGTAATCGTTGGTGGCCGGAATCTTGTGGGGCTCTACCATCCCACATAACAGACATCCTGTTCGACAATTCCTTGACTTTTGATCTTCTGGTCAACCAAAGTATTAGTACCTGTTTCTGGATGGTTAAAACTTTAAAGAAATTTTTACTGTTCCTTCCCAAAGAGCTCAGAATTCCAATGGTCCTGGCTCTTATCATATCTAGACTGGACTACTGCAACGCATAACTTTTGAATATCAAAGGACAACCCAGGTCTGCTTCTGCTAGTGACAGTCTTGGACAGGTACACTGTTTAGGAAGCGTATTCCTTTCATAGCTCTCTGTCTTACCCATAAGGCTCTTCATGCCGTGGGATCTGGATACCTGTAATCCACAATTAGGTGGTGTACTCCGAGCCGCCTTTTAAGATCAGCGGGCCTTTGGAAGGTCCTAGTCCCCCACTGTAATAAAGCTAGGTGGGGAGTTCATATTAGGAGGCTGGAGATTTATACATCTTTTCATAAGCATCTTAAAACCTGGCTTTTCTCCCATTAAATTACGATCTTGCTTACTCTGTTCTGCTTAACTCACTGTCAGCTCTTTGATGCTTATGGTCGGAACGCGTTTTACAAATACAATTACAATAGAATAGAATACAATACAATGTTATCTCGTCCAAAGACTACTGTTTCTCAATTCCCAAATTAAATTTACTCACGTGGGGGGGATAACATTTGTCAAGTATTGAGGAGTAGTGAGAGTGACAGGACTTCAACTCCCAAGAGGCACTGTTCCACTAACTCCAAGCACCAAACCAGTGATCTCTCCTCAAAAGACCCATGTGTCTTAACTCTCTATTAAAGTGTACTCACCTGGTAGGGATTCATTTGTATAGTGTATGTGATACAGGGAGTTACATGACTGCAACTCTTAGGAGCTTCTCTTACTGTTACTCCAAACCCTAGTCAGTGTCCTCTACTCTGAAGACTTGTATTGAATCCTAGTTTGTTTAAATGGCATACAGGAGTTAGCTTAGCATGTGGCTTGCAGACTCGTGCCCCGTCACCCAGTGACTTTTACCCTACTTAGCTTGCTCTGTTTTAGCGCATTTATTTAATTAACTATTTTAACATGGTTGCCTTGTTTTGACTTAGGCCCATGTTTTAGTTTGCATTATCAGTGTCACCGCGTTAAGGCGTCAAGATCAGGTAACAAAGACAAACAAACTGTCGGTGGTCACTTTAGGTACTTTCAATCTTCATGCTTTAGAGGGAATTGTTTATATTAATTATCTTCCCAAGCATGCCTTGTTATCTATTGTTTGGGAACAAACCTACGTCAGGGGTCCAAGTAGATCTGTATAAATACTCCTCACTTTGACAGATGGTCAGAGGGATTCCGACCAGATGCCATTGCTGCTATCGATGCTGCACGTCGCCTTGATGCTGACCTAGTCTTTGTGTCCCTACGGAGTCTGAGCTAGAGACCTCATTCAAAGGTAACGAGGGTTGGGGGCTCTTCTCATGGACATGGCATTGGCAGACTGAGGTTTAACATACCTAGCTCTCTTTTAAGTTAGAGGTTAGGTTCACGATGCTAGGGTATTAGGACATATCACACACTTCATGTTATTTCATGATACTGCAAGATGGTGGGGGTCTTTGTATTAATGACTCTTGTCTTTACCATTCTGTTTCTTGCACTGTTCCTTATCCTAATCATTGCAGCCCATGCAACTTATCGCAAATTGCAGTTTTGCTAAAATAAAACCTATTGAAAACTCTACTGCATCTTCTTCATTGCCTGTGTGTGTGACTGAGACATGTTGTTCATGTGAGAAAGGGGTAATCTCTGATTAACCATGACGCTCCCTGAGATGTCACACTCTTGAGTCCGTGCGTAAAGGCTGCTACAAATCCCCTTTGACCGTTTTGGGTTTTTGGTGAGGTACTGCTTGTGAGCCGGAAGGGTTGGGACGACAGTTGTGTTTTGTTGTAGGATTGGCATAGTCGCATACAAACATAAGTACTGTCATCCTTAAACCAGCAGTCTTGCCTAGAGCAAGAGTCCAACTACGAGAGACTCTTGTTTGGGAAATCACACATGAAGTGTACTCACTGGGTGAGATGACATTTATCAAGTGTATGAAGTAGTGAGAGTGAAATGACTGCCAAAGCCAGGAAGCTCTGTCTCTCCAACTCTAAACACAAGCCCAGTGTTCACATGTCCAAATACCCTTGTTTGTTAATCACAATGGAAGTGTACTCATGTGGGAGAATAACTTTGGTATACTGTGTGTAGTACAGGGAGTAACATGACTGCAACACTCAGGAGGGCCTATCCCTGTAACTCCGATCACTAGCCCAGTGTGCACTTGCCCCAATGTGCTAAAATGAAGTATACTCACCTGGGAGGATAACATTTGTCTAGTGTTGGGAAGTAGAGGGACTGACCTGAATGCAAAGCCCAATAGCCCTGTGTCATTAACTCCAACCACAAACACAATGTTCAATTGCCCAAAGCCATATATTTGTGATTTCTCAAGTGAATTCCACTCACCTGGGAGGATGCCATTTGTCAAGTTTTGGGAACTAGAGGGAGTGACCTGAATGCAACTCCCAGAAGATACTGTTCAAGTGACTCCAGATAGCAGAACAGCACTCACATGTCCAAAAACCCTTGCCTACTCACTTTCAAATGATGCTTAACTACCTGGGAGGGACCAAGATACAGATCATGCTCAACTCAGAGATGTGTGTGGCCATCTAGCTCCATCTTGAACTGCTGACCCTAGATTAATCCATTGAGGACAGGAAGGACAGCCCACCCAGTGTGTAACATAAATGATCACCAAGGCCTCAAAATGCATCACCAGAATGTTTTTTACAGCAGACACATCCATAAAACACTGACCACATGATGACTCAAATCACATACACAACAGAATCCTGGGTCTGCCTGAATCACAATAAAATAGGCCTCAAAATTGTCAAAGCTACATCCTGCCCAGCCACTGTTTAGCCTGCACTAGTGGCAAGATATCAATCTATGCCCATCCTCTCAAGTGCTAATGACCTTCTAAATTTGGCAGCTGCTTGCCTTACATGGAATTGGCATGCTTCACAAATAGCATGGGTATCTGTCACATTAGAATAACCTGAAAATCAGCTATGTACGTGAGCTTTGCAAAATGTCACTGTAAATGTTTGGAAGTAAATGTCACAATACAACCTCTAACATTGTATCTTTCACATCAACAGGTTGAGCTGCCACTGGGCACACAGAGGCCACAGATGAGACTGCCACTACCCCCCTGGATGAAGCCCTCAGTGAAGAAGACACTCTTGGATATCTGGACATGGAGAACGGTTCATGTCCGTCTGGACAACCTGGTCAGACCCCAAGAATGTGTCTCATTGTTGCCACATCACCACCTCCCAGCCCGGTTGCCTCAACATCACAGTCAGCCATTCACCCCCCAATCTGTATCCCTAGGACAGTGGCAACCATCTTGTGCCCCCCAGTTCAGGATCCTGAGTCGCAGCACAACACCTCAGACAATGATGGTCCTAGAAAAAGTAGTAGGGAGCACCCAGTGGCAAGGGCACAGGCCTGTGGGGGTAGGGTGTGTGGGAGGAATGAGGTGGGCCAGCGGGGTGAGGCCACTGGGATTGCTTTTGTCCAGGGCACCATCAGCCACATCTTGGAGATCTATCAGGAGTCCCAAGCTGTGATGGTACTTGCAGAGATCAGGCAGTTGCAGAGGGACATCCATATGGATATGCTTCAACAGTGAGAGGCCAGAAACACCAACCTGGCCTCCCTAAAAGCTGTGTTGAGGGACATTAACAGTAGCCTGATAGGAGATCACCACCAACAATCTACCCCTTCCTTTGGTGGTGTCCATGGCGGTGTTGATTTTGTGCTCCTTCGATGACCAGCAGCAGCAGCGGGACCTGTGTCATGGGCTCCATGGCGGCAGCATACGTGTGACGCTGCCTGCAGGTGAGTGTCTCCCTTTATGCTATTGGTTTCAGCCTGCTGAGACATGGTTTTTGATCCACCATGATCACATTGGCGGTGTGCAACCTTGTAATGTGTCAGACGCAAACACACGCTCCGCCGGCCTGTTTGTGCAATCTTTAACTATGGCGGTCTGTGCTGCCTGGCGGTGCAGGCAGAACCACATTGGTCTTTACTCCATAGGCCCACTTGACTTGTAATACAGCGGCCTAACGGCAGTCAGACTGCCACAACCTCCATGGCAGTCGACAGACCATCAAACTTGTAATGAGGCCCTAATTTCTTAAGTCTTTTTTAATGCAAAATGACACTCAATGTTGTATATACATTGATGCTCTGGAAGATAAAAATGTATTTTCCTGTCTGATTTTGTTTCAATTGTTTTTGCTAATATACTGCACAGATTAATCTAACAGGCCAAGGATTTTCAAATGAAATTGTTTATTGTAAAAAAGATGAGGTCGAAGAAGAAGGTCAGGGGAAAGGGTCTTTTGAGGTCGGGGAGGCAACCAGGCAAAGAAAAGTGACATTCCCTGATCTCAGCACCTGCAGAATCTTCACAATTCCCACAGGATAGTGAGCCACTAACAAAGAAATACCTTCTTAGACATGCTTGACACAGAAAGAAAATATTAATAAATCCCTTTACATTGGTGCATTACTTTGTACAAGTTCATATATATGTTATACTCTTGTGCTCTCCTGGCATATAAAGTGTATCCTGATTCTAGTTTAATTTACATTTGAAAAAAAATCAAATACATTTCTTTTTAAGTCTGGTTAATGTCAGCTTTATTTGTCTCGTAAGAGCTTTTTTTGACATCTTTATTGAGATGACAAAGGTAGTGCTTTAGAGCCACATATTGCTAGAAGTGTCATTCACATGTAGATCATCCCTCAGTAACCAACCAATTGTGCTGAGGGGGTGTAAATTAGTCCCTCCCAGTGGTGTTAAAGAGTGTCTTATACACTTCACTCATGAAAGACATCAGGACGTTAGTAAAACTAAAAAAAGATTGAAAACAGTTTACTGGTGGCCAGAGATGGATTTAATTGGAGAGTTTGGTCAGGGATTGACAGGAGCGTAAATTGTCTGATAAGTCTCTTAAAGTTAGAATTGCTTCCATGGTAGGCAGAGAGATTCCCAAAGAGGTGTGTGATGATGTTTCTTTAGATATTATGGAACCCATTATTTGTGGTTCAACTTCCAAGTATGTGCAGGTTCTGATAGACACTTACTCGAGATTACCTAAAATCATGGTGACGCATAAAATTAGTAGTGCATTGGTGGTGAAGTTTTGTCTGAGTTTTTTGCCCATGAAGTTAATCGCAAGAGCATTTTGACAGATAATTGAATGCAGTTCACTTCTAAGACAATGGAAGAGTTTTGGGAATCTAGTGCTATTTTACATAAAACATGTGTGTTATACCCCCCCAGATACACATGGCATGATTGAAATATTCAACAAGACACTGAATTAACTATTCAAATAGCCAAACAGAGGGGCTTTAATTGAGATGCTGAGTGGTAGAGTGGAAGAGCATAGGTAGACACTTCACTCCACAAGGGATTAGTCCTTTCGTGCAAATCAGAAAACGTGCTCCAGATACCAACATGTGTCCACCTTGAATGAGTGTATATTGTAATGAACTTTCTTGCATGATTAAACAGATTGAAGAAAGAAGATTGAGGGAAGTTTATCAGCAGGAGGATAAGTAATTGAGATATGATCTTCACAAAACTGTCAAAACATATTGATGTAAAGGTGGGCGATGTGGTGAAAATAAACTTGTAGGAACTCAGGAAATGTTCCAACACATTTTAGTAAACCTTTTAAGGTAATGAAAGTATCTAAGGGAGCAGTTAAGGTGGAGGATGGTGACATCTGGAACCTTAATCATGTAGCAAAACTGTCAAAGAGTTCATTTAAGTTTGTTTTTAGTTATGTTAGTTATGTATTTTTTCTAATTTGGTATTTTTGGGGTTGGCGAGGCTGTGTGGCAGTGGATATTTTCTATGTAAGTGGTATACCCCTTTTTCCCTTATTTCTAGTATTGCACTGTGACATTCTGATTCCTATTTAGAATGTATTCTTTTAATCTTGAAAACAGTTAAGGTGGTCATGGATGGGAGAAGAAAGGATCAACTGTGTAACTTTGGCTGGAGTTTCTTCACTAACAAATAAAGGATTTAAACAGCACTCAAGTCTTTGCCCTGGAGTTTCACCTCTACTCAACATATTTGAAAATGTTAGCTATCTATGAATATTTCCTAAACAATTCTCAAAAAATAAGTGTGAGGGAAAACTATTACGGCCATTTTTTCACAAAATGTCAATGTAAAGTGATGTCAAAATAATTCTGACTAAAATTTGTTTGCCATTCATTTCAAAACATCTATTTACGTTTCTTACAAGACTACCAGCATGTTGTTGTCTCTTTTCTATGCTCAGTGCACATCTCCCATGAGCAAGGAGTGTATGTTTAAATCTAGAAAATGTTTTGGTAAATGTCATGACACTCTTGCATTGAGTAAGGTAATATGTGCTCCTGTGGCTATGGTCCCATATTCTACTTAATAGATCACTTATATACATCTCTCTACAATAAGAAACGATAAGGTAAAGAAGCAGTAAAACATGTTGCCCTATTGCACCAGTGTTGTATACATACTAAAAAGACATCAAATTGCCTATTAATATGTTCTGTTTTGAGATTCTTACTAAAAACATAATTGGTGCTGGCTGTGATACACTTTAAACCTGCATTTGGTTTTGCCTATTGTAGGAAAGTGCCATCTTGCCTGGCATGTTACCCTCATTTTTACTTGTGTGTCAGTTTGTTTTTGCCTGTGTCACTGGGATCCTGCTAGCCAGGACCCCAGTGCTCATAATTTGTGGCCTGTATGTGTTCCCTGTGTGGTGCCTAACTGTATCACTAAGGCTCTGCTAACCAGAACCTCAGTGTTTATGCTCTCTGCTTTTAAAATTGTCACTGCAGGCTAGTGACCATTTTTACCAATTCTGGTTGGCACACTGGAACACCCTTATAATTCCCTAGTATATGGTACCTAGGTACCCAGGGTATTGGGGTTCCAGGAGATCCCTATGGGATGCAGCATTTATTTTGCCACCCAAAGGGAGCTCAGACAATTCTTACACAGGACTGCCACTGCAGCCTGAGTGAAATAACGTCCAAGTTATTTCGCAGCTATTTTACACTGCACTTAAGTAACTCATAAGTCACCTATATGTCTAACACTCACTTGGTGAAGGTTAGGTGCAAAGTTACTAGGTGTGAGGGCACCCTGGCACTAGCCATGGTGCCCCCACATTGTGCAGGGCAATTTCCCCGGACTTTGTGAGTGCGGGGACACCATTACATGCGTGAACTACATATAGGTCAATACCTATGTGTAGCTTCACAATGGTAACTCCGAACATGGCCATGTAACATGTCTCAGATAATGGAATTGTACCCCAAACCAAATACGGTATTGGGGTGCCAATCCCATGCATCTCCGGTTCTCCAGCATGGACCCCGGTTACTGCCAAACTAGCTCTCTGGGGTTTTCTCTGCAGCTACCACTCCTGCCAACCATCAGACAGGTTTCTGCACTTCTGGGGTCTAGGCAGCCCAGTCCCAGGAAGGCAGAACAAAGGTTTTCCTCTGAGAGAGGGTGTTACACCCTCTCCCTTTGGAAATAGGTGTTAAGGGCTGGGGAGGAGTAGCCTTTCCCAGCCTCTGGAAATGCTTCAAAGGGCACAAATGGTGCCCTCCTTGCATAAGCCAGTCTACACCGGTACAGGGAGCCCCCAGCCCCTGCTCTGCCGTGCAACTGGACAAAGGAAAGGGGAGTGACCACTCCCCTGTCCATCACCACCCCAGGGGTGGTGCCCAGAGCTCCTCCAGTGTGTTCCAGACCTCTGCCATCTTGAAGGCAGAGTTGTGAGGGTACAATGGAGACCTCTGAGTGGCCAGTGCCAGCAGGTGACGTCAAAGATCCCTCCTGATAGGCTGTTACCTGGTTAGGTAGCCAATCCTGCTCTGAGGCCTATTTAGGGTCTCTCCTGTGGGTTTCTCTTTAGACAATGAATGCAAGAGCTCACTAGAGCTCTGCACTTCTCTCTTTGACTTCTGCCAAGGATCGACCGCTGACTGCTCCAGGACACTTGCAAAACCTCAACAAAGTAGCAAGAAGACTGCCAGCAACATTGTAATCCTGCTGGCTTTCTCGACTGTTTCCTGGTGCTACATGCTCTGAGGACTGTCTTCACCCTGCACTGGAAGCCAAGAAGAAATCTCCCGTGGGTCGACGGAATCTTCCACCGGCTACCGCAGGCACCAAACTTCTGCATCACCGGTCCCCTCTCATCTTGACGAGCGCGGTCCCTGGAACACAGGAGCTGGATCCAAGAGACCCGACAGTCCACTGGTCCTTCTGTCCAAATTTGGTGGAGGTAAGTCCTTGCCTCTCCACACCTTCTGTGCACTTTTGCAGGACTTCCTTCATGCACAGCACAGCCCAGGTCCCCAGCACTCTGTCCTGCATTGCTCAACTCTGTGCGTTGACCTCTGGCTTCGTGGGACCCTCTTTTGTAGTGTTGAGATGACCGCCATGCTCAGATTTCTTGAATGCCTGTTCAGGTACTTCTGTGGGTGCCTCCTACTTCTGTGTGGGCTCTCTCTTTTGCTGAGTGCCCCCTCTGTCGCCACCTCCAAGGGGTTACCTCCTGGTCCTTCCTGGGCCCTGGCAGCATCCATTATCTTTAACCGCGACTCTTGCAGCTAGCAAGGCTTGTTTGCAGTCTTTCTGCATGGAAACAACTCTGCATCCTCCAGCATGCAGTGGGACATCTTCTGACCAAAGGAGAAGTTCCTGGCACCATCCGTTGTTGCAGAATCTTCAGCTTCTTCCACCCAGAGGCAGCCCTTTTGCACCTTCATCCGGGGTTTAGTGGGCTCCTCCCCCCGGACACTTGCGTGACTCTTGGACTTGTTCCCCTTCCTTTGCAGGACCTCAGGTACAGGAATCCGTCTTCAGTGCTTTGCAGTCAGTTGTTGCCTTTGCAGAATCCCCTATCTTGACTTTACTGTCTTTCTGGGGTAGTAGTGTAACTTTACTCCTACTTTTCAGGATCTTAGGGTGGGGTATCTTGGACACCCTTAGTGTTTTCTTACATTCCCAGCGACCCTCTACACACTACACTAGGCCTGGGGTCCATTTGTGGTTCGCATTCCACTTTTGGAGTATATGGTTTGTGTTGCCCTAGGCCTATTGTCTCCCATTGCATTCTATTGTGTTCTACAGTGTTTGCACTACTTTTCTAAGTGTTTTACTTACCTGATTTTGGTTTGTGCATATATTTTGTGTATTTTACTTACCTCCTAGGAGAGTATATCCTCTGAGATACTTTTGGCATATTGTCACTAAAATAAAGTAACTTTATTTTTAGTAACCCTGAGTATTGTTTTTCTTATGATATAGTGCTATATGATACAAGTGGTATCGTAGGAGCTTTGCATGTCTCCTAGTTCAGCCTAAGCTGCTCTGCTATAGCTACCTCTATCCGCCTAAACTGCTAGAACACTACCAATCTACTAATAAGGGATAACTGGACCTGGCACAAGGTTTAAGTATCATCAGGTACCCTCTATAAGCCAGGCCAGCCTCCTACACCTATGAATTGTATCAATTTTTTTATTGTATATCTTGGTGAGATGAAACATTCAGTGCATGGTTCAATGCAAGACCTGGTGACACACTAAAGAGTTTCAGTGCAAGGACCCCTTTTGCTGTTTATAATTTTAAAGTGAGATTGAAGCAGGCGGCAAATTGTAACACTGGTATGCTTTAACAAACATAATTCAACAGGTGTTTGTGCCTTTGGTTGTGCTCTATTAAAATGTATATTGTATTTTAGCCCTAAAGATTTTATTTAATGGCCACATATTGTGTAATCTGGTTTGATACAACAACAATCATGGCTGTGCAAATATGGAGTGTTACTCCTGGTATGCAGAGTATTGACTGCTGAATTGATAACATAGCTCACCTGCAAATTACAGCTATGCACACATTAATAGGTAGAACAATAATTTGCAACTATTCGTGGTTACTTTCACCAAACTCTTGGACTCTTTGCTAGGAGGTGGACTCCGAAAGAAAGCTAGTGGTTCCTGAGTGTGCTACAAAGTACTTTCAGGAAACCTCTGTGATCGGGATCCCGGTGACTGCATTGCAGAATACCTGTTGTAATAGAACGATTAGTATCACCAGAGCAGTACTTGAGGAGTTAGACCTGCAGGATCAAGAATGGCCATGGATAGGAATTTGGTCCCCTGTGGCCCCAGTCACCTTAGACCAGGGGTCTTCAAACTGGGGGGCAGGCCCCCCTAGGGAGGCCTCAAGTGATCCCAGTGGGGGCACCAGACTCTTACCAAAAGAAGCATTACACAGATAACAGTGTTTTGTTTTAAGTAGAAACATGCTATTGCACTTTTAAAAAGGTAACAGTACTTAACTACATGTTTAAATACCTCTAGACATATTTAAACATTGCCATCTTTATAAAATATTTGTTAAAAATTCTGAGGGGGGCCCCAATGATTTTTATTTTTCAACTGGGATGGCGCAGCATTAAAAAGTTTGGAGACCACTGCCTTAGACTCAGAAAGGTTGGTTG
Source organism: Pleurodeles waltl (assembly GCF_031143425.1). Taxonomy (NCBI): domain Eukaryota; kingdom Metazoa; phylum Chordata; class Amphibia; order Caudata; family Salamandridae; genus Pleurodeles; species Pleurodeles waltl. The sequence goes on along the minus strand of NC_090442.1, from coordinate 935,545,743 downwards.
GCCAGCAGAGGGTAGTTACGTGTCCAAGATTACCTGTAGACTGCATCTTGGGCTGTAAATTGTCACAGTTAGTGTGGGAACCTGAGGGTGTGAGTACCAAGAATGCCCTACCACATGACTCTTAGGATACTGAGTTTGGGGATCCAAGAGATGAGTAAGGCATGGGATGTAGGTGCGACCTGCATTGATGTGGCTAGTACCTTAGGTGCTACTGACTCTTACAGGAGAGGATGCTGAGAAAACCAGTAGTTGGGCCACTTCAGCTCCTCTGGTGATGCTGTCTAAGCTGTCAGAGACACAGTTGACAGTGGACCTGGAACAGGCAGACCCTTACAAGGCACTGTGTGTGACCCTTAGTTGGACTGTGTTTTCTCCCTGGAAAGCATGAACAGTGAAGTGACTGCTCAACCTTAGGGCATTGGCCCTGATCTGAAATGGCAATCTCTGTGTCTGATTCCTGAGCAGGTTGAGGTGCCTGTGGAAGAAATGTGTTTTCAGCTTGAGGCTCTGGCCCCTGATTCTGAGAGCACCAGGAGTCCTAAGAGGCCTCTAGAAAGTCCCTAAGCCTGTTGCTTAGGGTTGAGAGTGTTTTCTCATACCAGGGGATGTCGGATTTGAATCATGGCACTTGAGGGAGACTTACGTTGACCCTAGATACTAGGTAGCATTGGGGTGGGTTCAATAAACCGTGACCTCTCAGAGGAGAGGCAGGATGGTGTACCGGGGAGTAGTCCCAAGGAGTTGCTACCTAGAGGAGTCCACTGACAGCAGCTTTCAGCTGTCCTGACATTGCCTTTGTAGTGCAGTGACCTAATCTAAGGTTTGGGTGAAGGACCTGAGGGACCATTCACTGACCTGAGAGTCTATGCAGGGGGCACAGTAACTACCAAGGTGAGGTGGAGTTTGGAAAAAATCCTATATTTTAATGTCTTTCCCAAAGGTGGGGTCTGCAGGTGATAAGCTGGATTCCGTGTAGACAGGCTTAGTGTAGATGTCTAAGACAGTGACAAAATTATTAGTGGACCAAGGGAGGTGTAGGATAGACATAACATACTGCCAAGCGAGCACAGTGCCCTTGTGCTATCATCTTTCCAGAGAAATCCACCTTCAGAAGGGTTAGATATCTTTACATCAGACTGGGAGGGAGGTGTTTAGAAAATTGGATTGTTTTCATTTTGCCTGTCCTTTCTTTCTCCTTGACATTGCTGGTATTTTGACTCTCCACATTTAGAAACAGCTGCTTTCTCAGTGCATGTGCAGTATTAGTTAATTCTATTCAGTTTCTCAGCAACAGAAGCACAACCTACTTGTTGTTTGCACGAAAGACATGCAGAGGAGCTGTTGAGCAATTTTCCCTTTGCTTGACCTCCATTGGATTTGCACAGGAGGAAAAGAGGTGGGATGGCTACCTTCCTAAAACGCCCAGTCGGAGATAAAAAAGGAAAGTATTTTAGTGAATCTTCAAACGGCCTGGCAGGGCTGTAATTAGAGAGGGAGAAAAATATGTTTTCATCCTCTCTGCCATTGAAGTCTAGGGTCAGAGGTTACCAAACCAGCTTATGTGTGTTCAACCTTGATATTCGGTTGGAGGAAACCAATTTAAAAATGGGCTAAAATAAGAGTAGCACAGTTTTTGAATTTTACTAGTTTACAACATTGAAAAATCTTGAAACGGACCATGGAGATAGGAAGATATTTGCAGTAAGGCAAGACTATCATAAATTGAAGTTGTGGGAATTGTGCCGTGTTTCCCTCCACCTCTGCTAGGTGATATATCTATTGGTGATTCAGTGAGACATTTTGGATTGGATTGGAGATAAACGTGCTGTTTCCACCTGTCATTTGCTTGACAGCCTCAGAACCACACAGACCCTCTGAAGTGGGGACTGTTGTGTGTGGCCAAACAGTTCCTAAACCCCTACAAGTGTTCATGGCACAGAACTTAGGAGTGGATCTACTTGTACTGTGTGTGGGAGAGTGATCCAACATGACCATGTGTGTTTTATTCCCCAAAAGGCTCCGTGACCAGGTTAAGCAGACCATAGATAAATACTGTTTTGGGGTGCAAGCCAGAGACACCCCTACAGAAACACTGTGAAGTTTGTAAGCTTTGAACTCTGGTGGCCTTCACCAGATGACTCTCACTCAGCCTCTTTCACTTCACTGAAGGCTAGAGATGGCCTGGAGCTGAGAGTCATGCTGTGTGACTTGAGGGTGAAGAAATCTATAATGACCATTTGCTAGTACTGTACAGGAACATTCATTGACTGTCCATGGAGAATAGAGGAGCCATGTGGAATGGGACAGTACCTTTAAGAAGCTATAACTTTCTAGGTACTGATCATTTATTTTATTGTGGGCCCATGTGATTAGTAATATAGTTTGTGAGTTCACTAAAATGATTTGGGAGCTTTAATCAGTAGTTTCCTGATGCAAGTGTTGTGCTGGTAGTGTTAACTCTTAACAAACATTCTCTGAAGTTGCCTTCTGTCTTATTCCTGTGCTACAAAGGGTAGACAAGGCTGTCTCAGAGAACAAGTGTTTGCCTAAGTCAGAGTAAGTTTTGCACAGTGGTGGTAGAAGTTGCCCCACTGGGCAACCTGGCTTCCTAAAGAAACTCTTTTAAGTTTTATACATTTAAATCTTCTAAGGGGTGAACACTGTCATGGCATAACTCACAATTGTCCAACTTTAGAAGAAACCCAGTGTCTGTTTAGTAGGATGAGCTGAGCATTTCTTTTTAGATATGTTTAGTTCTTTGCTCTTCTTCAAATTCATGATATTAAATCTATTTTTATAGAGATTTACAGGTTATCCCATTTTATGCCCCTCATGGCACTTCTAAATGCTTTGAAAAACTTCATTTTCTCTATTGTATTTATTTTGATTCAGTATTGAAATGACTTTTACTCCCAAGATTCCTTTCACCCGCTTACTCAACCAATTGCCTCTTATGGACGGCTGCCAATCCTCCTGCAAATCTTCTTACTAACCAACCTATCCCAGCGCAGCACACTCTGACATCACACTTGCACACTACGGCTGACAAAGTCTTGCGGCTTGTCCTCCTAGACTTCAACTCACACAAACTAATGCAAAATATTGCGAGCACTTTAACCAAAACCAATAAAACAAACCTGCTAGTTTACTACAGGAGGGTACACAATCGCTTCAGAGACCTTACGGATTTTCACTAATGGCCCTTTCGCTCACATAGCTATTCCTCTTTCTCAGTCTCCAACATTCTCAGGCAAAACTCGACCCGTGAATTTCACTCTCAATCGATCAATGGGTCTGTCCTGGTGCACATAGGACTCGCCAAATCTTTGTTGAAAAATTCTCTTACTCATTTAACTCTCACACCGACTTGTTGACCACGACCGATGAACCTACTAAACCAGACAGATTACAACATATAACCAAGTGTCTCCTACACTTGTCAATGTACTCCGGAGTCTTACACCACGCAGGGTCCGTACATCACCAACAACCACGTATACAATTTTTTAGCACAAAGCGCCACACACATATGAAGTTCATCGACTTCCCTAATCTAATACTGCAGAGTACGCACACTCTTACTAACCTCAATTGGGGATACGGAAACTCCCTACTTTACATTACATAAATCACAATTCACCTGCAATTTGCTTAAGCCTTTTCAAGCGCAACCTACCACTTTCACTCTATCACAACGACCCCGAGAACATACCCATCTTTACTAGCAGGATCCAGGATCTGGGAAAGTCATTTCTGGGCTTAAGGGGACATCATCTTTGCTACAATTGCCATTTCAGAAAAACAAAATTCAAACTTCAGAAAATACAAACAACTAACCCTGACTTAAACTATCACCATAACCAGCAATCACCACATAACTAGTTCTCCAAGGAAACCAACCATGAAGCTCCTACCAAAAACTACTAGCGCTCCTGGTCCTTAGTAAGTAAACTTACAAGGGGACGCGTATAGGTCAATGAACATTTTGGATTGCATGGAGTATCCTAGTCATGTAGTGACTACTGAGAGCAATAATCAGAATAAACGGCCTTTAACTTTCAACCAACAACATCTATAAATATTTATTCATGAATAACCCACAACTCAGTGACGAGTTAAACAATTTTTATTTCCCTATTGATTACAATACTAAATCATCTGTTAGATCAACTTAATTTAATCCATTAATAGATCATCAAAATATAGGTTGGAGACAAGTATATGCGAAAATGCACCTACATACGCTAAAGAATATCAGCCTTAATAGCAGAGTTCAGCAGATAGCTTGTCAGTCATTTGTCACTGTCAACGTCACCCTAAAAGCCTACCTAACCAAGATTAGCATCAGCATGTGGGACTTCATGCAAAACAATTTAGAGAAAACATGAATTTGGAAAACATCTTTCTAAGTGAAAATCTATAATCAGCACAGTTGGTACCTAGAAGGAAAGGCACAATTAGTCAGTCACATTTTCATAGCTACCTATCCACAGAATGGATCAGCAACAAAGTCAGTTTCCGTCTTCAGGTCATCAATTGGTCAGCTACACACCTGGCTGTCAGACTATGAGCCCAATGACGGAATCTCGAACAGCGTCTCCTGACATCATCAATTCACTCCTCGCCTCTCTCTGAAATTCTCCTGCATCTGAAGTTTTAGCCCCTTGTCATGACGTTTTATTAGGGTCTCCCAGTCCATCCCCCTAATTCCCAATTGGTCAGTCAGTCAGCAGATATGTCTTGAACCTATAATATTTGTTTACCAAATCTACCAATTGTATTATAAGTCCTTTCACAAGATGTGAATTGGTCCGCTATACGATGTCCTCATCATCCATAATTGTATCAAATTGTCTTCATCATCTCCTGTTCGCCTGTACATTGCAGAAAATTCTAGCTAAGCAACCTTAACATCAGGAAGATCAAGGACGGGTTACATGTCCAGCTTCTTGCAACGTGGTTAATATTCCAGCTCTCTTGTGCGAGGCCTAGGAAAACTAGGCCATAATTTTAACTAAGTTAACACTACAAGTTAAGGTAAAACATAGGTTGTACATTTAAGTATGACATATTACTACATTATTCTTGTATATTTTTCATCATTTCATACGGTTTCACTTATATTAGTACAATCTCGTATAAGTGGCTGTCGTGCTCCGAGGGCACATTTTCAAAAGTGTACGATTAATTTCTCTACAAACTTTTCATTATTCAAGCACATAAACATCATAAATAATTTTCTAATTAGCATATCTGCTTCAACAGCAGTGTTGCATAATGTTTATCATAATGTTTTTGCCAATACCCATTTGTTGCTTGGAGAAGTCCCCTGCCAGTAGTTTGAGTGACATTTTTACAAGAAGTATTTAATTGTGAGATAAAAGTCACATGAGATGTTATCAACCCACAGTTCAGTCTAAAAGTGTAATTTTGTGTAATTTTGTTAAATGTTCATGTAGGTTAAAAGTGTAATTTAAGCAGTGTCACACACTGCCCAATTATATGTATGCAAGTTAAAAGGCAACAATTTTGCCTGCCCTAATAAGTCATTGCCTCATATATCCCAGTGTTATAACATAAAACACATAGGGGGTCATTACGACCTTGGTGGACGGCGGGCGGCCGCCAAGGCGGCCGCACTCCCGCCGCAGCCATTTGGAGATCCCCGCTGGGCCTCCAAATGGGCAAGGAAGAAGGATAAGCGGAAACTAGACTCACAAGAAGGGTCTGAAGATGTTCAGAAAGAAAGGGATCCTGTAAAAATGCTTCCGATGAGAGAAATTCCAGGAGGGCAGTTTGTTCATGTCCCATGGCACAGAAGTGATGTATTGTCATTCACAAATGATTACCCGAAACTGAGAGAGAAATTGGTTGAATAGTATCAGCAGACAGACAGGTTTGTGAAACTCTCTAAATGTCTGTGGGAAGACTTAAATACATTGTTGGAGATAGTGGTTCCGGCTGATTTATGGGTTGAATGTAAGAGAACAGTGGATTGGCCGACAAGTGAACTGGAAAGGGATAGAGTTACAGGTGCACCTTCACCTCAGGTGATGAAACATTATTATAAGGTGATTGAATTCCTGAAGATGAGAATTTCTCCCAAAAATATTGATTGGCAGAGAATTGACAGAACAGTGCAAGAGACTAAGGAATCGATACATACCTATTATGAGAGATTGCTGAAAGCATTTAAAGAGTACAGTGGTGAGGAAGCAATTCAGCCGAAAGACATGCTGCATTTTGTGTTCATGTTCCTCAAAGGGTTGAGACCAGAAGTAGAACAGAGGATTAAGAGTCATTTGATTTGCTGGCAGGCAAAGATGATTGATGAGGTGTTGCAGTATGCAAAATGCTGTAGTGATGAGATTGAATTGAAGCAGAAAAATTTGAAGTAAAAAGCAATGGTGATGCAAATAAAGGCAGCTCAGACAGGAGTGCAGGGAGCCTTAGTACAACTGATGCCGCAGCAGCAGAGAACTATTATGTTCCAGTCTCAGATGAGAGGTAGAGGTTGTGGAATTGACATGACACGTGGTCCAGATTTGGGTACTGTGGTAGTCCAGAATGACATGCAGGGAATGAAAAAAATGTTACTGTGTCATTTGGGCGTAAACGTGGAACACTGGAAGTGGGAATGTCCGTTGATGGCGCAGGATGGTGTTGTTCAGCAAGGTGGTGACGTCAGTACATTTCAAACTGTGAAAGTCCCAAAAATGAGAGGATTTGTTCCAAATGTTCAGAACCGAGTTCAGAATTTTCAACCCATACAGAAGGTGCAAGTGCCGCGTGCACAACTAACACAGTTGCAACCAATACAGCAGCAGGTTCCCATGGTACCTAGACAGCAAATGCAGATAGCTCAAGCCCCGATGGAACAGCAAAAGATGATGCTTACTCAGCAGGTCACAGGTCAGAGACAAAGTAATGACACAGTACACCAATTCCCATTTTATAGTGAGGATACAATAAACGAAGAATGGATGAGTGACAGTTCAGATGAAGGGCCGTGTATGCATGCAGCATCCCTAGAAGTAGATCAGAGAGGACCTTTTGTAAAAGGGAAGGTGATGGGTTACAAGGTCTCATTTCTAGTGGACACGGGAGCTAAACGCTCTACAGTAAGAAGTGTATAAGTTCCAAATTGACCTCTTTCAGGCAGGACAGTTCAAGTTGTGGGAGTGGAGAATAGACAGTTGACCAATCCAATCACAGATCCAATGCAGGTTGAGATTGGTAACTAGCAGGGACTGCATAGGTTTGTAGTCTGTGACACAAGTCAAGTATCCCTACTATAAAGGGACCTACTGTGCAAGACAAAATGCTCCATTAGTTGTTCAAACACTGGGATTGAGGTACAAACTAATAGTGATGATTAAGAAGAACAGGTGTCTGAGACAATGGTCAGCAATGCAAATGAAGAATACCCATTGATTGAGTTTTTCCCAATGTTGACTGTGAAAGAATTACATGCAGATTTACAGGGGAGAGTGCAAGAAAATGTCTAGGACCTGACAGGTAAAGAAGTAGGTTTGATTAAGGGAGTGGAACCGATTATGATCACTTTGAAGCCAAACGTAGTATTCCCGCAACTTCCACAGTATAACATGGCACAGGATGTCCTAAGGAAGATGGTGCAAATAATTGGAGAATTTCTAAAACAAAGGGGTTTGAAAGAAGTATTTAGCAGTCCATGTAACTCACCGATAATGGGCTTAAAGAAGCCGTGTGGGGTCAGCGCACATTGTGCAGGACTTGCGAAAAGTGAACAATTTGGTGGTCAAGTGCTGTCCAGTGGTGCCAAATCCAGCAGTGATACTGTTTCAGATTCCTTGCGATGCAGAGTGGTTCACAGTGGTTGACTTGTCACAAGCTTTCTTTTCTGTGCCTCTTCATGAGGATAGTCAGTTTCTTTTTAGTTTCAAATTCCTAGACAGAGTCTACAGCTGGTGAAGGCTTCCACAATGGTATATGGAGTCACCATCACTGTTTAATCAGATCCTGAAAAAGAATCTGGAGTCACTGGAATTACCATACCAATCAACTCTAGTGCAATACATTGATGATTTGCTGATCGCCTCCAGGAAAAGGGACGAGTGTAAGTATGACTCGATTGCCCTGTTGAATCATTTCGGAAAATCTGGACATAAGATGTCACCTATAAAACTGCAGTATTGTCAGAAATCAGTGAAATACCTGGGACACCAGAATGAGAAGGGGTCAAGGAGAATCTCTAGGGAAAAGAGTACCATGATTTTGAAGAGAAGTCCCCCGACTTCACAAAAAGATGTCAGAATGTTTCTGGGTAGGATATTGTCAACAGAGGATTCCAAATTTTGCTGAAATTGCCAAACCCTTGCAGCAGTTAACTCATAAGGAAGTTACAAATCTCATTACCGGATGAGACTCAGATGAAAGCATTCACTGAACTGAGAGCGGGTTTGTGCAGAGCTCAAGCGTTGGGAATGCCTGATTACACAAAACCATTCATATTGTTTTGCCATGAATGTGATGCTTGTTCTCTGCCTGTTTTGACACAGGTCCGTGGAGGTGCTTATCGCCCAATAGGCTATTATTAAGCTACCCTGGACCCAGTTGCAGCAGCTTTACCAGGTTTTCTGCGTGCAGTAGCTGCAGTTGGTCAAAGTCTTTCTCAATGTGAGGAGGTAGTCATGGGATACCCTTTAACAGTGATGATACCACACTCTGTTGAAATCTTGTTGACAAGGACAAAAACACAATATTTGACTGGTGCAACACTGACAAGGTATGAGACGAGCATATTGGGTGCTCCAAATGTTACATTGAAAAGATGTACAGTATTGAATCCAGCCACATTGCTTCCAAGTGATACTGTTGAAATTGAAAAAGAGGAAGACATTGAGCATGATTGTCTTGAGGTACCTGAGCTGTGTACAAAACCAAGGCCTCATATTAGAGACACACGATTGGAGGAAAATGACCAAATTTTCTTTGGTAACGGTTCATGTCTCAGAGATGGAACAGGGACATTGAGAGCAGGATATGCAGTATGCACAATCACAGGCACATTAGAAGCTTCCTGGCTTCGAGGTATATATTCTGCACAAGTGGCAGAATTGGTAGCTCTTACTAGAGCATGCCATGGTTCTGCAAGACTAAGAGTCACAATCTATACAGACAGTCAATATGGATTTGGAATTGTTCATGATTTTGGTCAATTGTGGTCGCAAAGAGGATTCCTGACCTCTACTGGAACACCAGTGAGAAATGGCGACAAGATAAAAGAGTTGTTGTACGCAATACAGTTACCTGAAGAGATTGCAGTGGTAAAATGCAGTGACCATCAAAAGACACAGGATTACATTTCACTCGGAAATGGATATGCGGATCAAGTCACAAGGTTTTGCGCATTGAACTGTACATCGTTTAAAGACAAGTGGGAATTGATGCCTGAGGAAGAAAGTACTTGTACAAGTTTTACATTAAAGGTAATTGACACATTTGAAGAATTGAAAACATTGCAGGAAAATGCAGACAAGGAGGAAAAGCGACTTTGGATCAGATTAAAATGTGTCCAAAGACCAGATAAAATATGGACTTCTGACGAAGGTCAGATGGTTTTGCCTAATACTTTATTGTCCCAGATGGCCCGTTATTATCATGGCCAGGCACATATTGGAAGGGATGCCTGTAGGAAAGTACCATCTTGCCTGGCATGTTACCCCCATATTTCACTGTATATATGTTGTTTTAGTGTATGTGTCACTGGGACCCTGCCAGACAGGGCCCCAGTGCTCATAGGTGTGCCCTGTATGTGTTCCCTGTGTGATGACTAACTGTCTAACTGAGGCTCTGCTAACCAGAACCTCAGTGGTTATGCTTGCTCTGCTTTCTTAACCTGTTAGGTGCGGGCGTCGGCCACTGGCCGACGCCCACACACCCTCCCTGGTGCGGGTCACGACCAGTGGCCGACACCAGGAAGGGTATCAATAAATCCTCGGGTGCGTCGCACCCGAGGATTTATTATTTTTTTAAAACCCCCCCCGGGAGACACGGAAGCTTCCGTGTCTCCCCCCGCCCCCCCACCCGCCCCTTTGTGACGTCAGCGCGCCTTGCGGCGGGCTGACGTTGCAAAGGTGTTTTCCCCATCAAAGCAGGAAGCAGCCTTGCGGCCGCTTCCTGCTTTGATGGGGAAAACGGCCTTTCTCACGTTCGGGGAGGCCTCGTAAGAAAGGGGAGTGTCTCCCCTTTCTTACGAGGCCTTCCTGAAAGTGTTTCCTGGCCCCCCGGTCGCAGCTGTGCTGCGATCGGGGGCCAGGAAACACTTTCAGGTTTCCTGGCCCCCCGATCGCAGCTGTGCTGCGATCGGGGGGCCAGGAAACACTTTGAAAAGGCCTCGTAAGAAAGGGGAGACTCTCCCCTTTCTTACGAGGCCTTCTCAAACTGTTTCTGGCCCCCGATCGCAGCTGTGCTGCGATCGGGGGCCAGAAACAGTTTGAGAAGGCCTCGTAAGAAAGGGGGAGAGTCTCCCCTTTCTTACGAGGCCTTCTCAAAGTGTTTCCTGGCCCCCGATCGCAGCACAGCTGCGATCGGGGGCCAGGAAACACCACTAGACGCCAGGGATTTCACTTTGGGGGGGCGGCCCCCTCGGAAAACGGGCCGCCCCCCCCCCGGGGGCATAATTAATAAAAAAAAAAAAGGTAGGTGCCCCCTGGGGGGGGGGGGGGGGGGGGCGCGATCGCGCCCCCCCCCAGGGGATTGTTTTTTTTTTTTTTTTTAAATAATAAAAAAAAATAAAAAATGACAGGGGGTCGCCCGTGGGCAGGGTGACCCCCTGTGGGGGCAATTTTTTTTTTAGATGTTGTAGGGTTTCCCTGGGGGCCATTTTGGCCCCCAAGGAAACCATACAACAACTAAAAAAAATAGATCTATATATAGATCTATATTTATATATCTATGTAGATAGATATATCTATGTACATGGATATATCTATAGATATATCTATGTACATAGATATATATATATATATAGAGGTAGATCTATATATACCAAAGAGATTTATAAAGTGTGCTACTCACCTGTGAGGGTCTCAAGGCGCTTGGGGGGGGGCGGGGGGAGGGAAAGGGGCTGGGAGGTTCACTGTTCGAAAAGCCAGGTTTTGAGGCCCTTCCTGAAAAGAAGTAGGTTTTGGGTCTTGCGAAGGTGGGTTGTGAGGGCGTTCCAGGTTTTGGGTGCAAGGTAGGAGAAGGATCTGCCCCCGGTGGTGGTGTGTTTGATGCGGGGGACAGAGGCGAGAGAGAGGTCAGCTGAGCGGACGTTTCGTGTGGGGGTGTGGAAGGTGACTCTCGTTGAGGTAGGCAGGGCCTGTGTTGTGGAGTGATTTGTTTGCGAGGATGAGGATCTTGAAGGTGATCCTTTTGTCAATGGGGAGCCAGTGGAGGGATTTGAGGTGTGGAGAGATGTGTTCGTGTCGGCGGAGGTCGAGGATGAGTCGTGCTGCTGAGTTCTAGATGCGTGTAGTTTGCGCTTGAGTTTTAGAGTGGTGCCGGCGTAGAGGGCGTTTCCGTAATCAAGCCTGCTGCTGATGTGTGCGTGAGTGACAGTTTTTCTGGTCTCTGTGGGGATCCATTTGAATGTTTTTCAGTATACGGAGTGTGTTGAAGCATGAGGAGGTGAGAGCGTTGATTTGTTGGGTCATCGAGAGGGAGGAGTCTAGGATGATGCTGAGGTTGCGTGCGTGGTTGGCGAGGGTGGGTGCAGGGCCTAGCGTGGTGGGCCACCATGAGGGGTCCCAGGTGTTTTTGTGTGGGCCAAAGAGGATTATTTCGGTTTTGCTTGAGTTGAGTTTCAGGTGATTGGCTGTCATATATATATCACTTTTGTCAATATGTGTGTGGTTTCCCTGGGGGGAAAAGGGTCCGACTTGTCTAGTGGCAGTTTTAGTGCCATAAAGAAGCGCAGAAGGTTTATATGCCTACTGCAAAGAGCAAATCTGTATTTTATGTAAATAGCTGAGTACATTAGCAAAGTCTATGGAGAGATGAAGGGCACTTTTGCTGGGTGGTAATGAGGGAATCTGAGGAGGAGGGAGTGGGAGCACCAATAATGATTGTTGGACTGGGCGCAGGAGGTGCTAAAGACTGTGACGAATGGTATGTGACAAGGTGTTTTTTGAGTGTCTTGAAAGTACGTGCTGATTGAGGGAAGAAGCGCAGGTAAGGTGGCCTCTACTGTTGCACGTATCTCACACACCATCGATTTTGTGACTGTCTACGTAGGCTAGTGTTTTAGAGCAACAGTTTAGCCAATAGCAGAGATGGCATCTTGATGGATGACTGCTGCCTACACTCGGGTTATAGAGGACCGCTCTGACATAGGATCAGAGACTGAGACATCAGATACTGAGACAGCATCTGAGGGATAGGACAATGGCGCAGACTCTGGGAGTGATTTTTCAGTCAGAGGAGTCCCATTCGATAACTCCTCTTCCAGTACATTATGAGGGAGGTGATGAGGACAGTCCTGCTGTCCCTTCGCAAGCTGTTTGTGCAACTGGGTAATAGTGGGTTAGGTCAACCCAGAGAGCAGGTGAATGCGGCGGCAAGCAGAGAGAGAGTGCTCTCTTGGGAGCTCCCCAATTTATTTCAGCCCCAAATTCCACCACCCAAATCATATTGTGGAGACATCAAAATTATCCATGGCAAAACAAACTGGTTTTGTAAGGCAGGCACCTGTGTTTTTGGTCCTGGATTCGGCGGCCATATAGAGAAACACACTAAACCCAAACATTTCTGGAAACTAGACATTCGGGGGAGTCCACAGAGGTGTGACTTGTGTGGCTTCCCCAAAGTTTTCTTACCCAGAATACCCTGCAAAGCTGAAATGTTGAAAAAAAACTAAATTTTTCTCGCATTTCTGTCACACAAACTACAGGAATATGCTGGGATCCACAATATTCCTACCACCCAGTGACTCCTCACCTGTCCTGATAAAAACACTACCCCACTTGAGTGCCTACACCTAGTGTCTGTGTCAGGAATGGATCACCCCAGGGTCAACAGCTGCCTCACGTAAGGACCAACATTGACCGTTGTGTGATCTATTCCTGTCGCAGGCACCAGGCCTAACCACACAAGTGAGGTATCATTTTTATCGGGAGGCTTGGGGGAACGCTGGGTGGAAGGAAATTTGTGGCTCCTCTCAGATTCCAGAACTTTCTGTCACCGAAATGTGAGGAAAACTTGTTTTTTTAGCCACTTTTTGAGGTTTGCAAAGGATTCTGGGTAACAGAACCTGGTCCGAGCCCCGCAAGTCACCCCTCCTTGGATTCCCCTAGGTCTCTAGTTTTCAGAAATGCACAGGTTTGGTAGGTTTCCCTAGGTGCCGTCTGAGCTAGAGGCCAAAATCTACAGGTAGGCACTTTGCAAAAAACAGCTCTGTTTTCTGTGATGTGTCCACGTTGTGTTTTGGGGCATTTCCTGTCGCGGGCGCTAGGCCTACCCACACAAGTGAGGTATCATTTTTATCGGGAGACTTGGGGGGACGCTGGGTGGAAGGAAATTTGAGGCTCCTCTCCGATTCCAGAACTTTCTGTCACCGAAATGTGAGGAAAACTTGTTTTTTTAGCCACTTTTTGAGGTTTGCAAAGGATTCTGGGTAACAGAACCTGGTCCGAGCCCCGCGAGTTACCCCATCTTGGATTCCCCTAGGTCTCTAGTTTTCAGAAATGTACAGGTTTGGTAGGTTTCCCTAGGTGCCGGCTGAGCTAGAGGCCAAAATCTACAGGTAGGCACTTTGCAAAAAACAGCTCTGTTTTCTGTGATGTGTCCACGTTGTGTTTTGGGGCATTTCCTGTCGCGTGCGCTAGGCCTACCCACACAAGTGAGGTATCATTTTTATCGGGAGACTTGGGGGGACGCTGGGTGGAAGGAAATTTGAGGCTCCTCTCCGATTCCAGAACTTTCTGTCACCGAAATGTGAGGAAAACTTGTTTTTTTAGCCACTTTTTGAGGTTTGCAAAGGATTCTGGGTAACAGAACCTGGTCAGAGCCCCGCGAGTCACCCCATCTTGGATTCCCCTAGGTCTCTAGTTTTCAAAAATGTACAGGTTTGGTAGGTTTCCCTAGGTGCCGGCTGAGCTAGAGGCCAAAATCTACAGGTAGGCACTTTGCAAAAAACAGCTCTGTTTTCTGTGATGTGTCCACGTTGTGTTTTGGGGCATTTCCTGTCGCGGGCGCTAGGCCTACCCCCACAAGTGAGGTATCATTTTTATCGGGAGACTTGGGGGGACGCTGGGTGGAAGGAAATTTGAGGCTCCTCTCCGATTCCAGAACTTTCTGTCACCGAAATGTGAGGAAAACTTGTTTTTTTAGCCACTTTTTGAGGTTTGCAAAGGATTCTGGGTAACAGAACCTGGTCAGAGCCCCGCGAGTCACCCCATCTTGGATTCCCCTAGGTCTCTAGTTTTCAAAAATGTACAGGTTTGGTAGGTTTCCCTAGGTGCCGGCTGAGCTAGAGGCCAAAATCTACAGGTAGGCACTTTGCAAAAAACAGCTCTGTTTTCTGTGATGTGTCCACGTTGTGTTTTGGGGCATTTCCTGTTGCGGGCGCTAGGCCTACCCACACAAGTGAGGTATCATTTTTATCGGGAGACTTGGGGGGACGCTGGGTGGAAGGAAATTTGAGGCTCCTCTCCGATTCCAGAACTTTCTGTCACCGAAATGTGAGGAAAACTTGTTTTTTTAGCCACTTTTTGAGGTTTGCAAAGGATTCTGGGTAACAGAACCTGGTCAGAACCCCGCGAGTCACCCCATCTTGGATTCCCCTAGGTCTCTAGTTTTCAAAAATGTACAGGTTTGGTAGGTTTCCCTAGGTGCCGGCTGAGCTAGAGGCCATAATCTACAGGTAGGCACTTTGCAAAAAACAGCTCTGTATTTTGTGAAAAAATGGGATGTGTCCACGTTGTGTTTTGGGGCATTTCCTGTCGCGGGCGCTAGGCCTACCCACACAAGTGAGGTATCATTTTTTTCGGGAGACTTGGGGGAACATAGAATAGCAAAACAAGTGTTATTGCCCCTTATCTTTCTCTACATTTTTTCCTTCCAAATATAAGAGAGTGTGTAAAAAAGACGTCTATTTGAGAAATGCCCTGCAATTCACATGCTAGTATGGGCACCTCGGAATTCAAAGATGTGCAAATAACCACTGCTCCTCAAAACCTTATCTTGATCCCATTTTGGAAATGCAAAGGTTTTCTTGATACCTCTTTTTCACTCCTCATATTTCAGCAAATGAATTGCTGTATACCCAGTATAGAATGAAAACCAACTGCAGGGTGCACCTCATTTATTGGCTCTGGGTACCTAGGGTTCTTGATGAACCTATAAGCCCTTTATATCCCCGCAACCAGAAGAGTCCAGCAGACAAAACGGTATATTGCTTTCAGATATCTGACATCGCAGGAAAAAGTTACAGAGTAAAACATAAAGAAAAATGGCTGTTGTTTTCAGCTCAATTTCAATATTTTTTTATTTCAGCTGTTATTTTCTGTAGGAAAACCTTGTAGGATCTACACAAATGACCCCTTGCTGAATTCAGAATTTTGTCTAGTTTTCAGAAATGTTTAGCTTTCCGGGATCCAGCATTGGTTTCACACCCATTCCTGTCACTAACTGGAAGGAGGTTGAAAGCACCAAAAATAGTAAAAATGGGGTATGTCCCAGTAAAATGCCAAATTTGTGTTGGAAAATGTGGTTTTCTGATTCAAGTCTGCCCGTTCCTGAAAGGTGGGGAGATAGTGATTTCAGCACCAGAAACCCTTTGTTGATGGCATTTTCAGGGAAAAAACCACAAGCCTTCTTCGGCGGCCCTTTTTTCCCATTTTTTTGGAAAAAACTAAATTTTCACTGTATTTTGGCTATTTTCTTGGTCTCCTCCAGGGTAAACCACAAACTCTGGGTACCATTAGAATCCCTAGGATGTTGGAAAAAAAGGACGCAAATTTGGCGTGGTTAGCTTATGTGGACAAAAAGTTATGAAGCCCTAAGCGCGAACTACCCCAAATAGCCAAAAAAGGGCTCAGCACTGGGGGGGAAAAGGCCCAGCAGCTAAGGGGCTAAATTGTCACTAACAGGCTAGTGACCAATTTCACCAATTCACGTTGGCATACTGGAACACCCTTATATTTCCCTAGTATATGGTACTGAGGTACCCAGGGTATTGGGGTTCCAGGAGATCCCTATGGGCTGCAGCATTTCTTTTGCCACCCATAGGGAGCTCTGACGATTCTTACACAGGCCTGCCACTGCAGCCTGAGTGAAATAATGCCCACATTATTTCACAGCCATTTTACACTGCACTTAAGTAACTTATAAGTCACCTATATGTCTAACCTTCACCTGGTGAAGGTTGGGTGCCAAGTTACTTAGTGTGTGGGCACCCTGGCACTAGCCAAGGTGCCCCCACATCGTTCAGGGCAAATTCCCAGGACTTTGTGAGTGCGGGGACACCATTATACGCGTGCACTATACATATGTCACAACATTTGTATAGCGTCACAATGGTAACTCCGAACATGGCCATGTAACATGTCTAAGATCATGGAATTGTCATCCCAATGCCATCCTGGAATTGGGGAGACAATTCCATGATCCCCCGGGTCTCTAGCACAGACACGGGTACTGCCAAACTACCTTTCCCGGGGTTTCACTGCAGCTGCTGCCAACCCCTCAGACAGGTTTCTGCCCTCCTGGGGTCCAGCCAGGCTTGGCCCAGGAAGGCAGAACAAAGGACTTCCTCAGAGAGAGGGTGTTACACCCTCTCCCTTTGGAAAAAGGTGTCAGGGCTGGGGAGGAGTAGCCTCCCCCAGCCTCTGGAAATGCTTTGATGGGCACAGATGGTGCCCATCTCTGCATAAGCCAGTCTACACCGGTTCAGGGATCCCCCAGCCCTGCTCTGGCGCAAAACTGGACAAAGGAAAGGGGAGTGACCACTCTCCTGACCTGCACATCCCAGGGGAGGGGCCCAGAGCTCCTCCAGTGTGCTCCAGACCTCTGCCATCTTGGAAACAGAGGTGCTGCTGGCACACTGGACTGCTCTGAGTGGCCAGTGCCCGCAGGTGACGTCAGAGACTCCTCCTGATAGGCTCTTACCTGTGTTGCTAGCCTATCCTCCTTCCTAGGTAGCCAAACCTCCTTTTCTGGCTATTTAGGGTCTCTGCTTTGGGGAATTCTTTAGATAACGAATGCAAGAGCTCATCAGAGTTCCTCTGCATCTCTCTCTTCACCTTCTGCCAAGGAATCGACCGCTGACTGCTCAGGACTCCTGCAAAACCGCAACAAAGTAGCAAAGACGATTACTGCAACCTTGTATCGCTGATCCTGCCGCCTTCTCGACTGTTTTCCTGGTGTTGCATGCTGTGGGGGTAGTCTGCCTCCTCTCTGCACTAGAAGCTCTGAAGAAATCTCCCGTGGGTTGACGGAATCTTCCCCCTGCAACCGCAGGCAACAAAAGACTGCATCACCGGTCCTCTGGGTCCCCTCTCAGCATGACGAGCGTGGTCCCTGGAACTCAGCAACTCTGTCCAAGTGACTCCCACAGTCCAGTGACTCTTCAGTCCAAGTTTGGTGGAGGTAAGTCCTTGCCTCCCCATGGTAGACTGCATTGCTGGGTACCACGTGATTTGCAGCTGCTCCGGCTCCTGTGCACTCTTCCAGGATTTCCTTTGTGCACAGCCAAGTCTGGGTCCCCGACACTTCAACCTGCAGTGCACAACCTCCTGTGTTGTCCTCCGGCATCGTGGGATCTCCTTTTGTGACTTTGGGTGAGCTCCAGTTCACTCCTCTTCGTAGTGCCTATTCCGGCACTTCTGCGGGTGATGCCTGCTTCTGAGAGGGCTCCCTTTCTTGCTAGACGCCCCCTCTGTCTCCTCACGCAATTGTGACATCCTTGTCCCTCCTGGGCCACAGCAGCATCCAAAAATCCTAACCATGACCCTTGCAGCTAGCAAGGCTTTTTTGCGGTCTTTCTGCATGGGAACACCTCTGCAAGCTTCTTCATCCTCCAAAGGGGAAGTTTCTAGCCCTCTTCGTTCTTGCAGAATCCACAGCTTCTACCATCCGGTGGCAGCTTCTTTGCACCCTCAGCTGGCATTTCCTGGGCATCTGACCAATCTCGACTTTGTCGCGACTCTTGGACTTGGACCCCTTGTTCCACAGGTACTCTCGTCCAGAAATCCACTTTGGTTGCATTGCTGGTGTTGTTCTTTCTTGCAGAATTCCCCTATCACGACTTCTGTGCTCTCTGGGGAATATAGGTGCCCTTTACACTTACTTTTTAGGGTCTTGGGGTGGGCTATTTTTCTAACTCTCACTGTTTTCTTACAGTCCCAGCAACCCTCTACAAGCTCACATAGGTTTGGGGTCCATACGTTATTCGCATTCCACTTTTGGAGTATATGGTTTGTGTTGCCCCTGTACCTATGTGCTCCTATTGCATTACATTGTAATTTTACACTGCTTGCATTACTTCCTTTTGCTATTACTGCATATTTTTGGTATTGTGTACATATATCTTGTGTATATTTGGCATCCTCATACTGATGGTACTCACTAAGATACTTTTGGCATATTGTCATAAAAATAAAGTACCTTTATTTTTAGTATATCTGTGTATTGTGTTTTCTTATGATATTGTGCATATGACACCAGTGGTATAGTAGGAACTTTGCATGTCTCCTAGTTCAGCCTAAGCTGCTCTGCTAGCTACCTTTCTATCTGCCTAAGCTGCTAGACACCTCTTCTACACTAATAAGGGATAACTGGACCTGGTACAGAGTGCAAGTACCCCTTGGTACTCACTACAAGCCAAGCCAGCCTCCTACAATGCCATGATTGGATTGTTTAAAGTTGATTGGTTCAATCCTAAATTCAGGCAGGCGGCAGAGGCAGTATGTCATTGATGCATAATTTGCCAGCAGCTGAACATGGGAAAAGGGACAGTGGTAAATTTGAGCCACACTTGAAGAGCAGGAGGTCCATTCAGCAGGATGCAACTGGATTTCATTGAAATGCCTGCATGTGGCAGTTTTAAGTATGTGTTGGTGACTGTGTGTGTCTTTAGTCTTTGGATTGAAGCATACCCCACACGAAGAAATGACAGTCTCACAGTAGAAAAGCTGTTGCTTAGAGAGTTAATACCACGTTTCGGATTTCGGATCTCTTTAGAATCAGATAGGGGAACTCACTTCAATAACGAGGTGATTAAACTCTTATGTGCAGCACTAAACATTGAGCAGAAATTGCATTGTAGCTATCGCTCTAAAGCATCAGGACTAGTGCAACATATGAATGGTACGTTGAAATCAAGAATTGCCAAGATGTGTGCCGCTACAAATCTGAAATAGCTAGACGCATTACCTTTGGTGTTGATGTCAATGCGAAACACACCTGACAGGAAGACAGGGCTGTCACCCCATGAAATCCTCATGGGCAGAGTAATGAGATTGCCAGCAGTTCCAGCCAATGCACTTGTCAATATTACAGATGATATGGTGTTGGACTATTGCAAAGGTCTGGCTGATGTGGTTCGCTCTTTCTCTCAGCAGGTGCAGGCTACCACCCTGCCACCCATCCATGACCCAGGTCACAATCTGAGAGCCGGAGACTGGGTCGTCATCAAAAAGCATGTTTGCAAGACCTGTTTGGAACCGCTTTGGAAGGGTCCTTACCAGGTGGTACTAACGACTACGACAGCTGTAAAGTGTGCAGGACTGGATACACGCAAGTCATACAAAGAGAGTGGTGTGTCCACAAGAGCAGGAAGAAGTGTTGTTAAGAGCACCAACAACAGCAAAACAGGTAGCTACACAGGATCTAGAACACAAGCAAATTGAAATTGAGGTTGTGGAAGATAGGCCTATCACCCCTCTAAGAGACAAGGGTGAAGAATTACAGGAGGGTGTACAAGAACCTATTTCAATGGATACAGCAGGAAAGCCTAGCGTAGCTGAGGTTCTCCCAGAAGCAGACGGTGCTGAAAAGCAGACAGAGCAAGTGCCAGATCAAGAGGGTGAAAGAGTTGAGACGGATCAAAGTCAAAGTTATTCGACTCCTCCTGAGCCCGTTGCAAGCCCATCAAGAGAAAACACCGTAGAGAAAGAAAAGGAAACGTGTCCAATCTTAAGAAGAATATTGACAGAAGGAACGAGAAAAGGAGATAATTGGCCTATATCACAGATTGGAAAGAATTGGTCATAAATGAAACAATAGCAGAAGAAGTGGATACTACGAGAAAAGAAGAACTGAGCAAAGGACAATTAGGTGGTGAAGGAAGGTTGAAAAGAAAGAGAATAGCAAGTCGAAGATACGCAGGTCCTGAGTGGGCATATGCAGCTACCAATGAATGGCAACACAAATTTATGTCCTTTTGTTTTGATAGAGAAGTTCAGAGTCAGTACTTCGATATAACCTAAAGGCGATCAAAAGGCTGAGTTGTTGAGCTGATCTAAAGAAACCTGAGAAAAGACTGTTAAAATAAAACCGGAAGAGACATTGATAACTTGATATGACAATTGAAAAACCGGATGTAACAAGCTGCTAATCGATTTTGACAAGGAAAAGGGTTCCTGAATGTGAAACTGAACTGCGAAAAGAGAATTTTTCAACATTTTTGATTTTTTCTGTTGCACTTTATTTAAGAGTTACTTCTGCTTTCTGATTCTTTACAGATCATGGCTAAATTAAATAACCAAGTTAGAAATGTTAGGTATTGTAGATATTTGAGTGTTGGAGTGTCAGTTATGTGTGGAATAATGTTTATAATAATGATTGTGGGGATGTCTATTCATGATGTGAAAAAGGCTACTATAGTTTCTGTTCCTGAAACTACTACACTAACAGCTTTAGAAAGGTTTAAGTTAGATGAGAAATACTTGCATGATTATACTAATGCTCAAGAAGAGCTTTCTTCTAATGTGTTCTATCGCTTGTTGAGTGAGTATGTTGAGACAATGGATGCGAGGAATTGTCTTGTGTGTACGCAAATTCCTTCCTCAGTGAAAGAAGGAGTTACGTACTATAGTTTGCCATTAACATATGGCATAAGCTGTAGTTTGCTACTAACAAGATTGTATAACCAAGAGTATATACAATACTTTGACTCTAATTTCGATGTAGTGTTCTAATTTTTTCCTATTATTAGATATCTGAGTAAAGTAGCTAAGGAACATGATATAGTATTATTTAGAGGCTTCTTTGAACCGGCATTAACGTTTGGGACCGCATATGCGCACAAGAATAACTTAACATGTTTGCTTACACCACTAGAAAAGAGCTCTATGGGGCATACTGATGACAGGAGAAAGGCATTGAAGGAAAAGTTAGAGAAGGGAATAGAGAAGACAACTTATAAGAATGATCATGCTCACACTGCTATTAAAGTGCAAGGGAAATTAGCTTTAGATGCAGTACATGTTGGGAAGCTTTGTAAATATAGGCCGAAATCACACACTGACACTTTATTTGTGGGAACGAGTGAATGTAGGCATGTGTTTTTGTTTCAGAGTAAATGGACTTTTATGCTGAATGGTCAGGACCCTGCGATTCCTGGGATCTATTTTATTTGTGGACTTAATGCTTATTACCATCTTCTTAGAGGGTGGTATGGGACATGCTATTTGGGGATAGCTTTCCCAAAAATTTATCACATAGATGATTTAAATAAGTTTCCAAAAATGACTGAATTACATCATAAGCGACAGAGGAGGGAAACCTCTTCTGCAATTGTGGGAGATATTTTTGGTGCAGTTATTCCTTCAGTAGGAGTTGTTTTGAATGTAGTCAAGATACGGAAGTTGTCTACTATTGTGGATAACATGCTGACAAATTTTACAGGGGCAATACACCTGTTAGATACTGAATTAGCTGCGGATAGAGCTATGACGCTTCAAAATAGGCTTGCTTTAGACATACTTCTAGCGAAAGACGGCGGAGTCTTTAGGATGATTAATGCTAGGCATTGTTGCTCTTACATACCTAATAATGATAAGGAGATAAGAGACTTAGGGGGTCATTATGACCCTGGCGAAAGGCGGAGAAGCGGCGGTAAGACCGCCAACAGGCTGGCGGTCTTTTTTTTTGTATTATGACCATGGCGGTTACCGCCATGGTCGTCCGCCGGTTCTCCGTTCCGCCCACCAGGGCGGAGATGACTGCCGGGCTGGAGACCAGGGTCTCCAGCCCGGTGGCCCTCACTATACCGCTGCCGGTATTTTGACCCGGCTTACCTCCATGGATTCCATGCGGTTTGAAACCGCCATGAAATCCATGGCGGTAAGCACTATCAGTGCCAGGGAATTCCTTCCCTGGCACTGATAGGGGTCTCCCCCACCCCCCACCGCCACCCCGACTCCCTCCCCTACCCCCCCTGCCACCCCCCAAAGGTGGCAGGACCCCCCTCCCCACCCGACCCCCAACATAACAACACTCATACACACACGACACGCACGCAGGCACCACCAACACACATACACGCCCACACACCTACATACATGCAAACATCAACACACACAGTCAGACACGCACATCCACATTCAAACATACACGCACACATCCATACAGACATAACTACAGACATACACGCACTCACACACCCCTCTACATACACACACGCACACCCCCACGCACGCACACAACACACAACACCCCCCCACCCCCCTCCCCTCACAGACGATCGACTTACCTGGTCCGATGATCCTCTGGGAGGGGAGCAATGGGGGCTGCTCCGCTGACACCACACCGCCAACAGAACACCACCACACCGAATCACAGGACGTGATTCGCTGGGCGGGGTTCTGTTGGCGTGGCGGTGGAGGTGGAGCAACCTCCACTTCCCCGCCGCCCGCCAGTATGGCTGTTGGCGGCTCTCCGTCCGTAAAAGGACGGAGAGCTGCCAACGGTCATAATAGGCCGAGCGGCAAACCGCCACCACTGGCGGTCTTCCGCACGGCCGTACCTCGGCGGTCTTGGTAAAAGACCGCTGAGGTCAAAATGACCACCTTAATCACTAATGTAACTAATTCAAGTAAGGATTTGAACGAGTTGAAGGAACCAGGGGTTTGGGAGAAGGTTGGAAAGGGTTTTGCTTCAGTGGGCAGTTGGTTTAGTCAAATTTGGAATGGGATAGTATACATTTTTTTACGGGGAATATTAATTGTGATTGCTTGTGTATTAGGATTATGGAGTATATGCAAATTATGGCAACCGATAAAATTAAGGAGATCTAAAAATAATCAGTGGATGGAAGAACAATCTAGGTGAAGAATCTATAGAGAAAATTTAAGAAGAAGGCAAAATACAACAGAGACGGAACTGTAAAATGTTAGTAAAGAAGGGTGTGATGACACATTTAGTCATCAGAGGGGGAACTGTTAAAGCAGATATGCTAATTAGAAAATTATTAATTATGTTTATTTGCTTGAATATTGAAAAGTTTATAGAGCAATTAATCATAGATCAAATAATGTGCACGTTTGAAAATGTGCCCTCGGAGCACAACAGCCACTTATACGAGATTGTACTAATATAACTGAAACTATATGAAATGATGAAAAATATACAAGAATAATGTAGTAATATGTCATACTTAAATGTATAACCTATGTTTTACCTTAACTTGTAGTGTTAACTTAGCTGAAATTGTGGCCTAGTTGCTTAGCTAGAATTTTCTGCAATGTACCGGCGGGTAGGAGATGATGAAGACAATTTGATACAATTATGTGTAGAGTAGGCTAAATGTACTTTCCAAGGATTTGAACAATGAAGGCACTGACTGAAGAGGAACATGCAACAATTTTGATACCTCAAGAGCCTGATGATGAGGACATCGTATAGCAGACCAATCCGCATCTTGTGAAAGGACTGATATTAAAATTGGTAGATTTGGTAAACAAATATTATAGGTTAAAGTAATATCTACTGACTGACTGACCAATTGGAAATTAGGGGGATGGTCTGGGAGACCCTAATAAAAAGTCATGACAAGGGGCTAAAACTTCAGATACGGGAGAATTTAGAGAGAGGCGAGGGGTGAATTGATGACGTCAGGAGACGCTGTTCGAGAGTCTGTCATTGGGCTCATACTCTGAGAGCCTGGTGTGTAGCTGATCAATTGATGACCTGAAGACGAAGACTGACTTTGTTGCTGATCCATTCTGTGGATAGGTAGCTATGAGAATGTGACTGACTAATTGAGCCTTTCCTTCTAGGTACCAACTGTGCTGATTATAGATTTTCACTTAGAAAGATGTTTTCCAAATTCATGTTTTCTTTAAAGTGTTTTGCATGAAGTCCCGCATGCTGATGCTAATCTTGGTTAGGTAGGCTTTTAGGGTGACGTTGACAGTGACAAATGACTGACGAGCTATCTGCTGAACTCTGCTATTAAGGCTGATATTCTTTAGCGTATGTAGGTGCATTTTCGCATATGTTTGTCTCCAACCTATGTTTTGATGATCTAATAATGGATTAAATAAAGTTGATCTAACAGATGATTTAGTATTGTAATCAATAGGGAAATAAAAATTGTTTAACTCTTCACTGAGTTGTGGGTTATTCATGAACAAATATTTATAGATGTTGTTGTTTGAAAGTTAAAGGCTGTTTATGCTGATTATTGCTCTCAGTAGTCACTACATGACTAGGTTACTCCATACGATCCAAAAGGTTTATCGATTTATACACATCCCCTTGTAAGTTTACTTACTAAAGACCAGGAGTGCTAGCACTGCACACTGTGAAATCTTGCTAATTTCACGTCACACTACCTTTGGGAATTTCGCAAGTGTTTGCTGGCATGAATTACATTTTGGCTAGACATGCAAATAGTGATAAAACAAAACCTATAAGTTCCAGAATATTAACTAGTGTTTGCTGAACAGCAAGAACCAGATGAAGATAGATGCCAGCTATGACATAGCATATATGTACAAGTGACATTTTGATTGTTAGTTTCCAGTTAACCAAGCAAAGCAATTTTCACCTGTGTGGGAGCTTTACTAACATTACATACAGTGTATTGGCAGTGATCATGATTCTCAATACTAAAATATCATCATTGTATTTATTGACCAGTGTGTTTTGTGATTTCTGTTTCTGAAATGTACTTTTTATACTGTCAACAGATCTTATGTTAAGATATTACTAAAATGTTGAATGTGGGCAGACCGTCACATCGGTATTGAAGCTGAGATAATTTTCTTTACCTGTACTAGGACTTACCCCCACATCATCTCACTTTAGTTAGGGCTTGGATGCTATAGACATGTACCCAGAGTCAAGGAGGTGAAGAAGGCCCAGCTTTAAGCAACAGATCTAGAATCTGGCACAGTGATTTGCTAGGAATCCCCAGCAGTCTCAGTTTCAGAGTTCTTGGGCCCAGATTTATGAAGGGCTTGTGATGCCCTTGCATCACACATGTCGATGCAAGGTGATTCAGGGCAACACAAGCCCTTACGTGACATATACTAAGCCATGCAAAGCCACCTTGTGTGACCCAGAGTGGCTTTTTAAATCCAAAGTAACACAAGGCAGCACAAGTCACTGCCTTGCATTACTCTGTGTTGAAAATGAATTCCATGGGAGTAGCATGAGTATTCTCATGCATCCACCCATGGAATGTGACACAGTTCCAGAATTTACCATGGTAATCCTGGGGTTGCATGAAAATGAAACACCACCTCCCAAAAATAATCCTGCCTGTAACACAGACACCCATGTACCATAGTGCAAAGGTGGCTACATTAGCACTAGGCAGCACAGAGTTCACCAGTGCAGGGACAGAGCAGAAATGAGTCATATCTTAGTAGGTATGGTACATTTCTGCTCTCTTCCTGTCATGCAGTGCAGCAAGTTGTCTTGCTGCATTATGTGACTTCTTGGTAATTTTCTACATGGTGGCCATTGCATCTTATCAGAAATCTGTTTGTTTGGAGCTGTTTACCAGGTTCATCAAGAGGTCAAACGTTTCTTTTTTGCACTTTTCTGGCTAAAGCAAATGTTGACTTCTTTGTGGTGATGCAGCCAAGTAGTAGGTTTGTACATTAAGACCCTCTACTATGCTAGATTTGGTTGATTTATTTGCCCAGTTGTACAAATGTATGATGGTACCATGAATTCTGGTATCACGCATGCCTGAACAATGCGGTCAGAACAACGACAGCGTTGTTACCACAAATGCCTTTATCACGCATGCCTTTTCAATGATTTTTCATTGTAAAAGCATGCCTAGTACAGGCATGCATGGTTCTAGCATGTGACCCCACCTCCGGTCCTAAGGCCCAGAAGTACCCGACCCCTAATACTAAACCTACCCTGACCACCACCCTTAAAACAAAACTACCCCGGATACCTCCCACCCACCCTGAGCCCTAAACCATTCACCAACCTCACCCACCTGCTTTAAAACAACAACCCCCCAGCCCCCCTAAAAACAAAACTACCTCGATCCCCCACCACACCCCCAAAAAACAAACTACCCCGACCCCTCATCCCCAAAAAACAAACTACCCCGATCCACTCACCCCCAGAAACACTAACTACCCTGATCCCCCACCCCAAAAAACAAACTACCCCAATCCCCCACCCCAAAAAACTAACTAATCCAATCTCCCACCCCACACAACCAAAAACAAATGTACCCCGACCCCCACAGCACCGAAAACAAAACTACTCAGAAACCCCCCACCCTGCCCCTAAAAACCAGAACAACCCCGATCCCCACCCTGTCCCTAGAAATACAAACTACCATGACCTCCCCCTACCCCAAGCCCTTAATCAACCCCCACCCCTAAAAGCTATCCCCAACCCTGCCCCAGCCCCACTTACCTGACTGCATCCTCTCCCGATGCTGACTCCCTTTTTCTCTGCTTTAACCATACATGTGCATTGTTTAGCACATGCGTGGTTAAGGCAGAGAAAAATCGAGTTGTTATTAACACAAGCGCGGTACACTTGCATTAACAACGTAGGTCGTTGTTCCGGATGCTCCCCAAGTTGTACATTTGTATGCATGATTCAATCTTCCTAAAACCTTTTAGGTCTGTATGTAGTGACGTGTTGAAAAAGAAACACTAGATTTGATGAACATCTTAATGTGGCACTACTCCTGCAGAGTACATCAATAACGTCAATAAAAATGGTGCTATTGTCTCCTACCCTGTGCCATGGTGCACTGCATTTTAAATACAGCGCACACGCGGTGGCAGTAGGGGGGGTGCTAAAGGACACAAGGAAAGTGGTGCTGCACTGGGTGCAAAGCCAATTTCCTTAAATATTGTCAAATTTCCTTATGTATTGTCAAATCAAATGCAGTACTCATATTAATAAACATATGGGCAGTGCCAACTCTCCTCTCTGCTAGTAGCGCTTTTTAGAGCTTTTTTTCCGTGAACATAAGTTGTGGCCCTAAAGAAGGCACAAAAGTATCTTGTGCCGATTTTGCACCTCTACCTACCACAAACGTAAACTGCAGTTCTGGATTTTTGACATCACACTTAACATCTGCTGGAACAGCCACATAAAACGTACAAAATACAATAGTAATACATGCAAAAACAGTGCAAGCCCCATTATTGCCTATTTTTAAACCGAGGTGTTAATTAGTAGTAAAACCCACTAAATACCCAGCACAGGGATCATATTTGTTTAAGGATGTTCTTTCGATTACATTTAAAACTGTTTGTAAATTACCTCGTTAACGATGTTAAAGGTGCTGATAGTATAAGCAGTCCCACTGCTGCTGGGATCGTAGTGTGTTGGTAACTTGAAGACGAGCTTGCTTTCCGCCGCTCTTCTTTGGCTGTGCTAGCTCTTTGTCTCTTTCTCAGTAGCATAAATGTCAATCTAATTAAGTGGCAGAAGTGAAAAGACTGGTGAAGCCCAAGTCCAGACATGTATTCGAAATTAACACTAGTAAGCAATGGGACAGCCTGCAATTTTAAATCAGTTACTATTTATTTGCAATATATTTGATACATTTTCAGCACCTTTCTGGTAAAGTGCACAACAGTATTTATTTGCTTCGAAAGTGAGAATTTTAAGCGAGACTTTGCGATATCTGATGTAAGTCTGTAAACTATAAAATCTAAGCATGAAATATATTGTTCCAAAGTTCTTCATTGTACCAATGAGCGCAGAAAGCTTTAAAATGCAGCTGAGTTTCTCTATACTCTGGAACGATTATTTCTGGCATGCATTGTTCAAGGCACAGAATAGTCGAGATTTAGCTGTGTAGTAGATTAAACAGAACACAGATCAGTCCCTGGTGTGATTGAGAGTAGATTTATAATTTATGACCTAGTCAACCAAAATGCAGTGCCTAAATTGGACTGACTCCATTAAGTGACTTTTGTGCTAAATGAGCATCGATGGAAAGTGCTTGGTGAATTAAATTAGTGAACGCTGCTAGTTGAATAAATCTTCCACCTCCCGCTTTCTATTTACAGGTTTAAGACTGTTGGCCACATCTGCAGAATGTCATGCCCTGGCTTTGCTATTGTAAAATCCAGGATAGTTACATTAATTAATCTAACTCTTTTATCTCTCGTCCCGAAGGCGTAGTGTACATAAACACACACCCATAAATATATGTTTATTTCCCCCTTCGTGAAATTAAATGTGTCCACATAAACCATGCTACTGTAAGACATTATACTAATATAGACTGTAAAACATTATACTAATATATCAAAGCGCCTTGAGACCCTCACTAGTGAATAGCCGCGCTTTACAAATACTGATTGATTGATTGAATATCTCTCCATTCGTATATGTATTACTGAATTGCAAAAGTAAAATTGAACATTATTAGCACAATGTCCAATATGTGACCACTTTACAGAGGTAAATAACAAGCCTCTTACTTGCATTCCCCATTTAATAGGTTATGATGAAGTTTAACCCTTGCGCTCTGATTTAGGTTAAATAGGTTGATTCAGTTTCTACACATGAAAAACAGGATGGCATAAGCCCAAATTAAGAAGCACCAGTACACACAAAGTGTATATGCAGCATATAATAATAGGTCAATCTCTCGCTGGGGTGTTTTTTTTTACAACTTGCACCTTATTACCCTTGATCTCAAGTTGATGGCAATTGCATCTCCTAAAAGCCTAAGTCGCATTTAGGAAATAATAGTACATCAGAATAGGAATCGCAAGTAGGAAATCCCTATTTGCAATTTTCTATTCTGGGAATCGCAAATTGCGATTTCTACAGGGTAGAAATTGCAATTTGAGATTTCGTAAATGGCTTTGTACATAAAAAAAGCCCATTTTGCATTTTCTAATTGCCCAAAATAGTGATTCAGATCATTAAAAAAATGCTAACTGGCTTCGTACATCTGATCCTACGTCTCAATTCAAGTTACATGGAGGTTGTCAGTAATTTAAGCTATGCAGGTGGATCTCTAACTTCCTCCCCATTATTGGCTAGCCTGGCTTCCCCATTCCTTGAACAAATAGACGGGTGGGATACAGCCCTGCCACTTGGGAGGGAAAGGAAGATATTTCCTGTTAGGAGGGTCTGGAGAATACACTTTCCCTATCAATTCAAAAGAAAAGGAATCTTTTATTTTTATGTGTGACCCTCACCTATTCTAGCAGTGGCATGCTTCATCATCAGGTCCACCCCAGCCCCTAAATGCCAGACTAAGCTCACCCATATTCCAGAGAGCACGTCTTGATATGATTCCTACAGGGAGGTTACAGAGATAAAAATGCCTTGCACTGGCCAAAAGAACCCCTTTTTTCACATTCAGCATGGGTATGGGCTAAAATCACCTTGAGGGAATTTCTAGGATATTATAACCCTATGACCCTTTGACCGATGACATGTTTCAGCCCATATCTACGGCCTAGACGGTCCAGGGCTTTCATCAGGATGTCTGTAGATTGTGTTGCCCCAGTGTCAACATACAGTCAGTGTGAAACAAACACACAAAACATGCAGTGCTAATACTTCCTTGTGCAGGCAGTCTATTACCTTGTCTTAATCACTCACAAGCAGGGCCATGGTACATGGAAAAGAGAACACAAAGCATGTGTGTATCATGCCATATAATCTTCTCCTCACTAGGATATCACCTTTAGGATGAAAAGAGTTGCATGTGTCGGTCCTTTATTATGGAACATGAAGAGTCAATCTTGTGTGCAAACTCATTCAATGCAACACACAAAACAAGCATGTAATCATACTATTATTGTTATCCTTCATACAACCTAAGCCCCACTACAGGTGGAGTGTTACACACTTCATAGTAGGTGAATCACTCTCAGGAACAAAATTGATTCTGTGATAAATGTGCCTTGATACTGTAACATGCATTATAGGATTAGGCACAAGTGAGGTGAAAGCACTCTTAAAAAATAAATACACTTCCAAGTGCCCTGTTTACGCACCCTACAACTACCACTGCACTAATTTCCAAACTATTTGCTCCTCTCTCTCCCCACTCATCCACACCATGGGACTTTGAGTTTACCCTCTATGGGAGAAAATAACCCCACCACCAGCATATACTACACCAGTAACAAAGAGATATCACCTACATATCTGAGTGGCCTAACCCCTTCTTGTTCAACCCCTTCCTCCCTTTTCCCCCTCCCACCCTGCACGGTATCCATTTGCAAGCCACAGACATACAGTCTCTATATAGACCCTTCCCCGGATCACCCAGCTCATGAGACCTCCGACTAGCAATGATCCAAAGTATCATATATAGAAGGAACCTAGTTAGTAAAAGGGAAGAGGCGTCCCCAAAGGAGTGTAATGAAAGAGAGCAGTTTACAAAATGAGGGGAGTGACACTAAAAGATTAGTAACCAGTGGCAAAAATGGAGTGGAAGAAAATGTAGATCGTCAGTAGAAGGATAGCACCCTTACTACTATAAAGAGCCCCAGAATTAAGAGGAAGACGGAATGTGTAAATGGAAGCGAGAGTAGGTGGATATATATGGAACCCTTGGGAAGGGAGATTGGGAGGAAACGGCGGAGGAAGCTTAAGCCTTTGAATCGTTCGCCCCTATTAGAAGTTATGGGGAGGTGCCCAAGCCTATGTGAGATTGGGTCAGAGAACATAAAGCAAATAGGGTTTACCATAAACTCTGAAGGGAGTGAGGTGACAAAGGCACTTTTTTATTCAGTATGTGCTAGACAATTGGTATTAAGGGCAGAGAAAGAATTAGAGAAGGACAGCATAAGGTTGGTTCAAATGGGAGAATACGAGAATGGAAAAAGAAATAGTATAGTCCTCATGCAGGCCTGCTCCCCGATCAAGTGCAGCACAGCCTAGCAGCTCCTAAAAATCTAAGAACGTGTGTGGATGAAATAAGGGCAGATTAAGTGTAACCATAGCTACCGAGTATAAAGCCCCAAGGTTGAGGAACCATTTTGAGCTCTTCTTAAACCCTCTTGGTAATTATTGCAGGGGAGAGTTGAATGAGTTGGACTAGGAATTAATCTTTCCGCAGAGCCATCATATGTTTTCATGGAACTTAGAAGGTTATAAAAATACACTTAAAACAAGACTTATTCAATGAAAGGTTGGAAAAATATGACATAATGTGTTTCCAGGAAACTTGATTGTGCGAAGAACCCGAACCAGTAGACAGCTTTCTGAGGCTCTTTAGGGGAGCCACCCGGCTAGGCCCAGGTCCTTCCTCGGGTGGTCTAATTTCTTTGACCTCGACTAGAATAGCCAACAGACTCACAGAGATAAAAACTAAAAGTTATTGGCTACTAGCTGGTTAAGTAGACATTTATAATAATATTGGAGGGTCAAGACAGCTTTTGATAATCAATGTATATATTCAGCCAGGGATGATACTTGATTATGATATTCAGCTGGGTCTAATTAAGGAAGATTTGGAAGTGATATGTATAGGTAAAGCGGAAAAGTGGTTCTGATTTTGGGAGATTTTAGTCATAAATTAGATCCTGTAAGTAGTGATAAATTGTATAAAGAGCTGCTGACTGCTGCACGGATACCGCAAAGTATTTTCCCCAGGACAGAGGGTACGGTCAGGGATAGGGCCCTAGTAAGAATTTTAGGCTCTCTAGGTCCTTTCTGCATTAACGGACGCATGAATACAGACCGCCCGGCAAAACAGACTTTTTGAATAGGCAATCAAGCTTGACCTATTGATTATGCCTTCATCAATGCTTGGCACTTTGGAGAAGTGTCTGGCTTTGAAATTGTGCACCTAGATGGTAGTGATCATTGGCCCCTACAGTTAACACTCGGGACAGGGAATAAGACGTTAAAAGAAAGAGAAAAAGTGGTGGCACTGCAGGTAGAGTACCCGCGTAGGATAACTACCCGAATCACGGAAAACAGCCCAAAAGTGCTTAATGAGCTGACAGCAAATTATAGAGATTTTATTGTAGAGGAAGACCCTTAAGATGTCTTTAGGGGATATGATAGGATAATTGAGCAAATAGTAGATTGTCTGAAAGTAACATTAAAAACAACACAGGAGAACAAGACAAAGTGAGAAGTCGGAAAGGTCAAGAAAAATATGTGGTATAATCCCGAGTGCAGGATTCAGAAGCGGACGTGCAGAAACTAGAAAGGGATTTCAGGAAAAGATGCACTAAGGAAGTAGAACAGAAGCTCCACCTAGCAAAGTAAGGATATAAAAAAATCTTAAGGATGAGGAAATTGGAGTACAAAAATAGGAACTGGGAAGTTATGTTAAATGAGATAGGAACGCATAACACCAGGGGGTTTTGCCAGTTGGTGAGGGAGGGACAAGCCACTGGGATCATGCAGTGTTTGGTTGGTGAAGATGATTTGAATAAACATCAGTGCAATGTATACAGAGGAATGAATGCTGAGGTAGAACGTGGAAATAAGGTCGAGACAGGTGGGGTCTAAAGGTCAGCTATTTATTGCAAAAGATAAAAAAACAATAGCAGCGCTTAAGCTAACGGGGGCCCAGACAACCTTCCAGCGATAATACAAAAAAATAACATCGACTGGTGGGCTAGACTTTTTTATGTCACCTTTAATAAAATTCTTGACTCCGGCTGTTTCCCTGAGAACTGGAAGGGTGCAATATTAGGGCGAACTATAAAAAAGACAACCCAAAAAAATATCACCTAATTAGCTACTGGGTGTAGGCGAAAACATTTTTGTGAAGCTATTGCTGGGTCATACCAAATCCTGGTAGAGCAAGGCAGGTTTAAGGAAGGTCACTCAACAACAGATCACTGTTTTAGTCTTTGGTCATTGGCAAAAAAAGTAGATTGAAATACAAGGGTGTCTATTTTGCTGCTCTGTTGATTTCTGTGCCACTTATTATTTGGTGGACCAGAATTTGTTGTGGGATATGTTGAAATGGCTTTGGGTTGATTCTGATCTACTTTTTCTCCTTCAGAGTCCACATTAACAAAATTGGGCCCAAGTGATCTTAGATATGGGTAGGTCGCACTCAAAGAAGATCCCTGTAAAGAATGGGTTGTGACAAGGATGCATCTGGCCCCACTACTGTTCGCTATAATTCTGTCTGACTTGCCAGGCATATTAAAGGAGGTAAGTGCCTTTTGGCCAAAAATGGATGGCACCCATCTCTCTTGCTTATTATACGTGGATGACTTGGTGATAGTTGATAGGACGGAGTTGAGG
Organism: Pleurodeles waltl; assembly: GCF_031143425.1. Lineage (NCBI taxonomy): Eukaryota > Metazoa > Chordata > Amphibia > Caudata > Salamandridae > Pleurodeles > Pleurodeles waltl. Next base: position 935,512,083 of record NC_090442.1, on the reverse strand, counting down.
GCTGCAAAGAAAATTAGATGTTTTCAATTCTTACTGTCAAAGGAAAAAACTTACAGTAAATTTGGATAAAACAAAAATAATGGTGTTAGAGAAAAAGAAGAGGGCGTTTTCTTGGGGTCTGGGAGGAGACAAAGTAGAAATAGATGAAAAAATATAAATATTTAGGTATGAAGTTTGTCTCTGAATTATGATGGAAAGAGCATATTGAGTCTTTAAAAACCAGAGCCTTAACATGAGTTTGGGGTTTAAAAGAGTTTAACAGGAAGTATGGAGGTTCGTCCCTTCGTCAAGTACTTCCCGCCTTTAATCCTTTGGTACGTCCTCAATTTCAAAATGGGGTAGAAGCTAAGCTGGGATGTAAAAGAGCAATTGTGCGAAACGCTTGCCATCGCTACCTCCCTGAAGTATGAAACAGGCTATAAGGGCGGAGTGCCAAATGATGGCATGGAGTTACCTGGGAACATAATCCACATTACAATTCTGGTTGAGCCTGTCTGGTGAGGGAATTTCTAAAATTGCGAGATCATGTCAAATAAAAATAAAAACTAGGAAATTAAATTGGGCATCCCAAGTGAGAGGACGGCTAGAAAAGATTTGTGTCCTCTTAGACTTAGCTGCAAACCAGTAAATTAAAAGGGAAGATGAGGATGATTTACGGGTTCATAGTTGGTAGAGGTAAAGGGAAGTGAGGGTGACTTGAGAGTTTAGGGGTGGGAAGAGGTAAAGGAAGGTGAGGAAGACTTGAGGGTTCAGGGGAGGGAAAAGGTATAGGAAGGTGAGGATGACTTGAACAGTCAGAAGAGGGTGAAGGTAAATAGAGTTGACGGTTACAAGGGTTTATGGGTGGATATAGGTAAGGGCAGATGAGGGTAACTTGAGGGCTCAGGGTGGGTAAAGGTAAGGAGAAGGTGGCATTGAATTCAGGGTTTTTGGATGGGTAGAGGGAAAGGGGGTAAGGATGAATTGAGGGTTCAGGGGTAGGCAGGTGATGGTGACTGGTGAGGGTGACTTCATGGTCCAGAGGTGGGAAGAGGTAAAGCGACAGGCAGCCAAAATGTGTGTTTCCAAAATCTATCATATGGTACAAATTTGTGTTATTGGTAGTTGTTTGCCTTGGAAATACTGGGAAGCTCAAGCTTCAACTCTGCTTATTTAAGGTTATCCTGCAAGTAAAAGCAAAATAAAAAATGTGTCATAAACCGAGCACAAGCAGTGTAGAAGAACACTAATCAAAAAATCAATCAGTACTTGGGCCACGCTCCAGGGAAGAAAAGAAACACACAGATACGAAGTGAAGCTAACAAGTGCTAATGCGCTCCCCAGTGAAAAGTAAAAAACAAGATAGACAATGAAGCCAACCAATGGTAAGAAATGGGCTGACTAAAAGTCCCTTTTTATATATATATTCTTTTTTTTTTTTTTTTTTAGAAACAGTTGGTTATCGCAAGTGACAGCCCATACAAGTTCTCTCAGCTGAGACCTAATAATAACATCTGGCTGAGCTCACACAAAAGGGACTGCTGGGAACTCAAAGTCACAAAGAGGATTACAGCCAACTCTGCAGAGCAACTTAAAAACATTACAGAAAGCACAAGGCTTGTAAATGAAACACACTAGTTTTATCATCAGCGTGGGTACGGCCGCTGAGGCCTTAACCAGCAGCTCTTCCCTTTTGACTATCACTTGTTTCAAAATAGGGAGAATGCATCCCTGTTTTTATTTTTGTTTTTAACATTAATAGGTAGGAAGATGCACTCTTTCTTTGAACATACATAGAGAAACGTTAATGGTACCCATAGCACAAACTGCTTCTTCAGACAGATGCTGGCAAGGAGCCACAGTGAGTATGATCAATAAATAAGACAGTGTATCAATTGCACGCACAATTAAATAAACCACAAACCACAAGGAGCGCTGTATCTCAGTTTTTAGGTCGAGCCTACTAGACAGTGCATGCCTGGTCTGTTGCAAGGTATATTGTGGATTACCAAGGACATAGAGGGACTTGGATCTCAATTACCACTTTCTATTGGTTAGCTTTCCTTGTCATTCTCATCCCCCGGCCTCTTATTCCTGTCCTAGCTTGTTAATCTTGTACTTGTCCTATCCAGGGATCATTGTCTCTTTACAATCTCTTTGATTGGTTGGCATTACTGCTTCCACTGCTTGCTTTTCAAGCACTGCTTTCATGTTAAGCATTCTATTAGAGTGTGTTTGCAATCCATCTCCCTAGTGTATGCCTCCCTTTGCACTGTGTTGCTCCCTGTTGTCCAACTGCATCTCCTCCCTCTCCTTTCTCATCTCCCCATTGTTTTTCTCACCCGCACGCTCCATGTTGTTTTCCCCAACCCCTGTGTTTCTTTTGCTTCCACCCTGCCGCTCTTACTTTCATGTCCCCTCCAGCATTCCCCTTGTTGCTTTTGCATCCCTTCCTGTGTTGCTTAATCATTCCCCTAACCTCCCAATGTTGCTTCACTATTCCCTCCATCTTCTCCTGTGTTATTTCTGCTCCTCCCACTTGTCAGCTTAAACAAATGCTTCTGCTCTTTTTGTTTTCTTTTTAGTTACTGATCTAGTTGCTGTTGCAACTTTTCACTTGTTTTTGTCCTGAATTCTTTTCTGTTATTGTAGACACTCTTATTTGGTGGATTTCTCCATATCATCCCCTGTACTTCACCTGTCTTTGGGAATGTCCAAAATTTACCACAACACCTTGACCAACTTAGCTGTGAACTCTGACCCATTGTAGGTGATAAAAATTCTAAAAGACTGCTTCAAGTTCCTCACATCTTTGCTTCTAATCAAATCTGTTACTATTTTAAGCATCTTCTGTATGCTTATAATAGGTGTTAGACTTTTCATCCTTGGCGTGGTCTCCCTTAACTTTTTGCCTCTGTTCCCCAGGTTGTTGATGTGTGCTGCACTCTGATTTTACTGTTTTTGTTACTCTGGGCACTTTACCACTGCTAACCAGTGCTAAAGTGTAAGTGCTCCTGTTTAAAATGTGTACGTAATTGGTTCTTCATGATTGGCATATTTGTTTTACTGTTAAGTCCCTAGTAAAGTGCACTAGAGGTGCCCAGGGCCTGTAAGTCAAATGTTACTAGTAGGCCTGCAGCACTGGTTGTGCCACCCACACAAGTAACCCTGTAATCATGTCTCAGACCTGCCACTGCAGTGTCTGTAAGTGTATTTTTACACTGTAAATTCGACTTGGCAAGTGTACCCACTTGCCAGGCCTAAACCTTCCCTTTTCTTACATGTAAGGCACCCCTAAGGTAGGCCCTGGGTAGCCCCAAGGGCAGGGTGCAGTGTATGGATATGGTAGGACATATAGTAATGTGGTTTATATGTCCTGACAGTGAAATACTGCCAATTTCGTTTTTCACTGTTGCAAGGCCTGTCTCTCTCATAGGATAACATGGGGGCTACCTTTAAATATGATTAAAGTGTAGATTCCCCTAGAGAGTAGATGGACATGTGGAGTTTGGGGTCCCTGAACTCACAATTAAAAAATACATCTTTTAGTAAAGTTGATTTTGAGATTGTGCGTTTGAAAATGCCACTTTTAGAAAGTGAGCATTTTCTTGCTTAAACCATTTTGTGACTCTGCCTTGTTTGTGGATTCCCTGTCTGGGTCAGTTTGACAGTTGGGTTGTTTTTCACCTCACACTAGACAGGGACACAAAGGGGGCTGGGGTGTAACCTGCATTTCCTGATTAGCCATCTCTGCTAGGAGGGAGGGGTGGAGTGGTCACTCTCATCTGAAAGGACTGTGCCTGCCTCTGACAATGCCGGCTCCAACCCCCTGCTGTGTGTCTGATGCCTTGCCTGGGCAAGGCAGGATTTCACAAGTAGGTGTGAGTCCCCTTTGAAGAAAGGTGACTTCAAAGACTAAAATGGGTATAAGAAGGGCACCCAAATCTACAGACTTCAGAAACACTTCTGGAACCAAGAGGAACCTCTGCCTGGAGAAGAGTTGATAGCTGAGGAAGAAGTGCTGCCCTGCCTGTGACTGTGCTTTGTGGAGCTTTCCTGCAGTGCTGCTTCTGCCAGAGTAAGAGGGCAAAGACTGGACTTTGTGTGCCTTCCATCTTGTGAAGAAATCTCCAATGGCTTGAGTTGGAGCTTGCCTCCTGTTGTTTGAAGTCTCAGGGACAGCAAAGACTTCTCTCTGCCAGTACCTGGAGTCTCTGGAGAGACTCCTGCCCCGGCAAGTGGTGCCCTATCCAGTCCCTGGGCCCCTGAAAGGAAAGCTGGTGGAAATCCAAGGAAATTGACTTCGGACGACTCCGGACCGACGCCGCTGCGGAATCCGGTAACGCCGCCTGCACCTGATGCCGTGACCCTCGCTGGAACGCGACGCTCTTCGCAGGCCCGACGCCGCTGCAGCCCCGCTGAAGTCCGTGACTCCGTGGAAGTCGCCGCACCACGTCATGACCGACGCCGCTCGAAGTGCACGGATTCAACGTTTCGCGCCGCGATCCCTGACTTCGCGCATCAGCTTGTTTTCACTCTTCACCAAAGATACTGTACTTGGGGGTCTACACGACTCCGTGTCCGGCGCCGCTGGTGTCGGCTTGTTGGGAACGACTCCGTCACGACGCCGTGTTAACATCTCATCGAAGCATTTTTGTTTCTAAGCGCTATTTTTTAGTTTAATCTTGAAAAATTCATAACTTGACTTGTGTATGTTGGATTTTTGTTGTTTTGTTCTTGTTTTGTTTAGATAAATATTTCCTATTTTTCTAAACAGGTGTTGTGTCATTTTGTAGTGTTTTCATTAAGTTACTGTGTGCGTTGGTACAAATACTTTACACCTAGCACTCTGAGGTTAACCCTACTGCTCTGCCAAGCTACCAAGGGGGTAAGCAGGGGTTAGCTGAGGGTGATTCTCTTTTACCCTGACTAGAGTGAGGTCCTTGCTTGAACAGGGGGTAACCTGACTGTCAACCAAAGACCCCATTTCTAACAATAGGCAAATCCTGATACAATTGCAGTTGCACTCTACTGCGAGACATATTTCTGCATTTCACTAGTTTGGTCATTGGAAGCTCTTTTACTTTGAAGTTATGAAACCTCACCAATATATCTGGTGATACGCAGTTGGATCTAAACACTGAGTCACTGGTTCTAAACACAGAGTCACTAATCTCTTCCATCAAGGCTGCAATGAAACCTGTGAATATACCTTAATGGGTTTGCCTTCGGCTCTCTTCAGAATGCCTCTGATTCTCTTTGTCCAGTTTTCCAAAACCATAGGCTAACATTTGAGCTCGATAGTGCTCATGAGCATATCTTTTGGGTTGTAATTGACAGTAGTATGCCTGGAAACTCAGGCTGGCTCACCTTTGTAAGCCACTACTACCAATCTTTAATAATTCCAAAAAAGTAGTACATCAAAAAGTACTTCCTTGGGGGCAGATTTACTAATTTTTGGTACACCAATCACTATGCTGGGCTGATTCACAAAAGAAACTTACATGTTTGAATAATTTACACTTTTGAACAAGTTTACTACTTTTTGGCTATTCACAAAAATCTGAGTGTAAGTTTACTACATGTGTAACTTGCATGTCTTCACCAACCTGAAGGGCCACAGCACTATTAGCAAACTGCATTTCGTAGTATGTATTGTAGTACTTCAATAGTGCTGCAAATGTACTACAAAACGCAGCTCACAAACTGTACTTCAAAAGTACTACTGCAAAAAAAGCAGTAGTACTTTAGAAGTGCTGTAGGTAAATTGCATTTTGTAATACCCTTGTTTGTGTTTCCAGTCCTCTCCTTTTTCAAATAATTTTATCAGGTGATGGAGAGCACCATATACTAAGCACAAGGTGCAAATCTAAGAGATTTCTTTGCGTCATTTTTATTGCAATTTTTTTAATGCCTGCTAAGAGCAGGTGTTAAAAAGAGGTTCTCATTGTGTTCAATGTGGGTGCTTTGCAGGATTAGTGTAAAAAATGATGATGGTAGTCCACCTGACTACCGCCATGGTGCTCTGTATTTTAAATACGGTGCACACATGTTGGCGTTAGGGGGTCGCTAAGGGGCACAACAACACTTTTCATAAATCTGCCTCATAGTTTTTTAACATAAATTTAGAAATGTTAATGGCTCACCCCTAACAATAATGCATTTAGGAAACTAAGAGGAATGTCAGTCATCATGTAAACCCTAAAAGTGGCCTAGATTCTTGTTTTAGATAGAGCAACATTATAGTCTATTAAAACAATCTCAAGCAATGCTTGTACAGCACTTATCCTGAACTCAAGCATTTTAAAGTGCTCTTATATGTGATGATAAAGTAAAAGGAGACTGTGAAATAAAATGTGTTTCTCCTCCACACAACTTGGACATGCAGGGAAGCCAATATTGATTCCAGGTTATCTGGTTTCACGTTTTGAAATGTAGACATCATATGTATATCTCTGTCTGCCACTCTTTCTTTTTTTCTCTCTCTCTCCCTCTCTCTCTCTCTGTCTCTCTATCTCTCCTGTTTTACACTAGAGATCACTGTTTGTCCTTCATTCTAGGCACACAATGAGAAAAACTCACAAAGACATAGCAGGTGTGATTCTGGGTCCCATGACTTTAGTACTGGCCAAGAACGCATTTGCACCCAAACACCCACCCTGAAGTTATGCCCTTGATAGTGCTCTATTTTTAGGACCATTACATTTACAGGATCTGAAAACCGAGCACCAAGGACAAGACACTTAGACAGAGGAGAGAGCTTCCGACATCAGAAAAGATAAACAATAAAAGGAGAGAGCTTCAGACATCAGACCTGGACCATGAGCACCGTCATTGAGATGCTTATAAAGCAGCCACCCACAATTTACCGGGGCCTTGTAGCGGATGTCATCCACTTGCATTAGGTCCTTATATGAAGACCTTCTTCAAACTATCAATGTGCACCTTTATCAAAACATATTTACAGTCCACCCTATCAAATATTCAGTTACTAGGTGACTGGTAGGAAGAAGGAATTGCTATTAGCAAATCGCTATTAAGAAATCCCATTGTATTTGAGTCAATGGGCCGGTTTTGCATTTCCCAAATAGTTATTTCTTATTAAGAAATTGTTATTTAGGAAATGAAAAACCAAGGAAGGCAATGGGCAAAAGCCCTCCCCTTTCCCCTTACCCCCCGATGGTGCAAGTACCAGACCTATATTTGATTGCAGTTAGGTGCTATAGTATAATGGAGGCGGAAAGAACCACTCTGATAATGAGAGAAATAAAAATGGTGACCTGAATCAAAAATACTTCTACTGTCCAGGAAAAACAATGAAATGAGTGAGGTATTGCAGCTGAAGACAAACAAATAAACTTCTAAAAATCATGGGCCAACTAGCAGCACCCCCACTGACCCTGGTGCAGTTAGCAGAGTTCACTCAAAGGGACCCTACAATGAAGTACACTCACTCGCATCCATCATGCACAATAAGAAATCTATAGATTACACCACCTGCCCAAAGTATAGTTTGGGGTCCGAACCAATAGTTATAGGAACAGAAATGGTGCTATCCTCTGGTTGGTTGGTGTTTCATGGCTGGGCTTAAACATAAAAATGGTGACTCCATTCAGAACACGCTCATGACGCTGCTGGAGCACATCTGGAACATTGTCACCCTCACAGCATCCTCCTCTGCAATTGACCTCCAACTTTCATCTGAGTCTTACTGTTCAGGAGGTCAAAGGGGAGAAATCCTTAGAATCACTGCAGATGATGTGGGAGAGATTGAAGCCATGTATTCGTAAAGGTCATAAAAGGGAGCTGAGACCCCACAAGAATTGTGTCCAAGGCAGAAAGAGAGAGAGCTAGAAAACCAACATTGGATTTCACCCACTGTGCTCTGCACTGTATGAAAATGCACACTGGATCCAGCCAGATAATACTGCCAGCCTTTTAGACTGCTGCAAGAGAAGTATGGCAAATAAGATTGATTAGAGTGAAAACAAAAGTGTAGCAAGTCCACTGGCTATCGGCGAGTCAAGTAGTTGCAAACCAGGACAAAATGATGACCACAGTTGGAGCAAAGTCCGACTTTGCAGAGACGACTACAGTGGGAGGAGCATCCAAGTAAGTGTGTAAGTTTGAGTCCCTCAGTAAAATGAGAGCCAGCAGTAGCAATCATAGAAAGGATGTGCATTGTTACTCCAGAGGACTTCTCAGGGTCCACCATGCTTTGAGAGGCCAGAGCGACCTTAGAGGCCTGGTCAGTAGGATTTTCTGTTTTCAAATTGGAAAGATGCCCCAAGCTTTCCAGAAGCAGGTACGAAACTACAACCACCAAAATAAAGCAAAGCTAAGACCTCCTGATCCTATAAAGATGTAGCTGTAAATTTTGCGACCTTTGGTGTTGGTAGCCACCGTGCTATGCCCAAAATATAATTCAGTAAAATAAAGTTCCATCTCACTTTGTGAAGTTTACTCAAAAATACAGAACTTCCTCAAAGGCAACTTCATGACATGGCCCCAATATGGATGCTTTGTCACTCACACAATCACATTTGGATGTACCACAGTTTTTCTCTAAATTATAAACAAGGTTCATATTTTCTCAGGGTATTTTCTGTATATTTCGTATATTCAACCACATAAAAGCAACAATAACCACAAATTTGAGGCAGAATACTTAAACATTGACCAACCCTGAGTAACCAATGCTAAGAAAATCCGACCTTGTCCTACCTTTTTTATTTTAGTAAAATAGGATATCTCAATTTGATCTTTTACTTGAGTGTGCGTTCTTGTGTCTACGCAATAGCTAGAAATAAACAGAGCCGTTTTCTGTTTAATATATTGTCTTTACTGTACATTACCAATTTTGCAAACTTCTCTGAATCTTAAAGTGACATATCTCCTGAAAGAGCGGTCAATGTTTGCCATGGTTCATGAATGCATTCATACGCAAATATCCAATGAATTACCATAATTCGCAAATTCTAACAATCTGCTTTCCTGCATTAGTGGATCCTCGAAGTAAAGCTGCCATTACCAGGTGTGATGCTCACATTGCAAAACCAGAAGAGATAACATTTGAGAGGTACATTTTTTTACTGCATGATGGGATAGCAAGGCGCATAAACAGGAGCAATAGCGGCATAACAAAACCAAACCCAATACAAATACAGGACTCAATTAATAATAAATAATTGGACATCGAGTACTACACCAGGCTCATATTTCCCAATGGGATCAATAACCCTGTTACCAGCACATCAGGAGTTATAATGTCCGCTAAGTTACCACAGACCTCTCATGTTTCTCCTGGTGGTGTTGGCTGCTGAAAGCAAGATGAAATTACCTTGGAAACGTTGCTGAAGAATGAGGAATTACTGGGCGAATTAGACCCTGAACTACCTATTCCCCATGTAATTCTTCCTTACACAGGAAATAATTAGGTTTCATGAGTCCCCTTACTTTAGCACCCTAGAAGATAACAGGACCTCATAATGAGACTATTAAAGTAAATTAGCTACGTTGGCAGTGTAAATTATACATTGGAGTTCTCGTAGTGTATGAAAAAGAAGAAACCATAAAAAAACTGAAATGCAGTAATTGCAAATCACAATTTAAATAATATCATGAAAAAGAAAGATGATAATGGATAAAAAATAAAGAACCTTTAGTCATGATTATTTTGCAACATTTAAGTGAGGCAAAGTAGGATAAATTGAAAAGGAATGCTGGATGAAGTTATAAATAGGCTAATGAATAAAGCTAAGATGAATGTCGGCGGTGTGGTTAGGGTTAAGGTTTAACATACATTTTAGAGTTATGGCAAAAATGGAAGTGAAGATTAGACTTCACATTAAGGGGGTCATTCTGACCCTGGCGGTCACCGACCGCCGGGCCAACGACCGTGGAAGCACCGCCAACAGGCTGGCGGTGCTTCCATGGGCATTCTGACCGCGGCGGTACAGCCGCGGTCAGAAACGGGAAACTGGCGGTGTCCCGCCGGTTTTCCGCTGCCCCAGGGAATCCTCCACGGCGGCGCTGCTTGCAGCGCCGCCATGGGGATTCCGACCCCCTTACCGCCATCCTGTTCCTGGCGGTTTTCACCGCCAGGAACAGGATGGCGGTAACGGGTGTCATGGGGCCCCTGGGGGCCCCTGCAGTGCCCATGCCAATGGCATGGGCACTGCAGGGGCCCCCTAATAGGGCCCCACATTGATTTTCAGTGTCTGCCAAGCAGACACTGAAAATCGCGACGGGTGCCACTGCACCCGTCGCACGCCTTCAACTCCGCCGGCTCCATTCGGAGCCGGCTTCCTCGTTGAAGGCGCTTTCCCGCTGGGCCGGCGGGCGGCCTTCTGGCGGTTGCCTGCCAGCCCAGCGGGAAAGCCAGAATGCCCGCCACGGTCATTTGACCGCGGTGCGGTCATTCGGCGGCTCCCGCCGGGTGTGCGGTTACCGCCGCCGGCGGGAGTCGGAATGACCCCCTAAGTCTTTCAACATGATTCATCACTACCTAATGTGAAATGAAAATTGATAGTTATGGTTTCTTAATTATGAGATAATTATTATCGTCTTAGCTGCTATGGGATCCTCCATTTTGGCTTGGGTTACAAATTCCGAGATGGCTAATTTACCTTGTAATCCTTTGACACTTATTGAAATTAGCACCATTATTGACAAAAAATAACACCTTGAATTCAAGTTGCTGGACGTTTCATTTAATATGCGTACTTCATACATGCACCATATTCATATTCACGTGTAAAAGACTGTGAAACTGTCCAAGTTTCAGGCAACTTTGGACACGAAAGGCCTGATTCACAAAGGTACTTATGTGTAGTGAAGTTACGAATGTGGAGTTTCTGCACTTGTAACAGTCTCTGTACTTATGGTGGAATCTCCGCACTTGGTGTGTAATCTTTGCACTGCAGTTCTCAGTGCAGAGATTCCGCACTTTTTACTTTCCTACATGTAAGCACCTTTGTGAATCGGTCCCCGAGGAGTTAAGGTTGACAATAGTGGTTCATTAGACATTTCCTGTGACACATCTTGAAAAATGCTATGTGATTCACACCATGTCTGTTGTAGTCTGACTAGTATATACTGCATGTGCAACACCAGACTATGCAACTGGCTTTTACTTAACTGTGTATGACAAAGAACTGTTTCATGTGCTTTGGAAAATCATGAAAAATTCCTCTGTATGATTTTGGTCTTTTTTATATTGGCAATACCTATTGTTTGCAATTCACACAGAGTGGGATTTGGTGCAGGCCCTTGCTCATAACCCAAGGGCTTTGTTGTCTACCTCAGTTGGCTCCTCTTGATTTGACTCCTTTCCTCCCTATTCTTGTGTCCACCCTGGAGTATTTTGGTCTCACAGTGATCTGATACATTGACTCGTTTCCTTCAGCTGCTGATGCTGTCTGTATTCAAGGAACTACTTTTTTCATGCAAGTACATGTGCTTTTTTGCTCTTTCTCCCTTGTCATCCTTCCTCCTTTATTTTTCTCCTACCCCCTTGCTCTCTTTATTGCGTCTCCTGCCCCTACCCTGCCTTGCCCGTTCCATTCCCCTCCCCAAACCTTTGTTTTTTTTATGTTTACCTCCCGGCAATCACCTGATTTTTACTGCCTTCCCTAGCTCTTTACAACGTTGCTTATTTTTTTAATACGATTTTTTTGTATGACACACTTTATCAGCTGGAATCCCTTATAAAACAATGATTTTTCCAATTTCAAGATGGATGCCTGTGTGCTTATGTGTGTAGGCATGTGTTGCCAGCATCAAGAAATTGATCTGTATTATTTGAACAGATCTATTCAAAGATGGCTGCCTCGGGTGTATGTGCATCCTCCATGGTTGTCTTTGAATACGTTTGCTCACAAATTTTAGGAACAAGACCATTGATGTACACCTTTGTGGGTGTACACAAATCCATTATCTTTAAATTGATTTCACCAAATATTATAACGTATTACAATGGCCATAATGGGTGTGAACTCATCCATAGCAGCCATCTTTGCATGCATTTCAGATCTTTGAACAAACATGTTTAAAGAAGACCTCCATGGATTTGCAAGCTTGCATGGTGGCTATCTGCCAATAAAGCTAAAGTCACCGAACCAGATTACAGGGACCACATGCATTACCCATAACAGGATGCCATACACAGCAAGACGTTTTGCAAAAAAAGTAATTGTGAATGGGGTACCTGAGTATTAATAAGACATTTTAAGCTTGTGATCACAAACCCTATCATGGGCTAAACACACAAATTTGCCTCTAACCTCTTTGCCTAGTCACACATTTGGGTCTTCCCCAATATATTTTGGGGGGTGATTAGAAATAAACTCTAACCCATCCCGCCCATCCCGCCCTTGCCCAGTTACAAGGTATAACACCAAAATGTCAAGCTTTACATATTGTGCTGCTAAAATATTGAAGCCTAAATATGGATTACCAAAATGTTGTTAAGGTATGTATACTGAGTTGTCTTTCCTTACATAATTCAGAAAATTGACAACAGAGAACTACGGCATGCAGGTCAAGGCAAAAGGATTTTAATCAAGGTAGGAATATATGACAAGCCCGAACTTGCATTTATCCAGCACTACATCCTAAACGGAGTACATGATATATGAAATAGAGGAAACTTGCTACCTCTGTTTGAATGTATTCCTGCACTGAAGAGAATTACCTCTGAAAAAATCACGTTGGTAAAGTTTGCATTGATACCAGTGAAAGGCTTGACAGATGCCACAATAACTGCATAGTAAAGTCCTGATCTTGTTGAAGCCAACCTGAGAGAATCTAAGACCTTAGAGGACTGGGGGATCGAACGTTTAAAACTTCAACCTCCCAAATATCCCTATGTCCTGCTCCTGCAAGCGAAGCCTAGCCCCCAGAGACCATGTTTAAAAGGGGCCTGGGGCCCTCTGCATGATTGGCTGTCCAACGCTACGAAAACAACAAATTCCCTGGAAATCCAAATTTCTTAGAATCAAAGAAAGCCAATTTGTGTAACAAAGAGCAGCAAACCTGGTATTCAGAACAAGCAGAGTATGGTTCAAAGACAGACTAATGAGATGCATTCCTAGCCAGCATATTGTAGATCCAAAACAATACCGGGAACCTTAGGAAAATCTACGATTAGAATAACCTCATGGAACATGGCAGGCCTTACAACTGTGCTGAACAGTAAATCGGCAATTTCATTCTTGCAAGGAAGCAATATCATCTGCCTGCAGAAAAACGTGGGCATCTGGCCCAACAATACTTTATGGTTATTTCATGCTCTTTAAACCAGCAAGCAAATTAAGCTTATTTGGCAGCCCTTCAGGAGGCCATTCAATTTACATGAGACAAAACAGATAGATTAAAGTTGTGCCCGTAGCACCAAGCTCCCCAGCCCCACAAGAAGCACTAATCACTGGGCTGACTATAGGAAAATGCCTCTGCTTTTGATCAACTGCTATCATTACATAGCTAAAACACTGAAGAAGGATGCAACAGATGCTCTTTGTCACAGCTTGGAATCCCTCTTCCTGGAACATCCCTCACATGAGGTCATTTTAACTGGTGACTTCAACCTGAGAGACCTGTGTTCAAAGGTAGGGGCCAGCAGATACAGCAAAGCACAGGAAGAATTCAACTTTCTGCTGAACATATTCCAACTAGTCTCAGCTGCTTGAGTGCTAAACCTTGTTCCAGATGAAACAAATGTTCTTCAGACATTCAGAGGCATCCCCACAATAGACAATATGTCTGTCTCAGAACATTTGGATAACAATTCCATGAATTTTGAGATACATAATAGGCCAGAAAGTGACCATAATCCACTATCACTAACCAGATAATTGGGATTGCATGTACTTAAGAAACATTTTACAGTGGGCACTTCTGTTATGGATCCTATTTAGTTTTAATGGGAATCAGGAGTTTAGCTTAGGCTTTGGCTTGCAGGCCTGTGCCCCCGTCACCTAGTGACTTTTAACCTACTTAGCTTGCTCTGTTTGAGCAAATTTATTTAATTATTTCTTCCAAGAAGGCTGCCATGTTAATAGTTAGGAAAATGTTTTAGTTTCACATTATCAGTGTCACTCTGTAAAGACGTCACTATCAGCCTCAAAGATAAATGAGATATGGAGGTGTTCACATTATGTACTTTCCCACTTTCGTACAGCAGTAACATAATGTACCTTTACAGGGAATTGTTTATAAAATTGACGATCCAACCATGCCTACTTATCTATTGTTTGGGAACATACCTGCATCATGGGTCCTACCTGATCTGTATAAATACATCTCACACAGACACGATATTCAGACAGATTTCTACCAGATTCCATTGATGCTATCTATGCTACACGTCGCCTTGATGCTGACCCAGCCTTCTTGCCACCACAGAGTCTGATCTAGAGACCTCATTCCAAGGTAACAAGGGTTGGGGAGCTCTTCTCATGGACATGACACTGGCAGATTAGGTTTAACACACCTAGCTCTCTTTAGGTTAGAGATTAGGTTCATCATGTTAGGATAGTAGGGCATATTTCACTTCTATTTCATAATACATGTTATTGCAAGATGGTGGGAGTCTTTCTATGCAGGGCTCTCGGTTTTACCATTCTGTTTCTTGCATTGTTCATTATCCTAATCATTGCAGCCCATGCAATTTACAATAGATTGCGGTCTTGTTAAAAAAAAACTATTGAAAACTTTACTCCCTCTCTTTCATTGCCTGTGCATGACTGAGACATGTTGTTCATGTGAGAAAGAGGTAATCTCTGTTTAACCATTATCTTCCTAGGATGTCACACTTTTGAGTCCATGCGTAAAGGATGACACAAATCACCTTTTCTGTTTGGGTTTTTGGTGGGGTACTGCTTGTGAGCCTGGAGAGGTGGGACAACAATTGCGACCTGCTGTATGATTGGCCTAGTCACTACAAACAAAAGTGCTGTCATCCTTAAAAAAGCAGTGTTGCCTAGAGCAAACGTCAAACTATGACATGGCACCACCAACAATGGTGTTTAGGCACTGATTTACGGATACCCTGACTATCACTGTCTCACATACAACAGACACCCTAAGTACCATTATACAGGGACGTCCGTGGTCTTGGGGAAGATCCTCCTCTGCTGAACACGGAGTACCTAATTAGGGTGTAGGTTGTTCGAGTTTGAACTATTAAAAGGATTTTCTCACCACTTGTTGTTCCAGCTCTATACCCACTTCACAATATGGCTAATGCCATAGACATTCCTGAGAATGCCAGACAAGCATTAACACTAAACTTAGTTGCGCATGGCTTAACAGGCGAGGGAGGGGATGTCAAAATTCATTGTAGAAGCTAGTGAAGCTTACCAAACAGAAACATTTTATTCCTGTGTCACCTTTGCTCAGGAAGACCAGAGATCATTACATTCAACACATACAGAATTGCAAACATACCACAACGGTACTAAGCGTACTAGTATCTTGAAATTCAGATCACTTATCAAGAACATCAGAACTGGTTTAATGGCGCCATACCACATGTAATACAACTCATGAGATTTGGTCCCTTAGGTAATGAGGGACCAACATGGCCTATGTTTGCCACATAAAAACCTCACCCAATGTACAAAAGATGGAGGCAGCTGAACTGCGCAATCCATACATTGAGCTAGTAACACTATATAGACAACTTGTTCAGTACGTAATACAAACTCTGAACACCACACCAGTGCATCCAGCACCACCAGCACCTGCTGGATACCAATTGGCTACTACTTGGATTAATCCACAAACAGTACATTCAATCATGGGCAAAGTGCCCGCAGAATGAGAGAAAATTCTGTTCGAGATAGCCCAGAAAACAAATCCGCTGGAAGCTATGTTTCCCCATACGGGACCACAGGAAAAACATAGAATTCTCACAATGTGGTTGCCCTTCAGGATGGTTCCCTTATTGAATGATTGCGCCACATGGGGTACAGTCTTCGCTACAATTTATATTACCACACATGATACCCTAACACTTGCCAATTTACCGGAAGTGCTAAAACAAATACAGAATGAACGCGGGGCTGCACCAGCCCTAGATTTAGGGATGAAATTAATGCGTAACTTTGATGCAGTCTCCACAATCATACTGAGTAACATTAAAGGGGAAGCAGTAGCACTAGCTATATGCCAGGGGCTCTGAGAGATTCACAACCTGGAACAGGAGAAACAGCTATCAAAAATTATTTCCGATAGCTATACCAGTATAGGATGGGATAGTTTGGGAGCCAAGCCAAAAAAGCCTGAAATACAGAGTGCCACCCTTAAGGAAGGTACTAAACAAGCAGAGGAGGGTTTTAAAAAGCACTGGGATAAACAAAACCAAATTAAAGACAAATGAAGTCAGAGAGCAGATTCTCCACACCCTGATTACTCCGAAAGGAGATATAGGGGCTCATTCTGAGCCCGGCGGGCGGCGGGAGCCGCCTGCCTGAAGGGAGCCGCCAAATGGCCGCTCCGCGGTCGAAAGACCGCGGAGGCCATTCTGGCTTTCCCGCTGGGCTGGCGGGCGACTGCCAGAGGGCCACCCGCCAGCCCAGCGGGAAACCCCTCCCCACGAGGAAGCCGGCTCCGAATGGAGCCGGCGGAGTGGGTATGTGCGACGGGTGCAGTGGCACCCGTCGCGTATTTCAGTGTCTGCAAAGCAGACACTGAAATACAAAGTGGGGCCCTCTTATGGGGGCCCCTGCAGTGCCCATGCCATTGGCATGGCCACTGCAGGGGCCCCCAGGGGCCCCACGACACCCCTCACCGCCATCCTGTTCCTGGCGGTCGGAGCCACCAGGAACAGGATGGCGGTGAGGGGGTCGGAATCCCCCATGGCGGTGCAGCAAGCAGCGCCGCCATGGGGGATTCCCAGGGCAGCGGAAAACCGGCGGGAGACCGCCGGTTTTCCTTGTCTGACCGCGGCCAAACCGCTGCGGTCAGAATGCCCTGCGGGGCACCGCCAGCCTGTTGGCGGTGCTCCCGCATCCCCGGCCCCGGCGGTCCTTGACCGCCGGGGTCGGAATGACCCCCATAATCTCAGAAATAGAGAAATATAAAAGCTCCTGACAGATATACTGATTCATGTCCCTCTTGTTCCTTTCAGGACACACCAGATAGACTTAGCAGGAAAGTGGGCCAGTCAGAGTGACATCCTGACTACTTGAAACAGAAGAAAGACTCACCAGATACTTCAGATAAAAAAGAAGATAAGTCCCCATAAAAAAAGCCACAGTTTAAAAATAAAAAGATGACAGCCCTTTCAATTAAAAATGCCAGTACCGTTGAGAACATTGCTGAAGAACAAGACGTGGGCAGTGAAACTGCTATTCAGAGTGGCAGAGGTCACAATATGTCATCAGAGTCTGAAAGATCATCTGAATGCAACAGCAACTAGTGACTTTATTGCAGTCGAGACTACGGATGGGCTCCTTCTCTCCACCCAACAGGGTTTATGATTTAAATATCCAAATTGAGGGAGACATAGAGTGCCCCATTAATGTGATATTCTAGGATGAACTTAGTTGTGATATCCTGCTGGCCGAGAGAGACTGGCCACCTTAGCACGTCCGTAAGCTCCCACATGGGGAAGATGTAATTTTGCCTTCTTTCCCTGATCTTGTTCCAGAGACAGTAAAACAAGCCTACACTGTCAACTGGGCTTTAGTACAGGCATCTGCGATATTCAACAACCATGTAGGTTGGGACAAGGATTCTCCTTGCAATGTAATACCTATTGGTCTAAACCCCAGCATCAGCCACAATATCCAGTTAAACACAAAGCTGAAGCTCCAGTGAGGGAGAACCTCACTCAGCTTAAGTACCAGGGAGTAATTGAGCCCTGTTTCTCTTCAATGAATAACCTGTTGTTCCCTGTTACCAAACCCAACCATTCCTACAGAATACTCTTAGATTACAGATACTTAAACAGTCATACACGCACGAACGCAATACAAAATTCACACAGCACAGCGCTAATTAACAAAATAGTGCGTAAAAAATATAAAACAACCTTGGATATCTCTAATGGTTTTTTTGCTAAAATTTAGCACACAAAAGCTGGGACCTGAGTGCATTCCCATTTGGCTCACAAAAATGCTTCTGTCGTTTGCCCCAAGGTTATAAAAACAGCCAAGGGCTGTTCTCAGCCCGGTTAACATTGATATTGCATGATATTGATCCAGAGGTATTATCCTATGTGGATGTCATCTATCTAACAGATGACAACCTCAACACTCATCTTGCAAGTGTTGTTCGGATCATTCTAGGATTCACAGCCCTTGGTTACAAATTAAATTTTAGGAAAACTAAAATATCCTTTCTCAGCGCACTGCTCCTCGGATATGAGCTATAGAACGAGGGCAGGAGCCTGGCCCCACACTTTCTAGAAAACTGTGCTCAACTCCAGCCACCAAATACAATCAAGAAACTGCAGTCATTACTTGGTTTCTTCAACTTTGGCAGAACTTATATTCCTTACTATGCAAAACGCATCAAGCCACTCTATGACTTAATATGCCCTTATTTTTCTAACAGACACTGGACAGTACAACACACATGCATCCTTAGAGGATTGCAACAGCACATGCTAGAAGCAAAACACTTACACACCTGAGACAACAAAACAAATTTGGCCATCAGAATAATTGCTGGTGCTATTGGTTCACTTGTGTCACCTATAGCGAAGGCAACGCGGTGCCCATTGCATATAAATCTCACCTATACTCTAATGCAAAACAACACTTTGCACCCAGAGAAAAAACTCCTAACTGCAGTTCAGATGGCTGTCATCAAGGGGAGGCCACTTGTCCAAGGGAAAAGCATAATTGTTGTTACCCCAGTGCCAGCTTTAGAGGCCGTCACCAAAGCAAGCGTTCCTAACACTAAAGCATGACATCCACTCTGGATTCAGTGGGCAACCTCCCTGACTGCCATCGATGTTGATTACGTCTTTGTTCCAAAACTTCAGACACAAGAATTTCTCCAATACGAACAGGAGTACCCTGCAGCTCTAGACATCTTGCCACTTGACAGATATCACACTGTCATTTACACTGATGGTTCAGCACAACCAGCTGTAGGTACTAAACATGAGTACTCAGCCACTTGCGCAGCTGTGAGCGGAGTGATGAAGGATGGTGTATTCCACCCTCACAATATCTACACGCAGACCCAAAGGGGACTGCACAGCTCAGCTGGCTGCACTTAAAGCCACCAACATGGAGGAGTACACATTATTGGCAACACTTTGGCTGACAAAGCAGCCAAACCCGCAGAAGCTGCAGCTTCTGTGGCTGCAGTGAATCATTCTCAGATGAGAATGGATAATGACATTTTGGCTACCGTGAAGCTTTGGCTAAAGGCAAGCCTCTCCCAAAATTATACCCTACAAAATACTCTTACCACATCAGTGCACAGAATGTTGCTTATGCAACACTTCCTGGAGTTGGAGATCAAGTGATCCCCAATCAAGACCAGAGATTAGATCTGATAAAAGCAGTGCATGAAAGTATTGCCTCTGCACCTGCTGGTATTGCGGCCACAATAACACTCTTAAAGAAACACTTCTGGTGGACAGGCTTATACAAACAGACCAAGCAATATGTCCTTTGCTGTGACATCTGCCATCAGATAAAGGGCTCAAACATTAAACACCCTCTCCAGACATCCCTCGCAATGTCCAACAGGCCACTACAACATGTGTACCTGGATCATTGTGGTCCATTTTAACCTGATGGTGCATACAAATACATCTTTGTCACTGTAGATTCTTGTTCTAGATTCCTGTGGGTGCTGAAGCCTCCTTCAGAGCAGGAAAAAAACCAGAGACCAGCCAGTCTTAGGGTATAAATAAAGACAATGTAATATGTGCACAGGAACTGATGGCTTGAGAGGCCCAGTCTAAGCAGTCCGAATTGTGTAACTCCAATACAATCCTTTATGCATGAAGACCACAAAAATGTGAAAATACATCATCCAATCAGAACAAAAGAGAAATAATTTCTTCATCAAGTACATGGTGTGATGTTGATCAGGTGATGCATGGTGTTACACATATATTAGGCATATATCCAATCACAGTAGAACAACTTTTCATGATGGCAGCGTGATACAAGATGACCACAAGCGTGACCTGCACATTTCTCAGACTACTGGGACTTTCCAAGTGTCACCAAATCAGTTTCTTCATAACCTTTCCTCAGACCTATGTGGACATTCAGATGTTTGTCTGTTGCTGGGTGAATGAAGCAATGTATGTTGCGTGAGGTGTCTCGATGAAGCAAGCCTTGCATTACAAGCTGTCTGTCAGGGTTAATTTAGTAACGGTCATCCAACCTTTTGCATATGTTTTTCAGACCTGTTCAGCATTGAGTATCACAGGATGAAGTCAGGCCTGGAGAAATGATAAAATTGATTCATTAGACAGTTTCCACATTCCCTCCTCTGATAATCAATGATAACGGTGTTCCCAATCTTCTTGGAACTGTCTTGTACCCATCAGTTTTTAAATTTGAGATTCTGTCTAATATGCATGCTGTTACTATCATGGGAAACATTACTATTGCTGTTTTGTGTCATACTTTGTACCTCTTGTTCAAACTTCAGTGGATACCTGATATATCACTATATATGTTTTTTTGTGTAGGCAATGTTGCACATGGGACATTAACATTAGTTATTATCTGTTGTGTATGTGTGTAATTAGAAACACATATTTGCTTCCCCTACATGGAATCTGGGAAGCAAAGTTGGGCCACTACTTACTAATCTAGTCTGAACCTAACAACAACCCATTCCTCGTATTATGATCCCTATGTACTTTATATTATGCATTATAATCAATGACAACTCTTATTTGACAGGAAATGGAACGCTGATGTTGTTCTATGTCTTTCACACCTATAGTTGGTGAAGGTGATGTTCAATACTACTCTATATTTTGTTATTCACTAAGCACTACTGGAGCAGGTGTGGGCAAACATCAAATGGCATAATATATGTAGCTTTGCATCATACTTCACTTTCAATTTAATATTCTTCTTTGTCCCTCAAAGCATTTTTGCTCATCTCTGTGGTATTTACTTGTATTTATACTTTGGGAAAGAAGTTCAAAGTCTCAAAGTTCAAATTTTAAGTGTAATTTAATACTCTTATTCTGAAGTAAGAGTGATCTGTGGGAAACCAGCAGGCACCAGGAGAAGTAGCACAAAGAAAACCACTGGTACCCACAACCGTTTCCCGGGGGGCCTTGAAGAGGAGTCAGACATCTTTGCCTTATTGAATTTCAAAAGAGTACTTCAAAATTATTAATTTCCTATACTTTATATTTTGCCCCAGAGGTCAACAGTACTTAAGGGAAAAAGGTATTGTAAAAAAGGAGGCTAGGTACTCGAGAACTGATGGTTTAGTGAGCTCTATCAGCCAGAACTGCAGGAGCTGAAGGTGGTGAAGTTGAAGTTGACAGTTGGTGAAGTTGACGGTGCCCCTAGTCCTCACAGTTATACCCTTTTGAGGAGAAGAAGAGATCCTTAAGTGATGCAGTTGTAGAGGGCCCCTCTTTCTGGAGCCAACAGTCTGTGGTCACAGTACCATGGAACGGCAATTAGTTGTGGCCACAGTCAGTGGTACCCATTCAGAGTGGCATCAAAGAATGAGCAGCACTTAATGCTCACTTGGGTACTTTGTATAACCAAACAGGGCCCGCTTACACCCTCTGTCTCTTGGAGGCGTGCAACACAAGAAGCATGTCCACAAGAGACTCTACCACGATGGTGATGGTGGGCCAGCTAGTTGTTCCACTCGTTTCTGCTGCTGTGGATGTCCATGATCCGCTACCTTCTTGATGTAAGAGCTTTGGATCCAGGAGGTCAGTCCCTCCCACTTCACAGGTGACTCAGGCCCAATCTCCCTGTTCGAGATCATGTCCAGGAGGTGTTGTCTAGCCAGGAAGGGCCTGTAGCACCTGAAGCTGAAGACAATGCAACATTGCTCTCAAAATGACTTATCAGATACTGACAGCTCAACACTAGACATGTGCGTAGGCCAGCCAAACAGTTTATCAGTTGGCGCTCAGTTTGGCCACTTTTATCAACCATGCGTCTCCTGACCAATGAAGCAAGTCATAGTGCATCAATCCAGAACAACTCAGCAGATGCACAAAACCTCATAAAGGGACATTTCTCACTGGGGTCACTGAATTATATCAATCAATTCACCCCCTCCTCTATGTGCACACCTAATCCCACAGTCTATTGTGCCACCTGTCAGCTGTTCTCATATCAAAAGCTGGATCATTATAATACATGTAACATACATCATTGTCAGTAGCACTATTCCTTTCAACTAATGTATGCAGGACGGTAATATTCAATATATCAAAGGCACAATTGTTAGCATTCCAAACCATACATGTACTACATTGGAAACTTGTAACTCAACTAGGTGAGACTAAAGTGGAGCTAAGGGTAATATGCATCTAAAAATGTTTTCTTTTTTTTTGTTATTTTTCCTTATTATCTATTTTTTGTTTTCTCATTTAAAATTTTTAAATCAGGAAAGGAAAATCCAGTTGAGGTGTCTGGGGAAAAAGGCTGTCTACTTTGTGTACAACCATATCCTTCAGAAAGAAGAAAGGTGTATTGAAACATGACATCAATCTGTAGACAGAAATAAAATCTCTCTCCCTCTCATCACTGCCCCATACTTGCAACATAAACTTCTCTAATTATACTTGAGAAATAATATGCAGTAATAAATTTGGAAAACAAATGTTATTGGTAATAGCCAACCATTATTGTAAAGTCAAGTGTACAATCAATGCATCAAGTTTTTCTCTCATAGTGTAAGTGTAACACAGGACATACATTTGGAAGTGACATTGTAGATCCACTGATAACATTATATTAATATTTTGGGACTGTCCCTGTATCTAAAGTCCCATCACTGAGGTATTTAGTAAGTATGAACAAAAAGTTGCTATTGGATAACTCTTCTAATCACATATACTAGTACTATCTTAAATAGAAATCAGCACTCAAAAAATAAATAGCAATGACAGTAACAGTAGTATTCACACAAACTATTTCACCAAACAAATGATAACCCAAAGGACGGGAATAAACAAACATTACACTTGTATAAAGCCATTATTGTGGGAACACAGCATTGTATCCTATTAATCTCCTTCAACACACAGAATATTTGTATCGAGGTTGGAGGGGTTGGGACCTTGCACTCATCACCGCTGTCAGAAGTCACTGTGATGTTGTGAAATGAAGATGTTCCTTTAAGATAAAATACAGGCAAGGCAGGGGACACTCACCAGTATTTACTCGGTGCACACTATCTGCAGTTGTCGTGTGGCTATACTCTTGCATAGTGCAAAAAAATAAAACAGGATGCAATTCATATTTGGCACCCTTATCATCAGAAGTATATTACTAATAGCTGTACTGCAGTACTATTTTGCGCATCTTAAGGTAGAAATAACTCTGTTCTATAGATATGCTCAATTCCCCAAACCAGTGTAGAAAGTATATAGTTACAATCTACAAATGCATGAAGGCAATCCATAAATCCTTGACAGATGTACCTCCAAAACTCTCATAAATTATGAAAACATAAAACGGGATATAGACAGACGGATACAGAAAACACATCTTCTTGTCCATGTTCTGAAACCTAGGAAAAAACATGGATAGAAAAATACTCCTCCTGAAACCAATTATATTATTCATTGATATATACACATATACATACACATAAATAACATCTTAGCTAATTGGTTTGAGACTATATAAGTGTGGTGAGGTACAGCAATGTTTACCTGTGATCAAGACCTGTTTAGGTTGAAACGCGTTGGGAGGTGGAAGCACTGATTTATGGAATAATTCAAGGCTGAGATAAGAACTTCCTGGAGTGCGATGATTTATTTTGTTGAACAAGTTCATGGGAGTTTTAGTCGCTAACTCCTTCATTCCCACTGGCCGTGAGAGTGCGCGATTTTACATGTGGCCATTTGGGCCCATATTTATACTTTTTGACGCAAAACTGCGCTAACGCAGTTTTGCGCCCCAAAAATTAGCGCCGGCTAGCGCCATTCTGAAGCGCCATGCGGGCGCCGTATTTATTGAATGGCGTTAGCCGGCGTTAGCCGACCGGCGCTGCCTGATGTGCGTGAAAAAAAAACACGTACACCAGGCAGCGCCGGCGTAGGGAAAAATGGCGTTTGGGCGTCCAAAAATGGGGCAAGTCAGGCTGAGGCAAAAAAATCGTCTTAACCCGATTTGCGCCATTTTTTTTGGGCGCCCAGACGCCATTAACATGACTCCTGTCTTAGCAAAGACAGGAGTCATGCCCCCTTGCCCAATGGCCATGCCCAGGGGACTTCTGTCCCCTGGGCATGGTCATTGGGCATAGTGGCATGTAGGGGGGCACAAATCAGGCCCCCCTATGCCCAAAAAAAATTAATAAAAATACTTACCACAACTTACCTTTTCTTCCCTGGGATGGGTCCCTCCATCCTTGGGTGTCCTCCTGGGGTGGGCAAGGGTGGCAGGGGGTGTCCCTGGGGGCTTGGGAGGGCACCTCTGGGCTCATTCTGAGCCCTCAGGTCCCTTAACGCCTGCCCTGACCCAGGCGCTAAAATCCGGCGCAAATGCGGTTTTTTTAGTCCCGCCCACTCCCGGGCGTCATTTTTGCCCGGGAGTATAAATACGACGCATATGCATCGCAGTCATTTTTTAAGACGGGAACGCCTACCCTGCATATCATTAACGCAAGCAAGGTGTTCACGCAAAAAAATGACGCTAACTCCATGAACTTTGGCGCTAGACGCGTCTAACGCCAAAGTATAAATATGGAGTTAGTTTTGCGTTGAATTTGCGTCGAAATAAACGACGCAAATTCGGCGCAAACGGAGTATAAATATGCCCCTTGGTGATTTGTATATTTCAATTGCAGCGCCCAGTTTGGGGAAAGTTAACATCAAACGTTCGAAGGATAAAGTATTACAAAATGGTTGCATTGCTGAACTGAAGGTTACTGTATTTTCATACTGCAGAGACGTGCAAGGTTGGAATTGCCCTTAAATTGAACAACCTGGCTTGTGGAACATTGTCAGAACCGAGCATTGGAGACAACAACGAGAGGGCAAATACGAAGCGTCTCAAAGGGGAAAGAGTTTTACAATCGCACCGCAAGGAGGTGAACGGGCAACATCGGTTTTGTTTCTCAGTAGTTTGAATTACTGAAACATTGTTGCAGCCGTTTAAATGGAAGCCGCAGCAAAACACATAAGATAGCTTAAAGGGGAGAAGTGTCTTGAAATAGCGTTTTTTCAAACAATAACAAACTTTCACCAATGACGATTGTAACCTTTAGTAGTGTTTCACATTGGAAGAGTGGTAATGGAGCAATTTGAGCCATACTGATGGAGGATTATTGCAGTTGGTAAACCCCACGACACCTTCACATACCGGGGAATTGTAGCACGAAGCGAGCGAGGTCAGAGGACGGCGTTCAAAAAGCAGTCTCTTTCCCAGGAGGTATGTGAACAAATTCTAATGTATTTGATGTTATGAAATCCTGAAAATAATGTATGTGGTCTAAATGAGACAGGGAAGTGCAAAGCCAAACAAATGGACAGAGTAAATACAGATTAATGTGCTAACACCCTAAAGTTTCTTATTATTGGATTTAATGATTTCAAAATAGGCAGCGGTATAATATAGTAATCAAATGGATCTGTGATTATTTTGAAGTACTTTCATGTGTTATTATGAATATTTTGAAGAGAAAAAGAGTCAATATTTAAAGATCTTTTCAACAAATAATGGAACAACAAATGGAGTTATAATTTTGGAGAGGCGATTTTCAGTAAAAATAATTTTTCTGGGAATTAATAGAAAAGATAGAATATTAAAGATTAACATCAACATATATATAAGTCATACAGGGGATCTTGATATAATGGAAGTGAGAGCAGCTAAAAGGAGACAAAAGGCAGGATTAATATTTTGTGGAGGCAAAGAGAGAATGTATTTACCTTGAAACAAGCTTTCTGCCAATTGGAAAAATTGTTTAAAAAAGAGATCACAAAGATTTACTTTACCTCATCAAGCTGATAATAAACCTGAGATGTTGCAAGAATGGGGAGAGAATAGTATGCAATGTTCAAAGAACATGATTCTAATCATCATAAAATATGCCTAATTAAGTTTGGAAGAAATTCTAAAACAGATTGTGGACATAGAAGAACAAATAAAAAAATTAAAGGCAGAGGAGGAGAGCAATAAATTGAGATGACAAATGCAAAATAGACAAAAGAGGTAGAAGAAAGAAAGCAGAGGAAGTTTGTAAGATACAAGCAAGATTATCATAATGGTACAATACTAACTTTTGCAAGGAGATTCAATAATCTAAAGAAACAGTATGCATCAGGAAAATTGTCAGCAACTATAGCATCAAATGAATCAGCAAGTGAATCAGATGTGGAAACGTCTGAGAAAGAACAAGCATGTACATCAAATATTGGAAAAACGTCTTTTTTAGAGGAACTACAACTACTATATATTGATCAACCAACCCCGAGATACAGATATCGAAGGAAAGACCTTGCCAAAGGACAAGACACAGGAAGGGGAGAAGAGGAAATAGGAAGAAAAAGGTATCAGTTACGGGAGGGTCAAAAGAAATAATTTCAATAACAGAAGAGGACAACTTGATAGTGAATCTATCAAATCATGGTTTGACAATAGAGGAAAGTAAACTACTAAATAAAGGGCTGTCTTCCTGTCCTGAAAAACATTTTGACTATACAGAATTGCGGATTGATATTTATAAGTTTGTCAGAAAACTCAAATAAAAAAAATTATTTGCCAATAAAGATCAAATAAAGGTCTATGAAGGTCATAAGAGGAGCACAGATACTGATCTGAATATTGATTAAATACAGGAATTAAAAAGTTGTTATGATCTTATGCATAATCTGGACGAAGAAGAGTTTTCGGAATAGGAAATTCTAGAAATGTTGGATATAAGAAATAATCAACACAGTTCTTTAAGAGCACATTCGAAATTTTGCCCAACATTAAATCCTGGAAATAAGATTAATATTTTTCATGAGTTTGTGGTGAAGGATTTGGACAAACTAAGGAAAAAATATGAGGAGGGCAGAAGAGAAAATCTGACACTAGGTGAAAGACAAGCTTTGGAAAATCTAAAAGTGAACAAGATAATAGAAATCAAATCACTGGATAATGGAGGAAACATAGGTATTATGAATGCACAAAATTATAAATGTGAAGCATACAGACAGTTGAATGACAAAAATAACTATCGTAGATTAAAGGAGAATCCTATTGATGATTTGAATAAAAAAATTGAGAGCAAATTGAAACAGTGGCGAGATGAGAACATGATTAATGACAATGAATACCATTTCTTGTATAATGAGTTTCCTGTTATACCAACAATGTACTTTTACCCAAGATACATAAAACCTTAATCAATCCACCAGGTAGACTGATTATTTCAAGCTGTGGTGCTTTATTTGAGAATATGTAATCTTATATTGACTATTACCTGGCACCCTTGGTTCCAAACTTGAGTTCTTATATACAGGACACGGGTTAAGACCACTCACAGATATCACTTGTCAGGAGGAGTATTTGTTGGTAACAGTAGATGTGGTATCTTTACATACATCTATTAGACACAAAGTAGGTCTCAAGGCCGTTGAATATTTCTTAAGGCAACAAAATGCTCACGAGTTACAACATTCTAAGATGTTGTTAACCATGACTGAAATGTGTCTAACCAATAACATTTTTATGTTCAATCATGAGATCTTCTTACAAACACAAGGGACGGCCATGGGGGTTTCCTTTTCTCCTAGCCACGCCAACCTTACTATGGGTTGGTGGGAGAGAAAAGTAGCTTGTAGAGAGGAAAATAACCAATACATGGAAAAAATACCACTATGGTTGAGATTTATTGATGACTTGTTCATTATTTGGAAGGGAACAGAAAGGGAGTTTCAGGAATTTTTTGAGATCTTGAATACTAATGAAGTTGGTTTAAAATGTACACATAAAACCAATAGAAAGTAGATAGAATTTCTGGATATTAAGGTTTATGTGCATAATCAAATGCTACAGACTATCATGTATCGAAAACCAACATCAACAAATAGTCTCTTGCATGGTACTAGTTTTCATCCCCAAAGTCTATTGAAAAGCATACCATATGGTGAATTTTTAAGAGCCAGACGAAATTGCTCGGAGGCGAGAGTGATGTTAGAACAATGTGTGAAAGTGAAAAATCGATTCATCAAAAGAGGTTATGGTCATAATGGCATCAAAATGAGTATGATGAAAGCACAAAAAACATGTAGAGAACATACTTTGAAAAGGAAAGTGTTAACAAACCCACAGATTAGTGATGATCAGGACATAAGAATGATAAAGAACATAATGAAATCTCAAAACTTTTGAAGAGACATTGGAATTTACTGTATAATAATTCAGATATTGGACCCCTGGTGGGAACAGGACCAAAGATTACCTATAAGAAAGCACCCTCCATTAAAGACCAACTTGTGAAAAGCCATTTTGCTGAACAAATACGCAAACTTGGCTACAGACTTAAGACTCAGGTTTTTTTAAATGCTTAAAGTGTAAAGCCTGCCAAATTGGCGAAAATAGAAAACTAGTAAATTACACTATGGGGCAGAATTTTAAGATCAACCAAAAAATAACCTGTGAGACAACCTATGAGGTATATGTATTGAAATGTGGGTGTGGCTTAAAGTATGGCAAAACATTATAGGCAATGTCATGAGAAATATTGGAAAACCATGCAGTACTTTGGAGTAGCACATGTCCCCGAAAATGAAAGAGGGGGTAATAGGACACTAAAATTACATTGTTTGGAATCCAGATATATTATCAAATTGAAGACCAATACTTCATTTGGGTTGAATACCGATGAAGAACTTTTTGTACATTTATAAAACAAGTGATCAATTAATAGAAATAGTTAGAACTCTTTTCTCATGAATGTATTTTGATTTATATTGACCACAGAATAGTAGGACCTAATCCAAATGACTGCAAATACCAATGCCTATCAGAATGAAAATCATTGTTTTTAATTCACTGTGGTTATATATAGGAACAGCAATGTCGATCACCTTCCCACTTTCATAGTAATGAGCCACATTAAGAGGATGAAAGATTAATATATAATGATGTAGGAAATTTGTTTCAACATATTGTTGACTGTAGGAAACAAAA
Organism: Pleurodeles waltl; assembly: GCF_031143425.1. Taxonomy (NCBI): domain Eukaryota; kingdom Metazoa; phylum Chordata; class Amphibia; order Caudata; family Salamandridae; genus Pleurodeles; species Pleurodeles waltl. The sequence goes on along the minus strand of NC_090442.1, from coordinate 935,482,783 downwards.
AACAAGGTTGCTTAGGGTAGAAAAAGATATAAATAATAATGTACATTGGTCCATAATCCTTAAGCAAGTGTTGATTTGACTGTGTCCTTCATGGTTTTGTGCCCCAATAATGTACTGTGTGCAAATGATGGTTTTAATCATGAAAAAGCAATATTTGTTAACAATACATTGAATTACATGAGTTTAGTTCTAATCTACATAGTAGTATTGAAAGGGTTAATAGATACAGATTTAACAGTTATCTATATAACACACCACAGGGGATGCATCATGAAGAACAACGCACAAATGGATGTATAAGCAAGTCATGGAGAACAAGTTGATGTTAAAAACTACATGTCCCAGAATGCAACATCTTAGCTAGTTGGTTTGAGACTGTATAAGTGTGGTTAGGTACAACAATGTTTACCTGTGTTCAAGACCTCTTTAGGTTGAAACGCTTTGGGTGGTGGAAGCACTGATTTATGGAATAATTAAAGGCTGAGATAAGAACTTCCTGGAGTGCGATGATTTATTTTGTTGAAGGAATTCATGGGAGTTTTGGTTGCTAACTCCTTCATCAGCACCGGCAGTAAGAGCGCTGGATTTTACATGCAACCCTTTGGAGATATATATCTATCTCTCTCTCTCTCTATATATATATATATATATATACACACACACACACATATATATGCAGATACGTACATCCCTGCGTCTAGGGTGTATGAGAAAATCATTCAAACCTTAAAATTAACAGTATCCAAATACTTATTAAGGCTTAACATTCAGCTGTACATTTATTCATTAAATCCACCAAATTCTCCCATCATCGTATACACCAAACTTCTACTCTGTCATGGTGGGATATGTGAGCTATTGCAACAAATCCGTGGCTTTGGGCTTGGAGCCAAACGTTTGCAGAATTCACTGTGCATCTTATACTACGGCCCTCATTACAACCCTGGCGGTCTCTGGGGGTCTGTGTTAAAGCGGCGGTAACACCGCCAACAGGCCGATGGTAAAAAAAAAAAAGGGATCACGACCAAGGCGAAAACCGCCAACATAGACAGCCACTTTAACACTCTGACCGCCAGGGTGGTAGCAACAAACACTGCGGTGGTCACCGCCAACAGACAGGCGGAAGACAATGTACCGCCCACAGTATTATGACAGGCCAATCCGCCAGCTTTTCCGGGGCGGTACCAATGACATCAAAAGCATGGCGGAAACAGTTCATTGAAGGGGAAAAACTTACCTTTCGATACTCAATAAAGAACCAGGAAGCCATGGAGCCCGAGCTGCAGGTCCTGCCCAGGCTGGTTTACCTCCTCATCTACCAGGAACACCAAAGAAGGCGGCAGCGACAACGGTGAGTACTGCACCTAGCACACAGAGGAGTGGGGGGAGGTAAAAGAGAGTGACACACACATGCGGCACGCAACACCACCACCCCCCACCCTCAGCCACAACACCATACACAACAACACATCCAACAACATTACAGATACACCCCGTAGCCACCTGGAAGAACGCAAGGACAAACAGAATTAAGTTTAATCAGTGATATTTTGGAACATGCAGTTATAGCAAACGAGTATAAAAAAATCAGTATACACAAATAATCACATTATGTACAGAAGGCCATACACTGTCCCTTGTAAATGTCCATGGACCAGTGGGCCCAAAAACCATGGGCGAAGCCCACACTTGACTCCTGCCTCAAAATGGAGAGAACACTGCAGGGGCATCAGGTCGAAAACACACAGGCACCTCAGGGTGAAGAGAAGGGGGGACCTCTGCCGGAAGATGGTACTACGCCACTGCTCCTCAAGGGGACAACATGCCCACAACGTTGTCCTGGGGAGTGCAAAGTCACAGTCTCTCAAGTGGCTAGTTTGCCCACTGCTTGGTCCTAGGGAGTGCAAAGTCACAGTCTCTCAAGTCTCTCTAGTGGGTGGTTTACCCACTGCTTGGTCCTGGGGAGTGCAAAGCCACAGTCTCTCAAGTGGGCGGTTTGCCCACTACTTGGTCCTGGGGAGTGTAAACCCACAGTATCTCAAGTGGGTGGTTTGCCCACTGCTTGGTCCTAGGGAGTGCAAAGCCATAGTCTCTCAGGTCTCTGTAGTGGGTGTTTTACCCACTGCTTGGTCCTGGGAAGTGCAAAGCAGCAGTCTCTCAAGTGGGTGGTTTGCCCACTGCTTGGTCCTGGGGAGTGCAAAGCCCCAGTCTGTCAAATGGATGCTTTTCTCCACTGGTTTTGGAGGGGGCACAGTGCCCAGTGCGCTTCATCCTGCCAAGGATTGGGTGAGTGGAAGCATCTCTTCACTGGTTCTGGAGGGGGCATGGTGCCTAGTGTGCTTTATCCTGTCAAGGATTGGGTGAGTGGATGGCTTTCTCCACTGGTTCTGAAGGGGGGCTTTGTGCCCAGTGTGCTTCATCCTGTCAAGGACTGGGTGAGTGTATGCACCACTCCACTGGTTCTGGAGGGGGCATGGTGCCCAGTGTGCTTCATCCTGCCAAGGATTGGGTGAGTGGAGGCCTTTCTCCACTGGTTCTGGAGGGGGCATGGTGCCCAGTGTGCTTCATCCTGCCAAGGATTGGGTGAGTAGATGCCTTTCTCCACTGGTTCTGGAGGGGGCTTTGTGCCCAGTGTGCTTTATCCTGCCAAGGATTGGGTGAGTGGATGCATCTCTCCACTGGTTCTGGAGGAAGCATGGTGCCCAGTGATGCTGCACCTGGGGTGTGGCAGTTCCCATTCCCTTACCTGGGTGTGTGAGGCACGAGATTTTCAGGAAACAGGTAGCATGATACTCAATGGAGGCAGAGCCACACTCCACCCTGCGGCGACTTAGGCTGCAAACTGCTGGTACTGCCAGTGGTTGTGGTGATGCCTCATGTGGTGTGTGCAGGGTCCAGGACATCTCCTGCAGCATCGGACGGCTGGCCACTGGGGATGCTGCTGATGTCCGATGTAGTGGCACTGGCTGGGCAAATGGCGGTGCAGGTGGTGGTGGCTGCGGCGGTGTCTGCGGCGGAGATGCTGCTGGTGCTGCCCGTGGTGCAGGTGTCTATAGTCGTGGAGGGAGACACCAGGCTGTCTCCAGCAGCCTCGGATACCTGCCCACTGGGGATGATGCTGGTGACTGTAGTTGTGGCAGCAGTGGTGCAGGGGGCGGTGCAGATGGCTGGGCAGGTGGCGGTGCAGGTGGCGGTCGTTGCGGCAGTGCTTACCGTGGTACAGGTTGCTGGCCTGTCAGGAGAAATGGTGGTCACCAGTCCCTCACCAGGAGGCTCCATGTCCTGAGGTGACTTGCCCTTGCTTTTGTGTCCCTTCCCCACCTTGGTAATCAATGATGGGACCTTGGCACTGTCCTCTTTGGTTCTGGATGAGGCCTTGCTGGGTGGGTGATGCGTCTTTTCCCTGCTGCATGCCGGCCCTTCGATCCTCTCGGACTTGCAGGGACCACAGCGGATGCCGATTTGGTGGCTGGGGTGCTGGCCTGGGATCTAGACATCCTGGCCCTATGGAAGGAGGGGGGAGGTGTAGGGAAGAGGTCAATGTTAGCTAGGAAAAGTTTCTTTGACACACTGGGATGGGAAGATGGAGGGGATGTGGAACTGGAGGAAGAGGTAGTGGTTGTAGAAGGTGCACATCTGCTTAGTTATGGTGAAGGTGCATGGGCTGGAGGTTGTTGTGAGGTGGATGGCTGTTGGGTGGGTGGGTGCCTGCATTTGTGTACTTTGGGAGGAGGGCTCACAGACACACTGGGAGAGGACACAGGGGATGTGTGCATGGTTGTGGGGGTGGTGATAGCTCGTGAGGGGTGTGTTGTGATGGGCGTGCTGGTGATGGAGGCAGTGGCTGATGATGTAGTGCATGCAGGTGTGAGTGGAGACGCTACTGGGAGGGAGGTGGACTAAGAGGAAGAGGGGTACACAGTGGAGGAAGTTGTTGTTGATATGTGTGCATGGGTATGGTGCTTGTGTGAGTGCCTGTGTGAAGATGTGTGGTGCTTATGTTTGCCTGAGCCACTTTTGTGTGTTGATGTGTGTGCATGCTGGTCTGAAGGAGTGCTTGGGATAGGCTGAGGTAGAGGGGATTGAATCTGGGTAGTGGAAGTTGGAGGGGGGAGGCAGGACACAGGGACAATGGCTGCCATCAGTGCCGAGGCCAGAGCCTGAATTGCTCTCTGTTGGGCCACCACGCCAGAATGAATGCCCTCCAGGTATGCATTTGTTTGTTGCAAATGCCTCTCGACACCCTGGATGGCATTCAGAATGGTTGACTGCCCAACAGTGAGGGATCTCAGGAGGTCAATAGCCTCCTCACTGAGGGCAGCAGGGCTGATTGGGGCAGGGCCTGAGGTGCCTGGGGCGAAGGAGATGCCCACCCTCCTGGGTGAGCGGGCAAAGGAAACACGCTGAGGGGCTGCTGGGAGGGCGGTGCTGGTAAGGGGAGGTGGCGGCTGTACCTGTTGTTGGGGTGGGCACAGAGGTGTCCGCCACCGCCAGGGAGCTTCCATCAGAGGAGGAGTTGCTGTCACTGGTATCCCCTCCTGTCTCCGTCTTGAAGCTCCCCTCGCCCTCCGTCCCACTGGTGCATTCACCCTCAGTGGATTCACCATTGTGGGCCATGTGGGATGCAGCTCCCTCCGTCACCGGTGCCTCTGCTCCTCCGCCAGATGATGCTAATGCACACAGGGACAGGGTGAGAAAACAAGAAGGGGGAATAGACAGAGGATACACATGGCCAATGCCAGCAACACCACTACCGTTGGCGTACACAACACACACTGAGCTGCCCTATGCACTAGGCCATGCCCAACCACTCACTAAAGTAGTCACCAGCCCATGGGATACAATGCCTAATGCCAGCACCTGCACACCTGACACCCACAGGACCCTGCCCAGTAGTAGTTGGCCACTTGTACCATTGGTAGGGGTGCTTTGGAGCCTGCAGACAAGGGACCTACCCTGGCATGATCGCCCTGGCCTAGGGGCACCCACAGCCCACACCCCTCACCCAGCTAGTTCCTAAAGCATGAAAAGTCAGCTTTCTGAAACCGAACTCACCCCCTTGTGGCTGCTGTGGTGCCCTCATGCACCCATTCAACTCCGGTAAGCCACTGCCAGGATGCGGAACATCAGGTGGGTCATGGTGTGACAGGCACCCCTTCCACGTTGGGAGGCCAACCCCAGCTGGGCCTCCGCCATCTTCTTGATCCAGCGGTGCAGGTCCTCCCATCTCTTGCGGCAGTGGGTGCTCTGCTTGTGATAGACCCCCAAGGTCCGCACCTCCTTGGCGATGGCATGCCAAATACCCTTCTTCTGGTGAGTGCTGACCTAGAGGGAAAAGACAGCAGAAAATGTATTTACTCCTTCCGAACCGTCATACTCATTGCCCACCAGTTCCCACCCATGGCCTGATGCACATACACTGACCACCTCTCATGCAAGATTCAGGCTAGGATGCCTCAGCCCCCCCTACATGTGGCTTACATACACAGCACTCCCTACATTCATGTCCCACGTATCATGCTCACAGTGTACTCACCTGTTTGTCTGGAGGACCGTAGAGTAATGTGTACTGGGGAGGACCCCATCCACCAGTTTCTCCAACTCCAACTCCTCCGCAGTGAAGGCAGGGGCCCTTTCCCCAGACACTCTAGCCATTGTCGCTTCCAGACTCCGGCCATAGCAACACTTGCAGTGTGGGTCCTCTCCTGTTGATGGTCAGATAGCAAGTGAGTGAATAGCTATAAAATGGCAGTGACGTCCGCAGCAGTGCCTACCATCCCCGCTGGCGTACATCTCCTGGAACCCATAGGGCCCAATGATAACCGATGCAGAGTTGCGTTTCGGCCTTCGACCGCCTACTGCGACGCTGCACAACACCAGCGCAGTTACCTCATTTCTCCATGTCACTCCTCACAGGTCAGGCAGTGCTATCTCTGTGGGAAATTAACTTCTGCTCACCGTTGTCTTCCATAGGCTACAACCGCTGAGGCAGATGATGAGATGGCAGCATCCTCTGGTATACAGACCCCTGGTGGACCTGTTGACAATGGAGGACATACACATTATAATCACATACAGACTTGATTGTGCCATAATCCAAGAACTGTGTGCCCAATTGGAGCCAGACCTGGTGTAAGCTATCCGCCACCCCACCGGAATACCCCCTCTAGTGCAGGTCCTGTCAGTCCTCCATTTCCTGGCAAGTGGCTCCTTTCAAACTGCAGTGGCCATGGCATTAAGAATGTCTCAGCCAATGTTCTCTAATGTGTTGACCAGAGTGTTGCCAGCCCTGCTGAAACACATGCGCAGCTACATCGTGTTCACTCATGTGGAGGATTTGGCCACAGTGAAAGCTGACTTCTATGCCCTGGGACATATCCCCAACATCATTGGTGCCAGTGATGGTACACATGTGGCATTTGTCCCCGCCCCCGCAGAAATGAACAGGTCTACAAGAATAGAAAAAGCTATCAATCGATGAATGTGCAAATGGTGTGTTTGGCGGACCAGTACATCTCCCATGTGAATGCCAAATATCCTGGCTCTGTGCATGATTCCTATATCTTGAGAAATAGCAGCATCCCTTATGTGATGGCCCAACTCCAGAGACATCGGGTGTGGCTAATAGGTGAGGCCAACGTCCCCACACAGTATATGTAGGTGTCTGGGTATGGGGTTGTCCCTAAGGGTTAGTGTGTGTCTCACTATTGTCCTTCGATATTTACAGGTGACTCTGGTTACCCCAACCTGTCATGGGTACTGACCCCAATGAGGAATCCCAGGACAAGGGCAGAGGAACGTTACAAAGAGGCACATGGGCAAACAAGGAGGATAATTGAGTGGACCTTCGGCCTCCTGAAAGCCAGGTTCCGGAGCCTCCATCTAACAGGTGGATCCCTGTACTACTCACCGAAGAAGGTGTGCCAGATCATCGTGGCATGCTGTATGTTGCACAACCTGGCATTGAGAAGTCAGGTGCCTTTCCTCCTGGAGGATGAGCCTGGTGATGGTCTTGTGGAAGTGGTGGAGCCTGTGGACAAAGAGGAAGAGGAGGCAGATGAAGAAGATGTGGACAACAGAACAAACATTATCCAGCAGTACTTCCAGTGACACACAGGTAAGAGACTGTAACTCCTCTTCACATTTCAGTATACTTTAGGACATTGTACATGGCATCCTCTTACTCTCTGTGTATGGCCACAGACTGTTCCCTTTGGGTTTCCTTTGTTCACATCTGTCTACCCCATTCTGGCTGCCCACCAACTTTCATACATTGCTATGATTCAATGAACATGGACGTTACAATGCTTTAAGAATGTTGTAAGAATACCTCTTTCTAATCATTACACTGACTCCAGTATGGTTTAAATTTCCATGGTGTTTATTTTTTGTGCTAAATAGTATGGGGGTACGGGCAAGGGGCTGGGGTGATGGTGGAGGACGGTCCATGGTAGAGTCTAGTCTCTTGGTATCGCAGGTGCATTGTCCAATGGGGCATAGGAAGGGGAGTAATGGCAGTTCAAGGTGGACAGGGGAACAGAGTGGGACAGAAGGGCGACAATCAGGAGAGTCCTATTTCCTGGCGGGGGACTTGGCAATATTCGCTGTCTTCTGCCTGGATCGCAGGGACCGTTTGTGGGGTGGTTCTCCTTCTGCAGGGGGTGGGGTGCTGGTGGCCTGTTGGTCCTGTGGCGGGGCCTCCTGTCCACTAGCGCCAGCAGAGGTGGAAGGCTGTCCCTCGATTTGGCTAGTGTCAGGGTCCCTTTGTTGTGCTACTGCCTCCCTCATGGTTTTGCCCATGTCAGCCAGCACCCCTGCTATGGTGACCAGGATGGTGTAGATGTTTATTAGGTTATCCCTCATCCCCAGGTACTGTCCCTCCTGCAGCCGCTGGGTCTCCTGCAACTTGGCCAGTACCGTGCCCATGGTCTCCTGGGAATAGTGGTATGCTCCCATGATGTTTGAGAGCGCCTCATGGAGTGTCGGTTCCCTTGGCCTGTCATTCCCCCTGTCGCACAGCAGTCCTCCCAGCTTCCCTGTTGTCCTGTGCCTCTGTCCCCTGAACCGTGTGCCCACTGCCACTGAACACAGGTCCCTGCTCGTCCTGTGTTTGTGGTGTTGCCTGGGGTCGCTGTAGTGGTGGACACACTGCTGATTGACATGTCCTGGGGACAGTGGCATGGGCCCCCTGGGTGGGTGCTGTGCTGGTGTCTCCTGAGGGGGGAGGCTCTGTGGTAGTATGGGACTGTGGCAGGGGGACCGACTGTCCAGAGGTCCTTGATCGGCCAGGTTGGTCACCGTGATCCAGGCGTGCAGAGCTGCTCTCAGCACTGTGGGCCTCTTCTGAGGGGACTGTATGTAGCTGGTACCTCTTCTCCGGTGACGTTGGGTAGGGGTCCTGTTGGGATGCAAATGCATTGTTATTGTACCTGTGTGTGCCATCTTGTGTGATGAGTGTGTTTTCCTTATATAATAGTGGTTTCCCTGTCACATTGGCCTTGTGTGATGCTGATTGTGTGGGCTGGGTTAGTCTCTCTACTGGGCATGCTGGGGTGATGGGTGTCCATGCATTAGTGTTGCATGCAGGCCTTGGTACTGGGATGTGTGGGTTGTGTTGGTGGGAAAAATGTGAGGTGATGGCGTGATGGGAGTGAGGGTGAGGGTGCGGATATGTGATGGCATGCAGGTGGGGGGAGATAAAGTAGTTAAGGCTTGACTTACCAGAATCCAGTCCTCCTGCTACTCCTGCGAGGCCCTCAGGATGCATGATTGCCAAAACTTGCTCCTCACATGTTGTTACTTGTGGGGGAGTAGGTGGGGGTCCACCACCAGTCCTCTGTACAGCAATCTGGTGTCTTGATACCACGGAACGCACCTTCCCCCGTAGGTCGTTCCACCTCTTCCTGATGTCATCCCTGGTTCTTGGATGCTGTCTCACGGCGTTGACCCTGTCGATAATTCTCTGCCATAACTCCATCTTCCTTGCAATGGACGTCTGCTGCACCTGTGATCCGAATAGCTGTGGCTCTACCAGGATGATTTCCTCCACCATGATCCTTAGCTCCTCCTCAGAAAACCTGGGGTGTCTTTGAGGTGCCATGGATGTGCTGTGAGTGATATGTGTGAGGTGATGTGTTGGGTGATGTGTTGGGGTGTATACTGTGATGTGCGTGGATGGAGTATGAGTGATGGTGTACTGTTCCTCTGTTGGGTATGTGCTTTTTGCTTGTCTCTCTGTGCTTGGTCTCTTTTGTTTAGTTGAAAGGGTTGTGGGTAATGTGGGTGTGTGTTTTATAGTGTTGTGAGTGTGTGGGTGCGGTGTGTGTATGTGTGTCAGGTGTGTGTATTTTGCATTATCCAATGTGATGTGGTTTTGTAAATGTGTGTGTATTTTGAGCACAGCAGTATGTACCGACAATGGTTTACCGGGGTTGAAAGACCAGCGCGTTGATTCGTGGGATGTGATACTGTGGCCGTATTCCTGTTGGCGTAACGGTGTGGGTTTTGGTACCGCCAGTTTATCACTGACCTTTGGTGTGGCAGACTTGTGTGGGTGTCTGTATTGTGGCAGTGTTCTCTGTGTGGGTCATAATACCCGTGGCGGATTACTGCCGCGGTCACAGTATCTTGGCAGCCGTCGGCAGGGCGGTAAGTGAGATTTACCGCCAGGGTTGTAATGAGGGCCTATACGTGTAACCAGAATGTTGAACCCAAAAACAGCACATTCATTGTTTCGGTCAAAACATATTCCTATAACTAGAGACAGTGCACAAAGTACAATTTACATTAATTAGGTGGATCCATTATTATTTACAGGAAATGTACTGTTCTGATACAGTATAACCATTTTTGCCATTACTGCTATAATTTAAAATACATTGTGACAAACGTGTTGCATTTTCCTTTGTTATATGCAATTATTCAGGATGAAGTGAAAATACCCATTGCCCTTTCATACTTTAGTTGCACTCACGTGACTTCAACATAGTGCATGTAATGCAGTTTGCAGTACCACATTATGGATCGGTAAAGGGCATTGTCTGCAGTTAGGGCAATTTTTGTTCACATGTTAGTGCTATTTGAACTTGTATTAATGGTTGATTAATGCAAAGCCTTTGTTATTAGGGGGAGCACACTAAGAAAATGTAAGTTTCGACTGCATCGCTGACAGTGCTCCCGATATAAATGTGTACACACGTTTGTAAGGTATAACAATACGAGGCTCTGTACGATTCTTCCAGAATGCTTTCTCATCAAATGCAAATATTTGCAGAAGCTTGAAAGCAGAATTTAATATCTCCTACTATCTTTTTCTTTGAAAGTATGTTCACAAAAATGCAACTAGGAAAGAAACATTTTGCTGAACGACTACAAAGGTTACATGCCATTTCTTTAAAGCATCATTTAGTAAAATGTGACGATGCATGGTAGTATTTTCAAATTTTAAATTCATAATGGAAAAATCTATGTAACCAATTTCACTAAAGTTATGGAAAACATGAAAATAAACAGGCAGTTGCAAAAAGCAAAAAAAATGTTTTTATTCTCTAAAAGCACACAATGTCTTAGTAGTTCCTGGCATGAACAAAACGACTTTGTGCCAATATACTTCGGTAAGAGAGGAATTGTTCACTTACAATGAAGCCAGCCAATAAACAAGAGAATTCAAATAACAAAAGGCCTTGGATAACCAGTTAAGGGCAGAATTCTTAAAGAAAATCACAAAGTGCACCCATGGTATCTGTCCTCGCATTAGTGCACATTTACATCTTTTATGAATGAGCAAGCATTCATAGAAGCAGACCAGGAAATCAGACTTCTAGAAAATATTTGTAAACGTCATTTTTGCAGGAGAAAATATGCATGTGTTTTACAGGACAAGTGGATTGATGACACAATCTATCCCATGGACAAGTAGACATTTTTATAACATTCCACACCCCTGACAATATATTGTTAACTGCTGCAAATGAATCCTCTGGTCCTTCAAGACTAAATTTGTTCACTGTAAGAATGTTGGCAACCTTTGATGGGTCAAAATATTTTTAAATGTAATCCCTACATAAGAAAGTTCTTATTTGTTGAACACTATCCACAGCTGCACAGTAAGACAGCCCCTGTGCATCTTAACCTAAAGCCACTGACAAGTAATGGAGTAAGAAGCTTGTATCTTATCATGTGTGATGACTTAACACTTGAACTGAAATTCGCTACAGTGTGTGAGCATGTTAAAGCCATCTCTTGTCTACTTGCAAACCTTGCCTGTACTTAGGCCCTCATTATGAACATGGCGGTAAACATCGTCGCCCGCTGTGGCAACGGTAAACAGAAGACCGCCATTGGCGGTGAACAGAAACCCGCCATGTAATGATGGCAAAAACAGAAACCTCTACAAATTCTGCTACCTCCAGCCACCGCCAGGGCCCTTGATGGTGGAAAGCCTGCATACCCCACCCCGCCACCGCCAAGCAGACCAATCTCCTCCAAATAATGATGAACAAATCACTGCGGCGGATAGTGGATGTCGAACGACCACTGAAGGTACGGACCGCCAATGCCAGCAAGTGGACCCAACAGCAAGAAGTGCACACATTGGCAAGTTTGAAACCCACACACCTGACACACATCCACAACACTATAAAACACTCACATACGCACCCGACAATCCTTTGCATCACCAATAGGACAACTGAGACTGACAACACAACATGCATACACAAAACACAACATCACACAAGTCACACACCCAACAACAGAACCCTCACCAATATCCACACAACACACCACCCACAACACACACCATGGCACCCCCTAAGCACCCAAGGCTCACAGATAGGGAGCTAAGAATAATGGTGGATGAAATACTCAAGGTCGAGCCACAAATCTTCGGGGCACAGGTCCAACACTCACCCGTCGCCAGGAAGATGGAGTAATGGCAGACGATTGTCAACACGGTCAATGCAGTGGGAAACCATACACGCACGAGGGACGACATCCACAAGAGATGGAATGACCTGCGCAGGAAGGTGAGGCCGATGGCATGCAGGCACAACATTGTGGTCCAGAAGACTGGGGGAGGACCCCCACCTACACCCCCGGATACACTGATTGGGAGGAAAAGTTACTGGCCATCCTGCGCCCTGAGGGCCTCACTGGACTCACTGGAGGAATGGCTCGGGTAAGTCATCTACAATTCCCCTGTGATAAAACAGGGCTGATTGCAGAGGCCCCCTAACTTTTTGCCCCCATTTTCCACTTTTTGCTGGTGTTTTCCTGACTCTGATGGTGCCCTGGGTACTGCTAACCAGTCCCAGGGCCTGTGCTCTGTGTAAAATGGATATGCAAATTAGGCTAATTATAATTGGCTAAGTTAACCTACCTATAAGTCCCTAGTATATGGTAGGGCATGTAGGTTTAGGGACCACAGCATAGGTAGTGCACCCATGGGTGCACTGCTGAGGTGCCCAGTGTCATTTTAAAGGCAGGCCTGCCTTGCTGGCTGCTTTTAAATTAAAGTTATATGCAAATTCGACTTTGGAATTAAAAGTAGTTCCAAAGTCTTAAACTACCTTATGTTTACATATAAGTCACCCCTAAGGTGTGCCCTATGTGCCCCTAGGGCTGGGTGCCATGTAACTATAAGCAGGGACTTTATAAAAATAGTTTTATAAGCCCTGGTGAGGTAAAAACAGCCAAATTCGTTTTTCCCTCATTGTAGTAAATGGCCTTCATAGGCTAGAATGGGGACACTTTGGGGGTCATTCTGACCTCGGCGGTAAAAGGCCCTTACCGCCGGTCAGAACTCCGCCATACTACCGCCGCGGCCGCGGTAAACCGCCACGGTCATTCTGACCACCAACTGTGAATCCGCCAAAAACCCGACATCCAAGGAAGGCCGCCTCATCAGCGGGCTGCGGAAAACTGGAGATGACCAAACCTCCACCGCCACGCCAACACAAACACGCCCATGCCATTCTGACCCACAAATCCATGCGGCGGTCTTTCAACCGCGGTATTCCATTGGCGGTACACACCGCCGCGGTCAAAATACACACACAGCTCCAAAACACAGCCACATTGGACAATTTGAAATACACACACCTGACACACATACAAACAACACTCCCACACATCCAATCAACTATAAAACACACACCCACATCACCCACAAACCCCTACGACCGAAGATCAGAGACGAAGGAGAGAGAGACACATCACAGAATAGAGAGCTACATCACACAGAGGCACACTACACCATCACACACACCACATAGAAGCACAAAGCACCACACACCAACACACTCCTCACCATATATACCACCCCACACCTCATCCACACCACCCCATGGCACCCCAAAGGCACCCACGCTTTTTGGACCAAGAACTCCGGGTCATGGTGGAGGAAATCATAAGAGTTGAACCCCAGCTCTTCGGCTCACAGGTGCAGCACACCACTATAGCCAGGAAGGCGGAGCTATGGCAGCGGATCGTGGACAGGGTAAACGCGGTGGGACAGCATCCAAGAAATCGAGACGACATCCGCAAACGCTGGAACGACTTACGGGGAAAGGTGCGCTCGATGGTCTCGCGACACAACATCGCAGTGCAGAAGATTGGCGGGGGACTCCCACCCACTCCACCCGAATTCACAGCATGGGAGCAAGAGGTACTAAACATCCTGCATCCTGATGGCCTCGCTGGAGTACACGGAGGAATGGACTCTTGTAAGTACAATCTCAACTACTTCACCCCCCCCCAGCATGCTAACCCCCACCACCACCCTCACCCCCAAACCCCATCACACATCCTCCCTGAGAATGTCTCTCCAGCACAACCCACCCAACACCAACCCCTGCATGCCACCACAAACTATGGACACCCATCACCTAAGCATGACCACTGCACATACCCCCCCCCCAAACACCCCCACAACACCTCCCCCAAGGGAATGACAGCACTGGGGGACAAGGGCACCCATAAATCGCACACAATAGCACACACAGAAACAATAACCATACTCTCTTACCCCATGCAGGACCCGAACGCCAACACACCGGCCAGGAGGGTCCAGAAATGTCCATCCCCCCCCCCCGGAAGAGGCCCCCAGTGATGAAAGCAGCTCTGTCGACCTGGACCCTGATGACCAGCCCGGACCATCGGGGACCTCTGGACAGTCGGTTCCCCACACACAGGCCACAGCAGACCGAGCCCCCTCTGGGAACAACAGCACAGCTCCCACCCAGCGGGCCCATGCCTCTGTCTCTAGGACAGGTCAATCAGCGGTGTGTCTGCCACTACAGGGCACCCAGGCTAACCCACCACCCCAACAACAATAGGGACCTGGGGGCAGTGGTAGTGGGCACACCGTCCAGGGGACAGAGGCCGGGGGAAACAGGGCAACTCGGAGGGCTGCTGTGTGACAGGGGGGGAGGAGAGGCCCAGGGAACCGACTCTCCAAGAGGCCCTCACCACCATCATGGCAGCCTACCACCACTCCCAAGAGACGATGGCAACGGTACTGGCCAGGTTCCAGGAGATCCAGACACAGCAGGAGGAACGCTACATGGGGTTCACCAATCATCTCACCAACATCTCTACCGCTATGGGGAGCATAGTCCAGGCCCTCAACCGGATAGAAGACACGTTGCGGGACCATGTGGCACCACACAGGGCCCCTGTCACTAGCCAGGAACAGCCTCCCACCTCCGCCAGCGCTAGTGGACAGGAGGCCCCACCACAACGACAGGCCACCAGAACCCCACCTCCTGCTGAAGAACAGCCACCCCGCAAGAGGAGCCTGAGATCAAAAAAATCGACAGAGTAGGATGTCAAGACCCCCGCCAGCATGAGACACCCCCTGAAGTCATCCCACTGTCCCACATTGCCACCCTGTCCAACCTTGAACTGCCCCTGCTCCATCCTTCTACAGGCATATGGACAATGCACCTGTGAGACTGAGAACTGGACTCTGCCATGGCCATTACTCCACCCCCACCCATCACCGTGTTTATATCATGTACCATTATCTAGCACAAAAAATAAATCACTCAATGCACTGAAATCAAACAGGAGTCAGGCTGTATTATTTACAAATGTATAACACATTACCGATCAATTATGTTCTGTTAACTTTGTGCTGAACACATACCGAGATCAATAAGCATTAGTCCATGGGCTAACCAAGCAGAAGTCACGCAGTGGGTCATACAGCACTGAAAAGGGAAGGGAAAATCAAACATCAGTTTTAAAGAACTGGGGGGTCATAGACAAAGTTGAGAAGCTGGAGGCTTTCAGGAAAATTAAAATGGCGTGTGTGATTCTTACCTGTGTGCTACTGAAAATACTGTTGGATAACTCTGTCCCTGTTGTCTGTGTCGTCCTCTGAGTCTTCCTCCTCTTCACTCTCCACAGGCTCCACAGCTGCTTCAACACCACCATCTGGACCATCCTCCTGCAGGAAAGGCACCTGACGTCGCAATGCCAGATTGTGAAGCATACAGCAGGCCACGATGATCTGGCACACCTTCTTTGGTGAGTACATCAGGGATCCCCCTGTCATATGCCGGCATCTAAACCTGGCCTTCAGGAGGCCAAAGGTCCTTTCTATGATCCTCCGAGTTCGCCCATGGGCCTCATTTTACCGTTCCTCAGCCCTGGTCCGGGGATTCCTCACTGGGGTCAATAGCCAAGGCAGGTTGGGGTAACCAGAGTCACCTATTAGCCACACACGTTGTCTCTGTAGCTGTTCCATCACATAAGGGATGCTGCTATTAAGCATCACATACGCGTCATGCACTGAACCAGGGAACATGGCATTCACATGGGAGATGTACTGGTCAGCCAAACAGACCACCTGGACGTTCATAGAATGGTAACTTTTCCTGTTTCTGTACACCTGCTCATCGTCTTTTGGGGGGACTAAGGCTACATGGGTCCCATCAATGGCACCAATTATGTTGGGAATATGTCCAAGGGCATAAAAATCACCCTTCACAGTGGGCAATTCAACCTCCTCAGGGAATATAATGTAACTCCGCATGTGTTTCGTCAGGGCAGACAACACTCTAGACAAAACTTTTGAAAACATTGGCTGAGACATTCCAGATGACATGGCCACTGTTGTCTGGAATGAGCCACTTGCAAGAAATTGGAGGACTGACAGCACCTGCACCAGAGGGGGAATTCCTGTGGGTTGGCGGATGGGGGACATCAGGGCTGGCTCCAGCTGGGCACACAGTTCATGGTTAGTGGCACGGTCAAGTCGGTATCGTAGTATGATGTGGCGTTCTTCCATTGTCGACAGGTCCACCAGCGGTCGGTACACGCGAGGATTCATCCTTCTCCTCGCAAGTCCCAGCGGACGGTGCCTAGGAAGGACAACATGGAGCACAGAGTCAAGCTAATCACTGGTACGTTCACCACAGCTTGCATAGCACACGGTTATCTATGTATTGAAAGGCGTGTATGTGTGGCAATGCAAGGCCTAGGCCTGTGTGTCGCAGTAGAAATTATGCCATGTGGGCCCTTGAAATGGCGGCTGCCTGACCTGTGAAGTGGGACAATGGGATGTGAGCTCACTGCGCTGGCAGAGCACACCGTGGCGGTAGGCGGTCGAAGACCGCTATACGGAGCCGCATTGGATAACAGTGAAGCCTATGGGTTTCAGGAGCCAATGACGATGTGCGCCGGCGGTCGCGGTACGCACCGCCGCGGGCGTGACCGCCATTTTATATCTGCTTAATCACTCGAGACCTGATCATCCACAGGAGAGGGCCTATACTGTGTTGCTGCTGTGAACTCGGTCTGGAAGAGACAATGGCTGCTGCGACTGGGGAAAGGGCCCCTGCCTTCACGTCTGAAGAGTTGGAGAAGCTCGTGGATGGGGTCCTCCCCCAGTATGCGTTACTCTACGGTCCTCCAGACCAACAGGTGAGTACACCGGGTGCACATGGAATGGGCGATGCCTGTGTGGAGTGGGGTGGATGTAAGTTGGTGGGGTGGGGGGCGAATGAGGAGTGCAACGCACGACAGATGAGAGCATGTGCTATATTGCAAGGTTGGGGAGGGGGGCCAATCACATCTAACATGCAGTAAGTTGATTAATGTTTCCTTCCCACCCTGTACATGTCACATAGGTCAGCGCCCATCAGAAAGTCGAGATTTGGCGTGCCATCGCCAAGGAAGTCCGGGCCCTGAGGGTCCACGTCAGACGGGGCACCCACTGCCGCAAGAGGTGGGAGGACATCCGCCGCGGAACCAGGAAGACCGCTGAGTCACTGCTGGGGATGGCCTCCCAACCTAGGAGGGGTGCCAGTCGTACCCTGACCCCCCTGATGTCCCGGATCCTGGCGGTGGCCTACCCTGATTTGGATGGGCGCTTGAGAGCATCACAGCAGACACAAGGGGGTGAGTATCAGCACATTCTGCTATCTTTCTGCGCAGTGGAGGCGTCTGGGGGGGGGAGGAGGGTTGTGGGTGACATTAGGCCAGGGCACTTTCTGTAGTGTAGTCCTCTCCCTTAGGCATGGCCCTGTGCTCCCGGCCCCCACCTCTGTAGGGTGACAAGTACAGCTATTGATGGTCCAGCCTCACACATGTGCGCGTTTGTCGTCTCTTGACCTGTTGTCCGAGTCAGAAGTACTGAGTAGTGTACCCCGAATGCGCAGCTTAGTGCATGCGGCTCCTGTGTCTGTCCTCTCCGCCAACGGTGTTGACATTGCATGCACTCAACCAGGTCTTCTTTTTTCTCCCCCACCCTTCTTCTTCATCTTCTTGTGCATGTGTGCATTAGCATCATCAGGCGGAGGAGATTTGGCATCGGAGCACGAGGGAGCTGCAAGCCACAAGGCCCCGGTGGGCCCAGGAACAGACACCGAGGGCACCAGTGAGCCGGAGGGCGAGGGGAGCACCACAACGGGGACCGGTGGTGAGAGCAGCGACACAGACACGTCCTCGGATGGGTGTTCCCTAGCGGTGGCGGCAACATCCGTGCCCCCGCCTCTACAGGTACAGCCGCCACCCAGCGCACCAGCCCCGCCCTCCCTGCAGCCCCTCAGCCTACGCTCCGTGCCCGCTCGCCCAGGAAGGCGGGCGTCTCCTTCGCCCCAGGCACCTCAGCCCCTGCCCCTGTCACCCCTTCTGCCCTCAGTGCGGAGCTCATTGACCTTGTGAGGACGCTCATTGTTGGGCAGACTACCCTTTTGAATGCCATCCAGGGGGTAGAAAGGGAGGTGCATCGGAGCAATGCCTACCTGGAGGGCATTCATTCAGGTCAGGCTGCCCATCAACGATCGTTCACTGCTCTGGCCTCAGCACTGACGGCAGCCATTGTCCCTGTTTCCAGCCTCCCTCTTCTGACTGCCTCCACCCTGTCTCTGTCTCCTGTTCCTCAGCCTATCCCATCCACACCATCTGACCAGCCTGCACACACCTCAACACCCAAGGGCAGCTCATCCAGACACAAGCACCACAGATCCCACAAACACTCACCCAAGCAACACCCAGATGCAGACATTCCAACAGTCACTACCACCCCTGTGTCCCCCTCCTCCTCGTCTCCCTCCTCCCTCCCTGTGACGTCTACACTCACACCTGCATGCACACCAACATCAGCCAGTGCTTCCATCACCACCACACCCTCCTGTACAGTCCGCACGCGTGCAGTCACCACCCCCACTGCCATTTACACGTCCCCTGTGTCCTCTCCCACTGTGTCTGTCACCACCTCTTCCAAGACACACAAACGCAGACAGCCACCCACCCAACAGACATCCACCTCACGACAGCCTAAAGCACCTGCACCTTCACCCAATGACAGCACACCTGACTCTCCTACAACCACATCCTCTTCCTCCACTCCCATCACCACTTCTCCTACCCTTTACCTTGGCCCTAAAAAACTTTTCCTGGCTAATCTTGACCTCTTTCCCTCCGATGACCTACCCCCTCCATCTGCAAAGAGTCCCAAGAGCACCACAGCCACCACCAGCCCAGCTTCGGGTGTCACTGTTGTGCATGGGTTCTGGAGTCCACCCTTTGCCAGCAGTGACACCTCCATCAGCAGCAAGGACACATCCAGCCCCCCCCCCGGCAAGAGGACCAGGAAACACAAGGGCCGCCGTGCGAGGACTGACACGGCTGCCCCCAAGGAGCAGAGTTCGCCCACTTCACCAGCCACAACATCTAGGGGAGGCAAGGGCCCGAGAGCCCCATCTAAGGAGCGTAAGGGCAGCAGGGCGGAGAAGTCAGCCAGCAGGAGCGCGGAGCAGGTGGGCCCCACATGCCACATCCCAGCTGTAAAGGAGGACACCAAAGGGCCCAGGACTCCGTCACCGAAGGGTCCAGAAACATCACGGTCGGAGGGCGACTGAGCAGGGAGTCCAGCCCAGGTCTGGCTCCCTTGAACCTACTGGATGTGCACCGCTGAACAGGGCCCCGCCGGGAAGATAGGCACCGCTGAACAGGGCCCGCCGTGCAGAAGAGCACCGCTGAACAGGGCCCGCCGTGAAGATAGGCACCGCTGAACAGGGCCCGCCGTGAAGATAGGCACCGCTGAACAGGGCCCCGCCGTGCAGAAGAGCACCGCTGAACAGGGCCCGCCGTGAAGATAGGCACCGCTGAACAGGGCCCGCCGTGAAGATAGGCACCGCTGAACAGGGCCCCGCCGTGCAGAAGAGCACCGCTGAACAGGGCCCGCCGTGCAGAAGAGCACCGCTGAACAGGGCCCGCCGTGCAGAAGAGCACCGCTGAACAGGGCCCGCCGTGCAGAAGAGCACCGCTGAACAGGGCCCGCCGTGCAGAAGAGCACCGCTCCGCTGGGCCCCGCCGTCTCATGCACCGCTCCGCTGGGCCCCGCTGTCTCAAGCACCGCTCCGCTGGGCCCTTCCTGTCAAGCACCGTTCCGCTGGGCCACGCCGTCTCAAGCACCGCTCCGCTGGGCCCCGCCGTCTCAAGTACCGCTCCGCTGGGCCCCGCCGTCTCAAGCACCGCTCCGCTGGGCCCTTCCTGTCAAGCACCACTCCGCTGGGCCCTTCCTGTCAAGCACCGCTCCGCTGGGCCCCGCCGTCTCAATCACCGCTCCGCTGGGCCCCGCCGTCTCAAGCACCGCTCCGCTGGGCCCCGCCGTCTCAAGCACCGCTCCGCTGGGCCCTTCCTGTCAAGCACCGCCCCGCTGGGCCCCGCCGTCTCAAGCACCGCTCCGCTGGGCCCCGCCGTCTCAAGCACCGCTCCGCTGGGCCCTACCTGTCAAGCACCGCTCCGCTGGGCCCCGCCGTCTCAAGCACCGCTCCGCTGGGCCCTTCCTGTCAAGCACCGCTCCGCTGGGCCCTTCCTGTCAAGCACCGCTCCGCTGGGCCCCGCCGTCTCAAGCACCGCTCCGCTGGGCCCGCCGTCTCAAGCACCGCTCTGCTGGGCCCTTCCTGTCAAGCACCGCTCCGTTGGGCCCCGCCGTCTCAAGCACCGCTCCGCTGGGCCCCGCCGTCTCAAGCACCGCTCCGCTGGGCCATTCCTGTCAAGCACCGCTCCGCTGGGCCCCGCCGTCTCAAGCCCCGCTCCGCTGGGCCCTTCCTGTCAAGCACCGCTCCGCTGGGCCCCGCCGTCTCAAGCACCGCTCCGCTGGGCCCTTCCTGTCAAGCACTGTTTATGGTTCACTGTGCCCACCATGCCTCCTCCTTGACCAGTGGAGACTGTCATCCACCTGATGGACTGTGGCTTTGCACTCCCCAGGATGGCAGAGTGGGCAACCCACCCACTGTAGAGACTGTGGCTTTCCACTCCCCAGGATGGCAGAGTGGGCAACCCACCCACTGTAGAGACTTGAGAGACTGTGGCTTTGCACTCCCCAGGATGGCAGAGTGGGCAACCCACCCACTGTAGAGACTTGAGAGACTGTGGCTTTGCACTCCCCAGGATGGCACAGTGGGCATGGTGGCCCCTTCGTGGATCTGGCGTCGTGGACTCATGTGGCTGTGGTGCCCCCCCTTTCCCTTCCCCCTGAGGTGCCTGTAGTTTTTTCATCAGATGCCCCTGCAGTGTTCTCTCCAAAGGACTCAGGTCTCCTGTGTGGGCTTTGCCCTTGTGTCGCTACACTGTAGCCCACGGACTGTTCTATTTAACTTTGATGTAGAGGACTAATTGCCTCGGTTCTCCATGGCAGTGTGTATAGTGTTATTTTGTTATGGATATTTTGCATAGTTGACCGATACATATCAAAGTCTATTTTTTATATACATTTTTCTTCACAACTTAATTATGTCTTTGCATTTTTCAGGGGGGTTTGGGTGGTGTCACTGTGCATTGTTGCTCTGCATTGGTGTGTACATAGTTTGGGGGGGTGGGGGTCGCATATGTGTGTGTGCCCGTAACCTTTACTCCTCCCCCCTCCCGTGTGTCGTAGGTGCAGTACTCACCGTTGTCGTCTGCGCCGGCGTTCGTACTCGTGGTAGATGAGAAGGTAGACGAGAGCAGGTAGGATGTTTAATTCGGGTTCCATGCTGTCCTCCGTACTCGTGGAGTGTGTTTTGGTGAGCGTTTTCCCGTCCGTAGTCTGTTTCCGCCGTGTTTTTATCGGCGGGGCTCCCGCCCCGGAAAAGGTGGCGGATTGGTGAGTTGTAATACTGTGGGCGGTACATTGTCTGCCGCCTGCCTGTTGGCGGTGACCGCCGCGCTGTTTGTCTGTACCGCCGTGGCGGTCGGAGTGTTAATGTGGCGGGCTGTGTTGGCGGTTGCCGCCAGGGTCAGAATTCCATTTTTTGGACCGCCGGCCTGTTGGCGGGTTGGCCGCCGCTTTATCACCGACCGCCAGGGTTAGAATCACCCCTTTGTTTTACATTTTAAAGTCTCCTTAAATGATGCATACCAAGAATTTGGTATCAAATTAATTGTTGTAATAAATCCCACAACTTCCTGTTGTTGGATTTAATATAACTTGTTCAGGTAAAGAGTTTTAGACTTTACCTAAAAAGTTGCCAATTTCAGCCCTGCATTGTTTTTGCTGCTGTGCTCTGATTGGCCAGCCTGTAGCAGCTTAGCCAAGCTGCCTTGATAAGGTGTGAAGTGGCCTGGCTTCACACAAAGGAATGTGCCTGTGGGAGAGAATCTCCCTTCAGCAGATGGTGAGGCAGGAAGGGGGAGGGCTGCCAAACTGGTCTTCAAAGGCAGAGATGGACATTTGGAGCATCCAGCAACACCCCCACATCCTGCAACCCCAGACAACTAGTTGCCCCCTTGATTAGATTAGTAGAGGGCAGGAGAGGGGTGTGTTTATGATTTTTAGCCACACCAGTGGGTGGGCTCAGCCAGATGTAACCTCCAAAAATCAGATTCAGCCATGATGGATTTTTAGAGAATGTTGCCTTCTGGGATGGATTTTTGCCACACTTCCCAGGAAGTGGTCATCACAGGGGGACGACCCTGTACCTGATTGGAGAACCAGGACCCCCCTGCTTTTCACCCAGGAGCAAGGATGAAACTGGCAGACCTGCACCCACACCTCAGATCCCCATCAGATTCCAACAAGGAAGAACTAAAGGAGAAGAAGGATTGCCCTGCTGGACCCCTGGCCTGCACCTGGAACCTGCACTCAGAAGGACTGCACCAGCTGCACACTTGGGCTTCACCACAAGAAGGACTTTGCCTGGCTTCAACTGGTTCAAGGAGGGACTCCCTGTTTGCTACAGGTGAAAAATTGCTAACCAGAGTCCCCACCACCAACTCCTGAAGAGAGCGACCAGCTGACCACTGCCCAGTGGCCAAAAAGGAGTTTGCGCCAGGTGCATTCTGGGAGTTGTAGTCCGTACCCCCCAAGGACCATCTCAGAACTTCTGGACCCTTGGGGTGAGCTTTGGACCCCAAAAGAACCTTAAAAGGACATCTGGGTGAAGCCCCAGAAGTTTGGAGAAGTTTGGAGATTTTTTGTAAAAAAGCTCGATAGAGGGACCGACCCGCAGCGGCAACTCTAGCCGGCTTGCCTCAACCGCGACTCGGCCTGATTTGCTGGTTCGTCCCGGTAAAGAAAAATCTCCGAAAAAGAGACTAAGGGCCTCATTCTGACCCTGGCGGCCGGTGACCGCCAGAGTCACCGGCCACGGGAGCACCGGCGACAGGCTGGCGGTGCTCCGAAGGGCATTCTGACTGCGGCGGTTCAGCCGCGGTCAGAAAGGGTAAACCGGCGGTCACCCGCCGGTTTACCGCTGCCCTTCTGAATCCTCCATCCTGTTCATGGCGGGAAACCCGCCATGAACAGGATGGCGGTAGGGGGTGCCGCGGGGCCCCTGGGGGCCCCTGCAGTGCCCATGCCAATGGCATGGGCACTGCAGGGGCCCCCGTAAGAGGGCCCGCAAAGTATTTCAGTGTCTGCTATGCAGACACTGAAATACGCGACGGGTGCCACTGCACCCGTCGCACCTTCCCACTACGCCGGCTCAATTCTGAGCCGGCGTCCTCGTGGGAAGGTTGATTTGCCCTGGGCTGGCGGGCGGCCTTTTGGCGGCCGCCCGCCAGCCCAGGGCAAATCTCAGAATCACCGCAGCGGTCTTTCGACCGCGGTGCGGTGTTCTGACGGGTTACTTTGGCGGGCGGCCTCCTCCGCCCGCCAAAGTAAGAATGACCCCCTAAGTCCGAAGGTAAAAAGTTGACCGGGACCTCCCAGCCAGCGTATCCGAGGAGGGCTCCATGGACATCGGATCAAGATCCAGGTTTAGCCGGTCGAAGGATTTTCACCTCGAAAAAACGACTAAGTCCGAAGGTAAAAATCTCCACCGAGGATTCCAGCATCGCGTATCCGGAGAAGGGCTCCAGGAGGTCGGATAGGACTGGCAGGTTCGTCCCGCTGAAGAAAATCTTCAAAATAAAGACTAAGGGGGTTATTCTAACTTTGGAGGAGTGTTAATCCGTCCCAAAAGTGACGGTAAAGTGACGGATATACCACCAGCCGTATTACGAGTTCCATAGGATATAATGGACTCGTAATACGGCTGGTGGTAAATCCGTCACTTTTCCGTCACTTTTGGGACGGATTAACACCTCCTCCAAAGTTAGAATAACCCCCTAAGTGTGAAGGTAAACTTTTAACCGAGGCCTCCCGCGACCTGTAGCCGAGCAGGGCTCCATCGCGGTCGGCCTGAAACTTTGGCTTTGCCCCGGTCGAGGTGCAACCAGATGACCCGATTGGCGCTTTTTGTTTCTAAGCGCTAGAAAAATAATAATTCTTTAAAAATTCATATCTCCGGTTCCCTTTATCCGATTTTATTCGTTTTTGTGTCATTTTAAAGATAAAAATATAAAGTATTTTTTTTTATTGGTTTTGGATTTTTAAACTGTTTCCTGTGTTTTATTTAATTACTGTTTTGTGATATTTGAATGCTTTACACACTGGGGGTCATTCTGACTCCCGCCGGGCGCGGTCACCGCGCGCCCGGCGGGAGCCGCCAAAATACCGTACCGCGGTCGGAAGACCGCGGTGGGTATTTTGAGGTTTCCCCTGGGCTGGCGGGCGGCCTCCAAAAGGCCGCCCGCCAGCCCAGGGGAAACCGTCCTTCCCACGATGAAGCCGGCTCGTAATCGAGCCGGCGGAGTGGGAAGGTGCGACGGGTGCTGTTGCACCCGTCGCGTATTTCACTGTCTGCCAAGCAGACAGTGAAATACTCGTAGGGGCCCTCTTACGGGGGCCCCTGCAGTGCCCATGCCAGTGGCATGGGCATTGCAGGGGCCCCCAGGGGCCCCGCGACCCCCCCTACCGCCATCTGGTTCCCGGCGGGCGGACCGCCGGGAACTGGATGGCGGTAGGGGGGGTCGGAATCCCCTCGGCGGCGCAGCGAGCTGCGCCGCCTTGGAGGATTCAAAGGGGCGGCGGTACACTGGCGGGAGACCGCCAGTGTTGCCGGTCTGACCGCGGCTTTACCGCCGCGGTCAGAATGCCCTGCGGGGCACCGCCGGTCTGTCGGCGGTGCTCCCGCCGACCCTGGCCCGCCGGGGTCAGAATGACCCCCACTGTCTCCTAAGTTAAGCCTTGACGCTCGTTGCCAAGCTACCAAGGGTTGAGCTGGGATTAATTTACTGAGACCTAACTGGACCTAAGTGGAGGTTAGTGGCTTGTTGCTAGGTGTAGGTACCTACCTGCCCTTACCAATAACCCATTTTCCAACATCCCCCTTTTCCACCACACCTGCAATGCATGCACCACCCCACCCCACCAACTACCACCTGGTCCACTATCCCACCCAGGCCACAATCACTACATCCAGTCACCCTGCATGCCCACAAACCCACCAACAGGCCCATATCTCTTCCCCTGTGCACAGCCCCCTACCCCTGCAAGGAATCACAATGGAACTATACCACCCACAGTGCACCTCCAAATCCCATGCAAAATGCAATGGAAACCCCACAATAAGTCCCTGCATGGCCCAACAGGGGAATAAACAGCACAAAATAGAGCAGAGCTGAGCATCCTTATTCGAATCAGTACATGGAACATACATGTCCATTCCCCCCATAGGCACCACCACCCATGCAACCCTGACAGAAAGGCCAAGGAGTGCCAGTGCCCCACATGGAGACAGAGGCCCCACTCGGGACACTGGAAAGGGAAATGTGGACAATGAGGACTACCCTGGCCCATCACACAGTCCTGGACTGTCACCCGCCAGCAGCTTCACCCACGATACCACTGAAACCCCTACCACCGAGCCACCAACAACAGCTCTGGCCAAACTACACCACACCAGTGTCTCCAGGCCACAGACTGGTGGAACACAAGTACAGAGGCCAGAGTCTCCACCTACTAACAGGCAGGATGACGATGGCCCCAGTACCAGTGGTACTGCAGGGGACACAGGCACAGGGGTTTAGGCCCAGTGGAAGGGTATCAGTGGCCCAGGGGAGATGCCAAAGGATGGATGCTGCAGCCCAGGAGGAGATCTCTGAGGTCCTGGGAGCATACCACCATACACAAGACAGTATGGGCCAGATCCTGGCCAACCTGGAAGAGAGTCAAACCCAGCCTGAGACCCCCACAAACCAGGAAGCCCCTACCAATGCCCAGGACCCCGACCAGCCATCAACATCTGCAGCAGCAACTGGCCTAGTGGCACTGACAAAGGACACACAAGAGGCCAACACCCCTATCCGTGCAGCCCAGCATCAGACACTTAAACGGACCCTCAGACCCAGATATGGCACAGGAACACTTGCCAAGACCAAGGCCCCCACTAAGAAGTGACTCTGACATGGACTGTCTCCCAAGTGTGCCACTGTGCCACCATCTTCACCCGTCAATAGCAACATAATAACTTGCAAGGGACAGATGGACCTATACCCACTGCCACCAATCGCTGAGCCCATGTACCTAGGATGGACATCCACCATTAGCCCACTCCCTATCTCTGAAAAGCCACCAATGCATATATGACACCAAATAAAACACATGTACACCAATGTGTATGTCCCCTGTCATAAAGATGAATCAATTGTAAATGTGAATGCATTTTCCAGTCAATTCCTTAATCAGCTCTTTATTGCAGGAATGGCACCCCACGTACAACATTGTGTGGAGTAAACATAAATGTACACCATGTTTGCTTCCATGGCATATGCCACCTTGTTCTTCAGGTAACAGTGTCAATCACTACAGACCCCACATCCCCATAGTGAATAAGTCAGACAGACATTACGCATTGCAGAAAACATGATCAGTGAACAGTACCTCATAGTCATTGGAAGTATAGTTGGATCAGCTGGTTCCTGGAGTGGACATCTTCTCCCTCATCATCCTCACCATCACTCTCATCCCCTCCTAGAGGAAGCAGGACTGGATATACAGCACCCTCCTCCTCTAGTAGGGGGATAGCTTTCCTCACAGCCACGTTGTGCAGCCTGCAGCAGGCCACCACTATTCTACACACCTTCTCAGGGCCATAGCACAGGGAACCCCCAGAGAGATGGAGGCAACGGAATCTAGTCTTCAGGAGACCTATAGTGTGCTCTATCACCCTCCTAGTACATCCTTGGGCCTCATTGTAATTCCTCTCTGCATCTGACCTGAGATTTCTCACAGGTGTCAGGAGTCATTGCATGTTGGGGTAGCCAGAGTCACCTGCAAAAGTGTTTGGAACAGGACTGTAACAAACTGCCATTACTTGCAGACAGCCTGGCTGTCAGCTATGTACTGATCCAGTGTCATACACACTCACCTATGAGCCATCCTCTGACCCCTTGTAGTTGATCCTCATGTGTGGTACACTGCTGTTTCTCAGGACATATGAATCATGGACTGATCCCGGAAACATGACATCCACAAGTGATATGTACTGGTCTGCAATACACACCAATTGTATGTTCATTGAGTGGAAGTTCTTCCTGTTTCTGTACACCAGTCCATTTAGGCTTGGGGGGATGAGAGCTATGTGGGTGCCATTGATGGCACCTATCACATGGGAATGTTAGCAAAGGCATAAAAGTCAGACTTGATGGCAGGGAGTTCAGCCCTTTGGGGAAACTTTACATAAGTCTGTAGGTGTACTGCAAATCCATCCAGGAATTTGGACAGGATGAGGCTAAACATTGGCTGTGAGAACCCTGCACCCATGCCCACTGTCACCTGAAATGAGCCCGTGGCCAAGAAATGGAGCACAGAGGGCACTTGCACTTCAGTAGGGATGGCATGCTGATTCTGATTAGCCAGTCTCAGTACAGGATCCAGTAATGCACATAGCTCATGGATTGTTGTACAATTGAGTCTGTAGGTGACAATGTGACATCCACCAGGGTATCCAAATCAACAAGAGGTCTGTACACAGATGGGGCTCTCCCTCGCCTCATGGATCTGTACCTAGGGGAAGGAGAGAACACATATGAGGGACCCACATACACATGCAAAACATATTGGGGGTGATTCTTACCTTGGCGAGCGGCGGAGGCCGCCCGCCAAAGTACCCCCGCCAGAACACCGCACCGCGGTCGTCAGACCGCTGCAGTGATTCTGGGTTTTCCACTGGGCTGGCGGGCGACCGCCAAAAGGCCGCCCGCCAGCCCAGTGGAAAACAACCTTCCCACGAGGACGCCGGCTCTGAATGGAGCCGGCGGAGTGGGAAGGTGCGACGAGTGCAGTGGCACCCGTCGCGTATTTCAGTGTCTGCAAAGCAGACAGTGAAATACAAAGTGGGGCCCTCTTACGGGGGCCCCACGACACCCCATACCGCCATCCTGTTCCTGGCGGGTGAACCGCCAGGAACAGGATGGCGGTATGGGGTGTCAGAATCCTCCATGGCGGCGCAGCGAGCTGCGCCGCCATGGAGGATTCATTTGGGCAGCGGAAAACCGGCGGGAGACCGCCGGTTTTCCACATCTGACCGCGGCCAAACCGCCGCGGTCAGAATGCCCTGCGGGGCACCGCCAGCCTGTTGGCGGTGCTCCCGCCAACCCTGGCCCCGGCAGTCCATGACCGCCGGGGTCAGAATGACCCCCATTTTGTAAGAATAACTGCTGTACAATATGTAGGTTACACAAACAAGCAATGTATGATGTACAACTGTAGGGACATGTATGAAGTGATATGTCTGGACTGTTGTAGGGAACAAACACTCATGTGGGCATGCGACTAAGGGCTGGGGTCCATAGGGCCTGAAAGAGGCCCATGACCAGGAAATATCTGCGTTGTGCTAGCAAAATGGCAGCCTCCTGCCATACAGATTTATAGGAGTGGAAGTTACATAATTCTGCTGGTGGTTGTTGTTATGGCGTAAGGCGGTGTCGACCGACGTGCACCCATTCATTGGTTAACATGGTTGTCAATGGGGAACCTGGGCCTATCATGATCGGCCCCAGTGGTGACGGTGCACACCACAGCGGAGCTTACGCCATGTCGTCACCCCAAGTTCACTTGACTCCCGGATCCTTTGTATGGAAGTACTCCACTGAGTGTACTGCTGTGTCCTGACTCTGGTCACTCAAATGGCACGAGCCACAGGGGAAAGGACCCCGTCCTTCACCACAGAGGAGCTGGAGAAGCTGGTGGACGGGGTCCTACCCCTGTATTCCAAGTTATATGGGCGACCATAGGTGCAGGTAAGTAGGTGGATGACGTGCATGGATGTGTGTGATGGTGGCGGATGCCTATATGCATGTGTGGTCGGTATGTACCTGCACAGGCATAGATTGTGTGGCAAGTACCGTGAGTGAGGTGGTGAAATGATCTTCCAAAGTGTCCGTCCCATAGGGGATGTATAGTGAGCAGTATCACATGATCATTTCCTGAACTCTGTTTTTCTTTTCTGTGTGTCCCCTACAGGTCAGTGCACACCAGAAGAGGGCACTCTGACAGGCCATCACCAGGGATGTGTGGACCCTGGGGTCTACAACTGGCGGAGCATCCACTGCAGGAAGCGGTGGGAGGACCTGCAGTGCTGGACCAGGAAGACTTGCGAGGCCCAGCTAGGGAAGTCCTCCCACAAGGAAAGGGTGCCCATCGGGCCCTGACCCCCTAATGTGCCGAATTCTGGCAGTGGCATATCCAGAATAGGATGGGTGCTTCAAGGCTGCACAGCAGCCACAAGAAAGTGAGTACCAACACCATTTCAGGCCTCTTTGATGGATGTCTGAGGTGCTGTAGTATGTATGCTGTCTAGTGCCAGGAACTCTGACAGGTGTCTACCAGCAGTCCTGCCCCCATGGGCACTGAGATGATTAGGGGCAGGTCTATAGTTCATCAGGGCCTTGTGTCATGTGGGAGAAGAGTTGTATGCTAGGGTTGTGGCCACTAGTCAGAGGCATAGGCATGACTATAGTTGTAGGTGCTGCGTGTTGGTGTGTAAGCTGTGTGGGAGTGTGTGTGCACCAGGTTTGTACAACCATTCAGGTATTTACAGATGTCTCTCATGTTTTGTCTCCCCGCCCCTGAACTCTTGTGTTGTCTGTGTACATCACCATCATTTGGCGAGGGAGCAGTGGCACCGGTGAGTGGTGATGCAGCGGTCCATGGCTCCAAGGAGGCAGAGTCTACCAATGCCAAGGGGACCAGTGTGTTGAAGGGCGAGGGGAGTACCACGGGGGAGGCTACTACCACTGGAGGTAGTGACTCTGATTTCTCCTCCTATGGGAGCTCCCTGGTGGTGGCGGACCCTAGTGGGCCCACCCATTCTGTGTCATCTTCCCCCCCCATACCATCACCACCCTCCCAGTTGCTCCCCATCCAGTTGCCCGTGCCCGCTCACCCAGAAGGGTGGGCGTCTCCTTCACCCCAGGCATCTCATCCCCTGCCCCAGTCAGCCTTGCTGCCCTCACGGAGGAGGCTATTGACCTCCTGAGGACCATCTCTGTAGGACAGTCAACAATCGTAAATGCAATCCAGGGGCTAGCATCCCAGATGCAACAATGCAATACATCACTGGAAGGCATTCAGGGTGCCATGTCTGGCCTACAGAGATCTTTTCAGGCTCTGGCCGCCTCTTTGACCGCAGCCAGTGTCCCTGGTCTTTCCGTCCCCCTTCCAACCACCTCTGACCCTTCCAGCACCCCACTCCTTTCACCCATTCCAAGTACATGTTCAGACAGCCATGCACACACCTCAACACACAGAGAAGCAAACACAGAAACACAAGCACCACACTTCCCACCACAGACATACACACAGCCAATACACAAAAGCACACATGACAACATCTACTACCCCCAGTGTGTCCACCTCTCCCGCCTCCTTGTCTGTCACCTCAACATGCACACCCACAAGCTCTGCACCCTCTGTCACTGTTGCTGGCCCCATTCTCGCAGTCTCCACAACATCCAGTCATCCACCCCAGACACCACACCTGCACTCACCACAACAACATTGACTGTCACATGCAGCACACTCACCAGACCTTCAGACACCTAGACAATATCCATTTCCACTGGCAGCATGTCTTGTCCCGCTGTCTCCACCCCCCCTCCTCCCAAAACATTCAAACGTTCCCAGACACCCACCCAACACACATCCACCACACCTCAGCATACTGCACAGGCACCTGCATCCACATCCAGCACACTTACACCAGTTACTAGCACCCCCTCTACCTCCACTCCCACACCTTCCTCCATGTCCACCCCAACTGCCCCTAAAAAACGTTTCCTGTCCTGTGTTCACCTTTTCGAACCCACTGGCCCACCCCGCCTCATCCCTGAACGTGCCCACCTCCTTGCCCTGTCCACTCCTTCCACGTCGAAGTCCGCTCCAGTCTGCTCTTCCCATTTCCGTGCCCCTTCCAAGCACCCCCTCCCAGGTGTACGTGACCACCCCACCACCCCATGCCCCTGTTCCCTGAGGTGCCTGGCTGTCCATTGATGTCCCTTTATGGTGGAGTGCAATGTGCACATGTGGGAGTCAAGTTCGGGCCATTTGGGCCCTTAAGCCTGTTACAGTTGGACTGCCCCATGGCTTTATTTGGACATTGCATTTTTCTTTTCGTCATTAAAGTTTGTGTGCCCACATGTTCATAATGACCACCTATATGTGGTCCCAGCAGGATAGCAGTCAAGAGCTGTCACATTCTGTAATATGTCAATATCCCACAAATATTTTTAGTCCTCACACCTACCAGAAGCCCATTCACATTCAAACCTCAGGTATGCATTTTATGCCATCCATTCCATTTAACAGAGGGTCATTAATTAATACAGACCAATGGTACCAATAGAGCTCACAACACAGTATCACATACAATCAGATGTCACGTATACTCACAAGCCATTCAAAATAACACACAATCCACCAGTAGCACGCAAATAAACACAAATCTGTATAAAACAAACAGTAATCACAAAACTTCAATGCAATTGATAAAATAAAAATCATGAATAAACCGGCACCTCCTGCCCGCTACCTTGGAGTGGAGAACTACCACTCAACAACACCTGGGCACCTCCTGCCCTTTATACTGGGGTGGAGAACTACCACCCCTTCTGGCTGGAGTATTCCTCCCAGGCCCTCCGGCTGGGGATGCCAGTGCCTTGTACCCCAACCCCTCCGGGTTGGAGGCACTGGTGTCCCAACTCCTCCGGCTGTGACCCTAGACAGCTCTGCCAGCTATCTACAACACACAGCCCTACTGGCTAGTGTTAACCACAAAGGACATCTGTACAGAATATGCAAAAACAAAGAAAGGAAACTATACTCTGAAAATGAAAGGGGAGATGAAATACTCTATTGAGAAGGAAACAATCATAATAATACAAAATCCTAGAATCCGACGAGTGGCTGACGGCCACCAACGGAAAGTCAGAGCAACCACTAGAGTGGGGGAAGAACTATTGGCATGCCAATGAAGGCAAAAAAGAAACATAGCTAGAAAGAAGAGCAAGCTCAGAGGAACAGAAACCGTCACTATCAAAGGAACCCCAAACTCCATAAAGAAATATATACAGATCCCAACAAATCCAGAGACCAGCCAGCCTTAGGGTAAAAAGAAAGACAATTTAATACGTGCACAGGACTGATGGCTTAAGAGGCCAAGTCTAAGCAGTGTGAATAGCAGAACTCCAATACAATCTTTTATGCAAAAATGTGAAAATACATCACCCAATCAGAACAACAGAGACCTGTTATACAAGACTTGCTGATCTTTATCGGTACATATGCTGTTGTAGTATTCCATTCGGACAAGGGCCCTGCCTTTGCCTCTAAGGCATTCAGGGACACCATGGGGACGAAGGGGGTTGAACTCCATTACTCCTTACCCTACTATCCCGAGGGAAATTCAGTTGTGGAGAGGCGGAATTAAGATGTAAAGTAGTCCTTAACAGCTAGAGTACTAGGTTCTTGCCGCAGCTGGCTTCATCACCTCTATGGGGTCCAGAGAGCACTGAATATTCTGCCAAGAACATCCTTGGGGGACACACTCCTTATGAGGTTCTCTTTGGGATACCTATGTGTGTCCCAGAACTAGATGGCCCTGGTGGCAGCAGATTCACCTTTTGACATAAATCAACATCTCTCTGTCTTACAGGAGCTTCAGCAATTTTGTGATGATAAATCACCTGCCAGTGCTGCCACCTTAGGAATAAGGGAATTCTACTGGCTGGATTCCTGGAGTTGGGGATCTTGTTCGTGAGAAGTTTGCTGTAAAGAAGGAATTTGGTCCGTCATACAGAGCACCTGTCCAAGTCCTGGGAATACAAGGTACCAGAATTGTCATCCTACCACCGCTGCTTGGCTCCAAAGCAAACAGATTTGTCTCCATTGACAACATAAAACTTCATCATCTGGCTGATCCTGCTCAGTAGACCCAGAGATCCATTGGGTTGTTTCCCAGTCCCCTATCACTACCCAACAGGACATACCTCTTCAAAGAAGAAACAACAACACTTCTGACTCCACAAGCATGTCCAACAATGCTACGGATGACTCCTCGAGCATGGGAAGGACAGAAAATTAGCTTTTACTGATTCCTGTCACCACTTCAACTACAACACCTGTCCAAGATCTGGCTGTCTTCTACTCCAATACAACACAGACTGACAACATTGTCCACTATGAGCCTCCATACGAAGTGAATCCATCGACCAGAAATACACCAGTTCTTCTGTTTGCAGAGACTGCTTCTGGTTACTTCATCGACATTGATGACTTTTCTTCAACTTCATCCACAGCTGCTATTGAAACTGTTTAAAAGACACGCAAGCTGGTCATATGGCTTAAAAATAACTATTTAATTTTTCCATGGAACTATCTGTGGTTATTTCTGACATTGCTTGCATTTTGTCTCTGGATTGGTATTGTGACTGTTTTCATCCTGCTTATAAATGGTCATTACCTTCCTGAACGCTCCTCTGTTGAGCCTGTGGATGAAGTCTTAACTCCATATCTTTCCTCACATAAGGTCTGACGAGACTTGTCCCTTGTGAACATTTCGGCAGTAGCAATTCCTGATGGGATTGTGCGGGATAAAGTTCCATTTGATATATAAGGGCCTAATGAGGTAATTCAAATTCCATATGTCTTCAAAATTTCAATGACCGATGTAATTACACCTGGATTATCTGATGAGTGGAATGTCCAAGCAGTTGATTTCATGTTAGGCGAAATGAAGGATTACACTGTATTTGAAAGTGATGATGTGTAGACCAATACAAAGAATTATGGGGAAGTGGTCTGCTACAACAACTAGGGACATTACTACCTGCACCGTGCAACTAGACACAGATGAGTATTCAATTACACACAGTGGGAACACTGTTCAACTCCACCTGTGGGGAGCCCAAAACATTATTCAGATAAATTCACTTATTTTTCTAGGCATGATATTAAGAATGCAGAGTCTATTTCTGTAGGAGGCTGGCCTGGCTTATAGTGGGTACCTGATGGTACTTACACCTTGTACCAGGTCCAGTAGTCCCTTATTAGTAGATCAGTAGTGTTCTAGCAGCTTAGGCTGATAGAGGTACCTATAGCAGAGCAGCTTAGGCTGAACTAGGAGACATGCAAAGCTCCTACTATACCACTTATATCATATAGCACTATGGCCCTCATTACAACCCTGGCGGTTGGTGTTAAAGTGGCAGTAATACTGTCAACAGGAAGGCAGAAAAAAAATTGAATCATGACCATGGCGGAAACCGCCAACACAGACAGCCACTTTAACACTCCGAACGCCACGGTGGCAAAAACAAACACCGCAGCGGTAACTGCCAACAGACAGGCGGAAGACAATGCTCCGCCCACTGTATTACAACAGGCCTCTCCGCCACCTTTTCCGGGGCGGTACCAACGCCATCAAAAGCACTGCGGAAACAGCCTTTGGAGCGGAAACAACTCACCTCTTGACACCCAACGAGGAACCAGTACGCCATGGAGTCCGAACTTCAGGTGCTACCAATGTTGGTTTACCTCCTCTTCTACCAGGAGCAGCAAAGACGGCGGCGACGACCACAGTGAGTATTGCATCTAGCACACGAGGGGGGAAAGAGAGAGTGACACACACACATGGAACACACAACACCCCCACCCTCACCCACAACAACATACACACAAATGCATGCAGCAACATTACATATACACCCTGTCACCCCCTGGAAGAACGCAAGGACAAAATGAAATGATTGTAACAAGTGTAATCATTGAAAATTCAGATATGGAAACAGCTCTGTAATAGATCATTATATACAAATATGTACAGCAACTACACAAGTCCGGATAGTGTTCCAATCATTGTCCATGGACCAGTGGTCCCAAAATGCATGGGGGAAGCCCACACATGATACCTGACTCTAAACTGAGAGAACACCGCTGGGGCATCAGCTTGAAAATAAACAGGCACCTCAAGGGGAAGGGGAGGTGGGGCACCTCAGCTGGTTGAAAGGACCACGCCAGTGCTCCACGAGGGGGCTCCATGCCCACTGATTGGTCCTGGGGAGTGCAAAGCCACAGTCTCTCAAGTCTCTCAAGTGGATGGTTTGCCCACTGATTGGTCCTGGGGAGTGCAAAGCCACAGTCTCTCAAGTGGGTGGTTTGCCCACTGATTGGTCCTGGGGAGTGCAAAGCTACAGTGTCTCAAGTCTCTCAAGTGGGTGGTTTGCCCACTGATTGGTCCTGGGAGTGCAAAGCCACAGTCTCTCAAGTCGGTGACTTGTTCCACTGGTTCTGGAGGGGGCTTTGTGCCCAGAGTGCTTCATCCTGCCAAGGAATGGGGTAGTGGATGCTTTTCTCCACTGGTTCTGGAGGGGGGCTTGGTGCCCAGAGTGCTGCACATACAGTGTGGC
Source organism: Pleurodeles waltl (assembly GCF_031143425.1). Lineage (NCBI taxonomy): Eukaryota > Metazoa > Chordata > Amphibia > Caudata > Salamandridae > Pleurodeles > Pleurodeles waltl. Next base: position 935,447,059 of record NC_090442.1, on the reverse strand, counting down.
AGGTCCCCTTCCCTCACCTGGGTGTGTGTGCCACGAGATTACCAGGGAACAGGTAGCATGATACTCCATGGAGCCAGAGACACACTCCACCCTGCTGCGACTTTGCCTGCCACCTTCTGGTACTAACAGTGCTGGGTGTGGTGCCTCATGTACGCTGTGCGGGGTCCAGGATGTCTCCTGCTGCCTCAGACAGCTGTCCATTGGGAATGTTTACCATGTCGGCTGTGGTGGCACTGTCTGTGCACATCGCGGGGCTAGTGGCGGTGGTTGCGGCGGTGTCTGTGGCGGATATGCTGCCGGTGGTGCATGTGTCAGCACCTGTGGAGGGAGACACCAGGACGTCTCCTGCAGCCTCAGACAGCTGCCCACTGGGGATAATGCTGGGGACTGTTGCTGAGGCAGCAGACGTGCAGGTGGCGGTGCAGGTGGCGTGTGTCCACCACCGTACAGGTTGCTGTTCTGTTTGCCAGAAGGGGTGACACCAGACCTTCAGCCGGAGTGTCCGTGCCCTGTGCTGACTTCCCCTTAGCCTTGTGTCCCTTCTCCACCCAGGATGTCACTGCTGGGCCCTTGGCACTGTCCCCTTTTGGCTTGGAGGAGGCCTTGCTGGGTGGTTGGTGCTGCTTTTCCCTATGGCATGTGGGCCCCTTCTTCACCTTGGCAGTTGGCAGAATGGGCTGATGGTTGGCCTCGCTATGTGGCACAATGGCAGCCCTGAGGGGTGCCGCCCGCGATGTTACAGTACTTGCTGGGACTACAGTGCTGGAGGATTTGGTGGCTGAGGTGCTGGGCTGGGACCTGGACATCCTGGCCCTAGGGGAAGGACGGGGGGTGTAGGGAAGAGGTCAATGTTAGCCAGGAAAAGTTTTTTAGACACACTGGGACGGGAAGATGAAGTGGGTTTGGGAGTGGAGGAAGCGGTAGTGGTTGGAGGAGGTGTACGTCTGCTGAATTTGGGTGAAGGTACGTGGGCCGGAGGCTGTTGTGATGTGGATGGCTGTTGAGTGGGTGTGTGCCTGTGTTTGTGGAATTTGGAAGGAGGGCTCACAGACACACTGGGAGAGGACATAGGGGACGTGTGCATGGTTGTGGGGGTGGTGATTGCACGTGAGCGGTGTATGGTGATGGGCGTGCTGGTGATGGAGGTAGTGGATGAAGATGTAGTGCATGCAGGTGTGAGTGGAGACGAGACTGGGAGGGAAGAGGAGGACGTGGAGGAGGGGGACACAGTGGAGGCAGTGGATCTAGGTGTGTCTGCATGGGTCTGGTGCTTGTGTGGGAGGCCTGTAGGATGTGTGGTGCTTATGTTTGCCATGTCCACTCTTGTGTGTTGATGAGTGTGCGTAGTGCTGATGGTGTGCTTGGGATAGGCTGTGGTAGAGGGGATTGAATCTGGGTAGTGGATGTTGGAGGGGGGAGGCTGGACACAGGGACAATGGCTGCCTTCAGTGCTGAGGCCAGAGCCTGAAATGCTCTCTGTTGGGCCACCACACCAGAATGAATGCCCTCCAGGTATGCATTTGTTTTCTGCAAAAGCCTCTCGACACCCTGGATGGCATTCAAAATGTTTGATTGCCCAACAGTGAGGGATCTCAGGAGGGCAATAGCCTCCTCACTGAGGGCAGCAGGACTGACTGGGGCAGGGCCTGAGGTGCCTGGGGCGAAGGAGATGCCCACTCTCCTGGGTGAGCGGGCACGGGAAACACGATGAGGGGCTGCTGGGAGGGCGGTGCTGGTAGGGGGGTGGCGGCTGTATCTGTTGTTACGGTAGGCACAGAGGTGCCCACCACCGCAAGGGAGCTCCCATCAGAGGAGGAGTTGCTGTTGCTGGTGTCTGCTCCTGTCCACATCGTGGAGCTCCCCTCGCCCTCCGTCCCACTGGTGCCTTCAGACTCCTTAAATTCACCCACCTGGGCCATGTGGGTTGCAGCTCCCTCCGTCTCCGGTGCCAATGCTCTTCCGCCAGATGATGCTAATGCACACAAGGACAGGGTGACAAAACAAAAAGGGGGGGGGGAAAGAAGAGACACATGGTCAACTACCGTTGGCGGACACAACACACAGGGAGCAGCCCTATGCACTAGCCCATGCACTAACAGTGCAGGGGAAAAGCAAATGCCCATGGGGGCTCTGCTTAGACCCATTTGATGCACACCTGGAACCCATAGGAGCCTAAGTGTAGAGGGCCACTACCACTTTTGGAATTGGAGTGGCACTGAGCCTGCAAAACAAAGGATCTACCTTGGTGTGTCTGCCCTGGCCTAGGGGAACCCACAGCCCACTTCCCCCACCCAGAAACCTCATAAAGCGTGCAGAGTCAGCTGAATGAGACTGTACTCACCCCCTTGTGTCTGCTGTGATGCCTTCAAGGAGCAAGTCTTGGCGATCATGCATCCTGAGGGCCTCGCAGGAGTAGCAGGAGGACTGGTCTCTGGTAAGTCACATCTTTACTACTATATCCCCCACCCTACCTGCATGCCATCACAAACTCCTACCCCTACCCTCACCCCCATCACTCCACCACCTCACATACACCCCACCATCACAACCCAGCCATCCCAATACGAAGCCCTGCATGTACCACCAATGCATGGACACCCATCACAGACCTGCATGGACACCCATCACCACAGCATGCACACTAGTGACAATCACTTAGCCAAACCGAGCACAACTCATACAAGCCAAAGCTGCCTTGCTAATAACAACCATAAAGGGAAACATATCCATGCACAACATGGCACACACAGATACACTAACACTGCATTTACATCCCCACAGGACCCCCACTCAACGTCACTGGACAATAGGTGCTAGCAACATCCAGTCCCCCACAGAAGAGGCCCACAGTGATGACAGCAGCTCTGCACGCCTCGATCACGATGACCAACCTCTGGACATTCGGTGACCCTGCCACAGTCCCAACCACCACAGAGCCTCCCTCCTCAGGAAACACCAGCACAGCACCCACCCAGCGAGCCCATACCTCTGTCCCCAGGACATGCCAATCAGCAGTGTGTCCACCACCACAGGGACCCCAGGCAAGCCCACAAACCCAAGACAATCAGAGACCTGGGGTCAGTGGCAGTGGGCACACGGTTCAGGGGCCAGAGGCACAGGACAACAGAGAAGCTGGGAGGACTGCTGTGCGACAGGGGGAGGACAGGCCCAGGGAACCCACTCTCCATGAGACACTCACCAACATCCTGGGAGCATAGCACCATTCTCAGGAGACCATGGGCCAGATACTGTACAAGTTGCAGGTGACCCAGCGGCTGCAGGAGGGACAGTACCGGGGGATCAGGGAGGACCTGAAAAACATCCACACCACCATGGTCAACATTGCAGGGGTGCTGGCAGACATGGCCAACACCATGCGGGAGGCAGTGTCACACCCACAGGCCCCTGACACTAGCCACACCGAAGAAACAGCCCTCCACCTCCGCCGGCGCTAGTGGACAGGAGGCCCCGCCACATGACCAACAGGCCACCAACACCCCACCCACTGCAGAAGGAGAACCACCCCGCCAACAGTCCCTGCGATCCAGGCAGAAGCCAGAGAACATTGCCAAGACCCCGCCAGGAAATAAGACTCTCTTGATTGTCACCCTTCTGTCCCACTCTGTCACCCTGTCCACCTTGAACTGCCATTGCTCCCCTTCCTAGCCCATTGCAATACCCCCTCCACTTATTAGCACCTAAATAAACACTGTTGGACTTTTGCTTATGCAGGGTCATCCCCAGTCTTTTTCGCCTCCTGCCTCCTAATTTTTTCTGACATGTTGCTGTTGGCTTTTCAACTCTGAGCACTTTACCACTGCTAACCAGTGCTAAAGTGCATATGCTCTCCTGTTTAAATTGTATGTAAGTGGTTTATCCATGATTGGCATATTTGATTTACTGGTAAGTCCCTAGTAAGGTGCACTAGAGGTGCCAGGGCCTGTAACTCAAATGCTACTAGTGGGCCTGCAGCACTGGTTGTGCCACCCACATAAGTAGCTCTGTAATCATGTCTCAGACCTGCCACTGCAGTGTCTGTATGTGTATTTTTACACTGTAACTTCGACTTGGCAAGTGTACCCACTTGCCAAACCTAAACCTTCCCTTTCCTTACATGTAAGGCACCCCTAAGGTAGGCCCTAGGTAGCCCCAAGGGCAGGGTGCAGTGTATGGATAAGGTAGGACATATAGTAATGTGGTTTATATGTCCTGACAGTGAAATACTGCCAATTTCGTTTTCACTGTTGCAAGGTCTGTCTCTCTCTCATAGGATAATATGGGGGCTACCTTTAAATATGATTAAAGTGTAGATTCCCCTAGAGAGTAGATGGACATGTGGAGTTTGGGATCCCTGAACTCACAATTTAAAAATACATCTTTTAGTAAAGTTGATTTTGAGATTGTGCGTTTGGAAATGCCACTTTTAGAAAGTGAGCATTTTCTTGCTTAAACCATTCTGTGACTCTGCCTGGTTTGTGGATTCCCTGTCTGGGTCAGTTTGACAGTTGGGTTTTTTTTCACCTCACACCAGACAGTGACACAAAGGGAGCTGGGGTGTGATCTGCATTTCCTGATTAGCCATCTCTGCTAGGAGGGAGGGGTGGAGTGGTCACTCTCATCTGAAAGGACTGTGCCTGCCTCTGACAATGCTGTCTCCAGCCCCCTGGTGTGTGTCTGAGGCCTTGCCTGGGCAAGGCAGGATTTCACAAGAAGGTGTGAGTCCCCTTTGAAGAAAGGTGACTTCAAAGACTAAAATGGGTATAAGAAGGGCACCCAAACTTACAAACTTTAGAAACACTTCTGGAACCAAGAGGAACCTCTGCCTGGAGAAGAGCTGATAGCTGAGGAAAACGTGCTGCCCTGCCTGTGACTGTGCTTTGTGGAGCTTTCCTGCAGTGCTGCTTCTGCCAGAGTAAGAGGGCAAAGACTGGACTTTGTGTGCCTTCCATCTTGAAGAAGAAATCTCCAAGGGCTTGATGTAGAGCTTGCCTCCTGTTGTTGAAGTCTCAGGGATAGCAAAGACTTCTTCCTGCCAGCACCTGGAGTCTCTGGAGAGACCCCTACTCTGCTCTGTGGTGCCCTTCCAGTTCCTGGGACCCTGAAAGGAGAGGCTGGCAGCCTAAGGACAAAAATACACGCACCGAGCGCCGTGCGGAGAAAAGATCGACGCGAATCCGATCGCGGCTGAGAAAACGACGCGACGCCGGTTCCGCAGCTGAGAAACAACGCCGCAGGAAACGCGACCGAAAAACCGACGCCCGGAGCAGGAGAAACGACGCGCAGCATCGCTGACGGAGGCTGAGAGATCGCATCCTGCGCCGCGGGACTTTCGGATCGTCGTGTGGCTGGCTTTTTCAACGCGCACCGCCGTGCCGAGTTGTTTTCGACGCACACAGCCGTGCAGGGTTACTTTCGACGCACACCGCCCGTGCGGGGTTATTTTTGACGCAAACCAGGTACATTTTCACGCTAGCAGCGCTAGTGTGGTGTTACAACTACCTAAAGACTCTTTTTATTTTAAACCTTTAAAAAATCATAACTTGACTTGTGTATGTTGGATTTTTGTCGTTTTGGTCTTGTTTTGTCTAGATAAATATTTCCTATTTTTCTAAACTGGTGTTGTGTCATTTTGTAGTGTTTTCATTAAGTTACTGTGTGTGTTGGTACAAATACTTTACGCCCAGCACTCTGAGGTTAAGCCTACTGCTCTGCCAAGCTACCAAGGGGGTAAGCAGGGGTTAGCTGAGGGTGATTCTCTTTTATCCTAACTAGAGTGAGGGTCCTTGCTTGAACAGGGGGTAACCTGACTGTCAACCAGAGACCCCATTTCTAACATTGGTGACCAGCGGTCGGGATTGGACTTGTATTTGTACTTGACATACAGTAATTAAGTGTACACTACTGTTTCGATCTCAGACCACTACGTGACCACATACTACTTGTTTGGTGATCTTTTGATTTTTCTCTTAAGGACTCTTTTTATTCTACTTCCATGATTTTGCTGATTCCTTGACTGATTCTTTTTACTTCATTGGGAAATTATTTTTTCTGCCTTTGGAACTTTGCACTTGTGACCATCATGTCTCAATCTGGAGATGCAACAGCTGGAGCTGTGTTTGAAATGGAGAAACTGAAGGAGTACTCAGTTGCTCAATTGAAACAGTTCCTTAAAGATCTTGACTGTCCCACTGAGAGCTCCACCAGGGAGGGGGAGCTGCAACAGGCACAGAGGGCCTGGGTGACAATCAAGAAGGCTGGAAGGCACACAGAGGAGGAGAATATGGGGGGGGAAGTGCAGAGGATACACAGTGGTGTAGTGGAGGAACCTGTTATGCCTGGGGGGAGGGTCCCCAGGAGGGATGGCAGGGTGTCACCCAAGGGTCTGACTCCTGAAGAGTTACAGGACAGACAGGCAGAGAGGGAGTACCAATGGGAGCTGAAAAAGCTCGATTGGGAGTTGGAAGAAAGGAGGAGGAACTTAGAGATTAAAAAAATGATTTATGCTTACGAGCTTAAATTGAAAGAGCTGGAAGTCATGAGGGCTGAGTCCAGCTGGAATGGTGGCAGCAACAATTGTATATCCAGTGACGCTGCAGAAGTGCACATGCCCAGAGAGGTGGTGCCCTACTTGAAGGAGGGAGTTAACACACGCCAGGAGGTTCAGGGGTATGAGGTAGCTCCAGTGATGCACAGGGTCCCTGAGGTGGATTGGGGAACTGGCATGGGGAGTCATATTCCTACTGGTGGGAGGGACACTCTACTGACTCTAGGTGAGAGTGACAGGGAGAGGGGTTCCCCCCAGGTAGAAGTCCTGGTTATGGAGTGTGAAAACATCCCAGAAGAGTGTGGGTTGAGTGTCAGGGACAGTCAGGTACTGTCTCACCAGTCTCAGGAGGGTGATGTGGGGTGCTTTTTCAAGGCAGAGTCACTGGATGGTTGGGTGAAGGGTACTTTGGTTAATTCATGTGAGGGGCTGAGTGATGTAATTGCTGGAGAGCATATGTCTAGTCCTTATTTTCCAGAGCTATGCCAACACCAGGTGGAGTGTGAGTTCTCTGACCCCAGGGAGCTTACAATGGAGGCAGACTTCTGGGTGAGTACCAGAGAGTCTGAAGAGGCATTTGGGGGTGCTCCTGAGAGGAGTGGTCTAGGTAGTTCCCAACCAGGTGAGGTAGGGAAGGATTGTAGTGTCCCAGGTAGGTCCCAGTGTAGTGGGATGGGTGAGGGACCCCATGTCCAGTCTCAGAGGAGAGGGAATGGGGATGGGTTGAGGCCCAAGGTGCCCGAGATCCGGTCCCAGGTCCTGGAGGGTTCCCTGCGGGAACACCAGGAGGGGAGCCTAGCCTGTACCATAGGGCCATCTGTTGAGGGAGACCCCACAGTGTCAGGAGAACTTGGGGGAGCGGCTGTAGCCAGCGTCCCACCAGTTCTGGTGTCTGGCAGTACCACTCCTAGTGAGGGGGTGCAGAAGTCCAGACAGAGGGTTGAGAGGGGGTTGCGGACCCCAGTGGAGAACCTGGAGGGTCAGGGGTCAGCTCTGAGAGCAGAGCCCCCCATGAATGACCTTGGTAAGACCATTTCTGGGTTGGGGGGAATCCAGACTCTGTCAGATGGGCAGAGGTCAGGAGACCTGCGCCAGCCAGACTCTTGTGTGGCCCTTCGGGACAGTGTGTCCCTTGAGGGGGGTAAGTGTGCCCCCCTGGAAGTCCTGGTGTGCCAGGCAATGGTTCAACCGCAGGGTGGTGACTCTGGGTTGAATGATCAGGTTCAGGGGGTAAACTCTGACCTGATGGGGGGTAAGTGTGCTCCCAAGGAAGTCCTGGTGTGCCAGGCAGTGGTTCAACCGCAGGGTGGTGACCCTGGGTTGGATGACCAGGTTCAGAGGGTAAACTCTGACCTGGTAGGGGGTAGGTATGCCCCCCAGGAAGTCCTGGTTTGCCAGGCAGTGATCCAGTCTGTGGGTACAGACCCTGGATTGGGAGGCCAGGTTAAGGGTGTCCCCCCTGACCTGGAGGAAGGGGCTACTGCTAACAGTGCCCCTACCATGTTGTCTTCTGGGGGGGCCACTCCTAGTTGGGTGGTCCAGGACCCCAGAGGAGAGGGCAGGGGGAGGGAAGCCTCACCCCTGGCCCTGGTCCAACCTGAAGGTACAGACCCCAGGTTGGAGGATCAGTTGCAGGTTAACATCCCTGCACTGGTGGAAGAATTGTGCAGGACTGCTTCTACAAGCACCCTGACAGTTTTTGACTCTGGGGGTGCCGCGTCTGCCGGGAGGTTACAGAGCCCCAGAGGGGAGGACCAGGGTCAGGTTGTCATCCCTGACCTGGTGAAAGAGAGAGTGGTCAAAGGGTGCCAGGCACCTGGGGCTACCACCCCCCACTCTCCACAGTCACAGTGGTTAGAGAGGCCTGAGGTCGGGCTCTCATCCCTGACAGTTGTCTGGGGCCACTGTGGCTTGCTGTCCTGGTGGACAGAGTTGCCCCTGGGGGGGGGAGGACGAGAGTCACCCCCCGGGGGTGGAGTGGGCAACACCACTGTGTTGGCCCTGGTGGTACTATCTGCCCATTGCAATACATCTGTGAGCAAAGTAAAGTTAGGTGTTGCACAGATGGTGTCTGTAGATGTGGAGAAGGGTTCCCCATGGGTTAGCTTAGTGGGCCCTGAGAGTATGGACAGAGGGATCCAACTGGAGTCAGGAAGGCGTAGAACTGGAACATGCCCCTGCTGTTGTGGGCCTGGGTCCCTGTTCTATCGCCCCAATCAGGGAAGTACATCAAGGTATTGATTGTTCTCCCCTGGCTTTAGGCTGGTAGGGGGTCGTGTTGGACTTTTGCTTATGCAGGGTCATCCCCAGTCTTTTTCGCCTCCTGCCTCCTAATTTTTTCTGACATGTTGCTGTTGGCTTTTCAACTCTGAGCACTTTACCACTGCTAACCAGTGCTAAAGTGCATATGCTCTCCTGTTTAAATTGTATGTAAGTGGTTTATCCATGATTGGCATATTTGATTTACTGGTAAGTCCCTAGTAAGGTGCACTAGAGGTGCCAGGGCCTGTAACTCAAATGCTACTAGTGGGCCTGCAGCACTGGTTGTGCCACCCACATAAGTAGCTCTGTAATCATGTCTCAGACCTGCCACTGCAGTGTCTGTATGTGTATTTTTACACTGTAACTTCGACTTGGCAAGTGTACCCACTTGCCAAACCTAAACCTTCCCTTTCCTTACATGTAAGGCACCCCTAAGGTAGGCCCTAGGTAGCCCCAAGGGCAGGGTGCAGTGTATGGATAAGGTAGGACATATAGTAATGTGATTTATATGTCCTGACAGTGAAATACTGCCAATTTCGTTTTCACTGTTGCAAGGTCTGTCTCTCTCTCATAGGATAATATGGGGGCTACCTTTAAATATGATTAAAGTGTAGATTCCCCTAGAGAGTAGATGGACATGTGGAGTTTGGGATCCCTGAACTCACAATTTAAAAATACATCTTTTAGTAAAGTTGATTTTGAGATTGTGCGTTTGGAAATGCCACTTTTAGAAAGTGAGCATTTTCTTGCTTAAACCATTCTGTGACTCTGCCTGGTTTGTGGATTCCCTGTCTGGGTCAGTTTGACAGTTGGGTTGTTTTTCACCTCACACCAGACAGTGACACAAAGGGAGCTGGGGTGTGATCTGCATTTCCTGATTAGCCATCTCTGCTAGGAGGGAGGGGTGAAGTGGTCACTCTCATCTGAAAGGACTGTGCCTGCCTCTGACAATGCTGTCTCCAGCCCCCTGGTGTGTGTCTGAGGCCTTGCCTGGGCAAGGCAGGATTTCACAAGAAGGTGTGAGTCCCCTTTGAAGAAAGGTGACTTCAAAGACTAAAATGGGTATAAGAAGGGCACCCAAACTTACAAACTTTAGAAACACTTCTGGAACCAAGAGGAACCTCTGCCTGGAGAAGAGCTGATAGCTGAGGAAAACGTGCTGCCCTGCCTGTGACTGTGCTTTGTGGAGCTTTCCTGCAGTGCTGCTTCTGCCAGAGTAAGAGGGCAAAGACTGGACTTTGTGTGCCTTCCATCTTGAAGAAGAAATCTCCAAGGGCTTGATGTAGAGCTTGCCTCCTGTTGTTGAAGTCTCAGGGATAGCAAAGACTTCTTCCTGCCAGCACCTGGAGTCTCTGGAGAGACCCCTACTCTGCTCTGTGGTGCCCTTCCAGTTCCTGGGACCCTGAAAGGAGAGGCTGGCAGCCTAAGGACAAAAATACACGCACCGAGCGCCGTGCGGAGAAAAGATCGACGCGAATCCGATCGCGGCTGAGAAAACGACGCGACGCCGGTTCCGCAGCTGAGAAACGACGCCGCAGGAAACGCGACCGAAAAACCGACGCCCGGAGCAGGAGAAACGACGCGCAGCATCGCTGACGGAGGCTGAGAGATCGCATCCTGCGCCGCGGGACTTTCGGATCGTCGTGTGGCTGGCTTTTTCAACGCGCACCGCCGTGCCGAGTTGTTTTCGACGCACACAGCCGTGCAGGGTTACTTTCGACGCACACCGCCCGTGCGGGGTTATTTTTGACGCAAACCAGGTACATTTTCACGCTAGCAGCGCTAGTGTGGTGTTACAACTACCTAAAGACTCTTTTTATTTTAAACCTTTAAAAAATCATAACTTGACTTGTGTATGTTGGATTTTTGTCGTTTTGGTCTTGTTTTGTCTAGATAAATATTTCCTATTTTTCTAAACTGGTGTTGTGTCATTTTGTAGTGTTTTCATTAAGTTACTGTGTGTGTTGGTACAAATACTTTACGCCCAGCACTCTGAGGTTAAGCCTACTGCTCTGCCAAGCTACCAAGGGGGTAAGCAGGGGTTAGCTGAGGGTGATTCTCTTTTATCCTAACTAGAGTGAGGGTCCTTGCTTGAACAGGGGGTAACCTGACTGTCAACCAGAGACCCCATTTCTAACAAACACCCTTGGAACAAATTCAAGTATGGAGTCTGTCAATTGTTTGACATATGTATTAGTTTATCAAATTGTAAACATTGCAATTGAAATGTACTGTAATATTTACATAGGTATGACCTGTAGTGGGCAGCAGTAAACACACCAGGAGCCAGAGTGGGGCACAGAGATCTGAAAATAGAGATGCCAAAGGGTACAGTAAGAGGCCATAGACATAGGGTAATCAGGCTGCCATGTTCAATGTCAAACACAAAACTACAATGGAAGGTGAAGTTACAGTGTCTTACCTGTGTGTCACTGGAAGTACTGTTGAATGAGTGCACTTCTGTTGTCCACATCTTCTTCCTCTGCCTCCTCTTTGTCACTGTCCACAGGCTCCACCACTGCCACAAGACCATCTCCAGGCTCATCCTCCTGCAGAAAAGGCACCTGACGTCTCAAGGCCAGGTTGTGCAACATGCAACAGGCAACGATGATCTGGCACGCCTTCTTGGGTGAGTAGTACAGGGATCCACCTGTCAGATGGAGGCACCGGAATCTGGCCTTCAGGAGGCCAAAGGTTCTCTCAATTATTCTCCTTGTTCGCCCATGTGCCTCAGTGTAACGTTCCTCTGCCCTTGACCTGGCATTCCGCACAGGGGTCAGTAGCCATGATAGGTTTTGGTAACCAGAATCAGCTGTAAATATCGAGGGATACCTGTTAGCCACACACTCACCCTTAGGGCCAAACCCACACCCATATACCTACATCAACTGGGTGGGGACCATGGGCTCACCTATTAGCCGCACCCAGTGCCTCTGGAGTTGAGCCTTCACATATGGAATGCTGCTATTCCTCAAGATAAAGTCATCATGCACAGAGCCAGGATACTTGGTATTGACATGGGAGATGTACTAGTCCGCCAAACACACCATCTGCACATTCAGAGAGTCATAGCTTTTTCTATTCCTGAACACTTGTTCATTTCTCCGGGGCGGGGGACAAATGCTATATGTGTACCATCATTGGCACCAATGATGTTGGGGATATGTCCCAGGGCATAAAAGTCAGCCTTCACTGTGGCCAAATCCTCCACCTGGGGGAATACGATGTAGCTGTGCATGTGTTTTAGCAGGGCAGACAACACTCCGGTCAGCACGTTGGAGAACATTGGCTGAGACATCCCTGATGCCATGGCCACTGCTGCTTGGAAGGAACCACTTGCCAGGAAATGGAGCACTGACAGGACTTGCACTAGATGGGGGGTACCTGTGGGGTGGCGGATAGCTGAAATCAAGTCTGGCTCCAATTGGGCACACAGTTCTTGGATTGTGGCCCTATCAATATAATGTGCCTGTCCTCCATTGTAGTCAGGTCCACCAGGTGTCTGTACACGGGGGTATGTCTCCATCTCCTATTAATCCTCAGAGGTTGAACTGTAGGGTGAAAAAGGGTGATCAGTGGGCCATAATCACACATATGTGAAAATCAAAATGCATTTCTTCCTTTACAGAAACAGTATGTGAATTTGAGAGTCAGTTGATGTGCCAATGTCTGCTGTGACGCAGTTAGGTGCCATGGCCTGTGCCCCACAGAAATGGCGGCTGGCTGATCTGTGAGGAGAGACAAGTGGAAATGAGGTAATTTCGCTGGCGTTGTGCGCCATTGCGGTCGGCGGTCGATGACCGCCGAGCAACTTTGCATTGGTTATCATTGGTCCCTACGGGTTCCAGGAGCCATTGGCGATGTACGTCAGAGGTGACGGTACGCACCACCGCGGACGTGACTGCCATTTTCTATCTGTTTACTCACTTGCTACCTGACCTTCAACAGGAGAGGACCTACACTGCAAGTGCTGCTGTGACCTGTGCCTTGAAGTGGCAATGGCTAGAGTGTCTGTGGAAAGGGCCCCCGCCTTCACTTGTACCTCAGTACACTTTACTCTATAGTCCTCCAGACAAACAGGTGAGTACACTGTGAGCACGATGTGTGGGGCATGAATGTATGGAGTGCTGTGTGTCTATCCTCGTGTAGGGGAGGGCTGAGGGGTCCTGGGCAGTGTGCTGCATGTCTGGTGGTCAATGTCTGTGCATAAGGGGATGGGAGGGATATGGTGGGCCATGAGTGTAACAGTCCGGACGGTATGACTAACCCTTTTTCTATGCATATTTTTCTGCAGGTCAGCGCCCATCAGAAAAAGGGTATTTGGCGTGACATCGCCAAGGAGGTGCATACCCTGGGGGTCTTTGACAGGCGGAGCTCCCACTGCCGTAAACGGCAGGAGGACCTGCGCCGCTGGGCAAGGAAGATGGCAGAGGCCCAGCTGGGGCTGGCCTCCCAACGAGGAAGGGGTACCCATCGTACCCTGACCTCCCTGATGTTCCTCATCCTGGCGGTGGCCTATCCGGAGTTGGATGAGTGCTTGAAGGCATCACACCAGCCACATGGGGGTGAGTACAGATTCAGAATCATGACTTTGCGCACATTAAGGTTTTACCTGGGTGGGGGATGTGGGCTGTGGGTGCCCCTAGGCCAGGGCGAACTGGCAGGGTAGGTCCCTTGTTGGGCAGGCTCTGAAGCACTCCAAACCCAATAGTGTTAGTGGGCATCTAATACTGGGCAGGGTTCTGTTGGTTTCAGGTGTGCAGCTAATGGTGTTAGGCATTGTACCCCATGGGTTGGTGAATAGCATTGTAACTGGTAGTGCATGGCCTAGTGCATAGGGCTGTTCCCTGTATGTTGTTGTACGCCAACGGTAGTGTTGCTGCCATTGACCAAGTGTATCCTCTGTCTCTCCCCCCCTTTTTGTTTTGTCACCCTGTCCATGTGTGCATTAGCATCATCTGGCGGAGGAGCACAGGCACCTGCGATGGAAAGAGCTGCATCCCACATGGGCCTGGAGGCCGAATCCACTGACAGTAAGAGCACCAGTGGGACGGAGGGGAGGGGAGCACCACGACAGAGACAGGTGGGGACACTACCGACAGCGACTCCTCCTCTGATGGAAGCTCCCTGGTGGTGGCAGATACCTCTGTGCCCACCCCAACAACAGGTACAGCTGCCACCCCCTGTACCAGCACCACCCTCCCAGCGGCCTCTCAGCGTGTTTCCCGTGCCAGCTCACCCAGGAGGGTGGGCATCCCCTTCACCCCAGGCACCGCAGGCCCTGCCCCAGTCAGCCCTGCTGCCCTCAGTGAGGAGGCTATTGACCTCCTGAGATCCCTCACTGTTGGGTAGTCAACCATACTGAATGCCATCCAGGGTGTCGAAAGGCATTTGCAACAAACAAATGCATACCTGGAGGGCATTCACTCTGGCGTGGCGGCCCAACAGAAAGCATTTCAGGCTCTGGCCTCAGCACTGATGGCAGCCATTGTCTGTGTCTCCAGAATCCCCCCCCCCAACTTCCTCTACCCAGTCCCAATCCCCTGAACCCTAACCTATCCCAAGCACACCTTCAGACCAGCAATCAACCAAATCAACATACAGAAGTGGCTCAGGCAAACAGGAAAACACAAGCACCACACTTCATCTCACAGGCACTCACACAAGCACCATCCACATGCAGACACACCAACATCCACTGCCTCCACTGTGTCCCCCTCCTCCTCCTCATCCACCTTGCTCCCAGTAGTGTCTTCACTCACACCTGCATGCACTACATCCTCATCCACTACCTGCATCACCAGTATGCCTATCACTACATGCCCCTCACTCGCAGTCACCACCCTCACATCCATGCACATGTCCCCTGTGTCCTCTTGCAGTGTGTCTGTGCCCCCTCCTCCCAAAGTACACAAACGCAAGCACACACCCACCCAACAGCCATCCACCTCACAACAGCATCCATCTCATGCACCTGCACCCAAACACAGCAGACTGACACCTCCTACGACTACTGCTTCTTCCTTCACTCCCAAACCTTTATCCTCTTCCTGCCCCAGTGTCCCTAAGAAGCTTTTCCTTGCCAATATTGACCTCTTCCCTGTCCCTCCCCCCCCCCCGTCCTTCACCTCGGGGCAGGGTGGCCAGAACCCAGCCCAGCACCTCAGCCACCCAGTCCACGTCCACTGTGGTTTCTGCAGCTGTGAGAGGCTCATGGAGGCACCCATCAGATACAAACAGTGTGCCACAACACCTGCAAAAGCCAAGAAGGTTCTGCCACCTGGCAAGGGCAAAAAGGGGACAGCATCCAGCAAGGGGAAGGAGGCACAGCCAGCCAGCAAGGTCAAGTCAAAGACTCCAGCTGGCTGAAGCAAGGAGGCACCACCATCTGCCATGGGCACGAAGGGGCACAGAACACCAGCCATGGCACTTCAGCTGTCTGAGGCTGCAGGAGGAGGCCTGGAGGCTACCACCACCACTGCCTGTACCGCCACCTGCACCGAGGCCAGCACCGCCATCTGCACCACTGCAAGCACCACCACTGGCAGCGCCAGTGGGCAGACGTCTGAGGTTGCAGGTGAAGGCCTAGAGGCTACCACCACCACTGCCTGCACCGCCACCTGCACCGCGGCCAGCACCGCCACCTGCACCATGGCCGGCATCGCCACCTGCACCACCACAAGCAGTACCACTGGCAGCAGGCCCCGTGGGCAGCCGTCCGAGGCTGCAGAGGATGGGCTGGAGCCTCCCCCCACCACTGCAGGCCCAGACACCAGCCCCGCCACTGCAACACTGAGCAGCCATCACTGCCGGCGGGCAGTGTGTAGTCCTGCCTCCAAGAGCTGTAGTGTGTCCTGGACCCTGCAAATCCTGTCGGTGTGACACCCAGGTGAGAGACTGTGACCTTGCATCACAGGGCACAAGGCCTCCTCCAGAACCAGTGAAAGAAGGCATCCACTTAGCCCCTCCTTGCCAGGATGAAGCACACTGGGCACAAAGCCCCCTCCAGAACCAGTGGAAGAAGGCATCCACTCAGCCCCTGCTTGCCAGGATAAAGCACACTGGGCACAAAGCCCCCTCCAGAACCAGTGGAAGAAGCCAT
Source organism: Pleurodeles waltl (assembly GCF_031143425.1). NCBI lineage: Eukaryota > Metazoa > Chordata > Amphibia > Caudata > Salamandridae > Pleurodeles > Pleurodeles waltl. Next base: position 935,431,151 of record NC_090442.1, on the reverse strand, counting down.
CCACTAGAGAGACTGTGGCTTTGCACTCCTCAGGACCAAGCAGTGGTCAAACCACCCACTAGAGAGACTGTGGCCTTGCACTCCCCAGGACCAAGCAGTGGGCAAACCACCCACTAGAGAGACTGTGGCATTGCACACCCTCCAGGACCCAGCAGGGGGCAAACCATTCACTTGAGAAACTGTGGCTTTGCACTCCCCAGGACCAGGCAGTGGACAAACCACCCACTAGAGAGACTGTGGCCTTGCACTCCCCAGGACCAAGCAGTGGGCAAAGCACCCACTAGAGAGACTGTGACCTTGCAATCCTGAGGACCATGCAGTGGGCAAACCACCCACTTGAAAGAGTGTGCCCTTGCACTCCTCAGGACCAAGCAGTGGGCACGAAGCCCCCTGTAGGAGCAGTGGCATTGTACCATCTTCCGGCTGCGGTGCTCCCCATTTCCCATCCCCATGAGGTGCCTGTGTTTTCAACCGGATGCCCCTGCAGTGTTCTCTCCATATTGAGGCAGGAGTCAAGTGTTGGTTTGGCCTATGTGTTTTGGCCCAGTGGGCCACGGACAATTTTTGAGTGGGCATTGTCACGCCTTTTGTATATATTGTACATACTGTTTTTGCTTTCTGAACGTATTTCTAAGTATTACTAATATTACACTCATTAGACTCCATTCTTTTTGTCCTATTCCTGAGGGTTACGTGGTGTATATGTAATGTTGTTGCATGTGTTTGTGTGTATGGTGTTGTGAGTGAGGGTGGGGTTGGGGGTGTTGCATGTTGCATGTGTGTGTCACTCTCTTTTTCTTCCCCTCCTCTCTTGTGTGCTAGGTGCAGTACTCATGTGGTAGTCGTCGCCAGCATTCATGCTCCTGGTGTACGAGAAGATACACCAGCATGGGGAAAACCAGCAGCTCAGGCTCCATGGCGTTGTGATTCTTCCTGAGTTTCGAGTCGTTTCCCTTCAGAGTCCTGTTTCCGCCGTGCTTTTGATTGCGTTGGTACCATCCCGGAAAAAATGGCAGATGGGGGGGTTGTAATGCTGTGGGCGGTACATTGTCTTCCGCCTGGCTGATGGCGGTTACAGCTGCTGTGTTTGTTGCTACAGCTACAGCGGTCGGAGTTTTAAAGTGGCTGTATGTGTTGGCAGTTTCTGCCGTGGTCATGATTCCATTTTTTTTACCGCCGGCCTGTTGGTGGTGTTACCACCGCTCTAACCCCAACCGCCAGGGTTGTAATGAGGGCCATAGTGTGGGTAAACTGTGCCAACAGTAGTTACAGACTAACACCTTAACAGCAGTTAAGAAACATCTTAGTACTCTTTCTGAAGATATAGACATACAGGACTTATTGCTAAGTCCAAGAAAGCCACGCTTTAAAAGATTCATCTATACAACAAACAATGAGATCTGGAGGCTTTCTCAAATAGAAGCTGCTGTGCGTTTAAGGCAGATAGATAAAGAGAATTTGGAAAAGGCTTCAGCTGTTTCAACAATGGCATGAACACTCCAACAGGATTTAGGGCCAGATGTACGAAAAAAGCAATTTGCGACTTGCAAATTGCGAGTCCCTGCGACTCGCAATTTGCAACTCGCAAATTGCTATGCAGTACGGTGTCTCAGACACCGACTGCAACTCGCAATGGGGTCGCAATGACCCACCTCATGAATATTCATGAGGTGGGTCGCAAATTGCGGCCCCATTGCGAGTATAGGCACTCGCAAACATGGAGGCCTGCTGTCGTCAGCAGACATCCATGTTTGCGACCTGCTTTTCAATAAAGCAGGTTTTTTTTTTTTAAAGTGTAGCCCGTTTTCCCTAAGGGAAAACGAGCTGCACTTTAAAAAAATCCGAAACCTTTAGTTTCGGTTTTGCAGGGCAGGGAGTGGTCCCTTGGACCACTCCCTGCCCTGAAAAATTAATATCTGGTCCAGTCACAAAGGGGAAGGGGTCCCATGGGGACCCCTTCCCGTTTGCGACTGGGTTACCATCCACTTCAAGTGGATGGTAACTGCGAGTCCATTTGCGGCCGCTTTCGCGGCCGCAAATGGAATTGCATACCAGTGCGAGTCGCTAATAGGAAGGGAACACCCCTTCCTATTAGCGAGTCTGAAATGCATTTTGCGATTCGGATCCGACTCGCAAAATGCATTTCTGCATAGCAAACCCACGTTTGCGAGTCGCAAACGGCGATTTTCGCCGTTTGCGACTCGCAAACGGGTTGCTACATCTGGCCCTTACTCCCTTAATAACATAATGTCATCCGCGATTGACATCATTCAGAATGACATGTCCCTTTTACACCATGGACAAAGTCAGCTGCGTTCCATCATGCAGTTACGTTGGACAATACAGATTCTGAAAAAAACGCCCACGATCCATGGAAATACAACAACAGTGGTGACTTGTTTGCTGCTTTTAATTTATCCAAGGAACTACAGACAATGGCTAAAAGGGAAGTGAGTTTCACCTTGCTTCATATAGAAAAGCTAGAAACGTTGCCCTTCACAATTGCAGAGAGTCCATCAACAGTTTGGCTCATCCATGGCACTATAAATCTGCCCATTTCCACTTTTCGTTTTTTGAAATGCTTGAGACATCTTGCTGTGAGCAGATACAAGCGGCTAGGCGATAGCCATATTAAAGAAGAATGGGGGTTGCCCTTTGAATGTAAATGTTTGAACAACGGAGCAGTGGTCTTCCTTAGCAGAAGTGAATGTGAGACTACTGTTAGTCATTCAATGATTTGCAAACAGGTGTCCCTTCATAGTCTTTGCAATGCGGGGGTCGCAAACTTGGCCTATTTTCTGAAGAGTACTCCTGTCCCTTTGATTTTATTCGACCAGTATTTCATGTACTTTCAAAGTAGTGAAAAAGCCAGAAAAATTAAATTTTTTAAAGGATCCATTGGAAATAATCTTCTCTACTCCTGAGGACACAAATTACTGCGCCAATCACACCAATAAAATCCGGCCCAGTACAAACGAATGAACAAAGGGGCGACGTAAGAGAGAATTTGCAGGTAAGTGCTCTAAAAACAATTCTTAAAAATCAAGAAGATGAAATCAAGGAGGAAAATGGAGATAGTGTGATGATAGGGTGGGGGTCAGTTAGCGACACAGATCTTTTAGTAATCTTGCCAGAGTCACCGTTTCAGCAAAATAATAGAAGTGCGTATAAAATTCCCCTTTAGAGGAATGGACATCCAATGCCTGTAGAAGTTATTGCGGAGACTGATGGGAATAAGGCAGGGTAAATAAAGATAGCAACGATAAAACCAGAGGAAATGGATAAACTTGAGATAATTGAGAGAGGAACGTAGGGTAACAACAAAGTAAGGGAAAATGTGATCTGTCCCAAAAAAACTCACTAGCAAAACAAATTCGACAGGAGAAGCAGGCTACACATGATATCCAAGAAAAGTCAACAGATCAACAAAATGAGAGAGGGCCTGCAGCTAGCAAAATAAATGTGTGGGAAGTTATCTCTAAAACATCACAACTGACTCTCGAGGCATTGACATATCAATCGAATAAAATAGATATCCAAGAGATCTATTGAACATAATGGCAACCTCGATATCAGGTATTGATCAGAAACCTGTGGGTCTAAATAAGTTGATTACTCGAGCACAAACCCTGGCAGCAACAGCAAATATTGAATGTGCATGCACCCCAGTAGTGGACAAATTGAAACAAATTCCTGAAGCGTTAAGTACTATTATAGAGGTTTTAAAAACAAATAATCCTGTAGTGTATGGGAAAATAGAGGAGGAATGGAATAAGTGCTGTAAGCTGATGAGGAAAGATTATGAAATAAAAAGAGAAGATAATGAAGTAACAAGAGAAGACAAAGAAGGTGTTTCCAAAAATCTCAATAAAGGAATTAACCATAACAAAATGGGAACCAGTGAGATTAATATGTGTAATGTCAAACTAGAAATTCTGGAAAAACCCAATATACCTGAGGTGCAAGTAAAAAACGGTGCACTAGAATGGGAATGGCAATAACACAGAGAAAAAATAGCAGAAAGCCAGAAAAAAAGCAACAAATAAGTTCTGCAGAACTCCTAAATGTGAGGCAAAAGTTGGAAAAATTGGTGAGATGACACAGGAAAAGGTGTTACTGGAGACAGAACGAATAAAACTCTGTCTAATATTTCAAAAGCAGAAGAACAATGAGAATAATGCTGGAAAGATAGAAGATGTAAACCTAAGTAATGGAACAAGTTTTGCAAAAAATACAATGAGGGCAGATCAGTCGCCTATCACAATGCCCCCAAGTGATGGAGATAACATAGGCCCTCATCGCCAGTGCAGGCGGTTTTCCACGTGGCATATTAAGGCTGCTGGCAGCCCTCCGTCCTTTTTCGGACGGAGAGCCGCCAGCAGCCATACTGGCGGTCGGCGAGGAAGTAGAGGTTGCTCCACCTCCACCGCCCCGTCATCAGAACACCACCCACCGAATCACATCCCATGATTCAGTGTGGCGGTGTTCTGGTGACGGGGAGCTAGCGGTGGAGCAGCCCCCATGGATCCCGTCCCCTCCCGGAGGATCAACGGACAGGGTAAGTTGATCGTCAGTTAGGGGAGAGGGGTGGGGGAGTGTTGTGTGCGTGCATGGGGGTGTGCGTGTGAGTATGTAGAGGGGGTGTGTGAGTGCGTGTATGCATGCGGGGGGTGTTGTGTGTATGGGAAATGTGTGTGGGTCGGTCTGTGTGCATGTCTGTTTGTATGTGTGCGGGTATGTGTTGTTGCAGTGTATGTGTGCATGTAGGGGTGTGTGTCTGCGCATGTTGGGGGTAGGGGTGGGGAGGGGGTGTGTGTCTGTGCATGTTGGGGTTAGGGGTTGGGAGGGGGATCCTGCCACCTCTGGGGGGTAGCAGGGGGGTGAGGGGTGTGGGGGGAGGACTCGGGGTGGGGGAGGGGAGTGGGGGAGACCCCTATCAGTGCCAGGGAAGGAATTCCCTGGCACTGATAGTGCCTACCGCCATGGATTTCATGGCGGTTCCAAACCACCCAAAATCCATGGTGGTATGCAGTGTCGTGTTACCACCCGCGGTCTGGTGACGGCCGCTGGGCTAAAGACTGAAGTCTCCAGCCCAGCGGGTGTCACCGCCCTGGCGGTCAGAGTGGAGAAGTGCCGGATGACCATGGCGGTAACCGCCATGGTTATAATTCCATTTTTTTTTCCGCTGGCCTGTTAGCGGTATTATCGCCACTTCTCCCTCGTCCGCCAGGGTTGTAATGAAGGCCATAGTCTCTAAACAGAGGCCCCGGGATCAAAGACAGCAGCAAGTCAAAGCTCCTAATTGTGTGGGAGGCAAAGGAATTCTAGGAATTGAATATCAACACCATCAGAAAAACAGTGAGGTGAATAACAAGGGAAGGAAATCGCAACTCCTGGATACAAATGATTATGACTCACTGGTACAGAGTGTAAAGTGGAAAAGATATGATGTTAAGAGTATTGGACTATGATGACAAAGGAAATAGGAAAAAAGATTAAAGGAACTAGGAGTAATGGTCAAGTAAGAAAATCAACAGAACGGGAAGACAGGAACTTTGTCACCAAAAGCACGAATGTATCAAACAAGATCATCTTTACACCCATATATAAGTCTAGAGGCTCACATGACATTTTGAACAGAGGTAATATATTAAATTTATTGCATGCAATCCCATCAATGTCAAAATTAACATTGAATGTTATAGTTTCAATTGAGTTTCTGGGTCATACCGAGGGGAGGGTGCAGGGAGCCACCATGGCTGCTTTGCAAAATAATTTACTGCCACTATCAGTATTGAGAGAAAAAGCTATCTTGGCAGCTTGGGGGATACAACTATCTTTTCCCCCACAAGACATGTATCCAGAACTGTTTGTGCTAGTAAAACCCCAAAATTTGACCCCGCAAGATAGGGGGATCAATTATACTCAGTTCTTACATCTGCTAGAGGAAGGATAGAAAAGCCTGAGTAGATTCATCGTCCCCTATGCCCAGAGGAAAAGGAAAGGGCCATACAAGTAAATGTAGGTTGGATAACTGAGGCACTACATGGGAAATGTAGGGCATAACCTAATGGGTATAATGAGGCAAATAGACGGTATGACATTCTATCCATTAGTTCATGTAACAGAGCACAAATTAAGTTGCAGAAGAAAGATTTAGCCTAGTTGCTAAAAGGAAGTCAAATAATATGCATCCAGGAAACATTGGCGATTGAAGCTTTTGATATAGTAGGGTATGCCAGTCTTTACAGACCGGCAGTTAAAAAAAAAAAAACAGGACTGACTAAAGGGTGGCTTAATAATCGTCACTGAAATAGCACTAAAAATTGAAGCAGTCCTCGTACCCATAGAAAATAATAACATTATGTAACTAAAACTGAATAACAGGATAGAGGATACAAACACTCCATTATATATAATAAATGTGTTTATTCCCCAAAATGCCAAAATAAAGTGTTCAATAGTATCTGAGCTATGTGATGTGATACTGGGCGTGTTCCAGGAACCAAATCTACCAGACATAATAATAACAGGGGATTTTAATATGGATTTGAGGCACTGTTTTGAGCGTGAAGCACAGGTAATTCTGCAAGATTATGTATGGTCAATTCCCCCCCAAATGAACAGGGACCCCATTAGAAGAACATACGATAAAAGGGCAAACTCCTTAATAAAGGACCCGGAGTCCCTAGGTATGAGAATCCTAAATGGGAGGTTTCAATCAGACAGCCCACCAGAGTGGACTTATTACTCAGCTACGGCATGCTCCATAATAGATTACACAATGGTAACGCTAACTCTCTGGGATAGGATAAAATCCTTTAGTATAAATAAAACATCAAGTAGTGACCACGGACAACAAAGAATAGCGCTTTCAGCACAAGTACAGTATCACCAACAGGTACCCTTGAGGGTTGGGGAAGATACTACAATAAACTATTGAAGGCTAATATGGTCTATTAAATTGAACGCCCAAATAAAGGAGTTAGCTGAAAGATTGGTAAATGAAAGTGTAATAAGCGGATATGACAATAAAGTCGAACAGTGGGGGAATTTGCTTAACAGAATAATGGAAAAAGCAGCAGCAAAGAGGCTCCACAAGTGCCCTCAGGAAAGGTTAGTGCAGGGATTCAGGGGTAGAATAAAACTATCCATTTCTGCTCTGAAGCTACGGAAAAAACAGAAAAAATTGCAAAAGAATATTATGAACAGTCCACATAATAGATATCTACGTCGTAAATTCCTTTAATTAAATAATAGCTTGCTAAGACTGGTCTGAGAAGAAAAAAGGGAAGTAAATTATCATTTTTGGGCCAAGATGCTATATTTAGCAAAACAAAAGAACACAAGGCAGTTCTGGAAATGTTGTAAACGGAATAAACTGCCCACATAGACCAGTAGTTAATTCCATTATAGCAAAACAGACATGGGTAAAAATGTTAAAATAATTATTTAAATCATCATCATTTGGGATGTGATAAGAAAAACCTATAATTGAGCACATCAGGAAGGGGTGGGGGGTTAGAAACCAAAGGCTTTGTTATAGATAGCTTCCCAGAGAATCAAATAAAGAAAATAGTATTAAGTTCCAGGAAAGATGGCGCCCCAGGCCCAAATGGGCTTCCTCAAGCCTTGTGCTCATCAAATATAGATCTATGCATACCAGTACTAGCTACAGTTTATAACTGTGCTACAGCAGCAGATAGTGGCAGATTCATGGTGGGGTTCTTTAATAAAACCCATATATAAGAAAGATAATAGGGATGTACCTGAAAACGACCGGTGGATAACGCTCCAAGGTATAGAAGCAAAGTATTTCTCTAGTCTATTACTGAGTGAATTGCGTGACTGGGCAATAGATAGAAAGATTTCCCCACTAAACCAAACCGGATTTACACAAGGAATAGGAACAGAAATTAATATTTTAGCATTGTCATTGTTAATGGACAAACAAATCCCTAAGAAGCTACCAATGTACCTCTGTTTTGTCAATTTTAAATCAGCTTTCGACTCAGTGAATCGAAATTTACTTTGAACAAAACTTACAGCATTCCGTATTCCATCCGGCCTTCTCAAGGCTATTCAGCTACAGTATACTGACACTTGGGTAAGGATACGGATTGGGGATGGGTCTGTCGTGTCAAGAAAAATATATACCTTTCAGGGACTAAAATAAGGCTGTGTCCTGGCACCCTATCTTTTTAATTTGTTTCTAGCAGACCTCTCACATGAACTAAAAGTAGTACACTCACATGCACCAAAATTAGGCCCGATATCTATATCTAATCTGCTTTACGGAGACAATGTTGTTCTTATAAGCCAAACACAGATCAGGCTACAAAGATTAGTGGGAAGGTTATCAGATTACTCAAAGGAAGACGAGTTTACAGAAAATTAAAAAAAGACCAGGGTAATGGAATGTACCCAGAGGATAAATAAGAAGCATAGATGGTTCCTGAATGGAGAACAGCTGGAGCTAGTCCAATCCTATTGCTATTTGGGAGTACTGTTTGAGGAACAGGGATGCTTTATCCAACACAGGGAGGAGTTGAAAAGGAAAGGTTTAACACTGCGCGTAGCACTTTCAACCCTAAAAAGAACCTTGAATGGCCCTAGCACTCTAGCACTATTAAAGGTGATATCAGCCAAATTGGCACCTAGCTTAACGTATGTCAGTGTTGCACTGTGTGGGCGCGATGCAGTGTGCCTAAATACAAGTATAATTAGAACATATAGGCAGCTATTTGGCTTACCACCAAACGCATCACTGGCGCAAATACGCTTAAAATTCGGGTTAGTAAACCAGACAATAGCCAGAAAAGGGGTCCACACAAAAATCTGGTACAGAATAAAAACAAACAAGAGGAATGATCTGTGCCAGGTTTTGTGGCAAGTACTTCAAAGAAATAGTGGGCATCCGGCCGCGCTCTACTTGGATGTATCAATAAAGGACTTGGGGTTGCATGAAAGTTGGGAAAGTGACCTATTTGTAGCATGTTTTAAAAGAATAGTAAACAGTAGTATGAAGAGGCTATCTTTACTGAAAGATAAAGAAACACTGTTGAAAAGATCACATGCATGGGGATGTTAAATGATTATAAGCTCCTTCGACATCAGCTCTATTTTGAAGTAGGCTGGTCCCTAAAAATTTGAATTTTTTAATTTTCGATTAGGGAAGCTGCTAGGTGATAACAATTACACAAGAGGGAGGGTGAGCTCAAACGAGAGTTGTAGGCTATGCAAAAATGGAAAGAGGAATGGATATACCTCTTCTGTCTGTGCCCAGCCTTAGCGCCAGAAAGAAAATGCTTTCTAAAATCACTTTTTAATCAACGTGACATAAGGACATGCAGGCAAGCAGTCATAGCATGCCTAAAACCCAGCGAGCCAATCTTGAATTCCCACATGGTGACATTTTTAAAGAGGGAAGAGAAGAAAGTTCTAGTAAATGAGTGAACAAAATCTATGCTAGCAGGAGGGGGACAATATGATCTAGTGAAATATGAACTAGTTGCTGCAGGGGATTCGATAAAGATTGAGGTCATGTGTAAAATCTGCCTTTTTCTTTTTAAGAGTTGTAATATTTATGCATTTTATAAGGCAATATTGTGATTTTATATTGGTAACATACGGCATATTTTTGTAATGGTTTTTATTAACTGTACAATAAAGATTTATTCATTCATTCAGTCACAGTAACGAAACATGTACTTTTGAATGGAAGTTATGTGGTGCTGAGAGACCAAAGCTGTTTTGGTATGCGACCAGGAATTGCCTACGCAATTTCAGTCTCTAAGATCGTAACGTGTTGCAGACATGTTTTATTCCTCCTACACAAGAGATAAGAGTAGCAGAAATGTGGCCTCAGATTGATACTACTAATGTAAATTATGACAAGCTGAGCAGATTAAAGGCGTTACTGTTCCAGAAACAAGTTGCGTTGGCATTGGCTAGAGAGAAGTATAATACCATTGGAATACCAACTTCCCCAACCACGTTGGAAAGCTAGAATCCAGAATATTCAGTGCTTCAAGCACTACAGGGATTGTGCATTTCTTTAAGGCTGTAAGGTCTGGATTTTTGTCTATCTTCCAGACTTTCTTTGGTGTCATACTTCAGCTATCCATTTACTCTTTTCCCGTGTGATCGGTGACTTTCCTGTGACTTTGGCATTGACTGTAGGGATACTACTGCTTTTGTTCCTGATATGTAGTGGTTGTACCTTCTCAGTTAAGTGGAGTTATGGAGCTGCTACCACCAGCCCAGCAGTGCTGTGATCACATGGTACAGTTCTTTGATGCTCCGTTACTAGAAGAATTGGAGCATGAATAGTCCTTGTCATTCCGGCCAGTCTTCCACTGCACATGGTGCCTGTTTGAACATCTACCTTCGGTTTGCCTTGCAGTTCCAGCAGTGCCTCCTCTGGCAAAGAACTGCTGATGTTTCCGATGAGGGTTCATTCACGGTCATGCCATAGGAGACTGAGGCAGATTCGCAAGGCCACTTATGAGCCACCCTCTTTGGAATGTCTGGCTCCTGTGGGCACTTTGGATGATGCTGCTGTCGCGGGAGATCCTGCGTCTGAGGCTACTGTTCCGCGCATCCGTCTGCCAATCCTGTCATCAATCTAACATCTGACAATGTGGCTTATTTTCTGAATGCATTTCCTTTTGATGGCTTTGAAGACATTCTTCAAGATCATGACTATTGTTGAACACATTTGACCATTGGCCTATTCTAAAGTTTTAAAGTTTGCCAACATTGTCTTTATCTTTGGCCTGCTGTGCTTGTCATGGTCGGCATTATGGGTCTGATTACGACCTTGGTGGAGGGGATTACTCCGACCCAAATGTGATGAATGATACAAGTTCAGTAGAATATAATGGATCTTGTAATACGCCAGGCGGGATATCAGTCACATTTGGGATGGAGCAATCCCCTCTGCCAAGGTCATTATTAGGGCTTATGTCCCTTTGTATGTTTTAGCTATTTTTATAAAGTTTTTATTTGGATATTAGTTATATTTTAATATGATTTTAGCTAGTTTTCGTCCAGAGCATTTTTAGCTTGGGTTCATTCATCTCTGGCATTATCATTATTGCTTCATACTTGTTCCAGCAATGGGGAGAGTATAGTGGATCCTATTTAATGGGAATCAGGAGATTAGCTTAGCATTTGGCTCACAGGCCTTTGCCCCGTTACCTAGTGACTTTAAACCTACTTAGCTCGATCTGTTTTAGCACATTTATTTAATTATTTCTTCCAAGATGGCTGCCATGTTTCTAGTTAGGAAGTTTCATGTTAGCAGTGCCACTCTGTAAAGGCGTCACTATCAGCATCAAAGATAAATGAGATACGTAGGTATTCACATTATGTACTTTCCCACTTTTGTGCAACAGTAACATAATGTACCTTTTCAGGGAATTGTTAATATAATTGCCACCCCAAGCATGCCTTCTTATCTATTGATTGAAAACATACTTGTGTCAGGGGTCCTACCAGATCTGTATAAATACATCTCACACATTCCACACATTCCAGATAATCAGAGGGATTCCTACCAGATGCCACCAACGCTATCTATGCTACACATCGCCTTGATGCTGACCCAGTCTTCGTCACCACAGATTCTGATCTAGAGACCTCATTCTAAGGTAACAAGGGTTGAGGGGCTTTTCTCATGGACAGATTAGGTTTAAGCCAACTTGCACTCTTTTGGTTAGAGATTAGGTTCATCATGCTAGGGTAGTAGGGCCTGTTTCACATCTATTTCATATTACATGTTATTGCAAGATGAATCTTTGTATTCATGACTCTCGGTTTTACCATACTGTTTTTTGCCTTGTTTATTATCGTAATCATTGCAGGCCGTGCAATTTACAGTAGATTGCGGTCTTGTTAATAAAACCTACTGAAAACTTTACTGCATCTCTTTCATTGCCTGTGCGTGACTGAGACATGTTGTTCATGTGAGAAAGGTGTAATCTCGGTTTAACCACTACCTCCCTGAGATGCCGCATTCTTGAGACGATGCGTAAAGGCTGCCACAAATCACCTAATACCGTTTTGGGTTTTTGGTGGGGTACTGCTTGTGAGCTGGGAGATTTGGGATGACAGTTGCAACCTGTTGTAGGACTGGCCTAGTCACCTACAAACAAAAGTGCTGTCATCCTTAAACCAGCAGTCTTGCCTAGAGCAAGAGTCAAACTACGACATGGAGCAACCAACGATGGTGTTTAGGCACTAATTTACGGATACCCTGACTATCACTGTCTCACATACAACAGGTACCCTAAGTGCCATTATACAGAGACATCCATGGTCTTGGGGAATATACTGAAGCATCTTAACTAATTAGAAGGCTGAAGTGAAGGACTGCAGACACTTCACTGGTGACTAAATGGCTGAGCAAGGTCTTAACAGGAATAAGATGCCCGCCATATGAACTACTCATTGATGGAGCATCCTTTGAACAGAACGTTTGGGGAATCTCCAACCATCGGGGCCAGCATGGTACCCTCAAAGAAAGCCAAGAATTTGCAGGATACAATGCCATACAACCCAGTCCTTGTAAAAGTACAAAGGGCATGACGCACTCATAAATCTCATGTTACAGTAATATCTGCAAAGTATTTAAGTGCAGCTCGTAAAACATATAAAAAGGGGGTATGGGCCCTGAGGAACTCTACTGCAGAAAAGGAATGGGTAAAAGTCCATACCATGCTCCGAGAAAAAGGTCGAACACGCTTCTGGAACTATGTCAGTAGTTTAAAATCTCTGGCTGGAATTTTCAAATGTGCAACGGAGGACTGGGCTAAGCTGCAAACACCCCTGTATAATCAAGCTTTTCAGACTGCACAGTTTCTGGAGGAATGGAAGGGTTTGATCCTGTGCCCAACATTCAGGAAGGGGATCCTACAGTAGCATCCAATTATAGACTAATAGCCTTGCTAGATTTAGAGGGAAAAGACTATTCACAGTTACTGCTTAAGGAGCTAAATGACTGGGTACGAGATAACATGCTTCCATTGACTCAAACTGGCTCCTGAGCAGGGGCATCAACCATGGATAACATCATAGCTCTTGTGACACTAAGTCAATGAGCTGCGCATAGGAGACAGCTTCACCTTTTCACCTGCTTTCGATAAAATGCACCAATCAACGCTATGGAGAAAACTCAGCATTTCCCAAATCTTGCTGCGGGCTATAGTCTCCCTTTACACCCAGACGTGGGTCAGAGTCAAAACAGGCCTGCATACAGTCGCTTCCAGAATTGCGACCATGGATGTCCTGAAACAAGGCTGTGTCTTAGCCCCTCTCCTCTTTACATCATACACAGAAGATGTGGGGAGAGCCCTGATGTAGAGAAGTCTGACTCCACCAAAACTCGGCTATACGACCCTTCAAGTACTGTAATACGCTGATGGCACTTTTATAAACGGTCATACCAAATCAGGATTGCAGCGCACATTAAATACTGTCCACAACTATAACAAGAGAAACTTTCTCAAGATTAACCAGGATAGGATGAAGGTTATAGTATTTGGTGCCTATAAGAGAAAGTGAACCTTAAACTGGAGAATAGGAGACAGCATGATAAAAATGACAAAAATCTATAATTACCTGGGCATCTGGTTCTTGGATACATCAAAATCAACAGTACATAAAGCTTCATTAAGAAGAAAGGCAGCAGCAATAACATACAGGCTCACAAATTTGAAGAAGAACTTAACAAGTGCATCTGCGTCCCTAATGTTGAAAGTCATTAAAGCTTGTTTTTTACCTGCACTTCTCTATGGGTATCTGGCATTCCTGGTGGACTGCACTACCGTTCTGGAACAGCAGCAGGCTCTAGGCTACAAAAATGTTTTTCAAGTTCCCAGATATGTGAAAAGATCTAGAGTTCGACTGGAGTTCTGATTGGTAAGCCAACACTTAGCATGTCCCCTCATAGATCTTGAAATACTATATCTGGATACTGAGGGCTCCAGCCAATTACTTAAAAGCCTGTCTAAAAGAGACTTTTGAAAGATCAGAGTCCCCATCGCAAGTCCAATCCAACTATTGCAAATAGACACAGCAGCTTTGACACTTGATTCAGTGGACCTCTCAGCATGGAACAAGGTTATTAGTAAACAGGTGCGCCTCTTATTATCTCACCTAGATACAGCATCCTTGCTGGAATCAGATATTCTATGCCCTCTGAATGAGTCATACTAGATGGAGAGGTCCCAGCCCTATCTCTTTAAGGCCATTAAACCCTGTACTCACAAAAACATAGCGGGAACCGCCAATTGGTCGCTCCGCGGTCAAAAGACCACAGGGGCCATTTCGACTTTCCCGCTGGGCCTGCAACACAGAAGCCGGCTCCGAATGGAGCCGGCGGTGTTGTAGGTGTCCGACGGGTGCAGTTGCACCCGTCGTGCTATTCACTGTCTGCTAAGCAGACAGTGAGTAGCATATGGGGCCCTGTTAGGGGGCCCCTGCACTGCCCATGCTAGTGGCATGGGCAGTGCAGGGGCCCCCAGGGGCCCCAGGACACCCGTTCCCGCCATCCTGTTTCTGGCGGTGAAAACCGCCAGAAACAGGCTGGCGGGAAGGGGGTCGGAATCCCCATGGCGGCGCTGCTTGCAGTGCCGCCATGGAGGATTAGCCCAGCCGGGGCTAATCCGGCAGGAAACCGCCGGACCCGGTTTTCTGACCGCGGCTTTACAGCCGCGGTCGGAATGGGCAGGGAAGCACCGCCAGCCTGTTGGCGGTGCTTCCGTCATTTTAGCCCTGGCGGTCGCGGACCGCCAGGGTTAGAATAACCCCCATAGTCCCTTATTACAACCCTGGCGGTCGGTGATAAAGCTGCGGTAATACCGCCAACAAGCCGGCAGTAAAAAAAAATGGAAATATGACCACAGTGGAAACCGCCAACACAGACAGCCACTTTAACACACCGACCACCACGGCGGTAGCAACAAGCACCATGGCAGTAACCGCCAACAGCCAGGCGGAAGACAATGTACCGCCCACAGTATTACAACTGGCCTATCTGCCATCATTTCCGGGGTGGTACCAACGACAACAAAAGCACAGCGGAAAGAGTACACAGATGCCATGGAGCCCGCTGGTCTATCTCCTCCCACACCAGGAATACCAACGCAGGCGACAACGACCACGGTGAGTACTGCCGCCTAGCACACAGGGGAGAAAAAAAGAGAGTGACACACACACATGCAACCCCCCACCCCCAAAAACATACACACAAACAGATGAAACAACAATACACATCCACCCTGTACCCCTCCGTAATAATGCAAGGACAAAAGGAAGTGATTGAAGTGAGTGTAATAAGATAAAAAACTAGAAATACATCTTCAAAATTCAAAACAGTATTTACAAATATACAAATGTAGGGGCACTGCCCAATCCATAATGTACGTGGGCCACAGGGCCATATCACATAGGCCAAGGCCCCACTTGACTCCTGCATCAACACGGAGAGAACACTGCTGGGGCATCAGGTCGAAAATACACAGGCACCTCGGGGGGAAGGGGAATGGGGACACCTCACCTGGATGATGGTACAACACCACTGGTCCTGGAGGGGGCTACATGTCCTAGCGATGTCCTGGGGAGTGCAAGGCCACAGTCTCTCAAGTGGGTGGTTTGCCCACTGCTTGGTCCTGGGGAGTGCAAGGCCACAGTCTCTCAAGTGGGTGGTTTGTCCACTGCTTGGTCCTCCGGTGTGCAAGACCACACACTCTCAAGTGGGTGGTTTGCCCACTGGTTCTGGAGGGGGCTTTGTGCTCAGTGTGCTTCATCCTGGCAAGGAGGGGGTGAGTGGATGCCTTCTTCCACTGGTTCTGGAGGGGGCCTTGTGCCCAGTGTGCTTCATCCTGGAAAGGAGGGGGTAAGTGGATGCCTTCTTCCCCTGATTCTGGAGGGGGCTTTGTGCCCAGTGTACTTCATCCTGGCGAGGAGGGGGTGAGTGATGGCATCTTCCACTGGTTCTGGAGGGGGCTTTGTGCCCAGTGTGCTTCATCTTGGCAAGGAGGGGGTGAGTGGATGCCTTCTTCCACTGGTTCTGGAGGGGGTGTTGTGCCCTGTGATACACCACTTGGGGAGTGCAAGGTCACAGTCTCTCACCTGTGTGTCATACACACAAGATTTGCAGTGGGCAGGATGCATAATCCTCCATGGAGGTAGGACTACAGTCAATCCACCGGCGGTGATGGCTGCACAGGGGTGGCAGAGCCGGTGCTGGTGTCGGTGCTGCCAGTGGTGGGGGAGGCTCCAGCCCTTCCCCTGCAGCCTCGGACGGCTGTCCACTGGGGCTGCTGCCAGTGGTGCTGGTGGTGGTGCATATGGCGGTGCTGGTGGCAGTGCAGGTGGCGGTGCTGGCAGTGGTGGGGGAGGCTCCAGCCCTTCCCCTGCAGCCTTGGACGGCTGCCCACTGGGGCTGCTGCTGCTGCCCATGGTGCTGGTGGTGGTGCATGTGGCCGTGCTGATGTCGGTACAGGTGGCAGTGCTGCCAGTGGTGGCGGGAGGCTCCAGTCCTTCCCCTGCAGCCTCAGATGGCTGAAGCACCATGGTTGGTGTTGGGGGCTTAGATCCTGTCACAGCACCAGACCTCCTGTCCCTCCTGGGGACACGTGCATGGGTGTGGGGGTGGTGACTGCCAGTGAGGGGCGTGTACTGATAGGGGTGATGGTGATAGAGGCAGTGGGTGTGGATGTAGTGCATGCGGGTGTGAGTGTAGGCGCTACTGGGAGGGAGGTGGATGAAGAGGAGGCGGGGGACACAGTGGAGGCAGTGGATGTTGGTATTTCTGCATCTGGATGGTATTTGTGTGAGAGACTGTGGGGGATGATGTGTGGTGCTTGTGTTTACCTGAGTCACTCCTGTGTGTTATCTTGGGTGCATGCTCGTCTGAATGTGTGCTTGGGATAGGTTGGGGTTCAGGGGAATGGGACTGGGTAGAAGAAGTTGGAGGGGGGAGGCTAGAGACAGGGACAATGGCTGCCATCAGGGAGGAGGCCAGAGCCTGGAATGATCTATGTTGGGCCTCCACTCCAGAGTGAATGCCCTCCAGGAATGCATTTGTATGTTGCAAATGCCCTGCCAGGCCTTGATGGCATTCACTATGGTTGACTGCCCACAGAGATGGATCGCAGGAGGTCAATAGCCTCCTCACTCAGGACAGCAGGGCTAACTGGGGCAGGGACTGAGGTGCCTGGGGCGAAGGAGATGCCCACCCTCCTGGGCGAGCGGGCACGGGAAACACGATGAGGGGCTGCTGGGAGGATGGTGCTGGTACAGGGGGTGGCGGCCGTACCTGTAGTTGGGGTGGCCACAGTGGTGTCCTCCACCACCAGGGAGCTTCCATCAGAGGAAGTATCACTTTCAGAACTGTCCCCTCCAGTCTTTTCCATGGTGCTCCCCTCGCCCTCTGTCCCACTGGTGCCGTCTTCGTCAGTGGATTCGGCCTCCTGGGCCCTGTGGGATGCAGCTCCCTCCGTCATAGGTGCCTTTGCTCCTCTGCCAGATGATGCTAATGCAAAGAAGGACAGGGCTACAAAACAAAAAGAGGGGGGGAGAGACATTTGGTCAGTGCCAGCAACAACGCCACCGTTGGCATACACAACACACAGGGGACAGCCCTAGGCACTAGGTGATGCATACCTGTCACAATGCTAGTCACCAGGCCATCAACAGTAATACCTAACGCCAGTTGCAGCATACCTGAGATCCACAGAGCCCTGCCCAGTAGTGGATGCCCATTAGCTTGTTTGGGGGTGAAGTGCATCAGCCCCTGCCCAACATGGAACCTACTTTGTAATGTCCGGCCTGGCCTAGGGGCACCAACAGACACACATCCCCCACCCAGAGTCCACCCCTCCACGTGCAAGTAGTATATTGGGAACTGTACTCACCCCCTTGTGGCTGCTGTGAAGGCCTCAAGCACCCATTCAGCTCTGGATAAGCCACTGCCAGTATGCAGAACATCAGGGGGGTCAGGGTTTGACGGGCACTTCTTCCTCGTTGGGAGGCCATCCCCAGCTGGGCCTCCGCCGTCTTCCTTGCCCAGCGTCTCACGACCTCCCACCGTTTGCGACAGTGGATGCTCCACCTGCCATAGACCCTAAGGGTAGGCACGTCCTTGCCGATAGCACCCCATATACCCTTTTTCTGATGGGTGCTGACCTGCAGAAAAATAAAAATAGAAAATGGTATCAGTCATACCGTCCAGCCTGTTACAGTCATGGCCCACCATATCCCTCCCATCCCCTTACGCACATACATTGCCCACCATACATGCAGCACGCTCCCCAGGACCCCTCAAACACCCCCCCTTACACAAGGCCTTCACACACAGCACTCCATGTATTAATGCCCATTCATCGTGCTCACAGTGTACTCACCTGTTGGTCTGGAGGCCCAAGCAGCATTCAGTACTGGTGTAGGACACCATCCACCAGTCTCTCCAACTCTGCAGTGGTGAAGGCAGGGGCCCTTTCCCTAGTGACTCAAGCCATGGTCGGTTCCAGACACAGGTCACGGCAGTACTTGCAGTGTAGGTCCTCTCCTGTAGAAGGTCAGGTAGCAAGTGAGTGAACAGATAGAAAATGGCGGTCACGTCCACGGCGGTACGTACCGTCAATGCCAGTGTACATCACCATTGGCTACTGTAACCCGTAGGGCCCAATGATAACCAATGAGGAGTTGCACAGCGGTACTCAACCGCCTCCCGCAATGGAGCAAAACGTCTGCAGCATTACCTCATTTCCACCTGTCCATCCACACAAGACAGGCGTCCTCCACTTAAGGGGGGGGCAGGCCATGGCACCTAACTGCGTCACAACAGACATAAGCACATTTTGGGACTATACATCAACATACTGTTCCTGTCACAACATGCAATGCATTGTACATTGAGGAAATGTCGGAAACTGACCAGTTGCTCATCGTTTTGCACCCTAGATTACAACCGCTGAGGATGATTAGGAGATGGAGACATCACCCGTGTACAGGCCCCAGGTGGACTTGGCAACAATGGAGGACAGGCACATTATCCTCACCTACGGACTTGATAGGGCCACAATCCAAGAGCCAATTGGAGCCAGACCTGATCTCAGCTATCCGTCAGCCCACTGGGATCCACCCTCTTGTGCAAGTCCTATCTGTGCTCCATTTCTTGGCAACTGGCTCCTTCCAAGTGAGAGTGGCCTTGGCAGCAGGAATGTCACAGCCAATGTTCTCAAACGTGCTGACCAGAGTGTTGTCTGCCCTGATGAAACACATGCGCAGCTACATTCCCCCAGGTGGAGGATTTGACCACAGTGAAAGCTGACTTCTATGCAATGGGACATATCCCCAACATAGTTGGGGCTATTGATGGTACACAAATTGCCTTTATCCCCCCCGGAGAAATGAACAGGTGTTCAGAAATCGAAAGAGCTTTCACTCGATGAGTGCCTGGCGAACCAGTATATCTCCCATGTGAATGCAAAATATCCTGGGTCTGTGCATGATGCCTTTATCCTGAGGAATAGCAGCATCCCATATGTGATGGCTCAACTCCAAAGGCACTGAGTGTGGCTAATAGGTGAGCCCGAGGTCCCCACCCAGTGTATGTTGGTATATGGGTGTGTGGTTGGCCCTAAGGGTGAGTGTCTGGCTAACAGGTATCCCTCAGTATTTGCAGGTGACTCTGGTTACCCCAACCTCTCATGCCTACTAACCCCGGTGAGTCATCCCAGGACAAGAGCAGAGGAACGTTACAATGAGGCACATGGGCGAACAAAAAGAATTATAGAGCAAACCTTTGGCCTCCTGAAGGCCAGGTTTCGGTGTCTCCATCTAACAGGTGGTTCCCTATGCTACTCACCCAAGAAGGTGTGCCAGATCATCGTGGCATGTTGCACAGCCTTGCCTTGAGACTCCAGATGCCTTTTCTGCAGGAGGATGAGGCTGGAGATGGACATGTGGCAGCGATGGAGCCTGTGGACAGTGACGAAGAGGAGGTAGAGGATGAGGATGTGGACAACAGAACATCTATCATTTAACAGTACTTCCAGTGACACACAGGTAAGACACTGTAACTTCACCTTCCATTGCAGTTTTGTATTGTAAATTTCCAGTGGCAGGCTGCTGTTCCCACTACTATGGCCACTTACTGTACCCTTTGACATGTCTATTCACAGATATCTGTGCCCTGCTCTGGCTCCTGGTGTATTGACTGCAGCACAATACAGGTCATACCTGTGTATACATTACTGTACAGTCTAATTGAAATGTCTACAGATTGTTAAAGGAATACATACTTGAATCATTTGACATACTACATACTTGTATTTTTTCAAAGGGTGTTTATTTAATTGCTGAAAAGTCAATGGGGATGTGCAATGGGCTTGGGTGATGGTGGAGGAGAGCCCAGGATAGAGTCCATGTTATTTGTATCACAGGTGCATTGTCCAAGGGGGAATAGGAAGTGGAGCAATGGCAGTTCAAGGTGGACAGGGTGACAGAGTGGGACACAAGGGTGACTATCAGGAGAGTCTTATTTCCTGGTGGGGGTCGTGACAATGTTCTCTGGCTTCTGCCTGAATCGCAGGGACCGTTTGCGGGGTGGTTCTCCTTCTGCAAGGGGAGGGGTGCTGGTGGCTTGTTGGTCCTGTGGCAGGGCCTCCTGTCCACTAGCATCAGTGGAGGTGGAGGGCTGTTCATCGGTGTGGCTAGTGTCAGGGGCCAGTTGGTGTGCCACTGCCTCCCTCATAGTGTTGGCCATGTCTGCCAGCACCCCTGCAATGGTGACCAGGGTGGTGTGGATGTCCCTCAGGTCCTCCCTGATCCCAGGTACTGTCCCTCCTGCAGCCACTGGGTCTCCTGCAACTTGGCCAGTATCTGGCCCATCGTCTCCTGGGAATGGTGGTGTGCTCCCAGGATGTTGGTGAGTGCCTCATGGAGAGTCAGTTCCCTGGGCCTGTACTCCCCTGTCACACATCAGTCCTCCCAGTTTCCCTGTTGTCCTGTGCCTCTGTCCCCTGAACCGTGTGCCCACTGCCACTGACCCCAGGTCCCTGATCGTCCTGTGTTTGTGGGGTGTCCTGGGGTGCCTGTAGTGGTGGACACACTGCTGATTAACGTGTCCTGGGGACAGATGTATGGGCCTGCTGGGTGGGTGCTGTGGTGGTGTTTCCTGAGGGGGGAGGCTCTGTGGTGGTATGGGACTGTGGCTGGGTAACCGACTGTCCAGAGGTCCCTGAAGGGCCAGGTTTGTCATCCAGATCCAGGGGAGCAGAGCTGATGTCATCACTGTGGACCTCTTCTGGGGTGGACTGGTTGTTGCTGGCACTTCCTCTCTGGTGACGTTGGGTGTGGGACCTGCGGGGATGGAAATGCAGTGTTACTGTTCTTACGTGTGACATCTTGTGCATGGGTGTGTTGCCCTGTATGGTTGTGACTGCCCTGTCAGCTTTGCCTTGTGTGAGTAGTTATTTTGTGGGCTAGGTGACTCTCTCTAGTGTGCATGCTGTGGTGATGTGTGTCCATGCAGGGCTGTGAGTGATGTCCATGCATTGGTGGTGCATGCAGTGCTGGGTATTGCAATGGGTGGGTTGTGATGGTGGGGTGTATGTGAGGTGGTGGAGGGATGGGGGTGAGTGTAGGGGCATGTAATGGCATGCAGGTAGAGGGGGTGATAGTAATAGAGAATTGACTTACCAGAGTCCAATCCTCCTGCTACTCCTGACAGGCCCTTAGGATGCAGTATTGCCAAGACTTGCTCCTCCCATGTTGTTAGTTGTGGGGGAGGAGCTCCTCCTATGAGAACCTGGGGTGTCTTTGTGGTGCCATGGGTGTAGTGTTAGTGGTGTCTGTGAGGGTGTGTGGGGTGATGTTTTGGGGTGTGTGCTGTGAGGTCAGTGGATGGTGTATGGGTGATGGTGTTCTGTGGCTCTAGTTCTGTGGGTGCTCTTTGTGTGTCTCTCTCTCTGTTGGCAATGGCTAGTAGTCGTAAAGGGTTCTGGGTAATGTGTGTGTGTGTGTGTTTTATAGTGTTGTGGGTGTGGTGGGTGTATGAGTGTCAGGTGTGTGTATTTTGAATTGTCCAATGTGGTGTTGTTTTCTATGTGTGTGTGTATTTTGAGCACAGCGGTATGTACCACCAATGGTTTACCGCGGCTGAATGTCTGCCGCGGTGATTCGTGGGTCATAATGTTGTGGGCATAGTTCTGTTGGCGTAACGGTGTGGGTTTTGCTACTGCCATTTTATCACTGACCTTTGGGTTTGGTGCACTTGTGTTTGTGTCTGTGTAGTGACGGATTGCTATGTGTGGGTCTTAATATGGGTAGCGGTATATTGCCGCAGTCCCGGTATGTTGGCGGCAGTTGGCATGGCGGTAAGATGGACTTACCACTAATGTCATAATGAGGGCCATAATGTTCCTACAATTATTATCTCTACCAGTGAACAACTTTTATCCGACCTGGCCCCAACATGGTAAGAAAAGTGCTTGCAGACTCTGTAATTTCAACAAAGAATCCTGGCTCCATCTATTATGTTGCTGTCCCACTTCGTAGGCAGCTAGGAGGTCACTTCCGAAGCCGGTACTGCTAGTTAAAGGTGGCAGCACCTGCATGGAGGCCTCTGCGATATGCTTTATACAAAATGACATGAGAACAATAGCAAGACTCAGAGCAACACTTTACCCATGTTCCACGTCATCTAAGCATCTGAGACTCACTTAAAACCTCCTTACAAATTATCCCTGGGAAATGGGCAATGCCAAGCTAATCTGAGGGTACACACTTTAGTCATGAATGGGCTTGCCTGCAAGAACAATAAATCTTTTGGATTTGTATTGGACTTTATCTTTCGGGTAGCTCTATGATTGTGATTTAGCTAGCGCTGATAGTATTTGCTAATCAGAAACCAATTTTAATATCGTTTTCCTACCCCTTTTTACAATGGTTTTAAGCATTCATGTAAACACACAAATATTTTCTTCTTGAACGGATCTGTAAGCAAAAATAACAATATTTTATGGATTTGATTTGCACTTTATATTTTAGGCAGCTTTTGCTAAAGATTCAGCTACCGTCAATAGCATTTATTAATCAGAAATTCATTTTTAACATGTTTTTATTTCTTGTTGCAAAGGTTTTAAGTAATCATACAAATACACTAATAAAACTGAAACTGAACGTTTACAACGGTAGGCATAGATTTACTATGCTTAACTCCTCATATATGTATCTTGATGAGCTATACTGTCAAGGTACATAGATATGGTGGTAACAATACCACTTTGTAAGAATCATAGATTAATAATGTACTGTTGATTATCTTCTCCCTCATCCTGCTGTTTATACTGAATATTATTGATCCATACAATTAAATAATTATTCTGTACTACTTCTAAAGACACTATTAATCTTTTAAATAATTGCTAAGATTGGCCCAGCACTAAGGAAATACTTTTTGTGGATTACATACAGTATCTCTCGCAGTGCAGTTTTACTTCAACATTTCTAGATTACGTAGGTTCTATAGGTGTTCTATAGGTGTCATTGAATTTTTACAGTGACATCTGTTCCAATTCAAATGTGACCAACAATTCTGGGTATTCCACATGATGGTAAAAAACTGCAACAACACAAGTGCTTCCGCCAGAACCTGTAAAAATATTTGCTAAATTGCATTGTTGCATTTTATGCAATCTTGCTTCAATTGTGACTCTTCTTAGTGCAGTATAAAAATGGAAACGTGCCTTCACTGAAAAGACAAACTTTGTCTTCGCGCTAACAGAAAACAGGCAAAAGTGATGGCTTCATTATTTTATGCCAGAATTCTGTCTCTCTGACTGCAAGGTCTGTGTTAAAGCACCGTGTGAGATTTCATCCTATGAGAATTTAAAAGGGAAATGGTGCCATAACGGACCAGGAGGCATATGTTCCTTTTTACATAAAAACATAGGAGTGTAATGTTCTTTTGTACACGTGAGCAATTACAGGAGATTAACAGTGTGCATTATATTGATGCCTATGATAAATCACCCCCTATATCAAACCATTTGATCGGTGATATTACAAAACTAAAGAGCATTTAGGGGTCAAACACCCACACCTGTGCAATGCAGCCCTGATGACTGTCTAATTTATCATTTGTGACAGAGTGCGAAACATTGACGATCGCTCCACTTCTTGTTTAAATTAAAACAACAATAACACCCATAAACAACATGATTTATTCTATGGACTACATTTTCAAGAACAGTGAATCATCATACACGTCAAAAACATTTTTATAAACCTGGATTCATCAATAGGTTGTCCCATTATTTATGACAAGAGTATGATACTTGCTGGAAAATATACCCCATGTTAATTTGCTTGTTTATCAACATAATTCTGCAGTTTCTTAAGTAAACACATGTGCATTTGTAAGCTGATTGTTCTATTTCTTTTTCATCATAACATTGACACCTTGATTGATTGATTCTGCTTCTCTAAGCATATAGATACTCAAATATATTGTGGAATAGTTCTTGAACGTCTTCACAATTCATCCCCTTGTTGGCCATTTTCCCCAGTATATACTGTTGCCCAAGTGCTCAAGGGGTAATGGGGCTGCCCTCCCTTTTTTATGCAATCACCTAAGAGGCATCATGGTTCTGGAACCGGCAAACTGAGGTCAAGCAATAACTAGGTTAATAGCTAGCAAACAACCAGATATTAAGGTACTTAAGTAAGCAATACAGATTATGTTCAGTTCTTAAATGCAGTACCAGAGAGTATCAGAGTTTAGCCATTGCCACCAGGAAGGCAGGGCCACCAGAACTAGCCAGACAAGGGACTAACAGGATTCTTGCTGAAGCAGGTCTCAGCTGCCTAAAGGGTGTCCCTCCAGCAGACGTTTGTGTCCAGTTACGGGTAAGTTTCAGTTCCAAAATGTCTCCAAATTGTGGGGTAAAACCCCCTGTACTTATACGCAGTTTTTATAATGGCTCAACAAAGAAGGGTAGAGGAGGTTCTAACCAGTTACAGCTGGTTCTGGGAGTGCCCCCTCTCTCCCCCAGCACAGGCTTCAAACATCAGTTGGAGGTAAACAACCCTCATGTGTGAGGCCTTTACAGATCCATGTGTGCCCCACCTTCCCCTTCTCTCAACCCAGGAAAACCATTCAAAATGCAGATGCACCTCTGTGACATTTCCAACCTCCCTGTGCACAGGCTGTCTGAAAAGTATGCACACAACCCAACTGTCACTCTGCCTAGTTGTGGATTGGAGTCAAGCTGCGCAACACCAGAGTCATAAGCACAGAGAAATGCTCACTTTCAAGAAGTGGCATTTCTGTAATAGTAATAAAAAATCCACTTACACAAGTAAGCAGCATTTCTCACCACCATTAAAACCATACCAAACATGCCTATGCTACCTCTCATAAATCAGACACAACCCACTAGATATAAGGCAGGGCATTTCCAATGCAATCCTATGAAAAGGCAACACTCACAGCAGTGAGAAACCAAATAGGCTGTTTGTCACTACCAGAACAGGCCATGCAACCAGGCACATGTCATGCCTTCTACAAATATAGCACCCTGGCCATAGGGCCAGCTAGGACCTACCTTAATGGTGCCTTGCATGTAGTAATAGTGGAGTTTTGGGCCTGTCGAGGAAATTTACTGCACACGCAAGCCCTGCGCTAGCAGTCCTGAGACAAGTTTGAAAGGCTACTTCAGTGGGTGGCGCAAGCAGAGCTGCAAGCCCACTAGTAGCATCTAATTTACAAGCCCTGTGTATAGAGATACTACTGGACAATTGACTTACAGGTAAATTAAATATGCCAATTAGGTAAAGGCCAATCATACCATCTTTAAAAGGGAGAGCACCTGCACTTTGGCACTGATCAGCAGTGATAAAGTGCTCAGAGTCCTACAGCCAACAGCGAGAGGTCAGTAAAAATAGGAGGAAGCAGGCAAAATGTCAGGGGGTGAACCTGCCGAAAGGGCCAGTTCCAACAGATACCATTTTCCACCCAATCACCCTATAACACTCTTCAGATGTCCCAAAAATAATCATCTGATTAACTACCATTGCAGCCTTTCAAAACCCATCATCATGCTGTTGCCATTGTCTTGCCCTCTTTAAGGTTTCCTCCTAAGACTCTGCCCAACACTCTTCCTACTCTCTTGACCTCCCCTCTTCTAATATATCAACCTTAACTCTGTAACAGGACGGCCGCCGACAAAGGGTCCAAAGTGCTGGCCGCGGCCGTGGTAACACACCCCCGGGGCACCAGAGAGAGCCTCGGGGGTATGACGTCTGACGCAGAAGGCGTCGGGACGATAAAAGACAAAGAAGACGGACCAAGAAAAAGCGCGAGTGGAGAGACGGAGAAAGACGCGCCGCGAACACAACCCGAGGAAAGGAAAAAGTGAGAGACGGAGACCGGCCGAACGGAACCCAACGAAAAGGAGAAAAACCCCAGGGCACCTTCCACCCCTGTGGAAGAGAAGCCGGGAGACCGCCAAACAGCCAGCCGCGTCCCCGGAGGGGCGTGGCCTCCTCAGGTACGTTTGTACCGTAACTGGGGTTTTCTGACAGAGTGGCTGTCAGGAATAAGGGGCGGTTGGGGGGGGATAAAGGGAGGAAAATGGGGAGGTCCTACAGAGAAGGGGAGACCCTCTAACAAAAAGGGAAACCCTAACCTCGACATCCCTAACCACACGTGTAGGAACGCCACAACAAGAAACTCTCAGGAGAAAGGGAATTCCTGGGATCACACAAAAGAGTGAAGGGCACAAACAATTAAAGGTTATCCCGTCACAACCGACACCCCTCCTACCTATCCCCTCACTACCCTACTAACCCTATATAGCCTTTTTCCCGTACTCCCCACTTACCTGCTTTTGTTCTTCTTTTTCAATTCTGGGAAACGTGGGCGGCTGGAATAAGGGGAAGACCGGACCCCTCTCGAGGTTGGACCAGACCACACCGGGATCACAGCAAGAGCCCTGAAAGGAAAAAAGAAAGGGGTTTTGAGTAAATGTAACCGGACAAATCTTGTGAAAAGAAACAAGAGATTAAAACAGTCCGCAGTAAACAGAACTCAAATAAATCTGTTATCCCCCTCAAATCTTGTGCCTGTCGCATTATTCCAATATCTCTCTCACTTGGGATAACGAACCCATCACAAACTCCTTGGTGGCCACAGTTGAAGTAATGCATTCCATCATCCAGCTGCGATATCACGTACAACACTCACCTTCAAGGACATTATAACATCCTTTCTTACTCTCCTTATGCGTATAAATCTTGTCTGCACCCCCTTGTGTGGTTGTCATTGGTCCAGTCTTTCTATTCCTTGTGCTTCTGCGCACCCACTTTTTTCCCTGACCTCCCACTCCCTACAGAAACACCCTTGTCTAACTTCCATCCTCTAATCCTTTTTCCATCACAAGTATCCTCCACTCATACTCAACAAACACATTCTCCCAGTTTCCATTTCTCAACTCCAATCTTGAATCTTAGATTTTTTGAGTTTTCTCTTTTACTCTTTGACTTCAACATTATCACTCACAAGATTCCATCTTTATCATTAAAGACAGAAAGGATCTGATTACAGAATATTACTAAAACTGGCTTTGACTACTACTTTGACTACTACTCTGGGGGGGTCACCTATATTTCCACACATAGAGAAAAGCAAAACTCTACCATGACAAAAGTACAATTCAAGAAACTTGATAGAAATAAAAGCACTAGTGACCCTTCATATTAGCACTTTACAAAACTCCCTTTAGTGCCTCTGTATACATGCAGATCATTCATGATATATGGCATGAATGCCGCAGAGGTAATACACTCTAGCAATATGAAACTAGTCTTTTTGACTGAAGCCTAGATGAGTGAATCATCTCAATCTGCATTAAGCCTCTTGTCACAAGTGTAGTTAATTGTTTATGTGAATGGAACTGGCAATATACAAAAGAGGTGGTTGAATGCTATATCCACTAAGTCTCCATTAAGGTCTGCACCATGAACTTGAATCCACAACATCAGTCGATGAAATTATTGGCAGGTAAGTGCATCTATATTTTCTATGCCTAACTCCACATATCTGTACATATGTGGTACATATATCTTGTCCTTCCATATATGTACTTATCTTTCAATATCTTGTCCCTTGATATTCTGTCCTCATTATTCCTGTAGGATGATATTGTTAGTATCAATATTTAATAAAACAATCCTCCATAGAGGGCAAAAATCTACAAAAGTGAAAGATCTTCACTTTTCAATGCCTGTGAGTGGAAATTAAAACACCATTTCCTGGTTACAACATAAAATGTATTAGAACGACTAATTGTACCCTTCACCAAAACAAAACAAAAAACAGCAGGTAACAATATGTTCCTTAGGGAAGCAAATTTAGGACTGTGTTGTGTCTCTTTAGCCCTGAAACTTTCTCAATATTATTTGGATACAACTATGTACAAATAAAACACACGGAAAAGGCTCTATTCTTGACTTTCTCATAGCAAAAGAGGAGCTACTCAAGATCATTTCCAATCCCTGGGGATTGTTTTGATCTCACCCATATTCCAGAGACCGGAGAAGCATTGTTCCTTTCTTGCCAGCTTCAGAATCAGTCAACTCTCTACAGGATATTTCTTCAATGCATTCATTTAAATACCTCAATTCAATAAGACCTCAATCATGATCATGGACAGGATGGCCCTATAAAATGTCATAGGACAAAAGAAAAAAAAAATCAGAGCAATGGTAATCTTAAAGAGGACAAAAAAATCCTAAATGACTCTGCCACGGTCTTAATATGCCGGTGCCACCGCCATCCTGTTGGTAGCCAGACTAGTAATGGGGGCCATAGTGTTTAAGCCCTTCTTTACAATACTATACACTTACAGGCTTCATCAAGAATACTGTATGAAAGCATATACAATTCAAAAGTAATTTGGAGATTCTGGCACTCCCAGGCATGTCTTAACATATAATGTTCAACTCAAACTTGAATGCATATATTGAACAAACGTAAAGTCTTTCACTGCTCTGGTTACAACACCTGTTCAGAAATACTGATCTGAGAACCTTCAGTTCTGATGCAAAATAAAAGTTTGGAGCGCCCACTTGTCACTTTCTGGCCCACTTTGAAGGTGAGTGCAGCTAAGATGCTTGTGCAGGACTGGAATGAGGCCAAGCCCCGACTCAAGTTTGGACATAGTATTTATACTCAATAGGAGAGACTTTTCCGGAAAGGTATGTGGTTCTCATGGAAGACTGTAAAGTTCCAAAGGAAAACCTGGGAGAGAGCACATGTTAAAATAACAGATATGACCTTTGCTGATGGCAGCTTCAAGTAATGGTTAGAACCAAATAACCATGAAGGCAGAACCTAAGAGCAAAGCAGTTGGAGTCAATAGGTAACTGCAGTTGGCACCCACAAACCATGGCAGGTGGAACAAATAAACAATAATTTTAGAGTCAATAGGTCATGGCGGATGGAGCTAATTAACCAGGAAGCACGTGTCTTTCTTCCAAGAGTGCAAACTGTGTGAAATATGGTTCAGGAGGTTCAAGGGTTCAAGACCTCTGGGTGGGGGGTCATAGTTTGCAGGAAGCTGTGATGTGCTACATGGAAAATGCAGCATAAGTGCTGTGCACCAAACCACAGCGCGAAGGGCACAAGGGGGAGTTGTGACGTTACCTAAGGAGGAAAAAATATAAAATCCACATTTGCACTGGTAGTCTATTCCCCCTAGGATGGATGACTCTGCACAGTAAGAACAGGCTCTCACTCAGTCATGTAAATTTCCAAGTTATACTGATGGAAACTTGAACCTGATGGAGCTTTCTGTCTGCAATGCTGAGAATGTTTTGTGTATTCCAGTAATTACCTAATTTCATACTTTCATATCAGTGTAAATATGCAAGGGTAGATTTATGACTTTTTTATTAATCGGACAGATACACCTGAAAACAAATCCACAGACACGAAATTTAAATTCACCAATCCAAACAAATAATCTACCAATAAGCAATCTGTGAGACATGATAGGGACATCGGCAAATAAAATGTGACAAATTATTCACTTTTTTATTTGAGAATATGAAAAAGATAAAACTCTCCTTCACTGACTGCTTGATTGAACAGAACCACAAAAGTGTATTCCAGATTTCAAAGGTGTCCTGGTCCTCATTTGAAGAAGTCACTACCATGTCCTCAATACACTGCCAAGACAAGACCCTTCTCCAATTTCTCTGAATACTTTCCTTCAAATATGATCAAAAACTTTAGTTTGTCAGCTAGCTCCAGTTGTTTAAAAGTAATCAACACTTCACTGTCCAAAGGAGTCCCAGATTGTCTAAAAATGGTGCAGTGCAGGTCTTGCTACTATCAAAAGAATCCGGGGAGGTCAATACAACTTTAATATTTTTCGTCCCATCTCCAATTTACCCCTCTTTTCAAAGCAATAGAGAGCTGTGTGTAAGCCTTGTTGAAACTCTTCATAGATGAACATTCTACTCTTAGTGTGGCTCAGGATGCAGTAGTGAGACTGCAAATTTAAAAGTAGTCATTGATGTCGATCACAATATGGACCTTAATTGCTCATGCATTCTTGTGCTCCTTGATCTAACAGTAGTCTGTGACATATTGAACTACTTTACTGTCCTGAAATGCTTAAATAGAGAATTAGTCAGTGAATTAAGAATTAAGAAGAGAATAGGTCAGTAGAGTCATGCACAAGTTAAACTTGACAAATCATTGTCAATTAATTAGATTAGCCAGCTGTACCGCAATCTTGCTATGCTCTGCTGTACTCCACTATGCTACACTACACTCTATATGTATACTTTATAAGCATGAAATATGTTGCTTTAATTCTGAACCCCTCTAAAATCTCAAAAAACTCATATGATGATGACAGTCAACTTTTTCTGAAATATTGTCATGAACACGTGTACAATTAAAAAAACAACTTGTACGGGAGATTAAAAAATAGATGACACACCATCATTTAAGTTGAAATCAACTTAAAATAGAATCTGATTGATATCCCCCCAAGTGCGCTATATCAGTTATGAATCATCTCAACGAGCAGACAGTGGTGACCAATAATATTACTGACTGTGTTACATCTCTGGGATTCTACCTAGGCTAGGACAAGAGCTTACAAGCTCAGATTAAATTAATGTTTGAAGAGGCACAAATGTAAGTCTGACTTCTTCATGGTCCTAAACAGTCTATCTCAGATACTGGTTTCAAACAAGTTGCTAATTCCTTGTACTTTTGAGGTCACACTATACTAGTTATTTGCTCAGTGAGATTCCCAAAGTGAGCCTTCCAACATCTCATAGCAGCCATATGTAGTAGCAAAGCTATCTATGTTCTTGAGAATGTTCAAATTCTTCTGGCTTATCTGATCTCACTCAAGTGGCTTCTCACAGTAACTTGAAATTATCTGTTTAAATCTTGTGCAACTGCTCCTACATACAGTGCTTTGTCACCCTTGAACCTTGTATGAACTATATAAACCTACAAAGGAATAAATTAAAACATGTGGTTGTAAATCTCAGAATGCCTAGTGTCAAAGGACATGTTGAGTGCTTAATGTGTTTAGTGTGCACTACAAATTACCAAAGGTCCTGAACACTTCATTTTGCAACATGAGGATTAGGTAAAGGGAACCTTGTTGCCACCTTGCTTGGCCAAAGGGTCTGAGCAGTGGGCTTTGTAGAAGCAGGGCTGAGTACAGGGCATGGCTGGGGGCCATGCACTCCACTTAGTGCTGCTGAACATATTCAAAGGCTATGCATGTTTGGGTTGATGTAGCAGGAAGCTACTTGTGATGCCCCCTGCAATATCATTGATGTTGTTCTTTGGAATGTCTTATTAAAAGTCGTGTGCTAGGTCATGAACAGCACATGAGGGCTGAGAGTAAAGCCTGCATAGCTACTTTAAATGGTGAAATTGAGGTTTTCTTTTGTTTTATATTTTAAAAGTTTCCTGAACAACTTTAAAATAACAATAACTGAGAATTGTTAATTAATGTATACATCTGTTTGCACATCTGTAGGTAAGGGTGACACCTAAGTCCCTGGAGGATCCTGCTTTTGAATACTTAATAACCTTGCCCTTCACATCTTCCCTGACCAATTTTCACTAAACCCCAGAACAACCGCATTCAAAATTCAAGCTTGACTCTTGTTATATTTGGTGCAGATTAGTCAAATGGTTCAGACGTTATGAGAACTGAAAAGTAATGTGGGTTTGGAATCAGACCATAACATAATGCATCAAACAATGCTTAATGAATTGCTATTCAGTCCATGCTTTTTCTTATAAAAGAAAAAAATACTTTATTGCACACATGCACACAAAACTAAAAACCATATATCAATTCACAAATATATACAGAGTGAAAGGCAGTGATAGCTATGGGAACAAACTGAAGCGGCACATAATGAACAAAGGTAACACCGGTGAAGTAATCCCTTAACTATGTACTGGCACCCTTATGATGGAGGCACCTCTAAAAGTCTTCATGCCAAAAGTCCTTAACTCAAATCATCCATTTTTTCTCATGGTGTCAACATAATACAAATTCAGAAAAGAAGTCCTGTGATCATAATGCATTTCAGCAAGATGCAATATTAGAAGGCACTTGAAATACTATTAACAATGCAGGAAGTTCTTCCATGTATATCAATAAAGCACTAGACCAATTCAGTGTCAGAACCTTTATTCTATATTAGCACAGCAGTCTAGAAATCCCAGAAAACCTTATAATAACAGCTTACGCAACCCATAGGTTCTGCACAAAAATTCCAACTCCAGAAGTGCAGGCAAAATGCCAACATCTCTCCTGGGGTTGCCCTTTGGGTGACCATGTGGGCTTATGGTGCCTAAATCCTGAAAAATGTGGTGGGATTCAAGAGGTCCACTGCTGCCCCTAGGTGGTCACCCTCCAAACAAAGGAATGCTGCTTCTGTGGTGAACCTGTCCTCCCACAGCACTGCATGCCAAGTATACACATTTTGTGACACTGCCCCAGAAGCTTACCAGGAAATCTTTATCACACCCAGCAAGGCCTTTGAATTTGTTGCCACACAGTGGTGTCATTATTGTGAATAAACATGCACATT
Organism: Pleurodeles waltl; assembly: GCF_031143425.1. NCBI lineage: Eukaryota > Metazoa > Chordata > Amphibia > Caudata > Salamandridae > Pleurodeles > Pleurodeles waltl. The sequence goes on along the minus strand of NC_090442.1, from coordinate 935,397,989 downwards.
TGCATATTGTAGCTGTCACAGGAAATAATCACACCAAATGGTAAATGTGTCGTGTTCATAAAAATAACAGCGATGTTGTGACATTTGACAAGATGAATGTTGATTTCCTAAATAAAGTGGTAGGAGAAAACTTCCAACATGGCACCCAGAAGTAGACGAAGTGGTGAAAAAAGACACAGATTTTTTTTCCAGAAAGTCAGATTTGTCTCACGAGATGTCAGAGGAAGTAGTCTGTTTGAAAGTTGTATTACAAGAACAATTCAACAGCTGCTTGCTTCCCAAAAAATTAATCTCTTTCTTCAGATTGCCACCTCGGTCTGTATGCTGCAAAATAATTTTCAAGTAGAAGATACAATTTTGTGTTATCTTTGTTTGTAACCTTGACCCCGAGAACCATGGTAGGATTCTATAAAATTCTATTTGGTTAATTGTATGAACCTTCAGCAACTGGAGAAAGACATTTAAACCTAAGATTTCTGATCATATGAAACTCTTGTGTAAAATATACAAGCCATATTTACAAGGCCTTTTATGCTGCCGGAATGTAACTTTTAGTGGCGGTCCACCGATGCACACTGCATAGCCATATTTACAAGGCCAAGTAAAGCCACCCTGCGTGGACTGAAGCACTGCAGCGTAAGTCGCTGCATTACCTCACACTGTGAAAGGGAGGTGTGCCATGGACATTACAGTGGGTGTTCCCAGGTAAAGCCCATGACATTTGACACATTCCCAGATTTACGATATTTTGTGAACCTGGGAATGTGTTAAAAGCCTACGCCTCCCCAGGTGAGGCATAAGGGAGGGGCAACGAGGAGAAATCCCTTTATTTATCCCCATTTTTCCTTTTTCTAGAAAGAGGAAAATGCCTCTTTTGATTGTTTTTGATTGTTTTTGTGTCAGTAGGTATCATTTCCTGCACAAAAACAATCATCCCTGTAATGTAGACACCCTTGCACCATGGCCTGCGTTGGTGCATGGCAGCCCATTGTGTGCTAGTGCAGGGGAAAAAGACAGGAATGTGCAGCACATTCCTGCCCATCACTTTTGACACAGAGCAGCCCTGGACCAAAAGATTGTAAACATGCCCCACATGATTTGAATTATGTTGCACCAAAGTGAAAGAAGCTGGACAAAACATTCTTGGCTCTCCTAAAGCTTCATTTTTGGTATAATTAAGTGTGTTGAGGAATTGTAAGTGCATACTTATTTTGGGAACATTATTAAGTTTGGAGTTTAGCTTTACCAGGTACCAAAAGCCATACATCTTGACATCCAGAGAATGACTATTTGAACTTGCAGATAAATTTAGTTTAATTTATAAAAGGATTGCAAGCCACAAACATATCATTTGGAAGGACACAGAATTAATTTAAAGTCTTTGGAGATTTATTTAGAAATTACTCTTGGCAATTTATTTAGAAATTACTCTTGGCAATTTTAGTGTGAGGAGATAATTTTTTGTTAAACAGGTTTGGTGTTATGAACGTATTCTTTTCTCTCAATCATCCTTGGCATGGAGGTAGGTGTGCACGCACTGACAATTTGATGTATTCAATTATGTTCACACATTAAAAGGGTCTATTTACTTTGCAGATTGCCATATTTGATGAATACAATAGAGAAGAGGTAGCTGTGAAAATAGATGTAAATCTGCAGGCATAGCACTTTTCTCAGTGAGAGTTTTTTACAATCATGCGCTTTAGTAAATTTTATTTTAGATTTTCACTGAAGAGAGATTAGAAAATCAGCACTGCTAGGGCAATTCAAAAGTACTGAGGAGGTTGTGGCGTCCCTACAAGACAGGTGAAAAGTGGTAAATGTTTACTTTTCTGGTGCTTTTTTTATACATTGAATGCACCTGATGGTGTGATCCACTTTTCCAGTCGGGTACCGTTGTTGCCTCGTGAGGAAGCCTTTCTAAACTTTGCATGGATCATAGGGGAACCCAAAGCTTGCATGGTCAACCTGCTTCCTCACCTGTTTCAGCACTCACTTTGCGAGTGATGGAAGGATGAAGTTTATGCTCAGTTTGATTTCTGGGTGCCTGGATTCAGTCCACTCTACAAGTACTAGAACTAAGGGCACCTGAGGACAATAGAGTGTCTGGCATACTGTCCCAACATCCGAGGGATGATAACCAATAACTGTGAAGCATTATATGGGTGCTGATCCTCCAGGACATTGGGCCTCCCCATCAGGATATGATACCATGACAATCACGTTTACTCCTGAAGGGTCCGTCCTCTTGGACACTGGTACACTCTAGGGGAATAATTGGGAAACAGTGAAACTTGGGAACATATTAAAGATTTTCTTAGCCCAGAAGCCATGGAGACCCACCAGACAGCCCTCCCATGATTAAGAGAAGTGCCAGCAGATTTCTCTTCCCTTGGTGGCATTTTCACCACAGGTTTGTTTTGTTAGAGTCCTGGTGGTGAAACCACACTGAAACAACCTCCGTTGAGCCACCCTGTTAAACACATCCTGGCGTCCTTGTGATCTCCCCCTTGTGGGTGGCACCTGCTGTCCAGGACAGAGTGGTGGCTGGCAGGTCAGCAGCAACTGATGCCACAAGTTCCAGAGCGGGTGTGGACTGTGGAGGACCAATGCGGCCTATTGTCACATCTGTAGCCATAGACTCAATTGAGCTGGGATGACAGGCAGAGAGCCACGCCCCTCCGTTCTTGCATTAGTAACTGCCGGCTGACCCCCATCTAAGGTAGGTGCTAGGTAGCACTTGCCTCAAGCACTCCTCGCGATGGCTTTCCAAAGAGGATGGGGTTGCACATTTTGCGGACAATGCCTCCCCCACCTCAATCTTCTCTGTTCCTCCTCTGGACATCGCATGGTGTTCTCTATCAGGAGATGCTATGAGGTATGCATGGGTTCTGGACTGTCGGTGCACCTTTATCCTCGGCCTCCAACACAGGCCTGGTGACCTCCACTGGCCTTCTGCTCCAGAACCCTCCAGATGTATTAGAGGCCTGATCAAACCCTAATTGGCATATTGGGATTTACAGTGAGTGTGTACTCCATCCCGGGACATCATTTTGAAACATCCTCCTTCCCATTTCCTGCTCCTACCCCTGAAATGGACCCTGGAATGGGCCACTTTGTGGATTGTGAACTCAGTACAATGAACTGAGTATGATCCAGGACGATTTCATAGTAACCACGGTTGCTCACCATTGTAGGGCGCTGTTGTGGGATCTTTAGGCTGGTATTATCACAACAAATACTCCCATGTGTAGAACGGGTCCAGGAGTCTAACAGTGGGACCAGGGAGCGAGCAGCCATAGGTAAACATAAAGGCCCCTGCACCTCCCAGGACAAGATGAACTCTACGGGCCTGATTTAGGTCTTGGCAGAGGGAATACTCTGTCACAAATGTGATGGGTATCTCATCTACCTTATTACGATCTCCATAGGATATCTTGGGATCATGATAAGACTAACAGGATATCTGCCATGGTTGTTACAGAGTATGACCTAAATCAGGCTCTAGTCTGGCAAAGTACACAATCAATTGGTATCCCCTAATACAGTTACTTCGATGCTTAAGGAACATACAGGCAAGTTTGAGACTAGCCTGCTGGCAATCCTCCACATCAACTCTATGTACGGCCCAAAATTGATGCAGCGGCCCCAGAAGTAGGGCTGTTGAGAGTGGATCAAAAGAAGCTCCCAGACTGAGTGGAAATGAATGAATCTGCAATTACCATGATGCACCCATAAGTGTGCAAAGTGCAAGCACAGCTCCAGGTTCTTTGGGACAAAGTTAAATACCTGAAACCAAAAGTGAACAATGCTGAAAGATGCTGTTGCAAAAATAATATGTGCATTGTCTGGCTTCCAGAGAGGGTGAATATGAATCTCTACCTAGAGGACTGATAGACACACACAGTACTGGCTGGCAAACAAGCAACCTTTTTCTCTATTGAACATTCACATTGAGTTCTGGGCTGGCTGCCAACCGCAGGGTACACCCCCAGGCCGATGGTGACAAGACTCCTTAACTATCAAAACTGAGATCACATACAACAGGTATTTCTCAGTAAGGGCTCTTAGACTGTTGAAAACTGCACAGTGCATATTTTTCTGAAATACTCAACAGAGGTTCAGAAGAGATGGGAATCCTTTTTGGAGGTCTAGAAGCAGCTTCACCATATGAACTTCTGATTCTCACTGATGTTCCTAGCCTAGCTTTGTGTACTGGATAGATACGTCACCAGGTAGTTCACCAGCCCCGCAGATGCTTGAGCATGTCTGGAGTCTAAAGGGGTACCGAGGACAGTAGACCAGGCCGACATGGATGGAGAATGGTGAACTCAAAGGTCCAGACACAAATCCTCAAAGAGTCATACATGTCGCCCCTCTACGGAGCAGGCTGCCAGGGAATTTGCATGAATGATTGAGGAACTCGGATCACAGTGTATTTTCCAGGTGGGGGATCACCTTGAAATGACAAGGCCACATAATCTGAGGTAAACAATGGGGATTTTAAAGAGGCTATAGCTGCCCTCAGACACAACCCAGAATTGACACTAATGACTGCAGATCTGTTAATATGATTCTGACAACTTCTTGGTTCTGATATTTTGCCTGACCTTACCACTAGTGACTTAACAGGGAGGGTAAGGTTGCTTGCCATGGCAATGTGGCCCAATCAACTGGACTGGGAGGTGTGCCTGTTGACAGGGGAATGTGAATTCATTTGTGTAGCTGAGGTGGAATGAGGGGAGGACCACGCCTATGGCAATTGAAATGACTGCCCTCATTTACTTTCAGAAATGTACTAGGCAGAGGTGTGGAATTCCCATAGCTGGACATTTAGGACATATATTTTGGGTTCAATGACAACAGGTTTTCAGGTTTATTTTGCCCTTGGGACAAGTAGGCCCAGCCCCCTACAGCACAACCCTTTGGCTGCAACATAGTAGAGGAGAGAAAGGCACTGTCTGCAGTTGAGGTAATATTTGTGTGCATATGTGGTGGGCATGGCCAAGATGGCTGCCGGAGCGGACGCTTTGTAAAGAGCTCCGCTCGCGGCCCACCACTAATTTGTAAAATTAGCCGTTCCTGTGGGTCCTGACGCCCGCTGCTGCATCGCGGTGCTCCCCACCGACACACAGAGACCCGGAGATATCTGTGGCCAGGCGGCTGGCCCCGGTGGAGTGAGAGGGCCCTTCGCTGAGGCCGTGTGTGACGCGCTTGCTGTGCGGCCCCCCGCCGCGGTTGCAAGACTCTGCCGGGTGGGGGAGTATAGCAGCCGGAACCGGAGATGGCGAACCGCCGTCTGGAGTATAATTGGGCCAGGAGGGGCCCGGAACAGACAGAGGCGGTCCCAGCGCATCGATGTGGAGGACCTAGTGCTGATGCTTGGAGCTGGGCTGACTGGCCGTGCGGCGGCTGGGCTTCGAGGGTGAGTCGAGTCACGGTCACCTTAGGAGCTGACCCCTTTAAGAAACAATTGCAGGAGGTATGGTGCGCCGAGTTCTTGATGATGGAGCCTGGAGGGGCAGGCCGGATCCTCCATGGCACGCTGGGAGCACTGGTGTGGCTGACGAGGTGGCGGCCCTCCCCAGGGGCTTGAGGTGTCCTCCCTCCTACGACCCGGCGACCCAAGAGACACAGCACCCCGAACGAGGAGATTCGGCTCCCCTCCCCCACCTTTTCCTCCCCCCTCCGTCCTGGTTGAGGGGCCCACAGCGCTGGCTAAGGTCCTGCCAACATACTCCAAGATGTGATGTGGAGGGAGAAGATTGTACGCTTATTGAAAACCTGCCTAGGTGGCACCAAGGACAGGCTGAGCGCAGCCTTATAGCTCGCCCAGGTCCTGGTACTCAAAAACTCTGGAGCACAATTATTATAGCCTTCCCTGGTGTTGCCGTATACAGTGATCTGCTCGTGGGGGTGATTCTGCGATGGTGAAGAGGCTTGGATCTTTCGCGGTCAGACTGGCTGAGAGTGGTCCGGGCTGGATTTGAGCTCTGCGGCAAGAGCAAGGGGAGCCGTGATGCGCAGCAAGGAATCGTGACCCAGTGTGGTATCCGGGGAATAGCACAGCAGCACTACAAGTTATCATGGTCAAGCCAAAATCATCTAAGGCACATCCCAGCGCCAAGGCTGAAGCCTCATCCATAGAGGGGGACACGGGCGCTCAAGCCCACACTCTACACAGGATGTCTGAAATGTTGAGCACTCATTCGGTGCAGTTCGACAAGTTGCTGCAGGCAGTGTTGGACACTAAAACCTCGCTGGAGGGGAAAATTGACTCTGTAGTGTTGGAAGTCAACATCCCTAGAATGGATCATCGTAAAGTGGTAGACAGAGTCACCCTCACCGAATCAGCGCTTAACACAGCCCAACCTGATATTTCCGACATGAAAGCTCAAATTCAACCTATGGAGGCTGAGAGAACACAATTGCAACGAAGGGCCGAGGACACAGAAGGCCGCTCATGCAGGAACAATGTCAGATTTCTGGGTATACCAGAAAGGGCGGAGCTCCCCAACGCGGAAATGTTCCTGGAGCATTGGTTGAAAGATACCATGCTGTCCCAGAATGTGCCACCTATGTTAGTGGTGGAGCGGGCCCATCGGATCCCCAGTGGACCACCGCATCCGGGGTCTCCCCCGACCACTGATTGCAAGATTTCTAAACTATTGCGACAGACATCAGGTCCTACAGGGCTTTAGAACTCTGGGCCCCATCCGAATGGACAACACTGTTATCACGGCCAACCCGGATTACACAGGAGAAGTTCAGCTTAAAAGAGCCTCTTTTACAAAGGTGAAGCAACTGCTACGCGATAAACACATCACTTATTCCCTCACGTTTCCGGCCCGATTAAGGCCTATATTTATACTTTTTGACGCAAACCAGCGCCGGCTAAAACCATTTCTATGCGCCATGTGGGTGCCTTATTTAAGGATTGACGTTATCCGGTGCTGCAGGCTGGTCAGAGTAAAAAATAATTACTCTAACCAGGCAGCGCCGGCGTAGGGGAAAATGGGGGTTGTGCGTCAAAAAATGGTGCAAGTCAGGTTTGAGTCAAAAATCATGGCTCAAACCGGACTTGCGCCATTTTTTGACGCACAACCCCCTTGAAATGACTCCTGTCTTAGCAAAGACAGGAGTCATGTCCCCTTGCCCAATGGCCCTGCCCAGGGGACTTTTGTCCCCTGGGCATGGCCATTGGGCACAGTGGCATGTAGGGGGGCCTAATATGCCACTTTAAAAAAAAAAAAAAATACTTACCACAACTTACCTGTACTTACCTGGGATGGGTCCCCCCATCCATGGGTGTCCTCCGGGGGTGGGCGAGGGTGGCAGGGGGTGTCCCCTCACCCAGGCGCATTTTTTAAGGCCCGCCCCCTCTTGTGCATCAAAATTACGCAGGAGTATAAATAAGGCACACAGGCCTTAAAGTCATTTTTTGGACGGGAACGCCTACCTTGCATGTCATTAATGCAAGGTTTCCCGCATCCAAAAAATGGCGCACACAGAGGTTTTTTGACATCCGCGGGGTTGAGCGTCATAGTTTAAATATGGGGCAAGGTTTGAGCTGAATGTGCGTCAACATTTTTGACACATATTCAGCGCAAACAAAGTATAAATATGACCCAAAGAGTGTTAGAAGGGGACTGGACCCTCATTTTACCAACCCCGGAGGATGCATGGACGTGGCTGCATGCCAAGGGCCTGGTGGATCCAGTCAAAGAGGACGTCGGACACGGGGATTGGCTCGCCCCGTGCCCTCGGAGGAAAAAGAAAATAGGCACGAGGGTCGAGGCATGCCCGTCCAGGTCGCAGGCAGCGGATGGCCAGGGGCAAGCCTTAAAAGAGGCCAACATGTTCGTGACAACGTAGACACTGATTAGAAGTGAGGTCAGAAACACAGATTCAGGCTTGTCACAGTGTCAATTAAGCCCCCCTTTAGTTAGAAATAAATGAGGCCTTTAGACAATACTACAGTTTACTGTATACGGCACGGCGGTTGGAGGATTTTTCCAGGCATTTCAACTAACTCGCCTGACAACCCCACAGTTGCTAGAACTAGAGAAACCTATAGAAATGGACAAGATTCAACAAGCTTTGCGACAATTAGCCCATACTAAAGCTCCGGGAGGCGATGGTCTGCCAGCCAAGTACTACCAAACTTTCTCTAAGCAGACGCTTACACCATATTTAGAAATGTTAATGGAGGCGTTTGGGGTGGGTCGGCTTCCGGATGCACAGCGTGAGGCTGTGTTAGTAGTCCTCCATAAAAAGGGCCGGGACCCCCTCGACGTTCGGTCATATCACCCCCTGTCACTGTTGAATTCAGATTGTAAATTGCTGGGAAAAGTGCTGGCAAACCGCCTTCTTCCGCTGATGCCAGTCCTGGTTCATCCGGATCAATCCGGTTTTATACCCGGCCGCAACACTTTCATTAACAACAGATGTCTGTTGAGGCTTATGGCAGAGACCCCGGAACTAGACTATGCACGAATTGCGGTCTCTCTGGATGTAGAAAAGGCATTTAACACTCTAGGCTGGCCTTTCTTAATGGAAGCATTGAGGCGTATGGGTTTAGGAAAAACATTCATGCACTGGATATCAGTACTATACTCAGACCCCAAAGCGAGAGTCAAGACTGGCTGGGTTATCTCAGAGGGGTTCGATATAAGTAGGGGCACGAGACAAGGTTGTCACTTATCATCAATTCTGTTTGCATTGGCAATTGAGCCATTAGCCACACGGCTACGAAGTATGGCTCCACACTGGGGCATTCTGGATGGAGACAAACACCGGATCGTCTCTTTATATGCAGATGATGCATTAAGATATCTTTGTAACTACTCTGAATCCCTCCCAGATCTGATACGCCTATTGGATTCATTTGGTGATCTGTCTGGTCTGCGAGTGAATTGGTCAAAGTCCTGTCTGTTTCTGATGAGGTTGATACCGGAGCCACAATAGGCGACGATCTCTGCGTATACTTTACCGTGGTGTTACACTACTTTTAAATATCTAGGGGTACATATATATCATGACGCCACAGATCTCAGGGAGGGGAACCTAGGTCGGACGATTAGGTCAATAGGAGGTTCTTTACCCTTCTGGTGTTCACTCCCGCTATCCCCGCTTGGTAGAGTGGCGATCGCAAAAATGATTTTTCTTCCACGGGTATTGTACTATTTTTCTGCCTTGCCACTGGCACTTCCTAAGGCCTTCTTTGAGCCTCTGACCAGCCTGTTGACTGAATTGGTGTGGGGCAGTGGGCATCGGCGGGTGGCCCTGACCAAGATTTATCTGCTTTTGGAGCAGGGGGAATGGGCACTCCGCAGTACGAGTTGTATTATGCAGCAGCGCAGATACATTGGATTATGCGCTGGCTACGAGACCCCCTCTGTTCGGAGGGCCGGCTGGTGGGTGCCTTCCTGGGCCATTCGAATGTGCTGAGATGGCTTATTGGTCGGGACCGTCCGCCGCACCTCAGTAATACCCTGATGACTGTTGCTAGCTGAGTCTGGCGCCGGTATGTAATGGGGGGGAAACGGCCACCACCGTATTCACCCGGGATCCCCCTGCTTGCCATACCGGGCATAGACAGGATAGCTGGACAAAACGGACTGGCTGCCTGATCCACGAAGGGTATACAGACCATAGGAGATATCTTTGAGGAGGGGTGCTTCCTAACGTACGAGGCACTAGCAGACACGTACAACCTAGGGCAGGGTGGGTTTATCGCATGCGGGGTGCTGCATCGCCTGGTGCGTGACACATGGCGGAACGGCAACAGCGAACCACAAACAACACCAGTTCTACATGAGTTTCTATTTGGTGCGGGCACACAATCTGACAAATTCCTGGATATATAAAACATTACAGGCTTGCCCCAAGGAGGCGCAGACACAGGTGAGGACTAGATGGGATGCGGTCTTGCCCACACCATTGACTCAGCACGCATGGATCACGGCACTTACCTCCACACGCTAGGTGTCACGGAACTCCCGTTTTTGGTACACACAATTTAATTACATACCCCAGACTTACTTAACCCCAACTAGGCTTAAGCGCATGTTCCCACAGTCTGCCCCGGAGTGTCCTAGATGCGGGGACTCAGAAGCCGATTTTCTCCATATGACATGGACCTGCCCCCCGGTACTCCGCGTGTGGCACGATGTCACAACTCGGACGGCTGTCTGTTCAGGATTATCTCTATCCCCTACACCCGAATCCTGCCTGCTGAGGGTACGCCAGAGGCGCAGGGGGAGAAGCAGGCGCATTAGTGCGTGGACCTTGCGTTCGTTTTATTTAAACGTCTCATAGCAACACAGTGGAAGTCACAGAGTGCCCCAGACATACACCGCTGGTCAACAGAGTTGTTACATTGAATCAGAGCAGAGGCGCAGGTATTACGCACCCTCCGTGACAGGGGGGGTGATGGTCAAGGGTGCGGACACATGGGACTCCTTCATTGATCAGCTGGAAAATAAGGACGATACCCGTCCACCCTGAACTGAGGCCTCTATGTTCATACATAAATGCACACATATATGGAGGTGGTCATGGGGCCCCTGGTCCCCGGGTTGGAATGTTTATTTAGTCGCCTTGATGTTGCGAGGCCTGCCCCTGCACTTTGCGCGCTGGGAACAGTGACACTGATGAGACCGCGCTTTCCAGGTGAAACCGCCCTTGCAATAGACCCCACACATGCAGGCACAGTGGATGCGACTGTTGGTTCGCTTCGTGTGGTTGGAGTTTCCCTCTTAGTTGTCCCGCGGGCGCTATCCCGCTGGCTTCTGCCCTTCCTCTGTGGCTACTCCCCCTCTCTCTTTCCTCGTCTCCCTTCTCTCCTCACGATCACCCCAGCCTGTTACTGGGCCGCCAGCGAGCAGTTCTGTTTCTCCTATATCGGTTGTGCTCCACTGTATTTTTCTTCACTTTCAAGTTTATGTTATTAAGATCTGTTTATGTACAGTGATGTATGGCATGATGCTCCAATGTTAGGGATGTTGGCATTGTAATTGGTCACATATCCGGATTGTTGTAAGGAATGTGATAAACTTAATAAACAAATAAAAAAATATATATAAATATATTTGTGTGCATATGTTAAAACTGTTTGAACTTGTATTTATGGTACATTAGTGCAAAACCTTTATTATTAGGGTTAGAGGTCGAAATAAATGAATAAATGGAAGCGCGGCCTGCACTACTGACAGTGGTTCCAGTAATAAAATGTGTACACACATTTGCAAGGTTTAACAATGTGAGGCTATGTGTAGTGCTCCCAGAATGCTCTTTGATTAGATGTAGATATTTGAAGAAGCTTGAAGCAAGATTTATGATTCTTTGCTTTCAGAATAATATGTTCACAAAAAGATGCAACTAGGAAAAGCATGTTTTGCTAAACTACTATGAAATTGTGGGTACCATTTCTTTGAAGCATCATTTAGAAGTATGTTTTGGTGTATGCTAGTATTTCCAAAAGAATATAATTATGGAAAGTTGGTGTTATCAGTTGGAAGAAGATTATGGGAAACATGAAAGTAAATAAGCATTGGAAAAGCCAAAATGTCTGACATTGGTTTGTGAATGCGTGTCTTGTTTTGACATGGCTTTTGTAAAACATTATTGTTGTGGGAGTTGCTAGGCCATCGCTATTGTAACAAATATTGGCAAAAAGCAAAAATATTTTTTGGCCTCAAAAAGCACACATTGCCATAGAAATTTGTTTCTGGCACTGAACAAAACTACTTTGTGTGCCAATATGCTCCTTGTGAAAGAGCAGGTTGCGATTATTTACAGTGAAGCAAGTAGATAGATGGAAAGAGAGAGAGAGATAGAATTTTAATTAAAACCAATGGTCTTTGTAAACACCAGACCCAAATAGGTGCCCAATTCTTAAAGAAAGTCACAAAATGTCTTTGCATTAGTGCAGATTTCACAAGAATTTATAGAAGTAGACCGGGAAATCATGGTGCTAGAAAATATTTGGGAACTGTATTTTGTCATGAATAAATTTGCATATGTAGATATGCTCATGTGAGAATCTGTTGAGTGTTTACAAGTTCACTTTCCCTCCAACTACTTTTTTCCCAGCCATGGTAGAAGTTTTACTTCTGACCCATGTCAGGAGTAAATTTCCAACCTCTCTCAGTATGGGAAAATATTAGAGAAGAGCTGGCGACAGCCCTTAATACAAGTTAGTATGTTTACACAGACTCAAAAGGGGATTCCAGCACTGGAACTATTGCTTACTGCTATCTCCAGTCCCAGTAAATAGATCAGCAGAAATGTGACAAAATAAGGATATTGCTTCTACTATAGTATTAACCCTGACATGATTAGAGAGACTAGTATCAGAGCTTCTATATTAAGAGTTTACTGCCTTAATTTGTCACCGTACTGCATAGCACCAAAAGGACATGTAGCTCTTCTACAGGACAAGTAGATTTATGAAGCCACCTGTCCCATCAAAAAGTAGATATTTTCACAAATTTCACACCCCTGCTAGGTCAATGCACATTTTTACCATGCTTCTTGTTTGGTAGGGTGAGGTTTTTAACTCCTTCCACGGATGGGGAGTTTGGGGTTTATTTTCTACAAGGCCAGAAGGGAAACGGCCTAAACAACACAGGCTAAGCCAAGCGTTCCGGTTCAATGCAAGCGTAACAACGCTTGCCTTAACCACCACTCTCCCATTCTCTGCCTTAACCACGCTTGTGCCTAAACCACGCATATGCTGCCCGGATGAGCAGAGGAGAGTAGAAGAAATATTGGTAGAAGAAAGTGGGGCTGAGTTTGGGGGAAGATTTCAGCGGTTGTGGAGGGTTTGAGGACTCAAGGTGAGAGTTAGTGGGGTCGGGTAGTTTTTTGACAGGGGGCGGGGTTTTAGGGTTCAGGGAGGGGGTTAGGTTAGTTTTAAGGGGAAAAGGGACAGTTTTTAGGGGTTGGGGAGAGTGCTAGAGCTGACGGAGAGGGGGCTGCGGTTGTGGTAGTTTTTAGGAACGGGCCAGAGAGCGCAGAGTGGAACAGGAAAGGTCAGGAGGGGTAAGTGGGGCTGGAGCCAGGTTTGGGGGTAATTTTTAGGGGTAGGGCAGTTTTAGGTCTCATCGGGGTACTTTTGTTAAAAGGGGCAGAGTTTTAGTTCCCAGGGTGGGTGGGGGGTGGGGGTACGTTTTAAAAATGGGGCAGGGATTTAGTACTCAGGGTGGACGGTCAGGTAGTACTAAGGGCAGGGCAGGGTCAGTTTTAGGGCTGAGGCCGGGGGCTGTGAGTAGTTTTAAAGGCAGGGTTGGGTCAGTTTTAGGAATCAGGGCAGGGGGGTCAGGGTAGTTTTAAGGGGAGGGTGGGGTCAGCTTTAGGGCTAAGGACAGGGGGGTCAGGGTAATTTTAAGGGCAGAGCGGGGTCGGGTATAGGACTCAGGGCGGCGGTCGGGTTAGTTTTAAGAGCAGGGCAGGGTCACTTTTAGTGCTTAGGGTGGGTGGGAGGTCAGGGTAGTTTTCTTCAAAGGGAGCAGGGATTTAGGTCTCTCAGTGGGTACTATTTTTAAAAGGGGCAGGATTTTAGGGCTCAGGGTGGGGGGTCAAGGTAGTTTTAAGGACTGGGGTGGTGTGGATAAGAGGGTTGGGGTATCCAGCGTTAGGGGCAGGACAGGGGAGGCAGCAGGGTGTGATTTACCAGGCATATCCCTTTACCAAACATGCTTTTACAACAAAATGTGTTGTAAAGACGTGTGGTAAAGATGAGGTTGAAGTCCGACCGCATTGTTAAGGCACACATAGTTCTGACATGTGTTGTTGTGTCATGAAACTGAGCCAGGATTCCCTAATCTGTTCATTTGACTGAGTGGCCCACTGGGGGTGTGGGACGGAGGAGATAAGGGGACTTGGGATTTCTATCCTTTACTTTTTCTGATCCATACCAGGAATGGATAGTGGCTTAACCCCGCAATATCATGGGCTGATCTGGAATGTTAGAGATAGCCTCTCTCACTAATCGCTACTGAATCTAGACCTATCTGAGGTGGCACCATATTCACGTTACACGTCTACAGGAGACACACCTAACTTCCCTAGAATTAACTAAGCTGCAGAGATGTTGGCAGGGGCTCATGGTGGGACCACTTACTGGAGCTACACCAGTGGTGTGCTTATTTGGGTGGCTCGCAGGGTGACCTTTGCTACATTCACCAAGAGATTTGACCCAGAGGGCAGATACATCATCATCAAGGGAGTTTTAGATGTGGCTCTATGACCCTCTAGGCTATTTATGCCACAAATGCAGGAATTCCGAATTTCTGCCCACCCAGTCCCCTTTCTTACTGATCGATGTCCAGTGCCAATGCATATGGGGTGGGGATTTTTACTTTGTGCCTGATGTATGCATGGACCATTCTACCCCTCTGCTAATGGGTGCCCAATCACATGCAATAACAATGTCAACAATGCAGCAATGAACTCAAGATTAGCAGGTGATTGAAATGTGTTCACCACTGTATCCTGAGAGACAAGATTACTCTTTTTTCTCAGGACTACACTCACCACACATGTGCATTGACGTTGTTTATTGCAATGAATCAATAATGGTAAAGGTGACTGCTGCAGAATTTCTGGGCCGCACTAATACTAATGCACCCTTAAACTGACCTTACATTGGGGCACCCCTGGCCCCACATTCCCATATGGAAGCTGTCTATATGCCCCACATACAGATCCACAGTTGTAGATCATATTGACAAGTACTTTGTAGAACATCAAGGCACATTGACTGAAGCCACAATAGAATGGGTTGCCTTTAAGTTGTGGCAGAGGCTTTTGCATAAAAACAACATATGTGGTTCAGTAGATGTTGAAAGGAGAACTTATGGGAATGGAGAGTAACATACGAACATTTGAAAACCACTCTTTATCTGACAGCAGGCCATAAAACAACTGACACAGGCTCGGTCAGAACACCAGGAACTGTAAAACAGATTGTGCCAATCAGATTACCATGACTAGGTGACCTTGACAGCATACCAAGTGGGGCAAAGTGTGCAGTATGCTTGCTTGGCTGCTGAGATCAGACAGGTCCCTGGTGCCATTAGGCATGATCAATGATGACAAAGGAGTGATAGGCACCACTCAGTTGGACATTAATGAGGTATTCCACTCATATTATGCAACATTATACACTCCCACCTAGTGATGAGTGTCACTCAGTTGCCCACATTTTTGAACTGCTTAACTCTGCCATACATCAAAGGGATCCAGAGAGTGGAACTGAAGAACTTGATCACCATCCAGGAGGTGTTAGTAGCAATAAGACAAATGGAGAAAGGTGAAACACCAGAATAGATTCCGCATAAAGGTTCATGCAGCGTATATCCCCAAGGCCTTGTGCCTAGGTTACTGAAGACCTATGGGGAAGCAAAACAGGTGGGCAGCATGCCAGACTCCTTGTAAGAGGTGCTGACAGGGGTACTCCCAAAGCAGGGCAGGGACCCACTACTGTTATCATCATATTACCCACTTTTGCATATTGCCCTCATCTTTTCGATGGGAATCTAGGTAGAGCACTTGCGTTGATTAGGCAGTTCCTGCTGTTCTGAACAGCACTACCGCTGTCCATTCTGGGATGCATATCTGCCAAAATGCTGGTACTGCCTACATTATTGTAGTTCTTTGCAGCCAAACTTCGCTGGGTAAAGAAAACTAGAAAATAGTGGGACATACGCTACAGGCAATAACCACCAAAAGCCATGTCATGCCTCATTCTATGGCAAAACTTGTAGCTGTTCTTTTTTATCAAATTTCATAAATAAAAAAACTGTATTTCTGTGACTCTCACTAGTTTGTCTGAGCAGACTGTTAAAAGCATACATATTATAAAAACCTGCTTTTCAAGCTGCAGGAAACTTTTGATTTCTTAATAATTCATTTTTGTTATAAAAATTTTAACACATCCCAACTATTGCAGTAGAGGATTTAGAGGATCAATTGTTCAAGGTGCAGAATAGACATGGCAGGGAGATTTTTATTATTTGGGTTGGGGAAGTTAACACTGGTACCTGTGACCCTACGTTTTTGGCAATTTGTTGTATTTCTTATGAGCTTGATTGCCCAACTGCACATTTCAGACACACCGCACATGGGTAGGGACTGAACAGAGTCATGGCTGCAAGAAATGTAATTTTTGCTCAAGAGCTCAACAGTCCCTGCTGCAACTCAAAACCCGACATGTGTGGGTTATAGCTCAAGCTCTACAATTGATTTTATCCTAATCTCGTAGGAATTCACTCTGGTGTTTGGCAAACATGAGATATGGGCTAATTGCCTGAGTGATCACAATCCTTTAATCCTAGAGCTCAAAGTTGACCTTAGTGGCCACACTCTTAGTATTGCTCCACACAGGCTCCATTTTGGAAATAATAAGGGTCTAACCATTAAATGTCAAAAATTGATAAAGACTCCTTCCTAAAAGATCTTCTTGCAATTAATCAGAGCCAGATATCCATCCTCTTGCAAGAAGATGCTATACGGGAGGACGACATTCAGGCTTATTCTATCCTGAATATATATATCACAGCCAAGCTGACTAAAAGTGCTCCATACCTATCAATAGCCTAAGATGGTTTAACCATGCCTGCATGCAAGCCCACAAAAAGTTAACATTAGCCCTTAGTAAGATCTTCCATGATCAAACAGCCATAGCTTCATCCTTGGTGTGATATTACCCCAAACCTTTTGTCTTCACCCCCTTAATTTGCTGAACTTGTTTTGGTTGGCATTAGAACTTAGTGCGCTTTACGCCTGCTATCCAGATCTAAAGTGCTTTTGCTCCCTCCTCAAAACATGATAAAATTTGATGACACTTATCATCACATTTAATTTACTTGTAAGTCTCTATTAAATGGTACTACATGTACCTGGGGCCAGTAAATAAGATCCTACTAGTGGCCTGCAGCAACCTTTCTGGCAGTGACTAAAGTAGCCTTTTAAAACAAGTCTAAGCTTGCCACTGCAGCCTGTGAGGCAGTTTCAGACTGCCATTTGGGTCTGCCAAAATAAACCTTTTACCAGGCCTAACCTTCCTTTTTAGGTCAAGAGTAGCGTTCAACGTATTGTACACTTAATAGGTATACTTATACTATGTGTGTTCAAGTGATTTCATTTGTTGGTTCCAGTGGTGGTCATTACAACCTTGGCGGTCAGTGTTAAAGCGGCGGTAAGACCGCAAACAGGCCGGCGGGAAAAAAAATTTAATCACGACCGTGGCGGAAACCACAGCCACTTTAACACTCCAACCACCACGGCGGTACAAACAAACAACGCGGCGGTCACCGCCAACAGACAGGCGGAGGACAATGTACCGCCCACAGTATCACAACCCACCAATCCGCCACCTTTTCCGGGGCGGATTCACTGTGAACTAAAACACGGCGGAAACAGGACTTCGAAGGGAAAACGCTCACCTCTACACACCCCACGAGGAACAAGGACACCATGGAACCAGAGCTGCAGATCCTGCCAGCCCTTATCTTCTTGCTCCTCTACCAGGAGCACGAACGCCGGCCGCGAAGGCCACGGTGAGTAATGCACCCACGACACAGGGGAGGGGGGAGGGAAAAAACAGGGACACACACACGCAACACCCCCACCCCCACCCTCACCCACCACAACACACACACTAAGACATATTGATACATTACAGTTACACCCCGCAACCCCCCCCCCGGAAGAATGCAAAGACCAAAGAAAATGAGTGTAACCATTGTAATATATTAAAATCCAGTACGCAAAAATATATATATACACTATAAACAAAATATACACCAAGAATAGTAGTCCAGGTAGTGCTCCATTGAAGTCCGTGGAACACTAGGCCCACATGGTATGGGCGAGGCCCACACTCAATCCCCGACCATGACGGAGAGAACACTGCAGGGGCATCAGATAGCAATAAAACAGGCACCTCAGGGGGAAGGGAAAGGGGGGGCACCTCAGCCGGTTGAGTGCACAACGCCAAATCCACGAGGGGGCCACATACCCACTGTTCAATCCTGGGGAGTGCAAAGCCACAGTCTCTCACGTCTCTACAGTGGGTGGTTTGCCCACTGTTCCATCCTGGGGAGTGCAAAGCCACAGTCTCTCAAGTCTCTACAGTGGGTGGTTTGCCCACTGCTTTATCCGGGGGAGTGCAAAGCCACAGTCTCTCAAGTCTCTACAGTGGGTGGGTTTCCCACTGTTCCATCCTGGGGAGTGCAAAGCCACAGTCTCTCAAGTCTGTACAGTGGGTGGGTTGCCCACTGTTCCATCCTGGGGAGTGCAAAGCCACAGTCTCTCAAGTGGATGCCTTTCTCGACTGGTTCTGGAGGGGGCTTTGTGCCCAGAGTGCTTCATCCGGCCAAGGACTCAGGTAGTGGATGTGATACTCCACTGGTTTCGGAGGGGGCTTTGTGCCCAGAGTGCTTCATCCTGCTCGTGACGGACTCAGTAGTGTCAGTGCCCTTGGCGCTCATGGGCCAGCGGTGCTTGTGGTGGCGGTGCCCTGTTCAGCGGTGCTTGTGGCGGTGGTGCCCTGTTCAGCGATGCTTGTTGCGGCGGTGCCCTGTTCAGCGGTGCTAGTGGCGGTGGTGCCCTGTTCAGCGGTGCTTGTGGCGGCGGTGCCCTGTTCAGCAGTGCTTGTTGCAGCGGTGCCCTGTTCAGCGGTGCTTGTTGCGGCGGGGTCCTTTGCAGTGACTCAGCTGCTGGTGGTCCTTCATGGCCCAGCGGGGCTGGTGCTGTCGGTCCTGTCTGGCCCAGCGGGGCTGGTGCTGGCGGTCCTTCATGGCCCAGCAGGGCTGGTGCTGGCCTCCTGGGCAGCAGGGCTGGTGGCGGTCGCCTCCTGGGCAGCAGGGCTGGTGGCCTCCTGGGCAGTGGGGATGATGGCAGTGGCCTCCTGGACAGCAGGGCTGGTGGCGGTGGCCTCCTGGGCAGCGGGGATGATGGCGGTGGCCTCCTGGGCAGCAGGGCTGGTGGCGGTGGCCTCCTGGGCAGCACGGCTGGTGGTGGCCTCCTGGGCAGCGGGGATGATGGCGTGGCCTCCTGGGCAGCTGGGCTGGTGGCGGTCGCCTCCTGGGCAGCGGGGATGATGGCGGTGGCCTCCTGGGCAGCAGGGCTGGTGGCGGTCACCTCCTGGGCAGCAGGGCTGGTGGCGGTGGCCTCCTGGGCAGCAGGGATGATGACGGTCTTCTCCGCCGTGCTGCTCTTCCCAGACTTGCTGACTTTCTTGTGGCCCTTCCCCACCTTGGAAGGTGTTGCAGCTGACTCCACACTCCCACCTGTACCCCTGGGAGCAGCTTTGGTGGCTGGAGTCTTCCCCCTCTCCCGCCGGGCACTGGCCAACTTTTGATGCTTGACAGGTGGGGGACTGTCCGTGCTGTGGCTCTGTGCCACACTGGCTGCCCTGGTGGCCGGTGCACTCCAGATTCCGGTGACTACAGGCACCACTGGTCCCGGAGATGTTGTGGCTGAGGTGCTAAGATGGGCCTGGAGAGTCGGGCCCTAGGAGACGGACGGGGTGGGGGAGGTGTGGGAAAGAGGTCAAGGTTGGACAGGAAACGTTTTTTGGGAACACTGGGACGGGTAGCTGGAGGGGGGTTGGGAGTGGGGGAAGAGGTTGTGGTTGTAGGAGGTGTTCGTTTGGTGACTTTGGGTGAAGGTGCATGCGCTGGAGGCTGTCATGAGGTGGATGGCTGTTGGGTGGGTGTGTGCCTGCCTTTGTGTAACTTGGGAGGTGGCGTCACAGACACACTGGGAGAGGACACAGGGGACATGTGAATAGTAGTGGGGGTGTTGACTGCACGTGAGCGGGGTGTGATGGTGGGTGTGCTGGTGATGGAAGTAGTGGCTGTAGATGTAGTGCATGCAGGTGTGAGTGTAGACGAGACTGGGAGGGAAGAGGGAGACGAGGAGGAGGGGGACACAGTGGAGGCAGTGGATGTTGGTGTGTCTGCATGTGTGTGATGCTTGCGTGAGTGCCTGTGGGATGTGTGGTGCTTATGTTAGCCTGAGCTTCCCTTGTGTGTTGACGTGTGTGCATGCTGGTCTGAAGGTATGCTTGGGATAGGCTGAGGTAGAGGGGATTGGGTCTGGGTGGAGGAAGTTGGATGGTGGAGGCTAGAGACAGGGACCATGGCTGCAATCAGTGCTGAGGCCAGAGTCTGAAAAGCTCACTGAAGGGCTGCCTGACCAGAATGAGTGCCCTCCAGGAATGCATGTGTTTGTTGCAACTGCCTTTCTACACCCTGGATGGCATTCAAAATGGTAGACTGCCCAACACTGAGGGACCTGAGGAAGTCAATGGCCTCCTCACTGAGGGCAGCAGGGGTGACTGGGGCAGGGGCTGAGGTGCTTGGGGCGAAGGTGATGCCCACTCTCCTGGGTGAGCAGGCACGGGGCAAAGGCTGAGGGGCTGCTGGGAGGGCGGTGCTGGGAGGGGGGTGGCCGCTGTACCTGTAGATGCGGGGGGCACAGATGTTGCCGCCACCACAAGAGAGCTCCCATCAGAGGACGAGTCCGTGCCACTGGTGTCAGCTCCTGTCCCCGCTGTGGAGCTCCCTTCGCCCTCTGTCCCACTGGTGAACTCCGAGTCCGTAGTGTCGCCCTCCAGGGCCATGTGGGATGCAGCTGCCTCCTGCTCCGGTGCCACTGCTCCTCTGCCTGATGATGCTAATGCACACAAGAACAGGTAGACCACAAAAAGGGGGGGACGACAGAAGAAAGACATGTTGAGTGCATGCATTACAGATACCATTGGCGGACACGACAGACACAGAAGCTCCCTGCACTACGCCGCGCACTTGGGCTCCACTGTTCAATCCCTGGGACATGACCAACAAGGCTATGGACGACATCTGCACACATGGATGACACAGGAGCCTGACTAGGTGTACTTGGCACTATGCACAGGTGGGGTGGGGTGCCACAGGGTCTGCAGAACAAGGGGACCTAACTAGCACACTCGCCCTGGCCTAGGGAAAGCCGCAGCCCACCTCCCGCCCCAGACACCTCCACTGCGTGCAAAATCAGCAGAATGAGAGTGTACTCACCCCCTTGTGGCTGCTGTGATGCCCCCAAGCGCCCATCCAACTCCGGATACGTCACTGCCAGGATCCTGAACATCAGGGAGGTCATGGTGCGACGGGCACCCCTCCCACGTTGGGAGGCCATCCCCAGCTGGGCCTCCACTGTCTTCTTGCTCCAGCGGTGAATGTCCTCCCATCTCTTACGGTAGTGGGTGCTCCGTCTGTGGTAGACCCCCAGGGTCCGGACGTCCTTGGCTTTTTTCTGGTGGGCACTGACCTATATGAATTGTACAAGGGGAAAAGAAAAGTTATTACCAAATGCACCGTCACAGTCATTGGCCCCCATCCCTACCCTTCCCATGATGCACATGCACTCACCGTCGTTTCATGCACGCCTCAATCTCCCCTCCCCCCATCTTTCATCCACCCCACTTCACACAGGCATAGCCCATACAGCATGCCCCCAGTGTATTTACCTGTTTGTCTGGAGGACCGTAGAGTAGCGTGTACTGGGGGAGGACCCCATCCACAAGTTTATCCAACTCCTCCGATGTGAAGGCAGGGGCCCTTTCCCCAGACACACGAGCCATTGTCTCTTCCAGATCGAGGTCACAGCAGCACTTGCAGTGTAGGTCCTCTCCTGTCGAAGATCAGGTATCGAGTTATTGAACAGATAGAAAATGGCGGTCAAGTCCGCGGCGGTGCGTACCGTCACTGCCGGCGTACATCGTCATTGGCTCCTGGGAGCCATAGGGTCCAAAGTTAACCAATGCAACATTGCGCCGCTGTCTTCGACCGCCTACCGCAACGGTGTACAATGCCAGCGCAGTTACCTCACATCCCATTGTCCCACTTTACAGGTCAGGCAGCCGCCATTTCAGGGTCCCACATGGCTGAATTTTTAACTGCATCACACATACTTAGGGCTTGCCTCAACACTCATACAGGCCAAATTTCGAATTATGATTCGTGTTCTGTGTAAGCTGTGGGTACGTACCTCTGAGTTGGTTGACTCTGTGCTGGCTTTTGTCCTTCATAGGCACCGTCCGCTGAGACATGTGAGGAGATGGCGGCATCCTCCGGTGTACAGACCGCTGGTGGACCTGTCGACAATGGAGGAAAGACATGTGATCATCACCTACAGGCTTGACCATGCCACAATCCAGGAACTGTGTGACCAGCTGGAGCCAGACCTGATGTCAGCTATCTGCCATCCCACAGGAATCCCCCCTCAAGTGTAGGTGCTGTCAGTACTCCATTTCCTTGCAAGTGGGTAATTTCAAACAACAGTGGCCATAGCATCAGGGATGTCCCAGCCTATGTTTTCCAACGTGTTGTCCAGAGTGTTGTCTACCCTGCTGAAACACATGCGGAGCTACATTGTTTTCCCTCAGGTGTAGGATTTGCCTAAAGTGAAAGGAGACTTCTATGCCCTGGGACATATCCCCAACATCATAGGTGCCATTGATGGGACACGTGGCTTTGGTACCCCCCCTGCAGGAGTGAACAGGTATACAGAAACCGGAAGAGTTATCATTCCATGAATGTGCAGATGGTGTGTTTGGCAGACCAGTACATCTCCGATGTTAATGCCAAGTTCCCTGGCTCAGTGCATGACGCTTACATCCTGCGGAATAGCTGCATCCCTTATGTGATGGGTCAACTCCAGAGGCACCGTGTGTGGCTATTAGGTGAGCACCTGGAAGCAAGTCAGTGGGAATGGTTTTCTGGGTCTGGGGATATCCCTACAGGTTAGTGTGTCTAACAGTCGTCCCTCGCCATTTGCAGGTGACTCTGGTTACCCCAACCTGTCATGGCTACTGACCCCAGTGAGGAATCCCAGGACAAGGGCAGAGGAACACTACAATGAGGCCCATGGGCGAACTCAGCGGATAATAGAGCGGACCTTCGGCCTCCTGAAGGCCAGGTTCAGGTGCCTCCATATGACAGGTGGATTCCTATTCTACTCACCAAAGAAGGTGTGCCAGATCATCGTGGCCTGCTGTATGCTTCACAACTTAGCTTTGCGACAACAGGTGCCTTTTCTGCAGGACGATGGTCCAGATGGCGGTGTTGTTGCAGCTGTGGAGCCTCTGAACAGTGAAGACGAGGAAGCAGAAGAAGAGGACATCGACAACAGGAACTCGGTGATCCTGCAATATTTCCAGTGAGACACAGGTAAGAATACAAACCTGCCTACTACATGTACTTTAACAATACTACCTCTCTACTGTCTGTCGTTTTCACCCTGTGTATGGTCACTGAGTTGTCACTTTCCCTTACGATTTCACAGATGTGGGTCCCACAGTGTGACATCTGCTTTGTTTCCTCATGGACTAGAGCTGTGTGACATAGGTATGTTGACATTCCAATTGAAAGAGCATTTTGCCACTGTAATTGCTAATACACTATTTCAAAATCACAGACTGACTCCAGATTGTTTTGTGCTTCAAGGGTGTTTATTTAAATGCTCAATATTGGAGGGAGTTGTAAAATGGTGAGGGGTGATGGTGGAGGAATGTCCATGGCAGAGTCCAGTCTATTAGTCTCACAGGTGCATTGCTAAATAGGCATAGGAAGTGGAGCTGGGGCAGTTTGAGGATGGACAGGGTGACAAAGTGGGACAGAAAGATGACATTCAGAGTGGTCTCATTTCTTGGCGGGGGTCTTGGCATCGTTCTCTGTCTTTGTCCTGGATCTCAGGGACCGTTTGCGGGGTGGTTCTCCCTCTGCAGGCGGTGGGGTGCTGGTGTTGTGGTCCTGTGGCAGTGCCTCCTGTCCACTAGCGCCGGCAGAGGTGGTGGGCAGTTCATCGTCCAGGCTAGTGTCAGGGGCCCCTTGTTGTGTCACAGTGTCCCTCCTGGTGTTGAGTACTTCCTTCAGCACCCCTAGAATGGTGCCCAGGGTGGAGTTGATGGCTCTGAGTTCCTCCCTGAAGCCCAAATACTGTTCCTCCTGCAGGCGCTGGGTCTCCTGAAACTTGGCCAGTACCATTGCCATCGTCTCCTTGGAGTGGTGGTAGGCTCCCATGATGTTGGAGAGGGCCTCGTGGAGAGTGGGTTCCCTGGGCCTGTCCTCCCCCTGTCGCAGAGCAGCCCTCCCAGTTCCCCTGTGTTCCTGGGCCTCCATCCCCTGGACCGTGTGCCCACTACCACTGCCCCCAGGTACCTGTTGTTGTTGGGGTGGTGGGTTAGCCTGGGTTCCCTGTAGTGGTGGACACACTGCTGATTGACGTGTCCTGGGGACAGAGGTATGGGCCCGCTGGGTGGGTGCTGTGCTGGTGTTTCCAGAGGGGGGAAGCTCTGTAGTGGCCTGTGACTGTGTCAGGGGAACCGACTGTCCCGAGGTCCCCGATGGGCCGGGCTGGTCATCTAGATCCAGTTGGACAGAGCTGCTGTCATCACTGTGGGCCTCTTCTGTTGGTGGTGTGGACATGTGTGGACCCTCCTCTCCGGTGACGTTGGGTAGGGGTCCTGCAGGGGTATAAAAGGATGTTTATTACATCTGTGTGTGCCATAGTGTGCCATAGGTGGGTGACCGTGTACCCCAGTGCTTGCATTCCTGTGTGGGTCCTTGTGTGATGGTCGTTTAGGGGGGTGTATGAGTATGTGCAGTGGCCATGCTTTGGTGATGGGTGGCCATGCTTTGTTGTTGCATGGCAGGGCTTGGTGTTGGGATGGTTGGGTTGTGATAGTAGGACATTTGTGAGGAGTAGAAGTGATGGGGGTGAGGGTGAGGGTTGGGGTATGTGATGGCATGCAGGTAGGGTGGGGGATGTAATAGTAAAGATTTGACTTACCAGAGTCCATTCGTCCATCTACTCCTGCGAGGCCCTCAGGATGCAGAATCGCCAAGACCTGCTCCTCCCATGTTGTTAGTTGTGGGGGAGGAGGTGGGGGTCCACCGCCAGTTCGCTGAACCGCAAGGTGGTGTCTTGAAACCACAGAACGCACCTTCCCCGTAGGTCATTCCACCTCTTCCTGATGTCATCCCGATTTCTTGGGTGCTGTCCCACTGCGTTAACCCTGTCCACTATTCTTCGCCATAGCTCCATCTTCCTAGCTATGGAGGTGTGCTGCACCTGTGATCCGAATAGCTGTGGCTCTACCCGTACGATTTCCTCCACCATGACCCTGAGCTCCTCCTCAGAGAACCTGGGGTGTCTTTGCCGTGCCATGGGGTGGTGTGGGTGATGTGTGGGGTGGTGTGTGTAGTGATAAGTGCGGTGATATTTAGTGGTGTGTTGTGTGAGGTGTGTGGAAATTATGTGGGTGATGGTATTGTGTGCCTGTGGATGCTTGGTAGTTGTTTGTGGTGTCTCTCTCTGGCTTTCTCTCGGTAATTGTGGTCGTAGGGGTTTGTGGGTGATGGGGGTGTGTGTTTTATATTGTAATGGGTGTGTGGGAGTGGTGTGTGTTTGTGTATCAGGTGTGTGTGTTTCGAATTGTCCAATGTGGCAGTGTTTTGTAAATGTGTGTGTATTTTGAGTGCGGCGGTGTGTACCGCCAATGGAATACCGCGGTTGAAAGACCGCCGCATGGATTTGTGTGTCGTAATAGTGTGGGTGTATTTCTGTTGCCGTGACAGTGGAGGTTTTGTTTTCGACAGTTTATCACGACCTTTGGTGTGGCGGACTTGTGTGGGTGTCTGAATTTTGGCGGATTCCGATCTGTGTGTCATCATAGCTGTGGCGGAATTCCGCGGCTGCGGCGGTGTGTTGGCGGTCTTCTGCACGGAGGTAAGCGGCTTTTACCGCCAATGTTGTAATGAGGGCCAGTGTCCTTTAAAAATCTTTGCTTGCTAGTGGTCAGTTCTGCCTCTTTGTTCTGCCTTTTTCTCTTTGGTAGCAGCACAAAGTACTGTAGAATTACACTATGTCCTGTTTATCTCTTCTGTAAGGGACTTTTTTTTTTGTATTTGCCTGTTTGTTTTACACTGTGGGTGTCTGTTCAGTCCCTCCTCCCCACTAGCTCCCTCTGTGAACATAAACCAACAGCAGAGGGGGGCTTTTCCAGGGCCAGCTCACTCTCGCTCTCTTTCTCTTGTTATTTTCAGTCTGTGTGGCAAGAAAAGTCCAGTAAGTAATGTACAACGCTAAGAGCTCTAATTCAAGCAAACAAAAGACAATTGCATTCCAAATGCTTATTTTATTAACAGTAAATATATGGGAGAGTCGATGCTCAGACCCCACCCACACCCTATGCTATCGGCATAGTGTTTGGTCAATTACACACAGCTTTCACATTTTGTAAAATTTACAATAAATACATGGAGGGAGACGATTCCATGATCTCGCGAAGCTCTCTGCAGACCGCATAATAAGGCTTGTCAGTGCTTCAAATGAGGCTCGGGAACAGCATACAGGGATGCCCTCTGTCTAGATGCCCCAGCTCCTGAACATTTTTTGTGTGTGCGCATTTCACTTCTGTTGCTCCTCTAACCCACCCTGCTCAATCTGGCTTGCACCATTCTGTATTCCTGCTTTTAAAAGCATATTTTTACTGTTGCCTGACAACTGGACGCACATTGAACTCTGCTTGTAAAGTTTTTGCTAAACTTGGTGCCCTTTCCTGGAGACAGTGCCCCCCTTCCATGCAGGCGCCCAGGGTGACCAACCCAGTTGCACCCCCTAAACCAGCCCTGGGTGATGCGTACCACCACACTGAAATGCATTAGTCTAACCCCTGATGCATGGTACTTGGCAGAACTCAGTTTTTCACTGTTGAATGGCCTATCTCTCCAATAGACTAGCACTAGGTTACCTTATTACTTTTAATAAGTACTACCTTCAGATTAGATTTGGAGCAGATAGAGAAATGATGTTTAGACACAAATGTATTGCAAGTTAAAATCCCCTTTAATGGTGAAGTCAGATTTGAACTTGAAATTTTTAAAAATGTTAGTTTTAGAAAGTTGGCATTTTTCTGCCCAAACCACTTGTGCTTCCTGCCATTATCCTGGGTCACATGACTGTGAACGGCTTGTGTATTTCTTCCAGACAATGAGATAAAGGTGAGGAGTGAAGGGTGAGGGTCTTCCTGACAGGTTGGCTGAGAATGAGCTGTCTCCTACCCTGATTGTGCTTCAAAGGTCCCTGCCTGCAGCACATACAAAGGACCATAGCACCAGTCCTGCACTTTCCTTTGTCAGCCTAGACAACCTGGATCCAGGACCAGGGGAAGGGCAGGAGAAGAGGAGAACCCGTTTTGGGGTTAGGTCAGGGAATTTTCACACACAAAGGATGGCATCAGGTTGAAATGTTGGACCTTGAGAACCTCTCATCAGAACATCCCTGAACTTGTGGAAGATTCTGAAGAAGGACTGCCTAGCTGTCAGAGGAAGAGGAGCTGCCCTACTGACTAAAGGAAGCTTGGTCCTGCTTTCCTTGAACCCAGACTCCCCCAAGAGACTCCAAAGTTCAGTTAGCTGATCTCCTATGTCTGCTACAGGGACACAAGGTCCTGAGTCCTGTCTGACAAGAACCAATTAGTCCTCCCTAGACCTGCCTGATCCTCGCTGTTGTCTTCTGCTGGAGCTTGTCTTGATCCCCAAGAGGTGCCCCCAGGACATTGACCTTTGGATGGCATCAGTGTGAACTCATCCTGAAGAAAAGGCAGATAAACAAAGCTTTGGGCTCCTCACAACTGCAAAGTGACCTCTTCCCACTGAGAATATACTGCCCAGTACATCTTCCAATGCCAAGCCCCAGTGGGACCTGCTCTTTTTGCTGACAGCAACCATCCACAATGACTGATAACATTAGACCTGTTCTTTGCATTGCCAGCGACAATCGCAAGATCAACAAACGCAAAGCTTCAGTGACGCGTGGCTCTTTGAGCTACAGTCATAACCGTCTGCGATACAAGACCTCCTCTTCATAATGACAGCCTACTCCTTGTGGCCCCTGCCAATGTGACTATAAGTTTTTTTTCCCAAACTTTGAGATGGTAAGGCTTCAGCGGGCGGAACTTTGTCCCTGAATAAGACCCACTCTCCATCACAGTTGGCCTAAACTTGTGACTTTCCCACATTCTAAAGCAAATAGGTAACTGTGAGTGAAGCTTTCTGCTTATTGACACTATTTTCACCTAAAACATTTAAAACTCAAGTCTCAGGTTCTACTAATTGGATTTTTGTTGTTTTGGTGTCATTTTATTTATAGAAATGTTTTCTAGTTTTCAAAATTGGTTTGGGAGCTTTCTTATATGTTGTGTTTTCACTTTATGTATGTGCCCAATTTCTTACAATGGGAGATTAGAAAGAATTACCTAATCTAATGAATTTATTGTATTGTTTAGTTTAACCTCTTGACACGAGGGCTCACTACCCTCACACCCGGTTCTAATGCCTAATTGGGATAGTGTTTAAACCTTCATATTTTCTTTTCCACAAGAGGTATCCCCGCTAAATGTGCATCCCTTTTCAGTATCCTGTGGATTCTTAAGGTTCCCAAGGTGTGTAGATTTCCCTTGAGTGATCCAAAAAAATCACCAAAATTTTAATTTTGGTTTTCGTGGGGAAAATGGGAAAAAAGTGTACTTTTTTCTAACTGCAGCATTAATGCATGGTTTGCTGTGCTAGCATGAACATCTTCATCACTTTGAGGAGCAAGCAGGGTTATCTCAGAAAATCTTTTTTTACTATTGTTTTTTGCATTCTTGCAGTGTGGGTGACTGCGGACTTAGAGCTGTGCCTCAGTCAGCACACAGGGAATCCTACCAACCCCAGGCATTTTGAAAGCTGGACATTCAATGAAGTCCAGGATGGTGTGATTTGGTGCTATGTTTTATTCATTTGTAAAGTGCAAGGCTTTCCTAAAAAAGTACTTCCCAGTGCAAGCCTTCTATTAAAGGGAAAGCCCAGAACATAACAGAGGCCTATGAGAAACCAGCCAGGTCTTCAACTGCTTCCTAAAGCACAGATGACTGGAAAGTTTAAATAGATGGGTAGGCAAGTTGTTCCAAAGAACTGTAGCTACCGCTCTAAAAGAGCATACTCCCTTACTATCCACCTTGCCTTAATCAGCCCCTTGATTTGCATCAGCTGATCGAAGGGACCAGGTGAGGCTGTAGGGTTGAAGTAAAGAGGACAAACTGGAAGCACCCTGCTTGTTCAAAATCTGATGAGTTAGGCACTGAGCCTTAAACTGAATGTGTTACTCTGTGGGGAGCCAGTGCAATTTACAGAGTAACTTCAAGACTGAACAAAATTTGGGAATGTGAAAAAGTAGTCTCTCAGCTCTGTTCTGAACAATTTGCAGCCTGTTTTTCTCATGCCTGAGGGAATCCAAATACAAGATGTTTTAGCAATCTAGGTGAGCGGTGATTAAAGATTAGATGACCATCTTCCGAACATTGGGTAAAAGGAGCTGATAATACTTTTAAGGTCTCTAAGAGTGCGAAAGAGTACTGTAGACCATGCATTGACTTGTGACTTAAAATATAGTGAGTCGTCAACCCAGACAGTCTGATTTTTCACTACAGATTTGACTTGGGAAGAGATCCTAACACATTAGGCACCAGTGATCGCCCAATTCTTGCAAATGTTTACCTAATAGAAGAATCTCCGTTTTATTGGTTTTCAGCTTCCAACAAATAACATGCATTGAGACACCAACGGCAGCCATAACATTCTGAAAATCAGCAGCATAGTTTCTTGACTCCAAAGAAAAAGCTACAATGAGCTGGGTGTCATCTGCATACGGAACCAGTTAGATCCCAAAAGGATTTCAGCACTTTAGCCAATGGCTATACAGAGATATTAAACAGTCCTGAGGGACGCTGTTCTCTAAGTATCTTTTGGTGAACGAAAAGGGGGGAGATATAGCCTGAAATGTTCGATCTCTTAAAATAGAAGCGAACCAGTCCCTAGCCTTGTCCTAAACCTGAATCTCATATAGTCACCATAGAAGCACCTCATGGGACACCATATCAAAAGCAGCACTTAAGTCCAATTGAATAAGCGCTCTGGAACCTCCCTCATCAAAGCCTAAGACGCTCTAAGAAGAGCAGATTAAGCACTATGAGGAGTCCTAAACATTTTATGCTAAGGGTCTAGGTGCTGATTCTTCCTAAAGTGTCCACCAAGAGATTGTACACATGTTTCACCACCACTTTGACTAGAAGAGGAAGGAGAGAGATGGGTCAGTAATTTTCTAGCAAGGCTGGGTCAAACATAGACTTTTTTCAGAGAGGAATGACTTTCATGTGTTTCCACTCAGTGGGCATGACAGCTGAGAACAAGGAGAGAATGGCTGGGCATACACATACAGGAATGGGAATCTCCTGCACTTCAAGCACCAGTGCTGGTTTGAGAGAATCATCCTGGTAGCTGGATCTTATTTTTTATCCAACAAGGATTTAAAAGAGATGTTATCCAACAATTAGTAGTCTTCCAAACCAACCCTCTGCAATGTCTTCCCAGTCCCCAGAATTTTTTCCCGGAGTAAGCTATGTAGCGTAGCATAAATTTCTTCAGAGGATTACTGCTATTCTCAATATTATTGGCATAAAAATCAGCACACGTCTTGATAAATATTTTGTGATCAGCTTTCAAAGCGCTCACATAACTTTTCTTTGCCGTATTAACATAAGATTTCCTCCAGGCGCATTCAAGAACTTTGCAATGCTTCTTTTTTTCAATCAATTTTATATCAAACCAGTGGCCACAGGGCCTCTTTTTCCAATTACTCGTATGCACAGGAATGATATCATCCAAGGCAGAGACTAACCAAAAGTTAATTTCCTGTACAGCTAGCTTGATATTCAAGTTGAGCTCAGGGATATTATGCTTAATAAGGTTACAGAGCCTCTTAACATCTTGTTTGTGCCATTGCCTCCCCTAAATGTTTTGGTATTCCACCTTGCCTGAGGCACTTGGAACTTAGAAATTCAATAGAAACTATAAAGTGGTTGGGCCACAGCACAGAGAAAGGAGTGGACCACCATAGGGTAGGTAAGTTAGAAAAAATAGGGTTCAAAAGATGCCCGCCACATGCGTGCGACTTGTGATTCACTGTGCCAGTTGAATAGCTTCAAAATCACTTACTAAATTATCTACTTGACTGCGGTTGATCGGCTTAAAGTGTAAGTTGAGGTCAGCAATTATATTAAAATTGGCTATTTAAGGGGTTACAGAAAAAAAGTGGTCCACCAGAGTTTCCCTGAAGCATTTCGCTGGTCTAGGATGTCTGAATACCAGTGGACCTGAGAAAGTGAAACTCTCAATCAGTTAAATCTGAAAAAGTGCATTTTCACACTCTTGAGCTTTGATTAAATTTAGTTGATAGATACAATGATTTTTATAAATAATAGTAATGCCACCCACCCTCCTCATGGTTTCTATGACACCTTTAAATGCAGTACTGATTGGGAGAGCTAGGGCCGCCTCTGTGTGTTTGGACTGATTAAGGCATGTTTCCCTAAGAACATGACATCTGGTGTGTCTTCGGGGATAAAATCTGAAAGTTCGGCATGATGATGGGCCAAAGAGCTGCGGCTAATACTTTAAATGCTGAAGCTCTTTGGTCTGCTTCCCCTCATTGAAAATCTATCCCTACTAGAAAAGTCGATAGTGAGGCCACAGTGCTTACAAACAGATACCCCCTCTCCCGGTACCAAGAGATGAGTGCACTTACTATGTACAATGGGACAGAGAAATAGCAGCTGTGAGGTGAAATACAGAACGGCCTGTCTGTTGAAAAGAGCAGAAACCCTGGTCCCATCCCAATGTGGACTGGCACAGATGGGCTTGCCTTTGGCATGTCCGTGTAGCAGCCTGCTTTTTATAGGCACTTAGGTTCTAACATATACCAGACCACTAGAGTGCTAACCTCCAGGTACTTGTGTCAATCGCATAAGGTTTTGTTTCCACTGAAGCCCTTGAAAACTTAAAACTTTAGCTAAAACACACATTCCCTCGCATGTTTGTGAGGGAATGTTCTGATGTCAGCAAGGATCCACATATTTCCTACCACTCAGCATTCCTACATGTCTCCCAAACAAAAATGAATCCCACTTGTGTGGATAGGCCTAGTGTCTGTGACAGAAAAAGGGCTCAAAATGCAACTTTGACAGATTAAACTTTCACACTTGAAATTGGCCCTTTTTGAAAATTAGGTACCTATGGATTTTGGATTCTTGCTCAGCCACCACCTGAGGAAATCTACCAAACAGAGACATTTCTGAAAACTAGATGCCCACAGGAGTCCAGGACGATTGGCCTCGCATGGATCCCATGACAATTTCTTGTCCAGAAGTCCTTACAGGCCTCAAAGATTGTCTAAAAGCACATATTGTCCTTGAATTTCTGTGATGTAAACTACCGGAATCTGCAAAGATGCACAAAATTCCTCCCACCTTCAGTTCCTCACTTGTCCAGATAAAAATGCTACCCCTGCCAAAACCTGTACCACCTGCATAAAGACATTGTGCTGAATAAAGCATTAACATTTTTAACAGCATACAAAATGGACTAAGCATCAAGCAATTACATAATCTCAACATCTAAGTGGAACCGTAATCCAAAGTATTATGTAATAAATAAGACAAAATAATTTTCCCCAAGTCAACGTTGCACTACAGAGAGCTCAAATAATGAAACCTGAATGAATATCTAGTAGATATATCTCAAATATCTGATAGCGGGCACCTCAAATCACTTTGCATGGATAGACTCTGAAACCCCAGCTAGTTTCCTCCACAGATATTCTCATATGGGTAGGAATAGTGACTATTTAGGTAAAATGACCATTAGATTGTCAAAATACTTCCAAAATTATGATTTCAATTTAATGTTTAGAACTATGCATTTACACATAGGCCACAAAACTGGGATATCCTTCTGTATATCACATTTTATACTGTTTATTTTTGTGTGGCTGGGCCTAGTGCTCGTAACATAAACAAAACAAACCAGGGTTGCAATCAACCCTTTATTTTATTTTGTTTGTTATATCCCCTTGTGTCTAATGGGCCGTCAGTCCCCCTGGTGGGCAGACTGGGAGAAAACCTGCACAATATGCTTCCCAGAGTGGGTGAAAGTCTGTGTATCATTTTTTGGGAC
Source organism: Pleurodeles waltl (assembly GCF_031143425.1). Lineage (NCBI taxonomy): Eukaryota > Metazoa > Chordata > Amphibia > Caudata > Salamandridae > Pleurodeles > Pleurodeles waltl. Next base: position 935,364,879 of record NC_090442.1, on the reverse strand, counting down.
GGGCATGGACCTGCACATGGTAGGCTGCCTACCCCTTTTTTATTTTTTATTTCAAAACTTAGCTCTGGTGTTTAGAGGGCTTTCTGTGTCCCCTCAGGGTAGATTAGGGAAAAATCAACCCGTCCCTCCTCTGGAAAAGAGGATAGGAAGACTGATACTGTTGGAGGTGGTAGGTGGAGCACATTTCTTTGCCCAAGGGGATCCTCCCCATACAAACATTCAAACATTCATTGATTTTAGGGGAAGGGGATCACAGTGGGAAATGGGTAAGTGGTTTCCTGGGTGCCCACCTGCCAATGATGTAACTATGCCACTGACACTAATTGTTAGAAATGGGGTCTTTGGTTGGCAGTCAGGTTACCCCACTGTCCAAGCAAGGACCCTCACTCTAGTCAGGGTATGTCACACACAATCCAAATTATCCTGTGCCCACCCTCTGGTAGCTTGGCACTGAGCAGTCAGGCTTAACTTAGAAGGCAATGTGTAAAGTATTTGTGCAATAAATCATACAATAACACAATATAGCACCACAAAAATACACCACACAGTGATTAGAAAAATATATATTATTTATCTGGGTATTTGCAGGTCAAAACAATAAAAGATGCAATATGAAATTGTAGAGATATCACTGAAAAGTGATATGAAGTGTCTTAAGTCTTTAAAAAGCAAACAAAGTCTCTTTCATGCACAAAGGGCTCGGTTTGGAGTTGAAAATCTCTGCAGAGGCCCGCAGAGGAGGAGATGCGTAGAAAAATGGTGTGTGCGTCGGTTTCACCCCTTCACACACGGACTTACGTCGTTATTTTTCATGCGGGGAAGGCGTGCGTCGTTTTCCGGGAAAAATGGTGTGTGTGTCGGTTTCGCCCCTTCACACACGGACTTGTGTCGTTATTTTTCACGCGGGGAAGACGTGCGTCATTTTCCAGCGCACGGGCAGGTCTCCTCTGTGGTTCACGGGATTCCCAGATGTCCCGGGGTCTGTGCTTGGAATCCTAGGCTTGTTATCCGGCTGCGTGTCATTCCGGTGGGCTGTGCGTGGAATTTTCTCCCTCACTGCAGGCGTTGCGTCGATTTCCTCTCTGGAAGTCGGGTGGCGTTGTCCAGGCGAGCCGTGCGCAGACGTCGCGTCGATCTTTTCCTTGCGGGGTCGAGCGGCGTCTTTCCGGATCGGCGTGCGGTGAATTTTTCACCTTGGAGCAAGCTGTGAGTCGAATATTTCGGCGCACAAGGAGTCCAGTTGAAAAAGAGAAGTCTTTTTGGTCCTGAGACTTCAGGGAACAGGAGGCAAGCTCTATCCAAGCCCTTGGAGAGCACTTCTGCAGCAAGGCAAGAGTTCAGCAAGGCAGCAGGCCAACAGCAAGGCAGCAGTTCTTTTTAGAAAGCAGTCAGGTGAGTCCTTTGAGCAGCCAGGCAGTTCTTCTTGGCAGGATGCAGGTTCTGGTTCAGGTTTCTTCTCCAGCAAGTGTCTGAGGTGGTAGGGCAGAGGCCCTGTTTTATACTAAAATGTGCCTTTGAAGTGGGGGAGACTTCAAAGAGGGGCCTAGAAGAGCACCAGGTCCCCTTTCAGTTCAATCTGTCTGCCGGGGTCCCAGTAGGGGGTGTGGCAGTCCTTTGTGTGAGGGCAGGCCCTCCACCCTCCCAGCCCAGGAAGACCCATTCAAAATGCAGATGTATGCAAGGGAGGCTGAGTACCCTGTGTTTGGGGTTGTCTGAGTGAATACACAAGGAGCTGTCAACTAAACCTAGCCAGACGTGGATTGTAAGGCACAGAGAGATTTAAGTGCAGAGAAATGCTCACTTTCTAAAAGTGGCATTTCTAAAATAGTAATATTAAATCCAACTTCACCAGTCAGCAGGATTTTGAATTACTATTCTGGCCATACTAAATATGACCATCCTACTCCTTTCAGATCAGCAGCTACCACTTCAACAATGTATGAGGGCAGCCCCAATGTTAGCCTATAAAGGGAGCAGGCCTCACAGAAGTGTAAAAACAAATTTAGGAGTTTTACACTACCAGGACATATACACTACACAGGTACATGTCCTGCCTTTTACCCACACAGCCCCCTGCTCTAGGGGTTACCTAGGGCACACATTAGGGGTGACTTATATGCAGGAAAAGGGGAGTTTTAGGCTTGGCAAGTACTTTTAAATGCCAAATCGAAGTGGCAGTGAAACTGCACACACAGGCCTTGCAATGGCAGGCCTGAGACAAGGTTAAGGGGCTACTTAAGTGGGTGGCACAACCAGTGCTGCAGGCTTACTAGTAGCATTTAATCTACAGGCCCTAGGCACATATAGTGCACTCTACTAGGGTCTTACAAGTAAATCAAATAGCCAATCATGGATAAACCAATCAACAGTACAATTTACACAGAGAGCATATGCACTTTAGCACTGGTTAGCAGTGGTAAAGTGCCCAGAGTTCAAAAGCCAACAACAACAGGTCAGAAAAAATAGGAGGAAGGAGGCAAAAAGTTTGGGGATGACCCCGTAAAAAGGCCAGGTCCAACCGAAGTGCTTTGGTATTTTATGGTATTTATGTTATTTACACCATGAGGGTATCTGGGAGTTGAGCAGTTGTGTGTGCCTAGTCCTGCCTATGCAAATTGTTTAATCAAAAGTCAGGTTTTTACCTTCTTGCTGAATTCAAGAGGAAGAGGCTCTGATGTGTAGTGGGAGATTGATCTATGCTTTAGGAGCAATGTAAGTGATAGCCTGTCTCCCTGATCTGGTTCTGTGTATTCATAGAATGTATGCAAGTAGAGGTCCTGCGGAGTGGAGGTGTCTGGGTGGTTGGGGGAGGGGGATGGGAACTGTTCAGGTAGGTGGGGTTTGAGTTGTGTAGTGCCTTGAATGAACGAGGAGTTTGAATTGAGAGTGTTTATGTACCAGAGCTAGTGTAGTTCCCTGAAGTTTGATGGGATGTGAGTTCCATGTGGGAGATTTAGTTTGAGTCTGGCTGCTGAGTTCTGGATGGATTGTAGTCTTCTAGTGGGTTGCATTGTGATCCCGTTGCCAAGGGTGTTTCATTAGTCGAATTTGCTATGGACTAGGGCATGAGGGACTGTTTTTCTAGTGTTACCTAGGATCCATTGGAATATTGTCCTCAGCATCTTCAGGGTATGGATGCAGAATGCAGTGAAGGTGTTGACTTATGCTGTCGTGTCCAGTTTGCTGTCAATTATTCCAAGGTTCCTGTTGTTGATTCTTGGTGTGGGTCCATGTTCGGCCAACCACCAGCTGTAGTCCAATGGTGAGGTGTTCTTGCCAAATATCACTACCTCTGTATTGTCAGTGTTGAGGTTGAAACAGTTGGCTTTCATCCAGTTAGCAATTTTGGCCATGCAGGCAGTAATATGTTTCTTGTTTTGGGGTCTTGTCTGAGAGGAAGAGTATGTGTTGCATATTGTTTGCATGGATGACACTGCCAGAGGAATCATGTATGCATTGAGGTCACGTCCATAGCACCTGAGGGGTTAATACCATCAACCTGAACTTCGTACTTTCAACTTTGCTTTTTCAAAGAATGTTATATATAATTTTTAAGGGTTGGACTAGAACAGAAGAGAGGCCTGGACACTAAAATGAGTGTTCCCCACCTACAGATTAGGTAGCTATGAAAGCGGCCACATTTGTAAATCAGGTCATTTTTTAATCTGTAAAGGCAGGCTGTATAATTGTTTGTCAGGTATGGGAAACAGCATGGATTTATGCTTGCTGAGGGGGAAAATCAACAGTAAACACGCATTTGCGATGCATTAGGTCTCACGTTTGCTCAAGTAAGAGCTATTAGCATTATAAATTCCTAGCTGGACTTTTCTTGGCACATAAACTGAAAATGAAAAGTAAAACAGTTGACATAAGCAAGCCAGTTCAAAGTGCCACAGCTGCCATAACCGTGGAGAGACACAGAAGTCAAAAACAAATTTGCTCGCAGTCAAATGTATCGGCAAACGTGCAATTTTCCATATAACAGGGTCGATGGCCAGGTGGTAACAAAACTGCCCCAAGGAGGGTCAAACTTAAAGCTCTTACCAAAGATAACAAAGGATTTTTGAAAGGCAAGCCAATGCATGACTGATAGTGATGGGCGTGCGGTCGATGTGGTTAGAAACCCATACATGGATCACAACAGGCCAGAGCCCTTGTGCTCTCGACCTAAAACCGCCTTACATAAAACAGACCCACAAACAGCACATAAAAAACAGCCCACATGCAAATCGGTCATAGCAGCCTTTGACTTACTGCCAGATTTCCCTATCCAGTCGACCCTGCATTTATTTCATTTTTAAGGAAGATATGGTGCGAAAAGCATTACACTTTTCCGAGGACCATCCAATTCATTTCTTCTTCACATGACTATTGCTGTTTTACATTTGAGAGGTCACACTAGAAACACTGGCGCAATCCCTCTACCTCCTGGGACAATGTACAGCAGATGTGTAGTCACGGGAGTTTTTGATCTTCCAGATTGAAAGGTCAAACTGTCCATTATAAACAATAGAGCAGCGCTTGGCGGGTAGAAACTGTGCGCACGCCTTACGGACGGCCAGGGGACATCGAGGTAAGATTAAGTTTATGGAATGCATCAGGTCATTGCAGGAATTACAATAGTACAACTGACCCCTGTGGCCTCTGGCATTGTCATCTATTGGCGCGTGTCTTCCTGGGATTTCATAGCTTAACTAATTGCTTTTCTCGACCTTATTGTGAACAAAACATTTTGATTAAAATATGCAGCTGCTGATGTAGGTTTCTATAGAGAGGAAAGTACTTGTTGAAGATAGATTTGTAAAGTAAGCGAGCAGCAGTTTTCTTAAATTATCGCAATAAAAATGTGTTCAGAGTAATAATTATCTGAACAGCAAAATAGCTAAACGATTCTTTTTTCATGTGGGAGTGGGTGTTAATGGAGAGATTGTCGTTTCTCCTGTTGCATTAGAGTTGTTTACTGATGCTAAAGAATCCCTTGAACACAAAAGCCTCCAAGTGGATGAAGATGTACCCAGTTGATGTTGCATGTATCTTTCATAGCTGATGTAACACTATCTGAGCCTGAAAATCCACTTCATAGCGCTCCCTTTGTGCACTGCCTGTTTCCTCTGAGATAACCTCTTAACCCCTTTCGGGAAAGCATTCTCACAAACTTACTGTACACAGACATGGTTGAAAGATTGTATACATGCCATTCACGGCTTGTCATCATCTCAGCAACAAACACCTTACTAGCCCTGATGAAGCAGAAAAAGAAAGACTAACAAATATTCATATATCATGTAACAAAATCGTATAAGGTAGTGTGATTTTAGCAAACAAAAATAACGTACGTGGGAAATTGTGCCCACGAGGTAGTTCGCCAGTATTATAAACGAGCTTAATTAATCATGAAGAATCGATAAATGTAGTAATCTGTCATAATTGCAAATGTATTCTATGATTTCTTGTTGAAACTGTTTTATGCTTAGCTTAAATTTAGCAGAGGCTTTGGCCTAGTTGCCTGGTCTCAAATTTAAATGCGTGGTTTTCACTTGTATTAACAAAGACATTTTATTTTACTTTAAAGGTTGTATTTTTCCAGTAGAAATGACTAATACACTTATCTCAAGGTTTAGTGCTAGGCTAGCTTCATCCCCTTTGAAGCAAGGTCAGTTTCTGAAGGTGCAGACAATAAAGACACTGTGATAAAATTAATTGGCAAACTTTGTTGCAACTTGTGTTCCAAGGCTCCAAATACACCTTATGCATAAATGAGTACTAGGAGAAAGACACTATTCATTGGTCAAAAGGAAGCCACCCTATGAACCCTCCAATGGAAGACCCTGAAGAATTTGGAATGTTTCTTACTTAAACCCACCCGACAAAGAGAAGTCAGCCATTTTCCTTGATGCCATTTTGATGCCTGAAGCAAGACGCCATCTTGTATGACATTTCGATGCCTTTTCTCTGTCGCAGAGAAAGAGACTTTAAGAATTCTCACCCTAGAGACTTTAACTTTAATTTTGCCCCGTCTTGCCCATGTGATAACTTTTGCCCCATTCTCCTTTCTGCCGCAAGGAAAACTTGCGTTAACTTTGCCCCTTTGAAATCTGCCCCATGCTAATCGAACCGGTACCTGAAGGACGAAGACTTTTCCTTGAATGCTGATTGTATTTGGTAAATATGAAAGGATAATTGTATTATGCATTGTGTTTTCCTTCTTAGGTACCAACTGCTTAATTTCGATAGGGCCCAAGCTAGAAGTTTTCTAAATTCATGTTAACTAAATTCGTTTTTGCATGAAGCCCCACATGCCAATGCTAATTAGAGGTTAGTTGAGGTATTCATTTGATGCACCATGCTAAATTGAAATCTTGTTATGCTGACCGATGTATGCAATTAGTGAAATTCAGTTACTTACATTAGTGATTTGTATTGCTATAACCAAGTGCATTATAATCCAAATTTTGCGTAAATTGCGTTTCTTCCGCCGCTATGGACAGCTAGTAATGTTCGTATATGTATATCATTTGATTTTGAGACTCATCTGTATTGTGCTAGCTTTGTTAATATAGGGAAATAAATTCATTAACTTTTAATAAACTGGTGTGGTTATTCATGATTGAAAGGTCATGTTGCGTCAAAATACTGATTGTTATTGATTACTAAGGTGTTGTTTGATCTATTAATTGAGTATTGGTTATTGATTATAAATGGTTATTGATTGTTAATTTGAGTGATCCGACTATTCTTGGATGAGGAGAACCCAACTCGGTTAAAAGGTTCACGACCTCCGGCGTGTCCATGTATAAGTAATTTATAAAGACTGGACGCGCTATCAGTAGATGGTAGCAGAGATTGATGGTTTCGCCCTTTGGGACCCCATCCGAACAATAGACGGACTCAAGTTAGAATTTTCTTTGATAAAACAAGTTGGAGAGATGATGATGCCCTAAATCCCCGATGACTTTCCTGGAATCTCGGAGCTTGTGAATGGAGGAAATGGAGGTGTGAGAATGTTTACGGCATTTCTAGTGACGGTATGAGTGAAGTTAGGGTTTGCGCTTGCACAGCTTATGCCGCAGATGAATTGTGAAGTTTGTGAGGATTTTAGGGGGTTACGAACTCCAATCAAACATGTTAGAGGAGTGATACTCCAAAGTGTGAGAGTAGGGAAGTCGTCGAACTTCGTATGTGTGTAGCGCTTTGTGCAGGAAAAATTGTCCACGTGGTTGTTGATGTTGAGACGGGCCCTGCGAGGTCAAGAGACTCCGGAGTATGTTGAAAGGTGTATGAGACACTTGATTGATGTTGGAATCTGTTCGGCTTAATAGGTTGATCGGGCGTGGTCAACGAGTCAGTATGAATATTGAGGAATGAAAGAAAATTTTCGACGTTGAGATTTGACGAATTTTAAGGAGCGCTAGAATAGTTCATTGATCAGTTGAGAGTAAAGTTTGCGGGTCAAATTTTGCTTGCGAAAGTGGGAAACCGAGAAAGATGGAATAACTGCAGAGGCTAGTGAAAAATCCCTAAGGTTTCTGAAGCGATTGTATTACCCTTCCTGTAGTAAACCGACAGATTTGTTTTCTTCTTTTTGGTTAGTGCTCGCGATATATTGCAGAAATTAGTTTTGAGTGAAGCTGAATGAAAGAAGACAAGCCGCAAGACTTTGTCAGCCGCAGTGTGTGGGTGTGACATCACTAGGAGCCGCGCTGGGATAGGTTGGTTGGTGAGAAGGGTCGCGCACCGATTGGACACAGTCCTGTGAAGCGCAATTGGTGGGGAAAGGCAAGCGAAGAGTATTCCAGGAATTAAAGTCACTTATTCGATTACATTTTTAAGGAAAATAAAAGACGGAAAGATGACATTTTTCAAAGCATTTAAGAGTGCCTTGAGGGGAGATGTATATATTAAAGCAAATGTAGGAGAAGAAACACCACCTGAGGGTACCCCAGCTTACATCGTGATCGAAGAAAAGGGTGTCGCACCATGTCTTTGGTTAAAGCAATGGTGTAAATTAACAGAAAAGCATGGAAGTGTAGCGTTCCCTATCCATGGGTCATTTAATCTAAGAGTCCTGGAGAATCTAAGATTCGCGCTATACGACATGAAAGTACCTCCAAGACCAGCACAGTTTAAAGCATTAGCAATTTGGGAACTAATGGCTAGAAGGCAACAACAAAAGAAATTTGAGACAAGAGTGAGAAAAGTAGAAAAGACACTAGCGGATGCTAGATGGGATAGTACTCAAAAGGTTTGGAGATCAGACGTATTGCAGGGAATTAAATTGTTTCCAGCAATTACTGACGAAGCAGAGACGGAAGGAAGGAAAGCTACCTATAAAACAAACAGGAGTCAGTCCAGAGATAGAGAAAACAATAGAAATTTGAAAAGGTCAGACGAATCAGACGATGAGGAGTTCATTTTGCAATTGCTAAATGACCTCCCGCCACCATATGTGGAAAGCGAAAACGGCCCAAGCACTAGTACTGCCCCTCAGAACCAGTACTGTAACACCAAATTTGAGAATATCGCAGAGGCAAAGTAGTCCCGACATGCCTTTTACACCAGAAATACCACAAGTTCAGAGAATATATCCTGACGTGCCTAAATTGAAACCTGTCAATGATTATCAGCCACAGGTTCAAAGGCGCTATTATGATGAGCATAATTTGGAAATGACTTCTAGTAAATGGTGCAGGGAGGACAGAATTACCAAAGACCGACATTGATTCAAGCCGAATCAACACAAATTTTGATGCCTCAAAAGCAGATGCAAGAAGTGCCAAGGTACAGTCAAACAGCAGAAAACCAGTTAGACATGCCAGCAGTGATGAACCATAATGTGGGAATTAACATGCCACAGAATTTGGGGAACAGACAGAATCCGGACGCAATATCTCTGCCTATCACTGTAGGTCCGCCAGTACCATTGTATGTATAGGCAAAACCAAGAGTATGCGATCAAGGGGTACTGACACAAAATGAGACAGGAATGAGATGCATAGAAAATACTCAATAAACGACTCCGGTAGGAACACTGCCAAATAGATCTGGGTCTTTGTTGGAATTTAGTCCAATTCCAATTTATGCTCCGTCAACTGTGGTAAGGTCAAGTCCACCACTAATAGTACCGTCAACTTCAAAAACAGAAATGTTATGGAAACCATCAGTAGCCGTAGACGTAAGTGCCACATTAATGGGACTGAACGTGCAACAGCTAACACAATGGTTGAACAGCCTGAACTCCCCACAGAGTACACCCAGCGGGAAGGACAGGAATATTTGAATAAAATAAGATTGGGCATGGAAGCAGATGAACTAGTAGAGGGAACGATGGGTCTGAACAGGTTAGAATCATACACAGAAGAAGAGCTGAGATACATGTGCCCTAGAATTACAAGAGAAGTAAGCAGCATACATAAGAAGTTACAAGAAATTGCAGACAGAAACAAAGTCGACATAGGTAAAACCAAACACTTGAGCAGAAGTTACAGGTTAGACTTTGAGACAAAAGATTGTGAACACATGAGATCTGCAGGAATGAAAACACACCTTAAAGAGATACTGCAAAGCGCGCAGGTTTGGAGATGTTTAGACAAATGGGAGAGCAGGTGGGTTAAGAAAAAGGACAAGAAGAAAGAAAGTACCCCAGACCGGAATGAGAAAGTGCAACAGAATGATGATCTGATAACCATGTTACCAATGAGAGAAACAGCAGGGGGAATACTTGTCCATGTACCATGGCACAGGTGTGATATTCAATCCTTTACGGATGACTTCCCTAAGTTAAGAGAGAAACCGATCGAATGGTATCAGCAAACAGATAGATTTGTGAAACTCGCAAAATGTCTTTGGGAAGACCTGAATACTTTATTCGAAATTGTGGTTCCAGCAGATTTGTGGGAAGATTGTAAAAGGGCTGTAGGTTGGCCAACAAGTGAACCAGAAAGAGATAGGGACAGAGGTGCACCATCGCCTACGTAATGAGTTTATACCATAAGGTGATTGAGCATTTGAAAACAAAGGTTGCGTCGAAAAATGTGGATTGGCAGAGAATTGACAGAACAGCACAAGAAGTTAAAGAGTCAATACATGCATACTATGAGAGATTGTTGAAAGCGTTTACAAATTACAGTGGTACGGAAACGATTGAGGCGAAGGACATGCTCCCTTTTGTGTTCAGATTTGTGGAAGGATTGAGACCCGAAATCAGTCAGATGATTAAAATGCATTTGATTTGTTGGCAGTCAAAATCGATCGATGAAGTGTTGAACTATGCAAAATACTGCAGTGATGAGACTGAGACAAAACAGAAAAGGTTGAAAGAAAAGGTGATGGTGATGCAGATTAGAGCAGCTCAGATGGGTTTGCAAGGTTTGCAAGGTTTCCAACAACAGTTGCCGCAGCAGCAACAGCAGGGAAATGCTATGTTTCAGCCACAAATGAGAGGCAGAGGCCGAGGAGGTTTTGTGAATAATGGTCCTGATTTAAATACTGTTGTGATTCCAAATGGTATACAGGCAATGAAGAAGGTGATGCCATGTCACACGTGCGGAATCGTCGGGCATTGGAAACGGGAGTGCCCAATGTTGGTGCAGGAAGGTGTAGGTCAGCCAAACAATGATGTCAATACATTTCAGAATACGACAGGACCGAAATTGAGAGGTCCAAATCCAAATTTCCAAAATAATGTAAATCAGATGCAGGGTTTACAACCCATACAATCACAGCAGGTGCAAATGCCCCGTGTACAAATGGCACAGTTGCAGCCAATACAACAGCAGTTTCCTATGGTACTTAATCAGCAAATGCAAATACCTTTAGCACCAATGAATCAGCAACAAGTAATGCTTCCTCAACAGGTCACGGGTCAAGGAATTAATCAAAATGACACAGTACACCAATTCCCGTTACACAGTGAGAATGGAATAAACGATGAATGGGAGAGTGAAAGTTCAGATGAGGAGGGAAATTGTATGCTTGCAGCATCTTTGGAAGTTGATCAAAAGGGACCATATGTGGAAGGAAGCGTTATGGGTCACAGCGTTTCATTCTTGGTTGACACAGGAGCTACACGCTCTACAGTCAGAAGCATCGAAGTACCAAATTTGCCACTCTCAGGGAGGACAGTTCAAGTCGTGGGAGTAGCAAATAGGTATCTGACAAACCCAATCACAGATCCAGTGCAAGTCAGAATTGGTAACTATCAAGGGTCACATAAATTTGTGGTATGTGACTCAAGCCCGATATCCCTATTAGGGAGAGATTTATTGTGCAAATTGGGATGCTCGATTATGTGCTCAAATGATGGAATTAAAATTCAGACAAACAGTGATGAGGAAGAAGAGGACAGTTTAGGAGGGGACGGAGTGGAAACTGTCGATGAAGAATATCCCCTGATTACTCTTTATCCAATGCTCACTGAAGCAGATATTCCTGCTGAGTTACAGGAAACAGTTGGAAAGGAAGTATGGGATATGACGGGGAAAGAGGTAGGATTGGTCAAAGGAGCAGAACCAGTGAAAGTAACTGTAAAACCCAATGTAAATTTTCCTCAGACTCCGCAATACCATATGTCACAAGACACTCTCATGAAAGTCGCCCAACCCATTGACGAGTTTGTAAAACAGGGAGTACTGAGAGAAGTACTAAGTAGTCCATGTAATTCGCCAATCATGGGACTAATAAAACCAAGTGGAAAGGTCCGAATGGTTCAAGATTTGAGAAAAATAAATGACATAATAGTCAAATGTTGTCCTGTAGTACCAAATCCAGCCGTGATAATGTTTCAAATTCCCTGTGATGCAGAGAGGTTCTCAGTCATCGACTTGTCACAAGCATTTTTTTCTGTGCCTCTTCATGAGGACAGCCAATTTCTCTTTTCCTTCAAATTCCTGGACAGAGTCTACAGTTGGTGTCGAATTCCTCAAGGGTTTTCGGAATCACCATCAATTTTCAATCAGATTCTAAAGAAAGATTTGGAATCATTGGAATTACCATTTGAATCAACCTTAGTACAGTATATTGATGATTTACTGATCGCATCCAAGACAGAAAATGACTGTACGGTTGACACTGTTGCCCTATTGAACCATTTGGGAAGGAATGGACACAAAGTGTCTCCTTCAAAATTACAGTTCTGCCAGAAGAAAGTTAAATATTTAGGTCACCAAATAGAGAAAGGGTCGGGAAGAATAATGAAAGAAAGAATAACAAGCGTACTTCAAATGAGTCCACCCAAAACGAGGATAGATGTGAGAAAGTTTTTGGGAATGGTGAGCTACTGTCGCCAATGGATTCCCAATTTCTCAGCTCTAGCCAAACCTTTATTGAAACTGACCCAGAAAGATGCGCCGGATGAAATAGTGTTGAAAAGAGATGAAATGGATGCTTTTATTGAGTTAAGGAATGCATGTGCAGAGCTCCAGCTTTAGGTATGCCTGATTACACAAAGCAGTTCACATTGTTTTGTCATGAACGTGATGCATGTTCCTTGTCTGTCTTGACTCAAGCCCATGGTGGCATAAACAGACCAGTAGCATATTTTTCAGCTACTTTGGATCCAGTTGCAGCAGCCTTACCGGGATGCTTGCGTGCTGTAGCAGCAGTTGGTATAAGCCTAAATCAGAGTGAAGGAATAGTGATGGGACATCCTTTAACAGTTATGGTCCCTCACTCAGTCGAAATACTTCTGACATGCTCCCAAACACAGCACATGACCGGTGCTAGGCTTACAAGGTACAAGACCATAATTTTGGGATCACCCAATGTACAGCTGAAAAGGTGCACTACGTTGAATCCAGCAACCCTGTTTCCCAGTGAAAATGTTGAAATTGAGAACACCGAAGACATCGAGCACGACTGTCTTCAGGTGACTGAATTTTGTACAAAACCAAGACCTGATATCAAAGACACACGATTGGAAGAAAATGATCAAATTATTTTTGTTGATGGTTCATGTTTAAGAGATGCACTAGGGATATTAAAAGCAGGATATGCTGTATGTACGATAACTGGTGTTCTGGAAGCATCTTGGCTTCAGGGAGTTTACTCTGCACAGGTATCAGAACTAGAAGCCCTTACTAGAGCTTGCCAACTTTCCGCATTAATGAAAGTCACCATTTACACTGACAGTCAGTACGGATTTGGAATAGTGCATGATTTTGGACAATTGTGTTCGCAGAGAGGTTTCATGACCTCTTCAGGATCACCAGTGAAAAATGGTGAAAGAATAAGAGAATTGTTACATGCCATCCAGTTACCAGGAGAAGTAGCAGTGGTAAAATGCAGTGCACACTCGAAATCACAAGACTTTGTTTCTTTGGGGAATGGATATGCAGATCAAGTCTCAAGGTTTTGCGCATTGAACTGTATATTGCTCAGAGATGAATGGAACTTGATAAATGAGCCAGAACTTGAACCAAGTGAAGCCTTTGCTCTAAAAGTTGTAGACACAATTGAAGAATTAAAGTTCCTGCAAAATAATGTTAGCAAGGATGAAAAACTCTCATGGACTAAAATTACAATGCATAAAGAAACCAGATGATTTGTGGGTTTCAAGTGAAGGGAGATTGGTTCTACCAGACAGCCTTTTAACGCAATTGGCCAGGTTGTATCATGGACAAGCTCATCTTGGAAGGGATGCCATGATTAGACTATTCAAAATTGATTGGTTTAACCCCAAATTCCACCAAGTTGCTGAAGCAGTTTGCCATCGTTGTGTTATTTGCCAACAAATGAACGCAGGGAAGGGGACAGTAGTAAATTTGAGCCACATTGGAAGAGTAGGTGGTCCATTCAGCAGGATGCAAATGGATTTCATTGAGATGCCTATGCATGCAGGCCTGAAGTATGTGTTGGTGATTGTGTGTATTTTTAGTCACTGGATTGAAGCATACCCTACACGCAGAAATGACAGTCTCACAGTTGCAAAATTACTCTTGAGAGAACTAATACCACGTTTCAGATTCCCGATCTCTTTAGAATCAGATAGGGGTAGTCACTTCAATAACGAAGTAATCAAATTACTGTGTGCAGCGCTGAACATTGAACAAAAATTGCATTGTAGCAACCGCCCTGAAGCATCAGGACTAGTGGAGCAAATGAATGGCACATTGAAATTGAGGATGGCGAAAATATGCGCATCCACAAACTTGAAATGGCCTGATGCATTGCCTTTGGTGTTAATGTCAATGAGAAACACACCTGATAGAAAAACTGGACTATCAGCGCATTAAATCCTCATGGGCAGAGCCATGAGACTTCCAGCAGTTCCTGCAAATGCTCTTGTAAATATTACCGATGATATGGTATTGGACTACTGCAAAGGTCTGGCTGATGTGGTCCGCTCTTTTTCTCACCAGGTGGAGGCAACCACCTTGCCACCGATCCAAGGTCCAGGACACGTCCTGAAAGCAGGTGACTGGGTCGTGATAAAGAAGCATGTGAGGAAGTCGTGTCTGGAACCACGTTGGAAAGGACCTTTCCAAGTGATTCTGACAACTACCACCGCTGTGAAGTGTGATGGAGTTCCCAACGGGATTCACGCCAGTCACACGAAAAGGGTGACGTGTCCCACAGAAGAGGAAATTGAAGCGCTGAAATTACCAGCAACTGACAGGAAAGTACCAGGCACTGAGACAGAACGAAGAGAGCCTGAGAGCGAACAAGCAGGAATCGAGGCAGAATAAATATTTTCTGAGGAAGACGCAGTCGATCCTTTTGAGGACAACAGTGAAGAAGCCTCAGGAAGTGACAAAGATCCTGAAGGTGACAAAGATCCTGTCACAGGTAAAGAAGCAGGAGAGCCTAATAAGAGGAGGGCTTTCCCAGAAGCAGACGATACAAGCAAAGAAAAGGAAAATTTGATTGACCTCCTAGGCGAAGGAGACAAGACAGAACAGAGTGAAATTGTGCGAATTCTTCCAGAACTGTTGCAGGTCCATCAGGTGAAAGCAGCGTGAAACGAAGACAAAGCATATCGCCAGTGAAATCAACGACTAAAGAAATATTACAAGAAAGTGAAGGGCCAAAGTTGAAGGAGAAAATAAAAGAAGTGTCTATCGTAATAACAACACTGAGTGAAGAAAAAGACACAGCCAAAGAACAAGACATAAGCGAGAGAGAATCAAAAGGAGATGCAAAATTGAAAAGGAAAAGAATACCGAGCAGAAGATATTCTGGTTCAGAGTGGGCATACACAGCCACTAACGATTGGTCAGACGAATTTCTATCTCTCAGTCTTGAAAACAAAGAAGCAGAACGACACTTTGGTACTTGAAAAGTGAAATTCCGTGAATATTGCCGAATAAGACATTGACAACCTGATTGACTTTTGAACCGGATAAGACATTGATAACTTGATTGACTTTTGAAACCGATTTGAGACAAAGCTGCTAATCCAATAAGAGACTAAGGGGGTCATTCCAACCCTGGCGGTCAATGACCGCCGGGTTGGAGGACCGCGGGAGCACCGCCAACAGGCCGGCGGTGCTCCCAAGGGCATTCCGACCGCGGCGGTAAAGCTGCGGTCGGACCGGCAACACTGGCGGTCTCCCGCCAGTGTACCGCCACCCTTTGGAATCCTCCAAGGCGGCGCAGCTAGCTGTGCCGCCGAGGGGATTCCGACCCCCCCTACCGCCATCCAGTTCCCGGCGGTCCGCCCGCCGGGAACCGGATGGCGGTAGGGGGGGTCGCGGGGCCCCCATAAGAGGGCCCCTACAAGTATTTCACTGTCTGCTTGGCAGACAGTGAAATACGCGACGGGTGCAACAGCACCCGTCGCACCTTCCCACTCCGCCGGCTCGATTACGAGCCGGCATCCTCGTGGGAAGGGAGTTTTTCCCTGGGCTGGCGGGCGGTCTTTTGGCGACCGCCCGCCAGCCCAGGGAAAAACTTAGAATACCCTCTGCGGTCTTTCGACCGCGGAGCGGTATTTCGGAGGGGGGAAGTCTGGCGGGCGGCCTCCGCCGCCCGCCAGACTTGGAATGACCCCCTAAGCTGCTAAAGAAAACTGTGTGAACATTTAACTCGTTCAGCTTTAAATATATCTGCAAATTTGATTTGATGAAGTGTCTTCAACTTTCTGATTCTATATAGATCATGACAGGCTACACTACAAAGGGACATAAAATGAAGTGTTGTAAATACATGTGTATAGGTCTAATAACTGCATGTGTACTAATAATTATAGCAATAGTTCTTGGAATGCATAGATAGAATGAAAGAGACGCGAATGATGCTTCTACTTCTAAAACTCCTACTGAATTAACTCCTTTGCAGAGACTCGAACAAGACGAGAAATATTTACACAAGAAAGAGCTCTCCTCGAACGTCTTCTATCGCTTGCTGAATGAGTATGTTGAGACAATGGATGCGAAAGATTGTTATGTGTGCACACAAATACCTACCTCAGTAATAGAAGGTGTGACATATCATAGCATGCCTCTTACGTATGGAATTTCATGTAGTTTGTTACTAACCAGATTCTATAACCAGGAGTATATTCAATATTTCTATTCAAATCAGGACGTCGTATTTTCATTTGTCCCCATAATTGAATACTTGAGTAAAACAGCAAGAGATTATTATATAAAATTAGTTAATGGTTTCTTTGAACCAATATTGCCTTTTATTACAGTCTATGCTCATAGAGACAACCTTACATGCTTGCTTTCACCTGTAGAGAAAAGCTTTTTAGATCACATTGAAGAAAGAAGGAAAGTGGTAAAGGAGAAATTAGAAAAGGAATTACACAAAAGAACGTCTGAAGATAATTATGCTTTTGCCGCAATAAAAACACACGGGAAACTAGCTTTAGATGCGTTACATATAGGTAAACTTTGTGTATATAGACCTAAGTGATATTATGACACAGTCTTTGTAGGAACGAGTGAATGTAAACACGTGTTTTTGTTTCAGGCAAAATGGACGTTCATGTTAAATGGCCTAGACCCAGCTATTCCAGAGGTATATTATATTTGTGGACTTAACGCCTATTATCGTTTTCCTAAAGGATGGTATGGGATATGTTATTTGGGAATAGTATTTCCAAAGATTTATCAACTGGATGACTTAAAGAAATTTCCAAAGCTGTCTGAATTACATCGCATTCAGAAAAGGGAGACAGCTTCTGGTGTGGTAGGAGATATATTTGGAGTGATGATTCCTTCGGTAGGAGTCATATTGAATTCAATCAAAATACGAAAGTTGTCTACTATTGTGGATAACATGCTGACAAAATTCTCAGGAGCCATGATCCTGATTGATGCTGAACTTGCTGCAGAAAGAGCTATGACTCTTCAAAATCGGCTTGCTTTAGACATTCTTTTAGAAAAGAATGGCGGCGTTTGCAAAATGATTAGTGCACGTCACTGTTGTTCTTATATTCCGGACAACAGTGGACAAATTAGGAAAATGCTTACTAATTTAACTAACGAAAGTGCAGATTTGAAAGAATTGAAAGAACCAGGAGTATGGGAAAAGGTTGGAAAAGGATTTGCTTCCGTGGGAAATTGGCTCAGCAACATTTGGAACGGAATATTACTGAAAATAGTAAAAGGAATATTAATAATATTAATTTCCTTATTAGGTATTTGGGGAATATGGAAAGCTATTAAAATATTGAAATCAAGAAGCAAAAGGAGAAGAGAAGAGAAAGAACAAAATAAAATGGTAGAAATATACAGAGAAAAATCAAAGGGAACAAAAGGGAAGAGGGAATTGACTAAAGTGCCAAATTACTAAAACTGAATTTTAATGAAATAAAATTTGTGATGGAAGATTTGATGTGATGACATAATTAGTCATCAGAGGAGGCATTGATGAAGCAGAAAAACAAAGACTAACAAATATTCATATATCATGTAACAAAATCATATAAGGTAGTGTGATTTTAGCAAAGAAAAATAACGTACGTGGGAAATTGTGCCCACGAGGTAGTTCGCCAGTATTATAAACGAGCTTAATTAATCATGAAGAATCGATAAATGTAGTAATCTGTCATAATTGCAAATGTATTCTATGATTTCTTGTTGAAACTGTTTTATGCTTAGCTTAAATTTAGCAGAGGCTTTGGCCTAGTTGCCTGGTCTCAAATTTAACTGCGTGGTTTTCACTTGTATTAACAAAGACATATTATTTTACTTTAAAGGTTGTATTTTTCCAGTAGAAATGACTAATACACTTATCTCAAGGTTTCGTGCTAGGCTAGCTTCATCCCCTTTGAAGCAAGGTCAGTTTCTGCAGGTGCAGACAATAAAGATACTAATAATGCAATACACTGTTCCTAGGTAACGAAAGGGAGACAGGACGAGTACTCTGGAGTCCTATTTAATAGGAGCAAGAGTCCTCACACACCCAAATGGGTGTCATGCTTCATCATCGGACAAGCTCCTCGTCAGACCGGCGCTGCAATGTCTGACGGGCACCACCCATCTGGGGGGCTCTTTGCCGGAGATCTTTTCTCGATGATGCCACTCTATCCCGCAGATAAGTAGGGGGAAAGAAAATGGGGAGAGTTCAAAGAAAGAAAATAAAATTGGCTCAGGACCCTTAATGAGTACTTAACTTTATTCTGTCTATGTGGGGTGAAGGCCAAGATTAAAATATTGATCAGGAGAGTGAGATAGAGATAATGCTCTGCCACTCTCTAACTGTATGTCTAATAACGGGGGGTCAAAAAACTGTAAGACCCACCTCAAAATCGGGTCGACATGTTTCGCGTCTTTGTGGTCCACATGGATCCAATGACGCTTCTTCAGGACCTAGTGTAAAAAACTTCTCCAACTACAAGCTAAATTGGCTATCACATATCAGAGCTGACAGTCAAACAAAAAGTTATCGTCAGTCACTTACATGAGTCCATTATGACCCTTATTTAGTTCCTATTCGTCACCCTAGTTGTACTACAGACATGTGCCCTGAAGGGGACTGGGTCTCTCTTTGAATTAGAACAACGATGGGCCTCCACCGCACCTGCCCAGAGCTGTGGCCAAACAAGGAGGGAGGGGGCCCAGCGAGCCTCGGTCCTCCTCCGACGAGGCCACTCGGGCCTCAAGGAATGAAGCGTGCTCCTCGGGAGCGAGGGCTGAGCCTGCCAGGGCTCTCAGCTGGCCCGGCCGCTCCTCACGCCAGCAACACGGAGCACTTTGGAGGCGGGACAACTCTGCTGGTTCCCCGCGGATCACTGGAGCCGCGCCCAGGCTGCCCTGCCCGACCGGCAGGCGAATTCACCTTCCCCTGGGCCGCGGTGAGAGAAATACGGGAGGAGTCTCATTGGTGCCCCCGGGCACTATCAGGAGCACGCTGGCTCCTTTCTTCGTCAGGTGGTGCCCCGGGAGTCTGATACAGCGCGTTTCACTCGCGCTTGGTGGAAGCAGCCTCCCCGGGCTGCGGCGGTGATCTCGGCCACCACAACACGCTCTCTGAGGGCCAAAGGAAGCCCGGGTCGCGGCGGTGACGGTCTCCTGCCACCATAAACAACAATAAAAAATAAAATAAAAGGGGAGCGCTTTCAAGCGCTAGTGGAATCCCCAAAAGGAGGGCTTTCCTAAGCGCTAGCTTGGACATCACGTGAAGCACCCCTGTGCTTCAGGGTCACTGCAGGGGTCACAGCACAGCAGCAGCAGCAGTCCATGGCGGTCCCTGGTAAGTCCTTCCAGCATTTCTGTGTCCAGTTCCATGATGTTCAAAGTCTCCCAATTGTGGGGAAAATTCCCCTGTACTTATAGTCAGTTCTTACAGTGTTTTACAGTGGTAGGGAGAGGAGGTTCCAGCCAGTTACAACTGGTTCTGGGAGTGCCCCCTCTCTCCTTTCAGCACAGGCTCCAAACATCAGTGGGGGGTTAACGACCCTATTGTGTGAGGCCAGGGCACAGTCTTTACAAATGCAGGTGTGCCCCGCCTCTCCCTTCTCTCAGCCCAGGAAGACTATTCAGTATGTAGATGCACCTCTGTGACACCTCCACCCTCCCTGTGTACAGGCTGTCTGAAAAGTATGCACAAAGCCCCAACTGTCACTCTGCCCAGACGTGGATTGGAGTCAAGCTGCAAAGCACCAGAATCATAAGCACAGATAAATGCGCACTTTCTAGAAGTGGCATTTCTGTGGTAGTAATAAAAAATACACCCACACCAGTAAGCAGTATTTATTATCACCATCACAACCATACCAAACACGCCTACACTACCCCTCATAAATCAGACAATACCCCTTACACATAAGGCAGGGCATTTCTAATGCAATCCTATGAGAAGGCAGCACTCACAGCAGTGAGACACCAAGTTAGGCTGTTTGTCACTACTAGGACAGGCCATGCAATATGGCACATGTCCTGCCTTTCTACATACATGGCACCCTGCCCATAGGGCTAGCTACGGCGTACCTTAGGGGTGACTTACATGTAGTAAAAGGGGAGTTCTGGGCCTGGCAAGTAAATTTAGATGCCAGGTCCCTGTGGCAGAAAACTGCGCACACAGGCCCTGCGCTAGCAGGCCTGAGACAGGTTTGAAAGTCTACTTCAGTGGGTGGCGCAAGCAGCGCTGCAGGCCCACTAGTAGTATTTAATTTACAGGCCCTGGGTATAGAGATACCACTGTACAAGGGACTTATAGGTAAATTAAATATGCCAATTAGGTATAAGCCAATCATACCAACTTTAGATGGGAGAGCACCTGCACTTTAGCACTGGTCAGCAGTGATAAAGTGCTCAGAGTCCTAGAGCCAACAGCGAGAGGTCAGAAAAACCAGGAGGAAGGAGGCAAAAAGACTAGGGATGACCATGCGTATGGCCAAAAGTCCAACACAACCCCCTACCAGCCAAAATCCAGGGGAGAACAATCAATACCTTGATGTACTTTCCTGATTGGGGCGATAGAACAAAGACCCAGGCCCACAACAGCAGGGGCATGTTCCAGTTCTACGCCTTCCTGACTCCCCTGGGATCTCTCTGTCAATGCGTCCCAGGCAGCCTAGACCAACCCACGGGGATTCTCTAGCTGCCAATGGCCAGAACCAGGCCCCAGGCCATCTAGGAGCCTCTGGTCTCTGAAACCATAAAGAGTGGGGGGCGGTAGCCCCAGGTGCAAAGCAACCTGTCTCCACTCCATTTCCGATCAGTTCAGGGGCTCTACCCTGCCACTGATCCACCAACCTAGGGTCCGCACCCATAGGTTCTACAGGGGCTAGAGGCGAGGCTCTCCTCCCTCTACCCCTCCTTCTAGGATCCCGCCCTCCTCTCCTAGGAGGGGTATCACCAGAATCCACACTTGCCAGGGTGCTGGGTGCAGCAGCCCTGCACAACTTTCTCGCCAGCCCAGGATCACTACCTGGCGACTGACCACCCAACCTAGGGACGACACCCTAGGGTTGCACCGGGGTCCGGGGCGGGCTTCCCCCTCCCTGAACCCCACTTCCAGAGTCCTGCATCTCCCCACCTCGGGAGAAGCCACCAGACGTTTCACACAGGGGGGTGAGCACACTAACCGTCCCCCCAACCAGGTCAGAGTTTACCCCCTGAACCTGTCTATCTAGTCCAGGGACGACACCCTTAGACTGGACCATTGCCCAGCGAACCAGGACTTCCTTGGGAGCACACCTACCCCCTACCAGATCAGAGTTTACCCCCTGAATCTGGCAATCCAACCCAGAGTCACTACCCTGCGGTTGAACCACTGCCTGGCGCACCAGGACTTCCTTGGGAGCACACGTACTCCCCATCAGGTCAGAGTTTACCCCCTGAACCTGATCATCCAACCCAGAGTCACCACCCTGCGGTTGAATCATTGCCTGGCGCACCAGGACTTCCTGGGGGGCACACCTACCCCCCACCAGGGAAACACTTTCCCCAAGGGCCACACAAGTGTCTGGCTGGCGCAGGTCTCCTGACCTCTGCCCATCGGACAGAGTCTGGATTCCCCCCAGCCCAGAAATGGTCTCACCAAGGTCATTCCTGGGGGGCTCTGCTCTCAGAGCTGACCCCTGACCCTCCAGGTTCTCCACTGGGGCCCGCAGCCCCCTCTCAACCCTATGCCTGGATTTCCGCCTCCTCCGCTGTAGAGCGAGACTACCAGACACCAGGACCGGCGGAACGCTATCACCAGCCACCCGCCTAAGTCCTAATGACAAAATGGGATCCTTCTGAACAGCTGGCCCTACGGCACAGGTTAGGCTCACCTCCTGGCGTTCACTCATGGAACCTTCAGGGGCCTGGGACGGTATCTTGGGCACCTTGGGCCTCAGCCCAGCCCCATTCCCTCTCCTCAGAGACGGGACATGGGGTCCCTCACCCATCCCAGTCCACTGGGACCTACCTGGGACACTCCATTCCTTTCCCACCACACCTTGTTGGGAAACACCTAGACCACTCTCATTAGGAACACCCCCTAATGTCACACCAGACCTTCTGGTACGCAACCAGAAGTCTGCCTCCTATGCGAGCTCCCTGGGATCAGAGAGCTCACACACTGACAAGTGTTGGCGTAACTCTGAAAAACAACAACGAAACAGGTGCTCTCTGAGAATCAGATTAAACAGCCCTTCAAAATTGTTTACTGTGCTACCCTTCACCCATCCATCTAGTGCAATGCAGCAATCCTCCACAAACTCCTCCCAAGACTGGTGGGACAGTTTCTTACCACCCCTAAACCTTTTTCTGTATTCCTCAGGGGAAAAACCATACTTCACAATCAGTGCGTTCTTCACAGCGGAATACCCCTCCCTGTCACTCTCTTCTAGAGTCAGTAGGGCATCCCTCCCCTCCTCAGGAAAAAAACTCCCTAGACCAGTTCCCCAATCCTTCTCAGGGATCCTGCGCTCTACCAGAGCCTTCTCATGTTCCTTTAACCACTGACGTATGTCACCCCCATCTTGGAACCTAGGTACCAGATCTATGGGTATGTGAGGAACATCTTTGCTACAGCACTGTACATTGCTGCCACCACTGGACTCCACCTGCAGCGCTGGTGAATCCAGAACCTTCAGACTGCGCTCTAGAGCGAGTCTTTCTCTGGCAAAGGCCCTCTCTGCCTCTGCCATTCTCTCCTGTACTAAGGCCTTCTCTACCTCAGCCCTTCTCTCCTCAACAGCTAGGCGCGCTAACTGCAACTTCAGGTCCCTCTCTTCCCACCTATCTCTTAGCTCATCAGGCGTCAAGGAATGAGAGGTAGCCCTGCTTCTTACACTGGACCCAGCAAGGGACTCCCTATCACTGGGGCCTTCCCTGTCAACTGGCGTCCCCAACCGGTCATTCTCACCCTCCTGATCAGTCTCTCTACCACTCTCTAGGGATGAGGTCTGGGAGCCCTCCCATTGGGAACCCTCGCTACACTCAGGATCCTCTGGGTACCCCCTAAGCACACTCCCTCCCTTGGTAAATGTCACAAACCTTTCAAAGAAATTCAGAGATCTCCTGAGGTCCCCTTGTACAGGCAGCCCTCTCTCTCTACAGAACCCCTCTAATTCCCCCTGCGTGTAAAACGGCAGGTCCTCTAAATCAAAGGTAAGCCCCATCTTGAAAAGGTACAAGTAACTCAACTGTGACAATCACAATACACAAGCGTGAGAACTGAAAACAGGAAAAATGACCAAAGAGAGAAAGTTAAGAGAAGCCAAACATGTGATGGTCTAAACGCAATCCCTGTAGTGAAATAATGAGTCACAATGGTATTGTGCAAGCGCAAGTCCTATCCTCACCGCTGACTTCCAATGTTAGAAACGGGGTTTCTGGTTGGCTAGGGTATGCACCTCAGCCAGGCAGAACTTACCCACTCTAGTCAGGGCAAGGGAGTTACACGTCCAAGATAACCCCTGCTCACCCCCTTGGTAGCTTGGCACGAGCAGTCAGGCTTAACCCGGAGGCAATGCGTAAAGCGTTTGCACAACACACACATACATGTGACGCAATATCCCCACCACAAAGGAAACACAACACCAGATTATATGAAAATATACTGTATTGTACACAACGTAATTATCAGACCAACATCACATAACAGTACTATCCTGCTACCTTAGCAGTTGTCAGAACGTTACACATTAGTTACTCTGCAAACTAGCAGTAGTCACACATAACACACAGGTTACTCAGTATTCTGCAACATAAGCAGTAGTCAGGAAACACGTAATTACATTAGAACACTTGTCATAAGGATATCATAAAACGCCCATAGTAGGAACATTAGAAAACCTATGGCAAGTTAGGGAAACATATTAGCAAGTCATGCCCATAAAAGGAACATGTGCACACATATGTAAAAGCATCATAGAACAGGTAGGCAATATATCATAATTAACAAAGTCTGTAGCAAGAACTTAAGTTATGATTCTATTGGTCCGTTTTAAGGAATACCTGGGAATGATGAAGCAGGCACCTTCCGTGCCTCGACGACAAAGAAGAAAGGGGCCCCCAGCGCTCCTCTGCGCAATGAGGGGGGGCCTTCTTAAATTCCTGGGGAAGAGGGGGCGGCATGCACCCCCTCTGCACTGCTGACGGGCCCCTCCTGGGGCCCGCGCTCACTAGGGGCCCCCCTGGGCCTCCAAAGGCCCTCACGAGGGGGGGGCCAAGGTCACCAATACTGGTATGGAGGAGGGGGGCACCACGCACCCCCTCCGCTGAAGGACGGGCCCCTCCTGGGGCCTGCCAAATGCCACAAAAGGGCCCCGCGGCACGGGGAGCCTCCGACGAGGCCTCCACCGCACCTGCCCAGAGCTGTGGCCAAACAAGGAGGGAAGGGGCCCAGCGAGCCTTGGTCCTCCTCCGACGAGGCCACTCGGGCCTCAAGGAATGAAGCGTGCTCCTCGGGAGCGAGGGCTGAGCCTGCCAGGGCTCTCAGCTGGCCCGGCCGCTCCTCACGCCAGCAACACGGAGCACTTTGGAGGCGGGACAACTCTGCTGGTTCCCCGCGGATCACTGGAGCCGCGCCCAGGCTACCCTGCCCGACCGGCAGGCGAATTCACCTTCCCCTGGGCCGTGGTGAGAGAAATACGGGAGGAGTCTCATTGGTGCCCCCGGGGCACTATCAGGAGCACGCTGGCTCCTTTCTTCGTCAGGTGGTGCCCCGGGGGTCTGATACAGCGCGTTTCACTCGCGCTTGGTGGAAGCAGCCTCCCCGGGCTGCGGCGGTGATCTCGGCCACCACAACACGCTTTCTGAGGGCCAAAGGAAGCCCGGGTCGCGGCGGTGACGGTCTCCTGCCACCATAAACAACAATAAAAAATAAAATAAAAGGGGAGCGCTTTCAAGCGCTAGTGGAATGCCCAAAAGGAGCGCTTTCCTAAGCGCTAGCTTGGACATCACGTGAAGCACCCCTGTGCTTCAGGGTCACTGCAGGGGTCAGGGGCCACAGCACCCTGCCCCTGGGGAGAAAAGGTTCAGGAAAGGCCCACAGGTGGAGGGGCCCTAGCAACAGGCCAGCACAAGGGAAAGGCAGCAAGTGGCAAGTCCTTTACAGTGACTAAGCAGGTCACAGGTCAGCACAGCAGCAGCAGCAGTCCATGGCGGTCCCTGGTAAGTCCTTCCAGCATTTCTGTGTCCAGTTCCATGATGTTCAAAGTCTCCCAATTGTGGGGAAAATTCCCCTGTACTTATAGTCAGTTCTTACAGTGTTTTACAGTGGTAGGGAGAGGAGGTTCCAGCCAGTTACAACTGGTTCTGGGAGTGCCCCCTCTCTCCTTTCAGCACAGGCTCCAAACATCAGTGGGGGGTTAACGACCCTATTGTGTGAGGCCAGGGCACAGTCTTTACAAATGCAGGTGTGCCCCGCCTCTCCCTTCTCTCAGCCCAGGAAGACTATTCAGTATGTAGATGCACCTCTGTGACACCTCCACCCTCCCTGTGTACAGGCTGTCTGAAAAGTATGCACAAAGCCCCAACTGTCACTCTGCCCAGACGTGGATTGGAGTCAAGCTGCAAAGCACCAGAATCATAAGCACAGATAAATGCGCACTTTCTAGAAGTGGCATTTCTGTGGTAGTAATAAAAAATACACCCACACCAGTAAGCAGTATTTATTATCACCATCACAACCATACCAAACACGCCTACACTACCCCTCATAAATCAGACAATACCCCTTACACATAAGGCAGGGCATTTCTAATGCAATCCTATGAGAAGGCAGCACTCACAGCAGTGAGACACCAAGTTAGGCTGTTTGTCACTACTAGGACAGGCCATGCAATATAGCACATGTCCTGCCTTTCTACATACATGGCACCCTGCCCATAGGGCTAGCTACGGCGTACCTTAGGGGTGACTTACATGTAGTAAAAGGGGAGTTCTGGGCCTGGCAAGTAAATTTAGATGCCAGGTCCCTGTGGCAGAAAACTGCGCACACAGGCCCTGCGCTAGCAGGCCTGAGACAGGTTTGAAAGTCTACTTCAGTGGGTGGCGCAAGCAGCGCTGCAGGCCCACTAGTAGCATTTAATTTACAGGCCCTGGGTATAGAGATACCACTGTACAAGGGACTTATAGGTAAATTAAATATGCCAATTAGGTATAAGCCAATCATACCAACTTTAGATGGGAGAGCACCTGCACTTTAGCACTGGTCAGCAGTGATAAAGTGCTCAGAGTCCTAGAGCCAACAGCGAGAGGTCAGAAAAACCAGGAGGAAGGAGGCAAAAAGACTAGGGATGACCATGCGTATGGCCAAAAGTCCAACATCACCCTAGAGACTTTAACTTTAATTTTGCCCCGTCTTGCCCATGTGATAACTTTTGCCCCATTCTCCTTGCTGCCGCAAGGAAAACTTGCGTTAACTTTGCCCCTTTGAAATCTGCCCCATGCTGATCGAACCGGTACCTGAAGGACTAAGACTTTTCCTTGAATGCTGATTGTATTTGGTAAATATGAAAGGATAATTTTATTATGCATTGTGTTTTCCTTCTTAGGTACCAACTGCTTAATTTCGATAGGGCCCAAGCTAGAAGTTTTCTCAATTTATGTTAACTAAATTCGTTTTTGCATGAAGCCCCACATGCCAATGCTAATTAGACGTTAGTTGAGGTATTCATTTGATGCACCATGCTAAATTGAAATCTTGTTCTGCTGACCGATGTATGCAATTAGTGAAATTCAGTTACTTACATTAGTGATTTGTATTGCTATAACCGAGTGCATTATAATCCAAATTTTGCGTAGATTGCGTTTCTTCTGCCGCTATGGACAACTAGTAATGTTCGTATACGTATATCATTTGATTTTGAGACTCATCTATATTGTGCTAGCTTTGTTATTATAGGGAAATAAATTCATTAACTTTTAATAAACTGGTGTGGTTATTCATGATTGAAAGGTCATGTTGCGTCAAAATACT
Organism: Pleurodeles waltl; assembly: GCF_031143425.1. Classification (NCBI taxonomy): domain Eukaryota; kingdom Metazoa; phylum Chordata; class Amphibia; order Caudata; family Salamandridae; genus Pleurodeles; species Pleurodeles waltl. The sequence goes on along the minus strand of NC_090442.1, from coordinate 935,337,573 downwards.
GATTGGTATTGATTACTAAGGTGTTGTTTGATCTATTAATTGAGTAATGGTTATTGATTATGAATGGTTATTGATTATTAATTTGAGTGATCCGACTATTCTTGGATGAGGAGAACCCAACTCGGTTAAAAGGTTCACCGACCTCCGGCGTGTCCATGTATAAGTAATTTATAAAGACTGGACGCGCTATCAGCCCTGACCCAAAAATAGAGCATAATCATTGTTGTCGATATTCTGGGGCCCTCCTTACTTTAATTATTCGGCAATGCTTATGACGCCATATAGTTATCCTGTGCCATGTATATGGACAAGCTAAAATAACAGGGTGTTTATAGTGTTCCGAAGTCTTTCCTTTGGCAACATTTAGGTATTACACCTTTATTAGTTTAATGAAGTGAATGTGGAACTACCGTGCCAGAAAGGACGAGGATAGTCAGATTTTAACTCTTAAGGCATCCCATTGAGAGAGACATTGTGCAAATATTGTAAAGGCTGCCGATATCGGCCCGACTCATTGGCACTTGTAATATGGATATGGCGCTTTTTGCTGAGTCTTCGAAGGAAACAACTGCCCAAGAATCAGCAGCATGCACAGTGAGAGAATTGCACTGTATTGTTTTATTATCGGGGGCATCAATTAGTGACCACTTGATAACAGAGACATCATAGTTTTAGTATACTATTGCATGAACTGGAAATTTTAATAGGAGAGAGTGGTTTATTATTCATATTTATAAAATTGCAATGTAATATTGTAGAAATGTGCTATGAAATGTGTAATGTTTACACCCCCTCCCCAAAAGCAGGTTTGCCTTGCAGCTATTTGTGTGATGAATTGCTTGGTCTCCAAATGTAGCTCCTGTCCACTCCTTAGCCTCTTGTTTTTAGCATATAACTTGATTGTAAAATGAAGACATTCTGTTTGGTGAAGAATTATTGCTTTATGCACAATGGATGTCAGTTTAAACCTGATCCTTGATTCCAAAAGGAACCAATGTAGTTTTTTGCGCACCAGTGTGGTGTGGTGGTGTTTTCCTGCGTCAGAAGTAGGTTGTTCTACATAGTGTTTGACTGTGCTTAAATTAGTGAATACTGGCATAGGGGAAGTATGGATAATACCAAGGCCTGTACCACTTGCCTAAAGAAACGTTTACATTTTTAACAGCATGCAAAGCAGACTAATCGTCAAGCAACTACATATTGTCAACTGGAAATGTAAAGCATCTGCAGAGCACTTTGATGGAGCCATAATCCAAAGTATTATGTCCATCAGGCCCTGTGGCGATTAAGCAAAAACAGGCTTTCACAAATAAACGCTGCACCATGGAGAGCTCAAATAAGGAAAAGTAAGTGAATATCTAGAGGGCACTTTTTATGTATATAACTGATACCTCAAATGTCCTTGCATCGGTATACTCGAAAAAACCACAGATATTGTCACAGGGAGTATGTCTAGTAACTATTTAGGAAAAAGGGTCATTGAGAAATTCCAAATCATGGTTCCAATCTAATCTTTTTAATTTTAACTTTACACACAGGTTAATAAACTAAGATGTCCTTTATTATGTGACATTTTACCATATTTCTTTTTGGTACTCAGACGTTTAAAAAAAACATATCAGTAGGGTAACACTACAGAGCTTGTCCAACACAATTTGATATAATCAGTAAGTTCCGAGGAGCTAGATAACACCTTTCTAAATATGTTGCCAAACAAGTATCTATTTCAATTGGCCGTCCGTGGAAGGTACTAATTGGTTTCTCCATGAGAAAATCTGAGGGATAAGGCTATTTTCCTACTAGAAATATAAACAGACTGCTGTTTTGTCCCCATGTTCAATTTTATAAAGACATTCTTTACATTTGCAATATCTACACACCACTTAAACATATTTTGGAATTTGAAACCTTACTGCTGCATGCCCAAGTCCGAGGAGCAGAAGCAATATATTCATTCCTATTTTTGGGTTTTGCCTGAATGCCTGCTTGGGTGCTGTGGTCGCAAACTCTTTTATGAGTGAAGAAAATCTTAAAAGGAGCTTAGAACTCACCCATTACTTACCTGAACTTACCATTGATTTACTCCAATGCCAATCTAAATCGCATGCTACTGATTAGCCAGCACGTTGTCTCCTTTTATTTTCTGCTCTGTTTTTTCATCTGTGCCATCATGTGAAGCCTGGACCCAGTACTCCTTCGGGCCACTGGCTACTCACTTAGACGGTACTTTTTTATTGTATTTGTTACCGAGCATTCCATTTAAGCAGTCTTCTGTCTGCTGCGTTAACCCCCACCAGCCACCACCCTTTCCCGACTGACATACCCAAAGACCCCCTTCCCGAGACTCTGGTGCATGCAGGAATGTTTTGCGTGTAATCATTACATCATTAAAATCCCCCCTTTTATGAAATCTGATCCATTCATGAGGTCTTACAGACTTAAAGCTCTCTGCGGGTAATGATCTGTCCAGCGTTTTAAAACAGCTTTTGTAGCACTTATCGAATTTGATCACTTCTTGGAATATGCATGTTTGCCTCAGCATGATGCTCATACATTTATGGAGGTATGTGAAATTGTCAAATGTGCCCCATGCAGAGGAAGGTTTTTCTTCAGCCCCAGGGAAGAAAGCTGGAACAAGTGCACCTAGGCGAGTAGGGCTGGGGTAGAGTCAGTCACATGTCAGGCCTCTGCGAGGATGGCCAGGCTGGGGAATCCACTGGTAGCATATCATGACCTTGCCTGGTCAGAGAGTCAGTCATGTGTCATGTGGGGCATCTGTAAGGCCTGCATGTCTGGAGAAGTCAGTCGTATATTGGGGACAGTGAGTCAACTACCAGGTCAGTAACATCTCAAGAAAGGGGGCTATGAGGTTCTGGTAGGGCTGGTAGAGAGTCAGGCACCGGTTATGTTGGAACCTTTGTCCTGACAAGCTAGTTTGTGCCCCAACCCTGCCATACTTACAATGTCTGGTTCGGAGACTCTGTCACATGTCGTGTCATATTGTGCTTCTGTAAGGCTTGAATATATGGAGAAGTTAGGCACATGGGAGGGAGAGAGAGTCAGTTATCAAGCCAGTAACATGTCAAGAAGGGCAGAGTAAAGATCTGGGTTTTTTGTAAGTTTGTATAGCGCAAAAATGACCTGCAGTTATTAGAGCACATGAGCACCAGTTGCATTACAGACAAACATTTTCAGGCCCAGAGAAATTAAGTGATCTTTGTAGAGTGTAGATTCTGTTTTTTGAGACATACTATTGTGTTGTGCTAGTATAACTGCCATCCTGCTCTGCTGATATACCTGCCATCATACCAATTGGTACCATGTGCTGTAAAATGGGTGTAATGTCACCCCAGTTTCAGGTAGGCTGCCTGTGCACTAAGGAAGGGTGTGTGGCTTCTGATGTAGAATCTTGGCACAGCCATCAAGCCACGGCATGGTGTTTTTAATGGTTACACGAGCTTCATGCCTGAACATTGCCCATCCTCACCCTTGAAGATGCTGTGAGGTTTACGAGTCACACATTCTCTGTTGCGTATTTTACTGCCAGTCCCTGAAGGGCTTTTCTTCCCATTTACAATCTACTCTCCCTCCACCACTAAGCAGGCCAGAATGCTAGCGGACTGACCTCTGACCTGCAGGTTACATATTGGTGCTATAATTACACAGATAGCTTCCATCAAAGTGCTCTGCAGGTGCTTTACCTTTCCAGTTCAGTAGGCAACATCAAAGGGCAGAGGTGAGGGCCCTGGGGCAGTCCGCGAGGAGGCACCAGTGATGCCGGCATAGGGAAGGTGACGGGGATAAAGGAGCACTGGGTGGCACTGTGACATAGCCCTGTCCATCAGTGAGAGTGCTGCAGCAGAAAAGCATGCACAACCAACAGCTAATCCTCTCAAAGTTGCTCAACAAGGGCGGTTGGGTTAGGATACATAATGACACCTGGTACATTTAGAGCCATGTACCCTCTGGCAGCATGTGCCAATCTGGGCCTCAATAAGCAGGGCAAGGAATCAGGATCGGCCTGGGTTTTTTTGTTGTGTGCTATGCAGCGAAAATTTGCCTTACTCTAGTGAGGTAGAAGCATTTGCAAACATTTGTATCACTTTTTTAATCACACAGCCAAGCTAAAAACAAGATTTGCCCAACCAATCATGATGTCTGTTAGAAATTGGGTCTCTGGTTGTCAGTCAGTTTACATGCTGTCCAAGTAGAGACCCCCACTCTAGTCAGGGTAAGGGAGATACACAGTGGGGATAACCCCTGCTCACCCTCTTGGTAGCTTGGCACGAGCCGTCAGGCTTATCTTATAGGCAATGTGTAAAGTATTTGTACCAACACACACAGTAACACAGTGAAAACACCACAAAGGACTCCACACCAGTTTAGAACAATAGCCAATATTTATCTACATCAAACAAGACCAGAACGACAAAAATCCAATATGCACAAGCAAATATATGAATTTTTAAAGTAAAAAGAGTCTTAATCCATAGAAATGAATGGATACGTTATCTTAGCACAAAGTACCTAATATGCATCAAAAATAAAGCCACATGGGCGAGCGTGCATTGGAAAAGCAAGAGATGCGTTGATTCCTTTCTCGCAAGTGAGGCCGTGCGTTGATTCTTTCTCCACCGGGCAAGCGATGCATTGATTCTTTTCTCACAGGGAAGGGATGTGTCGATTTCTGGACAAGCAGTCTCAGGTCTGGGGGATTATGTTGAAGATTTTGGCATCCAGGGTCGGTGTGTAGAAAATTCTGACTCGCTGTGTGAATGGTCCACGTTGAGAACAGGTGCTGATTCTCCTACTGTGAGGCAGGCTCTGTGTCGAACTTTCAGCCACTGGACAGGCAGTGTCGATTTTTCTGACGCGCACACAGCAGTGCATGGAATTTCCCCTGCAGGTTACCAGCTTTCACATTTAAGGTCCCAGGAACTGGATTTGGCACCACTCAGCAAGTTAGGACTCTCAGCAGAAAAGCCCAGGCCCTGGAAAAACAAAGGCCCATATTTATACTTTTTGATGCAAATCAGCACTAGGGCAGATTTGTGTCAAAAGGTTTACCGCCGGCTAACGCCATTCCAACGTGCCAGCCGGAAGCCCTATTTATGGAATGACGTTGCGGCATGGTTAGCAGCAAAATAAATGACGGTAACCGGGCAGCGGAGGCGAAGGGAAGAATGGGGGTTGTGCGCCAAAGAATGGTGGAAGTCAGGTTAGAGTAAAAAATATTGGCTCTAACCTGACTTGCGCCATTTTTTGACACACAACCCCAATGGAAATGACTCCTGTCTTAGCAAATGGGAATGCCTCCCTTGCATGTCATTAGCGCAAGGTAGGTTTTCACGTACAAAAAATGACTCAGACTCTATAACTTTGGCGATAGACGGGTCTAGCGACAAAGTATAAATATGGAATTAAGTTTGCGCCAAATTTGTGTAAAAAAAATGACGCAAATCTGGCACAGAGTATAAATATGGGCCCAAGTCTTTGATGTCGCTAAGACTCCAGAACAAAAGGCAAGCTGAGTCCAAGACCTTGGAGAAACTTCTCAAGCAGGATTTCAGAAAGCAAAGTCCAGTCTCTGTCCTTTTTAAGGCAGAAGCAGCAGCTGCAGGCCAACCCAGCAAAGCATACACAACAATGGGGCAATACTCCTCCTCCAGCACTTCAGCTCTTCTCCTTGGCAGAGGTTCCTCTTGATCCAGAAGTGTTCTAAAAATCTGGAATTTTGGGTCCACTACTTATACTCATTTCTGCCTTTGAAGTAAGCAAACTTCAAAGGAAAGTCTCTGTTGTCCACAAAATCCTGCCTTGCCCAGACCTGGCCCCAGACACACTCCAGGGGGTTGGAGACTGTATTGTATGAGGACAGGCACATCCTTTTCAGGCGCAGGTGTGTGCTCCTCCCTCCCCACCCTACCCCACAAGACTCATCAGGATATGCAGGACACACCTAAGCTCCCTTTGGTTCACTGTCTAGAGTGAATTCACAAACAGCCTAACTGTCAGTCTGACCCAGATGTGGATTCCACAGGCAGGCAGAAACAAAGAATGGTTAAGCAAGAAAATGCCCACTTTCTTGGGGTGACATACGTATTAAAGGGAAGGTTTGGGCCTGGCAAGTGGGTACACTTGCCAGGTCGAATTGGCAGTGCACAACTGCAGACAAAGACACTGCAGTAGCAGGTCTGAGACATGTTTACAGGGCTACTCTTGTGGGTGGCACAATCAGGCCCTGGGTACCTCTAGTGCACTTTAATAGGTGCTTACCAGTAAATCAAATATGCTAATCAGGGATAACCAATCATAATTACAATGTACACAGGTAGCACTTTCACTTTAGCACTGTTCAGCAGTGGTAAAGTGTCCAGAGTACCACAAAACAGCAAAAATGAAGTCCAGCACACAGTCAAAAGTACAGAAAGCAAAGGCAAAAAGACAGGATAACCACACCAAGGATGCCAGGTCTAACTATGTCCTTTGAATAAAGAAAATGTTTTCCTAAGTTCTATTAACACACAACTACAGCTCAGGTGGCAGTTGTGCAAACTTCCTTTGCACAACAGAAGCAGTTGCACCATGGGCAGAGACACCGAAAGCTTCCCTTTTTCCTTGAGCATCTTTGAGATCTCATTATGGATGACCTAAAGTTGATAAACTATCAACTGTAACCATCAAAAACAAGGATATACAAATGTTTCAGCTACTTATGGATTGGAGAATATTTAGGTTTCACATGCATGCACACTTATGCGTTGTGATTACGAACTTTTTTGCTTGCAAAAAAAATCTTAAAAGGGACCACCTCTAACTTCCCATTAGCCTACTCCAATTTCAGTCTAAATTACATGCTTCTGATTGGCCAGCACTTTGTCTCCTTTTACTTTGCTTTGCCATCCATGCCATCATGTGGTCTGATCACTGGCCACTGCCTGCTGGCCAGTGTCCTTCCACAGGCTACTCCACAGGCTACTCACTTCGAAGGTACTTATTAGGTTGAGCCTGGCCAGCGAATGGACTGTCACTTAGCGACCTGTTGTATATGCTTTATGGGGTTCAACTCCACCCGTTGCTTGACATTTGTCTATGTCGGTGTATTTAAAAATCATTGTTTGCTAGTGGTCAGTACTGCCTCTGTGCTCCTCCTTTTTCTCTTCCATTCCTCTCATTGAGCAGGGGCTAAGTATGCTATCATTATGCTATAGTCTGTATCTGTTCTTTGGGGGGCTATTTTTTCTTGTTTTCTGACTCTGTCACTGTTTGCCTGTGCTTGCATGTTAATGTAGTATTTGTCCTTCCCATTTGTGTGTTTGGAGACTGCATTTTATTGTACTTTTGTCCCGCACTCTGAAGGTATCAGAGCGCAGGCTCAAATGCAGTTCCCGAGTTTGCAAGCTTCAAAGTTGGTCGTTGTAGCCATTATGCCATACCCGCATGTTCTGTCCTACCCTTTCCCTTTGATGCCTCTCTATCACTCCCTATCTCCCAGTCTCTCCCTTTCGCTGGCTTGTTCTTTCTACATCTCTCCCTGCTTTGCGCTGTGGTTAGTGTCTCACATGAGCAAGTAAAATATCTCAGGCTAATCTTTATTTTTTGCAGTTTTATATAACGTGAACTCTACCTAAAGGTATTGGAGCACTTAACGTGAGCACCAGTTATGTTACACAAGGACACATTCATTTTCATGGAAGGCATGGGGAGATAAAGTGATTTGCCCAGAATCATGGGATGTTTCTCGTAACAGAGTCCCTTAATGCATATTGTCTGGACTATATTTTCAAGTATACAAGCTGTAGAAACTATGTATCTGCTGCGGGACCATAAGGGAGCAACAGCCCGTACAGCTTGCATCACATGTATATGCGGGGCTGGTGAGCACTGTTGGTGTTGCAGCAGCAATAAAAACGTCACAAGATTCCCCATCTTCGAAGGGTGAATCACAGGATTCTCAACAGGGTGCTTTACATCTACTGGTTTTCAACTTTTTGCCTATTCTAACCATCCTCACCATATGGATCTTCAAAAACCATCGCTTTCGCTTCTTGCACAAGATGGGAGTGACCATGGTATCCCGTGAGTTTGCCCAATGATGCTGTCTCGCTTCTAACCCACCCACCCCAGAGATGGATACACTTGGAGAGATCCACTCTTGGGGGAGATGCTGACTCTGCCTGTGTTTTTAAAGTACACTGGATGTTTGTTAACATGTGCACAGTATAAAAACATTTGCAGCTGTATCAACTATGTCTGAAGTGAAGATTTTAAAAGTAAAATGCAAAATTCTGTAATGGTATGTGAAAAGAGTCCTTGTTCGTTTTTTATTGGTTTAGATTATTGCTGGTTTTGTATTACCTTCCTGAACCACCGTAGTGCGCTTTATTTTCTGCACCCTATACAACATAGGTGCTTTTGTTATTGATAAGTAGCGCTGGTGTGGCAGCTTATTTCTTTGCCATGTGTTATTTACGTGCAGTATTTTTCAACGAATATCAGGGGCTATCAATAATTAGTGGATTAACGTGCCCCACAACTGACATGTGACTACTTCTGGTTGACAATTAGTAGTCCTTGTTTACACACTTACCAATCCCTGGCATGACTTCTCCTTCATATATCTTTCATATCACATTAATTTAGCCTATAAAGTACATTTGTAAAACAAAAAATATGAATAATGAATCATAAATGTCTGAGAATTATTTTATTACCTATAGTGGAACATTATGTTTTGTTAACCTCATGCTTTGTGCACACCTTCCCAATGCTTATTTTGTAAAAACATAACTGCTGGTGCTTAACATTTTTTACGAGCCTGCCAAATGCCAGAGATGACAAATAAAAAGACTATCTACTTTTGATTTCTTCTCATGCCTGTTCCACCATGCTCTCCTCCTCTTCTTAGGGCATTTTCTGCACACACAGGTCCTCCCTCTTTCTGCATCTGTGGCTTTCTCGCTCCTTCTTTCTCTCCTTCTCACACACTCTTCCTGCTCCTCTGTCTTGAGTTAATTCACCACTTCATGCACAGACTACATATCCCTCTCTATTTTCCTTTCTATCATTCTGTGCAGCTGTCTTCCCAACTATACACCATGCCACATAATTCCACTACACAAATACACTCCACACCACACAGTTCCACCCCACACAATTCTACAACTAAGAATTTAAATACATCCCACATAATCCACTCCACACCACATACAGCCACTACACTCCAGACCAAAACACCTAGATAAAAGACATTTTCATTTACACTGCCAAAAGCTCAAACTCTTGCAAACACAAGACCTATTACAATGCAAATGCTTGTTTACTTTATTTGTCATTGAGCACTCCATTTAAGCAGTCTTCACCCTGGCACGTTGACCCACCACCCTGTCAAGTTTCCAGCTGGACCACTCTGCTGTGCCACCTTTGACTAATTTTAATAGCTGTGTAGTCAAAGGATTTTCATTTGCTCCGTAAAGCAGTTAACGAGTTTGGCAGCAACATGGTTTTCAAAACATTTTTGACATTGTGCATCTATGGCAGTGGTTTAGATATCTTTCAGTGCTCCTGTACCTCGTTTCACCTTTTAAGACGTTAAGAGGCTGGCTCTGTTCCACCACGTTGACACACGTCCTTCTTTAGTGTCATTTTCATTAAAACATAGGTTACTCCTTTCACTTTCTAAGAGGTTAACTGCAAAGAGAACATTAAAATAGAAAACTGGCATTCCCTACTTTCATAAACATGGATGAGAGTCAGAGGCAAGTGTTTGTGTGTGTTGTGAGAGAAGACAAGAGTTACGCTGATGGTGTCATGCTCCATGTCCCTTTGAGGCACCCCCAGGACTTCTATGAATTTGAGTTTTTTGGGCTGATGTTATATAGTTAGAATTTTCCCTGACTACAGGTTTTTTTGCTTATTACACAATCTGTCTGCAGTGTGTTTTCTTTTTTGCACATTTTGCATACAAACATTGTGCAGTGTGAACAACTTACTTTTGTGGGATTGATAGGAACGTTCATATAGTGCCACACGCAGCCAGACAGACTTCAAGGTGATTTTCAATCCAACAAGCAGGTGTTTGAATGCAAAAAGCAAAAGCAAAATGGATGATAGTCCGGTGGCAGAGTTAAGTCTAGTACCTTTTGTATGGTTATCGCTCACAGTCATACAATAATTTGCCCAGTATCAGGAAACATTGGTTGATTGCCAAAGCTGGAATCTGGTTGTAGCTTCCCAGTTTTCCATGCCGCCAACTTTGCCCTCAGAATAATTTTCAGTGCTGCTCTGGCCTCTCCGGTGTTCCTTAAACGTCACAGAAAATGGTGTTACCACAAAGAAAAGGGAGTGATAGAGAAGTATTAATAGACTAGCACATGGTGAGACTGGAACCCCTATGTCTCTCAGTGCTCCTCTAAAACAATAGTAGTACAAGCATTGACAAAGAAAATAGATCTCCCTTAGCGAACTACTGTATATCGTTCACCAGAATAGAATTTAGATCTAGAAGTATATATTATGGACAGAATATTGAGAAACAAAATATTAAAAGGTTAGTTCATATACGGAAGTTTAGATTTACTATTCTTAACTCCACATCTATATACCGTAACAATATATATATATGAATATATATATTCATTTCTTCTTACATACACCTTTTGGGATTTGGGATTCCGATTCATGGCTACTGGATATTTGGGCAGACAAAGCATACCTCCATTTCTATTTTCTTTTCAAGTGCTTTAATTAAAGATAACATTGGTAATCTCTCTCTGTGGTGATATTTCTGATGGTAGATTGCTGAGGCAGACTCAGTACCCAATTTCAAATGCATTTTGGGCATTTTCATTTTTTCCTTTAATGGGGGGGGTATTTATTATTTTTGTACCCTATCAATTAAATTGATGGCCTGCTTCCTTTATTTAGAGTCAGGCTCACCATGGTGTTTCCAACAGAGGAACCCTCACTGGCTCTGTGGGACATCAGGCCATCAGACTTAAGGCCTGATTTAAATATTGCTGGATAGGTTACTCCATCACAACAGTGACAGATATCCCCTCCACCCAAATAAAAATCCCATCATTTAAAATGGGATTAAAATGGGATTTAGATTTTGGTGGATTGGATATCTGCACAGTTGGGACAGTATAACCCATCGTCCAATATCTAAATCAGTCCCTAAGGCCCATATTTATGGGCTTTGTGGTGCAGGACAGCGCAACAAGTCACGGTGCTGCACTGCCCTGTGTCACACGGAAAGGGCAGGAATGTGTGTACTTTAAAAGAAAAATGCTAATTCTTGTTCTTTCCCCTGCTCTGGCACACAATGGCTTGCCTTGCGCCGTGCACGGGTGCCTTTGTTGCACGCAGATTGTTTTTCTGCAGGAAGGGGCACCTTCTTGCACAAAAACAATCCTGGGAGGCTTTTTCTTCTCTCTGTGAATGCTGCAGAATGCAGCGCACATTGAAAGAACGCAGAACACAAAGGAAGAGGAAATAAATATATATCTCCTACTTATGACTCTACTGAGGAGGCAAATCTTTTTGGCATATTACCAGGTTTAAAAGTGAAACAAACTGGGACATAATTATGGCCCCAAGTAACTTAGGCTATCTGCAACATTTAGGTAGGAATGTTGCTCTATTTTTCTCTCTTCGGAATCACCAAGAAAAGCCTGATGATCCTAAATGCAAAACAATATAACCATTGGTAAGGCCAATCAGTTTTGCTTGTCAATTTTGAGCAGGCAATGCAATTGGCTTAGCCATTGCTCAACTGGCAATTTTAAAAGTTTTGAAACCAATGAAAACATTGCTTTCTATACTTTCAGGGAGACCACTCCACTTGTCATGCAATGTGTGTTCGTTGTCTAACTGTCCTTGTTTACAATGTAGAAAGAAATGAAAACATTGCTTTATATAAATTCAAGATGGCTGACACATGTTTTGTCACTATGGAATTTTTCAAGGCTATTGTAAACAACAAGAGAGGTACTCTGTAATGGATCCTTGCAAATGTTTACTTACTTCTATCTCCATGATTTCACAAAACTACTTTTGCATTAATATGTGCATTATTACCATACTGCTGTGTTTCAGACAACCACTCTATTTGTATGTCGGTGATGATCTAGCGATCACTCTTAGTACACCTGTTGGTAGCAAAGGTGTAGTCTATTGTAGCATCAGTGGGTCATCTTATTTACATCACACTCTCTAAAATCATTCCCTGCAGTTTCTGGGAGATGCAGGTAATTAGTTCCATTGTTGCCTTTGCAATAATTGACTTTCAAGATGGCCTCCAAGATGTGCACTACCATGTTGTGCTTAGCAAGAAATGGCATTAAAATAAACACAAGATATAAACTGTGGAAGGCTGCACCATGTCATGGACTATGCTAAATGTAGCATACTATGGAGCATTGCTGGATGGTTTTGAACTATTGGTAGATTCCTGTTTATAGTGCTAAATGGAGAAGTGAGAATGTGCATTGACATATATGCAGCACTTAATTTTCAGTGCTAGTAAAAGCTAGATAATTAAAGAGCCCACCTCCTGCTAAAATACTGCCTTTGGAAAGCCCAAATCCCTAAATCAAAAGAATATTTACACCTGTATTGCAGACAGACCAAGGTCTTGAGAGGTAATTAAGTATTTTGATATTTAGGCACCATCTTGGGAGTCAATGTATTAAGACCACCTCCAAGGTATGATCAAGCACTTGGCTTTCTGGATTTTGATGAGAGAGGATGTCCCTCATCCTGTGCTCATCGTCAAGCAACTAGAGCAGTCCCTGGGTTCTGGAAATAGAAACATCAATTGAGCAATACCTGCAGAATGGCCAGGGAACTCTAAACTAGATTAAAAGGCAATCAAGTGTCAAACAAGCAGTGTGGTTAGTGCTAATGTTTCCTCAGTACCCTGAAAAGTCCAGCTAACATGCTGCTGTCTCTAGTGAATTTCCAGTGCAGATTTAAAACTGATGATCTCTAGATTTCTCTGCCTGGCACCACTATCTAAGGTGTGACTGTGCCAAGTAGGGGAATCACCCAGTGTCCCATCTGCAATGAGAAATCCACTGCACTTCAGAGGACACTTCTTTTTTTATCTTCAAGGATGTGCTCCTGCTTAGAGAGTTTATTCTTAACAGCAAAATACTTTGCTGAGCTGGTAGTCAAACATGATGCTCACTGTAGCAGCTTTATTGAAGACAGCAAGAACCCTGCAATCCAGTAATGGATCTCTATATATGGCAAGTGGACCTCCACCAGTGGAAACAGAGGTCATAGCCACTACTGCCTTGGAGAGCAGGTGGGCCACATGGCATACTGTAAATCATGCCTAAAATTTGATATGTCTCATTGGTGCTTTAATAAGATCAGAACCATATTAGAAAAAACAATCAGTAACAGTCACATGAAGTGTTGCTTGAGAAAACATAGCATTCACTTTGAACCTTTTGATGTGTGATCTAGGTTTTCCTGCAATACATTTTTGAAACAGGATAGGGTTTAATGATCTATTTTACAGAATACAACATGCACATTTTGTCTGGCAGCTAATCAGATTTACCATCTGACAGACACGCACCCATAGTAGAGTAAGTCAATTGCTATCCACAAAAAGTAAGTCTAGTGGCACACAAGGTCAACCCCTGCTACTGCAACATCCTCCCATAGTAAATCATTTAGGATGGGGGCTTCATTTTGACTTTTTAAAAATATATGTATATAGTTTAATTCTATAAGTATTATAAACAACTCAAAAATAATATGTTTATATTAAAAAAATTAATAAGCCATTTTAATTTAAAAACGAAATGGACATTTATTTTTAATTAATTCTGTACAAAAAATACAGTACTATTGGCTTAATTTTGAAACCTCTGTTAGACCTAACAGCTTTAGGGGGGTCACTCTCAACTTCATGCCTGCCTCCCTCCACTTATTGACATTGTTTTTGCTGGTTTTAGGATTCTGCGCACTTTACCACTACAACCAGTGCTAAAGTGCATACGCTCTCTCCCTTAAAACATGGTGACATTGGCTCATACCCAATTGGCTTATTTAATTTACTTATAAGTCCCTAGTAAAGTGCATTACATGTGCCCAGGGCCTATAGATTAAATGCTACTAGTGGGTCTGCAGCACTGATTGTGCCACCCACTTAAGTAGCTCCTTAAACTTGTCTCAGGCCTGCCATTGCAAGGCCTGTGAGTGCAGTTTCACTGCCAATTCAACTTGGCATTTAAAAGTACTTGCCAAGTCTAAAACCCCCCTTTTTCTGCATATAAGTCACCCTTAAGGTATGCCCTAGGTAACAAATAGGGCAGGGTGCTGTGTAGGCAAAAAGCAGGACATGTACCTGTGTAGTTTACATGTCCTGGTAGTGTAAAAGTCCTACATTTGGTTTTACACTTCTGTGAGGCCTGCTCCCTTCTTAGGCTAACATTGGGGCTACTCTCATATACTGTTTGACTGGTAGATGCTGATCTGAAAGGAATAGGAAGGTCATATTTAGTATGGTCAGTATGGTGATACAAAATCCTGCCGACTGGTGACGTTGGATTTAATATTACTATTATAGAAATGCCACTTTTAGAAAGTTAGCATTTCTCTGCACTTAAATCCTTCTGTGCCTTACAATCCACATCTAGCTGGGTGCAGTTGACATCTCCCTTATGCATTCACTCAGACACACCCCAAACACAGGACACTCAGCCTCACTTGCATACATCTGCATTTCGAATGGGTCTTCCTGGGCTGGGAAGGTGGAGGTCCTGACACTTACATGTTAAAGGACAGTAGTCTGACCTTACAGAATGGACTGCCACACCCCCTACTGGGACCCTGGCAGACAGGATTGAACTGAAAGGGGACCTTGTGCACTTCTAAGCCACTCTCTGAAGTCCCCCCCCACTTCAAAGGCACATTTGGGTATTTAAACAGGGCCTCTGTCCCTACCAACTCAGACACTTCCTGGGGAAGAGAACCTGAACCAGAACCTGCTTCCTGCCAAGAAGAACTGCCTGACTGCCCAAAGGACTCACCTGACTGCTTTCTGTGAAGGACTGCTGCCTTGCTGTTGCCCTACTGCCTTGCTGCTCACTGGCTGTGGTGAGACGTGCTCGCCAAGGGCTTGGATAGAGCTTGCTTATTGTTCCTTGCAAAAATCCACACACAGCCTGCCAGAAACAACGCACAGTCTGCACTGCGGTGAAAATTTCACCGCACGCCGAACCGGAATGATGCAGCTCGACTTCGCAACAAGAAGATCAATGCAGCACCAGCATAGCGACCAAAAATTTGACGCACAGCCCACTGGATCGATGCACAGCCAAGACAGAATGACGCAGCCCAACTTTCAGAGAGGAATCGATGCAGCGTCTGCCATGTGGTAGAAATTTCAACGCAACGCCCACCAGATCAACGCAACCCCTGTGACTTTGTCCTGTCAGTGCCAGAAATCCATGCTTCGTCCCCGAGGCATCCGAACACCCCGCAACTCGAAGAGGACCCAAGACCGAGCGCTGGAAATCGACACAAAGTAGTCCCTGCATGAAAAGTAAATGATGCAACACCATGTGCGGCCTGAGAAATCGATGCACACCTCCTTGTTTTCCACGCATCTCCTTCTCTTCGGTTCCTTGGGGAGAATTTGACCACGAACCAGGTACTTTGTGCTTGAAAGAGACATTTATTGCTTTTAAAAGACTAAAGACACTTTATACCACTTTTACAGTGATATCTCAACATATACTTATTGAATTTGAATAATTTTGACCTGCATCTTACCAGATAAATATTGTATATTTTTCTAATCACTGTGTGATGTATTTTTGTGGTGCTACACTGTGTTATTGCATGATTTATTGCACAAATACTTTACACATTGGCTTCTAAGTTAAGCCTGACTGCTCATTGCCAAGCTACCAGAGGGTGGGCACAGGATAATATGGATTATGTGTGACTTACCCTGAATAAAGTGAAGGTCCTTGCTTGAATAGGGGGTAAACTCACTCCCAACCTAAGACCCCATTTCTAACACTTTCACACCCGTGAGTGTGAGGAGGGCAGGTAGTGGAGTCCAAGTCTCCCACCCGTCTATAAAAGCTGGTCTCAATCCAGAGGTATGGGTGTCTGCTAGGAGGTTCTAAGGCATGTTGGTGAGCCACTCTGGTGCCTAGGGATATTCGTTCCATCTTATAGCTACCTTGACCCATGCATTTAGAGCTTGTGCCTGATGAGCAACATTAGAGATATTATTTGTGTGATCTCGGAAAATGCTTATCCATGCTAGGTGTGCAACTATGTAGGAATATCAGTACCATGATTATCAGCTCATAAGTGCAGTGCTTGAACCGGAGATTTAAATCTAGTGCAACAGGGCATGGTAGAGCTCAAAGGCCACCACTTTGGAATGGCTGGCTATGAAAGTATTTAAAAAAGGATAGGAAATAGTTTTGTCCATAAGATAGAGGTGGTGGAGGACATTTTTCTTAAAAAAATAGAGTGATGAAAATCATTAACAAATAGTTAAGATATGTAGAATTGTAATGTATAGGAACCACTACATGGTCAGCAAACTGGCATATTCTCTTAACACCCTTAATGCCAGTTATTGAACAACAGTCAGTTGTAATCTTTTGAACCACAAGAAAAGTCAAGGTGCAGATGTGCTGTTGTAAATGCATAAACAATCAATGACATAAAAATAGAACACATAAAAGTTACATCATGATAAAGCCAAAATAAAACAATCTAGGTCTGTGTGATATCAACTTATTTTGAAATAAAATAAGGTTAACTCAGAAAGCATATGCTCAAGAGACGAGATTTGATGTTTGAGTATCAAAATACATAAGGTAAATTATTTCATCACCATGTGGTTAAAAATGTTGCTAACGATCTAATAAACCTGGTCATAAGGAGGAAAGTAATAACATGTATATCAAAAGAGCAAATCAGGTTAACAATTTAATTTAAAGCATTAGACATATGTTTGTACATATTGTGATTATACGCCTAAAATTGCCTTCAAATACTGCAACCTCTTGAATATTGATACAGTTTGATGAGAAGAGTTCATCTAAAATCCAATGAATGTCCCAATTCTTTAAAATGACTAACCAATGGGGCTTTCATAATACTGCAATTTTTGTGAGATTTGTGTGGGCTTATGCATGTCGAAATCTGTTGAGTTGTCTGTAGGTCTTTGGCATGGGTAGGTAATGGCAAAGGCACATTTTCACTATGGCAATTGCTGAGCAATTTTTGTTCATGTTTTATACCATTAATAGTGATTTCTTTGGTGTCAGATGTAGATTGGTATATTGAGTAATTGCTGCATCAGTAATGACTAAAACCTCTAGAAGACAAGTGAGAGCTCCAAGTGCTTGTTTTTTCTTAGTTAGCTCTGTCCTGACCAATGATTCTCTTGTTTCTTCTTTTCTTGAAGTAGAGCAAGGGTTTATCTATGCATACAGATTACTAAAGTTGCCAATATTCCTTCATTGAACTATGAATACAGTTGGTAAACTGACTATCTGTGATCACACATATGTGGCTTTCCTTTAGGCGTTAAGAGAGTTTCCCTTGGAGCATGCCAAGATCTTTTCATAGTGTGTCTCACATGTTTTTCTGGCTCTGTAAAATTTCACACTGGGTATCAATATGGTCTCTGGACCGAGTAGGGACAAAAGAAAGTCCCTTACTCAGAAGGGATTCTACACTGTTTGTAATAGTGTGGCCTGAGATATTACATTTAGGGGTGCATTGTTGGGTCATCCCCAGTGTGTTGAGTGACGGGTAGTCAAAAACTCCACTCCTCCTGTGGGATGGAGTTTAGGTTCCCTTTCCTCCTCCGCACTCCTTGCTGCCACTGGCACCGCAATCACCTCTCCCTTAAAAAGGTTGAAGGTTTTGATAATTTTGGTTCTGGTAGCTAATCCTGTATAGATTTCCTTCTGATTCAGAAGATGTCTGTGAAACATGATGAAAACATCAAAGAATATCAAAGATGCAAGACTCTAACAGATGTAAATAAACAAAAATGTACATTTTTACCATTCACTCAGAAACAAAATAAAAACTATTGTAGAGAAAGCTGTCAAAAAGTATAACAATGAGAACACTTATCCTTATCTGAAAAACAACTTTGTTTTACCCCAGCCAACACTCCTGCAATTAACAGGCAGTATTAGGGCAGATTCAAGAGCCATGTCATCACGTTTTCAGAGACATGAAGTGGGGAAAGTAGAGGTGCACCGACAAGACATGAACCTATTTTTCGCACAGGCCCCTTTCGTCACCCCATTGTTAAGCAGACGCATTAATCTGAAGTGTGCATGTTTATCAGTAATCAAAAAGCAAATGGATGCTTTGAGATTAGCACATTCTATATAATTTAGACATTATGGCCCTCATTCTGACCTTGGCGGGCGGCGGAGGCCGCCCGCCAAAGTCCCGCCGTCAGGTTACCGTTCCGCGGTCGAAAGACCGCAGCGGTAATTCTGACATTCCCGCTGGGCTGGCGGGCGGCCGCCTTCAGGCCGCCCGCCAGCCCAGCGGGAAAGAGGCTTCCACGATGAAGCCGGCTCGGAATCGAGCCGGCGGAGTGAAAGCTGTGCGACGGGTGCAGTTGCATCCGTCGCGTATTTCACTGTCTGCACAGCAGACAGTGAAATACATTTAGGGGCCCTCTTACGGGGGCCCCTGCAGTGCCCATGCCAGGGGCATGGGCACTGCAGGGGCCCCCAGGGACCCCGCGACCCCCCCCTACCGCCATCCGGTTCCCGGCGGGCGGACCGCCGGGAACTGGATGGCGGTAGGGGGGGTCGGAATCCCCTCGGCGGCGCAGCTAGCTGCGCCGCCTTGGAGGATTCCAATGGGCGGCGGTACACTGGCGGGTGACCGCCAGTGTTGCCGGCCCGACCGCGGCTTTACCGCCGCGGTCGGAATGACCATTGGAGCACCGCCGGCCTGTCGGCGGTGCTCCCGCGGTCCTCCAACCCGGCGGTCATGGACCGCCAGGGTTGGAATGACCACCTATGAGCTGTGCAACAGTTAATTTGCAACTGCTTGAGTAAAGTGTTACATCAGAGAACTGTTTGTACACTATTGTATTTAAAACTCAAATGTCAAAACTTACATCTTAATATGTTTCAACAGTACGGGGTCATTACAATTTGGCGGTCACAGGACCTCCATGTTGGTGGCAGCAGTCATACCGCCAACAGGTCGGCAGAGATGACTGCCAGATTATAACCATGGCGGTATTCACAACTGAAGACAGCCAATCTACCGCTGGCACTGCCATTGCGGTCAGCGCACCACAGACAGTGGTAGCCACCTTCAGGCCGGCAGAGACCATGTTCCCACCAAACAGATTATGAGGCTGCACACCGCCGAGGTTTCTGCCACGGTTGCACCACCATGGAAACCCTGGAGGAAACAATCTCAATAAGAGGGGACACCCACCTTCAGGAATACATACCGGTATGGAACCGCCATGGAACCTGAACTGCATGTCCCCCACTGCTCCTGCTCACCCAAAGACTCCAGAACCAGCAATGGCAACAACAACAACAACCATAAGTATACACACTTACTTGTCACTGTTGTAATTTGTGAAATTACCAACGCACACACAACATACACATCCCGGAAGGGTGGCGAGGGTGACACACACACACATGTACCCTCACACCGATATGCTCATTCATATACAGCCACGTGCACACATGCACACAAATACTACACACACCATGGCCAAAACACACTTCCAACACACACACAAACCCGCAGACACACAGCACTGGCACAGGCAAACACAACAATACACAACACCATCAATTCACACTACACCACAACACCTCAAACGCATCATCAAGCAACCACAATACACGCCTCCAGCTGACACTACATACAGACAACAACAAATATCACCACCTGACAACCCATACACACAATCATACAACCATACAACGAAGCATACGTCATACCATGTAAACACACCACACAACGTATCTGATACCAACCACCACTTACACGTACGCACACAGTATAATCACACAAGGGCATACAACACTACGAATAACATATGTCAACTCAAACAATACACACAGTATCAACCTACATGCATGTTCCTAACACAAACACGTCCTATAAACAATACACAGCCATTACTGCAGGATAAATGCTAAGGGCACACCCACACTTGCTGCCCAGACATAGCTGGTATGCCCAACCAACATACACACAAACGTTACTCACACACAAACCAAAGCAGGCAAGACCAAAACAGCCATGTTGAAAGACAGGCAGGACAAATATTTGACCAAGGGATCAACAACTGGTTGGCCTAGATATATTACAACTATAAATATACAAATAAATAAGGAACTATGTACATAATAAAAGGCCGTAGGCCAGTCCAATGAACAATATGAACATATTTCACATCAGTGTGCCTCTACACGACTCCTGACTGCTCTATGACTGCCACAGGGTAAGGGTATCAAGGGGGCAGGCAGGCACCTCAGGAATTGGGGGCAGGGGGGGGGGAATTTGGGCTTCGGTTTGGGAGGGGAGTCTTTGGGCTTGGGCTTGGGAGTGGGTCATAGGGTGAGGATTAGGAGCGGGCTGGGAACACTTGGGAGGGGTCAACTTCTTGGCAGGGGGAAGGTCATGGGTACTAGTGGGGGGCAGGGGAGGACTTGGAGGTGGAAGGGCTGGACTTGGGGAGGGACACAGAGCATTTGGGAAGAGGGTAAACTCTGAGAGGAATACCTTTTTGGACACACAGGAATGGTCATTGCAAATGTTTATGAGAGTGGAGTGGGAGGGAGAGGTTGTAAGAGGTGTCTTGGTGGATGTCTTGGGTGCATGTGTGTGCAAGGAATACTTGTGGGTACTGGGTGTCTGTTGGGTGGTGAATGTGGGCGTTTATGTGTCTTGGGAGGAGGTGCTGGGAGATGCCATGGTGGATGGGTGACTGTCTGTTGAGGTGGTGTCTGCAGATATGCATGATGTGCTGCATGTGGGTGTGTTGGTGGTTGTGGTGTCTGCAGATGTGGTGACTGGGGTGGATGTCTGGGGGTCTGCTATGGTGCTGATTGTGGGTAGGACTGGAGTGGTGCTGGATCTGTGAATGTCGGTGGGGTGTCTGTAGGTGTATCCGGTGTAGTGTCTGTGAAGGTGGGGGTGGTGGGGGAGTCTGTGCATGCCGTGGATGTTGATGTGTCTGCAGGTGGGTGTTGTTTGTGTGCATGCCAGTGGTGGGTCTTGTGGTGCTTGTGTCTATCAGCTGTAGCCTTGGATGTTGAGGTGGTGCATGCTTTTCTGTCTGTGTGCTTTGGCTGGGATGGGGAAGAGGGGTGTGGGATTGGGAAGAAGTCGGTGGAGGGGGACGGAAGACAAAGGGTGCCTGGCTGCCATCAATGTGGAGGCCAGAGCCTGAAAGGATCTCTGCGGGCCAGCCAGTGCATTGTGATTGCCCTCCAAGAATGCATTGCTCGGTTGCACTTGAGTTGCTAGTCCCTGGATGGCATTCACGATGGTCGACTGGCCCAAAGAGATGGATTTCTAGAGGTCAATAGCCTCTTCACTGAGGGCAGCAGGACTGACAGGGGCAGGGGCAGAGGAGTCTGCAGCAAAGGAGATGCCCACCCTTCTGGGTGAGCGAGCACGGACAACCAGGTGGGAGCTACAGGAAAGTCGGTGGTAGTAAGGGAGTAGATGACAAAGATGGTGCAGGGGTGGCCCCAGAAGGGTCCGCCATGCCAGGGAGTGCCCACTAGAGGAGGATTCCAAAGAGGAAGTCGAAGATCCGGTCTCCCCGTGGCAGTCCCCTCACCCTCCATGCCACTGGGTCCTTGGCTGTCGCTGTTTGCAGCACTCAGGGGCCCCATGGCCATCAGCATCCCCACTTGCCTCTACCCCGTCTCCTTTGCCTGCCGATGCTTATGCACACAAATAGAGTGAGAGAGGGAGGGCGAGAGAGTGAGAAAGAGAGAGAGGGTTAACACATTCCTCACATACACACATTTGAACATCTGTTGTTAAAGATCTCCTGGCTAGGCAATCTCTGTTGGCATTACATATATCCTACATCATGTCACAACATGTCACTACTTGCCACCCTTGTATGTCAAGACTCACACCCACATCACATTCCAAGTAAGTTAGCACAACTGGAGTAGTCCACATGATCACCAGCAAAGTCATGTCTGCATGCACATCCTGCCCTGGCTGAGGTACAAATGACTACCTGATTCCTGAACATACCTCTCCATACTCCTACCACCTATTGGAAGAGCAGGTGACGGAACAAAACACATCAGGCTTTGTAGTGGAACTATACCTGATCAGTCATGCCCATTTGTAATGTCCCTTAATGGTGAAGACTACTCCACTCACAGACCACACAGCACCTGCCAGTCACATAACATGGCTGACCTAACACTCTGTACAAAAAAGCCAATATGGATTTATAAACTGATGCAGCCACTGCAAGTTGGACTCCCAGACAGGCCACATTTGATGTGTAAAATACAAGTTTGAGGTACAGCCATGTAATTAGTTTGACCCAATCACTGAGGAAGATCTGGAGACACCAAACGCATGTTCAGCACAGCTATTCATACATCTTTCTGCATCTACAGTGGCTATATTGCACACTGATAAATACACAGACAGTCACTGAGTTCAGTGTCACAACTAATGAACTTCAGGAAGCTACATATTACATCATAGGACACCTACATTCCACCTGACATGCAGTTACAGTATTTCGACTTTACAACATGAGCAAACCTACATCACTCACACCATTCCTGACATGTGATTACCTGTGCCTAAGTCCAGACAACACACATGTCAGACAGAAATTACCTGTACGCATTATGCACACATGGACCTAACCGTCTGCCATTGAACTAACAACATATCCCATTACTACATAGGGCAGCTACAGGAATGATGATACAGCATAAAGATCATATCACCAAGTCAAACAAAACCTTATTTTGTCAAAATTACCCACATCAGCTAGGCCAAGGTTATCAGTCATTGTTCCACTTCTTCAGAAGTGCCCCCAAGTAACCATTGAGACATGATGTAGGCTACAACTGAGGTATGTTCCACTGTAATGTGTAGGGCATTGGCACACATGGCACTGACATAGCATATTGTCAAAAGCGATATTTTGGGTTGAAGGAAATATCCCCACAAGTCAAGCACATGTAGAAGCACAATGAGTCCGATTATACCAAATCAGTCACCCAAATCATATTTGCCTACTGTTGCTACCTTCATATACCACATAGATTGGAGATGAACGGACAATGGGGATACAACTACTAAGCCATAAGTACAGTCCTATGCAGGACATATCTGTGTTGTACATGAGATAGCTGCCTCACATGGAGTCTATACCTGTACCAGTACTAGATGTCTATAGTCCCTGTACCAAAAAAGAGAGTCAGTCAAATACATATGATCAATACATGTGGGAGTGGAGAAACACCTTAGAGCCACTAATGCTCATATGCTGATGAATGGACCAGGTCATACTCAATCGGTAGTGTGATACACAAGCTCACATCCATAGAAATGGCAGGATAGAGTCACACATGTGGCATTCTCATTTGACCATCTCCACATGCAGACATGGAGATGTCTTGATACAGGATGTGTTAATTTACTAAAAGCAAACCATGAAGCTACATCTATTACTCAGGCAAGGTGGGAACCACACATGTCTACTAGTCTACATGCATTTTGCACTTACTACATTGTGACGGAAGCTACAGTGGGTCAGCAAACATCATACAACCAGAGCCAAGTACCTGGATACAGTCAATACTCAACCCCTTGTGGCTGCTCTGCTGCCCTCAAACACCCATCCACCTCAGGGTAGGCCACTGCCAAAATGCAGGCCATTAGGGGGGGGCAGGCTATGACGGGTTCCCCTCCTTCATTGGGAGGACATCCCCAGCTGGGCCTCCGCAGTCTTCCGGGCCCAGCGTCTCAGTCCCTCTCCCCACTTGCAACAATGGGTGCTCCGCTGGCTGTGGACCCCCAGGGTCTGCACGTGCTTGGTGATGGCCCACCAGATCCCTTTCTTCTGATGGGTGTTCACCTGCATGGATGACACAGAAAAAAGGAGAAAGTCATGTATGCATGCACGCTACCAACAAGAGTGGACATTTAACATCTGTCACAGCAATTCCTCACACATACCCATCCTCTCTGCTCACACACCTTCACTATATGGCCTTTGTATGCATATACTCTACACATGCCCCAATCAACATCACACGCAACCACTATCACACATGGCTGGTCCATAGGACTCACCTGCTCCTCTGGCACCCCATATAGCTGTTCATGCAGGGGTAGGACCTCCTCGACCAGCTTCTCCAGTTCTTGTGGAGTGAAGGCAGGGGCCCTATCACCTGCAGGATGTGGCATGATGGTTCCCAGAGGCAGCACACAGCACCTTACATCATAGAGGTCTTGCTAGCAACAGTGTCAGGAGTCATGTGAGCATGGCTGTAGAAAATGGCGTCATGGCTGCCACGTATAGGATGGTCACCGCCATTGGCCCCAGTCCACCACAGGCAGCTAAGTTAACCAATGACAAATAGCACGGCAGTAGCGACTGCCTACCGCCATGCTAACTTCTGCTGGTGGACTCAGGTCACTTCCAATTGTTCACTACAGCAGGACAGGCGGCTGCCATTGTGTGCACATTTAATCGCTGGATGAGCTAATTAGGTGTGCCATACACATACTGGCCCAAATGGTGTGTAACCCTATGTGGTGCCATCATGGTAGTGCCTCAAATTGTGACATTCTTGACACAATGACGTGTTGAGGCTGTCTAATTGTTGATAGCTCTGTTTAGGTACTCAGAGGCACATAGGCGAGGGCTATATATTGGTAGATTCCAATAATACATCTGTGATCAGTGCAGGACAGCTCAGTCAGCCACACATGTTAAATTACACATGCAAAATATGTCCTTTCTGACTTATATGTAAAGCAATGTACAGCAATGAGGGTGCAACATGCGTGTAGCCATGGTCATTATTGTTTATGTCTGCAGTGCAATGCATCCCCTATAGTGTTAGGTGTGAGCTAATATATCATGTGGTACTTACATGTGCCTACTGCTTTTCTCATTGTACATTCTCTCTTCTCAACATAGATATCCTACCATGAGGAGATTGAGGCAACCACCGGTGTACCGTCCACCAGTTGACCTTGCAACCATGGAGGACAAGCATATAATCCAGACATATCGTCTGAATCGTCAGACCATCATCGATCTATGTACACAGTTAGAGCCAGATCTCCTGCCAGCCATGCACAATCCCTATTGTATCCCTCCCATTGTACAAGTCTTGTCAGTAGTACACTACCTGGCCACAGGCTCCTTTCAGAATATAATGGCCTTAACAGCCGGGATTTCTCAGCCCATGTTCAGTCTTGTCTTGAAGGATGTACTGTGTGCTTTGTTAAAGCACCTGGACAGCTACATCAGATCCCCCTAACGCACAGACTTGGCCCATGTGAAGGCAGACTTTTATGATATAGGACACATTCCTCATGTGATAGGGGCCCTTGATGGCACCCATGTAGCCCTGGTCCCTCCCAGTGCCAATGAATAGGTGTATAGGAACAGGAAGAACTACCACTCCATAAATGTTCAGGTAGAGTGTCTAGCAGACCAGTACACCTCACAAGTGGCAGGCAAGTTTACAGGATCTGTACATGACTCCTACATTTTGCGGAACAGCAATGTCCCACACATGATGGCACGACTACACAGAGAGAGGGTCTGGCTCCTTGGTATGTATGCATATGAAGGTATTTCACAGTTATGGCACCTGTCATCACATTCTGGCCAGTCGCTGTACTTATTATTATGCAAGTCCTCCATTTGTGCACACAGGTGACTCTGGCTCTCCAAATCTTCCTTGGCTGTTGACACCAGTGAGGTACCTTGCCACGGAAGGGGAACTCAGTTTCAATGAGGCCCACTGGAGAACAAGGCATGTAATCAAGTGCAGATTCGGCCTTCTGAAGGCAAGGTTCAGGTGCCTGGAACTATCTGGAGGTGCCCTCCTCTTCTCACCTCAAAAGGTATGCAAAAATCACCGCTGCCTGATGTATGCACTACAATTTAGCCCTGAGACATCAGATACCATTGCTAGCTGATGAAGATGAGGCAGCTGGACCAGTGGCTGAAAATGCTGAAATGGCAAGTGATGAGGAGCCAGAAAAAGAAGGTGCAGCAGACTCTAGGACAGAGCTCATCAATCAGTACTTCCGGTTGACATACAGGTATGTAGAGTGGTGTTTTTCAAGTCTTGTATGCCCACATTCACAGGTGGATTTTTGACAATAGTCCTCCTGATGTGATTCATCGGGGTGTAATGTGGTCCTATCCCTATGTGTACGTTGTGGAAGTTGACAGATACAATGTAAGGTGCACTGTAACAGTAGTTCAGATCTAACATGTGTGTTCACTACAGTTGCCTACATTTATTTCTCAAATGGACAAACCAGTATTGAGCTATGTTTGATGCATTCTCCTGTTCTCATGTCATTCCATCCACTGACTGTGGTTTGTAATCTGTGCCTCTGCTGTTTTTGGCTTGAGGCATTCATAGTCTTAGCCATTGCTAATTGATGGCAGATATGAGGGCTGTACATGACAGATGGCAGGTAAATGATTTGTGTGAATAGTCTGTGACTGGTGATGTGTGGTAATATCTGGGGGGGCCCTACTTAGGAGGTATGCTACACTGGGCGTGACATCTATGACCTGCATGTGTGCTCTGTGTGGCACCATGCCTTCCATCCTGACGGTTCTCTCTGTCATGGTCTTTTTGCAGGTTGGAATACTGACTACATTCTTGTGGGGTTCTGGATTTCTATGTCTCTGACATTGGTCCTGGGGTATATCTGCTTTTTTGTCTCCTGCTGAGGAGGCATCCCTCTGCTGTCAATTACACTGCATGTATGATGTAGAGGGGCATCACCAGACCACAGTTGGCAAGCATGACAATTGTTGTTGTTATATTGAACACACATATACAGTAGCTGTGTTCAATGGTGATTTATTGTGCATATCATAATATTGAAAGTAAAATATAAAGGTGCATAAATTGACATTATGGTGATGAGTGAGGTTATGGTAGATGGAATCAGAGTAGCAGTTACAGCAGTTGGTTGTACAGGTTCAGTGTCCAAGTGCCATGGGACAATGGAGTCACATCTCTGAACAGTCAACAGGGTCTCTCAGTGGCACAAACCAGGTGAGGTTTACTTCCTGGCTGTGAGTTTGGTCTTGGCATCTGCTCCAGCCAGATGTCTGGGTGGACGTCCACGTTTGCAGGGGGTTCTTCTGCTACAGAGGGAGAGGTGGCTGAGGCCTGTGGCTCCCCTGGCAGGGCCTCTATCCCACTAGCTGCTGCTACTGTAGATGGATCAGATGTAAGGTTGCTAGGAAGGGGCCTGATGGTGGCTCAAGGAACAATGCAGGGTGGCATTGATGTCCCTCAGCACTCCTGCAACTGAAGCCATGGTGGCATTGTGGGCCTGCCACTGCTGCAGAACTTCCTGGTGGTATTGCCTCTGCAGCCTTTGGATTTTCCCCAACATGGTGATAATCTGGCCCATCCTGTCCTAGGAAATTTTGTATGCTCCCAGGACTTGGGAGATGGTTTCCTGGTCAGTCCAGTCCCTTGGCAGCCCCCTCCTATGGCCCACAGCTTCCCTCCCACACCCCTTGCCCCCAAATGACTGTGCCCCTGGCATGGTGTGCCCACTCCCAGTGTTAGCAAGACCTTCATTGTCTGGGATGTCATGGATCGACTCAGATCCCTGTACTGTGGGGCACACAAAGGTTTGTACAGTCCTTGGGACACTGGTTTATGGACAAAGGGTTGGCTGTGATGTTGTAGCAATGGGGGGATTGATGTGGGCAGGGTGAGGCAGGGAGTTGTAGACTGACCAGGTGTCCCAGATGGGCCAGGAAGGTCATCACTGTACAGACATCCAGGAGTGTTGTCCTCACTGCGGCCTTCATCCTGAGAAGGGCTGGCAGTCTCCGGTATCCTCTCTGTGGTGGCACTACAGAGGTACCTGTGGATGGAGTGAGACCCTGATTTAAAAAGAGGCATTGTGTTTGGTTATCTCTTTGTCAGATGCATACAGTGTCTTAACATGATTCCCAGCTATGACAATGACAGATGCTGCACAGCATAACTTTGGTGGTACATGCTAGTCTGTGACATGTGTTCCATGGTCCGTGTTGGGTGCTGTCCTTCAGGTTTGGTACATATGGCACTGCGGATGGGGTCAGGTACTGTCCGATACTGCACATGACTGTTCAGCACTGTTACCTAGTGAATAGTCAGGCTTGCTAGATGTCACACGAAATGGCTGGCCATTGCACCAAGGTGTAACAATGGGAGGACAGTATGTGAGTATGGAGGGTTAAACGTCCTGTCTCTGCATGTTGTGCATGTGCATGGAGTCTGCCATCTTACTTTCCATACCATGGTCAGTCCATTTCAGGGTTAGAGATCTAGATAAGTTCATTTGGATTTCTCACAGAGCTGTAGTTGTGTTTAGCCTTGGTTGCCATTGTGGTGTGCCAATGCATTGCTGTCATTGCCATGTTGTGGTCATCAGTAATATCGTCTAGTTGGTGTAGCTCGTACTATAGGCATACATGCAAAAGATGTGATGTGCATATTCCAGGTATTCAGGTAGATGGGCTAGTGCATTGTGGGAGTCATAGTGACAGTATTAGCCATTGCTATCTGTGCCTTTGCCAAGGGCTGTGTGGGCAGTTGGGTTGGGTGGAGGTATGGCATGCAAGACAGGTACATTAGGTGAATAGGTGGGAGGTGTAGTGAGACATACAGTGAATTGGGGAGTATTTGGGTGCTGAAGAAGCATGTAGGACGCGACAATTGTGTGGCATGGAAGTTGTGGGTACTCTCCAGAGTCCAGTTACCCAGGTATTCCCGCCATGCCCTCAGGATGCAGGATATCTAAGACCTTCCCCTCCCAAGATGTGAACTGTGGGGGAGGAGGTGGGGGCCCACCACCAGTCTTGTCCAAGCGATCTAGTGTTGTGATGCCATGGAACGTACCTTCCCCCTTAGGTCATTCTACCTCTTCCTGTTGTCATTCCTTGTGCGTGGATGGTTGCCTACTGAGTTGACCCTGATGATGATTCTTTGCCACAACTCCATTTTCCTGGCAATCGACGTTTGTTAGACCTGTGCTCCAAAGAGTTGTGGCTCTACCCTGACAATTTCATCCACTGTGACCCTCAACTCGTCATCTGTGAACTGTGGGTGCTTTTGTGGAAATATGGTTGTGGTTGTGGTGGGGGGGGTTGTGTCTGGGTAAGGGTGCAGTGTTAGGTGATTGCCTTGATGTGGGTGGAGCATTGTGCATGATGGACGCTTGTAGTGATTTGTGTGTGCTTGTTATGTGTGTTGTGTGTTAGTTTTGCTGGTGTGTGGCGTGTGATGCCTGTAGTGTGTGTGTGTGTGTGTGTGTGTGTGTGCATGGTGTAAGGGTGCTCTTTCTCTGTGGTTGCCTGCTCTTGGTGTCTGTGAATGTAATTTGTGTTCCAAAGGATTGTGGGTGTGTCGGGTGTGTTATATAGTGCAGTGAGTATGTGTGTCTGGTGTGTGGATGTGTGTCAGGTGTGGGGTATTCAAACTGTCCAATGTAGTGGGTTCTGACCACGGCGGTTCACACCTCCAATGGTTATCCACCAATGAAGAACCGCTGTGTTGATTTGTGGGTTGTATTCTGGTGGGCGGATTTGTGTCGGCCTGGTGGTGGTGGTGGTGGAACCTTTTCTTTCCCGCCCTCCAGTGTCCTGAGAGCTGCAGATTTTTGCCTGTTTTTTTGGCGGACTTCACTGTGTGACTCTTAACACGGTGGTTGGATGACCACCAACATGATGGTCTTTTGGCGGCTGCCACCGCGGCGGTCTTCCGAAAAGACCACCAAAGTCTTAATGCAGCCCTATGACATGCTAGCCAAAAAAGAATATAAATCGAATTTAAACTGATATAATACTGATTTAAAAGAGCTACATTTCTTGATATTTTTAATGGGTTATCAAGAGCAGCCTAGCAATGCAAGGCAGCCTATCATTAGTATTGTTAGCTTATCTCAAAAACAAAATCTTTAATGTAACGGAAATATCATCTCCTTTTGAAGATTTTCATTGAACATTTGATAAATGAAGGGCAGTTATTACACAATACTGTGCTTTTTAGAAGAAGACATTTTGAAATGTGAAGATCATTGTTCAGCGCAAATTAAACAATATGATTTGTTTTTGCCTCTAACGTAATTTGAAGTCCACAAAGAACATTAGTTCTCCGCTATGTCAACCCAAAAGACGGACGCCTGCTGGCTCAGTTTCAACTCATGGCATGCAAACCTGAATAAAGGGAGGCCACATACAGACTGCTGATGAGAACAAGCACGTACTATTGGCACTTTTGCTTATTTTACTAAAAAATAATCGCGTGAAAATACAGGTGTTGACTTCAACTCAAGCTTCAGAACAGTAAATATGAAATAGGCAGTCTCAGACTCTTGTAGAAATTGCGGTTTGCAAGTTACTAATGGTTTCCATGAGGTAATTTGGTTTTATTTGGGTTTGGTTACAATTCGGTGGAGAAAATGCCAGGTATTTCAAAATCTTGGAACTGTTTATTTGTGTTTAATGCTATCTATTGCCATTGTTTTACCACAGTTTGTTTGGTTTACATTTTGAGGCCAATTTCTGGAAAAAGTGTAAATCTGTGCATTGCGGACACTGAAGAGTTCCTCAGTGTTCCACAGTTTTAAGGGCTCACAAAGTCCCAATACGTACGGTAGGAAAGTCTACACAATTTTCAGATTTTTAGGAATAGCCATGAACCATTAAGAATGTTCCAGAGGATTGTCAGCTAGTTGAAAAAAACACAGGCGTTTGCATGGCGGAAATGTGCGTAAGCATAGTTTTACTATTATTTTATTGTACGGGGAAAACATTTTTGTCCATTGAGGGAGAAGAGATTTTTTTGCAACCTCCGGCTCCCCCCGCCCCTCTCCCCCCCCCCCCTTTCAACCATTGACAGATATATTTCTGTGCTATGCAGAAGTTAGTATGTGGAGGAAAACAACATGAATATTTAAAAAACAGGTTTTTGGTTATTCATCATCATTTTCCTGAATAGCCACCTGGAAAGGCCATCGATTCTGTGCATCATCAAGGATTTCTACCCTTTAACAATCTCAGCCTTCCAAGTGTCACGCATCACGGGTCAGACTGACATAAATCGTTACCATTTCCCGCATTTCCACACTGGGACATTTTGTCAAGCAATTTGGAGACTTGTTCTGCGCTCAACAGAAGTAATTTATTTTGTGCTTCAAAAGTGAAAAAACATTTGTCAGTGCGCTGAGAAATATTCTGAAACTCAGCAATTAGCTTCTGCTAGTGTCTGCAGCCAGGGCAGATGATCAGGGGACGATGAAAGTTTAACAGCGGTCATGGTTAAACCTAGGGCCAGTGTGAGCTGTTTTACAAGGCTGAGGATGGGTTGTCCCTGCTCTCTGCGGACGCAGGCAACGTTAAATTTGGTGGTTTCATGCCACCCGTGGGCAGCACTGCCTCAGTGCAAATACTTTTGAATAATAAGTGGCACTTACTTCACGGATTTCATATTTTACCAAGTGGGATCATTTGTGATATTTATCTTTGCAGGGATTTTTCTCCATAGTTTTGATCATACCTAGGTTTCACACATAGGACCTCATGACGAGCGTGGCCGGCTTACAACAGTTTAAGGTTTTGCTATTTCACAGCAGCAGGCTATTTGTAATGTTTTTGTC
This sequence comes from Pleurodeles waltl, assembly GCF_031143425.1. Lineage (NCBI taxonomy): Eukaryota > Metazoa > Chordata > Amphibia > Caudata > Salamandridae > Pleurodeles > Pleurodeles waltl. Next base: position 935,305,638 of record NC_090442.1, on the reverse strand, counting down.
AGGAACTCAAATAAAACCCAGACACCTTGTATTTAGCCACCCTTTCATACATGGATTTATTTCTGTCTCTGAAAACTCTTAAACGGTTTGTTGTTCATGAGTGCAGGTATCAGTCATGTCTGGGGAAGGTGAGAGGTCTGTCTGTCTTTCTCTCATAAAATACACTGAAATGCAGAGAAATGGGAATAATCAAACCAAGATTTACTTTTCTTCCCACCCTCAATTTTCAATCCCATCACCCAATCTAGTCAAATTGTGTGCTGGGGAGGAAGGAAAGTTGGATGGCCGATGTGCTGGGCTTGGCAGTCAATCCCATTCTCATTCTCACCATTCAAATCCTTAGTCCCAGAATTTAGAATCACTAGGTGGAGGTCAGAATCAGAAAGACTTGTGAGCGTGAGCATCCATTTCTGTTCTTCCATTTACTGTTACTGTTTTCAATGCCCAAAGATGGTAGCTGAAAACAGGCAAACTGTGGTGCGACTACAAGACGATGAGAAGACTACACACAACATCCTCTATTTGTCAAAAGAATAGGAGAAAGCAATTCTGGGCCATGATACTTGCAATAGCAATTGAAATATACCTTGATAGACCCTGTGAAAATGCTACTCACAAAAGTACATATATAACTTAAGCTTTAGGGGCCCAGCCAAAGTCACACTTTTACCGGAGCAATAAGACAGCAGCATCAAGGCATCTGCCAGTACCCGAGTCATGTAAATAGAAAAGATTAGTTGGAAGCTGGTTGAACACAGCTTTACGGATTGGTTAACAAAGTCACAACTTATCAGAGAACAATAAACAAACAATCAAGGTTCGGAACTACGAATATCTAAGACATTAATCAGAATGGACTGACAAAAAAAGATTGACTGAATAGTTGGGATAAGTCATAGAAATCAACCTGAGCCAAAACAAGAGAAAGAACCTATAAAGAGAGGATGAAAACGCATAGTTTTCAGAAATAAATTCACAGCAAACCATTATAAGACTAGGGGGAAAATTGTATACTTTCCTTTGGAGAATTTAGGGCCAGATTTACAAGGCTCTTGCGCCCCTTAGTGCCAAATTTGCGGCAAAAAGTTTGCTGCAAATGTGATGCTAACGGACCACTACCATAGCAGCATTTTTACAAGGTGGCGCAAACTAAGTTTGCGCCACCTTGTAAACCCTTTGCGCCACATCATGCATAATATATGTATGATGTATGCAAAGGGGGCGTTCCCTTGTTAGAGTGTCGCTGAAGATGGTGCAAGGGAATCTACAAGCTTAAAGCTGGCATGAAAATGAGGCTCCCATTGATTTAAATGGGCCTCTTAACCCTATATTGGATTAGGGTAATTTTTTACGCGAATCCAATATAACTTTACAATAGTGTAAAAAAATGATGCTATTGCCCCAATCATGTGCCTTGGTGTGCATTATTGTAAATGCGGTGCTACCATGGTGGCGTTAGGGGACGCAAGGAGGCTACAAGAAAAGTGGCACATCACTAGTGATGTGCCACTTTCTTGTAAATTTGGCCCTTTGAGTGAAATGTATCTTTGCACCCCTCTTTGCCTCGGCAGCACATTTCATACTAAAAACAACTTAATAAAATTCAGAGTGACGTGAGCCACAGATGCCCACATTCCACTCATTTTCTCCCTGTGCTCCCCAACTGGATTTTTACAGTCAATTGCTTGACTCAGGCATTATGCATAACAACCGAAACACGAAATGCTGAAAATTACATGAGATTATGCCGATATTAATTGAATTTCGCTGAGCCTAATGAAGACAACAAGGAGGAAAAAAAGAAGTAAAAAGACAAAAACCATTGTGAACATTCATGGCACAAAAAATATATAAAACAAATATCAGTATGCTAGTCAGATCACATTATCTTCTGAATTGAAAATAAAGAAATAGTTGCAAGAAGGATTAGGAGACCTTGAGTGCACTATTGTGTATATGAAGAGACATTCCACAGAGAGGCATGTATGAGTTAATTAATGACAGCATTGGTGTTAGGTTATACTGTTTTCCTAGGGCCTATTTCGAGCATACTGGAAACCTGGGGTTGTCTTTTCGGGTCAAGTATTACCGTTACCTGGAATTATTACAACTTCATTTATTGGCCATTACAAGCTTGAGGTCCAGAATGGGAAATAGCACATTAGTCCCAGATTTACTGGACCATTTATGACATGTTTATCCACTCACATTTTCTGCATACTTTGGAAAACCTCATGCAATATTTCAAAACTGCCATGTATTAAATGAGATGCCTCACCTCCCTCAAATTATAACCCCATTTCTTACAGTCGGCTTCCAGTACAAATAGTATGCCAGGCAGAGTACATTTACCTCTGCACCATTGTTTAAGGCTGTGCATAATGTAAGGCAGACTGCACACCAGCAGCGGTGGATGTAGGGAAATATGGCTTTGTGCTGTGTGTTCCTTCTTGCACAGCTTGCAAAATTAGTTCCAACCCTTCCATTTAGTGCACTTTACTAGTTCATAAGTAACACTGTAACTACTTCTGGAAGAGCTAGAGGGATTGTCTTTACCTATCAAATATTCTTCTGATTCTGTTTTGAATGCAATTTTAGCAGAAATTAGATCTTTGAAGTCACGAGAGCAGAAAATGAAATATTAGAATAACTTGATGATTGGTGTGTTGAGCTGGGTAAAAGAATGACTGAGGCGTGCAAACTATTATTATTACTCAGGATGTGTCCCTCGAAGCTTACAATTAGGAATGAAAGGTTGTGCAACATTTTATGAGCAACAGATAGAAAATTTGATTGATAAGAAATCTGAGATGTTATTGTTTACTAAAAGGACTCAGTTGTGCAACATTTTATGAGCAACAGATAGAAAATTTGATTGATAAGAAATCTGAGATGTTATTGTTTACTAAAAGGACTCAGTGGTGAAGAAGCATTGCAAAATATTTTAAAACATTTGTACCTAATGCAATGTTGATTTTGTTGTATAGGTGTGATGAAACATCAGCCAGGGAAACATGACATGCTGAGTGCCGTATATTTATATTTCTCTAGTACACAGAACTGACAGCTATTGACAAATTATGAAATATAATTGAAAACTGGGTAGGTTATTTATGGATAAAGTGCCCCTTCCTAATATTATGAGGACATTACAAGTGACTGAGGAGTACCATGACCATACAGAGAAGCGAGGACAAAGGTTGTGTTCCAATATTAGGCATAGAAACACTCAAGTAAATTGCAATATCCTTTTAAAATGTAACAGGTTTTTATTCCTTATAAATCAAGGTTTCACCAACATCCTTTATACAAACTGCTTAAATCACTGATGAGTTGCTCTGCCATGTGAAAATGATAGTATGGTTGCAGGCATAAAGAATACAAGTGTAATCTATATTGAGAAATTAAAGTTACCAAAAAACATGTAGTAATATGCTGCAAAAAGATATTAGAATCAGTCCACTGTGAGATTAAACATTGGTGTGTATGACAATATGTAGAAACAGACAGACAAATGTTATCTTTGCAGTAATGACCTATCGTGAACAATAAATCAATAGGTTGCCCTAAATCCATGGATTTTCTTTGAACCTTGGCTTCTCCCTCAGGAAGCAGGTAAAATTATGTCAACTAAAGGCCTGAGGGAACTTTAAATTACGATGGCTTAATTCATGTAATTTCCAGAATTCATGTTAACTTGTTACACAAAATCACCCAATTATTCCACTTTATGTAATTATGTACACCTCACCTTAAAAAATACAGTTAATGCACCATTTGTGGCAAACATTTACAGCGAATGCACAGGAGCAGCAGAATATGGGTTGCTGTTCTTCGCAGTGCTTTTGTTTTGCTCTATTGATTTAGTGTGAAATGTGTCATTTCATTAAAAATTGACACTAGGAGGTATTTAGCACTTAAATATAGCACAAAATGACAGATTTGACCTTTCTTCAACAACAGCTAATTTGGCCAAATTTTAAAATAATTACTCAAGAGCAAATTATGTGAATTTCGCACACTCCTAGTCATGAAGTAACAATGTTAGGTCATTCTAGCTGAGCAACTATATCATTTGCTTATTGCAGGGGAATAGAGATGCCACAACTCGATTGTAAAAAGAAAATGAGACGTTTTGATACAGGGATTGCGTGCATACATGTATTATAAATGCTGTATTACTCATGATTTAGCCAATGCTGCAGCTGCAAGAAAGGACATTTCTACCTTTAAGATCCAAGTACAAAAATCTTGATATATAGCATAGCCTGGACCGCTTCTGTTTCCCTCACATTTAGGGTGAATGCCCATAACTGAGAGTCAAGCAGTAGTCAAATGGCATGACATTTGAAAAAAATCATAAATCTTTCCCTCAGAATTACACCTCGCATGGATACAGATTAACAGCTTTAGGGAATTTCCTAAAATATATATATATATATATATATATATATATATATATATATATATATATATATATATACATATATTTATATATATATATATATACATATATATATATATATATATATATATATATATATATATATATATATATATATATGGTGGGAAAGTTGTGCCAGTCGCAGGTTTCCAAGTGTACTTCAGGAAAATATATCTTAATTCAAGTTTTCATCTGTGCACAAGTAATTTTGATTTCCTTGCACGTGAAGTGGAATTAATCATGCTAAAGTGCCATTGACCTTATGTAAAGGGTCATTTTCGTTTCAGTAATAAGAAAATATTTTTCCCTAGATATAGCCCCTTCACTTACACCACCATCAGTTTTAGAGTTGCTATCTTCCCGTTCCCACTCGGTAGAGACTCACCTATGACTTTGGGAGGAGTACATGACCTGCTTTTTCCAGAGTTCAAGGATGAAGGAGAGGAGTTACGGAGTACCTACAAACCCTCAAGTTAAAATTACCAAGGGACCCCTTGGTGGAAAACCCACTCTTCCCTCTTGAGTGGGATTTATTCATGTGTAATAATGTATCAATACTGGCCTTCAATAAAATGAGTTATAGGCCAAAAGTCACCTTTTGTGAATGTTTTGCGTTCATGTACCCAGCCTTTTGCATGTATACTTCAGAATTACAGGAGCAGATGGCTTTGTGAAGGCTAAGAGCTGTTTAAAAATCAAAATGGAAAATATTGAGGTTAGCTTAGTGTTAACTAAATTACTTGTTTTCTTCCCAATATTGTTGACATCTAGGGCCTCTTTTACAAGACACTTGTGCTGCTGCTGTGTCATTTATTTTGATGCAGGCGCAGTGCAAGAACAACTCCACATCTACAAAGTCATGCTAGAGGCCTCTAGTGTCACTTTTCATCTCACTGCATCATTTTCACACAGCATCTGATCTGGCTGCGTCAGATACCAACAATGACATACAAGGTATACGTTCTCCCTTAAAAATTACACAGGACTGCCGCAGCTGTATTTACAGGCTATTCAGAAAATGACCCACCCTTTGCAAAAGTAGAGAAAAGTCTGCAATGTGTAAAAAAAAGAATGCCTGGTCAGACCAGACTTTAAAATGATGCATTGACACAAGTACATAATGAGAACAGACCACAGTCAGCCTGGCAAGCTTTAGGACACCATGAACCTGCTCCTACTTCAGCTTGGAGCGCCAAGAAGACAACCACCACTATCACTACCACCTCCACTATCACCACCACAATCACCACCACCCACACCGCAGAGGCAGCACAGGAGAAGGGTGCACATATATCAGCAGCGTACCTTACTGATTGGACTCAGGGAAGAATAAGTAATCACCGTCTGTGGAGGGAGTCCTTTCTACAGCTGCTACACCTCATTACACCCAGACCGCAGGCAACGGTTGACAGGGTCACCAATATCCCAACACAGACCAAGTTCCTGGCAGTGCTTCACATTCTGGCCTCAGGGTCCTTCCAGACCACTTCAGCCCGAGTGACCTGCGTTTCACAGCTATCATTGTCAGCATTCCTCCTCTCTGTCTTGGTTGCCATTATCAGCTCACACCCTGCCACACCCTCTTTCCCAACACTAAGCAACTGACGCAGAAAATCAAACAAGGTTTCTACATCTTCACTTGCTTTACACATGTGCTGGGTGCCATGGACTGCACACATGTGCAACTCATTCCTCCTGCTGCAACTGCACACCTATACCGCAACATGAAGCCTATCCATTCCATCAACATACAGGCCATTGTTGACCATCGTGGGTTGATCCTAAAAGTGGTGGCCAAATACCCTGGCAATGTGCATGAAGCCTTCATATTCCAGCAGTCCATCATCAACCGATTCCAGAAAGGACAATATGGAAATGGCCTAATGGTAGGTAAGCAAACAGCAAGTACCTAACAGACACAATAATGAATAGATATGGGGACACAATACACATATCACTGTCTTCTTACAAGGATAGGGACTGCAGGATAAGGGTCATTACACATGCAGGCACCATGCTTCAGTTTACATAGGCAATGTAAATCACCCTAACAGACATGTGAATACATCTCAAGCCAATTTTGCAGATGTTGTATGATGTGAAGGCACACAGCCATGCATGGCAGGCAGGAACTCTATCCAACATCTCTGTGTGCAAGAGAAGTGTTTGCATGCAACACAGATGGGTCATCAGCCGTGTCATGGCTGAGACATCATGGACTAGATGTAAGCTGACAAACCATGGCCCTTAGGCAGGTTACTTGTAACTGTACAAATGTAATATAATATGTAAAATCACTCCCATCTCACATGTGTGATATGTAAAGCTACTCACATTCATCACTCACCATGCTGCTGAGGCAGCAGCCTTGGCAGAAAGGTGCTCCCACAATTCAAATACCATCCTGAAAGCAAATAAGAACTCCTACAGCCCTTGATGCAAGTGTGAATGTGTATTCTCTAGTCAACTTTTGTGCAAGTCTAGTTTGAAGGAACCAGAAAGTGCAGGAGACCCCCAGTTTTGTGTACCAGATCCCCTTCTCAGATACCTTATACAGGGCAGAAAGTTGTGTGGCTGGACTGCAGAGGACCAACCACAAATCTTCACAATCGTGTTTTGTGCACAAATTGGGCACAATGCCTTCACACATGTACACAATGTTCCCCCACTGCGACATGCAACCATGGATTGCGAAATGGCAGTTGTGACATCATGTCACTCAGTTGGTATGTGGGAGTGCATACTGTGTGGATGCCATCATGTAAACTGCCCTAGGCAATATGAGACAATCAAAGGCATGTGGAAATGTGATGTAGGCTAACACCAATATCTGGGGATGACCATGCATGTGTCTATGTTAGCCATGTCCAGTATGTTAGCACCTATCTAGGATGGATCTACAAAAATATTCAAATCAACATTCTGCCTCTCTACATATATAGTGTGAACACATAACATTGAGTGGACTAGAGCAATGGGAATCAGTTATCACCAAAATCTGCTGCACAATTATGACAGTCAGGATGTTGAATTGTATGATGTATCTGCTTGGGCACTGCATTTGACATCACATAGAGTGAGTGAACAGGCCCATGTAAACGTCAGTACACTGCATGATTGACACATTATGTGGTCATAACTGGGAGAAGTGCATGACAATACCATTACACATAACACACGTGGGCAGGACGTTTTCAAATATAGTATTCCTAAACAATGACACTGTCCCTTTTTTAACATTTCAGCTTACCAAGGATATGGGATCCAGCAGTGGGTGATGACACAATTTGCCAACCTACAGACTGAGCCAGAAAAGGCCTATAGCCAGACATACATCTCCACACAGAACATAGTTGAGCAAACCTTTGTCCTGCAAAAGGCCCTGTTTCATTGCCTGGATGTTTCTGTGGGTGACTCCCCCCGGTCTGCAAAATTATTTGGCATGTGCTATACTGTACAATATATGTGTGCGGACAAATGTCCCCTGGGATGAACGACTGGAGGACCAAAGGGAAGAGGAGGAGGATGAGGTAGCACATGATTAAGAAAGACAAAACACTGCTGCAGGTGCACGCAGACATGTCTACATTGTTCAGAATTTCTTTTCATGAGTACATGTGACTGAAGGTATGAAATTGTCAAACGTAAATAAATACTTTAATTTAATATATGTCTTGGAGTTTATGTCCCAGTAACAAAAAACTCACCCACATTCAGGAAACCAAAGTAGGCCACAACAGTCGTCAATCAAGTGTGAACAGTGTCTTTATCCTCACAGTACCAGACACAATCCGCTGATGTCTGGTGTGTATTGTTTGCATTGGCTGTTGAAGAAACATGTTGAACTGAAAACACTCATATCAGCCAAATAACTGTTGGTACAAAAGAAAAATAGACAGATCTAAATCACTATGTGATAGATAAGCCCAAGCTGGATGCTAATATCTGAAAATAGTATTCATAAACTGCAACAATAGATCAGTGTGAAATATGTGACAACTCAATGGCCGAAAGATTCTTTTGCACTCACATGTGTGACAAATAGTAAGTGTATGATAGAGAACAGTACACATGTATGTGTAGCACAAAGACGTTCAGATCAGTGATCATCTTGCATGTAGTCCAAACAATGTCATAACACGTCTCATACCGTTGGCAAAGGGTATGAGTTAATCAGGACACAGAATAATTTGTATATTGATGTGGGGCCAATATCTGTAATGACCGTTCCCCCAATCAACTTCTACTCACTGTGCAGCTGACAAAAGATATTCTCAGCACCTCTGGGTGAATATTCCTCACAAACACACCCATATGGAAGCCGAGCAGAGCCACACTCATGTCCTAAACAAGACCTATTACATTGTGGAGGGGACTTCCAGAGTACACAAGTACTACTTCAGGAGTCTGGGTATGCTTGGGGATCAATTACTTTACGTTACTTACCAACAATGGTAACTAAACTAATACTAATGTGCTGCATATTGCTGAATATATGTGCAGGCCAAGATCTTCCTTGGACCAAAGACAATGAGGAGTAGGAAGTAATGGATGATGCATATGGGGAAGATGAGGAGCAAGCATACAATTTATCATAAATAGCAGCATAATTTCTGACGTACCATATACTAGTTATGTGTGGGACATGCATGAATGACTCTCACAGTGTCATAAGAGTATGGTGACAAGTATCATTGTACCAAAATAAAACAACACATAGAAGCACAACTAGTTTGTAGGGAATTTACCTGTCCTGTCACAGTGTGAGAAAGTTATACTTTTAGCATGTTCACCCAAATTTCAATGACTGACAGTGGTGGTGACTGACCCTGGCTGTACCCTGGGTCTGCTAACCAGGCCCAAGGCCACTCCTCTGAATAAAAGATGCATGGTAAAGTGGCACAATTACAATTGCCAATGGTAAACTCCTGTAAGTCTCTAGTATATAATAGGGCAGGGAAATTTAGAGGCCCAGTAGATTTCCTGCACTGGCGTGCCCACTGCTATGTTACCTGCTATCATTTTAGAAGTCAGCCCTGTCTTGCAGACTGTCTTCAAAACATTAAATGTGTGCAAATTAGATTTTGGAAGAAAATGTACTTCCAAAGTGTGAATCCACCTTACTCTTACATAAAATTCACAACTAAGGTCTCCCCTAGGCTCCTCAAGGATGGTATGCCATGTAACTATAAGCAGGTACTTCTCAAAAGATGTGTGATATGCCGTGGTGAGGGGAGTACTGCACATCAAAGTTTATTCGCATAGTAGAAACTTAGCTCCATAGGATAACGTGGAAATGTATGACTTAAACCCAAATATTCATAGGAAGGAGCTTCATGTGTCATGAAAGGACTCCAAAGATTGGCAGTGAGAAATCCAACAACCTGCACTGTTGACTTCATCGTAACTAATACCAGAAAGAAATACTTAGGGCCAGATATACGACCCAGCATTTTGCGACTCAAAATTTGTGACTCATTTGTGAGTCGGAAATTGCTTGTCGCAAAACCATATGTACAACAGTGTACTTCACACTGTTTGCGATTCTCAATGGGGTCGCAAATGACCTACCTCATTAATATTCATGAGGTAGGTCGCATTTTGCAAGCCCATTAGAAACGGCTGCACTCACAGGGATGGTAGCATGCTGGGGGCAGCAGACCACCATATCTGTGACTGATTTTGAAGAAAGCAGTTTTTTCTTTAAATGCATCCCGTTTTCCTCAAAGGAAAACGGGATGCATTTCAAAAACATAAATGAAAGGTTTCTCTACCATTCACAAAGGGGAAGGGAAATATTTTCGCTACCATTCACCATGAGGACCCCTTCCTATTTGCAAATGGAATAGCACCAATTTGAAATTGGTGCTAACTGCGATTTTTGTGTGACCGCATTCACGGTCACAAAACAATCTCACATTGCACTGTGACTCACAATTAGGAAGGAAACGCCCCTTCCTATCTGCAACTCGCAAATCTATTTTTCGATTCGGTAAATAGATTATTCAATCGCAAAATAGGGTCTGTACAAACAAAAATCTTTTTTTCTTGTCACAAACGGCCCGATTCTGCGAGTTGGGCTGTTTGCGACTAGAAAAAAGCTATGTACATGCGGCCCTAAGTCTTCCTAAACTGTAAGCCAAAACCAAGCTGCTAGTGGGCTCTACTAGGATGGAAAGTCATACATATATGAACCTAGGTACCACAGGATGATGATGCTGGTGCCACCTCTCCCATGGACCATCTGGTGGAACAAGCCTCTCAACAATATCCATGAGGCCTTTCAAAGTCCAGCTGTGTGGCACATCATGGACTCATAGCCATGGAGTAACCGTGTGTCCCCTAAGAATCCCATAAGTATCACTTAGTGTAATGGGTGTTTTGGAGGAACATTTTGGTGCATCAGTGCTGGACAACCCGCATGTATAATCTGGATGCCCAATGTAAACATGTGGATGTCAACATGGGGCTGTATAAGGGGCTTACATATCTTTACAATCGTCTGTCATTTTGCAACAGTTCATTCAACACCTTCATGCACATGTAACACCAATGGCCCAGTCCAACTTTGCCAATGTGAGCTACAAGATGCACAACACATTGAAGCAGATGGTCTAAGATTACATCAAATAATACATTCTTGTCTATGTTCTACTGTGGATGTCTGACTAGTTTGGGACTGAGCTTGGTCTTCATGAGTACCATTACCTGTCAAAATGTTAAAATAGATGGGTATTGCATGTGTGATCCCACTGCTATGCACAAGCAACAACCCCCTGATGCAGAATGTAGTATGTCAGAGGTCATGCAAAGGCATGGTGTGTTTCTTTGCAACCTCAGCATGAGTGAAAATCATGTGCACCACAAATCATGTGAAATGGACTAGTCAGAGTACCTGCACATTCAACCCCATTTGGAAATGGCACCTTAAATGCAACAGTATACTCACTTAGAGGGTATATTTACAAGCCCCTTGCACCTCCTTGCGCTGCCCTAGCCCTCATTTGCATTTGTATTTTGTGTCATATATTACTGTGTATTTTTGGGTATTTATCTTTGGGGTAGATTAGTTCTTAGGTGTAGTTGGGGGTAGCTTTTTTTTTAGGTTGTTAAATGTGCATATCCGATGGGACATGTCGGGGAAGGAAGGGCCAAGAATACGAGTACGCAGGAGTTTAGAGTGTTCTTCTGTCTGGTGACCCACTACCTGCTGAACATGGTAGCCATGGTAGGACGTGTAATCCAGGGCTACAAGACTGAGGCTTGAAAGCTGTGGTGGAAGAAGGTCCACTTCCTCATGCAGCGGATCTTCAAGGTGGAGCAACCACCCCACCAGCTCAAACATCCCTGGGCAGACGCCATAAGCAGGCAATGTGACCTCCTGGACAAGCTTGACATTAAGTCGGGGAAACTGTTGGCAAGTACACATTCTTTGTGAATGATTCTTTGGCTTGCACTTGCATTTAGATGTTTGGTGGCCTTTGGCCTACGTTATTATTAAGTTTGTACTCAGGGCAGGGCAGGGCCTTAAGTCGTGTTGCTGCGCTGACCTGCATACATAACGAGCGCAGCAATGCGCTGCAAGAATGACAGTCCTTGTCCCCTCCGCTGAAGCACAAGTTGCTGTTGAGCACTAATGCAGGCACCCTTGTGCAAGGGGGCATGGTTGACAGGAATGTTTGACATGTGTATGAAGGGATACCTTCCTGCATATACACAATCATCAATTTCCGTTTTCCTTGGTCGAAGTGTGCTGTAGAAAGCAGCACACATAGGAAGATAAAAATGTGGAGAAGTCATCTATTTCATTCCCATTGGACCACTGTGACAGTATCCCTGAGGTGGCATTTTAATCTGATGCATTTCCAGCCTTGTGATCATGGCCTGGTACACTGTGCCATAGAAACATCTCAGAAATGTTGCTCTGGTGGTGCACGGTGACACTTGGGCTTGTAAATGAGGCCCATAGTGTTAGTGCTTCAAATATGTCAAGGCACAAAGGCCATCACACCCCAATACAGGTTTTCAGAGACAGGGAATGACACAGAGGATTCCAAAAACTAGGCTGTCATGCACCCACAGTGTCCTGCAGTGTCCCTAGCATACCAGTTGGCCACTTTAGCTGTCAGCACCACTGTGCACATGTCAACAGATGTGCTGTGGTGAAACTGAGGAAGTGTGCACATTTACAATCCATGGTCTGCTGCATTTGCTAGCTTTTGCCATCCTTTGGGACGTGCTTTAGCAGGACCTATCCTATTTTGATTTTCATGTAGATGAGGCATAATGTATGTGACTATGTACATAGTTGTGACATGCGGACTGTCAAACATTTGTATAAGTCACACACATGTGTATCTGATTTCAAAATGTTGAGGTTTGGGGATGGACAAGACATGTATGTTTGGTGTCTATGGCTATGCAGCAATGATATATGCTAATGTCTGTGAAATGAGGGTTCAAGGACATCTAACAAGTGCCTTTTGTAGCATAGTTGTTGGGCTTTTTTCCTTACACAGGGTCATCCCAGTCTTTTTGCCTCCTTCCTCCTGGTTTTTCTGACATCTCGCTGATGGCTCTAGGACTCTGAGCACTTTATCACTGCTGACCAGTGCTAAAGTGCAGGTGCTCTCCCATCTAAAGTTGGTATGATGGGCTTATACCTAATTGGCATATTTAATTTACCTATAAGTCCCTTGTACAGTGGTATCTCTATACCCAGGGCCTGTAAATTAAATACTACTAGTGGGCCTGCAGTGCTGCTTGCGCCACCCACTGAAGTAGACTTTCAAACCTGTCTCAGGCCTGCCTGTGTGCGCAGTTTTCTGCCACAAGGACCTGGCACCTAAATTTACTTGCCAGGCCCAGAACTCCCCTTTTACTACATGTAAGTCACCTCTAAGGTACACCCTAGCTAGCCCTATGGGCAGGGTGCCACGTATGTAGAAAGGCAGGACATGTGCCAGGTTGCGTGGCCTGTCCTGGTAATGACAAACAGCCTAACTTGGTGTCTCACTGCTGTGAGTGCTGCCTTCTCATAAGATTGCATTAGAAATGCCCTGCCTTATGTGTAAGGGGTATTGTCTGATTAATGAGGGGTAGCGAGGCGTGTTTGGTATGGTTGTGATGGTAATAATAAATGCTGCTTACTAGTGTGGGTGTATTTTTTATTACTATCACAGAAATACCACTTGTAGAAAGTGCACATTTATCTGTGCTTATGACTCTGGTGTTTTGCAGCTTGACTCCAATCCACGTCTGGGCAGAGTGACAGTTGGGGCTTTGTGCATACTTTTCAGACAGCCTGTACACAGGGAGGGTGGAGGTGTCACAGAGGTGCATCTGCATACTGAATAGTCTTCCTGGGCTGAGAGAAGGGAGAGGCGGGGCACACCTACATTTGTAAAGGCCATGCCCTGGCCTCACACAATAGGGTCGTTAACCCCCCACTGATGTTTGGAGCCTGTGCTGAAAGGAGAGGGGGCAATCCCAGAACCAGTTGTAACTGGCTGGAACCTCCTCTCCCTACCATTGCAAAACATTATAAGGACTGAGTATAAGTAAAGGGGAATTTTCCCCACAATTTGGAGACTCTTGGAATCATCTTGCAACTGGACCCCAAAGGCTGAAGGGACTCACCAGGAACCGCCATGGACTGCTGCTGCTGTGCTGACCTGTGACCTGCCTGGTCACTGTGAAGGACTTGGCACTTGCTGCCTTTCCCTTGTGCTGGCCTGCTGCTGGGCCCTCCACCTTAGGACCTTTTCTTAAGACTGTTCCCCAGGGGCAGGGTGCAGTGGCCCCTGACCCATGCATCCATTTCTTCACAAGGGGTGATTCTCCGTGGTTGTGGCTGCCATAGCGCTGATTGCAGTGTGCTTATGGAGCCCTGGGAGCTCGAAGGCTCCTTGCTGCATTGTTCCCTTTAAAAATAATCACCGCCGCAACCGGGCTCGCTAGGAATCCCTCGCTCTCGTAAGCATTCTAAAAAGGGAAGATTCACAGCCGCAACCCGGGTTTCTTTGGAGTTCCGAGCGTGTCGGAGACGCGCTGCAGTTTGTGCCCCCGGGGCACCTTCAGGAAAGCTATCAGAGCAAACGTGCTCCTAGCGTGTCCCCGGGAGGAGGTTCGCTCTAGGGAGCGCCCCCGGGGCACAAGCAGGCACCTACCTGGGCGCCTGCCGTCGGCTGCAGCCCGGACGGGCCGCAGCGTACAAGTAAAAGGCGGGCAGGGAGAGAAGCCTCGTCCGAGGCTCCCTGCCCCACCAGAACCCTTGTGTGAGCCGTGCCCCGATCTCGGGCCCCAGGAGGGGCCCGGTCAACCTCCTGGGCAGAACGGGCGGGATGGAAGCCTCATCGCAGGCTCCCCGCACCGTCGAGCCCCGTGTTTGGTGCTCTGGGCTTATTAGGGTGCCCCCGCATGGGAGGGCCAGTGGAGGCCCCGGTGGGGCCCAGTGACTGTGGGCCCCGGAGGGGTCCACCCTGAGAACAGAGGGGGTGCGTGGCAACCCCCTCCTTCACTGAGAAACGACTCCCTGACTTTGGCCCTCCCTCATGAGGGCCGGTTGAGGTCCAGGGGGGCCCCTAATGATCACGGGTCCCCGGAGGGGCCCGTCTACCAAAGAGAGGAGGTGTGTGCCACCCTCCTCTGGTTTAAGGAGCAGGGAGGCCCCCGTTCGGTGCAGAGGAGCGCCCGGGCCCCATTTTTCATGGAGGTGCCTTTACCATCAAAACAGGTACTCCCTAAAAGGGGTCCATATATATAACCTAAAGTTCTTACTACAGACTTTGGCTGATTGATATATTGCCTACCTGTTTTATGATGTTTCTGTGTGCATATGCAAATGTTCAGTTTAGGGACATGCTTGCTAATATGTTCTTCTAACTTGCCATATGTTTTCTAATGTTCCTATTATGGGCATTGTATGATATTCTTATGACAAGTGCTTTGGTGTAATAACGTGTTTTCCTGACTACTGCTTATGTTGCAGAATACTAAGTAACCTGTGTGTTAGGTGTGACTACTGCTCGTTTGCAGAGTAACTAATGTGTAATGTTCTGACAACTGCTAAGGTAGCAGGATAGTACTGATATGTGATGTTTGGTCTGATAATTGCGTTGTGTACAATACAGTATATTTTCATATAATCTGTTGTTGTGTTTCCTTTGTGGTGGGGATATTGCGTCCCATGTGTTGTGTGTGTGTTGTGCAAACACCTTACACATTGCCTCTGGGATAAGCCTGACTGCTCGTGCCAAGCTACCAAGGGGTGAGCAGCGGTTATCTTGGACGTGTAACTCCCTTGCTCTGACTAGAGTGGGTAAGTTCTGCCTGGCTGAGGTGCATACCCTAGCCAACCAGTATTTTTTAACAATCATAGTGCCATGTTATGTCTTGTAGGCGGACCCAAGACTTACACCACTGGGAAGGTTGAGAGCGTAAGCAACCCCAATGCTACCAGTGAGTGTCATCCTGTATGTCTAATGGGTAGTGCACGGGTTGTGTGTGATGTTGTATGCTGTGTGCAATGCCATGTTCAAAACGCATGTATCCAAATTCAAATTCCATATGTTGTACAAGAATATGGTTAGTAAGGTAGAGGTTGTGTCAGGGATGTGCATTTGTATCTGACTAATGTCAAGGAGGATCTAATTTCTATCACTGAGGGCCCAAATATTTGCTGGTATGAACAAAGAGCAATGACCACAGTGCCAGGATCTGTGAACATATGTGGTGGTTGGTTCATATATGAACAGGGCAGGGGATGGTATACCTAACAAATATATTTCAGATCCACAGATAGGCAGTTGTTTCTCATAGTACAGTCTATGTTCAATGTGTATGGGTAGCCCACATGGGGGATGAGTCAGAACACAGTGATGGCAGTAAGGACATATGCCAGATTTGCAGGGTCCTGCAAATATTTGCAGGGTGACATCATGTAGTCAGCAGAATATGTTGCTGCTGTGTGGGCCACAGGAAGCTCACCGAAAATCATGTTCTTTCGGGACTGAGGGACTTGTGAATAAGGCCCTAAGTGTAGGTAGGACAGAGGTCAACATTCCACACTTGGAAACACAGTTGAATTGGCAACTCATGTGGTGTGATGCCCCATACTTAATGTTGGATAGATCAACATTGCTATCCCCTGTCAACTTCCCAGATCTGGCAATGTGTGTTAGACCGGAGGAATGTCTGTGCAGCATACAACATGACAATGCCCACTCCATCTTCAGATACTGTTGGCCATTCCAGTCTCCTAAATGCACTGCAAACAGGATCACACAATGAACAGTGTTTGCCATTGCCATCTCAAGATCACTGTGCAGAAGAGATGTAGGGCATGCATGCACACACCCATCAAATGGTTGTACTGAGTGTTGGTGTGCAGCAGGGTGACATGAATATCGGCCACGTGTATACAAGCAATGCACTGCATAGTGGGACACATTCAATTACATGGGGAGTATACAAGAAGTGGTGGCACATCCCACGATGTACTGACAGGAGTTGATATAGGACTTGTTTCATACATCTCTCTGTGATGTGAGTGAGCTATTCACCCTCCAATATCACATATGATACCTGGCACATGTAGATTCTATGTAGCAATGTGACCAGATATGTGTCCTTGCCATATCAGGCACATACTGTTGTGAAACAATACATGTAATTTCCAGTCATTGCTCAAATTACTTTGACTAATGCCATTGGAATCAAGGACATTGCAGGATACAGAAGAAACATTGATGATCAATACAACATGATGAGTGTGCCATACCATGGTCATACAACAGCATTGCTCCTCAGCACACTCACTGCTGACATTGTCACGCCAAGATGTCCCAAGATGGGACATTGCTATTATGCAACATTAGCTTAGTATTGGTCCCTTACCATAAAAAAATGGGAAATGATGGATATTGAGCAGACATAAGTTCACTTTGACCTTTAAGATGTATTTCTGAATTGTATAGTGCTACGTGTGATGTCTAAAAATGTTATTTAGATGGCATGGTTGATGTTCATTTACCAAGATAACCTTTGTATGATATGTTTTCTTTATGATTACACAAGGCACATGATCCCAAAATAGAAGAAAAAGCATGAGCTGAGGGAGGAAAGGTATTTCCACATCCTACAAGTGCACAAGGCCTATAAGAGGATGGCAAAGAACTTTGAAAAGGAAAAAGCATTGGGGTCCTGGAGTGCCTTTACCCAAGGGGCTCCCACATTGGGAGCACCAACCACTAGCAAGGCTCTGGCCACAGACAACATGAACACCATGCTTGTCCTGCTCCAGGAAATAAAGCAGGTGGGACACTAACCATGAGGAGCAAGATGAGCCAAATGGATGTTTTCATCCCTTCCCCTTGTGGATAGTTGTTTTTATTGTTGGTGTTTATAGATAGCTTAATTTCAATATGTTAGTGTAGGGTAGTTAGTAGTAGTATATTGCAGTTTTACTAACTTAAAGGTTGGTCAATTTTTAGGGGTTTGGTTTATTAGGTGTATTTAGTGGGTGGGGCTTGATGTTTAAGGTATGTATTTCTAGGAGAATAAAAAATCCAAAACATTTTAAAAATGCAAAAAATATATCATTATTTAGGCCTAGATGTTTATTTAGTTTATGTCTAGCTGTGGTTACTGTTGTCCTTGTCTGAAGATGTGTATTAACAGGGGCGGGTTTGTTGGTTTTGATACTGTGTTAAGTGTATAGTATAAGTTAGATAAAGTTGAGATAGTTGTAGGTATTATCTAGTGTTAGGTAGTGTAGGTTAGGAAAGGATAGTTGGATTTTGTAGTTTATGTGGTTTTAGTAACATATTTATGGTTTCATTAAATGTTGTTGTTTCCTACATTTGAGGCTCCATCATGATTTACTGTCTGGGGGTTAGCATTTCTGCTCAGCTTATGTTAGGTACATACCTCTGGCTTTGCTGGCGTCATTAGGCAGCATGTGTGACTAGGTGAATTCTCTATTGGCAAGCAACTGTCAGGTTGACAATGGAATCAGATAAGCTATCTACAAACATCGTTAAGCAGTGAATGTGTCAATCTGAATGGATACATATCACAAAACAGGAATTAATATGCAGTTGATCTATGAAGATAGGTCATATGACAAGCATTGGTGGAATGCAGTCACCCTTAATCTAGGATTTGTCACACACATACTTATGCCTGCCCCTCACACACATTCACAATTGTATCATTTGGTTGTCACAGCAATGTGGTTTTATTCAGAGGATCCATACTTAGACCAGCCACCTGTGGTGTGAGTCACATCAGTTTACACAATGTCTGCATGATACCTGTTGCACTACATGCTTGGGAGCCTCATAAACTGCTTGATAGTCAACATGCATATAATTTAATCAAATATGTTTCACTCAGTCTGTGTGGCTTTGTCTGTTGCTCCAATTCATACATTCCTTTGGCACGTAGTCAGTGTATTTGCTTCACGCAATGCAACATGTCCAAATTTGTCATGTTTCAGACACACATACAACACACAGGTTGTAGTTAGTGGCTTTAATTACAGGTGCACATTTACATGATGTACTGATTTACATTTAATGAGACAACAACCCCATCAGATGTCTCCAGCCATTAGATGCCCAGACAGAGTCCATGGTGAGAATGTGACATGGGAAATGTGTAGGAGAGGAGTGCACCAGTGAAGAGGAGGACCACATTGCCGTTAGGGTAGATATTGACCGCAATGACAGTCCACAACTGTGAGAGGTCAACAGAAGGGAAGTCAAATTGAGAACATTGCCAGTTATTTGTACATTGGCATGATCTAAAGCACAGAGCAAAGGTGAAAGAGGAAATCGGCACAGAGAAATGCTACCAGCAGTTTTTCTTGTAAAAGATGTTTGTTCCACATCTTCTTCCTCTGATGTATGTGGCACATCCAGTGATAGCTGGATGGTAGGTATGCAGCACACTGCACAATCAGAGTGTCATTGTTTTTTATGCTCAGCGGTGCAGTGTGCCAGCCCATATTTACAAGGCCATGCAAATTCATATTGTGTGGCTTTTCATGGCCCTGTAAATATGGCTCCGTTTCACGCATGACACTGCATGAAAGGTGTATTCTAGGGGTGCTGCTATGGGTGTTCCCACTCAACACCCACAGAATCGTAAGGAATCTGATGCATTCCCTGATTTACAAGACTGCTAATGCATCAGATTCCCACACCACATCAGGGGTGGGGTTTATGTGGTGCAACAGTGAGAAATAAAAATGCTCTCCCTGTTTTTTCCTATATCTATGTATGCTGCATTCTGCAGCACACATTAGAAGAGGAAGACGCCATCAAGGATTGTTTATGTGCAGGAAGGTATCCTTCCTGCACATAAGGAATCATCCCTGCAATGCAAGCACCCTTGCACCATGGTGCAAGGGTGTCTGTGTTGGCACTAGGCAGCAGTTTGTGCACCAGCACTGAGGAAAGTACAGGAATGCATTGTATTTTGGTAAATGCAACGCATCTTTGCACTTTCAAAATGATGCAGAGCAGCAAAGCAAGCTGCTTTATTGCACCACACTGCATCATTTCCTCATACATGAGGCCCTCATTTCGACAGTGATGTGTAGTACATCTGTTAGGCATGGGTTTTGATGCACAGTTTCACCGTATTCCTTAATAAATGGCAGTATCTCTGTATTGTTCTCACAAGCTCTGTGTGCCTACTCTGAGGAGATGGACCCTGTCCTACTGGGTAGTTTAACTTACTGGCATTCCCCCAGATCATCATAATCAGAGTTGTTTATCTGCAGAGTGGCACACGTCATGAGACTCAGGTCCACAGCATTGTTTGTGTACATGCCTCAGCTGATTACCCACTTTGGGTCCTGGTGCATGGGTAAGCGCCACAAAGTTATCCTACACAGATCATATGTTTGTTCTCACATGCCTAAAACACATGTATTATTTATGACCATATCCAGGGTTCATATATGTTACTTTGTTATATAATGATATTGTTGAGGCCTAACCCCACATGGTAGTAGTGGTGTAATTAGTGGCAAGTACCTACATCTGAACCTCACATCATTAGGCCCACCAACTTCAGCCAGGGTTCGGTCCTGGGTCCTATCATTTGTGATGGCTAAGTGGTTCTTGGTATCCCTTGTGCAGTCCCTGTTTGACATTCTCCAACTTCTACATGTGGCACTATGAGACAATGTTACATGACACCCTCTTGGCACTTGCTACATGTTCCCCCGATCCACATGACATATAGGTTGCAGTCTCCCAATGGGTTGTTCTCTGCCATCCCTTCCCAGGTGTGCCACAAGTGTTGCACAGTCAGACCCAGTAGTGCATGTGTTATGAAGTACACATGCCCATTCCCATCTTCTCAGTATACACAATATCCCCATTCAAAGCAAATGTGATTTTGCCATGCACAGTCAGCACCTACCATGCAGAACAGTAGCAGCGGTCCACCATGCACACACATCATCATTAGTTTGTACACACATGGTCCTGTGGTGTGCATCTCGTACATTTCCCCTCCCCTCCAAATGAATATTTGCAAGGAGTTCCTGTGGTCCCTTCAATTGCAGCTAACACTCTGTGCACTCACCCTACCCACCATGTCAGCTATGAGTAATATGGTTTAAGGCAGGGTACTATAGACATGTCTCTTGTCATGTCCTTATGTGTGGATAACTCCCATTGCCAACACCTGGCCCCCTCTCAGATGAGATTAGTATGCATAGGGCCAAGTGAGACCGAGTAGCTATATGGTGCAAAGTGTCTTGAATTGTAACATTCATGTTGTGCAAGATAGCAGTGTGCATGCCTGGTGTATTGTTCTAGACCATGTTTTTTTAAGTTTATTGTGGGATTTGTAGTTTTGGTGAGCACTGTCTTGCACATGCCAGAATATAAAGTAAGGTCAAAGTGGACTGATGCTGCACTTCACACATTGAAGAGAGTGAGGTGACAGTTCGGGACTGGGCTGTGCAAATTGTGGGAGGTCAGTGAGTATTACACATCATTGTTGTTTAACTCTAAGTTTCACAGAATACTACCCTTTGGCCTGCAGACAGTGGCTTTTAGTGCTGGGAGCTGCCTGCATCTTATGACATTGACTAGTTGCCACATTGCCTCTCCCTGCAACTTACCCTGTGGTTCTTGTTGTTCGTCATATGCTGCACTCTCCTGCCCTGGGACTCCTGCACAAACTCCTCAGGGATGACGGCTGCCACCATCTCCTCCAACTAATCCGGCAGCTCCTGGGGTGCAGGACTTTCACCTCCGGTCTGCAATGCTGCCTTGCAGTTGCTGGCAGGTTTCTCCTTTGTTCTGTGCTTGCAATTATGCAAGTGTTTCTTACAACTGATGACTGTCCTCTTGACCTCTGTCACACTGTTGACCTTGTTGGTAATGCGCTGCCATATGGCCTTTTTCCTTCCTAATGGCAATTTTGAGATGATGAAGAGGTTATGTTGCTGCTCTGTCACCTCAGTCATCAGGGTGGCATTCTCCTCCTCACTGAACTTGCACTTCCACTTCCCTTCTCCTGGAGTCTGTCTGGACATCCTGGCTGGTACTGGGGTTGCTGGGGTTGTCCAAGTATCTCTGGTGTTCTGTTTTCTCCATGTTTGATTCTGGAGTGTCTCCTGTTTTTTTTTTTTTTTGAAGCAGCATTTTTTGACTGTTTTATTAACACTTTTGGCGCTCAAAAGTGACAATGGAATGACTTGCTTCAAATTACGTGCTGCAATTCATCCTAGCTGTACTTTTGCGGCAGTAGCGTCATTTTTTATTCTGACGCGGTGCAGTCTGGCATCATTCATTTTTTTACACAGCCCAGAACCTAATGCCATGGTGCACCAAATTGAAAATTCGGCGCAGGCATGGCATTAGGATTTGTTGTACCGCAGAGTTAACATTTTTTATGCAGTGCTGTGTTGCGTCAGCGATGCACCATTTCTTGTAAATGAGTGCCTTAGTCTTATCTTGATTTACTTTTAAATATGTAGTAGCTATCAGAGGAGGTGGGGGTTGGAATTGGATGTTTTCAATAATCGCTTCTGCTTGGCTGTAGATATTGTGTGTTATTTGTTATTCATATTTCTCAAAGGTGAGAGCAGAAAATTGGAAGATGACATGTCACCAAACAAATAAACAAAAAAGAAAGTGAATTCAAGAAAAAACTGGTCAGTCTTGTGATATAGAATGACTAAAACTACAGGAAATATACTGAGACAAAACTAGTCTTTTTAGACACTGAGAGGCATATTTAAGAGCCCCTAGCGCCACCTTAGCACTGCCATAGCGTAATTTCTTTTTTTTATGTTATGGCGGCACTAAAGTGGCCATGCTTACAAAGTGGCGCTGTTAGACTTTTCATCCTTGGCGTGGTCTCCCTTAACATTTTGCCTCTGTTTCCCAGGTTGTTGATGTGCGCTGGACTCTGTTTTTGCTGTTTTTGTTACTCTGGGCACTTTACCACTGCTAACCAGTGCTGAAGTGCAAGTGCTCCTATACAAAATGTGTATGTAATTGGTTCATCCTTGATTGGCATATTTGATTTACTAGTAAGTCCCTAGTACAGTGCACTAGAGGTGCCCAGGGTGTGTAAATCAAATGCCACTAGTGGGCCTGCAGCACTGGTTGTGCCACACACATTAGTGTCTCTGTAAACATGGCTCAGACCTGGAACTGCAGTGTCTGTGTGTGCAGTTTTAAACTGTAAAGTTGACTTGGCAAGTGGACCCAATTGCCAGGCCTAAACCTCCCCTTTTCTTACATGTAAGACACCCCTAAGGTAGGCCCTCAGTAGCCCCAAGGGCAGGGTGCAGTGTATGGTTAAGGTAGGACAAATAGTAATGTGTTTTATATGTCCTGACAGTGAAATACTGCTAAATTCGTTTTTCACTGTTGCAAGGCCTGTCCCTCTCATAGGTTAAAATGGGGGCTACCTTTAAATATGATTAAAGTGTAGATTCCCTTTGGGAGCGGCCAGAAATGGAGTTTGGGGTCTCTAAGCTCACAATTTAAAAATAAATCTTTTAGTAAAGTTGATTTTAAGATTGTGTGTTGGAAAATGTCACTTTTAGAAAGTGAACATTTTCTTGCTTAAACCATTTCTGTGTCTCTGCCTGTTTGTGGATTCCCTCTCTGGGCCAGTTTGATAGTTGGGCTGGTTGCACCTCTCACGCAATGCATGCATTGTGCCACTTTATAAACCCTTTCTCCACATTATGCCTGCGCAAGACATAATGGGGGTGATTCTAACCCCGGCGGTCTTAGACCGCCGGGGCCAGGGTCGGCGGGAGCACCGCCGACAGACCGGCGGTGCCCCGCAGGGCATTCTGACCGCGGCGCTTTGGCCGCGGTCAGTGCAGGAAAACCGGCGGGCTCCCGCCGGTTTTCCGCTGCCCCTTGGAATCCTCCAAGGCGGCGCAGCTTGCTGCGCCGCCGAGGGGATTCCGACCCCCCCTACCGCCATCCAGTTCCCGGCGGTCCGCCCGCCGGGAACCGGATGGCGGTAGGGGGGGTCGCGGGGCCCCTGGGGGCCCCTGCAGTGCCCATGCCACTGGCATGGGCACTGCAGGGGCCCCCGTAAGAGGGCCCCTAAATGTATTTCACTGTCTGCTGCGCAGACAGTGAAATACGCGACGGGTGCAACTGCACCCGTCGCACAGCTTCCACTCCGCCGGCTCGATTCCGAGCCGGCTTCATCGTGGAAGCCTCATTCCCGCTGGGCTGGCGGGCGGCCTGAAGGCGGCCGCCCGGCAGCCCAGCGGGAATGTCAGAATTACCGCCGCGGTCTTTCGACCGCGGAACGGTAACCTGACGGCGGGACTTTGGCGGGCGGCCTCCGCCGCCCGCCAAGGTCAGGATGAGGGCCAATGTGTGCAAAGGGGGCATTCCCTCATTGGTGGGGGCGAAAAAATGGCACAAGGAAATCTAGGAGATTTCCGTGCATCATTGTTTTCGGCACTTTTAATGCCTGCTCAGAGCAGGCTTTAAAAGAGGGCTTTCGTTATTTACAATGGGCCTCTATGTATTCTACAGGAGTAGCTCCAAAATGTTGGCACTACTCCTGCAGAGTACATAATGGCGTAAACAAAATCACACTATTGTCTCCCTACTCTGCACCGTAGTGCACTGTGTTTTAAATACGGTGCACACATGGTGGCGGTAGGGGGAGCTATGTGGTACAAGGAAAGTGGCACTGCACTATGTGCAGTGCCATTTTTCTTAAATCTGCCCCTGAATTTATAAATGATTGGCAGTTAAGGTGGAAATAAAAAAAATAAAAAAAAACGATTTCTTGACAAAACTATCTATTCATAAAAAAATCAGGTGATCAGTTCCTCACACGGGTGTAGCTTTAGGGGGGGCATTTGGGATGTTACATTCCCTAATATATTTTCTGATAAATAGTTGACTACAGGTGCTTTCACTCATGTATTGTGAGATTTCAGTCGGATTTCAGTGGGAATTTGTACATACACACAGACAAAAGCGCGCCTACACACTCTCACTCTCAAAGTCCTACAAATATTGGTTATTTTACAAAATATTGTGTTTTCTCTTTTCCTCTCCTTTTCCCCTCCCCCCCCAGGCCCCTCTCATACTCCCCTCTTGTTATATAATGTATTTAAACATTATGGGGGTTATTCCAACTTTGGAGGAAGTGGTAATCCGTCCCAAAAGTGACGGTAAAGTGACGGATATACCACCAGCCGTATTACGAGTCCATTATATCCTATGGAACTCGTAATACGGCTGGTGGTAAATCCGTCACATTTGGGACGGATTACCACCTCCTCCAAAGTTGGAATAACCCCCTATATGTTAGTCTGATTGCCGGAAAATCTGAAGCCCACCCCACCCCCAATCTTATTGACCAAGCTAGGGTCTGGTTCCTCCATCCATTAAGCTGTTGACTAATGTGTTATGAAGCCAACAACAGGCCACAAGTAGAAGGACAAACACCATAGAGTTAGTTAATATTGTTTGAGTCAGTCTGAAATTTGAACGCTTTATCAATATCACACATCTAACCAGAGAAGTGTGTCATTTGAAGTTGCAAATAATTCCATCTTAAAAGACAGAAATGGTGGGCAGTCGGTAAACAAAGATACTAAACTTACATCAAGATTGTTGAACCTAGGGCAATCAGAAGAGCCCCGTCTTGGAGTCGTTAGTAAGGGTGAAAAATCCTACTTTACATCCTTCAGTACTGGCTGTGTGATATATTTTAGAGAGAGTATGTTTTCTCACGATTATTAGATCTATCAGTCCTGGTTTCTGTCACATTATTGACCACCTTTTTTAGCTTTCCTTCTCTTTTTCCTTATTTATTCCACATCACAATGGGCCAAATGTATGAAGAAACCACTTTGAGAATCTCTAATAGCAATTTTTAAGAAATCGCTATTTCTGATTCGCAAAATGGTATGTATCATATTTGCGATTCAGTAATAGCGATTTCTTAAAAATCGCAAATGCTATTACCGAATCGCAAATAGTGATTCTGAGCCCATTCGCACCTATGGGCCTGAAGGGCCATATTTGCAAATTTTTTGCATTTCCCAAATTGCGAATTCCTAACTGGAATTCGCAATTTAGGAAATGCAAAACCCCAGGGTGCTGGGGGCCTAAGGCCCCCTCTGCTGCACCCCCAAAAATATTTGAGGACATGGAAGGGCAGACATGCCAAAGGGGCATGTGTGCGTTACATGTCAATTTTAAAAATGCATTTTTTCTGCATTTTTTTAATTTGCACATAGTTACCACCAAGTTTTACTTGGTAGTAATTGCGATTCCTTAATGCCCAATTCGCATTAAGGAAAAGCTTGATACATGTGCTTAAGAAATCGCAAATAAGGATTCCTTATTTGCAATTTCTTATTTAGAGAATCGCAATTTGCGATTCTCTAAATAGCCTCGCAATTTTAAGGAATCGCTATTTTAGCGATTCCTTAAAATTGCATAGCAAATGCCTTTCATACATAATGAAAGGCATTTTTGCATTCGCAAACGGCCATTCGCACCGTTTGCGAATGCAAATTCGCTTGATACATCTGGCCCAATGTTTCTCTCTTACAAGTCCATTGTTAAGTTTCATGCACGTTTTAACATGGTCCTTAAAGTAGATGCAAACGTGTTGCCTGTTTTTTGCTTTTGCTAAATGTTTATTTTTCTATTAATTGCATTGTTACATTATTAATAACTTTAGCTATTTTATATTTAAATTATAATCTGCACTGTGATCAATGAAATACAATTTAATGTTGAAGGCTGGTGGAATTACCCAGATAATTGTTTCTTTTGGGAGACTTAGGCCAGCTGTAATCATTTTTTTAATCACTGCAAACTTTCCTAACCTAAAAACAGGGGGTTTGAGACCACAGAAATTTATTTTCTATGAATTGAACGCATTTCAAGTATCAGTTAAGTTTAAAATTGGTATAACAATTTATATTAAATCACAATTTGGAAGAGTCATGTTTAGAATGACTCTTCCAAACTGCAATTTGATACCTTATATATCAATGATTTGCGACTGGTACTCTAGTTTCAAACCATTGATAAGTGTTTTCTCTGGCAACAGAACAGATGGGAGGAGGGTATTCATTAGCCTACATAGATGTTTAGGTATGGCTTTACAGTGCACCTGCCACTTGACCTTTTAACCTATCAGTATTATTCTACAGTTATTTGCTTTCATACAACTACATAGCAACTCGATGTTATTTACTTCTGATGCTTCACATTATCATATAACATTCCTTTAAAGTCAGACCTATTGGCACTAATAGTGCTTTTTAAAAATCATCAACCTATTTTCCTTAACTAAATCAGGCTTCTTTAAATAATTTTGAAATGTAGTCATGGTGGGAATGGTAGTCTTCTGTTCCTGGCAGACCACCATCCCTATGGGGGTAGCAAATGGAAGGGACTAACAGTTTGTGGACTGCCTAATGAATATTAATCAGTCAGGTCTTCCTGTGACCCCCTGTGATTTTTGCTAACCAACCTTTTAGTACATAAGTAATTTCACAAAATAAAATACCCGTTGCAGAAAGTAGATTTGTGTAATTTGAGCCCACTTTTGCGACCATTATCTTAGTACATCTAATCCTAAATGTTTAGTTTTAGAAGCTGAGAAATTTGAATATCAATGAGTGGGCAGTACATTTCTATATCTTATGGCCACAAGCAATAGGTCATTTTATAACTTTTAGAATCCTTAAATGTAGATATAATTTGTCTGTGACGTAATGATATTGAGGGTAGATGGATTTTAGGAAATATTGATCTTAGAACAATTCTTGTATCTGTGCATGAGAGACCTATCTCCCCTCGGTGGTGGCAGCTAGCTAATACACTATGCACTGGATTTGTGCTGAAAGGTTATAAGTGAAAAAATTGATAGCTCCTAATTCTGCCGCTCGAGGTTGGCAGCTTTAATATAGACAGTGTCTATATTCCGGTAGGATTTTCCAGAAGGAAAATATTAGGGATTTATTGTAGTTAACTTTGAGCCCAGACAAAACACCAAACCAATGAAGTAAATTCACCCAGCGGTTTAGATTAGCATGTATGTTATGGATATAGAGGATAATATGATATGAATAAAGGATGACGGTGTGGGTGTGATAGCATAGTGTATTACTGCAGTCTTGACCCTTGAGCTCCTATAAAAGTCGCAAAGAGCTTGAGGGCCTGAACAACCTATACAGTGGTGATGGGGCATCCCTGATTTGTACCTCTGGATACTGAATAGTGATCAGACACATGTTGTGTGGTCTGCACTTTTGATGTGGGGTTATTATGGAGCAACTAAAGGCCATATTTATACTTTTTTTTACGCAAAACTGCGCTTACGCAGTTTTGTGTCACAAAATGTAACGCAGGCTAATGCCATTTCTTAGCGCCACCCATGCATCAAATTTATACTTTGACGCACGGTGGCGCTAAGCATCGTTTTGAGTCATTTTTTTAATGCTAAACATTGCATGGTTTAGAGTCATTTTTTTTTACTCTAACCATTGCGCCGCGCCATAAAGCAAAACAACGTTAACGCAGGGAAAATGACTCTAATCTGGTTTATGACGTCACAAACCGGATATGCGCCATTTTCCACCGCAGTAGCATCAAAAAGCAGTGCAAATGCAGCAAACAGTGCTAAGAAGCCCCAAAATGGATCCCAGATGCCAGGGGAGAAGCAAGGGAGACCTCAGTCTACCAGGAACCAGCCAGGAGGACACAGACAAGACCCAGTGGAGAGACAAGAAGAAAAGGAAGTGTCGTTTCAGCGCAGAGGAGCATGAAATACTGGTCAGAGAGGTGACGGAGCACCAGCATCAACTTTTCATTACCTCTAAAATGCCAATTGGGAGGAGAGAGGCAATTTGGCAACACATTGTTGACAAGATAAACAGTATGGCAGAGGTCAGGAGAACTGTCACGGAGTGCAAGAAACGCTGGCATGACTGCAAGTGCAGGACAAAGGAAAAAATGGCAAGGAAGGCAGCACTGCAGACGGGAGATGGAGGAGATGGTTGCAGCCGTCATACTGGAGGAGATCATCACAGGAATCGCAGGACAGGACAGCTAGACTACAAAGAAACAACACATATGCAGGGTAAGTTGAATGGGGAAAAGAATGCCTAAATGTTAATTGCAATACAGCAATCAAAATATCCAACAGGGATAAATATAAAGACAAATATCTAAGCAAAAAAATCAAATTTTCACTGAACGTAATTTCTTTATTACAATTAAATCAATTCAATCAAAGTGTCAACAAATTACCTATAAACCTAAAAAGCCAATTCACAAATATTATATAACAAAAAAACGTATATAACTAAACTACTTATATACAAATCTTACACATAAAACGATCCACCAACAATTCCATTAGGGCACCGTAGAACATAAAGATAGGCTGCTTAGCCATCCAGAGGCAAGCAGTCACCAAGAAAGGTAGTGACAATAGTCCAAGGAAAGTATCTAGCCCCAGTGAGGGAAATCGTGGAACAGATCACATTCACCCGTAGGAGTACCCGGTAGCACCAGTCCATGCCACATGGGCAGTGATTTTCCTATGTCCTGTGCTTGACAACATGCCAGTCTTGCTACATTTGGTAACATGCACTGTTCTCCAACACACTGTTTACCTTACCACTATGGACTGCAATTGTATCTCACTACCAAATTCGCAATTCATGTTCCTCTGCACTGAATCGCAGAATGTCCAATGACATGTCTCTCAACATTGCATTTGTGTTGCATCACAAATGAATGTGTCACACTAATGGACTTACAATCCTGGACAATGTAAATATTGCACTACAGCCCTTTAAAATAAACAGCACCTACTCAACCACTTTGTCTCTGTGTAATGTGACACATCTACTGTGCAGGAGTTTTGTGATGCATGTAACATGTCAATAGCCACAGAATGTCAATACAATAGTGTAGAAAGAATGTGGTCTGATGTCTATGCACAAGGGTCTGGATTTTACAATCATCTGTGCTGCTTGTGGCTCATTTCTGAAGTTAAAGCATCACATCAGTATAATGCTGTGTACAAATTATATATGTCAGGCCCAAGGTATCTACAAGATTAAACTCAATGCTGCCCACATCCCCCACAAGACAATCATTGTGTATATGACATATGACTCTAAACTTAAATCCCACAACCACACCATACAGTAGGAATGGATGTGTAACAGTGTTTGGACAATAACATCACCTGGGAGTACAATGAAAAAAAATCATAGGTGTAATTTATGTATACTGAACTTCATAAGATTATGACACTACTCAGCTTATCAGGGTTCACATGAACATCAGGCTACAGGCAGGCATCCCACAATGCCCATGATTCCAACACAGGACCCAAACGATGACAGCTTTAAAATCACACCTACCTCTCCAATACATGGGAACCATAGTCACCTTGAGTGGTGGGTTCAATGGATGGCAGATGCATAGACATGTAGCTTTGTTGTAGTTGCCAATGTGACAGCTCATTGAGAAG
Source organism: Pleurodeles waltl (assembly GCF_031143425.1). NCBI lineage: Eukaryota > Metazoa > Chordata > Amphibia > Caudata > Salamandridae > Pleurodeles > Pleurodeles waltl. The sequence continues at coordinate 935,275,154 of NC_090442.1, read as the reverse complement.
GGGGAATAAACATGTCAAGAATGGGATATGGATGCAGGATAGAACATACAGGTAAACTCAAATTTGCCACTGTACACTCATGCAAAGGCCCAGATCCCCAAGCATATGACACATGCCGGAAAGGAGCACCTAAAACTTTATTACATATGTATGAAAGAAAGCTTAAACACCTATCCTAACTATACATTACCCACAACTGGGCCTAACTACCCTATGCTAAACTTATTTACCACATGTAACTAAACACTCCAAACATCAACTCCCCAACCCCCCTTATATGATGGGACACGTGTAGGACAAATATACTAACCTAAACACATTCTAATTAATCCTAAACAAATATATATTTGTTTTGTATTTTGTATTTTTTTATTTTTTATATATATCTTTTTTTGGAATACACATAAACCCACAGCCACCCACCCACCCACAAACCAACATGTAATAATGTAACTCCCCCACCACCCAACCAACTTATCCGATCTAAACTAATAGCCTACTCTAACCTATCACTAAACCCCCTAAACCCACTAAAAAACAGTATGAGAAAAGAGGAGGGAGGGGATGGAATTAGGGGTGAGAAAAACTGTACTCAGAGGTTTGCCCTCCTCAGAGTTTTTTTTGATAGATCTCAGTCTCCTGCTGTTGCGGGCCACCTCTTGCTGGAGACTGTCCATGTGCCTAATCATCTTTTGCATGTCCCATTGTAGGTGGCACAATGCAGCCATGTCCATACCACCTGCTGTAGTGGTTTGTGTCACACTGGATGTTGCAGGTGCTGGTGCCGTGGTTGGGGGTGGTGGTATAGATGGCGCAGCAGTAGTGCCTTGTGCTGCTGATGTTAAGGGTCCAGCTAGAGTGGCTGATATTCCAGTGTCCACTGTGCCTGAAGTTGGTGTGGTGGCAGCACCTGTTGTGGCCAATGCTGGCCCCCCTTGGCTAAAAGCCCTCTATGCTCCTGTGGCTCTTTCTTGATGATACTGCCTTCCCATCATGCGATACCCAGCCTCCAAATTGAGGATGCCCGCCCCTGAAACTCACAAATTTCCTGGGCATTCATGTGGGCAGCTGTAAAAAAGAGACAGGCAAACATTAGTGTCATCATTGTGTGATACATGTGCAGATGATAATCTAACACTTCCTCACAAATAGCACATGCAGTCCAAATCACAGTACAGATGATAGAATGTGTCCCTGAGGAATGACATGCCAACGCAGCCTACCCATCAACTATCTAACAGCACAACAATGGACAACAAGGTGTGTACCAAATTAACTGATCCGTGCATATATGTAGTGCTATTGGTCACATTAGAATTGCTGTAAGTACTCAACATGTGCCAGGCCACCCAATCCCTATCATCTGGATCAACTTCAAGGCACTCACTCCAGAGCATTGAACTGCACACATTTGTCAATTTGGTACTCACCAACAGGTCCACCAATCATCACACCCAGGTGGTCCAGCAGGTCCTTCTCTCGGGCCACCAGGTCAGCCAGTGATGCTTCAGCTGGTGCTCATTACGTGCTGTGTTGAAAATCCTCCTCAGGTGGAACAGCACCTTTGCCCAGCGCAGCCGTCTTCCTGTATCACACGGCCTCCAGCCTCCAACATCATGAGGAGGAAGTGGCACACCAGCCACACAAATGCCCCAAGCTTCTCCTCACCCATGCGCCCCAGCCGCGCCCTTCCCCACATCATACAAAACACTATTTATGAAAGTAAATAGGGAAAAACAGGGAAAGGAGGTAGAAAAAGGAAACTTATCTAACCCAATTAAAGCCTCCAGCAACCCCAACTAATCCTACCCACAAACCGACTCCCAACAGTACAAATACAAATCTAACTACAATAAAAGACACAAAAACACTTACACAGGCACAAATTACACTTACTAAACACCAAAAGACAAAATATAGACCACACAGGCGACAAAATCACAAAATCCACACAGAAACAATCCAACACACAGCCACACAGTCTAGAAAAATCACAGACTGCAAAGTGAAAGTGAAAGTACACCCACTGTACCATTTCTGTAAACAGGATATCCTATCACATCACTTCCTGTCTCATTTGCGGCCTGTTTTTTGTCTTGTGCGTAAATTTTTGCCACTTACGTAGTTTGCGTCAAATATTTTTACGCATATGCATCAAAATCCCAGCCATTCATGGATCAATAAATTTTCGATGGATATCCCCATGCCTGGGGTGCGCTAATGGTATTAACACTAGGGACCCATTGATGTATATTGTACGTTTGTGTAATTTTTTGATGCGTTTGCATCAATATTTCTGACTCAAACTGTGTTTGCGTCATTTTTCATATTTTAACATGCATGCAGCCTATAACTAGAGAAAGATAGGATGGTATGACCTGCAGTGTGTGTGTTTTATGTTTGGCCACATGTGGCAGACCATGCTACTGCGGCCCACAATACTCATATTGTTGTGCAGGATTAGCTTTCTTAACTGACGCAACAGCAGCGCAAACTTTGGAAATTAAAATGGAAATTTTAAGTTTGCGCAGGTGTTGCATCAGTAGAGGACAGCAAAGCTACGCTACAAAAATATGAATCATGGCCTGTGTGTTCTGTGTGTGAATTGACTGTTAAAACTATTTGTGTGCCTTTGTTGGAACGGCATGCAATACATTTGGCGTAATGTTCATGTATGAATGTGTTACAAATGGGTATCACCATCAGATGCCAATCAATTAGGTACAACAGTCATGAAATGTGTTTGTAATATCTGTTGCCTCTTTTGCTGTGTGTAGTTGCTTGACTTTGAGGACAATACATTTCCCATGACAAACGATACACAGAAAAGATCGAGGATGGCGGATGAGGGCTGTGTCAGACATGTTACCACCCACATGTCATGAATTGTTGGCTACCACTTCATGGTCACTTGTGTGTATACTACCCATGAGTCAGGCATTTGAAATATTTTGGTAGATACAGTGTTTGTGACACAGAGCCTCAAATCCAGTCATAACATTGTTATGTACACCACAGTTTGACCAATGTAAATGACCTATGTTCCTCCTGTGGCTGTGGCTGTGGTAGACCAGCAGCCCAGGCTGCATGTGTTCACATATTTCCAGTGGTTCATTGCACAAAAGGGTCCAGTTCAAGTGTGTGGCCATGTGTACCCTGTGTCAGTATTTGCCTCCATGGTGTAACGGTTACATGCAGGTCTAGTCAGGAGTCTGTGGAGCAAACCCTTGGGTTAACAGAGTATCTTTCAAAGAAGATTTGACCTGAAGCCAAAGATCAGGGGGCGTACTGGTGTACAAGGGGATAGCGCAGCTATGGTACAGCAGATATTACAGAAGAGTGACGACAGAGCAACCTTATTGTGGTCAAATATGTCATGGATCAGTAAAAGACAAACAGGCAGGTTTCATCACTACATCTGTACACAGGGTAGGGCTCTGAACTTCCCACAGCACCAGGGAACATCAGTGCCTCTGTGCAGATTAATCTCACAGCTATTCACAATGCAAGTGAATCTGTGTCTGGACCATCAGGGCACAAACAGGTATTGTCCTTACATATACATTAGCAGCCCTTGCTTGTTGGGCTGGAGGCACAGAAATAAATCCAGGAATACAGCCATAGCACACTGTCACTGTTTGGCACTAATGAATACATCTAAAACCAGACAAAGGATGGGGGCTGGATTCACCTCCTAGAAAACATGTCCCGGTACAAAAAAAAACAACAAAAAAAACAAATTAAACTATTCTATACAGTTGAGGACTGATTGTAGACTTACCAGACACAATACCCCAAGAGGAAACGGAGGGCATGGAAACCACCTATGAGGCAAATGTAGGCACAGGGAATGGCTCTGGTTAACGCAAAGACTGGAACCAGTCTGGCTAGCAGGAAGCAGGATCTGTCAGGAACAAACATGAACAAGGCAGAAAAACAGGGAGCAGAGTCTGACTGGAACATGCAGGAACAACACTGTGGAAACAAAGAGCAGTTTCAGTGTACTCAGCACTGTAACACAATACAACAAGGGCTCTGAAACACAAATGAATTGTACTCCAATGCACAACAAGGAGCTTCAGGGAATGGCAGATTCTAAGCAGTTCCAGGCAGCAGCAAGGGCAGGGTAGAGTCAAATGGCTGGCCTGCATGAGAGAGCTCACATGTGTGTGCAGCTTCAATCTCTCACAAGTCCTGGAGTAGAGAATCCAGTATTAGCGGCCAACCAGACTTTTCCCATGGGAAGCAATGGACAGACGATTTCAGGTCTTACCGACTACCAGGCAGTGCATTATGGGACATGAAGTCCATGCCGGCTGATGAATTAGAACTATGCCATGCTATACTGAAAAAGGAAGCACACAGGAGTCAAAATGGGAGTCTGGGTGAGTGTAGATGATGATTCCCAGGGTACAGATAGTCCATTTACTGCGCCCATTAGAGAAGGGTGAGCAGAGACTTAAAACATGGCAGTGGCAGGACTTATTACCTCGGATGGACTGCGCAGGGCATGTCTTGTGAGCATTGCTTGTCATACCTGGGGCACTTGTGCTATCCATTTTCAGGATTGATGCACTTCTTGTCACACATGCTCCTTGCAGAGATAGCTGATGTCACACTTACTGATGTCAAGGGTCTGGTCATACATTCCTTTTATCGATGCTATTTCACATCCACTGCCACATATATGATGCACTTTTTTACCTTATGATTGATGGTGTCATAGTTGGGTGTCATGTGCTGCAATGGACCATGTTGGCAACATGGATGTGTTTCATAGCTGTAGTCCTATAAATATGCCCTTCAAATGTGAAATAGACAAGGTGTTTTTCAAACAAACTGTGTGTGATGTTTGCTGTACATTCACACCCATCAAATGTGATGTGGCGTCAGAAGTAGGCAAATTTTGTCTTTCTGCAGTGCTCTCTGAGGTAATACCCTGATTCCTAGAGAACATGTGATGCATAAATAAATACCCAGAGCATGACTGAGTGATACAGTGAGGTGTTTAATTCCATATTGTGACAAAGTGTTGATAATGACAATTGTTGGAATACATTTTGTACTATCTGTTGTCTGGGACCTCCTCCTCCTCTTCAGGCAGTTTTTGTTGAGGTTCATATAGGGGAATGTTGCTCCTAACACAAATGTTGTGCAGGGTGGCACAGGTCAAAATGATCTTGCAGACCATTTCTGGGGAATATAGAAGTCTGCCTCCGGTGATATCCAGGCACCTGAATTTCATTTTGCACGTCAGTTGTTATCTTGTGTCATCTGTGACTCATATGTGTTTGTGGTATTGTGTGGGACCCTGGATTTCTGTGAGGTTCTTTCTGCATTGGGTTGTTTGCCTTGAAAAACATGTGTTTGGCTAATTGACCTGATATCTCTGGCATGCTTTCAAATTTGCAGTTCAGTGTGTATCTCCCATGCGTTATGTAGTGAGCAAGATGTTCTAGTGTGCATTCACTGGAGGTGACATGATAATTCCACACACACAATAGATTCCAATGTGGTGGAAACATGGTTGCACTACATGGCCTGGACATCTCATCCAATTAGAGATATGTAATTTCAGATTAAATACAACAGTGAGGCCCTTTGATTTGGCTGGGTGACAATGCACAACACATCTCCATACGTTGGCAGCACTGAGGTGTTCAGTATTGACAATGCACAATTGTCCCATGTGTGACTAGTTCTATGCAAACCTTTTTTGTTCCCTCTGCCCGTTGCCTCATGTGCAACTGTGCACCTACACTACTGAACTTGCTCCAGGTGATCTGGCGAACATGGTTGTGGAGGTGGATGTATTTGTGTAGGAAGGTCCATCTCCCTGTACATCTGTTTTGTAGATGGGGAATTATCTCTTTCAGTATGTGTAGCAGTGTGCACTTTGCATTAGTTTCACATCAACATGTTTTCATAGCACAGTCCACTTCCATATTGCTAGCTGGCAATGTCACCCCAGGAGTGATGTGAGATGTTGGTACTGCCTCAATAATTCCATGTCATCTTCATTTCAGCGTCATCATGCTAAGTGTATTGTGGTGTTTGACCTGCAGCAACACTCATTGCACACCCCTTACACAGTACATATTGCTTGGAAGGGTGTGGGATTGACTATGTGGCCTTATGTGATATTGAATGGTTAATCTGCCACGTTGTACTGACAGTGCAGGCCATGTCATTGTCACTGTGTGGTTTTAAATTGGTCCCTTGTGGCTCTAGAGTGGCATCTATTGTTATTGGCAGCCGTCATTTGTCCATTGGTGTGAATCCCATTGGGTCAGGTTATCAAACATAACTACCAGTGTCACACCTCAGTGTCTTCCTGGCCATATGTCAATGTAGTGGTGTACTTATTGTGTGTCCTACAGGGTTGCTGTGCTGTGTGTATCTTACTAGGTTTCTGGACTTACAGACAAGAAGGCCATTGCCATATCGTCCATCCTGGAAGTGGCGATTGATGGTACTGTGGCAGAAGATGAAGGAATCATGTACACTCCCTGGATACTTTGCCATGATGTTGGTGAACAATCCCCGGTGATCAACAATGGCCTGCACATTGATGGAGTGGGTGTTCTTTCTGTTGCGGTATAGGTGCTTGGTTGCAGCAGGTGGTACAATCTGGACATGTATGCAGTCAATGGCACCAAGCACATGCGGAAAGCCAATTATTTGGTAAAACCCCTGTTTGTTCTCCTGATGCTTCTGCTGTATGTTGGGGAAGCTGATGTAGCGGGTGTGAGAAAGATGATGGCATCAAGAACCTTCGGAAGGAAGGTGGAGAATGAGGGCTGAGAGACCCCAGCAACCAGGGCACCGGTAGTTTGAAATGAGCCACTTGCCAACATGTGCAGGACAGCTAGCAGCTTGGTCTCTGGCGGAATAATGTGGGTGTCTGCAGGCTGGCTGTTAACCGTGGCTCTCTTTGACGCAGGAGCCGCTGTATGGCTTGCCAGTTGAGTCTGTACCCCCGGATAATATCATGTTCCCTGAGGCCAAGGAGGGTTGTCCTGGTCCTGAATAGCCTCTCCTGCCTTATGCATTGCCTTTTGGTCCTGTGCTCTGCGTCACATGGCATGCTGCATGAGTAGCACCTCCATGTTGTCCTTGAGCAATGATGTTGCTTGTGTAAGTTTTCATTGAGTAGTGTGTGTTTGCCCCATTTTAAAGCCTGCCCTGACCCAGGCATTAAAATTTGACGCAAATCGGGCATCATTTTCTGGGTCCGCTCCCCAGCAGTGCATCATTTTTGCCCAGTTGGATAAATATGGCACACTGGTGTTTGAGTCATTTTTTGGACGGGAACGCCTACCTTGCATCTCATTGACGCAAGGTGGTTTCACGCATCCAGAAAATGACGCAAACTCTGAAATGTTGACTCTAGACGGGACACTAATCCGGCGCAAAGGGAGTATAAATATGGGCCCAAATCTATCCAAGCAGTTGTGAGCAAAACCCAAAATGCTGCAGGGCATAGAGCTTACAGTTCCAATTCAAAGTGTCAAATGTGTGTGCCAAAACAAGAGAAAGACATGTGGATCAGGGACACTCCTGCAGTGGCACTTCATGATCAAACAAAAATGTCTCATGTTTAAGGAGGTATTCTGCCTTGGGATAAACCTGTTTGGTCTAGGTGAACTAGTTCTGGTAGAAGGATGAGAATGCATTTGGCTAATATGTTACTGAAGATTTTGCAATCAGAGTTTAGGAGGAAAATTGGTTGATAGGAGGATAAACATGAACAGTCTCATCTGAGCACCAATATTGGGATACACAGTTCTTCACCAGTGGAGGACAGGAGAGCACCAAGCCTCTTGGAGGTGTTAAAAAGCTTATGGAGTCTGGGAATGAGCTGCACTCAAATACTGCATATAATTCAATAGGAAGTCTTCTGATCAAGGTGTTCATCATCTGGGAAGGAAGCAGATTGTGTTTCTAATTTCTTATACCCAATTTCAGGACTCAAGAGCATATTTGTGTGTTTTGGAGACTTAATGCAGGTTGACTCCCTTCAAGAAGTTTCTGAGGGTCTCAGCTGCACAAGGTTCACTTCCTTCATACAGGGAGACATAGTATGTGCAGCAGGAGGAGATGCTCTCACTTGGAATAAGTTCCCTTAATAGTAGGTTGGTCCCTAATGGAATGTATGGGAATCTCTGAGTACTTGAGATGTTTAAACCATGCTAATTATCTTCTTTTTTTATTAAAACAAATTATTTTACTGCAGGTGCAATTACACTCCATAATTCACAACTTAATCCTATTGCATCATCACGACATACATTTTCTGAAGATCAATCTAATAAATTACTATTCTTGCGAGTGCGCTTATCCCATTAATAATTGGGCCGATACATCTGTAAATAAATCTGTAGGAGCGGCCTTCTAGCTTAATCTCTATCTCCCGCCCTGGCCCAGTCGTTTTACACATTGCTCATCTTCCCCCATATACCCTGGTATCTCAGTAATGCTCCGATTTGCTGAGTATACAGCTTTTCTTTTGCACGTATTTGCTCCATCCTCGCCACCCATGCCGCACAAGTGGGGGTGCTGGTGATTTCCACGCCTGAAGAATCAGTGATTTGGCTATCAAGGTGCCCACAAATACTATTTGTATAGCGGAAATGGACAAATCTATGTTTTGCGTAATACTCCATAGTGCCACTAATCGACTAGGAGCTAGGTCGTGCGATAACATGACACTAATCCTTTGGAAGATCTTATCCTAATACCCTACCAATTGAATGCATGAGAAGCACATATGTAGCCAATCCCCCTAGGTCGTTTGACAGCGCGGACACAGCCCTGATGCCTCCGGGTACATTTTCTTTATTCTGGCAGGGGTATAATATTGCATCCATTTGGAATAAAGTGTAATTCTTTTAAGATTCACCCCTCTAAGTGCTTTTTGTGAAACTGCGTTGTGCTTTCACCATTGTTACATTCCTATTTTACTCCTGGTAATATCTTCTTTTATGAGCAAAAGTTGGGATATTGCCTTAATTGAACACCCTCCCTGGAGCAGTTTCTACCATCTGCTAATGCCTATTTGGTTTTATAAAAGGCCTGAAAGATACCTTAATTGAAGCCATCTATTAGTTTTTCCACTGATTTTAAAAAGTGTTGGATTTGGCAGTAAGAGAATTTTAAACTCTCTGAAATGTCATTTTTTTCCCTCACGCACTAGGTCCAAGGTTTGATACGAACTCCTATGAGAAAGTCCGCTAGGGTCCTAATCCCTGCTTCTTCCCACTTTTGAACATTTCTTTGACTAATTTCCAAACCTATCATCCATGTATCTCTAAGTCTCATTAATGGGTGAATCTTACCCATTTGATCTTTAGCCTGTATTAATGATAAACTAGATTGTAACATTATTTGTACTTTATATCTTACCCTTTTTGGGAGGCGGGGTTACTTAAGAAATCATGAAAGCTGGGTATTCGTTTCTGCCAGCATTTGACTGAGGTAGAAATTAAGATTTGCCTTTTGCTCCGCTCTTGACGCCCAATCCAGAATAGTAGCTTCTTAATAAGTTTGAGTATTGGGGAGTGCCAGCCCCCCATCTTCCACTGAAGAGGTTAACTTCTCTAACGATAACCGAGGTTTGTTATGGTTCCATATGAATTGTCTAATTAGTGAATCCAGCTCTTGGAAGAACTTTTTCCATACTCTCAAAACTGTACTAGAGAATACAAATAACAACAAAGGGAGAATCATCATTTTGACCATTGCAGTACTTCCTATATTTGTCATGGTGGATTCCTGCCATTTCATTAATAATCCTTGAATCTTTTTAAGAACCCTCATGTAGTTCAACTGAAATAAGTCTGCTGGATTTTTAGACACATATACGCCTAGATAACTAATGGGGCTAGAAGAGGAGGATAATACCCGAATATCTTTTGGTAAAACTGATATTGCTGCATTATACAAAAGAGCTTCTGATTTGGACAGATTGATTTTATAACTCCTTAAATCCGAAAAAGCCTTGAACTTTAAAAATGCTCTGTCAATATTTTGCAAATCCGCACGAAGATATGAAATCATATTATCAGTGAATAATTTCACTTTGGGCGCTAGGGGAAGCGGAGCCTGTATATATTAGTCCTGTCAAATTGCTGCGGCCAAAGGCTCGATAAAGAGCGCAAAGAGCACTGGAGATAGAGTACAGCCTTATCACGTGCCTCATGATATCTGCACCAGTCCTGCTATGTGGGCGTTTACCAAAACCTTGGCTTGGGCCCCTGTGGATAACCTTCGCAACGTCTGGATAAATTTCCCTGGAAAACCGAACTTGCCTACAACCATAAACAATGCTTCCCATTGAACTAGATCAAATGTTTTTCTAATGCTAATTATCTTCAGTATTTGTCTACTTTATCATGAGTTTTTGCAATGTTTGAGGACCAATCAAGTCGTAGCACAAGGCCTGTTTTAGGGCAGTGCAATTGGTGAAGCCACACTGAGAGCTGATCTGGAGGGGTGCTCTGACATCAGGAGAGGTGCTGTGTTGAGCAGGAACTTACAATGTAAAAGCGCCTGCTGCACAGTTTCTTGTGTCAAGATAACTCTTGTGATGTTTCTGCTAGAGAGAGATGAAGATCAGAGTTTTGTCAAGTGGCAGTTTTGACTCACCATAAATTAGCATAGAAGGTTGCAAGGAAGAGATCTGTATTTTATATGGATAGCTGAGTGGATTATTAACACCAGCCTTTACCGGTGCTTTAAAACAAATGAAATGTATGTGAGAGAGGGGCAACTGAGAAACATTTGCCTCTCATCTGAACTTGAGGAGGAGATCATGGGTGCAAGGGGACACCAAAAAAGATAGTCGCACCAGGCACCACCAGGGCTAAAGCCCCCCCTGATATCGCAGGTGCTCTAGGAGGGTAGCAGTGTTTCTTTGTAAAGTGCTAATTTGGAATTTTTTTCATTAAATAATACAATTGTACTTGATAGTTGTATTTAATACTTTAAAGGAATCTTAAAAATGGTAGTCCAGCAGAGAAGGTGGCAGAAATACCACAGAACAGCCTGAAAGTAGGGTACACATCTCAAAGTATTTAGTGAAGGATTGCAAAAGTAAGGATGACATAAACCTGTGGTTCAAGGGGTACGAGTCAGCTCTCCACATGAACATAGTCCCTGAGGTACACTGGGGATGGTCTGTGAAAGCACTTTGAGGTAGAGTGGAAGGACACCCTGACATCCTTAGGGGATCCTCAGAGACTCACCTATTCTATCATGAAGGACGCTTTACTCACTAGGTATGGTTTCACCCCTGAACAGTACAAAGAGAATCTTAGGTCATATGAGAAAAAGGAATCACAAACATGGTTGGAATGTGTAGGATCTTTCTGCAGGTCACTGGGTGGTTGGGTGAAGGGCAGCAAGGTAACAACTTATGAGGGGTTGTACAATTTGATTGCATGGGAGCACTTGTGTAGTCTTTGTTTTCCAGAGCTGCACCAGCACCTAATTGACAGCAAGCTGACTGACCCCAGTAAGCTTGCCTAGGAAGCGGTCTGGTGGGAGAGCACCAGGATCCAAAATAGGTATGGTGGAGACTCCGCCAAGGGTGGGCAGGGTTCCCATAAGAAGAATTGGGGGTGTAAAGGTAAACAGTGGGAGTTCTCTAGAGGGCCCCAACCTTGTTCCAAGGGTAAAGATTCCTAGCCACTAGGTGAGAAGAAACAATGGGTCTCTACAGGGAAACCTGCAGAGAAGGGTCCCTGCAAGTGTATTGCATGTGATCAAGCGGGTCACATGAGGGGGCACCCCAAATGTCCCAAGTGGACACCGACACCCACTGGTGCTCAGTCACAGGGCTTGGCCAGTGTAGCGCTTGGGGAGGACTTGGTACGAACCCCAGGAGCTTTTGCCTACTTGATTTGTGCCAAGTAAAACCTGGTGCAAATCATGGCACAAAAGCCCCTGCGGTTCGTATTTGATGCCAATGAATCCTGGCTGAGTGCAAATAGGAATTATGAACCCATAGTGGTTATTACGTCTAGGAATAATGGTATTAGTAATTTAACAAAATTCTGGGTGTACAATATATTAAAAACTGAGTTACTCTCCAATAAAACTACTCATGTATGTTGGATATGTATGTTTAATTAATTATGTTATTATTATTCATTACTATACCTTGTTAAGGCATGAGCATACATTTGTGGTGTTTGGTTTGGTTTGTGGAGTAGCAGCATGAGTAATCATTTTCTCAGTTAACCGTAGCTAGAAAATGTCAGAGTTTTTTCTGCATTGCTAGTACTCATAACAGATTAACTGTGTTTTTACAGCACGTCTAAGGTTTTATTAATGTATGATAAGCAGAAGAAAACTCAACCAAGCAGCATTTTGAAAGTGTGTCTCTGGAAGCCAAAAAACACATATGGAACACACACACACACACACAAATTATTTCTCATGATCACATTCATTTCCTTTTACAAATTCTCACTCACTCAAACTCCTCACACTGGCTCATTCTCATTTACTCACTCTCTCACAATCACTCTTACTCTCACTCACTTATTCATTAAGACTTGCACTCAGTCCTATTCTCTGACTCTTTCACAATCAATCACGCTCTCAGTTACATTCACCTGGACTCACTCATTCTCAGTCTGTCTCCCTCATTCTCATTCACTGTGACTCGCTCATTCCTGCTCTCATTGTCACACAATCACACTCATTTTAACTTACTCTCACTCTCACATCTCCACTCCCTCACACTGTAACACACTCACTTACAGTAATTCTTTTTCATTATTTCTCAATCATGCTCACCTTCACTCACTCATACTTTCAATCATTCTCACACAATAAGTCTCACGAAGAACTTGGCAATCTCACTGCGTTCATGCACCTGCACCAGCCATCAGACAGATGTCACTTTCTGTCTCAGCCCCCTGCTTGACTCACCATCAGTAGCTATGTTCTGCATGTTTTGCCATTAAAATAATAGTAAGCAGTAGCCTATTGTTCTCTATGAGAATGATTTAAAACAGGGTCCAGAAAAAATGGAGGGCGCAGATCCAATTCTCATAAATGTCAGTGGCACCTGCAATGTACTGATCATTTTTTTGTTCTACTGTTCCAAGTATTTAATCACTCACTTTATCTGTCACTGATTAAGAGCATCATACCCTCCTGGCTGACACATAAGGAGCTCTCCCACTTAAGGTATGAATATGATTGTGAACTGTTTCTTTCTTTCTTGCTACAATGCATTGAGGTCCATCACTTGTCGGCAAGGTAAGTACTATGTAAGTTCCAATACATGTGTCTGCTTTCAAATACTTTTTAATCTCAAACTAATAAATGTGATTACAGCAGATTTTCCAGTTCATAGTCTCATTTGCAAGTTTTTCCTATTTTTTATTGAAAAAATGTCATATAGAAAGGCTGCAAGAAGGAACAAATGTGAACTCTACACCGTTCTGTTGGCTGTATCCTTATTTAAAAAATAAGTGGCAAACACAGTTATATCATTATGGATGCATCGAAGTGACAAAGTAAATATGTTTTTTCCAAACAAATATCACAGGCCGGTATAATAAAAATAATAATAATAATAATAATAATAATAATAATAAATATTTATAAAGTGCACAGCTATTTCATTGAAGTGTTCCAGCACTATGATTCCACTCCAGGGAAAGCTATTCATATGGGAAATCAAAAGCATAAAGTGAAGAGACATATTTTTAACTAAAAATAGAAAGAGCTGGAGATATGAAATTGTAAAGGTTCAGCTAGAAGAAGTACCAAAAGGCGCAAAGTGCAAAATGAGGCTACCTGGTCACGCTGGACCGGGACAAAGTCACAAGTTCAGGCTGACCACAATAGCGTGCTGGCCAGACAAGGGTCTAAGTATTGTCCTCTGAGAATTGTACTGTATATCCTTTGTACATAGTTGATGCAACATTGCTTTGTGCGGCTTTGTGTTGTCCAGCGTTAGTTTTGATGAACACATGCAGCAGTACTTTGCGGGGCTTTGTATCACTCTGCATTGGTTCCAATTAGCTGTCCGGTGAGGCTTTGTATTGCTCTGTGTAGGTTTTGATGAAGCTGGCAGCTATACAGGCAGCTTTGCATCGCTTAGCATCGATTCTGATGAAGCTGGCAGTTGTGCACTGAGGTTTTGTACGGCTTCAGCTCGCTTTGCGTCAGATTTGCTGGAACTTTCAGTTAGGCCAAGAGGAGCTCTTTCACATTCCAGTCAAGGTCTCAGGTCATGGAGAGGCACCACTTGGGGATCAGTAACTTACTCCAACAGAGGCCAGCAGGGCTCAGGCAGATCCAGTTGCAGACCCAGGAGGTTCAGTGCAGAAAGCCAGCTTAGCAGTTGCAGGAAGGCCTCTCTAGCTTCTTATGTCCCTGTAGCTCTAACAGGAGGACAGTCAACTGACACTGGGAGTCCCTTCTGCCTGGGATGAAGAGTGCAGCTCCAGTCTTCCTTCTCAGCAAACAGGGCAGGCTCAAGCAGCAGGGCAGTAGTGTGTCCTTCTTCAGTAGTATCCACAGGTCAACGAGCATAATGAGGAGTTTGGTCTGAGGTCCACTATTTATCCTTGGTGCCAGTTTGAAGTAGGAGACATTTCTTGAGGCCTCTGCCCACTGAAGAGTTTGGAGCTGCCTCTGTCCCTTCCCTGGCCCCAGCTTGTCTGTGGACACAAACGATTAGGTTGAAACTCGTTGTGCCTTTCCGAGGCATAGTGTTTGTAATGTGAAAGCATGGTAGGTGACAGCTCCTCCCCTCATCCTAGCAGAAATTCTCCATTCTGGCAACACCCATCCCCCCTTTGTCTAACTGTCTGGGAGCAATACATAAAGACCAACTGCCAGCTACATCTAGGGATGTGACCTAGGATACAGGCTACAGGCACCAAGTGCTTCGGAGAAGAAAATGCCAACTTTCTAAAAGTGTCATTTTCAGAATTGTGACTTAAAATCTGCCTTTTTCACTAAAGAAGGGTTTAAATCGCAATTCTTTAGACACCAAATTTGACCTTCCTACCTGCTCTATCTTGAAAGTTACAACTTGTAATAAGGTAGCCCAATGTTTTCCTAGGGTAGAGGTAGACCTTTCAGTAGTGAAAAAAAAATACTTAAGAGTTTTTCATTACCAGGACATTTAAACGTTAAATGTAGATGTCCAACCTTTTAAATACACTGCACCCTGCTATATGGGCTGTTTAGGGCTTACCTTAACTGTGACAAGTATGTTTTACAAAGGAAGGTTTAGGCTTGGCAAAATTTAATTGTTATTGTCAATCCCTTTTACAATCTGGATTGTTTTGCCCGCTAACAATACCTTTGACTGTATGGGCATCCTAATAGTGACTTTTAACTCTTTTTGTGTCTGAGACTCTCCAAACTCATGTCTTCAAACACGGACCCTGTTGTGTCCTTCTTGTTAAAAACAGCACCATGACCTACAACAATAACTCTTCATCACAAAGACTCTAACATTAACAATAATAAGAGACTAAAGACAGATCCTACATCTCTGATAAAGACACCTCTACCACTAACACCTGAGGACCTAATGAAAGAAATTAGGAATTTAAAACCTTTTGTGATGGAAAACAACGCTATGGTCCGGATGATAAAAGAGAAATGGTCAAGCTTGGAATTAAGGGTGAATGAGATAGTACTGAGAATTAGTGATATCCAATATATATCATCTTAAGTTGATACAACGTCTAAGGAAATTTCTATTCTTCAACAAAAAGCTGAAGACTTGGAAAAAATCGTAATGGGTGAAATAATTGATGCATAAATGGAATTCTTGAAAGAGAAGAGGGCTCTGTCATGATATCCTTTCTAAAGTTACACATCCCAAACATTGTTGGCCTCAAGGAAGAAACTGATCTAAATATACAAAGAGGACATCATGTTGGCCCTAGATCTTACACAACATCCTCAATGAATCGATCAAGGTTAATTATAGTTCCTTTTCTATAATATTCTTATTTAACGAACTTTCTCTCAGTGGCCAAACCCAGAAAACAGATGCTTTCATCAGACCAAAAGGAATTTTTTTCACAGGATGTGGCAAAAGTGACAGCTACATGACAAACCAGAATTTCTTTTGCTCCGTCCTGCTTTACGATCCATGAATGCTCCATACAGCCTTGAACATCCCTGCTTGTTTAGGGTTACTTATAAAAAGAAAACTTTGCCCTTTGAATCTCAAGATTACTTAAAAACGTTTATTTTTCTTCACAAAGGACAAGATATAGATCTTGGTGAAATGTAATCCAATGTTTGTTGTATTTTGTCTCAGTTGTTTAATGCACTACTTTTTCTCTGAGAGTTCTCTTATCTAAATATGCTCCTTTAGTTCTTATTAAGTTTTCTTGTTTTTGTAGGAATCCTCTGTACATACATCAATCTTCATTCAAGGTCTGTGAATGTCTTCTGCATTAAGTGTACCCTTCCCTTCATCTGGTCTCTGTACTTTGTTCACTTCATGTCGGTAAGTGCTCCGAGTTTTCCTAACGATATAGCCCTGAAATGGTGTTATTGAATCCCTCTCTAAATTCTTGTCTTACTTACATCCCAGAAGGTATATATATATATATATAAATATATATATATGTGTGTCTCTGAGTGTCCTTCCCATCATCTTTTTGGTGATTTCTGTTGGCTGTCTGTTTTCTCCACATCTATTAATTCACATGTTTCACCTTATGGTTAAAACCTTTTTTAGGTTTTACTATATTCTCTTCCTCTTTCAGACTCAATCCTTCCCTTTCCCCTTTTCATAATCTTACTTTTTTATCCTTTACTATAATCTTTTCATCTACTCTCCCTCTTGTTGATGTTCAATACTGTTGTTACAAGGATTTTTCTGGTTCTCACTGGTTCTATTTTAATAAGCTAAATATCACTGTTCAGAATATGGTATTGTGCCTTTTACACATTCACTATACAATGATCATGTTTCTGACTTTGACTTGGTATCTGACATGGCATGGGCAATGAGGTGCCACCCCTACCGGCACTTTCAGAATGCTCACTGTCTTCAATGAAGACACTGTGCATTCTGAGGGTGGTGTTGTGCCACTGCATTGGCCTAGGCTCCCTTGGCAATGTTTCGGCCGGTCAGCCCGGTGGAAACATCGTAATACGACTGGGGGGAGGAGGCCGTTGGTATGACCTCAGCCTCCTCCCAGTGTCTTTGGCGGTCTGATCATTCTGACCACAAAAGTCGAAAGTCGTAATGAAGCCCTTAGTATGGCAGATAGGTTGTCTCCTCCTTATTTGTCTGGGTGGGGCAGACTGACTACAATGATAATGATGATGTTACCTGTCATAAACTTCTACTTATTTATGCTGCCCGTGAAGCTCCCAATGAAGTTTTTCAAATGCCTTAATTGTTTTCTTTGAAAATGTCTATGTAATGGCCATAAGGCACGTATCTTCCTAATTTCTTTATGTAAAACTACTGATCAGGGAGGGGTTAATTTCCCCAACCTACATTACAACTCCTCCTGTGTATTGAAACAAATCTTGCCTCATTTGAATGGAGATGATTATACTCCTCTTTCTGTTTGGAGTGAATTGGAAGATTCAACAATATCACCTTTTTCACTTCCCATGCCTCCCTAGATCCTTCTCCTCCCCCACTTTCAAGAATTCAATATTACTTGCACACCCCATTCTTACTAAATCACTACTATCAAAACAAGCATTCCTAGAGTCCTCCACTGGCAAAATAACCAATTTATCAGAACAAATGGGTGAAAAGGGGTATTATTCAATTTAAACAGTTATTTCAGGGTGCCAATTGTTTCCTCACCCGAACTTCAACTGAAAAATGGCCTTTCCACTACTTCCACTCACAAGTATGAACCTTTAAAGAATTCTGCTTTACAATATATATTAACTCATACCTTTCCTCCACTTCAAATTCACTTCCTGATGCATTTACCCCCTACCCCCTAGCTACTAAGGCATCATCTATTATTAGCAGCACCTAATATATATACTTCCTACCCATCCTAAAACTGAACTTTTGTTGGCGTTAGACTTACAATGTTCCTTTTCATTACAAACCTGGAATTTACTCTGCTCCAAGATTCATCACACCTCTAGAACAGGAAGCACTACACAAATCTTATACTATTTTCATAGCAGGTTATTTATAACCCCCGTTTTTTTCAGAAGCATAATAACATCGATACGTCATGTTGAACTTGTAAAGTAACAGCTGAAGGTTATATGCATATGTTTTTTAATTGTTCTTCTATTACAGCTTTTTGGTTTGAAGTCTGGAACACAATCTAACAAATCTGAAATATTACCTTTCATTCTGAAATACAACATATTTTTTTGGGAAGCTAATCTCGCATCTGGATTAGCAATCGTAGTCCTGGGCAAGATTGTAGATTTGCTTATTGTCATTGCTTTACAGGGCATCACCTCCAGCTGGAAAGACACAACTCTGATAACCTTTAATAGATGGTGAAACTTCCTGTTATCATTACAGACTTGATAGAATATATGCTGCCTCCACGCAATAACTCATAAAAGAGGATTCAATCTGGTTACCACTTACTACTTTCCCAATTAACACTCATGCTCAAACATTGGCCACAATTGCCACATTTCAAGTTCTTTGAGTTATTTTATGACGTTATTCAGACCTATGGCTAAGCATATTCACATTATTTATGGAATATAGTACTTTGACAATCAGTTTAAAGTAAAGTTACACGATTTTGTTAATTTTCTTCTTCCTTCTGTTCCTCACTTCTTCTCTTATTTCCTTTCTTTTCTTCTTTCTACAATCCACAAAAAATAAAAAAAATAAAAAAAGCTATATTGTAAGGTACTGTAGTTTATATTATTTTAGTTATATAGTTCAATTCCATTTTTTGCACTCAATTATATGCTATATAATACATTGTTTTGATTGTAATGATGACTTGAGCCTAACAGGCCGCGACATCCATCAGGTTTGAGCCAGTGAAGTTTTTTAACTACTTAGGCCCTCATTATGACTTTGGCGGTCTTTACTGAAGACCGCTGTGGTAACAGCCGCCAAAAGACCCCAGCTGAGGCTGCAATTCGCCCACCATATCATGAGTCACAAACACAAAACCGCCAAAAAGTACAAAAAATTACAATCCCGTCAGAGCCAACGAAGGCGGGAGAGAGTCGGTCCCACTACCCGCCACGCCTACAACAAACCGCCCTCCAAATAATGATCCAAAAATAACCACAGCGGTCACTCAATTGCAGTTACCCATTGACGGTGTGGACCTCCGCGGTCAAATTTGCCACTGCACACTAACAGAAGCCAACATTGGCCAGAATGAAAAACCCACACCTGACACACATACACACATCGTATGCACCCATCAACATCACTATAAAACACACCCCCACACAACCCACAATTCTTTGCAAACCCCAAAATTCTGCTATGCGTTGCCAGCCCACATATCTCCAGAACTGCACACACAAACCACAGCCACCTATACACCCTTCACGCATCACACACCACACATCATACATCAACACCAAACACACAGAACAACACTGCATTCAATCACTACTTCAGAGCATCCCACAAAGTCGCACAACCTGCACCCCCACCAAACATTCCACCCTCTGCACACACACACACACACTACACTCATTACACAATTGGCATGTCCCCACAAAAGAACCACAGTTTCACTGATGAGGAGTTGCGGGTCATGGTAGACAAAATCGTCAGGGTAGAGCCACAGCTGTTCGGTGCACATGTCCAGCAGATCTCCATTACCAGGAAGACGTAGAATCATGGACAAGGTAAACTCCGTGGGAACCTACCCACGCACAAGGGATGACATTAGAAGGAGGTGAAACGACCTACGGGGGAAGGTGCGTGCAATGACATCCAGGCACCACATTGCCATAATGAAGACTGGAGGTGTACCCCCACCTCCTCTCCCACAGTTGACAATATGGGAGGAGAAAGTATTGGCTATCCTACATCCTGAGGGCCTCACTGGAATCACTGGAGGGCTGGACACTGGTAAGTCACCATTACTTCTCCACCACTACGTACACCTGCATGGCATGTCTCCCCATCACCCTACCACCCTTCAACCCACTCCATCCCAAACTGAGAACGACCCCCATAACCACCCTCAACAATTTTCCCTCCGCGTGCCCTACTCACTTCAAGCACACCTCTCCAAGGTCATCATTCACACAAATGAGTAATGCATGTTCAGCATTAAGCATTACCAATCACACAATGCATCACCAAACACAATCCAGAGGTGGACAAACCACACCCATCTTACAGGGAAACCCATAAATGCGGAATATGTATCTGAGAATGCAGTTAACAAATATCATACATGTCCACAGGTACCCAAGCCAATGTCAGCTGACAGCATGTGCCACGTTAACCCAGTCCTCCACCAGAAAAAGGCCCCAGTGATGACATCAACTCTGGATGTCTAGATCTGGAAGATCTCTCTGGCCCATCTGGTACCACTGGTCAGTCAGATACCACAGGCAACACCCAGTCCACCCTAGAGCACCCCACATCGGACTCCACTACCAGAGCAGCCACCCAACATCGCCAAACCTCGGTCCCCAGGACACGCCAATCAACAGTGTGCCCACCTGTACAGGGACCCGAGTCAACACCTCACAGGCAGACGAAGAAGGTCCTGGTGTTAGTGGAAGTGGGCACACAGTTCAGGGGCACATGCACATGTGGCCAGGGCCAGTGGGAGGATATCTGTGTGCCGAGGGGTGGGCCAACCCAGGGAACCGACTACCCAGGAGGCACTGTCACATGTCCTGGGAGAATACCAGAAATCACAAGACAGGATGGGCCAGGTACTTACCATCTTGCAGGAGAACCAGAAGCTGCAGGGGGGACACCAAGAGGAGGTCATGCAAAGGTTGCAGGCCTTCAATGCCACCATGGCCTCCATTGCAGGGGTGCTCAATGATATGGCTACCATCATGCATGAGTTCACAACACACCAGTGGGCCCCTACCACTAGCCAGTGTACTGACCAGCCCTCCCCATCTGCTGCAGCTAGTGAACAGGAGGACCTGCCACAGGACTCACAGACCACCATCACTCCTCCCTCTGCAGCAGACTAACCACCCCGCAAACGTTCCCTGTGAGCTAGACATCTACCAGAGACTGTAGCCAAGACCCAAACCACTGCCAGGAAGTGAGCCTCTCCTACTTGTCTCCCTTGTGTGCCACTGAGACACCTTGTTTACTTTGGACTGCCATTGCTCCTTTTTCCTATGGCCCCAGGGATACTGGACCTCTGCTACAAACTAACTGGGCCACAACACTGAGGATTTCGTCCACCATCGCCCCACTCTCTTGCACTATCCCTTCCTTTTTGTCATTTCAATAAACACACTTAAACAGAATTGAAGGATTTGCGCTTTTATTACATCAATATGCAATGACTTCACCTTAATTATCCTGTGCAAATGTATTGTAAAGTGGGAATCCATCTAATGTACAGTCAGCTTGGGGAACACATTGCCAGTGTAAGAGCATGCCACAATACACCAACCACCAAACTGTGTGAAAGCAGTCTGTAGGCATTACATGAGTTCACAGTAGTGACCACACCAACATCTGTAAAAAGGGAAACCCTTAGTAACATTCAAATGAGAAGTAAAAGAAAGTAAAGCAACATGAGCCCCTGTAACATAACAGCCTACATTCATCTGGTCACATCAGCTCAACATTTTGCACTGCAATTAACTCAAAACACCAGATGTGAAGTGTTAGACTTTTCATCCTTGGCGTGAACTCCCTTAACTTTTTGCCTCTGTTTCCCAGGTTGTTGATGTGTGCTGGACACTGTTTTTGCTGTTTTTGTTACTCTGGGCACTTTACCACTGCTAACCAGTGCTAAGGTGCAAGTGCTCCTATACAAAATGTGTATGTAATTGGTTCATCCATGATTGGCATATTTGATTTGCTGGTAAGTCCCTAGTACAGTGCACTAGAGGTGCCCAGGGCCTGTAAATCAAATGCTACTAGTGGGCCCACAGCACTGGTTGTGCCACCCGCATTAGTAGCTCTGTAAACATTGCTCAGACCTGCCACTGCAGTGTCTGTGTGCAGTTTTAAACTGCCAATTCGACTTGGCAAGTGTACCAACTTGCCAGACTTAAACCTTCCCTTTTCTTACATGTAAGACACCCCTAAGGTAGGCCGTAGGTATCCCCATGGGCAAGGTGCAGTGTATGTTTAAGGTAGGACACATATTAATGTGTTTTATATGTCCTAACAGTGAAATACTGCGACATTCAGTTTTCATTGTTGCAAGGCCTATCCCTCTCATAGGTTAACATGGGAGCTGCCTTTAAATATGATTACAGTGTAGATTCCCTTTGGGAGCGGATAGACATGTGGAGTTTGGGGTCTCTGAGCTCACAATTTAAAAATACATCTTTCAGTAAAGTTGATTTTAAGCTTGTGTGTTTGAGAATGCCAGTTTTAGAAAGTGAGCATTTTCTTGCTTAAACCATTCTGTGACTCTGCCTGTTTGTGGATTCCCTATCTGAGTCAGTTTGACAGTTGGGCTGTTTGCACCTCTCTCTAGACAGTGCCACAAAGGTAGCTGGGGTGTAGCCTGCATAACCAGATGAGCCATCTGTGCTAGGAGAGAGGGGAGGAGTGGTCACTCACACCTGAAAGGGCGTGCCTGGCCTCACACAATGCATTCTCCAACCCCCTGGTGTGTGCCTGGGGCCTGGCCTGGGCAAGGCAGGATTTCACAAACAAGACAGACTTTGCTTTGAAGTAATCCTACTTCAAAGGTCAAAATGGGAATAAGAAGGGCACCCAAAACCACAGATTTTATATCACTTTTGGAAACCAAGAGGAACCTCTACCTGGAGAAGAGCTGAGGAAGAATGGCTGCCTTGCCTGTGACTGTGCTTTGTGGATCTATCCTACAGTTGCTGCTTCTGCCTGTGAAAGAGGACAAAGACTGGACTTTGTGTGCCTTCCTGCTTGAGAAGAACTCTCCAAGGGCTTGAAATAGAGCTTGCCTCCTGTTGTTGAAGTCTGAGGTACAGCAAAGACCTCTCTCTGACAGCACCTGGAGCCTCTGCTGAGACTCCTACCTTTCCAAGTGGTGTCCATCCAGTTCCTGGGACCCTGAGAGGAGAAGCTGGCAGAACAAGAGTAAGAAATTCCCGCACAGACTGCCACACGGGGAAAAGATCAACGCAATTCTGAGACGCAGATAAAAAATCGACGCGCCGCCGATTTCGCGGCTGAAAATCGACGCTCGACTGCAGCACAGCTGGAAGGTTGATGCACGCGGCTGGAGGAACGACACGCAGCATCGCCGATGGAGGCTGGTGAGATCGCAACCAGCTCTGCGTGGTTTTTGAAGCATCGTGTGGAAAGATTTCCGACACAAACATCTCTGGGCGTGTTAAAACGACGCAAGGCCTGTTCGGATCAACACATCACTCTCCTGCAGAGAGAAGAAACGACACACCCTGACCCAACCGTAGCAGAAATGACGCGCAGTCGTGCTCCCTCGTGATATCGACTCATCGCAAGCCCCTTTTGACGCACACTCGCCAGTGCAGGGTTATTTTTGACACGCCCAGGTACATTTCCACACTAACAGCATTAGAGTTGTGTTTAAAATCACATGAAGACTCTTTTTAGTTTTAAATTGATAACTTGACTTGTGTATGGTGGATTTTTGTTGTTTCAGTCTTGTTTAGATAAATATTTCCTATTTTTCTAAACCTGTGTTGTGTCATTTTGTAGTGTTTTCATTTGAATTACTGTGTGTGTTGGTACAAACACTTTACATCTAGCACTCTGAAATTAAACCTGCCTGCTCGTGCCAAGCTACCAAGGGGGTGAGCGGGGGTTAGCTGAGGGTGATTCTCCGTTACCTTGGCTAGAGTGAGGGTCCTTGCTAGGACACCGGGTAACCTGACTGCCAAACAAAAACCCCAAATCTAACATGAAGAGAAACAACTTATGTAAGGGCCTCAGACAAGATACCATAATTTTAGCTATGCCATATTGTCAGTATGCCAATCCCTCCTCTGGACCACCTAGTCCAGGCCAAATTGTCAGGCACAATGAAGACACAGAGCGGTTGTGCAAGCACATTGTAAGTCACACAAGATTCCCAGCAACAAATTCTAAGTACTGTATGGAATGAGGACACAGTTTGATGTGGGCATATATTTTAAACTGCAAAACAGCTGGTTCATTGTATAGGCAGAATAAGCTTTTCACAGTCATCATATCACTGGCACGACTGACCACAGATGGAACAGTGTCAGATTACAGAATGCATATATTTGTGATTGGTATAACATAGGTGCCACACAGGTCTTCATTGAAATGGTGGTGTGAACAGAACTACAGTCTTACCTGAGTGTCATTGGAAGTACTGGTGTATCAAATGTGTCCTGTTGTCCACATCCTCCTCCTTCCCATCTTCATCACTGTCTTGAATGTACTCTGCTGCCACAGGTGCATTGTCTCCCCCCTCCTCCTGCCGGAATGGCACATGTCGTCTGAGGGCCAAATTGTGAAGCATGTAGCAGGCCACCTCTATCTGGCAGACCTTTCCAGGCGAGTAGAGTACGGATCCACCAGAAATATGGAGGCACCTGAACCTGGCTTTCAGTAGCCCAAATGTTCTTTCAATGACTCTTCTGGTCTGTCCATGTGCCTCATTGTGTCCATTCTCTGCCCCCTGTCCTCAGATTCCTCACTGGTGTCAACAGCCAGTATAGGCTTGGGTGGCCGAAGTCACCTGGAAATAGTGAGAAACACACATTACTTGTGTACAATTGCACAGAGGACAACTCCAGGTGACATACAGTGACATACATTGTGTGAAACATCATGCTCACCAATGAGCCAGACTCTCTCGCTCTGTAGTTGTGCCATCATCTGTGGGGTACTGCTGTTCCTAATTACATAGGCATCATGCACAGAACCTGGAAACTTGGCAGTAACGTGGGATATATATTGATCAGCAAGTCACACCATCTGCACATTTATGGAATGGTAATTCTTTCTATTTCGGAACACCTGCTCATTTATCCTGGGAGGGACCAAAGCAATATGGATCCTGTCAATGGCCCCAATCACATGTAGAATGTGTCCCATTGTATAGAAATCAGCCTAAACCGTGGGCAAATCATCCCTTTGGGGGAATGAGATATAGCTGCTCATGTGGTTCAGCAAGGCAGTCAAAACTCTACTCAGCACATTAGAAAACATTGGCTGTGACATACCTGCAGCTAAGCCCACAGTCACCTGAAATGATCCACTGGTCAGGAAGCAGAGCACTGACAGCACCTGTACTGTAAGAGGTATTTCAGTAGGACTACGAAGAGCAGGAATGAGATCTGGTTCCAATTGTGCACACAATTCAATGATTGTGGACCTGTCCAGACAATAAGTGTAAATTATATGGGGTTCCACCAGTGTAGCCAAGTCGACTGGGGGTCTGTACATAGGTGCATTCCTCCACCTCCTCCGCAGTGGTTGGTATCTAAACAAACCAAACATCACAAGTGTGATATAAGGAAGGATACACACACAATATCACAGTAAACAGAGCTGTCTCATACATTTCAGGCAACCAATGATTGGAATCTGCTCTGGTGTACTCTACATGCAAACAGACTTCTGAAACTCTACAGTCTCATTCATGTGCCATACTGCCTCACAGATGTAGTCGAAGTCGTGAGACATGATTTGTACCCTCAAATTTTATGTTTTGTAAACTACTCTTCTGCAAGCAGTGCACTGGTATGAGTTCTCATTGGAGAGCCAGAGTCTCCCACCCACCAAACCTAAAATCTAGACCAGTTGGAATTGCCTGGGTAAGTACCATCTGTTCCTATGACGCACATTTACTTCACTAACATGAGTACTATCATCAGGAAATTGCACCCGTCTGCCCTGCATGCAGAGGACAGGTGAAAATGACCTCACTGCGCCGGCGTTTGTCGTCATGGTGGAGGGAGGTCGGAACTCCTCGTTGGTTAACATTGCAGTCTATGGAGCACAGAGGCCAATGATGATCACAGCCGGCGGTGACAGTAAATACTGGTGCAGATGTGACCGCCATTTTCAGATGCCCATGTCACTTGTCTCCTGACTTCAGCCTATCAAGACCTCCACTGCGTGAGCTGCTGTGTCCTCTGTCTAGCCCCAGCCTTCACATCTGAGGAACTGGAGAAGCTTGTGGATGGGGTCCTACCCTTGTTTGGACAGTTGTATGGGCCTCCAGATCAACAGGTGAGCACCTTTTAGGTATTTTGGATGCGACATGGCTGTATGCAGATGTATGTGTGTGCATGCAGTGTGTCCTTTAGGGAGTGTTGTTTGTTGTATGCAATATGTACACAGAGGTACGAGTGATGTTTAAGATGACTGTGGGATCAATGCAGTATGTAGTCCATTGCTGTAACAGAATGTAGTGTGTATTTAATGGTGTCCTTCTGTCTGTTTGTCCTATGCAGGTCAGCACCCATCAGAAGAAAGTGTTATGGCATGGCATGCAAGGACGTGCAGACCCTGGGGGTCCATAGTCGGCGGACCAACCACTGCAGAATGAGGTGTGCGGATCTGCGATGCTGAGCCCGGAAGACCGCAGAGGCCCAGCCGGGGATGTCCTCCCAATGAAAGAGGGGTACCAGTTGGACCCTGACCCCTCCAATGGCGGGGGCCAATCCAGAGTTGGATGGGCACTTGAGGGCAGCACAGCAGCCACAAGAGGGTGAGTACACACTGTGTGCATTTCTTTCCTGATGCCTGGCATGGTCTTTGGATGTAAGGTACTAGTCAGTGTGTGCCTTAGTATGCCCCTGTAAGTTATGTTGTCAAGTTCTGCATAGCTATGGTGAGTGGCATGTACAATTGGTATTGGTCATTTACTGGTATTCCAGCTTCAGTAAAGGCCTACATCCTGACTCACCACTGTTGGAGTGAAGCTCTGCCTATGTGGTGTGACATGGCAAAAGCAGGCTGTGCAGTAACTTTGTTCGAGTAGTGTAGCTGTACCTTTGTCAACCGGCAGACATGGATTAGTGAGTCTCAGGTGGTTGTGTCTGCAGAGTCCATTTCAGCTGTTGTTCTCAGGCAATGGTATGGTATTGTGGTTGTTACTGCTTAGTATAATTACCAGTGTCATTGTGATGTGTATGCCATTTGTGCTGTTGTTGCTGTTATTGTCCCTGTGCTCCCTTTCTTTCTCCCCACCCTCCCTCCTTTTCTTCTCCTGTCTTTGTGTGCATTAGCATCATCTGGCGCAGGAGCAGGGGCACCAGTGAGTGGGGTGGGGGGCTGTGATCCACAGGACCCAGGAGGCAGTGTCCACTGACACCAAAGGGACCAGTGGGTTGGAGGGCGAGGGGAGTACCACGGGGGAGACAGGAGCTACAACAACTGACTCTGATTCTTCCTCCAATAGGAGCTCCCTGGTGGTGGCGGACCCCTCTGGGACCACCCCCAGCATCATCATCTTCTGCCACCCTCGTTCTAGCACCACCCTCCCAGTTGCCACCCACCCAGTTGCTCGTGCCCACTCACCCAGAAGGGTGGGCATGTCCTTCGGCACCTTAGCCCCAGTCCCAGTCAGCCCTGCTGCCCTCACTGAGGAGGCTATTGAGCTCCTGAGATCCATCTATATCTCTGTAGGGCAGTCAACCACAGTGAATGCCATCCAGGGGCTAGCATCCCAGATGCAGCAATGCAATGTCTATCTGGAGGGCATTCACAGTGGCTTTGCAGGCCTACAGAGATCGTTTCAGGCTCTGGCCTCATCTTTGATGGCAGCCATGTCCCTAGTTTTTATGTCCCCCCTGCAACTACCTGTACCCAGTGCCAGAGCCCTCTCCCCCCACCCATCCCAAGCACACAATCAAACAAGCATGCATCCAAGACAACAGACAGGACTCGCAAAGACAAGCACAAGCACCATAGACCGCCCACAAGCATGCATACAGCCAACTCACAGAAGCACACATAACAACTGCCACTGCTTCCACTGTCTCTCCATCCACCTCCTCCCTCACAGTCACATCAGCACTCACACCTGCAAGCACTGAATCCTCAGTCCCAGATCCTGCCACCTGTTCAGCCTTGCCCAGAGTCACCAAAACAGCAGACACACAGACTAGCTCCCCATTCACCACATGCGCAGTCACCACCAACAACATCACAACCACATGCAGCACACCCACCTCACTTGCAGACCCCACCCCAACATACATGGACACGACCTGTTTGTCCTCTCCCTCCCTCTCTGCCCCTCCTCCTAAAACACATAAATGCTCACACTCAGACACTCAACAGCCATCTACCTCACACACACACAATTTACAAGCACCTATAACCCAATCCAGCACACCTACACCTCCTACAACCACTCCCTCTACCTCCACTCCCAAACCTCCTCCCACACTCCGCCTCACTGTACCTAAAAAACGTTTCCTTTCCCACCTTGACCTCTTCTCTCCTCCTGACCTTCCACTTGTTGTCCTGAAAAGTAAGGTCCCGCTCCCCCAGCCCAGTCCCTCCAGCTCCCAGTTCTCTTGCGGCCCCCTACTGGTGTAATTGTTCCTTCTCCACTAAAAAACCTTCCACTATGGTTCACAGGGCAGCCACTCCCACCTCCCGCTCCAGACCCACTCCTGGCCCCCTAAACAGAGGAGCAAAAGCCCACCCCATCCCGAATCAAAGTCCAAAGCCCCCTTCCAAGAAGAAACCATCCCCACCCCTGCCCCCTCAGGTGCCTGCCTCCCACATTGATGTCCCTGTCCAGTGGAGTCACTTGAGCTGTCAGGAGTCAAGTTGGGCCTATTTTGTTGCCCTGTGGTTTGCCATTGACAATAGGAGTGGCCAATGGCCCTTTGTATATAGTTCTTGTTTTGTTGTGGGTGCTATTCCTACCGGAATACAGTGGTTAAATCACAGGTATTTGTCCTGGCTTTCTTTTCATCTGGCTTATGTTATTGTACTTTTCAGCAGATTGTTCTCCATGTGTGCGGTATGTGTTGTGCATGTGGGTGTGTCACTCTCCCCTCCCTCCCTTGTGTGCTAGGCGGCTGTACTCACCATCGTCATCTTCGTCAGTGTTGCTGCTCCTGGACTCCCATAGCTTGGTACAGCATTGGCAGGACGTCTAGTTAGGGTTCCATGGCGGTCGCGGACTCCTCTGTGTCCCTAGAGGTGAGTGTCTCCTTTTATATGGGTCGTTTGCGGCAGGCTTTTCTTGACCTTGGTCCCGCCCTGGAAATCCTGGCAGTGTGCCACGTCGTAATATGGTGGGTGGTAAATAGTGTTCCTCTGGGCTGAAGATCGAGACCACCGTGGTCGGTGGCCGGAATACACTGGCAGTTCAGGCGGTGCATTGGCTGTATATGGGAGGGATCAATGTTGTGGTCATAACATGGCGGTTTTCATTGTGAGATCAGACTTTTTAAAAACATTCTTAGCACTGTAATGATCATTTTGCACTAAGTCAGAAGATTAAGGTGTTTTTGTCCTCGTAATCCATTCATAATGTATCACTCGCTGTATCATTCTTGGATCTTAAATCTATTTTGATACAACTTTGCAGTTTTAAATGTATCTGAAAGTCTGTTTTTTTAAGAACTAAGTTGTTGGTTTTACCCACTCTGAACTGACGTTTTATCATGTATCATATCATTGTAATGATGACAAAATTTATAGTAATATTTACTAGGTACCAATGTTATTATAAAATGAATAAAGCCTTTTCAAACTAAAAAAACAACAATGCCGTGGTGAAACTGGGATTTTTAGTTGGGAAACCGGAGCAAAATGAAAGTTTGGAGCCCTTTACAAATTACTGCATTTCGTGTTGATTCTTTGGTTTTCCATTCACTGAGAAGCATCTGTTACCTAGTAGGTCATTGTTATTTGGAGCAGCCCAGCCACAGCCTAAGGCCCATATTTATACTTTTTGGCGCAAACCTGCATTAACACAGGTTTGCGCCAAAAAGTATAGCGCCGGCCAGCGCCATTCCTAGACGACGGCCGGGCACCATATTTATGGAATGGTGCTAGCCGTCGCTAAGGCCCCGTTAGCGTCCTTGGAAAGGATGCTAACAGGGACGGGGAGGCGTAGGGGGAACCGGGGCTTGTGCACTAGATTATGGCGCTACACTGTTCAGAGGCAAAAAAAATTGCCTCTAGGCAGTGTATCACCATTTTCTGGAGCACAAGCCCCATTGACATGGCTCCGGTCTTAGTAACGACAGGAGCCATGCCTACCACCCAAAAGGCCATTGGGCCAGCCCCGTGCAGGGGGCCCCAAGTCAGGGCCCCCTAGCAGTGTTGGGCAAAAAAAAACAAAAATACTCACCTGGACTTACCTTGGATGGGTCCCCCATCCTTAGGTGACCTTCTGGTGTGGGTAGGGGTGGGTGGGGGTGTCCCTGGGGACAGGGAAGGGCTGTGGGCAATTTCCATGGTCTCTGACCATGGTAAACTCTGACCATAGAAATCTGCCTACAGGTTCCCTTACGCCTGCCCAGACCCAGGCGTTAAATAATCATGCTAAGCAAGCTTAGCGTCATTATTTAAGGCCGCCGTGCTGGATTTTAGCACGGGGATAAATATGGCACAAAGGCCATATCGCCCGTTTCTGTGCGGGAACGCCTACCTTGCATCTCATTGACGCAAGGTAGGCTTTCCCCTCCAGAAAACAACGTAAACTCTATTACTTTG
This sequence comes from Pleurodeles waltl, assembly GCF_031143425.1. NCBI lineage: Eukaryota > Metazoa > Chordata > Amphibia > Caudata > Salamandridae > Pleurodeles > Pleurodeles waltl. The sequence continues at coordinate 935,244,376 of NC_090442.1, read as the reverse complement.
GTGCTAGACGTGTCTAGTGCCAAAGTATACATATGGAGCTCGGTTTACACTGAATTAGCGTAAAACAAATTACGCTAATTCAGCGCAAACCGAGTATAAATATGGGCCTAAGTATCTGTGCTTCAGACAGGCGCACACGCACCAACCTCCTCAACAAGGAGGCGCATGCATCAGGCACTCTGAAACCCTAGCCTCGGTGCTGCATGTGTTCACAATATTGAGGACCGTCAGTGAAGTCAGGAGACCAAGCAATATCTTCGCGACTTACTGGAAGGGTGATAGCGGGAGAAAAAGTGGTGCGAATGATACCTAGATCTTCTATAACTATGTATTTTTGTGATATCTGTATATCCTTTGAAATTAAGTGCAGCCAGATTAGCCATCCCCAAACAGTTGTAGCACAAAAATCAACTTTAATAGATTGCGCAGTTATCAAACATTTTTGACAGTCTGCAGGAATTATCTGTTCTTTTTATGTCTATTCATTGATCTAAATAGACATTGAATGTGAAGTAACTAGATTTTGTTAATAGCCATAATGTAACTACTAAGGGACTATGTCAAGCTTTTTATTTTGTTATCAGCAAGAAATAAATGCTGTATTTTTAAATACATTAAGAGGAGGATGGAGACATTACTATTTTGGAAAAAACACTGCATTCAAACGTCTTTCTTTAGAAAAAGAATTTGTACAAGGAATAAGACAGTTATAAGGACATTTCTTAGAAAAATAAAAAACGGTCCAACAAAGCCAAAGTCAACATAAAAATCGAAATATACAAATTCTGCACACATACCCTTAACATAAAACGAGCATTAACATAGCTTTTAAAACTTTCACGATAATAGTTGAACGAGCATGTGGGAAAAGCATATGGGCACATATAACTAGGCCGTTTACTCGAGCCATAAGAACTGTTGTAGATCCCATTTCAGGGAGGAAGTGTGTTTGCATTCGAATTCTGCACTGTTTGACGCTACTGTGCCTGGGTTTCCAGTAAGCAAACATAAACTGGTTAATGTAGTCTTTACAACACTTTACCAATTACCAGCAATAATTTCCAAACCTGCAATGCTCAACAGGGTCATTTTTAGGGCATATTTTCTTTGCTGCATGGCTGGTAAAATCCTAGAATGCCTCCATTATTTGGAATAAAACTCTCCTACAAGGTGTCAGGTTGACAAACGTTCCACGTTTAAGGCAAGGGATTATCACTTTTGCCTCATAGAATCCAATCAGCACCATTTGCTTTGGGAATCGTAGGTGCTGAAAAGCATTGATGAGGAACTCAGTTCATAACTTCTCATTGTATGGGACAGGCTGAGGCATGCTGGAGAAGACGTCTTTTGCTGAAGCACTGCGGGGTGTTTTCGCTGAGGTGAGCAATGTTTCTTATCCCATCAACTCATAACATCATTTTTTTTTTTTTTTTTCACGTGAGATTCGCAAAGTGGGAATTTTGCAAAACTAAACAAAAATGCAAACAGCGGCAACTTCAGCAGCCTTTTGCAACAGCAAAAAGCAGCCCCTACGATGGCACTAGACTGTTAGGGGGTGCTAATGAACCAGTGTCACCTGGAAGCTGTCTTTGACAAGTATCCTACACTACCCACAACCCTTCTCACTCTGCACTGCGCATTGGACATGCTCCCTACCTTCCTATCATTGTCCCCATGGGCATATCCTTCCAACCCTTTGTATTCCCTCCGAAGCTCCAGCTTTCAGGCTCCATCTCCCACCAAACCTTTGGGTTATCTGGCTGTTTTCCAGTTGCAGGATGCCCCGCCGATCATGGCAGAACATCCTGCACCTGGAAGACAGCCCTGTTTGTGACTTACACCTCCCTTGATACACAGGAGTGTCCCTTTTTGTGATGCTCCGGTGGCGCTGTGCAGTGTGCCACATTAACAAGGTGGCGCTAAGCCACTTTTTGTGGCTTAACGCCACTTTATAAATATGGGGCTCTCCTACGCGGTTTTCTGCATCATAGGGGCATGCAATGGGTGTTACTGTGTGTGCTGTACTGCAACACCTAATGCTTTTGATGCTGCACCAGAGGAAAACACAGGGGTGCAGCATATTTTAGTAAATACGGTGCATCCCTGCATTTCTAAAGTGATGCAGCGCAGGCGCTGCAAATTTTGGCACAGCACCGTGCTGTGACACTTTTTGTTAAATCCGGCCCTTTGTGTCAGAAAAATGGGGTGAATTTCATAAAGCTTACCCGAATTAGCTGAGGCAAAATTCTGAATGTGATTTTGCTAAAATTTGTCTGATTTTGCCGAGGCACATTTCTGATAACATCCACCTCATAGGTAAAGGTTTTACCTCCATACGCGTCCAGTTCTTGCCAGATTTGGAGACAATAATATTCATAGGTTATCCCACCAAACCTATATTTTCTCTGAGGAATGTGTCACTAAATAGAGAAACATTATTTATTCACCTTCTCTTCTGTGTACTGTGAATGAGTGGTTAGCCAAAGATCACTTGCATTGAATATGTTTCGATATTGGCTTTAAGATGATATTGTTTTAGGCTAATATATTTATTAATATCATGTTTTTCTTGTGTGACGTGTACTATGAACAACTAGCCTCAAACAAGCAAATTGCAGTCCAAACCCTGCTATCCCTCCAACCTTTGTCGATCCATCAAAGGAGCTTCACTCTCACCGTAAAGCTACAGAAGAACCTGTCCCCTAGAATCATACAGGTTGAGGAAACCATCCGGTCTTGCTCTTTTTACCCACTCTAAGTTCAGCGTATCTCACTTTTACTGCACAAAAACTTGTTTGAAACTTGTTTGAAATTGGTGTAGGTGTTTTAGAGGTCATGGTTAGGGGTGTAAATGTAAACAATGGTTGTAATCAGTCTCTGTATGCGTTGTAACAATACAGTCTATTGTGAGTTCAGCAACCATAATGTTCACTCGGTCTAGTTTTTTGCTCCTTTGTTACAGAGGATATCTGGTGGCAAAATGGAGTGTCAGGTGTGCAAAGAAAGAAGGAATACAATAGGTGCAAAGTCTTTTGTATCCAGTATTCCCACTTTGTGTGCAAAATGATGAATCGGACACTAATATATGTTGATGTCATGGCGCCAACGATTAGTCAGCTCTGGAGGTGTAGCATAAGTTAAGTTGATAAATGCTACTGTGGCAGTGTCGTATTAACCCCCTAAAGTACATGAAAAGATTGTGTCCTCTTCCTAAGGAGAAAATAAAGGCCATGATAACTAAAGATGTTATAGTTCCGAAATTAGACTAGTGGAATGCTCTTTTTGTAGGCACAATCCTAGAAAAAGCTACAGGTTTAAAAAATTCAGAGCTGTGGTAATTTTTGACTTACCTTTTCAAAGGAGGGAATACTCTTCAATGTCAAGCCAAGAGAAATGAGAGAGAGAGGCAGGGAGACAGAGTATGAGAAAGAAAGAGCGAGACAGAGCATGTGTGTGTATTTAGTTCATAGGACCTTCATTCTGCTTTACAACTGTTCTGTAAGAATATTGCTCTGATTATAAGTTCAAACCATTAGGTCTACTCTGAAACAACTATCACAATTGCTTATCATGACCCTATGGGCCACTAGGGACTTATAGTCTAGGTTTACAAGTAGCTGTCAACATTTTTACATTTTTGGGAGTCCCTTGGTTCAATGAACATGTAGTCAATCATGCCTTAGCCACTTGTTAAGTGTAATACTTCTTTGTAAGGTGGGACACCTTTATCCAATCGGTATCCATACTCTGAGCGTGTAGTCACTCTCTTCTGCTTCTGAAGACATGTATGCTCCGGAGAGCTGGAGTAGTAAAAGGATGGAAACAGACATACAAAGATATGTGCATCCCATGCTGCATATTATTAGTACATTCCTGACCCTGATTCTCAAGCAGACCTCAACAGTTTTCATGGTAGCGAACTTTTATGTACCCAACAGAAATCCACAGAAATTTCTTAAAGATGTGGTCACTGATGTAATTCAATTGGCATATGGGGGACACATGTGTAGGAAGAGACCTTAACATAGTCAAGGACAAACTCAAGGCCAGACCATCTCTGAGGTTGCTGCAAGCTTGGTCACTCATAGAAGATAGCACTAATTGGGTTGGCCACATGAGATGAGTAGGCGTATGGCACTGTCAGAGCTAGTTGATTTCACTTGCTTCTGTGCATATCATTGTATTTATACCAGAGTGGATCACCTTTTATATCCTCTGCTACTCTGCCTTGAATGCTTGACTCAGACATAGAGCTCTATGGAATTGGCAGATCACGCCTCATTCTCACTGGCATTTTCCACGTCCGAGACGTTCTGGGTGGATAGATGATGGATTTTGATAGCTAACATTCCTCCTTGATGATGTGGCCATGAAGGAAATATGCAGCTGTGTAGGCTCTTTTATGGCTGAAAATGATAACATACAGGTATGCATGAATACCTTATGGGATCTGCTGAAATCAATTATGGGGGAACATCTAACAGCAATTGTGTCAGAAATGAACAAGACAGCAAATTACTGATTTGTAAAGTAAAGGCAAAGCTCATAAAAGTGACATGGCACTGTAAGTCAATACTCCAGAGATGGCAGATGCATTTGGAAATTTTAACACAAACCTACATAAGGTTGATGATAGATCTCAAAGCAAATACAAATGACTCACGGGTAGAGATATAAAGACCCAAACCAGTGGAGCATTTATATTAACCCATAAACATTGAAGAGGAGCTCTCCACAATAGAGAGACTGAAATATGGTAAATATGCAGGTTTTGATGGCTGTAGTGTACTTTTTTTACAAAATGTTCTGTGGCAGTTTCGTCCTGGTTCTAGCAGACCACTTTAATCCCTTTGCTAGAACCATTACCACCTCCAAACTAAAGTTCATATGCACCAAACTTACTACTGAATGTAGATGCAAAGTTATTCATGAGTGTCCTGGCAGCCAGCAGGACCAATTCTTCCAGGCTTGGTCTACCTTAATTAGTCTGATTTTATCACAGGGAGGAGCTACAGGAATAACATATAATAGGTAATGTTCACTGAATGGAGTAAAATGATGTATTGATTTCCCTTGATACTGAATAGACATTATAGGGGTCATTTTGACCCTGGCGGTTCTGCTCCGCCATGCCGGTGGTGGCGGCCAGACTGCCGACAGCGTGGCGGTGCAGGACTGCCACATTTTTACAATGGAAGTGAACTGGCTGTACTGCAGCCAGTTCCCCACCTGTACCGCCAGGGTGGTAGGACTGCCTGGCCGAAGGTTGACCACCTTTGACCCAGTGGTCCACCTAACACCGCCCGTGGTATTTTGTGCATCCTTACCGTCAGGGATTCCGTGGCGCAGCCCCACCACAAAATCCCCGGCGGTAAGGATACTGGCGACAGGAATGCTCATTCCTGTCGCCACTGAAGGACTCCCCAATCCCTTCTCCATGTAGGACCCAACCCCACCTGAAGACCCCCACCCCTCCAAGCAGTGACACCCCCAGCCCGATCCCCATTCCAAACCCCCCATCCCCTAACCCCGTATATCCATGCAGGCACACATCACAAATACATACATACACGCACACATACACACTCACTCATTCACACACACATGCACACACAGCCTTGACACCCCCGCAAACATGCATTCACACACGCACACATACACTTGCATACACACACACACAAACACGCACGTCAACCCCACACCCCTCCATTCACACAAACACCCCCCCATTCACTCACACAACACTTAACACCCCTTCCCTCTCCCCAGTCGGACCGTCACCTTACCTGGTGCTCGTGGTGGTCGTCCAGGAGGGAATGGGGTCTATGGTGCTTGCTCTGCCGCCAGCGCCCCACCAACACAACACCACCACGCCTACTACTAAGTGGTAATAGGCGTGGCGGTAATGTGTTGACGTGGTGGTGCCAGCAGAGCAATCTCCACTGCACTGCCAACCGCCAGTATGGCTGCTGTAAATAAATTGGGCGGAGAGCCGCCAGCAGTCATAATATGGCGGTCGGATGACCGCCATCACTGGCGGTCCTGTGGCTTGCAGGACTTTGGCTGTCCACATTGTAGACTGCCGGAGTTATAATGAGGGCCTAAATCAGACTGATTGAAGAACTGTGGACCAGGATCAGAGAGTGGGCTGTGTGTGGATATATGAAACCCTGCACTTGTGATGCAGACAGCCTAGTCTCCTCACACCCATTTGAGATACAAATAGGAACCTGGCAAGGATGCATTCTCTCCCCGCTGATATTTCCTCTCTCAATGGAGCTGCTAATTGAAAGAGTCCACTAGATTGATAACATCAAGCAAATGTGTATAGTGAAAGGTGGATATAAAATGGGCATGTATGCGGATGAAATCCTAATATCTAGAACTGAACCAATCTACTCGGCCCCCCATAATGATGAAAGATTTTGATAAATATGGGAAGTATTAGGGTTTAAAGCTAATGGACAGACATCCCAAATGTTTAAAACTTAATGTTTTGCTTATGTGATACAACATTTTCTTTTAAATAGCAGCAAAATCAGTACACTAATAGGGAGCTTGAATCACTCCTACACAGTAACAGAAGACCTCAGGTAATGAAAATCCACTTCTTTGATCAGCAAGCAGTGATCTACGCTGCTGGTATGGGGGCCTGCCATGACCGGGTAGACTCGCAGCTGTAAATACAATTGGTCTGATTAAATTCCTCATATTATTTCAGATTTTATCTTGCCCCTCCCTCCTTGAACTTTCCAGACCATCAAAGAAGCTGCTGATATTGTTATATGGGTGGGGAAGAGATTGAGAATTGCTTGATGCTCAAAGATTGATGCTCAAAGATTTTACCTTCTCAGACAGGAAGACAAGGGCTATCTTGCCTAGTAACATATTATTAGGTTGGACAGCTACACTATTTGCTGGAAGGGAAGAGAGTGAGGTTCAAGAGGCAATTGAGCTTTGAGCATTTAACAATATCTAGGGCGCACAATATGGAAAGTGCCACAACTTGAATAAAAGCATTGATCTTGGATGTTTGACTGTTCATCAATCTATCACTGGAGCTATTCCTGGAGTGTGGGATTGAGTCGTTTTAAAACTAAGGTCTTCATTTATGAGTCCCTTGTGCCATTGGAGTGTCACTTTTAGCGATGCTCCGGTGGCTCTGTGCCCTGCTTCATATTTACAAGGTGGTGTTAAGCCCTTTTCATGGCTTAAGGCCGCCTTGTAAATATGGGCTGCCACGCGCAGTCTTCTGAAACAACGAGATGTGCAATGAGTGTTGCTGTGGACGTACCCACGAAACAACCATTGCTTTTTTATGCTGCCCCAGATTTAGGAGAAATCATAAACCTGAGGCAGCGCCAAAATCTAAGACCTCCCCAGGGGTGGCATTAGAATGGCACAACAAGGAGAAATACTTTTATTTCTCCTTATTTTTGCAGCACACTTAGAAACAGTAAAAGGCCATGAATGATCGTCTATGTGCCTGAAGGTTTGCCTTCCTGCACATAAAGAATCACCACCGCAATGTAGGCATCCTTGCACCATGGCACAAGGGTGCCTGCGTTCGAGCTAGGCAGTTGATTTAGCGCTGGCGCAGAGGTAAACACAGGGATGCACCTTTTCTTGAAAATACTTTGCATTCCTGCATTTTAGAAAGGAGGCAGCTTGGCGCAGCAATATTGCTTATGGCACAATGCTGAGCCATTTCCTAATAAATGGGGCCCTAAGTCTATCTATGTTTCCATCACATTCACACCCATATTGGGGAACCCTGATTTCATCTCAGGGTGCAGAAAGGTAGGAAATACATTTGAGGAGGAACAGCAGCAGTTTATGAGGGGAAGAAAAGGTGATATAAGGGAAAACGAGTATCACAGTCAGATTACTGGCAGTTGAAGAAGCAATGGCTAAATTAGTCATGTACTGGTGCTACCCTTCAGTTAAAATGTGTGAAATGAATGCACAGAAATATGATCAGTGTTAGAGGAGATGGGAGACCTTGCACAATAATACATCTCATTTGGCATTCAGATGTTCTTGATGCAGTTGACTCCATGTATAACACAGTGATACCCAGTATAAACAATACTGAGGGGTATATTTATACTCTGTTTGCACCGAATGTGTGTCAAAACTTTTGACGCACATTTGGCGCAAACCTTGCACCATATTTAAACTATGACGCCCGACTGGGCGATTGTCAAAATTACGCCATGTGCGCCATTTTCTGGATGCGGGAAACCGCCTTGCGTTAATGACATGCAAGGTAGGCGTTCCCGTCCAAAAAATGACTTTAAGGCCTGTGCGCCTTATTAATACTCCTGCGTCTTTTTAACGCACAGGAGGGGGCGGGCCTTAAAAACCGGTACCCAGTCTGATGTGCGCCGTTTTGTAACATCTGGGTGAGGGCAGGCATTAAGGGACCTGTGGGCTCATGTTCATGGTCTCTGACCATGGAAGCAGTCCACAGGTGCCCTTCCCTGCCCCCAGGGACACCCCCTGCCACCCCCACCAACTCCTGGAGGAGACCCATCCCAGGTAAGAACAGGTAAGTTGAGGTAAGTATTGTTTTCAATTTTCTTTAGTGGCATAACTTGGGCCCCCCTACATGCCACTGTGCCCAATGGCCATGCCCAGGGGACTGAAGTCCCCTAGGCATGGACATTGGGCAGGGGGGCCTGACTCCTGTCTTTGCTAAGACAGGAGCTATTTCCATGGGGGTTGTGAGTCAAAAAATGGCGCAAGTCCGGTTAGAGCCATGATTTTTTACTCTAACCTGACTTGCACCATTTTTTGAGGCACAACCCCCATTTTCCCCTACGCCTGCGCTGCCTGGTTAGAGTCAATCCTTAAATAAGACACCTGCCTGGCGCGTAGGAATGGCGTTAGCCGGTGGTACATTTTCTTACGCAAACCAGCGCAGGCGCTGGTTTGCGCCAAAAAGTATAAATATGGGCCTTAGTGTGCCCAATAGTCAAACCTACCCCTGTTCTCATTGCAGCAGTACTCATTTGGGACTCATTTGGGACCACAGGAATGAGGACTGAGGAAACACCTGCAGGCAATACTTTCAATTAGGTTGGCGTATGCCGAAAGAAGGCATTATAAGGTGCTTGGAAAGCCCGAAGCAGAAAGATCAGCTGAACTTCTTCTGCATCGTCAGCACCTCCCCCACCACCTAGTGCGTCTGTCTCCCCAGTAGCACTTTTAACTTCTTCAGCTACATCTGTCCCTCAACCATGAACTGGTGCATCTGGCCTTACATTATCTTGGTACCGCGGTGTTAGTCCAATTTTTGAGGCAGAATAGGGAAATTATCAAGTAGTATGACAGTACTTCAACATACTGTCTCCTTTGCCTTACTGTTATTGCTGCCAAAGAGAAGGACACGAGGATAGATCAAGAGCTGGCCATAGCTCACCAATGTCCTCCCCAATGCACTTATGTTCATTAATTGCCTCCTATCTAGACTGATGTTTTGTTTGGTCATTGTTAGAGATGGGGTCTCTAGTTGGCAGAGGTATACACCCTTATCCAAGTAGGGACCACAATCCTAGTCAGGGTAAGTTACACACAATCCAAATTATCCTGTGCCCACCCTCTGGTAGATTGGCACTGAGCAGTCAGGCTTATCTTATAAGGCAATGTGTAAAGTATTTGTGCAACAAATCATGCAATAACACATTGAAAACACAACAAAAATACACCACACAGGTTTAGAAAAATGTAAGCTATTTATCTGAGTAAATTAAGGTCAAAACAATCAAAATGTAATAAGAAAAAGCTGAAATATCACCTTTGCAATGATAAGAAGAGTCTACAGTCTATAAAAAGCAACAAGTGTCTCTTGCAAGAACAAAGTACCTGGTATGTGTCAAAATTACACACATGGAGACCGCAGAGGAGGGTATGCGAGGAAAACAAAGGGTGTGCGTCAGATTTCCAGGGGGCACACAGATGATGCATCGATTATTTTCCACATGGCAAGGACCTTGTGTCGAATTCCAGCACTTAGGCTTCAATCCTCTTTATGATGCAGGGTCTTTTGACGCCCAGGGACGATGCATGGAAATCATGGGCATGCATGAAGAAGTCACAGGTGCTCTGTCGATCTGGTGGGTGATTCGTCGGAGTTTCTGTCGCACAGCCAGCACTGCATCAATTCCTCCTGCAGGAATGCAGGCTGCATCGTTCCGGCTCGTTGATGTGTCGATCCAGCGGGCTGTGTGTCAAAGTTCCAGTCACTACGCTGGTGCTGCATCAATCTCCATTCGGGGAGCCGGGCTGCGTTGTGCCAGCTCGATGATGCAGTGATTCTTTCACCGCTAGGCAGGCTGTGTGTTGATTCCGGAAGGCTATGGGTTGAATTTCGCCGCACAAGGAGTTCCTTTGCAGAGATGAAGTCTTTTTGGCCTTGAGACTTAAGGAAACAGGAGGCTAGCTCAATCCAAGCCCTTGGACAGCACTTCTCAGCAGAACCAGAGGCCAGCAAGGCAGCAGGGCAACAGCAAGGCAGCAGTCCTTCACAGCAAAGCAGTCCAGGTGAGTCCGTTGGGCAGCCAGGCAGCTCCTCTTGGCAGGTTGCACACTCTGGTGCAGAGTATCTGTCCCAGGAAGTGTCTGAGGTGGTGGGGTCGGGGACCCAGTTAATATGCCCAAAAGTGCCTTTGAAGTGGGGAAGACTTCAAAGAGTGGTTTTGAAGTGCACATGGTCCCCTTTCAGTACAACCCTATCTGCCAGGGTCAAAGTAGGGTGTCTGGCAGTCCATTGTGTGAGGGCAGGCCACTGTCCTTTGAAAATTAGGTGTCAGGCCCTCTGCCCTTCCAGCCCAGGAAGACCTATTCAGAATACAGATGTGTGCAGGTGTGAGTGAGCATTCTGTGTTTGTGGTTGTCTGAGTGAAATGCACAAGGGAGCTGTCAACAACCCCAGACATGGCTTGGAGACAGGCTGTAAGGCACAGAAGGATTTAAGTGCAAAGAAATGCTCACTTTCTAAGAGTAGCACTTCTAAAATAGTAATATAAAATCCAACTTCACCAGTCAGCAGGATTTTGTATTACCGTTCTAGGCATACTAAATATGACCTGTCTACCCCTTTTTGATCAGAATCTACCACTCAAACAGTATATGAGGGTAGCCCTAATGTTAGCCTAGGAAAGCAGCCGGCCTTACAGCAGTGGAAAATTAATTTAGGAGTTTTCACTGGCAGAACATAAAAGGCACACAGCTACATGTCCTGCCTTTTACCTACTTATCACCCTGCCCTATGGGTTACCTAGGGCCTACCTTAGGGGTGACTCATATGCAGAAAAAGGGGAGTTTAAGGCTTGGCAAGTACTTTTAACTGCCAAGTCAAAGTGGCAGTGAAACTGCACACACAGCCCTTGCAAAGGCTGGCCTGAGACATGGTTAAGAGGCTACTTATGTCAGTGGCAGAATCAGTGCTGCAGGCCCACTAGTACCATTCAATATAAATGCTCTGGGGGCATATAGTGCACTTTACTAGGGACTTACAAGTAGATCAAACATGCCAATGGGGAATGAACCAATGGTACCATGTTTTAAGGGAGAGAGCATATGCACTTTAGTACTGGTTAGCAGTGGTAAAATGCACAGAGTCCTAAAACCAGCAAAAACTGTGTCACAAAGTGGAGGGAGGCAGGCAAAACGTTGGGGGTGACCACCCTAAGGCTGTCAGGCCTAACATGTTGATCATGTGAAGAAAAAAACTTCCAGAAAAATATCATAAAAAAAGACAAAAAAGATTTGCTAAGAACTAATCAAATGTCTCAAAAGAGAAAGAGATTGTAGCACTATTAACCATATTTTTCAGGTATCAGAAATGCAGCATTGTAATTAATATAGAGATAAATTGTAAATGTAACGTAATTAAAGGTGTGTCTTATGGTGGTTTCATAGTAGATGGTAAGATAATGAGAGACCAGTACAATGCTATCTGATCATATTTAGAATGGAATACAAATTTGTAGAGTGGAGTGGCACAGAGTGGAGTGTCAGAGTGGCAGTCATACAGTGAAATGATGTAGATTGGAGTGTTGTCCAGTGGAGTGTCCTTCAGTGGAATGTTGTTGAATGCAGTGTCATCCACTGGAGTGTCCAAAAGTACAGTGTTGTAGAGGGACAAAGAGTGGAGTTGAGTGTTGTAGAATGGAGTGGCATAGAGTGAAGTACAGTGGAGTGGAGTAGAGTGGTGCAAAAAGTTGTGGCATAGAGTAGAATGGCGTAGAGTGGGGTGGCATAGGGTGGAATGACGTGGATTGGAGTGCTACAGAGAAGAGTGGCATAAAGTGGAGTGGTGCGTCAGAGAAAAGTGGAGTGGTGTAGCGTTGAGTGGCATGTTGTAGAGTAAAGTAGAGTGGCGTGCCATAAAGTAGAGTGTCATACATTGTCTTAGAGTGGAAGGGCCTAGAGTGATGTTGTATGCAGTAGAGGGAAGTGGCCTGTCGTAGAGTCTAGTGGCATTGAGTGGAGTGTCATTGAGTAGAATGTCATAGAGTGACATAGAGTGTCATTAGAGTGCTGTAGAGTGGAGTGACATAGAGTCGAGTAGAGTGTAGTTGGGTTTGTACAGTGAAGTAGAGTAGAGTAGAGTGGAGTAGAGTAGAGTAGAGTAGAGTAGAGTAAAGTAGAGCAGAGTAGAGTAGAGTAGATTGGCGTAGATTTGAGCGGGGTGTCATAGAGTGGAGGGATGTAGAGTGTTGTAGAGTGGGGTGCAGTGTCATTGAGTCGAGTGGCGTAGAGTAGATTGTCATACAGTGCCATGTCATAGTGTGTCATGGTGCTGTGCTGTACAGTGTTTTGGGTACAGTGTTCTGGGATAGAGTGGAGTGGTGCAGAGTCAAGTATTGCAGAGTGGAGTTACGTACAGTGTCACAGTGTAGAGTGTCATGGCATAGAGTGTTGTGACATAGAGTGAGTGGCATAGAGTGAAGTGGCATAGAGTGGAGTGGCATATCAAATACAGTATCTTGGAGTCGCATGTCATAGAGTGGTGTGTCATACAGTGTCCTAGAGTGGAGGGGCGTAGAGTGGAGTTGTATAGAGTGTACTGGCATGTCTCAGAGTGCAGTGCCCTGTCATAGATTGGAGTGGTGCTTTAAAGGGTGCAGTGGTGTGTCTTAGAGTGGAGTGGCATGTTTTAGAGTGGAGTACAGTGACATGCAGTAGAGGGGCACAGAGTAGAGTAGAGCATTGAGTGGAATGGATTGGCATGTCATAGAGTGTTTTTCAGTGGAAGGGCATAGAGTGGAGTGGTGAAGAGAGGTGAGGCCTGTTGTAGAGTGTAGTGGCATGTCATAGAGTGGAGTGGCATGGAATGTCGTAGACTGGATAACAGTTTTGTAGATTGGAGTGGCATGTCATAGAGTGGAGTGTCATGTTGTGTTGTGGGGTTGCGTGGAGTGACAAAGAGTGCAGTGACATGTAGAGTAGATTGGACTAGTGTGTCAGAGAGTGGTATGTCGCAGAGTGTCTTAGAGTGGAGGAGCATAGAGTGGAAGGGCATGCAATAGAATGAAGTAGCCTGTGGTAGAGCGGAGTGGTATGTCCTAGAGTGGAGTGGGGTGTCATAGAGTGGGGTGGTGTGTTGTACAGTGGAGTGGCATGTCCTGTCATACAGTGGAGTGGCATAGAGTGGATTGTATAGCATAGAGTAGAGTGTAGTGACATGTCACAGAGTGGTGTGTCGTAGAGTGTCTCAGAATGGAGAGCCGTAGAGGGGAGTGACGTAGAATGGAGTCACATGTTGTAAAGTGCAGTGGCCTGTTTACAGTGTAGTGGCATGTCATGGGGTGGAGTGGAGTGCCATTAAGTGAAGTGGCATGAAGTGTCAAACAGTGCAGTGGCATGTTGTAGACAGGAGTGGTGTGTCATGCAGTAGAGTGGTGTGTTGTAGAGTGGAGTGAGGTATCATGGACTGAAGTTAGTTAGTTAGTTGAGTGTTAAACAGTGGAGTAGAGCGGTGTAAAATGGGGAGGCATAGAGTGGAGTATAGTTTTGTAGAGTGGAGTAGCATAGAGTGTCAGGATTAGAGTTGTGTGGCATAGAATCAAGTGGTGTAGAGTGGAGTGGCATAAAGTGGAGTGGGGTACAGTGTCATATTATAAAGTGTTGTGGCATAGAGTGTTGTGGTGCAGAGTGTCCTAGCATAGACGGGAGTGGTTTAGAGTGAAGTGGCTTAGAGTATCGTGATGAAGAGTGGAATGGTGTGCCGTAGAGTTGAGTGGCATATAGTAGAGTGGTGTATTGTAGAGTATACTGGAGTGTGGTGTCACAGACTGTGGTGTTGTAGAGCACCTTAGTGTGGAGGGGTGAAGAGTGCAATGATATAGAGTACAGTTGCATGTTGTAAAGTGGAATGAGTAGTGGCACATTGTAAAGTGGAGGGGCATGTTGTACAGTGGAGTGGCATGTCACAGAGTAGAGCTGCATGCCATAGCGTGGAGTGGCAAAGTGGCAAAGAGTGGCGTAGAGTGGATAGTAGTAGAGTGGAGTGGCATGTCAGAGTGGAGTGACGTGTTACAGAGTGGAGTGGATTGGAGTGTCATAGAGTGGTGTACAGTGGAATAGAGTGGCATAGGACAGAGGGGCATAGAGTGGAGTAGAATGTTGTAGAGTGGAGTGGCATAGATTGGAATAGTGGGTCATACAGTAGAGTAGATTGCTGTGTCATAGAGTTGTGTATTGCAGAAGGTCTAACAATGGAGAAGTATAAAGTGGAGTGTCATAGAGTAGAGTGGCATGTCATAGAGTGTAGTAGCATGTCATAGAGTGTAGTGGCAAGTCGTCAATTGGAGTGGCGTGCCCTACAGTGGAGTGGCATAACTGGAGAAGATTTGCACGTTATAGAGTGTAGTGGAGTGACATGTCATAAAGTAGAGTGGAATGGCATGTCATAGAGTAGAGTGGGGTGGCATGCCATAGAATGATGCGTGGTAGAGTAACTTAGAGTGGAGGGGCATAAAGTGGAGTGGTGTAGACTGGCTTGGCATGTCATAGAGAGGATTAATGTGTCACAGAGTGTAGTGGTGTGTTTTAGAGTAGAATGGCATGACAGTAGAGTGGAGTGACATGGCATTGTGTAGATTGGAGCGGAGTGTCATAGAGTGGTGTGGTGTGTCATAAAGTGAGGTGGTGTGCCCTAGAGTAGAGTGGAGAGGCGTAGAGTAGAGTGGCATGTCATAGAGTATAGTGGAGAGATAGGTCATAGAGTGGGGTGTCAAAGAGTGTCTTAGTGGAGGCCATAGAGTGGAGTAGCACAGAGTGTAGTGGAGTGGAGTTACATGTTGTGTAGTGGAGTTGTGTGGGGTACAGTGGAGAGGCATGTTGGAGGGTTGAGTGGTATGGAGTGTTATACAGTGAAATGGAGAGTGACAGACTGGAGTGGAGTATTATACAGTAGAGAGGCATGTCATAGTGTGGAGTGGCATATTGTAGAGTGGAGGGGTATGTCATAGAATGTTGTGCAGTGGAGTACAGTGGTGCAGAGTGGAGAGGCATAAAGTTGAGTAGAGTGTTGTAGACTGGAGTGGTGTAAAGAGGAGTGGTGTGTCATAGAGTGGTTTGGGAACATGGTGGAATGGTGTATAGCAGAGTGTTGAGCAGTGGAATGTTGTAGATTGGAGTGCTGTGGAGTGGAGTGCTGTAAGGTGGAATTTTTTTAGAGTGGTATACAGTGTCATGTCAGAGAGTGAAATAATGTAAAGTGCTATGGTGTAGAGTGTTCTGGTATATAGTGGAGGGATGTAGAGTGAAGTGACATAGAGTGTTGTGATGTAAAGTGTGATGGCAGAAAGTAGAGTGATATAGACTAGAGTGGCATAGCGTCATGTGGCATAGAGTGGAGTGCGGTTTAGTGTCATCTTGTAGAATGCTGTGGCCTAGAGTGTTGTGGCATGGAGTTTCATTGCACAGAATGTTGCGGTGTAGAATATTGTAGCAAGAGTGGAGTTGAGTAGAATGTAGTGGCATAGAGTAGAGTGGCGTAGAAAGGAGTGGCATGTTGTAGAGTAGAGTGGAGTGTCATAGAGTGGAATGGTGTGTTGTACAGTACAGTGAAAGGTTGTAGAGTTGAGAGTCACAGAGTGGAGTAGAAGTTCATAGAGTGTGGTAGAGTTGAGTGGCATAGAGTGCAATAGAGTTGAGTCACATAGAGTAGCATAGAGTGGAGTGGAATGGAGTTGAGCAGTGGAGTAAAGTGAAGTAGAGTGGAAAGTGTGTCATAGAGTACGTTGGAGTAAAATGGGGTGGGGTGGCATAGAGAGAGTTGTATGGAGTGTCATAGAGTCAAGTAGCATGTCAGAGTGACATAGAGTGGAGTAGAGTGTTGGTGAGTGGAGGGGCTTAAAGTGTCACAGGGTAGAGTGGTGCTGTGTTGTGTCCTAGAGTGAACAGTCATAAAGTATCATGGCATAGAATGGAGTGGCATAGAGTGGATTGGCATGGAATTGTCTGACGTATAGTAGGGTGGTGTAGAGTTGAGTGGGGTGGAGTGGCATAGAGTGGAGTGACATGGAGTGGAGTGGCATAGAGCTGAGTGGTATTGAGCTGAGTGGCATAAAGCTAAGTGGTGTGTCATAGAATACAGTGAAGTGGCATAAAATGGAGTGGCATGTCCTAGTAGAGTGGAGTGGAATGTCATACTGTAGAGTGGAGTGGCATGTCATAGAGTGGTGTGTTTTAGACTGTCTTAGAGTGGAGGGGCATAGAGTGGAGTGTTGCATAGTGGAGTTGCGTGTCATGGTGTGGAGTGGCGTGGACTGGCATAGAGAGGACTGGAGTATCATAGAGTGAAGAGGCATTTTATAGAGTAGAGTGAGGTGACGCACAGTGGAATGGCATGTCATAAAGTAGGGTAGAGTGGTGTACAGGAGAGTGGAGTGGTGCTTCATAGAGTAAAGTGAAGTGATATGACATAGAGTTGTGTGTCCTAGAGTGTCTGACAGCAGAGGGGCATAGATTGGAGGGGCGTGCAGTTGAACAGCATGTCATTGAGAGGAGTGTCATGTCATAGAGTGGAGTGGCGTCATAGAGTGGAGTTGAGTGGTGTGTTATAGAGTGTCTGTCATATTTATTTGTGTTTTATTTCAGTACTTTTTCGATTTTTTTGTAATACTAGTGTGGTTTTGCGTAAACATTTGTAAAAATATATAAAACAATAAAAATACTTTTTCCTTCCTCTACAAATGTCCCTAAACTGCCTCATCTCTGCCTATGCATTACACAAACACTACTAAGCTGTATTTGATATAAAACCAAGAACAAATTGAAAGTTTGGTCTAAACAATATGGCTTCCTTTTCACTTTGCAAGGGTTTTCCTAAAAAAATCATATTGTTTTACCATCGCTATGTACCGCGGTATAGCACAAAGGTACTGCTGTATAACACAGCCCAATATCTCATTAAAATTTATTATTTAAAATCTACTGAACCAATATAGATGAAATAATACAAAGGACCCTTTCCACAACATTATCTATATTCCTGGCAAATTTCATGAAAATCTGTTCATCCCTTTTGCCGCTACGTCTGTCTAAAAAGTCTATGGGAAAAGAATTAGTGGAAAAAAGTGTTTATGGACTTTCCTTTTTTTTTGCTCCTCCTTAACTAATCACCACAAAACTTTGCATCATCTGCCAATGCAGAAAAATAAATAGCTTTGCAACATTTCTTGAAAATTCATAAAATCTGAGAAATTCCTATGCCTATCCCTCAGAATCCTAACTGTACCACCAAATCTATCTATCTATCTATCTATCTATCTATCTATCTATCTATCTATCTATCTATCTATCTATCTATCTACACATATATTTATATATATATATATATATATATGTATATATATATATATATATATTCTGTCACACATTATTGACTGGTAGATTCTCTTTTTTGCATACATTTGTTCAGTTTGGAACTTTTATCTGTCAGAACTAAACACTTAATTTTGTGGAGAAGATAGCACAGGTCTCCAAAGCTTTGATTGGGTAGAACGTGGCTCCCTGCAAATATATACTCAGTGTAGACTCCTCTGTGCAGTGAAGCATTTGAGATATTACATGTTCTAATGATGCTTACATTACTTTTTTTCAATTGGTTTCAAATAGTAAATGTAGTGCTTTGCCATATGACTTTCAAATAAGGTTACTAAGACTAAATGTTAACATGGACGTAAATTAGGGATCACCAGTGCCTGGAACACAGTAGCAGCTCCTCCTTAGGGATGCCAGCTACGGCTACACTCTCCTTGCTTTTTGTCAATTTGCTCTTACACTAATAGTGAATAATGCATTATTCACTATTAGTGTAATAAAAATGGACTTCAACTAGCTGCAATATGACTTTCACTGGCAGCTAAGGTAAGTAAAAAAAAAAGTAAATGTAGGTTGAGTGTGTGTTTGTGGGTGAGAGTGTATTTATGTGAGAGTATGTGTGTAAACATGTCTGTGTGAGTGAAAGTAAAGGTCAATGGGTATGTGATGTCAATGTGCTACCCCTGGCATTTTGGTGAATTGACGTCCATGAATATTAACTGACTATTTGGTTGAAAGCCGTCAGGCATGCAACGGGCATTGGGCTGAAATGGCCTTAGCCCCCCATTGTCTGTCATAGCCCAGGCTACACCACCTCAGCTTCAAGGACACAGGCAGTTCTTAAGCTGTTGTGGGCCAGGCTGGCATGGCGCTAATGCCTGAGATGCATTTATACTATTTTGCAGGTCTTCAAAGGCTATTAAATTGTAAATCAGTCTTCTGTCTGCTTTCACTTCATCCTCTGCTACTTGCCATCCCCGTTCTTGTAAGGCCTGTTACTGCCTCAATGGGGAATTATATTCAAAGCCACTGGAATTATGCGACAGGAAAGGGAGGGTTAAGTAAATTGTGTGCAAGGAAAGGCAAATTATCCTATATGATGTGTGATTGTACTTCTTCATTATTTTGTAATTTGTTTAACCTGTTAACAAAGGCTGGGAATTAATTGCACCTCATTAGTACCAGTTTAACATCTAAATATATCAACAAGCTATAGAAAGGTGACCAGTCAGCCAGTCAACCTTTGCAACGGGCCTTCCACTCTACAGCAATTTGTCACTGCATTTTTAGTAACTTTTGCACTGTTTCTGCTAGAAAAATATTTTTGTTAGAATTGGCAGATTATGTGGCAGACGGTGGATTAGATGGCAAATACGGCAAATCTACAATTAAGCGAAACTCACCATGACCGCACAATCTCATAATTCCAGTGGCCTTGACTACATTTCAGGGGCAATATAGAGATGGGCAAGCAGACTATCAATAGGGAGTGTCATGCCAGACCTCAGCAAATTATCAGGCTTGACTCTAAGTACTATAATGCCAACAAAACCCTCTGCATAGTATGTAAATGGTTGTGTAAAAATGTGCTAAAACTCTTCAAAAATTATATATTTATGTAATGTGAAAGCCTTTCACTTCAGAACACTAGAATGAACTGCTGCACTAAGTGGCATTTAACAGAAGTCTTAGAGCAGATTTACTAACTTTATGCACTAGGTTTGTAAATGTATATTTTTGTACAGCATGCATCCTACAATGAGTTTATTTAAAGGTACACTCAAGAGGACAAAGGAAAAGGAGGAATAATGAAATATGGACATTGCCTAGGATCTTACAATTTAGTCAAACAGGTAAACCGTTTGATCCTAAGATCCTTGTTTCATGTTGCACAATTTAGCCACTAGATGAAGGGGCAAGTGACTTGGTTATTGACAAAGGGAGATGGTTGGCAGAGGCCACATGAAGTCTTGTCTCGACGTTCCACAAATACATGTTCCTGGGTCTACTTTCTCGATTTTGCTCTGTTCTTCAGTGGCTTGGACACCTCTAGAAAAGTGTTTCTTTCCAAAAAGCTGACATGTGTTTGCAGGATCAGCTGATAATTTGTATTCCGCACCGTAAATCCCTGACTGGCATAATGATAATTCTAGTTTGCATTACACGTGAAATCCCACTTGTAAACCATTAATGACATGGTGAGTTCCTCAAAAACATCTTGAGATACATTGGGTCAGATTTAAGAAGCCCTTAGCACCACCTTGTGCGACATGTGCGTCATTTTTCTATATGCAAATGTGACGTTTAGGTGGCAATCCCCCCCCATATTTACAAAGTGATGCAATGAATGCATTGAGCCACTTTGTAACCTAATGTGCCAGGCATAATGTATGTAAGGGGGGCGTTCCGGCACTAGAAGACCCGAAACAATGGTGCAGTGAAATTTAACAGATTTCACTGTGCTATTTTTCAACCATTTTTAAGTAGCCCCTTAATCTTGTCTCGGGCCTGCCATTGCAAGGCCTGTTTTCAGTTTCACTGCCAATTTGACTTGGCATTTAAAAGTACTTGCCAAGCCTAAAACTTCCCTTTTTCTACATATAAGACACCCCAAAGATATGCCCTAGGTAACCCATAGGGTGGGTGTTGTGTAGGCAAAAGGCAGGACATGTACCTATGTAGTTTACATGTCCTTGTAGTGTAAAACTCCTAAATTCGTTTTTACACTGCTGTGAGGCCTGCTCCTTTCATGGGCTAACATTGGGGCTGCCCTCATACATTGTTTGAGTGGTAGCTGCTGATTTGAAAGGAGTAGGAAAGTCATATTTAGTATGACCAGAAGGGTGATACAAAATCCTGCTGACTGGTGAAGTTGGATTTCTCATTACTATTTTAGAAATTACACTTTTAGAAAGTGAGCATTTCTCTGCACTTAAATCTTTCTGTGCCTTACAATCCGCGTCTGGCTGGGTTTAGTTGACAGCTCTGTGTGCATTCACTCAGACACACCCCAAACACAGGATGATCAGCCTCACTTGCATATATCTGCATTTTGAATGGGTCTTACTGGGCTGAAAGGGTGGAGAGCCTGCTCTCAAACAAAGGACTGCTACACCCCCTATTGGGACCCTGGCAGACAGGATGGAACTGAAAGGGGACCTGGTGCACTTCTAAACCACTCTTTGAAGTCTCCCCCACTTCAAAGGCACATTTGAGTATATAAACAGGGACTCTGCCCCTACCAACTCAGGCACTTCCTGGAGAAGAAAACTGGAACCAGAACCTGCATCCTGCCAAGAAGAACTGCCTGGTTGCCCAAAGGACTCACCTGACTGCTTTCTGTGAAGGACTGCTGCCTTGCTGTTGCCCTGCTGCTTTGCTGATCTCTGGCTTTGATGAAGAAGCTCTCCAAGGGCTTTTATAGAGCTTACCTCCTGTTTCCTGAAGTCTCAGGACCAAAAAGACTTCATCTCTGCAAGATGGACTCCCTGTGCGGCGAAACTCAATGCATTGCGTGTCAGAAACCACACACTGCCTGCACTGCAGTGAAAATTTCACCGCATGGCGATCCGGAACGACGCAGTGCAACTTTGCAGCAAGGAGATCGATGCAGCGCCAGCATAGTGACCAGAAATTCTACGCACGGCCCACCGGAGCGACGCACAGCCAAACTGGAACGACGCAGCCCGACTTCCAGAGAGCCTGTTGTGCGGTAGAAAATTCAATGCAATGCCTGTGACTTCATCCTGCCAGTGCAGGAAATCCACCAGCGTCCCCAGGGCATCTGAAACCCCGCAACCCGAAGAGGATCCACGACCGAGCGCTGGAAGTCAATGCACAGGCATCCCTGTGTGAAAACTAAACGACGCATCGCCGTGTGCAGCCCGAGAAATCGACGCACACCCCTTTGTTTTCACACATCTCCTCCTCTGTGGCTCTTTGCGGAGATTTTTAATGTGAACCGGGTACTTTGTGCTTGAAAGAGACTGTGTTTGCTTTTAAAACACTTAAGAAACTTTATATCACATTTCAGTGATATCTCAACATTTACTTATTGCATCTTTGATCGTTTTGACCTGCATTTATCCAGATAAATATTATATATTTTTCTAAACACTGCGGTGTATTTTTGTGGTGGTATATTGTGTTATTGGATGATTTATTGCACACATACTTTACACATTGCCTTCTAAGTTAAGCCTGGCTGCTCAGTGCCAAGCTACCAGATGGTGGGCACAGGATAGTTTGGATTGTGTGTGAGTTACCCTGACTAGAGTGAGGGTCCTTACTTAGACAGGGGGTAACCTGACTGCCAACCAAAGACCCAATTTCTAACATTATTGCACTGCCGCAAGGTTAGCCGCCAATCGCAATTCCCACTTGACACTTCACTTCTGGATAGACTGCGTCCATACTTCCAGGCTCACCAATCTCTCTGTGCAGCCTCCTTTCTGGTGGATAGGCCATCAGTACCACATTCTGGCTGAATCTTTCCATTTCTTAGTAGGCATACTGGCTTGCAGGAACTAAGTTCCGAGATACAGTTCTTTGAGGCAGGCAAGACTCCAGGAAATAATCCCTCTCACCTGAGAATCTGGGTGTCAGTCAGAAACCAGCTCTGTGCTGGTCATCACAGTATGCTGCAAAGAAGAGTGATGCTCTTCATAGCAGGGTAGTCTCCAGGTTGGAGTGCCCACAACAGAGGCACAAATAGACATTGCTTTCTATGCCTGGCTTATTAACAGCCACACTGTACAATGATCATGGGAAATACAAAAGTCTGGCTCACTTATAAAGATCCTTTTCACACTGAAAAGAGGCTTCATTCCCAAACTTCATCCCAGCCATCTTCCACATTGCAGTACTGCAGAAAGACTAGATAGCAGCTCCTCCCAGCAAAATGGTCCACATGAATTTCTAAAGGGGTCTATTCTTCTCTGTACCCACTTCTTTGTCTAGGTCTCCTCCCTACCCTTCCAGCATCTGGGTAAACAATCTTACCTCCATCTTGTGCACAGGAGCAGGTTAGGGGTTTCCGGAATGGAATCCAAAGGCCTTGCTTACTCTGGCACACTCGTGCACGTACTGAATGTACCACAAAAGTAGTGTGCACAACACGTTTGGAATTTTAGCACAAGGATTAGGATTAGTGCCTTGAAGCAGAACTTTACACCAGTGGGACCTCTACTCCAGTGACACAGATAACAATATCTGGCCATGACTATGGGTTCACAAAACACAGTATGCTGCACCATCCATCTACATACTAAACCTGTGCAGGGTTTGACTGGCTTATAGGGCAATCAATTTGTGGGCTGGTTTTTCTCTGTTTGTTGGCCTGTTTTGTAGTCTGCTGGACCAGTTTTCACTGTAGATTTCCCTGATATTAAACAAAAACATTGCTTGCATCAAAACCATGCAGTCATCTATAGCTTTAAAAATAATTTTACAGTATGTTTTTACAAGTTCAAAACTGATAATGGGGTCACTTTTGTTTTGATGCTCAAGCCTCTTTTCTGTCTCAGTCTGACCCAACATCTGTGACAAGCCAGTAGTCCACTGTCAGCTAAATGAGGACATGCTTAGTGTTCCCCTCCAGCTCACAGGACAGATCTGGGACCATATCATTGCACAGTAAAGGCTTCTATATGCTAGATTAGCATGATGCTGGAGACATAATCTCTCTCCAGCATCTTGCTAATGATATTATGGGGCACATTTAAATTCCATGTGCTCCAAATTTGCATCTTTTTTTATGCAAATTTAGCGCAAAACTAACTTCATATTTATATTTTGACAGTAGATCCGTCTAATGTCAAAATATTGTAGTTTGCACCATTTTTTAGATGTGTGAACCTACTTGCGTCAATGAGATGCAGGGTAGGCATTCCTATGTAAAAAATGGCGCTAGCCCCATAGCCCCATATAAGAGGGGCTAATATTGGTGCAAAGCTTTCTTAGCTTAATTAACACATGGGTCAGACCAGGTGTTAAGGGACCTGTGGACCCCTTTCCATGGTTAAACACCATGGAATGGGTCCACAGGTGCCCTTCTCTAGCCCCACTCTCACCTGCACCAGAGGGACACCGGAGGATGGGGGACCCCATCCCAGGTAAAAAGGATAAGTTGGGCCCCTTGCATGGCACAGGGTGCTATGGCCACACCCAGGGGACTGTGGTCCCCTGTGCTGGCCACTGGGGTGGAGGGCATGACTCCTGTCTTTTCTAAGACAGGAGTCATGTGGTATGGATGGTTTTGCATCAGAAAATGAAGCTAGGCTGGTTCAGGTCATTTTTTTTTTACTCTAACCAGCCTAATGTAATTTTTTTGGTGCAAAACCCCCTTCTCCCATACCGCCAGCCCCACCCGGCTAACATCATTTTTTTTTATGCTAGCCCACCCTTTGCATTGGCTTGTGCCATTCTATAAATATGGCGCCCGGCTGGTGCTTAGGAATGGTGCAATACGGTGCTAAACTTTTTGGTGCAAAACTGCGTTAGTGCAGTTTTGCACCAAAAAGTATAAATATGCCCCTTACAGTTTTGCATTCAGGATAAAGCGACATGACTGTATACCTCGCAGGGAACATTCACATCCCAACACCATGTTCAAGCAATATTATGTTTTCCTAAATTAATATGGCTTTGCTTATGGTCTTTTCACACTGCACATGTTGAGTTGACTCCTGTAAATCTGATGTTTTGTGGATACTAAACAAGTGCATATGAGCTTCTCAATGTGTAATCTAAATAGTCATTATTTCCATGCACACATGCAATAATAGTCATACCACAATAACACAATGTTTATATGGTGAGCAAGGTGGGTGTTTAATTTTTTTTAATTCCTGAGAAGGTAGTGAGAAAAGCTGACTGAAGTAAGTAAGGTTAACACACCACAATACCTAATGTCTGCCTTGCTTCAGGAAGACCTGCCCTATGTCCTGGTAAGCTGACAGTGGCCAAGAGCACATACCACAAGAAAGGAGATCTGAATAGGGGAGCTGTTGAGCAACTGATGAGGGGCCTAAACGTCACAATCAACAACCCCTCTAGAGGAGTCCAGAGATAAATGGATCATTCATCCGCATTATCTGAAGTAGTTGTACCTTAGGGTATTTTGGTTCCTTGGCAACACACCAAAATGCCTCCTCCTCACTGACCCTTGCTGATTGCACGTCACACCCGAATTGATTCCTACCCACCAGAGTCAGTCTCCCTCTTTGCCTTCCAACTGCTCAACCACAATTTTAGCAGCCCGGCTCAGTTCACCAGGTAACAAAACACAAATCAATGACAGTTGACCCCTTTAACCTCCTGACCACAGAAGACTTCATTAAGTCTGCAAACCCTTGTATGCCAGCAGAATAACCAGCAGACCAAGAGGAACATAGCTTTGGGTAGGGTGAATGGGACGTGACACCTCCCCTAAATAAATGCATTTTTGGCTTGGCAGTTGGGTCTGAGGGCCTGGAATCATGTCTGCTACACCTGTGTTGGTTTTTCCTACTTCTTTAGTTGGAAAAATGTGAGCTTCGCATCCCCTGAATCCCACCAATTAAGCTATGTCCCTGCAGACCAATGTCCTCTTAAATAGCTCTGTAGCCAATCCAGCCAGAACTGTCAACAATTCCTTGACTACAGGTATTCTCTCAAACAAACTCTAGAGCCCAGATTTATGAACAGCCAAGTGCCAACTATCACCACATTAGCATCATTATTTTATGCTAATGTGGTGACAGTGTCGCAATAATGCTGCGCCATATTTAAAAGTGACACAATGCATGCATTGTGCCACTTTGTATACCCATGTGCCACATTATGCCTGCGGCAGGCATAATGTATGCAAGGGGGGTGTTCCCCCATTAGGGGGCCTGTAAAAATGGCATGGTGGAATCTATGGGATTCCACTGCATCATTGTAAGCAGCATTTTTAACCCCTGAACAGAGCAGGCATTAAAAGAGGCACACCATTATTCAGAATGGGCCTCTGTGTACTTTTCAGGATTAGCGCCAACATTTTTGGAGCTAATGCTGCAAAGTACAACAATTGGGTCAAAAATGATGACTCTATTGTCCCTAACCTTCACCATGGTATGCCATATGTTAAATATGGTGCACACCTGCTGGCGTTAGAGGGGTACAATGGACAACAACAAAAGTTGCACTTCATGATGTGAAAGGTCACTTTTCTTAAATCTGGGCCTAAATGTCTTACACAAACCCTTCCGTAAACAAATATGCCTTGAAACTCATGCTTTTTAGGTCCGGCCACTAACAGGCTGTTTTAGTCAAGAAAGATCTGCTTTAAGACAAATATCTGCCTTGAAGTACTAGCTGACTTATTACTTGAACTCTTCATTGCCATCGATACTACTCATCCTCCCAATCTTTTACAGAGATTTCAAAACAAACAGGGGTGAATTGAAGCACATTGCATCTTTTCTATCAGATGGATCATCGTTCTCACTTAATCCCTTCAGGACAGCTCCATTCAATTCACAATTAATGTACCTAACAGTCTACTCCTTCTATAGCACTTGCCTTCGGTCTCCATGGGACCTAATCTCCTTCTTCTATTTCAACTATTACTGCTATGCAGATAATACACAAATTACGTTTAAGTATGAAAACCCATCTGACTTTGACTCATATGACTAAAATGGGCAATGCCTTAAGTGGTTAAATAAAGGAGGACCTTTTCATATATTCATATGCAGCAAATGGACCAAATACCACAAGATCAGTGCTTGACATAGAAAAATAGAAGTGCAGGTACTCTGTATATGAGTACCTGCTTGTTTCTGAGAAGTGCCGGTACTCTCTAATGAAAAGTATTAAGTTTTTCTTGAGAAGTGTGGGTACTCTCCCTCTCAAAATAAAAAAGTGCCGGTACTCAGTACAGGACGGTACCGGCCCATTTAAAGCACTGCACAAGATGACCTACGCAACCTGGACTGCCACCAAACAACTCAGCCAAGTGAGAAACCAGAGTAACCACAAACTCCAATCTTTCAATCATATTTAGATAGGATTTGTCCACTATGTTTAAAGTGCACATTTTCACTTGTTTTACCTCATACTGGCAATAAATTTAGTTCTGGCCGCTTTGCTTGAAATGTATGACCCACAAGCACTTGCTGGAAGTGTTAGCCCCTCCACCCAGGAATTCAGGTCTAATTGCGCCCGATAGCCATAATAATATTTCAGTGTTACTCGTAATCTGTTTCCATAAGTTTTCTCCTAGGAACCCTCAGGTCGTGAAGGCTTTTCAGATACGTCCGCAGCATGCTCGATATAGGCTGTTTTAAAAACCCGTGAGTACAAAGGGAGCCTGCTGAGAAAGTTAACCTCCACGGGGTTTTCCCTTCAGAATTAACTGGACATTAACAGACTGAAAAACCAACAGGGGGCGCGCGCGCTCTGCGGGCTCACCACTTCAAGCAAAAAGACCTTTCCCACAAACCGCACAAACTACATAGCTCTACAGTTCATAGTCCTAGGCAACAAAAATGATTACCAAATAGATACTTGCCGTGAAACTACAAAGATATAGCTCCGCCGCACGCTCAGTTTGCCAACCAGTTCTGTGCTTTTGAAAGCGAAGATATGCCAAAACGTTTAAAATGCACCCTGTCAACCACCTGCTTCTGTAATTGGTTCTGTAGTTTACACTTTGAACTGGGGTAATGCGAATTCAGGAATGTGTGTTCTTGGACGCACACATGAATATGGATTCCAATTGCTATTTTTCCCCAAAATGCATATATTAAAATACAAAATGGAACGCGCTAGTAGTGCTTCTGCTGCATGCATGCATGATAGAATTTACAATATGATGTTTACCCGTATATACCAGTTTTAACAGTAAATAGAGAGTGGACACCTGTCATAATTCAGTAAAAAAGGCACCTGCTTATGGCCGTCTCTCTCATCAAAGAAGATTGTCCACTGGCGCCACTGGAGCCTAACCCTGACCCGGAATCAATTTCAAATTAGGCTCGACAACAGCTGGGGAGACGCCAGGATATCTGTCTGTATGCAACATGCTTAAATTGCAAAACACAGGGGCGCGCGGTGCACATTCATCATGCGCGAGGGAATTGACTGTACAGCCCACCCCCTTAAAGACTTTCTGCGGCATGTTCTAAAAGCTGGGAGACGTCTACTGGAGGCGGCCTGCAGCCTCTGTTCTCAGAGCCATCCCTTTCAACCCTCCCCAGTGGCCCAGCCTTTGATACTCAAATGCTGCTGTGCGGTTAAGTGCAAATGTATTATATGTTGAACAACCTGACCTAAAACTGCTACATAAACCCCAAAAAGCCCACATTGCGCGTCTGTGGGAGCCGCAATGTTTAAAATGCTGCAGCTCTCCGTTGCTTCTGCATCTTTATAATGAGGGAGATGTCTGAATGACAGCTGCAAAGAAAGACTGCGAACCTCAAATAAAAAAACTCCCCTCCCCCCGTTTTACATTTTCATTCTAGCATTGCGGTGCTGAATAATTCAATGCCCACGCACGAGGGCTATGTGTTTTTTTGGCTGATTTCATAGTACAAGTTGTTTAAACTTTTAGTATATCTTATTTGGGTGTGTTCTACAAGAGCCCAAAATTTGCCTGCAGCCCACTTTGTGGCACAATATCAGACAAAGGGCCAGATTTAATAGAAAATGATGGTGCACGGAACTGTGACAAATTTGGCATCTTCGTGTACCGTCATTCGGGGTTGTGCCATTTTTACTGTGTTTCTCCCTGTGCAGGCGCTAAATTTGCTGCCGTGCCCCAGCCGAGCCACCCTTTCACCGTAGTGCAAGGATGGCTGTGTTGAGGGGGAGATTGTTTTTGTACAGGAAGGAATACCTCCCTGCACAAAAACACTCTTAAATGGTGATGTGCTGCAAAATGCAACACACATAGGGACATATTTAAGAGCCCCTAGCGCTCTGGTGGCTCTATGCCCTGCCCCATATTTATAAGGTGGCGTTAAGCCACTTTTTGTGACTTAACACTACCTTGTGAATTGTGGAGGAAGGTGTTCCTTCTTCCCCCAAAAAATGTCCCCCTAAACGCAGCCATCCTTGCACTGTGGTGAAAGGGTGGCTGCGTTGGTACATGGCAGCAAATATAGTGCCAGTGCAGGGGGAAACAGGGGTGTGCCGTATTCTAGTAAATACGGTGCATCCCTGCATTTTGAAAATTCCGGTGCACGCCGCTGCCAAATTTGGCGCAGTGCACTGTAATTTTCCAATAAATCAGGCCCATAGAAAGAGCAAAAAACAAGGAGAAATTAAAGCACTTCTCCTCATTGTGCCACGCTAATGCCAGCCCTAGGATGCCGTTAGATTTTGGTGCTGCCTCAGATTTACAAAAACTCATAAATCTGAGGCAGTGTCAAAATGCAATGGGTGTTGCTATGGCATGCCCACAGCAACACTCATTGCACGCTCCTTCCAAACAAAGGGCCATATTTATACTTTTTGACGCAAAACTGCGCTAACGCAGTTTTGCGTCAAAAAAATTAGCGCCGGCTAACGCCATTCTGAAGCATCATGCGGGCGCCGTATTTATTCAATGACGTTAGCCGGCGTTAGCCGCCGGCACTGCCTGGTGTGCGTGAAAAAAAACGACGTACACCAGGCAGCGCCGGTGTAGGGGGATATGGAGCTTGGGCGCCAAAAAATGGGGCAAGTCAGGCTGAGGCAAATATTTCGCCTCAACCCAATTTGCGCCATTTTTTCCGACTCCCAACCCCCATTGAAATGACTCCTGTCTTAGCAAAGACAGGAGTCATGCCCCCTTGCCCAATGGCCATGCCCAGGGGACTTATGTCCCCTGGGCATGGTCATTGGGCATAGTGGCATGTAGGGGGGCACAAATCAGGCCCCCCTATGCCACAAAAAAATAAAAAATAAAAAATTACCTGAACTTACCTTAATGTCCCTGGGTTGGGTCCCTCCAGCCTTGGGTTTCCTCCTGGGGTGGGCAAGGGTGGCAGGGGGTGTCCCTGGGGGCTTGGGAGGGCACCTCTGGGCTCCTTCCGAGCCCACAGTTCCCTTAACGCCTGCCCTGACCAGGCGCTAAAAAACGGCGCAAAAGCGGCCGGACGTCATTTTTTTTGACCCGCCCACTCCCTGGCGTGAATTTTGCCCGGTAGTGTAAATACGGCGCACATGCCTCGGAGTAAATTTTTTAGACGGGAACGCCTACCTTGCATATCATTAACGCAAAGTAGGTGTCCACGCTAAAAAATGACGCAAACTCCATGGACTTTGGCGCTAGACGCGTCTAACGCCAACATATAAATATGGAGTTAGTTTTGCGTCGGAATTGCGTCAAAAAGAAGACGCAATTCCGGCGCAAACAGAGTATAAATATGCCCCAAAGTGCTGTGGGTGAAGGGGCCATATTTACAAGATGACGTTAAGCCACAAAAAGTGGCTTAACGCCACCTTGTTAATACGGCAAAGGGCATTGCACCACCGGAGCGTCACGAAAAGTGATGCTCCAATGGCGCGAGGGGCTCTTAAATATGCCCCATATTGTTTTGGGTGGAAGGTTTATTTTCTGGAGAAACAGCAATAGGAATTTTAGTCCCCTGTGGAAGGGAGTTTTTTCCAGCTTGTTTTGAGACATATTAGGATGCCACCAGATCTCTGGGCAGGACGCTCATTCAGGTCAATATTCAACACTCACCATGTCCTCATACGCTTATGCGACGGTGAACGCCCTAGAATCCAGTAGATTGAATGCCAAAAGAGGGCTTCCATTCCTCATGTTAGCACAGTGACCGAGGAGGAGGGTACTAGAGCAGCTGCTATTTATTGCACAAAAAATTCTACAAGCCACAAGAGCAAACAGGAGCCCGTGCAGGCAATTTCCACACCAAAGAGGTGTTCATTTTTCATAAACTCAAGCAAAGCGCTTCCAGAGTAATGATCAATAGTACATCAAAATAATATATTAAGCAATAATGCAACTCTATTTTAATTTAAATCATTACTCTTTTGTTTTCTAGGCATTCACTCGCACACATAAAGCGCCGGCGCGCATTGCGTATAGGGCGCCCCGATGACAATCCCTTTTCTTTACATATTTTAATTTGTTGCAGAAGACCATGAAAAATTCATTAGCCTTTTGGAATTAAAGCTGTCAGTCACAGCACCAATACGTGTAGTGCAGTCTTTCAGTAATGTAATATTAAACACATTGTGTTTTTTCTATAACAAAAATATTAGTTCAAAGCACTTTTCATTTCCATAATAGCCAACAAGAAATGTGATTTGTCAAAGTATGTGCTCATTGTTAATCCATATTCCCATGGTTTCCAGGTTGATTCCAATTAAGAATAACAAAGATTGAATTCCTTGGAAATACCGACTTAACAAGAAGAAATCAACATGCATTTTAATACAAAGAACAAAGAGCAGGCCTCGAATTACTGCAGGCCGTTGAAGCAATGGTGTTGTATCCAGGCATGTTAAGTAGCTACCTTAAGCTGTCAATTATTATGGAAGCCAATTTTAAAGAAATGGCAGGTTCTTATGTTAATGTTACTGAACAAATGGCTAATGTATTTTTTTAATTTAAACCCGCTGGACTATAAAATTGCACTATTAGGCGTTTTGTGGTAGCCACACAGGATGTTTCCTCAAGAGCCCAATGCAGACCCTTTCAAGCCACTGTATCTTTTGTATTTCAAAGAATAAGTATTTGACACACTCTGTGTTTTTTTAGGTCAGCACTTCACCATGGTTTCTCACTGCATTAGACGAGCAAGGGTAGGACTTTCATGGAAAATTGCTATTTTTCCAGAAATGGCACCATATTCTACTGAGCCCGCAGCATAAAGAACACTGAACGATTTCCATCAAACCAGACTGAGCATCACTGGCCCCACATTTACTGGTAAAGAATAGCCCACAAGTTACGGCCAATGACCCACACTATTGGCTTGTTCCCAGTGGAGCTGACGTATCCAGATCACTCTTTATCGGCCAATATGGGTCAGGGTTCAGTGATTGCTTCGACATTCGTGTTAACCTACAATCGACAACTTAAGACCAACAATAGCCGAATACCCTTGTGATGTTGATGACAATATCACCTTTTATTTACACTTTTATACGATGTAAAAACGATAATAATCGGCACTATGTAAACTATACACAAAAGACGCACAGGCACACATTTGTACGCATGTTAGCAGCAAGAACATGAGAAATACGCCACAAATACATGCTGTGAACATCATCACAGGCATCTCCTACTTCGTAATGTTGCTTGACTATAAACCCGTTAACATTGCAAGAGCAAATGACAGGATGCCGCTCCTCACAAATAATGGGAACAAGACAGATCTTGGGCAAGATTTAAGGAGCCCTGGCACATTTCCAACGCCACATTAGCATAATTTTTGTTGACGCTATTGTGGTGTTGGAAGGAGAAAAGCGCCGTGCCATATTTACAAAGTGGTGCAATCGATGCATTGTACCACTTTGAAACCCCTTGTATCACACTATTCCTGCGCCAGGCATAATGTATGCAAGGGGGGGGGCGTTACGGCGATGGGGGGGGCAAAAAAATGGCACAAAGGGATCTATAAAGTTTCTTTGCACCATTTTTATATGCATTTTTTAACACCTGCTAAGTCCATGCATTAAAAAGAGGCTCCCATTGATTACAACAGGCCTCTGGGTGCTTTACAGGCTTATCATCATAATGTTTGGTGCTAGTCCTGCAAAGCGTCGGTCTAGTTGAAAAAATGATGACGCTAGTCACCCTTACTACCGCCATGGTGTGCTGTATTATAAATGCGGTGCAACCATGGTGGCATTAGGGGGCCCTAAGGGGCGCAAGAAAAGTGGTGCCCCCATGTTTTTAGTAGCATGGATATGACGTGCTACTATTTTCTCTAGTGCTAAAGATCTGGAGCTAGTAAAATAGACCATGTAGGGCACAGCAGCCATCCCTAATTCACTATGCTTATGTTGGGAATCTTCATCTGTGCATTCTTAAATTGCCTTGTCCTATTCCGATAGTGAACATTCCTATAGTGATAATCTTGTAAAAGGAAAACACATATGTGCACCACCAATGTGATGATACATTAAAAGACGTACACACATATCAATCAATTAGTGTTCATAAAGCGCAGCTACTCAACCATTAGGGTCTCAATCAGGGCGCGGCGGTGTAATGTGTACCAGAGGTGGATTAAAAAAGCCATGTCTTCAGTTCCTTCGTGAAGCTGCGGAGAGAGGTGGTTTGTCTGATGTGGATGGGTAGGGCATTCTAGGCGGTGGCGGCGAGGTAGGACAAGGAGCGTCCTCCTGTTCTGGTTTTCCTGATGCAGTGTACTTCTGCGAGAGAGAGCTGGGCTGAGGGTAGGGTCCTGTGGGGTACATGGAAGTTCAGTCGCTGGTTAAGGAAGGCAGGTCTGGTGTTGATGAGGGCTTTTTGTGCATAGGTGAGGATTTTGAAACTGTTCTTTTCACTATGGGGAGCCAGTGCAGTGTGCGTAGTTGTTGTGAGATGTGGCAGTTTTGGGGTAGGTCGAGGATCAATCTGGCGGTGGCGTTTTGTATGTTTTCTTATTTGCAGGTGACTTTTTTGTTGATTCTGGCGTAGAGTGCGTTGTCGTAGACCAGTCTGCTGGTGATGAAGGCGTGTGTGACGGTCTTTCTATGATTGAGGGGGATCCATTTGAAGGTCTTGCATAGGAGATGGAGGGTGCAGAAGCAGGGAGGTAACAGAGTTGATCTGATGGTTCATGCTGAGGTCGGGGTCCAGGATGATTCTGAGGTTGCGGGCTTGGCTGGAGGGGGTGGGCGGGTCTCTGAGGGTGGTTGGCCACCTGGAGTCGCTCCATGCATTGGGTTGAGGGCCCAGGATGAGTACTTCGGTCTTTTTTGTGTTGAGTTGAAGGCAGCTGTCTCTCATCCAGTTGGCGACTGCTTTCATGACCTCGTGGAAGTTGTGTCTGGTCTTGTCTGGTTTGTTGGAGAGGGAGAGGAGGAGTTGGGTGTCGTCGGAGTAGGAGATAAAGTTTATTCCATAGCTTCTGACGATGATGGCTAGCAGGGCCATGTAAACTTTGAACAGCGTGGGGCTGAGGGAGGATCCTTGCGGCCCTCTGTAGGTGGTGGGTGTGGGTTCTGCAAGGAAGGGGGCGAGTCTCACTCATTGCATTCTGCTGGAGAGGAAAGATTGGATCCAGTTGAGGGCCTTGCCTCTGATGCCGGCTTCGGGGAGTCTTCTTATCAGGGTGTGATGGGAGACTGTGTCGAAGGCTGCTGAGATATCAAGTAGGATGAGTGCCGCCGTCAATCCCTTGTCCAGTAGGGAGCAGATGTTATCTGTTGTGGACAGGAGTGCCGTTTCAATGCTGTGGTTTGACCTGAATCCAGACTGGGAGATGTCGAAGATGTTGTGGCATTCTAAAAAGGTGGTGAGTTGGCTGTTGACTGCTGTTTCTATGATTTTCACAGGAAATGGAAGTAGGGAGATGGACCTGAAGTTTTTGAGGTCGGTGGGGTCAGCCAAGGGTTTCTTGAGGAAGGGGGTTGATCTCAGCATGTTTTCAGTTGTCGGGGAAGGTGGCAGCAGCTAGTGAGCAGTTGATGGTGAGGCGGAGCTTGGGGTGATCGTGTCTGCAGCTTTGTTGAAGACGTGATGGGGCCATGGGACCGTGGGGCCCCAGAATGTATGGACTTCATGGTTTTCAATGTATCTTCAGTTGAGTTGGGTTTCCAGGTGGAGATTGTGGGTTTGTTGGTGTAAGTGGTTGGGATGGGGGTTCTGCATGTGGGTTGTCCTTGTTGAAACTGTCATAGATGGTGTAGATTTTTCTGGTGGAAGTAGGTGTTGAGCCTGTCACATAGGTCCTGTGAGGGTGGGATGTCCGTTTTACTGTTGGGTTGGGCGAACGTCTTGATGATGCTGAAGAGTTCCTTGCTGTTGTGTGCTTGTGAGGAGATCCTGTCTTGGATAGCCTTCTTTCTGGTATTTCTGAGTGGTGGTGGTGTGTTTTTGAAGTTGCTGTGGGCTTCTAGGGATTTGGTGTTTCTCCAGATTTTCTCAAGGTGGCGACAGGTGCGTATTGATTCCCGGAGTTCGGGGTGAACCAGCTGGCTCTCTTTGCATGGTTGTTGTTCTTTTTGAGGGGGCTATGGCGTTGGTGCAGTTGGTGATCCAGTTGTGGAAGGTGCGTGCTGCGGTGTTTGGGTCATCATTGCGTGCGATGGTGGGGGCGGCGGTGAGCTCATCGTTGGTTATTCTTGTCCAATTTCTATGCGATGGCTGGAGTCGGGGTCTAATGATGGGGGGAGTGTTGAGGGTGAACTGGATGCATCAGTGATCTGTCCATGGGATTCTGTGGTGTGGCTGAAGGTAGCAGAGGTTCCTGTAGTGAAGATGGGATTGAGGGTGTGTCCTGCAGAGTGTGTTGGCTCTGTCACGATCTATTGGAGTCCTATGTTCTGGAGGTTATCTAGGAGGGATGCGGTGTTGGGGTCTTGTGGTTACTCAAGGTGGAAGTTGAGGTCTCCCAGCACTGTGTAGTTGGTGGCTGCAATGACTTGTGCAGAGATGAAGTCTGTGATAGAGTCGGTGAAAGGTGTGCAAGCTCCGGGAGGGAGGGAGATGATGGTTCCCCTGATAGTGGATGTCGGGGTGGTGAGTAGCTTGAAGTGGAGGTGTTCCATCAGGTTAGTGGCTTCTTTGGAGTCTTTGGAGTGTGTGTTCAGGCGGAGGATGGACCTGTGGACGATGGCGATCCTCCCCAGGGCAGCTGGGGAGATCTTGCTGGCCTTCTGGGTGATCTTGTATCCCTGGGGGATGACGATATCTGGGCCTGAGGTGTTGTTGGTCCAGGTCTCAGTGAGGAATGCGACATCCGGGGGGTGCTGTTGAGGAGGTCCCAGATTTCAGTGGCATGTTTATGGAGGGAGCGGATGTTGAGGAGGACGCCCTTCAGGGGTTTCGAGTTCGGTGTGTTGTTGCGGGTGGGTTGTGCTGGGTCCCGGGGCTTGGTGGTGGTGCAGGTTTGATGGCAGCAGAAGCAGCTGAAGGGACTGTGTGTGTTGCCTGGAGCTGCTTGCTTGCAGTTGTTGTTGCATCCTGGGTTGAATGCGATGAGTTCAGCTGCTGTGTAGAGGCAGCGGGTGGCAGGACCAGGGGTCCTGGCACTGGTCGCGGACGGGCACAGACAGTCTTACCTTAGGCAGCATCTGCCATTAAGTAGGGAGTGGGGGAGGAGAGGAGAGCTGGGAGGTGGGAGAGGGAGCGGAAAATGCTGTGAAAAAATGGGGCGGGCTGCGGGGGATGCAGCGGAGGGGACGGAGTGCAAGAGAGAGCGAGGAGGTGGGTGGGGCCACAGGGACAGCAGCGGTGGGCGAGAGTGAGAGTGGAGAGAGAGAGCGGAGTGAGGGGAGAAAAATTATGAAGAGAGTAAAAGCAGAAAGCTAGAGACACCAGAGTAGCACAAAAGGAAACAGAACACAAAAGGAACAGCACACAGTAAAAAGAGGCAAAAGAGGAAAAAAGTGAAAAGAAGGCAGAGGGCAGCCTGGAAGGAGAGCAGAGCTCTCCCACTAGACACCAGGGATGAGGCACAGGCAGAAGACTGTGGGTGGAAGTGGGCCTCAAACTCCTGACAGAGATCAGGGTTCAGAGGACAGAAGGGCTTCACTTGCTGGTGGAGCAACGAGGTGGCAGAGCAGTTCACTGACTAGGTCAATGAGGTTGCTCGTCCTACCGCGCAGCGGCTGCCATTAAGTAGGGGGGGAGGAAAGGACAGCTGGGAGGCAGGAGCAGAAAATAGATTGAAAAAAGGGAGCAGGCCATGGGGGCAGCAGCAACGGGGATGGAGTGCAAGATAGAGGAGGGGGACCAGGCCTCAGGGCAGCAGCGGCGGGGGAGAGCGAGAGTGGAGAGAGAGAGCAGAGTGACAGGAGAAAAATGAGGAAGAGAGTAAAAGCAGAAAGCAAGAGACACAAGAGGAGCACAAAAGGAAACAGAACACAAAAGGAATAGCACACAAAAAAAGAGGCAAAAAATGAAAAAAGTGAAAAGAAGGAAGAGGGCAGCTTAGCAGATGAGCAGAGCTCTCCCACTAGACACCAGGGATGAGGCGCAGGCAGAAGCCTGCAGGTGGAGGAGGGCTTCAAACTCTCTGAGGTCAGATGTCAGGGTTTAGAGGACAGAAGGGCTTCACTTGCCAGAGGAGCTACGAGGTGGCAGAGCAGTTCACTGACTAAAAGGGAAGAAGGAATATAGAAAGACATCAACATGGCAGACATTTTAGGCATATTTAAATCCAAGTTGGACTTGCAACAGCCCTCTTTGAGTGCTCGCTGTGTCAGAGGTAGTGTGTCTACAACAATGAAAAAATATATAGAATATCTGTGTGTTATTCCTAATTAGAAAAACAAGGTGATAGGGGATAGAGACTCCTGGTAAAACAGAAACAATCCACAAGTTCTTAATGACTAAAGTACTAAGGGGCATATTCAAGAGCCCCTAGTGCCTCCTTGCACCACATTAGCATCATTTTTTTAATGCTAATGTGGCCCAACGAGGCCAAAATCCCTGCACCATATTTAGAAAGTGGCACAATGCATGCATTGCGCTACCTTGTAATCCTTGTGGTACATTAAGCCTGTACCAGGCATAATGTATGCAAAGGGGGCATTCCCCATTAGGGGGGCCTTAAAAAATGGCACAAAGAAATCAATTTATTTGCATAATTATTTTCGGCACTTTTAATGCCTGCTATGAGCAGGCGTTAAAACGAAGCACACCATTGATTACAATGGGCCTCCATGGGCTTTACAGGATTAGGATAAAAAAAAATGTTTATGCTAATCCTACAGAGCTCCTAACTAGCGTCAAAAATTGTGATGCTAGTTCCCCAACTACCGCCGCGGTGCGCCATATTTTAACCCCTTCCCCGCCAGGGACGTAATGGTTACGTCCATGGCAGCGCCCGTGTGGCGCCATGGACGTAACCATTACGTCCTGGGACTGGCAGTCGGGGGAAGCGCTAGCGCTTCCCCCGAGGGCCGCCCCCAACACCCCCAGGCCAGGGCTGAAAGGGGAATCCCTTCCCCTTTCACACCCACTCCCCCGCCCCTCCCATGACGTCAGCGCGCGATCGCGCGCTGATTTCATGGAAAGGGGGAAAGACGCGCTGGAATCCATTTGCTTCCAGCGCGTCTAAGGGAGAAGGTGAGTTTTTCACCTTCGTGCGGGGTGGGGGTGCTCTGAGAGAGGCATCGAGGGAAAGGAAAGGGTTTTCCTTTCCCTCGATGTCTCTTTGAGCATTCCTGCTGCCCGATCGCGATGCGATCGGGCAGCAGGAATGCCCACTAGACACCAGGGATTTCGCTATGTGTGTGTGTGTGTTTATTAGTGTGGGGGAGCGACCCCTTGGGCAAGGGTCGCTCCCCTTTGGGGGAAAATGTATTTTGCGTCGTTTCTGCCCCCCCCTGGGGGCAGATTGGCCCTATTTTTAGGCCGATCTGCCCCCAAGGGGGGCAGAAAGCCACTAGACACCAGGGATTTTATTGTTGATTTTTATTTTTTGTGTTGGGGGGCGGCCCCTTGGGCAAGGGTCGCCCCCAGGGGCCCTCATGTATTTTTGGGCAGTTCTGCCCCCCTTGGGGGCAGAGAGGCCTATTTTTTTAGGCCTATCCCAATAGCGCCAGAAATATATGTTTGTATGTGTGCTTTGTGTTGGGGGGTGGCCCCTTGGGCAAGGGTCGCTCCCCCCGGGGGCGCAATGTATTTATCGTCGTTTCTGATTGGCCCTATTTTTAGGCCGATCTGCCCCCAAGGGGGGCAGAAAGCCACTAGACACCAGGGATTTTATTGTTGGTTTTTATTTTTTGTGTTGGGGGGCGGCCCCTTGGGCAAGGGTCGGCCCCAGGGGCCCATATGTATTATTGGGCAGTTCTGCCCCCCTTGGGGGCAGATATGCCTATTTTGTAGGCCTTTCTGTCCCCAAGGGGGCAGAATCCCCATAGCGCCAGGGATACTATATGTGTGTGTGCGTGTGCTTTGTGTGGGGGTCGCCCCCAGGGGCCCACATGTATTTTTGGGCAGTTCTGCCCCCCTTGGGGACAGATAGGCCTATTTTTTTTAGGCCTTTCTGCCCCCAAGGGGGGCAGAATCCCAATAGCGCCAGAAATATTATGTTTTGTATGTGTGCTTTGTGTTGGGGGTTGGCTCCTTGGGCAAGGGTCGCTCCCCCTGGGGGGGCA
The DNA here is from genome assembly GCF_031143425.1 of Pleurodeles waltl. NCBI lineage: Eukaryota > Metazoa > Chordata > Amphibia > Caudata > Salamandridae > Pleurodeles > Pleurodeles waltl. Next base: position 935,205,274 of record NC_090442.1, on the reverse strand, counting down.
ATGTATTTATCGTCGTTTCTGCCCCCCTTGGGGGCAGATTGGCCTTATTTTTAGGCCAATCTGTCCCCAAGGGGGGCAGGAAGCCACTAGACACCAGGGATTTTATTGTTGGTTTTTATTTTTTGTATTGGGGGGCGGCCCATGGGCAAGGGTCGCCCCCAGGGGCCCACATGTATTTTTGGACACAAATAAAAAAAAAAACAACAATAAAATCCCTGGTGTCTAGTGGCTTTCTGCCCCCCTTGGGGACAGATAGGCCTATTTTTTTTAGGCCTGGGGCAGAATCCCAATAGCGCCAGAAATATTATGTTTTGTAGGTGTGCTTTGTGTTGGGGGATGGCCCCTTGGGCAAGGGTCGCTCCCCCTGGGGGGGCAATGTATTTATCGTCGTTTCTGCCCCTCTTGGGGGCAGATTGGCCTTATTTTTAGGCCAATCTGTCCCCAAGGGGGGCAGAAAGCCACTAGACACCAGGGATTTTATTGTTGTTTTTTTTTTTATTTGTGTTGGGCAAGGGTCGGCCCCAGGGGCCCATATGTATTATTGGGCAGTTCTGCCCCCCTTGGGGGCAGATATGCCTATTTTGTAGGCCTTTCTGTCCCCAAGGGGGCAGAATCCCCATAGCGCCAGGGATACTATATGTGTGTGTGCGTGTGCTTTGTGTGGGGGTGTGGCCCCTTGGGCAAGGGTCGCCCCCCCCCAAAGGGTGCAATGTAATCTGGGCGATTTCTGCCCCCTACCCTTGGGGGGTAGATTGGCCTATTTTTTTTTAGGCCCATCTTCCCCCAAGCAGAGAAGACTAGACACAAGGGAAAATGAAAAAATGGTTAGTGGCGGAGTGTTTGTCAACTGGCGAAGTATTTGCTTTTATGATAATAACAGTTTTTCTCCTTTTTGTTCTAGTTCAAAGCTTTTGCTGACTTTGCTGTGGCTTGTTGCAGTTTTGGTAGTAGTTGTCCTGCGGTTTGCGTAGTTGCATGTTTTAGGTAAGTAAATAAATTTACTCCAAGTGAGTATTGTTGCAATGCATGAATGACATGTTTGTAGGTGGTGTACTGAATGCAGGATTGTGTGTGAAATTGTCCTTAGAGTTATGCACAATGATTATTGTGTTGTCTTATGTCTAATTTGCTTTTTTTTTTCTCTTTTTAGTGGGATATCGTTGGTGATTGCTGTGGCTGTGCAGAGTAGTTGCTGGTGAGTCAAGCTTTTTCAGGCAAGTGAGCAGTATAGTTTTTGAGTTTATAATTCTTAGTGATAAACCTATACTTTGTTACTTATCTTACACAGTGCTGGTTGTTGGTGGTGTATTTGTCCAGTTAATTTTTGTAGGAAGGATCATGACTAGCCGTAGGATGACCGCTCAGCAGGTTGTTAGTGTGCTTTTTGAGTCATCTTCTGACCATGAATATGAGACTGACTCTGCATCTGAGGCAGAGGAGGAAGTGCAGGATTCTGGAAGTGAATTTTCTGTCAGAGATGAATCATCTGATGATGAAGCCACTCTCAGTGCTGATGAAGGGCCTGTTTTAGAGGAGGACAGTGATGTGCCAATGGTGCAGGAGCCAGCGGCTGAAAGGCTTCCCATTGGAAGACCTGACGCATGGGTTGCACCAAACATGGAGCAGCCACAGTTGCCTGCGTTTACTGGTTTTCCAGGGTGTCGAGTTAATACGGAAAACTTTTTGCCCGTCAACTTTTTTGAGTTGTTTATGGACGATATATTTTTGGAAGAGATTGTTGAGCAGACTAATTTGTATGCAGAGCAGTTTTTGAGGGACAACGCTGCCAGACTTAGGCCACACTCTAGAGCTAGCCGGTGGATTCCCACAAATCTGGAAGAGTTGAAAAAGTTCTTGGGTTTAACTTTTTTGATGGGGCTGATAAGGAAGCCATCGCTGTCTTCATATTGGTCTACTAGTCCCTTGATGGCAACTGCTATATTTCCTGCCATCATGAGTCGTAACCGGTATGAGCTTCTTCTTCGGATGTTGCATTTTGTAGATAATGCTTTAGCCTTGCCACGAGATCATCCTGATTCTGACCGTCTTTTTAAGATTAGACCTGTCCTTGATCATTTGGTAGATCGGTTTTCAGAGATCTATGTTCCAGGGAAAGAAATATCTGTAGATGAGTCTTTGGTCCTGTTCAAGGGTCGTTTGGTTTTTAGGCATTACATTCCTAGCAAGAGGGCACGGTGTGGAATTAAATTGTATATGCTGTCAGAAAGTAGTACAGGATATGTTTATAATTTCCGGGTCTACACTGGTAGGGATTCCAATATTGACCCCCCTGGTTGTCCTCCCACTTTTGGAGTTAGTGAGAAAATTGTGTGGGAACTTGGTAGACGACTGTTTAACAAAGGTCACCATTTATATGTAGATAACTTCTACACTGGAGTTCGGTTGTTCAAGGAGTTGTTCAGAGTGGACACTGTTGCTTGTGGCACAATCCACTCTAATCGGAAAGGCTATCCAAAAGAGCTTGTCTGTAAAAAACTTGAGAAGGGACAGTGCAGTGCCTTGCGGAATGATGAGCTGCTAGCTCTGAAATTTGTAGACAAGAGGGATGTATACATGCTAAGCACCATCCATGATGAGAGTACTTTACCTGTGGCTGTTTGGGGTCAGGTTGCCGAAGTGCGCAAACCTGTGTGCATCTTAGACTATAATAAGCACATGGGTGGTGTTGCTAGAGTAGATCAGAGGTTAGAACCTTACACTGCTGCTCGTAAGTCTTATGTGTGGTCTTATGTGTGGTATAAGAAATTAGCGCTTCACTTGTTCCACTTGGCAACTTTTAATGCTTTTGTTGTGTTTAAGGATAGTTCTCCAGTGTCAAGGATGACATTTGTGAAATTTCAGGAGTCTATCATAGCTAGCCTTGTTGTGCTGGAACAGGCAAGAGTTCCTAGAGAAGCAGTGGTGGAGGATGTGGCTAGATTGAAAGATCGTCACTTTGCTGAGAACATTCCTCCCACGGCCCAAAAAAACTTTCCTGCTAAGAGATGTAGAGTCTGTGCTCGAAGAGGTATCAGGAAGGAGACTAGGATGTACTGCCCTGATTGTCCTTCAAAGCCTGGGCTGTGTGTGGGTGGCTGTTTCAGGAGCCACCACACACAGAAGAATTATTGGGAAATTCCGTGAGCGTAAACTGGTGTTTTATATTTTTATATGTTCGGTTTCATGGTTGGCATTAGTCATGTATTCAGTTAGAGCTTTTGTGTTTGTAGTTTTGTACTAATTTATGATTAGTGGTTTCTTTGTTGTTTAAAAACAAAAAAAAAGGGGGTGGCGCTTGGCTGGCGGCGTGGGTGGGGTGGCGCTTGGCTGGCGGTGTGTGTGGGGTGGCGCTTGGCTGGCGGTGTGTGTGGGGTGGCGCTTGGCTGGCGGTGTGGGTGTGGTGGCGCTTGGCTGGCGGTGTGGGTGTGGTGGCGCTTGGCTGGCGGTGTGTGTGGGGTGGCGCTTGGCTGGCGATGTGTGTGGGGTGGCGCTTGGCTGGCGGTGTGGGTGGGGTGGCCCTGGGCTGGCGGTGTGGGTGTGGTGGCGCTTGGCTGGCGGTGTGGGTGGGGTGGCGCTTGGCTGGCGGTGTGTGTGGGGTGGCGCTTGGCTGGCGGTGTGGGTGGGGTGGCGCTGGGCTGGCGGTGTGTGTGGGGTGGCGCTTGGCTGGTGGTGTGGGTGGGGTGGCGCTTGGCTGGCAGTGCCGGCCAAACGCCAGTCCACACACTCATCAGCTGGTGTGATTGCTGTATCAGGCATGTGGGCGTATGAAAGTGATGGGCCCTTGACTGGCGCTGTCTGTGGATGCGAGTCTTGTAATGTGCTGGGCCCGTGGCTGGCGGCGTGAATGGTCTAGTGCATGTCATGTATGAAAGGTGTGTGAATGGACTGTAAAGCGGTTGGTGCCTTGTCGTGGCTTTACAGCTCACGAGCTGTGAGTCATTGGTTCAGTTTTTTGGCCTTTCAGTTATTACCAGTGCAATTCACTTTTGTGAAATCTCTTGTTAATAAAATTTGATCTACTGAACCATCACTCACCCTTGTGCCAAATCCAACCAGTATGTGTGGTACAAATGACAAAACCTGCTCCGCTGTAATCAGGCGTCGCAGCACACTTGAGAAACGCTAGGTGCCTCGGGTGGGACCCCGATGATGAAGCATGCCACCAACTTGGTTGGTGGGTGAGGGGTCTTCTTCACATAACCTAAGTGTGTTTCTTTTCACAATTTTAGTGTTTGGCACATCACGGACGTATGTGCACACATCAAAGTGATATATTCCAAAAATACCTGTGTTTGGGGGGGAGGGCCCACCTATGTTTTTGGTCCTGGGTGCGGCCGTCATGTAGGGAAACCTACAAAACCCAGAAACTTTTTAAAACTAGGCACCCCAAGGAGTCTAGGGAGGTGTGGCTTGCGTGGCTCCCCCAACATTTTCTTACCCAGACTCCTCTGTAAACCTCAAAATTTGCATAAAAAAGCATATTTTCCTGATTTTTCTTAGTAGGATCACCGCTCCAGCACAAAATTCCTACTCCCCAGTTTTCCCCTCAGTCTCCCAAGTAAAATGACACCTCACTTATGTGGGTCCCCAAAGCAGAGTCCGTCTAAAGATGTATAAAAGAATATGCCCTTATAAACTTGCTGTGCTATCCCTTCTATCCCTTCAGGTTTTGGGCCTTATTCTGTTGCAGGCACCTGGCCCACCCACACAAGTGAGGTATCATTTTTATCCGGAGACTTGGGGGAACGCTGGGTGGAAGGAAATTTGTGGCTCCTCTCAGATTCCAGAACTTTCTGCCACAGAAATGTGAGGAACATGTGTTTTTTTAGCCACATTTTGAGGTTTGCAAAGGATTCTGGGTAACAGAACCTGGTCCGAGCCCCGCAAGTCACCCCTCCTTGGATTCCCCTAGGTCTCTAGTTTTCAGAAATGCACAGGTTTGGTAGGTTTCCCTAGGTGCCGGCTGAGCTACAGGCCAAAATCCACAGGTAGGCACTGTTTTCTTTCAAAAAATGGGATGTGTCCACGTTGAGTTTTGGGGCGTTTCCTGTCGTGGGCACTAGGCCTACCCACGCAAGTGAGGTATCATTTTTATCGGGAGACTTAGGGAAACGCTGGGTGGAAGGAAATTTGTGGCTCCTCTCAGATTCCAGAACTTTCTGCCACAGAAATGTGAGGAACATGTGTTTTTTTAGCCAAATTTTGAGGTTTGCAAAGGATTCTGGTTAACAGAACCTGGTCCGAGCCCCACAAGTCACCCCATCTTGAATTCCCCTAGGTCTCTAGTTTTCAGAAATGCACAGGTTTGGTAGGTTTCCCTAGGTGCCGGCTGAGCTAGAGGCCAAAATCAACAGGTAGGCACCTCGCAAAAAACACCTCTGTTTTCTTCCAAAATTTAGGACGTGTCCACGTTGCGCTTTGGGGTGTTTCCTGTCGCCGGCGCTAGACCTACCCACGCAAGTGAGGTATCATTTTTATCGGGAGACTTGGGGGAACGCTGGGTGGAAGGAAATTTGTGGCTCCTCTCAGATTCCAGAACTTTCTGCCACAGAAATGTGAGGAACATGTGTTTTTTTAGCCACATTTTGAGGTTTGCAAAGGATTCTGAGTAACAGAACCTGGTCCGAGCCCCGCAAGTCACCCCTCCTTGGATTCCCCTAGGTCTCTAGTTTTCAGAAATGCACAGGTTTGGTAGGTTTCCCTAGGTGCCGGCTGAGCTACAGGCCAAAATCCACAGGTAGGCACTGTTTTCTTTAAAAAAATGGGATGTGTCCACGTTGAGTTTTGGGGCGTTTCCTGTCGTGGGCGCTAGGCCTACCCACGCAAGTGAGGTATCATTTTTATCGGGAGACTTGGGGGAACGCTGGGTGGAAGGAAATTTGTGGCTCCTCTCAGATTCCAGAACTTTCTGCCACAGAAATGTGAGGAACATGTGTTTTTTTAGCCACATTTTGAGGTTTGCAAAGGATTCTGGTTAACAGAACCTGGTCCGAGCCCCACAAGTCACCCCATCTTGAATTCCTCTAGGTCTCTAGTTTTCAGAAATGCACAGGTTTGGTAGGTTTCCCTAGGTGCCGGCTGAGCTAGAGGCCAAAATCTACAGGTAGGCACTTCGCAAAAAACACCTCTGTTTTCTTCCAAAATTTAGGACGTGTCCACGTTGCGCTTTGGGGTGTTTCCTGTCGCCGGCGCTAGACCTACCCACGCAAGTGAGGTATCATTTTTATCGGGAGACTTGGGGGAACGCTGGGTGGAAGGAAATTTGTGGCTCCTCTCAGATTCCAGAACTTTCTGCCACAGAAATGTGAGGAACATGTGTTTTTTTAGCCAAATTGTAAGGTTTGCAAAGGATTCTGGGTAACAGAACCTGGTCCGAGCCACGCAAGTCACCCCATCTTGGATTCCCCTAGGTCTCTAGTTTTCAGAAATGCACAGGTTTGGTAGGTTTCCCTAGGTGCCGGCTGAGCTAGAGGCCAAAATCTACAGGTAGGCACTTCGCAAAAAACATCTCTGTTTTCTTCCAAAATTTTGGATGTGTCCACATTGCGCTTTGGGGTGTTTCCTGTCGCGGGCGCTAGGCCTACCCACGCAAGTGAGGTATCATTTTTATCGGGAGACTTGGGGGAACGCTGGGTGGAAGGAAATTTGTGGCTCCTCTCAGATTCCAGAACTTTCTGCCACAGAAATGTGAGGAACATGTGTTTTTTTAGCCTAATTTTGAGGTTTGCAAAGGATTCTGGGAAACAGAACCTGGTCCGAGCCCAGCAAGTCACCCCTCCTTGGATTCCCCTAGGTCTCTAGTTTTCAGAAGTGCACAGGTTTGGTAGGTTTCCCTAGGTGCCGGCTGAGCTAGAGGCCAAAATCTACAGGTAGGCACTTCGCAAAAAACACCTCTGTTTTCTTCCAAAATTTTGGATGTGTCCACGTTGCGCTTTGGGGTGTTTCCTGTCGCGGGCGCTAGGCCTACCCACGCAAGTGAGGTATCATTTTTATCGGGAGACTTGGGGGAACGCTGGGTGGAAGGACATTTGTGGCTCCTCTCAGATTCCAGAACTTTCTGCCACAGAAATGTGAGGAACATGTGTTTTTTTTAGCCAAATTGTGAGGTTTGCAAAGGATTCTGGGTAACAGAACCTGGTCCGAGCCCCGCAAGTCACCCCTCCTTGGATTCCCCGAGGTCTCTAGTTTTCAGAAATGCACAGGTTTGGTAGGTTTCCCTAGGTGCCGGCTGAGCTAGAGGCCAAAATCCACAGGTAGGCACTGTTTTCTTTCAAAAAATGGGATGTGTCCACGTTGAGTTTTGGGGCGTTTCCTGTCGTGGGCGCTAGGCCTACCTACACAAGTGAGGTATCATTTTTATCGGGAGACTTGGGGGAACGCTGGGTGGAAGGACATTTGTGGCTCCTCCCAGATTCCAGAACTTTCTGCCACAGAAATGTGAGGAACATGTGTTTGTTTAGCCAAGTTTTGAGGTTTGCAAAGGATTCTGGTTAACAGAACCTGGTCCGAGCCCCACAAGTCACCCCATCTTGAATTCCCCTAGGTCTCTAGTTTTCAGAAATGCACAGGTTTGGTAGGTTTCCCTAGGTGCCGGCTGAGCTAGAGGCCAAAATCTACAGGTAGGCACCTCGCAAAAAACACCTCTGTTTTCTTCCAAAATTTACGACGTGTCCACGTTGCGCTTTGGGGTGTTTCCTGTCGCCGGCGCTAGACCTACCCACGCAAGTGAGGTATCATTTTTATCGGGAGACTTGGGGGAACGCTGGGTGGAAGGAAATTTGTGGCTCCTCTCAGATTCCAGAACTTTCTGCCACAGAAATGTGAGGAACTTGTGTTTTTTTAGCCAAATTGTGAGGTTTGCAAAGGATTCTGGGTAACAGAACCTGGTCCGAGCCCCGCAAGTCACCCCATCTTGGATTCCCCTAGGTCTCTAGTTTTCAGAAATGCACAGGTTTGGTAGGTTTCCCTAGGTGCCGGCTGAGCTAGAGGCCAAAATCTACAGGTAGGCACTTTGCAAAAAACACCTCTCTTTTCTTCCAAAATTTTGGATGTGTCCACGTTGCGCTTTGGGGTGTTTCCTGTCGCGGGCGCTAGGCCTACCCACGCAAGTGAGGTATCATTTTTATCGGGAGACTTGGGGGAACGCTGGGTGGAAGGAAATTTGTGGCTCCTCTCAGATTCCAGAACTTTCTGCCACAGAAATGTGAGGAACATGTGTTTGTTTAGCCAAGTTTTGAGGTTTGCAAAGGATTCTGGTTAACAGAACCTGGTCCGAGCCCCGCAAGTCACCCCTCCTTGGATTCCCCTAGGTCTCTAGTTTTCAGAAATGCACAGGTTTGGTAGGTTTCCCTAGGTGCCGGCTGAGCTAGAGGCCAAAATCCACAGGTAGGCACTGTTTTCTTTCAAAAAATGGGATGTGTCCACGTTGAGTTTTGGGGCGTTTCCTGTCGTGGGCGCTAGGCCTACCTACGCAAGTGAGGTATCATTTTTATCGGGAGACTTGGGGGAACGCTGGGTGGAAGGAAATTTGTGGCTCCTCTCAGATTCCAGAACTTTCTGCCACAGAAATGTGAGGAACATGTGTTTGTTTAGCCAAGTTTTGAGGTTTGCAAAGGATTCTGGTTAACAGAACCTGGTCCGAGCCCCACAAGTCACCCCATCTTGAATTCCCCTAGGTCTCTAGTTTTCAGAAATGCACAGGTTTGGTAGGTTTCCCTAGGTGCCGGCTGAGCTAGAGGCCAAAATCTACAGGTAGGCACCTCGCAAAAAACACCTCTGTTTTCTTCCAAAATTTAAGACGTGTCCACGTTGCGCTTTGGGGTGTTTCCTGTCGCCGGCGCTAGTCCTACCCACGCAAGTGAGGTATCATGTTTATCGGGAGACTTGGGGGAACGCTGGGTGGAAGGAAATTTGTGGCTCCTCTCAGATTCCAGAACTTTCTGCCACAGAAATGTGAGGAACATGTGTTTTTTTAGCCAAATTGTGAGGTTTGCAAAGGATTCTGGGTAACAGAACCTGGTCCGAGCCCCGCAAGTCACCCCATCTTGGATTCCCCTAGGTCTCTAGTTTTCAGAAATGCACAGGTTTGGTAGGTTTCCCTAGGTGCCGGCTGAGCTAGAGGCCAAAATCTACAGGTAGGCACTTTGCAAAAAACACCTCTCTTTTCTTCCAAAATTTTGGATGTGTCCACGTTGCGCTTTGGGGTGTTTCCTGTCGCGGGCGCTAGGCCTACCCACGCAAGTGAGGTATCATTTTTATCGGGAGACTTGGGGGAACGCTGGGTGGAAGGAAATTTGTGGCTCCTCTCAGATTCCAGAACTTTCTGCCACAGAAATGTGAGGAACATGTGTTTTTTTAGCCACATTTTGAGGTTTGCAAAGGATTCTGAGTAACAGAACCTGGTCCGAGCCCCGCAAGTCACCCCTACTTGGATTCCCCTAGGTCTCTAGTTTTCAGAAATGCACAGGTTTGGTAGGTTTCCCTAGGCGCCGGCTGAGCTACAGGCCAAAATCCACAGGTAGGCACTGTTTTCTTTCAAAAAATGGGATGTGTCCACGTTGAGTTTTGGGGCGTTTCCTGTCGTGGGCGCTAGGCCTACCCACGCAAGTGAGGTATCACTTTTATCGGGAGACTTGGGGGAACGCTGGGTGGAAGGAAATTTGTGGCTCCTCTCAGATTCCAGAACTTTCTGCCACAGAAATGTGAGGAACATGTGTTTTTTTAGCCACATTTTGAGGTTTGCAAAGGATTCTGGTTAACAGAACCTGGTCCGAGCCCCGCAAGTCACCCCATCTTGGATTCCCCTAGGTCTCTAGTTTTCATAAATGCACAGGTTTGGTAGGTTTCCCTAGGTGCCGGCTGAGCTAGAGGCCAAAATCTACAGGTAGGCACTTTGCAAAAAACACCTCTCTTTTCTTCCAAAATTTTGGATGTGTCCACGTTGCGCTTTGGGGTGTTTCCTGTCGCGGGCGCTAGGCCTACCCACGCAAGTGAGGTATCATTTTTATCGGGAGACTTGGGGGAACGCTGGGTGGAAGGAAATTTGTGGCTCCTCTCAGATTCCAGAACTTTCTGCCACAGAAATGTGAGGAACATGTGTTTGTTTAGCCAAGTTTTGAGGTTTGCAAAGGATTCTGGTTAACAGAACCTGGTCCGAGCCCCGCAAGTCACCCCTCCTTGGATTCCCCTAGGTCTCTAGTTTTCAGAAATGCACAGGTTTGGTAGGTTTCCCTAGGTGCCGGCTGAGCTAGAGGCCAAAATCCACAGGTAGGCACTGTTTTTTTTCAAAAAATGGGATGTGTCCACGTTGAGTTTTGGGGCGTTTCCTGTCGTGGGCGCTAGGCCTACCTACGCAAGTGAGGTATCATTTTTATCGGGAGACTTGGGGGAACGCTGGGTGGAAGGAAATTTGTGGCTCCTCTCAGATTCCAGAACTTTCTGCCACAGAAATGTGAGGAACATGTGTTTGTTTAGCCAAGTTTTGAGGTTTGCAAAGGATTCTGGTTAACAGAACCTGGTCCGAGCCCCACAAGTCACCCCATCTTGAATTCCCCTAGGTCTCTAGTTTTCAGAAATGCACAGGTTTGGTAGGTTTCCCTAGGTGCCGGCTGAGCTAGAGGCCAAAATCTACAGGTAGGCACCTCGCAAAAAACACCTCTGTTTTCTTCCAAAATTTAAGACGTGTCCACGTTGCGCTTTGGGGTGTTTCCTGTCGCCGGCGCTAGTCCTACCCACGCAAGTGAGGTATCATGTTTATCGGGAGACTTGGGGGAACGCTGGGTGGAAGGAAATTTGTGGCTCCTCTCAGATTCCAGAACTTTCTGCCACAGAAATGTGAGGAACATGTGTTTTTTTAGCCAAATTGTGAGGTTTGCAAAGGATTCTGGGTAACAGAACCTGGTCCGAGCCCCGCAAGTCACCCCATCTTGGATTCCCCTAGGTCTCTAGTTTTCAGAAATGCACAGGTTTGGTAGGTTTCCCTAGGTGCCGGCTGAGCTAGAGGCCAAAATCTACAGGTAGGCACTTTGCAAAAAACACCTCTCTTTTCTTCCAAAATTTTGGATGTGTCCACGTTGCGCTTTGGGGTGTTTCCTGTCGCGGGCGCTAGGCCTACCCACGCAAGTGAGGTATCATTTTTATCGGGAGACTTGGGGGAACGCTGGGTGGAAGGAAATTTGTGGCTCCTCTCAGATTCCAGAACTTTCTGCCACAGAAATGTGAGGAACATGTGTTTTTTTAGCCACATTTTGAGGTTTGCAAAGGATTCTGAGTAACAGAACCTGGTCCGAGCCCCGCAAGTCACCCCTACTTGGATTCCCCTAGGTCTCTAGTTTTCAGAAATGCACAGGTTTGGTAGGTTTCCCTAGGCGCCGGCTGAGCTACAGGCCAAAATCCACAGGTAGGCACTGTTTTCTTTCAAAAAATGGGATGTGTCCACGTTGAGTTTTGGGGCGTTTCCTGTCGTGGGCGCTAGGCCTACCCACGCAAGTGAGGTATCACTTTTATCGGGAGACTTGGGGGAACGCTGGGTGGAAGGAAATTTGTGGCTCCTCTCAGATTCCAGAACTTTCTGCCACAGAAATGTGAGGAACATGTGTTTTTTTAGCCACATTTTGAGGTTTGCAAAGGATTCTGGTTAACAGAACCTGGTCCGAGCCCCACAAGTCACCCCATCTTGAATTCCCCTAGGTCTCTAGTTTTCAGAAATGCACAGGTTTGGTAGGTTTCCCTAGGTGCCGGCTGAGCTAGAGGCCAAAATCTGCAGGTAGGCACTTTGCAAAAAACACCTCTGTTTTCTTCCAAAATTTAGGACGTGTTCACGTTGCGCTTTGGGGTGTTTCCTGTCGCCGGCGCTAGACCTACCCAGGCAAGTGAGGTATCATTTTTATCGGGAGACTTGGGGGAACGCTGGGTGGAAGGAAATTTGTGGCTCCTCTCAGATTCCAGAACTTTCTGCCACAGAAATGTGAGGAACATGTGTTTTTTTAGCCACATTTTGAGGTTTGCAAAGGATTCTGAGTAACAGAACCTGGTCCGAGCCCCGCAAGTCACCCCTACTTGGATTCCCCTAGGTCTCTAGTTTTCAGAAATGCACATGTTTGGTAGGTTTCCCTAGGCGCCGGCTGAGCTACAGGCCAAAATCCACAGGTAGGCACTGTTTTCTTTCAAAAAATGGGATGTGTCCACGTTGAGTTTTGGGGCGTTTCCTGTCGTGGGCGCTAGGCCTACCCACGCAAGTGAGGTATCACTTTTATCGGGAGACTTGGGGGAACGCTGGGTGGAAGGAAATTTGTGGCTCCTCTCAGATTCCAGAACTTTCTGCCACAGAAATGTGAGGAACATGTGTTTTTTTAGCCACATTTTGAGGTTTGCAAAGGATTCTGGTTAACAGAACCTGGTCCGAGCCCCACAAGTCACCCCATCTTGAATTCCCCTAGGTCTCTAGTTTTCAGAAATGCACAGGTTTGGTAGGTTTCCCTAGGTGCCGGCTGAGCTAGAGGCCAAAATCTACAGGTAGGCACTTTGCAAAAAACACCTCTGTTTTCTTCCAAAATTTAGGACGTGTTCACGTTGCGCTTTGGGGTGTTTCCTGTCGCCGGCGCTAGACCTACCCAGGCAAGTGAGGTATCATTTTTATCGGGAGACTTGGGGGAACGCTGGGTGGAAGGAAATTTGTGGCTCCTCTCAGATTCCAGAACTTTCTGCCACAGAAATGTGAGGAACATGTGTTTTTTTAGCCAAATTGTGAGGTTTGCAAAGGATTCTGGGTAACAGAACCTGGTCCGAGCCCCGCAAGTCACCCCATCTTGGATTCCCCTAGGTCTCTAGTTTTCAGAAATGCACAGGTTTGGTAGGTTTCCCTAGGTGCCGGCTGAGCTAGAGGCCAAAATCTACAGGTAGGCACTTTGCAAAAAACACCTCTCTTTTCTTCCAAAATTTTGGATGTGTCCACGTTGCGCTTTGGGGTGTTTCCTGTCGCGGGCGCTAGGCCTACCCACGCAAGTGAGGTATCATTTTTATCGGGAGACTTGGGGGAACGCTGGGTGGAATGAAATTTGTGGCTCCTCTCAGATTCCAGAACTTTCTGCCACAGAAATGTGAGGAACATGTGTTTTTTTAGCCACATTTTGAGGTTTGCAAAGGATTCTGAGTAACAGAACCTGGTCCGAGCCCCGCAAGTCACCCCTACTTGGATTCCCCTAGGTCTCTAGTTTTCAGAAATGCACAGGTTTGGTAGGTTTCCCTAGGCGCCGGCTGAGCTACAGGCCAAAATCCACAGGTAGGCACTGTTTTCTTTCAAAAAATGGGATGTGTCCACGTTGAGTTTTGGGGCGTTTCCTGTCGTGGGCGCTAGGCCTACCCACGCAAGTGAGGTATCACTTTTATCGGGAGACTTGGGGGAACGCTGGGTGGAAGGAAATTTGTGGCTCCTCTCAGATTCCAGAACTTTCTGCCACAGAAATGTGAGGAACATGTGTTTTTTTAGCCACATTTTGAGGTTTGCAAAGGATTCTGGTTAACAGAACCTGGTCCGAGCCCCACAAGTCACCCCATCTTGAATTCCCCTAGGTCTCTAGTTTTCAGAAATGCACAGGTTTGGTAGGTTTCCCTAGGTGCCGGCTGAGCTAGAGGCCAAAATCTGCAGGTAGGCACTTTGCAAAAAACACCTCTGTTTTCTTCCAAAATTTAGGACGTGTTCACGTTGCGCTTTGGGGTGTTTCCTGTCGCCGGCGCTAGACCTACCCAGGCAAGTGAGGTATCATTTTTATCGGGAGACTTGGGGGAACGCTGGGTGGAAGGAAATTTGTGGCTCCTCTCAGATTCCAGAACTTTCTGCCACAGAAATGTGAGGAACATGTGTTTTTTTAGCCACATTTTGAGGTTTGCAAAGGATTCTGAGTAACAGAACCTGGTCCGAGCCCCGCAAGTCACCCCTACTTGGATTCCCCTAGGTCTCTAGTTTTCAGAAATGCACAGGTTTGGTAGGTTTCCCTAGGCGCCGGCTGAGCTACAGGCCAAAATCCACAGGTAGGCACTGTTTTCTTTCAAAAAATGGGATGTGTCCACGTTGAGTTTTGGGGCGTTTCCTGTCGTGGGCGCTAGGCCTACCCACGCAAGTGAGGTATCACTTTTATCGGGAGACTTGGGGGAACGCTGGGTGGAAGGAAATTTGTGGCTCCTCTCAGATTCCAGAACTTTCTGCCACAGAAATGTGAGGAACATGTGTTTTTTTAGCCACATTTTGAGGTTTGCAAAGGATTCTGGTTAACAGAACCTGGTCCGAGCCCCACAAGTCACCCCATCTTGAATTCCCCTAGGTCTCTAGTTTTCAGAAATGCACAGGTTTGGTAGGTTTCCCTAGGTGCCGGCTGAGCTAGAGGCCAAAATCTACAGGTAGGCACTTTGCAAAAAACACCTCTGTTTTCTTCCAAAATTTAGGACGTGTTCACGTTGCGCTTTGGGGTGTTTCCTGTCGCCGGCGCTAGACCTACCCAGGCAAGTGAGGTATCATTTTTATCGGGAGACTTGGGGGAACGCTGGGTGGAAGGAAATTCGTGGCTCCTCTCAGATTCCAGAACTTTCTGCCACAGAAATGTGAGGAACATGTGTTTTTTTAGCCAAATTGTGAGGTTTGCAAAGGATTCTGGGTAACAGAACCTGGTCCGAGCCCCGCAAGTCACCCCATCTTGGATTCCCCTAGGTCTCTAGTTTTCAGAAATGCACAGGTTTGGTAGGTTTCCCTAGGTGCCGGCTGAGCTAGAGGCCAAAATCTACAGGTAGGCACTTTGCAAAAAACACCTCTCTTTTCTTCCAAAATTTTGGATGTGTCCACGTTGCGCTTTGGGGTGTTTCCTGTCGCGGGCGCTAGGCCTACCCACGCAAGTGAGGTATCATTTTTATCGGGAGACTTGGGGGAACGCTGGGTGGAAGGAAATTTGTGGCTCCTCTCAGATTCCAGAACTTTCTGCCACAGAAATGTGAGGAACATGTGTTTTTTTAGCCACATTTTGAGGTTTGCAAAGGATTCTGAGTAACAGAACCTGGTCCGAGCCCCGCAAGTCACCCCTCCTTGGATTCCCCTAGGTCTCTAGTTTTCAGAAATGCACAGGTTTGGTAGGTTTCCCTAGGTGCCGGCTGAGCTACAGGCCAAAATCCACAGGTAGGCACTGTTTTCTTTCAAAAAATGGGATGTGTCCACGTTGAGTTTTGGGGCGTTTCCTGTCGTGGGCGCTAGGCCTACCCACACAAGTGAGGTATCACTTTTATCGGGAGACTTGGGGGAACGCTGGGTGGAAGGAAATTTGTGGCTCCTCTCAGATTCCAGAACTTTCTGCCACAGAAATGTGAGGAACATGTGTTTTTTTAGCCACATTTTGAGGTTTGCAAAGGATTCTGGTTAACAGAACCTGGTCCGAGCCCCACAAGTCACCCCATCTTGAATTCCCCTAGGTCTCTAGTTTTCAGAAATGCACAGGTTTGGTAGGTTTGCCTAGGTGCCGGCTGAGCTAGAGGCCAAAATCTACAGGTAGGCACTTTGCAAAAAACACCTCTGTTTTCTTCCAAAATTTAGGACGTGTTCACGTTGCGCTTTGGGGTGTTTCCTGTCGCCGGCGCTAGACCTACCCAGGCAAGTGAGGTATCATTTTTATCGGGAGACTTGGGGGAACGCTGGTTGGAAGGAAATTTGTGGCTCCTCTCAGATTCCAGAACTTTCTGCCACAGAAATGTGAGGAACATGTGTTTTTTTAGCCAAATTGTGAGGTTTGCAAAGGATTCTGGGTAACAAAACCTGGTCCGAGCCCCGCAAGTCACCCCATCTTGGATTCCCCTAGGTCTCTAGTTTTCAGAAATGCACAGGTTTGGTAGGTTTCCCTAGGTGCCGGCTGAGCTAGAGGCCAAAATCTACAGGTAGGCACTTCGCAAAAAACACCTCTGTTTTCTTCCAAAATTTTGTATGTGTCCACGTTGCGCTTTGGGGTGTTTCCTGTCGCGGGCGCTAGGCCTACCCACGCAAGTGAGGTATCATTTTTATCGGGAGACTTGGGGGAACGCTGGGTGGAAGGAAATTTGTGGCTCCTCTCAGATTCCAGAACTTTCTGCCACAGAAATGTGAGGAACATGTGTTTGTTTAGCCAAGTTTTGAGGTTTGCAAAGGATTCTGGTTAACAGAACCTGGTCCGAGCCCCGCAAGTCACCCCTCCTTGGATTCCCCTAGGTCTCTAGTTTTCAGAAATGCACAGGTTTGGTAGGTTTCCCTAGGTGCCGGCTGAGCTAGAGGCCAAAATCCACAGGTAGGCACTGTTTTCTTTCAAAAAATGGGATGTGTCCACGTTGAGTTTTGGGGCGTTTCCTGTCGTGGGCGCTAGGCCTACCTACGCAAGTGAGGTATCATTTTTATCGGGAGACTTGGGGGAACGCTGGGTGGAAGGAAATTTGTGGCTCCTCTCAGATTCCAGAACTTTCTGCCACAGAAATGTGAGGAACATGTATTTGTTTAGCCAAGTTTTGAGGTTTGCAAAGGATTCTGGTTAACAGAACCTGGTCCGAGCCCCACAAGTCACCCCATCTTGAATTCCCCTAGGTCTCTAGTTTTCAGAAATGCACAGGTTTGGTAGGTTTCCCTAGGTGCCGGCTGAGCTAGAGGCCAAAATCTACAGGTAGGCAACCCGCAAAAAACACCTCTGTTTTCTTCCAAAATTTAGGACGTGTCCACGTTGCGCTTTGGGGTGTTTCCTGTCGCCGGCGCTAGACCTACCCACGCAAGTGAGGTATCATGTTTATCGGGAGACTTGGGGGAATGCTGGGTGGAAGGAAATTTGTGGCTCCTCTCAGATTCCAGAACTTTCTGCCACAGAAATGTGAGGAACATGTGTTTTTTTAGCCAAATTGTGAGGTTTGCAAAGGATTCTGGGTAACAGAACCTGGTCCGAGCCCCGCAAGTCACCCCATCTTGGATTCCCCTAGGTCTCTAGTTTTCAGAAATGCACAGGTTTGGTAGGTTTCCCTAGGTGCCGGCTGAGCTAGAGGCCAAAATCTACAGGTAGGCACTTTGCAAAAAACACCTCTCTTTTCTTCCAAAATTTTGGATGTGTCCACGTTGCGCTTTGGGGTGTTTCCTGTCGCGGGCGCTAGGCCTACCCACGCAAGTGAGGTATCATTTTTATCGGGAGACTTGGGGGAACGCTGGGTGGAAGGAAATTTGTGGCTCCTCTCAGATTCCAGAACTTTCTGCCACAGAAATGTGAGGAACATGTGTTTTTTTAGCCACATTTTGAGGTTTGCAAAGGATTCTGAGTAACAGAACCTGGTCCGAGCCCCGCAAGTCACCCCTACTTGGATTCCCCTAGGTCTCTAGTTTTCAGAAATGC
The DNA here is from genome assembly GCF_031143425.1 of Pleurodeles waltl. Lineage (NCBI taxonomy): Eukaryota > Metazoa > Chordata > Amphibia > Caudata > Salamandridae > Pleurodeles > Pleurodeles waltl. Next base: position 935,187,905 of record NC_090442.1, on the reverse strand, counting down.
AGAGGTTTGGTAGGTTTCCCTAGGCGCCGGCTGAGCTACAGGCCAAAATCCACAGGTAGGCACTGTTTTCTTTCAAAAAATGGGATGTGTCCACGTTGAGTTTTGGGGCGTTTCCTGTCGTGGGCGCTAGGCCTACCCACGCAAGTGAGGTATCACTTTTATCGGGAGACTTGGGGGAACGCTGGGTAGAAGGAAATTTGTGGCTCCTCTCAGATTCCAGAACTTTCTGCCACAGAAATGTGAGGAACATGTGTTTTTTTAGCCACATTTTGAGGTTTGCAAAGGATTCTGGTTAACAGAACCTGGTCCGAGCCCCACAAGTCACCCCATCTTGAATTCCCCTAGGTCTCTAGTTTTCAGAAATGCACAGGTTTGGTAGGTTTCCCTAGGTGCCGGCTGAGCTAGAGGCCAAAATCTACAGGTAGGCACTTTGCAAAAAACACCTCTGTTTTCTTCCAAAATTTAGGACGTGTTCACGTTGCGCTTTGTGGTGTTTCCTGTCGCCGGCGCTAGACCTACCCAGGCAAGTGAGGTATCATTTTTATCGGGAGACTTGGGGGAACGCTGGGTGGAAGGAAATTTGTGGCTCCTCTCAGATTCCAGAACTTTCTGCCACAGAAATGTGAAGAACATGTGTTTTTTTAGCCACATTTTGAGGTTTGCAAAGGATTCTGAGTAACAGAACCTGGTCCGAGCCCCGCAAGTCACCCCTACTTGGATTCCCCTAGGTCTCTAGTTTTCAGAAATGCACAGGTTTGGTAGGTTTCCCTAGGCGCCGGCTGAGCTACAGGCCAAAATCCACAGGTAGGCACTGTTTTCTTTCAAAAAATGGGATGTGTCCACGTTGAGTTTTGGGGCGTTTCCTGTCGTGGGCGCTAGGCCTACCCACTCAAGTGAGGTATCACTTTTATCGGGAGACTTGGGGGAACGCTGGGTGGAAGGAAATTTGTGGCTCCTCTCAGATTCCAGAACTTTCTGCCACAGAAATGTGAGGAACATGTGTTTTTTTAGCCACATTTTGAGGTTTGCAAAGGATTCTGGTTAACAGAACCTGGTCCGAGCCCCACAAGTCACCCCATCTTGAATTCCCCTAGGTCTCTAGTTTTCAGAAATGCACAGGTTTGGTAGGTTTCCCTAGGTGCCGGCTGAGCTAGAGGCCAAAATCTACAGGTAGGCACTTTGCAAAAAACACCTCTGTTTTCTTCCAAAATTTAGGACGTGTTCACGTTGCGCTTTGGGGTGTTTCCTGTCGCCGGCGCTAGACCTACCCAGGCAAGTGAGGTATCATTTTTATCGGGAGAATTGGGGGAACGCTGGGTGGAAGGAAATTTGTGGCTCCTCTCAGATTCCAGAACTTTCTGCCACAGAAATGTGAGGAACATGTGTTTTTTTAGCCAAATTGTGAGGTTTGCAAAGGGTTCTGGGTAACAGAACCTGGTCCGAGCCCCGCAAGTCACCCCTCCTTGGATTCCCCTAGGTCTCTAGTTTTCAGAAATGCACAGGTTTGGTAGGTTTCCCTAGGTGCCGGCTGAGCTAGAGGCCAAAATCTACAGGTAGGCACTTCGCAAAAAACACCTCTGTTTTCTTCCAAAATTTTGGATGTGTCCACGTTGCGCTTTGGGGTGTTTCCTGTCGCGGGCGCTAGGCCTACCCACGCAAGTGAGGTATCATTTTTATCGGGAGACTTGGGGGAACACTGGGTGGAAGGAAATTTGTGGCTCCTCTCAGATTCCAGAACTTTCTGCCACAGAAATGTGAGGAACATCTGTTTTTTTTAGCCAAATTTTGAGGTTTGCAAAGGATTCTGGGTAACAGAACCTGGTCCGAGCCCCGCAAGTCACCCCTCCTTGGATTCCCCTAGGTCTCTAGTTTTCAGAAATGCACAGGTTTGGTAGGTTTCCCTAGGTGCCGGCTGAGCTAGAGGCCAAAATCTACAGGTAGGCACCTCGCAAAAAACACCTCTGTTTTCTTCCAAAATTTAGGACGTGTCAACGTTGCGCTTTGGGGTGTTTCCTGTCGCCGGCGCTAGACCTACCCACGCAAGTGAGGTATCATTTTTATCGGGAGACTTGGGGGAACGCTGGGTGGAAGGAAATTTGTGGCTCCTCTCAGATTCCAGAACTTTCTGCCACAGAAATGTGAGGAACATGTGTTTTTTTAGCCAAATTGTGAGGTTTGCAAAGGATTCTGGGTAACAGAACCTGGTCCGAGCCCCGCAAGTCACCCCATCTTGGATTCCCCTAGGTCTCTAGATTTCAGAAATGCACAGGTTTGGTAGGTTTCCCTAGGTGCCGGCTGAGCTAGAGGCCAAAATCTACAGGTAGGCACTTCGCAAAAAACACCTCTCTTTTCTTCCAAAATTTTGGATGTGTCCACGTTGCGCTTTGGGGTGTTTCCTGTCGCGGGCGCTAGGCCTACCCACGCAAGTGAGGTATCATTTTTATCAGGAGACTTGGGGGAACGCTGGGTGGAAGGAAATTTGTGGCTCCTCTCAGATTCCAGAACTTTCTGCCACAGAAATGTGACGAACATGTGTTTTTTTAGCCACATTTTGAGGTTTGCAAAGGATTCTGGTTAACAGAACCTGGTCCGAGCCCCACAAGTCACCCCATCTTGAATTCCCCTAGGTCTCTAGTTTTCAGAAATGCACAGGTTTGGTAGGTTTCCCTAGGTGCCGGCTGAGCTAGAGGCCAAAATCTACAGGTAGGCACTTTGCAAAAAACACCTCTGTTTTCTTCCAAAATTTAGGACGTGTTCACGTTGCGCTTTGGGGTGTTTCCTGTCGCCGGCTCTAGACCTACCCAGGCAAGTGAGGTATCATTTTTATCGGGAGACTTGGGGGAACGCTGGGTGGAAGGAAATTTGTGGCTCCTCTCAGATTCCAGAACTTTCTGCCACAGAAATGTGAGGAACATGTGTTTTTTTTAGCCAAATTGTGAGGTTTGCAAAGGATTCTGGGTAACAGAACCTGGTCCGAGCCCCGCAAGTCACCCCATCTTGGATTCCCCTAGGTCTCTAGTTTTCAGAAATGCACAGGTTTGGTAGGTTTCCCTAGGTGCCGGCTGAGCTAGAGGCCAAAATCTACAGGTAGGCACTTCGCAAAAAACACCTCTGTTTTCTTCCAAAATTTTGGATGTGTCCACGTTGCGCTTTGGGGTGTTTCCTGTCGCGGGCGCTAGGCCTACCCACGCAAGTGAGGTATCATTTTTATCGGGAGACTTGGGGGAACGCTGGGTAGAAGGAAATTTGTGGCTCCTCTCAGATTCCAGAACTTTCTGCCACAGAGATGTGAGGAACATCTGTTTTTTTTTGCCAAATTTTGAGGTTTGCAAAGGATTCTGGGTAACAGAACCTGGTCCGAGCCCCGCAAGTCACCCCTCCTTGGATTCCCCTAGGTCTCTAGTTTTCAGAAATGCACAGGTTTGGTAGGTTTCCCTAGGTGCCGGCTGAGCTAGAGGCCAAAATCTACAGGTAGGCACTTCGCAAAAAACACCTCTGTTTTCTTCCAAAATTTTGGATGTGTCCACGTTGCGCTTTGGGGTGTTTCCTGTCGCGGGCGCTAGGCCTACCCACGCAAGTGAGGTATCATTTTTATCGGGAGACTTGGGGGAACGCTGGGTGGAAGGAAATTTGTGGCTCCTCTCAGATTCCAGAACTTTCTGCCACAGAAATGTGAGGAACATCTGTTTTTTTTAGCCAAATTTTGAGGTTTGCAAAGGATTCTGGGTAACAGAACCTGGTCCGAGCCCCGCAAGTCACCCCTCCTTGGATTCCCCTAGGTCTCTAGTTTTCAGAAATGCACAGGTTTGGTAGGTTTCCCTAGGTGCCGGCTGAGCTAGAGGCCAAAATCTACAGGTAGGCACCTCGCAAAAAACACCTCTGTTTTCTTCCAAAATTTAGGACGTGTCCACGTTGCGCTTTGGGGTGTTTCCTGTCGCCGGCGCTAGACCTACCCACGCAAGTGAGGTATCATTTTTATCGGGAGACTTGGGGGAACGCTGGGTGGAGGGAAATTTGTGGCTCCTCTCAGATTCCAGAACTTTCTGCCACAGAAATGTGAGGAACATGTGTTTTTTTAGCCAAATTGTGAGGTTTGCAAAGGATTCTGGGTAACAGAACCTGGTCCGAGCCCCGCAAGTCACCCCATCTTGGATTCCCCTAGGTCTCTAGTTTTCAGAAATGCACAGGTTTGGTAGGTTTCCCTAGGTGCCGGCTGAGCTAGAGGCCAAAATCTACAGGTAGGCACTTTGCAAAAAACACCTCTCTTTTCTTCCAAAATTTTGGATGTGTCCACGTTGCGCTTTGGGGTGTTTCCTGTCGCGGGCGCTAGGCCTACCCACGCAAGTGAGGTATCATTTTTATCGGGAGACTTGGGGGAACGCTGGGTGGAAGGAAATTTGTGGCTCCTCTCAGATTCCAGAACTTTCTGCCACAGAAATGTGAGGAACATGTGTTTTTTTAGCCACATTTTGAGGTTTGCAAAGGATTCTGAGTAACAGAACCTGGTCCGAGCCCCGCAAGTCACCCCTACTTGGATTCCCCTAGGTCTCTAGTTTTCAGAAATGCACAGGTTTGGTAGGTTTCCCTAGGCGCAGGTTGAGCTACAGGCCAAAATCCACAGGTAGGCACTGTTTTCTTTCAAAAAATGGGATGTGTCCACGTTGAGTTTTGGGGCATTTCCTGTCGTGGGCGCTAGGCCTACCCACGCAAGTGAGGTATCACTTTTATCGGGAGACTTGGGGGAACGCTGGGTGGAAGGAAATTTGTGGCTCCTCTCAGATTCCAGAACTTTCTGCCACAGAAATGTGAGGAACATGTGTTTTTTTAGCCACATTTTGAGGTTTGCAAAGGATTCTGGTTAACAGAACCTGGTCCGAGCCCCACAAGTCACCCCATCTTGAATTCCCCTAGGTCTCTAGTTTTCAGAAATGCACAGGTTTGGTAGGTTTCCCTAGGTGCCGGCTGAGCTAGAGGCCAAAATCTACAGGTAGGCACTTTGCAAAAAACACCTCTGTTTTCTTCCAAAATTTAGGACGTGTTCACGTTGCGCTTTGGGGTGTTTCCTGTCGCCGGCGCTAGACCTACCCAGGCAAGTGAGGTATCATTTTTATCGGGAGACTTGGGGGAACGCTGGGTGGAAGGAAATTTGTGGCTCCTCTCAGATTCCAGAACTTTCTGCCACAGAAATGTGAGGAACATGTGTTTTTTTAGCCAAATTGTGAGGTTTGCAAAGGATTCTGGGTAACAGAACCTGGTCCGAGCCCCGCAAGTCACCCCATCTTGGATTCCCCTAGGTCTCTAGTTTTCAGAAATGCACAGGTTTGGTAGGTTTCCCTAGGTGCCGGCTGAGCTAGAGGCCAAAATCTACAGGTAGGCACTTCGCAAAAAACACCTCTCTTTTCTTCCAAAATTTTGGATGTGTCCACGTTGCGCTTTGGGGTGTTTCCTGTCGCGGGCGCTAGGCCTACCCACGCAAGTGAGGTATCATTTTTATCGGGAGACTTGGGGGAATGCTGGGTGGAAGGAAATTTGTGGCTCCTCTCAGATTCCAGAACTTTCTGCCACAGAAATGTGAGGAACATGTGTTTGTTTAGCCAAGTTTTGAGGTTTGCAAAGGATTCTGGTTAACAGAACCTGGTCCGAGCCCCGCAAGTCACCCCTCCTTGGATTCCCCTAGGTCTCTAGTTTTCAGAAATGCACAGGTTTGGTAGGTTTCCCTAGGTGCCGGCTGAGCTAGAGGCCAAAATCCACAGGTAGGCACTGTTTTCTTTCATAAAATGGGATGTGTCCACGTTGAGTTTTGGGGCGTTTCCTGTCGTGGGCGCTAGGCCTACCTACGCAAGTGAGGTATCATTTTTATCGGGAGACTTGGGGGAACGCTGGGTGGAAGGAAATTTGTGGCTCCTCTCAGATTCCAGAACTTTCTGCCACAGAAATGTGAAGAACATGTGTTTGTTTAGCCAAGTTTTGAGGTTTGCAAAGGATTGTGGTTAACAGAACCTGGTCCGAGCCCCACAAGTCACCCCATCTTGAATTCCCCTAGGTCTCTAGTTTTCAGAAATGCACAGGTTTGGTAGGTTTCCCTAGGTGCCGGCTGAGCTAGAGGCCAAAATCTACAGGTAGGCACCTCGCAAAAAACACCTCTGTTTTCTTCCAAAATTTAGGACGTGTCCACGTTGCGCTTTGGGGTGTTTCCTGTCGCCGGCGCTAGACCTACCCACGCAAGTGAGGTATCATGTTTATCGGGAGACTTGGGGGAACGCTGGGTGGAAGGAAATTTGTGGCTCCTCTCAGATTCCAGAACTTTCTGCCACAGAAATGTGAGGAACATGTGTTTTTTTAGCCAAATTGTGAGGTTTGCAAAGGATTCTGGGTAACAGAACCTGGTCCGAGCCCCGCAAGTCACCCCATCTTGGATTCCCCTAGGTCTCTAGTTTTCAGAAATGCACAGGTTTGGTAGGTTTCCCTAGGTGCCGGCTGAGCTAGAGGCCAAAATCTACAGGTAGGCACTTCGCAAAAAACACCTCTCTTTTCTTCCAAAATTTTGGATGTGTCCACGTTGCGCTTTGGGGTGTTTCCTGTCGCGGGCGCTAGGCCTACCCACGCAAGTGAGGTATCATTTTTATCGGGAGACTTGGGGGAACGCTGGGTGGAAGGAAATTTGTGGCTCCTCTCAGATTCCAGAACTTTCTGCCACAGAAATGTGAGGAACATGTGTTTTTTTAGCCACATTTTGAGGTTTGCAAAGGATTCTGAGTAACAGAACCTGGTCCGAGCCCCGCAAGTCACCCCTACTTGGATTCCCCTAGGTCTCTAGTTTTCAGAAATGCACAGGTTTGGTAGGTTTCCCTAGGTGCCGGCTGAGCTACAGGCCAAAATCCACAGGTAGGCACTGTTTTCTTTCAAAAAATGGGATGTGTCCACGTTGAGTTTTGGGGCGTTTCCTGTCGTGGGCGCTAGGCCTACCCACGCAAGTGAGGTATCACTTTTATCGGGAGACTTGGGGGAACGCTGGGTGGAAGGAAATTTGTGGCTCCTCTCAGATTCCAGAACTTTCTGCCACAGAAATGTGAGGAACATGTGTTTTTTTAGCCACATTTTGAGGTTTGCAAAGGATTCTGGTTAACAGAACCTGGTCCGAGCCCCACAAGTCACCCCATCTTGAATTCCCCTAGGTCTCTAGTTTTCAGAAATGCACAGGTTTGGTAGGTTTCCCTAGGTGCCGGCTGAGCTAGAGGCCAAAATCTACAGGTAGGCACTTTGCAAAAAACACCTCTGTTTTCTTCCAAAATTTAGGACGTGTTCACGTTGCGCTTTGGGGTGTTTCCTGTCGCCGGCGCTAGACCTACCCAGGAAAGTGAGGTATCATTTTTATCGGGAGACTTGGGGGAACGCTGGGTGGAAGGAAATTTGTGGCTCCTCTCAGATTCCAGAACTTTCTGCCACAGAAATGTGAGGAACATGTGTTTTTTTAGCCAAATTGTGAGGTTTGCAAAGGATTCTGGGTAACAGAACCTGGTCCGAGCCCCGCAAGTCAACCCATCTTGGATTCCCCTAGGTCTCTAGTTTTCAGAAATGCACAGGTTTGGTAGGTTTCCCTAGGTGCCGGCTGAGCTAGAGGCCAAAATCTACAGGTAGGCACTTCGCAAAAAACACCTCTGTTTTCTTCCAAAATTTTGGATGTGTCCACGTTGCGCTTTGGGGTGTTTCCTGTCGCGGGCGCTAGGCCTACCCACGCAAGTGAGGTATCATTTTTATCGGGAGACTTGGGGGAACGCTGGGTGGAAGGAAATTTGTGGCTCCTCTCAGATTCCAGAACTTTCTGCCACAGAAATGTGAGGAACATCTGTTTTTTTTTGCCAAATTTTGAGGTTTGCAAAGGATTCTGGGTAACAGAACCTGGTCCGAGCCCCGCAAGTCACCCCTCCTTGGATTCCCCTAGGTCTCTAGTTTTCAGAAATGCACAGGTTTGGTAGGTTTCCCTAGGTGCCGGCTGAGCTAGAGGCCAAAATCTACAGGTAGGCACTTCGCAAAAAACACCTCTGTTTTCTTCCAAAATTTTGGATGTGTCCACGTTGCGCTTTGGGGTGTTTCCTGTCGCGGGCGCTAGGCCTACCCACGCAAGTGAGGTATCATTTTTATCGGGAGACTTGGGGGAACGCTGGGTGGAAGGAAATTTGTGGCTCCTCTCAGATTCCAGAACTTTCTGCCACAGAAATGTGAGGAACATCTGTTTTTTTTAGCCAAATTTTGAGGTTTGCAAAGGATTCTGGGTAACAGAACCTGGTCCGAGCCCCGCAAGTCACCCCTCCTTGGATTCCCCTAGGTCTCTAGTTTTCAGAAATGCACAGGTTTGGTAGGTTTCCCTAGGTGCCGGCTGAGCTAGAGGCCAAAATCTACAGGTAGGCACCTCGCAAAAAACACCTCTGTTTTCTTCCAAAATTTAGGACGTGTCCACGTTGCGCTTTGGGGTGTTTCCTGTCGCCGGCGCTAGACCTACCCAGGCAAGTGAGGTATCATTTTTATCGGGAGACTTGGGGGAACGCTGGGTGGAAGGAAATTTGTGGCTCCTCTCAGATTCCAGAACTTTCTGCCACAGAAATGTGAGGAACATGTGTTTTTTTAGCCAAATTGTGAGGTTTGCAAAGGATTCTGGGTAACAGAACCTGGTCCGAGCCCCGCAAGTCACCCCATCTTGGATTCCCCTAGGTCTCTAGTTTTCAGAAATGCACAGGTTTGGTAGGTTTCCCTAGGTGCCGGCTGAGCTAGAGGCCAAAACCTACAGGTAGGCACTTCGCAAAAAACACCTCTCTTTTCTTCCAAAATTTTGGATGTGTCCACGTTGCGCTTTGGGGTGTTTCCTGTCGCGGGCGCTAGGCCTACCCACGCAAGTGAGGTATCATTTTTATCAGGAGACTTGGGGGAACGCTGGGTGGAAGGAAATTTGTGGCTCCTCTCAGATTCCAGAACTTTCTGCCACAGAAATGTGACGAACATGTGTTTTTTTAGCCACATTTTGAGGTTTGCAAAGGATTCTGAGTAACAGAACCTGATCCGAGCCCCGCAAGTCACCCCTCCTTGGATTCCCCTAGGTCTCTAGTTTTCAGAAATGCACAGGTTTGGTAGGTTTCCCTAGGTGCCGGCTGAGCTACAGGCCAAAATCCACAGGTAGGCACTGTTTTCTTTCAAAAAATGGGATGTGTCCACGTTGAGTTTTGGGGCGTTTCCTGTCGTGGGCGCTAGGCCTACCCACGCAAGTGAGGTATCACTTTTATCGGGAGACTTGGGGGAACGCTGGGTGGAAGGAAATTTGTGGCTCCTCTCAGATTCCAGAACTTTCTGCCACAGAAATGTGAGGAACATGTGTTTTTTTAGCCACATTTTGAGGTTTGCAAAGGATTCTGGTTAACAGAACCTGGTCCGAGCCCCACAAGTCACCCCATCTTGAATTCCCCTAGGTCTCTAGTTTTCAGAAATGCACAGGTTTGGTAGGTTTCCCTAGGTGCCGGCTGAGCTAGAGGCCAAAATCTACAGGTAGGCACTTTGCAAAAAACACCTCTGTTTTCTTCCAAAATTTAGGACGTGTTCACGTTGCGCTTTGGGGTGTTTCCTGTCGCCGGCGCTAGACCTACCCAGGCAAGTGAGGTATCATTTTTATCAGGAGACTTGGGGGAACGCTGGGTGGAAGGAAATTTGTGGCTCCTCTCAGATTCCAGAACTTTCTGCCACAGAAATGTGAGGAACATGTGAGGTTTGCAAAGGATTCTGGGTAACAGAACCTGGTCCGAGCCCCGCAAGTCACCCCATCTTGGATTCCCCTAGGTCTCTAGTTTTCAGAAATGCACAGGTTTGGTAGGTTTCCCTAGGTGCCGGCTGAGCTAGAGGCCAAAATCTACAGGTAGGCACTTCGCAAAAAACACCTCTGTTTTCTTCCAAAATTTTGGATGTGTCCACGTTGCGCTTTGGGGTGTTTCCTGTCGCGGGCGCTAGGCCTACCCACGCAAGTGAGGTATCATTTTTATCGGGAGACTTGGGGGAACGCTGGGTAGAAGGAAATTTGTGGCTCCTCTCAGATTCCAGAACTTTCTGCCACAGAAATGTGAGGAACATCTGGTTTTTTTTGCCAAATTTTGAGGTTTGCAAAGGATTCTGGGTAACAGAACCTGGTCCGAGCCCCGCAAGTCACCCCTCCTTGGATTCCCCTAGGTCTCTAGTTTTCAGAAATGCACAGGTTTGGTAGGTTTCCCTAGGTGCCGGCTGAGCTAGAGGCCAAAATCTACAGGTAGGCACTTCGCAAAAAACACCTCTGTTTTCTTCCAAAATTTTGGATGTGTCCACGTTGCGCTTTGGGGTGTTTCCTGTCGCGGGCGCTAGGCCTACCCACGCAAGTGAGGTATCATTTTTATCGGGAGACTTGGGGGAACGCTGGGTGGAAGGACATTTGTGGCTCCTCTCAGATTCCAGAACTTTCTGCCACAGAAATGTGAGGAACATCTGTTTTTTTTAGCCAAATTTTGAGGTTTGCAAAGGATTCTGGGTAACAGAACCTGGTCCGAGCCCCGCAAGTCACCCCTCCTTGGATTCCCCTAGGTCTCTAGTTTTCAGAAATGCACAGGTTTGGTAGGTTTCCCTAGGTGCCGGCTGAGCTAGAGGCCAAAATCTACAGGTAGGCACCTCGCAAAAAACACCTCTGTTTTCTTCCAAAATTTAGGACGTGTCCACGTTGCGCTTTGGGGTGTTTCCTGTCGCCGGCGCTAGACCTACCCACGCAAGTGAGGTATCATTTTTATCGGGAGACTTGGGGGAACGCTGGGTGGAAGGAAATTTGTGGCTCCTCTCAGATTCCAGAACTTTCTGCCACAGAAATGTGAGGAACATCTGTTTTTTTTAGCCAAATTTTGAGGTTTGCAAAGGATTCTGGGTAACAGAACCTGGTCCGAGCCCCGCAAGTCACCCCATCTTGGATTCCCCTAGGTCTCTAGTTTTCAGAAATGCACAGGTTTGGTAGGTTTCCCTAGGTGCCGGCTGAGCTAGAGGCCAAAATCTACAGGTAGGCACTTCGCAAAAAACACCTCTCTTTTCTTCCAAAATTTTGGATGTGTCCACGTTGCGCTTTGGGGTGTTTCCTGTCGCGGGCGCTAGGCCTACCCACGCAAGTGAGGTATCATTTTTATCGGGAGACTTGGGGGAACGCTGGGTGGAAGGAAATTTGTGGCTCCTCTCAGATTCCAGAACTTTCTGCCACAGAAATGTGAGGAACATGTGTTTTTTTAGCCAAATTGTGAGGTTTGCAAAGGATTCTGGGTAACAGAACCTGGTCCGAGCCCCGCAAGTCACCCCATCTTGGATTCCCCTAGGTCTCTAGTTTTCAGAAATGCACAGGTTTGGTAGGTTTCCCTAGGTGCCGGCTGAGCTAGAGGCCAAAATCTACAGGTAGGCACTTCGCAAAAAACACCTCTCTTTTCTTCCAAAATTTTGGATGTGTCCACGTTGCGCTTTGGGGTGTTTCCTGTCGCGGGCGCTAGGCCTACCCACGCAAGTGAGGTATCATTTTTATCGGGAGACTTGGGGGAACGCTGGGTGGAAGGAAATTTGTGGCTCCTCTCAGATTCCAGAACTTTCTGCCACAGAAATGTGACGAACATGTGTTTTTTTAGCCACATTTTGAGGTTTGCAAAGGATTCTGAGTAACAGAACCTGGTCCGAGCCCCGCAAGTCACCCCTCCTTGGATTCCCCTAGGTCTCTAGTTTTCAGAAATGCACAGGTTTGGTAGGTTTCCCTAGGTGCCGGCTGAGCTACAGGCCAAAATCCACAGGTAGGCACTGTTTTCTTTCAAAAAATGGGATGTGTCCACGTTGAGTTTTGGGGCGTTTCCTGTCGTGGGCGCTAGGCCTACCCACGCAAGTGAGGTATCACTTTTATCGGGAGACTTGGGGGAACGCTGGGTGGAAGGAAATTTGTGGCTCCTCTCAGATTCCAGAACTTTCTGCCACAGAAATGTGAGGAACATGTGTTTTTTTAGCCACATTTTGAGGTTTGCAAAGGATTCTGGTTAACAGAACCTGGTCCGAGCCCCACAAGTCACCCCATCTTGAATTCCCCTAGGTCTCTAGTTTTCAGAAATGCACAGGTTTGGTAGGTTTCCCTAGGTGCCGGCTGAGCTAGAGGCCAAAATCTACAGGTAGGCACTTTGCAAAAAACACCTCTGTTTTCTTCCAAAATTTAGGACGTGTTCACGTTGCGCTTTGGGGTGTTTCCTGTCGCCGGCGCTAGACCTACCCAGGCAAGTGAGGTATCATTTTTATCGGGAGACTTGGGGGAACGCTGGGTGGAAGGAAATTTGTGGCTCCTCTCAGATTCCAGAACTTTCTGCCACAGAAATGTGAGGAACATGTGAGGTTTGCAAAGGATTCTGGGTAACAGAACCTGGTCCGAGCCCCGCAAGTCACCCCATCTTGGATTCCCCTAGGTCTCTAGTTTTCAGAAATGCACAGGTTTGGTAGGTTTCCCTAGGTGCCGGCTGAGCTAGAGGCCAAAATCTACAGGTAGGCACTTCGCAAAAAACACCTCTGTTTTCTTCCAAAATTTTGGATGTGTCCACGTTGCGCTTTGGGGTGTTTCCTGTCGCGGGCGCTAGGCCTACCCACGCAAGTGAGGTATCATTTTTATCGGGAGACTTGGGGGAACGCTGGGTAGAAGGAAATTTGTGGCTCCTCTCAGATTCCAGAACTTTCTGCCACAGAAATGTGAGGAACATCTGTTTTTTTTGGCCAAATTTTGAGGTTTGCAAAGGATTCTGGGTAACAGAACCTGGTCCGAGCCCCGCAAGTCACCCCTCCTTGGATTCCCCTAGGTCTCTAGTTTTCAGAAATGCACAGGTTTGGTAGGTTTCCCTAGGTGCCGGCTGAGCTAGAGGCCAAAATCTACAGGTAGGCACTTCGCAAAAAACACCTCTGTTTTCTTCCAAAATTTTGGATGTGTCCACGTTGCGCTTTGGGGTGTTTCCTGTCGCGGGCGCTAGGCCTACCCACGCAAGTGAGGTATCATTTTTATCGGGAGACTTGGGGGAACGCTGGGTGGAAGGAAATTTGTGGCTCCTCTCAGATTCCAGAACTTTCTGCCACAGAAATGTGAGGAACATCTGTTTTTTTAGCCAAATTTTGAGGTTTGCAAAGGATTCTGGGTAACAGAACCTGGTCCGAGCCCCGCAAGTCACCCCTCCTTGGATTCCCCTAGGTCTCTAGTTTTCAGAAATGCACAGGTTTGGTAGGTTTCCCTAGGTGCCGGCTGAGCTAGAGGCCAAAATCTACAGGTAGGCACCTCGCAAAAAACACCTCTGTTTTCTTCCAAAATTTAGGACGTGTCCACGTTGCGCTTTGGGGTGTTTCCTGTCGCCGGCGCTAGACCTACCCACGCAAGTGAGGTATCATTTTTATCGGGAGACTTGGGGGAACGCTGGGTGGAAGGAAATTTGTGGCTCCTCTCAGATTCCAGAACTTTCTGCCACAGAAATGTGAGGAACATGTGTTTTTTTAGCCAAATTGTGAGGTTTGCAAAGGATTCTGGGTAACAGAACCTGGTCCGAGCCCCGCAAGTCACCCCATCTTGGATTCCCCTAGGTCTCTAGTTTTCAGAAATGCACAGGTTTGGTAGGTTTCCCTAGGTGCCGGCTGAGCTAGAGGCCAAAATCTACAGGTAGGCACTTCGCAAAAAACACCTCTCTTTTCTTCCAAAATTTTGGATGTGTCCACGTTGCGCTTTGGGGTGTTTCCTGTCGCGGGCGCTAGGCCTACCCACGCAAGTGAGGTATCATTTTTATCGGGAGACTTGGGGGAACGCTGGGTGGAAGGAAATTTGTGGCTCCTCTCAGATTCCAGAACTTTCTGCCACAGAAATGTGAGGAACATGTGTTTTTTTAGCCAAATTGTGAGGTTTGCAAAGGATTCTGGGTAACAGAACCTGGTCCGAGCCCCGCAAGTCACCCCATCTTGGATTCCCCTAGGTCTCTAGTTTTCAGAAATGCACAGGTTTGGTAGGTTTCCCTAGGTGCCGGCTGAGCTAGAGGCCAAAATCTACATGTAGGCACTTCGCAAAAAACACCTCTCTTTTCTTCCAAAATTTTGGATGTGTCCACGTTGCGCTTTGGGGTGTTTCCTGTCGCGGGCGCTATGCCTACCCACGCAAGTGAGGTATCATTTTTATCGGGAGACTTGGGGGAACGCTGGGTGGAAGGAAATTTGTGGCTCCTCTCAGATTCCAGAACTTTCTGCCACAGAAATGTGACGAACATGTGTTTTTTTAGCCACATTTTGAGGTTTGCAAAGGATTCTGAGTAACAGAACCTGGTCCGAGCCCCGCAAGTCACCCCTCCTTGGATTCCCCTAGGTCTCTAGTTTTCAGAAATGCACAGGTTTGGTAGGTTTCCCTAGGTGCCGGCTGAGCTACAGGCCAAAATCCACAGGTAGGCACTGTTTTCTTTCAAAAAATGGGATGTGTCCACGTTGAGTTTTGGGGCGTTTCCTGTCGTGGGCGCTAGGCCTACCCACGCAAGTGAGGTATCACTTTTATCGGGAGACTTGGGGGAACGCTGGGTGGAAGGAAATTTGTGGCTCCTCTCAGATTCCAGAACTTTCTGCCACAGAAATGTGAGGAACATGTGTTTTTTTAGCCACATTTTGAGGTTTGCAAAGGATTCTGGTTAACAGAACCTGGTCCGAGCCCCACAAGTCACCCCATCTTGAATTCCCCTAGGTCTCTAGTTTTCAGAAATGCACAGGTTTGGTAGGTTTCCCTAGGTGCCGGCTGAGCTAGAGGCCAAAATCTACAGGTAGGCACTTTGCAAAAAACACCTCTGTTTTCTTCCAAAATTTAGGACGTGTTCACGTTGCGCTTTGGGGTGTTTCCTGTCGCCGGCGCTAGACCTACCCAGGCAAGTGAGGTATCATTTTTATCGGGAGACTTGGGGGAACGCTGGGTGGAAGGAAATTTGTGGCTCCTCTCAGATTCCAGAACTTTCTGCCACAGAAATGTGAGGAACATGTGTTTTTTTTAGCCAAATTGTGAGGTTTGCAAAGGATTCTGGGTAACAGAACCTGGTCCGAGCCCCGCAAGTCACCCCATCTTGGATTCCCCTAGGTCTGTAGTTTTCAGAAATGCACAGGTTTGGTAGGTTTCCCTAGGTGCCGGCTGAGCTAGAGGCCAAAATCTACAGGTAGGCACTTAGCAAAAAACACCTCTGTTTTCTTCCAAAATTTTGGATGTGTCCACGTTGCGCTTTGGGGTGTTTCCTGTCGCGGGCGCTAGGCCTACCCACGCAAGTGAGGTATCATTTTTATCGGGAGACTTGGGGGAACGCTGGGTAGAAGGAAATTTGTGGCTCCTCTCAGATTCCAGAACTTTCTGCCACAGAAATGTGAGGAACATCTGTTTTTTTTAGCCAAATTTTGAGGTTTGCAAAGGATTCTGGGTAACAGAACCTGGTCCGAGCCCCGCAAGTCACCCCTTCTTGGATTCCCCTAGGTCTCTAGTTTTCAGAAATGCACAGGTTTGGTAGGTTTCCCTAGGTGCCGGCTGAGCTAGAGGCCAAAATCTTCAGGTAGGCACTTCGCAAAAAACACCTCTGTTTTCTTCCAAAATTTTGGATGTGTCCACGTTGCGCTTTGGGGTGTTTCCTGTCGCGGGCGCTAGGCCTACCCACGCAAGTGAGGTATCATTTTTATCGGGAGACTTGGGGGAACGCTGGGTGGAAGGAAATTTGTGGCTCCTCTCAGATTCCAGAACTTTCTGCAACAGAAATGTGAGGAACATGTGTTTTTTTTAGCCAAATGTTGAGGTTTGCAAAGGATTCTGGGTAACAGAACCTGGTCCGAGCCCCGCAAGTCACCCCTCCTTGGATTCCCCTAGGTCTCTAGTTTTCAGAAATGCACAGGTTTGGTAGGTTTCCCTAGGTGCCGGCTGAGCTAGAGGCCAAAATCTACAGGTAGGCACTTCGCAAAAAACACCTCTGTTTTCTTCCAAAATTTAGGACGTGTCCACGTTGCGCTTTGGGGTGTTTCCTGTCGCCGGCGCTAGGCCTACCCACGCAAGTGAGGTATCATTTTTATCGGGAGACTTGGGGGAACGCTGGGTGGAAGGAAATTTGTGGCTCCTCTCAGATTCCAGAACTTTCTGCCATAGAAATGTGAGGAACATGTGTTTTTTTAGCCAAATTTTGAGGTTTGCAAAGGATTCTGGGTAACAGAACCTGGTCCGAGCCCCGCAAGTCACCCCTCCTTGAATTCCCCTAGGTCTCTAGTTTTCAGAAATGCACAGGTTTGGTAGGTTTCCCTAGGTGCCGGCTGAGCTAGAGGCCAAAATCTACAGGTAGGCACTTCGCAAAAAACACCTCTGTTTTCTTCCAAAATTTAGGACGTGTCCACGTTGCGCTTTGGGGTGTTTCCTGTCGCCGGCGCTAGGCCTACCCACGCAAGTGAGGTATCATTTTTATCGGGAGACTTGGGGGAACGCTGGGTGGAAGGAAATTTGTGGCTCCTCTCAGATTCCAGAACTTTCTGCCACAGAAATGTGAGGAACATGTGTTTTTGTAGCCAAATTTTGAGGTTTGCAAAGGATTCTGGGTAACAGAACCTGGTCCGAGCCCCGCAAGTCACCCCATCTTGGATTCCCCTAGGTCTCTAGTTTTCAGAAATGCACAGGTTTGGTAGGTTTCCCTAGGTGCCGGCTGAGCTAGAGGCCAAAATCTACAGGTAGGCACTTCGCAAAAAACACCTCTGTTTTCTTCCAAAATTTAGGACATGTCCACGTTGCGCTTTGGGGTGTTTCCTGTCGCCGGCGCTAGGCCTACCCACGCAAGTGAGGTATCATTTTTATCGGGAGACTTGGGGGAACGCTGGGTGGAAGGAAATTTGTGGCTCCTCTCAGATTCCAGAACTTTCTGCCACAGAAATGTGACTAACATGTGTTTTTTTAGCCACATTTTGAGGTTTGCAAAGGATTCTGAGTAACAGAACCTGGTCCGAGCCCCGCAAGTCACCCCTCCTTGGATTCCCCTAGGTCTCTAGTTTTCAGAAATGCACAGGTTTGGTAGGTTTCCCTAGGTGCCGGCTGAGCTACAGGCCAAAATCCACAGGTAGGCACTGTTTTCTTTCAAAAAATGGGATGTGTCCACGTTGAGTTTTGGGGCGTTTCCTGTCGTGGGCGCTAGGCCTACCCACGCAAGTGAGGTATCACTTTTATCGGGAGACTTGGGGGAACGCTGGGTGGAAGGAAATTTGTGGCTCCTCTCAGATTCCAGAACTTTCTGCCACAGAAATGTGAGGAACATGTGTTTTTTTAGCCACATTTTGAGGTTTGCAAAGGATTCTGGTTAACAGAACCTGGTCCGAGCCCCACAAGTCACCCCATCTTGAATTCCCCTAGGTCTCTAGTTTTCAGAAATGCACAGGTTTGGTAGGTTTCCCTAGGTGCCGGCTGAGCTAGAGGCCAAAATCTACAGGTAGGCACTTTGCAAAAAACACCTCTGTTTTCTTCCAAAATTTAGGACGTGTTCACGTTGCGCTTTGGGGTGTTTCCTGTCGCCGGCGCTAGACCTACCCAGGCAAGTGAGGTATCATTTTTATCGGGAGACTTGGGGGAACGCTGGGTGGAAGGAAATTTGTGGCTCCTCTCAGATTCCAGAACTTTCTGCCACAGAAATGTGAGGAACATGTGTTTTTTTTAGCCAAATTGTGAGGTTTGCAAAGGATTCTGGGTAACAGAACCTGGTCCGAGCCCCGCAAGTCACCCCATCTTGGATTCCCCTAGGTCTGTAGTTTTCAGAAATGCACAGGTTTGGTAGGTTTCCCTAGGTGCCGGCTGAGCTAGAGGCCAAAATCTACAGGTAGGCACTTCGCAAAAAACACCTCTGTTTTCTTCCAAAATTTTGGATGTGTCCACGTTGCGCTTTGGGGTGTTTCCTGTCGCGGGCGCTAGGCCTACCCACGCAAGTGAGGTATCATTTTTATCGGGAGACTTGGGGGAACGCTGGGTAGAAGGAAATTTGTGGCTCCTCTCAGATTCCAGAACTTTCTGCCACAGAAATGTGAGGAACATCTGTTTTTTTTAGCCAAATTTTGAGGTTTGCAAAGGATTCTGGGTAACAGAACCTGGTCCGAGCCCCGCAAGTCACCCCTCCTTGGATTCCCCTAGGTCTCTAGTTTTCAGAAATGCACAGGTTTGGTAGGTTTCCCTAGGTGCCGGCTGAGCTAGAGGCCAAAATCTTCGGGTAGGCACTTCGCAAAAAACACCTCTGTTTTCTTCCAAAATTTTGGATGTGTCCACGTTGCGCTTTGGGGTGTTTCCTGTCGCGGGCGCTAGGCCTACCCACGCAAGTGAGGTATCATTTTTATCGGGAGACTTGGGGGAACGCTGGGTGGAAGGAAATTTGTGGCTCCTCTCAGATTCCAGAACTTTCTGCAACAGAAATGTGAGGAACATGTGTTTTTTTTAGCCAAATGTTGAGGTTTGCAAAGGATTCTGGGTAACAGAACCTGGTCCGAGCCCCGCAAGTCACCCCTCCTTGGATTCCCCTAGGTCTCTAGTTTTCAGAAATGCACAGGTTTGGTAGGTTTCCCTAGGTGCCAGCTGAGCTAGAGGCCAAAATCTACAGGTAGGCACTTCGCAAAAAACACCTCTGTTTTCTTCCAAAATTTAGGACGTGTCCACGTTGCGCTTTGGGGTGTTTCCTGTAGCCGGCGCTAGGCCTACCCACGCAAGTGAGGTATCATTTTTATCGGGAGACTTGGGGGAACGCTGGGTGGAAGGAAATTTGTGGCTCCTCTCATATTCCAGAACTTTCTGCCATAGAAATGTGAGGAACATGTGTTTTTTTAGCCAAATTTTGAGGTTTGCAAAGGATTCTGGGTAACAGAACCTGGTCCGAGCCCCGCAAGTCACCCCTCATTGAATTCCCCTAGGTCTCTAGTTTTCAGAAATGCACAGGTTTGGTAGGTTTCCCTAGGTGCCGGCTGAGCTAGAGGCCAAAATCTACAGGTAGGCACTTCGCAAAAAACACCTCTGTTTTCTTCCAAAATTTAGGACGTGTCCACGTTGCGCTTTGGGGTGTTTCCTGTCGCCGGCGCTAGGCCTACCCACGCAAGTGAGGTATCATTTTTATCGGGAGACTTGGGGGAACGCTGGGTGGAAGGAAATTTGTGGCTCCTCTCAGATTCCAGAACTTTCTGCCACAGAAATGTGAGGAACATGTGTTTTTTTAGCCAAATTTTGAGGTTTGCAAAGGATTCTGGGTAACAGAACCTGGTCCGAGCCCCGCAAGTCACCCCATCTTGGATTCCCCTAGGTCTCTAGTTTTCAGAAATGCACAGGTTTGGTAGGTTTCCCTAGGTGCCGGCTGAGCTAGAGGCCAAAATCTACAGGTAGGCACTTCACAAAAAACACCTCTGTTTTCTTCCAAAATTTTGGATGTGTCCACGTTACGCTTTGGGGTGTTTCCTGTCGCCGGCGCTAGGCCTACCCACGCAAGTGAGGTATCATTTTTATCGGGAGACTTGGGGGAACGCTGGGTGGAAGGAAATTTGTGGCTCCTCTCAGATTCCAGAACTTTCTGCCACAGAAATGTGAGGAACATGTGTTTTTTTAGCCACATTTTGAGGTTTGCAAAGGATTCTGGTTAACAGAACCTGGTCCGAGCCCCACAAGTCACCCCATCTTGAATTCCCCTAGGTCTCTAGTTTTCAGAAATGCACAGGTTTGGTAGGTTTCCCTAGGTGCCGGCTGAGCTAGAGGCCAAAATCTACAGGTAGGCACTTTGCAAAAAACACCTCTGTTTTCTTCCAAAATTTAGGACGTGTTCACGTTGCGCTTTGGGGTGTTTCCTGTCGCCGGCGCTAGACCTACCCAGGCAAGTGAGGTATCATTTTTATCGGGAGACTTGGGGGAACGCTGGGTGGAAGGAAATTTGTGGCTCCTCTCAGATTCCAGAACTTTCTGCCACAGAAATGTGAGGAACATGTGAGGTTTGCAAAGGATTCTGGGTAACAGAACCTGGTCCGAGCCCCGCAAGTCACACCATCTTGGATTCCCCTAGGTCTCTAGTATTCAGAAATGCACAGGTTTGGTAGGTTTCCCTAGGTGCCGGCTGAGCTAGAGGCCAAAATCTACAGGTAGGCACTTCGCAAAAAACACCTCTGTTTTCTTCCAAAATTTTGGATGTGTCCACGTTGCGCTTTGGGGTGTTTCCTGTCGCGGGCGCTAGGCCTACCCACGCAAGTGAGGTATCATTTTTATCGGGAGACTTGGGGGAACGCTGGGTAGAAGGAAATTTGTGGCTCCTCTCAGATTCCAGAACTTTCTGCCACAGAAATGTGAGGAACATCTGGGTTTTTTTGCCAAATTTTGAGGTTTGCAAAGGATTCTGGGTAACAGAACCTGGTCCGAGCCCCGCAAGTCACCCCTCCTTGGATTCCCCTAGGTCTCTAGTTTTCAGAAATGCACAGGTTTGGTAGGTTTCCCTAGGTGCCGGCTGAGCTAGAGGCCAAAATCTACAGGTAGGCACTTCGCAAAAAACACCTCTGTTTTCTTCCAAAATTTTGGATGTGTCCACGTTGCGCTTTGGGGTGTTTCCTGTCGCGGGCGCTAGGCCTACCCACGCAAGTGAGGTATCATTTTTATCGGGAGACTTGGGGGAACGCTGGGTGGAAGGAAATTTGTGGCTCCTCTCAGATTCCAGAACTTTCTGCCACAGAAATGTGAGGAACATCTGTTTTTTTTAGCCAAATTTTGAGGTTTGCAAAGGATTCTGGGTAACAGAACCTGGTCCGAGCCCCGCAAGTCACCCCTCCTTGGATTCCCCTAGGTCTCTAGTTTTCAGAAATGCACAGGTTTGGTAGGTTTCCCTAGGTGCCGGCTGAGCTAGAGGCCAAAATCTACAGGTAGGCACCTCGCAAAAAACACCTCTGTTTTCTTCCAAAATTTAGGACGTGTCCACGTTGCGCTTTGGGGTGTTTCCTGTCGCCGGCGCTAGACCTACCCACGCAAGTGAGGTATCATTTTTATCGGGAGACTTGGGGGAACGCTGGGTGGAAGGAAATTTGTGGCTCCTCTCAGATTCCAGAACTTTCTGCCACAGAAATGTGAGGAACATGTGTTTTTTTAGCCAAATTGTGAGGTTTGCAAAGGATTCTGGGTAACAGAACCTGGTCCGAGCCCCGCAAGTCACCCCATCTTGGATTCCCCTAGGTCTCTAGTTTTCAGAAATGCACAGGTTTGGTAGGTTTCCCTAGGTGCCGGCTGAGCTAGAGGCCAAAATCTACAGGTAGGCATTTCGCAAAAAACACCTCTCTTTTCTTCCAAAATTTTGGATGTGTCCACGTTGCGCTTTGGGGTGTTTCCTGTCGCGGGCGCTAGGCCTACCCACGCAAGTGAGGTATCATTTTTATCGGGAGACTTGGGGGAACGCTGGGTGGAAGGAAATTTGTGGCTCCTCTCAGATTCCAGAACTTTCTGCCACAGAAATGTGACGAACATGTGTTTTTTTAGCCACATTTTGAGGTTTGCAAAGGATTCTGAGTAACAGAACCTGGTCCGAGCCCCGCAAGTCACCCCTCCTTGGATTCCCCTAGGTCTCTAGTTTTCAGAAATGCACAGGTTTGGTAGGTTTCCCTAGGTGCCGGCTGAGCTACAGGCCAAAATCCACAGGTAGGCACTGTTTTCTTTCAAAAAATGGGATGTGTCCACGTTGAGTTTTGGGGCGTTTCCTGTCGTGGGCGCTAGTCCTACCCACGCAAGTGAGGTATCACTTTTATCGGGAGACTTGGGGGAACGCTGGGTGGAAGGAAATTTGTGGCTCCTCTCAGATTCCAGAACTTTCTGCCACAGAAATGTGAGGAACATGTGTTTTTTTTAGCCAAATTGTGAGGTTTGCAAAGGATTCTGGGTAACAGAACCTGGTCCGAGCCCCGCAAGTCACCCCATCTTGGATTCCCCTATGTCTCTAGTTTTCAGAAATGCACAGGTTTGGTAGGTTTCCCTAGGTGCCGGCTGAGCTAGAGGCCAAAATCTACAGGTAGGCACTTCGCAAAAAACACCTCTGTTTTCTTCCAAAATTTTGGATGTGTCCACGTTGCGCTTTGGGGTGTTTCCTGTCGCGGGCGCTAGGCCTACCCACGCAAGTGAGGTATCATTTTTATCGGGAGACTTGGGGGAACTCTGGGTAGAAGGAAATTTGTGGCTCCTCTCAGATTCCAGAACTTTCTGCCACAGAAATGTGAGGAACATCTGTTTTTTTTAGCCAAATTTTGAGGTTTGCAAAGGATTCTGGGTAACAGAACCTGGTCCGAGCCCCGCAAGTCACCCCTCCTTGGATTCCCCTAGGTCTCTAGTTTTCAGAAATGCACAGGTTTGGTAGGTTTCCCTAGGTGCCGGCTGAGCTAGAGGCCAAAATCTTCGGGTAGGCACTTCGCAAAAAACACCTCTGTTTTCTTCCAAAATTTTGGATGATTCCACGTTGCGCTTTGGGGTGTTTCCTGTCGCGGGCGCTAGGCCTACCCACGCAAGTGAGGTATCATTTTTATCGGGAGACTTGGGGGAACGCTGGGTGGAAGGAAATTTGTGGCTCCTCTCAGATTCCAGAACTTTATGCAACAGAAATGTGAGGAACATGTGTTTTTTTAGCCACATTTTGAGGTTTGCAAAGGATTCTGGTTAACAGAACCTGGTCCGAGCCCCACAAGTCACCCCATCTTGAATTCCCCTAGGTCTCTAGTTTTCAGAAATGCACAGGTTTGGTAGGTTTCCCTAGGTGCCGGCTGAGCTAGAGGCCAAAATCTACAGGTAGGCACTTTGCAAAAAACACCTCTGTTTTCTTCCAAAATTTAGGACGTGTTCACGTTGCGCTTTGGGGTGTTTCCTGTCGCCGGCGCTAGACCTACCCAGGCAAGTGAGGTATCATTTTTATCGGGAGACTTGGGGGAACGCTGGGTGGAAGGAAATTTGTGGCTCCTCTCAGATTCCAGAACTTTCTGCCACAGAAATGTGAGGAACATGTGTTTTTTTAGCCAAATTGTGAGGTTTGCAAAGGATTCTGGGTAACAGAACCTGGTCCGAGCCCCGCAAGTCACCCCATCTTGGATTCCCCTAGGTCTCTAGTTTTCAGAAATGCACAGGTTTGGTAGGTTTCCCTAGGTGCCGGCTGAGCTAGAGGCCAAAATCTACAGGTAGGCACTTCGCAAAAAACACCTCTCTTTTCTTCCAAAATTTTGGATGTGTCCACGTTGCGCTTTGGGGTGTTTCCTGTCGCGGGCGCTAGGCCTACCCACGCAAGTGAGGTATCATTTTTATCGGGAGACTTGGGGGAATGCTGGGTGGAAGGAAATTTGTGGCTCCTCTCAGATTCCAGAACTTTCTGCCACAGAAATGTGAGGAACATGTGTTTGTTTAGCCAAGTTTTGAGGTTTGCAAAGGATTCTGGTTAACAGAACCTGGTCCGAGCCCCGCAAGTCACCCCTCCTTGGATTCCCCTAGGTCTCTAGTTTTCAGAAATGCACAGGTTTGGTAGGTTTCCCTAGGTGCCGGCTGAGCTAGAGGCCAAAATCCACAGGTAGGCACTGTTTTCTTTCATAAAATGGGATGTGTCCACGTTGAGTTTTGGGGCGTTTCCTGTCGTGGGCGCTAGGCCTACCTACGCAAGTGAGGTATCATTTTTATCGGGAGACTTGGGGGAACGCTGGGTGGAAGGAAATTTGTGGCTCCTCTCAGATTCCAGAACTTTCTGCCACAGAAATGTGAAGAACATGTGTTTGTTTAGCCAAGTTTTGAGGTTTGCAAAGGATTGTGGTTAACAGAACCTGGTCCGAGCCCCACAAGTCACCCCATCTTGAATTCCCCTAGGTCTCTAGTTTTCAGAAATGCACAGGTTTGGTAGGTTTCCCTAGGTGCCGGCTGAGCTAGAGGCCAAAATCTACAGGTAGGCACCTCGCAAAAAACACCTCTGTTTTCTTCCAAAATTTAGGACGTGTCCACGTTGCGCTTTGGGGTGTTTCCTGTCGCCGGCGCTAGACCTACCCACGCAAGTGAGGTATCATGTTTATCGGGAGACTTGGGGGAACGCTGGGTGGAAGGAAATTTGTGGCTCCTCTCAGATTCCAGAACTTTCTGCCACAGAAATGTGAGGAACATGTGTTTTTTTAGCCAAATTGTGAGGTTTGCAAAGGATTCTGGGTAACAGAACCTGGTCCGAGCCCCGCAAGTCACCCCATCTTGGATTCCCCTAGGTCTCTAGTTTTCAGAAATGCACAGGTTTGGTAGGTTTCCCTAGGTGCCGGCTGAGCTAGAGGCCAAAATCTACAGGTAGGCACTTCGCAAAAAACACCTCTCTTTTCTTCCAAAATTTTGGATGTGTCCACGTTGCGCTTTGGGGTGTTTCCTGTCGCGGGCGCTAGGCCTACCCACGCAAGTGAGGTATCATTTTTATCGGGAGACTTGGGGGAACGCTGGGTGGAAGGAAATTTGTGGCTCCTCTCAGATTCCAGAACTTTCTGCCACAGAAATGTGAGGAACATGTGTTTTTTTAGCCACATTTTGAGGTTTGCAAAGGATTCTGAGTAACAGAACCTGGTCCGAGCCCCGCAAGTCACCCCTACTTGGATTCCCCTAGGTCTCTAGTTTTCAGAAATGCACAGGTTTGGTAGGTTTCCCTAGGTGCCGGCTGAGCTACAGGCCAAAATCCACAGGTAGGCACTGTTTTCTTTCAAAAAATGGGATGTGTCCACGTTGAGTTTTGGGGCGTTTCCTGTCGTGGGCGCTAGGCCTACCCACGCAAGTGAGGTATCACTTTTATCGGGAGACTTGGGGGAACGCTGGGTGGAAGGAAATTTGTGGCTCCTCTCAGATTCCAGAACTTTCTGCCACAGAAATGTGAGGAACATGTGTTTTTTTAGCCACATTTTGAGGTTTGCAAAGGATTCTGGTTAACAGAACCTGGTCCGAGCCCCACAAGTCACCCCATCTTGAATTCCCCTAGGTCTCTAGTTTTCAGAAATGCACAGGTTTGGTAGGTTTCCCTAGGTGCCGGCTGAGCTAGAGGCCAAAATCTACAGGTAGGCACTTTGCAAAAAACACCTCTGTTTTCTTCCAAAATTTAGGACGTGTTCACGTTGCGCTTTGGGGTGTTTCCTGTCGCCGGCGCTAGACCTACCCAGGAAAGTGAGGTATCATTTTTATCGGGAGACTTGGGGGAACGCTGGGTGGAAGGAAATTTGTGGCTCCTCTCAGATTCCAGAACTTTCTGCCACAGAAATGTGAGGAACATGTGTTTTTTTAGCCAAATTGTGAGGTTTGCAAAGGATTCTGGGTAACAGAACCTGGTCCGAGCCCCGCAAGTCAACCCATCTTGGATTCCCCTAGGTCTCTAGTTTTCAGAAATGCACAGGTTTGGTAGGTTTCCCTAGGTGCCGGCTGAGCTAGAGGCCAAAATCTACAGGTAGGCACTTCGCAAAAAACACCTCTGTTTTCTTCCAAAATTTTGGATGTGTCCACGTTGCGCTTTGGGGTGTTTCCTGTCGCGGGCGCTAGGCCTACCCACGCAAGTGAGGTATCATTTTTATCGGGAGACTTGGGGGAACGCTGGGTGGAAGGAAATTTGTGGCTCCTCTCAGATTCCAGAACTTTCTGCCACAGAAATGTGAGGAACATCTGTTTTTTTTTGCCAAATTTTGAGGTTTGCAAAGGATTCTGGGTAACAGAACCTGGTCCGAGCCCCGCAAGTCACCCCTCCTTGGATTCCCCTAGGTCTCTAGTTTTCAGAAATGCACAGGTTTGGTAGGTTTCCCTAGGTGCCGGCTGAGCTAGAGGCCAAAATCTACAGGTAGGCACTTCGCAAAAAACACCTCTGTTTTCTTCCAAAATTTTGGATGTGTCCACGTTGCGCTTTGGGGTGTTTCCTGTCGCGGGCGCTAGGCCTACCCACGCAAGTGAGGTATCATTTTTATCGGGAGACTTGGGGGAACGCTGGGTGGAAGGAAATTTGTGGCTCCTCTCAGATTCCAGAACTTTCTGCCACAGAAATGTGAGGAACATCTGTTTTTTTTAGCCAAATTTTGAGGTTTGCAAAGGATTCTGGGTAACAGAACCTGGTCCGAGCCCCGCAAGTCACCCCTCCTTGGATTCCCCTAGGTCTCTAGTTTTCAGAAATGCACAGGTTTGGTAGGTTTCCCTAGGTGCCGGCTGAGCTAGAGGCCAAAATCTACAGGTAGGCACCTCGCAAAAAACACCTCTGTTTTCTTCCAAAATTTAGGACGTGTCCACGTTGCGCTTTGGGGTGTTTCCTGTCGCCGGCGCTAGACCTACCCAGGCAAGTGAGGTATCATTTTTATCGGGAGACTTGGGGGAACGCTGGGTGGAAGGAAATTTGTGGCTCCTCTCAGATTCCAGAACTTTCTGCCACAGAAATGTGAGGAACATGTGTTTTTTTAGCCAAATTGTGAGGTTTGCAAAGGATTCTGGGTAACAGAACCTGGTCCGAGCCCCGCAAGTCACCCCATCTTGGATTCCCCTAGGTCTCTAGTTTTCAGAAATGCACAGGTTTGGTAGGTTTCCCTAGGTGCCGGCTGAGCTAGAGGCCAAAACCTACAGGTAGGCACTTCGCAAAAAACACCTCTCTTTTCTTCCAAAATTTTGGATGTGTCCACGTTGCGCTTTGGGGTGTTTCCTGTCGCGGGCGCTAGGCCTACCCACGCAAGTGAGGTATCATTTTTATCAGGAGACTTGGGGGAACGCTGGGTGGAAGGAAATTTGTGGCTCCTCTCAGATTCCAGAACTTTCTGCCACAGAAATGTGACGAACATGTGTTTTTTTAGCCACATTTTGAGGTTTGCAAAGGATTCTGAGTAACAGAACCTGATCCGAGCCCCGCAAGTCACCCCTCCTTGGATTCCCCTAGGTCTCTAGTTTTCAGAAATGCACAGGTTTGGTAGGTTTCCCTAGGTGCCGGCTGAGCTACAGGCCAAAATCCACAGGTAGGCACTGTTTTCTTTCAAAAAATGGGATGTGTCCACGTTGAGTTTTGGGGCGTTTCCTGTCGTGGGCGCTAGGCCTACCCACGCAAGTGAGGTATCACTTTTATCGGGAGACTTGGGGGAACGCTGGGTGGAAGGAAATTTGTGGCTCCTCTCAGATTCCAGAACTTTCTGCCACAGAAATGTGAGGAACATGTGTTTTTTTAGCCACATTTTGAGGTTTGCAAAGGATTCTGGTTAACAGAACCTGGTCCGAGCCCCACAAGTCACCCCATCTTGAATTCCCCTAGGTCTCTAGTTTTCAGAAATGCACAGGTTTGGTAGGTTTCCCTAGGTGCCGGCTGAGCTAGAGGCCAAAATCTACAGGTAGGCACTTTGCAAAAAACACCTCTGTTTTCTTCCAAAATTTAGGACGTGTTCACGTTGCGCTTTGGGGTGTTTCCTGTCGCCGGCGCTAGACCTACCCAGGCAAGTGAGGTATCATTTTTATCAGGAGACTTGGGGGAACGCTGGGTGGAAGGAAATTTGTGGCTCCTCTCAGATTCCAGAACTTTCTGCCACAGAAATGTGAGGAACATGTGAGGTTTGCAAAGGATTCTGGGTAACAGAACCTGGTCCGAGCCCCGCAAGTCACCCCATCTTGGATTCCCCTAGGTCTCTAGTTTTCAGAAATGCACAGGTTTGGTAGGTTTCCCTAGGTGCCGGCTGAGCTAGAGGCCAAAATCTACAGGTAGGCACTTCGCAAAAAACACCTCTGTTTTCTTCCAAAATTTTGGATGTGTCCACGTTGCGCTTTGGGGTGTTTCCTGTCGCGGGCGCTAGGCCTACCCACGCAAGTGAGGTATCATTTTTATCGGGAGACTTGGGGGAACGCTGGGTAGAAGGAAATTTGTGGCTCCTCTCAGATTCCAGAACTTTCTGCCACAGAAATGTGAGGAACATCTGGTTTTTTTTGCCAAATTTTGAGGTTTGCAAAGGATTCTGGGTAACAGAACCTGGTCCGAGCCCCGCAAGTCACCCCTCCTTGGATTCCCCTAGGTCTCTAGTTTTCAGAAATGCACAGGTTTGGTAGGTTTCCCTAGGTGCCGGCTGAGCTAGAGGCCAAAATCTACAGGTAGGCACTTCGCAAAAAACACCTCTGTTTTCTTCCAAAATTTTGGATGTGTCCACGTTGCGCTTTGGGGTGTTTCCTGTCGCGGGCGCTAGGCCTACCCACGCAAGTGAGGTATCATTTTTATCGGGAGACTTGGGGGAACGCTGGGTGGAAGGACATTTGTGGCTCCTCTCAGATTCCAGAACTTTCTGCCACAGAAATGTGAGGAACATCTGTTTTTTTTAGCCAAATTTTGAGGTTTGCAAAGGATTCTGGGTAACAGAACCTGGTCCGAGCCCCGCAAGTCACCCCTCCTTGGATTCCCCTAGGTCTCTAGTTTTCAGAAATGCACAGGTTTGGTAGGTTTCCCTAGGTGCCGGCTGAGCTAGAGGCCAAAATCTACAGGTAGGCACCTCGCAAAAAACACCTCTGTTTTCTTCCAAAATTTAGGACGTGTCCACGTTGCGCTTTGGGGTGTTTCCTGTCGCCGGCGCTAGACCTACCCACGCAAGTGAGGTATCATTTTTATCGGGAGACTTGGGGGAACGCTGGGTGGAAGGAAATTTGTGGCTCCTCTCAGATTCCAGAACTTTCTGCCACAGAAATGTGAGGAACATCTGTTTTTTTTAGCCAAATTTTGAGGTTTGCAAAGGATTCTGGGTAACAGAACCTGGTCCGAGCCCCGCAAGTCACCCCATCTTGGATTCCCCTAGGTCTCTAGTTTTCAGAAATGCACAGGTTTGGTAGGTTTCCCTAGGTGCCGGCTGAGCTAGAGGCCAAAATCTACAGGTAGGCACTTCGCAAAAAACACCTCTCTTTTCTTCCAAAATTTTGGATGTGTCCACGTTGCGCTTTGGGGTGTTTCCTGTCGCGGGCGCTAGGCCTACCCACGCAAGTGAGGTATCATTTTTATCGGGAGACTTGGGGGAACGCTGGGTGGAAGGAAATTTGTGGCTCCTCTCAGATTCCAGAACTTTCTGCCACAGAAATGTGAGGAACATGTGTTTTTTTAGCCAAATTGTGAGGTTTGCAAAGGATTCTGGGTAACAGAACCTGGTCCGAGCCCCGCAAGTCACCCCATCTTGGATTCCCCTAGGTCTCTAGTTTTCAGAAATGCACAGGTTTGGTAGGTTTCCCTAGGTGCCGGCTGAGCTAGAGGCCAAAATCTACAGGTAGGCACTTCGCAAAAAACACCTCTCTTTTCTTCCAAAATTTTGGATGTGTCCACGTTGCGCTTTGGGGTGTTTCCTGTCGCGGGCGCTAGGCCTACCCACGCAAGTGAGGTATCATTTTTATCGGGAGACTTGGGGGAACGCTGGGTGGAAGGAAATTTGTGGCTCCTCTCAGATTCCAGAACTTTCTGCCACAGAAATGTGACGAACATGTGTTTTTTTAGCCACATTTTGAGGTTTGCAAAGGATTCTGAGTAACAGAACCTGGTCCGAGCCCCGCAAGTCACCCCTCCTTGGATTCCCCTAGGTCTCTAGTTTTCAGAAATGCACAGGTTTGGTAGGTTTCCCTAGGTGCCGGCTGAGCTACAGGCCAAAATCCACAGGTAGGCACTGTTTTCTTTCAAAAAATGGGATGTGTCCACGTTGAGTTTTGGGGCGTTTCCTGTCGTGGGCGCTAGGCCTACCCACGCAAGTGAGGTATCACTTTTATCGGGAGACTTGGGGGAACGCTGGGTGGAAGGAAATTTGTGGCTCCTCTCAGATTCCAGAACTTTCTGCCACAGAAATGTGAGGAACATGTGTTTTTTTAGCCACATTTTGAGGTTTGCAAAGGATTCTGGTTAACAGAACCTGGTCCGAGCCCCACAAGTCACCCCATCTTGAATTCCCCTAGGTCTCTAGTTTTCAGAAATGCACAGGTTTGGTAGGTTTCCCTAGGTGCCGGCTGAGCTAGAGGCCAAAATCTACAGGTAGGCACTTTGCAAAAAACACCTCTGTTTTCTTCCAAAATTTAGGACGTGTTCACGTTGCGCTTTGGGGTGTTTCCTGTCGCCGGCGCTAGACCTACCCAGGCAAGTGAGGTATCATTTTTATCGGGAGACTTGGGGGAACGCTGGGTGGAAGGAAATTTGTGGCTCCTCTCAGATTCCAGAACTTTCTGCCACAGAAATGTGAGGAACATGTGAGGTTTGCAAAGGATTCTGGGTAACAGAACCTGGTCCGAGCCCCGCAAGTCACCCCATCTTGGATTCCCCTAGGTCTCTAGTTTTCAGAAATGCACAGGTTTGGTAGGTTTCCCTAGGTGCCGGCTGAGCTAGAGGCCAAAATCTACAGGTAGGCACTTCGCAAAAAACACCTCTGTTTTCTTCCAAAATTTTGGATGTGTCCACGTTGCGCTTTGGGGTGTTTCCTGTCGCGGGCGCTAGGCCTACCCACGCAAGTGAGGTATCATTTTTATCGGGAGACTTGGGGGAACGCTGGGTAGAAGGAAATTTGTGGCTCCTCTCAGATTCCAGAACTTTCTGCCACAGAAATGTGAGGAACATCTGTTTTTTTTGGCCAAATTTTGAGGTTTGCAAAGGATTCTGGGTAACAGAACCTGGTCCGAGCCCCGCAAGTCACCCCTCCTTGGATTCCCCTAGGTCTCTAGTTTTCAGAAATGCACAGGTTTGGTAGGTTTCCCTAGGTGCCGGCTGAGCTAGAGGCCAAAATCTACAGGTAGGCACTTCGCAAAAAACACCTCTGTTTTCTTCCAAAATTTTGGATGTGTCCACGTTGCGCTTTGGGGTGTTTCCTGTCGCGGGCGCTAGGCCTACCCACGCAAGTGAGGTATCATTTTTATCGGGAGACTTGGGGGAACGCTGGGTGGAAGGAAATTTGTGGCTCCTCTCAGATTCCAGAACTTTCTGCCACAGAAATGTGAGGAACATCTGTTTTTTTAGCCAAATTTTGAGGTTTGCAAAGGATTCTGGGTAACAGAACCTGGTCCGAGCCCCGCAAGTCACCCCTCCTTGGATTCCCCTAGGTCTCTAGTTTTCAGAAATGCACAGGTTTGGTAGGTTTCCCTAGGTGCCGGCTGAGCTAGAGGCCAAAATCTACAGGTAGGCACCTCGCAAAAAACACCTCTGTTTTCTTCCAAAATTTAGGACGTGTCCACGTTGCGCTTTGGGGTGTTTCCTGTCGCCGGCGCTAGACCTACCCACGCAAGTGAGGTATCATTTTTATCGGGAGACTTGGGGGAACGCTGGGTGGAAGGAAATTTGTGGCTCCTCTCAGATTCCAGAACTTTCTGCCACAGAAATGTGAGGAACATGTGTTTTTTTAGCCAAATTGTGAGGTTTGCAAAGGATTCTGGGTAACAGAACCTGGTCCGAGCCCCGCAAGTCACCCCATCTTGGATTCCCCTAGGTCTCTAGTTTTCAGAAATGCACAGGTTTGGTAGGTTTCCCTAGGTGCCGGCTGAGCTAGAGGCCAAAATCTACAGGTAGGCACTTCGCAAAAAACACCTCTCTTTTCTTCCAAAATTTTGGATGTGTCCACGTTGCGCTTTGGGGTGTTTCCTGTCGCGGGCGCTAGGCCTACCCACGCAAGTGAGGTATCATTTTTATCGGGAGACTTGGGGGAACGCTGGGTGGAAGGAAATTTGTGGCTCCTCTCAGATTCCAGAACTTTCTGCCACAGAAATGTGAGGAACATGTGTTTTTTTAGCCAAATTGTGAGGTTTGCAAAGGATTCTGGGTAACAGAACCTGGTCCGAGCCCCGCAAGTCACCCCATCTTGGATTCCCCTAGGTCTCTAGTTTTCAGAAATGCACAGGTTTGGTAGGTTTCCCTAGGTGCCGGCTGAGCTAGAGGCCAAAATCTACATGTAGGCACTTCGCAAAAAACACCTCTCTTTTCTTCCAAAATTTTGGATGTGTCCACGTTGCGCTTTGGGGTGTTTCCTGTCGCGGGCGCTATGCCTACCCACGCAAGTGAGGTATCATTTTTATCGGGAGACTTGGGGGAACGCTGGGTGGAAGGAAATTTGTGGCTCCTCTCAGATTCCAGAACTTTCTGCCACAGAAATGTGACGAACATGTGTTTTTTTAGCCACATTTTGAGGTTTGCAAAGGATTCTGAGTAACAGAACCTGGTCCGAGCCCCGCAAGTCACCCCTCCTTGGATTCCCCTAGGTCTCTAGTTTTCAGAAATGCACAGGTTTGGTAGGTTTCCCTAGGTGCCGGCTGAGCTACAGGCCAAAATCCACAGGTAGGCACTGTTTTCTTTCAAAAAATGGGATGTGTCCACGTTGAGTTTTGGGGCGTTTCCTGTCGTGGGCGCTAGGCCTACCCACGCAAGTGAGGTATCACTTTTATCGGGAGACTTGGGGGAACGCTGGGTGGAAGGAAATTTGTGGCTCCTCTCAGATTCCAGAACTTTCTGCCACAGAAATGTGAGGAACATGTGTTTTTTTAGCCACATTTTGAGGTTTGCAAAGGATTCTGGTTAACAGAACCTGGTCCGAGCCCCACAAGTCACCCCATCTTGAATTCCCCTAGGTCTCTAGTTTTCAGAAATGCACAGGTTTGGTAGGTTTCCCTAGGTGCCGGCTGAGCTAGAGGCCAAAATCTACAGGTAGGCACTTTGCAAAAAACACCTCTGTTTTCTTCCAAAATTTAGGACGTGTTCACGTTGCGCTTTGGGGTGTTTCCTGTCGCCGGCGCTAGACCTACCCAGGCAAGTGAGGTATCATTTTTATCGGGAGACTTGGGGGAACGCTGGGTGGAAGGAAATTTGTGGCTCCTCTCAGATTCCAGAACTTTCTGCCACAGAAATGTGAGGAACATGTGTTTTTTTTAGCCAAATTGTGAGGTTTGCAAAGGATTCTGGGTAACAGAACCTGGTCCGAGCCCCGCAAGTCACCCCATCTTGGATTCCCCTAGGTCTGTAGTTTTCAGAAATGCACAGGTTTGGTAGGTTTCCCTAGGTGCCGGCTGAGCTAGAGGCCAAAATCTACAGGTAGGCACTTAGCAAAAAACACCTCTGTTTTCTTCCAAAATTTTGGATGTGTCCACGTTGCGCTTTGGGGTGTTTCCTGTCGCGGGCGCTAGGCCTACCCACGCAAGTGAGGTATCATTTTTATCGGGAGACTTGGGGGAACGCTGGGTAGAAGGAAATTTGTGGCTCCTCTCAGATTCCAGAACTTTCTGCCACAGAAATGTGAGGAACATCTGTTTTTTTTAGCCAAATTTTGAGGTTTGCAAAGGATTCTGGGTAACAGAACCTGGTCCGAGCCCCGCAAGTCACCCCTTCTTGGATTCCCCTAGGTCTCTAGTTTTCAGAAATGCACAGGTTTGGTAGGTTTCCCTAGGTGCCGGCTGAGCTAGAGGCCAAAATCTTCAGGTAGGCACTTCGCAAAAAACACCTCTGTTTTCTTCCAAAATTTTGGATGTGTCCACGTTGCGCTTTGGGGTGTTTCCTGTCGCGGGCGCTAGGCCTACCCACGCAAGTGAGGTATCATTTTTATCGGGAGACTTGGGGGAACGCTGGGTGGAAGGAAATTTGTGGCTCCTCTCAGATTCCAGAACTTTCTGCAACAGAAATGTGAGGAACATGTGTTTTTTTTAGCCAAATGTTGAGGTTTGCAAAGGATTCTGGGTAACAGAACCTGGTCCGAGCCCCGCAAGTCACCCCTCCTTGGATTCCCCTAGGTCTCTAGTTTTCAGAAATGCACAGGTTTGGTAGGTTTCCCTAGGTGCCGGCTGAGCTAGAGGCCAAAATCTACAGGTAGGCACTTCGCAAAAAACACCTCTGTTTTCTTCCAAAATTTAGGACGTGTCCACGTTGCGCTTTGGGGTGTTTCCTGTCGCCGGCGCTAGGCCTACCCACGCAAGTGAGGTATCATTTTTATCGGGAGACTTGGGGGAACGCTGGGTGGAAGGAAATTTGTGGCTCCTCTCAGATTCCAGAACTTTCTGCCATAGAAATGTGAGGAACATGTGTTTTTTTAGCCAAATTTTGAGGTTTGCAAAGGATTCTGGGTAACAGAACCTGGTCCGAGCCCCGCAAGTCACCCCTCCTTGAATTCCCCTAGGTCTCTAGTTTTCAGAAATGCACAGGTTTGGTAGGTTTCCCTAGGTGCCGGCTGAGCTAGAGGCCAAAATCTACAGGTAGGCACTTCGCAAAAAACACCTCTGTTTTCTTCCAAAATTTAGGACGTGTCCACGTTGCGCTTTGGGGTGTTTCCTGTCGCCGGCGCTAGGCCTACCCACGCAAGTGAGGTATCATTTTTATCGGGAGACTTGGGGGAACGCTGGGTGGAAGGAAATTTGTGGCTCCTCTCAGATTCCAGAACTTTCTGCCACAGAAATGTGAGGAACATGTGTTTTTGTAGCCAAATTTTGAGGTTTGCAAAGGATTCTGGGTAACAGAACCTGGTCCGAGCCCCGCAAGTCACCCCATCTTGGATTCCCCTAGGTCTCTAGTTTTCAGAAATGCACAGGTTTGGTAGGTTTCCCTAGGTGCCGGCTGAGCTAGAGGCCAAAATCTACAGGTAGGCACTTCGCAAAAAACACCTCTGTTTTCTTCCAAAATTTAGGACATGTCCACGTTGCGCTTTGGGGTGTTTCCTGTCGCCGGCGCTAGGCCTACCCACGCAAGTGAGGTATCATTTTTATCGGGAGACTTGGGGGAACGCTGGGTGGAAGGAAATTTGTGGCTCCTCTCAGATTCCAGAACTTTCTGCCACAGAAATGTGACTAACATGTGTTTTTTTAGCCACATTTTGAGGTTTGCAAAGGATTCTGAGTAACAGAACCTGGTCCGAGCCCCGCAAGTCACCCCTCCTTGGATTCCCCTAGGTCTCTAGTTTTCAGAAATGCACAGGTTTGGTAGGTTTCCCTAGGTGCCGGCTGAGCTACAGGCCAAAATCCACAGGTAGGCACTGTTTTCTTTCAAAAAATGGGATGTGTCCACGTTGAGTTTTGGGGCGTTTCCTGTCGTGGGCGCTAGGCCTACCCACGCAAGTGAGGTATCACTTTTATCGGGAGACTTGGGGGAACGCTGGGTGGAAGGAAATTTGTGGCTCCTCTCAGATTCCAGAACTTTCTGCCACAGAAATGTGAGGAACATGTGTTTTTTTAGCCACATTTTGAGGTTTGCAAAGGATTCTGGTTAACAGAACCTGGTCCGAGCCCCACAAGTCACCCCATCTTGAATTCCCCTAGGTCTCTAGTTTTCAGAAATGCACAGGTTTGGTAGGTTTCCCTAGGTGCCGGCTGAGCTAGAGGCCAAAATCTACAGGTAGGCACTTTGCAAAAAACACCTCTGTTTTCTTCCAAAATTTAGGACGTGTTCACGTTGCGCTTTGGGGTGTTTCCTGTCGCCGGCGCTAGACCTACCCAGGCAAGTGAGGTATCATTTTTATCGGGAGACTTGGGGGAACGCTGGGTGGAAGGAAATTTGTGGCTCCTCTCAGATTCCAGAACTTTCTGCCACAGAAATGTGAGGAACATGTGTTTTTTTTAGCCAAATTGTGAGGTTTGCAAAGGATTCTGGGTAACAGAACCTGGTCCGAGCCCCGCAAGTCACCCCATCTTGGATTCCCCTAGGTCTGTAGTTTTCAGAAATGCACAGGTTTGGTAGGTTTCCCTAGGTGCCGGCTGAGCTAGAGGCCAAAATCTACAGGTAGGCACTTCGCAAAAAACACCTCTGTTTTCTTCCAAAATTTTGGATGTGTCCACGTTGCGCTTTGGGGTGTTTCCTGTCGCGGGCGCTAGGCCTACCCACGCAAGTGAGGTATCATTTTTATCGGGAGACTTGGGGGAACGCTGGGTAGAAGGAAATTTGTGGCTCCTCTCAGATTCCAGAACTTTCTGCCACAGAAATGTGAGGAACATCTGTTTTTTTTAGCCAAATTTTGAGGTTTGCAAAGGATTCTGGGTAACAGAACCTGGTCCGAGCCCCGCAAGTCACCCCTCCTTGGATTCCCCTAGGTCTCTAGTTTTCAGAAATGCACAGGTTTGGTAGGTTTCCCTAGGTGCCGGCTGAGCTAGAGGCCAAAATCTTCGGGTAGGCACTTCGCAAAAAACACCTCTGTTTTCTTCCAAAATTTTGGATGTGTCCACGTTGCGCTTTGGGGTGTTTCCTGTCGCGGGCGCTAGGCCTACCCACGCAAGTGAGGTATCATTTTTATCGGGAGACTTGGGGGAACGCTGGGTGGAAGGAAATTTGTGGCTCCTCTCAGATTCCAGAACTTTCTGCAACAGAAATGTGAGGAACATGTGTTTTTTTTAGCCAAATGTTGAGGTTTGCAAAGGATTCTGGGTAACAGAACCTGGTCCGAGCCCCGCAAGTCACCCCTCCTTGGATTCCCCTAGGTCTCTAGTTTTCAGAAATGCACAGGTTTGGTAGGTTTCCCTAGGTGCCAGCTGAGCTAGAGGCCAAAATCTACAGGTAGGCACTTCGCAAAAAACACCTCTGTTTTCTTCCAAAATTTAGGACGTGTCCACGTTGCGCTTTGGGGTGTTTCCTGTAGCCGGCGCTAGGCCTACCCACGCAAGTGAGGTATCATTTTTATCGGGAGACTTGGGGGAACGCTGGGTGGAAGGAAATTTGTGGCTCCTCTCATATTCCAGAACTTTCTGCCATAGAAATGTGAGGAACATGTGTTTTTTTAGCCAAATTTTGAGGTTTGCAAAGGATTCTGGGTAACAGAACCTGGTCCGAGCCCCGCAAGTCACCCCTCATTGAATTCCCCTAGGTCTCTAGTTTTCAGAAATGCACAGGTTTGGTAGGTTTCCCTAGGTGCCGGCTGAGCTAGAGGCCAAAATCTACAGGTAGGCACTTCGCAAAAAACACCTCTGTTTTCTTCCAAAATTTAGGACGTGTCCACGTTGCGCTTTGGGGTGTTTCCTGTCGCCGGCGCTAGGCCTACCCACGCAAGTGAGGTATCATTTTTATCGGGAGACTTGGGGGAACGCTGGGTGGAAGGAAATTTGTGGCTCCTCTCAGATTCCAGAACTTTCTGCCACAGAAATGTGAGGAACATGTGTTTTTTTAGCCAAATTTTGAGGTTTGCAAAGGATTCTGGGTAACAGAACCTGGTCCGAGCCCCGCAAGTCACCCCATCTTGGATTCCCCTAGGTCTCTAGTTTTCAGAAATGCACAGGTTTGGTAGGTTTCCCTAGGTGCCGGCTGAGCTAGAGGCCAAAATCTACAGGTAGGCACTTCACAAAAAACACCTCTGTTTTCTTCCAAAATTTTGGATGTGTCCACGTTACGCTTTGGGGTGTTTCCTGTCGCCGGCGCTAGGCCTACCCACGCAAGTGAGGTATCATTTTTATCGGGAGACTTGGGGGAACGCTGGGTGGAAGGAAATTTGTGGCTCCTCTCAGATTCCAGAACTTTCTGCCACAGAAATGTGAGGAACATGTGTTTTTTTAGCCACATTTTGAGGTTTGCAAAGGATTCTGGTTAACAGAACCTGGTCCGAGCCCCACAAGTCACCCCATCTTGAATTCCCCTAGGTCTCTAGTTTTCAGAAATGCACAGGTTTGGTAGGTTTCCCTAGGTGCCGGCTGAGCTAGAGGCCAAAATCTACAGGTAGGCACTTTGCAAAAAACACCTCTGTTTTCTTCCAAAATTTAGGACGTGTTCACGTTGCGCTTTGGGGTGTTTCCTGTCGCCGGCGCTAGACCTACCCAGGCAAGTGAGGTATCATTTTTATCGGGAGACTTGGGGGAACGCTGGGTGGAAGGAAATTTGTGGCTCCTCTCAGATTCCAGAACTTTCTGCCACAGAAATGTGAGGAACATGTGAGGTTTGCAAAGGATTCTGGGTAACAGAACCTGGTCCGAGCCCCGCAAGTCACACCATCTTGGATTCCCCTAGGTCTCTAGTATTCAGAAATGCACAGGTTTGGTAGGTTTCCCTAGGTGCCGGCTGAGCTAGAGGCCAAAATCTACAGGTAGGCACTTCGCAAAAAACACCTCTGTTTTCTTCCAAAATTTTGGATGTGTCCACGTTGCGCTTTGGGGTGTTTCCTGTCGCGGGCGCTAGGCCTACCCACGCAAGTGAGGTATCATTTTTATCGGGAGACTTGGGGGAACGCTGGGTAGAAGGAAATTTGTGGCTCCTCTCAGATTCCAGAACTTTCTGCCACAGAAATGTGAGGAACATCTGGGTTTTTTTGCCAAATTTTGAGGTTTGCAAAGGATTCTGGGTAACAGAACCTGGTCCGAGCCCCGCAAGTCACCCCTCCTTGGATTCCCCTAGGTCTCTAGTTTTCAGAAATGCACAGGTTTGGTAGGTTTCCCTAGGTGCCGGCTGAGCTAGAGGCCAAAATCTACAGGTAGGCACTTCGCAAAAAACACCTCTGTTTTCTTCCAAAATTTTGGATGTGTCCACGTTGCGCTTTGGGGTGTTTCCTGTCGCGGGCGCTAGGCCTACCCACGCAAGTGAGGTATCATTTTTATCGGGAGACTTGGGGGAACGCTGGGTGGAAGGAAATTTGTGGCTCCTCTCAGATTCCAGAACTTTCTGCCACAGAAATGTGAGGAACATCTGTTTTTTTTAGCCAAATTTTGAGGTTTGCAAAGGATTCTGGGTAACAGAACCTGGTCCGAGCCCCGCAAGTCACCCCTCCTTGGATTCCCCTAGGTCTCTAGTTTTCAGAAATGCACAGGTTTGGTAGGTTTCCCTAGGTGCCGGCTGAGCTAGAGGCCAAAATCTACAGGTAGGCACCTCGCAAAAAACACCTCTGTTTTCTTCCAAAATTTAGGACGTGTCCACGTTGCGCTTTGGGGTGTTTCCTGTCGCCGGCGCTAGACCTACCCACGCAAGTGAGGTATCATTTTTATCGGGAGACTTGGGGGAACGCTGGGTGGAAGGAAATTTGTGGCTCCTCTCAGATTCCAGAACTTTCTGCCACAGAAATGTGAGGAACATGTGTTTTTTTAGCCAAATTGTGAGGTTTGCAAAGGATTCTGGGTAACAGAACCTGGTCCGAGCCCCGCAAGTCACCCCATCTTGGATTCCCCTAGGTCTCTAGTTTTCAGAAATGCACAGGTTTGGTAGGTTTCCCTAGGTGCCGGCTGAGCTAGAGGCCAAAATCTACAGGTAGGCATTTCGCAAAAAACACCTCTCTTTTCTTCCAAAATTTTGGATGTGTCCACGTTGCGCTTTGGGGTGTTTCCTGTCGCGGGCGCTAGGCCTACCCACGCAAGTGAGGTATCATTTTTATCGGGAGACTTGGGGGAACGCTGGGTGGAAGGAAATTTGTGGCTCCTCTCAGATTCCAGAACTTTCTGCCACAGAAATGTGACGAACATGTGTTTTTTTAGCCACATTTTGAGGTTTGCAAAGGATTCTGAGTAACAGAACCTGGTCCGAGCCCCGCAAGTCACCCCTCCTTGGATTCCCCTAGGTCTCTAGTTTTCAGAAATGCACAGGTTTGGTAGGTTTCCCTAGGTGCCGGCTGAGCTACAGGCCAAAATCCACAGGTAGGCACTGTTTTCTTTCAAAAAATGGGATGTGTCCACGTTGAGTTTTGGGGCGTTTCCTGTCGTGGGCGCTAGTCCTACCCACGCAAGTGAGGTATCACTTTTATCGGGAGACTTGGGGGAACGCTGGGTGGAAGGAAATTTGTGGCTCCTCTCAGATTCCAGAACTTTCTGCCACAGAAATGTGAGGAACATGTGTTTTTTTTAGCCAAATTGTGAGGTTTGCAAAGGATTCTGGGTAACAGAACCTGGTCCGAGCCCCGCAAGTCACCCCATCTTGGATTCCCCTATGTCTCTAGTTTTCAGAAATGCACAGGTTTGGTAGGTTTCCCTAGGTGCCGGCTGAGCTAGAGGCCAAAATCTACAGGTAGGCACTTCGCAAAAAACACCTCTGTTTTCTTCCAAAATTTTGGATGTGTCCACGTTGCGCTTTGGGGTGTTTCCTGTCGCGGGCGCTAGGCCTACCCACGCAAGTGAGGTATCATTTTTATCGGGAGACTTGGGGGAACTCTGGGTAGAAGGAAATTTGTGGCTCCTCTCAGATTCCAGAACTTTCTGCCACAGAAATGTGAGGAACATCTGTTTTTTTTAGCCAAATTTTGAGGTTTGCAAAGGATTCTGGGTAACAGAACCTGGTCCGAGCCCCGCAAGTCACCCCTCCTTGGATTCCCCTAGGTCTCTAGTTTTCAGAAATGCACAGGTTTGGTAGGTTTCCCTAGGTGCCGGCTGAGCTAGAGGCCAAAATCTTCGGGTAGGCACTTCGCAAAAAACACCTCTGTTTTCTTCCAAAATTTTGGATGATTCCACGTTGCGCTTTGGGGTGTTTCCTGTCGCGGGCGCTAGGCCTACCCACGCAAGTGAGGTATCATTTTTATCGGGAGACTTGGGGGAACGCTGGGTGGAAGGAAATTTGTGGCTCCTCTCAGATTCCAGAACTTTATGCAACAGAAATGTGAGGAACATGTGTTTTTTTTAGCCAAATGTTGAGGTTTGCAAAGGATTCTGGGTAACAGAACCTGGTCCGAGCCCCGCAAGTCACCCCTCCTTGGATTCCCCTAGGTCTCTAGTTTTCAGAAATGCACAGGTTTGGTAGGTTTCCCTAGGTGCCAGCTGAGCTAGAGGCCAAAATCTACAGGTAGGCACTTCGCAAAAAACACCTCTGTTTTCTTCCAAAATTTAGGACGTGTCCACGTTGCGCTTTGGGGTGTTTCCTGTAGCCGGCGCTAGGCCTACCCACGCAAGTGAGGTATCATTTTTATCGGGAGACTTGGGGGAACGCTGGGTGGAAGGAAATTTGTGGCTCCTCTCATATTCCAGAACTTTCTGCCATAGAAATGTGAGGAACATGTGTTTTTTTAGCCAAATTTTGAGGTTTGCAAAGGATTCTGGGTAACAGAACCTGGTCCGAGCCCCGCAAGTCACCCCTCATTGAATTCCCCTAGGTCTCTAGTTTTCAGAAATGCACAGGTTTGGTAGGTTTCCCTAGGTGCCGGCTGAGCTAGAGGCCAAAATCTACAGGTAGGCACTTCGCAAAAAACACCTCTGTTTTCTTCCAAAATTTAGGACGTGTCCACGTTGCGCTTTGGGGTGTTTCCTGTCGCCGGCGCTAGGCCTACCCACGCAAGTGAGGTATCATTTTTATCGGGAGACTTGGGGGAACGCTGGGTGGAAGGAAATTTGTGGCTCCTCTCAGATTCCAGAACTTTCTGCCACAGAAATGTGAGGAACATGTGTTTTTTTAGCCAAATTTTGAGGTTTGCAAAGGATTCTGGGTAACAGAACCTGGTCCGAGCCCCGCAAGTCACCCCATCTTGGATTCCCCTAGGTCTCTAGTTTTCAGAAATGCACAGGTTTGGTAGGTTTCCCTAGGTGCCGGCTGAGCTAGAGGCCAAAATCTACAGGTAGGCACTTCACAAAAAACACCTCTGTTTTCTTCCAAAATTTTGGATGTGTCCACGTTACGCTTTGGGGTGTTTCCTGTCGCCGGCGCTAGGCCTACCCACGCAAGTGAGGTATCATTTTTATCGGGAGACTTGGGGGAACGCTGGGTGGAAGGAAATTTGTGGCTCCTCTCAGATTCCAGAACTTTCTGCCACAGAAATGTGAGGAACATGTGTTTTTTTAGCCACATTTTGAGGTTTGCAAAGGATTCTGGTTAACAGAACCTGGTCCGAGCCCCACAAGTCACCCCATCTTGAATTCCCCTAGGTCTCTAGTTTTCAGAAATGCACAGGTTTGGTAGGTTTCCCTAGGTGCCGGCTGAGCTAGAGGCCAAAATCTACAGGTAGGCACTTTGCAAAAAACACCTCTGTTTTCTTCCAAAATTTAGGACGTGTTCACGTTGCGCTTTGGGGTGTTTCCTGTCGCCGGCGCTAGACCTACCCAGGCAAGTGAGGTATCATTTTTATCGGGAGACTTGGGGGAACGCTGGGTGGAAGGAAATTTGTGGCTCCTCTCAGATTCCAGAACTTTCTGCCACAGAAATGTGAGGAACATGTGTTTTTTTTAGCCAAATTGTGAGGTTTGCAAAGGATTCTGGGTAACAGAACCTGGTCCGAGCCCCGCAAGTCACCCCATCTTGGATTCCCCTATGTCTCTAGTTTTCAGAAATGCACAGGTTTGGTAGGTTTCCCTAGGTGCCGGCTGAGCTAGAGGCCAAAATCTACAGGTAGGCACTTCGCAAAAAACACCTCTGTTTTCTTCCAAAATTTTGGATGTGTCCACGTTGCGCTTTGGGGTGTTTCCTGTCGCGGGCGCTAGGCCTACCCACGCAAGTGAGGTATCATTTTTATCGGGAGACTTGGGGGAACTCTGGGTAGAAGGAAATTTGTGGCTCCTCTCAGATTCCAGAACTTTCTGCCACAGAAATGTGAGGAACATCTGTTTTTTTTAGCCAAATTTTGAGGTTTGCAAAGGATTCTGGGTAACAGAACCTGGTCCGAGCCCCGCAAGTCACCCCTCCTTGGATTCCCCTAGGTCTCTAGTTTTCAGAAATGCACAGGTTTGGTAGGTTTCCCTAGGTGCCGGCTGAGCTAGAGGCCAAAATCTTCGGGTAGGCACTTCGCAAAAAACACCTCTGTTTTCTTCCAAAATTTTGGATGATTCCACGTTGCGCTTTGGGGTGTTTCCTGTCGCGGGCGCTAGGCCTACCCACGCAAGTGAGGTATCATTTTTATCGGGAGACTTGGGGGAACGCTGGGTGGAAGGAAATTTGTGGCTCCTCTCAGATTCCAGAACTTTATGCAACAGAAATGTGAGGAACATGTGTTTTTTTTAGCCAAATGTTGAGGTTTGCAAAGGATTCTGGGTAACAGAACCTGGTCCGAGCCCCGCAAGTCACCCCTCCTTGGATTCCCCTAGGTCTCTAGTTTTCAGAAATGCACAGGTTTGGTAGGTTTCCCTAGGTGCCAGCTGAGCTAGAGGCCAAAATCTACAGGTAGGCACTTCGCAAAAAACACCTCTGTTTTCTTCCAAAATTTAGGACGTGTCCACGTTGCGCTTTGGGGTGTTTCCTGTAGCCGGCGCTAGGCCTACCCACGCAAGTGAGGTATCATTTTTAT
This sequence comes from Pleurodeles waltl, assembly GCF_031143425.1. Taxonomy (NCBI): domain Eukaryota; kingdom Metazoa; phylum Chordata; class Amphibia; order Caudata; family Salamandridae; genus Pleurodeles; species Pleurodeles waltl. Next base: position 935,144,810 of record NC_090442.1, on the reverse strand, counting down.
CGGGAGACTTGGGGGAACGCTGGGTGGAAGGAAATTTGTGGCTCCTCTCATATTCCAGAACTTTCTGCCATAGAAATGTGAGGAACATGTGTTTTTTTAGCCAAATTTTGAGGTTTGCAAAGGATTCTGGGTAACAGAACCTGGTCCGAGCCCCGCAAGTCACCCCTCATTGAATTCCCCTAGGTCTCTAGTTTTCAGAAATGCACAGGTTTGGTAGGTTTCCCTAGGTGCCGGCTGAGCTAGAGGCCAAAATCTACAGGTAGGCACTTCGCAAAAAACACCTCTGTTTTCTTCCAAAATTTAGGACGTGTCCACGTTGCGCTTTGGGGTGTTTCCTGTCGCCGGCGCTAGGCCTACCCACGCAAGTGAGGTATCATTTTTATCGGGAGACTTGGGGGAACGCTGGGTGGAAGGAAATTTGTGGCTCCTCTCAGATTCCAGAACTTTCTGCCACAGAAATGTGAGGAACATGTGTTTTTTTAGCCAAATTTTGAGGTTTGCAAAGGATTCTGGGTAACAGAACCTGGTCCGAGCCCCGCAAGTCACCCCATCTTGGATTCCCCTAGGTCTCTAGTTTTCAGAAATGCACAGGTTTGGTAGGTTTCCCTAGGTGCCGGCTGAGCTAGAGGCCAAAATCTACAGGTAGGCACTTCACAAAAAACACCTCTGTTTTCTTCCAAAATTTTGGATGTGTCCACGTTACGCTTTGGGGTGTTTCCTGTCGCCGGCGCTAGGCCTACCCACGCAAGTGAGGTATCATTTTTATCGGGAGACTTGGGGGAACGCTGGGTGGAAGGAAATTTGTGGCTCCTCTCAGATTCCAGAACTTTCTGCCACAGAAATGTGAGGAACATGTGTTTTTTTAGCCACATTTTGAGGTTTGCAAAGGATTCTGGTTAACAGAACCTGGTCCGAGCCCCACAAGTCACCCCATCTTGAATTCCCCTAGGTCTCTAGTTTTCAGAAATGCACAGGTTTGGTAGGTTTCCCTAGGTGCCGGCTGAGCTAGAGGCCAAAATCTACAGGTAGGCACTTTGCAAAAAACACCTCTGTTTTCTTCCAAAATTTAGGACGTGTTCACGTTGCGCTTTGGGGTGTTTCCTGTCGCCGGCGCTAGACCTACCCAGGCAAGTGAGGTATCATTTTTATCGGGAGACTTGGGGGAACGCTGGGTGGAAGGAAATTTGTGGCTCCTCTCAGATTCCAGAACTTTCTGCCACAGAAATGTGAGGAACATGTGAGGTTTGCAAAGGATTCTGGGTAACAGAACCTGGTCCGAGCCCCGCAAGTCACACCATCTTGGATTCCCCTAGGTCTCTAGTATTCAGAAATGCACAGGTTTGGTAGGTTTCCCTAGGTGCCGGCTGAGCTAGAGGCCAAAATCTACAGGTAGGCACTTCGCAAAAAACACCTCTGTTTTCTTCCAAAATTTTGGATGTGTCCACGTTGCGCTTTGGGGTGTTTCCTGTCGCGGGCGCTAGGCCTACCCACGCAAGTGAGGTATCATTTTTATCGGGAGACTTGGGGGAACGCTGGGTAGAAGGAAATTTGTGGCTCCTCTCAGATTCCAGAACTTTCTGCCACAGAAATGTGAGGAACATCTGGTTTTTTTTGCCAAATTTTGAGGTTTGCAAAGGATTCTGGGTAACAGAACCTGGTCCGAGCCCCGCAAGTCACCCCTCCTTGGATTCCCCTAGGTCTCTAGTTTTCAGAAATGCACAGGTTTGGTAGGTTTCCCTAGGTGCCGGCTGAGCTAGAGGCCAAAATCTACAGGTAGGCACTTCGCAAAAAACACCTCTGTTTTCTTCCAAAATTTAGGACGTGTCCACGTTGCGCTTTGGGGTGTTTCCTGTAGCCGGCGCTAGGCCTACCCACGCAAGTGAGGTATCATTTTTATCGGGAGACTTGGGGGAACGCTGGGTGGAAGGAAATTTGTGGCTCCTCTCATATTCCAGAACTTTCTGCCATAGAAATGTGAGGAACATGTGTTTTTTTAGCCAAATTTTGAGGTTTGCAAAGGATTCTGGGTAACAGAACCTGGTCCGAGCCCCGCAAGTCACCCCTCATTGAATTCCCCTAGGTCTCTAGTTTTCAGAAATGCACAGGTTTGGTAGGTTTCCCTAGGTGCCGGCTGAGCTAGAGGCCAAAATCTACAGGTAGGCACTTCGCAAAAAACACCTCTGTTTTCTTCCAAAATTTAGGACGTGTCCACGTTGCGCTTTGGGGTGTTTCCTGTCGCCGGCGCTAGGCCTACCCACGCAAGTGAGGTATCATTTTTATCGGGAGACTTGGGGGAACGCTGGGTGGAAGGAAATTTGTGGCTCCTCTCAGATTCCAGAACTTTCTGCCACAGAAATGTGAGGAACATGTGTTTTTTTAGCCAAATTTTGAGGTTTGCAAAGGATTCTGGGTAACAGAACCTGGTCCTAGCCCCGCAAGTCACCCCATCTTGGATTCCCCTAGGTCTCTAGTTTTCAGAAATGCACAGGTTTGGTAGGTTTCCCTAGGTGCCGGCTGAGCTAGAGGCCAAAATCTACAGGTAGGCACTTCACAAAAAACACCTCTGTTTTCTTCCAAAATTTTGGATGTGTCCACGTTACGCTTTGGGGTGTTTCCTGTCGCCGGCGCTAGGCCTACCCTCGCAAGTGAGGTATCATTTTTATCGGGAGACTTGGGGGAACGCTGGGTGGAAGGAAATTTGTGGCTCCTCTCAGATTCCAGAACTTTCTGCCACAGAAATGTGAGGAACATGTGTTTTTTTAGCCACATTTTGAGGTTTGCAAAGGATTCTGGTTAACAGAACCTGGTCCGAGCCCCACAAGTCACCCCATCTTGAATTCCCCTAGGTCTCTAGTTTTCAGAAATGCACAGGTTTGGTAGGTTTCCCTAGGTGCCGGCTGAGCTAGAGGCCAAAATCTACAGGTAGGCACTTTGCAAAAAACACCTCTGTTTTCTTCCAAAATTTAGGACGTGTTCACGTTGCGCTTTGGGGTGTTTCCTGTCGCCGGCGCTAGACCTACCCAGGCAAGTGAGGTATCATTTTTATCGGGAGACTTGGGGGAACGCTGGGTGGAAGGAAATTTGTGGCTCCTCTCAGATTCCAGAACTTTCTGCCACAGAAATGTGAGGAACATGTGAGGTTTGCAAAGGATTCTGGGTAACAGAACCTGGTCCGAGCCCCGCAAGTCACACCATCTTGGATTCCCCTAGGTCTCTAGTATTCAGAAATGCACAGGTTTGGTAGGTTTCCCTAGGTGCCGGCTGAGCTAGAGGCCAAAATCTACAGGTAGGCACTTCGCAAAAAACACCTCTGTTTTCTTCCAAAATTTTGGATGTGTCCACGTTGCGCTTTGGGGTGTTTCCTGTCGCGGGCGCTAGGCCTACCCACGCAAGTGAGGTATCATTTTTATCGGGAGACTTGGGGGAACGCTGGGTAGAAGGAAATTTGTGGCTCCTCTCAGATTCCAGAACTTTCTGCCACAGAAATGTGAGGAACATCTGGTTTTTTTTGCCAAATTTTGAGGTTTGCAAAGGATTCTGGGTAACAGAACCTGGTCCGAGCCCCGCAAGTCACCCCTCCTTGGATTCCCCTAGGTCTCTAGTTTTCAGAAATGCACAGGTTTGGTAGGTTTCCCTAGGTGCCGGCTGAGCTAGAGGCCAAAATCTACAGGTAGGCACTTCGCAAAAAACACCTCTGTTTTCTTCCAAAATTTTGGATGTGTCCACGTTGCGCTTTGGGGTGTTTCCTGTCGCGGGCGCTAGGCCTACCCACGCAAGTGAGGTATCATTTTTATCGGGAGACTTGGGGGAACGCTGGGTGGAAGGAAATTTGTGGCTCCTCTCAGATTCCAGAACTTTCTGCCACAGAAATGTGAGGAACATCTGTTTTTTTTAGCCAAATTTTGAGGTTTGCAAAGGATTCTGGGTAACAGAACCTGGTCCGAGCCCCGCAAGTCACCCCTCCTTGGATTCCCCTAGGTCTCTAGTTTTCAGAAATGCACAGGTTTGGTAGGTTTCCCTAGGTGCCGGCTGAGCTAGAGGCCAAAATCTACAGGTAGGCACCTCGCAAAAAACACCTCTGTTTTCTTCCAAAATTTAGGACGTGTCCACGTTGCGCTTTGGGGTGTTTCCTGTCGCCGGCGCTAGACCTACCCACGCAAGTGAGGTATCATTTTTATCGGGAGACTTGGGGGAACGCTGGGTGGAAGGAAATTTGTGGCTCCTCTCAGATTCCAGAACTTTCTGCCACAGAAATGTGAGGAACATGTGTTTTTTTAGCCAAATTGTGAGGTTTGCAAAGGATTCTGGGTAACAGAACCTGGTCCGAGCCCCGCAAGTCACCCCATCTTGGATTCCCCTAGGTCTCTAGTTTTCAGAAATGCACAGGTTTGGTAGGTTTCCCTAGGTGCCGGCTGAGCTAGAGGCCAAAATCTACAGGTAGGCATTTCGCAAAAAACACCTCTCTTTTCTTCCAAAATTTTGGATGTGTCCACGTTGCGCTTTGGGGTGTTTCCTGTCGCGGGCGCTAGGCCTACCCACGCAAGTGAGGTATCATTTTTATCGGGAGACTTGGGGGAACGCTGGGTGGAAGGAAATTTGTGGCTCCTCTCAGATTCCAGAACTTTCTGCCACAGAAATGTGACGAACATGTGTTTTTTTAGCCACATTTTGAGGTTTGCAAAGGATTCTGAGTAACAGAACCTGGTCCGAGCCCCGCAAGTCACCCCTCCTTGGATTCCCCTAGGTCTCTAGTTTTCAGAAATGCACAGGTTTGGTAGGTTTCCCTAGGTGCCGGCTGAGCTACAGGCCAAAATCCACAGGTAGGCACTGTTTTCTTTCAAAAAATGGGATGTGTCCACGTTGAGTTTTGGGGCGTTTCCTGTCGTGGGCGCTAGTCCTACCCACGCAAGTGAGGTATCACTTTTATCGGGAGACTTGGGGGAACGCTGGGTGGAAGGAAATTTGTGGCTCCTCTCAGATTCCAGAACTTTCTGCCACAGAAATGTGAGGAACATGTGTTTTTTTTAGCCAAATTGTGAGGTTTGCAAAGGATTCTGGGTAACAGAACCTGGTCCGAGCCCCGCAAGTCACCCCATCTTGGATTCCCCTAGGTCTCTAGTTTTCAGAAATGCACAGGTTTGGTAGGTTTCCCTAGGTGCCGGCTGAGCTAGAGGCCAAAATCTACAGGTAGGCACTTCGCAAAAAACACCTCTGTTTTCTTCCAAAATTTTGGATGTGTCCACGTTGCGCTTTGGGGTGTTTCCTGTCGCGGGCGCTAGGCCTACCCACGCAAGTGAGGTATCATTTTTATCGGGAGACTTGGGGGAACGCTGGGTAGAAGGAAATTTGTGGCTCCTCTCAGATTCCAGAACTTTCTGCCACAGAAATGTGAGGAACATCTGTTTTTTTTAGCCAAATTTTGAGGTTTGCAAAGGATTCTGGGTAACAGAACCTGGTCCGAGCCCCGCAAGTCACCCCTCCTTGGATTCCCCTAGGTCTCTAGTTTTCAGAAATGCACAGGTTTGGTAGGTTTCCCTAGGTGCCGGCTGAGCTAGAGGCCAAAATCTTCAGGTAGGCACTTCGCAAAAAACACCTCTGTTTTCTTCCAAAATTTTGGATGTGTCCACGTTGCGCTTTGGGGTGTTTCCTGTCGCGGGCGCTAGGCCTACCCACGCAAGTGAGGTATCATTTTTATCGGGAGACTTGGGGGAACGCTGGGTGGAAGGAAATTTGTGGCTCCTCTCAGATTCCAGAACTTTCTGCAACAGAAATGTGAGGAACATGTGTTTTTTTTAGCCAAATGTTGAGGTTTGCAAAGGATTCTGGGTAACAGAACCTGGTCTGAGCCCCGCAAGTCACCCCTCCTTGGATTCCCCTAGGTCTCTAGTTTTCAGAAATGCACAGGTTTGGTAGGTTTCCCTAGGTGCCGGCTGAGCTAGAGGCCAAAATCTACAGGTAGGCACTTCGCAAAAAACACCTCTGTTTTCTTCCAAAATTTAGGACGTGTCCACGTTGCGCTTTGGGGTGTTTCCTGTCGCCGGCGCTAGGCCTACCCACGCAAGTGAGGTATCATTTTTATCGGGAGACTTGGGGGAACGCTGGGTGGAAGGAAATTTGTGGCTCCTCTCAGATTCCAGAACTTTCTGCCATAGAAATGTGAGGAACATGTGTTTTTTTAGCCAAATTTTGAGGTTTGCAAAGGATTCTGGGTAACAGAACCTGGTCCGAGCCCCGCAAGTCACCCCTCCTTGAATTCCCCTAGGTCTCTAGTTTTCAGAAATGCACAGGTTTGGTAGGTTTCCCTAGGTGCCGGCTGAGCTAGAGGCCAAAATCTACAGGTAGGCACTTCGCAAAAAACACCTCTGTTTTCTTCTAAAATTTAGGACGTGTCCACGTTGCGCTTTGGGGTGTTTCCTGTCGCCGGCGCTAGGCCTACCCACGCAAGTGAGGTATAATTTTTATCGGGAGACTTGGGGGAACGCTGGGTGGAAGGAAATTTGTGGCTCCTCTCAGATTCCAGAACTTTCTGCCACAGAAATGTGAGGAACATGTGTTTTTTTAGCCAAATTTTGAGGTTTGCAAAGGATTCTGGGTAACAGAACCTGGTCCGAGCCCCGCAAGTCACCCCATCTTGGATTCCCCTAGGTCTCTAGTTTTCAGAAATGCACAGGTTTGGTAGGTTTCCCTAGGTGCCGGCTGAGCTAGAGGCCAAAATCTACAGGTAGGCACTTCGCAAAAAACACCTCTGTTTTCTTCCAAAATTTAGGACGTGTCCACGTTGCGCTTTGGGGTGTTTCCTGTCGCCGGCGCTAGGCCTACCCACGCAAGTGAGGTATAATTTTTATCGGGAGACTTGGGGGAACGCTGGGTGGAAGGAAATTTGTGGCTCCTCTCAGATTCCAGAACTTTCTGCCACAGAAATGTGACTAACATGTGTTTTTTTAGCCACATTTTGAGGTTTGCAAAGGATTCTGAGTAACAGAACCTGGTCCGAGCCCCGCAAGTCACCCCTCCTTGGATTCCCCTAGGTCTCTAGTTTTCAGAAATGCACAGGTTTGGTAGGTTTCCATAGGTGCCGGCTGAGCTACAGGCCAAAATCCACAGGTAGGCACTGTTTTCTTTCAAAAAATGGGATGTGTCCACGTTGAGTTTTGGGGCGTTTCCTGTCGTGGGCGCTAGGCCTACCCACGCAAGTGAGGTATCACTTTTATCGGGAGACTTGGGGGAACGCTGGGTGGAAGGAAATTTGTGGCTCCTCTCAGATTCCAGAACTTTCTGCCACAGAAATGTGAGGAACATGTGTTTTTTTAGCCACATTTTGAGGTTTGCAAAGGATTCTGGTTAACAGAACCTGGTCCGAGCCCCACAAGTCACCCCATCTTGAATTCCCCTAGGTCTCTAGTTTTCAGAAATGCACAGGTTTGGTAGGTTTCCCTAGGTGCCGGCTGAGCTAGAGGCCAAAATCTACAGGTAAGCACTTTGCAAAAAACACCTCTGTTTTCTTCCAAAATTTAGGACGTGTTCACGTTGCGCTTTGGGGTGTTTCCTGTCGCCGGCGCTAGACCTACCCAGGCAAGTGAGGTATCATTTTTATCGGGAGACTTGGGGGAACGCTGGGTGGAAGGAAATTTGTGGCTCCTCTCAGATTCCAGAACTTTCTGCCACAGAAATGTGAGGAACATGTGTTTTTTTTAGCCAAATTGTGAGGTTTGCAAAGGATTCTGGGTAACAGAACCTGGTCCGAGCCCCGCAAGTCACCCCATCTTGGATTCCCCTAGGTCTCTAGTTTTCAGAAATGCACAGGTTTGGTAGGTTTCCCTAGGTGCCGGCTGAGCTAGAGGCCAAAATCTACAGGTAGGCACTTCGCAAAAAACACCTCTGTTTTCTTCCAAAATTTTGGATGTGTCCACGTTGCGCTTTGGGGTGTTTCCTGTCGCGGGCGCTAGGCCTACCCACGCAAGTGAGGTATCATTTTTATCGGGAGACTTGGGGGAACGCTGGGTAGAAGGAAATTTGTGGCTCCTCTCAGATTCCAGAACTTTCTGCCACAGAAATGTGAGGAACATCTGTTTTTTTTAGCCAAATTTTGAGGTTTGCAAAGGATTCTGGGTAACAGAACCTGGTCCGAGCCCCGCAAGTCACCCCTCCTTGGATTCCCCTAGGTCTCTAGTTTTCAGAAATGCACAGGTTTGGTAGGTTTCCCTAGGTGCCGGCTGAGCTAGAGGCCAAAATCTTCAGGTAGGCACTTCGCAAAAAACACCTCTGTTTTCTTCCAAAATTTTGGATGTGTCCACGTTGCGCTTTGGGGTGTTTCCTGTCGCGGGCGCTAGGCCTACCCACGCAAGTGAGGTATCATTTTTATCGGGAGACTTGGGGGAACGCTGGGTGGAAGGAAATTTGTGGCTCCTCTCAGATTCCAGAACTTTCTGCAACAGAAATGTGAGGAACATGTGTTTTTTTTAGCCAAATGTTGAGGTTTGCAAAGGATTCTGGGTAACAGAACCTGGTCCGAGCCCCGCAAGTCACCCCTCCTTGGATTCCCCTAGGTCTCTAGTTTTCAGAAATGCACAGGTTTGGTAGGTTTCCCTAGGTGCCGGCTGAGCTAGAGGCCAAAATCTACAGGTAGGCACTTCGCAAAAAACACCTCTGTTTTCTTCCAAAATTTAGGACGTGTCCACGTTGCGCTTTGGGGTGTTTCCTGTCGCCGGCGCTAGGCCTACCCACGCAAGTGAGGTATCATTTTTATCGGGAGACTTGGGGGAACGCTGGGTGGAAGGAAATTTGTGGCTCCTCTCAGATTCCAGAACTGTCTGCCATAGAAATGTGAGGAACATGTGTTTTTTTAGCCAAATTTTGAGGTTTGCAAAGGATTCTGGGTAACAGAACCTGGTCCGAGCCCCGCAAGTCACCCCTCCTTGAATTCCCCTAGGTCTCTAGTTTTCAGAAATGCACAGGTTTGGTAGGTTTCCCTAGGTGCCGGCTGAGCTAGAGGCCAAAATCTACAGGTAGGCACTTCGCAAAAAACACCTCTGTTTTCTTCCAAAATTTAGGACGTGTCCACGTTGCGCTTTGGGGTGTTTCCTGTCGCCGGCGCTAGGCCTACCCACGCAAGTGAGGTATCATTTTTATCGGGAGACTTGGGGGAACGCTGGGTGGAAGGAAATTTGTGGCTCCTCTCAGATTCCAGAACTTTCTGCCACAGAAATGTGAGGAACATGTGTTTTTTTAGCCAAATTTTGAGGTTTGCAAAGGATTCTGGGTAACAGAACCTGGTCCGAGCCCCGCAAGTCACCCCATCTTGGATTCCCCTAGGTCTCTAGTTTTCAGAAATGCACAGGTTTGGTAGGTTTCCCTAGGTGCCGGCTGAGCTAGAGGCCAAAATCTACAGGTAGGCACTTCACAAAAAACACCTCTGTTTTCTTCCAAAATTTTGGATGTGTCCACGTTACGCTTTGGGGTGTTTCCTGTCACGGGCGCTAGGCCTACCCACGCAAGTGAGGTATCATTTTTATCGGGAGACTTGGGGGAACGCTGGGTGGAAGGAAATTTGTGGCTCCTCTCAGATTCCAGAACTTTCTGCCACAGAAATGTGAGGAACATGTGTTTTTTTAGCCAAATTTTGAGGTTTGCAAAGGATTCTGGGTAACAGAACCTGGTCCGAGCCCCGCAAGTCACCCCTCCTTGGATTCCCCTAGGTCTCTAGTTTTCAGAAATGCACAGGTTTGGTAGGTTTCCCTAGGTGCAGGCTGAGCTAGAGGCCAAAATCTACAGGTAGGCACTTCGCAAAAAACACCTCTCTTTTCTTCCAAAATTTTGGATGTGTCCACGTTGCGCTTTGGGGTGTTTCCTGTCGCGGGCGCTAGGCCTACCCACGCAAGTGAGGTATCATTTTTATTGGGAGAGTTGGGGGAACGCTGGGTGGAAGGAAATTTGTGGCTCCTCTCAGATTCCAGAACTTTCTGCCACAGAAATGTGAGGAACATGTGTTTTTTTAGCCAAATTTTGACGTTTGCAAAGGATTCTGGGTAACAGAACCTGGTCCGAGCCCCGCAAGTCACCCCTCATTGGATTCCCCTAGGTCTCTAGTTTTCAGAAATGCACAGGTTTGGTAGGTTTCCCTAGGTGCCGGCTGAGCTAGAGGCCAAAACCTACAGGTAGGCACTTCGCAAAAAACACCTCTCTTTTCTTTCCAAAATTTTGGATGTGTCCACGTTGTGCTTTGGGGTGTTTCCTGTCGCGGGCGCTAGGCCTACCCACGCAAGTGAGGTATCATTTTTATCGGGAGACTTGGGGGAACGCTGGGTGGAAGGGAATTTGTGGCTCCTCTCAGATTCTAGAACTTTCTGCCACAGAAATGTGAGGAACATGTGTTTATTTAGCCACATTTTGAGGTTTGCAAAGGATTCTGGGTAACAGAACCTGGTCCGAGCCCCGCAAGTCACCCCTCCTTGGATTCCCCTAGGTCTCTAGTTTTCAGAAATGCACAGGTTTGGTAGGTTTCCCTAGGTGCCGGCTGAGCTACAGGTCAAAATCCACAGGTAGGCACTGTTTTCTTTCAAAAAATGGGATGTGTCCACGTTGAGTTTTGGGGCGTTTCCTGTCGTGGGCGCTAGGCCTACCCACGCAAGTGAGGTATCATTTTTATCGGGAGACTTGGGGGAACGCTGGGTGGAAGGAAATTTGTGGCTCCTCTCAGATTCTAGAACTTTCTGCCACAGAAATGTGAGGAACATGTGTTTTTTTAGCCACATTTTGAGGTTTGCAAAGGATTCTGGTTAACAGAACCTGGTCCGAGCCCCACAAGTCACCCCATCTTGAATTCCCCTAGGTCTCTAGTTTTCAGAAATGCACAGGTTTGGTAGGTTTCCCTAGGTGCCGGCTGAGCTAGAGGCCAAAATCTACAGGTAGGCACTTCGCAAAAAACACCTCTGTTTTCTTCCAAAATTTCGGATGTGTCCACGTTGCGCTTTGGGGTGTTTCCTGTCGCGGGCGCTAGGCCTACCCACGCAAGTGAGGTATCATTTTTATCGGGAGACTTGGGGGAACGCTGGGTGGAAGGAAATTTGTGGCTCCTCTCAGATTCCAGAACTTTCTGCCACAGAAATGTGAGGAACATCTGTTTTTTTAGCCAAATTTTGAGGTTAGCAAAGGATTCTGGGTAACAGAACCTGGTCCGAGCCCCGCAAGTCACCCCTCCTTGGATTCCCCTAGGTCTCTAGTTTTCAGAAATGCACAGGTTTGGTAGGTTTCCCTAGGTGCCGGCTGAGCTAGAGGCCAAAATCTACAGGTAGGCACTTCGCAAAAAACACCTCTGTTTTCTTCCAAAATTTTGGATGTGTCCACGTTGCGCTTTGGGGTGTTTCCTGTCGCCGGCCCTAGGCCTACCCACGCAAGTGAGGTATCATTTTTATCAGGAGACTTGGGGGAACGCTGGGTGGAAGGAAATTTGTGGCTCCTCTCAGATTCCAGAACTTTCTGCCACAGAAATGTGAGGAACATGTGTTTTTTTTAGCCAAATTTTGAGGTTTGCAAAGGATTCTGGGTAACAGAACCTGGTCCGAGCCCCGCAAGTCACCCCTCCTTGGATTCCCCTAGGTCTCTAGTTTTCAGAAATGCACAGGTTTGGTAGGTTTCCCTAGGTGCCGGCTGAGCTAGAGGCCAAAAGCTACAGGTAGGCACTTCGCAAAAAACACCTCTGTTTTCTTCCAAAATTTAGGACGTGTCCACGTTGCGCTTTGGGGTGTTTCCTGTCGCCGGCGCTAGGCCTACCCACGCAAGTGAGGTATCATTTTTATCGGGAGACTTGGGGGAACGCTGGGTGGAAGGAAATTTGTGGCTCCTCTCAGATTCCAGAACTTTCTGCCACAGAAATGTGAGGAACATGTGTTTTTTTAGCCAAATTTTGAGGTTTGCAAAGGATTCTGGGTAACAGAACCTGGTCCGAGCCCCGCAAGTCACCCCATCTTGGATTCCCCTAGGTCTCTAGTTTTCAGAAATGCACAGGTTTGGTAGGTTTCCCTAGGTGCCGGCTGAGCTAGAGGCCAAAATCTACAGGTAGGCACTTCACAAAAAACACCTCTGTTTTCTTCCAAAATTTTGGATGTGTCCACGTTACGCTTTGGGGTGTTTCCTGTCACGGGCGCTAGGCCTACCCACGCAAGTGAGGTATCATTTTTATCGGGAGACTTGGGGGAACGCTGGGTGGAAGGAAATTTGTGGCTCCTCTCAGATTCCAGAACTTTCTGCCACAGAAATGTGAGGAACATGTGTTTTTTTAGCCAAATTTTGAGGTTTGCAAAGGATTCTGGGTAACAGAACCTGGTCCGAGCCCCGCAAGTCACCCCTCCTTGGATTCCCCTAGGTCTCTAGTTTTCAGAAATGCACAGGTTTGGTAGGTTTCCCTAGGTGCAGGCTGAGCTAGAGGCCAAAATCTACAGGTAGGCACTTCGCAAAAAACACCTCTCTTTTCTTCCAAAATTTTGGATGTGTCCACGTTGCGCTTTGGGGTGTTTCCTGTCGCGGGCGCTAGGCCTACCCACGCAAGTGAGGTATCATTTTTATTGGGAGAGTTGGGGGAACGCTGGGTGGAAGGAAATTTGTGGCTCCTCTCAGATTCCAGAACTTTCTGCCACAGAAATGTGAGGAACATGTGTTTTTTTAGCCAAATTTTGACGTTTGCAAAGGATTCTGGGTAACAGAACCTGGTCCGAGCCCCGCAAGTCACCCCTCATTGGATTCCCCTAGGTCTCTAGTTTTCAGAAATGCACAGGTTTGGTAGGTTTCCCTAGGTGCCGGCTGAGCTAGAGGCCAAAACCTACAGGTAGGCACTTCGCAAAAAACACCTCTCTTTTCTTTCCAAAATTTTGGATGTGTCCACGTTGTGCTTTGGGGTGTTTCCTGTCGCGGGCGCTAGGCCTACCCACGCAAGTGAGGTATCATTTTTATCGGGAGACTTGGGGGAACGCTGGGTGGAAGGAAATTTGTGGCTCCTCTCAGATTCTAGAACTTTCTGCCACAGAAATGTGAGGAACATGTGTTTATTTAGCCACATTTTGAGGTTTGCAAAGGATTCTGGGTAACAGAACCTGGTCCGAGCCCCGCAAGTCACCCCTCCTTGGATTCCCCTAGGTCTCTAGTTTTCAGAAATGCACAGGTTTGGTAGGTTTCCCTAGGTGCCGGCTGAGCTACAGGTCAAAATCCACAGGTAGGCACTGTTTTCTTTCAAAAAATGGGATGTGTCCACGTTGAGTTTTGGGGCGTTTCCTGTCGTGGGCGCTAGGCCTACCCACGCAAGTGAGGTATCATTTTTATCGGGAGACTTGGGGGAACGCTGGGTGGAAGGAAATTTGTGGCTCCTCTCAGATTCTAGAACTTTCTGCCACAGAAATGTGAGGAACATGTGTTTTTTTAGCCACATTTTGAGGTTTGCAAAGGATTCTGGTTAACAGAACCTGGTCCGAGCCCCACAAGTCACCCCATCTTGAATTCCCCTAGGTCTCTAGTTTTCAGAAATGCACAGGTTTGGTAGGTTTCCCTAGGTGCCGGCTGAGCTAGAGGCCAAAATCTACAGGTAGGCACTTCGCAAAAAACACCTCTGTTTTCTTCAAAATTTAGGACGTGTTCACGTTGCGCTTTGGGGTGTTTCCTGTCGCCGGCGCTAGACCTACCCAGGCAAGTGAGGTATCATTTTTATCGGGAGACTTGGGGGAACGCTGGGTGGAAGGAAATTTGTGGCTCCTCTCAGATTCCAGAACTTTCTGCCACAGAAATGTGAGCAACATGTGTTTTTTTAGCCAAATTGTGAGGTTTGCAAAGGATTCTGGGTAACAGAACCTGGTCCGAGCCCCGCAAGTCACCCCATCTTGGATTCCCCTAGGTCTCTAGTTTTCAGAAATGCACAGGTTTGGTAGGTTTCCCTAGGTGCCGGCTGAGCTAGAGGCCAAAATCTACAGGTAGGCACTTCGCAAAAAACACCTCTGTTTTCTTCCAAAATTTCGGATGTGTCCACGTTGCGCTTTGGGGTGTTTCCTGTCGCGGGCGCTAGGCCTACCCACGCAAGTGAGGTATCATTTTTATCGGGAGACTTGGGGGAACGCTGGGTGGAAGGAAATTTGTGGCTCCTCTCAGATTCCAGAACTTTCTGCCACAGAAATGTGAGGAACATCTGTTTTTTTAGCCAAATTTTGAGGTTTGCAAAGGATTCTGGGTAACAGAACCTGGTCCGAGCCCCGCAAGTCACCCCTCCTTGGATTCCCCTAGGTCTCTAGTTTTCAGAAATGCACAGGTTTGGTAGGTTTCCCTAGGTGCCGGCTGAGCTAGAGGCCAAAATCTACAGGTAGGCACTTCGCAAAAAACACCTCTGTTTTCTTCCAAAATTTTGGATGTGTCCACGTTGCGCTTTGGGGTGTTTCCTGTCGCCGGCCCTAGGCCTACCCACGCAAGTGAGGTATCATTTTTATCAGGAGACTTGGGGGAACGCTGGGTGGAAGGAAATTTGTGGCTCCTCTCAGATTCCAGAACTTTCTGCCACAGAAATGTGAGGAACATGTGTTTTTTTTAGCCAAATTTTGAGGTTTGCAAAGGATTCTGGGTAACAGAACCTGGTCCGAGCCCCGCAAGTCACCCCTCCTTGGATTCCCCTAGGTCTCTAGTTTTCAGAAATGCACAGGTTTGGTAGGTTTCCCTAGGTGCCGGCTGAGCTAGAGGCCAAAAGCTACAGGTAGGCACTTCGCAAAAAACACCTCTGTTTTCTTCCAAAATTTAGGACGTGTCCACGTTGCGCTTTGGGGTGTTTCCTGTCGCCGGCGCTAGGCCTACCCACGCAAGTGAGGTATCATTTTTATCGGGAGACTTGGGGGAACGCTGGGTGGAAGTAAATTTGTGGCTCCTCTCAGATTCCAGAACTTTCTGCCATAGAAATGTGAGGAACATGTGTTTTTTTAGCCAAATTTTGAGGTTTGCGAAGGATTCTGGGTAACAGAACCTGGTCCGAGCCCGGCAAGTCACCCCTCCTTAAATTCCCCTAGGTCTCTAGTTTTCAGAAATGCACGGGTTTGGTAGGTGTCGCTAGGTTCCGGCTGAGCTAGAGGCCAAAATCTACAGGTAGGCACTTCGCAAAAAACACCTCTGTTTTCTTCCAAAATTTAGGACGTGTCCACGTTGCGCTTTGAGGTGTTTCCTGTCGCCGGCGCTAGGCCTACCCACGCAAGTGAGGTATCATTTTTATCGGGAGACTTGGGGGAACGCTGGGTGGAAGGAAATTTGTGGCTCCTCTCAGATTCCAGAACTTTCTGCCACAGAAATGTGAGGAACATGTGGTTTTTTAGCCAAATTTTGAGGTTTGCAAAGGATTCTGGGTAACAGAACCTGGTCCGAGCCCCGCAAGTCACCCCTCCTTGAATTCCCCTAGGTCTCTAGTTTTCAGAAATGCACGGGTTTGGTAGGTTTCCCTAGGTGCCGGCTAAGCTAGAGGCCAAAATCTACAGGTAGGCACTTCGCAAAAAACACCTCTGTTTTCTTCCAAAATTTTGGATGTGTCCACGTTGCGCTTTGCGGTGTTTCCTGTCGCGGGCGCTAGGCCTACCCACGCAAGTGAGGTATCATTTTTATCGGGAGACTTGGGGGAACGCTGGGTGGAAGGAAATTTGTGGCTCCTCTCAGATTCCAGAACTTTCTGCCACAGAAATGTGAGGAACATCTGTTTTTTTTAGCCAAATTTTGAGGTTTGCAAAGGATTCTGGGTAACAGAACCTGGTCCGAGCCCCGCAAGTCACCCCTCCTTGGATTCCCCTAGGTCTCTAGTTTTCAGAAATGCACAGGTTTGGTAGGTTTCCCTAGGTGCCGGCTGAGCTAGAGGCCAAAATCTACAGGTAGGCACTTCGCAAAAAACACCTCTGTTTTCTTCCAAAATTTTGGATGTGTCCACGTTGCGCTTTGGGGTGTTTCCTGTCGCGGGCGCTAGGCCTACCCACGCAAGTGAGGTATCATTTTTATCGGGAGACTTGGGGGAACGCTGGGTGGAAGGAAATTTGTGGCTCCTCTCAGATTCCAGAACTTTCTGCCACAGAAATGTGAGGAACATGTGTTTTTTTTAGCCAAATTTTGAGGTTTGCAAAGGATTCTGGGTAACAGAACCTGGTCCGAGCCCCGCAAGTCACCCCTCCTTGGATTCCCCTAGGTCTCTAGTTTTCAGAAATGCACAGGTTTGGTAGGTTTCCCTAGGTGCCGGCTGAGCTAGAGGCCAAAATCTACAGGTAGGCACTTCGCAAAAAACACCTCTGTTTTCTTCCAAAATTTAGGACGTGTCCACGTTGCGCTTTTGGGTGTTTCCTGTCGCCGGTGCAATGCCTACCCACGCAAGTGAGGTATCATTTTTATCGGGAGACTTGGGGGAACGCTGGGTGGAAGGAAATTTGTGGCTCCTCTCAGATTCCAGAACTTTCTGCCATAGAAATGTGAGGAACATGTGTTTTTTTAGCCAAATTTTGAGGTTTGCAAAGGATTCTGGGTAACAGAACCTGGTCCGAGCCCCGCAAGTCACCCCTCCTTGAATTCCCCTAGGTCTCTAGTTTTCAGAAATGCACAGGTTTGGTAGGTTTCCCTAGGTGCCGGCTGAGCTAGAGGCCAAAATCTACAGGTAGGCACTTCGCAAAAAACACCTCTGTTTTCTTCCAAAATTTAGGACGTGTCCACGTTGCGCTTTGGAGTGTTTCCTGTCGCCGGCGCTAGGCCTACCCACGCAAGTGAGGTATCATTTTTATCGGGAGACTTGGGGGAACGCTGGGTGGAAGGAAATTTGTGGCTCCTCTCAGATTCCAGAACTTTCTGCCACAGAAATGTGAGGAACATGTGTTTTTTTAGCCAAGTTTTGGGGTTTGCAAAGGATTCTGGGTAACAGAACCTGGTCCGAGCCGCGCAAGTCACCCCATCTTGGATTCCCCTAGGTCTCTAGTTTTCAGAAATGCACAGGTTTGGTAGGTTTCCCTAGGTGCCGGCTGAGCTAGAGGCCAAAATCTACAGGTAGGCACTTCGCAAAAAACACCTCTGTTTTCTTCCAAAATTTTGGATGTGTCCACGTTACGCTTTGGGGTGTTTCCTGTCACGGGCGCTAGGCCTACCCACGCAAGTGAGGTATCATTTTTATCGGGAGACTTGGGGGAACGCTGGGTGGAAGGAAATTTGTGGCTCCTCTCAGATTCCAGAACTTTCTGCCACAGAAATGTGAGGAACATGTGTTTTTTTAGCCAAATTTTGAGGTTTGCAAAGGATTCTGGGTAACAGAACCTGGTCCGAGCCCCGCAAGTCACCCCTCCTTGGATTCCCCTAGGTCTCTAGTTTTCAGAAATGCACAGGTTTGGTAGGTTTCCCTAGGTGCAGGCTGAGCTAGAGGCCAAAATCTACAGGTAGGCACTTCGCAAAAAACACCTCTCTTTTCTTCCAAAATTTTGGATGTGTCCACGTTGCGCTTTGGGGTGTTTCCTGTCGCGGGCGCTAGGCCTACCCACGCAAGTGAGGTATCATTTTTATTGGGAGAGTTGGGGGAACGCTGGGTGGAAGGAAATTTGTGGCTCCTCTCAGATTCCAGAACTTTCTGCCACAGAAATGTGAGGAACATGTGTTTTTTTAGCCAAATTTTGAGGTTTGCAAAGGATTCTGGGTAACAGAACCTGGTCCGAGCCCCGCAAGTCACCCCTCCTTGGATTCCCCTAGGTCTCTAGTTTTCAGAAATGCACAGGATTGGTAGGTTTCCCTAGGTGCCGGCTGAGCTAGAGGCCAAAATCTACAGGTAGGCACTTCGCAAAAAACACCTCTCTTTTCTTCCAAAATTTTGGATGTGTCCACGTTGCGCTTTGGGGTGTTTCCTGTCGCGGGCGCTAGGCCTACCCACGCAAGTGAGGTATCATTTTTATCGGGAGACTTGGGGGAACGCTGGGTGGAAGGAAATTTGTGGCTCCTCTCAGATTCCAGAACTTTCTGCCACAGAAATGTGAGGAACATGTGTTTTTTTAGCCACATTTTGAGGTTTGCAAAGGATTCTGGGTAACAGAACCTGGTCCGAGCCCCGCAAGTCACCCCTCCTTGGATTCCCCTAGGTCTCTAGTTTTCAGAAATGCACAGGTTTGGTAGGTTTCCCTAGGTGCCGGCTGAGCTACAGGTCAAAATCCACAGGTAGGCACTGTTTTCTTTCAAAAAATGGGATGTGTCCACGTTGAGTTTTGGGGCGTTTCCTGTCGTGGGCGCTAGGCCTACCCACGCAAGTGAGGTATCATTTTTATCGGGAGACTTGGGTGAACGCTGGGTGGAAGGAAATTTGTGGCTCCTCTCAGATTCTAGAACTTTCTGCCACAGAAATGTGAGGAACATGTGTTTTTTTAGCCACATTTTGAGGTTTGCAAAGGATTCTGGTTAACAGAACCTGGTCCGAGCCCCACAAGTCACCCCATCTTGAATTCCCCTAGGTCTCTAGTTTTCAGAAATGCACAGGTTTGGTAGGTTTCCCTAGGTGCCGGCTGAGCTAGAGGCCAAAATCTACAGGTAGG
The DNA here is from genome assembly GCF_031143425.1 of Pleurodeles waltl. NCBI lineage: Eukaryota > Metazoa > Chordata > Amphibia > Caudata > Salamandridae > Pleurodeles > Pleurodeles waltl. The sequence goes on along the minus strand of NC_090442.1, from coordinate 935,126,271 downwards.
CACTTCGCAAAAAACACCTCTGTTTTCTTCCAAAATTTTGGATGTGTCCACGTTGCGCTTTGGGGTGTTTCCTGTCGCGGGCGCTAGGCCTACCCACGCAAGTGAGGTATCATTTTTATCGGGAGACTTGGGGGAACGCTGGGTGGAAGGAAATTTGTGGCTCCTCTCAGATTCCAGAACTTTCTGCCACAGAAATGTGAGGAACATCTGTTTTTTTAGCCAAATTTTGAGGTTTGCAAAGGATTCTGGGTAACAGAACCTGGTCCGAGCCCCGCAAGTCACCCCTCCTTGGATTCCCCTAGGTCTCTAGTTTTCAGAAATGCACAGGTTTGGTAGGTTTCCCTAGGTGCCGGCTAAGCTAGAGGCCAAAATCTACAGGTAGGCACTTCGCTAAAAACACCTCTGTTTTCTTCCAAAATTTTGGATGTGTCCACGTTGCGCTTTGGGGTGTTTCCTGTCGCGGGCGCTAGGCCTACCCACGCAAGTGAGGTATCATTTTTATCAGGAGACTTGGGGGAACGCTGGGTGGAAGGAAATTTGTGGCTCCTCTCAGATTCCAGAACTTTCTGCCACAGAAATGTGAGGAACATGTGTTTTTTTTAGCCAAATTTTGAGGTTTGCAATGGATTCTGGGTAACAGAACCTGGTCCGAGCCCCGCAAGTCACCCCTCCTTGGATTCCCCTAGGTCTCTAGTTTTCAGAAATGCACAGGTTTGGTAGGTTTCCCTAGGTGCCGGCTGAGCTAGAGGCCAAAATCTACAGGTAGGCACTTCGCAAAAAACACCTCTGTTTTCCTCCAAAATTTAGGACGTGTCCACGTTGCGCTTTGGGGTGTTTCCTGTCGCCGGCGCTAGACCTACCCACGCAAGTGAGGTATCATTTTTATCGGGAGACTTGGGGGAACGCTGGGTGGAAGGAAATTTGTGGCTCCTCTCAGATTCCAGAACTTTCTGCCATAGAAATGTGAGGAACATGTGTTTTTTTAGCCAAATTTTGAGGTTTGCAAAGGATTCTGGGTAACAGAACCTGGTCCGAGCCCCGCAAGTCACCCCATCTTGGATTCCCCTAGGTCTCTAGTTTTCAGAAATGCACAGGTTTGGTAGGTGTCCCTAGGTGCCGGCTGAGCTAGAGGCCAAAATCTACAGGTAGGCACTTCGCAAAAAACACCTCTGTTTTCTTCCAAAATTTAGGACGTGTCCACGTTGCGCTTTGGGGTGTTTCCTGTCGCCGGCGCTAGGCCTACCCACGCAAGTGAGGTATCATTTTTATCGGGAGACTTGGGGGAACGCTGGGTGGAAGGAAATTTGTGGCTCCTCTCAGATTCCAGAACTTTCTGCCACAGAAATGTGAGGAACATGTGTTTTTTTAGCCAAATTTTGAGGTTTGCAAAGGATTCTGGGTAACAGAACCTGGTCCGAGCCCCGCAAGTCACCCCATCTTGGATTCCTCTACGTCTCTAGTTTTCAGAAATGCACAGGTTTGGTAGGTTTCCCTAGGTGCCGGCTGAGCTAGAGGCCAAAATCTACAGGTAGGCACTTCGCAAAAAACACCTCTGTTTTCTTCCAAAATTTTGGATGTGTCCACGTTGCGCTTTGGGGTGTTTCCTGTCGCGGGCGCTAGGCCTACCCACGCAAGTGAGGTATCATTTTTATCGGGAGACTTGGGGGAACGCTGGGTGGAAGGAAATTTGTGGCTCCTCTCAGATTCCAGAACTTTCTGCCACAGAAATGTGAGGAACATGTGTTTTTTTAGCCAAATTTTGAGGTTTGCAAAGGATTCTGGGTAACAGAACCTGGTCCGAGCCCCGCAAGTCATCCCTCATTGGATTCCCCTAGGTCTCTAGTTTTTAGAAATGGACAGGTTTGGTAGGTTTCCCTAGGTGCCGGCTGAGCTAGAGGCCAAAATCTACAGGTAGGCACTTCGCAAAAAACACCTCTCTTTTCTTCCAAAATTTTGGATGTGTCCACGTTGCGCTTTGGGGTGTTTCCTGTCGCGGGCGCTAGGCCTACCCACGCAAGTGAGGTATCATTTTTATCGGGAGACTTGGGGATACGCTGGGTGGAAGGAAACTTGTGGCTCCTCTCAGATTCCAGAACTTTCTGCCACAGAAATGTGAGGAACATGTGTTTTTTTAGCCAAATTTTGAGGTTTGCAAAGGATTCTGGGTAACAGAACCTGGTCCGAGCCCCGCAAGTCACCCCTCCTTGGATTCCCCTAGGTCTCTAGTTTTCAGAAATGCACAGGTTTGGTATGTTTCCCTAGGTGCCGGCTGAGCTAGAGGCCAAAATCTACAGGTAGGCACTCCGCAAAAAACACCTCTGTTTTCTTCCAAAATTTTGGATGTGTCCACGTTGCGCTTTGGGGTGTTTCCTGTCGCAGGTGCTAGGCCTACCCACGCAAGTGAGGTATCATTTTTATCGGGAGACTTGGGGGAACGCTGGGTGGAAGGACATTTGTGGCTCCTCTCAGATTCCAGAACTTTCTGCCACAGAAATGTGAGGAACATGTGTTTTTTTAGCCAAATTTTGAGGTTTGCAAAGGATTCTGGGTAACAGAACCTGGTCCGAGCCCTGCAAGTCACCCCTCCTTGGATTCCCCTAGGTCTCTAGTTTTCAGAAATGCACAGGTTTGGTAGGTTTCCCTAGGTGCCGGCTGAGCTAGAGGCCAAAATCTACAGGTAGGCACTTCGCAAAAAACACCTCTGTTTTCTTCCAAAATTTTGGATGTGTCCACGTTGCGCTTTGGGGTGTTTCCTGTCGCGGGCGCTAGGCCTACCCACGCAAGTGAGGTATCATTTTTATCGGGAGACTTGGGGGAACGCTGGGTGGAAGGAAATTTGTGGCTCCTCTCAGATTCCAGAACTTTCTGCCACAGAAATGTGAGGAACATGTGTTTTTTTAGCCAAATTTTGAGGTTTGCAAAGGATTCTGGGTAACAGAACCTGGTCCGAGCCCCGCAAGTCACCCCTCATTGGATTCCCCTAGGTCTCTAGTTTTCAGAAGTGCACAGGTTTGGTAGGTTTCCCTAGGTGCCGGCTGAGCTAGAGGCCAAAATCTACAGGTAGGCACTTCACAAAAAACACCTCTCTTTTCTTCCAAAATTTTGGATGTGTCCACGTTGCGCTTTGGGGTGTTTCCTGTTGCGGGCGTTAGGCCTACCCACGCAAGTGAGGTATCATTTTTATCGGGAGACTTGGGGGAACGCTGGGTGGAAGGAAATTTGTGGCTCCTCTCAGATTCCAGAACTTTCTGCCACAGAAATGTGAGGAACATGTGTTTTTTTAGCCAAATTTTGAGGTTTGCAAAGGATTCTGGGTAACAGAACCTGGTCCGAGCCCCGCAAGTCACCCCATCTTGGATTCCCCTAGGTCTCTAGTTTTCAGAAATGCACAGGTTTGGTAGGTTTCCCTAGGTGCCGGCTGAGCTAGAGGCCAAAATCTACAGGTAGGCACTTCGCAAAAAACACCTCTGTTTTCTTTAAAAAAAATGGGATGTGTCCACGTTGCGTTTTGGGGCGTTTCCTGTCGCGGGCGCTAGGCCTACCCACACAAGTGAGGTATCATTTTTATCGGGAGACTTGGGGGAACATAGATTAGCAAAACAAGTGCTATTGCCCCTTGTCTTTCTCTACATTTTTTCCTTCCAAATATAGGAGAGTGTGTAAAAAAGACATCAATTTGAGAAATTCCTTATAATTCACATGCTAGTATGGTCACCCCGGAATTCAGAGATGTGCAAATAACCACTGCTCCTCAGCACCTTATCTTGTGCCCTTTTTGTAAATGCAAAGGTTTTCTTGATAGCAATTTTTTACTCTTTATATTTCAGCAAATGAATTGCTGTATACCCGGTATAGAATGAAAACGCACTGCAGGGTGCAGCTCATTTATTGGCTCTGGGTTCCTCGGGTTCTTGATGAACCTACAAGCCCTATATATCCCCGCAACCAGAGGAGTCCAGCAGACGTAACGGTATATTGCTTTCCATAATCTGACATTGCAGGGAAAAATTACAGAGTAAAACGTAGAGAAAAATGGATTGTTTTTTCACCTCAATTTCAATGTATTTCTTTTTCAGCTGTTATTTTCTGTAGGAAGCCCTTGTAGGATCTACACAAATGACCCCTTGCTGAATTCAGAATTTTGCCTACTTTTCAGAAATGGTTAGGTTTCTGGGATCCAGCATTGTTTTCATGCCCATTCCTGTCACTGACTGGAAGGAGGCTGAAAGCACAAACAAATGCAAAAATGGGGTATGTCCCAGTAAAATGCCAAAATTGTGTTGAAAAATTGGGTTTTCTGATTCAAGTCTGCCTGTTCCTGAAAGCTAGGAAGCTGCTGAGTTTAGCACTGCAAACCCTTTGTTGATGCCATTTTCAGGGGGAAATCCACAAGCCTTCTGCAGCCACTTTTTCCAATTTGTTTGAAAAAAACAAAATTTTCACTGTATTTTGGCCAATTTCTTGGCCTCCTTCAAGGGAACCCACAAAGTCTGGGTACCTCTAGAATCCCTAGGATGTTGGAAAAAAAGGACGCAAATTTGGCTTGGTTAGCTTATATGGACAAAAAGTTATGAGGGCCTAAGCGCGAACTGCCCCAAATAGGCAAAAAAAGGCCTGGCACAGGAGGGGGAAAAGGCCTGGCAGCGAAGGGGTTAAATACTGATTCTGACTTGCATGTGTTGAGCGGATGTGGATGGAGACAGACGCTAGCGGTCCCATATTTAAAAGATTTGTTAACTTGGGCTTGTAGATTGAAGTCCCCTTGTGTGTTGCTACACAGCCTATTTTAGCAACCTGTTGTATCATTCAACAACACTGAGTACTCATGATGGTCTGACGGACCTCTGACTGCCACTACAGGCCGAAACGTCGATGTTAGAAATGGGGTTTTTGGTTGGCAGTCAGGTTACCCTCTGTCCAAGCAAGAACCCTCACTCTAGTCAGGGTAAGTCACACACAATCCAAAATTATCCTGTGCCCACCCTCTGGTAGCTTGGCACAAGCAGTCAGGCTTAACTTAGAAGGCAATGTGTAAAGTATCTGTGCAATAAATCATACAATAACACCATATAGCACCACAAAAATACACCACACAGTGTTTAGAAAAATATATAATATTTATCAGGATAATTGTAGGTCAAAACGAATAAAGATGCAATGTGAAATTGTAGAGATATCACTGAAAAGTGATATAAAGTGTCTTAAGTCTTTAAAAATCAAACAAAGTCTCTTTCAAGCACAAAGTACCTGGTTTAAAGTGGAAAATCTCCGCAAAGGGCCGCAGAAGAAGAGATACGTGGAAAAATGGTGTGTGCGTCGATTTCTCCCCTGCACACACGGACTTGCGTTGTTATTTTTCACGCAGGGAAGTCGTGCGTCATTTTCCGGTGCGCGGACAGTCTCTTTCTGTGGGTCGTGGGATTACCAGATGTCCCGGGGTCTGTGCGTGGATTTTTCGGCTTGTTTTCCGGCTGCACGTAGTTCCGGGAGGCTGTGCGTGGAATTCTCGGTCTCACGGCAGGCGTTGCATTGATTTCCCCTCTGGAAGTCAGGCGGCGTTGTCCTTGTGAGGCCGTGCGTCAAAGTTCCGGTCGCCCTAAAGGTGTTGCGTCGATCAGCGTCGGTGTGCGGCGATTTTCTTGCTGCGGAGCAAGCTGTAAGTCGAAATATTCAGCGCACGAAGAGTCCAAATGAAAAAGAGAAGTCTTTTTGGTCCTGAGACTTCAGTGAACAGGAGGCAAGCTCTATCCAAACCCTTGGAGAGCACTTTTACAACCAGAAAAGAGTTCAGCAAGGTAGCAGGGCAACAGCAAAGCAGCAGTCCTTTGTAGAAAGCAGTCAGTTGAGTCCTTTAGGCAGCCAGGTAGTTCTTCTTGGCAGGATGCAGGTTCTGGTTCAGGTTTCTTCTACAGCAAGTGTCTGATGAGGTAGGGCAGAGGCCCTGTTTTATACCCAAATGTGCCTTTGAAGTGGGGGGAGACTTCAAAGAGTGGCTAAGAAGTGCACCAGGTCCCCTTTCAGTTCAATCCTGTCTGCCAGGGTCCCAGTAGGGGGTGTGGCAGTCCTTTGTGTGAGAGCTGGCCTTCCACCCTCCCAGCCCAGGAAGACCCATTCAAAATGCAGATTTATGCAAGTGAGGCTGAGTACCCTGTGTTTGGGGTGTGTCTGAGTGAATGCACAAGGAGCTGTCAACCAAGCCCAGCCAGACGTGGATTGTAAGGCACAGAAAGATTTAAGTGCAAAGAAATGCTCACTTTCTAAAAGTGGCATTTCTAGAATAGTATTATTAAATCCAACTTCACCAGTCAGCAGGATTTGGTATTACCATTCTGTCCATACTAAATATGACCTTCCTACTCCTTTCAGATCAGCAGCTACCACTTCAATACTGTATGAGGGCAGCACCAATGTTAGCCTATGAAGGGAGCAGGCCTCACAGTAGTGCAAAAAAGAATTTAGGAGTTTTACACTGCCAGGCCATGTAAACTACACAGGTACATGTCCTGCCTTTCACCTACACAGCACCCTGCTCTAGGGGTTACCTAGGGCACACATTAGAGGTGACTTATATGTGGAGAAAGGGGAGGTTTAGGCTTGGCAAGTACTTTTAAATGCCAAGTCGAGGTGACAGTGAAACTGCACACACAGGCCTTGCAATGGCAGGCCTGAGACAAGGTAAAGGGGCTACTTAAGTGGGTGGCACAACCAGTGCTGCAGGCCCACTAGTAGCATTTAATCTACAGGCCCTAGGCACATATAGTGCACATTACTAGGGACTTATAAGTAAATTAAATAATCCAATCAGGTATGATCCAAGGTTACCATGTTTAAAGGGAGAGAGCATATGCACTTTAGCACTGGTTAGCAGTGATAAAGTGCGCAGAGTCTAAAAGCCAGCAAAAACAGTGTCCAAAAAGTGGAGGGAGGCAGGCAAAAAGGTAGGGGTGACCCCCCTAAGGCTGTCAGGTCTAACATGTGTCCCCCCCAGCTGAAAGTGGGGAGAGATACCCGACCTCCTGGGAGCTATCATCGCTAAGGCGGAAGTATCTGGAGAGACCATCAGCATTGGCGTGGTCAACCCCTGGTCGATGCTCCACCGTAAAGTCCATCCCCTGTAGGGAAATGGACCACCTCAAGAGTTTAGGGTTTTCACCCCTCATCTGCATGAGCCATCTGAGGGGCCTGTGGTCTGTCTGAACCCGGAAGTGAGTCCCAAACAGGTATGGCCTCAGCTTCTTCAGTGCCCAGACCACAGCAAAAGCTTCTCTCTCAATAGCACTCCACATCTGTTCCCGTGGTAATAGCCTTCTGCTAATAAAGACTACTGGTTGGTCTAGGCCCTCCTCATTTAGCTGTGCTAGGACCGCCGCTATGCCATGCTCTGAAGCGTCTGTCTGCACGATAAATTCCTGGGAGTAGTCAGGGGCCTTGAGCACGGGGGCCGTGCACATGGCTTCCTTCAGAGAGTCAAAGGCTTTCTGACAAGCCTCTGTCCAATTCACCAACCTAGGTTGTTTCTTGGAAGTGAGTTCTGTCAAGGGTGACACAATGGTACCATAGCCCTTGACAAATCTGCGGTAGTATCCTGTGAGGCCTAAAAAGGCTCTCACCTCAGTCTGTGTTCTAGGTGGTTGCCAGACCTTGATAGTTTCAATCTTGGCCTGGAGTGGCTGCACCTTGCCACCACCCACTAGGTGTCCCAAGTACACCATGGAACCCTGCCCAATCTGGCACTTACTAGCTTTGATGGTCAGGCCTGCCTGTTGCAGGGCCTGAAGCACCTCCTTGAGGTGGAGCAGGTGTTCATCCCAGCTGGAACTGTAGACAGCTATGTCGTCCAGGTAGGCTGCACAGAAGGCATCCTTGCCAGCTAGGACCCCGTTAACCAACCGTTGGAAGGTAGCGGGGGCCTTTTTCAACCCAAATGACATCACCCGGCACTGGTAATGGCCATCAGGTGTGGAAAATGCGGATCTCTCTTTAGCCCCCTCAGTCAGGACGATCTGCCAGTACCCTGAAGTAAGATCAAACGTACTCAGGAACTTGGCAGCGCCCAGTCTGTTAACAAGCTCATCAGCACGGGGGATGGCGTGAGCATCAGTCCGTGTGACTGAGTTGAGACCCCGGTAGTCCACACAGAACCGGAGTTCTGGCTTCGCACCTGGGGCAGTAGCCTTAGGGACCAACACCACAGGTCTGGCCCAGGGACTACTGGATTTCTTGATAACCCTTAAAGCTAACATCTTGGAGACCTCCTCCTTGATGCCGGCCTTCACCTTATCCGATAACCTGTAAATTTTGTTCTTCACAGGGAGACTGTCACCTGTGTCAATGTCATGAACACAGAGGTGGGTCAGTCCAGGAGTAAGGGAGAACAGGGGAGAGAACTGCTCCAACAGCTTATAGCAGTCTCCTCTCTGGTTTAGAGTCAGGGAGTCAGAGAGAATGACACCTTTCACTGACCCATCACCTTCTTGGGCAGAGAGGAGGTCGGGGAGAGGTTCACTCTCCTCTTCCATTCCTTCATCTGTGACCAGGAGCATGTTGATTTCAGACCTCTCACAATGAGGCTTCAGTCGGTTGACATGGAGCGCCCTTAGGGGGTTCGTAGGGGTTTGGAGGTCCACTAGGTAAGTGGCCTCCCCTTTCCGTTCCTTTACTTCAAATGGGCCAGACCAGCGGTCCTGGAGAGCTCTAGGCTCTACTGGCTCCATTACCTACACTTTGTCTCCGGGTTGAAACTCTACCAGGGTGGCCTTCTGGTCATACCAGCGTTTCATTACCTCTTGACTGGCCTCAAGGTTACTTTTGGCCTCTTTCCAGAAGCGGGACATCTGGTTGCGGAGGGCCAACATTTAGCTGACCACATCCTGAAGGGTTGCCTTTGGAGCTTTCTCCAACCCCTCCTTGACAATGCTTAAGGGTCCCCTGACAGGGTACCCATAGAGAAGCTCAAAGGGACTGGACCCTACCCCCTTCTGGGGTACCTCTCTGTAAGCAAAGAGAAGGCATGGTAAGAGGACGTCCCACTTACGCCTCAGGGCCTCAGGGAGGCCACCAATCATGCCTTTCAAGGTCTTGTTGAATCTCTCCACAAGACCATTAGATTGGGGGTAATAGGGTGTGGTGAACTTGTAGGTTACACCACATGCATCCCACATAGACTTCATGTATGCAGACATGAAGTTAGTGCCTCTGTCAGACACTATCTCCTTTGGAAATCCCACACGGGTAAATATCCCCATCAGAGTTCTGGTCACCACCGGTGCAGTTACGGTCCTCAGAGGGATTGCCTCTGGGTAACGGGTGGCATGGTCCACCAAAACCAGGATGAACCTGTTGCCTAGGGCAGTTTGGGGGTCCAATGGACCAACAATGTTGATGCCCACCCTTTCAAAGGGGGTGCCAGCGACAGGAAGTGGAATCAGGGGGGTCTTAACCCTTTTTCCTGTTTTACCACTGGCCTGGCAGGTAGGACAAGATCTACAGAAAGTATCTGAGTTTGTCCTTATTCTGGGCCAATAAAAGTGGGTGGTAAGCCTGTCAAAGGTCTTGGCCTGCCCCAAATGTCCTGCCAGAGGAATGTCGTGAGCCAGACCCAGTAGGAAGGTTCGGTAACACTGGGGGACCACCAGCGCACGCGCTGCCCCAATGGCCGGAACCTTAGGCTCACTGTAGAGGAGATCATTCTCCCAATATATGTGGTGATCGCCAGAGGCTTCACCTGCTGCCTGGGCTGAGGCTTGCTTCCTCATACCCTCTAGAGTGGGACATTCTTTCTGCGCCTTGCAGAATTCCTCCCTGGTGGGTCCACCCTCAACTTGCCAGCAAGCTCAGGTAGATCACCTAGGGTGGCAATGTCTTCCCCAGTTGGCTCGGGAGCCTCCTCCTCAGGAACACCGTAAGCCACTGCCGGAACTTCTGGGACCGGTTTCCCGTGCCCCTTGCCCCTCCTCTTGGCAGTTCTCTGGGCCATTGTTCCAGGCTCCAGACGCCCTTGACTTCCCTCTCGGTCAGCCATGGACTGTGTGGTCTCCAGGTGAGATCTGAGCTCTACTTCTTTCCAAGCAGTATGCTCAAGATCATTGCCTAACAGACAATCTACAGGCATGGCAGGACTCGCAGCTACTTTCAGAGTACCAGAGACCCCCCCCCCCACTCAAAGGGAACCAGAGCCACTGGTAGGTGACTCTCACGATTGTCAGCGACTATGACCTGGTGGAATGTATTAGGGACTATCTGCTCTGTTGACACTAGGTGACTCTTGATAGTAGTCATACTGGCTCCTGTGTCACGCAGAGCCTCCACCTTTTGCCCGTCAATGGTGATTCACTTCCTGTACTTGGAAGTATTTTGGGGCATGTGGGCTTTGGGCACCATTTCTCCTTCTCCCAGGGACACTAGGGAAATCTCTACCTGCTCCTCAAAGCTATCTGGGTCCATCTCCCCCGAGCGCTACACTAGTCAACCCAGGTGTCTGTCCAATAGTGGACGGTGCCCTCTTGGAGCACTGGGGGTCGCCTTTATAGTGACCATATTGGTAGCACTCTAAGCATTTGGGGTTGGATCTCCCTGATTTATCATAAGTCCCTGGCTTTTTCCCAAATTTGGAAAAGGAATGGTTGCCACCCCCTCCCTGGGAATTCTTTTGGGGGCCTTTGGAGAGTTCTTTATCTGTAAGTTTATCTCCCCCCTCTTTCTTCTGTTGGGAACCCTGACCACCTTTGTGGGTGTCCCTCCCAGGTACCTTTTTGGACACTCTGGTGCTAACCCAGAGGTCCGCCTCCTCAGCAAGCTTCCTGGGATCAGTCAGCTTACTATCTACTAAGTGCTGGCGCATCTCTGTAAAAGTAATATTGAGCATATGCTCTCTCAGAATCAAGTCATATAACCCTTTAAAATTATCTACTTTGTTGCCCCGCACCCATCCATTCAGTGCCTTACTGGAAAAGTCAAAGAAATCTACCCAGGTTTGTGTGGTTTGTTTGGTGCTGTCCCTGAACCTCTGACGGTATCCCTCAGGGGTCAGCCCAAACTTGGCAAGTAAAGTGGCTTTCTGAAGTGGGTTTGTGTTTTGATCAGGTTGATCCAATGTGAGAAGTGTGTCCCTCCCCAATAGCGGCACATAACCCCACATAGCTACCCCCCATTGCCCTTCAGGAACCTCATGAGCCGTTAGTGCAACTTCATAAGCAGCTAACCATTTATCTATGTCATCTCGCACCGCAAAACTGGGCACCAGATTTTTGGGTATACGAACCTTCTTTTCTCCAGCAGGTCCTGTCTGTATGCTGCCACCATTATTGCTGAATTAAGACTGCCTCGCCTTGATCTCCAGCTCCTTGAGACTCAGTTCATGAGCCAACAATAGTTTCTTTTCAGCCAAAGCTCTTTCAGCTTCCACCTGTTTGGCTGCTCTTTCCGCCTCAGCTTGTTTGGCTTCAATTTTCAGTTTTGCCATTTGCAATTGGAACTCCCTTTCTTCTCTCCTTTCTTCTGCGGTCAGGCTTTGCTCAGAGACACTGCTCCCTGGTCTGGAAGGGGGCATAATTGCAGTGGTAACATTACCCACTGATGGCAATAAATCCTCTGAGAGGCCATTTTCTGGCTCCTCTTCCTCCTCATCCTCCTCTAAATGGGCTTCTGCCCAGGCCCTCAGCACCAGTTGAAAGTCCTCCTTTTTGGAGGCCCCTTGGGTGGGTACTCTCAACACCCTGCAGAACCCTCTTAGCTGTTTGACAGTATATGTCTCCAACAGGGCTAGGTTCAAATCTCCTACTTGAGACCCAGCCAGAGACATGTTGAGTGAGGATTTAGTTTTTGAAAATTGTCTTGAAAAACGAATTTGCAAAAAGAGATAAAAATCAAGTTGACCTTCAACTGTGGGTAGGTAGTGAAATACTTAGCTACTGTATGTCACTGCACAAATACAAGTCCTATCATCACTGCTGATCACCAATGTTAGAAATGGGGTTTTTGGTTGGCAGTAAGGTTACCCTCTGTCCAAGCAAGAACCCTCACTCTAGTCAGGGTAAGTCACACACAATCCAAAATTATCCTGTGCCCACCCTCTAGTAGCTTGGCACGAGCAGTCAGGCTTAAGTTAGAAGGCAATGTGTAAAGTATTTGTGTAATAAATAATACAATAACACCATGTAGCACCACAAAAATACACCACACAGTGTTTAGAAAAATATATAATATTTATCAGGATAATTGTAGGTCAAAACGAATAAAGATGCAATGTGAAATTGTAGAGATATCACTGAAAAGTGATATAAAGTGTCTTAAGTCTTTAAAAAGCAAACAAAGTCTCTTTCAAGCACAAAGTACCTGGTTTAAAGTGGAAAATCTCCGCAAAGGGCCGCAGAAGAAGAGATACGTGGAAAAATGGTGTGTGCGTCGATTTCTCCCCTGCACACACGGACTTGCGTCGTTATTTTTCACGTGGGGAAGTCGTGCATCGTTTTCCGGCGTGCGGACAGTCTCTTTCTGTGGGTCGCGTGATTACCAGATGTCCCGGGGTCTGTGCGTGGATTCTTCGGCTTGTTTTCCGGCTGCGTGTCGTTCCAGGAGGCTGTGCGTGGAATTCTCGGACTCACGGCAGGCGTCGCGTCGATTTCCCCTCTGGAAGTCAGGCGGCGTTGTCCTTGCGAGGCCGTGCGTCGAAGTTCCGGTCGCCCCAAAGGTGTTGCGTCGATCAGCGTCGGTGTGCGGCGATTTTCTCGCCGCGGAGCAAGCTGTGCGTCAAACTTTTCGGTGCACGAAGAGTCCAAATGAAAAAGAGAAGTCTTTTTGGTCCTGAGACTTCAGGGAACAGGAGGAATGCTCTATCCAAGCCCTTGGAGAGCACTTTTACGGCCAGACAAAGTTCAGCAAGGCAGCAGGGCAACAGCAAGGCAGCAGTCCTTTGTAGAAAGCAGTCAGGTGAGTCCTTTAGGCAGCCAGGCAGTTCTTCTTGGCAGGATGCAGGTTCTGGTTCAGGTTTCTTCTACAGCAAGTGTCTGATGAGGTAGGGCAGAGGCCCTGTTTTATACTCAAATGTGCCTTTGAAGTGGGGGGAGACTTCAAAGAGAGGCTAAGAAGTGCACCAGGTCCCCTTTCAGTTCAATCCTGTCTGCCAGGGTCCCAGTAGGGGGTGTGGCAGTTCTTTGTGTGAGAGCAGGCCCTCCATCCTCCCAGCCCAGGAAGACCCATTCAAAATGCAGATGTATGCAAGTGAGGCTGAGTACCCTGTGTTTGGGGTGTGTCTGAGTGAATGCACAAGGAGCTGCCAACCAAGCCCAGCCAGACGTGGATTGTAAGGCAAAGAAATGCTCACTTTCTAAAAGTGGCATTTCTAGAATAGTAATATTAAATCCAACTTCACCAGTCAGCAGGATTTGGTATTTCCATTCTGGCCATACTAAATATGACCTTCCTACTCCTTTCAGATCAGCAGCTACCACTTCAATACTGTATGAGGGCAGCACCAATGTTAGCCTATGAAGGGAGCAGGCCTCACAGTAGTGCAAAAACGAATTTAGGAGTTTTACACTACCAGGCCATGTAAACTACACAGGTACATGTCCTGCCTTTCACCCACACAGCACCCTGCTCTAGGGGTTACCTAGGGCACACATTAGAGGTGACTTATACGTGGAGAAAGGGGAGGTTTAGGCTTGGCAAGTACATTTAAATGCCAAGGCGAGGTGACAGTGAAACTGCACACACAGGCCTTGCAATAGCAGGCCTGAGACAAGGTAAAGGGGCTACTTAAGTGGGTGGCACAACCAGTGCTGCAGGCCCACTAGTAGCATTTAATCTACAGGCCCTAGGCACATATAGTGCACATTACTAGGGACTTATAAGTAAATTAAATAGTCCAATCAGGTATGATCCAAGGTTACCATGTTTAAAGGGAGCGAGCATATGCACTTTAGCACTGGTTAGCAGTGATAAAGTGCGCAGAGTCTAAAAGCCAGCAAAAACAGTGTCCAAAAAGTGGAGGGAGGCAGGCAAAAAGGTAGAGGTGACCCCCCTAAGGCTGTCAGGTCTAACAGTCGACATTACCTTCTTATTTGACAAGCTGAATTAAAAGTCCATGAAATTGCTTAAAATGGAACTGAAAAGCAGGCAATTATTGTGGAGAACTGTGTCATGAGGAGGGTTTTAACCCCTTCCTGTATCTGCAGTTGTGATTCAATCTTATGATCTAGAGGGGTTATATACAGTGTTGTTGTTTATGAAATGAACATTCGCTGGAATTGTTGCACATGTTTTTGAACTTCCTGAATCCTATTGAGTAATATATTGGATTTTAACAGTATGGAGTTGTCTTGTTCATTAATTGAAGACTGGATCATATGTACGCATACTATATCTAAATAATTCCTCTAGGAGCATTTTTAAGTGAGACATATTTTAAATACAGTACACAAATGGTGGCGTAAGGGGGGTGCTAATGGGAACAATAAAAGTGGTGCTGTGTGTAGCACCACTCTTCCTAAATATGCCCCTAGCTGAACAAGAAATATATATACAGTATATACATACATACCCACACACACAAACATCACTCGACATACAGACGCTCATTACATTAAAGAGGTCCTACATGCATGTCAAGAGTTTTATATGATCCTCATTGCTAGGAGAGAGGTTTCCCTCAATTAGTTGCAATCTAATTCTTCAGTAGGTAACAGGTGGCTAAAATCAGTAAATAAAATATGTAATTTAGTCCTAACTGTCAAGGCCAGCAGCAAAGTAGACTATCTATGTTCAAACCATCTATCATGATGAACCAACAATAAAACGCCTACACAGGTCCAATGATTATGCCAATTTCAGTTGATACAATCCGATGCAAAGCTTATTCCTCCCACTGGACCATTCATCAGAACTAATAATCAGATGGCTAAAGGACCGCCTCTTCCACTAGGGTGCGTGCTTGTGGCATGGCACCAGGGACTAATGCCAAGGAGTGTAGCAGCTGTTGAGTGGTGGTGCTAATTTTAATTTCTAACTCCATTCCAGCACAGAAGTATTTTGTCATGGGATTATCATATAATTTTCATTCAATTTTTGTTGCTGATTTTATCTTCTACCTATTCTGTGTTGGAATCTTCAATGGTCTCTCCGGTCCTGCAGGATTGTTTAGTGCCTGGATGTTCTCTGTGAAACTCTTGATCAACCATTGTAACACGTTTTGCCCAGGAGTTTTTTGTACCTGTTATTTTCCTCCTACTGATGCTTCTTGAAGGATTCCTGCACTTTTCATGTGTATATCTTCATGTGAAGAGGCACTGTTGACACAGCAGGGTGTTACTTATTCCTCTGGTACAGAAATGCCAGAAACAAGAGATAATGTTACGTCCTGTATTTGGCAAACTGTGACTCCAACAACTACTATGGTCTAATGCAGCTATGGATCCGTCACAATATTTCACTGCTACCGTTCAACAACAAAATTTAAAGATCCAACACTTACAACCTGAAAATGATACTTTTCATTGCCCCATTGCTGTCTGAACTCAAGATCTTTTGGTGGTGAGTCCTTGAGCTCCTTGCCTTTCAGAAGATCCAGAAATGTTAAAGGATACTTCTGATTTCTTACTGGTAATCTTTGACTTCAACCTGCCCAGATTTCCTCAGATGATGCAAAGGTGGGTTTTTTATTTGGCTCAATCTCTGGTGGAACATTTGCATGGGCTACACTACTGGTGTCTTCTGTAGACCCTTGTCTAAATGGTAATTCAGCTCTCTTGACTCAGATTAAGAGAATGTTTGAAAGTCACTTTAGGGAGATCTTAGCGAAGAAGCACTGTGTGAAATTCAATAATGAAACATGGATATTCTCACTTTTTTTTTACCCGTTCAAGGGAATTTGCTGTTAAGACAGACTGGGTCTAATAAACACAAATTACACTCTTTCATAAAGGTGAGATAATGAGGGTCACTGTCTTTTCTTAACATAATATGTGTTGATTTTATTTGTTCACAACAAGGTTAAGACATACCACCCCACCAGTGGCTCATTATATGTTGGAGTACAGGTGTGTCACACATCTGTACTTATAATACTCAATTCATAATCAACCAACAGAACATTTCTCCCCAAGTCAACTACCCTCCCTTTCACTTCCCCCTCCCTACATGATATCTTTTAGAGGGCAAGGGTATACAATTATTCACTGGTCATTTATTCTTGCTATATGTTATGGGCCTGAAAATCCGAGAATCCTTGGGAGAGTATCTTGTGGCTGAGGCATCCTGCACCAATAAAGGAAAGCCATCCATTTGAGCATTTCAGCAATTCACAGTCAGGGCTTCTTCAGGGCCTAGAAAGTACCAAGGAGGCATTGAGCAGCACAGTCTAGGTTGCCAATGTACATTTGTGTGTCTCTCTTGGGGAACCCTCTCACTGAGCAGTCAAGGGGGTTTATGATCACTTATTCTTGCTGCTTGGAATCCAAGTCAGTTCCTCCCATCTGTCTGAGATTGACTCTTCACTAGGGCCCTTTCGTTCCTCCCTGCAGAGTACTGTGCCCTTCAACTCAGCTTAGTGTGTAATGTCTTTTCTCCATGCCTCCACTGAAGAAGGAGCAGACACCTTTCAGTATCAAGTGTTGGCAGTTTTTGCTAGGAGTAGTGATAGGTCTATGAATCTTTTGACGGCTTTAATGTTTACCTTTCACCTATGCATACCCAGCATTATGGTCTCTATCATCCCTACATCACATTTCCCAACCATGTATTTATGTCAACTACAATGGATCACCAGTGAGGGCAATCCAACATCATGTTTTGAAGGGTCTCCTCAGCGCCCTAACATCTAGAGCATAGCACTTTTTTGTAGGAAATATCCAGCCCAGTTTACAAGGAGTGAGGTAAGCTCTGTATAAGATACATTTGAGAATATATCAAAACCGAGCATTGCGGATTACTTTTTTTGGGACATTTGAGAGCTATTTGCCATTCTTTGTCATTGTGCACCTGTCTGGTTATATCCTCTCATTTGTCTCTCAAGGGTTGCAGTGAAACAACAGTGCACCTTAGGATTGCCTTATAGAGCCAGGGTAACACTCTGTCACTCCCCTACCATGTACAGTGTTTGCATGAGAGCACGTTCCACCTCATCCATGCCCCATTGATGTCTTATTGTGTGCAGTATTATTGTATAGAGCAGGAATTGACAGCTAGGTAGTTCTCAGTCTGATTCTAATATGTGGAATGGGGTGAGAGCATTGTTATACGACAGGTGACCCACTATGCTTAAGCCCGCCTCCTCCCACTGCTTTGGATCCTACTACATAGTTGTTTTAATGAGAGATCCCTCAGTGAGATGACTGGCGCATAGGGTCTCACATGTTTGTGTATTCTTTGGTGTATTGTAGGTGCACTCTAGCTTTTCAGACTAACAGACCAACAGTGGGCTGTGCTTGGTATCTTTCACAGGGGCCAGCATCAGAGCCTATGCAGCTAGCCAGTCGATAACTTTGGCCATTGGAGCTGTGCTGCCAATTAATAGCCGCTAAAGTCCTAGGCAAAGTCTATCAGTCAGCAGTTTCAGCTTGGCTAGTGCCAATGACCTATATTAAAATCCCCAACAATGCATCAAGGTCCCAAAAGGCTGTTCTTGAGTACTTTGAATCACATTAATTAGGGAGGTATTTTGTTCATATTGTTTTTTTCACATTTCTAATGGGTTTAAAGTGGAGTATGTTACAGCACATTTTTTAAAAGCTTAATGAAAAAGGGAATATCATCCTTGTGTTGCTGAGTGAGGACCTATTTTAAGGAATCATTGCCTGCTCAACAACATTTTAGGATATGGTAATTATTACCTTTTTCTTTAATTATTAGTGATTTAGGGCTACATGTACGTAGCATTTTGCACATCGCAAACAGCGAATAGGGCAGTTTGCAACGTGCAAAATGCACTTTGGTATGTTCAAACCCATTTTTGCGATTCAGTAAACTATTTACCGAATCACAAAAAAGGATTGCGAGTCGCAATTAGGAAGGGGTGTTCCCTTCCTAATTGCGAGTCGAAGTCCCATGTATGATTGTTTTGTGACCGCAAATGATGTCGCACAACAATCACAGTTAGCACCAGTGTCACACTGGTGCTAACCCATTTGCAAACGGGAAGGGGTACCCATGGGACCCCTTCCCCTTTGTGAATGGCAGTAAAAACATTTTTTCAGAGCAGGCAGTGGTCCTATGGATGTGCCATCCATTAGCCAAGTAGTGCTTTGTGCTAGTGCTAAAATATTGTTAGTTGTGCTGAAAACTATAATCTTTTTTCAATAGTTTTGTGATCCTAGAGGGAGAAATTCACTTTAGAATGAGTTTCATTGAAGAATATTTATCTCCTCAAAACATTTTGATCGATTCATGCCTTGCCTTTCTATTCTTCAGTTTCTCGTAGTTAATAAATCTCTTCCAACTTGAAATGTAGAGTACATGTGCCATCCCTTCTTCAGGAATGTTAGAAGTATATGGCCTATTTTAAATTTTGGCAGATTGAGTTCTCTGTCACAAATGTGACTGTCATCCCGCCCATCATACTAAAAATACCATAGTTTATAATGGACTTGTAATACTGTATATAGGATGTCCACCATGTTTGTAACAGATTATCCCATCTGCCAAGCTCTAAATAAGACCCATTGGGCCTCATTTACAAGAGACACATCAGCCCAATGCGTCCGATTTCTTGCACTGCCCAACGATTCCCTAACGATGCCATTGATGATCTGTATTTACTATATTCAGCTCCATGGTGCACTTTTTCACAGAAGTGACAGAAATTGTGATACATCTATGGTGTTAAGCTGAAGCATTGCAGGACTGGCGTAAAAAAACATTTACACTAATTTAGCACTGCGAGGAAAGCTCCTGTAGACAAAATCCATGCATCAGTTTAATGCCTGCTCTGAGCAGGCGTTAAAATTCTGAAGCAGTGAAGTTGCAGAATGATGCAGTGAACTGTTGTACATTTCACTGTGTCAGTTTTGCGTGGCTCTTTGCCTGGGAACGCCTACCTTGCATACATTATTTCTGGTGCATGTATAATATTACGCAAGAGTTTACAAACGGATGCATTTGACCCAATGCGTCAGTTTGTAAATCTGGAGCAGTGCAAAGCACTGCTTAGCTCCACCGCTGCATCAAATAAAATGATGCAACTGTGATGCAGAGGGCTTGTAAATTAGGCACATGGTCTTTTAGACCAGTTCCTTCACTTTCTCAACAGTGTTATTTATGGCTTTTGCCCAACTTAACAGTCATTTGAGTAATAGTTAATACTCTTCCAGTAGCTTCATTTATTGATAGTGCTTTCTTCAATTTATGTTTAGCCTATGTATGTGAGGAAGGAGTTCATTTTCAGTGAAGGTGTGTAGGTAGCTTTTTTGGACATTGCAGAATCCCATTTAAAGTGTTTTGAAGCCCACTGGGGTTAATATGAGCTATATAAAATCATAATAAGCAAATAAAACAAGTTGTCCACCACTTGGCAATGAGAATGGTTTTGGTGCCTAATTAAACCTGAAGAGATTGGACACAGTGGCCCTCATCACGAGTTAGCGGGTGGGGCTCTCATACCGCCACCTGACCAACAGTGCTGCCAGAACACTGCCAGACCTATAACGGGTTTACCGCAGGGCCAGTGGGCAGAAACAGCATTTCCCCCTGCTGGCCCTGCGGTGAACAGGGCAATAACATTGACGTAATCAAGCCAGCAGGAATGTGGCGGTGCTGTCACTGGGGGCCCCTATTCTGCCCATCCCAAGAGCATGGGCAGTGCAGGGGCTACCCTGGGGCTCCCGGTACCCCCTTTCTGCTAGCCTTTGGATTCAGGACTAACTCCATGCAAAGGCTAGCCCATATGGGACTTGTAATCCCCAGGGCAGCCCTGCAAGCAGCATTGCCCTGGCAGAATGATACCGCAGAGATCACCAGTCTGTCGGCAACCTGGTGGTGTCGGCAGTCCCACCGCCACAGTCGTAATGTGGAGGCCGAACCACTGTTTTGGCGGCAGTCTGACCTCCACCGCGGCCCTGGCGGTCCTATGACTGCCAGGGTCATAATGAGGCCCAGTGTATCTAAGGAAGGACTGAGGGAATCCTCCGTCCTTGAGAATGGGCAGAACTGAAAGCCATTGTCCCTGAAAGTTTGGGAACAGTAGGTGTGACCTAAGAAGAAAATATTCAGTGTTCTGTAAAGTTGGATCTTTGACATTTTTTGACTCAGTGGACTGGGTCAAGGTGGTGAGACTACGTCACATAGATGCCCTGTCAGTAGGCAAGATTTACTTGTTGATTACACTTGGAGCTCTTTTTGGCAAAGATCGAGGCTCCTGCAAGACTGAGGAAAATAAGCGTCTGACCTTGTGGGTTTTTGTCCAGCTCTGGGTCCCAGAGTTGCCCTTCTGAAGGATTCAGAGCTCTTAAAATGTGGATATGGGGGTCATTTAGAGTTTGGTCAAAGTGGGACACTGGCAAAAATTGATGGGGTATACACTCTAAGTAGGGGAAATGGAACAGTCACAGAGTTTTTGACAGGTTTGGCATTCACCAAACTCAAAATAAGTCCCCAAGACCCAATGTAAAATGTGAGTGCAGGAACAAGTAACTAAGGGCCACATGTATGAACGTTTGGAATTGCGATTTTCTAATTGTGATTAATTGTGAATCGCAATTAGGAAATCGCAATTCCAAATGTAACAAACTACATTCAGTTTCTTTTGTGATTCCCGGGGGGTCGCAAATAGACCTACCTCATTAATATTAAGGAGGTAGGTTTCTATTTGCGACTCACTGGGAATCACGAAAATCACAGGGATAGTTGCCTGCTGGGGTCAGCAGACCACCATGTCTGTGAATCCTTATAAATAAAGCAATACGTTCTTTTTTTAATGCAGCCCGTTTTCCTTCAAGGAAAACAGGATGCATTTAAAAAGAAAATAAATTAAACGTTTCAGTTTAATTTTTTCAGAGCAAGTAGTGGTCCGTGGAACCACAGTCTGCTCTTTACAAATGTTTTTGCATGCATTCACAAAGGGGAAGGGGTCCCTTGGGGCCCCCTTCCCTTTTACAAATGGGTTAACACCAATTTGAAATTGGTGCTAACTGCGATTTATTTGTGACCGCATTCACGGTCACAAAAATAATCATGTATAACATTCAGATTCAGTATTAGGAAAGGACGCCCTGAACACGCCCCTTCATAATACCGAATCCCAAATTGCGATTCGGTAACAAGTTACCAAATCGTAATTTGGGCTTTGTACATCGCAAAAAGCATTTTTCTAGTCGTAAACGGGACGATTCTGAGAATTGCCCCATTTGCTACTTGAAAAATGCTTTGTACATGTGGCCCTAAGTGACTCCAGTGGTGAAGCAGTTTTCATACTTACCCTGTTTGAAGTGTTTGGCACCAAACTTTAAAGCTTCACCTAGACCAATAATTTGAGGTATCAAGCCTTGTAGAACCTTTCCCAGCCCCAAGATC
Organism: Pleurodeles waltl; assembly: GCF_031143425.1. Lineage (NCBI taxonomy): Eukaryota > Metazoa > Chordata > Amphibia > Caudata > Salamandridae > Pleurodeles > Pleurodeles waltl. Next base: position 935,104,773 of record NC_090442.1, on the reverse strand, counting down.
CTGCCTTGTCCAGCATGAGATTTTTCAGGTCCAAAAAATAGACTATATCAAAATGCTAAAATATTGACAAAAGTGTTCCTCATAGCTTTCCTTGCCAATGCTCCCTCCATGTGAAAAGTTTCCTGCATCCTAGTCACTCATGCCCATACACTAACATTGGCTGTTCCCTTCCTCAATGAATTCTATATATTATGTTTAATTTTCTTTGAAATGTTATGAGTACTGATTCCCTGGAATGATTCTTGACATATTGGTTTTCAATTAATAATGGCATGGATTGCCATTCTTCTAAATTGGTTTGATTATTTTGTCTGACTTTTGACTTTAAGGTTGTTTTGGTGCTTCAAAAATACTTTACTCCTAGTTCCCCTGAGTCAAACTGTTAATTAGGTTGCAACACTTAAGGGTAGGCCCAGAACTGTTTGCAGAAACATGCATTTGCTTTTAGGTACTGAGGGCCTAAATTAGGGTGCACCTACATATCAAACTCTAAATCAGACCCTACATTATTTACTTTGCAGGACATCCAACACAGCTCAAACCAGGGCTGAGGCTACCCTCCCCAGTTGTGTATTCAGGGGCAGATTTATGGAAAGTGGCGCTGCACTGAGTGCAGCGCCACTTTCCCTGTGCCCCCTTAGTACTCCCCTACCGCCACCATGTGTGCGCCTATTTAAAATACGGTGCAGTGTAGCGCAGGGTAGGGGACAATAGCTTAACTATTCATGACACTATTGATGTACTCTGCAGGAGTAGTACCAAAATATTTGCACTACTCCTGTAGAGTACATAGAGCCCCATTCTAAAGAATGGAACCCCCCTTTTAACAGCTGCTCTTGAGTAGGCGTTAAAAGTGCCGTAAAAAGTGGCACAAGGAAATCTCATAGATTTCCAAATGCCATTTTTCTGGCTTCCCTAATGAGGGAACGCCCTCTTTGCATACATTATGCCTGGCACAGGCATAATGTAGGGCAAAGGGTTACATGCATTGCGCGACCCTGTAAGTAAGGCGTGGGGATTTTGGCCTGGTTGGGCCACATTAAAGTAAAAAATATTGACGTTAATGTGGAGCAAGGTGCCGCTAGGGAATTATAAATATGCCCCTCAGTTTCCTACAGTGACGTGCCTAAAACATCAAACTTGTCCTCAGGTGTACACTACACTGTGCAAATGTGTGTTACTATGACAATGGAAAGTATCTAGAAGTTCTTTGATTGTTATTGGTCTGGTGGCCAAAAATGTATTTTGTGGTCAAACCTTCAAAAATCCATTGCATCACGTCATAGTTTTAATCAATTTTATGGTGCATGGGTGTGATAAATGTGATTGTAACCTCTTGTTCTGTTGTTATGTTATATGGTATCTAGTTTCTATGACCTCTGACAGCTTTGAATTTGTATGTGATTTAAATCAATATAGCCATCCTATCTTGACATCCTTTCTCCACCGACTGAAAAATATTTTTTTTTGTTCATGGTTAATACTTTCTTAATATTGCTGCAATTGTTAAAACGTCAGGGATTCCCATGCTAATATAGGTAGAAGAAACAGCATATGATCAAGAAAGGAGGATACCATTAATAGGTGTATTAAAGATTGTAAGACTGTATACAGTAGCTCTCAAGACAGACCACACAGGAGAGTAACAACCTCAGCAATTATGGATGTGGAATACAACTAAAGCAACTGGTCCAATAATATTGATTGCTAGCCTGCATAGAGTCCCTGAAACTGCCAATTCACCCACAGGAGTAGACCCTCAATGTACACATTGCTTACTACGCGTAGCTACGTCTCAGTTGCAAATCAACAATGCATTTTGAAAAGCGTAACAGCAGCGAGATGGTACCACACTACACCAACAACTGTATAGCACAACTGGCACACTCTAATTACTGCCAGCCATTTCAAAACTCTAATGTATCTCTTTTCCCTGGTTGGCATATTTATGATACGATCTGCAGATGAACAGAAGTAGCAAGGTTTCACAACCAATTTTAAAAATAAATAAAACCCCATTCAACAAACATATTGAACTCCAAACAATCCACAAAATGAAATTATTTCAAAGATCAATTTGAACTATATTCACCCCTCAAAATAAAATCGTTTTCTTGACACCACATTCAGAATGAATTATAGATAAATAGAAAATCATTGCCTTAACAATGCCACAACTGGATGAAGAGCGAACACCAACACACTAGACATACAAAACATGCACCATCTTTACCCAAACAGTATGTTACACGTAGGAATATTCTCATGTAGCAGATAGGTGCCAAGCGGCAAGTGGGCGGAAAAAGTCTGTAAACCATTCCTAATACATAGGGCAACCTTTCTACTTCGAGATAAACACAAAAATACATATAACATGGTTGGCAATGATTGGACCAAACTTTACTTTACACACAATCTCTAGTCTAGTCAGTATAATTGAGGGTACGGGAGCTTCCAATTGCCCAACAATCACTGTGTCTCAGCTTGTTAAAACATATTATGTGAGAAGCAGGACCTGAGGGGAGCTTAAGGGGCTTAAAGAACAGCTGAAAGAGAGAGGAGTGCAGGTTGTTAGGGGTACATAAAACGCAATATTTTGCAAACTAATCAATATTTTTAAGGCCTTCAAAACGGAGACAAAAAGTGTGTCTGTTTTTATTGGTGTGGGCATGTAAAAATCCCAGGTGAAATCCGACAGATACTTCACATTACCCACCGAAAGCACTTCTACCTAACTTCTACCTTGTATTTATTATGGAATACAATTTTTAAGGGGGTGTAACACCCCAAACACTCCCCTTGAACTACACCTCTGTCTCTAGTTGGAAGCCCTCAGTAAGTGTATCAGGAATGTCCAAACATAAGTGTTTCAAATAAATGATAGTCAAATTTGGAAACCCAAACCAAACCGCACATGTAACACAATTGACACACATACCATAGCAATGGGGAATAATAAGCCGATACACAAAAAAGCAATAAAGACTTCATATTACAGGCATTTTACTTGCACTTCACCAAAGCTCTGATTCGCAAAAGCCAGAATAGTCTGGACCAAACTTATGTGAAACATATGCAGTGAGGCCCAGATTTCTGAGGTGTGACAGGAAAACTTGCACTGTGGTGCAATACTTTGAAGTGACATGGATGTGCTGTATTTAAGGTATCGCGCACCATGTCCTAAGGTCCCAGGGTGCATCAAAAATGTTGATGCATTGGTGGGAAGGATGCCACACAGTGTTGTAATGCGCCTGGTCCAAAAGTGACACAAAGCTCATTTGCACTACATAAAGGAATTTTTACGTGATGCAAATCAGATTTGCATCACATTGGAGTGCATTGTGCATCAGAAAAGCCTAAAAAAAAGATGCATTGAAAAAAAAAAAATATGCAAACAACAAAGCAAGAAATGGAGGGAACAACAAGCACATACATTGAGGGCTAAAACCCCAATACCAGCCAAGATGCCCAGACAGAAGTCCAGGGGAAGAAGTAGACGAAGAGCAATTTTAGTGAGAAGGAGAATGAAATATTAAAAGCCGAGGTGACAAAAAATGAACACATTCTCCTTGTCACCTTAAAATTACCATTAGGGAAGAAGGAAGACATTTGGCAGTTCATAGTGGATATGATCAACAGTGTTGTCCAAACAAAAATGACTGAGTCCGATAGGAAAAAAGGTGCCATGATTATAAGTGCAGGTCCAAGGAGAAACTGTCTCAGAACCGGAGGGCAGCCATGCCGACCAAGGAGGACAAGATGACCTGGAGGAGTTTGACCCATTGGAGGAGCAGGTGGCGTCACTCATCCCAACAGAGTTGGTGGAATGCGTTGCCGGGTAGGACAGTGCTGTAATGAGGGCCAGGGTGATCTTCAGGGTAAGTGTCATGAATATAGAATATGGTTAACCATGTTGGTCCATATTGTGTGGTACAGGCCAGCACAGTCACCTCGGAGCGCTGCCCTGCATCACAGAGAAAGGGCAGGAATGCACCATATTTATCCAAGATGGGATATTCCTGTCCTTTCCCACTGCACTTAGCCATCACCCTGCAAAAACACAATCCTGAGAGGCTTTTTCCTCTTTCTATGTGTGCTGCAGAATGCAGCACACATAGAAAGATAAAAAAATAAGGAGAAATAAACATATTTCTCCTCATTACACGTCTCCTATGGAGGCATACCTTTTTGGTGCATTCCTAGGTTCACATGTTCTTATAAATCTGTGAATGCATCAAAATACATGGATGCTGCATGGAAATAGGCAAGCAACACCTATGGGAATGCCTCCCTGGTGCAGATTAATGTAACACACAGCAATTTGCCCTGTGATACATTACTCAAGATTTATGAAGCCATGCAGGGCCATGCAAGGGGACCTTTTGTGGCCTCATATATCTCACTTAAGGTCTGTGTTGCTCTTGCACCATGTTGTGTGGTGCAAGAGTGACACTAACCAGGCTATAAATATGGCTCGCCATGTTGTGCAGTGAAGCTACACATTTTTCTGTGCTGAACTGCGCTGTTTTCAAGGGAAAGAGTAGGTATGGCTAACATCTCATTCTATACATCACATAAATGTCAGTTGTTTTTGCCAAGCAAAGATTTGTTTTGTGCATCTCTACCAAGTTTCTCATGTCCATGTGTGATGTGATGTGCTGCTCCAGTCCAGGTTGTTCTTTGAATAAAGCAACTTGTGCTCTAATATTTAACATGAATTAGTAGGACCACAAGTGCCACAATACAAAGAAATGCTGGAATGGAGCAACATATCATGCATGGACATAGGAAACCTGCCCAACCTTACAATGACAATACTGGTGCCCCTTGCACCATGAGGCAAATGTGTGTGCCTTGGCGGTACCCAGCCAGAAGTGGAATGTAAAAGAATGTAATAGAATGGTGTTGCCAGAGGATATATATTTTACCTGAGAGGGGATCCAGGGCATCGGGATGTGGAGTATCTCCCAGTAGGTTTATGCGAAGGGCCCTCCGTACGGTTACTAGCATCAAACCACAATGCACACAGCTGTCCTGATGTGCTGGTCCAGATCTCAAAGGAGTCATCTGCTATGTAACAGGCAACACTACCTCCTGTCTTGTACAAATGAAGAATGGGGGTGGGGAGAATGCAAGTGATGCACACCAGAGGTCCGTGAGTGTTTGTTGGAAGCATAGATTGTGTGAGAGTTTGGTGTGTCCTTGGTAGTGTAGTGCCATGTAGTTGCAGCTGAGCACATTGAACTTCCAGTGGGTTTGAATGGTGTGCTTTTGGATTTAAGGAGTAGAGGGGTGATGTTTGTGGGACAAGGTAGCCTCAGTAACAGTCATGCATGGCTTATTTTTGATAGTTTTGCACTTGTGTAGTAGCTGGGAAGGGATGTTGTCAAAAAGGGCATTAGTGAACTGCCCTTGACATATGATTTGGGCCTTGCAGAAATGTGTTGCAGGTGTCAGGAGGGAGTCGTAACCAAACAAGTCTGACTATGCTATATATGCCAAAATCAGGAGGAAGTTAAACAGGGAAATGTAAAGTGATAGGATGAGTCAGTTGTCCAGGATGATGAGCATGTTTTAAGGATGGTTGGAGGGTGATGTGTATTGGGCTAGTTGTGTTGGAAACCAGGGTAGGTAAATGGTACATATAATCATCACTACTCTTTTGAGAGGTGCAGCATGAGCCATAGTTATGACATTGTGATGCTATTAATTGTGTTTGGTCAATGACTTTGTGTTTCACCACTGCACATATTAGTTGCTCAATGTCCACCAGTAGCACATTACATGTTCTGTTCAGTTTAGCTGCCTATTGGCTTTAACATGGAGGTAGCCATTACATTCTGTATTCAGGTCAGCTGCCTATTGGCTTTAACATGGCATTAGCCATTACATTCTGTATTCAGTTTAGCTGCCTATTGGCTTTGACATGACATTAGACATTACATTTGATATTTAGGTTAGCTGCCTATTGGCTTTAACGTGGGGTTAGACATTGCAGATGAGCTGTGTTTTTCCAAGCTGTGTTTTTCCACATGGTAGGCCAAGCTGTGTTCTTCACACCAGAATAGACCTGATAAGAGAGAGTACATTTGGTGTTTTCCTTTCTGCTCAGCCTTGGGAAGAGGAGAAGTCTAGGAGATCTGGCCAGTCTCCAAAGGCTTGCGTAGTTTTCCCAAGTCTGAGAGGAGGGGTCACGCTTTTGGAACTATGGCTCTGGACAACGGCAGAGTGAGTTAGATTGAATCTGCTTGACTTCAGACAGGAACGGAGACGTCAGTTGCCTGTCTCCCTTTTGAGTAGAAAATCTCTTTCTCACAGTTGACCGGAGTCATTAACTTGCAGACCCCAGAAAGATGAAGCTGAGCTATAGGCCCTACGGTGATGCAATTTTGACTTTTATGCTTTGCTTTGAAGTTATGCTATAATATAATCACATGTATTTGCTGTGTACATTGCAACTGAGAAGTACTTTGATATATTTTGCTTTCATTGCTGCAACTACTTTTGAACGTGTGCTTACAATCTACTAATTTCGTCTCTCAGGAACCTCGTGGTAAAATAATAATAACAATAAATGTCTTCTTTAAACTCAGAAGTGCATTCCAGAGAGGTTCTGTAAGCTCGGTTATGAGATAAGAGCTGGAAGTCAGAACAGACATACAGGTTAGGTATGTTGGGCAATTGTACATTCTACCTAAAGTTGGTTGTGTCTGTGTCTCCAGAGAGTCAATGTATGATCTGGGTGTCGTCAGTGTCTGAGAGTAAGTGCTGGGCCTGGGCCCAAATGATGTATGACAGAGGAGTCATGTCCATGTACAAGTGATCAGGGCTGAGTGAACAGATGTATGATACTTTGCAGAGAACTGACTCGGCTAATTACAAAATGTTGATAAATAGAATTGCAGTATTTTAACACGTTTGATGCTGCATATCCTCTTCAGAGATATTTCACAGTGCCTACTGGTTTGGACTCTGGAGATGTCTGTGGGTGTTAGGAAATCACAGGAGTATACACAAATAATAAACCATAGTATTTACATACCATTACCGAGTCCTACAGAGTTGTAAGGCTGCTTGCTGTGTAGAGTTTTGTGGATCTGTGTCAAATATGAGGCCTTGGCCAAATGAATGAACAAATTGCATTTAATACAGCACTGAGACGCAGATTGCTGTACTGTATGGTGTGAAAGGTAGAGTAATGTAGAAAAAATAAAAGTTGAACAAATTACTTAACCCACATCTACTGACAACTTGCTGCTAATTGATCCAGGGAATGGAGGCACCCTGGTGACAGGGTGCAATCTTCTTAGTAGTATTGTCAATAAGTAAGCATTACATCAATATAGGCATGACATTGAAAAAATTCCTGATACTTACAAAGGGGAATATTTACAGGATTTTGGCACAGGGGCGAACCACAAGCCTTCTTGCTGCTCTGTCCTGTGTCAAAAGAAAAGGGCAGGAATGTGCTGTATCTATAAGATACGGTGCATTCCTGTCCTTATACACTGTACTGGTGCACAATGGGCTGCCATGTGTCAATCCAGGCTCCCTTATACCATAGTGCAAGGGTGTCTGCATTGCAGGGATTATTGTTTTTGGTATTTCTCCTTGTTGCACCTCCCTTATGCTCTCTTGAGGAGGCATAGGCTTTTGAGGCATTCACACTTTACAAAATCTTGTACATCTCGGAATGTGTCAAATGCCATAGGTGTTATGTGGGAACACCCACTGTAACACCCATGGCTCGTCTCCCTGTCACAGGGTAAGGCAACACAGTGACTTGCGCTGCATTGCCTCAGTCCATATTTACAAAGCTATGAAACACATACCTCAAACACATGTAAAATGCTTATGGTGTCCAACCCACACATGTAAATACATTCACTCCTATAAGCCTGTGTTTTGGATGTCTTCTCCATGTATGACTACTTATACCTTGGTATATGCGTACATAAACAACCTACTTTTTTAGCATCCCAAGGAGATCCCCTGCTCTTGTTGTTTATGCCCAAACGTCATTACATCCACTGCCATTGCATTATGTGGAATGTCTTGTTTATCAATTAAAAGTCATGGTGTGAATACAAGCTTTAGTTACAGGACTGGCACCTAGTGCAAATGCCTGACTATAAACACAAATGTGTGCAAGGTCACAATGGGGCCTGTGAGGCATGTGAGAAAACCAAAATGTTTCACTCATCCACATATTTTTAGCTCTGGGAACATTAAAACATCAACAATCACATCTGATAGCCTCAACTCTAAAGAGACCCTACAAATCTTTCAACATGCTTGCACTGATAATAATCATGGTCAGACTCCTTCAGAATTAGCATCATACCGGGGGGTGGTCTGGCGCGTGGCAAGATGATGGCTCTCCTTTGAGCTCTGATGAGCCAGCCACGTGTTCCAGCAGAATACTGATGGCATAAGCGATCTCTGATCTCCAAAAGTCAGCGCTTCACCTCCTCTAATAGCAAGGATCAAATCTGATCCACTCCACAGCCTTCGCAGATGTTTTTATCCCACCAGACTCACCTTATTGGCAGTCCTGGATCACAAACAAGATGGCGGACCCACATTGCATGGAGTTAAGAAGCTTGGAGAGCCGAAGATAAATACACCCTCTGAGGACTACTGTGAACATCATCCAGCACACACTACTCACAAGTGCTTTAAGGTATGACAAATAGCAAAACAAATGCGAACGCAAAGTGAAGGCCACTATACCTGGTTCCTTTACACTCAATGTGGCTGATTGGGGGACCGGAATAATCTAGGCCGCATATAATCTCCACATGAGGTCCCCTTACCCTAAATACTAAGTACTGAAGGGCGAACCACCGCCTGCCTCCCAGATAAATTAGCCCCTTGCTGCAGCGTACATAAGAAGTGCATTTGTCACGAGGACCATCACGTGCCATATCGAATAGATGAACTAAATACACAGCGGCAAATATCAGGTAATACACATTGTCACTACGATCATCCATTTATGGACTTGTTGAAGCTCATTTTCAGATATTTCCTGACCGGTTTAGTCTACGTGCCCATGTTTGCATGTGAGTGTAAATGAAATGTGTTAGACCTGACAGCCTTAGGGTAGTCACCCCTGACTTTTTGCCTGCCTCCCTCCACTTTTTGGAGACTGTTTTTGCTGGTTTATAGATTCTGTGCACTTTACCCCTGCTAACCAGGGCTAAAGTGCATATGCTCTCTCCCCTAAAACATGGTAACCTGGAATCATACCTGATTGGACTATTAATTTACTTATAAGTCCCTAGTAAGGTGCACTTTATGTGCATAGGGCTGATGAATTAAATGCTACTAGTGGGCCCGCAGCACTGGTTGTGCCACCCACTTAAGTAGCCCCTTTTCCTTGTCTCAGGCCTGCCATTGCAAGGCCTGTGTGTGCAGTTTCACTGCCACCTCGACTTGGCATTTAAAAGTACTTGCCAAGCCTAGAACTCCCCTTTTTCTACATATAAGTCACCCTTAATGTGTGCCCTAGGTAACCCCTAGAGCAGGGTGCTGTGTGGGTAAAAGGCAGGACATGTACCTGTGTAGTTATATGTCCTGGTAGTGTAAAACTCCTAAATTCGTTTTTACACTACTGTGAGGCCTGCTCCCTTCATAGGCTAACATTGGGGCTGCCCTCATACACTGTTGAAGTGGCAGCTGCTGATCTGACAGGAGCAGGAAGGTCATATTTAGTATGGCCAGAAAGGTAATACAAAATCCTGCTGACTGGTGAAGTCGGATTTAATATTACTATTCTAGAAATGCCACTTTTAGAAAGTGAGCATTTCTTTGCACTTAAATCCTTCTGTGCCTTACAATCCACGTCTGGCTGGGCTTGGTTGACAGCTCCTTGTGCATTCACTCAGACACACCCCAAACACAGAGTACTCAGCCTCACTTGCATACATCTGCATTTTGAATGGGTCTTCCTGGGCTGGGAGGGTGGAGGGCCTGCTCTCACACAAAGGACTGCCACACCCCCTACTGGGACCCTGGCAGACAGGATTGAACTGAAAGGGGACCTGGTGCACTTCTTAGCCACTCTTTGAAGTCTCCCCCACTTCAAAGGCACATTTGGGTATAAAACAAGGCCTCTGCCCTACCTCATCAGACGCTTGCTGGAGAAGAAACCTGAACCAGAAACTACATCCTGCCAAGAAGAACTGCCTGGCTGCTCAAAGGACTCACCTGCCTGCTTTCTACAAAGGACTGCTGCCTTGCTGTTGCCCTGCTGCCTTGCTGAACTCTTGTCTGGCTGTGAAAGTGCTCTCCAAGGGCTTGGATAGAGCTTGCCTCCTGTTCCTTGAAGTCTCAGGACCAAAAAGACTTCTCTCTTTTACTTGGACGCTCCGTGCGCCGAAAATTTCGACGCAAAGCTTGTTTCGCGGCGAGAAAAATGCCGCACTCCGACGCTGATCGACGCGACGCTCTTGGGACGATCAAAGATCCGACGCACGGCCTCGCAAGGACAACACCGCCCGACCTCTAGAGGAGAAATCGACGCGACGCCTGCCGTGAGATCGTAATTTCAACGCGCAGCCCCGCAGATTGAATTCTAGAGGAGAAATCGACGCGACGCCTGCTGTGAGATCGTAATTTCGACGTGCAGCCCCGCAGACCGACGCGCAGCCGGAGAACAAGCAGGAAAATCCACGCACAGACCCGGGACATCTGGTAATCCCCGCGATCCACAGAAAGAGACTGTCCGCGCGCCGGAAAACGACGCCCGACTTCCCCGCGTGGAAAATAACGACGCAAGTCTGTGTGTGCTGGGGAGAAATCGACGCACACACCCTTTTTCCACGCACCTCTTCTCTTGTGGCCCTCTGAGGAGATTTTTCCACGCTAAACCAGGTACTTGTGCTTGAAAGAGACTTGGTTTATATTCTAAAAACTTAAGACACTTTATATCACTTTTCAGTGATATCTCTACCATTTCCCATTGCAACTTTATTCTTTTTGACATACAATTATCCTGATAAATATTATATATTTTTCTAAACACTGTGTGGTGTATTTTTGTGGTGCTATATGGTGGTATTGTATGATTTATTGCACAAATACTTTACACATTGCCTTCTAAGTTAAGCCTGACTGCTCGTGCCAAGCTACCAGAGGGTGGGCACAGGATAATCTTGGATTGTGTGTGACTTACCCTGACTAGAGTGAGGGCTTTTGCTTGGACAGGGGGTAACCTGACTGCCAACCAAAAAAACAATTTCTAACATTGGTGATCAGCGGTGAGGATAGGACTTGTATTTGTGCAGTGACATACAGTAGCTAAGTATTTCACTACCTACCCACAGTTGAAGGTCAACTTGGTTTTTATCTCTTTTTTGAAAATCCGACTTTTTTCCTGACAATTTTCAAAAACTAAATCCTCACTCAACATGTCTCTGACTGGGTCTCAGACAGGGGACTTTGACCTAGTCCAGTTGGATACATATACGGTCAAACAACTAAGAGGATTCTGCAGGGCATTGAGGGTACCCACCCAAGGGGCCTCCAGAAAGGAGGACTTCCAAGTGGCGCTGAGGGCCTGGGCAGAAGCCCATTTAGAGGATGATGAGGAAGAGGAGCCAGAACATGGCCCCTCAGAGGAATTTTCACTATCTGTGGATGGTGTTACCACTGCAATTGTGCCCCCTTCCAGACCAGGGAGCAGTGTCTCTATGCAAAGCCTGACCGCAGAGGAAAGGAGAGAGGAAAGGGAGTTCCAATTGCAAATGGCAAAACTGAAAATTGAGGCTCAACAGGAGGAGAGGAGGGCAGAAAGAGAAGCCAAACAAGCTGAGGCTGAAAGAACAGCCAAACAGATTCAAGAGGAAGCTGAAAGAGCAGCCAAACAGGTGGAAGCTGAAAGAGCTTTGGCTGAAAAGAAACTATTGTTGGCTCATGAACTGAGTCTCAAAGAACTGGAGATCAAGGCGAGACAGTCTGAATCCAGCAATAATGGTGGCAGCATACAGACAGGACCTGCTGGAGAAAAAAAGGTTTGTATACCCAAAAATGTGGTGCCCAGTTTTGTGGTGGGAGATGACATAGATAAATGGTTAGCTGCTTATGAAGTTGCACTAAGGGCTCATGAGGTTCCTGAAGGGCAATGGGGGGTAGCTATGTGGGGTTATGTGCCGCCATTGGGGAGGGACACACTTCTCACATTGGATCAACCTGATCAAAACACATACCCACTTCAGAAAGCCACTTTACTTGCCAAGTTTGGGCTGACCCCTGAGGGATACCGTCAGAGGTTCAGGGACAGCACCAAACAAACCACACAAACATGGGTAGATTTCTTTGATTTCTCCAGTAAGGCACTGAATGGATGGGTGCGGGGCAACAAAGTAGCAGATTATAAAGGTTTATATAACTTGATTCTGAGAGAGCATATGCTTAAAACTACTTATACAGACTTGCGCCAGCACCTAGTGGACAGTAAGCTGACTGATCCCAGGAAGCTTGCTGAGGAGGCGGACCTCTGGGTTAGCACCAGAGTGTCCAAGAAGGTACCTGGGGGGACTCCCACAAAGGTGGTCAGGGTTCCCAACAGAAGAAAGAGGGGGGAGATAATCTTGCAGATAATGAACTCTCCAAAGGCCCCCAAAAGAATTCCCAGGGAGGGGGTGGCAACCCTTCCTTTTCCAAATTTGGGAAAAAGCCAGGGACATATGACAAGTCAGGGAGATCTAGCCCCAAATGCATGGAGTGTTACCAGTATGGTCACTACAAAGGCGATCCACAGTGCCCCAAGAGGGCGCCGTCCACTACCGGACAGGCACCTGGGTTGACTAGTGTAGCGCTCGGGGGGGAGATGGACCCAAATAGCTTTGGGGAGCAGGTAGAGATTTCCCTAGTGTCCCTGGGAGAAGGAGAAATGGTGCCCAAGGCCCACATGCCCAGAAATACGTCCAAGTACCGGCAGTGGGTCACCATTGATGGGCAGAAGGTGGAGGCTCTGCGTGACACAGGAGCCAGTATGACTACTATCAAGAGTCAGCTGGTGTCAACAGAGCAGATAGTCCCTAATACATTCCACCAGGTCAGAGTCACTGACAATCGCGAGAGTCACCTACCGGTGGCTCTGGTTCCCTTTGAGTGGGGGGGGGGACTCTGGTACTCTGAAAGTAGCTGTGAGTCCTGCCATGCCTGTAGATTGTCTGTTAGGCAATGATCTTGAGCACACTGCTTGGAAAGAAGTGGAGCTCAGGTCTCACCTGGAGATGTTAGGGTTACCTGAGTGGGTCTGCATGACCACACGGTCCATGGCTGACGGAGAGGGAAGTCAAGGGCATCTGGAGCCTGGAACGATGGCCCAGAGAGCTGCCAGGAGAAGGGACCAGGGGTGCGGGAACCTGGCCCCAGAAGTTCCCACAGTGGCTGACGGGGCTCCTGAGGAGGAGGCTCCCGAGCCAACTGGGGAAGACATTGCCGCCCTAGGTGACTTACCTGAGCTTGCTGGCTGGCAAGTTGAGGGTGGACCCACCAGGGAGGAATTCTGCAAGGCGCAGAAAGAATGTCCCACTCTGGAAGGTTTGAGGAAGCAAGCCTCAAACCAGGCAGCAGGTGACGCCTCTGGCAATCAACACCTATATTGGGAGAATGATCTCCTCTACAGTGAGCCTAAGGTTCCGGCCTTTGGGGCAGCACGTACGCTGGTGGTCCCCCAATGTTACCGAACCTTCCTACTGGATCTGGCTCACGACATTCCCCTGGCAGGACATTTGGGGCAGGGCAAGACCGTTAACAGGCTTGTCACCCACTTTTATTGGCCCAAAATGAGGACACACTCAGATAAGTTCTGCAGATCTTGTCCTACCTGCCAGGCCAGTGGTAAAGCAGGGACAAGGGTTAAAATCCCCCTGATTCCCCTTCCTGTCGTTGGCACCCCCTTTGAAAGGGTGGGCATCGACATTGTTGGTCCCTTGGACCCCAAAACTGCCTTAGGCAACAGGTTCATCCTGGTTTTGGTGGACCATGCCACCCGTTACCCAGAGGCAATCCCTCTGAGGACCGTAACTGCACAGGTGGTGGCCAGAACCCTGATGGGGATATTTACCCGTGTGGGATTCCCCAAGGAAATAGTGTCTGACAGAGGCACTAACTTCATGTCTGCATACATGAAGTCTCTGTGGGATGCGTGTGGTGTAACTTACAAGTTCACCACACCCTATCACCCCCAGTCTAATGGTCTTGTGGAGAGATTCAACAAGACCCTGAAAGGCATGATTGGTGGCCTCCCTGAGGCCATGAGGCGTAAGTGGGACGTCCTCTTACCATGCCTTCTCTTTGCTTACAGAGAGGTCCCCCAGAGGGGGGTAGGGTTCAGTCCCTTTGAGCTTCTCTACGAATACCCTGTCAGGGGACCCTTAAGCATTGTCCAGGAGGGATTGGAGAAAGCTCCAAAGACACCCCCTCAGGATGTGGTCAGCTATATGTTGGCCCTCCGCAGCCAGATGACCCGCTTCTGGAAAGAGGCCCAAAGTAACCTTGAGGCCAGTCAAGAGGTGATGAAACACTGGTATGACCAGAAGGCCACCCTGGTAGAGTTTCAACCTGGAGACAAAGTGTGGGTAATGGAGCCAGTAGAGCCCAGAGCTCTCCAGGACCGCTGGTCTGGCCCATTTGAAATAAAGGAGCGGAAAGGGGAGGCCACTTACCTAGTGGACCTCCAAACCCCTAGGAATCCCCTAAGGGTGCTCCATGTGAACCGACTAAAAGCTCCTTTTGAGAGGTCGGAGATCAACATGCTTCTGGTCACAGATGAAGGAACGGAAGAGGAGAGTGAACCTCTCCCCGACCTCCTCTCTGCCCAAGAAGGTGATGGGTCAGTAAGCGGGGTCATTCTGTCTGACTCCCTGACTCTAAACCAGAAAGGAGACTGCTATGAGCTGTTGGTGCAGTTCTCCCCCCTGTTCTCCCTTACTCCTGTACTGACCCACCTCTGTGTTCATGATATTGACACTGGTGACAGTCTCCCTGTGAAGAACAAAATTTACAGGTTATCGGATAAGGTGAAAGCCAGCATCAAGGAGGAGGTCTCCAAGATGTTGACTCTAGGGGTTATCGAGAAATCCAGTAGTCCCTGGGCCAGCCCAGTAGTGTTGGTCCCTAAGGCTACTTCCCCAGGTGCGAAGTCAGAACTCCGGTTCTGTGTGGACTACCGGGGTCTCAACTCAGTCACACGGACTGATGCTCACCCCATTCCCCGAGCTGATGAGCTCGTGGACAGGCTAGGTGCTGTCAAGTTCCTGAGTACGTTTGATCTTACTTCAGGGTACTGGCAGATCGCCCTGACTGAGGGGGCCAAGGAAAGATCCGCATTCTCAACCCCTGATGGCCATTACCAGTTCCGGGTGATGCCATTTGGGTTGAAAAATGCCCCCGCTACCTTCCAACGGTTGGTTAACGGGGTCCTAGCTGGCAAGGATGCCTTCTGTGCAGCCTACCTGGATGACATAGCTGTCTACAGTTCCAGCTGGGAGGAACACCTGCTTCACCTCAAGGAGGTGCTTCAGGCCCTGCAACAGGCAGGCCTGACCATCAAGGCCAGTAAGTGCCAGATTGGGCAGGGTTCCGTGGTGTACTTGGGACACCTAGTGGGTGGTGGCAAGGTGCAGCCACTCCAGGCCAAGATTGAAACTATCAAGGCCTGGCAACCACCGCGAACGCAGACTGAGGTGAGAGCCTTTCTAGGCCTCACAGGATACTACCGCAGATTTGTCAAGGGCTATGGTACCATTGTAACACCCTTGACAGAACTCACTTCCAAGAAACAACCTAGGTTGGTGAATTGGACAGAGGCTTGTCAGAAAGCCTTTGACGCCCTGAAGGAAGCCATGTGCACGGCCCCAGTACTCATGGCCCCTGACTACTCCCAGGAATTTATCGTGCAGACAGACGCTTCAGAGCATGGCATAGGGGCAGTCCTAGCACAGCTGAATGAGGAGGGCAGAGATCAACCGGTAGTCTTTATTAGCAGAAGGCTATTACCACGGGAACAGAGGTGGAGTGCTATTGAGAGAGAAGCTTTTGCTGTGGTCTGGGCACTGAAGAAGCTAAGACCCTACCTGTTTGGGACTCACTTCCGGGTTCAGACAGACCACAGGCCCCTCAGATGGCTCATGCAGATGAGGGGTGAGAATCCAAATCTCTTGAGGTGGTCCATTTCCCTACAGGGGATGGACTTTACGGTGGAACATCGCCCAGGGGTTGACCACGCCAATGCTGATGGTCTCTCCAGGTACTTCCGCCTTAGCGATGAGAGCTCCCAGGAGGTCGGGTAGCTCTCCCCACTTTCAGCTGGGGGGGACACATGTTAGACCTGACAGCCTTAGGGTAGTCACCCCTGACTTTTTGCCTGCCTCCCTCCACTTTTTGGACACTGTTTTTGCTGGTTTATAGATTCTGCGCACTTTACCCCTGCTAACCAGGGCTAAAGTGCATATGCTCTCTCCCCTAAAACATGGTAACCTGGAATCATACCTGATTGGACTATTAATTTACTTATAAGTCCCTAGTAAGGTGCACTTTATGTGCATAGGGCTGATGAATTAAATGCTACTAGTGGGCCCGCAGCACTGGTTGTGCCACCCACTTAAGTAGCCCCTTTTCCTTGTCTCAGGCCTGCCATTGCAAGGCCTGTGTGTGCAGTTTCACTGCCACCTCGACTTGGCATTTAAAAGTACTTGCCAAGCCTAGAACTCCCCTTTTTCTACATATAAGTCACCCTTAATGTGTGCCCTAGGTAACCCCTAGAGCAGGGTGCTGTGTGGGTAAAAGGCAGGACATGTACCTGTGTAGTTATATGTCCTGGTAGTGTAAAACTCCTAAATTCGTTTTTACACTACTATGAGGCCTGCTCCCTTCATAGGCTAACATTGGGGCTGCCCTCATACACTGTTGAAGTGGCAGCTGCTGATCTGACAGGAGCAGGAAGGTCATATTTAGTATGGCCAGAATGGTAATACAAAATCCTGCTGACTGGTGAAGTCGGATTTAATATTACTATTCTAGAAATGCCACTTTTAGAAAGTGAGCATTTCTTTGCACTTAAATCCTTCTGTGCCTTACAATCCACGTCTGGCTGGGCTTGGTTGACAGCTCCTTGTGCATTCACTCAGACACACCCCAAACCCAGGGTACTCAGCCTCACTTGCATACATCTGCATTTTGAATGGGTCTTCCTGGGCTGGGAGGGTGGAGGGCCTGCTCTCACACAAAGGACTGCCACACCCCTTACTGGGACCATGGCAGACAGGATTGAACTGAAAGGGGACCTGGTGCACTTCTTAGCCACTCTTTGAAGTCTCCCCCACTTCAAAGGCACATTTGGGTATAAAACAGGGCCTCTGCCCTACCTCATCAGACACTTGCTGGAGAAGAAACCTGAACCAGAAACTAAATCCTGCCAAGAAGAACTGCCTGGCTGCTCAAAGGACTCACCTGCCTGCTTTCTACAAAGGACTGCTGCCTTGCTGTTGCCCTGCTGCCTTGCTGAACTCTTGTCTGGCTGTGAAAGTGCTCTCCAAGGGCTTGGATAGAACTTGCCTCCTGTTCCTTGAAGCCTCAGGACCAAAAAGACTTCTCTCTTTTACTTGGACGCTCCGTGCGCCAAAAATTTCGACGCACAGCTTGTTTCGCGGCGAGAAAAACGCCGCACTCCGACGCTGATCGACGCGACGCTGTTGGGACGATCAAAGATCCGACGCACTGCCTCGCAAGGACAACGCCGCCCGACCTCTAGAGGAGAAATCGACGCGACGCCTGCCGTGAGATCGTAATTTCAACGCGCAGCCCCGCAGATCGAAGTCTAGAGGAGAAATCAACGTGACGCCTGCCGTGAGATCGTAATTTCGACGTGCAGCCCCGCAGACCGTCACGCAGCCGGAGAACAAGCAGGAAAATCCCCGCACAGACCCGGGACATCTGGTAATCCCCGCGATCCACAGAAAGAGACTGTCCGCGCGCCGGAAAACGACGCCCGACTTCCCTGCGTGGAAAATAACGACGCAAGTCCGTGTGTGCTGGGGTGAAATTGACGCACACACCCTTTTTCCACGCACCTCTTCTCTTGTGGCCCTCTGAGGAGATTTTTCCACGCTAAACCAGGTACTTGTGCTTGAAAGAGACTTTGTTTATATTCTAAAAACTTAAGACACTTTATATCACTTTTCAGTGATATCTCTACCATTTCCCATTGCAACTTTATTCTTTTTGACATACAATTATCCTGATAAATATTATATATTTTTCTAAACACTGTGTGGTGTATTTTTGTGGTGCTATATGGTGGTATTGTATGATTTATTGCACAAATACTTTACACATTGCCTTCTAAGTTAAGCCTGACTGCTCGTGCCAAGCTACCAGAGGGTGGGCACAGGATAATCTTGGATTGTGTGTGACTTACCCTGACTAGAGTGAGGGCTTTTGCTTGGACAGGGGGTAACCTGACTGCCAACCAAAAACCCCATTTCTAACAAAATGTAATCCGAAAGAGTTAAACGTAAGAGTGAAACATGGTGTGGACAAAAATACACATCTGCTTCCCCACTTGTTCTGCTATTCCGCAACCCAAATTGAACATGACGGAATCCAGACTCTCGCACCGAAGAAAGAGAATCCAAAGCTCCCCTCAAATGAATGAATCACTCACCGCCTATTCTAAAGTCACCTGTAAAAAATAAACCAGATACCTCCTCCCCACTGGATGCAATTTTGCGCAAGCTAAATACAGTGCATGACATGGCCAAAAGTACCAAGACAAATACAGACTTACTCCAGGTGGTAGTGGCAGCAATACACAATGACAAAGATCTGAAATTAAGGGTCATAATCGCAGAATCCAGGATCAGTAGGGTTTAAGACAGTATCAATGGTCATTCCCAAAACTGGAGAAGCAACCTCTGAATTTACCGAATTAGTCGAATTCAACTACAAAACAGTTGCTGACTTTCTTAACTCCTGCCCTACAACTGGCCTTTGACAAAGACTTTGAGATCCTGAGGGCTCACAGGGTCCCTACCTACAAGCCAAGTATTCTAACTTCACCAAGATCTATAATTTTCAAGCCACTCAGACACCAACACACATCCTGGCACAGGTGAAGAAAATTAGACCCTCATTACAACATTGGCGGTAAATGCCGCTTACCGCCGTGCAGAAGACTGCCAACACACTGCTGCGGCAGCGGAATTCCGCTACAGCTATTACGACCCACTGGCCGGAATCTGCCAAAATCCAGACACCCACACAAGTCCGCCACCCCAAAGGTCAGTGATAAACTGGAGATAACAAAACCGTCACGCCAATAGGAATACGCCCACACTATCACGACCCACAAATCCACGCGGCGGTCTTTCAACCACGATATTCCATTTGCGGTACACACGGCAGCGCTCAATATACACACACATTTACAAAACACAACCACATTGGACAATTCAAAATACACACACCTGATACACATACACACACCACTCCCACACACCCACAACACTATAAAACACACACCCACATCACCCACAAACCCGTACAACAAAAATCGAGAAAGAAGCACACAGAGAGACACCACTATCAACAATACTAGCATCCACAGGCACACACCATCAACACTCACATAACATCCACGCACCTCAGACAACACATACAAACACATCCCCTCACATATCACAGCACACACCACCCTACACATCACCCACACCACATCATGAAACCGCAAAGACACCCCAGGTTCTCTGATGAGGAGCTCAGGGTCAAGGTGGAGGAAATCGTCTGGGTAGAGCCACAGCTATTCGGATCACAGGTGCAGCACACCTCCATAGCTAGGAAGATGGAGCTATGGCGCAGAATCGTAGACAGGGTCAATGCAGTGGGACAGCACCCAAGAACACAGGATGACATCAGGAAGAGGTGGAACGACCTACGGGGGAAGGTGCATTCCGTGGTCTCACGGCACCAGAATGCAGGTCAGAGGACTGGCAGTGGACCCCCACCTCCTCCCCCACAACTAACAACATGGGAGGAACAGGTCTTGGCTATACTGCATCCTGAAGGCCTCCCAGGAGAAGCAGGAGGAATAGACTCTGATAAGTCAAATCTTAACTATTACATCCCCCACCCTACCTGCATGCTATCACATACCCCACCCTCACCCTCACCCCATCACTCTAACACCTCACATATGCCCCACTATCACAACCCACACAACCCAATACCAAGCTCTGCATGCAACAACAAAGCATGGACACCCATCACCAAATCATGTCCACTACAGATACCCACAAAGACCCCAAACCAACAATCACACAAGGTCCTAGACAAGAATGCAAGCACTGGAGTACAGGGTCACCCACCCATTGCACACGATGGCAAACACAGATGCAATAATCATGCCTTTACACCCCTGCGGGACCCCTACCCAATGTCACCGGACAGGAGGTTCCAGACATGTCCGCTCCCCCCACAGAAGAGGCCCACAGTGATGACAGCAGCTCTGTCCAACTGGATGAAGATGACGAGCCCGGCCCATCTGGGACCTCGGGACAGTCGGTTCCCCTCACACTGGCACATGCCACCACAGAGCCTCCCCCCTCAGGAAACACCAGCACAGCACCCTCCCAGCGGGCCAATCCCTCTGTCCCCAGGACACGTCAAGCAGCAGTGTGTCCACCACTACAGGGAACCCAGGCAAACCCACCACGTCATGAAAATCAGGGACCTGGGGGCAGTGGCAGTGGCAGTGGGCACACGGTTCAGGGGACAGAGGCACAGGGGAACTGGGAGGACAGCTGTGCAACAGGGGGAGGACAGGCCCAGGGAACCCACTCTCCACGAGGCCCTCTCCAACATCATGGGAGCGTACCATCATTCCCAGGAGACGATGGCAACGGTACTGGCAAACTTTCAGGAGACCCAGCACTTGCAGGAGGAACAGTATCTGGGGATCAGGGAGGAACTTAAGTCCATCAACACCACCCTGGACACCATTGTAGGGGTGCTGAAGTACCTTGTGGACACCAGGAGGGACACTGTGGCCCAACAAGGGGCCCCTGACAATAGCCTGGATGATGAACAGCCCACCACCTCCGTCGGCGCTAGTGGACAAGAAGCACTGCCACAGGACCATGACACCAGCACCCCACCCCCTGCAGATGGAAAACCACCCCGCAAACGGTTCCTGAGATCCAGGACAAAGACAGAGAACAATGCCAAGACCCCCGCCAGAAAATGATACCACCCTGAATGTCATCCTTCTGTCCCACTTCGTCTCCCTGCCAATCCATCAACTGCCCTAGCTCCACTTCCTATACCACTTTGGACAATGCACCTGTGAATCAAATAGACTGGACTCTGCCATGGACAATCCTCCACCATCACCCCTGCCCATTTTACAACCCCCTCCACTAATTTGCACTGAAATAAACACCCTTGAATCACAAAACAGTCTGGAGCCAGTCTGTGCTTTCACAAATGTGTATTTGCAATGACTAAGGAAAATAGCAATGTCGATTGTATTGTCAACATACCTATGTCACACAGCTCTAGTCCATGAGGTAATATAGCAGAGGTCACACAGTGGGACCCACATCTGTGAAATGGAAAGGCACAGTGACAAGTCAGGGTCCATACACTGGGTGAAAGTGACAGACTTATGATAGGTCGAACAATTGTATGAAATGTGTGTGCCAGTGACATCTTCTTACCTGTGTCTCACTGGAAGTATTCCTGGATGACATTGTTTCTGTTGTCGATATCCTCTTCTTCTGCCTCCTCCTCTTCACTGTCCACAGGCTCCACAGCTGTCACAGGACCTCCTTCTGGACCATCCTCCTGAAGAAAAGGCACCTGTCGTTGCAAAGCCAAGTTGTGCAGCATACAGCAGGCCACGATGATCTGGCACACCTTCTTTGGTGAGTAGTAGAAATAACCACCTGTCATATGGAGGCACCGTAACCTTGCCTTCAGGAGGCCGAAGGACCTTACTATCACTCTCCTAGTTCGCCCATGTGCCCCATTGTAGCAGTCCTCTGCCCTTGTCCTGGGATTTCTCACTTGGGGCAATAGCCATGACAGGTTGGGATAACCAGAGTCACCTGAAAAAATCGAGGGACAACTGTTAGACACACACTAACCCTTAGGGACAACCCCAGACAACTATTCACAGGGCATAGGGTCCTTGTCCTCACCTCTGGAGTTGCCACATCACATGAGGGATGCTGCTATTCCTCAAAATGTAAGCGTCATGCACTGAGCCTGGAAACTTGGCATTCACATGCAAGATGTACTGGTCGTCCAAACACACCATCTGCACATTCATAGAATGGTAGCTCTTCCGGTTTCTGTACACCTGTTCAATCCTGCGGGGGTACCAAGGCCACATGTGTCCCATCAGTGGTACCTATGATGTTGGGGATATGTCCCAGGGCATAGAAGTCACCTTTCACTGTGGGCAAATCCTCCACCTGAGGGAAAACAATGTAGCTGCGCATGTGTTTCAGCAGGGTAGACAATAATCTGGACAACACGTTTGAGAACATAGGCTGGGACATCCCTGATGCAATGGCCACTGTAGTTTGAAAAGACCCACTTGCCACGAAATGGAGTACTGACATGACCTGCACTAGAGGGGGGATTCCTGTGGGATGGCGGATGGCTGACATCAGGTCTGGCTCCAACTGGGCACACAGTTCATGGATTTTTGCACGATCAAGTCTGTAGGTGACTATTACGTGTCTCTCTTCCATTGTCAACAGGTCCACCAGCGGTCTGTACACCGGAGGATGCCGCCATCTCCTCACCTGCCCCAGCGGACGTGCCCTATGGACGAGAACAGCGAGCAGAGAGTCAGCCAACACTGAGTTTTTTTTTATTTTTTATTGCACACATTTGTCAATCCGCAATGTGCGTGTCACTGTGTGTATGCAAGGCCTAGATAGGTGTGACGCATTTAAAATGAATGCCTTGTGGTCCCCTGAAATGGCGGCTTCCTGACCTGTAAGGTGGGACAAGGGGATATGAGGTAACTGCGCTGGGGTTGTACACCGTCGCGGTAGGCGGTTGAAGATCGCGGTGCAATCCTGCATTGGTTAACATTGGACCCTATGGGTCCCAGGAGCCAATGACGATGTACGCCGACGGTGACGGTACGCACCGACGTGGACATGACCGCCATTTTCTGTCTGTTCACTCACTTGATACCTGACCTTCGATAGGAGAGGACCTACACTGCAAGTGCTGCTGTGACCTCAGTCTCATGTTCTGGAGAAAGGGCCCCTGCCTTCACTTCGGAGGAGTTGGAGAAGTTAGTGGATGGGGTCCTCCCCCAGTGCACACTACTCTACGGTCCTCCAGACAAACAGGTGACTACACTGTGAGCATGCTGTATCGGCAATGCCTGTTTGGAGTGGTGTGTATGGAAGATACGTGGGGGACTGAGGCCTGCATGAGAGGACGGTGAGTGTATGTGCGTCAGGGCAATGGTGGGAACGTGGGTCAATGACTGTGACGGTCCAGATGGTTAAAGATTTTCCTTTTTCCCCTGTACTATTCCTATAGGTCAGCGCCCACCAGAAGAAGGATATTTGGCGTGCCATCACCAAGGACGTCCGGAACCTGGGGGTCCACCACAGACGGAGCACCCACTGCCGTAAAAGATGGGAGGACATTCGCCGCTGGAGCAAGAAGACGGCGGAGGCCCAGCTGGGGATGGCCTCCCAACGTGGGAGGGGTGCCTGTCGCACCATGACCCCCCTGATGTACCGGATCCTGGAGGTGGTGTATCCGGAGTTGGATGGGTGCTTGAGGGCATCACAGCAGCCACAAGGGGGTGAGTCCTGTCACATCCATCTGACTCTGAGCGCATTTCAAGGTGTCTGGGTGGGGGAGGTGGGCAGTGGGTTATCCTAGGCCAGGGGAAGCTTTGTAGGCAAGGACCCTTTGTGAGGCAGGCTATATGGCACCCCACTAGTGGTAAAAGCCAACTACACCTAGTCAGGCGCCTGTGACTTCCATGTGTGCAGCAATCAGGTATAGGCCTTGTACCCCATGTCCCTGTGATCAATTAGGGAACTCTAATGCATGCCGTAGTGCAGAGGGCTGCTGTGTCTGTAGTGTCCGCCAACGGTAGTGGTATTGCGTGCACTCAACATGTCTTTCTTCTGTCTTTCCCCCACCCTTTTTGTGGTCTCCCTGTTCTTGTGTGCACTAGCATCATCAGGCGGAGGAGCAGTGGCACCGAAGCAGGAGGGAGCTGCATCCCACATGGCCCTGGAGGTCGAGACAGCGGAGTCTGAAGCCACCAGTAGGACAGAGGGCTAGGAGAGCTCCACGGCGGGGACCAGAGGTGACATCAGCGACAGCGACTCTTCCTCTGATGGGAGCTCCCTTGCGGTGGCGGGCCCCTCTGTGCCCCCTACATCAGCAGGTACAGCCGCCACCCCCCCTACTAGCACCGCCCTCTCAGCAGCCCCTCAGCGTGTGTCCTGTGGCCGCTCACCCAGGAGGGTGGGCATCTCCTTCGTCCCAGGCACCTCAGGCCCTGCCCCAGTCAGCCCTGCTGCCCTCAGTGAGGAGGCTATTGACCTCATGAGATCCCTCACTGTTGGGCAGTCTACCATTCTGAATGCCATCCAGGGTGTAGAGAGGCATTTGCAACAAACAACTGCATACCTGGAGGGCATTCATTCTGGCCAGGCAGCCCAACAGAGAGCATTTCAGGCTCTAGCCTCAGCACTGATGGCAGCCATTGTCCCTGTGTCCAGCCTCCCCCCTCCAACCTCCTCCACCAAGACCCAATACCCTGTACCTCAACCTATTCCAAGCACACCATCAGACCAGCATGCACACACCTCAACACACAAGAGTGGCTCAGGCAAACATAAGCACCACATATCCCACATCCACTCACACAAGCATTATACCCATGCAGACATACCAACATCCACTGCCTCCACTGTGTCCCCCTCCTCCACGTCTCCCTTCTCCCTCCCTGTCTCATCTCCACTCACACCTGCATGCACTACATCTTCAGCCACTACCTCCATCACCAGCACACCCATCACCACACACCGCTCACGTGCACTCACCACCCCCACTACCATTCACACATCCCCTGTGTCCTCTCCCAGTGTGTCTGTAAGCCCTCCTCCCAAAGTACACAAACGCAGCCACACATCCACCCAACAGCCATCCACCTCACAACAGCCTCCAGCCCATGCACCTTCACCCAAAGTCAGCAAACGTACACCTCCTACAACCACTACCCCTTCCTCCACTACCAAACCCACTCCATCTACCCGTCCCAGTGTGTCTAAAAAGCTTTTCCTGTCTACTATTGACCTCTTCCCTACACCTCCCCACCCGTCCGTCCCCAAGGGCCTGCCTTTCCAGGTCCCAACCCAGCACCTCAGCCACCACATCACCGGGCACAGTGGTGCCAGCAACTGCGGGCTTTTGGAGTACGGCAAGCATCAGGGCTGCCAGTGTTCCATGGAGCGAGGGCAAGGACATTCCGCCACCTCCAAATGTCAAAAAAGTTGCCCACATCCCAGAGGGAGAAGGCAAAAAAACCTGCCACCAAGGGCTCAGGCAAAACAAAAGTGGATAGTGGAAAGACAGCTGTGCCACCATCCAAGGTGGGGAAGGGCCAGAAAATCAAGGGCAGGTCCACGTCGACGCCAACCTGCACGGAGGACAAGACCGCCACCACCGCAGTCAGTGAGCCCGCCACCAGCACCGCAGTCACTGAGCCCGCCACCAGCACCGAAGTCACTGAGCCCGGCACCAGCACCGCTGCCACAAAGAGCAGCACCAGCACCGCCGCCACAAAGACCGCTGTAAGCACCAATGCCACAGAGCCCACCACCAGCACCGATGCCACAGAGCCCGCCGCCAGCACCGATGCCACTGAGATCGCCGCCAGCACCGATGCCACTGACACCGCCATCAGCACCGCCAGCGGCCCCGCGACATCCTAAGCCAGTGGCACCAACTCAGACATGGCTGACATCCCCAGTGGTCAGTCGTACGAGGCTGGTGGTCAGTTCCAGGAGTCTGGGCAGCTGGAATATTGCACCACCGTCAGTGGAGTATCACATCCACTACCTCAGTCCTTGGCAGGATGAAGCACTCTGGGCACAAAGCCCTCTCCAGAACCAGTGTAGAAAGGCATCGACTACCTCAGTCCTTGGCAGGATGAAGCACTCTGGGCACAAAGCCCCCTCCAGAACCAGTGGAGAAAGGCATCCACTTGAGAGACTGTGGCTTGGCACTCCCCAAGATAAAGCAGTGGGCAAACCACCCACTGTAAAGACTTGTGAGACTGTGGCTTTGCACTCCCCAGGATACAGCAGTGGGCAAACCACCGACTTTAAAGACTTGTGAGACTTTGGCTTTGCACTCCCCAGGATACAGCAGTGGGCAAACCACCCACTTGAGAGACTTGTGAGACTGTGGCTTTGCACTCCCCAGGATACAGCAGTGGGCATGGAGCCCCCTCGTGGAGCTGGAGTTGTGCACTCATCCGGCTGAGGTGCCCCCTCTTCCCTCCCCCTGAGGTGCCTGTTTCATTTTGATCCGATGCCCCTGCAGTGTGGACCTCGCCCATGCTTTTTGGGCCCAGTGGTCCACGGACTATGAATGGTGCACTATCCGGACTTGTGTAGTTGGTGTACATAATTGTATATACTGTATTTACAATTTTGACTAATGGATATTTATTTATTACACTTGTTCAACTCATTTCCTTTTGTCCTTGCGTTCTTCCAGGGGGGTGGAGGGTGTAAATGTAATGTTGCAGCATGTATTTAGGTGTATGTTGTTGTGGGTGAGGGTGGGGGTGGGGGTTTTGTGTGTTGCTTGTGTGTGTCACTCTCTTTTCCCTCCCCCCTCCCCTGTGTTGTAGGTGCAGTACTCACTGTGGTCATCGCCACCGTCTTTCGTGCTCCTGGTAGAGGAGCAGGGATACCATCACAGGGAGTATTTGGAGTTCTGGGTCCATGGCGTCCTGGTTCCTCGTGGGGTATGGAGAGGTGAGTGTTTTCCTTTCCAAGTCCTGTTTCCGCTGTGTTTTTGTTCGTATTGGTTCCGCCCGGGAATAGGTGGCGGATTGGCCTCTCATAATAGTGTGGGCGGTACATTGTCTTCCGCATGTCTGTCGGCGGTGACCGTCACAGTGTTTGTTTCTACCGCCGTGGCGGTCAGAGTGTTAAAGTGCCTGTCTATGTTGGCGGTTTCCGCCATGTTCGTGATTCCAGTTTTTTTACTGCCGGCCTGTTGGCAGTCTTACCGCCACTTTAACACTGACCGCCAGGGTTGTAATGAGGGCCTTAATGTGGTAATGCAGCATACTCTGAAAATATCCATCTCTGAAGACTATGCGAAAGAAACAGTGATCCATCAGAAAGGCTCCATAGCCTTAAGGAAGGGACTTATGGTGATGGAAATCCCTTTTGCCTTTGCTGGACCGTCCTAGTTCTGTATTACATATAAAGGCCTAACCAGGTTTTGGACAACAAATCTGAATAGCCAATGGAAGCTGAACCCTCCAACATCGTACCCCTGAACTATACTCCTCCATTATCATTTCACTCTGGAGGCTACACCATGCAATCACTGATCAGGTTAATGCTGTCTAAATAGCCAATGGAAGCTGAACCCTCCAACATCGTACCCCTGAACTATACTCCTCCATTATCATTTCACTCTGGAGGCTACACCATGCAATCACTGATCAGGTTAATGCTGTCTAAACCATTATGTTCATGTTGTATACCTGAATATCTTTAGGAGTGCCACCGTTATTGTTTTCCGTCTTGAGTAACTGCAAGATTATGTTGTCGAGCAATAGAAACTGCTACCTAATATGTGTATGTATGTTAAATGTTGATTCTTGATTTTTGTTGTCTAACTATAGACACCTATTTCCTGGCCTTACTCGTCATCGTCTAGGCCCTATTTTCCCTTTTGGGTCTCCCCAGTATGCATACTGCCATGTATCCATCTAAGATTATGGCATGGACACATCTGGCGGGCTCGGACCGTGCTCCTATCCGTTTCTGAGCTTTCTTCCCCTGTTGATAACTGTCTCAACAGACTTCTTCTGGTTGGAAAGGACACCACTACAACCCAGTAAACACCAATTGTTGCCTATTATATCACTTGTTGGCTGTCCCTGCAACCCCCAATCCTTCCCTCCTCTTTCCACTACATAACAATGGTATTGGACGTCCCCCTACATATGCACATTTGTTATGGTTTGGTCATCTCCCTAATCCCAGACTCCAGACCAAAGTGGCTAACAACCAGTAGAACATTCCCCCATGACATCCAATAATATAGTATCCTTAAACACTAAAGGTCTGAACCACCCAGTAAAGAAAACGAAAATGAAGAGATCCTGAATGAGATTAAACAACTGAAATACAAATATAACACCATGATTAGAAAACGGGCTTACCTATGGGTCCACTCTCAAAAAATCAAAACAACTTCTATTACTAAATATGGCTGGGAAAACACTGGCTGCCATGCTTAAATTTAGACACACATCTAAGAATATTTCCCATGTCAAAGCGCCCAATGGAGTGCTAAAGTACAAAACTAGTGATATTTTAGATGTTTTTCAGAACATCTACTCCAAACTCTATAGCCCCCAAACCCACTGTCCGAAATCTGATTGTGAGGCATTTCTCCACAATCTCCCTATTAAAAGATTAACTGAGGCAGTGAAAACCCAACTTAACAAGCAAATTGACTCTACTGAGATCGCACATGGCATCAGATGTATCAAATCAGGCAAGGCACCAGGACTGGATGGGTTCCTTATATCCTGTCACAAATCTTTTCAGACTTCACTGATCGACCACCTTAAAAATACAATAGAATGCCTTATCTACCAAGGTAAGGTTTCAGGAACAGCAGCAGAAGCTACGACTGTAGTTATCTCAGTAGAGGACAAGGGCCACATACATCCAAAAAACAATTGCCCCATTTCCTTACTTACTATGGAAGCAAAAATGTTTGCAAAAATCCTGACAAAACGGATTGAATCTCTTAACCTAAAACTCATACATAGCTTCCAAACAGGATTTGTGAAAGGGAGAATGCAAGAGATAACAACTGTACCTTCTGCCATGTCATGTGCAAGGCAAAACTTGCATCTCTGCCGGCAACTTTAATTGCGCTTGAAGCAGAGAAGAGCTTTCTTTAAGGTATATTGGCCGTTCTTACATGCAGTCCTAGAAGCCCATGATTTAGTCATATCCTTTATCAACATGACCCTTTCCATCTACACTAACCCTAAAGCAAATATCCAGATTAATGGTGAACAATCTGAGACTCTGAGCAGCTCCACTGACCTGGTCAGTGAACTGCTCTGCCTCCATGTTGCTCCTCCAGTAAGTGCAGCCCGTGTCTGTTGAACTCTGACCCAGGTCAGAAGTTCGAGGCCCTTCGCCACCGGCAGGCTCTTGCGTGCGCCTCATCCCTGGTGTCTAGAGCTTTGCTCTTCTGCTAGGTTGCCCACTGGCTCTCAGCCTCTTTTACTCTGTCTTCTCCCTTTCATGCCTTTCTGCTTGCTATATTGTGCCCTTGCGCTTTCTGTGCTTTTTTCCATCTTATTCCTCTTTTTCTGTGCTTTTTACTCTCATTTTCCTATTTTCTCCCATTCTCTCTCATTTCTCACTTTCACTCTTCCCTCTCCCCGCCGCTGCTGCCCCCGCTGCCCATCCCCTTTTTGCACCATTTTTCCAGTTCCTCCTCCCTCTTCCTACTTAATGGCGGCCACTGTGCAGCCATGATGCTGGCGACCCGACCGCGATCAGCACCAGGACCCCTGGACCTCCCACCTATGACCAGCAGCACTCCATGCACTCAACCCAAGGCGCGACAACAACTTCAAGCCCTCATCCCCAGCCGACACCCACGGACCCTTCAACTGCCTCCGCTGCCGCCAATCCTACACCACCACCACGACCTTCGACCCTGCAAAACCAGCCCGCAACAACACACCCACACTGAAGATTCTGAAATGCATCCTCCTCAACATCCACTCCATCCACAAACACGCTACCAAAATCTGGGACCTCCTCTACAGCACCACCCCAGATGTCGCATTCCTCACAAAAACCTGGTCCAACACCACCTCTGGCCTGGACATTGCCATCACCATTCCCCAAGGATACAAGATCACCTGGAAAAAACACCCCAGCCACCCCAAGAGGGGAATCGCCATTGTCCACAAGTCTAACATCCGACTGAGTACACACGCCGAAGAACCCACAAGCCTGTTGGAACACCTTCACTTCAAACTTCAGACAAGTCCAATGTCCATCCTCAGGGGAACCCTCATCTACCTCCCACCCGGGCCCAGCGCACCTTTCTCCGACTCCATCACAGACAGGATCACTGCGCAAGCCACTGCAGCCTCCAACTACACCCTGCTGGGAGACCACAACTTCCACCTCAACAACCTACAAGACACCAACACTGCATCCCTCCTAGATGACCTCCACAACATAGGGCTCCGACAGATTGTGACAGAACCAACGCATTAAGCAGGACACACCCTCGACCCCATCTTCACAAAAGCAACCTCTGTCACCTTCAGCCACACCTCTGAATTTCCATGGACCGACCATCGCTGCATCCATTTCACCTTCAACATACCCACCATCATCAGACCCCAACAGCAACCATCTCATAGAAGCTGGGTAAGAATCGCCAACGACCAGCTCACCGCCACCCTCGCCAAATCCGCCCCCCATCACACACAACAATGACCTGAACATCTCAGCCCGCACCGTTCACAAATGGATCGCCGATTGCACCAACACCATAGCCCCCCTCAAAAACAACAACAGCACCCATGCCAGAAAGCCATCTGGTTCACCGCAGAACTCAGAGAATCCATATGCACATGTCAACGCCTCGAGAAATCTTGAGAAACACCAAATCTACAGAAGCCCAAATCAACTTCAGAGCCGCCACTACCGCACACCACCATCTCATCAAAAGCAGCAGAAAGAAAGCAATACAAGAAAGAATCTCCTCACACGCAACGGACATCCCATCCTCACAAGATCTCTGCAACAAACTCAAAACATACTTCCACCGCAAAATCAAGACCATCTATGACAACTTCAGTGAGGACAACGTACATGCAGAACCCCCTCCACCGGAACCCGACACCAAAAATCCAACAAACACCAACTGGCCCCCCCTCACCACCGAGGATACACTGAAGACAATGAGGACCATACACTCCGGGGCCCCCACGGACCCATGCCCCTCCACATCTTCAACAGAGCAGCTGAAACCATCGTGCCATGCTCTACCTCACCATCAACCACTCCCTAGAAGACACCTCCTTCCCAACAGCTGGAAACACGCAGAGATCAAACCTCTCCTGAAGAAACCCTTGGTGGACCCCACTGACCTTAAGAACTACAGGCCCATCTCCCTGCTCCCTTTTCCAGTGAAAGTCATTGAGAAAGCCATCAACAGCCAACTCGCCACTTTTATCGAAGACCACAACATCCTCAACGCCTCCCAATCTGGCTTCAGAAAAAAACACAGCACCAAAACAACCTTCCTAGCTGCAATAGACGCCATCTGCTCCCTGCTGGACAGGAGAGAGACTGCGGCCCTCAGGATGCGGCTCTCAGCAGCCTTCGACACAGTCTCTCACCACACCCTGATACACAGACTTCACGAAGTTGGCATCAGAGACAAGGCCCTTGACTGGATCCAATTTTTCCTCTCCGGGCGAACTCAACCAGTAAGAGTTCCCCCTTCCTCTTGGATCCCACACATATTACCTGCACGGTTCCCACGAGATCCTTCTCAGACTCACGCTGTTTAACATCTACATGGCCCTGCTAGCCGCCATCATCAGAAACTACAGACTCAACATCGCCTCCTTCACTGAAGACACCCAACTCATCCTCTCCCTATCCAACTAACCCAACACAGCCAGACACAACTTCCGCAAAGGTATGGGAGCAATCGCCAACTGGATGAAAAGCAGATGCCTACAAGTCAACACAGATAAAACTGAAGTACTCATCATGGGCCCTCAACCCGATGCGTGGAACAACTCCTGGTGGCCCCCCACCCTCAGAAGCCTGCCCACTCCCATTAACCAAGCCCTCAACCTCGGAATCATCCTGGACTCCAAAGTCAACATGGACCGCCAAATCAACTCTGTCACATCCACCTGCTTCCGCACCCTCTGCCTCCTAAGCAAGACATTCAAATGAATCCTCCTCGAACACAGAAAGACCGTTACACACGCCCTTGTTACCAGCAGACTGGATAATGGCAATGCACCATATGCCGTAATCAACAAGAAACTCATCTGCAAACTACAGAGCATCCAGAAGCCATCACCAGACTGGTCCTCGACCTACCTCAACACTGTCACATCTCCCAGCACCCACACACACTACACTGGCACCCCATAGAGAAAAGAATCACCTTCAAGATCTTCACCCACGGACACAAAGCCCTCCATGACACCGGACCAGCCTACCTGAACAGGCGACTCAATTTCTACGTACCCCACAGGACCCTACGCTCAGCCCAGCTCTCTTTCGCCGAAGTAGCCTGCATCAGAAAAACAAGAACGGGGGGCGCTCATTCTCCTACCTCGCCACCACAGCCTGGAATGCCCTACTGCCTCACCTCAGATAGACTAAATCCCTCCTCAACTTCACAAAAGAGCTGAAGACATGGCTATTTGAAGACATAGCTATTTGAAGAACCACCGCACTGATGGACGCTCCACGACCCCCCAACCTCAGCGCCTTGAGACCCTCATGGGTGAGTAGTTGCGCTTAACAAACACTGATTGATTGATTGATTGATTGAGACATTTGATCTTCATCAGGGCAAGAGAAAGGGTTGCACTTTATCCCCATTATTATTCCTCTTAGCAGTAGATCCCTTGCTCTTACTAATTGACTCATCCCCTGAGA
Organism: Pleurodeles waltl; assembly: GCF_031143425.1. NCBI lineage: Eukaryota > Metazoa > Chordata > Amphibia > Caudata > Salamandridae > Pleurodeles > Pleurodeles waltl. The sequence goes on along the minus strand of NC_090442.1, from coordinate 935,071,774 downwards.
TCGCAGGCTTTTAATTCGGCAGCAACACTTATAAAACCTCAGCATCTGCTGATGAAATACTTATACATTCTGTAGATATAGAGAATGCAATCCCGGCGCTAATCAATATAATAACAGACTTCTCTCTGGTCTCTGGCTACACATGTAACAAAGAGAAGACTGAGGTATTACCCCATAACTCGCTCTGATTTGTTGCATACTCGGGCCACTCAGGCCTCAAATGGCAACCAAAACAACTTAAATATTTAGGTATCTGGTTTGCGAAAGACATCTCAGGTACACTCCAAATAAATGAAGACAAAACCATTAATAAGGTAAAAAAACCTATTAGACGCCTGGTCACCCAAACATATATCCTGGTGGGGCAGAATTCAAACACTAAAAATGATGGTCACCCCAATTATTAATTTCACCACCTCCATGCTACCAATGCAGGTCTCCCACTCTTCTTTCCCAACTTAGAAAAGCTAATATCCTCTTTTCTGTGGAAGGGAAGAAGGGCTAGAATCGCCTTTAAGGCCTTAAGAAAGAACACCCATGAAGGGGGTGCAGATTACTAAACTAGAATTTATACCAAACAGCTTTCCTGGCATCACAGGGCACTGACCGGCTACTTAAAGATTTACCTGACCCATCCACCTGGCTTGAAATAGAAAACTCAATCTGCTCACCCTTCTCGTCTGCAGCATGTCTCTCTTTGAAAAAGTTCAGACCCCCTCTATCACAAAAGAGATTTGTTGACACTGCTACTGCCATCAAAAAGTTAGACAAACAGTCATAATCTCTACTACACAGATACAGAATGGCTGCACAGGAAGAGAAGTATTAAAAAATAAGGCGCTGTGTCGGATTTTCCGGCGCGGCACAGATGATGCATTGCTCCTCTCCACGCTGCAAGATGATACGTCAATTTCCATGAGCGCAGCCTTGGTTCGTCACTGCAAATTGGGAATATTTAGATGCGCAAGGATGATGCGCTGAAAATCTTTGATGCGCTGGTAGAAGGAGCAGGCACTGCGTCGATCCGGTTAGCGATGTGGCGAAATTTCAGACGTGAGGCAGGCACTGGGTTGATTTCTGCAGGTGTTGGGTCGATTTTCTGACGCACAAGGATTTCCTGAAAGGGTGAAGTCTTTGTTGGCCCTGAGACTTCAGAAACAGGAGGCAAGCTCAATCCAAGACCTTTTATAGCACTTTTGGAGGAAGGCAGAGTCCTTCTAGCAGAGACAGGAGCACCATGCAGCAGGGAAACAAGCAGGAAAGCAGTTCTTCAGCAAAGTAGTCCAGATGAGTCATTTGGGCAGCCAGGCAGTCTCTCTGATGGAGTCTAGGTGTAGGTCCAGCAGTGGCTGATTTGGTGGGGTCAGAGACCCATAATAAATATGCAAAATTGTCTTTAAAATGGATGAATCTTCAAGAAGTGGTTTTGAAGTGCACAAATTCCCCTTTCAGCCCAGAATGCAGATGTGACTGAGTGTTCTGTGTTTATGGTTATCTGGCTGGAATGCACAAGGGAAGCTGTCAACCAGCACAGACCAGATGTGGAAAGGAGCCAGGCAGTAAGTGCAGAGAAATGTCCACTTTCTATAAGTGGCATTACTAAAATAGTAACATTAAATACAACTCCGCCAGTAAGTAGGATTTTCTATGACAATTCTGGCAATTCTGAACATGACAGGGCTACTCCTTCCAGATCAGAATCTACCACTTAAAAGGATAGGAGGGTAGCTCTTATGCTAGTCTAAGAGAGGAGCAGGCCTCACAGTAGTGGAAAACAAATTTGTGAGTTTTTCCCTATCAGGATATATAAAATACATGAGTACATTTCCTGCCGTTTACATACATAACACCCTGCCTTATGGGTCTGAAAGGCCTAGTGTCATCAGAACATGTACAACTTTTCACTTGTAAAGAACACATACAAGCATGTTGGGCTTTCATCAAAAGACAGCACATGACCCAATTCCTGGCTACATTGTCATATATACTACATCATGCTACCATAGATACTTGACACAATAGCCATGCATTGCACAGCACTGCAATCAGGAACAAAGGCTATTGAACTCTAATGAAAAACAATATGTGCAGATTACATTGTACAGTGACTAGCTAGCCAGGGAAATATGAAAGTGGAGATGTCTTAGACTAACATTTGAATACCTGAAGAATACTTTGATGTCAAGAGTGTGATTTCATTTGGATCAAAAGTCAGACAAAATTGTATGTGCATACACACTAACTTATTGCACATGGTCAGATGGAGTGATTTGGATATGAACTTACCTTTGCATGGCAAGAGTTGTTTACCTCTGACCTGAGTGTACAAGTGCATAGTTGAGGGGATCACAATTCTTGGATCATCCCAAAGGGGAAATGTAAGTTGAGTGTGCACCATTACATGTGCCTGTGTCAGGGAATGCAGTATCCTTGGGCCAGGAGGCACACCCAAAGGCCTGCCCTCAGAATAGCTATATTGCAACTAATGTTGACAGGAGTAAGACAGAGATCAAGTGTGTTTGGCAGCATAATGTTAATAGAGCATTACCTCTTAAATTCACTATTTGACAATGTTTCACTGTAGTGATGAATAATGGCTCACTCTTCTATTCCAAAGGGCTGTTGCTGTATGACATACTCACTCCTGACCAACATCATGTTTTTAGCAGTCCGGCTTGGGGCGTGTGGAATGGGGGGCAGCGCGGGAGGGCAGAGGAAGTGAATAAACAATAAACATTAAATTAATTTTGTTTAAACCCACTTACTTGCACACTGCCGCTCCGCTTCTCCATCTCCTCTTCTGCTGCAGGCAGGCACAGGCTCCCAGCCTGCCCTGTGGCCAATCCTGATGCTGCTGTTGCTGGGCTGGAGAGAGCCTGCTGCTCATGTGTGTTTGTCTGGCCCAAGACGGCGGGCCAAACATACATGTGCACTGAGGGGGAGTGCTGTGCACTCCCCCTCACTGCTCGTCACCTCCGTGGCCCCGCCCTTATACAAGAAAATGAAAATAAACACAGTTTATTATCATTTTCTTGTAAAGGTTTTGCAGCTGCTGCTGCTGGCGGTGGGGTGACATTCCTCACCCTAACAGAGGAGCAGTCCCTGGTTTTTAGAAATACGTGTACATGATAACAACATGTGAAGAACACATGTGCCTCTGCAAGGCATACACAACATTAAATTTGCAAGGTGTAACAGTGTGCACATGCTGAGATTTGTGTGCTGATGCAGTGTGTTCAGCTTAAGACCCTCTACCATGGTCCAAAGGGAAAGTAGTTCCAAACAGTATGTTTGCCTGGTGTTGTCTGTTTGCAAATGTATAAATTATCATCTGATGTGAATGGCTACCCACATGCAAAAGTCAAGGAACCTTTATCTGGTGCAGAGTAATGCAATTCAGAGATTTGCTTTATATTGTGGCACTCATGATTAATCATACTGTCTAGGCTACTCAAGCTGGACTCAAACTATATGCAAATAGATTTGCTAAACGCATTTACCAAGGTGCATTGTTTCAGACAATATGTGTGGTTCATGCAGACTGCTGATGTGTCTGTACCACAACATGACATGGTGGAAGTTGCGTAATTTAGTGTGCAAATAAATGGCTGCCAGTCAGTCACAGGTGTTATATTGGTCTTACACCACAGCGATCACATTCATCTAGTTAATCTTTAAACTGGATGCCACATACCTGTAGACTGGCTGCACCAACCTGTCTCTGTGCTTCCGACTGTGAATTGCATCCATAACACATCTTATGGCAGGAATCCAGTCACACATCAGAATATATTAAACTTGTCAGGTAAAAAAATAGGAGCAAGGAAAGTGAGCCCAAGGTGTGTCTTCCTGCTCCACACAATTCTTTACTGTGTGTCCCAGACAATAGACGAGATGCGTGAGTTAAAACCCACTCATCAACCCCTTCGTGTGTCGCGTTGCACCAGTTCTGTGGGTCATAAGCTGTGCATCTATGCCAAAGCATTGAAAATAATGCATGGTGGCTAATGCGTTGAGCGTTAATCACGCATTGCCAATTTCAATACCCATGTGTCAAAAAAAAAATGAAATTGTAAAAAACAGATGGGGAACACCCAGGAAGTGATGCAATGGATGTGACAGGCTGCAAACTAACAATTGTGAGGATCCTTTCACTTTCTCTTACTCACTGTTAGTCTGTGCTTGGTACTGAAGGTGTTTGGAGAGCGTGTGAGAGATTATCTACTGTTTTGGTTGTGTCAGTGTGGGTTCTGTCCATATTTTGTCTCTTTTTCAGACATATTTGGTGCTGTTTCCTTGTTTTGTAGAAATATTTGTCATTGCATTGTCGGGAATTGGTAATTTGGGGGTTTCTTTGTTGGGGTAGTTAGAGTTTGTAGGAGGTTTATTTTTGAGTGTAGTGTTTTTGGGAGGGCTAGGAAAATGTCTGTGAGAGGTAGGCATTTTTCAGAGCTAGAACTAGGAGGGTTTATATGGCTGATAGCTGATTATCTGCCAAGAATGCTGGAGGCTGGTGGCAGGGTGAGCCAAGGCTACCTTGCCAAGGAGAAAAAGGACAGATGGGAACCTGTGCGCTGGCTCCATCAGTAAATCTGCAAAACACAACCACCATACAGATAAAGCACCTATGGGCTGATTTTATAGGATGACAGGAGGCCCATGTAATTGACTTTCTTGGACTAGATAATGGTAGGTAGGTAGGTATGTATGTATGTTCCGTCTGCTTTTTGGGACATACCTTTATCAGTAATGCCAAGCATAAACACAGATTGTACTTCATTTGTGGATTTTTTTCTCCTTATTGCAAAATGCTAAATGTATATCAGGATACATTTATAGAAGGAGATGATGTAAAGTAAGGGAACTTAGTGAGCCTCAGAGACCCTACATCAATCAAACGTAAAGCAAGCACTGGTTAAATTGCACAATTCCCATACCGTGCCACAAGGGGCCATTCAATGGTTAGTGGGTTGTACTCATAACTGAAATACCAAGATTTATGGGTATTTTCTTAGAAAACCTACAGAAATGACTAGGGGATGCTTACAAATTTCGAGTTCATCCAATGTTGAAGGTTGGGGTGCAAGTCTACTTCTGCAAAGCTTGTATGATTGCTCTCCTCAATATGTGCTGCACTGTCCTGCAGATGTACAGAGGTTGCTCTGCCTTATGGATATCTACATGTGTAGAACAGGCCTTTGTCATGATAACTGTCACTCATTATATCTGATGGCATCTGCAACAACAACAGTTCATGCAAAATGCAGCCATTCTGCATGTTACTGCACTGGTGAAACACACTACAATGAGAGGTTTGTCTCAGGTGTGGTACTTGTTGGTTTGTGTTCCAAACTTTACTGAGTGCCATTTGTGATACACTTTGCTGATGCAGATCACAGCAAGACTGCTAGCTAACCAGCTTGGCACTGCTTAAGTGTGTGAGGAAACTAGTAACTTGGTAATGTGGCATGTTTGACCTGTCCCTTTAATTGACAATACTGCATCACATTGCATTTCTGTTTGAATGGAATTGATTACTAAAGGGTGTGGCCTCCTGTTACTCAATGGGACTGATGATATGATTGTAACATTTTGAACCCTAGTTTTAGCTGACAAGATGTAGGTACCCTGATGTTTACTGTGACTGTGACATGAAAGCATGCACAAAGACTGTATTCCAACATTTATTTTCATGTTGAAGATTTATCCTATTTCCAGATCTTTTGTCTATCAAAGTTCAAGTATGTTGAGAAAAGAATTGCACTGTGTGGTTGCATCGCTGACTACCAGCCACTGTGTGTTGTATCTCCCCTCCATCATCCTCTTCCTCTTTCGTTGGGTCCTGATTATCTGGGTCAACGTGCCACTGGAAATTTGTCTTTACACAGATGTTGTAAAGGATCACACAGACTAGTATCATTTTCAGATCACAGGGGGCTTCAGCACACCATAAGTGTGCTCCATGAGTCTGCGGGTCTTGACCAGTTCCTGGTTGTAGTGTCATTTCAGGTCAGTCTGGGAATGTGCTATTGGGGTCATGACCCATCGTTGAAGTCTATGGGTCACATGTAGGAAACACAGGTTTTGTGACTCGCAATTTGCGAGTCCCAAAACCTTATGTAGAACAATGTCAATGACACTGTTTGCGATTCTCAAGGGGGTTGCAAATGACCTACCTCATGAATATTCATTGGGAATGGCTGCCATCACAGAGATGGTGGCCTGCTGGAGACAACAGACCACTATGTCTGTGACTGCTTTTAAATAAAGCAGTTTTTTTTTTTTAAATGCAGCCCGTTTTCTTTAAAGGAAAACGAGATGCATTTCGAAAACAAAAAATGAAAAGTTTTGTTTTCATTTTTTCAGAGGAGGCAGTTGTCCATAGGACCACTGCCTGCTCTGAATTTTTTTTTTCGCTACCATTCACAAAGAGGAAGGGGTCCCGTGGGGGCCCCTTCCTATTTGCGAATGGGTTATCACCAGTTTGAAACTGGTGCTAACTACGATTATTTTGCGACGCATTTGCGGTCACAAAACAATCATACATGGGACTGCAACTCCCAATTAGGAAGGCAACACCCCTTCCTAATTGCAACTTGCAAACCTTTTTTGCGATTCGGTAAATAGATTACTGAATCGCAAAAATGGGTCTGTACATCCCAAATTGTATTTTGCACACCGCAAACGGCCCGATTCGCCGTTTGCGACGTGCAAAATGCTTCGTACATGTGGTCCTAAATGCTTGGTCAGCTGAAATTTTCAAAGAAATTTCGTAAGCCAATGAGTTTTCTCTTTGTTTCAGCAACATTCCTGCCCATGTCTGTTATGTGTACTGAATAACTCATACACGTTTTTTACAGTATTTCACAATATGTCTTACATATACAATAGGACATAGGTCTACATATGGATCTTCAAGTTTTCTGTGTAATAGGAAATGATGACCGTGGCCTGATACTTTGGACACTTCTACATCCTCATTTTCATGTTTCTCCAATAGTTTACTGTGATGGGTATTTAGAGATGTACTTGATCATACCATGTTATGTACACTCACTACATGTGTTCAGTGACAGATTATTGAGCAGAGTTTTTTTGAAACTCATCCTCCGTTGGTAGGTAGTGAGATGGGCAACATGTTAGACACTCACACGTATACTTGACCATGTAAACCACTGATGTTGTTGGTGGCCTACATGACATTGACACAGCCGTGTAACAGTTCACTTACTTTAACATTTGATTTTGATGCATACATATAGTGCGGTTCAAACATGTAATGTATTGTTATCCAATTTATTGTCAGATTTTGACTGAGAAGTTGTCATGGTGCACTTTGATTAACACATATGTCTTGAAATGTAGGCCATCTTTACATGGGACACAGTAATGTTGGTGCAAGGGCCTGTCTACAACAAACATAGACACAATACTTTGGTTTTTAACATGTATGTGTATGACTAACTTGTAGGAGAATCTGTGCTTCTATGCCTGATCTCTGTCATCATCCCTGTGACTGCCGAATGTTGACATTGGTAGCCTGAGTATACTGTAATGCCTTTAACAGGTTGCATTTTAAAATATGTTCGTGACTGGTGTATTACATTTTTGATAGCATTGTGTTAGGCTTTGTGAGCTTCACATTGCTGTATTGAAATGGATTTCATTTGGGTAACTTACACTACAAAACTGGTGAACTATCACGTCGGTTACATATGTCAATGCGACTTAATCCCAAAGTATATGTGTGTACCTACACTGCCACTATAGGTGAGTCATATGTCTGTTTTGGTCTGTCAGTGTCACAAAGTTGTGCAATATTTATATTTAAACCTTTCTGGCTCCTACACTTATATTGCATGCCACAACTGGACTTTGCATAGAAGCCTTCCAATGTTCGCCTGTGACTGTGGCCAACATGCATTTTGCAGCACACAGAGAAGGAGCAAATCACCATTAACCCCTTCGCTGCCAGGCCTTTTCCCCCTCCTGTGCCGAGCCTTTTTTTGGCTATTTGGGGCAGGTCGCGCTTAGGCCCTCATAACTTTTTGTTGACATAAGCTACCCACGCCAAATTTGCGTCCTTTTTTGCCAACATCCTAGGGATTCTAGAGGTACCCTGACTTTGTGGGTTCCCCAGAAGGAGGCCAAGAAATTAGCCAAAATACAGTGAAAAATTCGTTTTTTTCAAAAAAATGGGAAAAAGGGGCTGCAGAAGAAGGCTTGTGGTTTTTTCCCTGAAGATGGCATCAACAAAGGGGTTGCGGAGCTAAAATCACCAGCTTCCCAGCTTTCAGGAACAGGCAGACTTGAATCAGAAAACCCAATTTTTCAACACAATTTTGGCATTTTACTGGGACATACCCCATTTTTACGATTTTTTGTGGTTTCAGCCTCCTTCCAGTCAGTGACAGAAATGGTCATGAAACCAATGCTGGATCCCAGAAACCGCAACATTTCTGAAAAGTAGACAAAATTCTGAATTCAGCAAGGGGTACTTTGTGTAGATCCTACTAGGGTTTCCTACAGAAAATAACAACTGAAAAAACAAAATGGAAATTGAGGTGAACAAATATGCAATTTTTCTCTACGTTTTACTCTGTAACTTTTTCCTGCAATGTCAGATTTTTGAAAGAAATATACTGTTACGTCTGCTGGACTCTTCTGGCTGTGGGGATATATAGGGCTTGTAGGTTCATCAAGAACTCTAGGTACCCAGAGCCAATAAATGACCTGCACCCTGCAGTGGGTTTTCATTCTATACCGGTGTACAGCAATTAATTTGCTGAAATATAAAGAGTAAAAAATAGCTATCAAGAAAACCTTTGTATTTCCAAAATGGGCACAAGATAAGGTGTTGAGGAGCAGTGGTTATTTGCACATCTCTGAACTCCGGGGTGCCCATACTAGCATGTGAATTACAGGGCATTTCTCAAATAGACGTCTTTTTCACACACACTCTTATATTTGGAAGGAAAAAATGTAGAGAAAGACAAGGGGCAATTACACTTGTTTTGCTATTCTATGTTCCCCCAAGTCTCCCGATAAAAATTATACCTCACTTGTGTGGGTAGGCCTAGCGCCCGCAACAGGAAATGCCCCAAAACACAACGTGGACACATCCCATTTTTTGACAGAAAACAGAGGTGTTTTTTGCCAAGTGCCTACCTGGAGATTTTGGCCCCTAGCTCAGCCGGCACCTAGGGAAACCTACCAAACCTGTGCATTTTTTAAAGCTAGAGACCTAGGGGAATCCAAGATGGGGTGACTTGTGGGGCTCTGACCAGGTTCTGTTACCCGGAATCCTTTGCAAACCTCAAAATTTGGCTAAAAAAACACATTTTCCTCACATTTTGGTGACAGAAAGTTCTGGAATAAGAGAGGAGCCACAAATTTCCTTCCACCCAGCGTTCCCCTAAGTCTCCCGATAAAAATTATACCTCACTTGTGTGGGTAGGCCTAGCGCCCGCGACAGGAAATGCCCCAAAACGTAACGTGGACACATCACATTTTTTGAAAGAAAACAGAGGTGTTTTTTGCAAAGTGCCTACCTGTAGATTTTGGCCTCTAGCTCAGCCGGCACCTAGGGAAACCTACCAAACCTGTGCATTTTTTAAAACTAGAGACCGAGGGGAATCCAAGATGGGGTGACTTGGGGGCTCTGACCAGGTTCTGTTACCCAGAATCCTTTGCAAACCTCAAAATTTGGCTAAAAAAATACATTTTCCTCACATTTCGGTGACAGAAAGTTCTGGAATCTGAGAGGAGCCACAAATTTCCTTCCACCCAGCGATCCCCCAAGTCTCCTGATAAAAATGATACCTCACTTGTGCGGGTAGGCCTAGCGCCCGCGACAGGAAATGCCCCAAAACGCAATGTGGACACATCACATTTTTTGAAAGAAAACAGAGGTGTTTTTTGCAAAGTGCCTACCTGTAGATTTTGGCCTCTAGCTCAGCCGGCACCTAGGGAAACCTTCCAAGCCTGTGCATTTTTGAAAACTAGAGACCTAGGGGAATCCAAGATGGGGTGACTTGTGGGGCTCTGACCAGGTTCTGTTACCCAGAATCCTTTGCAAACCTCAAAATTTGGCTAAAAAAACAAATTTTCCTCAAATTTCGGTGACAGAAAGTTCTGGAATCTGAGAGGAGCCACAAATTTCCTCCCACCCAGCGTTCCCCCAAGTCTCCCGATAAAAATGGGACCTCAATTGTGTGGGTAGGCCTAGCGCCCGCAACAGGAAATGCCCCAAAACGCAACGTGGACACATCACATTTTTTTACAGAAAAACAGAGGTGTTTTTTGCCAAGTGCCTACCTGTGGATTTTGGCCCCTAGCTCAGCCGGCACCTAGGGAAACCTACCAAACCTGTGCATTTTTGAAAACTAGAGACCTAGAGAAATCCAAGATGGGGTGACTTGTGGGGCTCTGACCAGGTTCTGTTACCCAGAATCCTTTGCAAACCTCAAAATTTGGCTAAAAAAACACATTTTCCTCACATTTCGGTGACAGAAAGTTCTGGAATCTGAGAGGAGCCACAAATTTCCTTCCACCCAGCGTTCCCCCAAGTCTCCCGATAAAAATGGTACCTCACTTGTGCGGGTAGGCCTAGCGCCAACGAAATGAAATTGCCCAAAACACAACATGGACAGATCACATTTTTTCACTGAAAACAGTGCCTACCTGTGGATTTTGGCCTCTAGCTCAGCCGGCACCTGGGGAAACCTAGCAAACCAGCACATTTCTGAAAACTAGACACCTAGGGGAATTCAAGATGGGGTGACTTGTGGGGCTCTGACCAGATTCTGTTACCCAGAATCCTTTGCAAACCTCAAAATTTGGCCAAAAAAACACTTTTTCCTCTCATTTCGGTGACAGAAAGTTCTGGAATCTGAGAGGAGCCACAAATGTCCTTACACCCAGCGCTCCCCCAAGTCTCCCGATGAAAATGGTACCTCACTTGTGTGGGTGGGCCTAGCGCCCACGAAACGAAAGGGCCCAAAACACAACGTGGACACATCAAATTTTTTCACAGAAAACAGAGGTGTTTTTTGCAAAGTGCCTACCTGTGGATTTTGGCCTCTGGCTCAGCCGGCCCCGGGGGGGGGCAGAAATGGCCTAAAATAAATTCCCCCCCAGGGAGCGACCCTTGCCTACGGGGTCGCTCCCCTTGCGTGACGACGCAAAATAAAAATGATCCCCAGTGCCTTGTGGTTTCTGCCCCCCCTTGGGGCAGATTCACCTAAAATCGGCCGATTTGCCCCCAAGGGGGGCAGAAATGGTCTAAATACAATTTGCCCCTCCAGGGGAGCGACCCTTGCCTAAGGGGTCGCTCCCCATCTCTAAAAAAACAAACAAAAATAAATAAATTTGCCCTGAAGCCTAGATGTTTCTGCCCCCCCTGGGGGCAGATCGGCCTAATAACAATAGGCCGATCTGCCCTCAAGGGGGGCAGAAATGGCCTAAAATAAATTTGCCCTCCCACCCCCCCGGGGAGCGACCCTTGAATACAAGGTCGCTCCCCTTGCGTGACAGCGCAAAAAAAATATCCCTGGTGCCTAGTGGTTTCTGCCCCCCTTGGGGGCAGATTGACCTAAAATCGGCCGATCTGCCCCCAAAGCGGGCAGAAATGGCCTAAATACAATTTGCCCCTCCAGGGGAGCGACCCTTGCCTAAGGGTACGCTCCCCATCTGTAAAACAACAACAACAACAAAAAATCCCTGGTGCCTAGTGGTTTCTGCAACCCTTGGGGGCAGATCGGCCTAATTAAAATAGGCTGATCTGCCCCCATGGGGGGCAGAAATGGCCTAAAATAAATTTGCCACCCAGGGGAACGACCCTTGCCTAAGGGGTCGCTCCCCTTGAGTGAAAAAAACAAAAACAAAAAAAAACTCCCTGGTGTCTAGTGGTTTCTGCCCCCTTTGGGGGCAGATTGGCCTCATAAAAATAGGCCAATCTGCCCCCAAGGGGGGCAGAAATGTCCTAAATATACTTTGCCCCCTAGGGGAGCGAACCTTGCCTAAGGGGCCGCTCCCCACCTCAAAAAACAAAAACTAAACAAAAAAAAAAATATCCCTGGTGCCTAGAGGTTTCTGCCCCCCCTGGGGGCAGATGGGCCTAATAATAGGCCGATCTGCCCCCAGGGGGGTCAGAAAAGGCCTTAAAAAAAAATGCCCCCCCTGGGAGCGACCCTTGCCCAAGGGGTCGCTCCCTTATGCCAATTTCATTTTTCAAAAAGAGATCCCTGGTGTCTAGTGGGCGTTTTGACAGCCGGATTGCTTTACAATCCGGCTGCCAAAACGCAGAGAGACTTCAAAGGGAAGGAAATACATTTCCTTCCCTTTGAAGCCTCTCTGCCTCCTCCACGTGATCGGAAGAGAAATGCTTTGAAGGAGGAGGCATTGTGACAATCAGCGCGCACACATAGGGTGTGGGGGGGGTCGGGGGTGGAAGGGAAAGGGCTTCCCCTTCCATCCCTGACTTGGGGGGGTGGGGGGGAACCCCACAGAGGGAGCGCTAGCGCTCCCTCTGGGCTGGGTGCCCAGGACGTAATGGTTACGTCCTGGGCACAGCAGCACTGTGCCGCAGGACGTAACCATTACGTCCTCGGCACAGAACCGGTTAATGATTGTTTTTGTGCAGGAAGGTGTCACTTCCTGCACATAAATAATTAACCCGCAATGCAGGTATTCTTGCACCGTCGCACAAGGGTAGCTGCGTTGGTGCTAGGCAGCTGATTCAGCACCGGCGCAAGGGAAAACACAGGGATGCACCATATTCTGGTAAATACGGCACATCCCTGCATTTTGGAAATGACGCAGCTTGGCGCAGCAAAATTGTTTGCAGCACTGTGCTGTGCCATTTCCTCATAAATGAGGCCCTTAGTACACACATGTGTATGGATATGTGAATGGTGAATTTGCTCATGTTCCCTCATCAAAGGCCCTCCTATCAGGGAACACACTGCTAGGTTGCCACAGGATTTTGTATCTGCACCTAGCACCACATTTGACATACAGTGGAGAGTCAAAACTTCCCTGCCCTATTATCTTCTGGGGAATTATAGGTAGTTGAATTCAACCTTGCCCTATTATCTACTAGGGACTTATAGGCAGATGGATTCAACCTTGCCCTATTATCTACTAGGGACTTACAGGTGTCTGTTGTTGTAGGATTCTGCTGGGCTTCCATGTGGGTGTGTTTGTGAGGAGCAGTCACCCACAGCTATAGACACTGTCCTTTGTCAGCTTCACAGTGAGTATGGGTGGTTTGGTGCAATGGCCTTTACAGTTATGCTATGACATTGATTGTCATCCATGCACCATGATCACTGATGTGTCGAACACTGTGCTACACATACAGATGTACTGTCCTTTGTGATACACTACTATTTTTAATACATGTGAGTGCAAGAGATGTGGATGTTGTGAGTTGTCAGCAGTGTTATAAAAATATCACCCATTGATTTGATATATATCTCACACTGTTCATCTGTTACAGTTCCTGACTACTATTTGCAGACCTTGGCATACAGTGTCGCCCTCATGCATCACGTAGTAATTCCTATCTGTTTTCCTTCTGGACCAACAGTTCAATGGCAATTATTACTGTTTTCAGTACAAACATGTTCGTTTGGCAGGCAATGCAAACATTACACACCACACTTTTCAGAGCTCAGTGCATTATGGTCGTCAATATGACATTGGTGGAAATTCCCGCTTACCGCCACTGCTGCCAACCTGCCACCTCCACCGCGGACATCCGTTCACCATATTATGACACACACACACACACCAATCTCTCACTATTCAGCCACATACACTATTCCGCCCCACCAAAGCTCATTGATAAACTGGTAGTCTCAAAACCCACACTGTTACGCAAACAGAACAAAGCCCACCACATTATGCCCCACAAATCACCACGGCAGACATTCAATGGTGGTAAACCATTGGCAGTACACACCACTGCGCTCAAAATACACACACTCAAACAAAACAACACCACATTGGACGATTCAAACTACACACACCTGACACCTATACACGTACCACCCACACACACCCACACCACTATGAAACACACACCCACAGTACCCACAACCCTTTACGAATACAAACCATTGGCACGAGACAGACACCACGGCCACAGACAAGACCAGAGCCACACACCACCATCACCTATATACCACCCACTTACCTTACTTCACACACCCCAACATATCACCCTACACACCCTCACCCACACTAGTCACACAACACCCATGGCACCACAAAGACACCCCGATTCTCAGAGGAGGAGCTAAAGGTCATGGTGGAGGAAATCATCCGGGTAGAGCCACAGCTATTTGGAGCACAGGTGCAGCAAATATCCATTGTTAAGAAGATGGAGCTATGGCGGAGGATTGTGGACAGGGTCAGTGCCTTGACCCAGCACCCAAGAACCAGAGATGACATCAGGAAGAGGTTTTAACAACCTATGGGGGAAGGTACGTTCCATTGCAGCAAGACACCATCTCACTGTACAGAGGACTGGCGGTGGACCCCCACCTTCTCCCCCACAACTAACAACATGGGAGGAGCAAGTCTTAGCAAACATACATCCTGTGGGCCTGACTGGAGTAGCAAGAGGACTAGTCTCTGGTAAGTCACCGTACTATTTCTATCACCCCCCTACCTCACCCCATCACTCCACCATCTCCCACACACCCTACCATCACATATCACTCATCCCAATGCCAAGCCCTGCATGCACCACCAATGTATGGACACCACTCACAGCCCTGCATTGACACCTATCACCGAAGCATGCACACTAGAGAGAATCAGCGAGCCCACCATATCTTCACTCACACAACTGAAAGCTGCCAGGACGAATACAACGAAAGAGAGCAACCCACAGATGCACAATATGTCACACACAGAAACAATAACACTGCATTCACATCCCCACAGGTACCCCAGCCAATGTCAGCGGAGAAGAGGTGCCAGCACTATCCAGTCCTCCCACAGAAGAGGCCCACAGTGATGACAGTGACTCTGGTCGCCTGGATCTGGATGACCAAACTGGCCCATCAGGGACCTTCGGACATTCGTTAACACAGACACAGTCACACACCACCACAGAGTATCCCCCCTCAGGAAACAGCACCACAGCACCAACCCAGCGTACCCATTCCTCTGTCCCCAGGACACGTCAATGAGCAGTGTGTCCACCACTACAGAGACCCCAGGGCACACCTCGCCCACAAGACAATCAGGGACCTGGGGTCAGTGGCAGTAGGCACACAGTTCAGGGGACAGAGGCACAGGACAACAGGGAAACTGGGAGGAGTGCTGTGTGCCAGGGGGAGGACAGGCACAGGGAACCGACTCTCCAGGAGGCACTCACCGAGATCCTGGGAGCATACCAACATTCCCAGGATACGCTGGGCAAGATCCTGGCAAACGTGCAGGAGAACAGGCGGACAGTACCAGGGGATCAGGGAGGACTTGCAAGCCATTAACACCACCCTGGTCTCCATTGCAGGGGTCCTGGCAGACATGGCCAACATTATGAGGGAGGCAACCTCACAACAGCGGGCCCTTGCCACTAGCCAGACATCTGAACAACCTTCCACCTCCGCTGCTGCTAGTGGACAGGAGGCCTCGCCACAGGACCAACAGGCCACCAGCACCCCTCCCCTTGCAGAAGGAGAACCACCCCACAAACGTTCCCTGCAATCCAGGCAGAAGCCAGAGACTATTGCCAAGACCTCCTCCAGGAAATTAGACTCTCCTGATTGTCACCCTTGTGTCCCACTCTCTCACCCTGTCCACCTTGAACTGCCATTGCTCCCCTTCCTATGTCCCCTTGGACAATGTACCTGTGCTACCAATAGACTGGAACTATACCCTGGACTTTCCTCCATCATCACCCCCACCCAATGCACTTGCCCCTCTACTTCTTAGCACTTAAATAAACACCCTTTGAAAAAATAAAAGTATGGAGTATGTCAAATGATTTAAGTATGTATTTGTTTAACCAGGTTAAAACATTGCATTTCAAATGTACAGTTATGTTCACATTGGAAAGACCTGTAGTTGGCTGCAGTGATCACACCAGGAGTGATAGTGGGGCACCAACATCTGCAAAATGAGTTACTAAAGGGTACAGTGAGTGGGCATAGAAGTGGAAAATAACAGCATGCCAGTGACAAAGATAAACAAGAAAATGTCAATGAAAGATGAAGTAACACTGTCCTACCTGTGTGTCATTGGAAGTATTGTCTGATCACTGCGGTTCTGTTGTCCTCATCTTCATCCTCTGCCTCCTCATCCTCACTGTCCACAGGGTCCACTGCTGCCAAATGGCCATCTCCAGCCTCCTCCTCCTCCTGCAGAAAAGGCACATGGCATCTCAAGGCAAGGTTGTGCAACATACAGCATGCCACGATTATCTGGCAGACCTTCTTGGGTGAGTAGCACAGGGATCCACCTGTTAGATGGAGGCACCAAAACCTGGCCTTCAGGAGGCCAAAGGTAAGTTCTATTATCCTTCTTCTACGCCAATGTGCCTCATTGTAACGTTCTTCTGCCCTTGTCCTGGGATTCCTCACATGGGTCAGTAGCCATGATAGGTTGGTGTAACCTGAGTCTCCTGCAAATATGGAGGGACAACATTTAGCTACACACTATCCCATATGGCCCACAGCATACACCAACATGTACTGGGTGGGAACCAGGACTCACCTATTGGCCACACCCTGTGCCTCTGTAGTTGGCCAATCACATTTGGGATGCTGCTATTCCTCAGGATAAAGGCATCATGCACAGACCCAGGATACTTAGCATTGACATGGGAGATGTACTGGTCCGTCAGGCACACCATCTGGACATTCATGGAATGAAAACTCATTTGATATCTGAATACCTGTTAATTTTGCTGGGGGGGGGGACAAATGCAATATGTGTTCCATCAATTGCCCCAATTATGCTGGGGATATGTCCCATTGCATATACGTCAGCCTTCACAGTAGCCAAATCCTCCACCTGGGGGAATACAATGTAGCTACACATGTGTTTAAACAGTGCAGACAACACTCTGGTCAGCACTATTGAGAACATTGGCTGTGACATTCCTGCTGCCAAGCCCACTGTCACTTGGAAAGAACCAGTTGCCAGGAAATGGAGCACTGACAGAACTTGCACAAGAGGGGGGATCCTAGTGGGGTGACAGATAGCAGATGTGGTCAGGCTCCAGTTGGGCACACAGCTCCGTCATTGTGGCCCTGTCAAGTCTGTAGGTGAGGATAATGTGCCTGTCCTCTATTGTTGCCATGTCCACCAGGGGTCTGTACACGGGGGTATGTCTCCATCTCCTATTCATCTGCAGCAGTAGCAATCTATGGAGAAAAAGAGTGAGGAGCCAGTCGCAAACTGAACATTGTAGCCACAACAGTACAATGCATGATGTTAAATTTGAAATGTATAAGTGGCATTTGTCCTTTATGTCCTATTGTGAGCTGTGACACAGTTATAATCCAGGGCCTGCCCCCCCATGAAATCACGTCCACCTGTCCTGTGTGGAGGGACAGGTCGAAGTGAAGTAATTCCGCTGACGTTGTGCGCCGTTGCTGGAGGCGGTCGGGAACTGCTGGGCAGCGCCTCGTTGGATAATATTGGTCCCTATGGGATACAGTAGCCAATGGTGATGTACGCCGTCAGTGACGGTATGCACCTCCGTGGACGTCACTGCCATTTTCTATCTGTTCTCTCACTTGCTCCCTGACCTTCAACAGGAGAGGACCTACACTGCATGTGCTGCTGTGACCTGTGTCTGGAACCTACAATGGCACGTGTGACTGGGGAAAGGGCCCCTGCCTTCACCTCGGCAGAGTTGGAGAGACAGGTGGATGGACTCCAGACCAACAGGTGAGTACACTGTGAGCAAGATGCTTTGGGCATGAATGCATGGAGTGGTGTGTCTGAAGGCCTCGTGTGGGGAGGTTGGTGGATGTCCCCTGGACAGCGTGCATCTTGTGTGATGGGCCCTGTGTGCAAATGGTGATGTGAAGGGGCATGGTGGACCATAAGTGTAACAGGCAGGACGGTCTGACTAATACCTTTCCCTGTGTGTATTTCTCTGCAGGTCAGCGCCCATCAAAAGAAGGGTATATGGCGTGCCATCACCAAGGACATATGGACCCTGGGGGTCTACGGCAGGTGGAGCACCCACTGTCGGAAACGGTGGGAGGACCTGAGACGCTGGGTACGGAAGACGGCGGAGGCCCAGCTGGGGATGGCCTCCCAACGAGGAAGGGGTGGCCGTCAAACCCTGACCCCCCTGATGGCCTGCATACTGGCGGTGGCCTATCCAGAGCTAGATGGGCGCTTGAGGGCATCACAGCAGCCACAAGGGATTGGGTATGGAGCCCATCATTCCAACTTACACCTGGTGTCTGTGGGTGCCCCTAGGCCAGGCCTGATATTGCAGAGCAGGTCCCATGTTGGGCAGGATTCTGATGTGATATTCCCCCTACCTAGTTTGTAGGCATCCACTACTGGGAAAGGCTGTGTGGGTCCCAGGTATGCTGCAGTTGGCAGTATGTGTCCCTCCCCATGCCCTGCTGGCTAGCATTGTTACTGATAGTGAATTGCATAGTGTGTAGGCCTTTTCCTTGGGTGTGAGGTTGTCATTCTGCAGTACACATAGGAGGAGGAATATACGGGGAGTGATGGAGACATTTCTCCCCATTGCATCACAATTACACCACCCCTGA
The DNA here is from genome assembly GCF_031143425.1 of Pleurodeles waltl. NCBI lineage: Eukaryota > Metazoa > Chordata > Amphibia > Caudata > Salamandridae > Pleurodeles > Pleurodeles waltl. The sequence continues at coordinate 935,053,013 of NC_090442.1, read as the reverse complement.
GATGGAGTAAAATTGTGATAAATTCCCAGACTTGTAAATCTGTGAACACATCAGTTAACTTTGTCTTCCACAGGTGTTGCATGGGTACACCCCAAGCAACACCCATGGAACTGTCCTTTCACACACCGTTATGCATGTAAGTTGTCCATATTTTCAAGGCCATGATAAGTGACACAAGGTGGCTTTGCATGACCTTGTAAATATGGACTGGCACACTGTGCCAGCGGAGCATCCAAGAAATGTTGCACTGGTGGCACAAAGTGGCACAAGGGCTTGGTAACTGTGGCCCCTAATCCCTGATGCATGTGGCATGACACAGCTGATGTCCCATGTGTGTTGCATGTGACCACCAAACAGTGTAGATGGTACACCGACCTTGTACACAGAGATGTACAGCAGATTTCCTGTCTGTCATGCATGCCTGTGTAGCTTTACATCATGCACCATATGCAAAAGTGGCTTGAGATGTCTTCACTTGTATGTCAGGGTGATTTGCATTATATATGTGTACAGAAGCAGAATGTATGAATGTGTGACAGGCCTTATCATGCAGTTTCTCACAGACAGTGATTTGTGTTTTGTGTCCCCATATCTTCTTGTTCTTGTGTCTGTTAGGTACTTGCTGTTTGCTTACCTACAAGCAGGCCATGCTCACATTGTCCATCCTGAAACCTCTGATTGATGATGGAGTTGGGGAAGATGTATGCACCATAGATGCTGCTGGGTATATGGGCAGCAAATTAAGCCGCTATGATCCACGATGGCATGCACATTTATTGAGTGTGTGTGCTTCCGGCAGCAGTACACATGTTCTGTTGCCACAGGGGGTACAAGTAGCACATGGGTGTAGTCCATGGCTCCGAGGACATGGGGACACCCAGCAACTGTATAGAAGCCCTGTTTAATTTCCTACTGCCATTGCTGGGTATTGCAGAAGAGGATGTGTTGGGGTGTGAGGTGGATGATTGCATCCAGAACAGAGGGCAGGAATGCAGACAAGTTTTAGAGGGGGTGGGGGGTCACGGCAATTTTAGGGGTAGGGCTGGGGTGGTTTTTGGTTTTAGGGGCGGGGTGGGGGTTGGGGTGGTTTTAGGGGCGGGGTGGGGAGTTGCGGTAATTTAGGGGCAGGGTGGGGCGTTGGGGTGGTTTTAGGTTTTAGGGTTGGGGTGGCGGGTTGGGGTAGTTTTAGGGGAAGGGGCGGGAGGTTGGGATGGTTTTAGGTTTTAGGGGTGGGGGGTCGCTGTAATTTTAGGGGCAGGGGTGAGGGGCCAGGAGGGTCACATGCTGGAACCATGCATGCCATTCCACGCATGCCTTTACCAGGAATGCCTTTACAACGAAAAATCGTTGTTAAGGCATTCGTAGTAAAGGCATTAGTTGTAACAACGCGTCGTTGTTCTGACCGCGTTGTTTAGACATGCGTGGCTCCAGCTTGCATTGTTCAGACATACATTAATTTACAGTCGGATATTGATTGAACTTGAGATTCAAACTTCTTTAATTTGACAGTATGTAACTTCATCAGCTCGCAGCATTTTCTTTATAACTTCTTTCACACCATTACCATCAAGATTCTTCAGGTATTTGATCATCTTTTTGTCATCTGTTTCTTCAAGCACATCAATAAAATCATCAAATGTCTCTATCTAGGCAGTCCATCTATCACCAATATTTTGCATTTTGGCAGTATCAAAAGGTGGTGGTGGTTATAGGAAGGTGGTGGCAGTGTAACTGTTCACAGGATTAGCTGACACTGCGACTAGAGTTCTATCTGACTCCACTTCGTGGTCTTGGTCAATTTGTTCATGTACACCATCTCTGAGGCCTTGTGATGTGCTGGCCTCTGTGTCATCCTGTGGAACTGTGACCTCTTTCTTGGTCACCATTGGAGCCCTCCACTTTTTGGAGACTTCTTGAGTTGTGATGAGCTGCCACCCATGATTTTCGGTAGTGTACCGCTTCAGGTATTGGACAGCTCAGTAAGCACAACCCTTGTGTTTCTTTTTGGGTCTCCTCGCCCACCACTGATGTCATAGAGCTCTTCTGCTCAAGTCTCTCGTGAGTGTATCAACAGTAAGCGTTGTTAATAACTATTCTGTCAGCTAATGCTGTTTTCTGTATCTGTTTGTGGCTGCCTTTAGCGTCATCACTCCATTCACTGTACAGCTTTATATTGCGTAGCAGCACGGTACTTCTCTGTATTGCCTTGTGAGTCGGTTCTTGCCCAATGATGTGTAGACTTCTCAGTGAAGCTTTCTTTAGCTGCAAACACCTCACACCAGCGGGAGGTGTGCTTTGAATCCACATACACCAAATGTCAATTCTGCACTTTGAAGGAGCCACACGTGGCATGCATGACAGTTTGCTTGGACCACTGCAAACTCTCTGGGAATGTACTGTGGATCTTCTGGTTACTTATCCCCTATCTCATCACCAGTTGTAGCATCCTCCCCAGCCTGGGTACCTCCCCATGAGTACACCACACACGGAGCTATGTATTACATGTCTTTATCCTTCTGCGTGTAACCGTTGACTCCACATTCTAAACCTCCATTCATTTCACTACACTCTAACACTTACATCACAGATCTATGGAGTCCTTCAGGAGCCAAAAGGGTTCTGTCATTCACACTCACTATAACAACAACATCCATAGGACTTTACGCATTGTGTGTGAAGCTTAGCTTGCTCCTAAACTGTTAAACTGTTAAACTGTGATGTACAAATAACAAAAAAAATATATCTTTGTAATTTGTAGGCTATCCAAAACACTGGTAGAGTGATGTATGTTTTCATTCCTATATACGCTAAAACAGGGTTCCCAACCTTTTGACTTCTGTGGACCTTCATTTATCATTACTGGAGCCCGGGGACCTCCACTGGATCTTTTTTGGAATCTGTTCATATTATTTAATTTTCTAAGCAGTCGCAGACCCACTGAGGAGGCTTCATGGACCCCCAGGGGTCCCCGGACCACTGGTTGGGAACCACTGTGCTACAGTTCTTATCACAGCTGGCTAAAGCTTTGTTAGCTCAAATACTGAATTTTCTTATGTTTTCACCAATACCTCTATTGTCTTACCTACTATTGTTGTAGAAATTGTTAGTTTCTGAAATGGCCCCCACAGAACTAAACAGAAAATAAATAAATGAATACACAGATACATTATATAGAGCTCTCTCACTATACTTGAACATCTGGGTTGTCCATCACTGCTCTAAGCATATGCCCCAGAACAGAGTGCCCACATATGAGTTGGAGTGTAGCAATGTGAAAGGAAACTGTTGTATATGCCTTCCAATATTTTCTTCTAGGGTAATGGAATGAAAGTAAGAACCTGTTCTCCAGTTCGTACCTACAACATCTGGTTTGAACTTAAATTTGGGATGAAATCCTTTGCTGCACGGCTGCAATGGGGGTGGGGGTAATTTTGTCCCTCTATCAATCAAGGAGAAGGTTACACAATTTATTTATCTGTGATGACATGACTGAGTGCTGGCCGTTGGCAAGAACACTGGGGGTGGTAGGGACAGAAGAGGTGGGGCGAGTCAGTGTAACACCAACATAAAGCAAGTCAAGACAGCTAAGATGCAAGTTGCTAAATCTGTAGAAATAACCATACCCTTCAGTTGGCATCCTATAAAGGCAACTTCCCTCAATCTTGAGTCCTTAATTCTTCAAATAGGCGTCACATGTCAATATTGAGTAAAATACAATAAAAGACTGGCCTAACAAAGGCATTGTTATTTTAAGGTATCAGATGTATAGATAATCTTGCTACTCTCCAGTCATTTTACAATACAGTAATTATGGGTCAAACAAGAAAAATATTCTGGACCCTGTGTAATGAGAGACATCTTTTAGGGCCAGGTGTACTATTTACTGCTCACAAAATACTGGCCATAATTTGCATCTGGTATTTTTGGGATCAGTAAACAATTTTAAGAACAAATCCATATATTAATCAGTTGGTTCTTAAAATGCTAAATCGTAGTAGTAGGTTGTAATCCGACCTTCCTCAGGAATATTAACGAGGTAGGTTGGCAGTGCTCCTTTTTTCACATTTACAAAAGGGTACCTAGGAAACCTCTTGTCTTTTGCAAATGTTATACCGCCTCCTTTAAGCTGTAGGCACATTTCCAATGTTTGTGACTGAATTTCCGTTGCAAAACATTGATAAATCAGATACGGACTGAGCATTTGCATTTGATGCCTATAACACGCCCCTTCTGAATCACTATCTATTCGGAATATAATTTTTGGAGTTGGTAAAACGTTTTTGACTCCCAAAACTGGAATTAGTTCGTAGTAAAAAAAAACAGTTTAATGATCTCAAATCAAAAGTTGGAGTGTTTGCAACCATTAAAATGCTTAGTACAACTGGCTCTGAAATGCCTAAATGTTTCCGATCCCATACCTAGAGTTTGCGGGGACATATCCTTACGCAACACTGTACATTGAGTGATCTCTCACAGTATCAAACATAACTTTTCTATTTATTACTATGACCAGAGGTTATAGCTGTGGTGATTTTTATTTGATATTATTATGTGTGTTCTAGTAATACGCATCAGTGATTAGTTTGTCAATTGTATTACTCATGCTTTTAGAATAAAGTGACCACCCCTGGGAGGAATGTGAATTATGTTGGTCTTGCTCATGCTTGCTGAACGTTTGCTTTGTAGGCAAATCTGGCGTTGATCTTTTTTCATGTATGAAAAAAAGGGATCATAAGGATTATGGTAACTCACATGACTCATAACTTAGAATGTAAAAAGTTAAAGATTATGAAAGGTTGAAAAACCACCTACAAATACAACGTGAAACTTAGAATAACAAACTGAGCAGTTTTTCCAAGGTGATCACTGCATGGGAAAAGCAAAGATAAATATTCGTTGATTGCTATCCAAACGAGCAAGCTGTCATTCTGTTGAAAAATTAAAGTTCGAACATACATAGGCCTAAATGTACTTGAATCCAGAAGGCATGTATACAAATGGATGTTATTAAATGATCATGTAAAAATGAGGCAAGGTGAAATTAAACGAAAACTAAGTAAACACAATTACTGTATTCCCAAAACTAGATAGAAAAAAACACGTTTTAAGAAAAATACTGTTGGGTGGCTTGGTGATGCTGTATATTACCTATGGGTTCATTTACTCCTAAGTTTAAACGGAAGCCAAAAAATAAGTCCCAGGGCAAATAACATTTGCACTGCAGAATCGATTTTATTTGTCTCTGAATTTTCCTTAAATGTAAGATAATGACATCCCATGTTATTATAGCTAGCACCATGGTTTTCCTGGGTAATTACCACGTGGTGGAATATGGGGCAATGTTATCTTTCAGGTGCACTATTATGGTCTGTTCTGTGTTTTCCATTAATAGTTGAGACCTATGTAAACTAGGATAATGTGCCCAATTATCAAAAAAAGTCCTGTCTTTAGAGTAGGCATAAACTCATCACGCTCTGAACTGAGCTGTGGTGAAAGATGGAGCAGCAGTTTTAAAATGCAGTTGAATCAGTTACTGCTGCGATAGACAAGCTGAGATTAAAGATAGGGCAAGGCCTCCCTGCGGGCAAGTCCAGAGAGTGACTCACCTGTCCATGGCATCCCCGGGAACTCTGTGCCTCTTCTTCAAGATGCTCTCCTATGAACCTCGATTCACCGAAATGCCAGAGGTAGCGGAAGTGATAACACACGCTAGTTTACCTTTACTTACACTCACACACACGTACATATATACACACATTCACACATAAGCACACCGTCGCTCACATAACACTCTCTTACCCACAAGCACGCACACAATATACATAAAAAGCATTTTTTAATCACTTCAGCAGCCAGAGACGGTCATATTCTAGCTAATTATACTCAATTTTTAGCACGAGCTGCATATATCTTCCCGGCACTGATTTTGCCACCTTTGAGGCTAAGAGTCACAAGGGGCAAACCAGGGATCGCAGCTGCGACCCCAGGTGACCCCTAAATGACGTCCATGTGCTCTACATGGTTGAACTAATAGTTGCTTCTTCTGTGGTACACAGCTAGTGTACCTCCGGGAGTCTTCTTGTCCTCACCCCTCCTTCACTAATAGGGTATTGGTAAAGTGCAAAGACATTCCCTATTTTTTCAAGGAGCCATGTCTCAATTAAAGTGAGGCAATGTCTGTTTGACATTGCAAGGGTGTAGAATTTGCACCTGCATAATTGTCATTGCAGAAGTGCCCACACGGGAATATGCATCATTTTCCATAATAAGAAAGTGCCAAGGGAGGTCATGAAAAGTAACTGAAGTCGCTCATTGCTGGGCAGTTCTGTAATATGGTCACTGGCAGTGCTTTAAATGGGCCGGTACTGTCCGGTACTGAGTACTGGCACTTTTTTATTTTAAGAGGGAGAGTACCGGCACATCTCACGAAAAACGTAACACTTTTAATTGGAGAGTACCGGCACTTCTCAGAAACAAGCAGGTACTCTGGCAGAGAGTACCTGCACTTTATTTTTTCCATTTCAAGCACTGGTCACTGGTGTTTCTTGCCCACACAAACTCAGGAGGCACCACATGTTTCACTCGTATTCTGATAGATATCAGTGTAAAAATGGATGTAAACTCTTTAGAGCTATTTTACACTAGAGACTGGATTTAAATGACCCTGCAGAATCTAGGTTCCATCTCAAGTTAGGCAGATATTATAGTGCCAGGAAAGCTGCTGCATTTTGCCCCTGCAAAAAATTGGCCCCTTCACTACATTTGAACATCTGTTACTCCTTTACACACAGAGGGGGAAAAATACTGAGGGGCATATTTACTAATCTTTCACGCAGGGCAACACAGGAAGCCACCTTGCTGCTCTGCGTGAAAGGGAAAGGGCAAAAATGGATCATTTTTACCTTTATATAGCAAATTTCTGTAATTTCCTATTGTTGCTGCACTTTTTGCTGCCTAGCTTCAACACAGACAGTCTTGTGTCATGTTGTGAGGGTGCCTGTGTTGTAAGCAGAATTGTTTTTGTGCAGCACAGTTAGAAGAAGAATATAAGGATGACAAATAAAGATATTTTGCTTCTTTATGCCTCTGGTAGGGAGGCATACAATTCTGACACTTTCTTACGTCTACCAGTGTTGGTAAATCTGGAAATGTGTCAGGATCCATGGGCAGATGCATGGAAACACCCAGGGCCCACACTTGGAATGCCCCCTTGCCGCAGAGTAATGCAATGCAGCGATTTGCACTGTCCCGTTATTCTAGGTTTATCAAGCCATTTAGAGCCACACAAGGTGGCCTGGCATGGCTTGATAAATCTCATGTCTTGTGTTGCCTTGCCTCCCAAAGGCAATGCAACATTTTGGTAAATCTGGCCCTGACTATCCATATTTTGTCAATTAAATTCTTCTGGTACTCAATTAATTTGTCTGTTCCTAAGTTTCCTATTCTGGTGATGCGATCCCTGTCCTTCCAAGCCAAAGACAAAAGCTTGGCATTTTATTAGCAAAATTGAAGGATTGACCAATCATTATAACAATTATTCCTCTCAGCAACGCTTCAAAAATGTCTCAGATGTAAAATCAAATTTGCATGAAGGAAAACAATTTTGGCAACTTTGGTGAAGTTAAAGACAAATATTCTTGTATCCTGAATAGAGCCTTTTTACGTCTGTTTATAAATAGATTCGGCTCTATAACAAAACAACAATACAACAAATAATACACAGCTATGGGACTTTGGATCAGCTGTATTCATCCTGAAGCTTTGGTCATTTGGTCAGACACTTTTATTATTTATTGTTGTGAAATAACTATCTTTTTTTTGGATAAGCCAACAACATTTTGTAGATATTTAAAACATTTCTGGTTATATTTTGCAAAGACGTTAAAAAGTTCGATTTGTGAAGACTCAATGCTGGTGCAGCACCTCACAGACAGAGAGCTGCCCAAGAACCACCCTTGATAGGAAGCTGCATTGGCATGGGCCAAGCTGAGCATTGCAACTGGAGAGATGATTGCATGATCATGTCCTTCATTTCTGCCAGCCCTCTAGTGCCTCCATTCCATTTTTCGCTACTGATATGTTGATGGTGCCCTGGCGATGGTGCCCTTCATGTGATTGGGGGCAGTCTGTGGTAGGCACAGGAGCTGAGTGTCAACAAAAAGTTGAAACTGGGAAAACTGGAAAGCAAGAAGCAGCCTTTTCTTGTAGCACATGATACTTGTGAGTCACCATGTTAGGTCCCTCTATGTTGTAGGCCATACTGTGCTGGAGTACATGCTGTTACATCTGTTCTTGCTATGTATGATTGTTTGATAGTCTCTCTGAACACTGAATAAAATATGTTGATATTGGATGTTTAGGTTGCAGTAATGATGTTGGCCTGTGCCAGCCACTTCTCCTTTCTGTTTCTAGTTGCTTCTAGTGAGCAGCTTTCAGGGCAGTAATGATGCAGCAATGAATGGCAAAAAACATTGAGCATGGTGGTGCGCAGATGAACATTGGGAGACTTACATACAAAGCCACAACCAAGGCTTCCTCTCTCATATCGATTCTCCCTCTCATATAAATTCACCTTACCAAACTAAGCCTGCTCACCTTAGGAGGTCAGCACCCACAGTACATTATGCAAAACCATTGTGAGAGCTGGGACCTGCATTGTTGGCAGTGTTTCTGAGTGGAGGACTCTGATTTGTGGTCAATTATTTAAACATCTGTCAGATGCTATGTAGGGGACCTCAGGCCAAACAGGGGCCTTTACAATGGGGACTGAAGTTGTTTGCCTCTGATATCCCAGGGCCCATTCTACTATAGATCTGCAAACTGGGCCAAGTACAATCCCTTCAGCAGTTGACTCTCAGTAACAGCGATGGTGAGCAGTCATAGGCTTCCCAATGAGGTTAGTGTGGGAGCGTAACTTTCTTTATTTTTTGGGGGGCACAATAGCCATAAAAGCACATATAAATCATCAAATCCAAATAAAATAGGAAAATATATACACAGTCTGACATGAACATTAAAACCATAAGATATATCTGTAAACAGTTTAATTTCATTAAAACAAATATAACATTATTGCAGATTTCATAGGAAACCTATGAATGGCTTAACCGAATGCCCAGACTATAGGATGATGAAGACAGTGGCATTACGATTTTGCACAATACAATATAGCATCACTACCTTAGTTTCCTGGAGAGATACTCAGGCCCATATTTATACTTTTTTAGCACCGCATTTGCGTCATTTTTTTATGCAAAAGCGGCGCAAACTTACAAAATACAATTGTATCAAAAAGCGGTGCAAATGTAGCGCTAAAAAAGTATAAAAATGGGCCCCAATTTCTGTCTGACTCCCCACATCAACATCAAGGATCAGAAGACTGCAAAGACAATCAATTGTATTGGATCTGATTTCATCATTCTTAATGCCTCTTTATGCTCCCTAACATCCACATTGCAGCACAGTGGTATTATCCATTTTTTCCTGCTGCTCAAATAGGCTTGACAGAAGAATATGGCATTCTCAAGCATTTGTTTAATTTCACCACACCACAAGAGGGGCATTGCCAGTCCACCTGCCTGGGATCTCGTGCCCATTTTGCAGTAAAGGGGTGAAAGGGCAATATCTAGTAGCAAAACTGGAGTAACAACCTCTCAACTTTTGCTGGTACTATCTCATGCAGGAAGGGTTCTTCTAAAAGAGGACCTTCAGTATGAGAAAAGCATCAGTTAAAGCACATGATTTTTTATGGCCACATAAAATTCTCTCTTTATGTTGCCAATAGATAGGACAACTTAAGGGTCATGCCAGCCTCCTCTGCGGCGTTCTATAGACTCTCGCTTTCTAACTTTACAACAGTCACCTTTACATATCTTAGCCAGGATATATTACACGAGCCACGGATGTGTAATATTTCATCTAGGCCCTAGCAGTAGTACCACAGTTCTGGGGTGCTAAATTCTTCTCCAACATAATATGAGTTTCCCTCCTATCTTATTGGAAATTAATCTGAGCCCTAGATCTAATCTAAGCAGAGGGGTAGTCATAGGGAGGTCACATTAATCTATTTTCAGCTGTTATTAAAGCAGTCACATCTCTGCATTCCCACAGTTCTGTGCTCTAAAGTACTGCTCCTAGGCCCTAGTGATTGTAAATCTGAATTGCCAGAGAAATGGATTGAAACTGCATGCCTTACAGCATTTTTTATATTTTCCTGGTTATGAGTTCCATTTTGAGCCTACTTTGAGTTATTTGGATGTGCCATTTGAGCTCTCCTGTTAATGTAATCCCTAGATAGTCAAAGGTGTGCACTTTCTCAAGTGGGATCCCCTTTGTCGTAGGATTAGATCTAGTCGAATGAAAGGGGTTTAAGACCATATACTTAGTAAGCCCTCTGCTTACATAAACAGTCAAATCAATTTAATAGTTATTGGAGGACCATGGGTGATTTGTAAAGCAGTAGCATGTTGTCCGCAAACATAAGAGTGAGATCCCTGCTTGCCAGGCTTGACGCATTATTATCACATTGGTCTATATAAGACACTAAGGCCCTGATGTAAGAAAAGTGGTGCTGCAGCCAGTACAGTGACACTTTCCTTGCACCCTTTAGCGTCCCCCCTGATGCCACCATGTGTGTGTCATATCTAAGATACTTGCAAATAGAACAGTTGATGGACGGAATGCAGAACAAATCAAACATTCACCCCCAGTGATAGATCCGGGTTTCGTCTATCAGTTTTTTAGCTCACCATGCCTTTCCAGTTTGGACCCATTCATATGCAAATCAGTCTTGACCCTGTTCCCCAGGGGAACAGTCCAGTCTGAACTGCCAGACCACGTCCTCGCTGGACCAGAAACAAGCATCCTGGGACCAGTTTCGGGGTATCACCCCTCTAAGATACAGCGCACCATAGCGGTAGTTAGGAGAACTATTTTTTATGCTAGTTTAAAGCTTTGCAGAATTTGCGTAAAAAATGAGCTCTTAGCAGGGGTTAAAAGTGCCAAAATAAATTACGCAAAGTGCCAAAATAAATGATGCAAATAAATCTTTTGGATTTCTTTGCGCCATTTTTTTGGTCCTCCAAACAGGGGAAAGCCCCCTTTGCATACATTATGTCTGGCACTGGCATAATGTAGTGCAAAGGGTTACCAACTTTCTAAATTTGGCGCAGTGATTTTGGCCTCGTTGAGCCATATTAGAGTTTAAAATATGACACTAATGTGGTGCAAGGAGGCACTAGGGACTCTTAAGTCAGCCCCTAAGTTGTTGATGTACAACGTGAACAATGTGTGGGCAAGAACACAACCCTGTCTGACTCTTCTATTGACAGGGCATGGATCAGACAATTCGCCCAATTGGCCGCACCTAACTTGTGCATAATTGTTGTCATGAAGTCTAATGATGATATCCAGCAGGTACTTGGAAACCCCATTTCAAGGAGTACCTGCCAGAGGGAAGATCTTTGCATTAGGTCAAATGCGGAAAGCAGATCCACAAATACCACATAAAAATGTCCACTGCGTAGGGAAACTGTTTTCCAAAATAATAGCTGGAGTAGAGACACCTGGTCATTAGTACTAGTACATTCTCAGAAGCCCACTTCCTAGTAAATCAAGATTTCATTAGTAATTAGCCATTCCTGTACTTTGTCCAGGAATATCCTGTTGAACAATTTTTGGGAGTTATCTATGAGGCTTATGGGTCTATAGTTGGTTAGAAGATCTTGGGAGCCCTTTTTAACCAAGGGGACAATTGCTGCCCCAGCCCAAGTTGGTGGGATTGGTGCCCCTTTCATAACAGCATGAAAAATCACTGCAAAGTAGGTATTACAGAAATCTGTTTAATCTAAAAATAAGTCCCCTGAGATCCTATCAAGCCCTGGTGCTTTACTGGGGATAATTTTCTTAATAGCCTTACCTATTTCAACGGCAGATATCAGACTGATCACTTTGTTCACTAGGCCCGTATGGCACTGTCATAAAGTTAGGCGGCTCTGTGACAGAGTAACCCGTCCACCAAACTCTAAATCAGACCTCAAGTCTCTTGGAAAAGGCAGAAGCCATACTGATCAATATATTAGTACCATTCTGGGCATGATACTTTAGAGGATAACCCTGCTAAGTGACATGATACCAAATTAGTGGATGGGGCTGTAATGTTGATAACATGTACCTAATCAGTAAATAGGTGAGGAGATGAACCAGCACTCTCTGTTGCTTCAGGTATCTTGGGAAGGATGGTACTATCCCTTTTTTCTACGGGTAATATAATATTTACAGGGTCAGCATTGGATTCTGCTGGAGATATTGTATTAAATAATTTACACTGAATTCTCTGAGTCGCCCCTGAAGAGGTTAAACTAAGGCAATTCTTACCTGTGAGTGGTGAAAGATTAGTTCTTGGGGTCCTTGGTTTGATTAGACCTTGGCTAGTAGGAGCCCCACACCAATCTGGTACCAGTTAATGGGATCATGCCATGATCTATGGCCACAGTAAATGGAACTAATCTGCTGCCCCTCCTTGAATTTGCACCTGTGATGCCATACCCCGATATATTAGCGCTAAGGGAGGTGTACTGGGTGGTAGTGTTGAGACAATTTACACCTGCTAAGATATCATATAGATTTGAAACTTGGAACTTTAAAAACACCAACATTACCCATAGGAATTGCATGTGCAAGCCCTGGTGGGTTACAAGCCCTTTGTGGCTGCCAATCTGAGATTTGCTGAGGTTGGGGACATGGCTTGTAAGAGTAGACTAGAGGAAATAGTTCAATATTGCTCCTGGCTACTGGTTTGCTTCAATATCCAATGAGCAGGTTCTGCACCAGTAATGGAGATCTAAAATTAACAATGGCACACTCCCCCCAACAGTCCACCTGCCCTGGCCCAATCTAGGCCAACCCTAAAAGTCAGTATTATATTGCTTGTCATGGAAAAAGGAAAGGTGCTGTGCCGTAAAAGCCAGTCCAATGTTTTGTTGAAGAGTTCTTCATACGGCTCTCTCTGATCTCTATGCAGACAGAGGACTCCACTTTAAACCACCACATATGGACAAGAGGATGGAGGAAGATTTGCCACAGGTTTCCTGTAACTTTGAGGGGGTGCATTAGGCCCAGGCTTTTCTAAAATATGGGCTTTAGAGAGGTTAGACCCCTCAGCGTGACGTAAAAGTTCTCCTAATTGAGGAGGGGAACACTAAGGAGTGAAATCAGGGCACGTTTGCTCAGGGATCTGAATGGTGGGAATGGGACAAAGTCTGGCTGATGTAGGTCTTATTCATGTTGTATGCCCTAGTCTATTGGAGAAATTACATTACCCAATCACCCAGCCCTGTGTTGCCCTAGAATAAAGTTGCATAGTGGGCACCGATGGAACCTGCAGCTGCTTGAAGTCAGACAGTACGTGCTCATTGATTCCAAACAAGCAGTGACGGGGAAGAGCTCTTCTAGAAGGAATTCCTAAGGTCCTTAACTTTACCAATACAATCCTCCATTAGTTGTACTATTCAGGGGGGTTAAGCTACGGGGACTCCCTCTGAGCTCTCTATGAGCAACAATGGCAACTTGCTTGGTGGCAAAAGACAAAACAGGTTTGGCTAGCAACTCCCATGGTTTTTTTTGAGAGCCGCCCGCATAGGTCATCTGGCTTTCACAGGTGATTAGGGACTTTCAATGGTAATGGATGTAGTGTCAAGCACAGACTCATTATTTATAGAGGGGAAGACAGTTGGTGAAGGAACAAGTGCACTAGTTAATGAAAAGGCTGCATTTAGGCCTAGAGTTGCGCCAGAGTGAAGGGAGAGACTCCTTTAGGTAAGTTACATTTTGTACTATTTACTCCCATGGCCTTCTGTGGCATCCTGTTAACTGAAGTATTTTTTGTGCGATGGGGGATAGGAATGGAAATGCTTCTTATGGCTTTCTTTTTGCCTATCCTGCCAAACACCTTAGGCCAGCAGTCATAAATATAAAAATATATGGCATAAAACAGGTACTTCAGAAATAGCTTTGCACCATTATTTAACACCTGGGTCAGACCAGGCATTAGGGGACTTGTGGACCAATTTCCATGGTTAAACACCATGGAATGGGTCCACAGGTGCCCTCCTCAATCCCCAGGAACACCCACACCAGAGGGATACCGGAGGATGCGGGACCCCATCCAAGGTAAGTATAGGTAATTACTTTTTTTTTAAAATTAAAGTGCCATCAGGGGCCCAACCTGGGGCCCCCTGCATGGCACAGAGTGCAATGGACATGCCCAAGGGAGACTAGTCCCACGTGCTGGCCATAGGGGTAGTGGGAATGACACCTGTCTTTTCTAAGACATGAGTCATGTGGTATAGATGGTTTTGTGTCAGAAAATGATGCTAGGTTGGTTAGAGGCATTTTGTTGCCTCTAATCAACCTAACGTAATTTTTGGGTGCAAAATCCCCTCCTCCCATACCGCCACCCCCACCCGGCTAATGTATTTTTTTTTTTACGCTAACCCACCCTTTGCCCCGGCTTGTGCCATTCCATAAATATGGCGCCCGGCTGGCACTCAGGAATGGCGCAAGCCAGTGCTAAATGCTTTGATGCAAAACTGTGTAAGCGCAGTTTTGAATAAAAAAGTATAAATATGCCCCTGAATATCCCATGCTGCAGGGGCTGTTGGGGGCTTGTAGCACTGGTCTCTGGGCATGTGGATGACCTGCAGCAGGAAGGAGCAGTAAAGCAGGCTGTGGAATGAAGTTCCACCCCAGCCGGAGGTATTGAATGTCCCGCACTGCGGGGGCTGTAGTTGCTTATAGAACTGGTCTCTAGGAAAGTGGATGTCCCTGCAGCAGGAAGGAGCAGCAAAGTAGACAAGGGACGAAGTCCCATCCCAGCCAGAGGTATTGAGTATCCCATGCTGCAGGGGCTGTAGGGTGCTTATCGTGCTGGCCTCTGTGCTTATAGTGCTGGCCTCTGGGCATGTGGACAGCCCTGCAGCAGAAAGGAACAAGAAAGCAGGCTGGGGGATGAAGTCCCACCCCAGCTGGGGGCATCGAGTGGGAGTACAACAAGCTCAGCACTCAGCAGACACCAAACAGCATAATAACTTATTGTGCAACACAGTGCTTGTCTTTATAAAATAGAAGTAATTTAATACAATTTAAAATGAAATGCTACAACCTACAATATAAGCAAGGCCACCGTAACAGGGCCTGGGGGTACCTCTAATGATGACTCGCCACCTCCCCATTTTCCCTGTGCGATAGGGAAAATCTGGTGTGAGTCTCAGGCCTGGATGTAATACTCCTATCCACTCAGGCAGAGTTGGACATTCAGTTTCTCAGTCTTAGGTTTCTCAGCAATTACAAGTCCTCTTGGTGTCCCTCTGCTAAGCATCAGAAGCACACATCAGTCAGTGACATCTCTCCATTCATGGAAGATGCACCAACTGTGTGGATGCCAGCCTTCTACTGTGATCCCTGGAACATATGCAGGGCACACAGTCAAGTCAGGAGAAGGCTGGAAGCAGGAGCACAGGCTGTTGTTTGGTCCTCTTCTGAGCATGCCATGAATTGGTGGGATGTTTGAGCCCACTCGTCTTGGCAGGATAATTTTTCCACTCATGCTCTTTGCTGAGTTGGCTACTGAGGTGGGGGGAGCTGGCAGGGGTCAAGATGATGATGTAGTTTGCTGCAGATTTCGATTCTCATTAGCAACAGCTAGGCTGCTTCTAGGTACTTTACAGTCTCAACTACAGAGATACAGTCTGATCAGACATACTTCTGGTCAGTCCCTTAGGCAGACTCACTCTGGTTTGCAAAGGCACAGTTCACTCAGGCATACTCTGGCAAGTGTCTCAAGGTAGCAACTTCCGTTACAGCAGCATACAGGCCTGAAATGGCAGAGGTTATTTCAGGCACACTTCGGGCAAGTGCCACAGACCAGCAGTAAGCAGATTTTATTAGGGTGTTCTGCCCAGACACAGTTTGCCAAGCGCCACGGATCCTTTGCTTCCGCAACAGTGATTGGGTCCCTCCCAGGTGTACTCCAGTACACTTTCAGGAGTCTCTGGTGGAGTACAATATACCTGCATGCAGCCAGGATCTTCAAGTCACCTTTTGAGGAAGAACTACCTCAAAAGAGAGCAAGAAGATATTGGGAGAACGGGTAGGTAAGGGGTCATTTGAAAATTGATTAAGGAGAGGATGGAACTGGTCACTGAATATGAAAGTCTGTTACACTCTGTAGTCAGATGTTATATTAAAATGCATGAGAATACTTTCTAACTAGTCTGTTAGCATCACAGGAAAAATGAGGAAGATGGAATATCACAACATACACTTTCACGTGTAAAAACTATCAAGGCTTCTGGTGGGGAATTTGAAAACCATGACTTCCCTGAAAAGATCAGGCGCAAGTTAGCAAGACACAAGTACTTTTACAGTCTTTTAAAACCAAGCTTGTTCCACCCATTAGGAAATTATCCTATGAATCTACACCCATAAACACACACACCGTGAGATCCCCTTCAGATTAACATACACTCTATTCTGTCCATTGAAGTCTTTCAACAGATCTCTGATATCTGAAATCGTTTTTGAGTGTTCAGCAAAAAGACATCAGAAATGTCCTTAAATGCATGAGTAGGGAAAACAGTTTACCAAAGTGGTGGGTGGCAAGACCGATATACCACTTCTCTCTAGTCCAGTAGGTGTAGAAGACTAATGGCCTTATTTAGATATTGGTGGACGAGTTACTCCATCACAACAGTGACATATATCCCGTCCACCAGAATCGAACGCCCATAGGAAATAATGGGATTTAGATTTCAACAGATGGGATATCTGTCACTGTTATGACAGAGTAACACGACCTACAATATCTATATCATGCCCTTTCTTTGTTGACCTTGGTTGTTCCATTTCTCTTTTTAGACCAAACATTACATTGCAATGAGTGTCCAAAAATGTTCTTTCCTCATGGAAATTGGAGACCACACTCTCCTTGATTAACACAATTACTTTCGCTGTGACCAAGGGTCGGTTCTCTCTGTGTATTTACACAAATTCAAAGATCTCACCTTTTAAAACATCTGAAAGTGCCAGCTGTTTCTCTCCTTTGACTGTCTAATAGTCTCCTGATCTTTTCAGAACTTCAGGTCATGAGCACTCAAGCCAGTACAGGAGTGTGATCCTTCCCAGAAATGGCTCCTCGACAACAAGAAATCACAACAGGGCAAGGCTCTTTTAAATACTGAAGTGCCACCCAGAATGGCTGCAAGATCGTGCACGGTCCAGCAAGTGCAAAATGGCCTCATGAGACCTCATGGTTCTCCAGAAGCCTCCAACCATATTGGGGCAAGAGTTGCAAAGTCTTTTCCCCCAACAGTCTTGGTGTGTGAGTGTGTGTAACTCTCCTACAACAGTCAGAATGAGATGCTCCTGAGGGTGTTCATGGGGAAGGAGTCATATAGCCATATGAGGTGGGAGGTTTTAGGAGGACTGGGCTAGGTGGACCCTGCCACCAGGTGATCCCCTCACCTCTGGGAAGCTGCCTCTCAAGCAGGCACCAGCTATGGTTGTACAGCAGTTCTCTGGGTACTCTGTGGTGCATCCCCACCATGACCATAGAGAAATTAGACCTAAACCATGAGTGGCTCTCACTTTTAGAAAGGCATAGCAGGCAGGAGATGTGTTTTCTCTGTCTGCTCTCTCAGAACCAGTTTGGTTGGCTCTCCTTCCATATGTCCTTCTCAGGCTGATGCTCCTCACAGCAGGATCATCTCAGGCTGGAGCACAAACAACAGAGGCATGAGGAGCTGTGAGGATTCTGCACATACCTATCAACAGTAACACCAGCAGTGATCAGGAATGAAAACAAGAAGCTGATCTCTTCTTTAGGACCCTTCAAACCCTTAACAATACAGCCTGCACACCCACATTCTACAAAATAGCAGTGCTCAGGAATACTAACCAGTAGCACTTTGCTGCAAAAGGACCTAATCAAATATCTAAGGGCAGCAATATATATATATATATATATATATATATATATATATATATATATATATATATATATATATATCCCTCCTCTCCCATCTCAGGAATGTCAGAAATACACTTCCGTAACCTAGGAAAGTAATCTTGCCTCCATCTAATGCACATGAGTAGGCAAAGGGCTACCAAAATGGAATCCACTGGCCTCCTTCACTCTGGGTCACTCATAGAATCACTAAAGCAGGGCATGCTGCCAGAACCAGTAGTCCAGCCTCATAAAGAAGGGAGAGCTTTGTGTGCCCTTACTGGTTCAAGACAGGTCCAGGACCACACTCATGTAAACGGACAGGCCTAGGCCTCTGTACACACACTAGCAAGTGGCTGGAGTAAAAAAAAAAAAAAAAAAGATACCAGCTACTTGCAGCTTGACACTTAAAGAAGATGACATGACTGAACACTATGGAGGAGAATTTGCAACCCAAAAGCAGCATTTCTTATTGAATGCAGTGTTAGTCATGTCCCTTAATGCTTGGGAGTTAATGCCTCCTTGCTTGTAGTGAGTTAAGTTTATATTGTCATGTATGCTGTCCAGTTTCCTGACGTCAAACCAATGATACAAGCCTTGGAAGATCGGACTGGAGAAGAACTGTGAAGTGAGGGGATACATGATTGGCCAACTGGTGATGCATGGGTGTGGGGAAATAAAAAACAGTTAGGTTTGTGAATTTGAGAAGAATGTTACTTCCATTCTGAGACATATGCACTATCAAGAGGGCCCCTATTAGACGTAAAGCAGAAACATTCTAAACAACAACCAATCACTAGATACAAAGACAATTTTCTGTAACTCATGGCAACTAATTCAATTAAACACGCAACCTTCAATTATGCATTAGGTGAAGATTTCCAAAACAAATGTGTCATTCCGTTCTTGAACGCAGCAACATGTGACCTCTTTCTTTGCAAAATGTTGTATGTTATCAAATATGTTCTGTTCAAGATCTAATTGCACATGGAAAGGCCAGTCTATTCTCATGTGGTGCTTGCTGGTATTCGTAGTTGCCATTCATGTAATTTTACAATCAGTGCTCTCACTGTCAGCAACACACAGCTTCATCTTTCAATGTGGAAGGAGTGAGACACAGGTTCTCGGGGCACTCCCATTACAAAGTTGAGGGTTAAGAGGAGTAGACCCATATAAAATGAAAACACAGGTTAAAAAGGGGTTTTGACAGGGAAGCCAACTTTGGAAACAAACCACTTCTCTGTTTTTCATTATGGGGCAGGTCCATCTCCATTAGCAAACAGACTCCGCATGTCAGCTCTGTTGGTGTTGCTGTCTTTTCCCTGAAAACACAAGAGGAAGTGTGACACTAGGAATATGAAGGAAAACAGGAAGGGTGAGGGTTGAACAGTATAGATACAGTAGATTTCACCGAGGGACAATAACCAATGTTCTTTGTGTGTCGGCAAAAATCCCCAAGTGAGAATCTGTGGACATACTTTAGACAAGCACAGCAAGTTGATGTTGAACCGTGATGATGCAAAAGGTTCATACATTGTTGCTGGTATTTTGTCTATACAAAAATGGCTTTTATTTCCTATTGGTGGATGATGCAAGCCCACCAGTTTTATTTTCACTTGTCCGAACCTGATAACAGGTGGAGGCAATCTGGGATGGATTTGCTAGTCATATGTAAAGTTATTGTAAACTCCTGATAGAACAAAACAAAGTTTTCCAGCAACCAGCCAGTAAATACACAAAAGTTGTTTTGGTATTGTTGGACCTGACCCTTTTACAGGGTCATTCCCCAGACTTTTTGCTTTTTGCCTCCTTATTTTTCTGACCTTTGTTGGCTGACATTTTGACTCTGAGCACTTTTTCACTGCTAACCAGTGCTAAAGTGCATGTGCTTTCTCTTACAAATTTGGTATGATTGGATTATACCTGATTGGCATATTTAATTTACCTACAAGTCCCTTATAAAGTGGTATCCCTATACCCAGGGCCTGTAAATTAAATAGTACTAGTGGGCCTGCAGCGCTGCTTGCGCAACCCACTGAAGCAGCCTGTCATACCTATCTAAGGCCTGCTAGTGCAGAGCCTGTGTGCGCAGTTTTCTGCCACAGGGTCCTGGCATCTAAATTTACTTGACAGGCCCAGAACTCCCCTTTTACTACATGTAAGTCACCCCTAAGGTACGCCCTAGCTAGCCCTTTGGGGCAGGGTGCCATGTATGTAGAAGGCAGGACAAGTGCCATGTTGCGTGGCCTGTCCTGGTAGAGACAAACAGCCTAACTTGGTGTCTGACTGCTGTGAGTACTGCCCTCTAATAGGATTGTATTGGAAATGCCCTGCCTTATGTGTAAGGGGTATTGTCTGATTTATGAGGGGTAGCGTAGGCATGTTTGGTATGGTTGTGACAGTGGTAAGAAATGCTGCTTACTGGTGTAGGTGTATTTTTTATTACTATCACAGAAATGCCACTTCTAGAAAGTGCGCATTTATCTGTGCTTATGACTGTGGTGTTTTGCAGCTTGTCTCCAATCAACGTCTGGGCAGACTGACAGTTGGGGCTTTGTGCATTCTTCTCAGACAGCCTGAACACAGGGAGGGTGGAGGTGACACAGAGGTGCATCTACATATTGTAAAGCCTTCCTGGGCTGAGAGAAGGGAGAGGCGGGGCACACCTGCATTTGTTAAGACTGTGCCCTGGCCTCACACAATAGGGTTGTTAACCCCCCACTGATGTTTGGAGCCTTTGCTGAAAGGAGAGAGGGGGCACTCCCAGAACCAGTTGTAATTGGCTGGAACCTCCTCTCCCTACCATTGTGAAACACTGTAAGAACTGACTATAAGTACAGTGGAATTTTCACTACAATTTGAACACTCTTGGAACTTGAAACTGGACACAGAACGCTGATGAATGGACTCACCAGAAAACCACCTTGGACTGCTGCTGCTGTGCTGACCTGTGACCTGCCTGGTCACTAGAAGGACTGTCACCCTCTGCAAACCTTGTGCTGGCCTGTAGCTGGGCCCACCAGCCTGTGCTCCACTTGTCTCCTGGTTGCTCCCAGGGGCAGGGCGCTGTGCGCCTGACCCCTGTAAGGCTCCCTGCAGGTCTGGACTAAGCGCTGGAAAAAGCGCTCACTTAGAACTTCAGACCAGGGATCACCGCAGCAGCCCGGGCTTTTAACTTTGCCCCCCAGCACTCTGAAAAGCGCTTTCCTTCTGCCTGAATCACCGCCGCAGGCCGGGCTTACAGAAGTGACCTCACGCTTGGAGGAGCACTTTTCTGCCGTGTACATCACCGCCGCGACCCGGAGGGCGCGTCTGCGATTAGCGCGAGTCCGTGATGTTCGTAGTGCCCCCGGGGCACTTGCCGAAGCCAAAGAAAGGAGCTGGGCCGCTCCTATTGTGCCCCCGGGTGACGCGCGCTTTACGGAGCGCCCCCGGGGCACACGACAGCACCAACTCTTGGAGCTACCTCCCTCGAGGGCGAGGGACGGCAGCAGGGCGGCTCGCGCACCAGATCGGGTGCAGCCGCAGAAGGGAGCAGACAAGGAGCCTCAACGGAGGCCCCTGCTCCTTCTACCTCCTTTGGGCAGCCGCACCACGGACAAGGGCGGCTGCCCCCCTTTCACGCAGGACACGGGGAGAAACGGGAGTTCCCTTCTCCCCGGTCACTGCCCTAGGGGCGCAATCACCCCCCCCTTGAATCTTTTTGGTGCTTTGGGCCACCCCCTTCGGAGAGGGCCACTAGAGGCCAGGGGGGCCCACAAGGATTGCGGGTCCCCAGAGGGTCCCGTTCCTTTTTACAGTAGGGAGGGTGCAGATCGCCCCTCTCTCCCAGGAGACCGGCGAGGCCCCCGTTTTCCACGCATAGGAGCGCCGGGGGACCTCATACTCCTCATTAGGCACTGGAAGTGCCTCTTCCACCAACACCCAGGTAATCTAGGCTCTAGGAGGCTAATATAGACTTGTAGACGCTTACTATTTCCTACCTGGTGATTGGTTATGCATATATGTGCTAAACGTTCCTTTATGGGCATGTCTAGCTGATATATACTTATATGACTTGTGGTATATTCTCTAATGTTCCTTTTATGGGTATTTAGGAATTGTTCATGACAAGTGCATATATCTTTTACTCTAATTCCTGACTACTGCTTATGTTGCAGAATCCTGAGTATTTACGTGTTCTAATGTGACAACTACCTATTCTTGCAGAGTATTAGTAACTTGTGTAACCTTCTGACAACTGCTAAGGTAGCAGGGTATTACTTATGTGTAATGTTGGTCTAATTATGTTTTGTGCAATACAGATTATTTTTACATAGCTCAGTGTTGTGTTTACTTTGTGGTGTACATTTTGCGTCACGTGTGTTGTGTGTTGTGCAAAAGCTTTACACATTTCCTCCAGGTTAAGCCTGACTGCTCATGCCAAGCTACCAAGGGGGTGAGCAGGGGTTATCTTGGACGTGTAACTCCCTAGCCCTGACTAGGGTGGGTAGGTTCTGCCTGCCTGAGGTGCATACCCTAGCCAACCAGAAACCCCATTTCTAACATTGGTGGCAGCGGTGGGATAGGACTTGCGCTTGCACAGTACCTTGTGACTCATTTTTGCACTGCAAATTGCACTTAGACCATTACATGTTTTAATTCTCTTTTCTTAAATTATTCTCCTGTTCTCTCAAGCTAGTCATTTTTATTTTTACTCCTGTGTTGTATAGTCGCACTTTGGACTCTTGTTGTTTATGCTAGTGTTGTGCTCTTTACAAAATGAAGCCTACCTTTGACATGAATTAAATATTGTTTTACACGATAGAAGAGTTAGAGGGATTCTGCAGGGAGAGAGGTATACCTTTTAGAGATGGTGACGCCCATATAGGGATCCTCAAGAGAGCCCTGTTCAGTTTTAATGAGGCTGACTTTATAGCACAAAAAGAGGCCCAAGGGGGAGATGGTTCTGAGGGAGACCCTAGAGAGACCCACAAGAGTAGTGAGGACTCTGAGGAAGAGGGTCCCCAATTCACACCCCAGGGGGATAGTGACCTCAAGGAGTTAGACACTGAGGGAGAAGATGACTGGCCAGGGACACCAGTAGAGAGAGAGGACCCCATAGATAGGGAGTCCCTTACTGGGTCCTTGTGTAGCAGCAGCATCACCTCCCATTCCCTGTCACCTAAGGAGCTCAAAGATAGGTGGGAAGAGAGGGACCTGAGGCTGCAGCTAGCCAGGCTGGCTGTAGAAGAGAGACAGGCTGAGGTTGAAAAAGCCTTAGTCCAGGAGAGGATGGCAGAGGCTGAAAGGGCCTTTGCCAGGGAAAGGCTCGCTCTGGAGAGCAGTCTTACAAATCTGGACTCACCAGTAATGCAGGTGGAGTCCAGTGGTGGCAGCATTTGTAGTGTTAGGCACAATCCTTACCTATCCACAGATTTGGTACCTGGGTTCAAGGAGGGAGGTGACATAGAGTCAGTGGCTTAAGGGGTATGAAGAAGCTCTAGTTGCGCGCAGGATTCCTGACAAAGATTGGGGAACTGTCCTTGAGAGCTATATTCCTGAGGTGGAAAGGAATGTCCTACTGGCTCCAGAAGGGAGTGACAGGCAGGGGTATCCCCACATCAGAAAGGCCCTGATAGAAGAGTATGGTCTCCTGTCCTCTTCCTATGAAGTACACCCCACGTGTCATAAGTAAAACCTCAGCATGTCTCTCAAGTTGGATCTGACACTGTAATGTCAAAAAGAGGCTCACCATGATTAGAGCCTAGATGGCTGTTAAGACAAATCAAGGGCCCTGCCTAGGTGTCAGCTAACGTTTGCCTAATAAAAATTAGGTGGAGTATTACACCCCACAAAGAAAGAAATTCACTCAAAAATATTTAGTTAAACTGAAGGTATGGTTGGGAATGGTTTAAGCAGCCTAACATATGCTTCAAAAACTCTAAACTCCACCTAAAAACACATTGAAAGTGAAGTGATAGCTATCACACAAAACCTAAATACCACTAACATTTGCCAATTATTGTTAGTTCCAGAATCAATAACTCACACAATAGCACATGGAAACCATAAAGTTATAATCAAAGCAAACCATAACTTCGCTTTAACCTTTGTTCATTACAGTGTTTTGTTGCATCCAACTAGCCATGAGCAGCCAGTCCCCACTTTACATGGCATTCGGCTGATCCCAATGGGTGTTGACCACATGGTCTGGAAGGTGGCCAGGCCCTGCTTCTAACCAACTGTGGACAGTCACCCCCATGATCTCTGCTTTAGACCATGCATGGCGGAGTTACCCTTCACAGGAGGCCAACCCTTTCTGCATAAGGATTTCAGCCCTGCACAGCAAGGACTGGCATTAAGTGGCCAGGCACTTTGTCCAGCTTGTAATGTGTGACAATACCCCCTGTGCCTCTGTGCCCCATTGTGCCACTAGTGACCAACCCAGTTGCACACTGCTTTCAGAGGCGTGTAGTGGGGCTGGGCAGGGTTAAGGGGGTCATTATGAACATGGCGGTAAACACCGTTCCCCGCTGTGGCGAAACTGAACAGAATCCCGCCATTGGCGGTGAACAGAAATACGCCATATAAAGATGCAAAACTCTGAATCCGACAAAAAGTTCCCTGCCACCAGTCACCGCCAGGACCTTGTTGGCAAAAATGCTGGACATCCCATCCCGCCCCGCTGAGCACACAGACGTCCCACTCTCCAAATAATGATGCACAAATCACTGCAGCGGTCAGTGGAAGTTGAACGACCATTGGCGGTACAAAACGCCACGGCCAGAAATGAGACCCAACAGTAAGAATTGCACACATTGGAAAGTTTTAAACCCACACACCTGACACACATCCACAACACTATAAAACACTCAAAGACACACCCCACAATCCTATTCACCGCCAATCGGACAACTCCACAACTCCACAAGCAGACACTGAACACCACAACACACAAATCACACACCCAACCCCACAACAGCACCTTCACCTAGATCCACACAACCCATCACTCACAACACACACCATGGCACCCTCAAGACGCTTCACAGAAAGGGAGCTAAGGACCCTGATGGACGAGATACTGAACGTTGAGCCACAATTATTCGGGGCACAGGTCCAGCACACACCCATCGCCAGGAAGATGGAGTTATTGCAGACCATTGTCAACAAGGTCAAAGCAGTGGGACACCATCCACGCACGAGGGATGACATCCACAAGAGATGGAATGACCTTGGTGGGAAGGTGAGGTCCATGGCATCCTGGCACAATATTGCTGTCCAGAAGACTGGGGTAGGACCTCCACCAACACCATCCGACTACACTGACTGGGAGGAAAAGGTACTGGCCATCCTGCACCCTGAGGGCCTCACTGGACTCTCTGGAGGAATGGACTCGGGTAAGTCGTCTACAATTACCCCATTTCCATCACACCTGTGATGCATGCACCACCCCACCCCTCCAACAGCCACCAAGACCACTACCCCACCCAGGCCACAATCACTACATCCAGTCACCCTGCATGCCCACAATTCCACCAACAGGCCCACATACCTCCCCCTGTGCACAGCCACCTACCCCTGCAAGCAATCACACGGCACTACACTACCCACAATGCACCTCGACATCCTAAGCAAAATGCAATGACAACCTCACAAAAGCACCCTGCATTGCCCAAAAGTGGAAAACCTGCACAAAACAGCCCAGCCCTGTTCACCCCATCCGATTATGCAATTGTAACAGACATGTCCATTCCCCCCAACAGGCACCACCACCCATGCCAGCCTGACGGACAGGACAAGGAGTGGCAGTGCCCCACAGTGAGACAGAGGTACCACTCAGGACACTGGAGAGGGAACCCTGGACAGTGAGGAATACCCTGGCCCTTCACACAGTCCTGGACTGTCACCATCCAGCAGCCCCACCCAGGACACCACCGACACCCCTACCACCCAACCACCCACCCACCAATATCACCACCACACCAATCGGCCCCACACCTGTGCATCCAGGCCACAAATTGGTGGAACACAAGGACAGAGGCCACAGTCACCACCTACCAACAGGGAGGAAGACGATGGCCCCAGTACAAGTGGTACCACCAGACCTGTGAAGGCGACACAGGCACAGGGGGCTAGGCCCAGTGGAAGGGCATCAGTGGCCCAGGGGGGAGGCCACAGGATGGATGCTGCAGCCCAGGACATGATCTCTGAGGTCCTGGGAGCATACCACCATACCCAGGACAGGATGGGCCAGATTGTGGCCATCCTGGAGCAGAGTCAAAGGCTGCAGATAGCCCAAGAGACCATGGAGCAATGGAAACTACACAATACCACCATGGCCACCATAACAGGTGCGCTGCTGCACCTTGTCCCAACCCAGCCTGAGACCCCCACAGACAATGAAGCCCCTACTAGAGGCCAAGATACAGACTAGCCAACAATAGCATCAGCAGCAACTGGACTTGGGCAACTATCTGAGGACACACAGGAGACCAGCACCTCAACCCATACAGGCCAACACCAGGCACCCAAACGGTCCCTCAGGCCCAGATTTAGCACTGGAACACCTGCCAAGACCAAGTCCCTCTTTAAGATGTACCTCTGACAAGAACTTTCCCCCAAGTGTGCCACTGAACCACCATCCACACCGTGCAATAACAACCCCAAAACTTGTAAATAACAGATGGACATATTAGCACTGCCAACAATTGCTGACACCATGTAACCAATATGGACATCCACCAGTAGCCCACTCCCATCACTGTAAAGAGCACCATGGAATCCAATCGAAGTGTGCATGCAATTGTCATTGAAATCATTTATCCATATCTTTATTGCAGGAATGGCACCCCACGCATAACATGGGGTGGTGCCAACAGAAATGTCTAACAAGTTGTCCATAATGTCACATGTCCCATGCAAACCTGTTCACAGTGACAATGTCTATAGACCCAAAACCCCCATAGAGGGTAAGGCATACCGACAGTATGCAGCACAGACAACTGCAGCATCAAATAGCACCACTTAGTTACTGGAAGTACAATTGGATCAGTTGGTTCCTGGAGTGTACATCTTCCTCCTCCTCATCATCACATCACTCTCATCCACTCTCTGAGAATGCTGGTCTGGATACACAGCCCCCTCCTCCTCCAAGAGGGGAATAGATTTCATCACAGCCACGTTGTGCAGCAGGCCATCACTATTCTACACACCTTCTCAGGCTCATAGGCCCGGAATCCCCCATAGATATGGAGGCAACGGAATCTAGCCTTCAGGAGACCTATTGTGTGCTCTATCACCCTCCTAGTACGTCCATGGGCCTCATTGTAATTCCTCTCTGCATCTGTCCTAGGATTCCTCACTGGTGTCAGGAGCCAACGCATGTTGGGGTAGCCAGAATCAACTGCAAAAAGGGGCAAAACCGGACTGTCACTGACAACCCTCAGTTGCAGACAGCCTGGCTGTCTGCTATGTGCCAGAAAGTGTCAGACACACTTACCTATGATCCATCCTCTGCCCCATTGTAGTTGTTCCATCATGTGTGGCACACTGCTGTTCCTCAGCACAAAGGAATCATGGACTGATCCAGGGAACATAGCATTCACATGTGAGATGTAGTGGTCTGCAGTACACACCAATTGAATGTTCATGGAGTGAAAGTTCTTCCTGTTTCTGTACACCTGTTCCCTTACTCTTGGGGGGATGAGAGCTATGTGGGTTCCATCAATGGCACCTATCACATAGGAAAAGTTGGCAAAGGCATAGAAGTCTGACTTGATGGCAGGAAGGTCAGCACTTTGGGGAAACCTCGCATAGGACTGCAGGTGTGGTACAAATACATTCAGGAATCTGGAAAGTATAATGCTAAACATTGGCTGTGAAAAACCTGCACCCATGCCCACAGTCACCTGAAATGAGCCCGTGGCCAGGAAATGGAGTGCAGAGAGCACTTGCACTTCAGTAGGGATGGCTTGCTGATTCTGATTAGCCGGTCTCAGTGCTGAATCCGGTAATGCACAAAGTTCATGAATAGTAGCACGGTTGAGTCGGTAATTGATAATGATGTGACCCTCCACCATGGTCTCCAAATCAACAAATGGTCTGTACACCGATGGGGCCCTCCCTCGCCACATGGGTCTGTACCTAGGAGGGGTTGAGAACACATGTGAGGAACACACATAAATCTGCCCAACATGTTAAATATTCAGCACTGCTGGCATACAAGTCAATGACACATATGCATAGTAGGATGTTACACTGGAATGACATGTTGTCAATAATACATCGGGACTGTTGTGGTGAGTAAATGTATATTTGTTCATGCCTAGGGGGTTGGGGACAATAGGGCCTGCATGGGACAAATGAGAAATTAATAACTGCGTAGTAATGGCCAAAATGTCCACCCCCTGTAATCCAGAAATGTTGTAGTGGAAGTGACCTCATACCGCTAGTGGTTGTCGTAATAGCCTAAGGCAGTGTTTACCTCCGTGTGACCATTCATTGGTTAACATGGTTGTCAATTGGGAATATGAGCGTTTCATGATAGCCGCCGCCGTTGACGGTGCACACCGCCGCAGAGCGTACACCATTTCATCACCCCAACTTCACTTGACTCCCGGATTACGTGCATGCAGGTACTCCTCTGAGTGTGCTGCTATGTCCAGACTTGCGTCCTGAAAATGGCACCAGTGGCAGGGGAAAGGGCCCCGGCCTTCACCACCGAGGAACTGGACAAGCTGGTGGACAGGGTCCTACCCCTGTATGCCAAGCTCTATGGTCGACCAGAGGTGCAGGTGAGTAGCTGGATTGGGGGGCATGGATGTGTGTAATGGTAGTCGATGGCTGTAAATATTTGTGCACGTTTGACACTGTACAGTTGTTGTATTCATGACATGCTGCATGTGTGAGGTCCTGTTATGCTGTTGTGAGTGTCCGTCCCTTAGGGGACATATAGCCAGCTGTTTCTAATGGGCATTGTATGACCTCTGTGTTACTTTTTCTGTGTGTCTCATATTAGTCAGCGCCCATCAGAAGAGGGGACTCTGGCATGCCATTGCCAGGGAGGTGCGGACCCTGGGGGTCTACAACCGGCAGAGCACCCACCGCAGGAAGCGGTGGGAGGACCTGCGGCGCTGTGTGGGGGAGACCTGCGAAGCCCAGCTCGGGAAGTCCTTCCAACGAGGAAGGGGTGCCTGTCGGGCCCTGACCCTCCTAATGCGCCGCATCCTGGCAGTGGTGTATCCGGAACTGGATGGGCGCTTGAAGGCTGCACAGCAGACACAAGGGGGTGAGTACAGAAACCATTGTATGCCGCCTTGATGGATGTGTAAGTGTGTTGTAGTATGTATGCTGTCTATTGGCAGGGACTCTGACTGATGTCATTTTACAGAATGGCCCCCATGGTAAGTTGGGTTATAAGGGACAGGTCTGCAGTACTTCAGGTCCTTCTGTGATGTAGGAAATGGCTGTAGAGCAGGGTTGTGGCCACTAGTCAGGGTCATAGCCATGTGTATAGCGGTAGGTGCTGCATGATGGGATGTTTGCAGGGTGGGAGTATGTGTGTACCAGTTATGTACCTCCATTCAGCTGTTTACAAGTGTCTCTCCTGTTTTGTCTCCCCATCCCTGTTCTCTTGTGTTGTCTGTGTACATCAGCATCATATGGCAAGGGAGGTGTGGCACTGGCGAGTGGGGATGTAACAGCCCACAGTTCCACGGAGGCACAGTCGAACGACGCCAAGGAGACCAGTGGGTTGAAGGGCGAGAGGAGTACCATGGGGGAGGCAACTACCACTGGAGGTAGTGACTCTGATACTTCCTCCAATGGGAGCTCCCTGGTGGTGGCGGACCGTAGTGGGCCCACCCATTCTGTGTCATCTTCTGCCACCCCTCATACCATCACCACCCTCCCATTTGCTCCCCACCGAGTTTCCCGTGCCTGCTCACCCAGAAGGGTGGGCATCTCCTTTGCCCCAGCCACCTCATCCCCTGCCCCAGTCAGCCCTGCTGCCCTCACGGAGGAGGCTATTGACCTCCTGAGGACCATCTCTGTAGGGCAAAGAACCATCATCAATGCCATCACAGGGGCTAGCATCAGAGGTGCAGTAGACCAATGCCTACCTGGATGGGATTCACGGTGCCGTTTCAGGCCTACAGTGATCTTTCCAGGCTCTGGCCTCCTCTTTGACAGCAGCCGGTGTCCCTGGTCATTCCGTCCATCCTCCAACCACCTCTACCCCTTCTACCACCCCACTCCCATCACCTGTCCCAGGCACACATTCTAACAGCCATGCACACACCTCAACACACAAGAAGCACACTGAAAAACACAAGCACCACACTTCCCACCACTGGCATACACACAGCCAACATACAAAGGCACACACACCAACATCCACTTCCCCAACTGTGTCCACCTCTTCCACCTCCCTGTCTGCACACTCACAGGCACTGCACCCTTATTCACTGTTGCTGACCCCATTGTGGCAGTCACCACAAAATCAGACATCCATTCATGCACCTCAGACACCTCACCTTCACTCACCACAACAACTTTTATTGACACATGCAGCACACTCTCCAAACTTGCAGACACACAGACAACATACATTTACACTGGCAGCCTGTCTTGTTCCACTGTGTCCACCCCCCTCCTCCCAAGAGACTCAATTGTTCCACCTGTCATGACCACTCCCACTACCTCCACTCCCACACCTTCCTCCATTTCCACCCTGACTGGCCCCCCCAAAAAAATTCCTATCCCATGTTGACCTACTGAAACCCACTGACCCACCCCGTCTCGTCCCTAAACGTGCCCACCTCCTTGCCCTGTCCACTATTCCCACATCACAGCCCGCCCCTGTCTGCCCTTCCCATTCCTGTGCTACCTCCCCTATGACTGAGAGACCCCGTGCTGGCCCATGTACATCTGCTGCACCCCAGTCCAAGGCCGCTCCACCAGCTTCAAAGGCCAGACCCAAGCCCCTCCACCTCCCAAACGTAAAGCAAAGCCCCCCCACTCCCAGTCGTAAGTCACCGCCCCCAAAACCCCCTCCCCCTGTTCCTTGAGGTGCCTGGATGCCCCAGCGTTGCCCCTTTAAGGTGGAGTACCATTTGCACTTGTGGGAGTCAAGTTGGGGCCATTTGGGCCCATCGGACTTTGCAATATGGACTGACCATTGGCCTTCTGTTGGACTTCTGTTGCTCCTGGAGCTTAATAAAAAGTTTTTGTGGCCAGTGTTGATTTTGGCACACTCTGGATCCGTGGTTCATCGTTTCTTTGTGGGGGGGTGTTGTGCACATGTGTGTACTTTGGGCAGGTTGTCTTGGCCTTGTGTCAGGTAAGTACCTCTTGCTCTGGGGTGTATGGCTTGTGCTGTTGTGAGGGGTTGTGGGTGCGTTGCAGGGTGGGTATGTAACTGTGCCCTTTCTTCCCTTTTTTAGTAGGTTGCGGTACTTACCGTCATTGTCTTCATCGGCAGTCTCGGTCGTGGCGGTATATGGCAAGGAGCAGGACTGGCATGATTTGCAACTCTCTCTCCATGTCTGCTTCGGCGTGTTGTGTGAGCCTCCGGTGAGTGTTTCCTTATATTTGGTTCGTTTCCGCCTGGCTTTGCGTGGCGGTGGTTCCCGCACCAGAACTGATGGCTGTCTAGTGCTTCATTATTTGATGGGCGGGTTGGGCCTTTCCGTTGGCATGTGGGCGGCCTCTACCATCGTTGTCGGCAATCCTCTGCTGGCGGTGAATGGTTTTCAGGCTGCCTGTTTTTCAGGTGGTGCATAATTTAGCGGCCCAGACCACCTGACTGTTTGTGGTAGTTACCGCCACCGCCGGCGGAGTGGTGTTTACTGCCATGCTCATAATGAGGGCCTATGTTTAGGCACTGTTTACAGAACACCATGTGTGGCCCATCCCCTATATAGCTATTGGCCAAAAGCAGCAGTCGTGTACTGAATACTTTTTTCAATTTTTTGCAGGACTCACAAATCTGATACTGCATTTGCAAATTCTGGACCTTCCTTGGATCCCTGTGGAGAACCCTATCCCCGAGCATAGAACTTACTTTCAGGACATCCCAGGAATTGATCCTCCTGATACAGGAACCACCATCATACTGGGGAAAGGAAAGAGAAAATGGACATTAAAGCACAGGAGGGGCTGAGACAAAAAAAGGTGCCACAAACTCTGAGAAGAGACTTCTCTCTCTTGGTGCAGGTGAGGCAGAGCTACGTCACCAAAAGGAAGGAAGGACTGTGGAGATGGGGTGCAGGAGAATCCCAAGAGCAGCCCATTGAAGACAAAGGGTGTGGGAGAGGGAGAGACTTGTAGAGAGCACTGGAGGAAGAAAGGACCTGGAGTGTCAGGAGAATGTGAAAAGCATTGTTGGACGGTCGGGAGCCTGGATGAGTGACATTGACTTCCCAGAGGATGACCAGGAGATATGGTAGGAGAAGTGGTGAATGTTGCCGGATGGTGCCTGAACCCGAGCCACAACTCAGGAGAGTTGTGGCAGTGCGGTCAGTGCACAAGAAGTAAGATGCGATAAATACCCTGGCAAGGAACAGTTATTTTTCAATTTAATACAGGTGATGGGGAGCACAACTATCATTATTCTACTGACAGGACACTGGCTCATGATTGTTGATGTATACCGCATCGTCCCTCAATTGGTGTTTCTCTCTATAGGACATTAGAACAGATGGTTGTTCCACTTTATGGAGAAATTGGGGATACTACAGTAAAAAAATGGCTTAGGTACCACAGTAAGTCAGGATGCACATGGATTTTCAACCTGTGAGCGAGGTATAGGACTTGGTCTCAGGAGTTAGGTGATCGTGCTACTCTAAGGATAGGGTGAGAACAGACCCTGCTACATTATGCCTGGATAACCACTTCACAGGAGAGACGGTAAAGGGAAACAGAAAACCCCTGAGTAGATTGTTATACTTACTGCACCTTTTTATCTTTCGTAAGGTTACTGGTGCTGTCATCCTCTTCCAATGTACTGCAGAGGAAAAGAGAGAAGAGCACTGCAGAGGAAAAGAAAGAAAAACAGATATCCACAGAACCTGGGGGATCAACATTTATTAAAGCTTCTACCTGTAATTCAGCACTGTGATACCAATAAATCGTCAAGATTAGGAAATTAGCACAGTCTCTATGAGCATATATTCGTATGTCCCTCTTAAAATCTTGTAGATCCAGGCAGGGTCCAGGACTCATAAGTCCAACTTAGGATCCCATAACCGGTTCTGTGCCACGGACGTAACGGTTACATCCTGTGGCACAGTGCTCATGTGCCGAGGACGTAACCATTACGTCCTCGGCACTGAGCTCAGAAAAGGCAGGGATGGAAGGGGAAGGGAATAATCACAATAGCATGTACAGTTTTGACAAAAATGGCAATAAGTTATTTTAAAAGTGGACACAGTACAAAAATCAACAGTTCCTGGGGAAGGTAAGTATTTGTTAAGTTCACAGGTAAGTAAAACACTTACAGGGTTCAAAGTTGGGTCCGAGGTAGCCCACCGTTGGGGGTTCAAGGCAACCCCAAAGTTACCACACCAGCAGCTCAGGGCCGGTCAGGTGCAGAGGTCAAAGTGGTGCCCAAAACACATGGGCTTCAATGGAAACAGGGTTGCCCCGGTTCCAGTCTGCCAGCAGGTAAGTACCCGCGTCTTCAGAGGACAGACCAGGGGGGTTTTGTTGGGCACCGGGGGGGACACAAGTAGGCACAGAAAGTACACGCTCAGAGGCACAGGGGCAGCCGGGTGCAGAGTGAAAACAAGCGTCGGGTTTCAGCTAGGAATCCATGGGGAGACCCGGGGGGTCTCTTTAATGCTGCAGGCAGGCACAGGGGGGGCTCCTCGGGGTAGCCACCACCTGGGCTGGGCAGAGGGTCGCCTAGGGTTCGCTCCTGCACTGGAGTTCGGTTCCTTCAGGTCCTGGGGGCTGCGGGTGCAGTGCTGGTTCCAGGCGTCGGGATCCTTGTTACAGGCAGTCGCGGTCAGGGGGAGCCTCTGGATTTCCTCTGCAGGTGGCGCTGTGCGGGCTCGGGGGGTCAACTCTGGCTACTCATGGGCTCGCAGTCACTGGGGAGTCCTCCCTGTAGTGTTAGTTTTCTGCAGGTCGAGCCGGGGGCGTCGGTGCAGAGTGGAAAGTCTCACGCTTCCGGCAGGAAACGTGGGGTCTTTAAAGTTGCTTCTTTGTTGCAGAAAGTTGCAGATTCTTGAACAGGGCCGCTGTTCAAGGGAGCTTCTTGGTCCTTTAGATGCAGGGCAGTCCTCTGAGGCTTCAGAGGTCGCTGTTCCCTGTTGGATGCGTCGCTGGTGCAGTTTTCGTCGAAGTAGGGAGACAGGCCGGTGGGGCTGGGGCCAAATCAGTTGTCGTCTCCGTCTTCACTGCAGGGCTTCAGGTCAGCAGTCCTTCTTCTTCTTTAGGTTGCAGGAATCTGTCTTCCTCAGTTCTGGGAGCCCCTAAATACTGAATTTAGGGGTGTGTTTAGGTCTGGGAGGCAGTAGCCAATGGCTACTGTCCTTGAGGGTGGCTACACCCTCTTTGTGCCTCCTCCCTGTGGGGAGGGGGGCACATCCCTAATCCTATTGGGGGAATCCTCCTTCTACAAGATGGAGGATTTCTAAAAGTAAGAGTCACCTCAGCTCAGGACACCTTAGGGGCTGTCCTGACTGGGGGTTGACTCCTCCTTGTTTTCCTCATTATGTCCTCCAGCCTTGCCGCCAAAAGTGGGGGCAGTGGCCGGATGGGCGGGCATCTCCACTAGCTGGGATGCCCTGTGGCGCTGTAACAAAGGGGGTGAGCCTTTGAGGCTCACCACCAGGTGTTACAGTTCCTGCAGGGGAGGTGAGAAGCACCTCCACCCAGTACAGGCTTTGTTCCTGGCCACAGAGTGACAAAGGCACTCTCCCCATGTGGCCAGCAACATGTCTGGTGTGTGGCAGGCTGGCAAAAACTAGTCAGCCCACACTGGAAGTCGGGTATGTTATCAGTGGGCCTCTCTAAGATGCCCTCTGGGTGTATTTTGCAATAAAGTGCACACTGGCATCAGTGTGCATTTATTGTGCTGAGAAAGTTGATACCAAACTTCCCAGTTTTCAGTGTAGCCATTATGGTGCTGTGGAGCTCGTGTTTGGCAGACTCCCAGACCATATACTCTTATGGCTACCCTGCACTTACAATGTCTAAGGTTTTGCTTAGACATTGTAGGGGCATAGTGCTCATGCACATATGCCCTCACCTGTGGTATAGTGCACCCTGCCTTGGGGCTGTAAGGCCTGCTAAAGGGGTGACTTACCTATGCTACAGGCAGTGTGAGGTTGGCATGGCACTCTGAGGGGAGTGCCATGTCGACTTAGTCATTTTCTCCCCACCAGCACACACAAGCTGGCAAGCAGTGTGTATGTGCTGAGTGAGGGGTCCCTCAGGTGGCATAAGACATGCTGCAGCCCTTAGAGACCTTCCCTGGCCTCAGGGCCCTTGGTACCAGGGGTACCAGTTACAAGGGACTTACCTGAGTGCCAGGGTTGTGCCAATTGTGGAGACAAAGGTACAGTTTAGGGAAAGAGCACTGGTGCTGGGGCCTGGTTAGCAGGGTCCCAGCACACTTTCAAATCATAACTTAGCATCAGCAAAGGCAAAAAGTCAGGGGGAAACCATGCCAAGTAGGCATTTCCTTACACAACCCCCCCCCCCCAAACGAAAGAGGATGAGACTAACCTTTCCCAAGAGAGTCTTCATTTCTAAGTGGAAGAACCTGGAAAGGCCATCTGCATTGGCATGGGCAGTCCCAGGTCTGTGTTCCACTATAAAGCCCATTCCCTATAGGGATATGGACTACCTCAACAGTTTAGGATTTTTACCTTTCATTTGCATTAGCCATCTGAGAGGCCTGTGGTCAGTCTGAACTACAAATTGAGTACCAAAGAGGTATGGTCTCAGCTGCTTCAGGGACCAGACCACATCAAAGGCCTCCCTCTCAATGGCACTCCAACGCTGCTCCCTGGGGAGTAACCTCCTGCTAATGAAAGCAACAGGCTGGTCAAGGCCATCATCATTTGTTTGGGACAGAACTGCCCCTATTCCATGTTAAGAGGCATCAGTCTGCACAATGAACTGCTTGGAGTAATCTGGAACTTTGAGAACTGGTGCTGTGCACATAGCTTGCTTCAGGGTGTCAAAGGCTTGTTGGCATTCTGCAGTCCAGTTTACCTTCTTGGGCATTTTCTTAGAGGTAAGTTCTGTGAGGGGTGTCACTATGGATCCATATCCCTTCACAAACCTCCTATAGCAACCAGTCAAGCCAAGGAATGCCCTGACTTGAGTCTGGGTTTTTGGAGCTACCCAGTCCAGAACAGTCTGAATCTTGGGTTGGAGTGGCTGAACTTGGCCTCCAACTACAAGGTGTCCCAAGTAAACCACAGTACCCTGCCCTATCTGACATTTAGATGCCTTGATAGAGAGGCCTGCTGCTTGCAGGGCCTGCAAAACCTTCTTCAGGTGGACCAGGTGATCCTGCCAGCTGGAGCTAAAGACAGCAATATCATCAAGATAAGCTGCACTAAAGGACTCCAAGCCAGCAAGGACTTGATTCACCAACCTTTGGAAGGTGGCAGGGTCATTCTTTAAGCCAGAGGGCATCACAGTAAACTGGTAGTGCCCATCAGGTGTAGAGAATGCTGTCTTTTCTTTTGCTCCTGGTGCCATTCTGATTTGCCAGTACCCTGCTGTCAAGTCAAAGGAACTCAAGTATTTGGCAGCACCCAATTTGTCAATTAACTCATCTGCCCTTGGAATGGGGTGGGCATCTGTCTTGGTGACAGAATTAAGTCCTCTGTAGTCCACACAAAACCTCATCTCTCTCTTGCCATCTTTTGTGTGAGGTTTGGGGACTAAGACCACTGGGCTAGCCCAGGGGCTGTCAGAGTGCTCAATGACTCCCAATTCCAGCATCTTGTGGACTGCCACTTTGATGATTTCTTTAACTTGGTCAGACTGTCTAAAGATTTTGTTTTTGACAGGCATGCTGTCTCCTATGTTCACATCATGGGTACACAGGTGTGTCTGACCAGGGGTTAGGGAAAAGAGCTCAGCAAACTGTTGTAGGATTTGCCTGCAGTCAGCTTGCTGTTGGCCAGAGAGGGTGTCTGAGTAGACCCCTCCATCTACTGAGCCATCTTTAGGGTCAGTGGAGAGGAGATCAGGGAGAGGTTCACTCTCAGCTTCCTGGTCCTCATCTGTAACCATTTACATGTTTACATCTGCCCTGTCATGAAAGAGTTTGAGGCGGTTCACTTGGATCACCCTTTTGGGGGTCCTGCTAGTGCCTAGGTCTACCAGGTAGGTGACCTGACTCTTTCTCTCTAGCACTGGGTAATGGCCACTCCATCTGTCCTGGAGTGCTCTGGGAGCCACCGGCTCCAGAACCCAGACTTTCTGCCCTGGATGAAACTCAACCATAGCAGCCTTTTGGTCATACCACATCTTCTGGGGTTGTTGGCTGGCCTCAAGGTTTTTACTTGCCTTTTCCATCTACTCTGCCATCCTGGAACATAGGCCTAGTACATAGTCCACTATATCTTGATTAGGCTCATGAAGAGGTCTCTCCCAGCCTTCTTTGACAAGAGCTAGTGGTCCCCTTACAGGATGGCCAAACAGAAGTTCAAAGGGGATAAACCCTACTCCCTTCTGAGGCACCTCTCTGTAGGCGAAAATCAGACATGGTAAGAGGACATCCCATCTCCTTTTGAGCTTTTCAGGGACCCCCATAATCATGCCCTTCAATGTCTTGTTAAACCTTTCAACAAGACCATTGGTTTGTGGATGGTATGGTGTGGTTAACTTGTAAGTCACCACATACTCATTCCACATGTGTTTAAGGTATGCTGACATGAAGTTGGTACATCTGTCAGAAACCACCTCCTTAGGAAATCCCACTCTGGTGAAGATACCAATGAGTGCTTTAGCTACTGTAGGGGAAGTAGTGGACCTAAGGGGAGTTGCTTCAGGGTACCTAGTAGCATGATCCACTACTACTAGGATATACTGATTCCCTGAGGCTGTGGGAGGTTCAAGTGGACCCACAATGTCCACTCCCACTCTTTCAAAGGGGACCCCCACCACTGGAAGTGGAATGAGGGGGGCCTTTGGATGGCCACCTGTCTTACCAGGTGACAGAGGAGGCACAAAACTCCTTGACTTTCTGGGACATGTTGGGCCAATCGAAACGGTTGACTAACCTCTCCCATGTCTTGGCTTGCCCCAAATGCCCAGCAAGTGGAATATCATGGGCTAAGGTCAGAATGAACTCCCTAAACTCCTGAGGCACTACCACTTTCCCAGTGGCACCAGTTTTGGGATCTACTGCCTCAGTGTAAAGGAGTCCATCTTCCCAATAGGCCCTGTGTGTTCCACTGACTTTTCCTTTTGTTTCCTCAGAAGCTTGCTGCCTAAGGCCTTCAAGAGAGGGACAGGTTGCTTGCCCCTTACACAGCTGTTCCCTTGTAGGTCCCCCTGGGCCTAAGAGTTCAACCTGATAAGGTTCCAACTCCATAGGCTCAGTTCCCTCTGAGGGTAGAACTTCTTCCTGGGAAGAGAAGTTCTTTTTCTTTTGCTGTGTTGAAGCTGGTTCCCCAGTCTTTTTTCCTTTTCTCTTGGAGGGTTGGGCCATTATTCCAGACTCCAACACCTCTTTTTCACCCTGAGCCTTGCACTGTGCCCTTGTCTTGACACACACCAGTTCAGGGATACCCAGCATGGGTGCATGGGTTTTGAGTTCTACCTCAGCCCATGCTGAGGACTCCAGGTCATTTCCAAGCAAACAGTCTACTGGGATAGCAGAGGAGACTACCACCTGTTTTAGGCCAGTGACCCCTCCCCATTCTAAAGTTACCATAGCCATTGGATGTACTTTAGTCTGATTGTCAGCGTTGGTGACTGGATAAGTTTGTCCAGTCAGGTATTGTACTGGGGAAACCAGTTTGTCTGTCACCATTGTGACACTGGCACCTGTATCCCTCAGGGCTTCTACACTAGTCCCATTAATAAAGAGTTGCTGCCTGTATTTTTGCATATTAGGGGGCCAGGCAGCTAGTGTGGCTGAGTCCACCCCACCTTCAAAGACTAATGTAGCTTCAGTGTGGACCCTGATTTGCTCTGGGCACCCTGTTGATCCCACCTGGAGACTGGCTATTCCAGTGCTAACTGGAGTAGTATTAGTAGTGGAACCTTTCTTGGGACAGGCCTTGTCTCCAGTCTGGTGTCCCTGCTGATTACAGCTATAACACCAAGCCTTTTTGGGATCAAAGTTTTTACCCCTGTACCCAAATGAGGATTGTGAAGCGCTTTGGACCCTCCTTCCTGAGCAGGTTTTTGGGGCCCTGTAGAAGACTCTTTATTTTTTCCCTTGGATGTCTCAACACTCTTCCCCTGGGGAGTCCTTGTGACCACTTTCTTTTGGTCACCCCCTGTGGAAGTTTTGGTCACCCTAGTCTTGACCCAATGGTCTGCCTTCTTTCTCAGTTCTTGGGGAGAAATTGGACCTAGGTCTACCAGATGCTGATGCAGTTTATCATTGAAACAATTGCTTAAAAAGTGTTCTTTCATAAACAGATTGTACAGCCCATCATAATCATTTACACCACTGCCATTAATCCAACCATCCAGTGTTTTGACTGAGAAGTCAACAAAATCAACCCAGGTCTGGCTCGAGGATTTTTGAGCCCTCCTGAACCTAATCCTGTACTCCTCAGTTGAGAATCCAAAGCCCTCAATCAGCGTAGCCTTCATGAGGTCATTAGATTCTGCATCTGTTCCAGAGAGTGTGAGGAGTCTATCCCCACACTTTCCAGTGAACATTTCCCAAAGGAGAGCTCCCCAGTGAGATCTGTTTACTTTTCTGGTTGCACAAGCCCCTCAAAAGCTGTGAACCATTTGGTGATATTATCACCATCTTCATATTTTGTTACAATCCCTTCTGGGATTTTTAGCATGTCAGTAGTATCTCTGACCCTATTGAAGTTGCTGCCACCATTGATGGGAGCTAAGCCCATCTCTTGCCTTTCCCTTTCTATGGCTAGGAGCTATTTTCTCCAAAGCCAATCTTTTGGTCATCCTGGCTAATAGGAGGTCATCTTCATTGAGGCTGTCCTCAGTGCTTCCAGAGCTGTTGGAGTCCCCTGTGGGAGAAGCAGCATCTCTGACTATCACTGGTGGAGTCAGGGTTGGAGGAACCCTGGTCTCCCTAACTAGGAGTGGAGGGGGGAAATTGTTCTCCA
Source organism: Pleurodeles waltl (assembly GCF_031143425.1). Lineage (NCBI taxonomy): Eukaryota > Metazoa > Chordata > Amphibia > Caudata > Salamandridae > Pleurodeles > Pleurodeles waltl. Next base: position 935,012,738 of record NC_090442.1, on the reverse strand, counting down.
CTTCACTAGTTTCATCCTCTGTAAGATTATCTTCAGAGGGGTTGTCTCTAGCAAACTCTGCCAAGAGCTTCTGGAGCTGTACTTTGGTAGGGTTTGATCCAGTTTTTATCTTTTTGATTTTGCAGAGAGTCCTTAACTCTGACATCCTAAAATGCAGGTAAGGGGTGAGGTTGAGCTTCACCACCATCTCTTCTGCAGTAGACTTTATTTCTCTAAAAGTTGGGATACTTTTTAAGAATCTAAAACTATCTCTAGAACTTAATCCAAACTTTTACAAAACTTATAAACTCTAAAAGAAATGCTAACAAGGACTAACACAAGGCTGTAGCAGGACTTTTAAAAATTTAGAAAAATAGCTCAAATTTAAAAAATCAGTTTCTAATGACAATTTTTGGAATTTAATCATGGGATCAGGTATTGGCTGAGAAGTCCAGCAAATGCAAAGTCTTGTACCCCACCGCTGATCCACTAATGTAGGAAGTTGGCTTTGTACATACTACTTCAAAGTAAGAAATAGTGTGCACAGAGTCCAAGGGTTCCCCTTAGAGGTAAGATAGTGGCAAAAAGAGATAATTCTAATGCTCTATTTTGTGGTAGTGTGGTCAAGAAGTAGGCTTATCAGAGGGTAGTGTTAAGCATTTGTTGTACACACACAGGCAATAAATGAGGAACACACACTCAAAGACTTACTCCAGGCCAATGGGTTTTTATATAGAAAAATATATTTTCTTAGTTTATTTTAAGAACCACATTTTCAAGATTTACAAGTAACACTTCCAATGAAAGGTATTTCACTCAGGTATTCTAGGAACTTTGAATAATCACGATAGCATGTACAATTTTGACAAAAATGGCAATAAGCTATTTTAAAAGTGGACACTGCAGAAATCAACAGTTCCTGGGGGAGGTAAGTATTTGTTAAGTTCACAGGTAAGTAAAACACTTACAGGGTTCAAAATTGGGTTCACGGTAGCCCACTGTTGGGGGGTTCAAGGCAACCCCAAAGTTACCACACCCTCAGCTCAGGACCGGTCAGGTGCAGAGGTCAAAGTGGTGCCCAAAACACATAGGCTTTAATGGAAACAGGGGTGCCCCGGTTCCAGTCTGCCAGGAGGTAAGTACCAGGGGGGTTTTGTAGGGCACCGGGGGGGACACAAGTAGGTAGAGAAAGTACACCCTCAGCGGCACAGGGGCGGCCGGGTGCAGAGTGCAAACAAGCGTTGGGTTTCAGATAGGAATCAATGGGGAGACCTGGGGGTCTCTTTAACGATGCAGGCAGGCACGGGGGGCTCCTCGGGGTAGCCACCACCTGGGCTGGGCAGAGGGTCGCCTGGGGGTCGCTCCTGCACTGGAGTTCGGTTCCTTCAGGTCCTGGGGACTGCGGGTGCAGTGCTGGTTCCAGGCGTCGGGTTCCTTGTTACAGGCAGTCGCGGTCAGGGGGAGCCTCTGGATTTCCTCTGCAGGAGTCGATGTGGGGGCTCGGGGGGTCAACTCTGGCTACTCACGGGCTCGCAGTCACTGGGGAGTCCTCCCTGTAGTGTTAGTTTTCCACAGGTCGAGCCGGGGGCGTCAGGTGCAGAGTGGAAAGTCTGACACTTCTGGCGGGAAACGTGGGGTCTTAAAAGTTGCTTCTTTGTTGCAGAAAGTTGCAGTTTCTTGAACAGGGCCGCTGTTCTCGGGAGCTTCTTGGTCCTTTAGATGCAGGGCAGTCCTCTGAGGCTTCAGAGGTCGCTGTTCCCTGTTGGATGCGTCGATGGTGCAGTTTTCGTCGAAGTAGGGAGACAGGCCGGTGGGGCTGGGGCCAAATCAGTTGTCATCTCCGTCTTCACTTCAGGGCTTCAGGTCAGCAGTCCTTCTTCTTCTTTAGGGGTCAGGAATCTGTCTTCCTCGGTTCTGGGAGCCCCTAAATACTGAATTTAGGGGTGTGTTTAGGTCTGGGAGGGCAGTAGCCAATGGTTACTGTCCTTGGGGGTGGCTACACCCTCTTTGTGCCTCCTCCCTGTGGGGAGGGGGGGCACATCCCTAATCCTATTGGGGGAATCCTCCTTCTACAAGATGGAGGAGTTCAAAAAGTAAGAGTCACCTCAGCTCAGGACACCTTAGGGGCTGTCCTGACTGGAGGGTGACTCCTCCTTGTTTTCCTCATTATCTCCTCCAGCCTTGACGCCAAAAGTAGGGGCAGAGGCCAGAGGGGCGGGCATCTCCACTAGCTGGGATGCCCTGTGGCACTGTAACAAAGGGGGTGAGCCTTTGAGGCTCACCGCCAGGTGTTACAGTTCCTCCAGGGGGAGGTGAGAAGCACCTCCACCCAGTACAGGCTTTGTTACTGGCCACAGAGTGACAAAGGCACTCTCCCCATGTGGCCAGCAACATGTCTGGTGTGTGGCAGGCTGGCAAAAACTAGTCAGCCCACACTGGAAGTCGGGTATGTTTTCAGGGGGGCATCTCCAAGATGCCCTCTGGGTGTATTTTGCAATTAAGTGCACACTGTCATCAGTGTGCATTTATTGTGCTGAGAAGTTTGATACCAAACTTCCCAATTTTCAGTGTAGCCATTATGGTGCTGTGGAGTTAGTGTTTGACAGACTCCCAGACCATATACTCTTATGGCTACCATATACTTACAATGTCTAAGGTTTTGCTTACACACTGTAGGGGCATAGTGCTCATGCACATATGCCCTCACCTGTGGTATAGTACACCCTGCCTTAGGGCTGTAAGGCCTGCTAGAGGGGTGACTTACCTATGCCGCAGGCAGTGTGAGGTTGGCATGGCACTCTGAGGGGAGTGCCATGTCGACTTAGTCATTTTCTCCCCACCAGCACACACAAGCTGGCCAGCAGTGTGTATGTGCTGAGTGAGGGGTCCCTAGGGTGGCATAAGACATGCTGCAGCCCTTAGAGACCTTCCCTGGCATCAGGCCCTTGGTACCAGGGGTACCAGTTACAAGGGACTTACCTGAGTGCCAGGGTTGTGCCAATTGTGGAGACAAAGGTACAGTTTAGGGAAAGAACACTGGTGCTGGGGCCTGGTTAGCAGGGTCCCAGCACACTTTCAAATCATAACTTAGCAAAAGCAAAGACAAAAAGTCAGGGGATAACCATGCCAAGGAGGCATTTCCTTACACTGTCTGAAAGTAGTACAGTATATGTGTATAATGTCTTTGTCTACACTGGTAGGGCTCCAGTATTGACCCCCCTGGTTGTCCTCCCACTTTTGGAGTTGCTGAGAAAATTGTGTGGGAACGTGGTAGACGACTGTTCAACAAAGGTCACCATTTGTATGTGGATAACTTCTACACTGGAGTGCAGTTGTTCAAGGAATTGTTTAGAGTGGACACTGTTGCTTGTAGCACAATTCGTTGTAACCGGAAAGGCTATCCAAGGGAGCTTGTCTGTAAAAAACTTGAGAGGGGACAGTGCAGTGCCTTGCAGAATGATGAGCTGCTAGGTTTGAAATTTTCGGACAGGAGGGATGTCTACATGCTAAGTACCATCCATGATGAGAGTACTTCCCCTGTGACTGTTTGGGACCAGGTTGCTGAAGTGCGCAAACCTGTGTGCATTTTAGATTATAATAAGCACATGGGAGGTGTAGATAGAGTTGATCAAAGGTTGGAACCTTATACTGCTATACGTAAGTCTTACGTTTGGTATAAGAAGTTAACAATTCACCTCTTCCACTTAGCAACTTTTAATGCTTTTATTGTGTTTAAGGATAGGTCTTCAGAGTCAAAGATGACATTTGTGACATTTCAGGAGTCAGTGATAGAAAGCCTTACTGTGGTGGAACAGGCCACAGTTTCTAGAGAAGCAGTGGTGGAGGATGTGGCTAGATTGAAAGATCGCCACTTTGCTGAGCTCATTCCTCTCACACCCAAAAAAGATTTTCCAGCTAAGAAATGTAGAGTGTGTTTTCGAAGAGGTATCCAGAGGGAGACTTGAATGTACTGCCCAGATTGTCCTTCAAAGCCTGGGCTGTGTCGTTGTTTTAAGAATTACCACACCCAGAAGAATTAATGGGAACAACCATGAGTGTAAACTGCTTGTTTTGTATTTTCATGTGTTCAGTTTCATGGTTGGCATTTCTGTCATGTACTTAGTTAGAGCCTTTGTGTTTGTAGTTTTGTAATTATTTCTAATTAGTTAGTGGTTTCTTTGTTTAAAAAAAAAAAAAAAAAGTGATGCCATTGTGTGTGGAGTGGCGCTTGGCTGACGGAGTACATAGTGTACATATTGACTTGCTGTTGGCTACTGCAACACACTGCCAGCCAAACACCAGTCCACACACTTCCATCAGCTGGTGTGATTGCTGTATCAGGAATGTGGGCGTATGTAAGTGATGGGCCCTTGAGTGGCGCTGTCTGTCGATGCGAGTGTTGTAATGTGCTGGGCCCGTGGCTGGCGGCATGAATGGTCTTGTGCATGTCATGTATGAAAGGTGTGTGAATGGACTGTAATGCGGTTGGTGCCTTGCCGTGGCTTTACAGCTCACGAGCTGTGAGTCATTGGTTCCGTTTTTGGGCCTTTCAGTTATTAACAGTGCATTTAATTTTTGTGAAATCTCTTGTTAATAAAATTTGATCCACTGAACCATCATTCACCCTCGTGCCAAATCCAACCAGTATGTGTGGTAAAAATGACGAAACCTGCTCCGCTTTAATCAGGCGTCGCAGCACACCTGTGACACGCTAGATGCCTCGGGTGGGACCCCGATGATGAAGCATGACACCAACTTAGCTGGTGGGTGAGGGGTCTTTTTAACATAACCTAAGTGCATTTCTTTTCACAATTTTAGTGTTTGGAACATCACATAAGTATGTGGACACACCAAAATGATCTATACCAAAACTACCTGTGTTTGGGGAGGGGCACCTATGGGTTTGGTCCCGGGTTCGGCATTCATCTAGGGAAACCTACAAAACCCAGACATGTTTTAAAAATAGACACCCCAAGGAATCCAAGGAGATGTGGCTTGCCTGGATCCACCAACATTTTCTTACCCAGACTCCTCGGCAAACCTCAAATTTTGCATAAAAAATCATATTTTCCTCACTTTTCTTTGTAGGATCACCGCTGCGGCACAAATTTCTTACCACCCAGCGTTCCCCTCAGTCCCCCAAGTATAATGATACCTCACTTGGATGAGACCTCAAAGCAGAGTCAGCATAAAAGATGTATAAAAGAAAAATATGTGCTTATCAACTCACCGTGCTATCCCCTCAATCTCTACAAGTTTTTGGCCTTTTTCTGTTGCAGGCACCTGGCCCACCCCCCCAAGTGAGGTACCATTTTTATCGGCAGACTTGGGGGAACGCTGGGTGGAAGGAAATTTGTGGCTCCTCTCAGATTCCAGAACTTTCTGTCACCGAAATGAGAGGAAAAAGTGTTTTCTTGGCCACATTTTGAGGATTGCAAAGGATTCTGGGTAACAGAACCTGGTCAGAGCCTCATAAGTCACCCAATCTTAGATTCCCCTAGCTGTCTAGTTTTCAAAACTGCGCAGGTTTGCTAGGTTTCCCTTGGTGTCGGCTGAGCTAGAAGCCAAAATCCACAGCTAGGCACTTTGCAAAAAACAGCTCTGTTTTCTTTGTGAAAATGTGATGTGTCCACGTTGTGTTTTGGGGCATTTCCTGTCGCGGGCGCTAGGCCTACCCCCACAAGTGAGGTACCATTTTTATCGGGAGACATGGGGGAACGCTGGGTGGAAGGAAATTTGTATCTCCTCTCAGATTCCAGAACTTTCTGTCACCAAAATGAGAGGAAAAGGTGTTTTTTTTTCTGTCAAATTTTGAGGTTTGCAAAGGATTCTGGGTAACAGAACCTGGTCAGAGCCCCACTAGTCACCCCATCTTGGATTCCCCTAGGTGTCCAATTTTCAAAAATGCTTTGGTTTGCTAGGTTTCCCTAGGTGTCTGCTGAGGCAGAGGCCAAAATCCACAGGTAGGAAGTTGGTAAAAAACACCTCTGTTTTCTTTGTGGAAAAATGTGATGTGTCCACGTTGTGTTTTGGGGCTTTTCCTGTAGCGGGCGCTAGGCCTACCCCCACAAGTGAGGTACCATTTTTATCGGGAGACTTGGGGGAACGCTGGGTGGGAGGAAATTGTGGCTCCTCTCAGATTCCAGAACTTTCTGTCACCGAAATGAGAGGAAAAAGTGTTTTCTTGGCTACATTTTGAGGTTTGCAAAGGATTCTGGGTAACAGAACCTGGTCAGAACCTCACAAGTCACCCAATCTTGGATTCCACTAGGTGTCTAGTTTTCAAAACTGCGCAGGTTTGCTAGGTTTCCCTAGGTGCCGGCTGAGCTAGAAGCCAAAATCCACAGCTAGGCACTTTGCAAAAAACAGCTCTGTTTTCTTTGTGAAAATGTGATGTGTCCACGTTGTGTTTTTGGGCATTTCCTGTTGCGGGCGCTAGGCCTACCCCCACAAGTGAGGTACCATTTTTATCAGGAGACTTAGGGGAACGCTGGGTGGAAGGAAATTTGTATCTCCTCTCAGATTCCAGAACTTTCTGTCACCAAAATTAGATGAAAAGTTGTTTTTTTGGCCACATTTTGAGGTTTGCAAAGGATTCTGGGTAACAGAACCTGGTCAGAGCCTCACAAGTCACCCACTCTTGGATTCCCCTAGGTGTTTAGTTTTCAAAACTGCGCAGGTTTGCAAGGTTTCCCTAGGTGCCGGCTGAGCTAGAAGCCAAAATCCACAGCTAGGCACTTTGCAAAAAACAGCTCTGTTTTCTTTGTGAAAATGTGATGTGTCCACGTTGTGTTTTGGGGCATTTCCTGTCGCGGGCGCTAGGCCTACCCCCACAAGTGGGGTACCATTTTTATCGGGAGACTTAGAGGAACGCTGGGTGGAAGGAAATTTGTATCTCCTCTCAGATTCCAGAACTTTCTGTCACCAAAATGAGATGAAAAGTTGTTTTCTTGGCCACATTTTGAGGTTTGAAAGGATTCTGGGTAACTGAACCTGGTTAGAGCCCCACAAGTCACCCCATCTTGGATTCCCCTAGGTGTCCAGTTTTCAAAAATGCTTTGGTTTGCTTGGTTTCCCTAGGTGCCTGCTGAGGCAGAGGCCAAAATCCACAGGTAGGCAGTTTATAAAAAACACCTCTGTTTTCTTTGTGGAAAAATGTGATGTGTCCACGTTGTGTTTTGGGGCTTTTCCTGGGGCGGGCGTTAGGCCTACCCCCACAAGTGAGGTGCCATTTTTATCGGGAGACTTGGGGGAATGCTGGGTGGAAGGAAATTTGTGGCTCCTCACAGATTCCAGAACTTTCTGTCACCGAAATGAGAGGAAAAAGTATTTTTGGGCCAAACTTTGAGGTTTGCAAAGGATTCTGTGTAACAGAACCTGGTCAGAACCCCACAAGTCACCCCATCTTGGATCCCCCTAGGTGTCTAGTTTTCAAAACTGTGCAGATTTGCTAGGTTTCCCCAGGTGCCAGCTGAGCTAGAGCCCAAAATCGACAGATAGGCACTTTGCAAAAAACAGCTCTGTTTTCTTTGTGAAAATGTGATGTGTCCACGTTTTGTTTTGGGACTTTTCCTGTCGCGGGCGCTAGGCCTACCCCCGCAAGTGAGGTACCTTTTTTATCGGGAGACTTGGGGAAAAGTTGAGTGGAAGGAAATTAGTGGCTCCTCTCAGATTCCAGAACTTTCTGTCACTGAAATAAGAGGAAAAAGTGTTTTTTTTGGGCCAAGTTTTGAGGTTTGCAAAGGATTCTGGGTAACAGAACCTGGTCAGAGCCCCACAGGTCACCCCATCTTGGATTCCCCTAGGTGTCTAGTTTTCAAAAATGCACTGGTTTGCTTGGTTTTCCCAGGTGCCGGCTGAGCTAGAGGCCAAAATCTACAGGTAGGCAGTTTGTAAAAAACCCTCTGTTTTCTGTGTAAAAACGTGATATGTCCACGTTGTGTTTTGGTGCATTTCCTTTCACGGGCGCTAGGCCTACCCCCACAAGTGAGGCACGATTTTTATCGGGAGACTTGGGGAAAAGTTGAGTGAAAGGAAATTGGTGGCTCCTCTCAGATTCCAGAACTTTCTTTCACTAAAATGAGAGGAAAAGGTGTTTTTTTGGCCAAATTTTGAGGTTTGCAAAGGATTTTGGGTAACAGAACCTTGTCAGAGCCCCACAAGTCACCCCATCTTGGATTCCCCTAGTCTAGATTTCAAAACTGCGCAGGTTTTCTATGTTTCCCTAGGTGCCGGCTGAGCTAGAGGCCAAAATCCACAGCTAGGCACTTTGCCAAAAAACAGCTCTGTTTTCTTTGTGAAAATGTGATGTGTCCATGTTGTGTTTTGGGGCTTTTCCTGTCGCGGGTGCTAAGCCTACCCCCACAAGTGAGGTACCATTTTTATCGGAAGACTTGGGGGAACGCTGGGTGGAAGGAAATTTGTGGCTCAACTCAGATTCGGGAACTTTCGGTCACAGGAATGAGAGGAAAAAGTGTTTTTAGGCCAAATTTTGAGGTTTGCAAAGGATTCTGGGTAACAGAACTTGGTCAGAGCCCCACAGGTCACCCCATCTTGCATTCCCCTAGGTGTCTAGCTTTCAAAAATGTGCTGGTTTGCTCGGTTTTCCCAGGTGCCAGCTGAGCTAGAGGCCAAAATCCACAGGTAAGCAGTTTGTAAAAAACACCTCTGTTTTCTGTGGAAAAATGTGATGTGTCCACGTTGTGTTTTGGGGCATTTCATTTCGCGGGCGCTAGGCCTACCCCCACAAGTGAGGTACCATTTTTATCGGGAGACTTGGGGGAACGCTGGGTGGAAGGAAATTTGTGGCTCCTCTCAGATTCCAGAACTTTCTGTTGCCGAAATGAGAGGAATGAGTGTTTTTTTGGCCAAATTCTGAGGTTTGCAAAGATTCTGGGTAACAGAACCTGGTCAAAGCCCCACAAGTCACCCCATCTTGGATTCTCCTAGGTGTCTAGTTTTCAAAACTGCGCAGGTTTGCTAGGTTTCCCTAGGTGCCATGTTAGCTAGAGGCCAAAATCCACAGCTAGGCACTTTGCAAAAAACAGGTCTGTTTTCTTTGTGAAAATGTGATGTGTCCACTTTGTGTTTTGGGGCTTTTCCTGCCGCGGGCCTAGGCCTAACCCCACAAGTAAGGTACCATTTTTCTCGGAAGACTGGAAGGAACGCTGGGTGGAAGGACATTTTTGGCTCCTCTCACATTCCAGAACGTTCTGTCACCTAAATGAGAGGAAAAAGTGTTTTTTTTGTCCACATTTTGAGGTTTGCAAAGGATTCTGGGTAACAGAACCTGGTCAGAGCCACACAAGTCCCCCCTTCTTGGATTCCCCTAGGTGTCTAGTTATCAAAAATGCACTGGTTTGCTAGGTTTTCCCAGGTGCCGGCTGAGCTAGAGGCCAAAATCTACAGGTAGGCAGTTTGTAAAAAACACCTCTGTTTTCTGTGGAAAAATGTGATGTGTCCATGCTGTGTTTTGGGGCATTTCCTTTCGCGGGCGTTAGGCCTACCCCCGCAAGTGAGGTACCATTTTTATCGGGAGACTTGGCGAAAAGTTGAGTGGAAGGAAATTTGTGGCTCCTCTCAGATTCCAGAACTTTCTGTCACCGAAATGAGAGGAAAAAATATTTTTTGGGCCAAATTTTGAGGTTTGCAAAGGATTCTGGGTAACAGAACCTGGTCAGAGCCCCACAAGTCACCCCATCTTGGATTCCCCTAGGTGTTTAGTTTTCAAAACTGTGCAGGTTTGCAAGGTTTCCCTAGGTGCCGGCTGAGCTAGAGGCCAAAATCCACAGCTAGGCACTTTGCCAAAAACAGCTCTGTTTTCTTTGTGAAAATGTGATGTGTTCACGTTGTGTTTTGGGACTTTTCCTGTCACGGGTGCTAGGCCTACCCCCACAAGTGAGGAAGCATTGTTATCGGGAGACTTAGGGGAAAGCTGCGTGGAAGGAAATTTGTGGCTCCTCTCAGATTCCACAACTTTCTGTCACCGAAATGAGAGGAAAAGGTGGTTTTTTGGCCCAATTTTGAGGTTTGCAAAGGATTCTGGGTAACAGAACCTGGTCAGAGACCCACAAGTCACCCCATCTTGGATTCCCCTCGGTGTCTAGTTTTCAAAACTGCGCAGGTTTGCTAGGTTTCCCTAGGTGCAAGCTGAGCTAGAGGCCAAAATCCACAGCTAGGCACTTTGCCAAAAAACAGCTCTGTTTTCTTTGTGAAAATGTGATGTGTCCATTTTGTCTTTTGGGGCTTTTCCTGTCGCGGGTGCTAGGCCTACCCCCACAAGTGAGGTACCATTTCTATCGGGAGACTTAGGGGAACGCTGGGTGGAAGGAAATTTGTGGCTCCTCTCAGATTCCAGAACTTTCTGTCACCGAAATGAGAGGAAAAGGTGTTTTTTTTTGCCCAAATTTTGAGGTTTGCAAAGGATTCTGGGAAACAGAACCTGGTCAGAGTCCCACAAGTCACCCCATCTTGGAAACACCTAGGTGTCTAGTTTTCAAAAATGCATTGGTTTGCTAGGCTTCCCCAGGTGCCAGCTGAGCTAGAGGCCAAAATCCACAGGTAGGGAATTTGTAAAAAACACCTCTGTTTTCTTTGTAAAAATATGGTGTGTCTACGTTGTGTTTTGGGGCTTTTCCTGTAGCGGGCGCTAGGCCTACCCCCACAAGTGAGGTACCATTTTTATCGGGAGACTTGGGGGAACGCTGGGTGGAAGGAAATTTGTGGCTCCTTACAGATTCCAGAACTTTCTGTCACCGAAATGAGAGGAAAAGGTGCTTTTTTTGGTCCAAATTTTGAGGTTTGCAAAGGATTCTGGTTACAGAACCTGGTGAGAGCCCCACAAGTCACCCCATCTTGGATTCCCCTAGGTGTCTAGTTTTCAAAAATGCATTGTTGGCTAGGGTTCCCCAGGTGCCGGCTGAGCTAGAGGCCAAAATCCAGAGGTAGGCAGTTTGTAAAAAACACCTCTATTTTCTGTGGAAAAATGTGATGTGTCCACGTTGTGTTTTGGGGCTTTTCCTGTCGCGGGCGGTAGGCCTACCCCCACAAGTGAGGTACCATATTTATCGGGAGACTTAGGGGAATGCTGCGTGGAAGGAAATTTGTGGCTCCTCACAGATTCCAGAACTTTCTGTCACCGAAATGAGAGGAAAAAGTGTTTTTTTGGCCAAATTTTGAGGTTTGCAAAGGATTATGGGTAACAGAACCTGGTCAGAGCCCCACAAGTCACCCCATTTGGATTCCCCTAGGTGTCTAGCTTTCAAAACTGCGCAGGTTTGCTAGCTTTCCCTAGGTGCCGGCTGAGCTAGAGGCCAAACTCCACAGCTAGGCACTTTGCAAAAAACAGCTCTGTGTTCCTTGTGAAAATATGATGTGTCCACGTTGCATTTTGGGGCTTTTCATGAAGCGAGCGCTAGGCCTACCCCCACAAGTGAGGTACCATTTTTATCAGGAGACTTGGGTAAATGCTGGGTGGAAGGAAATTTGTGGCTCCTCACAGATTCCAGAACTTTCTGTCACCGAAATGAGAGGAGAAAATATTTTTTGGGCCAAATTTTGAGGTTTGCAAAGGATTCTGGGTAACAGAACCTGGTCAGAGCCCCACAAGTCACCCCATCTTGGATTCCCCTAGGTGTTTAGTTTTCAAAACTGTGCAGGTTTGCAAGGTTTCCCTAAGTGCCGGCTGAGCTAGAGGCCAAAATCCACAGCTAGGCATTTTGCAAAAAACAGCTCTGTTTTCTTTGTGAAAATGTGATGTGTTCACGTTGTGTTTTGGGACTTTTCCTGTCGCGGGTGCTAGCCCTACCGCCACAAGTGAGGTAGCATTTTTATCGGAAGACTTAGGGGAAAGCTGCGTGGAAGGAAATTTGTGGCTCCTCTCAGATTCCAGAACTTTCTGTCATCGAAATGAGATGAAAAGTTGTTTTTTAGGCCAAATTTTGAGGTTTGCAAAGGATTCTGGGTAACAAAACCTGGTCAGAGCCCCACAAGTCACCCCATCTTGGATTCCCCTAGGTGCCTAGTTTTCAAAAATGCGCTGGTTTGCTAGGTGTTCCCAGGTGCCAGCTGAGCTAGAGGCCAAAAATCCACAGCTAGGCACTTTGCAAAAAACAGCTCTGTTTTCTCTGTGAAAATGTGATGTGTCCACGTTGTGTTTTGGGGCTTTTCCTGTCGCAGGTGCTAGGCCTACCCCCACAAGTGAGGTGCCATTTCTATCGGGAGACTTAGGGGAACGCTGGGTGGAAGGAAATTTGTGGCTCCTCTCAGATTCCAGAACTTTCTGTCACCGAAATGAGAGTAAAAGGTGTTTTTTTTGGCCAAAGTTTGAGGTTTGCAAAGGATTCTGGGTATCAGAACCTAGTCAGAGGCCCACAGGTCACCCCATCTTGAATTCCCCTTGGTGTCTAGTTTTCAAAAATGCACTGGTTTGCTTGGTTTTCCCAGGTGCCGGTTGAGCTAGAGGCCAAAATCTACAGGTAGGCAGTTTGTAAAAAACACATCTGTTTTCTGTGGAAAAATGTGATATGTCCACATTGTGTTTAGGGGCATTTCCTTTCATGGGCACTAGGCCTACCCCCGCAAGTGAGGTACCATTTTTATCGGGAGTCTTGGGGAAAAGTTGAGTGGAAGGAAATTTGTGGCTCCTCTCAGATTCCAGAACTTTCTGTCATCGAAATGAGATGAAAAGTTGTTTTTTAGGCCAAATTTTGAGGTTTGCAAAGGATTCTGGGTAACAAAACCTGGTCAGAGCCCCACAAGTCACCCCATCTTGGATTCCCCTAGGTGCCTAGTTTTCAAAAATGCGCTGGTTTGCTAGGTGTTCCCAGGTGCCAGCTGAGCTAGAGGCCAAAAATCCACAGCTAGGCACTTTGCAAAAAACAGCTCTGTTTTCTCTGTGAAAATGTGATGTGTCCACGTTGTGTTTTGGGGCTTTTCCTGTCGCAGGTGCTAGGCCTACCCCCACAAGTGAGGTGCCATTTCTATCGGGAGACTTAGGGGAACGCTGGGTGGAAGGAAATTTGTGGCTCCTCTCAGATTCCAGAACTTTCTGTCACTGAAATGAGAGTAAAAGGTGTTTTTTTTGGCCAAATTTTGAGGTTTGCAAAGGATTCGGGGTATCAGAACCTAGTCAGAGGCCCACAGGTCACCCCATCTTGAATTCCCCTTGGTGTCTAGTTTTCAAAAATGCACTGGTTTGCTTGGTTTTCCCAGGTGCCGGTTGAGCTAGAGGCCAAAATCTACAGGTAGGCAGTTTGTAAAAAACACATCTGTTTTCTGTGGAAAAATGTGATATGTCCACATTGTGTTTAGGGGCATTTCCTTTCACGGGCACTAGGCCTACCCCCGCAAGTGAGGTACCATTTTTATCGGGAGTCTTGGGGAAAAGTTGAGTGGAAGGAAATTTGTGGCTCCTCTCAGATTCCAGAACTTTCTGTCACCGAAATGAGAGGAAAAGGTGTTTTTTTGGCCAAATTTTGAGGTTTGCAAAGGATTCTGGGTAACAGAACCTGGTCAGAGCCCCACAAGTCACCCCATCTTGGATTCCCCTAGGTGTATAGTTTTCAAAACTGCGCAGGTTTGCTAGGTTTCCCTAGGTGCCGGCTGAGCTAGAAGCCAAAATCCACAGCTAGGCACTTTGCAAAAAACAGCTCTGTTTTCTTTGTGAAAATGTGTTGTGTCCACGTTGTGTTTTGGGGCATTTCCTGTTGCGGGCGCTGGGCCTACCCCCACAAGTGAGGTACCATTTTTATCAGGAGCCTTAGGGGAACGCTGGGTGGAAGGAAATTTGTATCTCCTCTCAGATTCCAGAACTTTCTGTCACCAAAATGAGATGAAAAGTTGTTTTCTTGGCCACATTTTGAGGTTTGCAAAGGATTCTGGGTAACAGAACCTGGTCAGAGCCTCACAAGTCACCCACTCTTGGATTCCCCTAGGTGTTTAGTTTTCAAAACTGCGCAGGTTTGCAAGGTTTCCATAGGTGCCGGCTGAGCTAGAAGCCAAAATCCACAGCTAGGCACTTTGCAAAAAACAGCTCTGTTTTCTTTGTGAAAATGTGATGTGTCTACGTTGTGTTTTGGGGCTTTTCCTGTAGCGGGCGCTAGGCCTACCCCCACAAGTGAGGTACCATTTTTATCGGGAGACTTGGGGGAACGCTGGGTGGAAGGAAATTTGTGGCTCCTTACAGATTCCAGAACTTTCTGTCACCGAAATGAGAGGAAAAGGTGCTTTTTTTGGTCCAAATTTTGAGGTTTGCAAAGGATTCTGGTTACAGAACCTGATCAGAGCCCCACAAGTCACCCCATCTTGGATTCCCCTAGGTGTCTAGTTTTCAAAAATGCATTGTTTGCTAGGGTTCCCCAGGTGCCGGCGGAGCTAGAGGCCAAAATCCACAGGTAGGCAGTTTGTAAAAAACACCTCTATTTTCTGTGGAAAAATGTGATGTGTCCACGTTGTGTTTTGGGGCTTTTCCTGTCGCGGGTGGTAGGCCTACCCCCACAAGTGAGGTACCATATTTATCGGGAGACTTAGGGGAATGCTGCGTGGAAGGAAATTTGTGGCTCCACACAGAATCCAGAACTTTCTGTCACCGAAATGAGAGGAAAAAGTGTTTTTTTGGCCAAATTTTGAGGTTTGCAAAGGATTATGGGTAACAGAACCTGGTCAGAGCCCCACAAGTCACCCCATCTTGGATTCCCCTAGGTGTCTAGCTTTCAAAACTGCGCAGGTTTGCTAGCTTTCCCTAGGTGCCGGCTGAGCTAGAGGCCAAACTCCACAGCTAGGCACTTTGCAAAAAACAGCTCTGTGTTCCTTGTGAAAATATGATGTGTCCACGTTGCATTTTGGGGCTTTTCATGAAGCGAGCGCTAGGCCTACCCCCACAAGTGAGGTACCATTTTTATCAGGAGACTTGGGTAAATGCTGGGTGGAAGGAAATTTGTGGCTCCTCACAGATTCCAGAACTTTCTGTCACCGAAATGAGAAGAGAAAATATTTTTTGGGCCAAATTATGAGGTTTGCAAAGGATTCTGGGTAACAGAACCTGGTCAGAGCCCCACAAGTCACCCCATCTTGGATTCCCCTAGGTGTTTAGTTTTCAAAACTGTGCAGGTTTGCAAGGTTTCCCTAGGTGCCGGCTGAGCTAGAGGCCAAAATCCACAGCTAGGCATTTTGCAAAAAACAGCTCTGTTTTCTTTGTGAAAATGTGATGTGTTCACGTTGTGTTTTGGGACTTTTCCTGTCGCGGGTGCTAGCCCTACCGCCACAAGTGAGGTAGCATTTTTATCGGAAGACTTAGGGGAAAGCTGCGTGGAAGGAAATTTGTGGCTCCTCTCAGATTCCAGAACTTTCTGTCATCGAAATGAGATGAAAAGTTGTTTTTTAGGCCAAATTTTGAGGTTTGCAAAGGATTCTGGGTAACAAAACCTGGTCAGAGCCCCACAAGTCACCCCATCTTGGATTCCCCTAGGTGCCTAGTTTTTAAAAATGCGCTGGTTTGCTAGGTGTTCCCAGGTGCCAGCTGAGCTAGAGGCCAAAATCCACAGCTAGGCACTTTGCCAAAAAACAGCTCTGTTTTCTTTGTGAAAATGTGATGTGTCCATGTTGTGTTTTGGGGCTTTTCCTGTCGCGGGTGCTAAGCCTACCCCCACAAGTGAGGTACCATTTTTATCGGAAGACTTGGGGGAACGCTGGGTAGAAGGAAATTTGTGGCTCAACTCAGATTCGGGAACTTTCGGTCACAGGAATGAGAGGAAAAAGTGTTTTTAGGCCACATTTTGAGGTTTGCAAAGGATTCTGGGTAACAGAACCTGGTCAGAGCCCCACAGGTCACCCCATCTTGCATTCCCCTAGGTGTCTAGCTTTCAAAAATGTGCTGGTTTGCTCGGTTTTCCCAGGTGCCAGCTGAGCTAGAGGCCAAAATCCACAGGTAAGCAGTTTGTAAAAAACACCTCTGTTTTCTGTGGAAAAATGTGATGTGTCCACGTTGTGTTTTGGGGCATTTCATTTCGCGGGCGCTAGGCCTACCCCCACAAGTGAGGTACCATTTTTATCGGGAGACTTGGGGGAACGCTGGGTGGAAGGAAATTTGTGGCTCCTCTCAGATTCCAGAACTTTCTGTTGCCGAAATGAGAGGAATGAGTGTTTTTTTGGCCAAATTCTGAGGTTTGCAAAGATTCTGGGTAACAGAACCTGGTCAAAGCCCCACAAGTCACCCCATCTTGGATTCCCCTAGGTGTCTAGTTTTCAAAACTGCGCAGGTTTGCTAGGTTTCCCTAGGTGCCATGTTAGCTAGAGGCCAAAATCCACAGCTAGGCACTTTGCAAAAAACAGGTCTGTTTTCTTTGTGAAAATGTGATGTGTCCACTTTGTGTTTTGGGGCTTTTCCTGCCGTGGGCCTAGGCCTAACCCCACAAGTAAGGTACCATTTTTCTCGGAAGACTGGAAGGAACGCTGGGTGGAAGGAAATTTTTGGCTCCTCTCACATTCCAGAACGTTCTGTCACCTAAATGAGAGGAAAAAGTGTTTTTTTTGTCCACATTTTGAGGTTTGCAAAGGATTCTGGGTAACAGAACCTGGTCAGAGCCCCACAAGTCCCCCCTTCTTGGATTCAACTAGGTGTCTAGTTATCAAAAATGCACTGGTTTGCTAGGTTTTCCCAGGTGCCGGCTGAGCTAGAGGCCAAAATCTACAGGTAGGCAGTTTGTAAAAAACACCTCTGTTTTCTGTGGAAAAATGTGATGTGTCCACGTTGTGTTTTGGGGCATTTCCTTTCGCGGGCGTTAGGCCTACCCCCGCAAATGAGGTACCATTTTTATCGGGAGACTTGGCGAAAAGTTGAGTGGAAGGAAATTTGTGGCTCCTCTCAGATTCCAGAACTTTCTGTCACCGAAATGAGAGGAAAAAATATTTTTTGGGCCAAATTTTGAGGTTTGCAAAGGATTCTGGGTAACAGAACCTGGTCAGAGCCCCACAAGTCACCCCATCTTGGATTCCCCTAGGTGTTTAGTTTTCAAAACTGTGCAGGTTTGCAAGGTTTCCCTAGGTGCCGGCTGAGCTAGAGGCCAAAATCCACAGCTAGGCACTTTGCAAAAAACAGCTCTGTTTTCTTTGTGAAAATGTGATGTGTCCACGTTGTGTTTTGGGGCATTTCCTGTCGCGGGCGCTAGGCCTACCCCCACAAGTGGGGTACCATTTTTATCGGGAGACTTAGAGGAACGCTGGGTGGAAGGAAATTTATATCTCCTCTCAGATTCCAGAACTTTCTGTCACCAAAATGAGATGAAAAGTTGTTTTTTAGGCCAAATTTTGAGGTTTGCAAAGGATTCTGGGTAACAAAACCTGGTAAGAGCCCCACAAGTCACCCCATCTTGGATTCCCCTAGGTGCCTAGTTTTTAAAAATGCGCTGGTTTGCTAGGTGTTCCCAGGTGCCAGCTGAGCTAGAGGCCAAAATCCACAGCTAGGCACTTTGCCAAAAAACAGCTCTGTTTTCTTTGTGAAAATGTGATGTGTCCATGTTGTGTTTTGGGGCTTTTCCTGTCGCGGGTGCTAAGCCTACCCCCACAAGTGAGGTACCATTTTTATCGGAAGACTTGGGGGAACGCTGGGTAGAAGGAAATTTGTGGCTCAACTCAGATTCGGGAACTTTCGGTCACAGGAATGAGAGGAAAAAGTGTTTTTAGGCCACATTTTGAGGTTTGCAAAGGATTCTGGGTAACAGAACTTGGTCAGAGCCCCACAGGTCACCCCATCTTGCATTCCCCTAGGTGTCTAGCTTTCAAAAATGTGCTGGTTTGCTCGGTTTTCCTAGGTGCCAGCTGAGCTAGAGGCCAAAATCCACAGGTAAGCAGTTTGTAAAAAACACCTCTGTTTTCTGTGGAAAAATGTGATGTGTCCACGTTGTGTTTTGGGGCATTTCATTTCGCGGGCGCTAGGCCTACCCCCACAAGTGAGGTACCATTTTTATCGGGAGACTTGGGGGAACGCTGGGTGGAAGGAAATTTGTGGCTCCTCTCAGATTCCAGAACTTTCTGTTGCCGAAATGAGAGGAATGAGTGTTTTTTTGGCCAAATTCTGAGGTTTGCAAAGATTCTGGGTAACAGAACCTGGTCAAAGCCCCACAAGTCACCCCATCTTGGATTCCCCTAGGTGTCTAGTTTTCAAAACTGCGCAGGTTTGCTAGGTTTCCCTAGGTGCCATGTTAGCTAGAGGCCAAAATCCACAGCTAGGCACTTTGCAAAAAACAGGTCTGTTTTCTTTGTGAAAATGTGATGTGTCCACTTTGTGTTTTGGGGCTTTTCCTGCCGCGGGCCTAGGCCTAACCCCACAAGTAAGGTACCATTTTTCTCGGAAGACTGGAAGGAACGCTGGGTGGAAGGAAATTTTTGGCTCCTCTCACATTCCAGAACGTTCTGTCACCTAAATGAGAGGAAAAAGTGTTTTTTTTGTCCACATTTTGAGGTTTGCAAAGGATTCTGGGTAACAGAACCTGGTCAGAGCCCCACAAGTCCCCCCTTCTTGGATTCAACTAGGTGTCTAGTTATCAAAAATGCACTGGTTTGCTAGGTTTTCCCAGGTGCCGGCTAAGCTAGAGGCCAAAATCTACAGGTAGGCAGTTTGAAAAAAACACCTCTGTTTTCTGTGGAAAAATGTGATGTGTCCACGTTGTGTTTTGGGGCATTTCCTTTCGCGGGCGTTAGGCCTACCCCCGCAAGTGAGGTACAATTTTTATCGGGAGACTTGGCGAAAAGTTGAGTGGAAGGAAATTTGTGGCTCCTCTCAGATTCCAGAACTTTCTGTCACCGAAATGAGAGGAAAAAATATTTTTTGGGCCAAATTTTGAGGTTTGCAAAGGATTCTGGGTAACAGAACCTGGTCAGAGCCCCACAAGTCACCCCATCTTGGATTCCCCTAGGTGTTTAGTTTTCAAAACTGTGCAGGTTTGCAAGGTTTCCCTAGGTGCCGGCTGAGCTAGAGGCCAAAATCCACAGCTAGGCACTTTGCAAAAAACAGCTCTGTTTTCTTTGTGAAAATGTGATGTGTCCACGTTGTGTTTTGGGGCATTTCCTGTCGCGGGCGCTAGGCCTACCCCCACAAGTGGGGTACCATTTTTATCGGGAGACTTAGAGGAACGCTGGGTGGAAGGAAATTTGTGGCTCCTCTCAGATTCCAGAACTTTCTGTCACCGAAATGGGAGGAAAAGGTGGTTTTTTTTTCCCAAATTTTGAGGTTTGCAAAGGATTCTGGGAAACAGAACCTGGTCAGAGCCCCACAAGTCACCCCATCTTGGAAACACCTAGGTGTCTAGTTTTCAAAAATGCATTGGTTTGCTATGCTTCCCCAGGTGCCAGCTGAGCTAGAGGCCAAAATCCACAGGTAGGGAATTTGTAAAAAACACCTCTGTTTTCTTTGTAAAAATATGGTGTGTCTACGTTGTGTTTTGGGGCTTTTCCTGTAGCGGGCGCTAGGCCTACCCCCACAAGTGAGGTACCATTTTTATCGGGAGACTTGGGGGAACGCTGGGTGGAAGGAAATTTGTGGCTCCTTACAGATTCCAGAACTTTCTGTCACCGAAATGAGAGGAAAAGGTGCTTTATTTGGTCCAAATTTTGAGGTTTGCAAAGGATTCTGGTTACAGAACCTGGTCAGAGCCCCACAAGTCACCCCATCTTGAATTCCCCTTGGTGTCTAGTTTTCAAAAATGCACTGGTTTGCTTGGTTTTCCCAGGTGCCGGTTGAGCTAGAGGCCAAAATCTACAGGTAGGCAGTTTGTAAAAAACACATCTGTTTTCTGTGGAAAAATGTAATATGTCCACATTGTGTTTAGGGGCATTTCCTTTCACGGGCACTAGGCCTACCCCCGCAAGTGAGGTACCATTTTTATCGGGAGTCTTGGGGAAAAGTTGAGTGGAAGGAAATTTGTGGCTCCCCTCAGATTCCAGAACTTTCTGTCACCGAAATGAGAGGAAAAGGTGTTTTTTTGGCCAAATTCTGAGGTTTGCAAAGATTCTGGGTAACAGAACCTGGTCAAAGCCCCACAAGTCACCCCATCTTGGATTCCCCTAGGTGTCTAGTTTTCAAAACTGCGCAGGTTTGCTAGGTTTCCCTAGGTGCCATGTTAGCTAGAGGCCAAAATCCACAGCTAGGCACTTTGCAAAAAACAGGTCTGTTTTCTTTGTGAAAATGTGATGTGTCCACTTTGTGTTTTGGGGCTTTTCCTGCCGTGGGCCTAGGCCTAACTCCACAAGTAAGGTACCATTTTTCTCGGAAGACTGGAAGGAACGCTGGGTGGAAGGAAATTTTTGGCTCCTCTCACATTCCAGAACGTTCTGTCACCTAAATGAGAGGAAAAAGTGTTTTTTTTGTCCACATTTTGAGGTTTGCAAAGGATTCTGGGTAACAGAACCTGGTCAGAGCCACACAAGTCCCCCCTTCTTGGATTCAACTAGGTGTCTAGTTATCAAAAATGCACTGGTTTGCTAGGTTTTCCCAGGTGCCGGCTGAGCTAGAGGCCAAAATCTACAGGTAGGCAGTTTGTAAAAAACACCTCTGTTTTCTGTGGAAAAATGTGATGTGTCCACGTTGTGTTTTGGGGCATTTCCTTTCGCGGGCGTTAGGCCTACCCCCGCAAGTGAGGTACCATTTTTATCGGGAGACTTGGCGAAAAGTTGAGTGGAAGGAAATTTGTGGCTCCTCTCAGATTCCAGAACTTTCTGTCACCGAAATGAGAGGAAAAAATATTTTTATCGGAAGACTTGGGGGAACGCTGGGTAGAAGGAAATTTGTGGCTCAACTCAGATTCGGGAACTTTCGGTCACAGGAATGAGAGGAAAAAGTGTTTTTAGGCCACATTTTGAGGTTTGCAAAGGATTCTGGGTAACAGAACTTGGTCAGAGCCCCACAGGTCACCCCATCTTGCATTCCCCTAGGTGTCTAGCTTTCAAAAATGTGCTGGTTTGCTCGGTTTTCCCAGGTGCCAGCTGAGCTAGAGGCCAAAATCCACAGGTAAGCAGTTTGTAAAAAACACCTCTGTTTTCTGTGGAAAAATGTGATGTGTCCATTTTGTCTTTTGGGGCATTTCATTTCGCGGGCGCTAGGCCTACCCCCACAAGTGAGGTACCATTTCTATCGGGAGACTTAGGGGAACGCTGGGTGGAAGGAAATTTGTGGCTCCTCTCAGATTCCAGAACTTTCTGTCACCGAAATGGGAGGAAAAGGTGTTTTTTTTTGCCCAAATTTTGAGGTTTGCAAAGGATTCTGGGAAACAGAACCTGGTCAGAGCCCCACAAGTCACCCCATCTTGGAAACACCTAGGTGTCTAGTTTTCAAAAATGCATTGGTTTGCTATGCTTCCCCAGGTGCCAGCTGAGCTAGAGGCCAAAATCCACAGGTAGGGAATTTGTAAAAAACACCTCTGTTTTCTTTGTAAAAATATGGTGTGTCTACGTTGTGTTTTGGGGCTTTTCCTGTAGCGGGCGCTAGGCCTACCCCCACAAGTGAGGTACCATTTTTATCGGGAGACTTGGGGGAACGCTGGGTGGAAGGAAATTTGTGGCTCCTTACAGATTCCAGAACTTTCTGTCACCGAAATGAGAGGAAAAGGTGCTTTTTTTTTGTCCAAATTTTGAGGTTTGCAAAGGATTCTGGTTACAGAACCTGGTCAGAGCCCCACAAGTCACCCCATCTTGGATTCCCCTAGGTGCCTAGTTTTCAAAAATGCATTGTTTGCTAGGGTTCCCCAGGTGCCGGCTGAGCTAGAGGCCAAAATCCACAGGTAGGCAGTTTGTAAAAAACACCTCTATTTTCTGTGGAAAAATGTGATGTGTCCACGTTGTGTTTTGGGGCTTTTCCTGTCGTGGGCGGTAGGCCTACCCCCACAAGTGAGGTAGCATATTTATCGGGAGACTTAGGGGAATGCTGCGTGGAAGGACATTTGTGGTTCCTCACAGATTCCAGAACTTTCTGTCACCAAAATGAGAGGAAAAAGTGTTTTTTTGGCCAAATTTTGAGGTTTGCAAAGGATTATGGGTAACAGAACCTGGTCAGAGCCCCACAAGTCACCCCATCTTGGATTCCCCTAGGTGTCTAGCTTTCAAAACTGCGCAGGTTTGCTAGCTTTCCCTAGGTGCCGGCTGAGCTAGAGGCCAAACTCCACAGCTAGGCACTTTGCAAAAAACAGCTCTGTGTTCCTTGTGAAAATATGATGTGTCCACGTTGCATTTTGGGGCTTTTCATGAAGCGAGCGCTAGGCCTACCCCCACAAGTGAGGTACCATTTTTATCAGGAGACTTGGGTAAATGCTGGGTGGAAGGAAATTTGTGGCTCCTCACAGATTCCAGAACTTTCTGTCACCGAAATGAGAGGAGAAAATATTTTTTGGGCCAAATTTTGAGGTTTGCAAAGGATTCTGGGTAACAGAACCTGGTCAGAGCCCCACAAGTCACCCCATCTTGGATTCCCCTAGGTGTTTAGTTTTCAAAACTGTGCAGGTTTGCAAGGTTTCCCTAGGTGCCGGCTGAGCTAGAGGCCAAAATCCACAGCTAGGCATTTTGCAAAAAACAGCTCTGTTTTCTTTGTGAAAATGTGATGTGTTCACGTTGTGTTTTGGGACTTTTCCTGTCGCGGGTGCTAGCCCTACCGCCACAAGTGAGGTAGCATTTTTATCGGAAGACTTAGGGGAAAGCTGCGTGGAAGGAAATTTGTGGCTCCTCTCAGATTCCAGAACTTTCTGTCATCGAAATGAGATGAAAAGTTGCTTTTTAGGCCAAATTTTGAGGTTTGCAAAGGATTCTGGGTAACAAAACCTGGTCAGAGCCCCACAAGTCACCCCATCTTGGATTCCCCTTGGTGCCTAGTTTTCAAAAATGCGCTGGTTTGCTACGTGTTCCCAGGTGCCAGCTGAGCTAGAGGCCAAAAATCCACAGCTAGGCACTTTGCAAAAAACAGCTCTGTTTTCTCTGTGAAAATGTGATGTGTCCACGTTGTGTTTTGGGGCTTTTCCTGTCGCAGGTGCTAGGCCTACCCCCACAAGTGAGGTGCCATTTCTATCGGGAGACTTAGGGGAACGCTGGGTGGAAGGAAATTTGTGGCTCCTCTCAGATTCCAGAACTTTCTGTCACCAAAATTAGATGAAAAGTTGTTTTTTAGGCCAAATTTTGAGGTTTGCAAAGGATTCTGGGTAACAAAACCTGGTCAGAGCCCCACAAGTCACCCCATCTTGGATTCCCCTAGGTGCCTAGTTTTTAAAAATGCGCTGGTTTGCTAGGTGTTCCCAGGTGCCAGCTGAGCTAGAGGCCAAAATCCACAGCTAGGCACTTTGCCAAAAAACAGCTCTGTTTTCTTTGTGAAAATGTGATGTGTCCATGTTGTGTTTTGGGGCTTTTCCTGTCGCGGGTGCTAAGCCTACCCCCACAAGTGAGGTACCATTTTTATCGGAAGACTTGGGGGAACGCTGGGTAGAAGGAAATTTGTGGCTCAACTCAGATTCGGGAACTTTCGGTCACAGGAATGAGAGGAAAAAGTGTTTTTAGGCCACATTTTGAGGTTTGCAAAGGATTCTGGGTAACAGAACTTGGTCAGAGCCCCACAGGTCACCCCATCTTGCATTCCCCTAGGTGTCTAGCTTTCAAAAATGTGCTGGTTTGCTCGGTTTTCCCAGGTGCCAGCTGAGCTAGAGGCCAAAATCCACAGGTAAGCAGTTTGTAAAAAACACCTCTGTTTTATGTGGAAAAATGTGATGTGTCCACGTTGTGTTTTGGGGCATTTCATTTCGCGGGCGCTAGGCCTACCCCCACAAGTGAGGTACCATTTTTATCGGGAGACTTGGGGGAACGCTGGGTGGAAGGAAATTTGTGGCTCCTCTCAGATTCCAGAACTTTCTGTTGCCGAAATGAGAGGAATGAGTGTTTTTTTGGCCAAATTCTGAGGTTTGCAAAGATTCTGGGTAACAGAACCTGGTCAAAGCCCCACAAGTCACCCCATCTTGGATTCCCCTAGGTGTCTAGTTTTCAAAACTGCGCAGGTTTGCTAGGTTTCCCTAGGTGCCATGTTAGCTAGAGGCCAAAATCCACAGCTAGGCACTTTGCAAAAAACAGGTCTGTTTTCTTTGTGAAAATGTGATGTGTCCACTTTGTGTTTTGGGGCTTTTCCTGCCGCGGGCCTAGGCCTAACCCCACAAGTAAGGTACCATTTTTCTCGGAAGACTGGAAGGAACGCTGGGTGGAAGGAAATTTTTGGCTCCTCTCACATTCCAGAACGTTCTGTCACCTAAATGAGAGGAAAAAGTGTTTTTTTTGTCCACATTTTGAGGTTTGCAAAGGATTCTGGGTAACAGAACCTGGTCAGAGCCCCACAAGTCCCCCCTTCTTGGATTCAACTAGGTGTCTAGTTATCAAAAATGCACTGGTTTGCTAGGTTTTCCCAGGTGCCGGCTGAGCTAGAGGCCAAAATCTACATGTAGGCAGTTTGTAAAAAACACCTCTGTTTTCTGTGGAAAAATGTGATGTGTCCACGTTGTGTTTTGGGGCATTTCCTTTCGCGGGCGTTAGGCCTACCCCCGCAAGTGAGGTACCATTTTTATCGGGAGACTTGGCGAAAAGTTGAGTGGAAGGAAATTTGTGGCTCCTCTCAGATTCCAGAACTTTCTGTCACCGAAATGAGAGGAAAAAATATTTTTTGGGCCAAATTTTGAGGTTTGCAAAGGATTCTGGGTAACAGAACCTGGTCAGAGCCCCACAAGTCACCCCATCTTGGATTCCCCTAGGTGTTTAGTTTTCAAAACTGTGCAGGTTTGCAAGGTTTCCCTAGGTGCCGGCTGAGCTAGAGGCCAAAATCCACAGCTAGGCACTTTGCAAAAAACAGCTCTGTTTTCTTTGTGAAAATGTGATGTGTCCACGTTGTGTTTTGGGGCATTTCCTGTCGCGGGCGCTAGGCCTACCCCCACAAGTGGGGTACCATTTTTATCGGGAGACTTAGAGGAACGCTGGGTGGAAGGAAATTTATATCTCCTCTCAGATTCCAGAACTTTCTGTCACCAAAATGAGATGAAAAGTTGTTTTCTTGGCCACATTTTGAGGTTTGCAAAGGATTCTGGGTAACTGAACCTGGTCAGAGATCCACAAGTCACCCCATCTTGGATTCCCCTAGGTGTCTAGTTTTCAAAACTGCGCAGGTTTGCTAGGTTTCCCTAGGTGCAAGCTGAGCTAGAGGCCAAAATCCACAGCTAGGCACTTTGCCAAAAAACAGCTCTGTTTTCTTTGTGAAAATGTGATGTGTCCATTTTGTCTTTTGGGGCTTTTCCTGTCGCGGGTGCTAGGCCTACCCCCACAAGTGAGGTACCATTTCTATCGGGAGACTTAGGGGAACGCTGGGTGGAAGGAAATTTGTGGCTCCTCTCAGATTCCAGAACTTTCTGTCACCGAAATGGGAGGAAAAGGTGTTTTTTTTTTCCCAAATTTTGAGGTTTGCAAAGGATTCTGGGAAACAGAACCTGGTCAGAGCCCCACAAGTCACCCCATCTTGGAAACACCTAGGTGTCTAGTTTTCAAAAATGCATTGGTTTGCTATGCTTCCCCAGGTGCCAGCTGAGCTAGAGGCCAAAATCCACAGGTAGGGAATTTGTAAAAAACACCTCTGTTTTCTTTGTAAAAATATGGTGTGTCTACGTTGTGTTTTGGGGCTTTTCCTGTAGCTGGCGCTAGGCCTACCCCCACAAGTGAGGTACCATTTTTATCGGGAGACTTGGGGGAACGCTGGGTGGAAGGAAATTTGTGGCTCCTTACAGATTCCAAAACTTTCTGTCACCGAAATGAGAGGAAAAGGTGCTTTTTTTGGTCCAAATTTTGAGGTTTGCAAAGGATTCTGGTTACAGAACATGGTCAGAGCCCCACAAGTCACCCCATCTTGAATTCCCCTTGGTGTCTAGTTTTCAAAAATGCACTGGTTTGCTTGGTTTTCCCAGGTGCCGGTTGAGCTAGAGGCCAAAATCTACAGGTAGGCAGTTTGTAAAAAACACATCTGTTTTCTGTGGAAAAATGTGATATGTCCACATTGTGTTTAGGGGCATTTCCTTTCACGGGCACTAGGCCTACCCCCGCAAGTGAGGTACCATTTTTATCGGGAGTCTTGGGGAAAAGTTGAGTGGAAGGAAATTTGTGGCTCCCCTCAGATTCCAGAACTTTCTGTCACCGAAATGAGAGGAAAAGGTGTTTTTTTGGCCAAATTCTGAGGTTTGCAAAGATTCTGGGTAACAGAACCTGGTCAAAGCCCCACAAGTCACCCCATCTTGGATTCCCCTAGGTGTCTAGTTTTCAAAACTGCGCAGGTTTGCTAGGTTTCCCTAGGTGCCATGTTAGCTAGAGGCCAAAATCCACAGCTAGGCACTTTGCAAAAAACAGGTCTGTTTTCTTTGTGAAAATGTGATGTGTCCACTTTGTGTTTTGGGGCTTTTCCTGCCGTGGGCCTAGGCCTAACTCCACAAGTAAGGTACCATTTTTCTCGGAAGACTGGAAGGAACGCTGGGTGGAAGGAAATTTTTGGCTCCTCTCACATTCCAGAACGTTCTGTCACCTAAATGAGAGGAAAAAGTGTTTTTTTTGTCCACATTTTGAGGTTTGCAAAGGATTCTGGGTAACAGAACCTGGTCAGAGCCACACAAGTCCCCCCTTCTTGGATTCAACTAGGTGTCTAGTTATCAAAAATGCACTGGTTTGCTAGGTTTTCCCAGGTGCCGGCTGAGCTAGAGGCCAAAATCTACAGGTAGGCAGTTTGTAAAAAACACCTCTGTTTTCTGTGGAAAAATGTGATGTGTCCACGTTGTGTTTTGGGGCATTTCCTTTCGCGGGCGTTAGGCCTACCCCCGCAAGTGAGGTACCATTTTTATCGGGAGACTTGGCGAAAAGTTGAGTGGAAGGAAATTTGTGGCTCCTCTCAGATTCCAGAACTTTCTGTCACCGAAATGAGAGGAAAAAATATTTTTATCGGAAGACTTGGGGGAACGCTGGGTAGAAGGAAATTTGTGGCTCAACTCAGATTCGGGAACTTTCGGTCACAGGAATGAGAGGAAAAAGTGTTTTTAGGCCACATTTTGAGGTTTGCAAAGGATTCTGGGTAACAGAACTTGGTCAGAGCCCCACAGGTCACCCCATCTTGCATTCCCCTAGGTGTCTAGCTTTCAAAAATGTGCTGGTTTGCTCGGTTTTCCCAGGTGCCAGCTGAGCTAGAGGCCAAAATCCACAGGTAAGCAGTTTGTAAAAAACACCTCTGTTTTCTGTGGAAAAATGTGATGTGTCCATTTTGTCTTTTGGGGCATTTCATTTCGCGGGCGCTAGGCCTACCCCCACAAGTGAGGTACCATTTCTATCGGGAGACTTAGGGGAACGCTGGGTGGAAGGAAATTTGTGGCTCCTCTCAGATTCCAGAACTTTCTGTCACCGAAATGGGAGGAAAAGGTGTTTTTTTTTGCCCAAATTTTGAGGTTTGCAAAGGATTCTGGGAAACAGAACCTGGTCAGAGCCCCACAAGTCACCCCATCTTGGAAACACCTAGGTGTCTAGTTTTCAAAAATGCATTGGTTTGCTATGCTTCCCCAGGTGCCAGCTGAGCTAGAGGCCAAAATCCACAGGTAGGGAATTTGTAAAAAAACACCTCTGTTTTCTTTGTAAAAATATGGTGTGTCTACGTTGTGTTTTGGGGCTTTTCCTGTAGCGGGCGCTAGGCCTACCCCCACAAGTGAGGTACCATTTTTATCGGGAGACTTGGGGGAACGCTGGGTGGAAGGAAATTTGTGGCTCCTTACAGATTCCAGAACTTTCTGTCACCGAAATGAGAGGAAAAGGTGCTTTTTTTTTGTCCAAATTTTGAGGTTTGCAAAGGATTCTGGTTACAGAACCTGGTCAGAGCCCCACAAGTCACCCCATCTTGGATTCCCCTAGGTGCCTAGTTTTCAAAAATGCATTGTTTGCTAGGGTTCCCCAGGTGCCGGCTGAGCTAGAGGCCAAAATCCACAGGTAGGCAGTTTGTAAAAAACACCTCTATTTTCTGTGGAAAAATGTGATGTGTCCACGTTGTGTTTTGGGGCTTTTCCTGTCGTGGGCGGTAGGCCTACCCCCACAAGTGAGGTACCATATTTATCGGGAGACTTAGGGGAATGCTGCGTGGAAGGAAATTTGTGGCTCCTCACAGATTCCAGAACTTTCTGTCACCAAAATGAGAGGAAAAAGTGTTTTTTTGGCCGAATTTTGAGGTTTGCAAAGGATTATGGGTAACAGAACCTGGTCAGAGCCCCACAAGTCACCCCATCTTGGATTCCCCTAGGTGTCTAGCTTTCAAAACTGCGCAGGTTTGCTAGCTTTCCCTAGGTGCCGGCTGAGCTAGAGGCCAAACTCCACAGCTAGGCACTTTGCAAAAAACAGCTCTGTGTTCCTTGTGAAAATATGATGTGTCCACGTTGCATTTTGGGGCTTTTCATGAAGCGAGCGCTAGGCCTACCCCCACAAGTGAGGTACCATTTTTATCAGGAGA
Organism: Pleurodeles waltl; assembly: GCF_031143425.1. Lineage (NCBI taxonomy): Eukaryota > Metazoa > Chordata > Amphibia > Caudata > Salamandridae > Pleurodeles > Pleurodeles waltl. Next base: position 934,984,243 of record NC_090442.1, on the reverse strand, counting down.
CTTGGGTAAATGCTGGGTGGAAGGAAATTTGTGGCTCCTCACAGATTCCAGAACTTTCTGTCACCGAAATGAGAGGAGAAAATATTTTTTGGGCCAAATTTTGAGGTTTGCAAAGGATTCTGGGTAACAGAACCTGGTCAGAGCCCCACAAGTCACCCCATCTTGGATTCCCCTAGGTGTTTAGTTTTCAAAACTGTGCAGGTTTGCAAGGTTTCCCTAGGTGCCGGCTGAGCTAGAGGCCAAAATCCACAGCTAGGCATTTTGCAAAAAACAGCTCTGTTTTCTTTGTGAAAATGTGATGTGTTCATGTTGTGTTTTGGGACTTTTCCTGTCGCGGGTGCTAGCCCTACCGCCACAAGTGAGGTAGCATTTTTATCGGAAGACTTAGGGGAAAGCTGCGTGGAAGGAAATTTGTGGCTCCTCTCAGATTCCAGAACTTTCTGTCATCGAAATGAGATGAAAAGTTGTGTTTTAGGCCAAATTTTGAGGTTTGCAAAGGATTCTGGGTAACAAAACCTGGTCAGAGCCCCACAAGTCACCCCATCTTGGATTCCCCTTGGTGCCTAGTTTTCAAAAATGCGCTGGTTTGCTAGGTGTTCCCAGGTGCCAGCTGAGCTAGAGGCCAAAAATCCACAGCTAGGCACTTTGCAAAAAACAGCTCTGTTTTCTCTGTGAAAATGTGATGTGTCCACGTTGTGTTTTGGGGCTTTTCCTGTCGCAGGTGCTAGGCCTACCCCCACAAGTGAGGTGCCATTTCTATCGGGAGACTTAGGGGAACGCTGGGTGGAAGGAAATTTGTGGCTCCTCTCAGATTCCAGAACTTTCTGTCACCAAAATGAGATGAAAAGTTGTTTTTTAGGCCAAATTTTGAGGTTTGCAAAGGATTCTGGGTAACAAAACCTGGTCAGAGCCCCACAAGTCACCCCATCTTGGATTCCCCTAGGTGCCTAGTTTTTAAAAATGCGCTGGTTTGCTAGGTGTTCCCAGGTGCCAGCTGAGCTAGAGGCCAAAATCCACAGCTAGGCACTTTGCCAAAAAACAGCTCTGTTTTCTTTGTGAAAATGTGATGTGTCCATGTTGTGTTTTGGGGCTTTTCCTGTCGCGGGTGCTAAGCCTACCCCCACAAGTGAGGTACCATTTTTATCGGAAGACTTGGGGGAACGCTGGGTAGAAGGAAATTTGTGGCTCAACTCAGATTCGGGAACTTTCGGTCACAGGAATGAGAGGAAAAAGTGTTTTTAGGCCACATTTTGAGGTTTGCAAAGGATTCTGGGTAACAGAACTTGGTCAGAGCCCCACAGGTCACCCCATCTTGCATTCCCCTAGGTGTCTAGCTTTCAAAAATGTGCTGGTTTGCTCGGTTTTCCCAGGTGCCAGCTGAGCTAGAGGCCAAAATCCACAGGTAAGCAGTTTGTAAAAAACACCTCTGTTTTATGTGGAAAAATGTGATGTGTCCACGTTGTGTTTTGGGGCATTTCATTTCGCGGGCGCTAGGCCTACCCCCACAAGTGAGGTACCATTTTTATCGGGAGACTTGGGGGAACGCTGGGTGGAAGGAAATTTGTGGCTCCTCTCAGATTCCAGAACTTTCTGTTGCCGAAATGAGAGGAATGAGTGTTTTTTTGGCCAAATTCTGAGGTTTGCAAAGATTCTGGGTAACAGAACCTGGTCAAAGCCCCACAAGTCACCCCATCTTGGATTCCCCTAGGTGTCTAGTTTTCAAAACTGCGCAGGTTTGCTAGGTTTCCCTAGGTGCCATGTTAGCTAGAGGCCAAAATCCACAGCTAGGCACTTTGCAAAAAACAGGTCTGTTTTCTTTGTGAAAATGTGATGTGTCCACTTTGTGTTTTGGGGCTTTTCCTGCCGCGGGCCTAGGCCTAACCCCACAAGTAAGGTACCATTTTTCTCGGAAGACTGGAAGGAACGCTGGGTGGAAGGAAATTTTTGGCTCCTCTCACATTCCAGAACGTTCTGTCACCTAAATGAGAGGAAAAAGTGTTTTTTTTGTCCACATTTTGAGGTTTGCAAAGGATTCTGGGTAACAGAACCTGGTCAGAGCCCCACAAGTCCCCCCTTCTTGGATTCAACTAGGTGTCTAGTTATCAAAAATGCACTGGTTTGCTAGGTTTTCCCAGGTGCCGGCTGAGCTAGAGGCCAAAATCTACAGGTAGGCAGTTTGTAAAAAACACCTCTGTTTTCTGTGGAAAAATGTGATGTGTCCACGTTGTGTTTTGGGGCATTTCCTTTCGCGGGCGTTAGGCCTACCCCCGCAAGTGAGGTACCATTTTTATCGGGAGACTTGGCGAAAAGTTGAGTGGAAGGAAATTTGTGGCTCCTCTCAGATTCCAGAACTTTCTGTCACCGAAATGAGAGGAAAAAATATTTTTTGGGCCAAATTTTGAGGTTTGCAAAGGATTCTGGGTAACAGAACCTGGTCAGAGCCCCACAAGTCACCCCATCTTGGATTCCCCTAGGTGTTTAGTTTTCAAAACTGTGCAGGTTTGCAAGGTTTCCCTAGGTGCCGGCTGAGCTAGAGGCCAAAATCCACAGCTAGGCACTTTGCAAAAAACAGCTCTGTTTTCTTTGTGAAAATGTGATGTGTCCACGTTGTGTTTTGGGGCATTTCCTGTCGCGGGCGCTAGGCCTACCCCCACAAGTGGGGTACCATTTTTATCGGGAGACTTAGAGGAACGCTGGGTGGAAGGAAATTTATATCTCCTCTCAGATTCCAGAACTTTCTGTCACCAAAATGAGATGAAAAGTTGTTTTCTTGGCCACATTTTGAGGTTTGCAAAGGATTCTGGGTAACTGAACCTGGTCAGAGATCCACAAGTCACCCCATCTTGGATTCCCCTAGGTGTCTAGTTTTCAAAACTGCGCAGGTTTGCTAGGTTTCCCTAGGTGCAAGCTGAGCTAGAGGCCAAAATCCACAGCTAGGCACTTTGCCAAAAAACAGCTCTGTTTTCTTTGTGAAAATGTGATGTGTCCATTTTGTCTTTTGGGGCTTTTCCTGTCGCGGGTGCTAGGCCTACCCCCACAAGTGAGGTACCATTTCTATCGGGAGACTTAGGGGAACGCTGGGTGGAAGGAAATTTGTGGCTCCTCTCAGATTCCAGAACTTTCTGTCACCGAAATGGGAGGAAAAGGTGTTTTTTTTTCCCCAAATTTTGAGGTTTGCAAAGGATTCTGGGAAACAGAACCTGGTCAGAGCCCCACAAGTCACCCCATCTTGGAAACACCTAGGTGTCTAGTTTTCAAAAATGCATTGGTTTGCTATGCTTCCCCAGGTGCCAGCTGAGCTAGAGGCCAAAATCCACAGGTAGGGAATTTGTAAAAAACACCTCTGTTTTCTTTGTAAAAATATGGTGTGTCTACGTTGTGTTTTGGGGCTTTTCCTGTAGCTGGCGCTAGGCCTACCCCCACAAGTGAGGTACCATTTTTATCGGGAGACTTGGGGGAACGCTGGGTGGAAGGAAATTTGTGGCTCCTTACAGATTCCAGAACTTTCTGTCACCGAAATGAGAGGAAAAGGTGCTTTTTTTGGTCCAAATTTTGAGGTTTGCAAAGGATTCTGGTTACAGAACATGGTCAGAGCCCCACAAGTCACCCCATCTTGAATTCCCCTTGGTGTCTAGTTTTCAAAAATGCACTGGTTTGCTTGGTTTTCCCAGGTGCCGGTTGAGCTAGAGGCCAAAATCTACAGGTAGGCAGTTTGTAAAAAACACATCTGTTTTCTGTGGAAAAATGTGATATGTCCACATTGTGTTTAGGGGCATTTCCTTTCACGGGCACTAGGCCTACCCCCGCAAGTGAGGTACCATTTTTATCGGGAGTCTTGGGGAAAAGTTGAGTGGAAGGAAATTTGTGGCTCCCCTCAGATTCCAGAACTTTCTGTCACCGAAATGAGAGGAAAAGGTGTTTTTTTGGCCAAATTCTGAGGTTTGCAAAGATTCTGGGTAACAGAACCTGGTCAAAGCCCCACAAGTCACCCCATCTTGGATTCCCCTAGGTGTCTAGTTTTCAAAACTGCGCAGGTTTGCTAGGTTTCCCTAGGTGCCATGTTAGCTAGAGGCCAAAATCCACAGCTAGGCACTTTGCAAAAAACAGGTCTGTTTTCTTTGTGAAAATGTGATGTGTCCACTTTGTGTTTTGGGGCTTTTCCTGCCGTGGGCCTAGGCCTAACTCCACAAGTAAGGTACCATTTTTCTCGGAAGACTGGAAGGAACGCTGGGTGGAAGGAAATTTTTGGCTCCTCTCACATTCCAGAACGTTCTGTCACCTAAATGAGAGGAAAAAGTGTTTTTTTTGTCCACATTTTGAGGTTTGCAAAGGATTCTGGGTAACAGAACCTGGTCAGAGCCACACAAGTCCCCCCTTCTTGGATTCAACTAGGTGTCTAGTTATCAAAAATGCACTGGTTTGCTAGGTTTTCCCAGGTGCCGGCTGAGCTAGAGGCCAAAATCTACAGGTAGGCAGTTTGTAAAAAACACCTCTGTTTTCTGTGGAAAAATGTGATGTGTCCACGTTGTGTTTTGGGGCATTTCCTTTCGCGGGCGTTAGGCCTACCCCCGCAAGTGAGGTACCATTTTTATCGGGAGACTTGGCGAAAAGTTGAGTGGAAGGAAATTTGTGGCTCGTCTCAGATTCCAGAACTTTCTGTCACCGAAATGAGAGGAAAAAATATTTTTATCGGAAGACTTGGGGGAACGCTGGGTAGAAGGAAATTTGTGGCTCAACTCAGATTCGGGAACTTTCAGTCACAGGAATGAGAGGAAAAAGTGTTTTTAGGCCACATTTTGAGGTTTGCAAAGGATTCTGGGTAACAGAACTTGGTCAGAGCCCCACAGGTCACCCCATCTTGCATTCCCCTAGGTGTCTAGCTTTCAAAAATGTGCTGGTTTGCTCGGTTTTCCCAGGTGCCAGCTGAGCTAGAGGCCAAAATCCACAGGTAAGCAGTTTGTAAAAAACACCTCTGTTTTCTGTGGAAAAATGTGATGTGTCCATTTTGTCTTTTGGGGCATTTCATTTCGCGGGCGCTAGGCCTACCCCCACAAGTGAGGTACCATTTCTATCGGGAGACTTAGGGGAACGCTGGGTGGAAGGAAATTTGTGGCTCCTCTCAGATTCCAGAACTTTCTGTCACCGAAATGGGAGGAAAAGGTGTTTTTTTTTGCCCAAATTTTGAGGTTTGCAAAGGATTCTGGGAAACAGAACCTGGTCAGAGCCCCACAAGTCACCCCATCTTGGAAACACCTAGGTGTCTAGTTTTCAAAAATGCATTGGTTTGCTATGCTTCCCCAGGTGCCAGCTGAGCTAGAGGCCAAAATCCACAGGTAGGGAATTTGTAAAAAACACCTCTGTTTTCTTTGTAAAAATATGGTGTGTCTACGTTGTGTTTTGGGGCTTTTCCTGTAGCGGGCGCTAGGCCTACCCCCACAAGTGAGGTACCATTTTTATCGGGAGACTTGGGGGAACGCTGGGTGGAAGGAAATTTGTGGCTCCTTACAGATTCCAGAACTTTCTGTCACCGAAATGAGAGGAAAAGGTGCTTTTTTTTTGTCCAAATTTTGAGGTTTGCAAAGGATTCTGGTTACAGAACCTGGTCAGAGCCCCACAAGTCACCCCATCTTGGATTCCCCTAGGTGCCTAGTTTTCAAAAATGCATTGTTTGCTAGGGTTCCCCAGGTGCCGGCTGAGCTAGAGGCCAAAATCCACAGGTAGGCAGTTTGTAAAAAACACCTCTATTTTCTGTGGAAAAATGTGATGTGTCCACGTTGTGTTTTGGGGCTTTTCCTGTCGTGGGCGGTAGGCCTACCCCCACAAGTGAGGTACCATATTTATCGGGAGACTTAGGGGAATGCTGCGTGGAAGGAAATTTGTGGCTCCTCACAGATTCCAGAACTTTCTGTCACCAAAATGAGAGGAAAAAGTGTTTTTTTGGCCGAATTTTGAGGTTTGCAAAGGATTATGGGTAACAGAACCTGGTCAGAGCCCCACAAGTCACCCCATCTTGGATTCCCCTAGGTGTCTAGCTTTCAAAACTGCGCAGGTTTGCTAGCTTTCCCTAGGTGCCGGCTGAGCTAGAGGCCAAACTCCACAGCTAGGCACTTTGCAAAAAACAGCTCTGTGTTCCTTGTGAAAATATGATGTGTCCACGTTGCATTTTGGGGCTTTTCATGAAGCGAGCGCTAGGCCTACCCCACAAGTGAGGTACCATTTTTATCAGGAGACTTGGGTAAATGCTGGGTGGAAGGAAATTTGTGGCTCCTCACAGATTCCAGAACTTTCTGTCACCGAAATGAGAGGAGAAAATATTTTTTGGGCCAAATTTTGAGGTTTGCAAAGGATTCTGGGTAACAGAACCTGGTCAGAGCCCCACAAGTCACCCCATCTTGGATTCCCCTAGGTGTTTAGTTTTCAAAACTGTGCAGGTTTGCAAGGTTTCCCTAGGTGCCGGCTGAGCTAGAGGCCAAAATCCACAGCTAGGCATTTTGCAAAAAACAGCTCTGTTTTCTTTGTGAAAATGTGATGTGTTCATGTTGTGTTTTGGGACTTTTCCTGTTGCGGGTGCTAGCCCTACCGCCACAAGTGAGGTAGCATTTTTATCGGAAGACTTAGGGGAAAGCTGCGTGGAAGGAAATTTGTGGCTCCTCTCAGATTCCAGAACTTTCTGTCATCGAAATGAGATGAAAAGTTGTGTTTTAGGCCAAATTTTGAGGTTTGCAAAGGATTCTGCGTAACAAAACCTGGTCAGAGCCCCACAAGTCACCCCATCTTGGATTCCCCTTGGTGCCTAGTTTTCAAAAATGCGCTGGTTTGCTAGGTGTTCCCAGGTGCCAGCTGAGCTAGAGGCCAAAAATCCACAGCTAGGCACTTTGCAAAAAACAGCTCTGTTTTCTCTGTGAAAATGTGATGTGTCCACGTTGTGTTTTGGGGCTTTTCCTGTCGCAGGTGCTAGGCCTACCCCCACAAGTGAGGTGCCATTTCTATCGGGAGACTTAGGGGAACGCTGGGTGGAAGGAAATTTGTGGCTCCTCTCAGATTCCAGAACTTTCTGTCACCAAAATGAGATGAAAAGTTGTTTTTTAGGCCAAATTTTGAGGTTTGCAAAGGATTCTGGGTAACAAAACCTGGTCAGAGCCCCACAAGTCACCCCATCTTGGATTCCCCTAGGTGCCTAGTTTTTAAAAATGCGCTGGTTTGCTAGGTGTTCCCAGGTGCCAGCTGAGCTAGAGGCCAAAATCCACAGCTAGGCACTTTGCCAAAAAACAGCTCTGTTTTCTTTGTGAAAATGTGATGTGTCCATGTTGTGTTTTGGGGCTTTTCCTGTCGCGGGTGCTAAGCCTACCCCCACAAGTGAGGTACCATTTTTATCGGAAGACTTGGGGGAACGCTGGGTAGAAGGAAATTTGTGGCTCAACTCAGATTCGGGAACTTTCGGTCACAGGAATGAGAGGAAAAAGTGTTTTTAGGCCACATTTTGAGGTTTGCAAAGGATTCTGGGTAATAGAACTTGGTCAGAGCCCCACAGGTCACCCCATCTTGCATTCCCCTAGGTGTCTAGCTTTCAAAAATGTGCTGGTTTGCTCGGTTTTCCCAGGTGCCAGCTGAGCTAGAGGCCAAAATCCACAGGTAAGCAGTTTGTAAAAAACACCTCTGTTTTATGTGGAAAAATGTGATGTGTCCACGTTGTGTTTTGGGGCATTTCATTTCGCGGGCGCTAGGCCTACCCCCACAAGTGAGGTACCATTTGTATCGGGAGACTTGGGGGAACGCTGGGTGGAAGGAAATTTGTGGCTCCTCTCAGATTCCAGAACTTTCTGTTGCCGAAATGAGAGGAATGAGTGTTTTTTTGGCCAAATTCTGAGGTTTGCAAAGATTCTGGGTAACAGAACCTGGTCAAAGCCCCACAAGTCACCCCATCTTGGATTCCCCTAGGTGTCTAGTTTTCAAAACTGCGCAGGTTTGCTAGGTTTCCCTAGGTGCCATGTTAGCTAGAGGCCAAAATCCACAGCTAGGCACTTTGCAAAAAACAGGTCTGTTTTCTTTGTGAAAATGTGATGTGTCCACTTTGTGTTTTGGGGCTTTTCCTGCCGTGGGCCTAGGCCTAACCCCACAAGTAAGGTACCATTTTTCTCGGAAGACTGGAAGGAACGCTGGGTGGAAGGAAATTTTTGGCTCCTCTCACATTCCAGAACGTTCTGTCACCTAAATGAGAGGAAAAAGTGTTTTTTTTGTCCACATTTTGAGGTTTGCAAAGGTTTCTGGGTAACAGAACCTGGTCAGAGCCCCACAAGTCCCCCCTTCTTGGATTCAACTAGGTGTCTAGTTATCAAAAATGCACTGGTTTGCTAGGTTTTCCCAGGTGCCGGCTGAGCTAGAGGCCAAAATCTACAGGTAGGCAGTTTGTAAAAAACACCTCTGTTTTCTGTGGAAAAATGTGATGTGTCCACGTTGTGTTTTGGGGCATTTCCTTTCGCGGGCGTTAGGCCTACCCCCGCAAGTGAGGTACCATTTTTATCGGGAGACTTGGCGAAAAGTTGAGTGGAAGGAAATTTGTGGCTCCTCTCAGATTCCAGAACTTTCTGTCACCGAAATGAGAGGAAAAAATATTTTTTGGGCCAAATTTTGAGGTTTGCAAAGGATTCTGGGTAACAGAACCTGGTCAGAGCCCCACAAGTCACCCCATCTTGGATTCCCCTAGGTGTTTAGTTTTCAAAACTGTGCAGGTTTGCAAGGTTTCCCTAGGTGCCGGCTGAGCTAGAGGCCAAAATCCACAGCTAGGCACTTTGCAAAAAACAGCTCTGTTTTCTTTGTGAAAATGTGATGTGTCCACGTTGTGTTTTGGGGCATTTCCTGTCGCGGGCGCTAGGCCTACCCCCACAAGTGGGGTACCATTTTTATCGGGAGACTTAGAGGAACGCTGGGTGGAAGGAAATTTATATCTCCTCTCAGATTCCAGAACTTTCTGTCACCAAAATGAGATGAAAAGTTGTTTTCTTGGCCACATTTTGAGGTTTGCAAAGGATTCTGGGTAACTGAACCTGGTCAGAGATCCACAAGTCACCCCATCTTGGATTCCCCTAGGTGTCTAGTTTTCAAAACTGCGCAGGTTTGCTAGGTTTCCCTAGGTGCAAGCTGAGCTAGAGGCCAAAATCCACAGCTAGGCACTTTGCCAAAAAACAGCTCTGTTTTCTTTGTGAAAATGTGATGTGTCCATTTTGTCTTTTGGGGCTTTTCCTGTCGCGGGTGCTAGGCCTACCCCCACAAGTGAGGTACCATTTCTATCGGGAGACTTAGGGGAACGCTGGGTGGAAGGAAATTTGTGGCTCCTCTCAGATTCCAGAACTTTCTGTCACCGAAATGGGAGGAAAAGGTGTTTTTTTTTGCCCAAATTTTGAGGTTTGCAAAGGATTCTGGGAAACAGAACCTGGTCAGAGCCCCACAAGTCACCCCATCTTGGAAACACCTAGGTGTCTAGTTTTCAAAAATGCATTGGTTTGCTATGCTTCCCCAGGTGCCAGCTGAGCTAGAGGCCAAAATCCACAGGTAGGGAATTTGTAAAAAACACCTCTGTTTTCTTTGTAAAAATATGGTGTGTCTACGTTGTGTTTTGGGGCTTTTCCTGTAGCGGGCGCTAGGCCTACCCCCACAAGTGAGGTACCATTTTTATCGGGAGACTTGGGGGAACGCTGGGTGGAAGGAAATTTGTGGCTCCTTACAGATTCCAGAACTTTCTGTCACCAAAATGAGAGGAAAAGGTGCTTTTTTTGGTCCATATTTTGAGGTTTGCAAAGGATTCTGGTTGCAGAACCTGGTCAGAGCCCCACAAGTCACCCCATCTTGAATTCCCCTTGGTGTCTAGTTTTCAAAAATGCACTGGTTTGCTTGGTTTTCCCAGGTGCCGGTTGAGCTAGAGGCCAAAATCTACAGGTAGGCAGTTTGTAAAAAACACATCTGTTTTCTGTGGAAAAATGTGATATGTCCACATTGTGTTTAGGGGCATTTCCTTTCACGGGCACTAGGCCTACCCCCGCAAGTGAGGTACCATTTTTATCGGGAGTCTTGGGGAAAAGTTGAGTGGAAGGAAATTTGTGGCTCCCCTCAGATTCCAGAACTTTCTGTCACCGAAATGAGAGGAAAAGGTGTTTTTTTGGCCAAATTCTGAGGTTTGCAAAGATTCTGGGTAACAGAACCTGGTCAAAGCCCCACAAGTCACCCCATCTTGGATTCCCCTAGGTGTCTAGTTTTCAAAACTGCGCAGGTTTGCTAGGTTTCCCTAGGTGCCATGTTAGCTAGAGGCCAAAATCCACAGCTAGGCACTTTGCAAAAAACAGGTCTGTTTTCTTTGTGAAAATGTGATGTGTCCACTTTGTGTTTTGGGGCTTTTCCTGCCGTGGGCCTAGGCCTAACTCCACAAGTAAGGTACCATTTTTCTCGGAAGACTGGAAGGAACGCTGGGTGGAAGGACATTTTTGGCTCCTCTCACATTCCAGAACGTTCTGTCACCTAAATGAGAGGAAAAAGTGTTTTTTAGGCCAAATTTTGAGGTTTGCAAAGGATTCTGGGTAACAAAACCTGGTCAGAGCCCCACAAGTCACCCCATCTTGGATTCCCCTAGGTGCCTAGTTTTTAAAAATGCGCTGGTTTGCTAGGTGTTCCCAGGTGCCAGCTGAGCTAGAGGCCAAAATCCACAGCTAGGCACTTTGCCAAAAAACAGCTCTGTTTTCTTTGTGAAAATGTGATGTGTCCATGTTGTGTTTTGGGGCTTTTCCTGTCGCGGGTGCTAAGCCTACCCCCACAAGTGAGGTACCATTTTTATCGGAAGACTTGGGGGAACGCTGGGTAGAAGGAAATTTGTGGCTCAACTCAGATTCGGGAACTTTCGGTCACAGGAATGAGAGGAAAAAGTGTTTTTAGGCCACATTTTGAGGTTTGCAAAGGATTCTGGGTAACAGAACTTGGTCAGAGCCCCACAGGTCACCCCATCTTGCATTCCCCTAGGTGTCTAGCTTTCAAAAATGTGCTGCTTTGCTCGGTTTTCCCAGGTGCCAGCTGAGCTAGAGGCCAAAATCCACAGGTAAGCAGTTTGTAAAAAACACCTCTGTTTTATGTGGAAAAATGTGATGTGTCCACGTTGTGTTTTGGGGCATTTCATTTCGCGGGCGCTAGGCCTACCCCCACAAGTGAGGTACCATTTTTATCGGGAGACTTGGGGGAACGCTGGGTGGAAGGAAATATGTGGCTCCTCTCAGATTCCAGAACTTTCTGTTGCCGAAATGAGAGGAATGAGTGTTTTTTTGGCCAAATTCTGAGGTTTGCAAAGATTCTGGGTAACAGAACCTGGTCAAAGCCCCACAAGTCACCCCATCTTGGATTCCCCTAGGTGTCTAGTTTTCAAAACTGCGCAGGTTTGCTAGGTTTCCCTAGGTGCCATGTTAGCTAGAGGCCAAAATCCACAGCTAGGCACTTTGCAAAAAACAGGTCTGTTTTCTTTGTGAAAATGTGATGTGTCCACTTTGTGTTTTGGGGCTTTTCCTGCCGTGGGCCTAGGCCTAACCCCACAAGTAAGGTACCATTTTTCTCGGAAGACTGGAAGGAACGCTGGGTGGAAGGAAATTTTTGGCTCCTCTCACATTCCAGAACGTTCTGTCACCTAAATGAGAGGAAAAAGTGTTTTTTTTGTCCACATTTTGAGGTTTGCAAAGGATTCTGGGTAACAGAACCTGGTCAGAGCCCCACAAGTCCCCCCTTCTTGGATTCAACTAGGTGTCTAGTTATCAAAAATGCACTGGTTTGCTAGGTTTTCCCAGGTGCCGGCTGAGCTAGAGGCCAAAATCTACAGGTAGGCAGTTTGTAAAAAACACCTCTGTTTTCTGTGGAAAAATGTGATGTGTCCACGTTGTGTTTTGGGGCATTTCCTTTCGCGGGCGTTAGGCCTACCCCCGCAAGTGAGGTACCATTTTTATCGGGAGACTTGGCGAAAAGTTGAGTGGAAGGAAATTTGTGGCTCCTCTCAGATTCCAGAACTTTCTGTCACCGAAATGAGAGGAAAAAATATTTTTTGGGCCAAATTTTGAGGTTTGCAAAGGATTCTGGGTAACAGAACCTGGTCAGAGCCCCACAAGTCACCCCATCTTGGATTCCCCTAGGTGTTTAGTTTTCAAAACTGTGCAGGTTTGCAAGGTTTCCCTAGGTGCCGGCTGAGCTAGAGGCCAAAATCCACAGCTAGGCACTTTGCAAAAAACAGCTCTGTTTTCTTTGTGAAAATGTGATGTGTCCACGTTGTGTTTTGGGGCATTTCCTGTCGCGGGCGCTAGGCCTACCCCCACAAGTGGGGTACCATTTTTATCGGGAGACTTAGAGGAACGCTGGGTGGAAGGAAATTTATATCTCCTCTCAGATTCCAGAACTTTCTGTCACCAAAATGAGATGAAAAGTTGTTTTCTTGGCCACATTTTGAGGTTTGCAAAGGATTCTGGGTAACTGAACCTGGTCAGAGATCCACAAGTCACCCCATCTTGGATTCCCCTAGGTGTCTAGTTTTCAAAACTGCGCAGGTTTGCTAGGTTTCCCTAGGTGCAAGCTGAGCTAGAGGCCAAAATCCACAGCTAGGCACTTTGCCAAAAAACAGCTCTGTTTTCTTTGTGAAAATGTGATGTGTCCATTTTGTCTTTTGGGGCTTTTCCTGTCGCGGGTGCTAGGCCTACCCCCACAAGTGAGGTACCATTTCTATCGGGAGACTTAGGGGAACGCTGGGTGGAAGGAAATTTGTGGCTCCTCTCAGATTCCAGAACTTTCTGTCACCGAAATGGGAGGAAAAGGTGTTTTTTTTTGCCCAAATTTTGAGGTTTGCAAAGGATTCTGGGAAACAGAACCTGGTCAGAGCCCCACAAGTCACCCCATCTTGGAAACACCTAGGTGTCTAGTTTTCAAAAATGCATTGGTTTGCTATGCTTCCCCAGGTGCCAGCTGAGCTAGAGGCCAAAATCCACAGGTAGGGAATTTGTAAAAAACACCTCTGTTTTCTTTGTAAAAATATGGTGTGTCTACGTTGTGTTTTGGGGCTTTTCCTGTAGCGGGCGCTAGGCCTACCCCCACAAGTGAGGTACCATTTTTATCGGGAGACTTGGGGGAACGCTGGGTGGAAGGAAATTTGTGGCTCCTTTCAGATTCCAGAACTTTCTGTCACCGAAATGATAGGAAAAGGTGCTTTTTTTGGTCCAAATTTTGAGGTTTGCAAAGGATTCTGGTTACAGAACCTGGTCAGAGCCCCACAAGTCACCCCATCTTGAATTCCCCTTGGTGTCTAGTTTTCAAAAATGCACTGGTTTGCTTGGTTTTCCCAGGTGCCGGTTGAGCTAGAGGCCAAAATCTACAGGTAGGCAGTTTGTAAAAAACACATCTGTTTTCTGTGGAAAAATGTGATATGTCCACATTGTGTTTAGGGGCATTTCCTTTCACGGGCACTAGGCCTACCCCCGCAAGTGAGGTACCATTTTTATCGGGAGTCTTGGGGAAAAGTTGAGTGGAAGGAAATTTGTGGCTCCCCTCAGATTCCAGAACTTTCTGTCACCGAAATGAGAGGAAACGGTGTTTTTTTGGCCAAATTCTGAGGTTTGCAAAGATTCTGGGTAACAGAACCTGGTCAAAGCCCCACAAGTCACCCCATCTTGGATTCCCCTAGGTGTCTAGTTTTCAAAACTGCGCAGGTTTGCTAGGTTTCCCTAGGTGCCATGTTAGCTAGAGGCCAAAATCCACAGCTAGGCACTTTGCAAAAAACAGGTCTGTTTTCTTTGTGAAAATGTGATGTGTCCACTTTGTGTTTTGGGGCTTTTCCTGTCGCGGGCGCTAGGCCTACCCCCACAAGTGGGGTACCATTTTTATCGGGAGACTTAGAGGAACGCTGGGTGGAAGGAAATTTATATCTCCTCTCAGATTCCAGAACTTTCTGTCACCAAAATGAGATGAAAAGTTTTTTCTTGGCCACATTTTGAGGTTTGCAAAGGATTCTGGGTAACTGAACCTGGTCAGAGATCCACAAGTCACCCCATCTTGGATTCCCCTAGGTGTCTAGTTTTCAAAACTGCGCAGGTTTGCTAGGTTTCCCTAGGTGCAAGCTGAGCTAGAGGCCAAAATCCACAGCTAGGCACTTTGCCAAAAAACAGCTCTGTTTTCTTTGTGAAAATGTGATGTGTCCATTTTGTCATTTGGGGCTTTTCCTGTCGCGGGTGCTAGGCCTACCCCCACAAGTGAGGTACCATTTCTATCGGGAGACTTAGGGGAACGCTGGGTGGAAGGAAATTTGTGGCTCCTCTCAGATTCCAGAACTTTCTGTCACCGAAATGGGAGGAAAAGGTGTTTTTTTTTGCCCAAATTTTGAGGTTTGCAAAGGATTCTGGGAAACAGAACCTGGTCAGAGCCCCACAAGTCACCCCATCTTGGAAACACCTAGGTGTCTAGTTTTCAAAAATGCATTGGTTTGCTATGCTTCCCCAGGTGCCAGCTGAGCTAGAGGCCAAAATCCACAGGTAGGGAATTTGTAAAAAACACCTCTGTTTTCTTTGTAAAAATATGGTGTGTCTACGTTGTGTTTTGGGGCTTTTCCTGTAGCGGGCGCTAGGCCTACCCCCACAAGTGAGGTACCATTTTTATCGGGAGACTTGGGGGAACGCTGGGTGGAAGGAAATTTGTGGCTCCTTACAGATTCCAGAACTTTCTGTCACCGAAATGAGAGGAAAAGGTGCTTTTTTTGGTCCAAATTTTGAGGTTTGCAAAGGATTCTGGTTACAGAACCTGGTCAGAGCCCCACAAGTCACCCCATCTTGGATTCCCCTAGGTGTCTAGTTTCCAAAATTCATTGTTTGCTAGGGTTCCCCAGGTGCCGGCTGAGCTAGAGGCCAAAATCCACAGGTAGGCAGTTTGTAAAAAACACCTCTATTTTCTTTCGAAAAATGTGATGTGTCCACGTTGTGTTTTGGGGCTTTTCCTGTCGCGGGCGGTAGGCCTACCCCCACAAGTGAGGTACCATATTTATCGGGAGACTTAGGGGAATGCTGCGTGGAAGGAAATTTGTGGCTCCTCACAGATTCCAGAACTTTCTGTCACCAAAATGGGAGGAAAAGGTGTTTTTTTTTGCCCAAATTTTGAGGTTTGCAAAGGATTCTGGGAAACAGAACCTGGTCAGAGCCCCACAAGTCACCCCATCTTGGAAACACCTAGGTGTCTAGTTTTAAAAAATGCATTGGTTTGCTATGCTTCCCCAGGTGCCAGCTGAGCTAGAGGCCAAAATCCACAGGTAGGGAATTTGTAAAAAACACCTCTGTTTTCTTTGTAAAAATATGGTGTGTCTACGTTGTGTTTTGGGGCTTTTCCTGTAGCGGGCGCTAGGCCTACCCCCACAAGTGAGGTACCATTTTTATCGGGAGACTTGGGGGAACGCTGGGTGGAAGGAAATTTGTGGCTCCTTACAGATTCCAGAACTTTCTGTCACCGAAATGAGAGGAAAAGGTGCTTTTTTTGGTCCAAATTTTGAGGTTTGCAAAGGATTCTGGTTACAGAACCTGGTCAGAGCCCCACAAGTCACCCCATCTTGAATTCCCCTTGGTGTCTAGTTTTCAAAAATGCACTGGTTTGCTTGGTTTTCCCAGGTGCCGGTTGAGCTAGAGGCCAAAATCTACAGGTAGGCAGTTTGTAAAAAACACATCTGTTTTCTGTGGAAAAATGTGATATGTCCACATTGTGTTTAGGGGCATTTCCTTTCACGGGCACTAGGCCTACCCCCGCAAGTGAGGTACCATTTTTATCGGGAGTCTTGGGGAAAAGTTGAGTGGAAGGAAATTTGTGGCTCCCCTCAGATTCCAGAACTTTCTGTCACCGAAATGAGAGGAAAAGGTGTTTTTTTGGCCAAATTCTGAGGTTTGCAAAGATTCTGGGTAACAGAACCTGGTCAAAGCCCCACAAGTCACCCCATCTTGGATTCCCCTAGGTGTCTAGTTTTCAAAACTGCGCAGGTTTGCTAGGTTTCCCTAGGTGCCATGTTAGCTAGAGGCCAAAATCCACAGCTAGGCACTTTGCAAAAAACAGGTCTGTTTTCTTTGTGAAAATGTGATGTGTCCACTTTGTGTTTTGGGGCTTTTCCTGCCGTGGGCCTAGGCCTAACTCCACAAGTAAGGTACCATTTTTCTCGGAAGACTGGAAGGAACGCTGGGTGGAAGGAAATTTTTGGCTCCTCTCACATTCCAGAACGTTCTGTCACCTAAATGAGAGGAAAAAGTGTTTTTTAGGCCAAATTTTGAGGTTTGCAAAGGATTCTGGGTAACAAAACCTGGTCAGAGCCCCACAAGTCACCCCATCTTGGATTCCCCTAGGTGCCTAGTTTTTAAAAATGCGCTGGTTTGCTAGGTGTTCCCAGGTGCCAGCTGAGCTAGAGGCCAAAATCCACAGCTAGGCACTTTGCCAAAAAACAGCTCTGTTTTCTTTGTGAAAATGTGATGTGTCCATGTTGTGTTTTGGGGCTTTTCCTGTCGCGGGTGCTAAGCCTACCCCCACAAGTGAGGTACCATTTTTATCGGAAGACTTGGGGGAACGCTGGGTAGAAGGAAATTTGTGGCTCAACTCAGATTCGGGAACTTTCGGTCACAGGAATGAGAGGAAAAAGTGTTTTTAGGCCACATTTTGAGGTTTGCAAAGGATTCTGGGTAACAGAACTTGGTCAGAGCCCCACAGGTCACCCCATCTTGCATTCCCCTAGGTGTCTAGCTTTCAAAAATGTGCTGGTTTGCTCGGTTTTCCCAGGTGCCAGCTGAGCTAGAGGCCAAAATCCACAGGTAAGCAGTTTGTAAAAAACACCTCTGTTTTCTGTGGAAAAATGTGATGTGTCCACGTTGTGTTTTGGGGCATTTCATTTCGCGGGCGCTAGGCCTAGCCCCACAAGTGAGGTACCATTTTTATCGGGAGACTTGGGGGAACGCTGGGTGGAAGGAAATTTGTGGCTCCTCTCAGATTCCAGAACTTTCTGTTGCCGAAATTAGAGGAATGAGTGTTTTTTTGGCCAAATTCTGAGGTTTGCAAAGATTCTGGGTAACAGAACCTGGTCAAAGCCCCACAAGTCACCCCATCTTGAATTCCCCTAGGTGTCTAGTTTTCAAAACTGCGCAGGTTTGCTAGGTTTCCCTAGGTGCCATGTTAGCTAGAGGCCAAAATCCACAGCTAGGCACTTTGCAAAAAACAGGTCTGTTTTCTTTGTGAAAATGTGATGTGTCCACTTTGTGTTTTGGGGCTTTTCCTGCCGTGGGCCTAGGCCTAACCCGACAAGTAAGGTACCATTTTTCTCGGAAGACTGGAAGGAACGCTGGGTGGAAGGAAATTTTTGGCTCCTCTCACATTCCAGAACGTTCTGTCACCTAAATGAGAGGAAAAAGTGTTTTTTTTGTCCACATTTTGAGGTTTGCAAAGGATTCTGGGTAACAGAACCTGGTCAGAGCCCCACAAGTCCCCCCTTCTTGGATTCAACTAGGTGTCTAGTTATCAAAAATGCACTGGTTTGCTAGGTTTTCCCAGGTGCCGGCTGAGCTAGAGGCCAAAATCTACAGGTAGGCAGTTTGTAAAAAACACCTCTGTTTTCTGTGGAAAAATGTGATGTGTCCACGTTGTGTTTTGGGGCATTTCCTTTCGCGGGCGTTAGGCCTACCCCCGCAAGTGAGGTACCATTTTTATCGGGAGACTTGGCGAAAAGTTGAGTGGAAGGAAATTTGTGGCTCCTCTCAGATTCCAGAACTTTCTGTCACCGAAATGAGAGGAAAAAATATTTTTTGGGCCAAATTTTGAGGTTTGCAAAGGATTCTGGGTAACAGAACCTGGTCAGAGCCCCACAAGTCACCCCATCTTGGATTCCCCTAGGTGTTTAGTTTTCAAAACTGTGCCGGTTTGCAAGGTTTCCCTAGGTGCCGGCTGACCTAGAGGCCAAAATCCACAGCTAGGCACTTTGCAAAAAACAGCTCTGTTTTCTTTGTGAAAATGTGATGTGTCCACGTTGTGTTTTGGGGCATTTCCTGTCGCGGGCGCTAGGCCTACCCCCACAAGTGGGGTACCATTTTTATCGGGAGACTTAGAGGAACGCTGGGTGGAAGGAAATTTATATCTCCTCTCAGATTCCAGAACTTTCTGTCACCAAAATGAGATGAAAAGTTTTTTCTTGGCCACATTTTGAGGTTTGCAAAGGATTCTGGGTAACTGAACCTGGTCAGAGATCCACAAGTCACCCCATCTTGGATTCCCCTAGGTGTCTAGTTTTCAAAACTGCGCAGGTTTGCTAGGTTTCCCTAGGTGCAAGCTGAGCTAGAGGCCAAAATCCACAGCTAGGCACTTTGCCAAAAAACAGCTCTGTTTTCTTTGTGAAAATGTGATGTGTCCATTTTGTCATTTGGGGCTTTTCCTGTCGCGGGTGCTAGGCCTACCCCCACAAGTGAGGTACCATTTCTATCGGGAGACTTAGGGGAACGCTGGGTGGAAGGAAATTTGTGGCTCCTCTCAGATTCCAGAACTTTCTGTCACCGAAATGGGAGGAAAAGGTGTTTTTTTTTGCCCAAATTTTGAGGTTTGCAAAGGATTCTGGGAAACAGAACCTGGTCAGAGCCCCACAAGTCACCCCATCTTGGAAACACCTAGGTGTCTAGTTTTCAAAAATGCATTGGTTTGCTATGCTTCCCCAGGTGCCAGCTGAGCTAGAGGCCAAAATCCACAGGTAGGGAATTTGTAAAAAACACCTCTGTTTTCTTTGTAAAAATATGGTGTGTCTACGTTGTGTTTTGGGGCTTTTCCTGTAGCGGGTGCTAGGCCTACCCCCACAAGTGAGGTACCATTTTTATCGGGAGACTTGGGGGAACGCTGGGTGGAAGGAAATTTGTGGCTCCTTACAGATTCCAGAACTTTCTGTCACCGAAATGAGAGGAAAAGGTGCTTTTTTTGGTCCAAATTTTGAGGTTTGCAAAGGATTCTGGTTACAGAACCTGGTCAGAGCCCCACAAGTCACCCCATCTTGGATTCCCCTAGGTGTCTAGTTTTCAAAAATGCATTGTTTGCTAGGGTTCCCCAGGTGCCGGCTGAGCTAGAGGCCAAAATCCACAGGTAGGCAGTTTGTAAAAAACACCTCTATTTTCTTTGGAAAAATGTGATGTGTCCACGTTGTGTTTTGGGGCTTTTCCTGTCGCGGGCGGTAGGCCTACCCCCACAAGTGAGGTACCATATTTATCGGGAGACTTAGGGGAATGCTGCGTGGAAGGAAATTTGTGGCTCCTCACAGATTCCAGAACTTTCTGTCACCAAAATGAGAGGAAAAAGTGTTTTTTTGGCCAAATTTTGAGGTTTGCAAAGGATTATGGGTAACAGAACCTGGTCAGAGCCCCACAAGTCACCCCATCTTGGATTCCCCTAGGTGTTTAGTTTTCAAAACTGTGCAGGTTTGCAAGGTTTCCCTAGGTGCCGGCTGAGCTAGAGGCCAAAATCCACAGCTAGGCATTTTGCAAAAAACAGCTCTGTTTTCTTTGTGAAAATGTGATGTGTTCACGTTGTGTTTTGGGACTTTTCCTGTCGCGGGTGCTAGCCCTACCGCCACAAGTGAGGTAGCATTTTTATCGGAAGACTTAGGGGAAAGCTGCGTGGAAGGAAATTTGTGGCTCCTCTCAGATTCCAGAACTTTCTGTCATCGAAATGAGATGAAAAGTTGTTTTTTAGGCCAAATTTTGAGGTTTGCAAAGGATTCTGGGTAACAAAACCTGGTCAGAGCCCCACAAGTCACCCCATCTTGGATTCCCCTTGGTGCGTAGTTTTAAAAAATGCGCTGGTTTGCTAGGTGTTCCCAGATGCCAGCTGAGCTAGAGGCCAAAAATCCACATCTAGGCACTTTGCAAAAAACAGCTCTGTTTTCTCTGTGAAAATGTGATGTGTCCACGTTGTGTTTTGGGGCTTTTCCTGTTGCAGGTGCTAGGCCTACCCCCACAAGTGAGGTGCCATTTCTATCGGGAGACTTAGGGGAACGCTGGGTGGAAGGAAATTTGTGGCTCCTCTCAGATTCCAGAACTTTCTGTCACCGAAATGAGAGGAAAAGGTGTTTTTTTGGGCCAAATTTTGAGGTTTGCAAAGGATTCTGGGTATCAGAACCTAGTCAGAGGCCCACAGGTCACCCCATCTTGAATTCCCCTTGGTGTCTAGTTTTCAAAAATGCACTGGTTTGCTTGGTTTTCCCAGGTGCCGGTTGAGCTAGAGGCCAAAATCTACAGGTAGGCAGTTTGTAAAAAACACATCTGTTTTCTGTGGAAAAATGTGATATGTCCACATTGTGTTTAGGGGCATTTCCTTTCACGGGCACTAGGCCTACCCCCGCAAGTGAGGTACCATTTTTATCGGGAGTCTTGGGGAAAAGTTGAGTGGAAGGAAATTTGTGGCTCCTCTCAGATTCCAGAACTTTCTGTCACCGAAATGAGAGGAAAAGGTGTTTTTTTGGCCAAATTTTGAGGTTTGCAAAGGATTCTGGGTAACAGAACCTGGTCAGAGCCCCAAAAGTCACCCCATCTTGGATTCCCCTAGGTGTATAGTTTTCAAAACTGCGCAGGTTTGCTAGGTTTCCCTAGGTGCCGGCTGAGCTAGAAGCCAAAATCCACAGCTAGCTACTTTGCAAAAAACAGCTCTGTTTTCTTTGTGAAAATGTGATGTGTCCACGTTGTGTTTTGGGGCATTTCCTGTTGCGGGCGCTGGGCCTACCCCCACAAGTGAAGTACCATTTTTATCAGGAGCCTTAGGGGAACGCTGGGTGGAAGGAAATTTGTATCTCCTCTCAGATTCCAGAACTTTCTGTCACCAAAATGAGATGAAAAGTTGTTTTCTTGGCCACATTTTGAGGTTTGCAAAGGATTCTGGGTAACTGAACCTGGTCAGAGATCCACAAGTCACCCCATCTTGGATTCCCCTAGGTGTCTAGTTTTCAAAACTGCGCAGGTTTGCTAGGTTTCCCTAGGTGCAAGCTGAGCTAGAGGCCATAATCCACAGCTAGGCACTTTGCCAAAAAACAGCTCTGTTTTCTTTGGGAAAATGTGATGTGTCCATTTTGTCTTTTGGGGCTTTTCCTGTCGCGGGTGCTAGGCCTACCCCCACAAGTGAGGTACCATTTCTATCGGGAGACTTAGGGGAACGCTGGGTGGAAGGAAATTTGTGGCTCCTCTCAGATTCCAGAACTTTCTGTCACCGAAATGGGAGGAAAAGGTGTTTTTTTTGCCCAAATTTTGAAGTTTGCAAAGGATTCTGGGAAACAGAACCTGGTCAGAGCCCCACAAGTCACCCCATCTTGGAAACACCTAGGTGTCTAGTTTTCAAAAATGGATTGGTTTGCTATGCTTCCCCAGGTGCCAGCTGAGCTAGAGGCCAAAATGCACAGGTAGGGAATTTGTAAAAAACACCTCTGTTTTCTTTGTAAAAATATGGTGTGTCTACGTTGTGTTTTGGGGCTTTTCCTGTAGCGGGCGCTAGGCCTACCCCCACAAGTGAGGTACCATTTTTATCGGGAGACTTGGGGGAACGCTGGGTGGAAGGAAATTTGTGGCTCCTTACAGATTCCAGAACTTTCTGTCACCGAAATGAGAGGAAAAGGTGCTTTTTTTGGTCCAAATTTTGAGGTTTGCAAAGGATTCTGGTTACAGAACCTGGTCAGAGCCCCACAAGTCACCCCATCTTGGATTCCCCTAGGTGTCTAGTTTTCAAAAATGCATTGTTTGCTAGGGTTCCCCAGGTGCCGGCTGAGCTAGAGGCCAAAATCCACAGGTAGGCAGTTTGTAAAAAACACCTCTATTTTCTGTGGAAAAATGTGATGTGTCCACGTTGTGTTTTGGGGCTTTTCCTGTCGCGGGCGGTAGGCCTACCCCCACAAGTGAGGTACCATATTTATCGGGAGACTTAGGGGAATGCTGCGTGGAAGGAAATTTGTGGCTCCTCACAGATTCCAGAACTTTCTGTCACCAAAATGAGAGGAAAAAGTGTTTTTTGGGCCAAATTTTGAGGTTTGCAAAGGATTATGGGTAACAGAACCTGGTCAGAGCCCCACAAGTCACCCCATCTTGGATTCCCCTAGGTGTCTAGCTTTCAAAACTGCGCAGGTTTGCTAGCTTTCCCTAGGTGCCGGCTGAGCTAGAGGCCAAACTCCACAGCTAGGCACTTTGCAAAAAACAGCTCTGTGTTCCTTGTGAAAATATGATGTGTCCACGTTGCATTTTGGGGCTTTTCATGAAGCGAGCGCTAGGCCTACCCCCACAAGTGAGGTACCATTTTTATCAGGAGACTTGGGTAAATGCTGGGTGGAAGGAAATTTGTGGCTCCTCACAGATTCCAGAACTTTCTGTCACCGAAATGAGAGGAGAAAATATTTTTTGGGCCAAATTTTGAGGTTTGCAAAGGATTCTGGGTAACAGAACCTGGTCAGAGCCCCACAAGTCACCCCATCTTGGATTCCCCTAGGTGTTTAGTTTTCAAAACTGTGCAGGTTTGCAAGGTTTCCCTAGGTGCCGGCTGAGCTAGAGGCCAAAATCCACAGCTAGGCATTTTGCAAAAAACAGCTCTGTTTTCTTTGTGAAAATGTGATGTGTTCACGTTGTGTTTTGGGACTTTTCCTGTCGCGGGTGCTAGCCCTACCGCCACAAGTGAGGTAGCATTTTTATCGGAAGACTTAGGGGAAAGCTGCGTGGAAGGAAATTTGTGGCTCCTCTCAGATTCCAGAACTTTCTGTCATCGAAATGAGAGGAAAAGGTGTTTTTTTTTGCCCAAATTTTGAGGTTTGCAAAGGATTCTGGGAAACAGAACCTGGTCAGAGCCCCACAAGTCACCCCATCTTGGAAACACCTAGGTGTCTAGTTTTCAAAAATGCATTGGTTTGCTATGCTTCCCCAGGTGCCAGCTGAGCTAGAGGCCAAAATCCACAGGTAGGGAATTTGTAAAAAACACCTCTGTTTTCTTTGTAAAAATATGGTGTGTCTACGTTGTGTTTTGGGGCTTTTCCTGTAGTGGGCGCTAGGCCTACCCCCACAAGTGAGGTACCATTTTTATCGGGAGACTTGGGGGAACGCTGGGTGGAAGGAAATTTGTGGCTCCTTACAGATTCCAGAACTTTCTGTCACCGAAATGAGAGGAAAAGGTGCTTTTTTTGGTCCAAATTTTGAGGTTTGCAAAGGATTCTGGTTACAGAACCTGGTCAGAGCCCCACAAGTCACCCCATCTTGGATTCCCCTAGGTGTCTAGTTTTCAAAAATGCATTGTTTGCTAGGGTTCCCCAGGTGCCGGCTGAGCTAGAGGCCAAAATCCACAGGTAGGCAGTTTGTAAAAAACACCTCTATTTTCTTTGGAAAAATGTGATGTGTCCACGTTGTGTTTTGGGGCTTTTCCTGTCGCGGGCGGTAGGCCTACCCCCACAAGTGAGGTACCATATTTATCGGGAGACTTAGGGGAATGCTGCGTGGAAGGAAATTTGTGGCTCCTCACAGATTCCAGAACTTTCTGTCACCAAAATGAGAGGAAAAAGTGTTTTTTTGGCCAAATTTTGAGGTTTGCAAAGGATTATGGGTAACAGAACCTGGTCAGAGCCCCACAAGTCACCCCATCTTGGATTCCCCTAGGTGTTTAGTTTTCAAAACTGTGCAGGTTTGCAAGGTTTCCCTAGGTGCCGGCTGAGCTAGAGGCCAAAATCCACAGCTAGGCATTTTGCAAAAAACAGCTCTGTTTTCTTTGTGAAAATGTGATGTGTTCACGTTGTGTTTTGGGACTTTTCCTGTCGCGGGTGCTAGCCCTACCGCCACAAGTGAGGTAGCATTTTTATCGGAAGACTTAGGGGAAAGCTGCGTGGAAGGAAATTTGTGGCTCCTCTCAGATTCCAGAACTTTCTGTCATCGAAATGAGATGAAAAGTTGTTTTTTAGGCCAAATTTTGAGGTTTGCAAAGGATTCTGGGTAACAAAACCTGGTCAGAGCCCCACAAGTCACCCCATCTTGGATTCCCCTTGGTGCGTAGTTTTCAAAAATGCGCTGGTTTGCTAGGTGTTCCCAGATGCCAGCTGAGCTAGAGGCCAAAAATCCACATCTAGGCACTTTGCAAAAAACAGCTCTGTTTTCTCTGTGAAAATGTGATGTGTCCACGTTGTGTTTTGGGGCTTTTCCTGTCGCAGGTGCTAGGCCTACCCCCACAAGTGAGGTGCCATTTCTATCGGGAGACTTAGGGGAACGCTGGGTGGAAGGAAATTTGTGGCTCCTCTCAGATTCCAGAACTTTCTGTCACCGAAATGAGAGGAAAAGGTGTTTTTTTGGGCCAAATTTTGAGGTTTGCAAAGGATTCTGGGTATCAGAACCTAGTCAGAGGCCCACAGGTCACCCCATCTTGAATTCCCCTTGGTGTCTAGTTTTCAAAAATGCACTGGTTTGCTTGGTTTTCCCAGGTGCCGGTTGAGCTAGAGGCCAAAATCTACAGGTAGGCAGTTTGTAAAAAACACATCTGTTTTCTGTGGAAAAATGTGATATGTCCACATTGTGTTTAGGGGCATTTCCTTTCACGGGCACTAGGCCTACCCCCGCAAGTGAGGTACCATTTTTATCGGGAGTCTTGGGGAAAAGTTGAGTGGAAGGAAATTTGTGGCTCCTCTCAGATTCCAGAACTTTCTGTCACCGAAATGAGAGGAAAAGGTGTTTTTTTGGCCAAATTTTGAGGTTTGCAAAGGATTCTGGGTAACAGAACCTGGTCAGAGCCCCACAAGTCACCCCATCTTGGATTCCCCTAGGTGTATAGTTTTCAAAACTGCGCAGGTTTGCTAGGTTTCCCTAGGTGCCGGCTGAGCTAGAAGCCAAAATCCACAGCTAGCTACTTTGCAAAAAACAGCTCTGTTTTCTTTGTGAAAATGTGATGTGTCCACGTTGTGTTTTGGGGCATTTCCTGTTGCGGGCGCTGGGCCTACCCCCACAAGTGAAGTACCATTTTTATCAGGAGCCTTAGGGGAACGCTGGGTGGAAGGAAATTTGTATCTCCTCTCAGATTCCAGAACTTTCTGTCACCAAAATGAGATGAAAAGTTGTTTTCTTGGCCACATTTTGAGGTTTGCAAAGGATTCTGGGTAACTGAACCTGGTCAGAGATCCACAAGTCACCCCATCTTGGATTCCCCTAGGTGTCTAGTTTTCAAAACTGCGCAGGTTTGCTAGGTTTCCCTAGGTGCAAGCTGAGCTAGAGGCCAAAATCCACAGCTAGGCACTTTGCCAAAAAACAGCTCTGTTTTCTTTGTGAAAATGTGATGTGTCCATTTTGTCTTTTGGGGCTTTTCCTGTCGCGGGTGCTAGGCCTACCCCCACAAGTGAGGTACCATTTCTATCGGGAGACTTAGGGGAACGCTGGGTGGAAGGAAATTTGTGGCTCCTCTCAGATTCCAGAACTTTCTGTCACCGAAATGGGAGGAAAAGGTGTTTTTTTTGCCCAAATTTTGAAGTTTGCAAAGGATTCTGGGAAACAGAACCTGGTCAGAGCCCCACAAGTCACCCCATCTTGGAAACACCTAGGTGTCTAGTTTTCAAAAATGGATTGGTTTGCTATGCTTCCCCAGGTGCCAGCTGAGCTAGAGGCCAAAATCCACAGGTAGGGAATTTGTAAAAAACACCTCTGTTTTCTTTGTAAAAATATGGTGTGTCTACGTTGTGTTTTGGGGCTTTTCCTGTAGCGGGTGCTAGGCCTACCCCCACAAGTGAGGTACCATTTTTATTGGGAGACTTGGGGGAACGCTGGGTGGAAGGAAATTTGTGGCTCCTTACAGATTCCAGAACTTTCTGTCACCGAAATGAGAGGAAAAGGTGCTTTTTTTGGTCCAAATTTTGAGGTTTGCAAAGGATTCTGGTTACAGAACCTGGTCAGAGCCCCACAAGTCACCCCATCTTGGATTCCCCTAGGTGTCTAGTTTTCAAAAATGCATTGTTTGCTAGGGTTCCCCAGGTGCCGGCTGAGCTAGAGGCCAAAATCCACAGGTAGGCAGTTTGTAAAAAACACCTCTATTTTCTGTGGAAAAATGTGATGTGTCCACGTTGTGTTTTGGGGCTTTTCCTGTAGCGGGCGCTAGGCCTACCCCCACAAGTGAGGTACCATTTTTATCGGGAGACTTGGGGGAACGCTGGGTGGAAGGAAATTTGTGGCTCCTTACAGATTCCAGAACTTTCTGTCACCGAAATGAGAGGAAAAGGTGCTTTTTTTGGTCCAAATTTTGAGGTTTGCAAAGGATTCTGGTTACAGAACCTGGTCAGAGCCCCACAAGTCACCCCATCTTGAATTCCCCTTGGTGTCTAGTTTTCAAAAATGCACTGGTTTGCTTGGTTTTCCCAGGTGCCGGTTGAGCTAGAGGCCAAAATCTACAGGTAGGCAGTTTGTAAAAAACAGCTCTGTGTTCCTTGTGAAAATATGATGTGTCCACGTTGCATTTTGGGGCTTTTCATGAAGCGGGCGCTAGGCCTACCCCCACAAGTGAGGTACCATTTTTATCAGGAGACTTGGGTAAATGCTGGGTGGAAGGAAATTTGTGGCTCCTCA
The DNA here is from genome assembly GCF_031143425.1 of Pleurodeles waltl. NCBI lineage: Eukaryota > Metazoa > Chordata > Amphibia > Caudata > Salamandridae > Pleurodeles > Pleurodeles waltl. The sequence goes on along the minus strand of NC_090442.1, from coordinate 934,957,655 downwards.
CAGATTCCCGAACTTTCTGTCACCGAAATGAGAGGAGAAAATATTTTTTGGGCCAAATTTTGAGGTTTGCAAAGGATTCTGGGTAACAGAACCTGGTCAGAGCCCCACAAGTCACCCCATCTTGGATTCCCCTAGGTGTTTAGTTTTCAAAACTGTGCAGGTTTGCAAGGTTTCCCTAGGTGCCGGCTGAGCTAGAGGCCAAAATCCACAGCTAGGCATTTTGCAAAAAACAGCTCTGTTTTCTTTGTGAAAATGTGATGTGTTCACGTTGTGTTTTGGGACTTTTCCTGTCGCGGGTGCTAGCCCTACCGCCACAAGTGAGGTAGCATTTTTATCGGAAGACTTAGGGGAAAGCTGCGTGGAAGGAAATTTGTGGCTCCTCTCAGATTCCAGAACTTTCTGTCATCGAAATGAGAGGAAAAGGTGTTTTTTTTTGCCCAAATTTTGAGGTTTGCAAAGGATTCTGGGAAACAGAACCTGGTCAGAGCCCCACAAGTCACCCCATCTTGGAAACACCTAGGTGTCTAGTTTTCAAAAATGCATTGGTTTGCTATGCTTCCCCAGGTGCCAGCTGAGCTAGAGGCCAAAATCCACAGGTAGGGAATTTGTAAAAAACACCTCTGTTTTCTTTGTAAAAATATGGTGTGTCTACGTTGTGTTTTGGGGCTTTTCCTGTAGTGGGCGCTAGGCCTACCCCCACAAGTGAGGTACCATTTTTATCGGGAGACTTGGGGGAACGCTGGGTGGAAGGAAATTTGTGGCTCCTTACAGATTCCAGAACTTTCTGTCACCGAAATGAGAGGAAAAGGTGCTTTTTTTGGTCCAAATTTTGAGGTTTGCAAAGGATTCTGGTTACAGAACCTGGTCAGAGCCCCACAAGTCACCCCATCTTGGATTCCCCTAGGTGTCTAGTTTTCAAAAATGCATTGTTTGCTAGGGTTCCCCAGGTGCCGGCTGAGCTAGAGGCCAAAATCCACAGGTAGGCAGTTTGTAAAAAACACCTCTATTTTCTTTGGAAAAATGTGATGTGTCCACGTTGTGTTTTGGGGCTTTTCCTGTCGCGGGCGGTAGGCCTACCCCCACAAGTGAGGTACCATATTTATCGGGAGACTTAGGGGAATGCTGCGTGGAAGGAAATTTGTGGCTCCTCACAGATTCCAGAACTTTCTGTCACCAAAATGAGAGGAAAAAGTGTTTTTTTGGCCAAATTTTGAGGTTTGCAAAGGATTATGGGTAACAGAACCTGGTCAGAGCCCCACAAGTCACCCCATCTTGGATTCCCCTAGGTGTTTAGTTTTCAAAACTGTGCAGGTTTGCAAGGTTTCCCTAGGTGCCGGCTGAGCTAGAGGCCAAAATCCACAGCTAGGCATTTTGCAAAAAACAGCTCTGTTTTCTTTGTGAAAATGTGATGTGTTCACGTTGTGTTTTGGGACTTTTCCTGTCGCGGGTGCTAGCCCTACCGCCACAAGTGAGGTAGCATTTTTATCGGAAGACTTAGGGGAAAGCTGCGTGGAAGGAAATTTGTGGCTCCTCTCAGATTCCAGAACTTTCTGTCATCGAAATGAGATGAAAAGTTGTTTTTTAGGCCAAATTTTGAGGTTTGCAAAGGATTCTGGGTAACAAAACCTGGTCAGAGCCCCACAAGTCACCCCATCTTGGATTCCCCTTGGTGCGTAGTTTTCAAAAATGCGCTGGTTTGCTAGGTGTTCCCAGATGCCAGCTGAGCTAGAGGCCAAAAATCCACATCTAGGCACTTTGCAAAAAACAGCTCTGTTTTCTCTGTGAAAATGTGATGTGTCCACGTTGTGTTTTGGGGCTTTTCCTGTCGCAGGTGCTAGGCCTACCCCCACAAGTGAGGTGCCATTTCTATCGGGAGACTTAGGGGAACGCTGGGTGGAAGGAAATTTGTGGCTCCTCTCAGATTCCAGAACTTTCTGTCACCGAAATGAGAGGAAAAGGTGTTTTTTTGGGCCAAATTTTGAGGTTTGCAAAGGATTCTGGGTATCAGAACCTAGTCAGAGGCCCACAGGTCACCCCATCTTGAATTCCCCTTGGTGTCTAGTTTTAAAAAATGCACTGGTTTGCTTGGTTTTCCCAGGTGCCGGTTGAGCTAGAGGCCAAAATCTACAGGTAGGCAGTTTGTAAAAAACACATCTGTTTTCTGTGGAAAAATGTGATATGTCCACATTGTGTTTAGGGGCATTTCCTTTCACGGGCACTAGGCCTACCCCCGCAAGTGAGGTACCATTTTTATCGGGAGTCTTGGGGAAAAGTTGAGTGGAAGGAAATTTGTGGCTCCTCTCAGATTCCAGAACTTTCTGTCACCGAAATGAGAGGAAAAGGTGTTTTTTTGGCCAAATTTTGAGGTTTGCAAAGGATTCTGGGTAACAGAACCTGGTCAGAGCCCCACAAGTCACCCCATCTTGGATTCCCCTAGGTGTATAGTTTTCAAAACTGCGCAGGTTTGCTAGGTTTCCCTAGGTGCCGGCTGAGCTAGAAGCCAAAATCCACAGCTAGCTACTTTGCAAAAAACAGCTCTGTTTTCTTTGTGAAAATGTGATGTGTCCACGTTGTGTTTTGGGGCATTTCCTGTTGCGGGCGCTGGGCCTACCCCCACAAGTGAAGTACCATTTTTATCAGGAGCCTTAGGGGAACGCTGGGTGGAAGGAAATTTGTATCTCCTCTCAGATTCCAGAACTTTCTGTCACCAAAATGAGATGAAAAGTTGTTTTCTTGGCCACATTTTGAGGTTTGCAAAGGATTCTGGGTAACTGAACCTGGTCAGAGATCCACAAGTCACCCCATCTTGGATTCCCCTAGGTGTCTAGTTTTCAAAACTGCGCAGGTTTGCTAGGTTTCCCTAGGTGCAAGCTGAGCTAGAGGCCAAAATCCACAGCTAGGCACTTTGCCAAAAAACAGCTCTGTTTTCTTTGTGAAAATGTGATGTGTCCATTTTGTCTTTTGGGGCTTTTCCTGTCGCGGGTGCTAGGCCTACCCCCACAAGTGAGGTACCATTTCTATCGGGAGACTTAGGGGAACGCTGGGTGGAAGGAAATTTGTGGCTCCTCTCAGATTCCAGAACTTTCTGTCACCGAAATGGGAGGAAAAGGTGTTTTTTTTGCCCAAATTTTGAAGTTTGCAAAGGATTCTGGGAAACAGAACCTGGTCAGAGCCCCACAAGTCACCCCATCTTGGAAACACCTAGGTGTCTAGTTTTCAAAAATGGATTGGTTTGCTATGCTTCCCCAGGTGCCAGCTGAGCTAGAGGCCAAAATCCACAGGTAGGGAATTTGTAAAAAACACCTCTGTTTTCTTTGTAAAAATATGGTGTGTCTACGTTGTGTTTTGGGGCTTTTCCTGTAGCGGGCGCTAGGCCTACCCCCACAAGTGAGGTACCATTTTTATTGGGAGACTTGGGGGAACGCTGGGTGGAAGGAAATTTGTGGCTCCTTACAGATTCCAGAACTTTCTGTCACCGAAATGAGAGGAAAAGGTGCTTTTTTTGGTCCAAATTTTGAGGTTTGCAAAGGATTCTGGTTACAGAACCTGGTCAGAGCCCCACAAGTCACCCCATCTTGGATTCCCCTAGGTGTCTAGTTTTCAAAAATGCATTGTTTGCTAGGGTTCCCCAGGTGCCTGCTGAGCTAGAGGCCAAAATCTACAGGTAGGCAGTTTGTAAAAAACACATCTGTTTTCTGTGGAAAAATGTGATATGTCCACATTGTGTTTAGGGGCATTTCCTTTCACGGGCACTAGGCCTACCCCCGCAAGTGAGGTACCATTTTTATCGGGAGTCTTGGGGAAAAGTTGAGTGGAAGGAAATTTGTGGCTCCCCTCAGATTCCAGAACTTTCTGTCACCGAAATGAGAGGAAAAGGTGTTTTTTTGGCCAAATTCTGAGGTTTGCAAAGATTCTGGGTAACAGAACCTGGTCAAAGCCCCACAAGTCACCCCATCTTGGATTCCCCTAGGTGTCTAGTTTTCAAAACTGCGCAGGTTTGCTAGGTTTCCCTAGGTGCCATGTTAGCTAGAGGCCAAAATCCACAGCTAGGCACTTTGCAAAAAACAGGTCTGTTTTCTTTGTGAAAATGTGATGTGTCCACTTTGTGTTTTGGGGCTTTTCCTGCCGTGGGCCTAGGCCTAACTCCACAAGTAAGGTACCATTTTTCTCGGAAGACTGGAAGGAACGCTGGGTGGAAGGAAATTTTTGGCTCCTCTCACATTCCAGAACGTTCTGTCACCTAAATGAGAGGAAAAAGTGTTTTTTAGGCCAAATTTTGAGGTTTGCAAAGGATTCTGGGTAACAAAACCTGGTCAGAGCCCCACAAGTCACCCCATCTTGGATTCCCCTAGGTGCCTAGTTTTTAAAAATGCGCTGGTTTGCTAGGTGTTCCCAGGTGCCAGCTGAGCTAGAGGCCAAAATCCACAGCTAGGCACTTTGCCAAAAAACAGCTCTGTTTTCTTTGTGAAAATGTGATGTGTCCATGTTGTGTTTTGGGGCTTTTCCTGTCGCGGGTGCTAAGCCTACCCCCACAAGTGAGGTACCATTTTTATCGGAAGACTTGGGGGAACGCTGGGTAGAAGGAAATTTGTGGCTCAACTCAGATTCGGGAACTTTCGGTCACAGGAATGAGAGGAAAAAGTGTTTTTAGGCCACATTTTGAGGTTTGCAAAGGATTCTGGGTAACAGAACTTGGTCAGAGCCCCACAGGTCACCCCATCTTGCATTCCCCTAGGTGTCTAGCTTTCAAAAATGTGCTGGTTTGCTCGGTTTTCCCAGGTGCCAGCTGAGCTAGAGGCCAAAATCCACAGGTAAGCAGTTTGTAAAAAACACCTCTGTTTTCTGTGGAAAAATGTGATGTGTCCACGTTGTGTTTTGGGGCATTTCATTTCGCGGGCGCTAGGCCTAGCCCCACAAGTGAGGTACCATTTTTATCGGGAGACTTGGGGGAACGCTGGGTGGAAGGAAATTTGTGGCTCCTCTCAGATTCCAGAACTTTCTGTTGCCGAAATGAGAGGAATGAGTGTTTTTTTGGCCAAATTCTGAGGTTTGCAAAGATTCTGGGTAACAGAACCTGGTCAAAGCCCCACAAGTCACCCCATCTTGAATTCCCCTAGGTGTCTAGTTTTCAAAACTGCGCAGGTTTGCTAGGTTTCCCTAGGTGCCATGTTAGCTAGAGGCCAAAATCCACAGCTAGGCACTTTGCAAAAAACAGGTCTGTTTTCTTTGTGAAAATGTGATGTGTCCACTTTGTGTTTTGGGGCTTTTCCTGCCGTGGGCCTAGGCCTAACCCCACAAGTAAGGTACCATTTTTCTCGGAAGACTGGAAGGAACGCTGGGTGGAAGGAAATTTTTGGCTCCTCTCACATTCCAGAACGTTCTGTCACCTAAATGAGAGGAAAAAGTGTTTTTTTTGTCCACATTTTGAGGTTTGCAAAGGATTCTGGGTAACAGAACCTGGTCAGAGCCCCACAAGTCCCCCCTTCTTGGATTCAACTAGGTGTCTAGTTATCAAAAATGCACTGGTTTGCTAGGTTTTCCCAGGTGCCGGCTGAGCTAGAGGCCAAAATCTACAGGTAGGCAGTTTGTAAAAAACACCTCTGTTTTCTGTGGAAAAATGTGATGTGTCCACGTTGTGTTTTGGGGCATTTCCTTTCGCGGGCGTTAGGCCTACCCCCGCAAGTGAGGTACCATTTTTATCGGGAGACTTGGCGAAAAGTTGAGTGGAAGGAAATTTGTGGCTCCTCTCAGATTCCAGAACTTTCTGTCACCGAAATGAGAGGAAAAAATATTTTTTGGGCCAAATTTTGAGGTTTGCAAAGGATTCTGGGTAACAGAACCTGGTCAGAGCCCCACAAGTCACCCCATCTTGGATTCCCCTAGGTGTTTAGTTTTCAAAACTGTGCCGGTTTGCAAGGTTTCCCTAGGTGCCGGCTGAGCTAGAGGCCAAAATCCACAGCTAGGCACTTTGCAAAAAACAGCTCTGTTTTCTTTGTGAAAATGTGATGTGTCCACGTTGTGTTTTGGGGCATTTCCTGTCGCGGGCGCTAGGCCTACCCCCACAAGTGGGGTACCATTTTTATCGGGAGACTTAGAGGAACGCTGGGTGGAAGGAAATGTATATCTCCTCTCAGATTCCAGAACTTTCTGTCACCAAAATGAGATGAAAAGTTTTTTCTTGGCCACATTTTGAGGTTTGCAAAGGATTCTGGGTAACTGAACCTGGTCAGAGATCCACAAGTCACCCCATCTTGGATTCCCCTAGGTGTCTAGTTTTCAAAACTGCGCAGGTTTGCTAGGTTTCCCTAGGTGCAAGCTGAGCTAGAGGCCAAAATCCACAGCTAGGCACTTTGCCAAAAAACAGCTCTGTTTTCTTTGTGAAAATGTGATGTGTCCATTTTGTCATTTGGGGCTTTTCCTGTCGCGGGTGCTAGGCCTACCCCCACAAGTGAGGTACCATTTCTATCGGGAGACTTAGGGGAACGCTGGGTGGAAGGAAATTTGTGGCTCCTCTCAGATTCCAGAACTTTCTGTCACCGAAATGGGAGGAAAAGGTGTTTTTTTTTGCCCAAATTTTGAGGTTTGCAAAGGATTCTGGGAAACAGAACCTGGTCAGAGCCCCACAAGTCACCCCATCTTGGAAACACCTAGGTGTCTAGTTTTCAAAAATGCATTGGTTTGCTATGCTTCCCCAGGTGCCAGCTGAGCTAGAGGCCAAAATCCACAGGTAGGGAATTTGTAAAAAACACCTCTGTTTTCTTTGTAAAAATATGGTGTGTCTACGTTGTGTTTTGGGGCTTTTCCTGTAGCGGGTGCTAGGCCTACCCCCACAAGTGAGGTACCATTTTTATCGGGAGACTTGGGGGAACGCTGGGTGGAAGGAAATTTGTGGCTCCTTACAGATTCCAGAACTTTCTGTCACCGAAATGAGAGGAAAAGGTGCTTTTTTTGGTCCAAATTTTGAGGTTTGCAAAGGATTCTGGTTACAGAACCTGGTCAGAGCCCCACAAGTCACCCCATCTTGGATTCCCCTAGGTGTCTAGTTTTCAAAAATGCATTGTTTGCTAGGGTTCCCCAGGTGCCGGCTGAGCTAGAGGCCAAAATCCACAGGTAGGCAGTTTGTAAAAAACACCTCTATTTTCTTTGGAAAAATGTGATGTGTCCACGTTGTGTTTTGGGGCTTTTCCTGTCGCGGGCGGTAGGCCTACCCCCACAAGTGAGGTACCATATTTATCGGGAGACTTAGGGGAATGCTGCGTGGAAGGAAATTTGTGGCTCCTCACAGATTCCAGAACTTTCTGTCACCAAAATGAGAGGAAAAAGTGTTTTTTTGGCCAAATTTTGAGGTTTGCAAAGGATTATGGGTAACAGAACCTGGTCAGAGCCCCACAAGTCACCCCATCTTGGATTCCCCTAGGTGTTTAGTTTTCAAAACTGTGCAGGTTTGCAAGGTTTCCCTAGGTGCCGGCTGAGCTAGAGGCCAAAATCCACAGCTAGGCATTTTGCAAAAAACAGCTCTGTTTTCTTTGTGAAAATGTGATGTGTTCACGTTGTGTTTTGGGACTTTTCCTGTCGCGGGTGCTAGCCCTACCGCCACAAGTGAGGTAGCATTTTTATCGGAAGACTTAGGGGAAAGCTGCGTGGAAGGAAATTTGTGGCTCCTCTCAGATTCCAGAACTTTCTGTCATCGAAATGAGATGAAAAGTTGTTTTTTAGGCCAAATTTTGAGGTTTGCAAAGGATTCTGGGTAACAAAACCTGGTCAGAGCCCCACAAGTCACCCCATCTTGGATTCCCCTTGGTGCGTAGTTTTCAAAAATGCGCTGGTTTGCTAGGTGTTCCCAGATGCCAGCTGAGCTAGAGGCCAAAAATCCACATCTAGGCACTTTGCAAAAAACAGCTCTGTTTTCTCTGTGAAAATGTGATGTGTCCACATTGTGTTTTGGGGCTTTTCCTGTCGCAGGTGCTAGGCCTACCCCCACAAGTGAGGTGCCATTTCTATCGGGAGACTTAGGGGAACGCTGGGTGGAAGGAAATTTGTGGCTCCTCTCAGATTCCAGAACTTTCTGTCACCGAAATGAGAGGAAAAGGTGTTTTTTTGGGCCAAATTTTGAGGTTTGCAAAGGATTCTGGGTATCAGAACCTAGTCAGAGGCCCACAGGTCACCCCATCTTGAATTCCCCTTGGTGTCTAGTTTTCAAAAATGCACTGGTTTGCTTGGTTTTCCCAGGTGCCGGTTGAGCTAGAGGCCAAAATCTACAGGTAGGCAGTTTGTAAAAAACACATCTGTTTTCTGTGGAAAAATGTGATATGTCCACATTGTGTTTAGGGGCATTTCCTTTCACGGGCACTAGGCCTACCCCCGCAAGTGAGGTACCATTTTTATCGGGAGTCTTGGGGAAAAGTTGAGTGGAAGGAAATTTGTGGCTCCTCTCAGATTCCAGAACTTTCTGTCACCGAAATGAGAGGAAAAGGTGTTTTTTTGGCCAAATTTTGAGGTTTGCAAAGGATTCTGGGTAACAGAACCTGGTCAGAGCCCCACAAGTCACCCCATCTTGGATTCCCCTAGGTGTATAGTTTTCAAAACTGCGCAGGTTTGCTAGGTTTCCCTAGGTGTCGGCTGAGCTAGAAGCCAAAATCCACAGCTAGCTACTTTGCAAAAAACAGCTCTGTTTTCTTTGTGAAAATGTGATGTGTCCACGTTGTGTTTTGGGGCATTTCCTGTTGCGGGCGCTGGGCCTACCCCCACAAGTGAAGTACCATTTTTATCAGGAGCCTTAGGGGAACGCTGGGTGGAAGGAAATTTGTATCTCCTCTCAGATTCCAGAACTTTCTGTCACCAAAATGAGATGAAAAGTTGTTTTCTTGGCCACATTTTGAGGTTTGCAAAGGATTCTGGGTAACTGAACCTGGTCAGAGATCCACAAGTCACCCCATCTTGGATTCCCCTAGGTGTCTAGTTTTCAAAACTGCGCAGGTTTGCTAGGTTTCCCTAGGTGCAAGCTGAGCTAGAGGCCAAAATCCACAGCTAGGCACTTTGCCAAAAAACAGCTCTGTTTTCTTTGGGAAAATGTGATGTGTCCATTTTGTCTTTTGGGGCTTTTCCTGTCGCGGGTGCTAGGCCTACCCCCACAAGTGAGGTACCATTTCTATCGGGAGACTTAGGGGAACGCTGGGTGGAAGGAAATTTGTGGCTCCTCTCAGATTCCAGAACTTTCTGTCACCGAAATGGGAGGAAAAGGTGTTTTTTTTGCCCAAATTTTGAAGTTTGCAAAGGATTCTGGGAAACAGAACCTGGTCAGAGCCCCACAAGTCACCCCATCTTGGAAACACCTAGGTGTCTAGTTTTCAAAAATGGATTGGTTTGCTATGCTTCCCCAGGTGCCAGCTGAGCTAGAGGCCAAAATCCACAGGTAGGGAATTTGTAAAAAACACCTCTGTTTTCTTTGTAAAAATATGGTGTGTCTACGTTGTGTTTTGGGGCTTTTCCTGTAGCGGGCGCTAGGCCTACCCCCACAAGTGAGGTACCATTTTTATCGGGAGACTTGGGGGAACGCTGGGTGGAAGGAAATTTGTGGCTCCTTACAGATTCCAGAACTTTCTGTCACCGAAATGAGAGGAAAAGGTGCTTTTTTTGGTCCAAATTTTGAGGTTTGCAAAGGATTCTGGTTACAGAACCTGGTCAGAGCCCCACAAGTCACCCCATCTTGGATTCCCCTAGGTGTCTAGTTTTCAAAAATGCATTGTTTGCTAGGGTTCCCCAGGTGCCGGCTGAGCTAGAGGCCAAAATCCACAGGTAGGCAGTTTGTAAAAAACACCTGTATTTTCTGTGGAAAAATGTGATGTGTCCACGTTGTGTTTTGGGGCTTTTCCTGTCGCGGGCGGTAGGCCTACCCCCACAAGTGAGGTACCATATTTATCGGGAGACTTAGGGGAATGCTGCGTGGAAGGAAATTTGTGGCTCCTCACAGATTCCAGAACTTTCTGTCACCAAAATGAGAGGAAAAAGTGTTTTTTTGGCCAAATTTTGAGGTTTGCAAAGGATTATGGGTAACAGAACCTGGTCAGAGCCCCACAAGTCACCCCATCTTGGATTCCCCTAGGTGTCTAGCTTTCAAAACTGCGCAGGTTTGCTAGCTTTCCCTAGGTGCCGGCTGAGCTAGAGGCCAAACTCCACAGCTAGGCACTTTGCAAAAAACAGCTCTGTGTTCCTTGTGAAAATATGATGTGTCCACGTTGCATTTTGGGGCTTTTCATGAAGCGAGCGCTAGGCCTACCCCCACAAGTGAGGTACCATTTTTATCAGGAGACTTGGGTAAATGCTGGGTGGAAGGAAATTTGTGGCTCCTCACAGATTCCCGAACTTTCTGTCACCGAAATGAGAGGAGAAAATATTTTTTGGGCCAAATTTTGAGGTTTGCAAAGGATTCTGGGTAACAGAACCTGGTCAGAGCCCCACAAGTCACCCCATCTTGGATTCCCCTAGGTGTTTAGTTTTCAAAACTGTGCAGGTTTGCAAGGTTTCCCTAGGTGCCGGCTGAGCTAGAGGCCAAAATCCACAGCTAGGCATTTTGCAAAAAACAGCTCTGTTTTCTTTGTGAAAATGTGATGTGTTCACGTTGTGTTTTGGGACTTTTCCTGTCGCGGGTGCTAGCCCTACCGCCACAAGTGAGGTAGCATTTTTATCGGAAGACTTAGGGGAAAGCTGCGTGGAAGGAAATTTGTGGCTCCTCTCAGATTCCAGAACTTTCTGTCATCGAAATGAGAGGAAAAGGTGTTTTTTTTTGCCCAAATTTTGAGGTTTGCAAAGGATTCTGGGAAACAGAACCTGGTCAGAGCCCCACAAGTCACCCCATCTTGGAAACACCTAGGTGTCTAGTTTTCAAAAATGCATTGGTTTGCTACGCTTCCCCAGGTGCCAGCTGAGCTAGAGGCCAAAATCCACAGGTAGGGAATTTGTAAAAAACACCTCTGTTTTCTTTGTAAAAATATGGTGTGTCTACGTTGTGTTTTGGGGCTTTTCCTGTAGTGGGCGCTAGGCCTACCCCCACAAGTGAGGTACCATTTTTATCGGGAGACTTGGGGGAACGCTGGGTGGAAGGAAATTTGTGGCTCCTTACAGATTCCAGAACTTTCTGTCACCGAAATGAGAGGAAAAGGTGCTTTTTTTGGTCCAAATTTTGAGGTTTGCAAAGGATTCTGGTTACAGAACCTGGTCAGAGCCCCACAAGTCACCCCATCTTGGATTCCCCTAGGTGTCTAGTTTTCAAAAATGCATTGTTTGCTAGGGTTCCCCAGGTGCCGGCTGAGCTAGAGGCCAAAATTCACAGGTAGGCAGTTTGTAAAAAACACCTCTATTTTCTTTGGAAAAATGTGATATGTCCACGTTGTGTTTTGGGGCTTTTCCTGTCGCGGGCGGTAGGCCTACCCCCACAAGTGAGGTACCATATTTATCGGGAGACTTAGGGGAATGCTGCGTGGAAGGAAATTTGTGGCTCCTCACAGATTCCAGAACTTTCTGTCACCAAAATGAGAGGAAAAAGTGTTTTTTTGGCCAAATTTTGAGGTTTGCAAAGGATTATGGGTAACAGAACCTGGTCAGAGCCCCACAAGTCACCCCATCTTGGATTCCCCTAGGTGTTTAGTTTTCAAAACTGTGCAGGTTTGCAAGGTTTCCCTAGGTGCCGGCTGAGCTAGAGGCCAAAATCCACAGCTAGGCATTTTGCAAAAAACAGCTCTGTTTTCTTTGTGAAAATGTGATGTGTTCACGTTGTGTTTTGGGACTTTTCCTGTCGCGGGTGCTAGCCCTACCGCCACAAGTGAGGTAGCATTTTTATCGGAAGACTTAGGGGAAAGCTGCGTGGAAGGAAATTTGTGGCTCCTCTCAGATTCCAGAACTTTCTGTCATCGAAATGAGATGAAAAGTTGTTTTTTAGGCCAAATTTTGAGGTTTGCAAAGGATTCTGGGTAACAAAACCTGGTCAGAGCCCCACAAGTCACCCCATCTTGGATTCCCCTTGGTGCGTAGTTTTCAAAAATGCGCTGGTTTGCTAGGTGTTCCCAGATGCCAGCTGAGCTAGAGGCCAAAAATCCACATCTAGGCACTTTGCAAAAAACAGCTCTGTTTTCTCTGTGAAAATGTGATGTGTCCACGTTGTGTTTTGGGGCTTTTCCTGTCGCAGGTGCTAGGCCTACCCCCACAAGTGAGGTGCCATTTCTATCGGGAGACTTAGGGGAACGCTGGGTGGAAGGAAATTTGTGGCTCCTCTCAGATTCCAGAACTTTCTGTCACCGAAATGAGAGGAAAAGGTGTTTTTTTGGGCCAAATTTTGAGGTTTGCAAAGGATTCTGGGTATCAGAACCTAGTCAGAGGCCCACAGGTCACCCCATCTTGAATTCCCCTTGGTGTCTAGTTTTAAAAAATGCACTGGTTTGCTTGGTTTTCCCAGGTGCCGGTTGAGCTAGAGGCCAAAATCTACAGGTAGGCAGTTTGTAAAAAACACATCTGTTTTCTGTGGAAAAATGTGATATGTCCACATTGTGTTTAGGGGCATTTCCTTTCACGGGCACTAGGCCTACCCCCGCAAGTGAGGTACCATTTTTATCGGGAGTCTTGGGGAAAAGTTGAGTGGAAGGAAATTTGTGGCTCCTCTCAGATTCCAGAACTTTCTGTCACCGAAATGAGAGGAAAAGGTGTTTTTTTGGCCAAATTTTGAGGTTTGCAAAGGATTCTGGGTAACAGAACCTGGTCAGAGCCCCACAAGTCACCCCATCTTGGATTCCCCTAGGTGTATAGTTTTCAAAACTGCGCAGGTTTGCTAGGTTTCCCTAGGTGCCGGCTGAGCTAGAAGCCAAAATCCACAGCTAGCTACTTTGCAAAAAACAGCTCTGTTTTCTTTGTGAAAATGTGATGTGTCCACGTTGTGTTTTGGGGCATTTCCTGTTGCGGGCGCTGGGCCTACCCCCACAAGTGAAGTACCATTTTTATCAGGAGCCTTAGGGGAACGCTGGGTGGAAGGAAATTTGTATCTCCTCTCAGATTCCAGAACTTTCTGTCACCAAAATGAGATGAAAAGTTGTTTTCTTGGCCACATTTTGAGGTTTGCAAAGGATTCTGGGTAACTGAACCTGGTCAGAGATCCACAAGTCACCCCATCTTGGATTCCCCTAGGTGTCTAGTTTTCAAAACTGCGCAGGTTTGCTAGGTTTCCCTAGGTGCAAGCTGAGCTAGAGGCCAAAATCCACAGCTAGGCACTTTGCCAAAAAACAGCTCTGTTTTCTTTGTGAAAATGTGATGTGTCCATTTTGTCTTTTGGGGCTTTTCCTGTCGCGGGTGCTAGGCCTACCCCCACAAGTGAGGTACCATTTCTATCGGGAGACTTAGGGGAACGCTGGGTGGAAGGAAATTTGTGGCTCCTCTCAGATTCCAGAACTTTCTGTCACCGAAATGGGAGGAAAAGGTGTTTTTTTTGCCCAAATTTTGAAGTTTGCAAAGGATTCTGGGAAACAGAACCTGGTCAGAGCCCCACAAGTCACCCCATCTTGGAAACACCTAGGTGTCTAGTTTTCAAAAATGGATTGGTTTGCTATGCTTCCCCAGGTGCCAGCTGAGCTAGAGGCCAAAATCCACAGGTAGGGAATTTGTAAAAAACACCTCTGTTTTCTTTGTAAAAATATGGTGTGTCTACGTTGTGTTTTGGGGCTTTTCCTGTAGCGGGCGCTAGGCCTACCCCCACAAGTGAGGTACCATTTTTATTGGGAGACTTGGGGGAACGCTGGGTGGAAGGAAATTTGTGGCTCCTTACAGATTCCAGAACTTTCTGTCACCGAAATGAGAGGAAAAGGTGCTTTTTTTGGTCCAAATTTTGAGGTTTGCAAAGGATTCTGGTTACAGAACCTGGTCAGAGCCCCACAAGTCACCCCATCTTGGATTCCCCTAGGTGTCTAGTTTTCAAAAATGCATTGTTTGCTAGGGTTCCCCAGGTGCCGGCTGAGCTAGAGGCCAAAATCCACAGGTAGGCAGTTTGTAAAAAACACCTCTATTTTCTGTGGAAAAATGTGATGTGTCCACGTTGTGTTTTGGGGCTTTTCCTGTCGCGGGCGGTAGGCCTACCCCCACAAGTGAGGTACCATATTTATCGGGAGACTTAGGGGAATGCTGCGTGGAAGGAAATTTGTGGCTCCTCACAGATTCCAGAACTTTCTGTCACCAAAATGAGAGGAAAAAGTGTTTTTTTGGCCAAATTTTGAGGTTTGCAAAGGATTATGGGTAACAGAACCTGGTCAGAGCCCCACAAGTCACCCCATCTTGGATTCCCCTAGGTGTCTAGCTTTCAAAACTGCGCAGGTTTGCTAGCTTTCCCTAGGTGCCAGCTGAGCTAGAGGCCAAACTCCACAGCTAGGCACTTTGCAAAAAACAGCTCTGTGTTCCTTGTGAAAATATGATGTGTCCACGTTGCATTTTGGGGCTTTTCATGAAGCGAGCGCTAGGCCTACCCCCACAAGTGAGGTACCATTTTTATCAGGAGACTTGGGTAAATGCTGGGTGGAAGGAAATTTGTGGCTCCTCACAGATTCCCGAACTTTCTGTCACCGAAATGAGAGGAGAAAATATTTTTTGGGCCAAATTTTGAGGTTTGCAAAGGATTCTGGGTAACAGAACCTGGTCAGAGCCCCACAAGTCACCCCATCTTGGATTCCCCTAGGTGTTTAGTTTTCAAAACTGTGCAGGTTTGCAAGGTTTCCCTAGGTGCCGGCTGAGCTAGAGGCCAAAATCCACAGCTAGGCATTTTGCAAAAAACAGCTCTGTTTTCTTTGTGAAAATGTGATGTGTTCACGTTGTGTTTTGGGACTTTTCCTGTCGCGGGTGCTAGCCCTACCGCCACAAGTGAGGTAGCATTTTTATCGGAAGACTTAGGGGAAAGCTGCGTGGAAGGAAATTTGTGGCTCCTCTCAGATTCCAGAACTTTCTGTCATCGAAATGAGATGAAAAGTTGTTTTTTAGGCCAAATTTTGAGGTTTGCAAAGGATTCTGGGTAACAAAACCTGGTCAGAGCCCCACAAGTCACCCCATCTTGGATTCCCCTTGGTGCCTAGTTTTCAAAAATGCGCTGGTTTGCTACGTGTTCCCAGGTGCCAGCTGAGCTAGAGGCCAAAAATCCACAGCTAGGCACTTTGCAAAAAACAGCTCTGTTTTCTCTGTGAAAATGTGATGTGTCTACGTTGTGTTTTGGGGCTTTTCCTGTCCCAGGTGCTAGGCCTACCCCCACAAGTGAGGTGCCATTTCTATCGGGAGACTTAGGGGAACGCTGGGTGGAAGGAAATTTGTGGCTCCTCTCAGATTCCAGAACTTTCTGTCACCGAAATGAGAGGAAAAGGTGTTTTTTTTGGCCAAATTTTGAGGTTTGCAAAGGATTCTGGGTATCAGAACCTAGTCAGAGGCCCACAGGTCACCCCATCTTGAATTCCCCTTGGTGTCTAGTTTTCAAAAATGCACTGGTTTGCTTGGTTTTCCCAGGTGCCGGTTGAGCTAGAGGCCAAAATCTACAGGTAGGCAGTTTGTAAAAAACACATCTGTTTTCTGTGGAAAAATGTGATATGTCCACATTGTGTTTTGGGGCATTTTCTTTCACGGGCACTAGGCCTACCCCCGCAAGTGAGGTACCATTTTTATCGGGAGTCTTGGGGAAAAGTTGAGTGGAAGGAAATTTGTGGCTCCCCTCAGATTCCAGAACTTTCTGTCACCGAAATGAGAGGAAAAGGTGTTTTTTTGGCCAAATTCTGAGGTTTGCAAAGATTCTGGGTAACAGAACCTGGTCAGAGCCCCACAAGTCACCCCATCTTGGATTCCCCTAGGTGTTTAGTTTTCAAAACTGTGCAGGTTTGCAAGGTTTCCCTAGGTGCCGGCTGAGCTAGAGGCCAAAATCCACAGCTAGGCATTTTGCAAAAAACAGCTCTGTTTTCTTTGTGAAAATGTGATGTGTTCACGTTGTGTTTTGGGACTTTTCCTGTCGCGGGTGCTAGCCCTACCGCCACAAGTGAGGTAGCATTTTTATCGGAAGACTTAGGGGAAAGCTGCGTGGAAGGAAATTTGTGGCTCCTCTCAGATTCCAGAACTTTCTGTCATCGAAATGAGAGGAAAAGGTGTTTTTTTTTGCCCAAATTTTGAGGTTTGCAAAGGATTCTGGGAAACAGAACCTGGTCAGAGCCCCACAAGTCACCCCATCTTGGAAACACCTAGGTGTCTAGTTTTCAAAAATGCATTGGTTTGCTATGCTTCCCCAGGTGCCAGCTGAGCTAGAGGCCAAAATCCACAGGTAGGGAATTTGTAAAAAACACCTCTGTTTTCTTTGTAAAAATATGGTGTGTCTACGTTGTGTTTTGGGGCTTTTCCTGTAGCGGGCGCTAGGCCTACCCCCACAAGTGAGGTACCATTTTTATCGGGAGACTTGGGGGAACGCTGGGTGGAAGGAAATGTGGCTCCTTACAGATTCCAGAACTTTCTGTCACCGAAATGAGAGGAAAAGGTGCTTTTTTTGGTCCAAATTTTGAGGTTTGCAAAGGATTCTGGTTACAGAACCTGGTCAGAGCCCCACAAGTCACCCCATCTTGGATTCCCCTAGGTGTCTAGTTTTCAAAAATGCATTGTTTGCTAGGGTTCCCCAGGTGCCGGCTGAGCTAGAGGCCAAAATCCACAGGTAGGCAGTTTGTAAAAAACACCTCTATTTTCTTTGGAAAAATGTGATGTGTCCACGTTGTGTTTTGGGGCTTTTCCTGTCGCGGGCGGTAGGCCTACCCCCACAAGTGAGGTACCATATTTATCGGGAGACTTAGGGGAATGCTGCGTGGAAGGAAATTTGTGGCTCCTCACAGATTCCAGAACTTTCTGTCACCAAAATGAGAGGAAAAAGTGTTTTTTTGGCCAAATTTTGAGGTTTGCAAAGGATTATGGGTAACAGAACCTGGTCAGAGCCCCACAAGTCACCCCATCTTGGATTCCCCTAGGTGTTTAGTTTTCAAAACTGTGCAGGTTTGCAAGGTTTCCCTAGGTGCCGGCTGAGCTAGAGGCCAAAATCCACAGCTAGGCATTTTGCAAAAAACAGCTCTGTTTTCTTTGTGAAAATGTGATGTGTTCACGTTGTGTTTTGGGACTTTTCCTGTCGCGGGTGCTAGCCCTACCGCCACAAGTGAGGTAGCATTTTTATCGGAAGACTTAGGGGAAAGCTGCGTGGAAGGAAATTTGTGGCTCCTCTCAGATTCCAGAACTTTCTGTCATCGAAATGAGATGAAAAGTTGTTTTTTAGGCCAAATTTTGAGGTTTGCAAAGGATTCTGGGTAACAAAACCTGGTCAGAGCCCCACAAGTCACCCCATCTTGGATTCCCCTTGGTGCGTAGTTTTCAAAAATGCGCTGGTTTGCTAGGTGTTCCCAGATGCCAGCTGAGCTAGAGGCCAAAAATCCACATCTAGGCACTTTGCAAAAAACAGCTCTGTTTTCTCTGTGAAAATGTGATGTGTCCACGTTGTGTTTTGGGGCTTTTCCTGTCGCAGGTGCTAGGCCTACCCCCACAAGTGAGGTGCCATTTCTATCGGGAGACTTAGGGGAACGCTGGGTGGAAATAAATTTGTGGCTCCTCTCAGATTCCAGAACTTTCTGTCACCGAAATGAGAGGAAAAGGTGTTTTTTTGGGCCAAATTTTGAGGTTTGCAAAGGATTCTGGGTATCAGAACCTAGTCAGAGGCCCACAGGTCACCCCATCTTGAATTCCCCTTGGTGTCTAGTTTTCAAAAATGCACTGGTTTGCTTGGTTTTCCCAGGTGCCGGTTGAGCTAGAGGCCAAAATCTACAGGTAGGCAGTTTGTAAAAAACACATCTGTTTTCTGTGGAAAAATGTGATATGTCCACATTGTGTTTAGGGGCATTTCCTTTCACGGGCACTAGGCCTACCCCCGCAAGTGAGGTACCATTTTTATCGGGAGTCTTGGGGAAAAGTTGAGTGGAAGGAAATTTGTGGCTCCTCTCAGATTCCAGAACTTTCTGTCACCGAAATGAGAGGAAAAGGTGTTTTTTTGGCCAAATTTTGAGGTTTGCAAAGGATTCTGGGTAACAGAACCTGGTCAGAGCCCCACAAGTCACCCCATCTTGGATTCCCCTAGGTGTATAGTTTTCAAAACTGCGCAGGTTTGCTAGGTTTCCCTAGGTGCCGGCTGAGCTAGAAGCCAAAATCCACAGCTAGCTACTTTGCAAAAAACAGCTCTGTTTTCTTTGTGAAAATGTGATGTGTCCACGTTGTGTTTTGGGGCATTTCCTGTTGCGGGCGCTGGGCCTACCCCCACAAGTGAAGTACCATTTTTATCAGGAGCCTTAGGGGAACGCTGGGTGGAAGGAAATTTGTATCTCCTCTCAGATTCCAGAACTTTCTGTCACCAAAATGAGATGAAAAGTTGTTTTCTTGGCCACATTTTGAGGTTTGCAAAGGATTCTGGGTAACTGAACCTGGTCAGAGATCCACAAGTCACCCCATCTTGGATTCCCCTAGGTGTCTAGTTTTCAAAACTGCGCAGGTTTGCTAGGTTTCCCTAGGTGCAAGCTGAGCTAGAGGCCAAAATCCACAGCTAGGCACTTTGCCAAAAAACAGCTCTGTTTTCTTTGTGAAAATGTGATGTGTCCATTTTGTCTTTTGGGGCTTTTCCTGTCGCGGGTGCTAGGCCTACCCCCACAAGTGAGGTACCATTTCTATCGGGAGACTTAGGGGAACGCTGGGTGGAAGGAAATTTGTGGCTCCTCTCAGATTCCAGAACTTTCTGTCACCGAAATGGGAGGAAAAGGTGTTTTTTTTGCCCAAATTTTGAAGTTTGCAAAGGATTCTGGGAAACAGAACCTGGTCAGAGCCCCACAAGTCACCCCATCTTGGAAACACCTAGGTGTCTAGTTTTCAAAAATGGATTGGTTTGCTATGCTTCCCCAGGTGTCAGCTGAGCTAGAGGCCAAAATCCACAGGTAGGGAATTTGTAAAAAACACCTCTGTTTTCTTTGTAAAAATATGGTGTGTCTACGTTGTGTTTTGGGGCTTTTCCTGGAGCGGGCGCTAGGCCTACCCCCACAAGTGAGGTACCATTTTTATCGGGAGACTTGGGGGAACGCTGGGTGGAAGGAAATTTGTGGCTCCTTACAGATTCCAGAACTTTCTGTCACCGAAATGAGAGGAAAAGGTGCTTTTTTTGGTCCAAATTTTGAGGTTTGCAAAGGATTCTGGTTACAGAACCTGGTCAGAGCCCCACAAGTCACCCCATCTTGGATTCCCCTAGGTGTCTAGTTTTCAAAAATGCATTGTTTGCTAGGGTTCCCCAGGTGCCGGCTGAGCTAGAGGCCAAAATCCACAGGTAGGCAGTTTGTAAAAAACACCTCTATTTTCTGTGGAAAAATGTGATGTGTCCACGTTGTGTTTTGGGGCTTTTCCTGTCGCGGGCGGTAGGCCTACCCCCACAAGTGAGGTACCATATTTATCGGGAGACTTAGGGGAATGCTGCGTGGAAGGAAATTTGTGGCTTCTCACAGATTCCAGAACTTTCTGTCACCAAAATGAGAGGAAAAAGTGTTTTTTTGGCCAAATTTTGAGGTTTGCAAAGGATTATGGGTAACAGAACCTGGTCAGAGCCCCA
Source organism: Pleurodeles waltl (assembly GCF_031143425.1). Taxonomy (NCBI): domain Eukaryota; kingdom Metazoa; phylum Chordata; class Amphibia; order Caudata; family Salamandridae; genus Pleurodeles; species Pleurodeles waltl. The sequence goes on along the minus strand of NC_090442.1, from coordinate 934,937,995 downwards.
CAAGTCACCCCATCTTGGATTCCCCTAGGTGTCTAGCTTTCAAAACTGCGCAGGTTTGCTAGCTTTCCCTAGGTGCCGGCTGAGCTAGAGGCCAAACTCCACAGCTAGGCACTTTGCAAAAAACAGCTCTGTGTTCCTTGTGAAAATATGATGTGTCCACGTTGCATTTTGGGGCTTTTCATGAAGCGAGCGCTAGGCCTACCCCCACAAGTGAGGTACCATTTTTATCAGGAGACTTGGGTAAATGCTGGGTGGAAGGAAATTTGTGGCTCCTCACAGATTCCCGAACTTTCTGTCACCGAAATGAGAGGAGAAAATATTTTTTGGGCCAAATTTTGAGGTTTGCAAAGGATTCTGGGTAACAGAACCTGGTCAGAGCCCCACAAGTCACCCCATCTTGGATTCCCCTAGGTGTTTAGTTTTCAAAACTGTGCAGGTTTGCAAGGTTTCCCTAGGTGCCGGCTGAGCTAGAGGCCAAAATCCACAGCTAGGCATTTTGCAAAAAACAGCTCTGTTTTCTTTGTGAAAATGTGATGTGTTCACGTTGTGTTTTGGGACTTTTCCTGTCGCGGGTGCTAGCCCTACCGCCACAAGTGAGGTAGCATTTTTATCGGAAGACTTAGGGGAAAGCTGCGTGGAAGGAAATTTGTGGCTCCTCTCAGATTCCAGAACTTTCTGTCATCGAAATGAGATGAAAAGTTGTTTTTTAGGCCAAATTTTGAGGTTTGCAAAGGATTCTGGGTAACAAAACCTGGTCAGAGCCCCACAAGTCACCCCATCTTGGATTCCCCTTGGTGCCTAGTTTTCAAAAATGCGCTGGTTTGCTACGTGTTCCCAGGTGCCAGCTGAGCTAGAGGTCAAAAATCCACAGCTAGGCACTTTGCAAAAAACAGCTCTGTTTTCTCTGTGAAAATGTGATGTGTCCACGTTGTGTTTTGGGTCTTTTCCTGTCCCAGGTGCTAGGCCTACCCCCACAAGTGAGGTGCCATTTCTATCGGGAGACTTAGGGGAACGCTGGGTGGAAGGAAATTTGTGGCTCCTCTCAGATTCCAGAACTTTCTGTCACCGAAATGAGAGGAAAAGGTGTTTTTTTTGGCCAAATTTTGAGGTTTGCAAAGGATTCTGGGTATCAGAACCTACTCAGAGGCCCACAGGTCACCCCATCTTGAATTCCCCTTGGTGTCTAGTTTTCAAAAATGCACTGGTTTGCTTGGTTTTCCCAGGTGCCGGTTGAGCTAGAGGCCAAAATCTACAGGTAGGCAGTTTGTAAAAAACACATCTGTTTTCTGTGGAAAAATGTGATATGTCCACATTGTGTTTTGGGGCATTTTCTTTCACGGGCACTAGGCCTACCCCCGCAAGTGAGGTACCATTTTTATCGGGAGTCTTGGGGAAAAGTTGAGTGGAAGGAAATTTGTGGCTCCCCTCAGATTCCAGAACTTTCTGTCACCGAAATGAGAGGAAAAGGTGTTTTTTTGGCCAAATTCTGAGGTTTGCAAAGATTCTGGGTAACAGAACCTGGTCAAAGCCCCACAAGTCACCCCATCTTGGATTCCCCTAGGTGTCTAGTTTTCAAAACTGCGCAGGTTTGCTAGGTTTCCCTAGGTGCCATGTTAGCTAGAGGCCAAAATCCACAGCTAGGCACTTTGCAAAAAACAGGTCTGTTTTCTTTGTGAAAATGTGATGTGTCCACTTTGTGTTTTGGGTCTTTTCCTGCCGTGGGCCTAGGCCTAACCCCACAAGTAAGGTACCATTTTTCTCGGAAGACTGGAAGGAACGCTGGGTGGAAGGAAATTTTTGGCTCCTCTCACATTCCAGAACGTTCTGTCACCTAAATGAGAGGAAAAAGTGTTTTTTTTGTCCACATTTTGAGGTTTGCAAAGGATTCTGGGTAACAGAACCTGGTCAGAGCCACACAAGTCCCCCCTTCTTGGATTCAACTAGGTGTCTAGTTATCAAAAATGCACTGGTTTGCTAGGTTTTCCCAGGTGCCGGCTGAGCTAGAGGCCAAAATCTACAGGTAGGCAGTTTGTAAAAAACACCTCTGTTTTCTGTGGAAAAATGTGATGTGTCCACGTTGTGTTTTGGGGCATTTCCTTTCGCGGGCGTTAGGCCTACCCCCGCAAGTGAGGTACCATTTTTATCGGGAGACTTGGCGAAAAGTTGAGTGGAAGGAAATTTGTGGCTCCTCTCAGATTCCAGAACTTTCTGTCACCGAAATGAGAGGAAAAAATATTTTTGGGGCCAAATTTTTAGGTTTGCAAAGGATTCTGGGTAACAGAACCTGGTCAGAGCCCCACAAGTCACCCCATCTTGGATTCCCCTAGGTGTTTAGTTTTCAAAACTGTGCAGGTTTGCAAGGTTTCCCTAGGTGCCGGCTGAGCTAGAGGCCAAAATCCACAGCTAGGCACTTTGCAAAAAACAGCTCTGTTTTCTTTGTGAAAATGTGATGTGTCCACGTTGTGTTTTGGGGCATTTCCTGTCGCGGGCGCTAGGCCTACCCCCACAAGTGGGGTACCATTTGTATCGGGAGACTTAGAGGAACGCTGGGTGGAAGGAAATTTATATCTCCTCTCAGATTCCAGAACTTTCTGTCACCAAAATGAGATGAAAAGTTTTTTCTTGGCCACATTTTGAGGTTTGCAAAGGATTCTGGGTAACTGAACCTGGTCAGAGATCCACAAGTCACCCCATCTTGGATTCCCCTAGGTGTCTAGTTTTCAAAACTGCGCAGGTTTGCTAGGTTTCCCTAGGTGCAAGCTGAGCTAGAGGCCAAAATCCACAGCTAGGCACTTTGCCAAAAAACAGCTCTGTTTTCTTTGTGAAAATGTGATGTGTCCATTTTGTCATTTGGGGCTTTTCCTGTCGTGGGTGCTAGGCCTACCCCCACAAGTGAGGTACCATTTCTATCGGGAGACTTAGGGGAACGCTGGGTGGAAGGAAATTTGTGGCTCCTCTCAGATTCCAGAACTTTCTGTCACCGAAATGAGAGGAAAAGGTGTTTTTTTTTGCCCAAATTTTGAGGTTTGCAAAGGATTCTGGGAAACAGAACCTGGTCAGAGCCCCACAAGTCACCCCATCTTGGAAACACCTAGGTGTCTAGTTTTCAAAAATGCATTGGTTTGCTATGCTTCCCCAGGTGCCAGCTGAGCTAGAGGCCAAAATCCACAGGTAGGGAATTTGTAAAAAACACCTCTGTTTTCTTTGTAAAAATATGGTGTGTCTACGTTGTGTTTTGGGGCTTTTCCTGTAGCGGGCGCTAGGCCTACCCCCACAAGTGAGGTACCATTTTTATCGGGAGACTTGGGGGAACGCTGGGTGGAAGGAAATTTGTGGCTCCTTACAGATTCCAGAACTTTCTGTCACCGAAATGAGAGGAAAAGGTGCTTTTTTTGGTCCAAATTTTGAGGTTTGCAAAGGATTCTGGTTACAGAACCTGGTCAGAGCCCCACAAGTCACCCCATCTTGGATTCCCCTAGGTGTCTAGTTTTCAAAAATGCATTGTTTGCTAGGGTTCCCCAGGTGCCGGCTGAGCTAGAGGCCAAAATCCACAGGTAGGCAGTTTGTAAAAAACACCTCTATTTTCTGTGGAAAAATGTGATGTGTCCACGTTGTGTTTTGGGGCTTTTCCTGTCGCGGGCGGTAGGCCTACCCCCACAAGTGAGGTACCATATTTATCGGGAGACTTAGGGGAATGCTGCGTGGAAGGAAATTTGTGGCTCCTCACAGATTCCAGAACTTTCTGTCACCGAAATGAGAGGAAAAAGTGTTTTTTTGGCCAAATTTTGAGGTTTGCAAAGGATTATGGGTAACAGAACCTGGTCAGAGCCCCAAAAGTCACCCCATCTTGGATTCCCCTAGGTGTCTAGCTTTCACAACTGCGCAGGTTTGCTAGCTTTCCCTAGGTGCCGGCTGAGCTAGAGGCCAAACTCCACAGCTAGGCACTTTGCAAAAAACAGCTCTGTGTTCCTTGTGAAAATATGATGTGTCCACGTTGCATTTTGGGGCTTTTCATGAAGCGAGCGCTAGGCCTACCCCCACAAGTGAGGTACCATTTTTATCAGGAGACTTGGGTAAATGCTGGGTGGAAGGAAATTTGTGGCTCCTCACAGATTCCAGAACTTTCTGTCACCGAAATGAGAGGAGAAAATATTTTTTGGGCCAAATTTTGAGGTTTGCAAAGGATCCTGGGTAACAGAACCTGGTCAGAGCCCCACAAGTCACCCCATCTTGGATTCCCCTAGGTGTTTAGTTTTCAAAACTGTGCAGGTTTGCAAGGTTTCCCTAGGTGCCGGCTGAGCTAGAGGCCAAAATCCACAGCTAGGCATTTTGCAAAAAACAGCTCTGTTTTCTTTGTGAAAATGTGATGTGTTCACGTTGTGTTTTGGGACTTTTCCTGTCGCGGGTGCTAGCCCTACCGCCACAAGTGAGGTAGCATTTTTATCGGAAGACTTAGGGGAAAGCTGCGTGGAAGGAAATTTGTGGCTCCTCTCAGATTCCAGAACTTTCTGTCATCGAAATGAGATGAAAAGTTGTTTTTTAGGCCAAATTTTGAGGTTTGCAAAGGATTCTGGGTAACAAAACCTGGTCAGAGCCCCACAAGTCACCCCATCTTGGATTCCCCTTGGTGCCTAGTTTTCAAAAATGCGCTGGTTTGCTAGGTGTTCCCAGGTGCCAGCTGAGCTAGAGGCCAAAAATCCACAGCTAGGCACTTTGCAAAAAACAGCTCTGTTTTCTCTGTGAAAATGTGATGTGTCCACGTTGTGTTTTGGGGCTTTTCCTGTCGCAGGTGCTAGGCCTACCCCCACAAGTGAGGTGCCATTTCTATCGGGAGACTTAGGGGAACGCTGGGTGGAAGGAAATTTGTGGCTCCTCTCAGATTCCAGAACTTTCTGTCACCGAAATGAGAGGAAAAGGTGTTTTTTTTGGCCAAATTTTGAGGTTTGCAAAGGATTCTGGGTATCAGAACCTAGTCAGAGGCCCACAGGTCACCCCATCTTGAATTCCCCTTGGTGTCTAGTTTTCAAAAATGCACTGGTTTGCTTGGTTTTCCCAGGTGCCGGTTGAGCTAGAGGCCAAAATCTACAGGTAGGCAGTTTGTAAAAAACAAATCTGTTTTCTGTGGAAAAATGTGATATGTCCACATTGTGTTTAGGGGCATTTCCTTTCACGGGCACTAGGCCTACCCCCGCAAGTGAGGTACCATTTTTATCGGGAGTCTTGGGGAAAAGTTGAGTGGAAGGAAATTTGTGGCTCCTCTCAGATTCCAGAACTTTCTGTCACCGAAATGAGAGGAAAAGGTGTTTTTTTGGCCAAATTTTGAGGTTTGCAAAGGATTCTGGGTAACAGAACCTGGTCAAAGCCCCCACAAGTCACCCCATCTTGGATTCCCCTAGGTGTATAGTTTTCAAAACTGCACAGGTTTGCTAGGTTTCCCTAGGTGCCGGCTGAGCTAGAAGCCAAAATCCACAGCTAGGCACTTTGCAAAAAACAGCTATGTTTTCTTTGTGAAAATGTGATGTGTCCACGTTGTGTTTTGGGGCATTTCCTGTTGCGGGCGCTAGGCCTACCCCCACAAGTGAGGTACCATTTTTATCAGGAGACTTAGGGGAACGCTGGGTGGAAGGAAATTTGTATCTCCTCTCAGATTCCAGAACTTTCTGTCACCAAAATGAGATGAAAAGTTGTTTTCTTGGCCACATTTTGAGGTTTGCAAAGGATTCTGGGTAACAGAACCTGGTCAGAGCCTCACAAGTCACCCACTCTTGGATTCCCCTAGGTGTTTAGTTTTCAAAACTGCGCAGGTTTGCAAGGTTTCCCTAGGTGCCGGCTGAGCTAGAAGCCAAAATCCACAGCTAGGCACTTTGCAAAAAACAGCTCTGTTTTCTTTGTGAAAATGTGATGTGTCCACGTTGTGTTTTGGGGCATTTCCTGTCGCGGGCGCTAGGCCTACCCCCACAAGTGGGGTACCATTTTTATCAGGAGACTTAGGGGAACGCTGGGTGGAAGGAAATTTATATCTCCTCTCAGATTCCAGAACTTTCTGTCACTAAAATGAGATGAAAAGTTGTTTTCTTGGCCACATTTTGAGGTTTGCAAAGGATTCTGGGTAACTGAACCTGGTCAGAGCCCCACAAGTCACCCCATCTTGGATTCCCCTAGGTGTCTAGTTTTCAAAACTGCGCAGGTTTGCTAGGTTTCCCTAGGTGCAAGCTGAGCTAGAGGCCAAAATCCACAGCTAGGCACTTTGCCAAAAAACAGCTCTGTTTTCTTTGTGAAAATGTGATGTGTCCATTTTGTCTTTTGGGGCTTTTCCTGTCGCGGGTGCTAGGCCTACCCCCACAAGTGAGGTACCATTTCTATCGGGAGACTTAGGGGAACGCTGGGTGGAAGGAAATGTGTGGCTCCTCTCAGATTCCAGAACTTTCTGTCACCGAAATGAGAGGAAAAGGTGTTTTTTTTTGCCCAAATTTTGAGGTTTGCAAAGGATTCTGGGAAACAGAACCTGGTCAGAGCCCCACAAGTCACCCCATCTTGGAAACACCTAGGTGTCTAGTTTTCAAAAATGCATTGGTTTGCTAGGCTTCCCCAGGTGCCAGCTGAGCTAGAGGCCAAAATCCACAGGTAGGGAATTTGTAAAAAACACCTCTGTTTTCTTTGTAAAAATATGGTGTGTCTACGTTGTGGTTTGGGGCTTTTCCTGTAGCGGGTGCTAGGCCTACCCCCACAAGTGAGGGACCATTTTTATCGGGAGACTTGGGGGAACGCTGGGTGGAAGGAAATTTGTGGCTCCTTACAGATTCCAGAACTTTCTGTCACCGAAATGTGAGGAAAAGGTGCTTTTTTTGGTCCAAATTTTGAGGTTTGCAAAGGATTCTGGTTACAGAACCTGGTCAGAGCCCCACAAGTCACCCCATCTTGGATTCCCCTAGGTGTCTAGTTTTCAAAAATGCATTGTTTGCTAGGGTTCCCCAGGTGCCGGCTGAGCTAGAGGCCAAAATCCACAGGTAGGCAGTTTGTAAAAAACACCTCTATTTTCTGTGGAAAAATGTGATGTGTCCACGTTGTGTTTTGGGGCTTTTCCTGTCGCGGGCGGTAGGCCTACCCCCACAAGTGAGGTACCATATTTATCGGGAGACTTAGGGGAATGCTGCGTGGAATGAAATTTGTGGCTCCTCACAGATTCCAGAACTTTCTGTCACCGAAATGAGAGGAAAAAGTGTTTTTTTGGCCAAATTTTGAGGTTTGCAAATGATTATGGGTAACAGAACCTGGTCAGAGCCCCACAAGTCACCCCATCTTGGATTCCCCTAGGTGTCTAGCTTTCAAAACTGCGCAGGTTTGCTAGCTTTCCCTAGGTGCCGGCTGAGCTAGAGGCCAAACTCCACAGCTAGGCACTTTGCAAAAAACAGCTCTGTGTTCCTTGTGAAAATATGATGTGTCCACGTTGCATTTTGGGGCTTTTCATGAAGCGAGCGCTAGGCCTACCCCCACAAGTGAGGTACCATTTTTATCAGGAGACTTGGGTAAATGCTGGGTGGAAGGAAATTTGTGGCTCCTCACAGATTCCAGAACTTTCTGTCACCGAAATGAGAGGAGAAAATATTTTTTGGGCCAAATTTTGAGGTTTGCAAAGGATTCTGGGTAACAGAACCTGGTCAGAGCCCCACAAGTCACCCCATCTTGGATTCCCCTAGGTGTTTAGTTTTCAAAACTGTGCAGGTTTGCAAGGTTTCCCTAGGTGCCGGCTGAGCTAGAGGCCAAAATCCACAGCTAGGCATTTTGCAAAAAACAGCTCTGTTTTCTTTGTGAAAATGTGATGTGTTCACGTTGTGTTTTGGGACTTTTCCTGTCGCGGGTGCTAACCCTACCGCCACAAGTGAGGTAGCATTTTTATCGGAAGACTTAGGGGAAAGCTGCGTGGAAGGAAATTTGTGGCTTCTCTCAGATTCCAGAACTTTCTGTCATCGAAGTGAGATGAAAAGTTGTTTTTTAGGCCAAATTTTGAGGTTTGCAAAGGATTCTGGGTAACAAAACCTGGTCAGAGCCCCACAAGTCACCCCATCTTGGATTCCCCTAGGTGCCTAGTTTTAAAAAATGTGCTGGTTTGCTAGGTGTTCCCAGGTGCCAGCTGAGCTAGAGGCCAAAAATCCACAGCTAGGCACTTTGCAAAAAACAGCTCTGTTTTCTCTGTGAAAATGTGATGTGTCCACGTTGTGTTTTGGGGCTTTTCCTGTCGCAGGTGCTAGGCCTACCCCCACAAGTGAGGTGCCATTTCTATCGGGAGACTTAGGGGAACGCTGGGTGGAAGGAAATTTGTGGCTCCTCTCAGATTCCAGAACTTTCTGTCACCGAAATGAGAGGAAAAGGTGTTTTTTTTGGGTCAAATTTTGAGGTTTGCAAAGGATTCTGGGTATCAGAACCTGGTCAGAGGCCCACAGGTCACCCCATCTTGAATTCCCCTTGGTGTCTAGTTTTAAAAAATGCACTGGTTTGCTTGGTTTTCCCAGGTGCCGGTTGAGCTAGAGGCCAAAATCTACAGGTAGGCAGTTTGTAAAAAACACATCTGTTTTCTGTGGAAAAATTTGATATGTCCACATTGTGTTTAGGGGCATTTCCTTTCACGGGCACTAGGCCTACCCCCGCAAGTGAGGTACCATTTTTATCGGGAGTCTTGGGGAAAAGTTGAGTGGAAGGAAATTTGTGGCTCCTCTCAGATTCCAGAACTTTCTGTCACCGAAATGAGAGGAAAAGGTGTTTTTTTTGGCCAAATTTTGAGGTTTGCAAAGGATTCTGGGTAACAGAACCTGGTCAGAGCCCCACAAGTCACCCCATCTTGGATTCCCCTAGGTGTATAGTTTTCAAAACTGCGCAGGTTTGCTAGGTTTCCCTAGGTGCCGGCTGAGCTAGAAGCCAAAATCCACAGCTAGGCACTTTGCAAAAAACAGCTCTGTTTTCTTTGTGAAAATGTGATGTGTCCACGTTGTGTTTTGGGGCATTTCCTGTTGCGGGCGCTAGGCCTACCCCCACAAGTGAGGTACCATTTTTATCAGGAGACTTAGGGGAACGCTGGGTGGAAGGAAATTTGTATCTCCTCTCAGATTCCAGAACTTTCTGTCACCAAAATGAGATGAAAAGTTGTTTTCTTGGCCACATTTTGAGGTTTGCAAAGGATTCTGGGTAACAGAACCTGGTCAGAGCCTCACAAGTCACCCACTCTTGGATTCCCCTAGGTGTTTAGTTTTCAAAACTGCGCAGGTTTGCAAGGTTTCCCTAGGTGCCGGCTGAGCTAGAAGCCAAAATCCACAGCTAGGCACTTTGCAAAAAACAGCTCTGTTTTCTTTGTGAAAATGTGATGTGTCCACGTTGTGTTTTGGGGCATTTCCTGTCGCGGGCGCTAGGCCTACCCCCACAAGTGGGGTACCATTTTTATTGGGAGACTTAGAGGAACGCTGGGTGGAAGGAAATTTATATCTCCTCTCAGATTCCAGAACTTTCTGTCACCAAAATGAGATGAAAAGTTGTTTTCTTGGCCACATTTTGAGGTTTGCAAAGGATTCTGGGTAACTGAACCTGGTCAGAGCCCCACAAGTCACCCCATCTTGGATTCCCCTAGGTGTCCAGTTTTCAAAAATGCTTTGGTTTGCTAGGTTTCCCTAGGTGCCTGCTGAGGCAGAGGCCAAAATCCACAGGTAGGCAGTTTATAAAAAACACATCTGTTTTCTTTGAGGAAAAATGTGAAGTGTCCACGTTTTGTTTTGGGACTTTTCCTGTCGCGGGCGCTAGGCCTACCCCCGCAAGTGAGGTACCATTTTAATTGGGAGACTTGGGGAAAAGTTGAGTGGAAGGAAATTAGTGGCTCCTCTCAGATTCCAGAACTTTCTGTCACCGAAATAAGAGGAAAAAGTGTTTTTTGTGGGCCAAATTTTGAGGTTTGCAAAGGATTCTGGGTAACAGAACCTGGTCAGAGCCCCACAGGTCACCCCATCTTGGATTCCCCTAGGTGTCTAGTTTTCAAAAATGCACTGGTTTGCTTGGTTTTCCCAGGTGCCGGCTGAGCTAGAGGCCAAAATCTACAGGTAGGCAGTTTGTAAAAAACCCCTCTGTTTTCTGTGTAAAAACGTGATATGTCCACGTTGTGTTTTGGTGCATTTCCTTTCACGGGCGCTAGGCCTACCCCCACAAGTGAGGCACGATTTTTATCGGGAGACTTGGGGAAAAGTTGAGTGAAAGGAAATTGGTGGCTCCTCTCAGATTCCAGAACTTTCTTTCACTAAAATGAGAGGAAAAGGTGTTTTTTTGGCCAAATTTTGAGGTTTGCAAAGGATTTTGGGTAACAGAACCTTGTCAGAGCCCCACAAGTCACCCCATCTTGGATTCCCCTAGGTGTCTAGTTTTCAAAACTGCGCAGGTTTTCTATGTTTCCCTAGGTGCCGGCTGAGCTAGAGGCCAAAATCCACAGCTAGGCACTTTGCCAAAAAACAGCTCTGTTTTCTTTGTGAAAATGTGATGTGTCCATGTTGTGTTTTGGGGCTTTTCCTGTCGCGGGTGCTAAGCCTACCCCCACAAGTGAGGTACCATTTTTATCGGAAGACTTGGGGGAACGCTGGGTGGAAGGAAATTTGTGGCTCAACTCAGATTCGGGAACTTTCGGTCACAGGAATGAGAGGAAAAAGTATTTTTAGGCCAAATCTTGAGGTTTGCAAAGGATTCTGGGTAACAGAACTTGGTCAGAGCCCCACAGGTCACCCCATCTTCCATTCCCCTAGGTGTCTAGCTTTCAAAAATGTGCTGGTTTGCTCGGTTTTCCCAGGTGCCAGCTGAGCTAGAGGCCACAATCCACAGGTAAGCAGTTTGTAAAAAACACCTCTGTTTTCTGTGGAAAAATGTGATGTGTCCACGTTGTGTTTTGGGGCATTTCATTTCGCGGGCGCTAGGCCTACCCCCACAAGTGAGGTACCATTTTTATCGGGAGACTTGGGGGAACGCTGGGTGGAAGGAAATTTGTGGCTCCTCTCAGATTCCAGAACTTTCTGTTGCCGAAATGAGAGGAATGAGTGTTTTTTTGGCCAAATTCTGAGGTTTGAAAAGATTCTGGGTAACAGAACCTGGTCAAAGCCCCACAAGTCACCCCATCTTGGATTCCCCTAGGTGTCTAGTTTTCAAAACTGCGCAGGTTTGCTAGGTTTCCCTAGGTGCCATGTTAGCTAGAGGCCAAAATCCACAGCTAAGCACTTTGCAAAAAACAGGTCTGTTTTCTTTGTGAAAATGTGATGTGTCCACTTTGTGTTTTGGGGCTTTTCCTGCCGCGGGCCTAGGCCTAAACCCACAAGTAAGGTACCATTTTTCTCGGAAGACTGGAAGGAATGCTGGGTGGAAGGAAATTTTTGGCTCCTCTCAAATTCCAGAACGTTCTGTCACCTAAATGAGAGGAAAAAGTGGTTTTTTTGTCCACATTTTGAGGTTTGCAAAGGATTCTGGGTAACAGAACCTGGTCAGAGCCCCACAAGTCCCCCCTTCTTGGATTCCCCTAGGTGTCTAGTTATCAAAAATGCACTGGTTTGCTTGGTTTTCCCAGGTGCCGGCTGAGCTAGAGGCCAAAATCTACAGGTAGGCAGTTTGTAAAAAACACCTCTATTTTCTGTGGAAAAATGTGATGTGTCCACGTTGTGTTTTGGGGCATTTCCTTTCGCGGGCGTTAGGCCTACCCCCGCAAGTGAGGTACCATTTTTATTGGGAGACTTGGCGAAAAGTTGAGTGGAAGGAAATTTGTGCCTCCTCTCAGATTCCAGAACTTTCTGTCACCGAAATGAGAGGAAAAAATATTTTTTGGGCCAAATTTTGAGGTTTGCAAAGGATTCTGGGTAACAGAACCTGGTCAGAGCCCCACAAGTCACCCCATCTTGGATTCCCCTAGGTGTTTAGTTTTCAAAACTGTGCAGGTTTGCAAGGTTTCCCTAGGTGCCGGCTGAGCTAGAGGCCAAAATCCACAGCTAGGCACTTTGCAAAAAACAGCTCTGTTTTCTTTGTGAAAATGTGATGTGTTCATGTTGTGTTTTGGGACTTTTCCTGTCACGGGTGCTAGGCCTACCCCCACAAGTGAGGTAGCATTGTTATCAGGAGACTTAGGGGAAAGCTGCGTGGAAGGAAATTTGTGGCTCCTCTCAGATTCCAGAACTTTCTGTCACCGAAATGAGAGGAAAAAGTGTTTTTTTGGCCCAATTTTGAGGTTTGCAAAGGATTCTGGGTAACAGAACCTGGTCAGAGCCCCACAAGTCACCCCATCTTGGATTCCCCTAGGTGTCTAGTTTTCAAAACTGCGCAGGTTTGCTAGGTTTCCCTAGGTGCAAGCTGAGCTAGAGGCCAAAATCCACAGCTAGGCACTTTGCCAAAAAACAGCTCTGTTTTCTTTGTGAAAATGTGATGTGTTCATTTTGTCTTTTGGGGCTTTTCCTGTCGCGGGTGCTAGGCCTACCCCCACAAGTGAGGTACCATTTCTATCGGAAGACTTAGGGGAACGCTGGGTGGAAGGAAATGTGTGGCTCCTCTCAGATTCCAGAACTTTCTGTCACCGAAATGAGAGGAAAAGGTGTTTTTTTTTGCCCAAATTTTGAGGTTTGCAAAGGATTCTGGGAAACAGAACATGGTCAGAGCCCCACAAGTCATCCCATCTTGAAACACCTAGGTGTCTAGTTTTCAAAAATGCATTGGTTTGCTAGGCTTCCCCAGGTGCCACCTGAGCTAGAGGCCAAAATCCACAGGTAGGGAATTTGTAAAAAACACCTCTGTTTTCTTTGTAAAAATATGGTGTGTCTACGTTGTGTTTTGGGGCTTTTCCTGTAGCGGGCGCTAGGCCTACCCCCACAAGTGAGGTACCATTTTTATCGGGAGACTTGGGGGAACGCTGGGTGGAAGGAAATTTGTGGCTCCTTACAGATTCCAGAACTTTCTGTCACCGAAATGAGAGGAAAAGGTGCTTTTTTTGGTCCAAATTTTGAGGTTTGCAAAGGATTCTGGTTACAGAACCTGGTCAGAGCCCCACAAGTCACCCCATCTTGGATTCCCCTAGGTGTCTAGTTTTCAAAAATGCATTGTTTGCTAGGTTTCCCCAGGTACCGGCTGAGCTAGAGGCCAAAATCCACAGGTAGGCAGTTTGTAAAAAACACCTCTATTTTCTGTGGAAAAATGTGATGTGTCCACGTTGTGTTTTGGGGCTTTTCCTGTCGCGGGCGGTAGGCCTACTCCCACAAGTGAGGTACCATATTTATCGGGAGACTTAGGGGAATGCTGCGTGGAAGGAAATTTGTGGCTCCTCACAGATTCCAGAACTTTCTGTCACCGAAATGAGAGGAAAAAGTGTTTTTTTGGCCAAATTTTGAGGTTTGCAAAGGATTATGGGTAACAGAACCTGGTCAGAGCCCCACAAGTCACCCCATCTTGGATTCCCCTAGGTGTCTAGCTTTCAAAACTGCGCAGGTTTGCTAGCTTTCCCTAGGTGCCGGCTGAGCTAGAGGCCAAACTCCACAGCTAGGCACTTTGCAAAAAACAGCTCTGAGTTCCTTGTGAAAATATGATGTGTCCACGTTGCATTTTGGGGCTTTTCATGAAGCGAGCGCTAGGCCTACCCCCACAAGTGAGGTACCATTTTTATCAGGAGAATTGGGTAAATGCTGGGTGGAAGAAAATTTGTGGCTCCACACAGATTCCAGAACTTTCTGTCACCGAAATGAGAGGAGAAAATATTTTTGGGGCCAAATTTTGAGGTTTGCAAAGGATTCTGGGTAACAGAACCTGGTCAGAGCCCCACAAGTCACCCCATCTTGGATTCCCCTAGGTGTTTAGTTTTCAAAACTGTGCAGGTTTGCAAGATTTCCCTAGGTGCCGGCTGAGCTAGAGGCCAAAATCCACAGCTAGGCATTTTGCAAAAAAAGCTCTGTTTTCTTTGTGAAAATGTGATGTGTTCACGTTGTGTTTTGGGACTTTTCCTGTCGCGGGTGCTAGCCCTACCGCCACAAGTGAGGTAGCATTTTTATCGGAAGACTTAGGGGAAAGCTGCGTGGAAGGAAATTTGTGGCTCCTCTCAGATTCCAGAACTTTCTGTCATCGAAATGAGATGAAAAGTTGTTTTTTAGGCCAAATTTTGAGGTTTGCAAAGGATTCTGGGTAACAAAACCTGGTCAGAGCCCCACAAGTCACCCCATCTTGGATTCCCCTAGGTGCCTAGTTTTCAAAAATGCGCTGGTTTGCTAGGTGTTCCCAGGTGCCAGCTGAGCTAGAGGCCAAAAATCCACAGCTAGGCACTTTGCAAAAAACAGCTCTGTTTTCTCTGTGAAAATGTGATGTGTCCACGTTGTGTTTTGGGGCTTTTCCTGTCGCAGGTGCTAGGCCTACCCCCACAAGTGAGGTGCCATTTCTATCGGGAGACTTAGGGGAACGCTGGGTGGAAGGAAATTTGTGGCTCCTCTCAGATTCCAGAACTTTCTGTCACCGAAATGAGAGGAAAAGGTGTTTTTTTGGGCCAAATTTTGAGGTTTGCAAAGGATTCTGGGTATCAGAACCTAGTCAGAGGCCCACAGGTCACCCCATCTTGAATTCCCCTTGGTGTCTAGTTTTCAAAAATGCACTGGTTTGCTTGGTTTTCCCAGGTGCCGGTTGAGCTAGAGGCCAAAATCTACAGGTAGGCAGTTTGTAAAAAACACATCTGTTTTCTGTGGAAAAATGTGATATGTCCACATTGTGTTTAGGGGCATTTCCTTTCACGGGCACTAGGCCTACCCCCGCAAGTGAGGTACCATTTTTATCGGGAGTCTTGGGGAAAAGTTGAGTGGAAGGAAATTTGTGGCTCCTCTCAGATTCCAGAACTTTCTGTCACCGAAATGAGAGGAAAAGGTGTTTTTTTGGCCAAATTTTGAGGTTTGCAAAGGATTCTGGGTAACAGAACCTGGTCAGAGCCCCACAAGTCACCCCATCTTGGATTCCCCTAGGTGTATAGTTTTCAAAACTCCACAGGTTTGCTAGGTTTCCCTAGGTGCAAGCTGAGCTAGAGGCCAAAATCCACAGCTAGGCACTTTGCCAAAAAACAGCTCTGTTTTCTTTGTGAAAATGTGATGTGTCCATTTTGTCTTTTGGGGCTTTTCCTGTCGCGGGTGCTAGGCCTACCCCCACAAGTGAGGTACCATTTCTATCGGGAGACTTAGGGGAACGCTGGGTGGAAGGAAATTTGTGGCTCCTCTCAGATTCCAGAACTTTCTGTCACTGAAATGAGAGGAAAAGGTGTTTTTTTTTGCCCAAATTTTGAGGTTTGCAAAGGATTCTGGGTAACAGAACCTGGTCAGAGTCCCACAAGTCACCCCATCTTGGAAACCCCTAGGTGTCTAGTTTTCAAAAATGCATTGGTTTGCTAGGTTTCCCTAGGTGCTGGCTGAACCAGAGGCCAAAATCCACAGCTAGGCACTTTGCAAAAAACAGCTCTGTTTTGTTTGTGAAAATATGATGTGTCCACGTTGTGTTTTGGGGCTTTTCCTGTAGCGGGCGCTAGGCCTACCCCCACAAGTGAGGTACCATTTTTAATGGGAGACTTGGGGGAACGCTGGGTGGAAGGAAATTTGTGGCTCCTCTCAGATTCCAGAACTTTCTGTCACCGAAATGAGAGGAAAAAGTGTTTTTTTGGCCACATTTTGAGGTTTGCAAAGGATTATGGGTAACAGAACCTGGTCAGAGCCCCACAAGTCACCCCATCTTGGATTCCCCTAGGTGTCTAGCTTTCAAAACTGCACAGGTTTGCTAGCATTCCCTAATTACCGGCTGAGCTAGAGGCCAAAATCCACAGCTAGGCACATTGCAAAAAAACAGCTCTGTTTTCCTTGTGAAATGTGATTTGTTCACTTTCTGTTTTGGGGCTCATCCTGTTGCGGGCGCTAGGCCTACCCCCACAAGTGAGGCACCATTTTTATCGGGAGACTTGGGGGAACGCTGGGTGGAAGGAAATTTGTGGCTCCTCACAGATTCCAGAACTTTCTGTCACCGAAATGAGAGGAAAAAGTGTTTTTTTGGCCAAATTTTGAGGTTTGCAAAGGATTATGGGTAACAGAACCTGGTCAGAGCCCCACAGGTCACCCCATCTTGGATTCCCCTAGGTGTCTAGCTTTCAAAAATGTGCTGGTTTGCTAGGTTTCCCTAGGTGCTGGCTGAGCCAGAGACCAAAATCCACAGCTAGGCACTTTGCAAAAAACAGCTGTTTTCTTTGTGAAAATTTGATGTGTGCACGTTGTGTTTTGGGGCTTTTCCTGTAGCGGGCGCTAGGCCTACCCCCACAAGTGAGGTACAATTTTTATCGGGAGACTTGGGGGAACGCTGAGTGGAAGGAAATTTGTGCCTCCTCTCAGATTCCAGAACTTTATGTCACCGAAATGAGAGGAAAAAGTGTTTTTTTGGCCACATTTTGAGGTTTGCAAAGGATTATGGGTAACAGAACCTGGTCAGAGCCCCACAAGTCACCCCATCTTGGATTCCCCTAGGTGTCTAGCTTTCAAAACTGCACAGGTTTGCTCGCTTTCCCTAAGTACCCGGCTGAGCTAGAGGCCAAAATCCACAGCTAGGCACATTGCAAAAAAACAGCTCTGTTTTCCTTGTGAAAATGTGATTTGTTCACTTTCTGTTTTGGGGCTCATCCTGTCGCGGGCGCTAGGCCTACCCCCACAAGTGAGGCACCATTTTTATCTGGAGACTTGGGGGAACGCTGGGTGGAAGGAAATTTGTGGCTCCTCACAGATTCCAGAACTTTCTGTCACCGAAATGAGAGGAAAAAGTGTTTTTTTGGCCAAATTTTGAGGTTTGCAAAGGATTATGGGTAACAGAACCTGGTTAGAGCCCCACAAGTCACCCCATCTTGGATTTCCCTAGGTGTCTAGCTTTCAAAACTGCGCAGGTTGGCTAGCTTACCCTAGGTGCCGGCTGAGCTAGAGGCCAAAATCCACAGCTAGGCACTTTGCAAAAAAAAAACTCAGTTTTCCTTGTGAAAATGTGATGTGTCCACGTTGTGTTTTGGGGCTTTTCCTGTCGCGGGCGGTAGGCCTACCCCCACAAGTGAGGTACCATTTTTATCGGGAGACTTAGGGGAACGCTGCGTGGAAGGAAATTTGTGGCTCCTCACAGATTCCAGAACTTCTGTCACCGAAATGAGAGGAAAGAGTGTTTTTTTGGCCAAATTTTGAGGTTTGCAAAGGATTCTGGGTAACAGAAGCTGGTCAGAGCCCCACAAGTCACCCCATCTTGGATTCCCCTAGGTGTCTAGCTTTCAAAAATGTGCTGGTTTGCTAGGTTTCCCTAGGTGCTGGCTGAGCCAGAGGCCAAAATCCACAGCTAGGCACTTTGCAAAAAACAGCTCTGTTTTCTTTGTGAAAATGTGATGTGTCCACATTGTGTTTTGGGGCTTTTCCTGTAGCGGGCGCTAGGCCTACCCCCACAAGTGAGGTACCATTTTTATCGGGAGACTTGGGGGAACGCTGGGTGGAAGGAATTTTGTGGCTCCTCACAGATTCCAGAACTTTCTGTCACCGAAATGAGAGGAAAAAGTATTTTTGGGGCCAAATTTTGAGGTTTGCAAAGGATTCTGGGTAACAGAACCTTTTCAGAGCCCCACAAGTCACCCCATCTTGGATTCCCCTAGGTGTCTAGTTTTAAAAAATGCACTGGTTTGCTAGGTGTTCCCAGGTGCCAGCTGAGCTCGATGCCAAAATCCACAGGTTGGCAGTTTGTACAAAACACCTCTTTTTTCTATGGAAAAATGTGATGTGTCCACGTTGTGTTCTGGGGCATTTCCTTTTGCGGGCACTAGGCCTACCCCCAGAAGAGAGGTACCATTTTTATAGGGAGACTTGGGGGAACGCTGGGTGGAAGGAAATTTGCACTCCTCACAGATTCCAGAACTTTCTGTCACCGAAATGAGACGGAAAAGTATTTTTTGGGCCAAATTTTGAGGTCTGCAAAGGGTTCTGGGTAACAGAACCTGGTCAGAGTCCCACAAGTCACCCCATCTTGGATTCCCCTAGGTGTATAGCTTTCAAAAATGCTGGGTGTTTGCTGGGTTTTCCCAGGTGTCAGCTGAGCTAGAGGCCAAAATCTACAGATAGGCAGTTTGTAAAAAACACCTCTGTTTTCTGTGGAAAAATGTGATGTGTCCACGTTGTGTTTTGGGGCATTTCCTTTCGCGGGCGCTAGGCCTACCCCCGAAAGTGAGGTGCCATTTTTATCGGGAGACTTGGGGGAACGCTGAGTGGAAGGAAATTTGTGCCTCCTCTCAGATTCCAGAACTTTATGTCACCGAAATGAGAGGAAAAAGTGTTTTTTTGGCCACATTTTGAGGTTTGCAAAGGATTATGGGTAACAGAACCTGGTCAGAGCCCCACAAGTCACCCCATCTTGGATTCCCCTAGGTGTCTAGCTTTCAAAACTGCACAGGTTTGCTAGCTTTCCCTAAGTACCGGCTGAGCTAGAGGCCAAAATCCACAGCTAGGCACATTGCAAAAAACCAGCTCTGTTTTCCTTGTGAAAATGTGATTTGTTCACTTTCTGTTTTGGGGCTCATCCTGTCGCGGGCGCTAGGCCTACCCCCACAAGTGAGGCACCATTTTTATCTGGACACTTGGGGGAACGCTGGGTGGAAGGAAATTTGTGGCTCCTCACAGATTCCAGAACTTTCTGTCACCGAAATGAGAGGAAAAAGTGTTTTTTTGGCCAAATTTTGAGGTTTGCAAAGGATTATGGGTAACAGAACCTGGTTAGAGCCCCACAAGTCACCCCATCTTGGATTTCCCTAGGTGTCTAGCTTTCAAAACTGTGCAGGTTGGCTAGCTTACCCTAGGTGCCGGCTGAGCTAGAGGCCAAAATCCACAGCTAGGCACTTTGCAAAAAAAAAACTCCGTTTTCCTTGTGAAAATGTGATGTTCCACGTTGTGTTTTGGGGCTTTTCCTGTCGCGGGCGGTAGGCCTACCCCCACAAGTGAGGTACCATTTTTATCGGGAGACTTAGGGGAACGCTGCGTGGAAGGAAATTTGTGGCTCCTCACAGATTCCAGAACTTCTGTCACCGAAATGAGAGGAAAGAGTGTTTTTTTGGCCAAATTTTGAGGTTTGCAAAGGATTCTGGGTAACAGAACCTGGTCAGAGCCCCACAAGTCACCCCATCTTGGATTCCCCTAGGTGTCTAGCTTTCAAAAATGTGCTGGTTTGCTAGGTTTCCCTAGGTGCTGGCTGAGCCAGAGGCCAAAATCCACAGCTAGGCACTTTGCAAAAAACAGCTCTGTTTTCTTTGTGAAAATGTGATGTGTCCACATTGTGTTTTGGGGCTTTTCCTGTAGCGGGCGCTAAGCCTACCCCCACAAGTGAGGTACCATTTTTATCGGGAGACTTGGGGGAACGCTGGGTGGAAGGAATTTTGTGGCTCCTCACAGATTCCAGAACTTTCTGTCACCGAAATGAGAGGAAAAAGTATTTTTGGGTCCAAATTTTGAGGTTTGCAAAGGATTCTGGGTAACAGAACCTTTTCAGAGCCCCACAAGTCACCCCATCTTGGATTCCCCTAGGTGTCTAGTTTTAAAAAATGCGCTGGTTTGCTAGGTGTTCCCAGGTGCCAGCTGAGCTCGATGCCAAAATCCACAGGTTGGCAGTTTGTACAAAACACCTCTTTTTTCTATGGAAAAATGTGATGTGTCCACGTTGTGTTTTGGGGCATTTCCTTTTGCGGGCACTAGGCCTACCCCCAGAAGAGAGGTACCATTTTTATAGGGAGACTTGGGGGAACGCTGGGTGGAAGGAAATTTGCACTCCTCACAGATTCCAGAACTTTCTGTCACCGAAATGAGACGGAAAAGTATTTTTTTGGCCAAATTTTGAGGTCTGCAAAGGGTTCTGGGTAACAGAACCTGGTCAGAGTCCCACAAGTCACCCCATCTTGGATTCCCCTAGGTGTATAGCTTTCAAAAATGTGCTGGTTTCCTAGGTTTCCCTAGGTGCTGGCTGAGCCAGAGGCCAAAATCCACAGCTAGGTCCTTTGCAAAAAACAGCTCTGTTTTCTTTGTGAAAATGTGATGTGTCCACTTTGTGTTTTCTGGCTTTTCCTGTAGCGGGCGCCAGGCCTACCCACACAAGTGAGGTACCATTTTTATCGGGAGACTTGGGGGAACGCTGGGTGGACGGAAGTTTGTGGCTCCTCACAGATTCCAGAACTTTCTGTCACCGAAATGAGAGGAAAAAGTATTTTTTTGGCCAAATTTTGAGGTTTGCAAACGATTCTGGGTAACAGAACCTGGTCAGAGCCCCACAAGTCACCCCATCTTGGATTCCCCTTGGTGTCTAGTTTTCACAACTGCCCAGGTTTGCTAGGTCTCCCTATGTGCCGGCTGAGCTAAAGGCCAAAATCTACAGGTAGGCAGTTTGTAAAAAATACCTTTGTTTTCTGTGGAAAAATGTGATGTGTCCACGTTGTGTTTTGGGGCATTTCCTTTAGTGGGCGCTAGGCCTACCCCCGCAAGTGAGGCACCATTTTTATCGGGAGACTTGGGGAAAAGTTGAGTGGAAGGAAATTTGTGGCTCCTCTCAGATTCTAGAACTTTCTGTCACCGAAATGAGAGTAAAAAGTGTTTTTTTTGGGCCAAATTTTGAGGTTTGCAAAGGATTATGGGTAACAGAACTTGGTTAGAGCCCCACAAGTCACCCCATCTTAGATTCCCCTAGGTGTCTAGCTTTCAAAACTGCAGAGGTTTGCTAGCTTTCCCTGGGTGCTGGATGAGCTAGAGGCCAAAATCCAAAGCTAGGCACTTTGCAAAAAACAGCTCTGTTTTCTTTGTGAAAATGTGATGTGTCCACATTGTGTTTTGGGGCTCATCCTGTCGCGGGCCTAGGGCTACTTCCACAAGTGAGGTACCATTTTTATCGGAAGACTTAGGGGAATGCTGGGTGGAAGGAAATTTGTGGCTCATCTCAGATTCGGGAACTTTCGGTCACAGGAATGAGAGGAAAAAGTGTTTTTAGTCCAAATTTTGAGGTTTGCAAAGGATTATGGGTAACAGAACCTGGTCAGAGTCCCACAGGTCACCCCATCTTGGATTCCCCTAGGTGTCTAGTTTTCAAAAATGTGCTGGTTTGCTAGGTTTTCCCAGGTGCCAGCTAAGCTAGAGGCCAAAATCCACAGGTAGGCAGTTTGTAAAAAACACCTCTGTTTTCTATGGAAGAATGTGATGTGTCCACGTTGTGTTTTGGGGAATTTCCTTTCGGGGGCGCTAGGCCTACCCCGCATTTGAGGTACAATTTTTATCGGGAGACTTGGCGAAAAGTTGTGTGGAATGAAATTTGTGGCTCCTCTCAGATTCCAGAACTTTCTGTCACCGAAATGAGAGGAAAAAGTGTTTTTTTGGCCATATTTTGAGGTTTGCAAAGGATTATGGGTTACAGAACCTGGTCAGAGCCCCACAAGTCACCCAATCTTGGATTCCCCTACGTGTCTAGCTTTCAAAAATGCACTGGTTTGCTGGGTTTTCCCAGGTGCCGGCTGAGATAGAGGCCAAAATAAACAGGTAGGCAGTTTGTAAAAAACACCTCTGTTTTCTGTGGAAAAATGTGATGTGTCCACGTTGTGTTTTGGGGCATTTCCTTTCGCGGGCGCTAGGCCTACCCCAGCAAGTGAGGTGCCATTTTTATCGGGAGACTTGGCAAAAAGTTGAGTGGAAGGAAATTTGTGGCTCCTCTCAGATTCCAGAACTTTCTGTCACCGAAATGAGAGGAAAAAGTGTTTTTTTGGCAAATTTTGAGGTTTGCAAAGGATTATGGGTAACAGAACCTGGTCAGAGCCCCACAAGTCACCCCATCTTGGATTTCCCTAGGTGTCTAGCTTTCAAAACTGAGCAGGTTTGCTATCTTTCCCTAGGTGCCGGCTGAGCTAGAGGCCAAAATCCACAGCTAGACACTTTGCAAAAAACAGCTCTGTTTTCCTTGTGAAAATGTGATGTGTCCACGTTGTGTTTTGGGGCTTTTCCTGTCGCGGGCAGTAGGCCTACCCCCACAAGTGAGGTACCATTTTTATCAGGAGACTTGGGGGAATGCTGTGTGGAAGGAAATTTGTTGGCTCCTCACAGATTCCAGAACTTTCTGTCACCGAAATGAGAGGAAAAAGTATTTTTTTGGCCAAATTTTGAGGTTTGCAAACGATTCTGGGTAACAGAACCTGGTCAGAGCCCCACAAGTCACCCCATCTTGGATTCCCCTTGGTGTCTAGTTTTCACAACTGCCCAGGTTTGCTAGGTCTCCCTATGTGCCGGCTGAGCTAAAGGCCAAAATCTACAGGTAGGCAGTTTGTAAAAAATACCTTTGTTTTCTGTGGAAAAATGTGATGTGTCCACGTTGTGTTTTGGGGCATTTCCTTTAGTGGGCGCTAGGCCTACCCCCGCAAGTGAGGCACCATTTTTATCGGGAGACTTGGGGAAAAGTTGAGTGGAAGGAAATTTGTGGCTCCTCTCAGATTCTAGAACTTTCTGTCACCGAAATGAGAGTAAAAAGTGTTTTTTTTGGTCCAAATTTTGAGGTTTGCAAAGGATTATGGGTAACAGAACTTGGTTAGAGCCCCACAAGTCACCCCATCTTAGATTCCCCTAGGTGTCTAGCTTTCAAAACTGCAGAGGTTTGCTAGCTTTCCCTGGGTGCTGGATGAGCTAGAGGCCAAAATCCAAAGCTAGGCACTTTGCAAAAAACAGCTCTGTTTTCTTTGTGAAAATGTGATGTGTCCACATTGTGTTTTGGGGCTCATCCTGTCGCGGGCCTAGGGCTACTTCCACAAGTGAGGTACCATTTTTATCGGAAGACTTAGGGGAATGCTGGGTGGAAGGAAATTTGTGGCTCATCTCAGATTCGGGAACTTTCGGTCACAGGAATGAGAGGAAAAAGTGTTTTTAGTCCAAATTTTGAGGTTTGCAAAGGATTATGGGTAACAGAACCTGGTCAGAGTCCCACAGGTCACCCCATCTTGGATTCCCCTAGGTGTCTAGTTTTCAAAAATGTGCTGGTTTGCTAGGTTTTCCCAGGTGCCAGCTAAGCTAGAGGCCAAAATCCACAGGTAGGCAGTTTGTAAAAAACACCTCTGTTTTCTATGGAAGAATGTGATGTGTCCACGTTGTGTTTTGGGGAATTTCCTTTCGGGGGCGCTAGGCCTACCCCGCATTTGAGGTACAATTTTTATCGGGAGACTTGGCGAAAAGTTGTGTGGAATGAAATTTGTGGCTCCTCTCAGATTCCAGAACTTTCTGTCACCGAAATGAGAGGAAAAAGTGTTTTTTTCTCCATATTTTGAGGTTTGCAAAGGATTATGGGTTACAGAACCTGGTCAGAGCCCCACAAGTCACCCAATCTTGGATTCCCCTACGTGTCTAGCTTTCAAAAATGCACTGGTTTGCTGGGTTTTCCCAGGTGCCGGCTGAGATAGAGGCCAAAATAAACAGGTAGGCAGTTTGTAAAAAACACCTCTGTTTTCTGTGGAAAAATGTGATGTGTCCACGTTGTGTTTTGGGGCATTTCCTTTCGCGGGCGCTAGGCCTACCCCAGCAAGTGAGGTGCCATTTTTATCGGGAGACTTGGCAAAAAGTTGAGTGGAAGGAAATTTGTGGCTCCTCTCAGATTCCAGAACTTTCTGTCACCGAAATGAGAGGAAAAAGTGTTTTTTTGGCAAATTTTGAGGTTTGCAAAGGATTATGGGTAACAGAACCTGGTCAGAGCCCCACAAGTCACCCCATCTTGGATTTCCCTAGGTGTCTAGCTTTCAAAACTGAGCAGGTTTGCTATCTTTCTCTAGGTGCCGGCTGAGCTAGAGGCCAAAATCCACAGCTAGACACTTTGCAAAAAACAGCTCTGTTTTCCTTGTGAAAATGTGATGTGTCCACGTTGTGTTTTGGGGCTTTTCCTGTCGCGGGCAGTAGGCCTACCCCCACAAGTGAGGTACCATTTTTATCAGGAGACTTGGGGGAATGCTGTGTGGAAGGAAATTTGTTGGCTCCTCACAGATTCCAGAACTTTCTTTCACCGAAATGAGAGGAAAAATTATTTTTTTGTCCAAATTTTGAGGTTTGCAAAGGATTCTGGGTAACAGAACCTGGTCAGAGCACCACAAGTCACCCCATCTTGGATTCCCGTAGGTGTTTAGTTTTCAAAACTGTGCAGGTTTGCAAGGGTTCCCTAGGTGCAGGCTGAGCTAGAGGCCAAAATCCACAGCTAGGCACTTTGCAAAAAACAGCTGTTTTCTTTGTGAAAATGTGATGAGTTCACGTTGTGTTTTGGGACTTTTCCTGTCGCGTGTGCTAGGCCTACCCCCACAAGTGAGGTACCATTTTTATCGGGAGACTTAGGGGAACGCTGCGTGGAAGGAAATCTGTGGCTCCTCTCATATTCCAGAACTTTCTGTCACCGAAATGAGAGGAAAGAGTGTTTTTCTGGCCAAAGTTTGAGGTTTGCTAAGGATTCTGGGTAACAGAACCTGGTCAAAGCCCCACAAGCCACCCCATCTTGGATTCCCCTAGGTGTCTAGTTTTCAAAACTGAGCAGGATTGCTGAGTTTCCCTAGGTGCAGGCTGAGCTAGAGACCAAAATCCACAGGTAGGCAGTTAGTAAAAAACACCTCTGTTGTCTGTGGAAAAATGTGATGTGTCCACATTGTGTTTTGGGGCATTTCCTTTCGCGGGCGCTAGGCCTACCCCCACAAGTGAGGTTCCATTTTTATTGGGAGACTTGGGGGAATGCTGGGTGGAAGGAAATTTGTGGCTCCTCACAGATTCCAGAACTTTCTGTCACCGAAATGAGAGGAAAAAGTGTTTTTTTGGCCAAATGTTGAGGTTTGCAAAGGATTATGGGTAACAGAACCTTTTCAGAGCCCCACAAGTCACCCCATCATGGATTCCCCTAGGTGTCTAGCTTTCAAAACTGCGCAGGTTTGCTAGGTTTCCCTAGGTGCCGGCTGAGCTAGAGGCCAAAATCCACAGCTAGGCACTTTGCAAAAAACAGCTCTGTTTTCCTTGTGAAAATGTGATGTGTTCACGTTCTGTTTTGGGGCTCATCCTGTCGCGGGCCTAGGCCTTCCCCCCACAAGTGAGGTACCATTTTTATTGGAAGACTTGGGGGAACGCTGGGTGGAAGGAAATTTGTGGCTCATCTTAGATTCAGGAACTTTCGGTCACAGGAATGAGAGGAAAAAGTGTTTTTAGGCCAAACTTTGAGGAATGCAAAGGATTCTGGGTAACAGAACCTGGTCCGAGCCCCACAGGTCACCCCATCTTGGATTCCCCTAGGTGTCTAGCTTTCAAAAATGTGCTGGTTTCCTAGGTTTCCCTAGGTGCTGGCTGAGCTAGAGGCCAAAATCCACAGCTAGGTCCTTTGCAAAAAACAGCTCTGTTTTCTTTGTGAAAATGTGATGTGTCCACTTTGTGTTTTCTGGCTTTTCCTGTAGCGGGCGCCAGGCCTACCCCCACAAGTGAGGTACCATTTTTATCGGGAGACTTGGGGGAACGCTGGGTGGACAGAAGTTTGTGGCTCCTCACAGATTCCAGAACTTTCTGTCACCGAAATGAGAGGAAAAAGTATTTTTTTGGCCAAATTTTGAGGTTTGCAAACGATTCTGGGTAACAGAACCTGGTCAGAGCCCCACAAGTCACCCCATCTTGGATTCCCCTTGGTGTCTAGTTTTCACAACTGCCCAGGTTTGCTAGGTCTCCCTAGGTGCCGGCTGAGCTAAAGGCCAAAATCTACAGGTAGGCAGTTTGTAAAAAATACCTTTGTTTTCTGTGGAAAAATGTGATGTGTCCACGTTGTGTTTTGGGGCATTTCCTTTAGTGGGCGCTAGGCCTACCCCCACAAGTGAGGCACCATTTTTATCGGGAGACTTGGGGAAAAGTTGAGTGGAAGGAAATTTGTGGCTCCTCTCAGATTCTAGAACTTTCTGTCACCGAAATGAGAGTAAAAAGTGGTTTTTTTTGGCCAAATTTTGAGGTTTGCAAAGGATTATGGGTAACAGAACTTGGTTAGAGCCCCACAAGTCACCCCATCTTAGATTCCCCTAGGTGTCTAGCTTTCAAAACTGCAGAGGTTTGCTAGCTTTCCCTGGGTGCTGGATGAGCTAGAGGCCAAAATCCAAAGCTAGGCACTTTGCAAAAAACAGCTCTGTTTTCTTTGTGAAAATGTGATGTGTCCACATTGTGTTTTGGGGCTCATCCTGTCGCGGGCCTAGGGCTACTCCCACAAGTGAGGTACCATTTTTATCGGAAGACTTAGGGGAACGCTGGGTGGAAGGAAATTTGTGGCTCATCTCAGATTCGGGAACTTTCGGTCACAGGAATGAGAGGAAAAAGTGTTTTTAGTCCAAATTTTGAGGTTTGCAAAGGATTATGGGTAACAGAACCTGGTCAGAGTCCCACAGGTCACCCCATCTTGGATTCCCCTAGGTGTCTAGTTTTCAAAAATGTGCTGGTTTGCTAGGTTTTCCCAGGTGCCAGCTAAGCTAGAGGGCAAAATCCACAGGTAGGCAGTTTGTAAAAAACACCTCTGTTTTCTATGGAAAAATGTGATGTGTCCATGTTGTGTTTTGGGGAATTTCCTTTCGGGGGCGCTAGGCCTACCCCGCATTTGAGGTACAATTTTTATCGGGAGACTTGCCGAAAAGTTGTGTGGAATGAAATTTGTGGCTCCTCTCAGATTCCAGAACTTTCTGTCACCGAAATGAGAGGAAAAAGTGTTTTTTTGGCCATATTTTGAGGTTTGCAAAGGATTATGGGTAACAGAACCTGGTCAGAGCCCCACAAGTCACCCCATCTAGATTCCCCTAGGTGTCTAGCTTTCAAAACTGCGCAGGTTTGCGAGCTTTCCCTAGGTGCCGGCTGAGCTAGAGGCCAAAATCCACAGCTAGGCACATTGCAAAAAAACAGCTCTGTTTTCCTTGTGAAAATGTGATGTGTCCATGTTGCATTTTGGAGCTTTTCCTGTAGCAGGCGCTAGGCCTACCCCCACAAGTGATGTACCATTTTTATCAGGAGACTTGGGGGAATGCTGGGTGGAAGGAAATGTGTGGCTCCTCACAGATTCCAGAACTTTCTCTCACCGAAATGAGAGGAAAAAGTATTTTTTTGGCCACATTTTGAGATTTGCAAAGGATTCTGGGTAACAGAACCTTTTCAGAGCCCCACAAGTCACCCCATCTTGGATTCCCCTAGGTGTCTAGTTTTCAAAAATGCGCTGGTTTGCTAGGTGTTTCCAGGTGCCAGCTGAGCTAGATGCCAAAATCCACAGGTAGGCAGTTTTTACAAAACACCTCTGTTTTCTGTGGAAAAATGTGATGTGTCCACGTTGTGTTTTGGGGCATTTCGTTTTGCGGGCACTAGGCCTGCCCCCAGAAGAGAGGTACCATTTTTATAGGGAGACTTGGGGGAACGCTGCGTGGAAGGAAATTTGTACTCCTCACAGATTCCAGAACTTTCTGTCACCGAAATGAGAGGGAAAAGTATTTTTTTGGCCAAATTTTGAGGTCTGCAAATTGTTCTGGGTAACAGAACCTGGTCAGAGCCCCACAAGGCACCCCATCTTGGATTCCCCTAGGTGTCTAGTTTTCAAAACTGTGCAGGTTTGCTACGTTTCCCCAGGTGTCGGCTGAGCTAGAGGCCAAAATCGACAGACAGGCACTTTGCAAAAAACAGCTCTGTTTTGTTTGTGAAAATGTGATGTGTCCACATTGTGTTTTGGGGCTTTTCCTGTTGCGGGCGCTAGGCCTACCCCCACAAGTGAGGTACCATTTTTATCGGGAGACTTAGGGGAACGCTGGGTGGGAAGAAAATATGTGGCTCCTCTCAGATTCCAGAACTTTCTGTCACCGAAATGAGAGGAAAAAGTTTTTTTTGGGCCAAATTTTGAGGTTTGCAAAGGATTCTGGGTAACAGAACCTGGTCAGAGCCCCACAAGTCACCCAACCTTGGATTCCCCTAGGTGTCTAGCTTTCAAAAATGCACTGGTTTGCTGGGTTTTCCCAGGTGCCGGCTGAGATAGAGGCCAAAATAAACAGGTAGGCAGTTTGTAAAAAACACCTCTGTTTTCTGTGGAAAAATGTGATGTGTCCACGTTGTGTTTTGGGGCATTTCCTTTCGCGGGCGCTAGGCCTACCCCAGCAAGTGAGGTGCCATTTTTATCGGGAGACTTGGCAAAAAGTTGAGTGGAAGGAAATTTGTGGCTCCTCTCAGATTCCAGAACTTTCTGTCACCAAAATGAGAGGAAAAAGTGTTTTTTTGGCAAATTTTGAGGTTTGCAAAGGATTATGGGTAACAGAACCTGGTTAGAGCCCCACAAGTCACCCCATCTTAGATTCCCCTAGGTGTCTAGCTTTCAAAACTGGAGAGGTTTGCTAGCTTTCCCTGGGTGCTGGATGAGCTAGAGGCCAAAATCCAAAGCTAGGCACTTTGCAAAAAACAGCTCTGTTTTCTTTGTGAAAATGTGATGTGTCCACATTGTGTTTTGGGGCTCATCCTGTCGCGGGCCTAGGGCTACTCCCACAAGTGAGGTACCATTTTTATCGGAAGACTTAGGGGAACGCTGGGTGGAAGGAAATTTGTGGCTCATCTCAGATTCGGGAACTTTCGGTCACAGGAATGAGAGGAAAAAGTGTTTTTAGACCAAATTTTGAGGTTTGCAAAGGATTATGGGTAACAGAACCTGGTCAGAGTCCCACAGGTCACCCCATCTTGGATTCCCCTAGGTGTCTAGTTTTCAAAAATGTGCTGGTTTGCTAGGTTTTCCCAGGTGCCAGCTAAGCTAGAGGCCAAAATCCACAGGTAGGCAGTTTGTAAAAAACACCTCTGTTTTCTATGGAAAAATGTGATGTGTCCACGTTGTGTTTTGGGGAATTTCCTTTCGGGGGCGCTAGGCCTACCCCGCATTTGAGGTACAATTTTTATCGGGAGACTTGGCGAAAAGTTGTGTGGAATGAAATTTGTGGCTCCTCTCAGATTCCAGAACTTTCTGTCACCGAAATGAGAGGAACAAGTGTTTTTTTGGCCATATTTTGAGGTTTGCAAAGGATTATGGGTAACAGAACCTGGTCAGAGCCCCACAAGTCACCCCATCTAGATTTCCCTAGGTGTCTAGCTTTCAAAACTGCGCAGGTTTGCGAGCTTTCCCTAGGTGCCGGCTGAGCTAGAGGCCAAAATCCACAGCTAGGCACATTGCAAAAAAACAGCTCTGTTTTCCTTGTGAAAATGTGATGTGTCCATGTTGCATTTTGGAGCTTTTCCTGTAGCAGGCGCTAGGCCTACCCCCACAAGTGAGGTACCATTTTTATCAGGAGACTTGGGGGAATGCTGGGTGGAAGGAAATGTGTGGCTCCTCACAGATTCCAGAACTTTCTCTCACCGAAATGAGAGGAAAAAGTATTTTTTTGGCCACATTTTGAGATTTGCAAAGGATTCTGGGTAACAGAACCTTTTCAGAGCCCCACAAGTCACCCCATCTTGGATTCCCCTAGGTGTCTAGTTTTCAAAAATGCGCTGGTTTGCTAGGTGTTTCCAGGTGCCAGCTGAGCTAGATGCCAAAATCCACAGGTAGGCAGTTTTTACAAAACACCTCTGTTTTCTGTGGGAAAATGTGATGTGTCCACGTTGTGTTTTGGGGCATTTCCTTTTGTGGGCACTAGGCCTGCCCCCAGAAGAGAGGTACCATTTTTATACGGAGACTTGGGGGAGTGCTGCGTGGAAGGAAATTTGTACTCCTCACAGATTCCAGAACTTTCTGTCACCGAAATGAGAGGGAAAAGTATTTTTTTGGCCAAATTGTGAGGTCTGCAAATTGTTCTGGGTAACAGAACCTGGTCAGAGCCCCACAAGGCACCCCATCTTGGATTCCCCTAGGTGTCTAGTTTTCAAAACTGTGCAGGTTTGCTACGTTTCCCCAGGTGTCGGCTGAGCTAGAGGCCAAAATCGACAGACAGGCACTTTGCAAAAAACAGCTCTGTTTTGTTTGTGAAAATGTGATGTGTCCACATTGTGTTTTGGGACTTCTCCTGTTGCGGGCGCTAGGCCTCCCCCACAAGTGAGGTTCCATTTTTATCGGGAGACTTAGGGGAACGCTGGGTGGGAAGAAAATTTGTGGCTCCTCTCAGATTCCAGAACTTTCTGTCACCGAAATGAGAGGAAAAAGTTTTTTTTGGGCCAAATTTTGAGGTTTGCAAAGGATTCTGAGTAACAGAACCTGGTCAAAGCCCCACACGTCACCCCATCTTGGATTCCCCTAGGTGTCTAGTTTTCAAAACTGAGCAGGTTTGCTGGGTTTCCCTAGGTGCAGGCTGAGCTATAGACCAAAATCCACAGGTAGGCAGTTTGTAAAAAACACCTCTGTTGTCTGTGGAAAAATGTGATGTGTCCACATTGTGTTTTGGGGCATTTCCTTTCGCGGGCGCTAGGCCTACCCCCACAAGTGAGGTTCCATTTTTATCGGGAGACTTGGGGGAATGCTGGGTGGAAGGAAATTTGTGGCTCCTCACAGATTCCGGAACTTTCTGTCACCGAAATGAGAGGAAAAAGTGTTTTTTGGGCCAAATTTTGAGGTTTGCAAAGGATTATGGGTAACAGAACCTTTTCAGAGCCCCACAAGTCACCCCATCATGGATTCCCCTAGGTGTCTAGCTTTAAAAAATGTGCAGGTTTGCTAGCTTTTCCTAGGTGCCGGCTGAGCTAGAGGCCAAAATCCACAGCTAGGCACTTTGCAAAAAACAGCTCTGTTTTCTTTGTGAAAATGTGATGTGTCCACGTTGTGTTTTGGGGCATTTCCTTTCGCGGGTGCTAGGCCTACCCCCGCAAGTGAGGTACCATTTTTATCGGGAGACTTGGGGGAATGCTGGGTGGAAGGAAATTTGTGGCTCCTCTCAGATTCCGGAACTTTCTGTCACCGAAATGAGAGGAAAAAGTGTTTTTTTGGCCAAATTTTGAGGTTTGCAAAGGATTATAGGTAACAGAACCTGGTTAGAGCCCCACAAGTCACCCCATCTTGGATTTCCCTAGGTGTCTAGCTTTCAAAACTGTGCAGGTTAGCTAGCTTTCCCTAGGTTCCGGCTGAGCTAGAGGCCAAAATCCATAGCTAGGCACTTTGCAAAAAACAGCTCTGTTTTCCATCTGAAAATGTGATGTGTCCACGTTGTGTTTTGGGGCTTTTCCTGTCTCAGGCGCTAGGCCTACCCCCACAAGTGAGGTACCATTTTTATCAGGAGACTTGGGGGAATGCTGGGTGGAAGGAAATTTGTGGCTCCTCACAGATTCCAGAACTTTCAGTCACCGAAATGAGAGGAACAATTATTTTTTTGGCCAAATTTTGACGTTTGCAAAGGATTCTGGTAACAGAACCTGGTCAGAGCCCCACAAGTCAACCCCATCTTGGATTCCCCTAGGTGTTTAGTTTTCAAAACTGTGCAGGTTTGCAAGGGTTCCCTAGGTGCCGTCTGAGCTAGAGGCCAAAATCCACAGCTAGGCACTTTGCAAAAAACAGCTCTGTTTTCTTTGTGAAAATGTGATGTGTCCACGTTGTGTTTTGGGGCTTTTCCTGTTACGGGCGCTAGACCTACCCCCACAAGTGAGGTACCATTTTTATCGGGAGACTTAGGGGAACGCTGGGTGGAAAGAAAATTTGTGACTCCTCTCAGATTCCAGAACTTTCTGTCACCGAAATGAGAGGAAAAAGTGTTTTTTCGGCCAAATTTTGAGGTTTGCAAAGGATTCTGGGTAACAGAACCTGGTTAGAGCCCCACAAGTCACCCCATCTTGGATTCCCCTAGGTGTCTAGCTTTAAAAAATGCACTGGTTTTCTGAGTTTTCCCAGGTGCCCCCTGAGCTAGAGGCCAACATCAACAGGTAGGCAGTTTGTAAAAAACACCTCTGTTTTCTGTGGAAAAATGTGATGTGTCCACATTGTGTTTTGGGGCATTTCCTTTCGCGGGCGCTAGGCCTACACCAGCAAGTGAGTTACCATTTTTATCGGGACACTTGGCGAAAAGTTGAGTGGAAGGACATTTGTGGCTCCTCTCAGATTCCAGAACTTTCTGTCACCGAAATGAGAGGAAAAAGTGTTTTTTTGGCCAAATTTTGAGGTTTGCAAAGGATTATAGGTAATAGAACCTGGTTAGAGCCCCACAAGTCACCCAATCTTGGATTTCCCTAGGTGTCTAGCTTTCAAAACTGCACAGGTTTGCTAGCTTTCCCTAGGTGCCGGCTGAGCTAGAGGCCAAAATCCATAGCTAGGCACTTTGCAAAAAACAGCTCTGTTTTCCTTGTGAAAATGTGATGTGTCCACGTTGTGTTTTGGGGCTTTTCCTGTCTCGGGCGCTAGGCCTACCCCCACAAGTGAGGTACCATTTTTATCAAGAGACTTGGGGGAGTGCTGGGTGGAAGGACATTTGTGGCTCCTCACAGATTCCAGAACTTTCAGTCACCGAAATGAGAGGAAAAATTATTTTTTGGGCCAAATTTTGACGTTTGCAAAGGATTCTGGGTAACAGAACCTGGTCAGAGCCCCACAAGTCACCCCATCTTGGATTCCCCTAGGTGTTTAGTTTTCAAAACTGTGCAGGTTTGCAAGGGTTCCCTAGGTGCCGGCTGAGATAGAGGCCAAAATCCACAGCTAGGCACTTTGCAAAAAACAGATCTGTTTTCTTTGAGAAAATGTGTTGTGTTCACGTTGTGTTTTGGGACTTTTCCTGTCGCGTGTGCTAGGCCTACCCCCACAAGTGAGGTACCATTTTTATCGGTAGACTTAGGGGAACGCTGCGTGGAAGGTAATCTGTGGCTCCTCTCAGATTCTAGAACTTTCTACCACCGAAATGAGAGGAAAAAGTGTTTTTTTGGCCAAATTTTGAGGTTTGCAAAGGATTATGGGTAATAGAACCTGGTTAGAGCCCCACAAGTCACCCCATCTTGGATTTCCCTAGGTGTCTAGCTTTCAAAACTGCGCAGGTTTGCTAGCTTTCCCTAGGTGCCGGCTGAGCTAGAGGCCAAAATCCATAGCTAGGCACTTTGCAAAAAACAGCTCTGTTTTCCTTGTGAAAATGTGATGTGTCCACGTTGTGTTTTGGGGCTTTTCCTGTCTCGGGTGCTAGGCCTCACCCCACAAGTGAGGTACCATTTTTATCAGGAGACTTGGGGGAATGCTGGGTGGAAGGAAATTTGTGGCTCCTCACAGATTCCAGAACTTTCAGTCACCGAAATGAGAGGAAAAATTATTTTTTTGGCCAAATGTTGACGTTTGCAAAGGATTCTGGGTAACAGAACCTGGTCAGAGCCCCAGAAGTCAACCCCATCTTGGATTCCCCTAGGTGTTTAGTTTTCAAAACTGTGCAGGTTTGCAAGGGTTCCCTAGGTGCCGGCTGAGCTAGAGGCCAAAATCCACAGCTAGGCACTTTGCAAAAAACAGCTCTGTTTTCTTTGTGAAAATGTGATGTGTCCACGTTGTGTTTTGGGGCTTTTCCTGTCTCGGGCGCTAGGCCTACCCCAACAAGTGAGGTACCATTTTTATCAGGAGACTTGGGGGAATGCTGGGTGGAAGGACATTTGTGGCTCCTCACAGATTCCAGAACTTTCAGTCACCGAAATGAGAGGAAAAATTATTTTTTTGGCCAAATTTTGACGTTTGCAAAGGATTCTGGGTAACAGAACCTGGTCAGAGCCCCACAAGTCACCCCATCTTGGATTTCCCTAGGTGTTTAGTTTTCAGAACTGTGCAGGTTTGCAAGGGTTGCCTAGGTGCCGGCTGAGCTAGAGACCAAAATCCACAGGTAGGCAAGTTAGTAAAAAACACCTCTGTTGTCTGTGGAAAAATGTGATGTGTCCACATTGTGTTTTGGGGCATTTCCTTTCGCGGGCGCTAGGCCTACCCCCACAAGTGAGGTTCCATTTTTATTGGGAGACTTGGGGAAATGCTGGGTGGAAGGAAATGTGTGGCTCCTCACAGATTCCAGAACTTTCTGTCACCGAAATGAGAGGAAAAAGTGTTTTTTTGCCCAATTTTGAGGTTTGCAAAGAATTATGGGTAACAGAACCTTTTCAGAGCCCCACAAGTCACCGCATCATGGATTCCCCTAGGTGTCTAGCTTTCAAAACTGCGCAGGTTTGCAAGCTTTCCCTAGCTGCCGGCTGAGCTAGAGGCCAAAATCCACAGCTAGGCACTTTGCAAAAAACAGCTCTGTTTTCTTTGTGAAAATGTGATGTGTCCACGTTGTGCTTTGGGGCTTTTCCTGTTGCGGGCGCTAGACCTACCCCCTCAAGTGAGGTACCATTTTTATCGGGAGACTTAGGGGAACGCTGGGTGGAAAGAAAATTTGTGGCTCCTCTCAGATTCCAGAACTTTCTGTCACCGAAATGAGAGGAAAAAGTGTTTTTTAGGCCAAATTTTGAGGTTTACAAAGGATTCTGGGTAACAGAACCTGGTTAGAGCCCCACAAGTCACCCCATCTTGGATTCCCATAGGTGTCTAGCTTTAAAAAATGCACTGGTTTGCTGGGTTTTCCCAGGTGCCGGCTGAGCTAGAGGCCAAAATCTACAGGTAGGCAGTTTGTAAAAACACCTCTGTTTTCTGTGGAAAAATGTTTTTGTTTTGGGGCATTTCCTTTCCCGGGCGATAGGCCTACCCCCGCAAGTGAGTTACCATTTTTATCGGGAGACTTGGCGAAAAGTTGAGTGGAAGGAAATTTGTGGCTCCTCCAAGATTCCAGAACTTTCTGTCACCGAAATGAGAGGAAAAAGTGTTTGTTTGGCAACATTTTTAGGTTTGCAAAGGATTATGGGTAACAGAACCTGGTCAGAGCCCCACAAGTCACCCCATCTTCGATTTCGCTAGGTGTCTAGCTTTCAAAACTGCGCAGGTTTTCTAGCTTTCCCTAGGTGCCGGCTGAGCTAGAGGCCAAAATCCACAGCTAGGCACTTTGCAAAAAAAAGCTCAGTTTTCCTTGTGAAAATGTGATGTGTCCACGTTGTGTTTTGGGGCATTTTCTTTCGCAGGCGCTAGGCCTACCCCCGCAAGTGAGGTCCCATTTTTATCGGGAGACTTGGCGAAAAGTTGAGTGGAAGGAAATTTGTGGCTCCTCTCAGATTCTAGAACTTTCTGTCACCGAAATGAGAGGAAAAAGTGTTTTTTTGGCCAAATTTTGAGGTTTGCAAAGGATTATGGGTAATAGAACCTGGTCAGAGCCCCACAAGTCACCCAATCTTGGATTTCCCTAGGTGTCTAGCTTTCAAACTGCACAGGTTTGCTAGCTTTCCCTAGGTGCCGGCTGAGCTAGAGGCCAAAATCCATAGCTAGGCACTTTGCAAAAAACAGCTCTGTTTTCCTTGTGAAAATGTGATGTGTCCACGTTGTGTTTTGGGGCTTTTCCTGTCTCGGTTGCTAGGCCTACCCCCACAAGTGAGGTACCATTTTTATCAGGAGACTTGGGGGAATGCTGGGTGGAAGGAAATTTGTGGCTCCTCACAGATCCCAGAACTTTCAGTCACCGAAATTAGAGGAAATATTATTTTTTTGGCCAAATTATGACGTTTGCAAAGGATTCTGGGTAACAGAACCTGGTCAGAGCCCCACTACTCACCCCATCTTGGATTCCCCTAGGTGTTTAGTTTTCAAAACCGTGCAGGTTTGCAAGGGTTCCCTAGGTGCCGGCTGAGCTAGAGGCCAAAATCCACAGCTAGGCACTTTTTAAAAAAACAGATCTGTTTTCTTTGTGAAAATGTGATGTGTCCACGTTGTGTTTTGGGGCTTTTCCTGTCTTGGGCTCTAGGCCTACCCCCACAAGTGAGGTACCATTTTTATCAGGAGACTTGGGGGAATGCTGGGTGGAAGGACATTTGTGGCTCCTCACAGATTCCAGAACTTTCAGTCACCGAAATGAGAGGAAAAATTATTTTTTTGACCAAATGTTGACGTTTGCAAAGGATTCTGGGTAACAGAACCTGGTCAGAGCCCCACAAGTCCCCCCATCTTGGATTCCCCTAGGTGTTTAGTTTTCAAAACTGTGCAGGTTTGCTGGGTTTCCCTAGGTGCAGGCTGAGCTAGAGACCAAAATCCACAGTAGGCAGTTGGTAAAAAACACCTCTGTTGTCTGTGGAAAAATGTGATGTGTCCACATTGTGTTTTGGGGCATTTCCTTTTGCGGGCGCTAGGCCTACCCCCACAAGTGAGGTTCCATTTTTATTGGGAGACTTGGGGGAATGCTGGGTGGAAGGAAATTTGTGGCTCCTCACAGATTCCAGAACTTTCTGTCACCGAAATGAGAGGAAAAAGTGTTTTTTTGGCCACATTTTGAGGTTTGCAAAGGATTATGGGTAACAGAACCTGGTCAGAGCCCCACAAGTCACCCCATCTTGGATTTCCCTAGGTGTTTAGTTTTCAAAACTGTGCAGGTTTGCAAGGGTTGCCTAGGTGCCGGCTGAGCTAGAGGCCAAAATCCACAGCTAGGCACTTTGCAAAAAACAGATCTGTTTTCTTTGTGAAAATGTGATGTGTTCACGTTGTGTTTTGGGACTTTTCCTGTCGCGTGTGCTAGGCCTACCCCCACAAGTGAGGTACCATTTTTATCGGGAGACTTAGGGGAACGCTGCGTGGAAGGAAATCTGTGGCTCCTCTCATATTCCAGAAGTTTCTGTCACCGAAATGAGAGGAAAGAGTGTTTTTTTGGCCAAATTTTGAGGTTTGCTAAGGATTCTGGGTAACAGAACCTGGTCAAAGCCCCACAAGCCACCCCATCTTGGATTTCCCTAGGTGTCTAGCTTTCAAAACTGCGCAGGTTTGCTAGCTTTCCCTAGGTGCCGGCTGAGCTAGAGGCCAAAATCCATAGCTAGGCACTTTGCAAAAAACAGCTCTGTTTTCCTTGTGAAAATGTGATGTGTCCACGTTGTGTTTTGGGGCTTTTCCTGTCTCGGGTGCTAGGCCTCACCCCACAAGTGAGGTACCATTTTTATCAGGAGACTTGGGGGAATGCTGGGTGGAAGGAAATTTGTGGCTCCTCACAGATTCCAGAACTTTCAGTCACCGAAATGAGAGGAAAAATTATTTTTTTGGCCAAATGTTGACGTTTGCAAAGGATTCTGGGTAACAGAACCTGGTCAGAGCCCCACAAGTCAACCCCATCTTGGATTCCCCTAGGTGTTTAGTTTTCAAAACTGTGCAGGTTTGCAAGGGTTCCCTAGGTGCCGGCTGAGCTAGAGGCCAAAATCCACAGCTAGGCACTTTGCAAAAAACAGCTCTGTTTTCTTTGTGAAAATGTGATGTGTCCACGTTGTGTTTTGGGGCTTTTCCTGTCTCGGGCGCTAGGCCTACACCAACAAGTGAGGTACCATTTTTATCAGGAGACTTGGGGGAATGCTGGGTGGAAGGACATTTGTGGCTCCTCACAGATTCCAGAACTTTCAGTCACCGAAATGAGAGGAAAAATTATTTTTTTGGCCAAATGTTGACGTTTGCAAAGGATTCTGGGTAACAGAACCTGGTCAGAGCCCCACAAGTCACCCCATCTTGGATTTCCCTAGGTGTTTAGTTTTCAGAACTGTGCAGGTTTGCAAGGGTTGCCTAGGTGCCGGCTGAGCTAGAGGCCAAAATCCACAGCTAGGCACTTTGCAAAAAACAGATCTGTTTTCTTTGTGAAAATGTGATGTGTTCACGTTGTGTTTTGGGACTTTTCCTGTCGCGTGTGCTAGGCCTACCCCCACCAGTGAGGTACCATTTTTATCGGGAGACTTAGGGGAACGCTGCGTGGAAGGAAATCTGTGGCTCCTCTCATATTCCAGAAGTTTCTGTCACCGAAATGAGAGGAAAGAGTGTTTTTTTGGCCACATTTTGAGGTTTGCTAAGGATTCTGGGTAACAGAACCTGGTCAAAGCCCCACAAGCCACCTCATCTTGGATTCCCCTAGGTGTCTAGTTTTCAAAACTGAGCAGGTTTGCTGGGTTTCCCTAGGTGCAGGCTGAGCTAGAGACCAAAATCCACAGGTAGGCAAGTTAGTAAAAAACACCTCTGTTGTCTGTGGAAAAATGTGATGTGTCCACATTGTGTTTTGGGGCATTTCCTTTCGCGGGCGCTAGGCCTACCCCCGCAAGTGAGGTCCCATTTTTATCGGGAGACTTGGCGAAAAGTTGAGTGGAAGGAAATTTATGGCTCCTCTCAGATTCTAGAACTTTCTGTCACCGAAATGAGAGGAAAAAGTGTTTTTTTGGCCAAATTTTGAGGTTTGCAAAGGATTATGGGTAATAGAACCTGGTTAGAGCCCCACAAGTCACCCAATCTTGGATTTCCCTAGGTGTCTAGCTTTCAAAACTGCACAGGTTTGCTAGCTTTCCCTAGGTGCCGGCTGAGCTAGAGGCCAAAATCCATAGCTAGGCACTTTGCAAAAAACAGCTCTGTTTTCCTTGTGAAAATGTGATGTGTCCACGTTGTGTTTTGGGGCTTTTCCTGTCTCGGTTGCTAGGCCTACCCCCACAAGTGAGGTACCATTTTTATCAGGAGACTTGGGGGAATGCTGGGTGGAAGGAAATTTGTGGCTCCTCACAGATCCCAGAACTTTCAGTCACCGAAATTAGAGGAAAAATTATTTTTTTGGCCAAATTATGACATTTGCAAAGGATTCTGGGTAACAGAACCTGGTCAGAGCCCCACTACTCACCCCATCTTGGATTCCCCTAGGTGTTTAGTTTTCAAAACCGTGCAGGTTTGCAAGGGTTCCCTAGGTGCCGGCTGAGCTAGAGGCCAAAATCCACAGCTAGGCACTTTTTCAAAAAACAGATCTGTTTTCTTTGTGAAAATGTGATGTGTCCACGTTGTGTTTTGGGGCTTTTCCTGTCTTGGGCTCTAGGCCTACCCCCACAAGTGAGGTACCATTTTTATCAGGAGACATGGGGGAATGCTGGGTGGAAGGACATTTGTGGCTCCTCACAGATTCCAGAACTTTCAGTCACCGAAATGAGAGGAAAAATTATTTTTTTGACCAAATGTTGACGTTTGCAAAGGATTCTGGGTAACAGAACCTGGTCAGAGCCCCACAAGTCCCCCCATCTTGGATTCCCCTAGGTGTTTAGTTTTCAAAACTGTGCAGGTTTGCTGGGTTTCCCTAGGTGCAGGCTGAGCTAGAGACCAAAATCCACAGTAGGCAGTTAGTAAAAAACACCTCTGTTGTCTGTGGAAAAATGTGATGTGTCCACATTGTGTTTTGGGGCATTTCCTTTTGCGGGCGCTAGGCCTACCCCCACAAGTGAGGTTCCATTTTTATTGGGAGACTTGGGGGAATGCTGGGTGGAAGGAAATTTGTGGCTCCTCACAGATTCCAGAACTTTCTGTCAACGAAATGAGAGGAAAAAGTGTTTTTTTGGCCAAATTTTGAGGTTTGCAAAGGATTATGGGTAACAGAACCTGGTCAGAGCCCCACAAGTCACCCCATCTTGGATTTCCCTAGGTGTTTAGTTTTCAAAACTGTGCAGGTTTGCAAGGGTTGCCTAGGTGCCGGCTGAGCTAGAGGCCAAAATCCACAGCTAGGCACTTTGCAAAAAACAGATCTGTTTTCTTTGTGAAAATGTGATGTGTTCACGTTGTGTTTTGCGACTTTTCCTGTCGCGTGTGCTAGGCCTACCCCCACAAGTGAGGTACCATTTTTATCGGGAGACTTAGGGGAACGCTGCGTGGAAGGAAATCTGTGGCTCCTCTCATATTCCAGAAGTTTCTGTCACCGAAATGAGAGGAAAGAGTGTTTTTTTGGCCAAATTTTGAGGTTTGCTAAGGATTCTGGGTAACAGAACCTGGTCAAAGCCCCACAAGCCACCCCATCTTGGATTCCCCTAGGTGTCTAGTTTTCAAAACTGAGCAGGTTTGCTGGGTTTCCCTAGGTGCAGGCTGAGCTAGAGACCAAAATCCACAGGTAGGCAGTTAGTAAAAAACACCTCTGTTGTCTGTGGAAAAATGTGATGTGTCCACATTGTGTTTTGGGGCATTTCCTTTCGCGGGCGCTAGGCCTACCCCCACAAGTGAGGTTCCATTTTTATTGGGAGACTTGGGGGAATGCTGGGTGGAAGGAAATTTGTGGCTCCTCACAGATTCCAGAACTTTCTGTCACCGAAATGAGAGGAAAAAGTGTTTTTTTGGCCAAATTTTGAGGTTTGCAAAGGATTATGGGTAACAGAACCTTTTCAGAGCCCCACAAGTCACCGCATCATGGATTCCCCTGGGTGTCTAGCTTTCAAAACTGCGCAGGTTTGCTAGCTTTCCCTAGCTGCCGGCTGAGATAGAGGCCAAAATCCACAGCTAGGCACTTTGCAAAAAACAGCTCTGTTTTCTTTGTGAAAATGTGATGTGTCCACGTTGTGTTTTGCGGCTTTTCCTGTTGCGGCCGCTAGACCTACCCCCACAAGTGAGGTACCATTTTTATCGGGAGACTTAGGGGAACGCTGGGTGGAAAGAAAATTTGTGGCTCCTCTCAGATTCCAGAACTTTCTGTCACCGAAATTGGAGGAAAAAGTGTTTTTTCGGCCAAATTTTGAGGTTTGCAAAGGATTCTGGGTAACAGAACCTGGTTAGAGCCCCACAAGTCACCCCATCTTGGATTCCCATAGGTGTCTAGCTTTAAAAAATGCACTGATTTGCTGGGTTTTCCCAGGTGCCGGCTGAGCTAGAGGCCAAAATCTACAGGTAGGCAGTTTGTAAAAAACACCTCTGTTTTCTGTGGAAAAATGTGATGTGTCCACATTGTGTTTTGGGGCATTTCCTTTCGCGGGCGCTAGGCCTACCCCCGCAAGTGAGTTACCATTTTTATCGGGAGACTTGGCGAAAAGTTGAGTGGAAGGAAATTTGTGGCTCCTCCAAGATTCCAGAACTTTCTGTCACCGAAATGAGAGGAAAAAGTGTTTTTTTGGCCAAATTTTGAGGTTTGCAAAGGATTATGGGTAATAGAACCTGGTTAGAGCCCCACAAGTCACCCAATCTTGGATTTCCCTAGGTGTCTAGCTTTCAAAACTGCACAGGTTTGCTAGCTTTCCCTAGGTGCCGGCTGAGCTAGAGGCCAAAATCCATAGCTAGGCACTTTGCAAAAAACAGCTCTGTTTTCCTTGTGAAAATGTGATGTGTCCACGTTGTGTTTTGGGGCTTTTCCTGTCTCGGTTGCTAGGCCTACCCCCACAAGTGAGGTACCATTTTTATCAGGAGACTTGGGGGAATGCTGGGTGGAAGGAAATTTGTGGCTCCTCACAGATCCCAGAACTTTCAGTCACCGAAATTAGAGGAAAAATTATTTTTTTGGCCAAATTATGACATTTGCAAAGGAT
Source organism: Pleurodeles waltl (assembly GCF_031143425.1). Taxonomy (NCBI): domain Eukaryota; kingdom Metazoa; phylum Chordata; class Amphibia; order Caudata; family Salamandridae; genus Pleurodeles; species Pleurodeles waltl. The sequence goes on along the minus strand of NC_090442.1, from coordinate 934,896,659 downwards.
TCTGGGTAACAGAACCTGGTCAGAGCCCCACTACTCACCCCATCTTGGATTCCCCTAGGTGTTTAGTTTTCAAAACCGTGCAGGTTTGCAAGGGTTCCCTAGGTGCCGGCTGAGCTAGAGGCCAAAATCCACAGCTAGGCACTTTTTCAAAAAACAGATCTGTTTTCTTTGTGAAAATGTGATGTGTCCACGTTGTGTTTTGGGGCTTTTCCTGTCTTGGGCTCTAGGCCTACCCCCACAAGTGAGGTACCATTTTTATCAGGAGACATGGGGGAATGCTGGGTGGAAGGACATTTGTGGCTCCTCACAGATTCCAGAACTTTCAGTCACCGAAATGAGAGGAAAAATTATTTTTTTGACCAAATGTTGACGTTTGCAAAGGATTCTGGGTAACAGAACCTGGTCAGAGCCCCACAAGTCCCCCCATCTTGGATTCCCCTAGGTGTTTAGTTTTCAAAACTGTGCAGGTTTGCTGGGTTTCCCTAGGTGCAGGCTGAGCTAGAGACCAAAATCCACAGTAGGCAGTTAGTAAAAAACACCTCTGTTGTCTGTGGAAAAATGTGATGTGTCCACATTGTGTTTTGGGGCATTTCCTTTTGCGGGCGCTAGGCCTACCCCCACAAGTGAGGTTCCATTTTTATTGGGAGACTTGGGGGAATGCTGGGTGGAAGGAAATTTGTGGCTCCTCACAGATTCCAGAACTTTCTGTCAACGAAATGAGAGGAAAAAGTGTTTTTTTGGCCAAATTTTGAGGTTTGCAAAGGATTATGGGTAACAGAACCTGGTCAGAGCCCCACAAGTCACCCCATCTTGGATTTCCCTAGGTGTTTAGTTTTCAAAACTGTGCAGGTTTGCAAGGGTTGCCTAGGTGCCGGCTGAGCTAGAGGCCAAAATCCACAGCTAGGCACTTTGCAAAAAACAGATCTGTTTTCTTTGTGAAAATGTGATGTGTTCACGTTGTGTTTTGCGACTTTTCCTGTCGCGTGTGCTAGGCCTACCCCCACAAGTGAGGTACCATTTTTATCGGGAGACTTAGGGGAACGCTGCGTGGAAGGAAATCTGTGGCTCCTCTCATATTCCAGAAGTTTCTGTCACCGAAATGAGAGGAAAGAGTGTTTTTTTGGCCAAATTTTGAGGTTTGCAAAGGATTCTGGGTAACAGAACCTGGTCAAAGCCCCACAAGCCACCCCATCTTGGATTCCCCTAGGTGTCTAGTTTTCAAAACTGAGCAGGTTTGCTGGGTTTCCCTAGGTGCAGGCTGAGCTAGAGACCAAAATCCACAGGTAGGCAGTTAGTAAAAAACACCTCTGTTGTCTGTGGAAAAATGTGATGTGTCCACATTGTGTTTTGGGGCATTTCCTTTCGCGGGCGCTAGGCCTACCCCCACAAGTGAGGTTCCATTTTTATTGGGAGACTTGGGGGAATGCTGGGTGGAAGGAAATTTGTGGCTCCTCACAGATTCCAGAACTTTCTGTCACCGAAATGAGAGGAAAAAGTGTTTTTTTGGCCAAATTTTGAGGTTTGCAAAGGATTATGGGTAACAGAACCTTTTCAGAGCCCCACAAGTCACCGCATCATGGATTCCCCTGGGTGTCTAGCTTTCAAAACTGCGCAGGTTTGCTAGCTTTCCCTAGCTGCCAGCTGAGATAGAGGCCAAAATCCACAGCTAGGCACTTTGCAAAAAACAGCTCTGTTTTCTTTGTGAAAATGTGATGTGTCCACGTTGTGTTTTGCGGCTTTTCCTGTTGCGGCCGCTAGACCTACCCCCACAAGTGAGGTACCATTTTTATCGGGAGACTTAGGGGAACGCTGGGTGGAAAGAAAATTTGTGGCTCCTCTCAGATTCCAGAACTTTCTGTCACCGAAATTGGAGGAAAAAGTGTTTTTTAGGCCAAATTTTGAGGTTTGCAAAGGATTCTGGGTAACAGAACCTGGTTAGAGCCCCACAAGTCACCCCATCTTGGATTCCCATAGGTGTCTAGCTTTAAAAAATGCACTGATTTGCTGGGTTTTCCCAGGTGCCGGCTGAGCTAGAGGCCAAAATCTACAGGTAGGCAGTTTGTAAAAAACACCTCTGTTTTCTGTGGAAAAATGTGATGTGTCCACATTGTGTTTTGGGGCATTTCCTTTCGCGGGCGCTAGGCCTACCCCCGCAAGTGAGTTACCATTTTTATCGGGAGACTTGGCGAAAAGTTGAGTGGAAGGAAATTTGTGGCTCCTCCAAGATTCCAGAACTTTCTGTCACCGAAATGAGAGGAAAAAGTGTTTTTTTGGCAACATTTTTAGGTTTGCAAAGGATTATGGGTAACAGAACCTGGTCAGAGCCCCACAAGTCACCCCATCTTGGATTTCCCTAGGTGTCTAGCTTTCAAAACTGCGCAGGTTTGCTAGCTTTCCCTAGGTGCCGACTGAGCTAGAGGCCAAAATCCACAGCTAGGCACTTTGCAAAAAAAAGCTCTGTTTTCCATGTGAAAATGTGATGTGTCCACGTTGTGTTTTGGGGCTTTTCCTGTCGCGGGCGCTAGGCCTATCCCCACAAGTGAGGTACCATTTTTATCAGGAGACTTGGGGGAATGCTGGGTGGAAGGAAATGTGTGGCTCCTCTCATATTCCAGAACTTTCTGTCACCGAAATGAGAGGAAAGAGTGTTTTTTTGGCCACATTTTGAGGTTTGCAAAGGATTCTGGGTAACAGAACCTGGTCAGAGCCCCACAAGTCACCCCATCTTGGATTCCCCTAGGTGTTTAGTTTTCAAAGCTGTGCAGTTTTGCAAGGGTTCCCTAGGTGCCGGCTGAGCTAGAGGCCAAAATCCACAGCTAGGCACTTTGCAAAAAACAGCTCTGTTTTCTTTGTGAAAATGTGATGTGTCCACGTTGTGTTTTGGGGCTTTTCCTGTCGCGGGCGCTAGGCCTACCCCCTCAAGTGAGGTACCATTTTTATCAGGAGACTTGGAGGAATGCTGAGTGGAAGGAAATTTGTGGCTCCTCTCATATTCCAGAACTTTCTGTCACCGATATGAGAGGAAAGAGTGTTTTTTTGGCCATATTTTGAGGTTTGCCTAGGATACTGGGTAACAGAACCTGGTCAAAGCCCTACAAGTCACCCCATCTTGGATTCCCCTAGGTGTCTAGTTTTCAAAACTGAGCAGGTTTGCTAGGTTTCCCTAGGTGCAGCCTGAGCTAGAGACCAAAATCCACAGGTAGGCAGTTTGTAAAAAACACTTCTGTTGTCTGTGGAAAAATGTGATGTGTCCACATTGTGTTTTGGGGCATTTCCTTTCGCGGGCGCTAGGCCTACCCCCACAAGTGAGGTTCCATTTTTATCGGGAGACTTGGGGGAATGCTGGGTGGAAGGAAATTTGTTGCTCCTCACAGATTCCAGAACTTTTTGTCACCGAAATGAGAGGAAAAAGTGTTTTTTTGGCCACATTTTGAGGTTTGCAAAGGATTATGGGTAACAGAACCTTTTCAGAGCCCCACAAGTCACCCCATCATGGATTCCCCTAGGTGTCTAGCTTTCAAAACTGCGCAGGTTTGCTAGCTTTCCCTAGGTGCCGGCTGAGCTAGAGGCCACAATCCACAGCTAGGCACTTTGCAAAAAACAGCTCTGTTTTCTTTTTGAAAATGTGATGTGTCCACGTTGTGTTTTGGGGCTTTTCCTGTTGCGGGCGCTAGGCCTACCCCCACCATTGAGGTACCATTTTTATCGGGAGACTTAGGGGAACGATAGGTGGAATGAAAATTTGTGGCTCCTCTCAGATTCCAGAACTTTCTGTCACCGAAATGAGAGGAAAAAGTGTTTTTTGGGCTAAATTTTGAGATTTGCAAAGGATTCTGGGTAACAGAACCCTGTCAGAGCCCCACAAGTCACCCCATCTTGGATTCCCCTAGGTGTCTAGCTTTCAAAAATGCACTGGTTTGCTGGGTTTTCCCAGGTGCCGGCTGAGCTAGAGGCCAAAATCTACAGGTAGGCAGTTTGTAAAAAACACCTCTGTTTTCTGTGGAAAAATGTGATGTGTCCACGTTGTGTTTTGGGGCATTTCCTTTCGCGGGCGTTAGGCCTACCCCCGCAAGTGAGGTACCATTTTTATCGGGAAACTTGGCGAAAAGTTGAGTGGAAGGAAATTTGTGGCTCCTCTCAGATTCCAGAAATTTCTGTCACTGAAATGAGAGGAAAGAGTGTTTTTTTGGCCAAATTTTGAGGTTTGCAAAGGATTCTGGGTAACAGAACTTGGTCAGAGCCCCACAAGTCACCCCATCTTAGATTCCCCTAGGTGTTTATTTTTCAAAACTGTGCAGGTTTGCAAGGGTTCCTTAGGTGCCGGCTGAGCTAGATGCCAAAATCCACAGCTAGGCACTTTGCAAAAAACATCTCTGTTTTCTTTGTGAAATGTGATGTGTCCAAGTTGTATTTTGGGGCTTTTCCTGTAACGGGCGCTAAGCCTACTCCCACAAGTGAGGTACCATTTTTATCAGGAGACTTGGGGAAATGCTGGGTGGATGGAAATCTGTGGCTCCTCACAGATTACAGAACTTTCTGTCACCGAAATGAGAGGAAAAAGTATTTTTTGGGCCAAATTTGAGGTTTGCAAAGGATTCTGGGGAACAGAACCTGCTCAGAGCCCCACAAGTCACCCCATCTTGGATTCCCCTAGGTGTCTAGTTTTCAAAACTGTGCAGGTTTGCTACGTTTCCCCAGGTGCCGGCTGAGCTAGAGGCCAAAATCGACAGATAGTCACTTTGCAAAAAACAGCTCTGTTTTCTTTGTGAAAATGTGATGTGTCCACGTTGTGTTTTGGGGCTTTTCCTGTAGCGGGCGCTAGGCCTACCCCCACAAGTGAGGTACCATTTTTGTCGGGAGACTTGGGGGAACGCTGGGTGTACGGAAATCTGTGGCTCCTCACAGATTCCAGAACTTTCTGTCACCGAAATGAGAGGAAAAAGTATTTTTTGGGCCAAACTTTGAGGTTTGCAAAGGATTCTGGGGAACAGAACCTGGTCAGAGCCCCACAAGTCACCCCATCTTGGATTCCCCTAGGTGTCTAGTTTTTAAAACTGTGCAGGTCTGCTACGTTTCCCCAGGTGCCGGCTGACCTAGAGGCCAAAATCGACAGATAGTCACTTTGCAAAAAACAGCTCTGTTTTCTTTGTGAAAATGTGATGTGTTCACGTTGTGTTTTGGGGCTTTTCCTGTAGCGGGCGCTAGGCCTACCCCCACAAGTGAGGTACCATTTTTATCAGGAGACTTAGGGGAACGCTGGGTGGAAAGAAAATTTGTGGCTCCGCTCAGATTCCAGAACTTTCTGTCACTGAAACGAGAGGAAAAAGTGTTTTTTTGGGGCAAAGTTTGAGGTTTGCAAAGGATTCTGGGCAACAGAACCTGGTCAGAGCCCCACAAGTCACCCCAAATTGTATTCCCCTACGTGTCTAGTTTTAAAAAATGCACTGGTTTGCTAGATTTTCCCAGATTCCGGCTGAGCAAGAGGCTAAAATCTACAGGTAGGCAGTTTGTAAAAAACACCTCTGTTTTCTGTGGAAAAATGTGATGTGTCCACGTTGTGTTTTGGGGCATTTACTTTCGCGGGGGCTAGGCTTACCCCTGCAAGTGAGGTACCATTTTTATCGGGAGACTTGGTGAAAAGTTGAGTGGAAGGAAATTTGTGGCTCCTCACAGATTCCAGAACTTTCTGTCACCGAAATGAGAGGAAAAAGTATTTTTTGGGCCAAATTTTGAGGTTTGCAAAGGATTCTGGGGACCAGAACCTGGTCAGAGCCCCACAAGTCACCCCATCTTGGATTCCCCTAGGTGTCTAGCTTTCAGAACTGTGAAGGTTTGCTACGTTTCCCCAGGTGCCGGCTGAGCTAGATGCCAAAATCGACAGATAGTCACTTTGCAAAAAACAGCTCTGTTTTCTTTGTGAAAATGTGATGTGTTCACGTTGTGTTTTGGGGCTTTTCCTGTTGCGGGCGCTAGGCCTACCCCCACAAGTGAGGTACCATTTTTATCGGGAGACTTAGGGTAACGCTGGGTGGAAAGAAAATTTGTGGCTCCTCTCAGATTCCAGAACTTTCTGTCACCGAAATGAGAGGAAAAAGTGTTTTTTGGGCCAAATTTTGAGGTTTGCAAAGGATTCTGGGTAACAGAACATTGTCAGAGCCCCACAAGTCACCCCATCATGGATTCCCCTAGGTGTCTAGCTTTCAAAAATTTGCAGGTTTACTAGCTTTCCCTAGGTGCCGGCTGAACTAGAGGCCAAAATCCACAGCTAGGCACTTTGCAAAAAAACAGCTCTGTTTTCTGTGTGAAAATGTGATGTGTCCACGTTGTGTTTTGGGACTTTTCCTGCCGCGGGCCTAGGCCTACCCCCACAAGAAAGGTACCATTTTTATCGGGAGACTTAGGGGAACGGTGGGTGGAAGGAAATTTGTGGCTCCTCTCAGATTACAGAACTTTCTGTCACCGAAATCAGAGGAAAAGGTGTTTTTTTGGCCATATTTTGAGGTTTGCAAAGGATTCTGGGTAACAGAACCTGGTCAGAGCCCCACAAGTCACCCCATCTTGGATTCCCCTAGATGTCTAGTTTTCAAAAATGCACTGGTTTGCTAGGTTTCTCAAGATGCCAGCTAAGCTAGAGGCCAAAATCCACAGGTAGGTAGTTTGTAAAAAACACCTCTGTTTTCTGTGGAAAAATTTGATGTGTCCACGTTGTGTTTTGGGGCATTTCCTTTCACGGGCGCTAGGCCTACCCCCCACAAGTGGGGTACCATTTGTATCAGGAGACTTGGGAGAATGCTGGGTGGAAGGAAATTTGTGGCTCCTCTCAGATTCCATAATCTTCTGTCACCGGAATGAGAGGAAAGAGTGTTTTTTTGGCCAAATTTTGAGGTTTTCAAAGCATTCTGGGTAGCAGAACCTGGTCAGAGCCCCAAAAGTACCCCCATCTTGGATTCCCCTAGGTGTCTAGTTTTCAAAACAGCACAGGTTTTCTAGGTTTTCCTAGGTGCCGGCTGAGCTAGAGGCCAAAATCCACAGGTAGGCACTCTGCAAAAAAACAGCTCTGTTTTCTTTGTGAAAATGTGATGTGTCCACGTTGTGTTTTGGGGCATTTCCTTTTGCGGGTGCTACGCCTATCCACACAAGTGAGGTACCATTTTTATCAAGAGACGTTGGGGAACACAGACTAGCAAAACAAGTGTTATTGCCCCTTATCTTTCTCTACATTTTGTCCTTTCAAATGTAAGACAGTGTGTAAAAAAGACGTCTATTTGAGAAATGCCCTGTAATTAACATGCTAGTATGGGCACCCTGGAATTCAGAGATGTGCAAATAACCCCTGCTTCTCAACACCTTATCATGTGGGTATTTTGGAAATAAAAAGGTTTTCTTGATAACTATTTTTCACTTTTTATATTTCAGCAAATGAATTTCTGTATACCAGGCATAGAATAAAAACCCATTGCAAGGTGCAGCTCATTTATTGGCTCTGTGTACCTAGGGTTCTTCATGAACCTACAAACCCTATATATTCCTGCAACCAGAAGAGTCACGCTGACGTAACAGTATATTGCTTTCAAAATTCTGACATTGCAGGAAAAAGTTACAGAGTAAAACGTGGAGAAAAATGGCTGTTTTTTTACCTCAATTTCAATATGTTTTTATTTCAGCGGTTATTTACTGTAGTAAACACTTGTAGGATCTACACAAATGACCCCTTGCTGAATTCAGAATTTTGTCTACTTTTCAGAAATATTTAGCTCGCTGGGATCCAGCATTGGTTTCTCACCCATTCTGGTCACTAACTGGAAGGAGGCTGAAAGCACAAAAAATAGTAAAAATGGGGTATGTCCCAGTAAAATGTCAAAATTGTATTGAAAAATTGGGTTTTCTTATTCAAGTCTGCCTGTTCCTGAAAGCTGGGTAGATGGTGATCTTGCCACGGCAAACCCTTGTTGATGCCATTTTCAGGGAAAAAACCACGAGCTGCCTTCTGCAGCCCTTTTTCAATTTTTTTTGAAAAAAACAAAATGTTCACTGTATTTTGGCTAATTTCTTGGTCTCCTTCAGGGGAACCCACAAAGTCTGGGTACCTCTGGAAACCCTAGGATGTTGGAAAAGAAGGATGCAAATTTGGCGTGGTTAGCTTATGTGAACAAAAAGGTATGAGGGCCTAAGCACGAACTGCCCCAAATAGCCAAAAAAAAGCTCAGCACAGGAGGGGAAAAGGCCTGGCAGCGAAGGGGCTAATCCCACATTGCTTTCAATATTTTTTTTTTTCTGGGGATCCTTTTGGGCCTCAGACATTTCATTCTGGACTCCTCCATTATGCTCGCAACCCTGCTCTTGACACCAATAAATGTGTATATTTTCTAGATATTATACCCTATCCTTTATATCACCTTTTCCCCTCATTTTCCCAGCACCAAAACCATACCCTTGTAACAAACACTCTGTCCTCTCCCGCACTGCCCTCAAACCTTCAACCAATTATGAGATCAGCCATTCATTTAGTCATACAATCATTCACTGACTCCTCAGTCCCTGCAATCAGTCATTCAGTCATTTGATCATCCTTCTATCAATGCACTCATTCCTCATCCATTCATTCAGACATTGAATTCTTCTCACATTCACCAAATCACACAACCACACAATCACTCATGATGTTCTTTCATCTATAATTTACACCTATTGATTCCAGTGCTTGTTATCTCACCTCAATAGAGTTGAACTGACAAGGGGCCTGAGTTAGATCTAGGCAGATGGAATACTCCATTACAAACATGAAGGATATCCTATCTGCACTATTACGATCTTTATAGGATGTAATGGGATCATAATACGCTGGATGGAATATCCGTCACCTTTTTGACAGAGTATTACCCTCCACCAAGAATAAAACCAGGCCCTTGGTCTCTTGTGAATCTTTTATCCTAAAGCAACATTAGTGCATTCTGTATATTTTGTAATACTTTGGGTCAGATACAAAGTTTTCTGCAACTGAAGTTTGCTATGGGAAAACCCAAATTAAATAGAAAAGTGACAACTTTGAGACACCAACCTTACCTTTCAATTTGTTTGTGCAATCTACACCAAACTAGGACACTCAGGGGGTCATTCTGACCTCGGCGGTAAAAGGTGCTTACCGCCGGTCAGAAGACCGCCATAACACCGCCGCGGTCGCGGTAAACCGCCACGGTCATTCTGACCCGCAACTGGCAAACCGCCAAAAACCCGACAACAACAAAAGTCCGCCACATCAATGGCCAGCGAAAAACTGGCGATGACCAAACCTCCACCGTCACGCCAACAGAAATACGCCCATGCTATTCCGACCCACAAATCCCCGCAGCGGTCTTTCAACCGCGGTATTCCATTGGCGGTACACACCGCCGCGCTCAAAATACACACACCTTTACAAAACACAGCCACATTGGACAATTCAAAATACACACACCTGAGACACATACACACACCACTCCCACACACCCATTACAATATAAAACACACACCTACATCACCCACAAACCCTTACGACCACAATTGCGACTGAAGGCCAGAGAGAGACAGCACAGAATAGAGTACACCATCACACAGAGGCAAATCCCAACATCACCCACACAATATCCACGCACAAAACACCATACACCACCACACTCACCACACTCTACAACACATACACCACCCCACACCTCATCCACACCACCCCATGGCACCCCAAAGACACCCCAGGTTTTCTGACGCAGAACTCAGGGTCATGGTGGAGGAAATAGTTCGGTTAGAGCCCCAGCTCTTTGGGACACAGGTGCAGCACACCACCATTGCCAGGAAGATGGAGCTATGGCAAAGAATAGTGGACAGGGTCAACGCTGTGGGACAGCATCCACGAAATTGGGACGATATCAGGAAGCGGTGGAACGACCTACGGGGGAAGGTGCATTCCATGGTATCAAGGCACAACATTGCGGTGCAGAAGACTGGCGGCGGACCCCCACCTACTCCCCCAGAATTTACAGCATGGGAGGAGCAAGTCTTGCACATCCTGCATCCTGAGGGCCTCGCAGGAGTAGCTGGAGGAATGGACTCTGGTAAGTCAAATCTTCACTACTTCATTCCCCCCACCCCACCTGCATGCCAAATCATACCCCCACCCTCACCCCCACCCCCATCACACCAACTCCTTGCAAATGGCTCACCATCACAACCCACCCATCCCAACACCTAGCCCTGCATGCGTCCACAAAGCATGGACACCCATCACCAAAGCATGCCCACTGCACATACCCATCTCCCCCACAAACCACCGTCACAACAGCCCCCACAAGGGAATGCCAGCACTGGGGTACACGGCCACCCACCAATTGCACACTATGGCACACACAGAAGCAATAACCATACTCTTATACCCCTGCAGGACCCGAACGCCACCACACCGCCCAGGAGGGTCCAGAAATGTCCATCCCACCCCCAGAAGAGGCCCCCAGTGATGACAGCAGCTCTGTCTCCCTGGACCCAGATGACCAGCCCGGCCCATCGGGGACCTCGGGACAGTCATTTCCCCTCACACAGCCACAGGCCAGAGCAGACCTACCCCCCTCTGGGAACACCAGCACAGCTCCCACCCAGCGGGCCCATGCCTCTGTCTCCAGGACACGTCAATCAGCGGTGTGTCCACCACTACAGGGCACCCAGGTTGACCCACCACCCCAACAACAGCAGGGACCTGGGGGCAGTGGTAGTGGGCACACGGTCCAGGGGACAGAGGCCCAGGGAAACAGGGGAACTGGGAGGGCTGCTGTGCGACAGGGGGGGGACAGGCCCAGGGAACCCACCCTCCACGAGGCCCTCTCCTCCATCATCGGAGCATACCACCGCTCCCAGGAGACGATGGCTACGGTACTGGCCAGGTTCCAGGAGATCCAGGTACTGCAGGAGGAACAGTACATGGGGTTCAGGGAAGAACTCCGAGCCATTAGTTCTGCAATGGGGACCATCGTCGTGGCTCTTAACCAGATTGTCACCACATTGCGGGACCATGTGGCACCACAAAGGGCCCCTGTCACTAGCATGGACCAGGAACAGCCTACCACCTCTGCCGGCACTAGGGGACAGGAGGCCCCCACACAACAACAGGCCACCAGAACCCCACCTCCTGCAGAAGAAGAACCACCCCGCAAGCGGTACCTGAGATCTAGGAAGAAGACAGAGTAGGATGCCAAGACCCCCGCCAGCAAAGGATACCCCCTGATGTCATCCCACTGTCACACATTGTCACCCTGTCCAACCTTGAATTTCCCCTGCTCCATCCTTCCACAGGCATATGGACAATGCACCTGTGAGACTGAAAATCTGGACTCTGCCATGGACATTACTCCACCATCACCCATCACCGATTTTCAAGCATGTCCCTAAATTTAGCACTTAAATAAAATCACTTATTGCACTAAAATTATCTGGAGTCTGCTTGTATTTTGAACAAATGTATTAGACATAACGGTGCCAAAATGTTCAGTTACATTGTGATGACAACATACCACTGTCACAGAGCTGTAGTCCATGGGCAAACCAAGCAGAGGTCACGCAGTGGGGCCCACATCTCTGAAAACGGAAGGGAAAGTCACAACTCAGTTAACATAAACTGGGGGGAAACTCAGACAGTAGAGAGGCAGGAGACTGTAAGTACATGTAAAATGGCGGTGTTGATTCGTACCTGTGTGTTATTGAAAATACTGTTGTATCACTGTGTCCCTGTTGTTTGTGTCGTCCCCGTCGTCTTCCTCCTCTTCACTCTCCACAGGCTCCACAGCTGCCACAACACCACCCTCTGGACCATCCTCCTGCAGGAAAGGCACCTGGCGTCGCAAAGCCAGGTTGTGAAGCATACAGCAGGCCATGATGATCTGGCACACCTTCTTCGGTGAATACATTAGGGATCCACCTGTCATATGCAAGCACCTAAACCTGGCCTTCAGGAGTCCGAAGGTCCGCTCGATCACCCTCCTAGTCCGCCCATGGGCCTCATTGTACCGTTCCTCTGCCCTGGTCCGGGGATTCCTCACTGGGGTCAGTAGCCACGACAGGTTGGGGTAACCAGAGTCACCAATTAGCCACACACGGTGTCTCTGTAGCTGTTCCATCACATAAGGGATTCTGCTATTTCGCATGATGTACGCGTCATGCACTGACCCAGGGAACTTGGCATTTACATGGGAGATGTACTGGTCAGCCAAACAGACCACCTGGACATTCATAGAATGATAACTTTTTCTGTTCCTGTACACCTGTTCACTTTCACTGGGGGGAACCAAAGCCACATGGGTCCCATCAATGGCACCAATGATGTTGGGAATATGTCCAAGGGCACAGAAATCACCCTTCACTGTAGCCAAATCGCCCACCTCAGGGAAAACAATGTAGCTCCGCATGTATTTCATCAGGGCAGACAACACTCTGGACAAAACCTTAGAAAACATAGGCTGAGACATCCCTGATGAAATGGCCACTGTTGTTTGAAATGACCCACTTGCCAAAAAATGGAGTACTGACAGAACCTGCACCAGAGGGGGAATCCCTGTGGGTTGGCGAATGGGTGACATCAGGTCTGGCTCCAGCTGGGCACACAGTTCCTGTATAGTGGCTCGGTCAAGTCTGTATGTCAGTATGACATGTCTTTCTTCTATTGTCGACAGGTCCACCAGCGGTCTGTACACGGGAACATTCCTCCATCTCCTCGCAAGTCCCAGCGGACGGTGCCTAGGAAGAACAACATGGAGCACAGAGTCAAGCAAACCCCAGGTACGTTCCCACAGCTTGCACAGTATACGATTCGCTATGCATTGAATGGCTTGTATGAGTGGCAATGCAAGGCCTAGGCCTGTGTGACGCAGTAGAAATTAAGCCATGTGGGCCCTTGAAATGGCGGCTGCCTGACCTGTGAAGTGTGACAATGGGATGTGAGGACAATGCGCTGGCGTGGCACACCGTGGCGGTAGGCGGTCGAAGACCGCGGTGCAAAGCCGCATTGGTTAACATAGAACCCTATGGGTTTCAGGAGCCAATGACGAAGTGCGCCGGCGGGCGCGGTACGCACCGCCGCGGGCGTGACTGCCATTTTCTATCAGCTTAATCACTCGAGACCTGATCATCCACAGGAGAGGACCTATACTGCAAGTGCTGCTGTGACCTCGGTCTGGAAGAGACAATGGCTGCTGCGACTGGGGAAACTTCTGAAGAATTGGAGAAACTCGTGGATGGGGTCCTCCCCCAGTATGCGCTACTCTACGGTCCTCCAGACCAACAGGTTAGTACACTGGGACCATGCTTTGTGGGCAATGCCTGGGTTGAGTGGGGTGAATGAACGAAGGTGCGGAGGGGAGCGTATGAGGCATGCATCAAACGACAGATGAGAGCATGTGCCACATGGCAAGGGTGGGGATGGGGGGACACTCACATCGAGCATGCAGAAAATGTTGATATTTTATTTTCTCTCCCTGTACGTGTCACATAGGTCAGCGCCCATCAGAAAGTCGACATTTGGCGTGCCATCGCCAAGGACGTCCGGACCCTGGGGGTCCACAACAGACTGGGCACCACTGCCGCAAGAGGTGGGAGGACATCCACCGCGGGAGCAGAAAGACCGCTGAGGCTCTGCTGGGGATGGCCTCCCAACATAGGAGGGGTGCCACTCGTCAATTGACCCCCCTGATGTCTCGGATCCTGCCGGTGGCCTACCCAGATTTGGATGGGCGCTTGAGGACATCACAGCAGACACAAGGGGGTGAGTACAAGCACATTCTGCTATCTTCGCGCGCAGTGGAGGTGTCTGGGTGGGGGGGGAGGGATGTGGGTATCCCTAGGCCAGGGCGATTTCTGTAGGCTAGTCCCCTTCGTAAGGCATGGCCCTGTGCCCCCGCCCTCCACCTCTGTTGTGTGCCAAGTACAGCTATCCATGGCCTTGTGTCACCTATGTGTGCAGATGTCGTCCATTGGCTTGTAGGCCAAGTCTCACTGATTGAGTAGTGTCCCCAAGTGCGCGGCGTAGTGCAGGGGGCTTCTGTGTCTGTCCTCTCCGCCAACTGTGTTGCCAATGCATGCACTCAACATGTCTTTATTTCTCCCCCCCTTTTTTTGTCTGCTCTTCCTGTTCATGTGTGCATTAGCATCATCTGGCGGAGGAGAAGTGGCACTGGAGCACGAGGGAGCTGCATCTCACATGGCCCAGGAGGGCCATGCAACGGACTCTGATTTCACCAGTGAGACGGAGGGCGAGGGGGGCTCCACAACGGGGACACGTGGAGACATCAGCGACACCGACACGTCCTCGGAAGGGAGCTCCCTTGTGGTGGCGGCAACATCCGTGCCCACCGCAACAACAGGTACAGCCGCCACCCACCTCACCAGCTCCGCCCTCCAAGCAGCCCCTCAGCGTTCACCCCGTGCCCGCTCGCACACCAAGGCGGGCATCTCCTTCGCCCCAGGCACCTCAGGCCCTGCCCCAGTTACCCCTGCTGCCCTCAGTGAGGAGGTCATTGACCTCCTCCTGACGCTCATTGTTGGGCAGTCTACCCTTTTGAATGCCATCCAGGCGGTGGAAAGGGAGGTGCATCGGAGCAATGCATACCTGGAGGGCATTCATTCGGGTCAAGCTGCCCATCAGCGATCGTTCAACGCTCTGGCCTCAGCACTGATGGCAACCATTGTCCCTGTCTCCTGCCTCCCTCCTCCAACTCCCTCCACCCAGTCCCACTCCCCTGTTCCTCTGCCTATCCCAGACACACCTACAGACCAGCCTGCACACATTTCAACACCCAAGGTCAGCTCATCCAAACATAAGCACCACACATCCCACAAGCATTCACACAAGCAACATCCACATGCAGACGTGCCAACAGCCACTGTCTCCTCTGTGTCCCCCTCCTCCTCGTCTCCCTCCTCCCTCCCTGTGACGTCTCCACTCACACTTGCATGCACCACTTCATCAGCCACTACGTCCATCACCAGCACACCCACCACAACACTCCGCACACGTGGAGTCACCACCCCCACTGCCATTTACACGTCCCCTGTGTCCTCTCCCAGTGTGTCTGTCACCCCCACTC
Organism: Pleurodeles waltl; assembly: GCF_031143425.1. Lineage (NCBI taxonomy): Eukaryota > Metazoa > Chordata > Amphibia > Caudata > Salamandridae > Pleurodeles > Pleurodeles waltl. The sequence continues at coordinate 934,881,564 of NC_090442.1, read as the reverse complement.
CCAAACCACACAAACGCAGGCAGCCACCCACCCAACAGCCATCCACCTCACGACAACCTCCGTCACAAGCACCTGCACCCAATGACAGCACACTTGACTCTCCTACAACCACATCCTCTTCCTCCACTCCCATACCCACTGCACCTACCCTTCCCATTCACCCTAAAAAGTTTTTCCTCTCCAAACTTAACCTCTTTCCATCACCTGACCCACCCCCTCCATCTCGTAAAAGTCCAATCAGCACCTCAGCCACCACAAGCCCTGGACCTACAAGGACCATAGTCCAGGGATATTGGAGTCCACCACCTTCGAGGGCAGCTACATCGGCCAGCAGCAAAGGGACAGCCAGCCCACCCCCTGGGAAAAAATCCAAAAAAGGCAAGGGCCGGCGCGAGAGGACAGAGACGGCAGCCTCCACAGGCACCACCCTGGCACCGTCAGGAAGTGGGGTGCCACCTGGCACATCTCCAAAGGGAGGCAAGGGACACAGAGGATCAGGCAAGGATGGCAAGGGCAGCACGGCCGACAAGTCCGGCAGCAGGCGAGCTGCCCAGGAGGGCCCCACCAGACCCATTCCGGGGGGGAAGGAGTACACCCACGGGCACGGGACACCAGCACAGGAGGGCCCCGCAAGCGAGAAGTCGGATGGCGAGTAAACACCAGATATTGGCCAGATCTGGTGCCCTGGAGACACATGTGAAGAACCGCTGAACAGGGCCCCGCCGTCTCAAGAACCGCTGAACAGGGCCCTTCAAGACAAGCACCACTGAACATGGCCCCGCCGTCTCAAGAACCGCTGAACAGGGCCCTTCAAGACAAGCACCGCTGAACAGGGCCCGCCGTCTCAAGAACCGCTGAACAGGGCCCTTCAAGACAAGCACCGCTGAACAGAGCCCCACCGTCTCAAGAACCGCTGAACAGGGCCCTTCAAGACAAGCACCGCTGAACAGGGGCCCGCCGTCTCAAGAACCGCTGAACAGGGCCCTTCAAGACAAGCACCGCTGAACAGGGCCCCGCCGTCTCAAGAACCGCTGAACAGGGCCCTTCAAGACAACCACCGCTCCGCTGGGCCCTTCAACTCAAGCACCGCTCCGCTGGGCACTTCCTCTCAAGCACCGCTCTGCTGGGCCCTTCAACTCAAGCACCGCTCCACTGGGCACCGCCGTCTCTGCACCGCTCCACTGGGCCCTTCAACTCAAGCACCGCTCCGCTGGGCACTTCCTCTCAAGCACCGCTGGGCCCTTCAACTCATGCACCACTCCACTGGGCACCGCCGTCTCTGCACCGCTCCGCTGGGCCCTTCAACTCAAGCACCGCTGACACATTGGCAGAAGGGGCAGGCCCGGATCAGTGTCGGACAGGGCTGCACGATACACTCTGGGCACCAAGACTCCTCCAGTACCGCTGGAGTCTGTAATCCACTTGTGAGACTGTGGCTTTGCACTCCCCAGGATGGCACAGTGGGCAAGCCACCCACTGTAGGGACTTGAGAGACTGTGGCTTTGCATTTCCCAGGATTGAACAGTGGGCAAGCCACCCACTGTAGGGACTTGTGAGACTGTGGCTTGGCACTCCCCAGGATGGCACAGTGGGCAAGCCACCCACTGTAGGGACTTGTGAGACTGTGGCTTTGCACTCCCCAGTATTGAACAGTGGGCAAGCCACCCACTGTAGGGACTTGAGAGACTGTGGCTTTGCATTCCCCAGGATTGAACAGTGGCCATGGAGGCCCCTCGTGGATCTGGCGTCGTGGACTCATGTGGCTGACGTGCCCCCCCTTCCCTTCCCCCTGAGGTGCTTGTAGTTTTCCTATCTGATGCCCCTGCAGTGTTCTCTCCAATGGATTCGGGTCTCATGTGTGGGCTTTGCCCATGTGTTGAGGATCATTGGCCCACGTACAATGACAGAGAGCCAATTTTGACGGAACAATTTACATATGTGTATATAGTTATGGGATGTTCGACTTACTTATTTACTTAGCCTTACAATATATTTGAATTCCAATAACATATTATTTTGTCTTTGCATTCTTCCGGGGGGTTTGGGGGGTGTCACTCTGAGTTGTTGCTCTGCAGTGGTGTGTAGGTAGTTGGGTGGGGGGGGGTCGCGTATGTGTGTGCCCGTATTTTTTTCTCCTCCCCCCTCCCCTGTGTCGTAGGTGCAGTACTCACCGTTGTCTTCTGCGCCGGCGTTCGTGCTCCTGGTAGAGGAGCAGGTAGACAATTGCTGGTAGGATGTGTAGTTCTGGTTCCATGCTGTCCAGATTCCTCGTGGAGTGTGTAGGGCGAGCGTTTTCCCGTTCGTAGTCTGTTTCCGCCGTGTTTTTATCGGCGGGGCTCCCGCCCCGGAAAAGGTGGCGGATTGGTGAGTTGTGATAGGGTGGGCGGTACATTGTCTGCTGCCTGTCTGTTGGCGGTGAGTGTTAAAGTGGCGATCTGTGTTGGCGGTTCCCGCCAGGGTCAGAATTCCATTTTTTTTACCGCCTGCCTGTTGGCGGGTTGGCCGCTGCTTTAACACCGACCGCCAGGGTTGGAATGACCCCCTCAATGCTTTAAATGTAAATAATCCCTTTTTGTACATGTGATTTAAATTGGTAATGGGGGGTAATACAGGCTACAAATAAATGGTATAGCCTATGAAGTGAGCTTATGTGTTGCATGCACACACATATGCACCTGCTGCATAAAGGTAAATGCAAGTAAGCACTGATTTTTAGATACAGAGCTCACTCTTCAAAGAGCAGACTGCAAATTACAGGCCACGTGTACTAGAAAGTGCATTTTTGGCTAGGTAACACTTGGGGCACTGTGATACTCTACTTTCTTTACTTGCTTAGATAAAAGAATAGTATTTGTAAAACACATGTTCGGGCTTGGGTCCAAAATAACAGATGTTTAGGCTTTCCTGTATTTAGTTTCTGTTAGTTGTGAAGTCGAGTGGGGCTTTTCAGTTTTTTCCAGTGTTGTCAAAAATTAGAAATTTCAGTAATTACCAGTGTTTATTTTTTTTTGCTTTATAAAAGTCATGGGGAATGTGTTTTCTACTTCTTACAAAAATGGTGGCTCTTATTTCCTCACCTGCCTTGTCATTTCTATTTTCCATTTTTCCTCCAGTCTTTCCTGCTTCTAAATCCCCTTTCTGTTCTTGTCTTTGAATTTCATCTTACAAGTAACTTTAGATGATTTGCCTCACCTCTCTGCCTGTCTGATTTGTGACTGTAATTGTATTTATAAAGCACATACTACCCCTGGTGATGCATCAGAGCTTTCAGTGAGTAGCATGCTACTCTGGCACCCAAAAGGATTAGTGGTAGATTAGCATACGGGAATATGAGTTAATTTGAGGGGTGGACATGTGAGTCTGTTAATTGGATTGAATAGAATAATGGAGGGACAGATGAAGGAAGAATCTAGAAAGTGGTAATTTAGTAGTAAGATATGCTTTGGAATGAGTAAAAGTGAGAGATGGAGGAGAGAAGACTCTGAAGAAAGGGATTAGGGAGATCATAGTAGTAAAATGAGTTTTCAGATGAATCAAAGGAGAGATACATGAGGGAAAATTTTAGTAGGGTTGTTTGGGAGATCATAGTAGTAAATTGAGGTTTGGGATGATCCAGGAGGGATAAAGTATAGGAAGGGTTAGTTTGGGGATCATAGTAGTAGAATGAGGAGTGGGAAGCTTCAGAGAGTAGAGATAGAGGACAGATTGCGAGAGGTATAGGGTGAGACAGAGAAGTGCACTGGAAAGTGATTTTTGTTCCTATGAACAGTAGGAGTAAAGTGATAGATATATAGATGCATGATTACATAGTAAGGGAATATCAAACAACTTATACAAAATCTATTCAACGACTTATGAACATATTAAGCATAGAATAATATATATATATATATATATACATATATCCTCCATCAACCGGTCCACCTTGTGGCGTGCAAACTTACGGGTGCATACGAGAGGAAAGGACCATTCCTCCACAATCTCCAACCCAAGCAATTGTCAAACAATTGATCTGTTGCACTCCAGGAGAGTTTATTACTTTATCCAAGGAATAAGAAATGACACCACCACCAATTTATATATATATATATATATATATATATATATATATATATATATATATATATATATATATATATATATATGTTAACCAGGCCTAAAGAGTATTTAATTATGTATTTTTTTAAAACATAGTTATTATACATATTTGTACAAGGAAATACACATACCTAGGTATATCAATATAATCAAATTATAAATGTTTACATACACAGGGATATTCTGCATATTACTGTTTGAGTATGGTGGTTTTGGTGGAAAGAGCCAACTCTTGAGTAGTGTTCAGTAGATCGGATTGTTATCCATTCATCTTATATTTGCGGTAATGAATTCCATAATTTGGCCACTTGAACAGAGAAAGATGTACCACCCATTGTCTTTTTCTGGTATGGTGGCGTTTTGAGATAAGTTGCCAATCTTGAGCAGAGGTTTATTTGTTGAATGTATTTGGTGATTTTATTTGTGATGAAAAGTGATCCTGTTCCATGTATTGCTTTGTGGGTGATACAAAGCTGCTTGAAGGTGGATCTCATAACCGGTAACCAAAGTAGGGCCCTCAAGGTAGGGGAGATGTGAGCTGTGGCTTTGCGTATAGGAGTAGCCTGGTAGCAGAGTTCTGAATCCATTGTAGTTTTCTCATAGTTGATAGAGATGATCTGTGGTAGAGGCCATTGGAGTAATCCAGTTTAGACACTACATAAAAGATACTAGCCTAGACCTTGTGTGGAAATCCCAGGTGGGGGAAGATGCGATGCAGAGTTTTCATGGTGATGAAGCTTGATCTTGATAATTTGTCCACTTGGGCATTCATTGTTAACTTCAAGTCTATGGTAACTCAAAAGTTTCATACTTCCTTAGATACTTTAGGAGGTGGCCCAGGATCATCAGGCCAGGCGCAGAGTGGGTCATAATTTTTCCAATTGCCATATGTGATCCAGTTGAGAGGAGTCCCCTCTAAGTTTGCTTTGCAGAGTCTTTGTATTTGGGTGTCATGGTCAACTGTGTCAACAACAGCTGAGCGGTTCAACAGATGTAGTGCAGCAACTCCATTGCAGTCAACGGTGTTTTTAAGTCATCTCAGATGGCAATGAGGGCAGATTCTGTGCCTCTTCCTGGGTGGAATCAAGTTCGGAAGTCTGAAAGTATGGAGTTGACGTCAGTGATTTGTGATATCTGTGTGAATGCTGCTCTTTCTATCAGTTAGCTCAGGAAAGGTCCATTTGTAATTGGTCTGTAGAGATTGGGGTCATGGGGCTCCAGGTTTGTTTTCTTTAATAATGGGCATATGTAGCCTTTTTTAGGTCTTCCGGAAAGATTCCCATAATTAAAGAATTATTGATGATTCGTCCTGCTGGTGTGGCAGCAGAGGTAGATAAACGCATGTTCTTGAAAATGTGTGTTGGACAAGCCTAGAAGAACAGCATCATGCAACACTGGAGCCAGGACATCTCCTAACCATGATTCAGATATGAAGAGTAAGTCAGGTTGTATGTCAGTGACTTGTGGTAGATGTGGTGCTTATTTGTATAGAGTGTCCAAGCATTTATTAGTAGGCAGTTTACAGATTGTGATTTTGGTGGTGGTGTGACTTTGTTTTGTGGCAGAATGAAGAATGAGCAGTATATTTTGAGCATGTAGCAAGTGTGTCTTTAGTGCTAGTATTAAAAGAGGGTCACAATAGTGTTGTTGTTCCATATCATATTCCTCTTCCAGCAAGTTTAGACGTCATTTTGTTTGGTCTGCATGTGTAGGTATTGGAGATGGTGGTTGAGAGTTAGACGGTGGGTTGTGTTGTTTTTGTAGAATAGCCTTCTTTTGTTAAAGACATGGAGATGTGAGGTTGTGAAGAATGGCATGTTGTTCATTTTGGGGTGGAAAATGTATGGGTTAGGGGTGGTGTGGAGCATGTGGGTCAAATTTTAAGGCTTTAACTTGTGCAGTGGGTAAGATGCAGGTTGCCTTTTTACTTTGTAGGTGGATGGGCTTAGAACAGTTTACGGGAAAAACTAGGAAAAAAATATAAACAGGTAGAACAAAACAACAGTTTTAAAGTACAAAATTCACAGAAATCAAGAGGTAAATTTAAACATTTACACGTAGGGACAAAAGCATTTATAAAATTTCAAGAATACACAATACAAAGTCTTTGTTCTTACAACCTTATTGTCTATTGCTCACTGGGCTGTTTAGGGCGCATGGATGCTCGGGTCCCAAAATGGAGGTAGCTGTCTTGGGGTCCTCTCCATAAACTTAAAGGGCCAGTGCAGGTGTGAGAGGATGGCTAAGGGTTGCATGGGAGATAGAGGGACAATCAGCAAGCACAGACTGCTGGGGGCAGGGGGCAGCTAGGTGCTCCTGAAACCAGAATGTCCTTGGATACAGACAGGCTCAATCCACACTTTGTAGCTTCCTGAGTCAGCTCTGCAGGTAAGGCCTACTTCTGAAGCCACTAAAGTATTGCTTTTTCACACACAAACTAACCACTTTTTCAAGCCAAAAATGAGTGCTACATAAACTTTCCAAACACAGACATGAGATATGTATTTTGGGTACTTGGTGGCCTGGTGGCCCAAATCTGTGCTACACTCTATATTTCTCTGTCTTAAGATACCAAGTAAAAACTAGAGTAATAAATGGGGCATTATTGTCTATTTTGGGCCTACTCCAGATCAACCAAGCAATAAGGAAGAAGTTTACTAAAGAGAAATATTTGGTGACTGCAAAGTCTGCTGCTGTACAAAGGGGCAACTGGGGTAGTAAAGCAACTTCACGACTTGCAGCATGCCACGGATCCTTATCATGTACAGTAAACATGATTGAAGTTAATTTTACATTGTTGTTTGTGTTTATTTGGAATCCAGCATGAGGACCACTAAGCACTGATTTTTACCAAGCATTTGGGCCCACATTTATTTGAAAGCAGTGTACGGACTGTGCTCTAGGCATGTGTGAGACTTGTACAACACACTTGACATTTGTGTTCTCTGCCGAATTTCCTACACTGGTGCATTTTCGATCTTCTGCAATAAAACAAGTACAGCTCAATATATTTCCATTAAATAGTCAACATGGATTGCACCAGTGATTTTGTCAAGTGGTAGGCTTGTTTTATCACCATAAATTCCAGGGTTCATTTTGACATGGAGTCAGAAAAACATAAAATTGAACTGGATGATCATAGGCAGTAAAAAGAATGTGTGCTACTTTGTTGTACAGATTTTCAACATTACTTATGCATTATAGAAAGCACATGTACGAAAGAAGCCTCTTTCTAGCGAAGGTTACCCCCACTTTTGGCCTGTTTGTGTGTGTTTGTCAGTGTGTTTTTACTGTGTCACTGGGATCCTGCTAGCCAGGACACCAGTGCTCATAGACAAAAACCTATATGTCACTGTGTTTTGCCTGTCTCACTGGGATTCTGCTAGCCAGAACCCCAGTGCTCATAGTTTGTGGCCTAATATGTATGCCTGTGAGGTGCCTAACTGCGCCACTGAGGCTCTGCTAATCAGAACCTCAGTGCTTATGCTCTCTCTTCTTTTAAATTTGTCACTGTAGGCCAGTGACTACATTTAACAATTTCAATTGGCACACTGGACCCCCCTTTTAAGTCCCTAGTATATGGTACCTTGGTACCCAGGGCATTGAGGTTCCAGGAGATCCATATGGGCTGAAGCATTTCTTTTGCAACCCATAGGGAGCTCAGGCAAACCCTTACACAGGACTGCCATTGCAGCCTGCGTGAAATAGTGCACACACTATTTCGCAGCCATTTTCACTGCACTTAAGTCACTTATAAGTCACCTATATGTCTAACCTTCACTTGCTGAAGGTTAGCTGCAAAGTTACTAAGTGTGAGGGCACCTTTGCACTAGCAAAGGTGCCCCCACATAGTTCAGGGCTATTTCCCCGGACTTTGTGAGTGCGGGGTGCCATTACATGCGTGCACTACATATAGGTCAATACCTATATGTAGCTTCACAATGGAAACTCCGAATATGGCCATGTAACATGTCTAGGATCATGGAATTGTCCCCCCATTCCAAATCTGGTATTGGAGAGCCAATTCCATGCATACTGGGAGCTCCACCATGGACCCCCAGTACTGCCAAACCAGCTCTCTGAGGCTTGCACTGCAGCTACAGCTGCTGCCACCTCTCAATCAGGGTTCTGCCATTCCTGGGGTCTGGGCAGCCCAGTCCCAGGAAGGCAGAACAAAGCATTTCCTCTGAGAGCAGGGTGTTACACCCTCTCCCTTCGGAAATAGGTGTTACAGGCTGGGAAGGGGTAGCCTCCTCCAGCCTCTGGGAATGCTTTGAAGGTTACAGATGGTACCTTCCTTGCATAAACCAGTCTACACCGGTTCAGAGACCCCTTCTCCCCTGCTCTGGCGGGAAACTGGACAAAGGAAAGGGGAGTGACCACTCCCCTGTCCATCACCACCCCAGGGGTGGTGCCCAGAGCTCCTCCAGTGTGTCCCAGACTTCAGCCATCTTGCTTTGCAAGGTGTGGGGCCACTCTGGAGGGCTCTGAGTGGCCAGTGCCAGCAGATGACATCAGAGACCCCCTCCTCATAGGGTCAGACCTGATAAGGTAGCCAATCCCCCTCTCAGGGCTATTTAGGGTCTTTCTTGTGGGTTCCCTTCAGATTCTGCTTGCAAGTTTGCTTCAGGAATCCTCTGCAACAACTTCAGACTCTTCTGACCTTGGATCAATCGCAGCCTTCTCCAAGAAACGCTGTAACTGCAATTAAGTGTCTACAAAATACACTTTTCCTCGCCAACCTCAGCTCCAAGTCAGTAACTGCCACGGTTTCCATGGTGTGCATGCTCTGGGGACTCCCTGTCTTCATCCTGCACCAGAAGAACCGAAGAAATCTCCTGTGGAGTGACGCAGTCACTCCCCTGCTCCAAGCAGGCACCTTCCAAGATGATGACCAGTACTCTGGGACTCCTCTCACAACATGTAGCATGCTCCTAAGGACACAGAGGGTGGACCTCATCGACATAGACTGTCCTGAGGTCCGGCTGACACAATTTGGAGGAGGTAAGACCTTGCCTTCCCCAAGAACAATGGTACCCCTGTGTACTGTGTCTTCTTCGCCTCCTGAGGCCTCTGTGCACTCTTCGCAAAATTCCTTCATGCATATCCTGGCCCAGGTCCCCAGCACTCCATCCTGTGATGCTAAACTCACTGAGTTGTTCTCCGGTGGCATGGAGCCTTCTTTTGTTGTGCTGAATCAACTGCATTCTGCACCTCCTTTGAACCCGGATCCTGTGACTCTTGGGGGTGCTGGATGGCATCCTGAGGGCTCTCTAAAGTGCTGAGAGCCCCCTCTTCCTCCTCACACAGAGTTGAGGCCCCCATGTCCCTCCTGGGTCCATCCACCACCATTTTGATGCAAAATGTACTTTTGCCATAGCCAAGGCTTGTTGGTGACTTCTGACATGAAATCTTGTCTGCAACAATCTTCTCGCCATGGGACATGTTTTTCATCATGCAGGAACCCGCTGGCATCTTCCTAGGGTGCATTCCTGCAGTCTTTGACTAACCAGGGACTCTTCTTTTGCACCCTCTTCTGGGTTGGCAGGGGCTCCTGTCCTTCCTGGAACTTCTTTTCACTTCTGGACTTGGTCCCCTTCCTTTGCAGGTCTTCAGGTCTAATAATCCAGCAGTTGTTCTTTGCATACTTGGTTGGCTGCTGCAAAATCCCAAAAACGATGTGTAGTGTGTCCTAAGGAAACTTGCAGTACTTTACTCCTGCTTTTCTGGGCTCTGGGGTGGGGTAATTTACTTACCTTTACTGTATTCTTAATCTCCCAGCGATTCTGCACATACTACACTTGTCTAGGAGGGAATTTGTGATTCACATTCCACTTTTTTAGTATATGGTTTGTGTTGCCCTTAGACCTATTTTCTCCCAGTGCATTGTATAGGATTTCCTACTGTTTGCATTGTTCTATGACTATTTACTTGTCTAATTTTGGTGTCTAGTGTATCTATTGTGTATAATATTTACCTCTAGAAGGAGTATTGTCTCTAAGATATTTTTGGTACTGTGTCACCCAAATAAATACCTTTATATTTGGCAACACAGAGTATTGTCTTTACTTGTGTATAAGTACTGTGTAACCTTAAGTGGTATTGCATGAGCTTTGCATGTCTCCTAGTTCAGCCTAAGCTGCTCTGCTATAGCTACCTCTATCAGCCTAAGCTGCTAGAACACTACTACATACACCAACAAGGGATAACAGGACCTGGTGTAAGGTGTAAGTACCCAAGGTACCCACTACAAACCAGGACAGCCTCCTATACCACATATTTGGGAAAAATCAGCACAAAGACCACTTCTGGGCCTGTGCATAAGTGCTGTGAATGTTCATGATATGGTCCTTGTTCTTCTGTAGGAGAGGTTAGTCCTTTAGGCATGCTTTTCGGACAATCACAATGTAAAACTAAAAGCAGGATAGTATGGTGCGGTGCTGAATTTGATGAGATTGATTTTAGAGGGGTCATTAGGCATAGAGACCTGCCCTTACGAAAGGAAAGCTCCATTTCACTCTCAGAGAAGGAAGATAAAATCAGTGTGATGTCTCTTGCCCTGGACTGAGACCCCACCCATAGCTCAGCTGTGAACCTGAGAACCATTACACAGCAGGCAGTCAGAGCCATAGGGAGTGTACCATGCTTCCAAAATGGGTGAGGAAGTGGGTCCAAGGAATCTAGGGGGTTCCAGGACTTTGTGAATGGTCAAAAGGGCATATTAAGTAGCTTACCAAGGCAAGAGTCGGTCACAGCTGGAGCTTTCATCACATAAAGGTGCTTAGAAGTGGAGGCTGCACTTATACAAGTATGAGGGCAGAGGTCGCTAAAGCAGAAATTGTTTAAACAAATCCACAGCTCTTCTGAAGCAAATATACACTTCAGTGGTGTTTTATCAGCTATGATTTATTTGAACTGAAACCCTATCGACGTTAATTGTTACCTATCTCAAAGACACTCATTTTATTGACCCCAGAAGGATGAAAGGGTGAGTAGATCCACCAGGATTCAAACCTGTCACAATGGGGTCAAAAAAGATTCCTGGAATGGATGCATTGGGCCACTAAGCCACCGACCGGACTTTCACAGAACCCTAAAGATGTCTGTGGTAGCCCTGCCTATGCAATCATTACATTACTGCACCTAGAAGGGTTGAGTCTTACTATGTATTAAGGCCTTAGACACATCAATGAAGAATATTTTAAAGACATTCATTTTTTAGGTTTGTCTACATATACGCACAATCACCATCCCATCAGCAAGATGGTGGTGGCGACCAACATATGTTTCTGTGCTGTGGTGTGCTACTACTTCATTTGTGATATGGTAACACAGAATTACTTTTTAGTCAAGCGTGAAAAATCGATTAACACGTTTCTCGTATTTTTCACCCACAATGAATGAGGTCCTTTGACGTCCCCAGTGCTACACTGAAAAACACATTTTTCTATCAGAGTCCAAGTCCCACTTCATAAGGGACATAGAAAACATCCTAGAATGTCTGCATATTTCACATTTTTGAGGGAAGACCGTGTGCCTTGCAATGATCTGGAAATTACAGCTGAAAGGTAAATATAAAAGGCAAACAGGAAACAAACTTCAGCTCACTAACAGATCTAATTTATCTGTGTCTATTTGTAATGCTATTACGGCCTAAATCAAAGTGGAAAGTTTAACAAGTTTTTGTCCCGCACTTGGACTTAAAAATATACAACAAATATTACAGAGTACTTGCAAAAACTCATTTGTTAACCAGGCCTTGGCAATGCACAGCTGATTGTTATAAGCAAACTAGGGGCATATTTATACTCTGTTTGCACCGAATTAGCGTCATTTGTTTTTTTACTCTAATTCAGTGCAAAACTAACCCCATATTTATACTTTGGCATTAAACCTGTCTACCACCAAATTTATGGAGTTAAAGTCATTTTTTGGACGTTGAAACCTACCTTGCCTTAATGAGATGCAAGGTAGGCGTTCCCCTGGAAAAAAAGACTCTATGGCCTTAAAGCCATATTTATATTCCTATGCAAAAATGGTGCACGGGAGGGAGGAGGGGTCAAAAAATGGTGCAAAGCTTGCTTTGCCCCATTTTTTAACGCCTGAGTCAGGACAGGTGTTAGGGGGCCTGTGGGCCTATTTCCATTGTGGAACACCATGGGATAAGCCACAGGTGCCCTCCTCAGGCCCCATGGACCCCCCCCCACACTAGAGAGACTGTGGAGGATGGGGGAACCCATCACAGGTAAGTACAGGTAAGTATTTCATATTATTTTTTAAAGTGCCATAGGGGGCCCTAAAATGGACCACCCTACATGGCAGTTGGTGCAATATCCATGCCCAGGTGACCCTGGTCCCCTGTGCTGGCCATTGGGGTGGTGGGCATGACTCCTATCTTTTCTAAGACAGGAGTCATGTGGTATGGATGGTTTTGTGTCAGAAAATGACTCTAGGCAGGTTGGAGTCATTTTTTCTGACTCTAACCTGCCTATCGTCATTTTTTGGTGCAAAACCCCCTTCTTCCATAGCACCAGCCCCACCAACGGCATTTTTTTTAAGCTAGCCCACCCTTTGCACCAGCTTGCACCATTCCACATATATAAGGTGCCTGGCTGAGGCACAGAAATGGTGCAAGCCGGTGCTAAACTTTTTGGTGTAAAACTGTGTTAGTGCAGTTTTGCACCAAAAAGTATAAATCAGGGCTCCGGTTGGGAATGATTTATCGCAAGGAGAAAGAACAGTGAATGGATTTTCATTGCTCCAAGTAAAATAAGAGGTTAACCCACCCCAAACTCTGGCTAAAGGGACTATCACAATAAATTGGTGCCAACCCTATGTTCAGCATCAATGATGCTGTCATACTCTATCTTATACAAGTTATAGCCTTGGCGAGGAGCAGTATGGAAACTGTGTAATGGCAAGTTATTGAACGGAGGTCTAAAAGGTGACCTACAGATAACACCCTCAGATTCAGCTTCCTGACTCTCTAGGGCACTACACTGTGGCCTTCCGCTGTGCAAAAGGTCTGGATGTCTCGTGCCTTCTCATACGACCGTCCATGTTGCTGCAACAGACTTACAATGTAAGATAACCCCTCTTTCCTCCACTGCGTTTTCTGATATCCATTCCCAAACAACTTTCTTTATGCTTAGCAATTTAAAATCAGTTTCATTCGAACATACTTTCCATTTACACTGTCTTACAATGCACCTCGCTACATAAAATCAAATAAACCTAGAAAGAATAATGAAAATAATGACTACAGTTAATATTTTATAGTATTCATCTCCATGTTAAATTCATTAATTAATAAAGCAATTGCTTCAGCAAACACTTTAAGGTTTCAACTCAAAAAGTCAAATCCAAGTTTTATAGACACCTGCTTTTTCTTTTAACTAAAAGCCTTACTCCATTCAAGTTAGGACAAATACTCGTATTGTCACTCAAATTATGATGTGCGTTTTTAATACAATTATACATAGAGGACACAGAGATTTTCTTAAATATAAGTTATTGGATTACTTTCCCTTAATGAAAAACGCGCAAATTCAGGGTAGGAACAACTAATAATTATCGTGCATGCAGGGGCACTGCACGGAGATCCATTCAGAATAGTGAAGAAAACAAAGATCGTAGGATGCTGATCCAGGTGGCCCTGCATGTTCTCTGATGGAGAGGCAGGGCTGGAGCTCACCTGCCAACCAAGGTAAAGGACAGAAGGGAGGCTGTATATTCCACAATACGAGGAGGGCATCAACGTTTCAGACAAAACACTGATCTCTGGCAGAAACGTTGGGCCTGCTTACACCCATGCAGGAGTACAGGTCACGACCTAAAGGTAGGGGCAAGAACACCAAACTGTGTCAGAGTGGTATGGAGGCATATATGAACATACATAGAGCCGATAAATTCTCACAAACTGAACAATAAACACAGCATATAAGTGAGAAGGGGAGTTGTTCGAGTGGTGACAACCTAATGGTCCAACCTTCCAGGTATACAGAAGGCAGGGAGAAGGTGCTGACAAAGGAGCTGAATTCAACCGAAGTCTTTGGAGCATTCAATTAGGGAATGGACCTGAATGGTTGATGGCTGTTCGCACTAGGGACAGAGTATCTATGCTATGCTCTGGTCAGACAGAAAATCAGAGCGAAATCTTAGCTTTTGTGGGTCCCTCTATACCAGCAAACAATGATGCTGATAACGTTATCCATCAGTTATAGCAATACTGAAGGCCGTCACACTCTTAGAGGAGGATCTACAGGACTGTCATGGTGGACATCAAAAGGGAGTTTCACAAGTCACTGTTGGAGAACTCAAGAAAACTACATACATAAATAGGAGTAGGTAGCTCAGTAATCAAAAGAGACATGCGTGATCTTGGAAGGGGAATCAAAGTGGCAGAGCAGACTATACACTCTGACACCAACTAGGTGACTCCTAAATCCATTGTCACCCTTGAAAGCCAGGTTAAGTAGTTGTCAGAAAAGTCAGAAGACCTACATAATAGATCCAGGAGAGACAACACAAAGATCAGAAATGTTATGGAAGGCCAAGAGTGAACAATTTAGAAGCATTTGTAAGCAACCTTCCAAAACATCTTTCAAAAAGAAGACAGTCTCACGATTGGCATACAGCAAGTGCATAGAGTCGGAGGAAAAGCAAGGGATCCATAGGTGATGCAGAGGAACGGTGTTGCAAAACGAACATCATAACTCCTAAATGCAAAAATCCTGAGTCTGTTGTTAGTGTGTTAGACCTTAATAAGTAAACTTACAAGGGGATGTGAATAGGTCGATTAACCTTTTGACTCACATTTAAGATGTTCCCACCACAGATTCAGTACATGCAGATCAATAATTAATCAATAACATCATTAATCAATAGGAGTCAGTAATTATCACACACCATGACCTTTCAGTCATGAATAACCACACCTTTTAGTAAAAGTTTGAATATTTATTTCCCTATCTTAACAATGCTAATGTCACATAAGATAATCTCAAAATCAAATGATAAACATACAGAAACATCACTGGCTGTCCAAAGCGGCGAAAGAAACGTAATCTAATCAAGGCTTGAACAATTACACATTCTAAGGTTATGGTGCAACGTAATAAAAAGAACATTTGCGCAAATGATATCACACACATTTCTATTTAGCAAAGGAAAGACATTGACTATTACTCCCTATAGCAGACTTTCATCAGTGAGGATCCTTATCTAATACCAGATAAGCATTAGCATATTGGGCTTCATGCTAAACAGTTTAGTCAACAAAATTTTAGAAAACATCTAACTATGGCTCTATCAAAATAGTGCAGTTGGAACCTAGAAAGAAAAAGCAAATAGGCATCACAAAACACATGCGTAACAGTATACCTCTCCTCAATTGGATCGGCAAGTTAAGATAGTCTCCATCATCAGGACATCAGTTTGGTCAGCAAGGTTTCAGGATTCAGCATCAAAGTTCAGAAAAACGCAAAGTCTTTAAGCATTAAAGTTAAGCAATTCTCTAAGTGCTCAGTACAGTAATGGCCTTTCCGCAAGAAAGAAAATGGGCAAATGCTCAATGGCAACTTCTTCTCAGTGCAGTCCAGCTAAGTTAGATGTCCTGAAACTACTTCCCTAGTCCCTATTGGTCAAGGGTTTGCATGTTCAGGCTTTATCCAATAAAACTAAAATATAAAATCTATAATTTCTACTAGTACTCGGTTCACATGTCACTGATTGGCTTCTCTTGTAATGTCCTCATTGTCTGGCTTGTCAGGTAACAATATTGTTGAAGCTTATACTCCAGTCACTGCCTCTATTGTTCTCCTCCTGAAAAAGTCAGTCTTACACACATTACACTAATAATCTTACATTTTACAAGAACAGTATCTTCTAGAAAGCAGTTCTCATGAGAAAGACTTTTATCTACAAGCACATTTGGTCAGCACAGTGGAAAATTACAATTTGATTCTCTTAAGCAAACATTTTATTAATTGGTTCAGTAATACAGTTTGACATTAGGCTGTGCAACTAGGCCAAGGCCTCCGCTAAGTTAAGGCCTACAGCTAATAAAGCTAATACATAATGCATAACCCTTAATATGACATATTACTCCATTAATCAAACATAAGCTCCATATTTCATATTAATAAGCCATTAATAGGTACACTTTGTGAACATGGGTGGCCACTCAAGTGGACACATTTTTAAATGTGTGAATTATTTTTCTCTATATTAAAAGATTTTTCTATGCAAATACGTTACTCAGAATACATGAATATTCATTAATATTTTTATAAGAACACCTGTTTTACCAATCCCTGCTCTGATGACTAAATGTGTCATCACACTAAACTATCACTCACAATTTTTTTTTTGCATCAGCTAAAATTCTGTAATTTCAATCCCTTCAAATCTTTGTTCTCTTTTCGAATTTTCCCTAAACAATTTTTCCCTTTTCTTTTCTTCCCTTCTCTGATTATTCTTTGACCTTTTCAATTGTATTCTTTTACACAATTTACATATTCCCCATATTCCAGTTAGGCAACCCATGATAATTAACATCCCCTGTAAAATGTTCCCAATGTTGCTGAGCCAATTTCCCACTGAAGCAAAACCTTTACCAACTTTCTCCCAAACACCTGGTTCTTTCAATTCTTTCAAATTAGCACTTTCATTAGTCAGGTTATTAAGTAAGTTTCTAATTTCTTTACTATTATCAGGAATGAACGAACAACAATGCCTAGAATTAAGCATTCTACAAACGAATATCTAAAGCTAGGAGATTTTGAAGAGTCATAGCTCTTTCATCAGCTAATTCAGTATCTATTATGAGTATGGCTCCTGAAAAATTGGTCAGCATGTTATCCATATTAGTAGACAACTTTTGAATCTTTATTGAATTCAGAACAACTCCCACTGAAGGAATAATTTCTCCAAATATATCTCCCACTATACCAAAAGGAGTCTCCCTCCTTAGTTGCATATGATGTAATTCAGTCACATTTGGAAACTTCTTCAAGTCGTCCATTTGAAAAATCCTTGGGAAAACTATTCCCAATCAACATTTCCCATACCATCCTCTTGGAAGACGGTAATAAGCATTAGGACCACAGATGTAATATATCCCAGGAGTTGCTGGACCCTGTCCATTCAACATAAATGTCCATTTACTCTGAAACAAAAACACATGTCTATATTCACTCGTTCCCACAAATAAGGTGTCAGTGCATGATTTAGGCCTATATATACAAAGTTTCCCTACGTGTTGCGCATCTAGAGCTAATTTTCCTTGTGTTTTAATTGCACTATAAGCATAATCATTCTTGTAAGTCCTTTTCTCTATGCCTTTTTCTAACTTCTCCTTCAATGCCTTTCTCCTGTTGTCTGTGTGATCTAAGAAGCTCTTCTCTAAAGGTGTAAGCAAGCATGTCAAGTTGTTGTGGTATGCATAAGCTGTCCCAAATGTTAATGTAGGTTCAAAGAAACCTCCAACTATGTCATTATCCTTAGCTACTCTACTCAAATACCTAATTATAGGGACAAACGAAAACAACACATTGTGGTTAGAGTAAAAGTACTGGATGTACTCTTGGTTACAGAATCTTGTTAGTAACAGACTACAACGTATCCCATAAGTGAGAGGCAAACTGTGATGAGTAACTCCTTCTTCAACTGAAGAAGGAATCTGCGTACACACATGACAATTCCTCACATCCATTGTCTCAACATACCCACTAAGCAAGCGATAGAAGACATTAGAAAAAAATTCCCCTTGGGCATAGTACCCTCATGCAAATACTTCTCATCTAACCTAAACTTCTTTGTTGTTGTTAGTGCAGTAATTGTTTCAAAAGCAGAAGTATGGTTGCCTTTGCTGCTATCAAGAACAGTCATTCCCACAATCATTACCACAAACAATATCCCACATACAATTGCCAAACCAATACTCATATTTTTACAGCACCTAGTTGTTCTATCCTGCTGGCTAATGTTACCCATGATCTGTAAAGAATCAGAAAGCAGAAGAGAAATATAGAAAAGTGCAGCAAAAATCAAAACAAAAACATAACTCTTCTCTCAGCAGTTATTTACAGTTCCTTACAGGATCCTTTGTCAACAATCGGTAAGTAGCTTGTCAAAATCAGGTTTCAAAAGTCAAATCAGGCTATCAAAATATTTTCCTGTTACTTTTAACAGTCACTTTCTCAAACATTTTCCCAGCAGTTCAGTTCATCAGCTTCCTTCAACTGCCAAAATATTGACCTGGAATGTCTTGATCATAAAAAAGACAAAAATTATTTCTGCCATTCACTTGTAGTTGCATACTCCCATTCAGGACCTGAGTATCTTCGACTTGCTGTTCTCTTTCTTTTCAACTTTCGATCACCATTCAATTCTCCTTCACTCAGTTCTTCTCTCTTTTTTTAATCTACTTCTTCTTCGATTGTTGTTTCAACACCCACTTCCTTTCTCTTTGCTCATGGCTCCGGCCACTTATCTCCTTTCAGTGGACCCTTGGTCAATGTTCTTTTCAGTGTTTAACTAGTAACTTCTCCTTATTCTATGGTGTTTTCTCTTGACGGACCTGCAACTGGTTCAGGAGGAGTCAAATCACAGTGACTTTGATCTACCTCAACTACTTCTCCCTCAAGGTCTGGCAAACATCTGCTTCCGGGAAAGCCCTCCTTTGACTAGGCTCCCCTGCCTCAATTGAGATAGGCTCACCGTCACCCTCTTGGAGGTCTTCTCCTTTTTCACTCACAGGAAAGACTGAATGGACTTCAACAGGCTCAGATCCAGTCTCAGTTCCCCTCTGTTTTCGTTCCGGCCCTGAGACTTGTTTTTCTGTTGTTGGTACTTTCAACAACTCTGCTTCTTCATTAGTCAGACACATCACTTTCTTCGTGTGACTGGCATGGATCCAGTTCGGAACTTCAGCACACTTTACAGCTGTGGAAGTTGTCAGAACTACCTGGAAAGGACCCTGCCAACAAGGCTCTAAACACCTTTTACTCACGTGTTTCCAGACCACAACCCAGTCACCAGCCCTCCGATTGTGCCCTGGGTCATGGATCGGTTGCAGTGTGGTGGCTTCCACCTGCTGAGTGAAAGAACGAACTATATCAGCCAGACCTTTGCAGTAGTCCAACACCATATCATCTGTAATGTTGACAAGTGCATTTGCAGGCACAGCTGGCAACCTCATGGCTCGGCCCGTAAGGATCTCATGTGGTGAAAATCTTGCCTTCCTGCCATGTTTTTTTCTCATTGTCATCGGAACTAAAGGCAGTGTGTCGGGCTATTTCAGATTCATGGATGCACACATTTTTGCAATTTTTGACTTCAAGGTACCATTCATTTGTTCCACTAGTCCTGATGCTTCAGGGCGATAACTACAATGCAGCTTCTGCTCAATGTTCCATGCTGCACACAGTAATTTAAATACTTAATTGTTGAAGTGACTTCCTCTATCTGATTCTAAAGAGATTGAAACCCAAAACGTGGTATCACTTCCCTAAGCAGTAGTTTTGCTACTGTGAGACTGTCATTTCTCCATGTAGGGTAAGCTTCAACCCAGTGACTGAAGATGCAAACAATTACCAACACATATCTCAAACCTCCACACACAGGCATCTCAATAAAAAACATCTGCATTCTGCTGAATTGACCTCCTTCTCTTCCAATGTGGCTCAAATTAACCACTATTTTTCATCTTTGTAAGTGGGATCTCAATAGAGTGAGAGATCATTACAGTCAAGGGATATCCCATCACAATGCCCTCACACTGTGTAAGGCTTTGTCCAACTGCTGCAACTGCGCGCAAACAACCTGGTAAGGCTACTGCAACTGGGTCCAAAGTAGATGAAAAATATGCTGCTGGGCAGTTTACGCCTCCATCGACCTGCGTCAAGACAGACAAAGAACATGCATCACGCTCATGACAAAACATTGTGAAAGGTTTCGTGTAGTCAGGGATACCCAAAGCTGGAGCCTTGCACAGACTCTCTCTCAATTGAGTGAATGCTTTCATTCCAGCCTTGTCTGACACTACGGGACAAGTGACTTCTTTGTGAGTCAGTTTCTGCAATGGTCTCGAAATGACTGAAATATTGGGAATCTATTGGCGGCAGTAGCCTACCATCCCTAAAAACATTCTGACATCTCTCTGTGTAGTCGGGGGATTAATTTGCAATATGAGAGTAACCCTTTCTCTGGATATCTTTACTGATCCCTTCTCAATCTGATGACCCAAGCATTTCACTTCTTTCTGACAATATTGTATTTTAAGTGGGGACAATTTATGACCATTCTTTCCCAAAAGGTTCAGCAAGGCAATTGTGTCATACTTGCACTCGTCCCTTGTTTTGGAGGCAATCAGCAAGTCATCAATGTTCTGTACCAAGGTCGACTGGAAAGGCAATTCCAATGACTCTAGATTCTTTTTAAAGATCTGATCAACCATGGAAGGTGACTCTGAAAACCCTTGAGGAATTGGACACCAACAGTAAACTTGTTCCAAAACTTTAAAACAAGAGAGAAATTGGCTGTTCTCATGAAGAGGCACAGAAAAGAAGGCTTGCGACAAGTCAATGACAGTGAACTACTCAGCATCACATGGAATCTGAAATATTATCACAGCTGGGTTTGGCACCACAGGCCAACATTTGACCACACTGTCATTTACGTTTCTCAAATCTTGGACAATTAGAACTTTCCCACAGGGCTTTTACAAACCCATTATGGGTAAATTACATGGGCTGCTCAATACTTCCTTCAGAACCCCTTGTTTTACAAAGTCTGCAATTATTTGGGCGACCTTCATAAGGACATCTTGTGGCATGTGGTACTGGGGAATTTGAGGAAAAATAGCATTCGGCTTTACAGTAACTTTAACTGGCTCAACTCCCTTTTTCAGACCTATCTCTCTTTCTGTCAGATCCCACACTTTCTCCTTAACCGTTCCCTGTAAATCAGGATGAAGCTCCTTCACTGTGCACACTGGGAAGAATTTAATCAGAGGGTATTCCTCATTTATTGTCTCACATTCTGTCTCTGGGGATTGGTCATCTTCATCATCGCTATTTGTCTGAATCTCAATTCCATCATTTGAACAAGTAATCAAGCATCTTGTTTTACACAGCAAGTCTTCCCAGCAGGGATACTGGACTTGAATCACTTTCCCTGAATCTGCTTGTACCAATTGTCATTGTGTAAGAACACATTATTTTCCAAAACTAATTTGGTCATTTCAATCAGCATTGCAGTATGCTCAAACAAGGTTGCGTCCCTATCTGAGAGGTAAGTGGTAAGTGCTGAAATGCCCTTATCAAGTGTAATGCAAGTGTATAAGGAGACAACATCCAGTATGGCAAACCAACATTCAGGTGTCCAGTCAATGTCCTCCAGTTGACAAAGTAAGTGCTTAGTGTAACGAATATAGAATGGTAGATTTTGCACCAGAGGTTGGAGGACTTCTTCTATTAACTCTGAGATATGTTCCGTGGGGGAGCGTATCCCAGATATGATAGGCCGGCCTGGTGGAAATGGACCTGGTTTATGTGTTTTTGGTAAGATGTATATACCTGGTGCATGTGGAGTCATGTTGAGCATATATTTGATAATACAAAGATCTCACCAGTATGTTAATTTGTCCCTGATCATTTTAGTGATGAGTGTTAGAGGGTTGCCACTGAGTCCAGCGTACATCCTTGAGTTGTCTATCTCATTATGCTTTTTTCCTTGATTTCTTCATTTTCACTTTCATTTTTTACCGTAACGCTAGCCCAAATAGAACTTATTTTTCATCCCATGAATATATATGCATACTATGTACAACAACTGGTGTGCATTTTAGTTTCACTAGCCTTTTTTTTAGAGCTTATGTTTGCTTCCCTATACAAACTCACGGTTTAATTTCTACAGTGTCCAGAACACACTTGGTCTTTGTCCTTCACCATGTTAAACTTATTTGCATAACGCTGCCATACATATTTTCAATTTTCACATACCATGTTGTCTTTCCACAGGCATGAGACTTACCATGGTCTCATATAATGTCGATCCTTTCCTCACACTACCATGAACAAGTCTCTTAACATATTTCTTAGGCATACTGTTCCTACCTTGATCACTTATCTCGCACCTTTCAGACATGCTTACTTCTAAACGTATGCCTTCTCCTTTCTGTCGTGGCAATTCTACTGCCATTCCTATGTAGCACCTTCATGTGTGTAGCACACAGTTAGCACGAATGATAGTGACGGGGGCCCTCAACAAAAAATTGTACATAGTGCATGTCTAATGCCATCAGGATACGCAGTGGCACCTACGACACATCAGTACAGGGTATTTTGAGTTACCTATTCACATAATATGTGTGTTTCCACAATACTTTCCTCACTGTTTCTTTTCTCTCATTGGCACAAAGGCAACTTACCACAAAACCTGTTTCCTTAGTGGACGCATGCTTTACCATCTTGACCCCTATACTCCATTGACCATGTTATCATCCTTGAACATTTCAGGATAGGGAATGAATACCATAATTGTCATCTATATCTTGCAGCCTTGAAAAAGTCACCTGCTGTGATGAAACGTGTTGGCTTCCGTATGCAACAATGTTCATTACGATGGCTGTTGTTATAGTACGATGATCTTTTGAAGGATGTATGCCGATGTCTTCAAATAAAAGAATCTATATAACTGAACATAATTGAAGGACTTATCTACAAACTCCTTTGAGTGCAGTGGTGTCTGTAACAAATGTTGTGTGGTGTTTCTTCGGAATACCACAATATGCCTTAGGGTAGTGGAGCTCACTCAACCACATTGCACCACAGCTCTTTGCTAAATACTTAACATCACTTCTATACTAATACAACATTTTGGAAGTGCACCTCATTTACCACCACTACCCATCTTCTTCTGTGTATACTTTATTTTAGTGACACAAGGCCAAAAATATCTTAGAGGCAATACTCCTTCTGGAAGTAAGCATTATACACAATATATACACTAGTAACCAAAAATCAGGTAAGAAAGCAGTCATAGAATAGTGCAAACAGTAGAAAATAAAATAGATTGCGATGGGCCTAGGGGCAACACAAACCATGTATTAAAATAGTGGAATTCGAATTCCCCCCTAGGAAAGTGTAGTGTGTGGAGGGGTGCCGGGAGTGTAAGGAAACACCAAAAGTAAGTAAAGTACCCCACCCCAGAGCCCAGGAAAGCAGGAGTAAAGTACAGCAAGTTTCTGCAGGACACACTACAAGTTGTGATGAAGAATTATGCAAGAACCAAGCAAGACTGCAAGCAACAAACAATGGATTCCTGGACCTGAAGACCTGTGAAGAGAGGAGACCAAGTCCAGAAGTTGAAGAAGAGTCCAGGAAGAACAGGAGCCCCTGCCAACCTGGACGAAGGTGCAAAAGTGGATTCTCCGGTTAGAAGAAAAGTACAGAAAAGCACCAAAGAAGATAGCTGCAGGTTCCTGCTTGGTGCAAGGGATGTCCCACATTGATTTGTTGGATGCAGGCTGTTTGCGTCGCTGGATTCCACCAACAAGCCTTGGGTCAAGCAAATATGCGGTTTGCGTCAAAGAGGAGCTGCCTGGACCCAAGAGGGACCTGGGGGTCCCAACTCAGACTGAGGAAACAGAGGGGGCACTCAGCACTTCAGAGAGCTCTCAAAAGACCAGGCAGCATCCACAGGAGTCCCAGAACATGGGGTAAAGAAGATGCAAAGTGTAGATGTCGCAGCAGTACACTGGAGGGTCCCACGCCGACGGAGAATAACTCAGGAAGCTGTGCGTTGCAGGATGGAGTGCTGGGGACCTAGGATACACTATGCATGAAGAATGAAGAACTTTTGGAACAAGTGCACAGAAGCCCAAGGAACTGCAGAAAAAGTGGTGCACAGCTGTACTGTTGCAGCACAGGGAGACAAGCTCTTACCTCCACCAAATTTGGACAGCTGGACCTTTGGACAGTCTGGATCACTTCGATCCACAACCTTTGTTCCAGGGAGCGTGCTCGTCACCAGGAGAGGAGTCCCAGAGTACCGGTTGTCATTGCAGAAGGGGTCTCCATAGGGTCCCCAGATGTTGGAATCCAAGATCGCTAACACCAGGGACATTCTGGAGGAGTTCTGGACACCAACCCTGAGGTGGTGATGGACAGGGTAGTGGTCACTCCCCTTTCCTTTGTCCAGTTTCGCGGCAGAGCAGGGACTGGGGGTCCCTGAACCGGTGTATACTGGATTATGCAAGTAGGGCACCATTTGTGCCCTTCAAAGCATTTGCAGAGGCTCTGAGAAGATACCCCTCCCATGCATGTAATACCTATTTCAAATGGGAGAGGGTGTAACATTCCTCTCCTAAAGGAAATGCATTGTTCTGCTGTGCTGGGATTTAGCTGCTCAATCCCCAGGAGGGTGAAAACCTGTCTGTGTGGTGGCAGCACCTGGGGCTGCAGTGGAAACCCCAGAGAGCTGGTTTGGCAGTACTGGGGGTCCATGGTGGAGCCCTCAGGGAGCATGGGATTGGCCCCCAATACCAGATGTGGAATGGTAGGGCAATTCCATGATCTTAGACACCTCACATGGCCATATTCGGAGTTACCATTGTGAAGCTACATATAGGTATTGACATATATGTAGTTCACACTTATAATGGTGTCCCCACACTCATGAAGTCCGGGGAATTGGCCCTGGACAACGGGGGGCACCTTTGCTAGTGCAAGGGTGCACTCACACACAGTAACTTTGCACCTAGCATTCAGTAAATGAAGGTTAGACATATAGATGACATATAAGTTACTTAGTGCAGTGAAAAATGGCTGTGAAATAGTGTGTGCACTATTTCACTCAATCTGCAGTGGCAGTCCTGAAGAAAGGTTTGTATGAGCTCCTTATGGGTGGCTTAATAAATGCTGCAGCCCACAATGAACTCCTGGAACCCTGATGTCCCCGCAGTCATAAGGTCCGGGGAATTGGCCCTGGACAAAGTGGGGGCACATTTGCTAGTGCAAGGGTGCCCTCACACAGTAACTTTGCACCTAGCCTTCAGTAAATGAAGGTTAGACATACAAGTGACATATAAGTTACTTAGTGCAGTGAAAAATGGCTGTGAAATAGTGTGTGCACTATTTCACTCAGGCTGCAGTGGCAGTCCTGAAGAAAGGGTTGTATGAGCTCCTTATGGGTGGCAAAAGAAATGCTGCAGCCCATAAGGATCTCCTGGAACCCCAATGCCCTGGGTATCTATGTACCATATACTAAGGACTTATAAAGGGAGTCCAGGGTGCCAATCAGAATTGGAATATGGAGTCACGAAACTGTAGTGACAAATTTGGTAAGTTGAGAGAGCATAAGCACTGGAGTTCTGGTTAGTAGAAGTTCAGGGACAGAGTCAAGCATACTGACAACACATATAGGGCACAAATTATGGGCACTGGGGTCCTGGCTACCAGGATCCCAGTGAGACAGGCAAAACACACTGACAAACAGGCAGAAATTGGGGGTAACATGCCAAGAAAGATGGTACTTTCCTACATGTACTTCTCTGCCAGGTCTACTAGCTTCCAATGCACATTGCTCGCGTACCTCGTAATCTTCGGGCACAGATGTTTCAACTCTGCTTCTGTGTAGGATTCTAACATGTTTATACCCATAGTTCCCTCAATGAGCTCACCCGCTTCCATGCTTAGTCAAGCTTAATTAAAATACTCCTCTATTGGGTATTCAGCTTGTCTAACCATTCAGTCAACTGGTGAGCAGTCAAACCTTGCAATAAGATGTTGCTAGCCTGTCCCTGAGGCGCCTGCTGCGCAACTGCATTTGGGGTCTGCGGTGTCAGTAATTTCAAGCTCTGGCTAATGTTTGACCCTCTCGAAGTATCTGGAAGTACTCCGAATGGACTAAGGTCCAGCAGCGATCTCGGTCTGCTAAAAGTCTGTCCCACAGAAGAAACTACTCGAGTGATCTTGTCATGTCCTCCCCTCATTGCATTCTGTGTCATGACACACTGTTCACCTATACTAGGTTTCTTTTGTGCAAATAAGGGTACGGCTGGACCAACAGTAATAGGTAGAGATATAGCATCTGGGGTTGGTCTGGTACTTCTGTGGGGGAGTAACTCCCCGTTCTGCTTCATCATTGAAGACATATCGGACTGTGGACCTGTAACTGGAGTGATTCTCGGCATGGCTTGTGGCTGCACCTGGAGTTGGTTCTGTCTGAACCAACTTCGGTCTCAGGAAAACCTGTTCCATAGGCACTTTTAAGTTAAGTTTGTGGCAGTTTCCAGGCACATCAGGGTAAATTCTGTGAACCTTTGATGGTTACACCTGATTTTGTACTACTGGAGTAGTAGACATGTTAAGACTTCTCTGCGTGGGACCGTGTGTCAGGCCAGTATTAACCTGCACTGGACTCACTGTCCCATTAACCTGTGTCGGAGCTGAAGGATCAGCACTGGTGCTCGCACCACTCTCATGTGCTGCATATGGTGGTGGACGATTTCTCAATAACTGTGTAAGAAACTCATTGTCGTCTGACACTTCCTCCACTGTCAAGGATTTTATAGCCTCCCTATCCTCTGAAGGCCTTCTGTTAGTCTTTCTAGTAGCTTTCCTTCCTTCTTTCTCAGTCTCTTGGGTAATCGCTGGGAACAGCTTAATTCCATGCAAAGTCTTTTTCCTCCAAACTCTCTGAGCGCTCTCCCACCTAGCCTCTGTTAATGTCTTTTCTGCCTTTCTCATTCTCCTCTCGAATTTCTGTTGCTGTCTGGCTACTTGCTTCCAGTTCGCTAATGCCTCAAACTGTGCTGGTCTCGGGAGGGGCTTTGACTCAGATAGCACCATCCTTAAATGCTCTAAAACCCTCAAGTTGAACGTTCTATTAGCTGGAAATGCTAAGGTTCCATCTTTCTCTGTCAATTTGCACCATTGCTTTAGCCAAAGACATGGCGTGACACCCTTCTCTTCCATTAAAATGTAAGCTGGTGTGTCTTCTGGTGGAGCCTCGCCTATACTCATTGTAATACATGTATCTCCTTTTAAAGCACTCATTAAAGCTTTGAATAATGTAATCTTTTCAACCTTTTTGTTATTAAAAATAAAATCAGGAAGTGACTTTTAATCCCAGAATTCTCTTCACTCACCTTCTCAACCAATTGTGCCTCATGGACGGCTGCCAATCCGTGCGCGACCCTTCTCACTAACCAACCTATCCCAGCGTGGCTCCAATGATGTCACACTCACATGTACTGCGGCTGACAAAGTCTCGCGGCTTGTCCTCCCAAACTTCGATTCACACAAAACTAATGCAAAAAGTGCAAGCACTAACCCAAAATCAAAAAACAAAACTGCTGGTTTACTACAGGAAAGGTAACACAATTGCTTCAGAAACTTTACAGATTTTTCACTGACGGCTCTTCCCGCTCTTACAGCTACTCCTTCTTTCTCAGATTCCCTGATTTGCAAGCAAAATTCGACCCGCAAATTTTACTCTCAACTGTTCAGTAGGTCTGTCCTGTTTCACATAGGACTCGCCAGATCTCAGTTGAAATTCTCTTTCACTCACTTTGACTCACACTCTGATTTGTCGACCACGCCTGATCGACCTATTAAACCAGACAAATTACAACATAAAACCAAGTGTCTCATACACTTTTTAATATACTCCGGAGTCTTAAACCACACATGGTCTGTACATCAACAATCATGTGGACAATTTTGGAGCACAAAGCACCACACACATGTAAAGTTCGACAACATCTCTACTCTCACACTGCGTAGTACACACACTCCTTCTACAACTTCATTTGGCAATGAGCAAACTCCTTAAACCCGCACAAACCTCACAATTCACCTGGGGCATAATCTGGGCAAGCTCAAAAACTATTCCATTCATACTATCACTAGAACGCAGAGAACATTTTCTAACAACCGTTGGCAAGATCCGAGATTCCGGGAAAGTCATTTTAGAACTTAAGGGAACATTTTCTCTCCAATTTGTATAATTGAAAAAATGAATCCAAAACCTATACTGGGCATCTATGATGGGCTCTTAAGGAGACGAACCATCAGTCTGCTACCACATCTGTTAGCGTGTCAGACTTTCAAGGGGACACAAATAGGTTGATGAACCTTTTGACTCGCATTTAAGATGTTCCCACCATAGATTCAGGACATGCAGATCAATAATCAATAATTAATCAGTAACATCAATAATCAATAGGAGTTAGTAATTATCACACATCATGACCTTTTTACCTTTTAGTAAAAGTTAGAATACTTATTTCCCGATATTAACAATGCTAATGCCATGTAAGATAATCTAAAAATGAAATAATAAACATACATAAACATCACTGGCTGTCCAAAGTGGCGAACTAAATGTAATCTAATCAAGGTTTGAACAATTACACATTCTAAGGTTACAGAGCAAAGTAATAACAAGAACAATTGCGCAAACAATATCACATACATTTATATTCAGCAAAGGAAAGACATCGACTATTACTCCCTATAGCAGACTTTCATTAGTGAGGATCCTTATCTAACACCAGATTAGCATTAGCATGCTGGGCTTCATGCAAAACATTTTAGTCAACACAATTTTAGAAAACACCTAACTATGGCTCTATCAAAACTGTGAGGTTGGTACCTAGAAAGAAAAGGCAAATAGGCATAACAAAACACATGCGGAACAGTATAGCTCTCCTCAATTGGATCGGCAGGCTACGATAGTCTTCGTCATCAGGACATCAGTTTGGTCAGCAAGGCTTAAGGTTTCAACATCAAAGTTCAGGAAAACACAAAGGGGGTCATTTTGACCCTGGCGCTCCGAGATCGCCAGGGCTAAAAGGACGGAAGCACCGCCAACAGCCTGGCGGTGCTTCCAGCCCTATTACGACTGCGGCGGAAGCACCACGGTCGCACCGCCGGGGCCGGTGGTTTCCCGCCGTTTTAGCCCCGGCGGTGATAATCCGCCAGGGCAGCGCTGCATGCAGCGCTGCCCTGTGGATTATGACACCCCTACCGCCAGCCTGTTTCTGGTGGTTTGCACCGCCAGGAAGAGGCTGGCGGTAAGGGGTGTCCTGGGGCCCCTGGGGGCCCCTGCACTGCCCATGCCACTGGCATGGGCAGTGCAGGGGCCCCCTAACAGGGCCCCGGCCAGCTTTTCACTGTCTGCGTAGCAGACAGTGAAAAGCGCTACGGGTGCAACTGCACCCGTCGCACGGCCGCAACACCGCCGGCTCCATTAGGAGCCGGCTCCTATGTTGCGGCCTCCTCTCCGCTGGGCCGGCGGGCGCAAACTTGGTTTGCGCCCGCCGGCCCAGCAGGAATGTCATAATGGGGGCCGCGTGAGTGCGGCCGCATTGGCGGCCGCACAGCGGTTACCGCCAAGGTCGTAATGACCCCCAAAGTCTTTAAGCATTAAAGTTAAGCATGTCTCTAGATGCTCAGCAAAGTAGTTGCCTTTCGGCAAGAAAGAAAATGTGCAATTGCTCAATGGAAACTTCTTCTCAGTGCAGTCCGGCTAAGTTAGAGTTCCTAAAACTACTTCCCAAGTGCCTATTGGTAAAGGGATCCCAGGTTCATACTTCGTCCAATAAAACTAAAATATCAAATATATAACTTCTACTAGTACTCAGTTCACTTGCCAATGATTAGCTTCTGTTGTAATGTCCTCATTGTCCAGCTCGTCAGGTAACAATATTGTTGCAGCTTATACTCCAGTCAGTGCCTCTATTGTTCTCCTCCTGAAAAAACGTCAGTCTTACACACATTACACCAATAATTCGCCATTTTGCAAGAACAGCATCTTCTAGCAAGCGGTTCTCATGAGAAAGAGTTTTAGCTACGAGCACATTTGGTCACCACAGTGGAAAATTACAATGTAATTCTCTTAAGCAAACATTTTATTAATCGGTTCAGAAATACAGCTTGACATCAAGCCGTGCAACTAGGCCAAGACCTCAGCTAAGTTAAGGCCTACAATTAATAAAACTAATATATAATGCATAACCCTTAATGTGACATATTACTACATTAATCAAACATAAGCTCCATATTTCATATTAATAAGCCATTAATAAGTACACTTGTGAACATTGGCGGACACTCACGTGGACACATTTTCAAATGTGTGCATTATTTTTCTCTAAATTAATACATTTCTATACACAAATCCGTTACTCAGAATACATTAATATTCATTAATATTTTTATTAGAACACCTGCTTTAGTACTGTCTTGCTGTAGAAACTCATGCAACATGAAGACAGCAAGATCATGCTCTTCCAAGATCAGCCAGCGAGCGCCCAGGCCAAACGCAGCACATGACGACCTGTGATAGAGTTAAATTCAACATAGATGGATCTTCCCAGAGCTGATTGCTTTTAGGTGGAAAGAGAAGGAACTGATCTCCAGGAGAGAGCAGAAGCTAAAGAAATCCTGGGTATTCAAGTACAGAAATCCGTAGTGAGAATTCAGAACAAGAACAGCTTTCAGCTCTTGGGAGGGGCAATCCTGCATGTGAAAGCTAGGATCTGTGGTGATGATAAGGCAAGCCATCAAAGAAGGCACGACAAAAAAAAGTGGAGTAATACAAAGTGAATAATTAATTGAATATAGAAGACTAGGTTCAAGAAACAGTGTGTACTTACAGTCTCTGTGGATCATCCGCAAAACTGCAACTGGACTCGATGGATCTAAACCGAGGCTGCAAATATCTGGACCATAAATGATCTCCTTCTTTGGTAGCCATGCAAAGAGAGCATAAAGGAGTCTAGACACTACTTGGCACTCTAGGGCAGATGCATCTGTCAGCTCAGAGCATCCAATGCAAGGCAGTTGATGGGACCACCAGGGCCTCAATGTCTCCAACAGGCCGGCGGCGAAGACCGCCACATTATGAGGGGTCAGGTTGGCCTCTGCCAACCTACCACATCCCCACTCATAACACCAGAGTGATTGGTCCACAGAAGACCACTGGTGATATTTTGAGCAGGCTTTCCACCATGGTTTCTGCGGCGGTGGCACCGCCATGAAAACCCGGGTGGAAAGTCTGCCGGTGACACGGAATTTCTTCCCTGTCACTGGCAGACGACCCCCCCAGCACACACAATACCCACCACCCCCTCACTCTCCCTCCAGGTACAGCGACCCCCCTTTCCCCATCACACCTCCAGGTACAACACCCACCTCCCTCCCCCTCTCCCTGCAGACATGCAGAAACACAGACACCCACACACACCCTGCATACACTCATTCACCAACAATGACACGCATTCACTCACATGCATCCCTACACACATTTATTGCAACACTCATACACACATTCGCTTCAACATTCATACTTGTATTTACTTCAGCATTCATACTTGCATACACACACGCAGACAAACACTTACACACACGCAGACAAACACCCACTCAAACATGCACACACAACACCCTCCACCCACTCCCCTGTCGGATGCCTGACTTACCTTATCCAGCGAGGAGGTTGTTCGGCAGAGAACGGGAACTGGCATTTCCACCGCCGGCAGTGCTCCGCCATTAGTGCACCGCCAGGCCATATTACTGTTCATAATACAGATGGTGGAGCCCCCTTGGCGGGGCGGGCCAGTGGTGGAACTGCCCATGCGCCTCCGCTTGCCAGCATTTCCGCCAAACATGTGGTCGAAATCCAGCAGTACTCGTAATTTGGTGGGCGGAAGACCGCCAGTGCTGCAGGTCTTCTGGCACCCGCGACTTTGGCGGTCTTTCAAAAAGACCACCAATGTCAGAATGAGGGCCTAGATGTCATGCTACAGTTGCAGGGAAAAGGGAGGGGAAAGAGAACATGTTCACCCATAGATGCTCATCATGTACCAAAATAGGAGATAGACAGCTACCAATGAGTCTACCCAGAGTTTGTCAGATGATTAGGTTAATGACTATGAATGTGAGGGGCTTTAACTCATCCAGCAAATAACAACTGTTGCAACATTTAAACAGACTGCAGACAACCATCATCCTGCTACAGGAAACTGACATGGAGATGAAATACCAAAAACAACTGGTCAGTAGGAGTTACCTTATTTACACACACTCTTAAGCACCTATAAAATGTTGGGGTTTGCCCTTTTGGTCAGCTGTCAATGTCAGGCTCACATAGGGAATACACCTAAATAAATGACATTTTCATGGAGGAATGGGAACTAGGAGCAGGAGCAGGGACAACAGCTGGGATAGGTGACATTGGCCTTCATTATGACATTGGCAGGAAATGCCGCTTACCGCCACGCTGACAGCCGCCAACTTACTGCGGCGGATATCTGTTCACTGTATTATGACACACACACACCAATCTGACAAAATTCAGCCACAGACACAAATCCTCCAGACCAAAGGTCAGTGATAAAGTGGCGGTATCAAAACTCACACTGTTATGCCAACACAACAACCCCCACCACATTATGACCCACGAATCACCACGGTGGACAATCAACGGCAGTAAACCATTGGCAGTACATACTGCTGCGCTCACAATGGACACCCACAGACAAAACAATGCCACATTGGACGATTCAAACAATTCAAACAACACACACCTGACAACCATACACACACCACACCCACACACCGACACCACTATAAAACACCCACCCACATTACCCAGAACCCTTTACGACCCAAAGAATTTGTCAACTGAGATAGAGACAAGCCTGGAGCACCCACTGAATCTGAGCCACAAAACACCATCACCCATGCACCATCAGCGCACCCTAAAGCACACACCCCAAAACGTCACCCTACACACCCTCACACACACCACTCACACTGCACACATTGCACCACAACAACACCCCAGGGAGAACCACCACACAAAAGGTCCCTGCGATCCAGGCAGAAGCCAGAGAACATTGCCAAGACCCCTGCCAGGAAATAGAACTCCCCTGATTGTCACCCTTGTGTCCCACTCTGTCACCCTGTCCACTTTTAACTGACATTGCTCCACATCCTATGCCCCCTTGGACAATCCACCTGTGATACCAATAGACTGGACTCTATCCTGGACATTTCTCCACCATCAACCCAGCCCATTGCAATATCCCTACACATATTATCACAGAAATAAAAACCCTTGGAACAAATACAAGTATGGAGTCTGTCAATTGATTGAAATATGTATTAGTTTAACAAGCTGTAAACATTGCAATTCAAATGTACAGTTATATTTACATAGGTATGACCTGTAGTGGGCAGCGGTAAACACACCAGGAGCCAGAGTGGGGCACAGATATCTGAAAATAGAGATGCCAAAAGGTACAGTAAGTGGCAATAGAAATAGAAAAATCAGGCAGCCATGTACAATGTCCAACACAAAACTGTAATGGAAGGTGAAGTTACAGTGTCTTACCTGTGTGTCACTGGAGGCACTGTTGAATTATTGTAGTTCTGTTGTCCACATCCTCTTCCTCTGCCTCCTCTTTGTCACTGTCCACAGGCTTCACCGCTGCCACACGACCATCCCCAGGCTCATCCTCCTGCAGAAAAGGCACCTGGCGTCTCAAGGCCAGGTTGTGCAACATGCAGCATCCAACGATGATCTGGCACACCTTCTTGGGTGAGTAGTACAGGGATCCACATGTCATATACAGGCACCTGAATCTGGACTTCAGGAGGCCAAAGGTGTGCTCAATGATCCTCCTTGTTCGCCATGTGACTCATTGTAACGTTCCTCTGCCCTTGTCCTGGCATTCCTCGCTGGGGTCAGTAGCCATGAGAGGTTGGGGTAACCAGAGTCACCTGTAAATATCGAAGGATACCTGTTAGCCACACACTCACCCTTAGGGCCAACTCCACACCCATATACCAACATACACAGGGTGGGGACCATGGGCTCACCTATTAGCCACACCCGGTGCCTCTGGAGTTGAGCCATCACATATGGGATGCTGCTATTCCTCAAGATAAAGGCATCATGCACAGAGCCAGGATACTTTGCATTGACATGGGACATGTACTGGTCCGCCAAACACCATCTGCACATTCAGAGAGTGAAAGCTCTTTTGATTTCTGAACACCTGTTCATTTCTCCGGGGGGAGAACAAAGGCAATATGTGTACCATCAATGGCATCAATGATGTTGGGGATATGTCCCAGTGCATAGAAGTCAGCCTTCAATGTGGCCAAATCCTCCACCTGGGGGAATACAATGTAGCTGCGCATGTGTTTCATCTGGGCAGACAACACTCTGGTCAGCACGTTTGAGAACATATGCTGTGACATCCCTGATGCCATGGCCACTGTCGCTTGGAAGGAACCACTTGCCAAGAAATGGAGCACTGACAGGACCTGCACTAGGGGGGGGGATACCTGTGGGGTGGCAGATAGCTGAAATCAGGTCTGGCTCCAATTGGGCACAAAGCTCTTGGATTGTGGCCCTATCAAGTCTGTAGGTTAGGATAATGTGCCTGTCCTCCATTGTCGCCAGGTCCACCAGGGGTATGTACACGGGGGATGTCTCCATCTCCTATTCATCCTCAGTGGTTGAACTCTAGGGTGGAAAATGGTGAGCAGAAGGTCATTTTGAAACATATACTCAGATTAATATGCTATTTTTGTTTTACAGAAACAGTATGGGAACTTGTGAGTCAGTTGATGTTCCTATGTCTGCTGTGGTGCAGTTAGGTGCCATAGCCTGTGCCCCCCTGAAATGGCAGCTGCTTGACCTGTGAGGAGGGACAAGTGAAAAGGAGGTAATTCGGCTGGTGTTGCGTGCCATTGCGGTCAGCGGTCGATGACCGCCGTGCAACACGCATTGATTATCATTGGGGCCTACGGGTTCCAGGGGCAAATGGTTATGTACGCTGGCGGTGATGGTACACACCGCCGCGGACATGACCACCATTTTCTATCTGTTCACTCACTTGCTACCTGACCTTCAACAGGAGAGGACCTACACTGCAAGTGCTGCTGTGAGCTGTGTCTGGAAGCGACCATGACAGGCAGAGCACCCACTGACGCAAACGGTGGGAGGACCTGCACCGCTGGGCAAGGAAGACAGCGAAGGCCCAGCTGTGGCTGGCCTCCCAACGAGGAAGGGGTGCCCGTCGTACCCTGACCCTGATGTTCTGCATCCTGGCGGTGGCCTATCCGGAGTTGGATGGGCACTTGAAGGCATCACAGCAGCCACAAGGGGGTGAGTACAGATTCAGATCTTGACTGTGCATGCGTTCAGGTGTTACCTGGGTGGGGGATGTGGGCTGTGGGTGCCCCTAGGCCAGGGCGAACATGGCAGGGTAGGTTCCATGATGGGCAAGCTCAGATGCACTCCAACCACAATAATGTTGGTGGGCATCTACTACTGGGCAGGGTCCTGTGGGTTTCAGGTGTGCAGCTAATGGCGTTAGGCACTGTACCCCATGGGCTGGTGACTAGTATTGTAACCTGTAGTGCCTGGCCTAGTGCATAGGGCTGTTCCCTGTGAGTTGTTTACGACAACGGTAGTGTTGTTGCTGGCATTGACCAAGTCTATCCTCAGCCCCCCCCTTTTTGTTTTGTCACCCTGTCCTTGAGTGCATTAGCATCATCTGGCAGAGGAGCAGAGGCATGGGCGAAGAAGGGAGGTGCATCCCACAACGGCCTGGAGGCCGAATCCACTGATGGTGAGGGCACCAGTGGGACAGAGGGTGAGGGGAGCACTACAACGGAGACAGGAGGTGACAGTACCGACAGCGACTCCTCCTCTGATGGAAGCTCCCTGGTGGTGGCGGACACCTTTGTGCCCATCCGAACTACAGGTACAGTCGCCACCCCCGTAACAGCACCGCCCTCCCAGCAGCCCCTCAGCATGTTTCCCGTGCCCGCTCACCCAGGAGGGTGACCATCTCCTTCGCCCCAGGCACCTCAGGCCCTGCCCCAGTCAGCCCTGCTGCCCTCAGTGAGGAGACTATTGACCTCCTGAGATCCCTCTCTGTTGGGCAGTCAACCATACTGAATGATGCCATCCAGGGTCTAGCAGGGCATTTGCAACAAACAAATGCATACCTGGAGGGCATTCACTCTGGCATGGTGGCCCAACAGAGAACATTCCAGTCTCTGGCCAACTCACTGATGGCAGCCATTGTCCCTGTTTCCAGCTTCCCCCCTCCAACTTCCTCTACCCAGTCCCAATCCCCTCAACCCCAGCCTATCCCAAGTACACCTTCAGACCTGCATTCACCCAAATCAACACAGAGAAGTGGCTCAGACAAACACAAGCACCACAATTCATGCCACAGGCACTCACACAAGCACCATGCAGATGCAGACACACCAACATCCACTGCCACCACTGTGTCCCTCTCCTCCTCCTCGTCCACCTCCCTCCCAGTAGCATCTCCACTCACACCTGCATGCACTATATCCTCATACACTACCTTCATCACCAGCACGCCTATCACTACATGCCCCTCACTGGCAGTCACCACCCCCACATCCATGCACACATCCCCTGTGTCCTCTCCCACTGTGTCTGTGACCCCTCCTCCCAAAGTACACAAACGCAAGCACTCAGACACCCAACAGCCATCCACCTCACAACCCATGCACTTGCACCCAAACTCAGCAGACTGACACCTCCTACAACCACTCCCTCTTCCCCCACTCCCAAACCTTCATCCTCTTCCCGCCCCAGTGTCACTGAGAAGCTTTTCCTTGCCACCATTGACCTATTCCCTACCCCTCACCCCCGTCCTTCACTTTGGGCCAGGGTGGCCAGAACCCAGCCCAGCACCTCAGCCACCCAGTCCACAGCCACTGTGGTTTCTGCAGCTACTGCAGGTGTGAGAGGCTCCAAGGAGGCACCCATCAGCACAGCCAGTGTGCCAGCACCACCTGTCAAGGCCAAGAAGGGGCCGCCACCTAACAAGGGCAAGAAGGGGACACCAGCCAACAAGGGGAAGGAGACACCACCAGCCAGCAAGGGGAAGGAGGCACCACCAGCCAGCAAGGGCAGGAAAAAAACACCAGCTGACAGAAGCAAGGAGGCACCACCATCTGCCAAGGGCAGGAAGGGGCACACAACACCAGCCATCGCACTTCAGCCATCCGCGGCTGCAGGGGAGGGGCTGGAGCCTCCCCTCACCACTGACAGCACCTGCACCGCGGCCAGTACCGCCATCTGCCCTGCACTGCCAGCAGCACCACTGCCAGCAGCAGCAGCCCCAGTGGGCAGCCGTCCGAGGCTGCAGGGGAAGGGCTAGAGCCTCCCCCCACCACTGACAGGACCGCCACATGCACATCGGGCAGCACGCCACCTGCCCCGCCGCCAGCAGCACCACTGCCAGAAGCAGCAGCCCCAGTGGGCAGCCATCCGAGGCTGCAGGGGAAGGGCTGGAGCCTCCCCCCACCACTGACAGCACCACCACCTGCACCGTGGGCAGCACGGCCACCTGCCCCGGCACCTTCACCGCCAGCAGCACCATTGCCAGCAGCAGTAGCCCCAGTGGGCAGCCGTCCGAGGCTGCAGGGGAAGGGCTGGAACCTCCCACCACCACTGACAGCACCGCCACCTGCAGCGCAACTGCCATTCAATGAGCAGCCGTCACCGCCGGCGAGCAGTGTGTAGTAGTGACTACATGGGCTGCAGTGCGTCCTGGCCCCTGCAACGACACCCAGGTGAGAGACTGTGACCTTGCACCATCCAGGATGAAGCACACTGGACACAAAGCCCCCTGCAGAACCAGTGGAGGAAAGCATCTACTCACACCCCTCCTTGGCAGGATGAAGCACACTGGGCACAAAGCCCCCTCCAGAACCAGTGGAGAATCCATCCACTTGAGAGACTGCGGCTTTGCACTCCCCAGGACCAAGCAGTGGGCAAACCACCCACTTGAGAGACTGTGGCTTTGCACTCCCCAGGACCAAGCATTGGGCAAACCACCCACTTGAGAGACTGTGGCTTTGCACACACCAGGACCAAGCAGTGGGCAAACCATCCACTTGAGAGACTGTGGCTTTGCACTCCACAGGACCAAGCAGTGGGCAAACCACCCACTTGAGAGACTGTGGCTTTGCACTCCCCAGGACCAAGCAGTGGGCATGGAGCCCCCTCTAGGCCAGTGGCGTTGTACCATCTTCTGGCTGAGGTGCCCCTCATTACCCGTCGACCTGAAGTGCATGTGTTTTTTCGACCTGATGCCCCTGCAGTGTTCTCTCCGTATTGAGGCAGGAGTCAAGTGTGGCCTTGGCCTATGAGTTATGGCCCCGTGGGCCACGGACATTTTGGAGTGGTCATTGTCCAACCTTTTGTATATATTATACATATTGTTTATTGATTTAAGGAAGTATTTATCTAAAATTGTACTATTACACTAATTTTAATCCATTCCTTTTGTCCTTGCTTTATTCCTGAGGGTTACGGGGTGTATATGTAATGTTGTTGCATCTGTTTGTGTGTATGGTGTTGGGAGTGAGGGTGGGAGTGGGGGTGTTGTGTGTTGCGTGTGTGTGTTACTCTCTTCCCCCCCCCCATGTGTGCTAGATGCAGTACTCACAGTGGTCGTCTTCGCCGGCATTCCTGTTCCTGGTGTATGAGGAGGTACACCAGCATTGAAAAAATGTACAGCTCGGGCTCCACGGCATTGTGGTTCTTCCTTGAGTGTCGAGAGGTGAGTCGTTTCCCTTCAGTGTACTGTTTCCGCCGTGCTTTTGATGGCGTAGGTACAGCCCTGGAAAAGCTGGCAGATAGGCCTGTTGTAATGCTGTGGGCGGTACATTGTCTTCCGCCTGGCTGTTGGCAGTTACCGCTGTGGTATTTGTTGCTCCTGCCATGGCGGTCGGAGTGTTAAAGTGTCTGTCTGTGTTGGCGGTTTCCGCTGTGGTCATAATTCCAATTTTTTTACCGCCGGCCTGTTGGCGGTATTACTGCTGCTTTATCACTGACCGCCAGGGTTGTAATGAGGGCCTAAGTAATTTGGCACCTAACCTTCACCAAGTGAGAGTTAGACATATAGGTGACTTATAAGTTACTGAAGTGCAGTGTAAAATGGCTGTGAAATAACTGGGGAGAGCAAAGCCACAGTCTCTCAAGTCTCTCCAGTGGGTGGTTTGCCCACTGCTTCATCCTGGGGAGTGCAAAGCCACGGTCTCTCAGGTGGATGCCTTACTCCTCTGGTTCTGGAGGGGGCCTTGTGCCCAGAGTGCTTCATCCTGCCAAGGACTGAGGTAGTGGATGTGAATCTCCACTGTTTCTGGAGGGGGCCTTGTGCCCAGAGTGCTCCATCCTGCCAAGGACTGAGCTAGTGGATGTGAATCTCCACTGGTTCTGGAGGGGGCATTGTGCCCAGAGTGCTTCATCCTGCCAAGGACTGAGGTAGTGGATGTGAATCTCCACTGGTTCTGGAGGGGGCCTTGTGCCCAGAGTGCTTCATCCTGCCAAGGACTGAGGTAGTGGATGTGACACTCCACTGACGGTGGGGCAACATTGAAGCTGCCCAGGCCCCTGGAACTGACCACCAGCCTCGTACGAATTACCAATGGGGATGGCAGCCATGTCTGCGGTGGTGCCACTGGCTCAGGATGTCGCGTGGCCGCTGGCGGTGCTTGCGGCGGGGTCAGTAGCGGCGGTGCTTGCGGCGGTCATTGTGGTGGCAGTGCTTGCGGCGGTTATTGGGGCAGTGGTGCTTGCGGCGGTCATTGGGCCGGCAGTGCTAGAGGTGGCCTCACTGACTGAGGTGCAGGTGGCTGGCTCACTGACTGCCGTGCTGGCGGCTGGCTCACTGGCTGCCGTGCTGGTGGCAGGCTCACTGACTGCTGTGCTGGCGGCGGTGTCAGTAGCGGTGGTGCTAGTGGCGGGCTCACAGACTGCGGTGCTGGCGGCGGTGTGATGAGCGGCGGTGCTGGTGGCGGGCTCACTGACCGCGGTGCTGCTGAAGGGCACAGTGTCTGCGGTGCTGGTGAAGGGCTCAGTATCTGGGGTGTTGGCGGCGGTGTCCGTAGCGGCGGTGCATGTGGCAGTGCCGGTGGTGGTCTTGTCCGCCGTGCAGGTTGGCGGCGACGTTGACTTGCCTTCCTTTTTCAGGCCCTTCCCCACCTTGGATGGTGGCGCAGCTGTCTTGCCACTCCCAACTATTGTCTTGGCTGAGCCCTTGGTGGCAGGTGTTTTGGCCTTCTCCCTCTGGGATGTGGGCAACTTCTGTTTTGAAGGCGGGGGATTGTCCTTGGACTCGGTCCTTGAGACACAGGCAGCCCTGTTGCTTGGGGCACTCCAGAATCCGGATATTGCTTGCACCACTGTGACTGGTGATGTGGTGGCTGAGGTGCTGGGTTGGGACCTGGAAAGGCGGGCCCTAGGGGACGGATGGGGGGGAGGTGTAGGGAAGAGGACAACATTTGAGAGGAAAAGCTTTTTTGACACACTGGGACGAGTAGATGGAGGGGGTTTGGGAGTGGAGGAAGAGGTAGTGGTTGTAGGAGGTGTTCGTATGCTGACTTTGGGTGAAGGTGCATGGGCTAGAGGCTGTTGTGAGGTGGATGGCTGTTGGGTGGGTGTGTGACTGCATTTGTGTAGGTTGGGAGGAGGGCTCACAGACACACTGGGAGAGGACACAGGGGATGTGTGAATGGTAGTGGGGTGGTGAGTGCACGTGAGCGGTGTGTGGTGATGGGCGTGCTGTGATGGAGGTAGTGGCTGAAGATGTGGTGCATGCAGGTGTGAGTGGAGACGTGACAGGGAGGGAGGAGGGAGACTTGGAGGAGGGGGACACAGTGGATGTTGGTATGTGTGCGTGGGTATGATGCTTGTGTGAGTGCTTGTGGGATGTGTGGTGCTTATGTTTGCCAGAGCTACCCTTGTGTGTTGAGGTGTGTGCATGCTGGTCTGATGGTGTGCTTGGGATAGGCTGAGGTACTGGGGATTGGGTCTGGGTGGAGGAAGTTGAAGGGGGGAGGCTGGAAACAGGGACAATGGCTGCCATCAGTGCAGAGGCCAGAGCCTGAAATGCTCTCTGTTGGACTGCCCTCCAGGTACGCATTTGTCTGTTGCAACTGCCTCTCTACACCCTGGATGGCATTCAGAATGGTAGACTGGCCAACAGTGAGGGATCTCAAGAGGTCAATAGCCTCCTCACTGAGGGCAGGAGGGCTGACTGGGGCAGGGCCTGAGGTGCCTGGGGCGAAGGAGATGCCCACCCTCCTGGGTGAGCGGCCACGGGCCACACGCTGAGGGGCTGCTGGGAGGGCAGTGCTGGTAGAGGGGGTGGCGGCTGTACCTGTAGATGCGGTGGGCACAGAGGGGCCCACCACCGCAAGGGAGATCCCATCAGAGGAAGAGTCGGTGTCGCTGGTCCCAGCTCCTGTCCCCGCCGTGGAGCTCCCCTCGCCCTCCGTCCCACTGGTGACTTCAGACTCCATTGTCTGGCCCTCCAGGGCCATGTGGGATGCAGCTCCCTCCTGCTCCGGTGGCACAGCTCATTCACCTGATGATGCTAATGCACACAAGAACAGGGAGACCGAAAAAAGGGGGGGGAAAAGAAGAAAGACATGTTCTTGCTCCAGCGGCGAAGGTCCTCCCATCTTTTACGGCAGTGGGTGATCCGTCTGTGGTGGACCCCCAGGGTCCGGACGTCCTTGGCGATGGCACGTCAAATATCCTTTTTCTGGTGGGCGCTGACCTAGAGGAATAGTACAGGGGAAAATGTAAAACATTTACCGTCCGGAGCATCACAGTCATTGTCCCACATTCCCACCCTTGCCCTGACGCGCATACACTCACCATCCGATAATGCAGGCCTCATCTCCACCCCCGTATCTTCCATCCACACCACTCCAAACAGGCATTGCCCATACAGCATGCTCACAGTGTACTCACCT
This sequence comes from Pleurodeles waltl, assembly GCF_031143425.1. Classification (NCBI taxonomy): domain Eukaryota; kingdom Metazoa; phylum Chordata; class Amphibia; order Caudata; family Salamandridae; genus Pleurodeles; species Pleurodeles waltl. The sequence goes on along the minus strand of NC_090442.1, from coordinate 934,839,619 downwards.
GTTTGTCTGGAGGACCGTAGAGTACCGTGTACTGGGGGAGGACCCCATCCACTAGTTTATCCAACTCCGATGGGAAGGCAGGGGCCCTTTCCCCACACACATGAGCCATCATCGCTTCCAGACTGAGGTCACAGCAGCACTTGCAGTGTAGGTCCTCTCCTGTCGAAGATCAGGTATCAAGTGAGTGAACAGACAGAAAATTGCGGTCACGTCTGCAGCAGTGCGTACCGTCATAGCCGACGTACATCGTCATTGGCTCCTGGAACACATAGGGCCCAACGTTAACCAATGCAGGATTGTGCCACAGTCTTCGACCGCCTATGCGACGGTGTACAACGCCAGCGCAGTCACCTCATATCCTCTTGTCCCACAATACAGGTCAGGCAGCCGCCATTTCAGGGGGCCACATGGCATCAATTTTTGATGCGTCACACATATATAGGCCTTGCATATACACAGAGACAGGCACATAGCGTATTGACAAATGTGTGCAATAAAAATATTTTTTTACTACCTCAGTGTTGGCTGACTCTGTGCTCGCTGTTCTCATCCACAAGGCACGTCCGCTGGGGCAGGTGAGGAGATGGCGGCATCCTCCGGTGTACAGACCGCTGGTGGACCTGTCAACAATGGAAGAGAGACATGTAATAGTCATCTAAAGACTTGATCGTGCCACAATCCAGGATCTGTGTGCCCAGTTGGAGCCAGACCTGATGTCAGCTATCCGCCATCCCACAGGAATCCCCCCTCTAGTGCAGGTCCTGTCAGTACTCCATTTCCTGGCAAGTGGGTCTTTTCAAACAACAGTGGCCATAGCATCAGGGATGTCCCAGCCTATGTTCTCCAACGTGTTGCCCAGAGTGTTGTCTGCCCTGCTGAAACACATGCGCAGCTACATCGTGTTCCCTCAGGTGGATGATTTGCCTACAGTGAAAGGTGACTTCTATGCCCTGGGACATACCCCCAACATCATAGGTGCCATTGATGGGACACGTGGCTATGGTCCCGCCCTGCAGGAGTGAACAGGTGTACAGAAACCCGTAGAGCTACCATTCAATGAATGTGCAGATGGTGTGTTTGGCCGACCAGTACATCTCCCAGGTGAACGCCATTGTTAGACCTATCATCTGTCTGTCACTTTTACCCAGTGTATGGACCCTGAATTGTCGCTTTGCCTTTCCATTTCACAGATGTGGCTCCCACTGGGTGACCTCTGCTATGTTACCTCATGGACTAGAGCTGTGTGACATAGGTACGTTGACAATAGAATGAACATTGCTATTTTCCTGAGTTATTGCAAATACACATTTGTGAAAGCACAGACTGACTCCAGATTGTTTTGTGATTCAAGGGTGTTTATTTAAGTGCTAAATAGTGGAGGGGGCTGTAAAATGGTCAGGGGTGATGGTGGAGGAATGTCCATGGCAGAGTCCAGTTATTAGTCTTACAGGTGCATTGTCCAAAGGGGCATATGAAGTGGAGCTAGGGCAGTTTAAGGATGGACAGGGTGACAAAGTGGGACAGAAGGACGACATTCAGGGTGGTCTCATTTCTTGGCAGGGGTCTTGGCATTGTTCTCTGTCTTTGTCCTGGATCTCAGGGACTGCTTGCCGGGTAGTTCTCCAACTGCAGGGGCCGGGTTGCTGGTCTCGTGGTCCTGTGGCGGTGCCTCCTGTCCACTAGCTCCGGCGGAGGTGTTGGGCAGTTCATCATCCAGGCCAGTGTCAGGGGCCCCTTGTTGTGCCACAGTGTCCCTCCTGGTGTTCACAAGGTCCTTCAGCACCCCTACAATGGTGCCCAAGGTGGTATTGATGGACTTGAGTTCCTCCCTGAACCCCAAATACTGTTCCTCCTGCAGCCGCTGGGTCTCCTGAAACTTGGCCAGTACCGTTGCCATCGTCTCCTGGGAATGATGGTACGCTCCCATAATGTTGGAGAGGGCCTCGTGGAGAGTGGGTTCCCTGGGCCTGTCCTACCCCTTTCGCACAGCAGACCTCCCAGTTCCTGCGTTTTCCTGGGCCTCTGTCCCCTGAACCGTGTGCCCACTGCCACTGCCCCCAGGTCCCTGCTGTTCTTGGGTTTGCCTGGATTCCCTGTAGTGGTGGACACACTGCTGCTTGACGTGTCCTGGGGACAGAGGTATGGGCCCGCTGGATGGGTGCTGTGCTGGTTTTTCCTTAGGGGGGAGGCTCTGTGGTGGCCTGTGACTGTGTCAGGGGAACCGGCTGTCCCAAGGTCCCAGATGGGCCGGGCTGGTCATCTAGATCCTGTTGGACAGAGCTGCTGTAATCACTGTGGGCCTCTTCTGTGGGGGGGGGTGGACATGCCTGGAACCTCCTGTCCGGTGACGTTGGGTAGGGGTCCTGCAGGGGTGTAAAGGCATGATTATTGCATCTGTGTGTGCCATGGTTTGCAATGGGTGGGTGACCCTGTACCCCAGTGCTTACATTCTTGTGTAGGACCTTGTATGATAATTGTTTTGGGGTCTGTGGGGGTATCTGTAGTGGACATGCTTTGGTGATGGGTGTCCATGCTTTGTTGTTGCATGCAGGGCTTAGTGTTGGGATGTATGGTTTGTGATAATGGGACATATGTGAGGAGTTGGAGTGATGGGGGTGAGGGCGAGGGTGGGGGTATATGATGGCATGCAGGTAGGGTGGGGATATGGTAGTTAAAGATTTGACTTACCAGAGTCAATTCCTCCAGCTACTCCTGTGCGGCCCTCAGGATGCAGTATAGCCAAGACCTGCTCCTCCTATGTTGTTAGTTGTGGGGGAGGAGGAGGGGGTCCGCCGCCAGTCCTCTGAACTGCAATGTGGTGTCTTGAGACCACGGAGCGCACCTTCCCCCGTAGGTCGTTCCACTTCTTCCTTATGTCATCCCGTGTTCTTGGATGCTGTCCCACTGCGTTGGCCCTCTCCACGATTCTGCGCCATAGCTCCATCTTCCTAGCTATGGAGGTGTGCTGCACCTGTGATCCGAATAGCTGTGGCTCTACCTGGATGATTTCCTCCACCATAACACCGAGCTCCTTCTCAGAGAACCTGGGATGTCTTTGCGGTGCGATGGGGTGGTGTGGGGGATGTGTGAGGTGGTGTGTGTTGTGATGTGTGAGGGGATGTGTTTGTGTGTGTTGTGTGAGGTGCGTGCTTGTTGTGTGGGTGATGATGTTGAGTGCCTGTGGATGCTAGTTTGTTGATGGTGGTGTCTCTTTCTGACCTTCTGTCGCACTTCTGGTCATAAGGGATTGTGGGCGATGTGGGTGTGTGTTTTATATTTTATTGAGTGTGTGGGAATGGTGTGTGTATGTGTATCAGGTGTGTGTATTTCGAGTTGTCCAATGTGGTTGTGTTTTGTAAATGTGTGTGTATTTTGAGCGCGGCGGTGTGTACCGCCAATGGTTTACCGTGGTTGAAAGACCGCCACGTAGAATCGTGGGTCATGATAGGGTGGGCGTATTCCTGTTGGTGTCACGGTGGAGGTTTTGTTATCACCAGTTTATCACTGACCTTTGGTGTGGCAGACTTGTGTAGGTGTCTGGATTTTGGCGGATTCCGAGCTGTGGGTCGTAATAGCTTTAGTTAACATGGAGCATCCCTCCTACCCTCCCAGAGAACCTTTAGTGCAGCAACCCTGCACTGCCTCACAACACTGAGGACAGCAACCCTGCCCTAGTGTGAAACTCATAGGACAGCATCCCTGCCCTGCTCCAACTCAAGAGAAACAGCAACCCTGTTCTCTCTTACAGCCATATAGACAAAGTTTTTGCCAGCTATGGCTTTACTGAGACAGCATCCCTGTCTGGCATTCTCATCCTTTGATATAGGTCCAGTGGACAATTCCCACTGCTCTAAATTAAAACATACTAATAGGAACTCTGAAAATATAACTTCACATTGCTGGCTAGCTAAAAATCTTCAAACAGGGTGGTTCACATCCCCACAGGGAAGTAACCATACAGTGGATGATAAAGGGAGTAACTAATCTATTACAGAGCTACTCTCCACTTATCACCACTTAGACAATAAAGACTCACCTGGCCAAGGTTAGCCTTATTGTCCTTCATTTGGGGGGGGAGGGGTTGTGTAGGAAGGTAGCCTCTTTCTATCCTTGTTACCCCGACTTTTGGCCTGTTTGTGAGTATACTGTATGTCAGGGGTTTTTTACTGTCTCACTGGGATCCTGCTAGGCAGGGCCCAGTGCTCATAGTGAAAACCCTATGTTGTCAGTGTGTTTGATATGTGTCACTGGGATCCTGCTAGCCAGGACCCCAGTGCTCATAGGTTTGTGGCCTATATGTGTTCCCTGTGTGGTGCCTAACTGTATCACTGAGGCTCTGCTAACCAGAACCTCAGTGTTAATGCTCTCTCTGCTTTTAAAATTGTCACTGCAGGCTAGGGACTAATTTTACCAATTCCTATTGGCACACTGGAACTACCTTATAATTCCCTTGTATATGGTACCTAGGTACCCAGGGTATTGGGGTTCCAGGAGATCCCTATGGGCTGCAGCATTTCTTTTGCCACCCATAGGGAGCTCAGACAATTCTTACACAGGACTGCCACTGCAGCCTGAGTGAAATAACGTCCATGTTATTTCACAACCATTTTACACTGCACTTAAGTAACTTATAAATCACCTATATGTCTAACCCTCACTTGGTGAAGGTTATTTGCCAAGGTACTTAGTGTGTGGGCACCCTGGCACTAGCCCTTCAGACAACTTGAGAAGTTTCCTGAAGGTAAGGAGGTCTTTGGTCTGGTGCAGGAGGGTGGGAAGAGTGTTCGACGTTTTGGTTTTGTGACAGATACCACTGGTGAAGTTAGGAAGTGCTTCCATGTGTGTGAGGTTCCTTGGCACCCTTCAGAGTGCATGCTCAAGAGGGTTTTATAAATGTAATTTCGTCAGTAGATGCTGTGTTGGGTGAAGAACGTGAGGTCTGAACGAGAGTAATATCTCTGCGCATGATGAAAGTTTAACTCGAACAAAATGAACACTTCATCCATGTGTTGATTTCTAGCAATGGCTCTTATCTCGCGGTCCACTGATTCAAATTCACCCCGTGACATCATGCATGAAGTAGGTATCAGGGGCTCAAGTCATCTCCTATTTTAGCCACATCCTCTTTTGATTGTTGCTGAGTTCCATCTTTGTAACACCGCCATCTTCGGAGCATGCACGTCGAATAGGCTCGCCCATCATTGGCAAGGGCGCGCAATAGCCTAGCGTTTTTTTCTGAATTCATAGTTAAACATTTATACAGGGATGGCCCAAGATAAAGTAAACGCTCAGCTTCAAGGACAAAGAGATTGCTTCCAACTCGGATCACACTGTAAGTGAGTTACAAACATGTGTTACATTTTAATAAGAAGGGGATATTGAGCAGGAGGGCAACGTATGAATCACACTCGTGTTTCCCTCTTTGCTTTCTCATTTGATTTGCTCCTTATCACAAAATCCCTGGGCGATTGAGACTAATTTAGCAAACATTAAGGTTCTTTTCTGGAACTAGGGTCATTAATGATTCGGGTTAATCCATCATTTGGCAAACAACTGAGTTTGGCTGTTTCCACTTCTAACATATTTATCCCATATTGCCAATGAAATGATGCTGATCCAATTAGCAAGAAATAAGAAACATACTGCAGAATACATGATGCGATGCAGGTGCCCATCCCTGCTTCCGCAGTGAAGAATTATATGCAGAAAGCCCATCAAAAACATTCAACTGCACCACGTGGCCCTATCGCGTCATTTGACCTTCTGCAATGAATGTTTGCACTTGTTTGTGTATAAAACGTTAATGTTCTTCTAAGTCAATGCTAATGTGGACGAATTTCAAGGCCGCTTTGTCTTTGTACCCTTCCCCTCCCCCCCCCCCGTCTCTTTCTTCCACTACCCTAGACTCGACCTTTATCACACTCTTGCACGTTCTTTGTCCTCTCTTTTTGCTTAGGGTCAAAGTCTAATGATGAAATAGAAGTTCGGGGTTCCCAAACTTAATTGAATGTTCTGACCATCTGCAACCGATGACAGCGAAACAATGAATTCTCAACAGAATGATATACAACATAACCAGCATTTGAGTGACTAATGAGGTTTTTGGTCACACGGAGATTGCGAGTAGTGGCCACATTGCTATTGCCATCTACCTTCATTAACAAGATTAGGACTGATTAGGACTGATCGCCGATTTGAGATGTCAGTGCTGTTATTCCCGAAGAAACACGCCGGGAGTGTTACTTTGCTTTCCTTGTGCAATATTCCAAAAATGCCAGCCTTGGAAAACGGTGTCATAACTAATGAACTATAACAAAATAAGTAAATAAAACAATTTTTTAAGAGATATTTTTCGTGCGATGATTGGTAAAAGTTAAGATTTAGCTGTTTAAAAGTAGGCTCAACATAAACTTGGTGAGAAAAGGCTTTGCACTCCCGCCTCGACCAATTTAAACAATTATGAATGTTAGTATAAATGCTGCAATACTCTTCAAATCCTTTCCATGTCTAGGTTCACAAATTGCATGCCAGATTCCTTATTACAAATGTGGTTATAAGAACATGGATTACTATTTGGAGTGGATGTCTAACCACCTCAAAGAATATTCTCAACCCTTGTCAAAGTGAACTCTTAAAGTCACTAAATTAACCTAAGCTCAAGCCCCTAGTAAAATTGGAAAATAGCAGACACGCTTAACTTAGGGCACTGTGTAGAGTATTTATTAACTACCAAAACAGTAATGATGTCAAAATGCAAAAAAATTAAAATCCCAAACAAAATGTAAAAAAAAGAGTAAAATTTAATAAACAAAATTATACCAAGAAAGCACAAAGCGCCAATGATAGTCATTGGTCACAGTTAGCAGGACCTATGTGTAACTTAAGGCTGACTATGATCGAGTCCAGGCCGGATACACCAACCGGGGTTAAGATTTTACCTTCTGACTGAGGGCCTGGTTTAGGGTTCAGTGGACAGATTACTTCATCATAAATGTGACGGATATCACTGCACCATATTACATGTGCACTATGTGCAGTGGCACTTCTAATACTGCGTGTGGCATATCCGTCACATTTATGTCTGAGTAACCTGTCTGCTGAACTCTAAATCAGGCCCTTTGTCCATTAGGTCCCAATCCACCACAGAAATACACTACTAAAGTCCCCCCATGACCTCAGGGGAAGGACTTAGAGATTGATAGGGTGTCTGGGACAGGCCAACAGTAGTGTCCAGTCCAGATGCTGTTGCCACTTGTCAGCTGGGCATTTGCAGGATAAGCCACTTGTAGCTTGTTGTATCCTTTTGGCTTGAATAGGAGGTCAGCCTTATGGCCTTTGGAGTTCACTCTTTGGTCCTAGGTGCAGGTGGGAGCAGGTTCAGTCCTTCTGGGATCCACTCAGCTCATCAACAGCAGACCCAGCCCTCTTCGGTTCCTCCTCAGATCCAGGAGTATTCAGAAGTGGGTGCCTCAAGCACGAGCTAGTGCATGGGAGTGAGTCCAGGCATGACCTAACCAATGGGGTAAAAGTTACCAGAGTCAGCCCTATGCAGTTTAGGCATTTTCAAGATGGAGAAAGTCTTCTGCCTCACTAAACCTTGGTTCTGAGGGCTGAGGGTGTGTGTGGGGGGAGTGTACTCTGACTACCCTAGCGTCCCCTAGGCCCAGGTGGAGCTCGCAGTTACCAAAAAGCTCTGCCAAATTCCATGGAGTTCTGCAAGAGGGCAGAGTGACAGTGTGTTACTGCAGTGAGTTCCAACGGTAACACTAGCACATGGCCTTAGGATTTTTGTTTCTTTCTAGTTTTATGAGTGAGAACTAGACCTTGGGGATGACAAAGCACTTTACAAAGGTTAATGGCATCCAGATAAAAATGACAGAAAGAGATGCCACACTAGAGCTGCACTGGCTATCTATCAACGGTTTTTCACCCTACTTATACTATTAGGGCATGGTGGTGTGTGTCAAGTGAAGATTTAACAGAGACAAGGGCAACTGAGCAGCAAGTCTCGTCAGCCTTTAATGTATTCTTTCAATGAAGCTGTCTTTGTCATCAAGAGCATCAAGTCCTCACTCTTCAGCACACTGCACATTATATGCTCAGTGCAAAAGATGCTGTTGGATAGCTAGTGCTGAGTAATGTTGTTTTTAAGGAAATGCTCGTCACCTTGTTAAAAAGTGAACTTTATTAAAAGTCTACTGAACACCAACAGCTACTCTGCCTGCACAATTCCACATTGCACTGTAAAGGAGGTGGTTCCTATATTTAAAAAGGGCTCGCCCCTGCTCCCTGCCAACTACAGACCAATCAGTCTAATTGACGTGTCACAGAAGCTGTTTGGCAGGATACTGCTGAATCGGCTTCAGGACTGGGTGGAAGAAACGGGTGCCCTCAGTCCGTATCAGGCGGGATTTAGAAAGGGAGTTTCTACAGTGGATCAGGTTTTTCGTCTGAACGTTATCTATTGGAGGGCAGCAATATTGGAAGGGGGTAGTTTATACACTATATTTGTGGACCTGAGGGCTGCGTTCGACCTCGTGCCCAGAGGGAAACTCTGGAGTGTTCTGGCTGAGATGGGGGTCCCCCCAGACATCCTGATAATTTTAAAGAGATTGCACCATAATAACTATGCCCGGGTCAGGTGCGGGAAACATGGGGAATTAACGGACAGATTCCCCGTTGACAGGGGGGTTAGACAGGGCTGTGTATTGGCACCGACCCTGTTCTGCCTCTTCGTCAACGGGGTAATCGCCCACCTCAATGGAACTGAATACACTGATGCCCCAAAATTGAATGGCAGCAGGGTGCCTGCAATCATGTTTGCAGATGACACCCTGCTGCTGTCCAAAACCCCCATGGGGATACAGAGGATCCTTGATTCTCTTGTGGCTTTTTGCACAGATAGGGGGTTAGAAATCAATGCTAACAAAACCAAGTTTATGGTTATGAACCCAACCCCAAGATCACGCCCGAACCCCTTACTGGGAGCTTCACGTTTAGAGAGAATCTCCACCTTTGAATATCTAGGTGTAACGTTGAATGAAACCATGTCCTGGGGAACTCACCAGACTAGGGTTAATCTTAAATTAGTGCAGACCACTGGCGGCATTGCTCGGTTGATGAGAAGCTCCACATATCGACCGCTGGGGCCGCTTATCCAGATATACAAGGCACAGGCTAGAGGAGCTCTGATGTACGGGGCGGAACTGTGGGGTCACACAGCTTCCTGCAGTTTGTCTATAACTGAGAATAACTTCATTAGACAGATAGTAGCACTCCCGTCCAGTACTCCGCTCCTCCCCCTGAGGATGGATCTGGGTCTGAGACCAATAGCAGATGAATTAGGTCTCAGACCCATAGTCTTCTGGCGAAGGCTATGGAGCACCGAAGAACTCTCTTCTTATAGGGCGGAACTGAGGGAGTTTTTAACCCACCCTAATGCTCTACAGATCCAGTGGATAAAATATATAAAAAAGTCCTGTATGGGATTGGGCCTCCCTGACCTGTGGTCGGATCCAGCTAACGCCTCACTAAGGATCCCACGAAGAGCTTTGGTCAGTGCTTACCACGAGCAGAAATTAGCTATGGCCCTAGACTGCAAGAATGAGGGGTCATTAACATCTGTATTCGCGCAAAGCAAGGACTCATACCGCCTGGAGAGGGTTCTGGATGCTATGTCTCCTGTGCTGGCCAGGAAGCTATTTCTCCAATGGAGATATGGCACATTGCCTCTGCGATCTTACACCTGCTCCTGGTCAACACTGCCATCTACCAAGCTATGTCCGACATGTGTGGGAGCAGAGTAAAGCGATCTGCATGTGGTCTTGTTTTGTCCAACTTACAAGGCCGCCAGGAAATATTGGCTCCTACCACTTATTAGAAACCTTGGTTTTAGGGAGTACCTCCCGGTGTACAGAATTTTAAAAACTGATGTTTCAGGTCCAATTGTGTTTGCACTAGCCAAATTCCTTACCAATGTCTGGCATATTCGTACCCGTATTTTAAAGTTGCAGGCTCCTATCTAACTTTAAGTTTTTATTTTAATTGTATGGTCTTTTATCTGATGTGTTTCCTGTTTACTTTTCCTTGATGGTTTTACATGTTCATATGTGTGTTTTTTGTGTACATCTTTTATGGCCAAATTGGCCGAAATAAAGATCAATTGATTGATTGACTGTAAAGGATTTAGTATGATTCTCCTGAGATAAGAGCACTCGGATGCCGGCAACAGCAGGGATAGACAAGTGTGGACTGCAGTTTCTAGATACCAGTGTGCGTGAGAAGTCATAAATGGACATCCCCTCTGACTGTGACGGGTAGATGCCCAACTCTGCCAATCAACAGATGTGACTCCCCATAAAGACATGTGTCAGAATGGCCTCTGCCATAAGCTATCCAAAGAGCTGGACCTACCTTACTTCCTGCGACCTCACAGTTCGGTAGTTTTCAGTGGGGATCAGCAGGTCTCTTGACGCTGTCACCATCTCCATTGCTGCTTTCCCTGAATGTCACAGCTCTGGGGCCCATATTGCCCAGTTTTTCCCCCAAGCTGATTCCAGTATCTTTACAGTAGTCCACCCCTAATTGTGCTTTCCCCTTGGATCATTGTTCATTCAGCCTCAGGGTCCACTCTCCACAGTGCTTCTCTCTGGAGCTCCATTGCTTAGAGACTTTGCCTCCAGTCTCCATAGCCCAAAGTTACTCTGAAAACCTCTCCGTTCCCGCCTTTCCTGTCCAGGTCCAGCTATTGCTGCTGGTAGTAGTTTGTTAATTGTTACCTCTCATGAACACCAAATTTACAAGAGTATGACTGGTAAAGAGGGTGCAGGTGGAAGGGGAGAGTCTAGAGTCCTGGCTGAGTGAGTGAATCTGGATGGACGGACACATCTCACCAAGAGTCTAGGGTGCGGGAGACTCCGACAGACTTAGTCGATCGCTGCATGGGCAGGATCAATCCCACCATCTTCACTGTCACTGGAAGTCGCTGTTAATGGGGAACTGCTGTAATGCACGGGGCTGAAAGCAACAAGCTCCCTGAATTCTGCTATCATTGTGTAGCGGGAGGAAATGGGGCTCTTCGGTTCTGTACTCTTAACAAGATGAATGCAGTATTCTAGACCCTCATGCAATTGTACATGTGGGGACTGCATATAGGGGAGGCTTTTGCTATATATGTGGGCTGCATAGAGGTGGGTGCTGGTAACCTCCATCACATGCTGGTTGGCAGGATTTTTCCAAACTCCACACTCCAAGAGGAGTGTGAAGTGGCAAAACTCGGTGAACTCCAACGGCGTATCTGAGTTTACTGCCCACCCCTAGTGTCCTCCCACATCTAACACCAAACTTCAGTTCATAGCAGTCATTGTACTCCCAATAAATCCAGAGGCAGATGTCTGGTAGGACAAAACAGGCTTTGTCAGCAACCACACACTGAATATGCAAGAATTGTCTTGCTGTCCTTTTCTTATCCTTCTAAAGTGCTATGTGTAAACTCAGCAGACATGTCAAGCAATATTTGACACTGAAGCAAGATTTGATACAGTAATGTAAAAAACATGCTCACAGCCCCCACCCTACATATTCTATGAGGTTACTGGAGTCAACTCAGCCCATGCCTGGCCTATTGTTTGTTCCTAGAAGGCATTTCCCACATTTTCACACCTATTCTAGTGTTAATTACTGGCTGCAGAAATGCAAATTTAGTCCCCTTGAGGATTTGGCAAGTAAAAGTGAACTTTCTAAAAGTCACCTTTGTTTGATATTTTTTACATTTTGACTTCCTCATCGAATTGTATTTTAATTACTATTACAAATGTTGTTTAATTCTTTTTCTACCTAATCACATTACTGAGGTACAGTACTATGATTTTAACCTGTTCTCTGATTTTCTACATAGGCAGGTAGGCCTGCCACAGTGAAAAATAGGTTTGGGGTGATACTCACTATAAGGATATCTAAAAAATACATTTCTACTTTGCCTACTTTTAAAAAATAGACACCATGGCCCTCATCCTGACCTTGGCGGGCGGCGGAGGCCGCCCGCCAAAGTCCCGCCGTCAGGTTACCGTTCCGCGGTCGAAAGACCGCGGCGGTAATTCTGACATTCCCGCTGGGCTGGCGGGCGGCCGCCTTCAGGCCGCCCGCCAGCCCAGCGGGAAAGAGGCTTCCACGATGAAGCCGGCTCGAAATCGAGCCGGCGGAGTGGAAGCTGTGCGACGGGTGCAGTTGCACCCGTCGCGTATTTCACTGTCTGCGCAGCAGACAGTGAAATACATTTAGGGGCCCTCTTACGGGGGCCCCTGCAGTGCCCATGCCAGTGGCATGGGCACTGCAGGGGCCCCCAGGGGCCCCGCGACCCCCCCTACCGCCATCCGGTTCCCGGCGGGCGGACCGCCGGGAACTGGATGGCGGTAGGGGGGGTCGGAATCCCCTCGGCGGCGCAGCAAGCTGCGCCGCCTTGGAGGATTCCAAGGGGCAGCGGAAAACCGGCGGGAGACCGCCGGTTTTCCTGCACTGACCGCGGCCAAAGCGCCGCGGTCAGAATGCCCTGCGGGGCACCGCCGGTCTGTCGGCGGTGCTCCCGCCGACCCTGGCCCCGGCGGTCTAAGACCGCCGGGGTTAGAATCACCCCCCATGTCTTGTGGAATTTTGACCAGTCAAGAGGTTTATTTTGACAGGCTAAATTGCAGTTTTTACGCTGGTACAGTCAGGCTACACTGGTAGACCTGAAGCCATCTTTGCATTTCCATTGTAGTGGTTGGCACAACTGGTGCTATAGTCCACAAGTGGCATATAACGTCCCCCCCCCCCTAAGTAAATCTCGCACCATAAACTAGGGGCTCCTAGGGACTAGGCACTTATACATAAGATAAATATACCAATTAGGAAATGCCAGTTCAGTCACATTTAAAGGAGGAGCACAGACACTTTACTGCTGGTTAGCAGGAGTAAAGAGCACAGCACAGATTTCTAAAACCAGCACAATATTGGATCCAGCAAAAGGGGAAGAATCCAAGGTGACCATGCAGAAAAGGTGGCGTTCCCACAGTGGTGGTGTTACTTGCGTTCTCAAAGCAGAGATTATTCTAGAGTACTATACCCCCCTCAGGAAGGGGTGAATGGCAGTATCGCACCACCCAGCAGCCAGTTCACTACCCCCTACCCTACAGAGGTGATATTGTAGGGCAGGAGGTAGCGGTCTGGCTCTCTGGTAGTGAGATACTGTCATTCACCTCTCTCTGATCGAGAATATTAGTATTCTAGAATAATCTAAGATTCAGGAAAGCAAATAATGATAACTGGACCATCTCCCACTATCACATAGTGAATGTAAAGAGTAGCACAATCGGGTTTCTGTTATTTCCTTGTGCCTAGGTCAGTTGTACACATTGAAAATGAAATACTCAAGAATCCCAAATGCCCTCTAGTTTTGTGCTGTATGTCCATGCTACAAAACATTTGTAGCAGTGCAGAGAGGGGAACCCACAAGTTTGTCCTTGCCTGGGGTGCCTGTGTGTATTGTACGGTTGCCGCATGCTTACATGACATGACTCATCATACTACCTGTTGCACTGGGGGAATGACTTGTGGCACCAGATATTATTAGTGATGTCGTTGTATTACTACCTTTATATCCTTAAGGCCTACTGCCTCACCACAAGATGACAGTTTCCTTAACTAGAAGGAATTAATGCTTAGACCCCTGAAGCAGTAGTGTCTAAGGAGATCTCCAACCCCACCTCTCCTCTCTTATCTACGAGGTAATCTCCTCACAAGTAAGTTAACTACTTGGTAGGTATTATGATAGTGACTAGGAGGACTGAGTAGGAAATTGGAAATATTTACCACACATTATGAGGGTTTTAGGTGGGGTAAAATGTGGTTTACAGAGGGACATGTGAATAGAAACACCCATCCAAAAAATAGTAAGAGCATTGGTATTCATAAACTACACTTCTAAAGTTACTCAAAAGTATTGCAATACATTCCCATAGAAAATAATGGAGGAAGGGAATTAAAATAAAATATATTTATATCAGGGCTACTGGAATTATGGAGCAGTGGAGGGCCAAATTATGCAGCAGGTCTGATTAAATTATATAGCAAGAGAAGGTAAATTATGCAGCATAATGAGAACATTTTGTGATAGTATTACTTCATTATTTTGGCACTTACCAATAGTATCCACTTTAACAGTACCTGTTTAACATCCAATTTCAGCAATAAGCGATTTAAAGATGGACAGTCAACCTTTGACAATGACTTTCCACTGCGCAAGAGCACGTATTGGCAGGTTTTTAGTAACTTTTTGTCCAGTTGAGCTACAAACAATTTTTTTGCTAAAATCTGCAAATTACACAGTAGATGATGAATTATGTGGCAAAACGCCGCAAATCTAAATTTATATGGAAAATGCAACAGTAACAGAATTGCATAAGTCTATATATATCTACATATATATATATATATATGTACACATACACAAGTATATATTTTAAGCATTTCTAAATTAAATTAAATTAATATATTTTTATTATTTAGATATGTAATAAATGTTTAATTTTAATCTGTTGTAACATTTTATTGTATTAGCTCTAGGCTGATAATAATAATTTATAATTTAATGTGCAATTTTATTCAGATTAAAATATTTTATTGTTTTTTACTTAAATTCATAACTTCTCTGTGTGCTTTACTGTAAGGATTGCTCTGACCTAGTGATGGAAATTCATGCCCCAGTGGTGGAGTTCTCCATTTTGGTGGACGAGATCTCTGCCTTTACGTGACTTTACTGTACACTCATAAATTCAGTCTTCTTCAGGGGGTGAAGACATGTAAGTCTACACTCAGAAAAGATTAATAGTAAAAAAGTGTATATTAACACTGAGCTGCAAGAGGAAATGTACACCTGAGTAAACATGCATCTGTTAATTTACCATACAAAATACGCTTCTTTTTATCATTATTTGGCTTAAAATGGGCTCATCTACAGGCTTGGAGATTTGGGAAATATTTCTCCTACTATCACATGTATTAGGCAATTATCATAATGGAAAAGCTCTTCATCTCCGGATGACAGATGTAAAATCAGTGACCTGTAGCAGAATTGTCATTTTCCATTTTGCTTTCTGTTCTTATTATAAAACCAGGAGGAACATCATATAATTCTAGCAAAAAACATTGGCCCTCATTTACGGGGGTTTGGCGTAGGGCAGCGCAGCAAGACACCATGCTGCTCTACCCTATACAAAAGTGAAAGGGCAGAAATGCACTACATTTATGCAGTACAGTGCATTCCTGTCCTTTCCTGCGCTGGCGCAGTTTCGCAGCCGACTGCCAATGCAGGCACCCTTGCACCATGCTACACGGGCGTCTGTGTTGTTGGTAGGATTGTTTTTGTGCAGGAAGGGGCACCACAGTGATTTATTCTGCCTTGCCTTACTACATATCTATGAGGCCATTCAAAGCCACGTAAAGTGCCTTTGTGTGGCCTCAAAGATATGATTTTTGTAGCCTGGGCTGCTGGATCGTCACAAAAAGTGACACTGCAGCGGCAAGGGGCTCGTAAACAAACCCCTTTGTGTTTCTGCCAAGGCAAGGCTACTGTAATTTTGCCTCTGTGACCTATTGCAATTGGAATGTGAAGGCTGGCCCGCTTCGTTTCCACACAATGCATTGCGTACAGCAACAGCATCAGTTTTAAAACTGATTTCCAAGAAAAGTGAATGTGTGTTGACCCATTTAGCATGTTCTCAGAAACAGGATCCCCTATCCCCCCTTGGGGACGAATGCAAGTGGAATTGTTAATGCACAGATTTTCTTCTGTACACAGAGATGCAGAAGAAATGGTGCGCTGCGTCGTTATCCAGGTGAATCCAGGTTTTTGTTACTACGTTAGATTTTTGCTCTGGTCATCTAGTATTTCACCTCTTGAGCAGATGAGGTCTGGTGACCAGTCACCTACTCCTTGTGCTCTGTTCTGTTAAATTTGTTAAACTTTACAGTTGCAATAATTGACACTGATAAGGTAATGCTATTTTGTAAAGCAAAGTTTACCTCAGTTTCGTCTAAAATTGCAACATGCTTAAAAAAAAAGGGCTGAAATTTGCCTTAGACTGGCGTATTTCATCATAATTTAGCATCCATCTTGTACAAAAGTCCCAAAATTACTGCATTATGTCACGTTGTGTAATTATGCATCATTTGCAGTACAAATTTCCTGTAAATGCAACATTTGAGGTAATAATTGACAGAACACGAGCTACTGTTGTTTGCTGTTGCCAGCTCTGTATGTATTTAGCCTTTTTTTTTTAAATTTAACTAAGTGATTAATTAAATAATGCATTTCATTAAATTATTTCATTAATTTATATTTAAGAAATTAAATTTTTATATTACATGTAATTTCTCTTAATTATTCAAATATTTCACATAATTATGCAAACGCGTATTTGTTTAGTGTACAACAAGTGACAGCTTTCAAAAGTCTAAGCTGCATATCAAACCCTAAATTGCTAACCATTGGTTGGGAAAAGCTAGAAAAACATCATTTTTGGAGCTTATAGATAACCTATTATAACAAAATCAATTAAAGAACTTGTTTAACCATTGTACTAATAATGCTTGTTGTACATTGCGTAAGATAGCCCGCCTGCACTTTAGTGAAAATCTTTTCCTAATTGCTATTCACGTTCCTTGCAGACCCCTCTGTCTGACGTCTCATTTGAACTTTTTATGCCTAAAGTCTCTTGGGTTAGGGGAAATTGAAGGCCTAGTTTCAGAAGAAGGATTACACAAAGGTTTAACATATTGCTGTGAAATAACAGGAAAAGGCCATGGTGCCGCAAAATGTGTATGGGATGAAGAACAGCTTGAGCCTTGAAGGTTGTAATTGTGTTGGATCTTTAGTAGAATATTTATTAAAGAGCTGCATCACTCTTGCACCATGCAACAGAGTGAAAGAGCGACACAACTCTTCAGTTAGATTTATCAAGCCATGCAAGGCCACCTTGTGTGGCCCACCCTGCCTTGATAGATCTAGAGTGACACAAAGCTCTCAGTTGTGCTACTTAGCTCTGGGAAGGTGTTCCATGAATGGACCCTAAGTGTTACTACGCATTTATCCACTGATTTTGGCGTATTGCCAGATTTACCATTGCTATTAGAACTGGGAATGCGTCAAAGTCCTGCGCCTCCCCGGTTGAGGTGCAACAAGGGAAAATACACTTATTTCTCCTTGCTACTTCCTATTTCTATGTGTGCTGCATTATGCATCAGAAATTCCATAAACAATGTCATCATTGGTGGCACAACACCTAAAAATTTACGTCGCCACCCATAGAATCACTGAAATCAGTATCCCAATAACCCCAGAGCTTAATTTGATAAACGGTTTGTCCTAATTTATAGGCTGTGCACTTGAGGCCATTGCATGCACTTTTCACCCTTTCACTTAGAATCTGGGCCTTGACCTTTGCCTCAGACCAGCAGACTTTGAGTACAGACACAGGCATTGATCAGCCACAGAAGCCACTTGCCTCAACATTTATTTCAAGGAATGGACCCAATTCAAGTGCACCCATAGCCTGCTGAGCATTGGCTTAGGCCTTTCAACTTCTCTAGATCTTTGAAAACGATGTAAAGCGAATCAATGTTGTATTGATTCTAAAACAAAATAGCTAAAAGATAAATAATTTGGTGCTTAAGTGAGGAGATTGTTGATGTCAATGTTGATGCCTTATGCAATGTCAGCATAGATTTATTATTATTATTATTATTTTTTTTTTTTTTTAAGGTGTTTCTATTGTCTGGTCCTAGCCTTGTTCTTACATGTTTGCTCATTGACAAACATGTAAGCACAATCCAAATACGTATGTTTTTAAACTTTTTCAGAAGGATAACAAATTGTTACTTGAGTCTTGCTAGTCTTTCAAAAAGAATGAACCTCAAAATGTTTATATTGTCCTGCTAGAAAACAAGGCAGGGAACGCACCACTCAGTAATGTTGGTCTGGTTGTGCACAGACTGCGAATTTAAGTTGTTTCCACTGGTTCTGCCTATGGAAAGCCCACAGTTCCCTCATCTTAAAGGGGCTATATACGAGTCAGGGTGGGCAGAATTACCTCACGGAACACCACTCAACATCATTACAAGTAGGCTGTTTTTTCCACGCTTATGTTATTCTGGGTGTGTGAGAACCAGACGCAATATTTCTGGCCGGAAAAATCACATGAGGATTTGGCTGCAGCAGCATTTCTTTCTGACAGGAGGTCATACAATTCTCCACCTTGCCTGCCAGGAAACATCTTCCTCTTAGCTCTCCTATGCTTATTCCCTTCACTCATCCCACTCAGAGCAGGTGGCAAATGTACCTGTTGAACCCCACAGTACTGGGAATTTTGCATCACTTTATGACCAAAATATCTGTGTGACATGGTAATTCCCCATTCTAGTATTCATACGTTGATGTAATAGAGTTACCACACCGTAAAACTACATTTGCACGTCATTTTACCGTGCCCTCCAGTGCTGTGCAAATAGTCATCATCCCCTAAATTGGGGGAGGGAGGACCACAAGTCTGGCAGGGCTGGTACTCCGCCGATTTACAAGCATGGCCTCACTCCATCAAACTCTAACTGACCTCAATGGCATTGATGGAAGAGTGGTTCATGGTTTTGGAGCTTGGTATGTGAAGGACTATTTCATTGTTTTTTCGGAATTTCCAGATGTGCTGAGATTTACTTTTAGTTTCTCTTAGACCTCCTGTCAGTTGTAGTTTAAACTTCATATAGCGGTAAGTTTGTGGAAGATACATGTCATTATGAAATTAACTTGATCTTTCAAGGCAGGTCAGAGGAGCGGGTTAGAATTGGTGTGACATGATGAATTTCTTAGCTCCTGTGCTGTAAGCATACTTTCGAATGAAGGATAGACCTAAAAAGTACTATTGTTGATTTTGTTAAGAAAAAAAGTATGGCATTATCACATTCTAGAAAAGGAAATGAAACAACATTAACAATTCTCAAGGAGGTAATAGGTGATTCGGTTTTCCTTGAAATACGAATAGGGGTAATTACAGGAAATTTGAGAAAAAAATATCCAAAACTCTATGAAATAATGCAAAACACAGACCTGCCATTTTGTGCTAAACCTTAGCATGAAATGCTTTACTGAGTCCATTTTGAATGCAAAAATGCATTTTTTCTAAAACAATGTGCAAAAAACAGAAGAGACATGAACAACAGCCACCCATGTTCTGTTTGTTTGTTTTGTTCCTGAGCTCTCAATAGGATTTTTATGCAAACAGGCTCAAACTTTAGTGACATGCTTGCTACACACAATACCAGAAATTATGGCATTATGCCATTACACAAAATACAAGAAATTACCACATTGCCCTGGTGTAACAAACATTTTACCCAGGTGTTAGACCTGTCAGCCTTGGGGTGGTCTTCCCCCAAACCTATTCACCTTATTTTTGCTGGCCTTAGGACTCTGGAAAATTCACAGCTGCAACCCAGTAGTAAGTGTGTATACTCACTCCCTAAAACATTGTAACATTGGCTTATACCCAATTGGCATTTTTAAGTTACTTGTAAGTCCCTAGTAAAGTGGCACTACCTGTTCCCAAGGCCAATAAATTAAATGTTACTAGTGGACCTACAATACTAATTGAACCACCTACTTATGTGGCACTTCAAACATGCCTCAGGCCTTCCATTGCAGCTTGTGTGTGTTCTAAACTACCATTTCAACCTAGCAAAATAAACCTTTTGCCAGGCCCAAACCTTCTTTTTTAATACATATAAGTCATCCCTAAGATAGGCCCTGGACAGTCCAGAAGGCAGGGTACGATATATTTAAAATGTAGGACGTGCACTTTTAAGTTTTACATAACCTGTTAGTGGAAATTCATTTTTCATTACTGCCAGGCGTGCCTCTCCCATAAGATCACATTGGAGTTACCTTATTAGATTTAATAAGCTGAAAGTTCCAAATGGGAGGAGGTACCCAATTAATGTTTGGTGTCTTTGGAATTGTAATGAACAATTCTAACTTATGGTGAAGTTGGAATTTAAATTCCAATTCTGAAAATGCCACTTTTAGAAAGTTGATATTTTTCTGCCTTAGCCATTTAGTGCCTGCAGCTGGTCTCTGGGTCACATGACTGGGTGCAGTTAACAGTTGGGCTTTGTGTATGCCTCTGAGACAGCCACATACATTTGAAAGCTTAGGTGTGCCTGGGTGGGCCATCACTGGCAGGATAGGGGG
Organism: Pleurodeles waltl; assembly: GCF_031143425.1. Classification (NCBI taxonomy): domain Eukaryota; kingdom Metazoa; phylum Chordata; class Amphibia; order Caudata; family Salamandridae; genus Pleurodeles; species Pleurodeles waltl. Next base: position 934,819,347 of record NC_090442.1, on the reverse strand, counting down.
AAGGAGCTGGTCACACATCCACTTACACTTGGATAGACTGTGTCCTGCCTTCACACAAAGGGCTGCATATCCCAGTTTAGTTAGTCTGGAGCCAGGGCATGGAAGGTAGGAAGCCTGTGCACTTTAAAGATAATTTCTCAAAGCTTCTCCCACCTTTCAGAGAAAGGGCACCAGGTATAAATATTGGACCTCAGACACCACCTCTTCAGTACTCTTCTGGACCTGCGAAATCTCTGCAGGAAGAAGGACTGCTGTGCTACTCAAAGTAGTGCCATTCTGCTGGACTGCTGCTCTGAAGGACAGCTGCCTTGCAATACTTACCTGCTGCCCTCTTGCCTCAATGAGAAGTACTGGGCTTGCATCTTTTGAACTTAGAACCCCAAAGTGACTCCAAGGGCTAGTTCGCTGGTCTCCTGACTTGAGCCTCAGGGACAGAAGGCTCTAACAACCTTGAGTCCAGCACCTGGACTCTGCCTGCTGTGAGTCTACCCTCCCAAGTGGTGCCACTCCAGTCTCAACTATTAGGCCCCCTCACCGGCAGTTTTAATAGGAATTGTTTAGCATTCTGAGATCAATACTATTGGTTTACTTTAACAAAATCTCTTCATTTTTTTCTATTCTGTTATGTCTTATGTATTTTTAAAGTTTTAATGGGCTCTGTATGAAGGTTGACACCTCCTGCTGAATCATGCTACCAGTGTATCTGCTTCTAAACCAGTGTGATGGGCCTTTCAAGGAGATGCAACAGATTATGGGTGTAGGGTATGACAGTTTCCCATAGTCAGTGCAAAGTAAACTGTTCCACAATGGCATCAAGGAAATAGATACAGAACTGTGAAGCTCCATGTTTTCATTCCAGCAAAGTCACAAATGTCCATTTTGAACCACGGACGAAAAAGGGATTGGCATCCTAACCTTATGGAACCAGCTGGTTTTTCCCGCAGGTTTGCCTTCACTTCACATTGAATGGGTCTTGGACATCATAAAAAAATAGAAGCAAGAGTGTTCCTTCCATTTATACAAAGCTGTTTGTGCAGTAGAGGTTAGCAAGAAAACAACTTTACCAACTCCTGCTGGATGGAGGACTATATGACATGCACAGACATTTACAGGAAGTATTAATATTTTATATCAGAGTTTCCCAATTCAAGATAAGGAAGTGCTTCCAGGTTACCAAGGACATCTGCACTGGTACTTTAAAACGGGGGATTCAAAAACAGTTATTTCCATATTAACACTTTTAGTTCTGTCTTTGATGTGTTCTACAGTTACTTGCTACTCAGTTCTTTGTTTCCTTTCTGTTTGGGATTCTGTGTTTGACATGTATGTGCTTGATTTTGGAATATCATGTCACAGTGCTTGCTTTTTCATTTTTGTTGCATGTTTTTGCATGTGTACTGGAATATTTTGTGAAAGGTTTTTATTAATCCTTGTCTTTTCCTCTCTTATGCTACCACATTGCTACTATCATTTTGATTGTTTTTTCATAAAATATTATTTTGGTACCTTATCTGATGTCTCCCTTCTGTTCATAAAGGAATTCCAGAGAACAGTAATGTGTTCTATGCAGATGTGGTCCTTACTACCCTTTCACCAGAAAGAAGGAAAATGTAAAGGAAGTGAGACCCCTCAATTCACATAACCTTGCTACAAAGCCTGTTCCTCAAGGTATTCAGCAGTATGCAGTGGGCTCTGGGTGCAGGGCCTGATTTTCAGCCATTCTTTAGCCTAGATACCTCACCCCTGCCACCAGAAACAGCTCATCATAGCCTATTCCTGTTTGTAATGCCTCTGGGTGCAAGTTAAGGCCTTCCCCATTTTATGCACCCTGTGGCACTGCCCATAAAGCCTGGTGCACATTGTGTCTGGTCATGCACAGTGGGGCCGGACAGGCACAATGAACCTTCGGGAGAGGGCATGCCTATTTGGCGTACTTTGCTTGCAATGCCCCCCCCCCCCCTTCAATATCCATTGGTTGCAAGTTGTGGACTTTTGAACTTTTCTAAATGCACCAACTGTATTCTCCTCTTCACAGTGCCTCATCCCAGTACCTTTTGAGGATATTCTTTGATCATCCCCAGCAGGTACATCTATTCTCTTCAGATACAGGTTGTAGGAAACCTGCCTTTTCTGTATGGTCACCCCTTTTGATGGAACTATATTTTTGCTGACTTTAGAGCTCTGTGCATTTTACCCCTGCTAACCAGTAGAAAAATACCTGTGCTCCCCTTTAAACATGATTAGATTGGCATACTTCTAATTAGCATATTCAACTTGCAAATAAGGCCCTAGTACATGGCACCCATATATATAAGGTGTACCCAGGGTCTGGAAACTAAATGACACTAGTGGACTGCAGCATTTATTGTGCTATCCATTACAGTGACAGTGCAAACAGGCCTTCATGCCTACCATTTTAACATGACTGGAGCAGTGTAGAAACTGTGATTCAACCTGTTCAAATTTACCCTTTTACAGATTGAAACCTTAATTTGAAATATTAATGCCATCCTTAAATAGGCCGTGTAGCCCTCAAGGCAGGGAGCATGGGTTTTAAAAGCAGAACCTGTAAAAGTTTAATGTTAACATGTCCTTACAGTGATCAGCAATAAAAATCTATTTTCACTGCAGGAAGGCTGACTGGCCCATAGAAAATTACTGGAAAGCAATATTAAATACTATCACTATATCTTTGAAATGAACCAGCTAGAAAAATAATGTAAAAGCTATTTTAGTAATTATTAAAAATACAATTCAATGATGAAGTAACTTTTTCATAAATATTAAGGAAAATTAACTTTTAGAAAGTTACCTTTTCCTTGCTTGAAGTTCCTGGAGACTAATTTGCATTAGTAGTCAGGAATTAGCTTTGACTATGTGTGTAAAAGGTGTGTAATGTCTCACGGGAGCAATCAATAGACTGGCTCGAATGGACAAAGCTGACTTCTCTGAACAAAGTATGATGGGTGGTGGCTTTGGGTATCCTTTTTGACACTGCACTGTTAAATCCACCTTCAGTATCAAATCTGGTTGACGTGTCTACTGGGTTCACATAAAGTATTTAGGGTCCACCTGACAGGAAAAGAGCACACAAATCATGTGTATCCACTGTCTGGTTGTTGAAGGACACTGTTTTTCTCTTACCATACCTCCGTGTCTGGGTTTGCTGTGGTTGCAAAACCTGATCCAAACTGAATTTTAGTAGCAGATGTGGGAGGACATTAAGATGACCATAATACAGTCCCCACACACCTAACCCTCAGAGACAACTTTAAGTGTGGCCAAAGACCTTTGCCATTTTGAAAATGCCCGACACATGACATTTTGAGCATGTTTAGTCATGGTCCATACTACCATGTCCTGCTAGCACTCTAGTGTGGTAACAATGCTGAAGCGCTATGAGCGTGATGCTAACCACTCCAGTTTATGGTACTGCACACTATTCAGCATGGTGATAAGACTAAAGCACTATGAGTGTGATGTTTACGCTAAAATGTGCTGATAATGCTGAAGCGCTATGTGCATGATGTTAATGCTAAAAAGTCCATACTTGATAAGTTGGCGGCATTGATTTTGCTGATGGACACTTGGTGCAATAGCATTGACACTATCACAGTTTATATACTTTAACTTGCCTATACAAGCTTGCTTAGACAGTTTGAGTGCTTTATTAATGTACATGGGCCATACAGTAATGTGCAGCTGTTCACATTGTAATGCCCTTAGTTTCTCATTTAGGTGTGGTCTCTCACAAGAAGAATCACAAGTTTTGGCAGCTATGTTTTCCTGAATCGCATATAGCAGCCACATCCACCCGTCGATGACGATTACTGAATATACTGAGCCCGAGTCCGTGCAGCAAACTATGTCTAGAGCTGGGAGTCCATTTTTACACGTGTTCACACCATTCCAGAAGAGCGTCCAATGTTGCTAAGTATTGCCTAATGTCAAGAAGAGCACTATTGCAAAGTGTCTTGATTCACACCTTGAAAGGTCCCAGGAGCCTGCAGTGAATATCTGTGCCAGAACCTGTTATGAAACTAGGAAGTGCGCTCCTCACATAGCATTTTGAACTAACTCCAGAGACGCCATTTCTGGGTTATGGTCATCTAAGGAATAAAGCCCAAAGTTCATTACAAAAAATCATAATTATCTGGAACATTCTTATGGTTCTTATCTTAGTACCTTGCCTAAAGGGATCTGAGAGATATTTTGGGACTCAAACTAAAGACCCAGTCTGAACATTAATTGGAGAAGGTCCCCCTGCTTTAGAACAAGTTTCAGGTAATGCGGTTTCAACTACCAGCTGTGTGGATTATCTTTTCCAGAACTCCTTCCCCACAGAACCCTCCCTAAATCTCTTCCTCTCATCTGGCCGCTCAGAACTTCTGTTGAATGTCTCATGCAGAATCAGTGCTGCCGGAAGGTGGGCATACTTAGGATACTGCTCCTGAGGAACATACATATCATGAGAGATTGATCCGTCCAAGAATTAGTTCCTACTGAGCAGTACAGCCAAGATGTCCAACCTTGAAGATTTATGCAAAATGATTCCAAATACACAAAAGGAATTGGTGGCTGCAAAAATAGAGATTGCGGCCTTAGGCAGTGAAATAGCCTGATTACGAGTTCAGCATGTGTCAGCTCTGCCATCCACACCAATAACTACTAACCCTACAACACTAACTATGCCCACCTTATCAGTGGCAGTTCCACTCACAGTTCCTTTGATGCCTCCTGAATGCTTTGCATGGGATCCCACAAAGGCCCAAACATTTTTAACCCAAGTTCAGTTGCATTTTATGGTGCAACCCAAAGCTTTCTCAGATGAACAGACATGTATTTCAGTTTTCAATTCACATCTTGGTGGAGATGCTGCCATGTGTGGAGTAGCACTAGTAAATACAGATGATCTTTTGTTATACAAATGGAGACAATTTAAAAATGAATTTGAGAGAACATTTGATCCAATAACAATTACTTGGGCAGCTGACTATGAACTGTTAGAGCCACACTAAGGGAATAAGGATTTTGTGAATTATCTGACCCAATTTAGCAGGTTAATTGCAGAAACAAATTGGCCAGAAGAAAAGATTGTATTATCAAGGACTAAACGATGAGTTCAAAGACTTCATCGCCCCAATAGATCCTCAGCCAAATACATGTGAGGACTAGAAGCCCACCCCTTATATCACAGCCCTGCTGTTGGTGGGACTACCTCACAGCGATTCCATTGCCATGACGGAGTAACTCCTCCGCCGAAATCTAAATCAGGCTCTAAATGTGGGTTTAAGCCAACCCATTTGTCCAATATCATGTTCACAGTGTTTGCTTTGTAAAACCAACTGGACCAAGACCGGTGATAACAATGTTTTGTTAAAGGGAGCCCACAACTGAGTATATGCTGCTGTGCAATGAAAAAGGCAAAGTAAGATGAAAGGAAGGATGATGCAATTTTTCTTATTTAAATAGTAGTACATTTTATGAAGAAATCCACTGATTTCGTAAATGTAGCAAACATCTGTATTGCGCCCCATGTAATGAATTCATGACGAAAGCATCTTCTGCCTCTGCACATCGTCGTGATAAGGAGGATGTATGGTTTTGAGAAACTGTGACCTATGACCTTATTGGAAAGCGAAGGACCTGGACAATTTGCCATGAGATTGCAACCACTGAACTGTGTAATTGATGTTGAAATTACCTTTTATGCTAATATTTTTTATCTTGGGTGCTATCATGCATTTATTTGATTTGATGCCATGCGATTTCCAAAGATAGACAATAAATATGATAATGAAGATGATGACATTTTTTAAAATATGGATTACATACAATAAATATGTGTCAAAACATTTTGAACAAAAGAAAACACACTGCCCAGAAACGGTTAATATTTGCATAGAAATGAAACTTGCGGGACTGCATTGCTTTGAAGTTAATGGTCCTTATTGCACAGTGAGTGAGTTCACATACATTTCCTATTCCTTCATTTACCACTGTAATGCATCTGTCCTGAACATGTCAACAATCAAAATAATCTCATTTATAGGAGTACCTTTAGAAGCAGTTTATTATCCTCCACAATGCTCGTTTTTGCAAACTAGTCGTGTTATATAGCGGGTTTATTCAAGGCTTCAAGAGGTGTGAAGGTTTTAATTTTGGAGTGCACAGACACAGCTACTTTGTTTTTCCTCGGTTCATAACTCTCGTGTGTAGGCCCTATTCTAATTACAGAAATCAGTCCTTGAAAGAACTGGCCGTGCGCTCAAATTTTGTTTTAAATGATATAGAAGCTCAGGTTTAGAGACTTGAAAGAGGATGGCCTACAAATGTGACAGTCTCACTTCATGAAATTAAAACGTAACAGATGAAAGCAATACATAATCTCGTAATTCCAGTTCCACATGGAGAGCATTTACACTATTTTCATATTCACAAACAAACCATGATCTCTACCATAGTTTATACCAAACTGACCAGGGAAAAAATGTTTGACCCAGGCCTCTGCATATATTACATCACATATTCCCACATCCATGACATGTTCTATAATATCATTACTGCAACATCTGAAATTACTTAATTTATTACAACACTTTGCTAGTTACTTTAGGGCATGAGTTATGGTTACTTGAGACAATTATTAGTGGGGAATTTCAGTGATTTTGCTAATTTAAACTGTATGTTCCTACATGCTGCTATTTTATTTCCAAGCTTCTACTGTTGTGAGTGTTGCCGAACCTGGGAGTAGGCATGTGTGGTACATAACTTACTCAAAGGCTAGGATCGAATGCATTTACTCTTGTTTTGACACCTTTGAGGCTGCAGTAACTTTCGAAGAGAATTTGAGAAGTGCAATGATCATTCTCTTTTGTGAGTGTGTTTTTGTATGTCATGTCCCTTCCCAAACCTTTCTTACATTTCCCTAACCCCTCCCATTTTGTAGTAGGTATTCCATATTTTCCAGTTACCCTCCTTTACCCGTCATCATTTCCTATCAAAATGTATACCTTTTTGTGCAGAGATCTCCACCACCCTACCTGAGTTCTCCACACAGGAAAGGTGAGGCGGAGGTCTCCACTAATAGCACCTGAGTAATGCTGTTGTAATACTATTTTACGCACTATAAAATGCAGTATGTGAATATGCCCCATAATGATGTAACATTTAAGACTAGACTTATGAGCTTGGCGGGAAGCATCAGATGCATATGGAGCTGTAGAAAATATGTTGAACGTTTTAAATACAGTAAACACAAAGACCAATTGCATCATTCTCTTTAATCCACTTTGAGTACACTAAGTCATTCTCAGTGTGGGGATCACTCTTAAAGGTGAAAACGAGCTATTTTTCCTGACATATAAACACTTAGAATCTTATTACAAGTGCCCCAGTAAATTGCTATCCTCGCTCAAGGGATCACAATTATTATTGGTCTGATGTTTATCGAACCTGTTAATTAACAGATGCAATCCACTTACCTATTAGATTTCAGCAGGTCTTACCTCCTGATCCCCCCTGAATGTAGCAGCTTTCAAACGTCTGGTAAATAGTTGTACATGCAGATTTAGGCTCAATAAGTATGTGCATTCTAAGGTCAGTTTAAGCAGAAGTTTTTGCAGATAAACTTCAAACATTTTGATTTCAGATTTTATCAGGTGTAATAATTATCACATTCAATACTGGGGCACTTACACTCAGGCTGTTAGAAATACCACATTACCAAAGATATCAAATATTCATTATACACATATATACACAGTACTTTGCTTGTAAACATTATCCACATCCAAACTGGCTGACTGTTGTAATTATTTCTAAGAACCTTTTTGTTGGAAAATTGCATTTACCTAAGGAAAGATGGTAAAAACACAGAGTAGATAATTATGAGCTGACTGGCCTTACACAGGAAGATACCGGCTGGCCTGAATTGACATTTCCTACTGGTATTGCTGCACCTACATATGCCTATTATAGGGGTTTTGTTCTGGAATGGGAATACTATGCCAACCAGTTTTTTACTGTAGAAAAAAAGTTGAAAAGTGGGCCCTATCTGTTTCAAGTAACCACCTGTTTTGAGAAAGAGAGGGATTGCTTTGGATTTCTTACTCCTCCTACTCTAATTTCTAATTTTAGGCAAAGTACAGCTTCACCAGAAGCATCCATTTCAGAGTGGTTCCTTGATCTAATTGTGCAAGGAGTAGAAGTCATGGTTAAGTCCTGGACATTAGGACCTTCCTCACCCACCCACATCTCCTTTAGATGCCCTCATCCTTAACATCTATTACAAAAAATATATATGTGATATCAAGCTACCCACCCTCGCCTTCCCTTTGCAATGCCTTCCCTATTTACATTAATATGTTTTAAATCATAAAAATACTTGATATCCTGTCAGCTTTACCAACTACCTCTCTATCCTTGCCTGTCCAAATAAGAAAAGAACTACCTGAAATTCAGTCAGTTAATCTCACTTTCCCTTACGAGTTCGCTAAGAGTAAAGAGGGAGTGACTCTCTGAAATTCACTGCAGAGAACTGAGAACAATTTTTGTCTACACAGTTATGTAGGCACCTGCTGAAGAAAGAGGGTTTATTACACCACTATTTCTCTGCCTCATGGAGGTCAGTAGAGACACAAGGAGAATGATGTAACGTGGGATCAAAACCAGTTTAAATCCTAACTTTTCACTAAACTTGCAGAAAAGCAGTGAGCATTAAACTTATCACTGCTTGTACCGCAGTGAGTAACAGATTAATATGAGTGTTTCAACTTATGATTTCTAACGGATGCCCTGCACAACATTTGGAAGTTTAGAAGTTTAGAAGTTCAATAATGAAGTTGTTTTACACTAAGTCAATCCATGTGACATCAACTAGACAATGAAAACAAATTCAATTGGTAGCCCCAAGCTGGAAATCTCCACATTGTTGACAGCTGCCCATCTACAATTTTATGTTGTGTTGGACTTTCCCTACGGTCCATTGAGAAGTGCAGTTGTTCTAGAGCCACAAAAGAACCATGCACACAGCCTTCCCTTCCTTAGACTACTTTAAGCTATCTGCCACCCGTCCTATTGCCCTCAGACAAACCCAACACATTGTCATCCAACCAAAAACACAAATGCCATCCTGCCACCCTACCCATCACCAGCAGCAGAAGTCTCCCCACCCAATTTAAAAACAAATCCTGCAACCTGCCTCACTCCCCCACCACTCTCAAGTGAACCCACCCCCCCCCACTACTGAATCTAAAAAAAAAAACTGACCTTCTGGCAACCATGGGCCACATGTAGCAAACTCCGAGATTGCGACTCGGAAATTGCGAGTCTGTCTGACTCGCAATTTTCGAGTCGCAATCTCGGATGCAGAACGGTGTCTCAGACACCGTCTGCGACTCGCTATGGGGTCGCAAAAACCCACCTCATCAATATTAATGAGGTGGGTCGCATTTTGCGACCCCATAGCGTGTCCCTGCACTCACAGGGATGGTGGCCTGCTGAAGTCAGCAGACCTCCATGTCTGTGACTGCTTTTTAAATAAAGCAGTTTTTTTTTCATTTTGCAGCCCGTTTTCCTTAAAGGAAAACGAGTTGCAAAATGAAAAAAATACCGAAACCATTTGGTTTCGTTTTTTCAGTGTAGGCAGTGGTCCATTGGACCACTGCCTGCTCTGAAAAAACATTCTGGGCAACATTCACAAAGGGGAAGGGGTCCAATGGGGACCCCTTCCCTTTTGCGAATGAGTTACCACCAGTGTGACACTGGTGGTAACTGCGAGTTGCTTTGCGACCGCATTCGCGGTCACAAAGCAATTCTGAATTGCGATGCGAGTCGCATATAGGAAGGGAACACCCCTTCCTATTTGCGAGTCGCATTCACAAATTGCGAGTCGGTACCGAATCGCAATTTGTGAATGTGCATCGCGTTAGGCCGTTTGCATGGAGCAAACTGCGATTTTCGCAGTTTGCACCATGCAAACGGCTTCCTACATCTGGCCCCATATCCTTGATCCTCAGTATTATTTTGCCCTTACCATTTTCCTCTAAAGATAATTGTATGTGGATCCTATTACATATCCAGAGCATTGTCCCTGTTTGCACCGTGCCACACACTTAACTAGGTGTGCCCAAGGCAGGCTGTGGCAGTGCATCTGATTACAAAACCAACATATGAGAAGAGCATATTAGTGAACGCAAGGGTTACAGTTTGAAACCACAGGTCTGTCATTCCCCGGAGACAGACTGGCATCTGTTGCAAAAAGGGCATTCTCTCACTGGCGGGTGCAGTGCCTTAATGAAACCTCAACCAGGGCGAGGCCTTTGGGGCCCCTCTGATCCAAGTACCTCTTCCCTAGAGGTAAGCTCAGAGGTGCACACTGACTATTCACCACCTTTATGGGGCACACAGCCAGTGAGCCTTCCAACAGTTTCTTTGCCTCTGCATCATGTCTGTAATGCTAAGCAAGCACAAAGGCAAAGTATACCCTCATTTGCATTCGACCTCTTCCCCATGAAAATAAGGAAAAACCCATTCTGTTGGCATCAGTGCAAAATGCAGCCCATTGTGGCTGCATGAGGGTCAGCGTGATTTGCATTATAGAAGGGCCCACACAAGTATTGCCAACCTCTGTTAAATTATCGAAGTTCCCTGGGGGCACAAACTGCAGGTGCAAATGCCCATCGGCCTCCAGGCCACTTTCTACAATATGGTCCGTGGTGTCCTGCTACCCTTCTGCATCAATCTCTATGAATCCCCTCTCCTTACCAAACCTAAAGCCACACTCTCCACTCTCATTAAGAGAAAATAGCCCGCATTACTCTGTCAGCAGTCATGTAACAGCCCCTCATCAGCATGGCTTCCATTTCCCTGTCAGCACGAGTTTGCAAAGATGCAGAGTTGTCAGGGAGATTCCACACCTTCCCTGGGTCTTTTAAGCGCTGGGGAAGTGGTGAATGGAGGCGTCCGGGTTCGGGACTTTGAGTTTCTCTGTCCTGATTTCAGTACAAGGAAAAACACGTTTAGATCCCCTTGTTTACACTAATGGCTCTCAACTGGAGTCATGCATAAGAGTCTTTACATCATTGTTTTTCTCTTTTTACCAATAACTATTTCCTGCTGGTAACCAGTGACAGAATGATCCTGAATTTAAAAGTTCTTATAGCTACTGATTTAAGTCTACGGTAACATTCAATTTGTGTGAAAATCTTCCTACGAGCAATTTTGTTATTAGTGATTTACAACGCTCGCAAAAAGAAGCAGGCATGTGCACTGTTCGTTTATTTGCAACTAGATATAAAAAATATCTAGCTGAGACAAAGCATCCATGCCTGCAACCTTTCCAAAGCTCATCTGAAGTTCTCATTAGATGCGATACTTCAATCCCGTGTCCTAGTAATTCCCTAAATTATGTTTCATTTTGCACGTTGTCATCGACAGGAGTAATTAAACTAAGTAGTAATAATTCATTTTTAATTATATTCAAATTAGCCATCTAGGAGAACATATTCTGTAATGTATTAACCATCATTATACTGGCATGTCTTGCTGAAATTAATTGCAGTTAAGAGAGGTAGAAGCCGGCTAATTCTAAGTCTATTTTACAACTCCATCAACCTTTCTTTTTTTCACTAGAAGAATATCGCCAGAGGGAGACGCATTATTTCTGTTGAAGGGATTGCATCCGTGTCAAAAGGTATGCTACTTATTACGTGAAAGATAGAAGAACGACTGGTTGTATAATTTGGAAGTGATAAAATACTAATTTTTATAAATATTAATTCAGTGATAAATATAGTCATAACTTTTACAATCCATAAAAGGAAAGATGTATTATCTAGGTAAAGTGTTAATTGTGTCTGAGGTAGTGATTTGGAACCTTCAGGTGTTATTAATCCAGGTTCAGAGGTTGTGATTGAAACTGGTAATTGGATTAGCGAAGTGAAGCGTCGGTCATAGCTAGAGTGAGTTTAATGTCAGATGAACCTGAGTGCAGTATGTGCAGAGAGTTTACACAGCCTGTCGAGGAAGCAGCAATGCAAGTTACTGAGCCATCTGCACCTCTGAAACATCTCAATGAATATGTCTCTGCTGAAAAAAACAGTGACTACATTGTGCTGGTCAACGCAGGTCGCAGGCACCGAAACTCACTTTTTGGAGACCAGGACTTATTTTTATCATTAGGCTTTGACGTAGGAGACAGAGACAAAGAAAATAAAATTCTGACAGAACGACTAAGAGAGAAAGCATGGACGAAAAAGAGCCTGCAAAGGTGAAATAAAGAGGCAGGAGGTAAGATGGTGGATGAAAGAGGCATCATGTGGAGTCAGCACCAGGCAATCTTGGCTTTGGCAAACCACCATTCGGTAATGCCACAGCCAGGCCCTAAACCATCTTTGCGCTCAACCTCCTCATTGATTTCAAATTAAAAAGTATACCCATCTGTGCTGGAATCTATTCAGTCTAACGGCATTGCACAAAACAGTCAAAGGCGAGCACTTGATTGCAAAATATTCTTTTACTGATCATTTTTACACATGAACTTAGAAATGTACCACAAACCGTCCTCCATCTCCCCCCTGACAAAGATGCTATTAGTGAACCAATAAGTCAGTTGTCAAGTCTATATTTAGAGCCGGCATTGTTATTATATTGCAACAGAATAGTGCATTAAAGCACGTACTGGAGAAGATTTTGTACAATGTGCATCCTGGACAGAACCATCTGAAGGTGATCTCCAACATGAAAAGGAGACAGTGTCAATTAATGTAACTTGCACGAGATAACACAATTTTTGTCCAGTGAGGAAGTCACAATTGAGCTATTGTTTGCTTATTGATTCTGGAATTCAGACACTAGATGGATATTTCCTTCCTTCTTCCATTTAGCGCCGAAGGTCAGTTTTTACATTGTGTTTAATAAAAACACTATCACACCTTAAATCAAGCTGAGACAAAAAGGTATTCTAGATAAAAGTTCAGAGTTAGGGCAAGACCAAGTCTCAGAACCTCAGTAAAGGCAATTACATAAATTATCAACATATGCAGTCCACGGAATTCCCTCACTCCACCCTCCAGGAGCAAGTCTTCACTGAGGCAAAAGTGTAGATCACAGCTTGGCGGGGGATTGGCTGAAGGTTCAATACAGATGGGCTGATTATGAAGATCTTCCTGAATGGTGCGATAATACATGAAGATGGATATATTACTGTTTGAAAAATGACTAGCACAACATGCCCATTTGTGCACTTTTAAAACACTCCATGACTTCAATATGATTAGTCTGTATAAACCCTTCTCTGCCCTCCTCTCAGGTAGGAGCAGCAAGCAAAAACCACAATAAGACGTAATCATTTTTTGCACGGGAGTCGAAGGACGCAGACACCCTAAGTCTGTCAACAGTGGTGATTTATCCACTAGAACTAGATGCATTCTGTTTCAGTGATGGCCCGTCCTTTAGGGCGGAGGGGCCACGACCCCCCACCTTTTGCCCCTCATGAAGAGTGTCTGTCAGGCTGAACAAAGGTCAGCCTGACAGACACTCTTCATGTTCAGGTCAGGCAGCCAGGAGCAGACATACGCGATTTGCGCAGACTCCTGGCTGCCTGAGCTGAACTTTGCTGGGCTGAGGAGGTCACAGCTCCTATGGGCGTAACCTCCTCGGCTCAGCAAAGGTGCCTCAAGGCCCTCCCCTGGGTGACGAGGAAAGCGTCACCAAGTGACACTCTCCCTTGTTGCTTCAGGTTTAAGCCCTGAAGTGCCCAGAGCGAGTGTCAATCAGTGACAGTTCGTCACAGAGTGGGGTGGGGTCAGCAGTCTCACTGACCCCATCCCACTCTGTGATGAGGCTGGGACTGCTGCCTTCCCTCATTGGCTGACCTATGGTCAGCCAATGAGGGAAGGCAGCAGTCCCAACCCTCCTGGGACCTGGAGGCTGAAGGTAAGTGTGTGTGTGTGTGTGTGTGTATGTGTGTGTGATGTTTTAAATTGAATGTTTGGTGCGCACATGCATGTTTGAGTGTTATGAGTGTTGTTAATGGATGTGCGTGCATGCATGTGTGTGTGAAAGAATGAGTGTGTGCGATCTTTTAAAATGAATGTTTGGTGCGTGTGTGCATGTTTGAATGGTATGAGTGGTTTAATGGATGTGCGTGCGTGCATGTCTGTGTGTGAAAGAATGAGTGTGTGTGTGTATCCCACCCGCCCCCTCCCTCCTAAAGCTGCCGGCTGCCACTGTTCTGTTTGCTTCCTTTCTCAGACCCTCAAATGGGTTTTGGTCCAGTTTTTGCACTGTCGGCAATTTAGGTTGTAACGGAGCAAGAAATAAAAATAAGACAAGGTGCATCAATGTTTCATGTCTCTTCAAAGGTAAAAGTGTTTAAAAATGTAGCTCTTCAAATCATTTTGCCGAGAAGTCTTGGCGCAGCAATGACGTTGATAGAATACAAACTTTTCTCATCAACACTACATTGTGTAACTAAAATATGATCTCATTTTGTCCTGTCAAGTCCTTTATGTCAGAATAAATAGGGTTGAATATGTTTCATGCCAGGAGATGCCCAGGTGAGAATAGGTGAAAAATAGCTTCATTCTGTCTGCTGAAAACGTGATAATGTGAAATGCAATGGTAGCTTGAGAGGAAATAAAATATTTAGAAGGATGGCAACAATTTACACACAGTCTACTGTCACAGTTATGAAGGGGATACACTGTAAGTGTGAGAAAGGGTCTTTGTTGCATTTGATTATATATACCAGGGAATTTAGGACATTACATGGACAAGTATTCTATGATAAGAAAACCTGTGATTCGCAAAAGAAAAAAACAACATAGGGTTTGCAACATTAAAACATATACAATGTATAAAAACACTTTACGAAACAGAACATTCTTCCTGACTTGTGAAAGAACTTTTACGATCTATTACAAACTTCAGATCGGAGGAGACATGCTTGGGGTACCCTCCTCCTAACTGGGGCTGTAATGGAATGTACTAATGCTGTACAACTGCAGTTACAAACCATTGATCAGATAAGGAAACATCAAAAGGTGCGGTATCTGACTCACAATGGACAAGCTGTACGCGTTGGACTACTTCTCTTTTGGAAATTATGTCAGGCAGCCCTGGGGTTGGAGTCAGTTCTACAATGAAAATATTTTTCTTTAAAAACAGGGCCCATTCCATTAATGGACTTATGGCCTGATTTAGATCCTGGCAGATGGTGTTTCTCTGTCACAAACTTAACGGATACCCGTCCGCCATATTGCAATCCCATTGTGTCCTATGGGGATCGTAAAACGGCGGATGGGATATCCATCATGTTTGTGAGGGAGTATACCCTCTGGAAGGATCTAAATCAGGCCCTTAATCACCTTTTCAAAAAATAGTTTCCATTTGGGAAAGCAAATGCCTCTGCCTTTCAAGCAGGCTAGGGACAGGCATTTCCACAGCCGTTCACTGGGGTTACAAATTACGACTTGCCTAGTTAAGATTCGTTATGCAGGTTATTTTGCAGTCCCCTGAAAATGTATATTTTGAGACACAACACATTAGTACATACGCCGGAAAAGAGTTTTGTGCAAATTTGCCACCCACTTTTGTGACCTTCGTTTCTGTACATCAGGACCTAAATATGTAATGGTCTATCTTAGAAAAATAAGGAATCCAGCCTTAAAAGATAGGAGGATCTTTGGCATGGAGGCAGGTAAGAGCAGGCCACTTTCTGTAACTGAAATCATTTTTTCAAGGGCAGGTTTTGCATAAAAACTCTGTTGAGGATCAGAAATGTATTTTCATTCATCCCTTCCTTCAACTGGTCAAATAGTTTAGGAGAGGAAATTATCAAATAGCTGTCTGTCACAGCTGAACGTTGAGGAACTGGAGGAAGACTTGTAGGATGCTCCTAATTCAGACCCAAAATTTTGAAATGAGTAACTTTAAATGTTGGACCTTTGCTGGTGCCACCTTTTGCTTAGGGAACATAGTCCAAATGTCTCAAATCTCAAGGTGGCATTGAAATATTCCACGCAAGCACTGAGCATTAAAAGTGAAGCATTGTTACTGTAGTCCATATAATTTTAAAGTCAAGATAACACACTCGACAGTGATGAAGGTCACAAGACTGCACATGATTCTGTGCTTTTAGTTTCTTTCTCTAGTCTTTCCAATAAATCATCAAAATCGTTGTTGGAATATGTTGTCTTGACAATACTGTGACCTTGCAGTCTAATTTAAAAGTTCCCAATTGATTACCAGACTTAAGAAGTCGCTTTTAAATATTACTTGCATTGAACCAACTTGTATTTGTCTAGATGGCCTCCTTTCAGAAGATACCAGAAATGGAGTAACTTATTCAATCACAGACGAAAACGGTACCGGATGCTAATTTCTCGAACTGGTGCAATAGTTTTTTTTTCTAAAATGCCTCTAGTGGATGCCAGTTGTTATTATGCAATTCAAAGATGAATATCTTAATAAAAAGATCTTTACCACAAGTCCCTTAAAACCTGACCAAAGGAATTGGTATTGTCTGCTCCCAATCTGTGTGTAACAGGTGAAACATTTTCAAACAGTATCGGTTTGAGTCAGGCATAATGAAGTCCCCTACAGGAGGCATCCTATCTATGCACTGCTGTTGTATGTAAAAATTACCATGATTGTGTGTATATAGACATAGCTGTTCCTAAAGGTAACATACTTGTGGGTGATTGTTGTGTCATTTTGCTAGTTCTACAATTGAAAAAAATAAATACATAAAGATATCTTACATTAATATTTAACATACAATATTTTTACTGATTTATTATAAAATGTCATAAACTTTTTAAATGTCCCCAGTAATTTTCCATAGGGAGATCACCACCTGACTGTGGTATCTCCTGATGCTAAAGTTTAAGGAAAAAAAACTTTATTTAGCTCGAAAATTATTAGTATTAACTATTAACTTAATTCTTAAATAAATCTTTAATTAATTCAACTATATAAATTAAATACATTTAAAAAAAAATGTTAATTGAAAATTAATTCCCACCGAAAGTAAAGGCATTGTACCTTTTGTCATGAATTAGGAGTTAATTAAACATAATTTACCAATAAAAATTAATGTTAACTAATTTATACATTTAAAAAAGTTGATGAAATAGTGTACAATTAAATAATAGTTGTTCTATTTTTAGATATTCTTTGCCATTAAATTATATTTATTTATATTTGTAACTACTTAAATAAAGGAATGATTTAATGTAATTTAATGTAACATAGTTTCCATTGATGTTTTATTTTAAGTTCCTATCACCACTATTTTCTTTGAGAAGGTGTTGCAGTGCCAGTGAGTGACTATGTGTAGTGCTGGTCTTACTCCAGCTATGTTCCGGGAAAGTTAGTACTGTTTGGGTCCCTTTTTGACTGTAGCTATTCTAAAACTGCAGTTTGTGAGAAGCCGCGGGCTTGCACTTTTGTGGATGGATGTATGCCCCTCCCTAATCCACTCCATAACACACAATACACATCTTCTTACACCTCCCTAAACCTCTCTGATTTAGTACTAAGAAGGCCACTTTTTCCAGCCACTGCCCCGGTTTTCCCCACCATTTACTACTAAATAGTAAACGTACATATGTGTGGATCTCCCCATATAAATGAAAGGAGAGGCAGAGGGTTTAGAGTAACATTCAGGGGTTGTGAGTAGCAATTTGTAGTACCTAAGTAGTACTACCACAAAATGCCGTTTGTGAATATGCCCCTTTAGAGTTGAAATCATGCAGCATTGTTTATTTAGGATGGTGGGCAGTGTGAATAAACCATTTAGTGACAGTAGTTTTATTTTCTAGTGTGTATGCAGAGCTTAGTATTACAAGACAAATTATGCATGAATGATTGCTGGTGGCTGAGATGTTTCAAGCGTTCCACCCTTGTTTTTATGTTAAGATGTGACACCTTGGATGCAGTAGGAATACTCAGATGTGGGTTCACAGCTCTCTATGCCACAAGACTCAAGATTCTCCTCACTAATGAAACTGAACAAGGTCAAAACGGGTATGGGGTTGCTTGTGTTACTGTCGAGAAGGGACTTGGTCAAGCAGTTTGAGCTACACTCTTCCTAAATGTAACAGGTCAGGACCTAATTTGCACGTGACTTTGCCTCTTTTTGGATAGGCACGGTAGGAAAAGCAACAATAAACTGGAATGTGGCACAAGTGATTACCAATGGTTTATATTGTTTTGGGCCTTCCAAATACTCCCTTTATATGTAGATATACTGTAATACCATCAGTACCTGTAAGGCTCTATTGGGACTACTTTTTAACATGTCTTTTATGTATCCCAAAACTGGAATCCTTGACCGTCGTCATATCTGGGACATGTATGGAAGATACCTGCCACATGTGTGGTGTGTGTCTGTGAATGAATAAGGGGTCAAGTGTGTGCTTGGACCAGTGACACATTTGTGCTTCACAGGATGGTGGTTTTCTTTATAGAGGACCAGTATTGCCCTCTCAGGACATGCCAGTGAATCTCTGTCAGTGCCCAACAGAAACTAGAATTACCTGTTAGCCAGCCCAGATCCTTTGTTGCAGACCAGGTTTATCATGCTATTGTGAAATCCAACCTCCCCATTTTGTGTCTTGTCACTATCTTCTCTGCTGACTTCTCACTATAAACCCCGCCAGAACCAGGATACTCATCAAGACAAGAATCACACATTTTATGAACATCATTAACATGAAGGAACATTAGCATACATATATGTAATACATCATAGAACAACCAAGTTAACATAAGAATATATTACGTCCATATCAGGAACATTGTACACTGTATGTCTGTCCAAAGTACCTGTTTGGGATGAAGGCACCTCCAGTACCAGGAAAAGATCAAAAGGGGCCCCCGGCACTCGACTGCACAAAACGGGGGCACTCTGCTTATTTGGTGGAAGAGGGGGGCGACACACACCCCCTCTGGATTTCTGAATGGCCCCTCCTGGGGCCCACAATTGCTGGGGGCCACCCCAGTCCTCACGAGGGTGGGCCAAAGTCAGGCAAACAATTTAGGGGGAGAGGAGATTGCCACACCCCCCCCTCCAGTTTGTAACGGGCCCTAGGAGGTCTCTGGGGGCCCCCCTCGTAGGAGGGCCAGTGAAGGGCAACACAATGCCACTAGCCCACACAGGGTCACAAAAATGAGACCGGCAGTGCGGGGGCCCACCAGCGAGGCTTCCGCCCCACCCGCAGTCTCTGGAAATGCCTTCAGGGCTCTGCTGGGCCCGGGGGAAACCTCAGATGAGGCTTCCTTCCCCCCGCCCATCCAACAAAGGCACAAAGGGGCCCAGTGGGGCACAGGAGCCTCCGATGAGGCTTCCTTTACCCACCTGGCTCCAAATACCACTAAGAGCCGGTCCGTCCCACAGCAGCGGGCAGGCACCACAATATGGGGCCTGCTTGTGCCCCAGGGGTGCTCCTTGGAGCATGCTTCGCCCAGGGGGCATGATAGGAGCCTGCTCGATTCTTTAATTGCTTCTAATGGTGCCCAGTGGGCACCGAGGACAGCGCAACTCCAGCGCGCTCTCCAAAATAAGCTGGGTTGCGGCGATTAATTCTTTCCACAACAACTGCTAGGGCATCGTAATAAGCCCGGGTCGTGGTGGTGAATTCCGCCCCAAAAAAAACCCTGCTCTTTCAAAGCGCTGACTTTTTTAGAGAAGAAGCAGAGCGCCCTCCAGGTGCGAGATCAAGGAAGCAGAAGCGCTCCTCATGCACTTCAGATCGTGGCAGGAGTCAGGGGCCACGGCACCATGCCCATGTGAGACAAAGTCAAAGAAAAAGGAGCACAGGTGGTAGGGCCCGCCAGCAGGCCAACGCAAGGGGGATGCATGCAGATGGCAGTCTCTCCTAGTGACCCAGCAGGTCACAGGTCAGCCCAGCAGCAGTCGTCCATGGCGGTTCCTGGTGAGTTCTTCCAGCAGTCTGTGTCCAGTTCCAGGTAAGTTCAAAGAGTCTCCAAATTGTGGGGAAAATTCCCCTGTACTTATACTCAGTCCTCACAATGTTTTGCAATGATAGGGAGAGGAGGTTCCAGCCAGTTACAACTGGTTCTGAGAGTGCCCTCTCCCTCCTTCAGCACAGGCTTCAAACATCAGTGGGGGGTTAACAACCCTATTGTGTGAGGCCAGGGCACAGCCTTTACAAATGTAGGTGTGCCCCGCCTCTCCATTCTCTCAGCCCAGGAAGACTATTCAGTATGCAGATGCACCTCTGTGACACCTCCACCCTCTCTGTGTACAGGCTGTCTGAAAAGTATGCACAAGGTCCAACTGTCACTCTGCCCAGACGTGAACTGGAGTCAAGCTGCAAAACACCAGAGTCATAAGCACAGAGAAATGCTCATTTTCTAGAAGTGGCATTTCTCTAATAGTAATAATAAATACACCTACACCAGTAAGCAGCATTTCTTAACACCATAACAACCATACCAAACATGCCTACGCTACCCCTCATAAATCAGACAATATCCCCTACATATAAAGCAGGGCATTTCTAATGCAATCCTGTGAGAAGGCAGCATTCACAGCAGTGAAACACCAAGTTAGGCAGTTTGTCACTACCCGGACAGGCCACACAACCTGGCACATGTCCTGCCTTCTACATACATAGCACCCTGCCCATAGGGCTAGCTAGGGCCTACCTTAGGGGTGACTTACATGTAGTAAAAGGGGAGTTCTGGGCCTGGTAAGTAAATTTAGATGCCAGGTCCCTGTGGCAGAAAACTGCGCACACGGGCCCTGCGCTAGCAGGCTTGAGACAGGTTTGAAAGGCTACTTGAGTGGGTGGTGCAAGCAGCGCTGCAGGCCCACTAGTAGCACTTAATTTACAGGCCCTGGGTATAGAGATACCACTGTACAAGGGACTTATAGGTAAACTAAATATGCCAATTAGGTATAAGCCAATCATTCCAACTTTAGACGGGAGAGCACCTGCACTTTAGTACTGATCAGCATTGATAAAGTGCTCAGAGTCCTAGAGCCAACAGCGAGAGGTCAGAGAAAATAGGAGAAAGGAGGCAAAAAGTCAGGGGATGAACCTGCCACAAGGGCAAGGTCCAACATTTACTATTTTTTGGTATTCACAAAGGTAAAGCTACACCAAAAGTCTAACTCGGACAAAAAGTCTAACTTTACTTATTTTCTCATTTTTACTACTTTTGCCCGCCTGCTAAATTTAGATGTATTGTGGATGAGCCAAAGACCGCCATGATGGAAATACTTTGATATGTACATGCTCTCAGTAGTCCCATGCCCATGTGCAGAGACCCCCCCCCCAATGTACACAGCTAATGTGGGTTGCCTACATTCATGTACAATGATGGGGGTGGGTATGTTTTCTCCTGGGTCACATGCCAGCAGCGTCCTGGCCAGTTGTGTCCTGTTATGTCCAGTCGTGCCCAGCCAGAAACGAAAGTAGAATCAGGAGAAAAGGTGAGTTTACTACCCCCTTTTCGCACAATCGGCCCAGTAACAAGTGGAGGTCGTACTGCCACTTTTTGCTTAGCGGTATGGCACATCCAAATCTACTCAGATGGGAATCCTTGGCAGAGTCAACAGGACTCAGGCTGGTTAAAGTCTATGGGACTGCCAACATCTAAATACGGCGGGCAGACCGTCAGGGCTGCAGAGTTTTCAGTTGAAAAACGGACTGCTGGACCATTGTCATCAACATGTAAACGAGATCCTTAATCCTGTACAACACATTTATTCCAGCCACTGGAACATGATAACTGCACTGCAGTGTGCTTAAACATTTTGATAGTTTTGGGTCTAGCCTGTATTATTCAACTGCAAGATGGCAGAGGATCTTGTTTGGAGGTGAGGATGGTCAGAAAGACGTTAAGATGGCTGGCAGCAACTTCATATAATG
Organism: Pleurodeles waltl; assembly: GCF_031143425.1. Classification (NCBI taxonomy): domain Eukaryota; kingdom Metazoa; phylum Chordata; class Amphibia; order Caudata; family Salamandridae; genus Pleurodeles; species Pleurodeles waltl. Next base: position 934,797,439 of record NC_090442.1, on the reverse strand, counting down.
TGATTCCCTTTTTTAATTTCCTGTTTGTGTTTTTCTGTATAAAATCTTTGTTTTCCAGCTCGATTACGTAACCTCAGCTCTGAGTAAAGAGTCTCCACCGAAAGTGTGCAATCTCTGCCCTGAGTGAGTAAACTCCGTACCTGGGGTGGAGGATCTGCAGTCAGGCCAGAACCCAAAGATATTATACAGGAAATTACAAACAGGAAGTAAACAGCAGCAAATTCATAGGAGGACGTTTCTGGCAGACATTTTATGTTCGTTCTGAGCCATCCTCACCTTCATGGAAGATCCTCTGCCATCCTGCTGCTCTGTTTAGCTTTCCTGCCCCAAACATGGCTGAGGGACTTGAGGAAGGCATCCCCTTTCAGCGACAATGAATTGAACATTTTAATTGACGGGGTGCTTGATATGTACCCTCAGCTTTATGGGGGCCCAGAGGAACAGCTGAGTTTTGCAGCGTGCAATAGATTCTGACAAGACATCACAGCATGCTGCAGTGCAGTGGGTGTTTACCATCGGCGGGCTTGGATTTGTTGCAAGCGCTGGGAGGACCTGTGATGCTGGGCCAGAATTAAGGCTGAGGACTTATTTGGACAGTCCTTCCAGACCCACTAAAAGAGCCCTACCTTAGCCCACCGTACAAATTGGGGGTCCTGAAAACTGCCTGGCCATGCTCAGCTGGAGGAGTTTGAGCAGCATAGACCTGGAAAGCACATAAACTGCATTATGTGTCTGGTACTATGATGAGTGGTAAAAGAGATGCAACATCATGTTTCTTTTGTCACGTTTCACCTTCTCTGCATAATGCTGCAGTACTTATAAGCTCTATATCTCCTTAGGGCAATTGGAATGCTGTTTTATGAGGTCATTCTGGGACTTATAGTGTTCTAAACACAACTGAGAATATTTTCCCTTACAATTACATGTTATGGAATAAATGCACTTGCAACATCATGACTGGTCAACTAAGGGCCTTATAACTGTTGCATCCAATGGTGATGAAATGGCTTGCACAATGTCTATTGTTGGTATGTGAGGGGGTTGGGCATTGGATGCTGTCCCATGCATGTTTTTTGTGGGAATTATTTCATGGTTAAAAATTATATTTTTTCAACATGAAGTAAAGGCAGACTTTGCAATACTTGTCTCACTTGAAATGATACAAACATATCCAAGGGGTTATGAGATACACACATCTTCTCAACAGTGGCACATATCTCATTTTTAATATCTGGGTAGCTGTACTAACTCTGCACATGTGATCACCAGTGCACAGCATGATCAAAGCGGTCTCGACATGCAAAATGTGGCATTTGCCATGTAGATTCTTATGTTGTCAAGGGATGTTACAATATTGTGCTTCACATCTTTGCAAAGGTCATATCCATTTTATTTATTTATGTACACCCAATTTTGCAGGCATGTTGTGCTTCAAAATGTTACACCACAGATGATATTTGCTAGTAAGTGTAAGATTGTTGAGAATGCACATTATAGGATACCCCTGAAACTGCTTTTAGGTGTGGATATATCCATCCAGACTGTGTCCCATCTCCACGTACATTGGAAGATAACTAAATTTCAATGCCCGGAAACTCATATTGCACTAATACTGAAGGTGAGGGTTGGTAAATACTGAAGATTATAGTGACCAACATTGAGAAAGATGTTATTGGGTGAGTAATTACAGGACAGTAGAGTGCTAATGCACATACTTTTGGGTTCAAAAACATATAATTGGTTAGTGAGATCAAAATAGTAAAAAGTCAGCACTTGCTTTATCTTGTCCTGCTTTGGTATGAATAATACACCAATTACATAATTGTTTGCCTTCTATTTCAGTGGACCCAGCTGACCAAGGAATATCCAGACAGGACCAGGGGCAAACCAGTGGAACCTCGGCTCATCGTCAAGCACGTCTTCTGGACAGCAGCAGTGAGAAGGAGGGAGATGAAGAACCAGGCAGGGATAGTGCACCCACCTTGACCGAACCAACACCAACAACATCATCAGCCTGGATGGAGGCTGAAGACACTGAAGAGGAAACGTTGAGAGGGACACCACCAGCTGAGGGAGAGAATGTGGGTCTCCCTCTGGCACAGAAGACCTTTAATTTGAAGTGGTGTCCCCTGGGTAGGCCACATTACCATCTGTGACTGCCACTGACCCATTCCTAACCTCTGAGGCCACCATTCAATCAGGGCCTCCATCTGCACCCCCTGCCACTTTTTCCCCTCCAAGTGCCTGCCCAGAAGATCTGAAGGAAACTTCTGCCCCAGACACTCCACGGCCCTTATGTTTAACCCAAACCCCTCCATGTATTGTTATTCCTGAGGCTGCATCCCAGGAATTGATGGTGGCAACTGAGGTTAAGCAGAATGTGTCCTCTCAAATCTTACAGAAGCTCAGGGATGAATTCCATATGTTCCAAGGTGCACGTTACAGAGATAAGGCCAATCTCACTGCCTCCATCACTTACTTTGATGCAGCCATGTTGTCTGCGTTGGCCCAACAATCCCCCTAAACCACTTGTGTTGTGTCTCTTAGTCATCTTCCCTCTCTGTTTCCCTGGCTACCCCTTGCACCTCTCATGTTTGCCACTCCCGTGAGGTGTCTGTTCCTTCATCGACCCATCGACCAGTCAGAGTGAGTCCAGAGGAGCAGAGGACTTGAACATTATTGCAAGGAGAACAGTGAGGATGGCCAGTGATTGAACATTGTTTGGACTAGTGACTTTTTTTTTACCCCTGATGGTTCCTCACATGTTATTTTTTTACCATCACACCTCCAAGTCCCTTTGCCCAATCTGTAATAAGATTTCATTTAATTTACTTTCTCCCTTTCCAATGGACAGGTTTTTCATTTAATTTATTTACTACGATATAAATAAATTTTTCCAAAACAATATCTGTATTGTGTTTTTCATTGTATATGCTGGATTTAAAGTATGGAAGTCTACATCCATGGGTGTTTAGCTATGCTTTCAACATGACATCTTGGTACACAAATGCCCTATAAATCTGCATGTCTTACTCACACTCATTTATTGTCATATATTGTGTGTGTAGATTTATATAGCAATGGGTATCCAGGCACTGTCCATGGCATGGGGAGATTAAGTGATTTGCCCAAAATCACAGGACATTGTGCCGACGCCCATGCACTGACTGCATTAGCCAAGTGCTGGCATAGGGTTTGACTTTTGTGTTACACTGCTGAGGTATGGTGGTAGACCATGCAGTTTTTTGTAGTTCCTCACTACAAAGGTCACAATCATAGTGGTCTCCTCCTCTGTGTAGTTTTTCTTCCTCCTCAAAGGTAGCATGCTCATGGCAAGGTACAGTATAGGCAGGTGAGTGTGGGTGTGGAATAACCAGAGTCTTGGATGTGTGCTGCTTTTATGTGGATTGTAGTGCATGGGTTGCAGGTGACATTAATTGTATGCAGGAGCATTAATTTACACTCATTCTGCCTCAAGTGTGTAGATTCGACCCCGAGTGCAGAACCTCAGCAGTTGTAACTGTACAACTCATAAATCCCTTTGTGAATACCGAAATTCGTAAAGTTAGACTTTTGGTCTGACTTTACCTTTGTGATTCTGGCCCAAAGAGTATAACACAAGGCACTCAAAGGTGTTAGGAATTTACATAGAGAGGGTTGATAAGACCGGAGAAGTTGTTAACATGAAGCTTATTTGCTGAGCACATGGTGCCCATTCAAGCCAGCTGCACGGGGCCAGACCACAGCTAGCTTATCACTGAGGTTGATGAAGCGGGATATCTACAGTGCTTCTTCCATTATCCAACCACTATAAAGTTTTGCCATTGAGGGATGATGTAGCAAACCCATCTTTGGCACAAGGATAGGCAGCAAAACGGCTGTTGCATCAAGTAATATAGGCTCGGTGAACAACTAATATCTTCACAATAGGAGAAAAGGAGTTTGAAACTGATGTTGATAGAGATCTAATGAAGTCAAAAATAGGTTTGCAATCACTGAGGAGAACCAAAAAGTCATTTCAGAAACATGTTAGAAGTTAGGAAAAAAACTGATGAACTTGCTAATAGAACACTAGCACTAGAGGAGGCTCTGGCAAAAACATCACTTGAACTAGAAATGAACACATTGGACTTAGCTCACATGAGAACCCAGGAGATGACACTTAACCTGGGAAAAGTCACAAGTTCAAGCCAGCCACGATGGAGAGCGGGTCGAATACAGGGACCAGGTTAGGCCACTGAAAAGTTACCTTCTATGTCAGGTGCAATGAGTTTGTTCGCAGAGGCCGCGAAGAAGAGGCTGATTGTTTCGGATGCTCATCTTTGTAGAATGAAGAGCAGGTCGAGCATCATGGACAATCATTGCTGGAGTGCGATGAGCCAGACAATTACATCAAGGATGGTCGTTGCTGTAGCTTTACATTGGTGGTTGTCATGGTCTGTTGTTGCTGTAGCACGAAGTGCCAGTCTTGCATTGCTGGTCGCTGCAGATAGATATTGTCAATATGATGAACAGGTTTCACCATAGCTTTGTGTTGGTGGTTGTCACAGGCAACAGAGTTTTGGTGTGAACAGGCCTGCATACGAGCACAAGGAGCCCAAAATTAAGAATTTTCACCTTTTTGTTTTAGAGGAAGCATCACTTATGCCAGTCAAGGATCTAGGACCTAGGGGGCACCACTTGAGGATCAGGACTCACTCCAGCAGAGGCCAGCAGCAGATCTAGATGCAGCAGGTCAGCTGGGCAGTTTCAGACAGGCCTCTAAAGCTTGTTGTGTCCCTGTAACTCACACAGAAGGTCAGCTAACTGACCTTTTGAGTCACTCTGGGCAGTCTGGGATGGAGGCAAGCAGATCCAATCTCCCATTTCAGACACCTAGGCAGTCATTCAAGAAAGCAGGGCAGCCCTCTGGCAGCAGGGCAGTCTTCTTCTGTAACTTCTTCAGCTCCAGGAGCGTTATGAGTGGCTCAAGAGGTCTCATATTTATACCTGGTGCCAACTTTTACGTGGTGGGGCTCCCTGTCCTACCCTCACATCTAGTTCTGGGAAGTTTTCCCCTTCCCATGTGAAGGCTCTAAACCGTCTGGAGGGGACAAAAGGCAGGTCAGGTCCGGTGTCAAGTTCCTTTGTGATGGCAGGAGGCATAGCAAAATGTAAGTGGGGATGGGTACAACCTCTTTTCAGTCATTGTGTCAGGATGGACCATTGTGGCCTCACCTTAGTCCCCTTTGTGTTATTGCATGGAAACAATCCACAACCCCAGGCAGCAGAGCCATGCACATTCGCATTACCCAGGACACTGGCTGAAAGACACAGATGATTGGGACAGGGAAATGCCAACTTTCTAAAAGTGGCATTTCCAGAATTCTAACTTACAATCTGACTTTACCATTAAAGTTGATTTTAAATTACATTTAATTTGAGAGTACACAACATATCTCTATCTGCTTTCAATCTAATGTTAGCACTTATGAAATGTAATAAGGTAACCCAGTGTTAGTCAATGGGGGAGATAGGCCCTACAACAGTCAAAAACTACTTTAGGAGTTCTTACTGCCAGGACATGCAAAATGTAAGCATGCATGTCCTACTTTTTAAATGAAATGCAGACTGTCCTTTGAGCTTTAGAGCCTATGGTAGGGTGTCCTAAGTATGGAAAAGGAAGGTTTCGTACTGGCAAAATGTTTATTTAGCCAGATAGATTGGCAGTTGAAAACTACACTACAGGCTGTAGTAGTAGACCTGAGACATGTTTTTAGAATGCTACTTTAGTGGGTGGCACAATCAGTTTTGCAGACTTACTAGTAGTGTTTGATGTATAGATCCTGGATACATGTATTACCATTTACTAGAGCCTTTCAAATAAATTAAAGGTGCCAATTAGAATTAGCCCAATTTTACCATGTTTGCAGGAGACGGCACAAGCACTTTAGCACATTATCAGTGGTAAAGTGCACAGAGTCCTAAAGCCAACAAAATGGATTTAGGTAACAGGAGGTGTGGTTAGGCAAATACCATGCCAAAGATTTCAGGTCTACAAATCAGGTCAAAAATTAAGTAGTTAATGTTCTGAACACTTTTATTAAGCTTGTACCATTGTACCCCAAGTGAAATAAGAGATGAGATTACCTTGGATTCTATTCCTATCACTTCTGAAATAAATTTACAGAGATCATCCCAGAATTGCTTCAGAAGACCGCACAAACATATGATCGCTGTTTACATTAAGGATGGCACATGACTTACGCTAGGATCCTTTGGCTTTGTCAATCTCTAGATTTTATACATAGCCCAGTTATGCCCTGTGCAGAGTAAAAAAATGGTTCCTCTTTAGTGTAGCATTCTTAAAAATGGAGTAAAGATTTTTAAACAATACCTGCCATACATTTTCCAGCTGTTTATTCAGCAGGTATACTTCCCACGTTGTATACAATGGTGTTAGGCAGAACACTGCACACCAGTGTAAGGGGAGAGAGGAAATGCTCCATATATTTGTAAATATGAAGCATTTCTGCATTTCTGCTCTTTCCCTTTTATGAAAAGCAGTACAAGTTCCCTTGCTACAATGCATTCGGTGAACTAATAGTAAATATGCCTCCAGGTGGTGGGCATAGTTGCAGACCTCAATACACCCATACTATAAATGCCAAAATGCTGATGTTTAAAATCCATTTTGTATCATACACGTAACTAAAGCATTTAGTAACAGAATGGTCATTGGATGCTTTTAGTCTCCATTCATTTTCTTGACTTTCAAAGGCATCTCATGTCTTAAAGTGTTGTTTTATTAGACATATAATAATAATGTTATGAATAGTACTACCACTGGTGGTGATAATAATAGTTTTATTACTATTATTATTATTATTGTTAATATTAATATCATTATAAGAATATTTGATTATATAAAATATTGGACAGATGTAGTGACTGCTGCTGACAAATTGTCCTGTTTCATACTGCTACGAGCAGCAGGTTTTCATTACCTGCCTGTCGTGGTGGCCGATTTAAGTGCGTTTTAAAAGTCAGTATTATGAGTCTCTCGAATTCCACTTCATATAATGTAAAATGGCTTTGCTGTATGCCTGACCAGACGTGTATGTTAAAGGCAGAATATGTGTTGAGGGTGATAAATTGGAGGCTGTGTGAAATGGAGTCTGCATTCTAATCCCTCCTTTCCGCTTGACTAAACTGTGATTCTGCGTGAATGTTCAGGCTTCAATTCCTCATTTACAATAATTGGCAAGCACGTAGGTACAGGTATCCCCCATGCTTACAGTTAAATGTAATACAATATGGCCCAGATTTAAGAGGGCCTAGCGCCTCTTTCAGCCACATTAGTGTCATTTTTTATGACGCTAATGTGGCCCAAGGCCAAATTCGACTCGCCATATTTATCAAAGTGGCACAATGCATGTATTGCGCCACTTTGTCACCTCTTGCACCACATTATGCATGCACCAGGCATAATGTATGCAAGAGGGGCATTCACCGATTAGGGGGAGTGCAAAAATGGCCCAGTGGAATCTAAGAAATTCCGCTGTGCCATTTTTGCAGGCTATTTTTAACGCCTGCACAGAACAGGCGTTAATAGGGTGCATACCATGGTTTTCAATGGGCTCCTATTTACTCTTCAGGTTTAGCGCCCAAATTTTGGTGCTAATACTGCACAGTACGTCAATAGTGTCAAAAACGTTGATGCTATTGCCCCTACCCTGCATCATGGTGCGCTGTATAATAAATACGGCGCATACATGGTGGCGGTAGTGGGGCGCTAAGAGGCACTAGATGCAGCAACATTTTTCTTGAATCAGGGCCTAATTGTTGTTCGAGACATGCTATATCTTATAAATCATTCAGCAAATGGGAGAATCGACAATCTACATATCATGTACGCTTCTCATTTTCATTTTCAGAATGTGTTCAATGTTTTGTTGTTTATATCTCAACCGCTATTTATTTATAAATGTTCAATATTCCTTTCTACACAGTGTAAATATCAACATAAATTGAAGCTCTACATTTGGCGATACTGAGTCAGAATGGCCTATCCGATATGGTATCCCGCCATAGTTGTCAGAGAAGAGGCCTTTGGATACCCATTATGTTAATGATGGATTCGTTTGTAAGAAAGGAATTGAGATGAGCAGCTGTTGTGAGAGTGGAAGCCTGACCTCTCTCGGTTTCCATTCAGAAAACCTCCAGTGACTGACAATCGTAAACGATAAAGTGATGTTTGCAGGGGCGGAGGCCAGGGCGTGGAACCTGAGAGATGTCTCTGAAAAAGAAGCATTATGCTTGCCCGTGTAGGGAAACAATGGGCACTTTATGAAATAAATTGAGGCAAACCATGCATTATTGAGATTTGCGCTCATCTCTTACAATGTGTGGTAGTTGAGAATCATTAGGCAACTGGGAGGGCAGATTACTTTACATTGAAATAGGAACGGGTGTTACTGAAGTGTGATCAGTTTGTTTCATAACAGATTATTTTGTTGCACGAACGATGATGAATCCAAACAGAAGATCTATCGGGCTATGCAACCTCCTACGTTAGAGCAACATGCAAAACGCATGGATTTACGTTCGGAAGTGGAGTATAACAACATGTAAAAGTGGAGTACTGCTAACATCTTATTTGGTGCCATTGCCGTATTCAAGAAATACAAAAGAAAAAGCATAAAAAATCATAATGCCGATCAGCGGACAGGAAACCTAAAAGCAAATGTGCACAGACTGTATGTGGCCTAACTACCAGAAAGACAAACCTTGGAGCTGGGGAACTAAGGGCCAGATGTAGCAAAATAACATTTTGCGACTTGCAAATTGCGAGTACTAGCGACTCGCAATTTGCAACTCGCAAAATGTTATGCAGAAAGGTGTCTCAGACACCTTCTGCGAGTCGGTATGGGGTCGCAAAGACCCACCTCATTAATATTAATGAGGTGGGTCGCAAATTGCGGCCCCATACCGAGTCTAGGCACTCGCAAACATGGAGGCCTGCTGTCGTCAGCAGACCTCCATGTTCGTGACTGCTTTCAATAAAGCAGTTTTTTTTTTAAGTGTAGCCCGTTTTCCTTAAAGGAAAACGAGCTGCACTTAAAAAAAAAACGAAACCTTTAGTTTTGGTTTTTTTTCATGGCAGGTAGTGGTCCCTTGGACCACTACCTACCCTGAAAAAATATTTGTGGGTCCATTCACAAAGTGGAAGGGGTCCAATGGGGACCCCTTCGAATTTGCAAGTGGGTTACCATCCACTTGAAGTGGATGGTAACTGCGACACCTTTTGCGACCGCATATGCCCTAGGGCCAAGTTCGTGCTATAAATTATTTCTTAATTTGTACAGAGGTGTCGACAATAGTGAGACAGGCACACACTGGTGAGCTGCCTCTTTGCCATGCACAGTCGGAACAATAATCTAAAGCGAGTGCTCCACTATAATATCAAAATCTTAATACCAACTTGCACTTTTGTCAACACTCTAATATCATCGGCCACCATATTTTTAAGGTACGGAGATGTGGAGGTAGAATAGTAAGGGGCATATTTATACTCTGTTTGCGCCGGAATTGCGTCGTTTTTTTTACGCAATTCCGACGCAAAACTAACTCCATATTTATACTTTGGCGTTAGATGCATCTAGCGCCATAGTCCATGGAGTTTGCGTCATTTTTTAGCGTGGACACCTACTTTGCGTTAATGATATGCAAGGTAGCCGTCTAAAAAATTTACTCCGAGGCATGTGCGCCGTATTTACACTCCCGGGCAAAATTCACGCCCGGGAGTGGGCGGGTAAAAAAAAATGACGTCCAGACGCTTTTGCGCTGTTTTTTTGCGCCTGGACAAGGCAGGCGTTAAGGGACCTGTGGGCTCGGAAGGAGCCCAGAGGTGCCCTCCCATGCCCCCAGGGACACCCCCTGCCACCCTTGCCCACCCCAGGAGGACACCCAAGGATGGAGGGACCCATCCCAGGGACATTAAGGTAAGTTCAGGTAAGTATTTTTTTTTTATTTGTTTGTGGCATAGGGGGGCCTGATTTGTGCCCCCCTACATGCCACTATGCCCAATGACCATGCCCAGGGGACAGAAGTCCCCTGGGCATGGCCATTGGGCAAAGGGGCATGACTCCTGTCTTTGCTAAGACAGGAGTCATTTCAATGGGGGTTGGGAGTCGGAAAAAATGGCGCAAATTGGGTTGAGGCGAAAAATTTGCCTCAGCCTGACTTGCCCCATTATTTGGCGCCCAAGCTCCATATTCCCCTACACCGGCGCTGCCTGGTGTACGTCATTTTTTTTCACGCACACCAGGCAGCGCCGCCGGCTAACGCCGGCTAACGTCATTGAATAAATACGGCGCCTGCATGGCGCTTCAGAATAGCGTTAGCCGGCGCTAACGCAGTTTTGCGTCAAAAAGTATAAATATGGCCCTAAGTTTCTACCCTATGCATGCTAACCATGACAATATGCTGTTATTCCATATTCTGCAAGCACTATGAATGGAGGTGATATTCTGGACATCGATACTGTGGCGTACAACCAAAAAATACTTCCTTTGTATTGCATCCCGCTGCACATCAATGCGCACGCATATGCAAACATTTGTTTGCGATTTCATTTCTAGCGCCGGTCCCAGGATGCTTGTTTCTCGTCCAGGGAGGACCTGGCTTGGCAGGTCGGGCTTGACTGTTCCCATGAGGGGACAGGGTCAAGACTGATTTGCATATGGCTTGGTCCAAACTGGTGTGGCATGGTGAGCAAAAGAACGATGGATTAAACCCAGATCTGTGACTGGGGGTGAGTGTTTGCATTGTTCAGCACTCGTCCATCATCCTTTTGTGTTGCTAAAGTTGCCCTAAGTGGGAAGGGTATGCCCAGACGTGGGTCCCTTGCTCACTGTGCCACTGGATTCAAGCTAGCCTGGCTGATGAAGGGTGAAACCCTGAAACTGGTCCCAGGATGCTAGTTTCCGGTCCAGGGAGGACCTGGCTTGGCAGTTCGGGCTGGACTGTTCCCATGAGGGAACAGGCTCAAGACTGATTTACATTTGGCTGGGTCCAAACTGGGGTGGCATGGTGAGCAAAAAGAACGATGGATTAAACCCAGATCTGTGAAGAGGGGGTGAGTGTTTGCATTGTTCAGCACTCCGTCCATCATCCTTTTGTGTTGTTAGGATTTATCACCTATTCATTTTACCAACAAAAACCTTACGAGTGGTGGGCTACTCATGTTAGCAGGTCCATGCACATCTTACTCTGACAGCAATGGAAGCCAACATATGCTGAAGAAACAGTTGTGTGTCTGTTGTATTATTGTTGAAGTTTACGCACACATATGCACTCAGCCCTTCTGGGTGCAAGACCCGTGCAGTTGTTCCCTGCGCAAATATACAAATTCATCCAATATAACATTTGTTAGTACCAAAACAATGGTGAATGTTATACAACATATGCATAAACTAGGATAGTGCGAATTAATAAATTACATGTACACCATCTTCACTCAATGTGATTTTGGGACTTATTCAACTGTTTGAAATTTACCAAATCCCAAAATGAAGATTGCGGCATGGTACCAGATTATCATTGTCAGAATATAGTGTGACCTAAAGATTGTGACATAAATAATATTCATAAGTATACCGCCCAATTTCTTTTAATAACAGGAAATCTATAATAATGGGACAATATTTTGTAAATGACATAAAAGACACAATATTGATGTCAGACGATATTTCTGTAGATTATGCTTTGATAAAAAAAAAAACGGAAGATTGTTCTTGAGCGCTGATTTAGCTGCAATTTGGGGTGGGTCTGCCACACTGATTATTTTGACGCACTGTGCACTTTGTAAATTATTTTAGGATGCTGGTACTCTGTTTCTAAAACGCGGCTTTTACCTGTTTTAATTTGAGCTTGTTGGTAGTCAATCAGGGTTTTAAAAAAAAATATTTCGGAGACTTTGAACTGGTCGTCAGTGGTGTGTTCAAACCACATAACCAGGAGGTTTGTAGACCGATTTAGGAGTTAACGGTCTATCTGCTATGACACACTGCTGTATGAGCGAAGGCGCAGTGCGGTAACGGCTGGACTCTGCCACACGGTGATTATTTTGATGCACTGTGCACTAATAAATTATTTTAGACTGCTAGTACTCTATTTCTAAAACGCTTTTATTTGTTTTAGTTAGAGCATGTTGATAATATACAAATGTTTAAAAAAACATCTTTTGGAGACTTTGAACAGGTAGGCAGTGGTGTATTTAAAGCACGTGACCAGGAAGTGTGCAGACCAATTTAGGGGTTAGCGGTGTAGCTGCTATGACACACTGCTATATAAGCAAGGGCGCAGCGCCGTGACGGCTGGTCTCTGCCACACAGTGATTATTTTGATTCACTGAGAACTTCATAAATTCCTTTAGGCTGCTATTACTCTGTTTCGAACATGCTGCTCTTACCTGTTTTAAATGGGGCTTGTTGACAATACACGAGGATTATTTTTAAATCTTTTGGAGACTTTGAACTGGTCGGCAGTGGTGTGTTCAAACCACATGACCAGAAAGTGTGTAGACCGACTTGCGTGCGGTGAGGCCACAAAGCGGCAGCGAACAGTAGGTGTGCTAAAGACAAGCCAGTCTGTGGCTGTCAATGCCTGTATGGTGCCAGGGGCCAGGACCCTGGTCTTCTCAGGTCAGCCCCCACCTACAATGCCAAACCCAACTTATTGAGGTTAAGCCCTACCCTACCCAATGCCTGCTGTAAACCTCTAAATCTCAGGAACATGGACTCGCACTGTGGTCACTGTAGTTTCTGGCTTCTGACTACCATTGCGCTGATCAATAAGGCTAGGCCTGTTTCACAAACTCATCATGCTTTTAAAATTATTTAATTTTACTTCAAATCTCTAACAAAGCTTAAAATTGAAATCAATTATTTTCTCAAGGAGGATCTTTGTGACCGAACTTGACTCAATGAGGACTCTTCCTTTGATATACTACAGGCTTCTTCATTGTTAGGCAGGACAGGCACCTACAAAGAAGGGGTGGGATTGCAATAATCTTTAAAAAAAGATTTTCAGTGCTCTTTCTCTGGCTGTCTGAGGTCTGTGAAGCTTCCCTCTTCTCTTTGGCTCTCTCTAAAAACGTTGCTGTGCCCTGGAGCCCTTATGTACTGACCCCAGGGACTCTGCTGAATTTCTCCACCTTACTAGCTGACAAACTGTCTGTGTAAGCTATGTACCCTCTAACTTCTTGCTACTGGGCAATTTTAACATTAATTGTGATGAAAACAATTGTACAGCAGTGAAAGCCTTAGATGAGGACATGTACAACTCCTCCAACTTGTTCTTTCCTCTACATTCAAATTAGGGCATATTCCTGAGCCTGTGTTTACCAACATGGTATTTACTGAAACCCTGCCTCCTATCCTGCTGGTATGGCCAGATAATCTGGCCATCCCCATAATTGTATCTTGTGATAAAACTCCAGAGAACCAGGCTTCTGCCCCTATGTGGACATGACAATGATCTAAAGTGACACCTGAGAGGCTCAATCAAGCCTTTTATAACCCCTGCCCAATTCTGGATAATTGCTCCAATAAAGCCAACACTCAATTTGATGGCTGGCTCAGACGAGCCCTAGACTAGATTGCCCCTCTTGCAAAACAAGACTCATGCAGAAACAAACTCTCCGCAGGATGGTTCAATGAGGAACGTTTAGTCCTAAAAAAGAAATGCAAGAGGCTGGAGCACTTTTGGTACAAAGCCTATAATCCAGGCTCTAGAAATGACTGCAAGATGGCCCTAAAAGTCTAACACTTGGCCATCAAGTAGCCCGCTGAGACTTATACTCCAACAAAATTCTAGCCACCAACTCCTCTCGTGAAAGCTTCCAGATTGTTAAATCTCTCCTTGGTGTCCTCAGTTTCAACTTCTTCTCTACCTTCCGAAGAGAGTTGTAACACACTGGCCTCCTTTTTTCTCTGAAAAAGTGGAAAAGATGTATGCCTCTTTCCCCATGGCAGCCAGAAACCACTCCTAGCTGAAGACATGGTTTGGCCCGCAATCAATAGTGTCAAGTTCTGGCCTTTCCAACCTAACCAGCTTGAGGAAGTCACTTCTCTATGGTTGCAAAACCATTTAACCAGTCCTACCCAAACCTATCAATCCCTCTGTGGCTACTAGCGTGTGTTCCCTATCAGTGAACAAGGCCAGACTGGCTGTACCGGGCATCGGGGTTTTCCCTGGAGGCTGGAAGGGTGGGGGGACACTTTTATTACTTGGGGGGGCACTCTTGTTACTTGGGGGGCCTGCTCTGTAGCAGTGCAGCAGTTTTGAAAGCACTGCAGAGGTTCTAGTATACCAAACAAGTTTCAGGCATCAAAAAAAGTGTCACGATAACTCAGGAGATTAATGTAGGTGGTGGAGAGAGATCAGAGTTTTGTATAGTGGCAATTTTGACTCATCTAAGGTAGCGCAGAGAGTTAATATGTCTGCTGCAAAGAATGTGTACTAGGCAGATCACAGAACCGTATTTTATGAGCACTGCTCAGTGGGATTCTGCTTTTGTGACAGATCCTTTTGTTACTTTACAATTCATAGGTTACAATCATATTCTAGCACAGTGAGCTATTGACTGCCATCAAACAGCTGCATGCAAACTGCATGGTGTAAGTTAGAAAGTTATGTTTTTCCCTGTCTTTGATTATCCTAATAGTACTAGCAAGTAATAGAAGTAAGTTGGTATTAGTAAAGTCAACCCTAACCACTGTGTTACATTCTGAATCTTGAGATTATGCTGCCCCTGGTTAAGCACTCTTAAAAATGCCTAGCAGTGTGGATGACATGTGACTCATACGCCTTGTAGTCCCTTTTGTCTTATGTAACAGTTTCTATATACTGATTTACACCCGTATGATTAATTGTCTATGTATGTGTGTATGATGTATAGTGCTCCAACAGCCCATAACGGTAAGAGAGGTGCTATAAAACAAATGAAATACATGTGAGGGAGTGGCTATGGAGAGATGAGTGGTACTGTTAGGGTGTGATGGTGAGGCATTCATTGAAGAGCTCCAATAAAGACTGCTATCATCTGGTGCACTGTAATGTCACCATTTACTATGCTTTAAAAGTTAACACAATTGAATATATAATGAAAAATGTACTATAGAATGCACCATTTTTTGCCATTTTTCCAATAGTTTCTAGGGGATCATACTTTCCTGCATGGGACTCAGTCTGGCTTCTGCCCTTCTCACAGCACCAAATCCACCCTGTTGCTAGACTCAGAGTCAGCCCACCGGATTATGGAAAAGGATGGTACTTTGGCCATCCTTGTGCTGGACCTCACCTTCACCTTTGATACTGTGTCGCATAGCATCCTGGTTAAGAGGCTCTGGGATGGAGGCCTTGGGGGCCAACACGGTTTTACTGCAGTGGCAGACTTCATTCCTGTGGGGACGTATCTTTCAGGTTTCTCAAAAACCTTTCCACTCAACGGTTTGTTCACTGCAGCAGGGAGCACTGTAGGGCTCCTCATTAAGCCCTATTCTCTTCAATTTATATGTTCTGTTCGCCCTATGGTGGAGGTCGTTGAGTGCTATGGTTTCAACATTATTTCATAAGCAGATGACACACAAATTGTCATAACTCCATCGCAGATAGAGATTCTATGACGTCTTCCTTTTGCTTATGCTTTTCAGAGCCTGTGGCATGGATGGATTCAAATTACCTAAAGCTGAGTGCCATGAAGACAGGAGTAATGGTTCTGGGAAAAAATCGTAGGCCCTGATTTATACTTTTTGGTGCAAAACTGCACTAATGCAGTTTTGCACCAAAAAGTTTAGCACTGGCTTACACCATTTCTGCGCACCAGATGGGCACCGTATTTATGGAATGGTGCAAGCCGGTGCAAAGGGTAGGCTAGCGTAAAAAAAAAAATGACGTTAGCCAGGTGGGGCTGGCGGCATGGAAGAAGGGGGTTTTGCACCAAAAAATGATGTTAGGCAGGTTAGAGTAAACAAAAAAAGACTACACAGCCTAGCACCATTTTCTGACACAAAACCATCCATACCATATGACTTCTGTCTTAAAAAAGACTGAAGTCATGCACACCACCTCAATGGCCAGCAAAGGGGACCAGGGTCCCCTGAGCATGGCCATTGCACCTAGGGCCATGTAGGGGGGCCCATATAAGGTCCCCAACGGCACTTAAAAAAAATACTTACATGTACTTACCTATAGTTACCTGGGATGGGGTCCACCATCCTCTGCTGTCCCTCTAGTGTGGGTGGGGGTGACCCTGGGGCCAGGGGAGGGAACCTGTGGGCTTATTCCATGGTGCCATGGTGTTCCACCATGGTAATAGGCCCACAGGTCCCCTAACTCCTGCCCTGACCCAGGCATTAAAAGCATCATTATTTGACCCCTCCTCCCCCAGTGCGTGATTTTAGCATGGGGAGATATATATGGCACTAAGGCCATAGAGTTATTTTTTGACCAGGAACACATACTTTGCATCCCATTGACACAAAGTAGGTTTCCACGTCCAAAAAATGACTTTAACTCCATAAAGTTAGCACTAGGCGAGTCTAGCGCCAAAGTATAAATATGGAGTTAGTTTTGCATGGAATTTGCAACAAAAAAAGATGCAAATTCGGTGCAAAACAAGTATAAATATGCCCCTTAATATCTGGTGAAATGCCTGGTGCCTTGAGAGCCTCGGTCCCTCCTCCCCCCTCCAAGCCCAAGGTTAGAAATCTGGGCATGTAGTGTATTGAAAAACTTTCCTTCTGTGGCTAGATTACTGTCCTTGCAGGGAAATGTTTTGGAATTAAGAGATCCCTGATGAAAACACTTAGGCCCTGATTCTAAGCTTGGCGGGCGGCGGTAGCCGGCCGCCAAGCGGGAACCGCCAGAAGACCGTACCGCGGTCAAAAGACCGCGGCGGTCATTCTGGGTTTCCCACTGGGCTGGCGGGCGACCGCCGAAAGTCCGCCCGCCAGCCCAGCGGGAAACACCCTTCCCACGAGGAAGCCGGCTCAGAATGGAGCCGGCGGAGTGGGAAGGTGCGACGGGTGCAGTTGCACCCGTCGCGAATTTCAGTGTCTGCAAAGCAGACACTGAAATTCTTTGTGGGGCCCTCTTACGGGGGCCCCTGCAGTGCCCATGCCATTGGCATGGGCACTGCAGGAGCCAGCAGGGGCCCCACGACACCCCATACCGCCATCCTGTTCCTGGCGGGCGAACCGCCAGGAACAGGATGGCGGTATGGGGTGTCAGAATCCTCATGGCGGCGCAGCAAGCTGCGCCGCCATGGCGGATTCCCATGGGCAGCGGAAAGTCGGCGGTACACCGCCGGCTTTCCGCTTCTGGCCGCGGCTGTACCGCCGCGGTCAGAATGCCCGGCGGAGCACCGCCAGCCTGTTGGCGGTGCTACCGCCAACCTCCGCCCTGGCAGTATTTACCGCCAGGGTCAGAATGACCCCCTTAATCTCCTACAAGAATCCACCCAAAAAACAGCAGTCTGGGCCCTTGTGATATCCAAGATGGATTTCAGGATTCAACAGAACAAGGTTAAAGCCAAGGTACATTCAGTAGGCTTAGTTTGTTACAAACGATGTGTGAGGTCAAAGAACAAGAACAGAATTGTAACTTGGAGGATTCACCTTCAACAAAGGAATTCAAAGATAACCACTGACTCCCAATTTCCAAGTTCTCGCACTAGTAGTGCATCTCATCTACAGCCCTAGAATGTGAATTACGGGAAATCACGCTTGTTGTCTCCAAATTGGAGTTACTAATATCAATTCTAGACCCTGTTGATGCAACAGTGCCAAGATTCTTGGGATCATCATGAAAGGGGAAAGGTATAACCCAAGAAGTGGGACCCATGCTGGAGAAACACATAGGTGGCTTGGGCCCCCAGATCCAGATGCAAACTGAAAAAATGTGGAAGTTGTTGGTTCAGGTGCAATGCAAAAAGAGCAATCTAGCGTTGGAGTGAGGGAAACACTTTTGGATGTCGTCTCCAATCGCTTACGTCCCAAAGGTGACAGGACTGATAGTCTGCTACCACATTGTTACGGCCTGGGGAATACTCTGCCACTACTGAAATCTGGTGTTGGAGAAAAAAGTGCCAGAAATAGTTGGCTATCTCCTCAAGAAGGCAAGATTTTGTTCTGCCCAACTTGTTCAAATATCGCACTGCCGAAATGTTGTCCATATGGAGAAGTATGCAACAATCAGTCTTCTCTGGGGAGAGACACAAGACCGCAAAAGAACCTGCTAGGAGTTCCAAGCAATTGATGTGGAGATCTAGTGCCATTCATGACCCCCTTGTGGATATCAGGCCACGTCAAGCTCCCCAACCCCAGCATCTGGCAGTAGACTCAATTATTATCTCTTGGAAAGACCCAAATATCGACTTGCTTTTCCAGACCTCCATGTGCACCAACCACCAAGACAATTCCATCCTCACCTCCTCTGAAAGAGGGATCTGCTCTGAGTTACTGAGACTCTTTTATGGCTGGTGAATCTTGAGTCTTTGAAGTGCATGATAATGTAGGGGGTTTGGGAAAATGTCTTGGATCAATGAGGCCAACAGGCCCACAATTCAGGCTATCGACCTGAAGGATACAGTATGCTTGTTCAACATCAATCTCAACTCTTTCTTGGTGTTGCAAACTTTCTAGGTAGGTAAGATCAGTTGGGACAGAATGAAATCCACTTGAAACCCCAGAAACATCATACTCTGGGATGGCACAAGGATAAGCTTCTTAGGGTTTATGATAAAACTCAGATCCTGAGGTGGTTCCTACCCATCCTACCCATTCCAGGTGGGTAAGCACCAACTGAGGACAGTGAACCATGATAATAATGTCATCTAGATAGATGATTAGACAAACCCTTTTTGCCCTCAGAGACTCTGCTATTGGTCGCATCATTTTTGTTAAGTACCAAGCAGTGGAGGGGACCAAAGGAGAGGAGATTGTATTTGTAGCAATGCCAAGGAATTGAAGAAAGTGCTTGTGCGGAGGAAAAACAGGGCTGGTCAAGTAGACGTCCTTTAAATCTGTTCTGACCATCCAGTCCCCTTACGGAAATATATCTCATAACAGATGGATGCCTTCCATCTTGATGTGACAGTAGATAACCCAACCATTGAATTATTTCAGGCTTAGCACCAGGCAGGATCCACCACCCTTCTTTTCTACCAAGAAAATGCAGCTGAGGAAACCTTTTGGGTCGGTTATGAATCTTCTATGGCACCTTTGTGAAGAAGGTCTAGCACCTCTGAGGAGATGTACTCCTGATCTTGTAGTGAAAAATACATTCTAGGAGGAAGGAAGAGTTGCACTGGGGAGTCGTAAAACTCCAATTTGTATCCCTGCACTGTCTTGAGAACCTAAGAGTCCCGAGGTACAGTCTACCGGTTGTGCAGGAACAACCTGCTCCTACCCCCAGAATCACCTCTGAAAATGGAATTAATCTCACCTGTGAATCCCAAATTTTGAAAGGAGCCTTGCGATCCTCTGAATCTTCCTTTTGGGAAATGGTTCTGACCAGCTCGGGGGCAGGAGGGGTAGAAGGTGGAATTGGAGGAGGAATCATGATATCCACCTCTGCCTTGTTGGTAGAAATCTATTTGCGGGCCTTGATGGTAACAATGGCAGAACGCTCACCCCTTGCCAAAAAGTGAGTGGATAACCTTCTTGAGAGACCCTTGGGCTTTATCCAAGTTACTATAAGTCACCACAAATGTTGATAATTCTTTCATGAAGGAGTTCCCAAACAACAGGCCCTGAGCTACGGAACATGATTCAGAAGTAGTGAGGTCACTGAGCTTTAGATCAAGTTTGAGAAGAATGGATCAGTGCTGTTCACTTTAGATGGCACAGTTTGTGTTTCTAGAAGGCAAATTGCCCTTTGGGCCCATCCGACCAGGACTTCAGGGTCGATAGAGGTCCCCGATTCCATAGTGTGAAAACCCAATTAGATTAATTTTGTCAGAGGGCCTGAGACATCCAGTAATTTGTCTTGGCATCCTCGCCAAGCCCGATCAATTCTCTTCTTTGGAGAATTAGAACATGTTTTCAGAGATATCACCAAAGTGGGATCTATCACTGGGTTCTCTGTGACCTTGCTAGGAAGTTCTGGTCTAGAACATTCCGATCTCAGCCTAGAGCTGACCACCCTGTTGATCCCCTGTTGGATATGACCTTACACATAATCTGCCACTCCAGTAGGTGGAAGCTACACAGTATATCTAGGGTGAATAATATCCCCTTGTTTAAAGGTGAGGAGCTATAGAGGTTGTTGTGCCATGTGGGAGTTTCATGACTTCCTTTTGCACTTGCTAGGGCCAGGATGGCCCCTTCATCTGAGCTCTGGGAGGAGGAGGAAGAACTAGAGTCATCCTGCTGAGTCTTATTCATGTGGTCAGGAAGCGTGCTATGGCCATGATCCTTCACCAGAGATTGTGCCAAATTCCCCAAATCAGTGAGGTGTGAGCTTTTAGTGGTTTTGGCATTGTATTTGGCCTGGGAGGTCCGAGGTTCACCCCCAAAGGTACATGAGGGGGTGGAATTCATCCTTGCTGTTCTGCAAACCCATACAGGTGTCACTTTAGGGGCTGATTAGCCTTAATGAGGGATACATTCACAGAATCTTGCACCCCAGCTTCGAGAGCATGCACCAGGTCCAACTCAAATGACCCAAAAGGTCCATCATAATAATAACACTCCAAATTTTCTTCTTCATACTCAGCCGTTTTACTGGTTGTAAAGCAGAGATTTAACCCCGGAGAGGGGACCAAAAAAATTGAAGGCAATCAATACACTAAAAGAAGCCAATCAGGGAGAGTAAGGCAATAGAATCCCAAGGGAGGTTGATAAGGAGAAAAAAAACACCAAGTGGTTTATAAAAAGTTTGGTAGAGTGTGGAGGCAAAAACCTTTATAAATTATTGCAACCCTGGGTGATAAATAATAAACCAGGTTGTAAATGGGTAGTTAAAAATAGAACAGGGGCCAGAGACAGTCACACATGTCTCTCAGTGTCTAGAGCAGCTCGTAACTCACCAGAATCAGCTGCCCCGCATTTCGCTAATGCATACGAGGGCCCAATCACAGCAATAGAAAGAGGACAGCATGATGAGACGAAACGTGTCCTCACTCCCCTTCTCCAACTCTACTTGACTAGTGAAGGCACAGTGTGCCCTGCCGGGAGGACGAACACTCCATTTTCAGGTGTGCGGTGCCATGGTGAGGAATAAAAAAGCACACAAGTAAGAATAGAGCAAAAGTAAACAATCACTGAAGCTTAAGAGAATAAGTTCATGGGGCAAAATGCATTAGGTGCTTGTACTCAAATGCACAATAAATATTGCATATTGGTTGTGAATAAGGCCAACAGTAAACATGCATGTAAATACAGAGGAATGCGCTTAACTGGCTGCAAAGCAGCAAATAAAGAGAAAGGAGACTATATTGTGGCAAAAGAAATATATAGGGTTGGGTTTCTATGGTTGGTCGTATGACTGTGATGTGGTCATGGGTAATGTAGTGTCACTAAGCTTTTATTTGGTTGGCTGCTGAAAATAAAGAGTAAAGAAAGAGATGCATAATCAGAGTCTCCGGTCCTGACACAGAATTCAGTACTACTGTCTCAAGAAGAGCTCAGCTATCTGCAATCCCATAGCATTTTTCTAATTATAAGTTGACATTTCTGACACAGTTAAAATCAGTATTAGAAAAAAAAAGATAAAGAACTTCAACTTACCTGATTGAAGAACTCCAGAAGATGTGTTTTTCTCTGGGCAGTCTGGAGTATTTTTCCTTGGGGTCACACAAGTATCCTAAAATAAAAAGGATGCAACACATTTTATTTTAAGCTTGTGTAAGACTGATTAAATGTGCTGAGAAAGTTAGTCAAATATTATACTGTCAATTCAACGTTGAAAGAACTTTACAGGAAACAGGCAAATGACTGTTATAAAAAGACTAGCTGAAAAATCCACACTAAAGACATTTACAAAGAGAAGAGAAGCTAAAGCCGAAGTATAAAGGGCATGTGATGTGTTAATATTACAAATAATCAAGTACTTCATGAAATGTAATAATAAACAAAAATAGATGTTAATAATTGTTATGTGTTTTTTTCATTTTCTCGAAATTGTATGCTACCTTAAAATACAGGAAGATTAGAAAAAGGGAGAATTAACCAGAGCAAAGAGAGAAACTGAAGACATACCAGACAGTCTATACTTATTATCCCGATCCCCATTTCCCCATTTCCCCCTTGGGAACACTACTGACTTCCAGAATTCTTGGAAAACAGAGGGTTTCTGAGAAGAACATTGGGAACAAGCTTTGTTCTGCTCCTGTGCAAATTGTAGTTAAGAGCACTGGCACTGGATCCCAGTGAGACACAGAGTGACTTTTAAAGCACTTTGCTATTGCTATAAGGCTCTCTCTATCCAAGGCCCTCACTATCTACTGTTGATGATAAAACAGTATGTTCAGTCCAAGAACCTAAGATCAGCAGAAGCAAAACAGGCTGCCCTTTGGAAAGTCAAAAAAGCCACAATAGGAGGCTGGTCCTTTGGCTTTCTGGCTCTCAAAATTTGGAATTCTCTTCCTGTAGCAATTCGGCATGCCCCAACCAAATCTCTGCTCAGGAAGAAACTAAAAACTTGGCTCGGATTGAGATTTTTCCTTAGGATGGGCATCATTTCTTCTCCAGGTTTGGTTTCCTAGTGCTGGGTCACTTCTTTCTAAGTAGCCATGCAGTCTATAAATCATATTATTATTTTTATTATTATTGTAATATGGCAACCTTATCCACTATTTTGAACGATACTGTGGTTACTGCCTGATTCAGAGCAGTTTGAAACTTACTGAAGTGGGCAGGCTCTTCACTGTGGGTTCATAAATAGCAATATGATCTGTGGTCTCTGCCTTGATTCGCTGGCTTCTGAAGAGCATGGTGTCCCTCCTTTCCATTGTGAACCCTCTCATGTCACTTGTTAACAATCACAAAGACCTTTTTGAGGTATCACCTTTTTATGAGAGTACCACTGCATACAGCTTTTCATATTGTAAGCAAAACACTCCCACTAAATGTGAAGCCCCTGGAATATGAATATTTATGTTCTGACATGACGGTAATGAGATGCCTGCGATTGTGTGAGTAGTGATTGTTGAGTGAACATTTAGGGGCTGATTATGAGTTTGGCGGACAGGAACACCCGTCCACCAAACTCCCAAGGGGTTGTCGCCGCCTGCTGGTTTCTGCTGGTCAGCCTAGTGGGAAGGGATGGCAGCATTGTTGCTGGCTCATAATTGAGCCGGCAGCAATGCTGCCACATGCATGGGCCATCCAGGGGCTGCCCTGTGGTTCCCTGAACCTGTCCTCCGCCAGCCCTTTTTTCATGGTGGTGCTACTACAATAATTAACATTTACATGTGTTTGTTTTAGAGCAGAAATTACTGCTCCAAATGAAGAGGTGCAAACATATCTTGAACTTTCTGAAATGTCGATTTTCTTGATAGAACGTGTCGAGTATCAATAGACCTTTAATAAACAAAAAGCTTGAAATGAATACTGTCAGCATTGAAATCATTGCTTAATTAGGGTATACTAGAAGCATATAGAATTGGACAAAAGCGGACCAGAAACAATTCATAAACAATCCATACTGTAACTATTACACAGATTCATTTGATTATAATTTACTAGTTTACCTTAGTTGATTAAGTGGACACTAGGATTTCTGTTGATTCTTTAGCCAATGTTTAAAGTGTGATTGGCTTAATACTTCAGCTGGTATTTAAAACCATTTTGTGATGGGAAATTCTGTGCAAATAAAGTCCTATGTAAATATTGATTAAAATAGATACTTGTATCACTCAGATGCATCTTATACAGTAATAATCAAAATGCTTGTTCACAGTAAGTGTTATTGGACAAATGTAGACTGTAATTCTCCAGTGAAATGATTGTACACAGATGTATGAAGAAAACATATAACAACAACAATAATAGTAAATAACCTATCATCATCATCATCAACATAAGAGGAAGTAGGTGTTTCATGCTGCGCAGAACCACACATTTGCCATTTCTAGTCACAATAACTAATAGACGCCATTATCTCTTACTTCAAAGGCAATGTATTTATGGTTAAAAGGCTTAGCTGGCTCTGATAGTATTCAAAATCATATCTTCACAAACAGATATCAGCAGCGAGAGCTTAATTCAGTATAACACATCTGAAAACTATATCGGTGGGGGCATTGTTTTCACCTGGGATTGCTGTAAGTCTCCTCTGCTAAACGATCAGGATCATTCACAAAAAGTAACAGGTCTGCAGCTCCCACTTATTTCCAGAAATGTTGGTAATGCTTGATAGTGGAAAAATGTTGAAGTTACCAGACATTTTTCCCTTTTTGGAGTATCCCCAGAAGCTTATAATTGTCGACTACGAGTAAGCCAGTAGGAGGTATGTCAGATCACCAGGTACATTTCAAACTACTCATGTTGTTCACCTTTTCGAAAATGTTTGCATACTTTCTTGAAACAATATTAATATTTCATGCTGAGAACTAGGCTCTACAGAAAAATATTTGGGAAATGCACGGTGCTGATTAAATCAGGGGATGGTATGTCAAAAATATCACACCACTGGCAAGAAATGGTTATCAAAAGCTACACACAATATTGTACATTTAGTGTAGATTTTTCTTGATTAAAACTTTGCAAGAAAAATACCAAAGATTGTCATTAAACATTTCACTTGGGCAACATGAAATACTTTTCAACAATGGCAGACATTGAAATGTTTTATAACATTGGAGTGCCCCTTAAGAAAGTGGGTCTCTAGTTGGCATAGATATGCACCCTGTCCAGGTAGGAACCACATTTCTAGTCAGGGAAAGTTACAACACAACCTAAATATTCCTATTATCACCCTCTGGTAGCTTCCCACAGAGCAAGCAGGCTTAACTTAGAAAGCAATATGAAAAGTATTTGTGCAATGATTCAATCAGTGACACAGTGAAAACATCACAAAAAGTATTCCACACCAGTTTAGGAAAATAGATAACATTTATCTGAATTAAATAAGACCAAAACAACACAAATCCAATATGCGCAAGCCAAGATATCACTTTTTAAAGGTGTAGATGAATATCAATCCTTAAGAATCAGTGGTTGTTTTCTTTTAACAAACAGTACCTGGGATGCGTAAAAAATAATGACGCAGAGGAGGAGATGCGTCAGAAAGTACATTAATGTATTGTTTTTTCTGGTACGGCGAAGGCGATGCGTCGTATCTTTCCACACGACAAGGTGATGCGTAGGTTTCTGGGAGCTCAGCCCTGGTTCCTCACTGCAATGCAGGGATCTTTTGATGCCCAGGGATGATGCGTGGAAAATCCATTACCCGTTGTGAAAAGGCAACAGGTGCTGCGTCGATCTGGCAGGCGATGCAGCAATTCTTTATCCATGAGACAGGCGCTGCTTCGATACAGAAGGCATTGTGTCGAATTTTGCAGGTCTTTGACTTCAGAACAGGAGGCAAGCTCAATTCAAGCCCTTGAAGAGCATTTGTGGGGGAAGGAAGAGTCCTTTCAGCTTAGTCAGGGGCCTGCAGGCAGCAGGTCAGCAAGCAGGCCAGCAGTTCTTTCAGCAAAGCAGTTCAGATGAGTCCTTTGGCCAGTCAGGCATTTTCTCTGACAGAGTCCTGTTGTAGGTGCAGAAGTGTCTGATTTTTGGGGGTCACTGACCCAGTATATATACCCAAATGTGCCTATGAAGTGGAGGAAAACTTCAAAGAGTGGTTTTGAAGTATGCCAATTTCCCTTTCAACTCAGTCCTGTCTACCAGGAGATCTGTGGGGGGTTATACGTCCTTTGTCTGAGGTCAAACCACTAGCCTTTTAAGTGTAAGTGAGAGCCCCTCCACCCTTCCTGCCCAGGAAGACTCATCAGTATGCAGATGAATGCAGATGCATCTAAGTACCCTATGTTTGTGGATGTCTGGGTGGAATGCACAAGAGGAGCTGTCAACCAGCATGGACCAGATGTGGATTGGAAACAGTCTGTAAGGCACAGAGAGCAGAAAGTGCAGAGAAATGCCAACTTTCTTAAAGTAGCATTTTTAAAACAGTAATGTTACATTAAACTTCACCAGTAAGCAGGATTTCTCCAAACATTACAATGCCACTCCTTTCAGATCAGAAATTACAACTCAAAAGTCTATAAGGGAATTTCCAATGCTGCCCTATGAGAGGAGCAGGCTTTACAGTAGTGAAAAACGACTTTGGGAGTTTTTCACTACCAGGGCAGGTAAACCTTGCAAGTTCATGTCCTGCCTTTTACTTACATAGCATCCTGCCCTGTGGTCTACCTTGCATCTACCTTAGGGGTGATTTATATGTAATAAAAGTGGAGTTTAAGGATTGGCAAGTAGTTTTAACTGCAAAGTCAATGTGTAAGTGAAACTGCACACACAGGCCTTGCAACGGCAGGCGTGGGACATGGCTAAGGGTCTACTTATGTGGATGGCACAATCAGTACTGCAGGCCCACTAGTAGCATTTGATTTACAGACCCTGGACATATGTAGTACACTTTACTAGGGACTTACAAGTAGATTAAAAATGCAAATTGGGTATGAGACAATGTCAACATTTTTAAGGAGAGAACACATGCACTTTAGCACCAGTTACCAGTGGTAAAGTGCCCAGAGTCCTAAAAACAATAGAAATTAGGTCAGAAAAAGAGGAGGAGGAAGGCAAAAAGGTTTGGGGCACCATTCACAGAGGGACATTTTCCAACATGCCTGAAGCTGTGTTAAATGTTCAAGGGTTGAGAGCGAATACTGCATATGTTTTTAGCTGTGTGCTAGAACAGCAAACTTGATAACTAAGGAGGCATCATCATATGGCGAAATAAACAATGCCTTTCATGAACTAGAAAGAATAGTATGTGGTCTACGATGGCGTTTGAGGCTTCTTAGCGCTTATGAAGGCATTGACAAATGAAACTCATTGACAAGCTCAAGGGTCAGTATTTGAAAACTCTTTTCAAATCGCCCAAAAACCCAACACTACCCCTGGTGCCAATGAAAGAACGGCAAATGCACACAATTCAATTATAACTAAAATTGACTTGGAAGACATAATACTGGCATCCTTACTTTGAGAAGTTCTGAATACTCTTCTCTGATGACTCTCTAAAAGCATGCTGAAATGTGAAAAAGGTGATTTTCAATACTGACCAAAACTTGTTTGACTGTTAAAACTAAAGAGATTACAATATCCTTGTGTACATTGGAGATTCCAATTCAACAGTATATTAATTGAGGATGTTAGTGGAAGTAAATAAAACACAAGTATACCATACAGTATGAAGGTAGATTCTCAAAGCCCCTCGAAATTCACCCAGTAAGTGACTAATACATTGGATAAACATGTCTTTATCAGTGTATATTGTATTTGTTTAGCTCAAACCTAGCTAACAGACAGTGGGAAATTGTACAGGGTCAAAGGTGGAGAAAGAAAGTGAGTGATTGGAGGGGTATCTAGGTTCTCAGAGTGGAAAAGAGTCAAGATGTAATGCTCTTTAAGAACCTTTTTCCTGAATTGGAGCAGGGTTGGAGTGGGAGTGATGGATAGGGATAGGTTGTTCCTGATCCTGCATGCCCTGATGGAGTAGGTCTATTGCCTTGTTTTTTTTCTTTTTTACACTTCTTTATTTTATCACTAGGAAAATCAAGAATAACAAGTGCATTGTTGAAGAAACAGGGATAAGTCTAGACCTATAGTGGTATTAGCAAGATTTACTATCAGCACCTACCTTAGCAAGATAATTAAGCAAGAAATGTGGATCAAGCATTTTTGACATCAGTAACGATCACATTCAGGCTTTAGAATTTTTTACAACACAAAAGGATGATGGAGGGAGTGCTGAACAATGCAAACACTCACCCCCAGTCACAGATCTGGGTTTAATCCATTGTTCTTTTGCTCACCATGCCACCCCAGTTTGGACCCAGCCATATGCAAATCAGTCTTGACCCTGTTCCTCATGGGAATAGTCCAGCCCGAACTGCCAGGCCAGGTCCTCACTGGAGCGGAAACAAGCATCCTGGGACTGGTTTCAGGGTATCACCCTTCATCAGCCAGATTAGCTTGAATTCAGTGGCACAGTGAGCACGGGACCCACGTCTGGGCATACCCTTCCCACTTAGGGCAACTTTAGCAACACAAAAGGATGATGGACGGAGTGCTGAACAATGCAAACACTCACCCCCAGTCACAGATCTGGGTATAAGCCATTTAGAATTTTTTACCCCTTATATTAAACTTCCATAGAGTTTGAATCACTTCCTGTTAATCAAAGAAAATGGGCCCAACATATCACAAGGTCGGGACTTGGGTGCTGTTAGTTGGTTAAGTCAGATGCCATGAGCTCAACAACCGCCGCATCCTTCAACCAATCTGTCAGTTTTTTAGGGCTGGATTCCTCCTACATGTCATTGTGAGTCTTCAGTTTGGCAGCAACATGAATGTGGCCTCCAGTCTCCTGACCGGCCAAGGGATCTGTTTGGTGAGTCCAAATGTCATCATTCAGGAGGACACTCCAGTTTAATCTTAAGTATCTCGCCTGTAGTCATGGTACATGTGGGCAGTATCCTGAAACCACTGGGCTCTCCTATGAAAGATGGATGAACCCTATTGTCTTGTGACCACAGCTTGTACATAGAGGGGATTTGGTGGAGTCCACCCTATGTAGGAAATTGGAAGATCAATATAGTCAGTTCAGAAATTTGTAATGAATAAATTTATGTTTATAGTTGACTGACATCAGCTTGGTCTAATCATAGAAGTATATCCAGTAGTCAGGTGGTATCTGTTACTCGTTATCTATTTCTCACGTTGCTATAGTTGAAGACTCTACTATCTCGGATGAGTCAGTATACAATTTATAGAGTCTGGAAACCCATCTCCTATCTACTTGGTCTACAATAATGTTTGACAGTGGTGAGAATTATGGGGGCCAGCAGGACCTTGTGGCGTGTCTCAGTCTGTAATAATCAAACACAGTCTAAGGGGATTATTTCTATCCCTTCCCTGAAATGATCAATGGTAATGAATTTCTAATGAGGGTAATTGGCCCAATTTCAGTCCACCCTCAACGGTCTGAGCTTGACCCCTTGTCTCCAATTCGGAGGTGGAAGATTGGGTTGTTGAGGAATGCTAATTCAGGTTAATAGGGGTCCTTGTCACCACGTGTACCAGCCATGGTCCAAATGGACTAATCAGTGCATCATACTGTCTGAATATACAGGAGGGGCCTGCCTAGTTGAACCAACTCACTAGTGTTCAAACTGCCCTTCACCTGATCACTCTCTATGGGTAGGTGCGGGACTCTACTCTGCGGGTCATACCAGTATGTAGAACAGAGGGATTTGGCCATGTAATAATAGCCCCTAGGTTCTGAAAATCCTTCTTCAAATGACCAGGTGGAATTCTCCCATTTCAGCCTGGGATTCTTACCAAACCACACCAATCTGGTAAGTGATGTTGAATGCTTTTTCTGCAGCCAGAAAGGTCACTAAAGCATCAACGTCAGGCTGTATAGAGTAATTCTTGAGTTACTGCAGTTGTCTTGACATGGAATAAAGCCAGATTGCTCTGTGAGCACCAGACTCCTCATGAGTGGGTTGAGTAAGTTTGAATTTATGCGAGCAGGAATGTTGTTACCCAGGGTCCTAAGTGATAATGGACTCTATGAACCACATTTGCGGTGTCTTTACCAAATTTTAAAATGACTGTATATGGGGCTTTACTAACAGTGGGGGTAGGGAGCATTTCCCTGTCTACTATCTCCTGATATAAGTCTTCCAGTCTAGGGGCCAATAGGGATTAGGTTTTATAGCCTTCAGGTGTCTGTGCCTGGGACTATATCACCGCCCAGTCCCTCAATAGCAGTCATACCCTCCTTAGCTTCAATCTCCTCTTGCAAGAAAGTGCTAGCCCCATCCGCAATGCATACAATATCTACCCCATTGAGGTAACGCTTGATGTGTTCTGGAATTCTGTGTTCTGGTGTGGCGGTGGACCTGCTGGTGTACAGTTCCCCATAATACTCACTAAATTCCTTCAAAATACACTCCCCTCCCCAATAGTTTCCTCATTCAGTCCCTTAATTGTATGTATCATATTATTTGGATGTGCCTTTTTTATCGGTCATGAGAGGGTTCTGCTAGGGTACTCCCCTCACTATAGCTGCACATCTGTGCATCATGCACCATATGCAAGCACTCGTGCGTATATGTGTGAAAAGTCAAGCCAAGCTCAGCCAACGTACTATATTTTCTTTCTGTTTCATGTTTTTGTTTCAGTTTCTAGAGCTGCTTTTCTTTTGAGTTTAACTGTGAGAGAATTGATAGAAGTACCCCAACCTGTTTGCCTAGGGTGATACCCCTAATATAGACCTTGAAGGTCTATCTAGTCATAGAAATGTTGTAAAAAAGTCAAAAAATGTAATTTCAGAAAACACAGTCTTGGAGGTCCTTTGAAGGGAACCACCATATTCTACAGCACCAGGGGGTGCCAGGCTCCTCCAACTGGAAAAGCACTGGGAGTGGTCCAAATTGGGTGTGAGGCAAGTAAGAAATGTCTCTGGGCCCACAATAGGGTGTCTGACAAATTTAGCCAAAAATCAATTTGGGAGTGTGTGTTGTCCACAGATGAGTAAAATGTGTAAGCTTTACCTCACACTTTCTTAGCCCTCTCTATATCACAAAAAAGCAATCCCTCTCAAGAATGGGGATTAATAAAGGAAACTGGGGAATCATGAATTGCCCCCATAATTGTGTGGCTCACAGTGTACATGTAGGGGTTAAAAGTTTAGAGTCTTTTTCATTAGCAAAGCAACTCATCTCACTTAGGTGCTATAGTATGCAAAGTAACAGGATTGGCTCAGATTGCTTGCAAAGGAACTATCCACCTTAACACCTAGATGTGTCTCTTGAAGCGTGTACCCCCAACAGCATGCCTCTCCAAGGAGCTAATATCTGTCTTTGTTTTTTGTGGTCAGTGTCATATTTCATCTTAAAATCAAAATTCAAACCTACAAACATTTCAGCCAGGGGGCCTTCACTTGGTATCCCCACGTCCCTAAGAATTATAGTAAAATTCATATAGATAGTCTACCTGCACTGTCATTTTGAGATTTGCATATTAATGCGACATACAAGAGAGCTATATGTCCTTATCATCTATGGCAATCCAAAGCCTCTCAAACCTGACGTGAAACCAATCTGTAGTAGGCAAATCCCCTCATGACCTTCATGTGCCAAAGCTGTCTGAAGCTCTCAGCATGCACATCCACTGTGCCAATCGTATAATCCACACAGAGAGTGTGAAGGAGTTTCATTGTCAGATTTGTTGGGGGGTCAATGTGTGATTGGCCTGCAGTTTTCTTGGCAAACTTAATTCCTTCTTTGGGGTTCCATAATATCTAGGTGTGATCATTGTGTTGAAATTTCAGTTGAACAGGATATAGCTTGGTGTATTTGACACTTTGTGCCCTGAGTTTTTTCTTGGCTTTGCCAAGGGCTCTCCTTGCCTCCTGTACCACTATTGTAAAGTCAGAGTAGAATGAGAGCTCACTGACGTGGGTCTGATAGTTTCCTCTCTCTCACTAACCACAAGACAGTATCCCAATGATGATAATTTAGTAATCCTGCAATGATGGTCTGGGGGTTCACCTGAGAACAGTATGGGGCTGCTGGATCTGTGTATTCACTCAACTACTACTAGGTCTGAGAATCTAGATGGACCAAGTAGCCCAATCAAAAGTGATTCAATGAATGTCTTTGGTTTGCTTGTGTTGGTAGACTCCTGCAGCCCTATATCATGAGTATTATTTCTGGGTACCATGCCTTTAACTCTTTAGTCTTCACCATGATTCCGTGCAGTTCTTGTTTCATTGTCTTTAATGGCTTTTGTATTTCTTGGGTTGCGTCCCCCAGACCAGAGATGTGGTGCACTGCTTTGCCTAGATGGGCACTATGTTTGCCCAGTCGGTCCTTCATAAGATCCATCCATGCATTCAGGTGATCAATTTTGATATCAATAGCTCGCAAACTGGAATACATACCATGGAGTATTGCTTTAATGTTTGTGTGTGAAAGTTTTGTGCACCATTAGCCATCTGCGTTTTTAGCAGGGAACTGTGGCTCGATCACAGACAGCTCATTTTTTTCTTTCTCAAACGTAAGCTTCCTTCCCCTACTTGGCATTGGGTTCTAATTGTGGCTGTTGGTATTAAACGTTTTCATTGCAACTTGTGGACATTCTGTAGCTGCAGAGAAGGGGACTGATGGCTGAGGGAGACTGCGGAGAATCTCCAAAGTTGGCAGCTGCTCATGAATTTCTTTGCCCAGAGCTGTGTTACATGTAAAGCTGGTATTTTCAGCCACATAAGTGGCAATTATCTGTGCTACACTGTGGAAAAATAATGGGGGGGGGTGCGATTTCAATGGTCTTTTCCAGAGAGATAAGGTTTCAGATGCACAGCAAATAGTAGTGGAAAGATTGGCAACACTGCCTCTTCCCACAAGTAATCTGAAATGGTCTTGAGTATGTCCCCATGCAAACAGCCCCTGCTAATCAATCCTAATAAGAAAATGATCACTTAATTGTGGTTTTTAAGGCCAAGTTATTGTTTAGCCAAAATGAACCAGAGGTGAGGCAAGGGGAACCTATTGAACACCTTTTCAGCGTCAAGCAGGACCAACCATCCCACATCTTGGGCACTCTAGCAATACCAAACATAATCAAAGCCATATTAATATGGGCTCTGCTATTCCTAGATGCCACAAAACTGTGTTGCATGAGCAAGACAGGCAAATGAACATTATTTGATACATGATTAGCCATGACTTTACAAAAGATGTTCACATCTGTCTTAATTAATGATAATAATATTTGTCAGTGTTTTGAATACAGTAAACTTAAATCAGAAAAGTTTTTATTCACTATTCAAGGGTATTGAACAAGTCCCTGGATCTTCCCAGTATTGAAGCCTTGAATCACAAAGACAAATTTCTCCAACATGAAAAAGGGAGTCCCATATAGCTCTACTCTCAGAATTTAAGGAAGCTCTGTGATTAAATGTCAATATTCTTGAACTATCTAATAGGATTCTTCTGCATATAGTTTGGATTATTATTCCTGAAAAACATTCTTGATAGCAAAGGATTATTGTATATCATGTTTCAGGCTACTATAAAACACCAAGAAAGAGGCCATTGTTTTCCATTCTTATAGTTTATGTGCCTATATCTTACACATGGTCTCATTGTGCTTACATACATTGTTTGGCTATTGCTGATGGCATGTCCTGGCAGCAATAGCTATTTTGTATTAAGAAAATGCAGAATAACAACCAATTGCTTAAAAGCCTCAGATTCTTTTTAGGTCAAGCGCGCAAGCGCGCTGATGTGTTGTAATCTATCTTTGGGCTTTTAACCACGCCCATCGCACACCCATCAATATCACTCCTTCATGGACTTGCCTTTCAAAATTCCTTTGTTATAATTGGAAAATGCTATACGTTTGTCCCTCCTTGGAGCAGTTTTGTTACCGCCTAGGCCATCAACTGTGTTACATGGATAATTGCACATTTGCCAATACGTTTGACAGCGCGCAAACTTCTTTTTCCTTTTGTCTCTCTCCTTTGCTCTCATGCTCATTGCAGTCGTGGCGCATTAAATCAGCTTGCTTATGTCAACTGCTTTACTTTTCATTTTCAATTTATGTGGCAAGAAAAGTCCAGTTAGGAATTTACAACGCTAATAGCTCTAACTCGAGCAAACGAGAGACCCATTGCATTAAAAATGCTTGTTTAGTAACAGGCTGACAGCAAATGGGAAATGCATGCATACTTTTCAGCATCAAAAGCCTGTTAAGCAGCCTCCTATTCTCCTGACAAGCCATCTTGTTCCTGTTGTTGAGTATCTCAATGTGACCCCTCTAAATAGTACTTTTAAATGCATCCTGCACTATATTAGCAGGTCAGTCCTAGAATTGACCTCTACATATTCTTGACTAGCTCTGTTCATCTTAAATTTATACACTGGATCTAATAGTAAGGAATGATCAAAAATTAATCTGTAATTTGTGAATCTATCTGAGGGAGCAGCTATACTATATCCAGACAAACAGGATCAAGTTGACCTGATAACATCTTCAGATGAATCTGTATGCGTTCCATCTGTTGGATTAGCTTCTTAGAACAGAAGAAAATGTCAATACATAAATACTGTTTATGTATAAAATGTACACCCTGATTCATCTCCCTCTGTTGTAGGATAATAGTCACCTAGGCTGAGACATGGTTGATATTAGCTTGAAAGTTGTGTATCCGCGTAATCCATCCTTAAGATTTAACAAGACATTTATATCTCCACAGATAATAAATAGACTATCCCATTCTGATAATTCCAAAAGCAATTGCCCATGTACCGATGGATCATCCAAATTACAACTGTGTACAGAACATGCCATTAACTTTCTCCTGTCCTGTCCCAACCTAGCTACAACCCACCTTCCCTTATCGTCTACGTAATTATGAGAGAATATCCATGTGATCTGCTTACATAATATATCAACATCTACAGAGACAATCTGTATAGTAACAGTGTATATATGTAACCTAATTGTCACAAAACTGGGTTTGTATAGTTGTGGATCATAACAGGATTCAGTTGAGCTAGCTGTTCATGAATTACATGTCATTCAGAGTCAGAATTTACCTGTTAACTTTCCAAGTCAGAAACCATACAAGGCAGTCTCCCAATTCATTAGCCCTGTAGTTGACATTTTGCTACAACAATTAGTGAGAAATATAATAAAAATAAGTGCGGTGAGCCATCTATTTCAATTATTGCTGTCACTCAGGACGTCCTCCCACTCTCTTGGGCACATCCGGTACTTCTCTGTGAAGTCTTACCCACCAAAGCCCTCGATAAGGGAAATCAGCCACCATCTGCCTGTGGAAATGACAACCATTCGGCAAGGGTTACTGCGTGTCACCACTACCACTCGCCTCTAAGTTGCCATATTTCTCACACATCAAATATTATCTATCACCTAATGCAATTCACCAGAGCTGCATGATGTAGCCAAACATATATCATTCAGTAAGAAAATAGAGACATCAGTCACTCAATTTCTCCAGCCTGAAGAAACCACAGTGTGTCTTCCAGAATTAGACTCTATCTGAGGCTCCCTCTTCTAACTTCTCAAGAGCTCTTAGGATTTAATTTCTGAAATACAATATTATGTGTGATAATCATAGCGATTTTGCAGGAGGGACGTTATCTGTGGAGTTGAAGCAGATGTGTACGAAAGGATCAGATGCAAAAACATAGTAAAACATCACTTCATTAGTGAGAAGTATACTTTAAGCAATAGTTTTAAAAAAATGTGAAAAGGGGATATGAGGATGGGGTTCAACATTTTTCTCTAACCCAGTGAGCTGGACGTGCCTACCATTTAGTCTAGAATTCGGTACATTAGAGAAAACGAGACTGTTACAATACCCTTCTTGTGCACATGGCTGTTCTGGAGATGTCTAACCACTCACATTGGTTCATGTAGCACTGAAGATCTCCAGTTCTTTCACCACACTAGATTCTAGTGCGGTGATCACCCCTATTTCATATATGTCAATTATGTCAGCATCAGTTGAGTTTGTCCAGAGGTAGCCATTCGTGCATCTTCACCTGAGACATTCCTAGAAGGAAAAGACAGCATTGAAGCTTCGTCTTGGGTTTTTCCACTTAAAATGGGAGTGGGGAGAGGCTCCTGAATTGTGGATTAAAGTTTTTTAGGTCTTGTTTACTAGACAGTGCATGAACTGTCTTCTGAGAGACATATTGTTAGCTTGCATTGGGCTCAGAGCCCACTCATTGCTTATAATTTATTGGCCTCATTGTCAACCTTATTTGTTTGCTTCTTTTTCGGTAGCCTGTGAGGGTTTTCCATCCTCTTCATGAGTTGGTACCTCCCCTGAGCATTGATTTCTGTATCTTTATGTGTACTTTTTAGGTGCTACATATTTTTGTTTTTTTAGAACTCCAATATAGTGAATGGATTTTCCAGCTGTATCCCTAACATGCTTCTCTCCCCCTCTCCACACTGCTCTCTCTCATCTGTTTGGTTCTCCACACACACTCTCTGTGATGCGCTCACCATTGTGTCCTCCCCTCCATGTTGCTTTATCACCTGTGTGATTCTTTACCCCGCTCAACACCATCGTCCTCTTCCTCTCCCTTACCCATTTGCTCTCCACTGCACCCACTATCGACCCCTCTGTCTTGCTTGCAGCTTCCTATGTTGCTTCAACCCACACAGGCCTCCATTGTTTTTCTGTGCCCCTCCCTTCCATGTTAGATTCCCCATCTGCTTTCCAGGAAAAAATGCACATTTTGTTTCATTTGTTTGCCGATCTGGAATGAAGTGGCAAATAAAAATAAAAAAAGTGGCCACGTCATTTTGAATAGATTAAAAATGTTTTTTGTTTTTTTTAATCCATACCTTTAAGCAGTGACGATACTGTGCAGCACTGTCTAAAGGTATTGGAAAAACCTACAGGTCCCAAAAGCAAGACATATTGGCCTAGCCAATGGTCGTTTTTATTCTGTTTGCCGTTTGGACAAAAGGGTCCAATCTGCTCTTTAAAGTATCTACTGCTACCTGCACCAAACGTTTCCTGGTGCTAGCCCCTGTCAGTTCCTGCAGGGCTGTCTTGTGCACAACACTGCCTTGTCTGGCCACATGAGGCTGCTTTTCCTCACAAGTCCCTCCATAGTAAGGTCTTTGTTTCTCTGCTCTCTCAAGCAGCAGCACGAGCTCTGCATTGTATTTCCAAATGAGAGCACTGGAAGAGCAGTAGTGCTCATTATTAAAGACAGGAGACATTGAAGGTAACAAACCAGTAAGACAGAAAGCCAGCAGAGACCCCCGATTGTACAGAGCAGCACTCAAGGCACTAAGGTAGACACTTGCAGACGTTCTGGACGCTCTGAGCGTGGCAGGCAAGCAGTGCCCTAAGCCAATGGATCCCAGGCACCTACCAGCAGGAAAATCTACCAGTGGGTCATCCACATCCACATCGAACGAGACCTGACCCGCCATAGCACTTAAAACAACTTCTATGCGAGTTAACTCAACAGCTGATTCGAGTTTCTTTTAACCTTCAATAATCGGCAGTCAATCATATAGTGCCAATATTATGCACCACCAGCTTGTAAGTCTT
Source organism: Pleurodeles waltl (assembly GCF_031143425.1). Lineage (NCBI taxonomy): Eukaryota > Metazoa > Chordata > Amphibia > Caudata > Salamandridae > Pleurodeles > Pleurodeles waltl. The sequence continues at coordinate 934,760,104 of NC_090442.1, read as the reverse complement.
ACAGTATGGCACTTACGTTAATCAAAATAATGTTATAATGTTAGATGTCCCTGCTAGTCACAGTGCAGCTTTTAAAGTAGGTGAGGAGTGTTATGGCACATTTCATCAGTTTGATTCCATTCGTTTATGTGCTGGGACTTCCAAATTATTGCGACCAATTATTGTAAAGGACATTATCATGTTTGACCTTTAAACTGATTAAAAGCAAAGTGCGAAAGAAGATAGGGTAAGCAGTACTAAATAGATTACTGATTTGGAAGATCACATCAAAAACTGGATGACACAATGGAAATTAAATGTATGATTACAATTAACAGACTGAATAGATAAAAGGGAAGGGACTGTACAGATACAAGTGAAACGTCGATCAAATGAGAATTCGGAAATTTCCAAGACAATGGTCACCCAGGAATGACTATAAATAGCTTAAGGCAGGAACAGCTAGTAGACGTGTGAAAGACACAGCCGGACAGAAAGGAAAGTTTTGTAACTAACTCACAATGTGCTCTTGGGTTGATTGCGGTGAGGGCAGCTGTTGTTTGACTCATATTGTGGTTCAGGCATATTTTTAATTAGGTACGAAATATTCATGGAGGAGAAAGGGAAAATAATTTGAGGGTAAGGGAATCAGAGTACATTATACTTTTGGGGACCAAGACAAAGGGGGGATGGAACGAGGACGAGGAGCTTTATATTCATGTAGGATTAATGTGAAAATGTAAAATATATAAGGAGGTGTAACTAAATTTTTGTTAGAGGTTTCATATATATTAATAGTTTTTCCTTTTGTTTTTTCTGCTCTTCTTTTTTCTGCTTTTCACTGAGAGTAAATATCATGTAAATATAAGATTTAATGAGATAAATTGAGAATTGTGAGCAGGATACCAATAAGTATATGGTGGGATCAAAAATAGTTTATGCAGGGGTAGTTTAAAAAAACAAGAGGAAATGGGCAATGTTTTTTTCAATTTGGCTGGGATGAAGACACGTTAGTGTCGAAAAGCGTTGCCATTAAGGAATGTTTGCTGAGTTCAGCTATTAAAAAATGCTTGTTGAGTTTATTTTGTAATAAAGCATTTTTTGCTTTAAGAAGCTGACACGGTTGGGTGCAACGTTTTTTTCTGCTTTCAAAGTATTAGCAGAAATGAATTTATGTATATATATATATATATATATATATATATAGATATATATATATATCACACAAAGGAAAACCAGTACACTCCAAGACACCCTTGTATTCAAGCTTATTCAACAATTCAAGCGGCAAACACCAATACATTTTACCTCTCCTGAGTCTTGATCAGGGTTAGTGAGTTCTTCATTTGTGTTAGTTTGTATATGGATAGATGGAATAGGCAGTGCTGGACCTCCCCTGCCCAGCACCATCGGAATGCGCACTGTTGGCCCCCTCTTTGCTAAGAGATAGCACATGGCTCCTTTAAGGGAGCCGAGTGCTATCTCGTATCACTCTTCCTGACAGTCTGACCTGCAGGAAGGCTCTATTGCAATGTTCCCGCCGGTTATATAGGCAGGAACATTGTAATAGGTGAGGGGGTAACACCACCACCATGGTGGTGGTATCCTCCCTGCAGCTTTGGCAGTCCCGTGGTGGGACCACCACACTCGAAATGAGGCACTAAGTCTTTCTGGCCCAGCCTACCTAAAAAATTAAATTCTATCTCAACATGTGATGTCTGTGCCACGTTTCTCTGGCCAAGTGAAATTATTTATCTTCCATTAAGGATTGAGGGTTCCAATATTTTCCTCCCATAAGTTAAAGTGACCTTGAAGTTCTTCATCACATTGATTGATGGGAGGAGAACTATAGTACATGATTATTTATTGATACCAAACCAACTATTCCAAAACTAAACCTTTACCTAGCGCAATCACTATAACTTACCTCTCTGTGGACTAATGTACCCCACTGCCAAGTAAAGGTTATTCCTGAGAATATTCTGTGTTAAAGGCCTGTGTGTAATGTGGAACTAAATGCCTGATTCGATTTTGGCAGATGGGAAACTCTGTGACAAATTAAAGACACAGTTCACTGCACTATAACTCATCAGTTTCTCCTATGCACTGTTTACTGTAATATGGCGGATGGGATGTCTGTTCAGCCACACTGCCTGCAGCCAGGGTGCTTCACTGCCACCTGTATTACCACCACCCTCCCTTCCTCGGATGTTTCACCACACCACCTCCTCCACCACGTCCTACGATGGCTGTCGTACCTTATGTGCAAGGTGGCACTTGTCTCGCAAGGCCAGCAGGACTTGGCCCATGAACTTGATGCCCTCAGGGCTTTTTTTTTAATGATTTTTTGCTTTGGTGGGATGGTATGATGTCTGTGGAGAGGATGGGGGCACAAATTTGGGGAAAGGGTTTTTACTTTGGACTTTGAGTTTGAACTTCATTTGGGACTTACTTTTTGGGGCATTTCAGCTTGCGGGAGGGGTGGGCCTGCTGTGTGGAAAGGGTGGGTTTAAAAAATAAATGTTTTTACTTTTTTTCTTTGTTATCATTCATTATGTGTCTTTCTTTTGCTAGTTGGCGTAGTATAATTCATTATAGCATTGTTGAGTGTATTGTTGTTCCCCCTAAACCTACCCAACCTTAAGTTCCTTGTCATGTACTATTCTTCAGTAGTTTACTTATCTCTTCCTGCAGTCCACTTATATCCCTCCACCAGAGTGTCTGGGAACAGAAAACTGTTTACTTTAAATCTGTTTCACTTGAGGTTTTGCAGCGCCCGGCCTCCAATTGTTTATACAGCAGTATAGTATGATTTAGTGTAGTAACTGCCCTTGTCCTACCACCTGTAACCAGTATTTGCCCAGTAGGAGTCTGCCAACATAGACAACACTGTAATTTATTTCTCCTTCCAAAGAACAGCTTCACTACCAGTTAACAAGTTTGTCTAATTGTTTCTTAACTGAATAGATTAGGCAGTGGTACCTCTTGAAAATCTTCCCAAACCTTATTGCAGGGCTTCAAAAAAGGACCTTATTATTAATGGTGGTGGGATTTGTGTTACATTTTTGTGCTACCAGGGAAGACATCACAATTGCAGAGCTTGGTCCCACTCACACCTATTCCATTGAGGTGAACTCCAACTGTTGGATTCATCAGAAAGATTATTTACTCATCACAGGCAACTAGAGTGGAAGAGAAAACACAGAGTTAGTGGGTTTATTGTCAAAAACTGAGAACAGACCACCATGATAAAAAAAACTCTTGGACTAGTGTGAACTATTGTGGGACACTGAAACAGAGTCAGAAATTAACTCTTCTACACTATGATGATTATGTTATGTTTTTTTATGCTTGGAAGGGTAAGTGGGGCTGGTATTGTTCAGATAAGAAGATCCTGGAGTGAGTTGGTGTCACTTTCACCACATCTGCCCCACCAAGTAGTATATGAGCTATCTATGGTGTAAATTAAGTCACACCTCAATAAATCACACAGCCCGGGGAAGAGGGTTAGGGGTTTGATGAATGAATGGGAACGGGGGTTGGGGAAATGTGTGACAAAGACAAACACCACACAACAACAACATTCATCAGGTTAATGAGCAGCACATTCTCTGTTGGAGAAGGAAATAAAGAACACAGTTCATCATAGGGATTGTAATATATTGACTCAAAAATAACCACCAGCAATCATCAAAGAGGCATTATGAGGCATTCCGGAAGCAGCAAACATATGTTTCCTAATGTGATGTTAATAACATGTTAATGTGACTTCTCATTTATCTCTCACCTGCAATATTTTGTTAGGCTAGAAAGCACCCTGAGCCTGATCATGGCTGGGCCACGAGTTGAGGAACGATACCTGAAGACTGTGAGTAAGCCCAACTTTTGAGTTGTTTGTTGCATGCAGAACTCACTGAGACTGTATTTTGTAGTTGCAACAGCTCTGTTAACCTTTCTTTGAAACTAGAAATAAATAGGTTTGGAGCAATTATAACCTTTCTGAACATCGATATGGGTGCTTGGTGGCACTGAGCTACAATCGCCCTGATCTTGTAACCTGTCTATGATCTATTTTCCTTCTATGTTGACTGACAGTGGATCTTCCCCTCCTCTGAAATTGACAGTGGAACACTGGGGATTTTGCATCATTTATTCATCTGAGAACATTTTTTTAGCAAAAGCTTTCTCTCTAAGGTCATGATGAATGCCACAACAACTCTTCTGAGGGTAATATGACAGAAATATGTTGACCTATTCTGCTTAAATATTGAAGCACAACTTATTTACTCCTGTACTGGTTTTGTTTTTAATCATTAACTAGGGATGCATGAATAAAAGTATATGCATACCCAGTAGCCAGTTTTAAACCATTTTGCAACATTATATAACTCACTGCACATTCTGCTCACTTCCTCACCCCCAGTTCACCTAAGGGTATCCCCCTTATCTCAAAAACATCAGCAAAAACTCCTCCTCCTGCATATTGAGTGCGTTGTAGCATGTACCGTGAACAGCTGTCACTGGCAAGGAGATTCCTAATGACGAAACATGCAATCTTTGGTGGGTGAGGGAAATCGTGCATAAAAAACCATCATAGTGAGGTTACGTACTTTTCGTTTGCCTTTTATGTTTTATTTTGCTGCAAATATTTAAGTGTTTTATGTGTGTTATAAGGTTATGATTTGGGATTGAACACCTGCAGGGTCTTTAAATCTCCCTTGGCCTGTATTGATTTGGGAGTGAGAATCTGCTTGGGCTTTAAATTTCCCCAGGCCAGCTTTGATGGTTTTGATTCATTTGTCCACCTCCATAGTCATTCTTTTGCCAGTTCTTCTCTTTGAAGGATAAAGTGGAGGGGATGCAATGGTACTGCTTGTGCTTTGTACTTCTCAAACAGACTTGCATCATGTAGCATATTGAGTTCCAGCGTTTTGGCACCTCCTGTTTGAGGACTTTAATCAGTACGCTATAGGCAAGCTGAATGATCCTCAGCTGCTTCCGGGCTTTAAAAGAATTACTGAAATGCATGCAGATTCTTCTGAAGGTGGTCATTATATTGCTGGCTAGCTCTTCTTTTGTGAGAAAGTCCTCCACAATCAGGTTGATGCAATGAGCCACACACAGGGCCCTAAAATATCCACATTTGCCATGGCCTTGACTATATTATTGCAATTGTCCATGGCAACCAATCCAATTTTGAGATCTCTGGGTCGCAGCTATTGAAACATCTTGCTGTTAAAGTCTTCTAAGATGTTTGAAGCTGTATGGGATTTCTCCATGGCAAACATCACTACTAATGCATGCAGCTGAAAGCCCTTAAAAGTTTCTTCAGTGCTGAAATCTTCCAATAGCTGTTGCCTAACAATACAATGTGCAGTGATACACATATAATCACTGGCTTGATAACTGGTCCACATATCTGTCATCAGGTGGATAGTGTGAACAGCACTCTGCTGCAAATCTTGCAACCAATTGCAGTACATCATGAGGAAGTGCTGGAATAGCAACTCTGGAAAAAATAGGTTTGGCTGGGAAACTCCTATTTCAGGCCGATGGCTACCACAAATTCTAAAAATCCCACTCCTTTCACAAACGAAAAAGGGAGAAGGCCCAGCGCTAGCATTTTAGCCGGCTTCCCTTTGCACAAATGTGCCATTGGATGGTCCCTCATATCTAAATATGCTTTTAATAGTAGCTCGTATTTTTTTTTTCTTTTACGGTGCCATTGATGCAGGTGGCTTCTTGACATGACCAGTAGGCGGTAGACTTAATGTTCATCTTGGAGTAGTGTCTCCATCTAAGGCCTGTGCTATTTCGAGGTTGATGATGCGAGTGATGTCACTGGTGCACTGCTTGGGACAGGGCTGATTTGTGTAAAGCTTTCACTCTCTTTTTCTTCATAATCACCTTCCAACGTGAGCAGAGCTGATTCCCCTCTCTCATCACCACCACCACCTGCAGCAGTTTTCTTAGGTGACTGACCTAAGAAAACTGCCTTCATATGGCTTTGTTTGGCCTGCATTACCAAAGTTTGAACCAGGCTTACCTCAACTAACACTCGAGTGGCAAATGGAGCATTTGCAATGTTATTCTCCTGCTTGCTAATCGTACAGAAGTCCCAAACTGGGGAGAAGAAAGTTTTGAGTGTGCTACTGCTAATTGTCAGGAAAACTATTGCCAGCGGTGTTAAGTTCTTCCCTCAGCAAAAATGATTCCCCTATTCCTTGTACCCATGTTGGTTGCAGGGGCGTCCCCACTCCTGGTGGCTCTTGTGGAGGCTGTTATTAGAACCAGCTTCTTCAGGTTTAACTGCCAGTCAAGATGGTGGCCGCAAATCCTTATGAGGTCAGCGCTCCAGTGTTTCTAACTTAGTCTCAAATTGAAGCTTCCCTTCAGCTGTTTCTCTCTGGGAGGCTGCACTTCAATTGTCATCCTGAGGAGAATGAGGCGCTTCGTTTCATAGAGAATTGTTCCAATTTTGAGTAATTCATTCTTTTTCTTGTTACGTGTGCACACCAGCTACTTTTTCCCTTTTGAAGAAGCTGTATTCTTTCCTTCTTTCAACAACTGGCTATCGGGTTTGTGAGGAGAATTCGTTTTGGCTTAACAGATTTTCAAGCAACTGCGGTAAGGAATCCTTTTGTATGATTTCCAGACTTGCCAATATATATATATATATATACATATATATTCAAGAACTCTTTGCTTTTCAGACTTGTCAGTCTTAGAGACAAATCTCAGTGCTCAGACTAATTCCTAGAGACTGTGATTGAGAAAACTGAACCTTGATAAGGAGTTTTCATTTCCTGTAAAAGACATTAGTAGTTTGTATATATGTGAACTTTTGTACTGTTCTCCATAGAACCTTAGAAACCTCTGAGTCCTGGGAAAAAGAAGATATTAAGTTAACATTGCTCTCTTAGAGAGAGGCTAGTTTCTTAAACGATCCAGGTTAGGAGAACTATAGAATCGGGTGCATGTGAATGGCTAAACAGTTGAATGCTCAGTAGGAATGTACTTATCTATGCTCTTATCACCCGACTGCAGATCCTTCCTTTAAAGAAATCCCAATAAGAAGAAAGATTCAGGTTTTCAGAGACACACTGAATATCCTATCTTCAAGTGGGAAACACAGGCTCGAACTGGATCTGGAGGTGGTCTCTCTTTTTCTATTCCCATTTCCCTTTCTCCCTAGAGGATGCAGGGTTCAGATAATCAGTTAAAGTCTTAGCTTGCAACTGTTGAAGGGAGTTGGGTAAAAGGCATCTGCTCCTGTGGAAGTTCAATTTAATGGGTAATCTTCTGACAGATTGAAGTCCCTAAAAATACTTATTTCCACCTGAGCAGAATGGCTGAAGGTTTAGATTTTAATGCCATGGTGACACTTTTAGACGAAATGCAAAAACAGTTAACCCTTACCCTAGATGAAAACAAAAACTTGAGAGAGGAAATAAAAAGATCATATGTTGAGACCCAACAGCTCATGGACAAATTAAATAACTTCACTTCTGGGAATACCGCAGGGACTAGTGGGATTTCAAGTAAAACCTTCCATACCTCTACCTCAGAAATATCCACACAAGTCATTCATTCCATCTCCCCTACCATTCCCCTGCTCCCACCTGAACGTTTTAGTGGAGATCCTTACAAGGCGCAGATATTTTTAACCCAGTGCTCCTTACACGTCTTTTGTCGTCCCATTATTTTGACAGAGGATCAGTCAAAAACAACGTTCATTTTGTCTTGTTTGGGTGGAGATGCCTTTGGTGTCATGAAATGACCCTATATTATATGATTTTGAAGTCTTTAAAACCAAATTCCTTTGAAACTTTGACTGCAGAACAATGTCCCAAGCCACAGATAATGAATTACTAAACTTAAAACAAGGTAATAGGGATTTGATCTCTTATCTGGGCCAATTCAACAAATTAATTGTGGAGACTGGTTGGCCCGAGAGCAGAAGGGCTGCATATTTTTACCAAGGTTTACGAAAAGAACTAAAAGATGTGCTAGCCCAAATTCCAGATCGACCTACTGATGTGTCAAAATTAATTGATCTACTTTTACAGATTGATCAGTGTCTGTTTGAAAGAAAAGCTGAACGCAAGAGAGAATTTTGTCCTATCCCACCACGTTTTGATAGGAGTAAAGTAGAAAGTATCAAGACCTTCTAGGCACACTCTTCGGAAGAGCCAATGCAAATCAGCAGTATTAGAGGTCCCCTGTCTAAAGAGGAAAAGGATGAGCGAAGATCTAAGAATCTATGTCTCTCTTGTGGGTTGTCTGGGCATTTTGTTAGAGAATGCCCAAAAAAGCCTAAACAAGATAATTCAGGAAAAGAGAAAACTCATTCTACCAAGAGAGTAGCCCTGGTTGGCGTACAACACCAACCAGCCCCTGAATCCCAGGTAGTGGCAAACACCTTAGAGTCTGCTTCCCCTCATCTTAACATCTCTTCTGACCTCATCTTCAGAGGAAAGAAGCTTCAGAAGATTTCAGTGATGATTTACTCAGAAGCTACTGGAAATTTCTGTGACATCCAGTATGCCACAAAAATGGGAATACATTTTGTAAAAAAGAGAATATCAGAGCCTGTCCGTGTGGAACAAACTTGTATTCAGGTCCAATCACAGATTAAACTGAACCTTTAGTTCTTGAAGATCATCTAGGACACCAAGAAAGGATATCTTTCAATCTTATAGATGTTCCTCAATTTCAGCTGATCTTGGGCTTACCGTGGCTTGTGGAACACAGCACTGAAATTAATTGGGAAAAGAGGGCTGTCCAATTAAATTCAAGTTACTGTTGGAACCATTGTTATGATCCTCAAGAGACAAGTAGGGCACCATCTCCCGCTCATGTTTTAGCTACTATATCCAATGTGGTTTGTGCTCTGGAAAAGGTTGTCATTCCTCCAGAATATAAAGAATTGTCTGCAGTGTTTGACCAAGCAGAGGCAGAGAAGCTACCTCCCCACAGATCTTATGATTGCAGGATCGAACTTGAGCCAGGTGCGAATCTTCCTTGCAGTAGAATCTATGCCCTTACTGAAAAGGAGAACAAGTTCCTTAATGAATATTTGGAAAAATATTTGGCACACAGGTTTTATTGGTCCCTCTCAATCCCTAGTCTCTTCCCCCCTTTTTTTGTTGCAAAGAAGAAGAATGAAGAGTTAAGATCTTGTATTGATTATAGAGCATTAAATCAAATTACCGTGAAGAATCAATATCTCCTGCCCTTTATTTCAGTACTGCTAGATCAGGTAAAAGATGCAAAAATCTACACCAAACTATATCTTCGCAGAGCGTACCATTTAATTCGAGTTGCTAAGGGAGACGAACAGAAAACGGCCTTCTGCACCGGTTTGGTCTATACGAGTGCCAAGTGATGCCTTATGGGCTATGTAACGTGCCGGTCGCTTTCCAGTACTTTGTGAATGATGTTCTGAGAGAGGTTTTTGGTCAATTTGTAGTAGTCTACATTGATGATATTCTAATCGTCTCCCAGAATTTGCAAGACCGTGTAGATCATGTGAGAGCAGTTCTAAGGATATTGTTGGAAAATAACCTAAATGTGAAGTTGGAAAAGTGTGCCTTTCATGCGAAGAAAGTAGAATTCGTGGGATTCGTTTTATCGGAAAATTGAGTTTACATGGATCCTGCTAAAATTCAAACAATCCTGGATTGGCCTTCTCTTAAAATGGTGAAGGAGGTGCAAAGTTTTATTGGCTTTGACAAATTCTACTGCCAATTTATAAAAGGGTTTTCTAAAAAAGTGGTCCCCATTGCAAAACCTTTAAGAAAAGGAGTACCCTTCAATTAGTCAACTGATGGTGAAGAATCTTTTGAGTTCCACAAAAGAGCCCTTACGACAGCCCTGATCCTTCTCCATCCTAAACATGAGGAGCCATTTTTTGTGAAAGTAGACGCCTCGACCAAGCGATTGGTTATGAATTATCTCAGAAGCACAAGAAAACAGGTCAACTTCACCCAGTGGCATTTTGATCCAGGAAATTAACATCACCTGAAAGAAATTATCCAATTGCTGACAAAGAGCGAATGGCAGTGAAGGATGCCTTTCAGGTACAATGGCATTATTTAGTAGGGGCTCGCCATGTAGTCACTGTGTTCACCGATAATAAAAATCTTCAGTTTTTAAAGTCTGCTAAGACATTAACTCCAAGGTAATTGAGATGGTCCTTGTACTTTGCAGATTTTAATTTTATCATTACCTATTGACCTAGTTCTCCCAATGGTAAGGCTGATGCGTTATCAAGAATCAATAAAATACCTGAAGCCGGGGAAGCTGAAAAGATTCCAATTATTCCAGCAGACAAGTTTGTTTGTGCCTTACAATTTTCCGAAATAAAAAGGAAGGTTCGAAAATCCATGTCTGACCAAGAAATTTCAGATTGGGCCAACAAAAAAGAAGAAAGAAGGGTTTTAGAAAATCTTCCTTTTGTTGAAAATGCTTTATATTTGCCAACTCGTGAGTTGCAGGAACTAGCGCTACAAGCATGTCATGATGATCCTTTAGCTGGCCATACAGGAATTTTGAAGACTACCACATTAATTAAGCGGTATTTCTGTAGCCTGCAATGATCCCTCAAATAGGACAATATGTTCAAATCTGTAATAAATGCATTTGGGGAAAGACAACACAACTGGCTCCTGAAGGTGAGCTTCAGCCTCTTCCCATGGCACGCATTGCTATGGATTTGATTGTAGATTTACCTTCATGTTAAGGTTTTGACACAATCCTAGTTTTTGTAGACACATTTTCTAAAATGAGTCTATTCATCCCTCTGAAGAAGGTTCCTCGAGCCTCTTAGTTAGCAAACTTATTTTAACAGCACATAATGAGAGTTCACGGCATTCCGGTGGATGTAATCTCAGATTGAGGTCCCCTATTAGTTTACCAATTCTAGTGGGCCTTCATGAAACAACTTGGAGTAGACTCATGTTATTCTACCAGTTATCATCCAGAAACGGATGGACAGACAGAAGGAGTTACCCAGGAGATAGAGTAGTATCTACGCTTATATCTCCTGGACCAAGATAATGATTGGCCAGATTTACTTTGGAGAGCAGAATTTGCGTACAACAATGCTATTCATGCCTCTACTGGTTATTCTCCTTTCTATTTGGACTCTGGTAGGCACCAAAACATTATCTTAGGAAGGTCGGGATGCTCGGTCCCAGCTGCTAATGAATTCAGTAAGAAAATTCAAATGACCTACAAATCTGCTAGAGAACACTTTACCAAGGTGAAGGTCTCTTACAAGACACATGGTGACAAAAAGAGGAGAGGCAACCCTGGTTATTGCGAGGGTCTGGCTATCCACTCGACATTTACATTTAAGAGGGAACAAAAATGTCCAGCCTAGATATGTAGGAGCTTTTAAAATAAAGAAAATTGTAAATCCAGTAAAAGTCAATCTCGCCTTGCCCCCTCAGATTAAGGTTCATCCAGTATTCCTGGCTCGCTACTTAGAAGCCCTCCCAATGTTAGGACAACAACCCCTCCAGATCCTTTCCAAGTAGATTCACATTTAGAATATGAAGTGAATAGAATTTTAGACTCAAAGTTTGTAAAAAGGAACATTATATAACCTCATTGACTGGAAAGGTTTTGGCCCAAAAGAAAGGTCCTGGGAAGCCTTCCAAAATGTCCATGCTCCGTGGCTGATAAAGAAATTTCACAACACTTTCCCCAACAAACCTTCTGTGGGAGAGCGGGGAGTACTGTCAGGAAAACTATTGCCAGAATGTTAAGTTCTTCCTTCAGCAAAAACGATTCCCCTTTTCCTTGTACCCATGTTGGTTGCAGCGGCGCCCTCACTCACGGTGGCTCTTGCGGAGGCTGTTCTTAGAACTAGATTCTTCAGGTTTAACTGCCACTCAAGATGGTGACCGCAAATCCTTGTGAGATCAGCGCTCTAGTGTTACTACCTTAGTCTCGTCCTGAAGCTTCCCTGCACTTCGACTGTCATCCTGAGGAGAATGAGCAGTGTTCCTGAGGTGCTTCGTTTCATAGAGAATTCTTCCAGTTTTGAGTAATTCATTCTTTTTCTTGTTACGGTGTGCACACCAGCTACTGTTTCCCTTTTGAAGAAGCTGAATTTTTTCCTTCTTCCAAAAACTGGCTATTTGCTTTCTGAGGAGAATTAATTTTGGCTTAACAGAACTTCAAGCAACTGCAATAAGGAATCCTTTTGTATGATTTCCAGACCTGCCAATATATATGTACATATATATTCAAGAACTCTTTGCTTTGCAGACTTATCAGTCTTAGAGACAAGCCTCAGGGCTCAGACTAATTCCTAGAGACTGTGATTGAGAAAACTGAACCTTGAGAAAGAGTTTTCATTTCCTGTAAACATTAGTAGTTTGTATATTTGTGAACATTTGAACTGTTCTCCAGATAACCTTGGAAGCCTCTGACTCCTGGAAAAAAGAAGATATTAAGGTAACATTGTTCTCTTAGAGAGAGGCTAGTCTCTCAAAAGATCCAGGTTAGGAGAATGATAGAATTGGGTGAATGTGAAGGAGGGGCCTTACAAATATGGATGCTGGAGGTTGTGATGGTGGTGGTAGAAACAGTGGCACATCCCTCTGAGCAGGTTGAAAATGAGAGGTAATGACGGTCTCAGCCAGCTTCCATGACAATGATTGGCTCATCCTCCTCCTTCTTTTCCATAATTCTAGGGCTTTCAGGACCTTTACTTTTTACTTCTCTCTCATGGCAGGTCCCTGACTCTCTGGGGTCCAATCCATGTCCAGATCATCAGAGAAGGGCTTGGAGAAGAAGGTGGAGTACCTTTTCTTTTTCTTGCTAGTGATCGGGAAGCCAATGGTTCAAGAAGAGGTAAACCTTGCTCAGCAGGGAGCCCAACCTCCTGTTCTGCTCCTACTTCAGGCACTATTGCTGCCTCTGGCTGTAGCTCCTGTTATCCAGTTTGCTCAGTTTTTTGCAACAATTGGGTACTAGTTTATGGCTGAGATAACTCCAATTCAGGCTCACTGGGTGTTGCCATAATTGCAGTGGCTGTTTCACTGGGAGACTTGACCTTGGGCTAAGGCTGGTGTGTTGCTTTTGTTGATGCTAGAGTGCTGCTCCCAGCTTGCTGCCCGGTGGATGGTGTGGCAGGCCCACCACGTTTTCTGAGAGGTGGAGGGTGGCAACACAGTGATGACAATCTGCTTCTTCTTCTTCTCCTCATTGGCCACTTTCTTGGCAGGAACACCTTTCTTTGAGGCCATCTTCAAGCTCTGTCATTTGACACTTAGCTGCACAGTGGAAGCAGAGGTATCACCCGTTGTGGTCACAACACTTTGTTTGAGCCTTCTCTCTGGCAGTACTGCGGGTGATGTCTCTTGCGCACCTAAGAAAACAAACAAACAAGAAAAATATTTAGTGAAACGTGGTATTTTTGCAGTTTGGATTACGCATAGTACAGACAATATAATTTAGTGAGGTTATCCCAAAAAATTAATTAACCCCTTCGCTGCCAGGCCTTTTCCCCCTCAGGTGCCAAGCCTTTTTTTGGCTATTTGGAGCAGTTCGCGCTTAGGCCCTCATAACTTTTTGTCCACATAAGCTACCCACACCAAATTTGCGTCCTTTTTTTCCAACATCCTAGGGATTTTAGAGGTACCCAGATTCTCAGGGTTCTCCTGAAGGAGACCAAATGGGAAAAAAGGGCTGCAGATGAAGGCTTTTGTTTTTTTCCCTGAAAATGGCATCAACAAAGGGTCTGCGGTGCTAAAATCACCATCTTCCCAGCTTTCAGAAACAGGCAGAGTTGAATCAGAAAACCTTATTTTTCAACACAATTTTGCCATTTTACTGGGACATACCCCATTTGTACTATTTTTTGTGCTTGCAGCCTCCTTCCATTTAGTGACAGAAATGGGTGTGAAATCAATGCTGGATCCCAGAAAGATAAACATTTATGAAAAGTAGACACAATTCTGAATTCAGAAAGGGGTAATTTGTGTAGATCCTACAAGTGCTTCCTACAGAAAATAACAGCTGAAATAAAAAAATATTTTTCTCCACGTTTTACTCTGCAGCTTTTTCCTGCAATGTCAGATTTTTTAAACCAATACATCGTTACTTCTGCTGGACTCTTCTGGTTGCGGGATATATAGGGCTTGTAGGTTCATCAAGAACCCTAGGTACCCAGAGCCAATAAATGAACGTCACCTTGCAATTGGTTTTCGTTCTATACCGGGTATACAGCAATTAATTTGCTGAAATATAAAAAGTGAAAAATAGGTATCAAGGAAACCTTTGTATTTCCAAAATGAGCACAAGATAAGGTGATGCCCATATTAGCATGTGAATTTCAGGGCATTTCTCAAATAGATGTCTTTTTTACACACTGTCTTGCATTTGGAAGAAAAAATGTAGAGAACGACAAGGGGCAATAACACTTGTTTTGCATTTTGTGTTCCCCCAAGTCTCTCAATAAAAATGGTACCTCACTTGCGTGGGTAGGCCTAATGCTCACGACAGGAAACACAACATGGACACATCACATTTTTACATTGAAATATGATATGTTTTTTGCAAAGTGCCTAGCTGTAGATTTTGGCCTTTTAGCTGAGCCAGCACCTAGGGAAACCTAGCAAACCTGCACATTTTTGAAAACTAGACACCAAGGGGAATCCAAGATGGTGTGACTTGTGGTGCTCAGACCAGGTTCTGTTACCCAGAACCCTTTGCAAACCTCAAAATTAGGCCAATAAAACACTTTTTCTCCTCATTTCGGTGACAGAATGTTCTGAAATCTGAGTGAAGCAACAAATTTCTTTCTACCCAGGGTTCCCCTAAGTCTCCTGATAAAAATGGTACCTCACTTGTGTGGGTAGGCCTAGCGCCCGCGACAGGAAATGCTCCAATACACAACGTGGACACATCACATTTTCCCAAAGAAAACAGAGCTGTTTTTTGCAAAGTGCCTAGCTGTGGATTTTGGCCTCTAGCTCAGCCGGCACCTAGGGAAACCTAGCAAACTTGCGAATTTTTGAAAACTAGACACCTAGGGGAATCCAAGATGGGGTGACTTGTGGGGCTCTCACAGGGTTCTGTTACCCAGATTCCTTTGCAAACCTCAAAATGTGGCCAAAGAAACACTTTTTCCTCTCATTTCAGTGAAAGAAAGTTTTGGAATCTGAGAGGAGTCACAAATTTCCTTCCACCTAGCATTCCCCCAAGTCTCCAGATATAAATGGTACCTCACTTGTGTGAGTAGGCCTTGCGCCCGTGACAGGAAATGCCCCAAAACACAACGTGGACACATCACATTTTCCCAGAGAAAGCAGAGCTTTTTTTTGCGAAGTGTCTAGCTGTGGATTTTGGCCTCTAGCTTAGCCAGCACCTAGGGAAACCTAGCAAACTTGAGCATTTTTGAAAACTAGACACCTAGGGGAATCCCAGATGGGGTGACTTGTGGGGCTCTCACCAGGTTCTGTTACCCAGATTCCTTTGCAAACCTCAAAATGTGGCCAAAAATCACTTTTTCCTCTCATTTCGGTGACAGAAAGTTCTTGAATCTGAGAGGAGCCACAAATGTCCTTTCACCCAGCGTTCCCCCAAATCTCCCACTACAAATTGTACCTCACTTGTGTGGGTAGGTCTAGCGCCCACGCCAGGAAATGCCCCAAATAACAATACGGACACCGCACATTTTCCCAAAGAAAACAGAACTGTTTTTTGCAAAGTGCCTAGCTGTGGATTTTGGCCTCTAGCTCAGCCGGCACCTAGGGAAACCTAGCAAACCTGTGCATTTTTTTAAACTAGACACCTAGGGGAATCCAAGATGTGGTGACTTGTGGGGCTCTGACCATGTTCTGTTACCCAGAATCCTTTGCAAACCTCAAAATTTGGACCAAAAAACACTTTTTCCTCTCATTTCGGTGACAGAAAGTTTTGGAATCTGAGAGGAGTCACAAATTTCCTTCCACCCAGCATTCAACCAAGTCTCCAGATATAAATGGTACCTCACTTGTGTGAGTAGGCCTTGCGCCCGTGACAGGAAATGCCCCAAAACACAACGTGGACACATCACATTTTCCCAGAGAAAGCAGAGCTTTTTTTTGCGAAGTACCTCGCTGTGGATTTTGGCCTCTAGCTTAGCCAGCACCTAGGGAAACCGAGCAAACTTGCGCATTTTTGAAAACTAGACACCTAGGGGAATCCCAGATGGGGTGACTTGTGGGGCTCTCACCAGGTTCTGTTACCCAGATTCCTTTGCAAACCTCAAAATGTGGCCAAAAATCACTTTTTCCTCTCATTTCGGTGACAGAAAGTTCTGGAATCTGAGAGGAGCCACAAATTTCCTTTCACCCAGCGTTCCCCCAAATCTCCCAATACAAATTGTACCTCACTCGTGTGGGTAGGTCTAGCGCCCATGCCAGGAAATGCCCCAAAACACAATACGGACACCGCACATTTTCCCAAAGAAAACAGAACAGTTTTTTGCAAAGTGCCTAGCTGTGGATTTTGGCCTCTAGCTCAGCCGGCACCTAGGGAAACCTAGCAAACCTGTGCATTTTTTAAAACTAGAAAACTAGGGGAATCCAAGATGTGGTGACTTCTGGGGCTCTGACCAGGTTCTGTTACCCAGAATCCTTTGCAAACCTCAAAATTTGGACCAAAAAACACTTTTTCCTCTCTTCAGTTCTGGAATCTGAGAGGAGTCACAAATTTCCTTCCACCCAGCATTTCCCCAAGTCTTCCGATAAAAATTATACCTCACGTGTGTGGCTAGACCTAGTGTTTGGAAAAGTAAATGCTCCAAAACACTATCTGGACACATCAAAATTATCAAATACAAAACTACCTGTTTTTTTGGGGGGAGGGGGGCACCTGAGTTTTTGGTCCTGGGCTCAGCAGCCATCTAGGGAACCCTACCAAACCCAGACATTTCTGAAAACCAGACATCCGATGGAGTCCAGGGAAGTGTGACTTGCGTGGATCCCCCAATGTTTTCTTACCCAGAATCCTCAGCAAACCCCAAATTTAGCTAAAAAATCACTTTTTTTCCACATTTCTGTGTGGGATCACCTCAACAGGACACATTTCCTACCACCCAATGTTCCCCTCAGTCTCCCTTTAAAAATTATACCTCACGTGCGTAGGTGGGCCAAGTGCCTGTGAAAGGGAAGAGCCAAATACATGTTTAAATTGAGGGGGAACCAAAGCGTGTCCAAAATGGCAGTTTGAAAAAACAACATGTTTATTCTTCAAGTGCAGCAGAATTTTTATCGGTATAGATGAGACAATGTTCGGTGGAAGGAATTTTGTGGATTCCTGCAGATTTCAGAAGGTTCCATCACAAAAATGTGGAAAAAATGTGTGATTTCCAGCAAAGTTGGAGGATTCCAGGCATTGTGGGTAAGAAAATGGTGTGGGGTGCATGTGAAGCACACCACTCTGGAATCAACCAGATGTTTAGTTTTCCGATTTTCGTCTGGGTCTTGTGGATTTTTATACACAGCAGCGTTCCAAAGTCAAAAAAGGGCAGCCCTCACTATTCCATGTGGGATGATTTTGAGTGTTACAAAGCTCTCAGGGCACAAATGTAAAACCAAAACTGAAAATAATCAAATGTCCTCTTGCTTGCCATGGGATAAGATGTTTTAGTGTGTGGAGGGAGAGCTGAAAGACTGTTACCCCCTTCAGTTAGGGTGGGTGCAAACCAGACCTATACTGGTTGACAGCCACCACCCCACTATTTTTTTATTTTTTTTAATTCCATGCCATACAGTAGACTTTCTGCCCCCCTCCCGTGGTGTGGATCGGGGGTAATTGCCCCATCTGCCCACTGGTGGGCAGAACCACTTTGGCCCCATTTATTTGGGGTGAGGGTATGGCCATACCCCCACCCTCTTACCTTGAAAAAAATACTTACCTGGTCTCTGGTGGGCAACCCCCCAAACAAAACACACACATATACACACACCAATCCCTGGTGTCTAGTGGATTCTGCCTCCCTTGGGGCAGATTAGCCTAACAAAAATAGGCTGACCTGCCCCCAAGGGGGGCAGAGATGGCCTAAATACAATTTGCCCCTTAGGGCAGCAACGCTTGCCTAAGCGGTCGCTCCCTATACATAAAAACATAAAGTAAATAAAAATATATATATATCCCTGGTTTCTAGAGGTTTCTGCCCCCCCGGAGACAGATCGGCCTAATTGTAGTAGGCTGATCTGCCTCCAGGGGGGCCAGAAAAGGCCTAAAAATATTTCACCCCCCCCCAGGGAGCCACCCTTGCCCAAGGGGCCACTCCCCTTTTGTGTTATTATTATATATATTAAAAAATCCCTGGTGTCTAGTGGCTTCTGCCTCCTCGGGGGCAGATCGGCTTAATAGAATTAGGCCGATCTGCCCCCAGGGGGGGCATAAATGACCTAAAAAGAATTTGGACACCCGGGATAATTTTGCCTAGGGGGTCGCCCCCCACATATAAAAAGAAAAATAAACAAAAACAATTGTTATCTCTGGTGTCTAGGGTTTATTTGCCACCCCCCCCGGGGACAGATCGGCCTAACTATAGTAGGTTGATCTGCCCCCAGGGGGCAGAAATGGCCTAAAAATATTTTTCCCCCTTCCGGTGAGCGGACCTTGCCCAAGGGGCCACTCTCCTTATGCGTACGGATAATAAAAAACAAAAACTCCCTGGTGCCTAGTTTTTTCTGCCCCCGGGAGGGGGGCGGAAATGGCCTTTAAACAATTCCCTCCGCCAGGGAGCGACGCCTACCTAAGGGGTCGCTCCCCACATATTAATATATATTTCTTTTTTTAATCCCTGGTGTCTAGGGGTTTTCTGCCCCCCCCGGGGGCAGAGCGGCCTAATTATATTAGGCCGATCTGCCCCCGGGGGGACAGAAATGGCCTAAAAATTATTTGGCCACCTGGGGAGGGGCCCTTGCCCAAGGGGCAACTCCCCTTATACATAAGTGTAATAAACAACAAAAATTACCTGGTGTCTAGTGGTTTCTGGCCCCCCTGGGGACAGATTGGCCTAATTATATTCAGCCGATCTGCCCCCACGGGGGGCAGAAATGGCCTAACAACAATTTGGCCCCCCAGGGAGCGACCCTTGCCTAAGGGGTCACTCCCCACACATAAATGAAAAAACATTTTGTAAAAAAAAATCCCTGGTGTCTAGGGGTTTTCTGCCTCCTCCCCCCCTGGGGGCAGAAATGGCCTAAAAGTTATTTGCCCCCCTGGGGAGAGGCCCTTGCCCAAGGGGCCGCTCCCCTCATGTCTATTTCTCCCCCAAACAATTCCCTGGTGTCTAGCAGAGATGCTTGCAGAGACATGAAAGGAAAGGAAAGGCCTTTCCTTTCCTTTCATGCCTCTGCTGACCCCCTCCTCCAGAGCAGAAGAGAAATGCTGAGCATTTCTCTTCTGCAATCACGCTGGAAGCATGCTTCCAGCGCGATGGAAGGTGACCTCTGATGAGGTTAGCACGCTCTCGCATGCTGATGTCATCAGATGTCACTGGCGGGATGAAGGGTCAGGGGGTCAGGGGTTCGTGAGTGGAAGGAGAAGCGATTTCCCTTCCAGCCCTGACCCTTCGGCCCTCTGGAAGCGCTCGCGCTTCCCCTAAGGGCCGGTAATTAGATGTAATGGTTACATCCGTGGTGCCTGAAAGGCGCAGCTACGGACGTAACCATTAGGTCTTGGCCCGCAAGGGGTTAATAACAATAGTGTATTGATTCTAATCAATACCATAGCATAGCATAATATTTAAATCAGGATAACATCATACAGAACTGCTTGCCTTATGTCCATGTCTAAGGGATTAATGCCCATGGCAAGCAGGGTCATAAGGGGAAAATGGAATAATCCCCCCAAAAATATTTCTGGTGTGTGCCTATGGTAGACAGGGGGTGCAGGTAAAATTGAATAATCCTTAAAGAAAATTCTAGTGGGCACCTAAGGCAGGCAGGTGGTGCAAGGAAAATGGAATAATCCCTAAAAACAAAATGCCGATGCATGCCTATGACAGGCAGGGATTGCAGGGAAAATGGAATAATCGATAAAAAACGAATGCTGATGTGTGTTTATGACCTAAGAGAAGAAGACCTATAGCAGACAAGGAGGCAAGGGAAAATGCAAAAAAAATTGCTTGTGTGTCACTAGGGTCTACGAGAAATCCATTGGGAGGCAAGGAGGTGCCAGGGCAAATGGAAAAAATGCATATAGTATGATAAACACTGTTGATACATATACTAAAATGATTCCCAAGCACATTAAAATGATATGAGAAAGTAAAAAAATGGAAATAACATAGACCTCTTCTATCACTGTCCCTAGAAAATGGCTTAAAAAAACTGAAAGAAAGGGATTAGTAATACACAACATGGCTGGCTGAAAATGGCGGCCAGCCACATGGTCAAAGAGCAACGACAACAGCAAGCAAGAAGGCATGGAGAGTAGAGAATACATGCAGGCCTATGGTAAAAGCACATTGACTGCCTACACATAATGGCTGCTAGCCGCATGGTCAAACAGCAACAACAGTAAGCAAGGAGGCATTGGAGAACGCATGTAGGCCTATGGCAAAAGCAGAAGTACACTGACTACCTACACAAAATGTCCACCTGCCACATTGTCAAAGAACAACAGCAAACAAGGAGGCATTGGAGAACAAAGAACATATGCAGGCTTATAGCAGAAGCACATTGAGCTCCTACACAGAATGCCCACCGGCCACGTGGTCAAACAACAACAGCAGCAAACAAGCAGGCACTGGAGAGAAAAAAGAGCACATGCAGGCCTACGGCAAAAGAACAGTGACTAGACAAAATGGCCCCCCACTACATGGTCAAACAGCAACAACAGCAAGCAAGGTGGAATGGAGAACAATAAAACCCTGTAGGCCTAAGACAAAAACACACTGACAAAATGGCTTCCGGCAACATGGTCCAACAACAATAACAGCAAGCAAGAAGGTATTGGAGAGCAAAGAACAAATGCAGGCCTATAACAAAAGCACCTTGACTACCTACACAAAATGGCTGCCAGCCACCTGGACAAACAACAACAACAGCAAGCATCGAGGCATTGGAGAACAAAGAACACATATGGGCCTACTACGAAAGCAGAAGCACAATGACTGACTACAAATAATGGCCACCATCCACATGGTCAAAGAACAACAGCAAACAAGGAGGCATTGGAGAACAAAGAGCATATGCATCCCTATGGCAAAAGCACACTGACTGCCTACAAAAAAATGGCCACTGGCCATATGATCAAAAGACAACAAGAGCAAGCAAGGATGCATGGAAAACAAAGAACACATGCAGGCCTATGGCAAAATCACAGTGACTGCCTACAAGAAATGGCCGCCAACCACATGGTCAAACAGCAACAGCAAACAAGGGGGCATGGAGAACAAAGAACACATGAAGGCTTTTGGCAAAAGCACAATGCCTGCCTATACAAAATGGGTGCCGGCCACATAGTCAAACAACAATAGCAAACAAGGAGGCATGTAGAATAAAGAACAGATGCAGGCGTATGGTAAAAGCACACTGGGTGGCCAGACAAAATGGTTACTGATCACAAGGTCAAATAACATGCAAGGAGGCATGGACAACAAAGAACACATACAGGCCTATGGAAGGACACTGAGTATACAAAATGGCTGCTGGCCACAGGACATGAAGAATAAAGATAAAATGGCAAACACACACACACACACACCCACACTCCCGCACACACACACACACCACCTGACAAATGAAGCATGATAAACAAGGAAGAAAACACTACTGTTAATTCTGCAATGCCAAAAATGAAAGTTGCCCGTGGGAAGACTAGGTCACATGGTAAAATGAATGAGTAGTGCAAATTAACAAAAATGGAAAAATGTACTTAACCGTGCAGCCTTTTTCCCTTCCAAAAAAGATAAACAACTAAATGCAAACATAATACTAGGCCTTTACTGCAACTCCACGGCATCAACTACAACCACAATAAAACTTAAAAATTGAATAAAAGTACAAATAAAATACTGGTGCATGCCCTCTATCAAGCAACACTAAAGTTTTTGAAATTATTTGTGGTGATGTTCCAGAAACAAAGTCCTTAAATTTAAAAAATATATATGCAGCAGGAATTGCAGACAAAGAGAGGGATCCTTTCACCTCAAAATCCAAATAAAAAGTGACCTGAAGATAGAGAAAGCACTAGGAGGAGCCTTTTGGACCTGAGGAGGAAGTTGGAGTCTCTGGGGCAATTCTTTCCTGTTGCAAAAAAACCCCATGATTTTCGCACTAAAAACAACTTGAACAGCCGGCTCAAAAAGAATATCAATTCATAAAGGTATTTTTTAGTTGATTTAGCTGCTGCTCAGGCAGACATTTCACTCGAGAAGCAGCCATGGCTGCTCGCAATCGCCGGCATCACAAAATGGCACAGGGAGGCTCCCTGGAGGCCAGAAATCTTGCTAGCATACTGCAAATCATATTCATGCTGTGAGCGCATGTTTACTAAGGCTTGCATGTACATATGGGAATATAATTTTGCCACTCACCAGATGGCTGAATTCGACAGGGACTCCGCGTTGCATGCGTAATGCCAAGTTATCTGGATTCCGACAACTCGTGAGTAGAATTATAATTTCATGCGGGACTAATCAAAGGTAGAGTTGTAGCTTTTGGATGTTGCTTTTGGAGAGGAAATGGCCCAGCAGCTCCCCCAACAATAATGTTTTGCATAAGCCATGAAATAAGTATGCTGTGGTGTTGAGTATGCGGCAAGGTGAAATTACACTGTGTCTCATTTTGTCTTCTTTAGTGACTTTGGAGGACCTGCACATTCACCATAAAATATGTATTTTTTTGTTTATTTACTGTTGCACAAATATCATAAATGCACACACCCACTAAATGATTTATAGCAATACTTATATGTAGGGAAGTGTTTTAGAAGGAAGGTTTTAGGCAGTCAGCAGAGTTGGCGTCTGTGTGGATGACTGCTGCCCAGGCCCTAACGCAGGTTATGGAAGACAGTTCTGAGGCAGGATCTGAGATAGAGCCAGCACATACTGATAAAGCAGATGAGGGAGATCAAAATGAAGCAGAATCTTGGAGTGATTTTTCAGTAGGCGGAATTCCATCTGATGACTTGTCTTCCAGTGATTCTGAGGGACACGAAGATGGCAGTAAAGCTGTCCTATTGTAGACAGGAGTGACCGTAGAAGGGTAGACAAACTCAGAGAGCAGACACTTTGGCTGCAAGTACAGATGGAGTGCTCTGTTGCCCCCCACCCCAATTTAGTTTGGCACCAAATTCCAGTGATCACAGGTGATGCTGGATGTTAAGTTGATAAGACCAATTGTTTTGAAAATTGACTAAATCCATCTCTTCTTGAATGTTGCCTTCCTTGAGCAAATTGTGCAGTATGCAAACTTGCATGCTGAAAAATTTCTGAGGGAACATGGAGGCACTCTAGAGCCTCATTCTAGGACACAACAGTGGACTCCCACTACACTTGAAGAGATTTTTGGGCCTTATCTTCAGAACGGAGTTAGTGCACAAACCAAGCTTACAGCTCTATTGTTCTACTCACACAGTTTGGGTAACACCCATCTTTGCACTGTACATCAACAGAGGTTGTTTTTTGCTATTGCAACCTGTTTTTCGCTATTTCAGTCTATGCTGCTTTTCAATGATAATTCTGCTGCATTGCCGCAAGACCACCCAGCCCATGACAGGTTGTTCAAAATTCAACATCTCATGGAACATTTGTCTGCCAAGTTTCCAGAAATGTATACTCCTGGAAAAAAATATAGAGATTAATGAGTCCTTGATCCTGTACAAAGGGCAAGCGGTCATTCTGGCAGTACTTTGCCAGCAAAAGAGCTGGCTATGATATCAAGTTGTACAGGCTGTGGTTGCCCTCTCACGCTAGGAGACACAAGAAAGATTGTATGGCAGCTTGTCCAGCCACTCCTTTACAAAGGTTATAACTTTTATGTGGACAAATTCTATACAGGAGTAGAGTTTTATAGAGAGCTAGAGAAATCTGGCACTGTGGCATGCAGTGCAGTTTGTTGACACTACAAAGGATCCCCACGGGAGCTTGTTTGTAAGAAGCTCCAAAAGTTCTAGAGCACTGCATTGAGTTCCAATGAACTGTTTGCAGTCAAGTTCTCTGATAGTCGTGATGTATATGTGCTCACTACAATTTATGATAATAGCACTTCCCCCATCTAGGATTGGGGTCAAATGGCCAAAGTTCACCAGCCCGCCTCTATACTTGTTTACAATAAGTACATGAGTGGAGAGGATAAGAATTACCAGGTACTTCAGCCATACAATATGAGTCATAGAAATTGCACTTGGTATAAGAAGCTGCTAACCCACCTGATCCAGGTGGCAACATACAATGCGCATGTTGATTATCATCAGAATACCACAGGAAGTCACCTGTCTTTCTTTGACTTTCAGTTGACTGTCATTTAAACTCTTACTGCTGCAGAAGCAGCAGCATCCACTTCATGTGCTCTGGAAAATATGTCAATGTAGCAGGATAGACACTTTGCCAACAGGTTTCCTGAAACAGCATAAGAGACTCGACCATGCAATCGTTGTAGAGTCTGTTCTAAGCAAGAAAGGTGACAGAAGAGTCATCTTTACTGTCCGTAGTGCCCAACTCAGCTAGCCGTATGTTTTCCTACTTGCTTTATGTCGTACCATACAAAAGTAAAGTATTGGGAAATTGACTGAGGTAGAGCTGCCGTAAGGTTAACTTTTCAATGACTGTGCATGGATTCCTACCTTCCATTGGCCACCACTTCACTAGGCAAGCAGCCTTATAATGTTAGTCCCACTACTTTAGGAAATCATGGACTTGCTTATACTCTGCTAGGCACCTTTATCCACTGTCAGAATGAAGTAGGTTTTCTAGCGGCCGATTGACAAGTTCATGATAGTCCCCTCACTGCAATTAATGGTGAACTGAACAAAAGTTACATTGTCACAGAAAGCGTTAACTAATTTTTGAAGTGCTTTTTTAGGGAACTTA
Source organism: Pleurodeles waltl (assembly GCF_031143425.1). NCBI lineage: Eukaryota > Metazoa > Chordata > Amphibia > Caudata > Salamandridae > Pleurodeles > Pleurodeles waltl. The sequence continues at coordinate 934,735,068 of NC_090442.1, read as the reverse complement.
TGTATACACAAGGACCACCCTGATTGTCCACAAGAACCAGAGTAAGTGTAATAAGTCAAACGAACGTCCAGTGGGACTTATTCAACAACACTACTACTTTTAAACTCAATTAGTAACTAGTTATCATAATCAATGTTATTGAAAAAGGATATAGGACACAATGGCCCTCATTACAACTTTGACGGGCGGCGGAGGCCGCCCGCCAAAGTTGCGCCGCAGGAATACCGCACCGCGGTCTGAAGACCGCGGCCGGCATTCCAAGTTTTCCCCTGGGCTGGCAGGCGGCCGCCGAAAGGCCGCCCGCCAGCCCAGGGGAAAACGACCTTCCCACCATGAAGCCGGCTCGTAATCGAGCCGGCGGCGTGGGAAGGTGCGACGGGTGCTACTGCACCCGTCGCGTATTTCACTGTCTGCTATGCAGACAGTGAAATACAAGCCGGCCCTCTTACGGGGGCCCCTGCAGTGCCCATGCCATTGGCATGGGCACTGCAGGGGCCCCCAGGGGCCCCGCGACTCCCCCTCCCGCCATCCGGTTCCCGGCGGGAGAACCGCCAGGAACTGGATGGCGGGAGGGGGAGTCGGAATCCCCAAGCCGGCGCAGCAAGCTGCGCCGGCTTGGAGGATTCCTTGGGGGCAGCGGGAAACCGGCGGGAGACCGCCGGTTTCCCTTCTCTGACCGCGGCTAAGCCGCCGCGGTCAGAATGCCCCGCGGGGCACCGCCGGCCTGTTGGCGGTGCCACCGCGTCCCGCGGCCCTGGCGGTTACAAACCACCAGGGTCGTAATGAGGGCCAATAATGATGATGACTTTCACATTTTTCATATATGGACATTATGTACCAAAATTAGTGCAGATGATACAGTTGAGAGATATATATATATATATATATATATATATATATATATATATATATATATATATACATATATATATATACATATATATATATATATATATATATATATATATATATATATATATATACATATATTTATACAACAACATAGAACAAGACACCTAACAAACTGCAAGTTTACATTGGATTTTACTTCAAGCAAACACAAGCAGAGATGCTGCCTGTTTATATATTGTATCTCCTGGCGAATCATAACACGTTTGAAAGAAACTCATGATAGGGATGTCAATATTTCAACCCATAGTTCATCTTCAGGTCTTATTAGAACAAAAGTCATTTGACTAAAGTTCCTTAGAAACTGTGAAATCTTGGGTCCATGTCCAAGTATATGTCAAGACAGGGTCTACAATGTATATCCAGCCACTCGGTTAGTCAAACAGTTCTGGTGGGGTAAACAAAATATTCAGGATAAGTACACCTTTGTATGTGTGGAAAACGTGGCCACGCATACATATATGTGAGTATTCCTGGACAAAGCAAACAATGCAAAACAGGCCGCTGGGTTCCTTAGACAGTCTTGTGTAGGTAAATGGATTACTCTGGCAAAGCACACCTTTGAATTGTGTCAAGCCATCAACATGATTTCAGATCATGGTGGCAGCATGACACCATGAACCACATGAGGTTTTCTTACCCACAATGCTCTACAAACCTCAAAGATTGGCTGAAGCAGTATATTTTCCTTTTATTTCTGTGATAGAAACTTCAAGAATCTCCAGGAGTACCAAAAAATCCTACAACCCTGCATTAACACACTTGTGCTGATAAAAATGCTGACCCACTTGTGTGGCTAGGCCTAGTGCTCGCGAAAGGAGTGGATCAAACCAAGGTCAATGGCCTCCCATGGCTGGGGGGGCATTAGACATCTTTCACTGCCCCTTACCACCATGGTTATCCAGCTAGTGACGGGCAGTCGAAACTGACCCAAATATCCACACATCTAAATTAGGTGGGCAGAGATAGAGGCCAGCCACAGATAGCCCCTATTCAGTTGGACATAGGAGGGGTGCAACCATGCCATTAATGGTGTAATGTTCCCCATAGTTAAACCAATGGTCCATCTGCATATATACCAGGCAGGCAGACTATTATCTTCACAGTAAGGATAATCTGTTACCTGTGCAATGGAGTATCCTGACCAGCACTGATATAAATCTGGTACTAATTGTTTAAAGTTAATCCACCACTTACACTGGTTGGTTTGAGAACCTCCAGAAATGCCAACTTCAAAGCACGAATATTTATCCAAGTAACTGAGTATTGAAACTAAGACTACTGAAGGTGTGCATAAAGCCACGTCAAGCCTTGGTTCAATCTGAGACCTAGGCCCAGCCCCACAAATGGGGCAGCATTTTTCTCGGCATAAGTAGGGTAATGCAGGGTGGTAGGACGTTTGTGGATTCCGGAAGTTTCCATCACAGAAATATATATGGAAAATTCGTCATTTCAGGCAAAGTTTGAGGTTTGCAGACCATTGCAGGTAAGAAAACCTCATGGGATCCATGCAAGACACACCTCCCTGGAATCCACCGGTTGTTTAGCTTTCACAAATGTCTGTGGTTCATAGGTTTGCATGGGGGCTCCACACCACTTCCCCAAATACAGTGGCTACCCCTTTTCCTAATATCTCAACATAGCAATTCAGGCCCATTTGTATCAGTATCTCTTGGCCCACCCATCCAAGTGGGGTACAGTTCTTATTGAGTGATATGTGGGAACTCAGGAGTTTAGGAAATGTGTGGCTCCCCAGAGATTCAAGAGCTTTCTGCTCCAGAAATGTGAGAAAAATGTGTGTTCCTTTCTGAAGTTTAATGTTTGCAAGGGCTTCTGGGTAAAAGTTCCCTGCAAGACCCACACAAGTCATGCACTTCTAGACTCCCCTGGTTGTCTAGTTTTCCAAAAATGTTCAGGTTTGCTATGTTTTACCAAAATCCCAGCTGAACTACAGATCAAAATCCAATGCTACACACATTGCAAAAATGGGCCCATTTTCAGTCTAATTGGGAGAGTTGGGGGAATACTAGGTAGAAGGAAGTTTATGGCTCTCCACAGATTCCAGAACTTCCCATCACAGAAATGTGAGAACAACGTGTTTTTTTATTCAAAGTTTGAGGTTAACAAGGCATTCTGGATAAAAAGATCTGTTGGAAGCAACGCAAATTACCCCACCCTGGAATCCCCCAGCTATCTAGTTTTAAAAAATGTGCATGTTTGCTAGGTTTCCTTAGATGCCAGTGAAGCCAAAAATCCACATCTAACCACATTGCACAAAAGTTTTGAGTAGGAAATGTGATATATCCATGATGCATTTTGAGCCCTTTCCTGTCACGGTCACTAGGCCTACACTCACAACTGAGGTACCATTTGTTTTATCGGGCGACATTGGGGAATGCTGGCTGGAAAGAACTCTGTGGCAATTCACAGATGCCACAATTGTCCATCACAGAAATGTGAGGAAAATATATATTTAGTCAAAGTTTGAGGTTTGTAAAGGATTCTGGGTAAACAAAACCTGGTGAGAGCCACTCTAGTTGTACAGTTTAAAAAAATGTACAGGTTTGCTGGATTGCAATAGGTGCTGGCTGAGCTACTGTCCAAAATCCACAGCTACCCCATTAGAAAAAAGGGTTAGTTTTCAGTAGAAAAATGTAATGCTTCCATGTTGTGTTTTGGCACATTTTTTGCTGCTGGTACTAGGACTACCCACTCAAGTGAGGTACCATTTGTATTGGGATACATGGGAAAATGCTGGGTGGAAGAAGGTGTATGGCTCCCCACAGATCCCAGAACTTTCATCACACAAATATGGAGAAAATGTGTTTTTAGTCAAAGTTTGAAGTTTGCAAAGTATTCTGGGTGAGAAAACCTGGTGATTGCCATACAAGTCACCTCACCCTGGATTCCTTTAGGAGTTTAAGTTTAAAACATGAACAGGTTTGCCAGGTTTCCCTAGATGCTACCTGAGTTAGACTCCAAATTCCTCTGATACTGACATTGATAAAAGTGGCAGTTTTCAGTAGAAAAATGTGATGCGTCCATGTTCTGTTTGGACCCATTTTTCACTCAACATATTTCACCATATCAATTGGTCTATAGTCAGAACTCAAAACCACTGTACTGTGCAGCTCAGTTGATTGCTATGGGCCCTTTGGGTTCTTGGTGAACCTACACACCCTATATATCCTTGCAACCAAAATGGTCTAGTGGACATAATAGTAAGGCCCGTATTTATACTTTTTTTAGCGCCGCATTTGCGCCGCTTTTTGACGCAAAACGGCGCAAACCTACAAAATACAATGGCATTTTGCAAGTTTGCGCCGTTTTTGCGTCAAAAAACGACGCAAATGCGGTGCAAAAAAAGTATAAATACGGGCCTAAATGTTTTTTGTAAATCGGCCATCATCACAAAAAGTTACTGGTGAAAATGTTGTCACAAATGACTGTTTTTTTCCTTTTTATTTTTAATATTTCTTTATTTCAACAATCATTTTCTTGAGAAAAACCTTGAGGAATCTACACATATAACTCCTTGCTAAATTTGGATTTTTGTCTTTCCAGAACTCTATAGCGTTCCTGGATCACCCACGAATTTCACACGGGTTTTCAATACAACCTGGAAATAGGTTAGGTTGAGAGCACAAAAAAAGAAAAATATGCCTCCTATTTGAAAAATGCCAAAACTGTGGTACAGAATTAGGATTTTTAAATCACCTCTTTATGTTCCTGGAACCTGGGAAGATGGTGACTTTAGTGCAGCTTTAGAGGAAAAAAGACATGTTTACCCAGAGCACTCTTTGCCTATTTTCCTCCCAAAAGTCTAAATGTAGATACATTTTGCCTTTTTTCTCAGTCCCCTTCAAGGTAATCCACAATCACTGGGTACTTTCAGAATCCCCAGTATGTTGGGAAAGAAACATCCACATTTAGCATAGATACCTCAAGTGAAAAAAGGTTATGCAGCCCAAACTACCCCAAATAGCTCAAAAAGGGCTCAGCACTGGGGGAAGGCCAACAGTTAAGGGGTTAAGGACCTGTTTGCCCAAGTTACCTGTAACGTCTTGTGAACTTATTCTTTTTGCCTGGCTTGAAAATAAAAGAATTTCCATGGCATCAATCTTTTTTCAACAAAGTTGAATGAGGAGCTGCATATGTTGACAGAAACAGAATGAGGTTATCAAACTGAGATGATACAGCTCAGAAGGGCTAGTGAATGGTGTGGTTGGAAGTTGATGCTGTGCAATTTTCACTAAGGCCATGATGGACTTCGGTTTACTGCACACCAATCTGCATGGACTTCAGTTGACTGAGTCCCAATCTGCCTCTGTAGAACACAAAAATATGAATGATGATCAGAAAATGAATTTAAGCTTTCCCTAAAGGCTGTGGGTCTTATGTTTAGTACTGTTTCTTGAGTGACAACTAGACAGCTGCTTTCAGTTTTATTGTATTTATTTCTTGGTGCCCCATTAAAACTCTAATACATACAGGACAAGGATAAGGGGTGGGAACCCCCAACATGGTCCCACCGGCTTGAAATGTAAACTATCAGTTTGTGAAAAACTGCGCTCATCCACTAATAGTGGCATGCTTCATCATAGGGCAATGCTAACACATGCCCACGAGAGCCAAAGTGAGGAATGGAGCAAAAAGGAGGGGAAACACATAACAAAAACCAACAAACGAGGATCTAAACACAAACAAAGCCGTCAATCACATAATAAAACTTTCTTAAGTAGTACCATACTCAATCTTTATTTCAAGGTCCACTGGATAGGATTAAACGAAAATGAAAAGACGGGGTGATGAAAGGAGGATAAAATGGCCCCTACACCCCAAATGGCCATACTAAAGTCATAGCCATTGCAAGGTCAACACCTTCCATCCGTTTTTTTCGCCCCTAAGGGTCACTCGGCCTTCCTCAGGACCTTCGATCCCCTTTAAATCAAGGTTCATACCCTACCTGAAGTGTATTCAAATGGTGGCCAAATATGCCTCTGGGTACAGCTGTGTCCCTGTCTTTTTAGTACACACTCTCAGGGTTGCCTATGAGGAAATATAAAGACTCACAAGTTATTCTTATTATTCATTAAAACTGCCATATTCCCATGGTACCAATAAAGCTAATAATAGAGTGTAGCATATCTCCTGTGAAGCCTTTACTTCTTTTTTTGGTTAGTACAACAGGACCTAGAAGTTTAAAAAAAAGTTTTGTTTACTATGAAGGTGTTAATTCTTTTTCATGTTTGCAGCTAGGGGTTTTCTGACTGAGGAATGTAGTTTTTATTAAAATATCTGTGTTTTTGGTGTTGTTACTGAGATACTCAGTATGTGATTCAAAATAAAACCTCAACTCATTGGTTGAATTGACAGTTGTTCATGCAATTGGAAGTTGGTACTGCCCTATTTTGTGCATTAGAAATATCACGTTGGTCACAGCATGTGCAATTTGTCTTAATTTTTTTCTTCCTATTATTTGGGTATTTATTGGAAACAATTTTGGCGAATGCCAACCAATCAAGAGGAGACTACACTGAACCTCTAGACCTGGAGCAGGTGGAGGAGAAAAGCACAGGCCCTCATCATTTCCTAGTTTGTGAGTTTTTTTATACTTCCACCTGGTGTACAAATAGGTCTCTGCCAAGGCAGTCGTATGCAGTTACACAGAGTTCAGCTGAGGAATGGGGGAAGAAATACACCTTTGGTTCTTCAAGAATGCATAAAGACCTGAACACATGGCATTCCAAGGGTTTGAATGATGAGAAAAAATAGAAGGTAAGAGAAGTAGGAGGTGTGTATATCAGGCACTGTCCTCCAGCATTTGGAGACACACTTTCACTAGATGTTCTAGCAGCCCAACAGCAGGACTGTGACACATAGCAAAGCTGGGATCTTTTGCCTCAACTGTGTCAAAGTTATCTTGAGATGCTGTCTGACAGGTAACCAGTGTAGCTTTCTAATTCCCGTAGTTGCTGAGCTAAACTTTTGGATCCTGGTCAATAGTCTTGCTGCAGCATTTTAAAATGTTTGCAATTTATTCAGATTTTGTTGCTACATATTGAGATATAACCATTTGCACTACTCAATTTTGGAAAGCACCATAGAGGTGACTACTGTTTTTTGCAAGTTTGAGGGGTTATATTTGAGAACTTTTTTTATCATTCTCAAATACCAAAGTTAACTGAAGTAACTGCATTTACCTGGTCCCCAAAAGTAAGCTTGTTGTCCAATTGAATGCCTAAATTTCTGGCCTTGTGCACTGGCGTAGGAAGGGTACCCAGATCCTCCGTCCGCCAAGCAGGTGACCAAAAGGAAGGCTGATTTCTAAACAGGATGACCTCAGTCTTGTCAGAATTAAGTTTTAAACAATTCTTTCCCATCCAGCTACTGATGGAAAGCATACACTCGTGAAATCTAGATCTTGTATTTTCAACCTGATTGGATAATGACACGATGATTTGCGTGTCATCTGCATAAGAAGTAAGTGAAAAGCCAAAAGATCTTATCAATGGAGTCAATGAAGATGCGTAAACATTAAACAATGAAAGGCTCAGGAAAGACCACTGTGGGACTCAGCAAGGCAGGAGAAAAGATTCTGGGACAAAGGAATCAAGGGCAACAGATTGAGTGAGCTCAGAAATAAAGGAAAGGAACAAGGCTAAAGCTGTTCCATTACCTTCGATCCTGGCCAAATGGTCAATCAAAAGACTATGATTGATCGTGTCAAAAGTTGCCAATAAGTCCAACAGCACCAAGGCAGCATTTTCAGCAGTATCTACAGTGGTTCTGATTTCTTCTGAGGCTTTGATCAAAGCTGTTTCAGTACTGTGTCCACTCTAAAGCCATGTTGGGTTGAATCAAGGAGCTAATTATCTTAAATAAAATTGGATAGTTGGGCGTTCATAGCTTGTTCTATTAGTTTAGCCAGCAATGAAAGCCATGAAATAGGGCGAAAGTTGTTTGGATTGCTGGAACTCAGATTAGGTTTTTTTAATCAAGGAGAGGATGGACGTCACTTTCCATGCTTTAGGGCATTGACCTGATTTTAGTATCTTATTAAATATTGAAGTTAGGAATCCTGCAATAAGATCAGAAACAAGTTTGATCACTGATGGAGGACATGGGCCCAAAGGATACCCAGTTTTGGCTGCTTGATTTTGACTCAGAATTTATTCCACCATTAATGGATTAAATTCCAAGAAGGGAGTGGGTTTACTATCAGGTACCTTGTGCCCAGCCTCCTTCTCCCTATTTCCCCTGGATGTTACAAATGTATAGTACATCTGTTTTACTTTGTTTAAAAAAAAGATTGCAATAGAATTGTAAAGTGCTTGACTACCAATGACTTGTCCCTTAGCTGGACTAGCTGTAAGTTTTGACACTGTCTGAAACATTTCTTTTGTAGAACTTTTTTCTAGGTCTATCTCCTTAGTAAAATAGGTTTACTTTTCCTTGACAGTAGGGCCTTAGAATTTGCCAGAGATAGTGTGGATATTTCTTTATTTTGAGGACTGTAATCTTACCTCCATTGCATTTGAGCTGCACAGTTATTTCTGTTTCCTAAGACCATCATTATATCATGGGGCAGAAGGACTGCTACTCTTTGAGCATTGAGAGTTCTCAGGGGCCAGTATTGAGATGGCTGAGTGCAGCTAGTTAGTCTAGGCAGAGATATTATGGTCCACATCTTCAGAATAGACAGGCTGAAAACAGGTGAGTGTACCTTCAAAAGTATCTTTATTAATCTTGTTCTAGGACATAGCTGTGAGCAACCTGGGGATATTTTTCATGTATACTTTAGATAAATGCTCATTGTCAGTCATGACTGTGTAGTGGTCTGACCATGTCAGTGGAAGGGAGGCTTGGAACTTAAGAAAGTTATTATTTGAGAAGATTCTGTCCAAGAAATGAACAGCAGAATGGGTGGGGTCTTGGACTAATTATACCAAACCCACACTAGACAATGTGTCCAGAAGTGGTTTTGAATCTTGACCCTCAAAGAGTTCAAGGTGGAAATTAAAATCACAGAGCATTGTGTAATCTTTAGCTGCTAGTCCCTCTTCTAATAATGAACCCACGTTCTGTGAAAATTCACTTCTGAGGCCTGCGGGTCAGTAGACTAAGACCCCCTTAAAAGTTTGCTGTGTAATTGTAGGCAAAAGGCAAGAGCCTATACTGGAGATGACATAGTGCAAAAGGTAGCTGATATGGAGTCACAATAAATGATTGCTAAGCTGCCAACCCTTCTAGGTGGCCTATTTAATGTGTGACATGTGAAACCTGGGGGTTGAGGGGGGCGGTGGCGGCCTCTACAAAATCCGGGCCTTATGTCCAAGCAGGTTTCAGTGACAAATGCTATGTCGAACTGCTGGTTTGTTAAAAACTCTGCAAATTCAGTGCTGTGTTTATCTAGTGAGCTGGCATTCACAGTGTGAAATGCTGTGAGTGCTCTTATCGTTGATGGCAGTAATCTTATTGTTAGCAATATAATGTGTCTGACTGTTCTATGAAAGATTAAAGTTCTGCAAGTTTCACATAAAGCCTCTTTATGGGTGACCCAACATCCAGATAGATGCAGTTTGAGGTCTTACCTTTAGTATTTAAAATATGCAGTTCATGACTGCAAAGTGTTATGGGAGTCATCCCCGGGAGGGTCAAGGCCAGCAGAGTAATGGATGCCAGTCGTGATCCGGGCTCAGGCGGGCTTGCCTTTGGCCTGCCTTCTGCACACCAATGACGTACCCGCTGCACAAATCTGCTGCGCTGATGTGCTTAATGTGGCCTTAAATAATCCTCCATGTGAAGGGGGGGCATGGCTACCACCCTGCACTTCACAGTGCATGTGTCCAAAACATGTGGGTAATACAAATAGGCGCGGAACCAGGGTCCAGCAACCCTGCACCCCGCTCACAGGCTCCTTTGTGAGGGTGTAATACTTGTAAAATAAACAAAAGAAACTAAAATAGGAGACATTGAAAACATAAAATGGTCAAAATAGGGAATACTCCCTTTCAAGTATGGTGCCTGAGCAGGAGCCAGGCACTTCCTTAAAAAGCTAGTTGTAGTAAGGTATTCAAAAAAAGCTAAGAAATTCTCTGGCAAAACCAAAAGTTAAAGTGAGATAATATTTAGGTGACGATGACATTACATTTTAAACTAAAGAAAAAACGGCGTTTTACAAGGTATAGTTAACTCATGTAACTATAACTTGAGACCTGAAGTAACTTTAACTGGCATCTTTTTCATGCACTGTTTATACCCTCACATAGTAAATGACATTCTTTTTTAAATCATTGCTAGTATCTCTGCTGACATCTGAAATCACATCATTGATCACAACATGGCAATATGTAAAACACTTGTGCCAATATTGCCAGTGTAGTTGAGGCAGAATTTACTCAGGAAATGCATCTTTTTTGTTTCTTAACAACTTTGGTGCCGTTCCATTTATTTGCATGAATAATCCCAAAAACAAAAATTAATGTCCCCCTGTATGGTTCCAGAAATGTTATAGTTAGGAAATAGAATTAAAAAAATACATAGAAATTCACTTAAAAATCCAAAGGCTACAGGGAAGTTATAGACTCATATCTTAAATGTTCAAAACCATAGAAATTCATCGGTTATAGTTATAACTTGAGCCCTCGCCATGCACAGTTTTTTTGTCAAAAATATTACTGCAAATATTTCATTAATAGTATCAATGATGTTATGAAAGATGTCATGAGTGTCGTAATTTGTGGGGTTATTAGTAGTGCATGGAGAGGGTGCGAGTTACAGTTACCTTAGGGCTGGAGTTATAGTTACCTGAGATAACTATAACAGGTGAATTTCAATGGTTTTGTACGTTTAAAATGTGAGCCTAACTATAACCTTTGGTTTAATAGTGAACTTCTATGTTTAAAAAAAATTCTATTCCCTAACGATAACATCCCTGTAAGCTTTGGCTTTTTCAATGAATTTCTATGTTTTTTAAACATATAGGGGTCATTATGACCCCTGCGGTCGGTGTAATAGTGAAGGTATTACCCCCAACAGGCTTGCGGTACATACCTCCACTATTATGACATTGGCGGTTTGGCCAAAGCCAAACCGCCAAGTTAACACACCGACCGCCATAGTGGTAACGACTGCCGGGCTGGAGACTACAGTCTCCAGCACAGTGGCCGTCACTAGGCCGCCAATGGCATTTTGACTCCACCCACCTCCATGGTTTCTGTGGTTTCTGTACCGGCACGGAAACCATGGCGGTAGGCACTATCGGTGCCAGGAAATTCCTTCCCTGGCAATGATAGGGGTCTCCCCAGAGTCCTCCCGCACCCTCCCCCCACATACACACACATACACGCACATACATACACACCCATACACACATGCATACACACATTCACCCACGCATGCATACATTCATACACACTCACAGCAACACTCACGAACATACATCCAGGCACACACGCACTCACATGACACAATATGCACGTACACACACCCACTCATGCACACATGCATTACACATGCATGCACGCATTCAAACACAGTCAGAATTCACAACAAACATGCTGCGATATCTTGTCTGCCTCACACGCGCCACACCAGCCTGATCTATATTGGCTCGGCGGCGCCTCCTGGTCGTCGGGGTCTGCTGGCTGCTGGGGATCGCTGCTCCCCTCCTCCTCGGGCTGCTGCCGCCGCTGCTCAGGGCTGTCTGCCCACTGTCGACCTTGACTTGTGCCGGGCTTTGGGCAGGGTGCTCCTCTGCTTCTGGGCCTGGCCGGCCGCCCAGGCCCCGCAACGTCCCTGCGGTTTGGCAGCGCCGAGCCCTCGCCTGCTGCTGTGTCTTGTGGTGGTTGTTGTTATCGGTTCTGCTTCCTCATTCACAAGATCTGTCTGTGAATTTGACGCAGCAGCAGCATTCAGGAAGTCACAGTTGGAAGTGAACAGTGCTGTGAACATAGAATAAGGAAATTTTTTAAGTGAACTGCTCTGCTCTCTCTAATCTGGCTACCATCTTAGAAAGGCAAAGTTTCATAGTCTTTTTAAACTTTTACAGAAGATCTGAGTTTGGCAGCCTCTGGTGGGGCTAGCGAGGGCCCTGTGCAGGGTCACACATCCCACAACGGATGACGGACGTCCCTGGGTGGAAGCACTAAGAGAACTCCTGAGAGAACTCCTGGTTGCAGTCTATTTAGATCCTCCTAGGACTCCTAGAACTGCCCAGGACCGGAATTCATAGAGGACGTTGGCTAAGGCAAGTGCACAGCATTCTGCAAGCAGGGTCAAGGTGTTGGGGCTCCAATAAATTGAAGCTAGGCTACAGGCAACCTGTCTTTGGCGGTAGCAGCTGTTGTTAGGCCAGTGCTGCTTGTCTGGACCGTGTTTCTGTGCTTCTCCTGCTCATCCTGTCTCTCCTGCTCAATCCAACTTAACGGGTCTCTACTATTCCTTCTCTTTCACCAAAAGCTGCAAGTCTTCAAGTGGAGTACTGACACCACTCAAAAGGGCTACAAGCGTTTCTAAGAACTTATTACGCTGAGTCAAATCTCCCTTTGACCCGAGCTTTGCCAGATAAGGAAGGACTTCTGGAGTCTGCTTTAACATGAGGTCTGGTAAAGTAAGGAATGAGCACCCAAACCCTCAAAAATGCAAGAAATGCTGCCGCAGTAATGCTATTTTGCATTTGCCATCGACCCCTGAAAAGTGGACTTATCCTCTTTCACCTACTGCAATTACAGCGACCACTTCTCCACTGGCTTCCGATCCATCCAACCCAGTCACTTTGAAGTCTCAACTCTCCGTTGTTCACACGCCGCATCCATACCCCTTAAAACTTTGTGAATCTTCGCTTCTGGATTATTTCAAGAAAGAAACCTAGACAGGCACCTCCGGCAAACACTGCGGAGAATGCGCTGGTGGCAGGCTGGGGCGTCTCATCGTAATCTGCAGTCATTGATGCCCTACCTATGGCTTGTGGTTATTCTACAACAGTGGCTCAAGTTCATTGTCCTGCTTTATCTGCCTTCTTTCAGTCAGGATCTCAGGATGAAGTATGCCATTAACCACCCTATGAGGGCCAGCCGGCGTGTCCTTGTCAAAACACGATCTTTCACCAATTATTATTTCCAGCGATCATCCTTTCAACGTTGGAGAGTGGGAGTTCTCCTTGGTAGCCTCTCCAGCTGTTCCCCCTCGGCAGGAGGGGCTGGCTGTGAGTTGTCATGTTCCTCCACAGGACTGCAGTATTTCTACATCATCTAGTCCTCCGGCATCCCAATGGATTCGTAGTTCAACTGGCAGTTTTCATCCAAGGTTACCAATAAGGTCCTTTAGAGGGGCAGGTGACCCTAGCTCTCAAATGGAGCCTATCAGGGGCGAATTTAAGGACCAATTGCTCCTTGATCTTTCCTGTCTTCAACACGATTCTTTGGGAGGGGCTGGTAGGGCACCCAAACCTGTGCCCTCCTCTTTGGTCGCAGCAACTGACTTTGTTTGGCCTTAGCTTTTGCTAACTCTTCAATTTACTGTATTGGCCTTGAACTATCATTCTGATAAGTTGGACCTCCAAGTTGATTTGCTGAATACACTGGCCTCTTACGTAGCTGGTATTGTTAAAAAAATAGAAAATCTTAACCAGCTTATTTCCAGAGCTCAGGTGAGCTCCAATCTTGCGCAACCAACATGCTGCTGCTCTCCTATTATTGAAAGTCTTTCATCATTGCCCACCTTTTTAAGTTCGGTTTTATGTGAAATTAAGAGGCTATCTCCAGCTTCTGCACCCATGGTGCCTCAGCCAAATTCAAGCACCCATTCTGACTTGGCTCTGGATCCTATCAAACCAAAAACATTGGACGACTATTTCCTTCCAGTTAAAAATGTAACCTCTATCAATTCTTCTCGGCTAGCTGCCACAGGAACTTTTGAGCATGTTACTTTGGCCAATTGTGCTCCCAAGATCTCTCCCTTACCTGAACCTGAGTCTATGGTGCCTGTTATCGCCCATCCCCCCTGCATTCTTGCTCAACCAGCTTCAACACATCCAACGCCCCTAGGAGTTGATCTTGGGGCTCAACATTTGCTAAGCAAGAGGGAAAAAAAAGACTCTGCAAACATTGGAATAAAAGGCAGAGCCAATCCCCTCAAGGATTCCTAACTAAGGCTCAACCGTTGGACAGTCTTGAGGCACTGCAACCCTTGCAGCCGCAGGCGGTCCCCAGGGTGTCACAATTGCCCTGTTCTCCACTAACCCCCTTGGTTGGTCCTCCTCCCTTGATTGAGCTTGTTAAAGATCCTTCGGCTGCTATCACAGTGCGGGGAACTGAACCCCCTTCAAGGACCCTTTGACTTTGGTTGAAGAAGGCAACTTAGGTAATGTATTGGATACATTAGCCTCACTTCGGGGAGGTGGAATGCCTGCCTGCTCCTCGGCCACATTGTCTGAACCCAAAATTGTCTATCGAAATACAGGTGGTAAGGCCCTGGCCCCTGGTTCTCCTAATTTCCTTAAGTTTCCTTTTGATAACATAAGATGCATTCCTGCAGTCCTTTCATCAAACCTTCAGTCAGTTTGTGGGGGCATGCCGGCCCTGGTGGTCCCTGTAAGCTCACATATTGTAACAGATCAGTTACAGCTCTTATACCCCCGTGTCACCCAACAACCTCATTGGGGGGGTATAACCTCAAAACTCGTGTTTATTCCTGAATATCATTGAAGGGGGCCACATGATATTTTGAATAGGGGGAACATTTTGAGGCTCTTCAATGCTATTTTAGATCTTAATAACATTGGCTCTAAGGACATTGTATCTATTGAATTTCTGGACTCAAGCGGGTCTAGTTCAAGAGAGTCCACACTGGTTTCCTTATTTTCTGCCTCAATAGCTCAGTCCATTCTTTCTAAGAGAGACCTATTTTTCTCATGGGGCATTACAATTATTCTTTATAAGGAGTCTGGTTATCCTGCATTACTATCAGAACTTCAACGTCCAACGGCTCCCACAGTATTGAAGCCTTTTTCAATTTTGAAAGGTGCTCTAGGTGGAACCTCTACCTTTGACGGGTCCCCTTGCACTGGTCTTGGTTCCCAGGGGGCATCCATTTAGGACTGGCTGCCCTCCACCCTCCTGCACAGGCATCCTCATTGACCATCACGGATGGGTGGGTTTGGGACAACATCTGGATGTCTGTCCCTATGCTCTTGGAACATCAATGGGATTGTGCATAAGTTTGCCTTGGCTGATCTCTTAGAATTTTTGAATAGCTATGATGTAATTGCCCTTCAGGAAACGTGGGCTGAGACCAGCTGTCCGCTGTCCGGGTATTTAGAAATGTGGGAACCTGCTCTTAGTACGAGCAAGAATGGTTGTGCCAAGGGAGCACTGCCCACCTATGTAACTGTCAAACTAAACGGGAGTGTTCTGCCACTGGTGTGGGATGATAATTGGATTCAGGGGTCAGTCATTAAGGATAGGACTGTACAGCAAACCCTCATAGTAGTAAATGTTTATATCACGCCTGGCGCAACGGATAAAAGGGGCAGGTTGTCTCAACTGATGCAGATTATGGGTGATGTAGTTGGGGAGTACCCTCGTGCCAATCATCTCATAACCGGTGATTTTAATACAAATTTGTTTCAAGACACAATGGAGGCTCTGGAAGGCCCTGATCTCTGTAACCGCCAGTTAGTTCCCGTACAACTGAGGGCTCAGGGCTGTTTGCATTGCCCATCGGTAGAGTACACAGTAATGCACCTTAATAGTATGGGCTTTCAAAGTCCTGAATGGGCGCTTATGTAACTATGTGCCTCCCCGGTGGACACGATCGGATGGTAGATCCTACTCCTATTTAGATTATACTATTTGCAACAGTGAATTGTTTCCCCTCATCGAGACGTTTTCGATTTTGCCTCGAAGTGAGAGCGACCACAGTCCACAAATTGTATTCATCAAATCCAGATTTCCTTTGCATGATGTTATGTGGGCGGTGGCGTCTGCTCTGAATCTTTAAAGCGCATAAAATGGAATTCTTCTATTGGCAGTATAGTGTTAACTGAATGTATAAACTGTTTTGATTCTGAGGGAGCGGGTTGTAAGTCTCCAATTCTGTCTTGGGCCAAACTTTCCTGCCTTTTGTTATCAAGGTTTCAGTGACCTGTGCGTAATCGTGCTCCACCCCGGTCCTTGGTCATTTCTATGGAATCCAGGAATCTAAAGAAAGCGTGCAACAGACTAGTAAGGGCTTTCAGGGAAAGTCCTGACTCCAAGTGTTTACTTATTAAATATAAACAATTGAAGAAAGACTACAGAAAGGCTGTTTACCACCACCAGTCCCACCTTAATCAGTTTTGGGCTAAACTTTTAAGTGCAAGCAAAGACTCAAATCCAAGGAAATTTTGGTCCCTTATTAACAATCTAAATAGAAATCAAAGAGTCCTTGGCATTGCCAACATTTCTGAAGGAGTTTGGACATTTTATCTGACGACCCACTTTTCTGCAAGTAAGTCAGATGGGAAATAATTGAAAGTGGGGGCTTATAGCCCTAATTCCGCTCTGTCTAAGACGTGTCCCATGCCCTTTGGGTCACCAACTCCAACACAGGGGGTGAAGAAGTCCTTTCAATTACACCTTCCTCATATTATCTTGAGGGCTAAGCAATTTGGAGCTCCCGTCCCCAACGGTCTCCCGCAAGCACTGTTTAAACAGGATCCCCTCTTTTGGGTTAACCATCTTGCCCATCTGTTTGAGCACTGCCTTTTGACTTCAACAATTCCTGAGTTTTGGCGGGGTACCATTCTTCATCCCTTACATAAAAGTGATTCAAGGTCAGATCCCGCTAATTTTAGGATGATAGCCCTGATGGATAACGAGGCAAAGGTGTACGCCAGTCTTTTGCTGTAAGATCTTCATGCCTGGGCTGACTCAAAGGCCCTAATTCCTGCTGTTCAAACAGGGTTTTCTGCTGGCTCAGACACTTCGACAAATTTGCTAGCACTCTCTATTTTGATCAACAGTACAATTTTATCAGGCTTAACGCTGAATCGCTGTTTTGTTGATTTTAAGGCGGCCTTCGACCGGAGCGATTTGTGGGCTAAACTGCAGAATTGGGGTATCCCCCAAGTACTCCTTGGTGCCATCATAGATCTTCATACAAATACTTGGGTTCGTATTAAGCTCATTGATGGGTGTTCTCTTTCTAGAAAAATCCCCACCTTTTGTAGTGTGAAATAGGGCAGTATGCTTGCACCTCTTCTTTTTAATTTATTTATTGCAGATCTATCAACGTCTCTCGATGATGTTAATTCTCATTCCCCTAAGATTGGTGGCCATAGGCTCAGTCATCTACTTTATGCCGATTACCTTGTACTATTTAGTTATACTAAGATTGGCCTTCAACGGCTGCTTTATCAACTTGCATCTTATACTTCCGAGAATCAACTGGAAGTTAATGTGCTTGAAACCAAAGTGCTTTCCTTTGGAAGGAAAAAACATTCAGGTTTCAGTTGGTATTATAAAAGGTGTAAACTTGTCTCCGACCAGTCTTACAAAAATTTAGGGGTGCATTTTGATTCTAGGGACAGTTTTGTTAAACACAAGAAGGAGATCGAACTCAAAGCTGTGGCATTGCAGGTGGCCTTATCCAAATTATCCAAAGCTTTAAGGGGGCCGACCTTTCTTCCCTTAATGGAAGTTATGAGAGTAAAGATTATTCCTTCATTGGTCTATGGTCAAGAAATTCTGTTGGGCAAAGGATCCTGCCTATTAAGTAGGCTAGTTAATAAAATCTATAAGAGTGTCTTCTATGTTCCGCGCCTTGCCTCAGCTGCGCAGGTACAGTTGGAATTTGGGCTTCCGGATTTGGCAGTAGTTGGTGCCGGTGCTTTTTTGAAGCTCTGTCATAAGCTGTGCAGTGCCACAAATGGCCATTTAGAGGCAGTCCTGTGGCAAGAAATCAGTGAGTCCGAATCGAAGGGATCATACTTCTATTTTTTGGCCGAATGCAAATGTCGACTGTGCGTTGATGATCTCTCGGAAAGTAACCCCTCCCATTCTCTGTTCAAATTAGGCGTAAAAAGGCTTGCTCAACAGTATTCATATCACTCAGATCGTTCCCTCCTTGTTCAACAGAAGCATGTCTGGTCAGTCACTAGTTCCTTTAAGCCAGGTATGCCTTCTAGCTTATTTTCCTGTTCTTATGGGTTTCAGTTGAAAAGGGACTTTTTGGCCTTAAGGATGAGTGATTGTTTTTTTTTTAAACATCTACCTCAATGGCGGCAATCCTCTGGGAAAGGGGTGATATGCAGAGGCTGTAATAATGCGGAGGAGACTCTAGATCATGTGGTCTGTCTCTGTCCAGCTTTACTTAACGAGCGTAGATCTTTGCTTCGACACACATGGAATGAATTGGGAATTTGTTCCTGTGGACAGCCTCTGGACACTGCTAACTCAATGCTAAATGTGTTACTGATTAAATTTGGTAAAATTGCTCAATCTAAATTTAGTGGTACTGCGAGCAAAGGATAGGCAGGATTGGAATTTGCTCTTGCTATTGGTTAAGTTGTGGATTTTAATGGCATATGCTGGCACTCATTGTATTCTTTTTTTGTACTTTGCACTTTAGGGCCTGAGCGTATGTATTTTATTTTGTTATGCATTATGTAGAGTTCTGGGCTGGTGGTTTATTCTATTTTTATACTTAGGACTGTTTTAATATTTTTAGGTAGGAATGCTTTCTTCTTCTTTTATGTGTGTTCTAATTATGATGTGTTTTAGTATGTATTTAGCTTCCGCTTGTATTTGCATTTCTTTTTCCTTCTGTCCAATTGTATTGGAGTTTATTATCTGTACAATAAATATACTTACATGTATGCAATTCACAAACAAATATGAAAATACTATATTTTAATTTTAATGGGAAGGTCAGAGGTGTGTCTAAATTCAATTGAGGCCATCTATAGTCCATACAATATTCTATTTGATGCACCAGCACTGTTCCCATTAACTAATATATTGCTAACTTTTAGTCTACAATTTCAGTCAGACACACCCCCACACACACACACAACACCCCCACCCCCTCTCCTATCGGAGAACCCGACTTACCTGCTTGCAGGGGGTCCTCCGGCTGGAGACGGGATGGGGCACTGCTGCCAGCAGCAGCGTCTGCCAGCAAAACACCACCAGGCCGTATCATGGAACAAGACAAGGTAGGTGGTGTTTGCTGGTGTGGCACTGCTGCTGGCAGCAGTGCCACCCTACCGCCATCCGCCGCAATGACGGTCGCCAGAATTCCAGCAGCCTTCTGGCAGAATTCCAGCTATAGTCATAATGGCATGGACAGTCGGTAGCCACGGCGGCCGTCGCTGTGGCGGTAGGCGGCATTTGTCGCCAATGTCAAAATGAGGGCCATAGTAATTTTCAACACTATACATTAATCCAACCACTGCAGCACACGGCAGTTGGCAGTGAATGGCAGGGGTTGCCCCAATGCCTGGCCTGCAGCCAGACATTGTGGCCAACCCCTCTAACCATCCAACTCAACCACACACTGCTCACAGCCCTTTGGCCGTGCACAGCAGGAGTTGGCCGCAGCCTGTCTCTCAGGGTGTGAGAATGGGTTTGAGAGGGTGTATCTGGGGTGAGAGTGGCTGTGAGAATGTTTGTCTGGGTGCATCTGTGTCATTGTGGGTGTATTAGTGTGTGAGTGGGTACATGAGTGTCTGACTGGGTCTGTGGGAGGGTGCGTGAGAGTCTGAGGGGGGCTGTGAAAGGTTGCACAAGGGTCTGAGTGGGTCTTTGAGTGGGTGTGTGAGAGTCTGAGTTGGTATGTGAGTGGGTGGGTAAGGGTATGAGTGGATATGTGAGTGGAAGAAAGCGATTGAAAAAGAGAAATTGAGAGAGAGAGAAGGAGAGAGATAGAGAGTTGTTTGGGCTTTGATGAATGATATACTTAGAATTAGATATTTATGGACAAATTGAAGCAACAAATGTATTTGTCAATTAAAAAGAGTGAAATCACCTTTCAGTATAAACTTTAACTTTTGAAGTTTAAAATAAAATAAAAAAGGAAAATCGCCATGGACACACCTGGAGTAGAATCCTTAACTTTCAGTGCGAGGGCCTGTGACCTTAACTTTTAGGCCATAGGGGACCCCTTACTATGATGCTCTCTCTCTCTTTCATCCGATTGTGGAATGGAAGAGAGAGCGAGTGACAGGACTGTAGGGGGTGCCTGAAGCCCCCACGGTACTAGTTGGCTCTCGGGGTCCTGCAGGAGATGGCATTGCTCTCACAAGCAGGGAGCTGCTTTAAAAAGCAGCTCCCTGCTTATGGGAACAAAGTTTTCATCTTTTTCCCTGCATGCATATTTGCATGCACAGAAACAGACGAAAACTCTGCTTTTTGCCAGCAGGAGCAGTTTGACAGCTCTTGCTGTGAGACAGTGGACTTTGTTTGCTTTTGCTTGGTGGGGGCTGTCAGCTCCCACCAAGCAAAAGCAAACACTGTGACCCTCATTACAACTCTGGTGGTAAATGTCGCCTACCGCCGTGCTAACGGCCACCAACATACCGTGACCGCAGCGGTATTCCACCACAGGTATTATGAACCACACTGAGAATTCCGCCACTATACAGACACCAACACAAGTCCGCCACACCAAAGGTCAGTGATAAACTGGCGATAGCAAAACCCACACCGTTACGCCAACAGGAATACACCCACAGTATCATGGCCCATGAATCCCCACAGAGGTCTTTCAATCACAGTAACCCATTGGCAGTACACACCACCGCGCTCATAATACACACACACACTTACAAAACTACACCACATTGGACAATTCAAACTACACACACCTGACACACATACACACACCACACCCACACAGTCACACCGCTATAAAACACACACCCACATTAACCACAACTCCTTAGAGCGAACAAATAGACATCAGGCAGAGAGAGACAAGCCAGGAGCATCCACTCAGTCAGAGCCACAGAACACCATCACCCATACACCATTCACGCACATCACAGCATACCCCCCAACACATCACCGACACCTCCTCACACATATCACACACATCACACCCATGGCACCCCAAAGACACCCCAGGTTTTCTGAGGAGGAGCTAAGGGTCATGGTGGAGGAAATCATCTGGGTAGAACCACAGCTGCAGCAGACGTCCATTGCAAGGAAGATGGAGCTATGGCGGAGAATCGTCGACAGGGTCAACGCCGTGGGACAGCACCCAAGAACCAGGGATGACATCAGGAAGAGGTGGAACGACCTACAGGGGAAGGTGCGTTCTGTGTTTGAAGACACCAGGTAGCAGTACGAAGGACTGGCGGTGGACCCCCATTTCCTCCCCCACAACTAACAACATGGGAGGAGCAAGTCTTGGCCATCATGCATCCTGAGGGCCTCGCAGGAGTAGCAGGAGGACTGGACTCTGGTAAGGCAAATCTTTACTACTTTATCCCCCCCCACCCTACCTGCATGCTATCACATACCCCCACCCGTACCCTCACTTCCATCACTCCATCACCTCACATCCACCCCACCATCACAACCCACACATCCCAATACCAAGCCCTGCATGCAACACCAATGCATGGATCCCATCACAGACCTGCATAAACACCCATCACCACAGCATGCCCAGTAGAGAGACCCACCCAGCCCACACAATCAGCAAGCACATAAGGCCATGGCGACAGGGAAAGCACAATTCTATAAGGGAAACACACCCGTTGCACAAGATGGCACACACAGATACAATAACAATGCATTTGCATCCCAACAGGACCCCCACTCAACGTCACCAGACAGGAAGTGCCAGCTACATCCAGTCCACCCCAGAATAGGCCCACAGTGATGACAGCAGCTCTGCACACCTGGATCGCGATTACCAACCTGGCCTATCTGGGACCTCTGGACAGTCGGTTACCCTGCCACAGTCCCAAACCACCACACGGCCTCCCCCCTCAGGAAACACCAGCACAGCACCCACCCAGCGGGCCCATGCCACTGTCCCCAGGACACGTCAATCAGCAGTGTGTCCACCACTACAGGGACCCAAGGCAATCCCACTAACCCAGGACGATCATGGGCCTGGGGTCAGTGGCAGTGGGCACATGGTTCAGGGGACAGAGGCACAGGACAGCAGGTAAGCTGGGAGGACTGATGTGCAACAGGGGGAGGACAGGCCCAGGGAACTGACCCTACACGAGGCATTCCCAAACATCATGGGAGCATACCACCATTCCTAGGAGACCATGGGCACGGTACTGGCCAAGTTTCAGGAGACCCAGCGGCTACAGGAGGGACAGTACATGGGGATCAGGGACAACCTCACAAAAAATCTACACCATCCTGGTCACCATAGTAGGGGTGCTGGATGATATGGGCAAGACCATGAGAGAGGCAGTGGCACAACAAAGGGTCCCTGACACTAGCCAAACCGATGAACAGCCTTCCACCTCTGCCGGAGCTAGTGGCAGGAGGCCCCGCCACAGGACCAACAGGCCGCCAGCACCCCACTCCCTACAGAAGGGGAACCACCCCACAAACGGTCCCTGCAACCCAGGCAGAAGACAGAGAACATTTTCAAGACCCCCACCAGGAAATAGGACCCTCCTGATTGTCACCCTTCTGTCCCACTCTGTTACCCTGTCCACCTTGAACTGCCATTACTCCCCTTCCTAAGCCACCTTGGACAATGCACCTGTGATGCCGTGAGACTGGACTCTATCACGGACCTTCCTCCACCATCACCCCAGCCCCTTGCACATACCCCTATACTAATTAGCACCTTAAATAAACACCCTTGAAACAAATACCAACCTGGAGTCAGTCTGATGATTCACAAATGTATTACAACATTAGCAAAGCATTGCAAGATATATGTTCATTTACTCATACCAATGTATGACAGTTGTTGGGCAGCAGTACACATAGCAGAAGCCAGAATGGGGTACACAGATCTGAAAAAAGGAGACCAAAAGGAAACAGTCAGTGTCCATAAACAGAGGGTAAGAGGCTGCCATGTACAATGTCCTAAAGTATACTGAAATGTGAAGAGGAGTTACAGTCTCTTACCTATGTGTCACTGGAAGTACTACAGGATAATGTTTGTTCTGTTGTCAACATCTTCTTCCTCTGCCTCCTCTTCCTCACTGTCCACAGGCTCCACCGCTGCCACAAGACCATCACCAGGCTCATCCTCCTACAGAAAAGGCACCTGGCGTCTCAATGCCAGGTTGTGCAACATACAGCATGCCACGATGATCTGGCACACCTTCTTCGGTGAGTAGTACAGGGAGCCACCTGTCAGATGGAGGCACCGGAACCTGGCTTTCAGGAGGCCAAATGTCCTCTCAATAATCCTCCTAGTTTACCCATGTGCCTCATTGTAACGATCCTCTGCCCTTGTCCTGGGATTCCTCGCTGGGGTCTGTAGCCATGACAGGTTGGGGTAACCAGAGTCACCTGTAAATATCGAGGGACAATTGTGAGACACACACAACCCCATACCCAGACACCTACTAATAGTGGGTGGGGACCTTGGGCTCAGCTATTAGCCACACCAGGTGCCTCTGGAGTTGACCCATCACATAAGGGGTGCTGCTATTTCGTAAGATATGGGCATCATGCACAGAGCCAGGATATTTGGCATTCACATGGGAGATGTACTGGTACACCAAACACACCATTTGCACATTCATCGAATGATAGCTTTTTCTATTCCTGTACACCTGTTCATTTCTGCGGGGGTGACAAATGCCACATGTGTACCATCAATGGCACCAATGATGTTGGGGATATGTCCCAGGGCATAGAAGTCAGCTTTGCTTGTGGCCAAATCCTCCACCTGGGGGAACATGATGTAGCTGTGCATATGTTTCAGCAGGGTAGACAACACCCTGCTCAACACATTTCAGAACATTGGCTGAGACATCCCTGATGCCATGGCCACTGTAGTTTGGAAGGAGCCACTTGCCAGGAAATGGAGCACTGATAGGACCTGCACTAGAGGTGGGATTCCTGTGGACTGCTGGATAGCTGACATCAGGTCTGGCTCCAATTGGGCACACAGTTCTTGGATTGTGGCACAATCAAGTCTGTATGTGATTATAATGTGTCTGTCCTCCATTGTCGACAAGTCCACCAGTGGTCTGTACACCGGAGGATGCCGCCATCTCATATGCTGCCTGAGCGGTTGTACCCTATGGAGGAGAACGGTGAGCAGAAAGTCATTTACCACATAGATAGCACAACTGTGTCTGAATTAATGTTACAGAAGCAGTGTGTGAAATCGAGAGTCAGTATATGTGCCAATATGTGTTATGACACAGTTAGGTGCCATGCCATGTGCCCCCCTGAAATGGCGGCTGCCTGACCTGTGAGGAGGGACAAGGGGAAATGAGGTAACTGCGCTGGTGTTGTACAGCATCGCGGTAGGCGGTCGAAGACCGCCACACAACTCCGCATTGGTAATCATTTGGCCCTATTGGTTCCAGGAGCCAATGACGATGTACGCCAGCGGTGACGGTATGGACCACCACGGACATCACCGCCATTTTCTACCCATTCACTCACTTGATACCTGACCATCAACAGGAGGGGAGCTACACTGCAAGTGCTACTGTGACCTGAGTCTGGAAGCGACAATGGCTCATGTGTCTGGGGAAAGGGCCCCTGCCTTCACTGCGGAGGAGTTGGAGAAACTGGTGGATGGGGTCCTCCCCCAGTACACGCTACTCTACGGTCCTCCAGACAAACAGGTGAGTACACTGTGAGCATGATGCGTGGGCAATGCCTGTTTGGAGTGGTGTGGATGGAAGCCACATGATGGGGGGTGCTAAGGCTTCCTGGCCTGACTGCTGCTTGGGAGGTGGTCACTGTATGTCCGTCAGGGCATGGGTGGGAACTGGTGAGCAATTAGTATGACGGTCCGGACGGGTGAGTAGTTACATTTTCCGCTGACTTTACCCTCTAGGTCAGCGGCCACCAGAAGAAGGTGATTTGGCATGCCATCGTCAAGGAGGTGTGGATCCTGGGGGTCTATCACAGGCGGAGCACCCACTGCCGCAAAAGATGGGAGGACCTGCACCGCTAGAGCAAGAAGACGGTGGAGGCCCAGCTGGGGCTGGCCTCCCAACGTGGAAGAGGTGCCCGTTGCAGTATGACCCTCCTGATGTTCCGCATCCTGGCGGTGGCCTTTTCAGAGTTGGATGGGCACTTGAGGGCATCACTACAGCCACAAGGGGGTGAGTACAGTTTCAGAAAGCTGACTTTATGTGCTTTAGAAACTAGATGGCTGGGGATGTGGGCTGTGGGGGCCCCTAGGCCAGGGCGATCATGCCAGGGTGGGTCCCTTATTTGCAGGCTCTGAAGCACCCCTACCCCAATGGTACAAATGGCCAACTACTAGTGTGCAGGCTCCTGTGGGTGTCAGATGTGCAGGGGCTGGTGTTAGGCATTGTACCCCATGGGCTGGTGACTACCTTAGTGAGTGGTTGGGCATGGCCTAGTGCATAGGGCAGCTCAGTGTGTGTTGTGTATGCCAACGGTAGTGGTGTTGGTGGGATTGACCATGTGTATCCTCTGTCTACCCCCCCCCTTGTTTTGTCACCCTACCCTTGTGTGCATTAGCATCATCTGGCAGAGCAGCAGAGGCACCGGCGACAGAGGGAGCTGCATCCCACATGGCCCATGAGGGTGAATCCACGGAGGGTGAAGCCACCAGTGGGACCAATCCCCTCTACCTCACCCTATCCCAAGCACACCTTCAGACCAGCATGCACACACATCAACACACAAAAGTGGCTCAGGAAAACATAAGCACCACACATCATCACACAGGCACTCACACAAGCACCATATCCATGCACACATACCAACATCCACTGCCTCCACTGCGTCCCCCTCCTTTTCCTCTTCCTCCACCTCCCACCCAGTATCATCTCCACTCACACCTGCATGCACTACATCATCAGCCACTGCCTCCATCTCCAGCACGCCCATCACAACACACCCCTAACGAGCAATCACCACCCCCACAACCATTCACACGTCTCCTGTGTCCTCTCCCAGTGTGTCTGTGAGCCCTTCTCCCAAAGTACACAAACGTAGGCACACACCCACTCAACAGCCATCCACCTCACAACAGCCTCCATCCCATGTACCTTCACCCAAACTCAGCAGACGTACACCTCCTACAACCACTACCTCTTCCTCCACTCCCACACCCCCTCCATCTTCCCATCCCAGTGTGTCAAAAAAGTTTTCCTAGCTAGCATTGACCTCTTCCCTACACCTCCCCACCCGTCCTTTGCCTAGGGCCTGGATGTCTAGATCCCAGGCCAGCACCTCAGCCACCAAATTGGTGTCCGCTGTGGTCCCTGCAAGTCTTGGAGGATCGAAGGGGGCACCCGTCAGGGCTGCCAGTGTGCCACCTACAGATGGTAAGGACCACCCGATTCCGCCACCTGCCAAGGTGATGAAGGGGCCGACATGCAGCAAGGAAAAGTCGCACCACCGACCCAGCAAGGCTTCATCCAAACACAAAGAGGACAGTGCCCAGGTCCCAGAAGCGACTTCCAAGGTGGGGAAGGGCCACAAAAGCAAGGGCAAGTCACCTCAGGGCACAAAGCCTTCTGGTGATGGGCTGGTGACCACCATTTCTCCAGACAGGCCAGCAACCTGTACCACGGTCCTCACAACCGCCACCTGCACCGACTGCCACCTGCACCGCCACCTGCCTCGCCATCTGCACAACCCCCTGCACCGCCACTGCTGCAACGTCAGTCACTAGCACCCTCCACAGTGATCAGCCGTCCGAGGCTGCCGGAGACAGTCTGGTGTCTCCCTCCACTACTAGAGACACCTGCACAACGGGCAGCACCAACAGCATCTCCGCCGCAGCCACCGCTGCAGCCACCGCTGCAGCCACCGCCGCAGCTACCACCACCTGCACCGCCATCTGCACCACCACATGCGCAGCCAGTGCCACTACATCGGACAACAGCAGCATCCCCAGTGGGCAGCTGTCCGAGACTGCAGGTGATGTCCTGGACCCTGCACACACCACATGAGGCACCACCACCAGCACTGGCACTACCAGCAGTTTGCAGCCTAACTCGCCGCAGGATGGAGTGTGGGTCTGCGTCCATGGAGTATCATGCTACCTGTTCCCTGCACATCTCGTAGCTCAGATACGCAGGTGAGGGTATGGGAACTTCCACATCCCAGGTTCAGATTCACTGGGCACAAGGCCCCCTCCAGAACCAGTGGAGAGATGCATCCACTCACCCTATCCTTGGCAGGATGAAGCACACTGGGCACATGCATCCACTCATCCCCTCCTTGCCAGGATGAAGCACTCTGGGCACAAAGCCCCCTCCAGAACCAGTGGAGAGATGCATCCACTCACCCTATCCTTGGCAGGATGAAGCAGTCTGGGCACAAAGCCGTCTCCAGAACCAGTGTAGAGGTGCATCCACTCACCCTATCCTTGGCAGGACGAAGCACACTGGGCACAAAGCCCCCTCCAGAATCAATGGAGAGATGCATCTACTCACCCCCTCGGAAGGATGAAGCACACTGGACACAAAGCCCCCTCCAGAACCAGTGGAGATATGCATCCACTCTTCCAATCCTTGGCAGGATGAAACACACTGGACACTAAGCTCCCTCCAGAACCAGTGTAGAAGCCATCCACTTGAGAGACTATGGCCTTGCACTCACCAGGACCAAGCAGTGGGCAACCCACGCACTTGGGAGACTTGAGAGACTGTGGCTTTGCACTCCCCAGGACCAAGCAGTGGGCAACCCACCACCTTGAGAGACTTGAAAGACTGTGGCTTTGCACTCTTCAGGACCAAGCAGTGGGCAACCCACCCACTTGAGAGACTTGAGAGACAGTGGCTTTGCACTCCCCAGGACCTAGCAGTGGGCATGGAGCCCCATCGAGGAGCAGTGGCGTTATTCCATCTTCCGGCTGAGGTGCCCTCTTCCCCATCCCCCTGAGGTGCCTGTGTGTTTTCGACCTGATGACCCTGTAGTGTTCTCTCTGCATTGAGGCAGGAGTCAAGTGTGGGCTTGGCCCATGATTTGTGGCCCAGTGGGCCACGGACATTTGCAAAGGACAATGTACGGCCTTCTCTACATATTGTAAATATTTGTATATACTGTTTTTCTATTTGTTACGTATATCTGCCTATTTCTAAAATATTATTGATTTCACTCAATTACTTTTGTCCATGTGTTGTTCCAGGGGGCAACGGGGTGTAAATGTACTGTTGTTGCATGTGTTTGTGTGTATGGTGTTGTGGTTGAGGGTGGGGGTGTTGCGTGTTGCATCTGTGTGTCACTCTCTTTTTCCTTCCCCTATTCCCTGTGTGCTAGGTGCAGTACACACCATGGTCGTCGCCACCGCCTTTGATATTCCTAATGGATGAGGAGGTAGACCATCATGGGCAAGACCTATAACTCGGGCTCCATGGCGTCCTGGTTCTTCGTTGAGTGTCGAGAGGTAAGTGGTTTCCCTTCAGTGTACTGTTTCCGCCATGCTTTTGATGGCGCTGGTACTGCCCCGGAAAAGCTGGTGGATTGGCGGGTTGTAATGGGGTGAGTGGTACATTGTCTTCCGCCTGTCTGTTGGCGGTAACCGCAGAGGTGTTTGTTGCTACCGCAGTGGCGGTCGGAGTGCTAAAATGGCTGTCTGTGTTGGTGGTTTCCTCTGTGGTTGTGATCCCATTTTTTTTACAGCCCGGACTCTTGGCGGTATTACCGCCACTTTAACACTGACTGCCAGGGTTGTAATGAGGACCTATGTCCTGGGGGTGGGCACCGAGAGACATAGCAGGAGCTGGCCCTGGGGCGTGGCGGTTTCCAGGGCCATCATTGGCTCCGCAAGGGGGGCCACGTGGCACCACCTCTAACATTTGATTTGCCCAGGGGAGGCGACGGTCCCTGGGGAACACGGTCCAAATAGACCCTACTGATTATTTCATTTTAGTCCTGGGGAGGTGGTTGTTCCCGGCCCTGCGGAGGGTAAACACCCCTCCCTGCATTACTGTATAACTTTGCCACAATGAGCTGCCAGTCTCCAGGGTGGGTGGTCCGAAACAGACCACCCTGATTATTTCATTTTAGCCCTGGACAGGTGGTGAGCCCCAGGGCTGTGGGGGGGGGGGCAATACAGTATAACATTGCCCCTGGGCTGCAGGGGGGGTATGAAATGGACCCCCTGATTATTTCATTTTAGTCTTGGGGAGTTAGTGGTCCCCAGGGCCGTAGGAGGGATGAGAAGGCCCCCGCATCACATTTGATTGAAGCCCAGGGAGGTTTCGGTCTCGGGGGCTATAAGGGGAGCCTTGCATTCCCCTTATAGAGCACTAAATCAGTCCTGGGGAGGTGGTGGTCCCCAGGGATCTGGCAAGCCCAGAAGGGGGGCCCATGTGCACCCCTCCTAATTTTTTTGCATGCCTCTGGAGTTGGCCCACCCGGGAGCTTCAGAAAAAGGGTGGAAAACTGTCCATTCTTTTTTTTAAATGTCAGGAAAATCAACTGATCCATATCTGCTGATTTTTCGGATGTTTTAAGAAATAATGCTTTTAAGCCTGGCGGGGTCCCTCCGGGACCTCAGCACCAGATTCAAGGGTTTAGGATGTCCCCCTTTATATTTTTTTACCTTTTTTCCTGGGACACAGCTAAAGCTGAGTTCCAAAGTGGCAGTCAACACTTCCTTGTTGAAGTGCTGGCAGCCAATCAGATATCTGCACGGGGACAGTCAGATTTATGGAGGATCCGCATCCCTAGATATCTCTATTTTTTCACCTTTATTTTCTCTTAAACTACTGAATGGATTTACTCCAAATTACAAAAAACACAATCTGCGCAATAAACATCTACTTTCCTACCAGGTTTGGTGTAATACCCTTCAGCAGATTGGACTGTAGGTCTGTCTAAAGACCCAGTGGAAAAATGAATGGGGAAAAAGCGTTTTGGGTAGGCATGGGTGGAGTTCACTGAGATCTGCTATTGAACTCTGCAAAGTGACCAAAAACCTCTGCCACGAGACACAGAGTTCTGCAAGCGGCGGTATGCTTTAGGTTGCCCCAGTTGTACTGATTTGTAGCACTGGGAGTTTGTCTAACACGGTAAAATCAAGGTGAACGGTACTATACACAGTGCACAAGGGCCCTGCTTCTTTTCTGCTGCTCCAGTAGATTTTCTACCCGAGCAGTAGCTTCCTCAACGTGAATGGAAGGTTTCTCAACACAATCAGTAGCAACCATTCACGACCGCCCACGTTGAGAAATCTCTTTGGGAGGTAGTCTAGAGAAAGATTTTCCTTGCTCACGGTCGCCAACTTAACGTTGGTGACCGTGAAAGAGGAAAAAAATTGCTACGTGGAGTTTGTTGCAACTAAGTGGAGCACACAGTGGGAAAAACTCTGTGAGTGGAGCGGAGTTCACAGCCCATACCTAGTTTTGCGACTCCCCTTTTTTCTCAGCCACCACTTGACAATTCACCCCAAAATTTTCAGAACAGCAGCTGAACTGAGCAAAGCATACGTTTTGAACATTTTGTGAAGATATGTCAAATGGCACCAAAGTTATTGGCAAAACAAAAACGCCCTTCCTATGGAAACTAGGTCCTAGCTATAACTAGCTGCTAGTGACCGCCAGTAGGTATTATATGTATATATATTCACTTAAAAAACCAAAGGTTGCAGGAATGTTATCGTTAGGCTCACATTTTTAATGTACAAAACCATAGAAATTCTGTTGTTACAGAGTTATTTCAAGTAACTATAACTTGTTAAGGTAACTACAACTTAAGCCCTATCCAACGCTAGGGGCTCAGGTCATTCTTTCCAGGGCCCATTTTCTTTTTTTAATGTTTTTTCTTTGGGACTCGGCTAAGCCCATAATGGCTGAAACAACTTCCTATTTGAAGTGTTGGCAGTCAATCAGATCTCAGCATGAGATCTCCATGATCCACAGATGACCTGTGTCCCAAATATCTGGTGCCCTGAGGTAACTTCCTGTCATGCACAGTTTTCTCATTACTAGTTTTATTGCAAGTGTTGCAGTTATATTATCAATGCTGTCATACAAGATGTGAATACTGATAAAATATGTCAGGCAGGAAGCTTTGCATGGCAAGGTCATGAGTTACATTTACCTTAGGGCACGTGTTATGGGCCAATTGAGATAAGTATAACTGTTGGATTTCTGTGGTTTTGTGCATGTAAAATCTGAACATAACTATAGCGTACCTCTAACTTTAGTTTTTTTCAGTGGATTTCTAAGGTTTATTTAATTCTGTTTCCCAACTGTATGTCGCATTAACCTTTGTTGCAACATGTTGTAGGGGTTAATCAGTCACCTACAAACAGAAGTGCTGTCACCCCTAAACCAGCAGTCTCACTAGGGAGTGAGAGTCCAACTATGACACAGGTTCCAATGAAAAGTAAATCTCTGAGTGTTGCAAGTGGGACTGGGAAACAACCACAAAAAGTCCACAACAAAAAGGAAAAAGCAAATAATAAATGAGAGTCTGGTGTAGTTAATTATTATACACTGCTTCTGGCAAGCAGTGCAACATAATGCTATAGGGAATTCTGAATATTATATTTTCTAGCTAGTGGTTGCCCTAGAGGAAACAGAGGGACCACCAAACTATTTTTTACTGTTGTGGGGGCTGCAGGGAATACAGCAGACTCTAGCAACAATTAAAAAATATAGGGGGCATCTTTACAAGCCCCTAGCACCATTGTTGCATCTCTTCTTTGATGCTCCAGCAGCACAGAGTACAGACCCATATCTACAAGGCCACACAAAAACACTGCATGACTTTTCATGGCCTCGTAGATATGCAGTAAGGCAAGTCACTGCATTAACTTACAGTGGTCAGGGGGCGTTCTATTTGCATCGCAGTGGGTTTTCCCATGCAGCACACATGTATTTTGATACATTCCCAGATTTTAAAGGAATTGTAAGCCTGGAAATGCATTAAAATTGTTCACCTTCCCTGTGGAAGTGTCTCCAGGAGAAATATTTTTCACGTCTCTTTGTTTTTGTCCTGTGTCCATGCATTAAAGAGGAAAACACCTCCTTCAATTGTTTGAGTGCAGTTAGGTGACCTTCCCAGCACAAGAGCAATCCTGCATGCAATGCAGGCACCCATACACCATGGTGCAATTGTGCCTGTGTTAGTGCTAGGCAGCCAATTGTGCAACAGCGTAGGGGAAAGGAACAGAAATGCACTATATTTCATAAATAGGGAGCACATCTGCCCTTTCATTGTGGCTCAGGGCAGCGCAGCAAGATCACTTGCTGCTCCTCCCTGAGCCACTATTGTTTTAAAGATGCCCCAAATTCTCCTGGGTCATTAAAATTAAAGGTGGGTGGTAAACCCACAATGCATAGTGGAGTTTACCGGCGTCCTCCCCTATTTTATACAATCACCTTTAACAGTTACAATAAACCACTTTGGAAGTTTTAATTAAAAAGTTAAACCTGTCATATCAACTTTTGGTTTGTCAGATTGGGCGGTTAAAGTTGGACAATGGTTTCAGGCAGCTGCAATATCTGTTGACAGCTGATAGGATTCCGAAGGCACATGCAACCAGTTTTAGCATTACATACACTTTGATTTTATGTAGCAAAAAACAGTGGTTAAATTAGTTACATAGCTGCTAGCTTGGGTGAGCAGCACGCATACATCATCAGCCACAACTGTGGCAGCCAGCCAATACTGGGGATGCAGTCAATCAATCAATCAGATTTTGTAAAGTGCAACTACTCACCCGTGCATTGTGCCGTTTTGAAAATATGGCATGTGTAAAAAGCCACTTTAGTGCTGCCTTAGCGTCAAGGGCCTCTTAAATCAGGCCCTTCCTGTAGTAATCTGTAGCAGTGTTCTGTGTTCTTCTAAGAAGGAATAGCCTGTCTGACTGTTGAAAATGTATTGTTTGTAAATGGGTGGTGTGTATAACTGAATTATTTGTATTGACTGAGATCTTGAGATAGTAGTCATGCTCAATATCTCATTTGTTAAAACGCCTGTTACTAGATAGCCATATGTGCCATTGTGCCCAACGTAAGACTAGAGTATTGAATTATTAGAGTATATCATCATCAGCAAGATAATGATCAAACCAGAGGGGGATGGCTTAATCCTAATCTGGTTTATCCTGCTCCAGCACTAAAATTCTCATGAACATTCATGAAGGGGAGTTGGGAGTGGAGCTTGAGACACCTGAAGAGGCCTTTAATTCCAACAAGGGGGTTTTGTGTCCGGCCTCCTCCCTCCGTGCCCCATCAGTGGGCCTCATTGACAATCCTGCCATGGGACAGGCAAGTCTCATACAGAATAGTTAGCAAAGCCAGCACAGCTTCTAGCATCAGGCAAGTTGGGAGCTAAGATGCAGTTCCTTCACTGCCTCTGTGCATGGAAACCACCAGCCAGACAGCCAGGGCACCGCAGGAGGCTTGGGTGGGTGGAACCTCTCGGAATTCCATGGAGTTTTTAAGCAACTCTGTGGAATTCCATAGAGTAAAACTCCACGAGTTCCGCCCACCTCTCATTAAAACCGTAACACCAGGAGAGCTTTCATATTTTTCTAAAGCATTCCTAGCTGGAGCTCTATGCTCTTCAGCTGCAGTGCAAAACATCCTTGTGTTTTTTATTACTGCATTTTGTGCTCTGAAAAATATTTTAAAAAAAGACTCAGAGACATGTTTTTTTTCTTCTTTTTTTAACAAAACCTTATTTTTTTAAAGCAATCATTTTTTTAAGCACTACTTTGTCTGACTAAATGCAAACTACATTTGATTATAGTTAGGTGATTTTTGGCCAAAGGTTATAGATCAGCTTTATATACTTTAATATGTTCACCCCTTGATAAATCCAATAGGCCTTCTCCACAGTCCTGGAAACTGTCACCTCCCCAGGGCTAAAGAAAAAATAATGAAGGGGATCTGTTGTGGACCTCTGGCCCTGGGGACCACCACCTCCCTGAGTCTAACTTAAACATTTGAGGGGGGCCAAGGAGCCCTTCTTGTGGAGCTAATAATGGCACTGGGCACTGCCAGTCCCTAGGTCCGGCTCCTGCTATGTCCCAGGGCATTGACCCCCGGCACATAGCTGTTTGCTCTGACTTGGCAGGAGCTTTGATAGCTCCCACCAAGTCAGAGCAAGCACTCTGCTTCCTGCCGGCGAGAGCTATCAAAGTGCTTTCAGCCACTGGTGGCAGAGGTTTAATCTCTTTCTCATGTCTGCAGTCAGAGAAAGAGATAAAACTATTGCTCTTGTACACCGGGAGCTGCATGTTTAGCAGCTCCATGTGTGAAATAGAAATGTTGGCTCTCACAGGAGGTGGAGAGCCAGCTGGCACCATGGGGGCCTTGAGGCTCCACCTGTTGTCCCATTGCACACTGGATGGCCTGGGAAACACCCAAGAGACATGGCCAGCCCCTTTGAGAATGGGTCTCTGGGGCCAAAACAGGCCACACAGCCCCCTCCCCTAGAGTACATGGTTCTCCTTTTTAACTGCAACAGGTATGCAAACATGCAAATCACCTGGTAACTGCGTCCCCTTGGCTCTACACTGTCCAATTTACTAGTATGAGTAGACAAAGGTCCACAATGATGTACAGTTTACCAAGAGGCTCTCCAGTGTGTTTCCTGCTGATTTTGGTGGCATGTTTTTGATGCCGAGGAATATGAGGACTGCTCAACAAAACAAAGCAGCCCTTGTGTCATATACATGAGAGGAAGTACCCTAGTTTGGTGGAGATATACATCTTTGTAGTCTTGTTGGCTTCTCTATTGGAGGATTCATGTTATCAGTGAATTCTGGAGAAAGATGTAACAGGAACAATCATGTTGCCAAAATGCACACAAGGGGCCAGATGTAGCAAAGGGGTTTTCCCATTCTGTGTCAATGGGAAAATGTGTTCGTACATATGGCCCATGGTCACTTGTGCACATTCTTTGTGCTACATTACCCAGCTGTAGCATTACACAGCTGCAGTGTGGAATACATACTGGACATTTACACAACTCACGCACCTACTCACAGACACACTCAGACACTCTCTCAGACCCTCACGCACCCACTCACAGACACACTCAGAGACTTACGCCCTCACAGACCCACTCAGACATTCACACACCCGCTAACATACCCACTCATAGACCCACACGGACACTAACACACCTACACAGACGCTCACCCACCAAATCTCACAACCAGAGACTCTCACTTCCACTTACA
Source organism: Pleurodeles waltl (assembly GCF_031143425.1). Classification (NCBI taxonomy): domain Eukaryota; kingdom Metazoa; phylum Chordata; class Amphibia; order Caudata; family Salamandridae; genus Pleurodeles; species Pleurodeles waltl. Next base: position 934,699,869 of record NC_090442.1, on the reverse strand, counting down.
TACCCAGACAGACATTGTCACACCCACTCTCACACCTAGGGACACCCTCTCACATCTATTCTCACACCCAGAGAGACAGACTAGTTGGATTAACATATAGTAATTAAAAGTACTTTACATTAAAAAACTGAAATTCACTGAAAAAAAACAAAGGTCATAGAAAATTATCCCAAAAAAGTGCCCCAGTGATTCTTGCTGTGTGCCGAACGTTTTGGGGTGATCCATCAAGCAGGGGCTGAGAAAAAGAGGGGGGGGGGAATGTGCATTTCCAAAGTTAATTCCCACAGGACCTTTGAACAAAGCTAAAGTCCAAACCACTGTAAATAATTAAATCAAATTTGTCAGAAAGCTAGGTTCGGTATGCAGATCACGCTTTTTCTTACTTGGTGTAAATATATTCAGTAGTTTTGGAGATATTAAAGGGAAAATACATTTGTATATCTAGGGACCTCGATGATTTTGTGAAAAATAATGAGCTCATGCAGGGAAACGCACAGCACTGACTTGTTGCCAACACTTCAAACCAGGTAGTGTTGGCAGCCATCTTGGGTGTCGGCTTCAGCTGAGTGACACTAAAAAACAAAACAAAAACAAGGGGTCAGGGTAGAGTCACCCTGAGCTCTGGTGATGGGGTCCCGGAGGGATCACTCAGAGCTAAAAAGTATATTTTAAAAAAATAATTCATTTTGATTACGATTTGCGGCAGACTGGTGAAAATGTTTAAATAAACGAAGCGCAGACTCCCATGCTTCTTTATACTGAAGCTCCCAGGTGGGCCAAGTAGCTGGGGCATTGCTAATTAAATGCAGGGGGCACTCAGCCCCCGCAGCCCCGGGGATCACCACCTCCCGGGGCTTTATGGAAATATTAGACTGGGTCTATGTGGCCATCCTGAAGCCCCAGGGACAACCACCTCCACAGGGCTTTAGAGAAATATTATGTATGGGGGTTGCACGGCCATCTTGCTGCAGTCCTGGGGACCACCACCTCCCCAAGGCTTTAGAGAAATATGGTGCAGGGGCAGTGCGGACCCCATGAAGCCTAGGGATTACCAAATCCCCGGGACTTTAGAGAAATATGGTACGGGGGCATGCAGCCCCCCGCAGCCCTGGGGACCACCACTGCCTCTGTCAGAAAGCTGAGTTTTCATCTGTCTTCCCTGCATGCAACTATTCGTGTAGGGAAGACAGATGAAAGCAGCTCCCTGCTTCCAGGATCAATAAAGGCTCCTGCAGGATGCGGGGAGCTGGCTATGACCCTGGAGGCCTTGAGGCTTTCCCCTCAGTTCTGTCACGCCCATGGCAAGGTCGCAAGTTATAGTTACCTTAGGATACGAGTTACAGTTATTTAAAAGAACTCTAGCTTAAACTACTGAATTTCTATGGTTTTGCACAAGTAAATTCAGAACCTAACTATAAAGCCCTTGTAACATTTGTTTTTTCAGTGAATATATACATATATATAAAGTCAAAACAATTTAATTTATTTAATATTATTTTCCAAGCAGAATTACATTAAGGCCCTCATTACAACCCTGGCGGTTGGTGTTAAAGTGGCGGTAATATAGGCAACAGGCCAGTGGTAAATGGGATTTGGACACTGCCATTTGCCGCCATCCAACACCGCCACTTTTACACGCCAACCGTCAGGGTGGTAATGGCCGCTGGGCTGGAGACTTCGGTCTCCAGCCCGGGGGCCGTCACATTCCCACCCTCGGGATTACGACCTGGCCTACCACCATGGTTTTTGTGCCAAACTTACTGCCATGAAAACCATGGCGGTAGGCACTATCTGTGCCAGGGAATCATTTCCCTGGCACTGATAGGGGTCTCTCCCACCCCCCACCCCCCACCCCCTCTACAGAGTCCTCCCAACCCTCCCCCACCCGCTCCTGCACATATACACACACGTGCACCCAAATACACACATGCACACACACATCCCCACCTCCACCCACGCATGCACACATACATGCCCACACACAACACACACCAACATAACTTGTCACACACATGCATCCACAAGACACAACACTCACAATCACTCATTCACGCATGCATCCAACGTGACTCACACCCACATGCATGCATCTCAAAACACACACACACACACCAACATACACACAACACCCCCCAACCCCCTCTCCGGTCGGAGAACCCGACTTACCTGCTTGCTGGAGGTCCTCCGGCTGGAGACTGTCCGCGGCGCTGTTGTCAGCAGCAGCGTCCGCCAGCAAAACACCGCCAGGCCGTATCATTGCTCATGATATGGTCAGCAGTGTTTTTCTGCCATGGCGGTTCTGCTGTCAGCAGCGCCGCCTTACCGCCATCCGCCGCCATGACTGTCGGCGATGTTCCACTAGATTTCTGCTGGAATAACATCAGCGGTCATAATACGTGTAGCCACAGCGGCAGTATGTTGGCGGCAGGCGCCGTGGCTGTAGGCAGTCAATACCACCAACGTTGGAATGAAGGCCTAAGTGTCTGCCAGCATTAGGTTCTGAATGTGAGCAGTAGTACCTGTGAACGGTCACCCTATGTGTACTAGATTTACTCAAAAGTTAATGTGGAGTACATTTACTATTGTTTTGAGTCCTTGGCTGTAATAACTTTAAAAAAGCACTTTGTGAATAGCAATGAGCTCCTGTTTTTTTGGGTGTGATTTTGCTTTTGTAAGTCCCTCCTTAAAGTTTTCCTTACCGCATCCACTTATGAATGAGTATTTCCTATTTTCCAGCTACTACTCCCACTTTCTTAAACATTTACTGCTAAAATGCATAGTCACATGCGGGGAAATCCCCACACGTGAGAGATTCCAAAACTTAGTCATGCTAATAACTTTCCTTTCAATTGTTAAATTAACAAACTGAAGGCCAGATTCAGATCTGGGTGAGGAGAATAATCCATCACAAACGTGACAGATATCCAGTCTTGCATATTACAGTTCCATTATATCCTATGGGGATTGTAACACGAGGAAGGGATATCTGTCCCATTTGTGATGGAGTATTTTTGGTCGAGCATGCAACAACCGTAGTGAATTTGGAATAGATTTGTACTTTTGTCAATGTACCATATCGTGTTATTTCTCTTTGAAATGGCATTATGAGCAGGTGATGGATCAATGTGGCATTTGTAATGTACAAACACATTTACTAATACACAAATATTTATTTATGTTTGTTTCAAAGTTTAAAAGTTGCTTAGGAACATTGTAGACATTTGTTTTTATTGCTAAGCTAAGATGCTATTTAATATATTTAATTCAATTCAATCATTTTAAATATCATACATGCTGATATGGATCATGAAAAATGTTGTTGTAACTTAATTGAAAAACATATACACAGAAAAAGAAACCCAGTGTTACTAGCTTTAAGGTACAAAGAAACATGTTTAAATAGTCTGTTAATAACATTATCTTTCTGATAGAATTTGATTAATACCCACATGAATACACATTTCTTTTTTCATAACTAGATTTCCAAATTAAGCAACTGTAGTTCTCAAGGCAACCAACACACACTGAAAGCAGATTTTACAATCTAATTTTTTGCATAGCATCAATATTGTGTTGGGCTGTTTTTTGCTGATTTACTCAAGTAATTCAATAGAAGGCAATTTTCACTCACACTCCATTAACCAGTTATGAAGGCTCAAGGCAAGATGGCAGATGCAATTTAGAGTAAGTCCAAGCCTTAACCTATGATCCGCTGCCATCTGACAAAATCCTGATGCCGAGTCACCCCCATCTTAGGACCAGAGGGTTGCAAGGACCCCGGGGATTGTATTGTCGGCCTAAAGAACTGCGTCCCGCTGTACCAACCTGCTGAACACTCCTGAGGGAAGAGAACCCATGTGGAAAGCTGGGTGCGGAGCTTCACCTGGTGAGCCTGTGGCCCCAATAGAGATCATCTACACGGGGTGTCTTCTCTGTGGATCTTGATGGCCCCCCACTCCAGTACCAACAAGTGGATAATTGTCCTCGCCTGAGGGGGTGATGCAGAGACCGAGCTACTGGAAAGCCAGGCTGTTGTGAAGCCGGTGCGGCTAGTGGTGCGGCCTAGAATCAAAGCAGGGAGGAAGCTGCCGACACCCTGCTCTGCCTCATATGCTTGCTTAGTTGCTGATGGCCTCCTTGTAACCTGTCTGCATAGCTGATCACTAGCACTGGAAGCCCTGGTAGGCCTGGGAGACCTGGGATTTGGGCAGTGGCGGTGGTGAGTAATGGCAGGTCTGTGTTGGGGACACTGATAGAAGCATGAGGACGACTGTGGTTGTGCTCTCTGCTCCCCACACCCCAAAGCCAGCGGGGAAGAGGGCCTCCATTCTGGAGTGGGAAGTTCAATTGCTCCTTTTGGATGCCGGCCTTGCCTCCTGGGTCTAGGCCTACTCGGCACTGGAGATATTTACAGCACAGAGGCTGCAGAAGGGAGGCAGCATGCAGCAAAGGCCTACACCAACTCTTGGGGGATTACCTACAAATAGTACTCCTCCTCATCAGACCAAGAAAGAAGGACTGGACCACTCGTGCCCCTCTCCCAGAAGTGAATCTTTAGCCGGTGTGGAGAGGCGAGGTGGGTCTGGCAGCGGTGTTTCCCCTAGCCCCACCCTCTATCCTCAGATGCTGTACATGGCCCTGGGGGCCCAACACTGCTGGTGGAGTCCTCCTCAAATTAACAAGGCCCATTGAGTCCCTTGTCAAGTGATGGCCATGACCGAGGACTGCATGTGCCTCTTGCTCCACCGCCTACCCATGTAATATTGAGAGGTGGGGCGGGTCCCCCTAAATCTGATCGTGCTGTCTCAAAGAGCCTGTGGTACCATGAGTGGAGACCACGATTAGTGGTGATCCACTTCCCGACTCTTACCAGTCAACTCCTGGACCACACATAACAGATGTGACATGCATTGGTGTAGTGATTCCCTTCTAACCTATGTTGCTCACCTGCGTTCGGAGGTGTCCAGGTGGTTAGTGGATGCTCTAGCATGAGGAGCGCACCTATTAGCTTACCTTTTCTCCATCGCTTGAATTTGGCCTGCACTCACCTATTGGTGTGTCTACTTTGTGATGGTGGAACATGGGGAAGCTTGTGGGCAGCGGACACATTCACTGTGTCGTAAGGGAGTACGAGCCCCAGGGCAGAGCATGCATGGAGGTGAGGATTCCCCTTCAACTGACAAATTGAATAAAATATTAACAGCCATAGAAAAAACATGACAGGACTTGCGCACCAGGGTTGACGCTGTGGCTATTGAAGTGAGACTGCTGCGTGAGGATCATAAGAAGCTGTTAGAACAAGTCACCCAGACAGATTGCACACTCAATGAACTGCGACCTATGGTCAAGGACTTTGAAAGCCAAGTCCATACCTTGGAGACCACGTTGCAAGAGCTGGAAAAATTACCCGAAGATTCAGAGGAATGCTCCTGCCGCAACAACCTCCACGTTGTTAGATTCCCTGAAGGGGTGGAGGGTCATTATCTGGTCTCTTTTTCAGAAAAATAGTTTAACCAGGTAATTACAGTGATCCTCTCTACACACTGCCAAGTGGAGTGGGCATTAAGGGTACCAGCTCAAAGGCCAGCTTTGGGATCGCCTCCTAAACTGATGGTGATTTGTCTCCTGAACTTTAGGGACAAAGAAACTTTCCTCAGAGCTGTTCTGCCCCCATTCAATATGACAATGCATGTATTGTCCTCTTTCCAAAATATACATTGCAGGTACAGCATCAGAGGGCCTCCTTCTTGGGTGTCAAGAAACGTCTTAGACAGGTAGGTCTTACCTACTCTCTGTTCCCAGTGAAGCTTAAAGTAATAGCCAATCAAACCAGTTATTTTTTCACTGAACCTACCAATGCCTGGGACTGGGTGGAACAACACCACAATAAATCATCCACTCTGGCCACTGCAGCACAGTGACCCAGTGCAGAGAGGAGAGGGGGGAATGGTGGTGAGGCTGAGAAGGCACAATGGTGCATGTGGAGGGGACTCCCTCCCCAGCACAGGCATGAGATCAGCAACAATGCACATTGACAGCTGTGTCACTTCTAGAGTTAGAGCGGCAATTCCCACCTCGCTGCAGCTCACTGAGGATTCGCAGTCAGACTATGCCTCTTTTGTTTTGCTAAGCAGTCATTCCTCAACAGTCCTGCTGAATATCACCCCACAAACTGCAGATTTATTGGCTTGACTTCTTTTATATTGTTGAAACATGCATGCTTTTGTGGATTTTGGCCTTTCCCTACTTCCCTCTACTACTGCTGCCTCCCTGAGGGCCGCTTCTCTGAACACTGACACTGGCACACATTTCTATCTTCTTTCCATGTCGTGAAAATAGGTTAGTAACAAACCGAGAAGAGCACACCTGTTTAGTGAGTTCTAAACTACTACTTTTTCATTTGGAGAGACTTAGGGGGTCATTCCTAGATTGGCGGGCGTCTGTCGCCGCCCGCCAAGCAGGAACCGCCATTCTGAGTTTCCCGCTGGGCTGGCGGGCGACCGCCAGAAGGCCGCCCGCCCGCCCAGCGGGAAACCCCCTTCCACGAGGATGCCGGCTCCGAATGGAGCCGGCGGAGTGGAAGGGGTGACACGGGTGCAGTTGCACCCGTCGCGATTTTCAGTGTCTGCCACGCAGACACTGAAAATCTATGTGAGGCCCTGTTAGGGGGGCCCTGCAGTGCCCATGCCAGTGGCATGGACACTGCAGGGGCCCCCGGGGGCCCCACGACACCCGTTCCCGCCAGCCACCGCCAGAACCAGGCTGGCGGGAAGGGGGTCGGAATCCCCAAGCAGCGCCGCCGTGGAGGATTGCCTGGGGCAGCGGGAAGCCGGCGGGAAACCGCCGGCTTCTCTTTTCTGACCGCGGCTTTACCGCCGCGGTCAGAATGCCCCCGGAAGCACCGCCAGCCTGTTGGCGGTGCTTCCTCCGTCACCTACCCTGGCGGTCATAGACCGCCAGGGTAGGAATGACCCCCTTAGAGTTGGCTCACGTTACCGGTCACCACCCCCTCAATACACAATTTTTCTCTTTGGTTAGCTGGAGACCTTCATGAGGTCCCGCTAATAGAGTTCTCATGCTATGGGTGTCTGTTCATTTTTAGGGTATTTGCTGTTTTTTCACGTACCCTGGGAGGGGAGTTGGGGATAATGTTAACCTTGTTTATGTTTGCACATCATACACCACACACCTTATTGGCACTGGATTGTGCATATGCCCCAAACCTTTAGTGCTTAATGACTAAATTACAAGAATTTACTTGCAAAATTTGGGAAATGTGGACAGCACATAAACAAAACTTAGTCCAGCAGTGGCAGTGCAGTACTCATACTGCATTTCTTCTAGAAAAGCACGTGGCAGGGGGTGAAGATGTCTGGTTACAAAAGCAATGGCTTTGGCAGTGTTATTTCACTACACATTCTGGGTTTGCCCATGGGGCTTTAGTTTGGGTATGCCCTGTTGTTCCCTTCAAATGTGCTGCCACAGAAAAAGACCCTGAGGGTAGATATGTATTTGTAGAGGGCGAGCTTGATGGCTGCCCACTCCTAATGGGCAGCATCTATGCACCCAATGTAGCCCAGCAAGTCTTCATGGTCCTCCTTACGGTTAGCCTCACAAAGGGGGAACCTATTCTGTGGTTCATTGGCAGAGATTTTAACAGTGTTCTTGACCCCGTCCTCGACATTTCACACCCTGCACTGTCGACCTCCCCTGTAATAGCAACTGCAATGGGACTCACACAGTGGCTTGCCTGCTGGTCGCTCCTACAAAGCTGGTGTGCATCACACCCGGATGTAAAGGACTACTACTATTCCACACTCCACAACTTATATGTGAGACTAGACCATATTCTATGCCACCCGGCCATCCATTTGAGGGTGGAGAAAGGAAAATATTGTGGTCAGATCTTTTCTGACCTTAACCTGTTGCAGTTGCATTTGGACTGGGGAGTCCCTTGTCCGCCTGTTCTCACGTGGCAGTTCAATAGTGCTGCTGGAGGATATTCTATTTCAGGACTCAACCCAGGAAGTGCTGACTCAATACATGGCAGATAATTGGGGTACGGCAATGTCCAGGCCCATAAAATGGTTGGCACTTACCGTGGTCCTCTGGGGACACTACATTATTGCTGTGGTGGTAGTGCAGGCCAGTGCACACAGAGAAATAATTACCCTAGAGCCTGCCCCTTGGTGTGATACAGACGGAATCCCATGCAACCTCAGTGGATCACCGCACACTTGCAGATGCCTAGGAACAACATGCCCAACTAGTAGCCCAACTGCGCTGTTTTGATTTCCAGGCTTATCAAGCTATGAAGCATGCTGAGGGGGACAAGTCTAGTTGAGTATTGGCCTGGCTGCTCTGTGGTTCAAGCCCAACAGTGGCAGTCACTATGATCCATCAATCCCTGACCTGCACCATCACTAGTCAGTGGGAAATTCATGCCACTTTCACATCATACTATAAGGCACTCTATGACCCACCTGCTACTGACTGGACTGCTAACATGCATGCCTTCTGAGAGGATCTTGTGTTTCCCACTGTAGACCAGTTGGTCTGAGAAGACCTGCAACTGCCCTTTACATAACAAGAGCTTCGGACAACCATCAAAGGGTCAGCCATAGGTGAAACTCCCGGCCTGGATGGCTTTCGGGTTCAGTTTTATAAATCCTATGAAAACGTTCTATTACCTAAATTAATGAAGTTATATCAGGTGTCCCTGGAGAAAGGGAGACTACCCCAAACATTTAGCAAATCCCTCATAGTTTTGTTACTGAAACCTGATAAGTTCCCTCTAGAAATGACATCCGACCACCCCATGTCCATGCGACTCCAAGCAAGCAATTCGAAGAATTAAGAATGTCCTGGCTGAATTTCGAAAGGCTTCAGGATTGGGTGTTAACTTGGCAAAAATGTGCCTGTTCGCTGTTTACCCAGATTGTCCACCACACCTTCTAATGGTAGGACCCCCACATAGTGCGATGGGAGCCTCGCACTATTCATTATCTTGGTATTCAGATGTATCATGCTCCCTGGGACATGATAGATTGTAATCATACTCGGGCCAGTGTCTCACCGAGACTGCAACTGAAGCTCTGGAGCACTCTCCTACTTCCAGGCAAAGGCAGGGTCTCCCTGTCTGAAATGGTAACACTCTCCCTGCTCCTTTATCACTTTCACAATTTACTAGTTCACATACCGAACTCTGCCTTCCGCACATTACAGAGTATGCTAGGGACCTTTATTTGTAACAAGGGGCAATGGCATGTTGCCGTTTGGAAGATCCAACTGCCAATTGACAAAAGGGGTCCCTGGGCTCCAAGCGTCGAGATTATTAATTAGTAGTACAGCTACAATGGTCGACCTGATTGCTGGTGGGACGACACTTGACAGAATTGGGTCTTCCCATGCTTGACGATGCAAGCCATATGATCCATAAACTGCACCTACCAGTGGGGAAACTTCCTCCACAAACCAACCAACTCCTGACCATGCGTATACCAGCTATACCAGAAAGCTCCAACTCTCCCCAACACAGACACTGGACTTTGCACAGAATCGCATTCGTTCTATACATCCCTTCAGGGAACTCCTCAGGAGGGAGGGCATAGAGCACTAGGAGACGGAGGGAGTATACACTCTAGGTGCACTGTTCCAAATACTGCCCTTGTATCCTTTGAGCAGCTTAGTATAAGCTCTAATCTGCCCTTGGGCAATTTATTTTATCGGACCTTGCTGGCCAAACTGCAGCGCTACTGGCGGATTGTGGATACAGAGGTGGTCATTCTGACCCTGGCGGTCTTTGACCGCCAGGGCGGAGGACCGCGGGAGCACCGCCGACAGGCCGGCGGTGCTCCAATGGGGATTCCGACCGCGGCGGTAAAGCCGCGGTCGGACCGGCACCACTGGCGGGGTCCCGCCAGTGTACCGCCGCCCCATTGAATCCTCCGCGGCGGCGCAGCTTGCTGCACCGCCGCGGGGATTCCGACCCCCCCTACCGCCATCCAGATCCCGGCGGTCGGACCGCCGGGATCCGGATGGCGGTAGGGGGGGTCGCGGGGCCCCTGGGGGCCCCTGCAGTGCCCATGCCACAGGCATGGGCATTGCAGGGGCCCCCGTAAGAGGGCCCCTACATGTATTTCACTGTCTGCTGCGCAGACAGTGAAATACGCGACGGGTGCAACTGCACCCGTCGCACAGCTTCCACTCCGCCGGCTCGATTCCGAGCCGGCTTCATCGTGGAAGCCTCTTTCCCGCTGGGCTGGCGGGCGGTCTGAAGGCGACCGCCCGCCAGCCCAGGGGGAAAGTCAGAATTACCGCAGCGGTCTTTCGACCGCGGAACGGTAATCTGACGGCGGGACTTTGGCGGGCGGCCTCCGCCGCCCGCCAAGGTCAGAATGAGGGCCAGAGTCAGACACACATCCTCTGGTTTATGCAGTCCACAAAAAGGGGTAAAGGACGGCGCTTAATTACATGGTTCACACGTGACGGCTCAAATGCCTCATGATCTGCTACAACCCATTAGGCAACACTGGGACCGTGATGTTGGTAGTGCCATAACACAGAAAAAGTGGGATAGGATCCTTTCTATACCCACGCAAAGACTCACGCAATGCACAATTCCAGTACTTTCAGCACAACATTTACACAGGGCGTAATTTTAACCTTCGCGCCTGCATATGATACAAAGCAGTGCCTCAAATTGTCCCAAATGTGGCTCCCAGACTGCTGATATGGCAAACATGTTCTGGACCTGTCCAGAAGCACAATTGTTATGGAAGGCGCTCACAGATGCCCTGACAACTTTCACGGGTAGGGAAAATCTTTGCAGCAGGGAGATTGGCCTCCTGGGTCTATTTAAACATAATACTCGGTCAGGTTATGGAAATCAGAAAGGTGTTGAACAATGAAATAAGAAATTACTTACTTGGTACTATCTTAAATAATTGATTGCTTATGTGTAAAAGATATAACTAATTGAATACCAAAATTGTAAATGCTCATGTCTCCAGTGGCCACCGTCGAGAGTCAGAGGGGATTTATGATTAATGGTCTTGAGCCTTCTGTTTAAGAGAATGGGCCCTTCCTCTTCTTTCTCTCTGACACATTTTTAAACCAGTGCATCTCCAGCCCTAAAATGGTTGCAGCTAAGATTGGAGACCAGAGAGAAGAGGCATGCAGGTAGCTTGTGTAAAGGAAACGTAGCGGCTGCCAAGCACCTCAACCATCTCCTCCACACTAAAGATCCCAGGAAAACACGTTGTTTAAAAAATGGTACTTCCCTTATTGTTCTCCATATGAAATGCCAATATTATCCGTTAATTGTTTTTTTAAATAAAGTGCTCTCCCACCCCATAATAGCTAGAGCCGGTAATATTCAGAAAAATAATGCTTGATCTCAACACTCCCATCGTCTCTTTATGTTTGTAATTTCATACGATAAATTCACAAAATATGTTTAATGCAAACTAACCTTATTACATTTTTCATATTGAAAGTTTGCTAGAAAAAACAAAAGAACAAGTATTTCACTAGGCCATCCTTTTTTGCTCCTCCCCAGAATAGTTTCTAATTTAAAACGCTTGAAGTAGCAATTTTAAAATACAAGTATCTCCTGAAAGTTTTGGTTTATAAAATAAAACATTCATGAAAACGACGTTGTTCCTAGTTTCTACATGCGAAATCACGCATGGTGGAGATGTATATTTACTGTAAACATCTAGTTAATGTTTTTGAGCTTTCCTGCAGATGGTTTATTGAGCTATACATATTATAAAATGTGCTTTATTCAGGGGAAAAAAAAAACATTTTGCTGCCGAGGATTCATCCCTGCAAGGTGCGAATAGCTGATATCCGCTAATCACACCACACATATATTTCCTGGACTAAATCATTTCTTTCATCTACATTGTTGTGTGACCTTTAATCTTCTAACAATTGGCTTTCTTTAGACATAACTTGGTTCACCTTTTACTAGCCAGATTAGTCGTTTAAACAAACTCTTCAGCCACACACTAGACTGTAAAACACACGTAAGGCTAGATCCCACCAGGGCTCTTTTAATCCCAAATACAAAACAATCCACTCATTGATCACATTAATGGCATCTCATCAGCCAAAAGCTATGCATTGAAAGGAGAAGTTTCACCCCAGGTCATATATAATACCCTCACCCAGGGCAAGAAATCACTTGCTGCCACCATATGTGTGATAACAGTGCTTGTAATCCCATGGGTGACCTTGCCAGAACTGTTGTATGGAGCAATAGAAAGGCATAAAGAATTCTTATAGCCTACTCAATGCCTGATCCAATAGAGCTAACTAAATTAAATATGAATAGCAAATAATACTAGAAAAAACAGGCGGCAGGAATAATTTTCCCTAGTTCTTGGTACTTGGGGAAAATGCCGGCTAATTTGTGATTTATTGTAGAAACCTAACGTTACAAATTCGAGGTGTTTTGACAAAAAGATGTTTGGTCAGGTGCTGGAAATGTTAGGTGCATTGATCAGGCAGAGCTTTCTCATGAGTGTGTGTATGTAATATATATATATATATATATATATATATATATACTATTTAGTGTTGAGCGCCAGTAAGACATATATGTGATATATATATATATATATATATATGTATATATATATATATATATATATATGTACATTCACACACATATATGTAACATATATATATACATATATTAATATATTATATATATATATATATAAATGTATATATTGTCTTACTGGCACTCAACACTAGGTAGTTATAGTATGGACGTAGTTTCCATAGAAAAAACGTTTTTGGACTTGCCTATATCGTTGGAACCGTTTGAAGAATATTCACAAAAGTGTCCAATAAAGTGCCCTCTAGGCTGTTGTTGTGCATGGAAAGTTTCGAGGTGATCCGTCAAGCGGGGGATGAGGAAAAGGGGTGTGTCAAAAAAAGTGAGTTTCCCATGTTTATTCCCATAGAGTCTTCAGACACTCCTGCAGCCTGAGGCGCTGAACGGAATTACACCAAATTTGGCAGAAAGGTAGCTTTTGGTCTGGAAATCACACTTTTTGATATATGGTGAGCATCCGTTTAGGACTTTCGAAGCTATTAAAAGAAAAATAATTTTTGAATATACTTATACAGATCCATGCACAAAATTGAGTGCAGGTTCAATGAGGTAATCTTGGCCAGTTGACCGATCCCTTCCCTATTTATCAAGGGGTCCTGTAAGGTTGTGTACTTGCCCCCACCCTTTGTTCATTATATATAAATGGGGTGGTGGATAATTTGAATAAAGAGGGTTGCAATTCCCCATACTGTACGAGGTAGGAGGGTTCTGGCAATCCTATTTGCAGATGACACTCTGTTGTTGTCCAATTCTCCTCAGGGTCTGCAACAGCGCCTAGGCCGTTTTACTGTGTTTTGTTCTGAGAGGGGGTTGGAAATAAATAGCACCAAAACAAATGTTATGGTTTTTGGCTCAGGCAGGCAGCGAGGAACCCTGAGAACAATGACAGTGGGTAATTATGAAATTGACCAGGTACATCATTTTGATTAATTGGGCGTGAGACTTTCTCACAATTTAAATTGGGGGTTGTGGCTCCAGAGGTCACATGCAACACTGATTCAGTATTCTGCCTCGATAGGAAAGATTCATAAGAAGACCTTTTCTAGGAATATGGCCCTAGAAATATATAATATCAAGGCTTTGGGTGCAGCTCTTATGGATGTGATCTCTGGGGCTTTTGTAACATCCAGCTACTTACTTTAGCCAAGAATACATTTCTAGGTCATTGTCAGGTCGAATGGTACCCCTTTGTTTTGACCTGACTCACAGACACCTTCAAAATAAAATTGATTGCAGAATTGGTATACACTGGCACTGACTGTGGACCACAGTAGAGCTATGATCATACTGTGTGGGGCTGAAAGCTTTGATGTCCGCAAGCTGTGTATGTAAAATCCCCTGTGTGAACACTTTACGCCTTCTCTTGGGAAAATTAAACCTCTGGAGATTTGGGGCATCTTCTGAAGAGTTATGTGGAGTGTCAAAGATCGGACTCAAAGACATTTTTTTTGAATATGTTATTTCTCAAATAAACTACACCAGCAGCGGCCCCTTGGTAAGGGACTTTCTTGATATCAAACTGATGCCTTGGTATGAATCAACTATTGACAAAATTTCCCCATCTTTGGCTTGAAAACTGTATGTACATTTTAGTTTTTGGTCTCTCCTGACCCAGCATTTTTGTAGCAAATGGTACAGGGGCACCGTTAGAAATGATTTATGCCCAGTTTGCCAAGCGGCAATGGAATCACTGGAGCATATACTAATGTTCTGTTCAATGTACCATACTCAAAGATCTAAGTGAATAGCTCATTTGTGTAGGAACCTGGGCACTAGCCTTTACATGGAGGCTTTTAGAATTATTTCTAATTTCTAAGTATTTTCAATGTCTGGATTCCTATTTTTGGTATGTCTGTGCTGTACAAAGTCTATTAAAGCAGCCGAGGATATTGCAGATAGTTGGACAATTCATGAATAGTGACTGGCTGGTAATTAAAAGTTATACTGTGTAAGTCCTAGTTGCTTTTTGTCTATTTGCCCATTGTTGTTTCAGCACTTCATGTCAATTTGTATCCTGTGGTAGCCCGTATTTTAAATTGCTCGCTTGCACTTCTTGCAATTTTGCACTGTACTATGAATTGTTAGAATTGTTAGTGTTTACATTCAGCTATGAGAAGCTCATTGCTATAAGCTATATTATGCTTGGCCAAAGTTTTCCATAACAATTATGAACTCTACTGTCATTGAGCTTAAAGGCAAAACTCCCTCTCATTGCTGCTAGGTTTATAATATTTTAACATTTATATTCATTTTAAGCCAATTGATCTTATTGCTGTTATATCACCTGTCTTGACATAAGCATTCTAGCTGTTGCAATACCTTATTTGTATTTGTGTTGATGGTTTTTATATGTATTGTATATGTATTGTACTTTTATGATCCTGGAGATTGAAATAAAATATGATATGATTTGATATATCTGATCCTCCTCGAATCCTCCTCACATCCAGAGAAAAAGCAAGGCCCTGAAAGGCTGACCACAACCTGACAAAAAAGTTGCAGCCACCATTTTGTTTCTAGCATTGACTGGGGGTGGAAAAAAAAGTGTCAAAACATATATGGGGTCAGGATACAGGTATTCGAACCCCATAGGACACATGGAGGGGTCACTAAGGGGTGAAAAATTGCCGATTTGATTTTGGCCAATCATTGGATCCTCAAATCCTCCTCAGATTCTCATCAAATCTAGGGGAAAAGCACGGTCCTGATTGGCTGGCCACAACATGACAGGAATATTAACATTTGTGTTAAAAAAACAAAAAAACTATAGAAATTCACTGAAAAAAAACAAAGGTTACAGGAACGTTATAGTTAGGTTGACGTTTTACGTATACAAAACCATAGAAATTTAGCAGTTATAGTTATACTTATCTAAAGAAACTATAACGTGTGCTGGAAAGTAAATTTGGGCATCACAATTATTATAACTGTAAGTATAACTAGAAATGCTGAATTTCAATGGTTTTGTATGGGTAAAACATCAACCTAACTATAAAGTCCCTGTCACTTTTGTGTTTTTTTCAGTGAATATCTATCTATCTATCTATCTATACATATATATATATATGTATATATATATATATATATATATATATATTTATATTCCAAATAACTCGGTCTCTCCTCAATCGCTTCTCTAGACCAGCAACAAGGCGGCACAGGCACAGATGGCACCTCAGTCAGGTTCAATGAGAAATCCTTTTATTATTCTTTGGGTGTCTCCATATTGTTTCAAGAAAGTGCAAAACACATTAAAAAAAGAAGCAGCCTAGGCATTTCGGCTCATACCTTCAACCGGGCCTCACAAAACATCATGCTTGCCTTCACAGTGAAATCTATTAAGTCTTTTCTTCCTTTCAATGGCTCCAAGACACTAGAGCTGTAACCTCAAATATGCATATTGTAACATTGTGTCCACTAATCGTACTCCAAGTAATGATTTAAAACAATTTTCCATTTCATTTTTTTTCTTATTCTTTTGCCCGTCTAATCAATGCAATTTAACTGAATGTCATAAAATATTGTAAAGCTCTCATTATAATTTCTTCACATTTTGTCCTCATGTTCCACATGTCCCCATATGATAAGGCCATACTTTGTGCAGTACCATTTATTTATTTAATACCCCTCTGTAATTATATTGCAAAATCCATTTTTACCAATCTTTTATGTCTTCAAAAAATCCTCCTTAAAACTTAGTCACAATTATATCAAAATTCAATCCATTAGCATTATTGCGAAGTCTTCAAACATTAATACACATTCCAATAATCATCTGAAAATTGGAAATACAGTGAAGGAACATCAAATAATAAAAGGAAATGCAAAACATTGTTCATAAAAAATTAAATTAAAATGCCCATTTGCATAATTATTCATAAAGGTGCTAGGTGATGGACTGATATATAAAATTGATTCATGCTCATCATTTCTTCAAACCAATCAATAATATAACGTCCTAGACACCATACTTTACTATACAAATATTATTCACATGGGTACTAGATGAAAAACAAATGTATGGGATTAATTGGTATCCATCATTTCCTCAAAACCTTCTGTAATAGGTGTCCTAAAGAGCATCCTTTACTATGTAGGACTCCAAATGTGAATCTATAATGATGTCTTTAAAAGCCCAAAATAAAGTGTTAATTTACAACTATAATATCCTAGACATCATGATTTACTGTACGTGACTCCATATACAAATCCACAATGATGTCTTTAGAAGCTCAAAATAAAATGCCCATGTATCATATTGTATATAGTGTTATGCCATGTACAGAAGCAGAGTAAAGTGCTAATGCATAAAAAACAGTACATGCTAACATTTAAAATGATAGTCATTGAAGAGAATATAAGTCAAAAATGAATGTTTTCTTTGAGAAAGGTTTCTTCCCCCAATTTATCATCTCTAAAATATCTCAATCTTAAAATGTATTCACAATTCTTCATCAGTTATATCAGGATACATTTGCATAATATACCTCATCATAAATGTATATGTTTCAAGCTGCATTAAATATTAAATCACAATTCCATATACTAAATGTTATGGGTCATAAAATATAAATATCCCAAGTGCTGATATGTCATATATCTAAAGTGTCTCAATTCTAAACGTATTCATAATTCATATAAATCATGTTTAGAAAGTGTATACTATATGTGCCCTTGTCAAATGCAATTGCATTAAAGTGCTTTAGATTGTGCAAATTGAGAAAAAAAGTGCAATGGTTCACATACATGCAGTTCAGCATTCAAATTTTGACCATAAGGGGCTTCCGCCCCATTATAAATATCCACCTGGATTCCGCCCTTTGTCATTTTCTCTCTCTCCATCACCTCCTCTCGGGTGAACCTGCATATGTTTTATTCCAAAGTATATAAAAGTGGTCAGGGAAAGAGCCTAGTATTTCTCAAAATAGGCTGCCTAAGGATAACTCTTATCACTATTTACAATGGCTCTCCTATAGATCTTTTGACATCCTCAACATCCTTAAATCTGTCCAATTCTTTCATAACCATTTCAGTCTTTGCTGCCTGCAATTCCATCTTACGTTTTGCATGCTTGGTTAATGTTCTCATTAGCTTTATTGAACATTCTTTGTGTTCTGACATCGTTCATTCATTAAGTACTCATCCATATCCTCATATGATGTCAATAGCATGATCCTCAACCCCTTGGCACTCATTTACACTCCAGATATTTTGTAAATGATGTAATCTCCCACCACTGTTTTGCTTCCATTTTCCTGACTTTCTTAAATTCTCTAATCAATTGCGCAGGAGCTCTATTCCCAATGTCATTAGAATTCCCAATTCCAGTCATCTCAGTATCCTCATTGAAAGTACGTTCCACACACAGTCTCCATTTCGACAATTTTCCTCCATGCCTATATGTGAATTAACCTGATGAGAGCTACTCATGTCCACTGAATTCAATAGTTATTTCCAAATAGTTCTTATTCACCAGCATATATATATTACCTACAGACGGTCACCACTAGGTAGTTATAGTTAGGACCTAGTTTCTAAAGAAAGAGTACATTTTGTTTTGCCTATAACTTTGGAGCTGCTTAACGAATCTTTACAAAATTTTCTAAACATATACGTTGCTAAGTTCAGTTTCTGTCTTGAAAGCTTCGGGATGATCTGTCAAGCGAGGGCCAAGAAAAAAGAGAGTCCCAAAATGTGAAATCCCTATGCATTTATCATAGACTTTTTTAAGAAGAGCTACAACAAAAACTGCTGAATGGAGTCACACCTAATTTGGCAGGAAGCTAAATCTCAGACTGCAGATTGTGCATTTTGTGATTTGGTGTAAATCCTTTCAGGAGTTTTTGAGAAATTAACGTTTAAAAATATTTATGAATCTGTACAGCTGTGTCCGTGAGAGGGCTGCTAGACTCTTGCGGTACAGCCAGTTAAAAAAAAGAGCATTCTCTTTGGCCCAGGGAGCTTTTTTTCCCTTGTGTCACCTTGCCCCCATGGGAGTGAGCTTCCCGCGGGAGGGAGCAATCTGATTGGCTGAGAGCAACATGAGAGGTATTCCTACCCTGCACTCTAATCCCTATGGAGGGGAACCCAGAGGGACCCCAAGGGGCAAAATCTGAAAAAATACGCACATTTTGCAGTGATGCCGCAGGACTCATGAAAGATTGAGGTAAAAAAATGGTGGCCAAGGGAAGTACATGGTCCGCCTCCCTAAGACAATTTTGGCCCTGGGAACCAATGCCCAGGGAACAAATTTAATTAATCAGGGGACAGGGCATGTGGCCCTCTCCTTGTGCCTTTAAAAGGCCCTGGCAACGCCATCCCCCAGGTCCGTGACTTCAAAAAAGAAAGGAGAGGGGCTGTGTGGCCCCCCTCTCAGAGCCTTTAATGGCCCCAGAGACTCAACCCTTTGGGGCTGGCTCACTTGCTGTGTCCCAGAAAGTCCACCACCAGGACACAGTAGTTTCCTTGCCTGCACAGGCAGGGAAATATGTTTGCTCCCATCTGGCATGAACATTTTCAAATGTCCCACCAACCTGGAGCAAGCACGAAGTCTTCTTCAAAAGCTGGGAGCAGGTTTGTGTTGTTTCTTTTCCCACGCTGATGTGAGCAGAGAAACAGAACATGAGCATAAATAGGTGATCCCTCTGGTTGGGAACAATACTGGCTCCTGCAGCATGCAGGGAGCAAACTGGGGCTGCCGGGGCCCTGGCACTCCCATTGTGGTGCCTAAAATGTACTTGGGGGGTGCCCCAAATGGGAACTAGGCCACCCAACTTTAAATGATGTGACCCTCAGGACCAAATAGGCTTAGGAAGGGGGCGATGAGCACCCCTCTCACTGAGTGCTATAATAGCTTGTGGAAATTAGGCCCAAGGGATACGGTCCTGGGGCAGAAAATGGCTTGGGAAGGAGGACCATGGCCCCCTTATTAAATAGTTTGGGCCTCAAGGGATGGTGTCCACATGTCCAAAAATGGCTCATGGAATGGGGCCATGTGCCCCCTCCTCTTAAATATACCCAGCCCCCTTGGTTGGGGTCCCCGGTGTCCTCAATGGGCTGGGAAGGGAGGCCCTACCGATACCCCCTCCACATATATATTTTATAAAAATGGAAGACATAACCTTTTTTTAATTTAAAAGAAGTATGTCCCTGGGTTTTGGGGTCCCTGGGGCCCACATGAGCTCAGGTATAGGGCTGTGCAGCGGCTTCCCCATTAATTTACATTTTGACCCTGGGGAATGGGGTCCCTAGGGCCTAAGTAGGCCCAGGGTGTGGGGGTCTGTTTGCCTCCTCCCATTATTAATTAGTCAGTCCCAGGGAATGGTGTCACTTAGGCCTAATAAGGCTAAGGAAGGGGGCCCACATCTCTTTCCCTTTTTTATTAAATTTGGCCCTGGGGGATGGGGTCCCCGGGGTCCAAAACACTCAGGAAGGGGGGCCGCATGCCTCTATCCTCTTATAAACTAAAATTGATTCCCCCATGCACTGCTTATGACCTCACATATTACATCACTCATGACATGTTCTATGACATCATTTATGACATCACTGATGAAACGCATATGACATATTTGATGGCATCACCTGATGAGTATGTTAGTTTGTTTTGCAGTTTGTGTAGTTGTGGGTAGCTACCATATTACTTTTCACCTTATTTTGCACAGCCTGTGTCCAGGTTATGGGTGTAAGTTTTTACAAAATGCTTATGCTTCTAATGCTTCATAGGTGTGCAGAAATATTGAACACATTATAAATCTTTGAACTGAAGAGTAACTCTGTGTGCAGATGACAGTTGATGACTTGTGTCTAGAACGTTCCACACAAGTTGATTGGTTCACCAGAAAAAGTTTCCAAGAGGGCAAAGATTCTATGTAGTAAATTCTAAGGGGCAGATTTACCACTATTTCACACAGAGCAACAAGCCACCATGCTGTGCTGCACCACGTAAAAGGGAAAGGTCAGGATTATGCCGTATTAACATGATATGGCATATTTCTGGTGCAAGGGTGCCTGTGTTGCAGACAGATTTGTTTTTGAGCAGGAAGGGGCACCTTCCTACACAAAAACAATCCTCTGGGGCATTAACCTTTTTCTATGTGTGCTGCAGGCACTGATTTGCGCTGCCTTGAACTATTCCAGATTTATCAAGCCACTCAGGGCCACAGAAGGTGGCCTTGCTTTGCTTGATAAATCTGACTTAGATTTTGCTTCACCCCTGCGCCCCGTTGCATGTGGCAAGTGAAAAGCAAAACCATGATCAATATGCCCCTAAGTATTGTAAGCAGCCTTCACTAATTAGACAGAATCGTCGCTGCATGGCAATTTCTACATATCATAGAAGGCTGTGTGCACCAGAAACTAACCTACGTATATATGCTTCAAAATCTGTAAAGATTTCATCACAGTATGAAGGCTGCAGGTAGTGTGATCTTTAGCATCTTTAGACCTTGGTTATTTTAAGTGAATAGTGTGCTTTTCACAAATGTTACATAGAGTGTACACTCTTCTAGGTAAATACATTTTAAAGCACTGTGGTGTATTCCTCCTGAGAGTTTCACTGCCTCAGTGTGTTGCAGAGTAAAGTCTCTCCATGGAGCCAACACTATTTACAGTATCCACTTTTCTACTCATATCAACTTAATTTCTCAAGGTAGGTTCAGTGACTGTGAGGGGATTGATACAGATAAAAGCTGTCTGTAATAGTGTATTAATTTTGTAACAGACATTGAGTACTTTGAGGAACTTGGCTTTCTCTGAACAGAAGCATAAATGTTAAATACTATGTTCAATGACATTTTGCCATATATCTGTGGTTGATTGTTAATGTGAACTAGGCTACCTGTGAAGTGTATGGTATAGGGTCAATGTTACATGTAACAAATGCTTGCCACACCTAAGGGAGTTGTATGTGTACTGGTTTCATATTATTCAGAGATATTTTGTACTTACTTTCATAGCTCTAATGCCATACACGTTTAACAAGCAATGTGTGCTAATGAAGTTTGTATGATGTCATCAGTGATGTCATCAATGATGTCATTTGAGATGGCATCAGTAATGTCATAAATTATGTCATAGAATATGCCATGAGTGAAGTAATGTGTGAGGATATAAGCAGTGCATGGCCTGGGTGCAAGATATAGTCAGCTCTGTAGATAGATAGATAGATAGATAGGTAGATAGATAGATAGATAGATAGATAGATAGATAGATAGATAGATAGATAGATAGATAGATAGATAGATAGATAGATAGATAGATAGATAGATAGATAGATAGATAGATAGATAGATAGATAGACTGATGGACTGAGTGATATTCTGAGGACCTCATAAACAACAAGGTAGAAAGTCAAGTGGTTTGTAAATGTCACCACAGCCCTAAGATCACCATATTGGCTATTATTACATATGGAACAAGTTATGTATTTCTTTATATTGCACGTTTATTTTGGGGTAGTTAGGTTGTTTATGGATTTACATTTGCTCCATAATTTGCCACATAATAATTTACAAAATGTGCATTTTTCATGGAAGAGGTTTCTAAATCATATGGATGAAAAAATATTACCAGAGAATGTGGTGCATAATTAGCATTTTTGCCACAAAATTTAGATATCCTTGTTATATAATCCTCTATGCAGAGTGGTTTGGGAGCTGTCATTATGAGGAGGAAATCTGTATTTCACAGTCAACCATGAAATATTTTCCACATTTCATGCAGTGGCGGTTGGTGAGAAATTAAAATGGAGGGGCCCAAAACCGACATTATATATATATAAAAAAGTTTCACTTACCTTACACTGCCGGCAGCACATTCCCAATGTCCTGCAGCACGTCCTCAATGTTAATGGCTCTGGACTTCAGTCTGAACGCGAGGTCCCACAGCCACCTCCTTTATCTAATCAAGACTCTGCTCTTGTGCTGTTAAGCAGCATGAGTGAAGCGTCTGGATTGGCTGAAGTGGGCTGTCTCAGTGCTCTGAAAAGCACTGGAGACGTGTGGCTGCTCTCCAACCCAGCTGTCTAAGACTGCTGTGCTGGAGTAGTTTGAATTGTGTATGTTGGTATGGCCGTAGCAAGGTAGCTGGCCAAACCAACATGTGCCCTTCATACTGAGGTGTCCACACCTCACTGCTGCCATTCAGCAGCAGTGACACACTGGCCCTGCCCTCACACTCCATTTGCTGGCAGAGAGTAAAAAATAAAATGGCAATACATTTTTTTTATCATCATTTTATTTTTCGCACGTTCTCCGCAGCAGTGTGGGGAAGTGATGCTCACCCACTCTTATGAAGGAACCGACGCTGATTTCATGGTTCCCTGGGATGTGTCAATTTTTACACCACTGTATTTTCTACAATGAAACATAAAAACATGTAGTAAGGAGATAATATTATATATAAATATGCATTATAAATATATTTTTTATACATGTTTTGGTGCAAGTAATATCCTACTTTTTCATTTTTGAGGGTGGGGAGGAGCATCTTGACCCAGCTGAGGTGTTGTTTCCCTTGACTCATGACCTCTCTTCACACTCAGCAATGGAAACTGAACATATCATAGGGGTGTTACTGTCTTTTCTTTGTGAAATCCTTACTCCAATATGGCTGTCTGAAGTCTCCGAAGATCACCAACAAAAGAAGGGCTCTGGTGAGACGTCGGCCAGCCATCTTGGGAGTCAAACGTTCCCTATGTGCACTCCTTCAGGCGCAAAGTTGCAACCCTGGCACTGGTGCTGCCATATATTTTCTCTGCTGTTCAGGTTAAATTAAGTTTTACTGTATTTCAAGTGTGCATCAACTTGATCTCATTTCACCATCAAGTGTCCAAGGGAATATTATTTGTAATATTTCTTTGGATTCCAGGAGCAAGTAGCAAATGCAAGTGAGAGATGTCTATAAATATGGAACTCCACAAGGAAGATATTTTTCATTTGCATGCCCTTCAGATGCCAAGCACTGTTTAGTACAGCATATATGGAGCAGAGAGTAGGCTATAAGTGGTCGCTTGGAGGAATCATTTCTGCTGCAGTTTGCTTACGTGTGAAGCTCGTTCTTTTTTCCACCCTCACAAACACTGGGCTTGGCTTTCTGTTCTCTAAATCCCTTTTAAAAGAATATCAGGAGTGGCATAGTCAGAATATTTGAAATACTGTTGCTTTTTAGGGTTTTTGAAGATTTAGGGGATGATTTAAGAAAAGTGGTGCTGCACTAGGTGCAGCGGCACTTTCCTTGCGCCCCGTAATGCCCCCTACCACCACCATGTGTGAGCCGTATTTAAAATACATCGCACCATAGCGCAGGGTCGAGGGCCCCTACCACCACCATGTGTGCACCGTGTTTAGAATGCAGCACACCATGGCGCACGGTCGGGGCAATAGCGTCAGAATTCCTGAGACTATTGATTTATCCTGCAGGAGTAGTTCAAAAATGTTGGTGCTACTCCTGCAGAGTACATACATCTGCTCTGAGTAGGCGTTAAAAGTGCATAAATAAAATGCTGCAAGGAAATTTCTTAGATTTCCTTGTGCCATTTTTTCACCCCCCTCACCCCCCCCCCAACGAGGGGGAACACTCCCCTTGTATACATTTTGCCTGGTGTAGGCATAATGTGGCACATGGTTTTACAGAGTGCCACAATGCATCCATTGCATCCCTTTGTAAATATGGCGTCTGTAAAAAGGCACTTGAGCACTGCCTTAGCACCAAAAACATGGCACCATGGCAGCACTAAGGTGGTGCTAGGGCTTTTTAAATCAGACCCTTAGTGTTAATCAACACTTGATTTTAGTAAAATTATACATATATTATATTTAGTTTTATGTGATTTCATCAATTGTTCTCTTGTTGAGTCATTCATATTTTTCTATCACCTGCTACAGTATACAACATGGTGCACTGTGTCAGCCCACTTCAGCCATAGGGTAACTGCACTGTGTGTAATGGTATTTTGCTGTTTCTTATGGAGCACATACAAGCAACATGTAAAGTGGTGCCCTTCGGTGCCAGGGATTACTGGGACAATGTGTGCTTTTTGAGACTAAAGTGCTAGAAAAAGGACTTGTGTTCTTGCCTTGAAGCATATTCACAACATGAACAATATTCCAAGTATGCTTCTGGGACAAAAATTATCATGGTCCAGAAGAGCTACATGTACTATGGTAATGTTCCACTACTGTACAAATCATGACCCCAGCCTCCTCCCTGCTCTTCACCACTCACTATGTGTTCCCATATCAGTCTCAGCTTTGAAGCACTCCAGTTTCTACATTTGCTCTAGCTCACATACTTGCATACTGCCTATAAATTACTTCCACATTACTGCACTTTCCTTGTCCTCAAACACATTGTGCATCCTGGTTCCTCACCACTCCTAGTATTGCAGCAATGTACACATGCAAATCAATAATTCACATTATATTTTGGACTTCTTTCCATGTCTATATGCAATAGGCATTGCATTCCCATCGTTATGGTGTCATTTCGACACCCTCAATTCTTTCAACCTCTGCTGTCCTGATTTGCCAAGCATCGGTCCCCCATGATCTGCCAGTTCTGTCATTGTATATAGGTATTTCATTACAGATGTTAATGTTGGGTGCACCTCTTTTCGGTTATCTTATCATTAGTGCTAAGTGAATGCAAGGCTGGCATTATGGTGACTAGCATGGTGTAATGGGTAATTCAGATTGGCCTCGACTTTGACCTGTGGCACTGGCCTGGTTTGTGCTTGGATTATAAGAATTGTTTATTTGAAGATTTGCTTGTGGGATTTGACTGTGCCTGGGCCTCTGTAATGTGCTTCACCTGGACTAACACAGACTGGGGAAATAGTCTATTTAGGGCTGTAACTGTGAAAAATGATGGTAATGTTGTTCCTATAGGGATGGACCAAGATAACTGATCTCTGGTGTTACCACGGGAATTGTCCTGTGCAGGTCATTTGGAGTATCTGACATTAAAGCACTAGGGTCCTATTAAAAGAAATGATGCATCGCTGTGTTGCATCAGCGATGTGTCAAAAACTTGTGATTTGCTACAACTGAATCCTACGCCATGGTGCACCATATTTAGAATACTGCACACCATGGCCTGAGGATCCTGGCTACATGAATCTGTGTGCACCATGACACTGGAAAATGTGACGCCCTTGGTGCAAAAGTGGACAAGTGGACAAAGGAGAAAATGGCCAACAAACTGAAGGCAGCATAGCAGACTGAAGGAGGGAGCCATGTACCCCATGAGGTGCTGGATGCCTTTAAAGAGCAGGTGACAGCTGAAATCCCAGACGAGTTGGTGGCTAGAGTACCAGTACATGACAGTGCAGCCATCAATGAACAGCCACAGATACAAGGTAAAAATTAATAAGGGGCAATGTGGGGAAACAAGTCATGTTGTTCAGTGCAGCTTTCCATACCCCTGTGCTCCACTATGCTGCCTGAAAAGTCAGAGGCAGAAATCTTAATCATGTCCCATTAAGTGGCTCAGAAATATTTGTGACACTGCCCAGTTACAGGTTGCAGAGCTCACTCGTGTTCCATCACAGTTCTACATCACATGTATGAAGTGCCTCACCAGTCCAGGGCCACCTTTATATACAGGCGTGTGTAGGTCAATGCACAAGATGAGTCACCATAACTACAAGTTCCACAATACTAAATAAAAATATCAACCCATGAATGGGCAGTGCGTAGTAAGTGCCGGCTGAGTAGGTTGAACTGCTACTGTGTCTGAATGGGGAGACATTGCATAGCAAGGATGTCAGAATAGATATGTGTACTGCAAGGTAGCCTAACTAATACACATGCATTGCTGTGTCTGACAGTGTCACACTTGTGTTGCGGCTGGCAAGGGAAGACAGAGAAGAGCCCAATGGGGTAAACATGCTACATGCCATGTGGTCCTGGGTAAAGATGTAGCATGTGGGATGGGGGAGTTTTGAAGGGACATTGTCTCACCATGCCACCTATTTCACAGATGGAGTATGTCAAATAGGGACCTGTCAAAGTACATGAGGAACTAGTCTGCCAACAAAAAGGGCAGGAGTCAGCAATGGTTGGAGATTCAGGTGGATGTGCACAGTTAGGTTGCAAACCTGGGTAGGTATATGTCACCAATTCCAGCACTACTACCATGTGGGGTACAGTTTGACCCATGGCCTTCAACAACAGGCAGACATTTCAGTCCATTGGATATGGACACGCATATTGTTGGTGTCGTAGTCACATGAGACTCAATGTGTGATCTGGGGCACATCACTGTGTGGTATGAGGTTGAGTCCTTGGCACAAAATGAGGAGTGGCAGACGAGGCATGTCTATATACAAGCGAGTAGACAGGATTCAAAGGATGCATAATACGATGCAGATACCGCACTCTGGCAATTATCAAATGTGGTGAGTTTGAGTGCAAGCAATCTACCTAGTGTGACAGGGCCCTTACCCCCGGGGCCAACTGTCCATAATGATGAAGCCAAAAGTGTATCCAAACGATTCAATTCAGGAGACAGAAATAGGAAATACAAGGTAAGTACCCGCCTCACACATTCCTGCAGGGTTGTTTGGCGTTTAGGGTTATGCAGGATACGTGTAGCATAATCAACCCTTTACCACTTGAATGCACAAAATGCATGCAAGACAGCACAACGAGGTAGACTGCCATAGTTTAAAGTGATAAAGTCAGATGGCAGGAACATAACAAATTCATTGGCACACCTACATTACAAGCAAAGGAGCAGTGGGCAGAACACTGGCCACAGGGAATGTCAGCATCCTATGGATTATGTGCACTTTGAACAGTAGTGGTGTCAACATGTTAAAACACAATCAGTGTAGGCATAATGAAAAACACTGAAAACAATCTTGCTACATATGGACCTGACCATGAATGGTAGGTCTATTGACCTGTGTAACTGCGTCAACATGAGACAAAAAGTCAACCTTGTCACACAGCGGTTGTATGAAGAATACCGAGATAATGCCATATGAAAGGTAACTACAGTGCAACTTGGACTCTATATGTCCATGTAACAGACATCCTACGCATCAATGTTGAATCAAAAGGCAAATATTAACAAGTCAGATTGTCAATCAGATAGTATCCCCAAATAGAATTCCAACATCCGGCAGTAGGAGTCCAGTGGGAGATGCTAGATGTGGTGCGGAAGGGGATGGAGTCTGTGGTGGGCACCCTAGAGGCAGCCTATAGGTGGCTCAGTCCCAATAAGGATATCTTAGCTGCTATACAAAGCACCTACCCTCTGCTCTCTGGACTCCAACAGTCCCTGGCTGACATCGCTGATGTCATGAGGCAGAGGCACGAACAACTTCCCTGCCAAGATGGCATCAGTGAGGTTGTTCAACAGCTTGTGGCAATCTACAACGTCATGGAGTCCATGGAGCGGAAGCAGGACACATACATCACCACAATGGGTGCATATCACTGCGGTGTTGGTGCCAGGCTGGCAAACATGCAGTCCCTTTTCAGTGCAGTGCTGCTTCACTTTTTGGCACATAGAAATGCTGCTGTGGACTGAATCTCCACATCATCAACCCCTAATGTGTGTGTGTCTCTGTTGCCTCCTGCACCTACAAGAACCCCCTCATGGGAAGCACAACACACATCAGAGGGGGACAATGTTGACTTCAATTATTTCCAGTGGAAAACTGCCTGGTAGCATGCCTCTGTTCCAAAATTCCAGTTCCTTCTTTGACCAGTGCTGATGACCATGCCAGTGTACTTTCCAAATGGTACTGTCCTCAATTTGATGCCTTACCTGTTGATCTCACCCATTTATGGACTGTCAATATGGCCTATCTCATCTAGTGGCAATTTGTAAATTCCCTTCCTCACTGAAACACTCCTCCACTCCACATGGCACATGCAGTGTATTCCCCATTGACTCCGTCTGGACATTCAAAGGGTCAAACTAACTTTTAGGGTTGTTGTTGTAAGGACTGCGCCTGTGATCTGACAAATATTTGCTCATGTAAATAAATGCAAAGAGTTAAACCTTGTGTGTTGTATGTCTGTTGGAGTACTATTGGCATGGGCACTGCAAGGGCCCCCAGGGGCCCCACGACACCCCTCACCACCATCCTGTTCCTGGCGGTCGAAACCGCCAGGAACAGGATGGAGGTGAGGGGGTCGGAATCCCCCATGGCGGCGCAGCAAGCTGCGCCGCCATGGGGGATTCCCCTGGGCAGCGGAAAGTCGGCGGTACACCTAAACACCAGTCACCCACCCACTAAATACACAAGACACTGATAGGCCCATATAAATAACCCATCCCACCTAAAATAATAAAACTACTCCAACTAACCTATAGCTACACTAACTTATCCTAAACTATCCTATAAAAACAGTAGATGAAAAAGATTAACTAAAACCTCAGGAAGGGCAGAGAGGTCCCTGTGGCCTACAATTGAGAAGATATCCTGTCCACAGACTGCTGCAGAGTTTGTAACAGTCCAATTGCAGTGCCCACCTTGGCCAGATGCAGGAAACATTTAGCGAGTCGCAAACGGCAAAAATTGCCGTTTGCGACTCGCTAAACGCATTTCCCTATGCAGAAATGCATATTGCGAGTCGGGACCGACTCGCAATATGCATTTCAGAATCGCAAATAGGAAGGGGTGTTCCCTTCCTATTTGCGATTCGGAGTGGAATGCAATACCATTTGCGACCGCATATGTGGTCGCAAAGGGTATCGCAGTTACCATCCACTTCAAGTGGATGGTAACCCACTCGCAAATTGGAAGGGGTCCCCATGGGACCCCTTCCACTTTGTGAATGGACCCAAAATTATTTTTTCAGGGCAGGTAGTGGTCCAAGGGACCACTACCTGCCCTGAAAAAATACTGAAACTAAAGGTTTCGTTTTTTTTTTTTAAGTGCAGCTCGTTTTCCTTTAAGGAAAACGTGATACACTTAAAAAAAAAAAACTGCTTTATTGATAAAGCAGTCACAAACATGGAGGTCTGCTGACGACACACTGTGGACATGAAAAGCACAGTAAATAGAATTAGCACTTGGCTTTGTAAGTTTGCATGTTGATCAAGAAGCATATGACACAAATTACATGGGTTAATGATACACATTGATAAGGCAGTGTGAAGTGTACACAGATATGATGTATCTAATCATGCACCTGGTGCCCAGATTGCATAACAAATACAAATACATCACTACTTTCAAAAGGGAACAAGGGTGCCTGCCCTTCATGGGTCTGTGAACCTAAAGATTTGACATTCCACACTCTGCAAGGTATCATATTTACTGTGGCTTTCTCATCTAGTTACATATCCATGATAATGGTATACACATTAGACAGTAACCGTGCTTGTTCCTTATCTTCACTGAGCTCAGTTTGTGTCAATGCTGCACAGTAAATAGACATTGTCCATCCATCCTCTATACAGAAATAATGAGGAATTGGGAACACCTGCACACCAACATGTATGAGAAACATTCCACTGTGGCCCAGGAAACCTGTCTGATATTTGTAGATAATCACTAGTGAGTGGAGTCACCTGTAACCTATATTGGGACTCATTTGACAGAGGTCTGCACCACTGGAGCTTAATTTCCAATAACTGCACCAGTGGCTCAGCCTTCTCAATCATAAATATGAGGCCATGCATAGTCACCCCCATGACTTGCATGGCTTCATAGACATGGAGTATGCAAGGCAGTGCAAAGCACTGCATAGCTGTACTCTATGTCAAGGAGGCATTCCATGTGCAATGTGGTCAATGTTCCAAAGCAACACACATGGGTTTGCCTCCTTCCCAGATTTGCAAGTATATGTAAACCGGGAAAGGTGTCATTATTGCATGTCTCCTCAGGGGAGGTGTAACGAGGAGGAACATCTTTATTTATCTGAAAAAGCAAAACACCTCCATTGATTGTTTTTGTGAAGGAAGGTGTCCCATCCTGCACTAAAACAATTGTGCCAGCAACGCAGACACCCTTACACCATGGTTCAAGGGTGCCTGTGTTTGGGAAAGGCACCGATTCAGGGACTAGAATGCCCCATGTCTTTGGTACAGGCCAGTCCTGCAATTTCCGTTTGAAGCAGGGCAGCAGAGCAAGAAGCCTTGATGGACTCTGCTGTGCCATAAATTAAGAAATAAAGCCCACAGAATTTGGCACAGACATCAGTGTGTGAGTAATTACCTGGAATGCACAGGAACACCCTACCTGCCCAGTTCTTGTGGGGCAAGAAGCACCTCTGGAGTATGGCACGCCATATACCCTTCTTTGTATGTGGTGTGTACGGGCTAATGCCAGCCCAGTGTTAAACTGTGGCATACTTTGGCCCTAATTATGACATTGGCGGTAAATCACACTTATCACCATGCTGACTGCCACCAACATACCGCCCTGGCGGCAGATATCCGTTCACCATATTATGACAAACACACACACCAATCTGTCACTATAGAGCCACACACACAAGTCCGCCACACCAAAGGTAAGTGATAAACTGGCTGTACTAAAACCCACACTGTTACACCAATAGAACTACGCCCACAACATTATGACCCATTAATCACTACAGCAGACATTCAATGGCGGTAAACCATTGGCGGTACATACCGCTGTGCTCAAAATACACACACACGTTCAAAACACGTTCAAAACACCACCACATTGGACAATTCAAACTACACACACCTGACACCCATACAGACACCACATCCATGCCACTATAAAACACACACCCACACTACTCACAACCCTTTACGACTACAAACCATTGCCAACAGAGACAGCAAGAGCACTCACACAACCAGAGCCACATACCACCATCACCTACACACCACCCACGCACTTTACATCACAAACCCCAACACATCACCCTACACACCCTCACCCACACCACTCACACCACACCCATGGTACCACAACGACACCCCAGATTATCTGAGGAGGAGCTAAGGGTCATGGAAATCACCCAGGTAGAGCCACAGTTATTTGGAGCTCAGGCGCAGCAGATATCCATTGCTAGGAAGATGGAGCTATGGAGGATTGTGGACAGAGTCAACGCCGTGGGACAGCAACCCAGAACAAGGGATGACATCAGGAAGAGGTGGAACGACCTACGGGGAAGGTGCGTTCCATTGCAGCAAGACACCAGCTCGCAGTACAGAGGACTGCCAGTAGACCCCCACCTTCTCCCGCACAACTGACAACATGGTAGGAGCAAGTCTTGGCAATCATGCATCCTGAGGGCCTGGCAGGAGTAGCAGGAGGACTGGACTTTGGTAAGTCAACTCTCTACTACTACTACCCCCTACCTGCATGCCATCACATACCCCCATCCTCACTTCCATCACTCCACTCCAGCCCACAAACCCCACCATCATATCTCACTCATCCCAAGGCCAAGCCCTGCATGCTCTAACAAAGCATTGACACCACTCACAGCCCTGCATGGGCATTCATCACTAAACCATGCACACTATTGAGAACTAATCATCCCACCATACACTAACGTACACAAGTGAAAGCTGCCAGGGCAAATACAACCAAAGAGGGCAAGCCACGGATGCACAATATTTCAGACACAGAAACCATAACACATCGTTTACATCCCCACAGGTACCCCAGCCAATGTCAGCGGAGAAGAGGTGCCAGCAATATAATATAATAACCTCTGGACAGACGGTTACCAAGGCCCAGTCACACACCACCACAGAGCCTCCCCATCAGGAAGCACCACCACAGCACCCACCCAGCGTATCCACACCTCTGTCCCCAGGACACTTCAATCAGCAGTGTGTCCACCTCTAAAGGGACCCCAGGCCACAACTCATACCCAAGACAATCAGGGACCTGGGGTCAGTGGCAGTGGGCACACGGTCCATGGGACAGAAGCACAGGCCAACAGGGAAACTGGGAGGACTCCTGTGCACCGGGGGGGGGGGCAAGGCCAGGGAACCGACTCTCCAGGAGGTACTTGCAGAGATCCTGGGAGCCTATCAACATTCCCAGGACACGATGGGCCAGATCCTGGACAATGTGCAGGAGAACAGGCGGCTGCAAGAGGGACAGTACCAGGATATCAGGGAGGACTTGCAGGCCATCAACAACACCCTGATCACCATAGCAGGGGTGCTGGCAGACATGGCCAACAGTATGAGGGAGGCAGTCTCACAACAGCGTGCCCCTGCCACTAGCCAGACATCTGAACAGCCCTCCACCTCGGCTGCCACTACTGGACCGGAAGCCCCTCTCAGAACTCACAGGCCACCAGCACCCCTCCCCTGCAGAAGGAGAACCACCCCGCAAACATTCCCTGCAATCCAGACAGAAGCCAGAGACACTTGCCAAGACCCCCGCCAGGAAATGAGACTCTAATGAGTGTCCCCCTTGTGTCCCACACAGTCACCCTTTTCACCTTCAACTGCCATTGCTTTCCCTTCCTATGTCCCCTTGGACAATGCACCTGTGTTACAAACAGACTGGAACAATACCCTGGAGTTTCCTCCGTCATCACCCCATCCCATTGCACTTGCCCCTCCCTATTTTAGCACTGCAATAAACACCCTTGGAAAAAAAGAAGTTTGGAGTATGTCATGTATATCAAATATGATTTCATTGAAATAGGTACAAACATTGCACATCAACTGTACAGAAAATGAGCATTGATTAATGACCTGTAGCTGGCTGCAGTGATCACATCAGGAGTATATGGGAGGTCACCAACATCTGGAAAATGAATTGCCAGAGGGAACAGTAAGTGGGCATAGAAGTGGAAAATATCAGCATGCCAGTGCCACAGAAATTCAAACAAATGTCATTGAAATGTGAAATAACACTGTCCTACCTGTGTGTCATTAGAAGTATTGTCTGATAACAGATGTTCTGTTGTCCTCATCCTCATCCTCTGCCTCCTCATCCTCACTGTTCACAGGGTCCAATGCTGGCACACGGGCATCTCCAGCCTCCTCCTCTTGCAGGAATTGGACATGGCGTCTGATGGCCAGGTTATGCAACATGCAGCATGCCACCACTATCTGGCAGACCTTCTTGGGTGAGTAGCACAGGGATCCACCTGTCAGATGTTCTTTCAGTTATCATTCTGGTTCACCCATGGGCCTTATTATAACGTAGTTTTGCCCTTGTCCTGGCATTCCTCACATGGGTCAGCAGCCATGATAGGTTGGGATGAGCAGAATCACCTGAAATATTGAGGTACAACATTTAGCCACACACTATACCATATGGCCCACATAATACCCATACACCAACATATAATGGGTAGAAACAAGGGCTCACCTATTAGCCACACCCTATGACTCTGTAGTTGGGCATATCACATTTAGGATGCTGCTATTCCTCAGGACAAAGGCATCATGTACCAACCAAGGATACTTAGCATTGATGTGGGAGATGTACTGGTCCGCAAGGCACACCATATGTACATTCATAGAGTGGAAACTCTTCTGATTCCTGAACACCTGTTCAGTCTGGCGGGGGGGGACAAATGCAATATGTGTTCCATTAATCGCCCCAATTATGTTGGGGATATGTCCCATTGTATAGAACTGGGTCTTCACTGTGGCCAAATCTTCAACCGGAGGAAAACAATGTAGCTGCACATGTGTTTAATCAGGGCAGATAACACTCTTGTCAGCACTACTGAGAACATTGGCTGTGACATTCCTGCTGTCAAGCCCATTTTCACTTGGAAAGAAGCTATTGCCAGGAAATGGAGCACTGATAGCACTTGCACAAGAGGGGGGATCCCAGTGGAGTGACGGATATCAGATATCAGGTCAGGCTCCAATTGGGGACACTGCTCTGTGCTTTTGGCCATGTCCAGTCTATAGGTGAGGATAATGTGCCTATCCTCCAGTGTTGCCAAGTCCACCAGGAGTCTGTACAGGGGGTATGTCTCCATCTCCCATTCATCCGCAGCGATAGGAATCTAAGGGAAACAAGAGTGAGGAGCCGGTCACAAACTGAACAATGGAGCTACAACAGAAACTTGCATCCTGTAAACTTGTAATGGGTCAGTGTGATTTGTCCAGTTTGTACTAATATCATCAATGATGCAGCATTTTTCCAGGGCCTGCCCTCCCCTTGAAATGGCGTCCACCTGTCCTGTGTGGGGGGACAGGTGGAAGTGAGGTAATTCCGCTGACGTTGGTCGCCGTTGCGGAAGGCAGTCAGGAACCTCTGTGCAACTCTTCATTGGTTATAATTGGGCCCTATGGGGTACAGTGGCCAATGATGATCTACGCCGGCTGTGACGGTATGCACCGCTGCGGACGTGACCGCCATTTTCTATCTGATTCCTCACTTGCTACCTGACCTTCCACAGGAGAGGACCTACACTGCATTGGCTGCTGTGACCTGTGTCTGAAACCTACCATGGCCTGTGTGACCGGGCAAAGGACCCCAGCCTTCACTTCACAGGAGTTGGAGAGACTGGTGGATGGGGTCCTACCCCAGTTCGGACTGCTGTATGGGCCTCCAGACCAACAGGTGAGTACACTGTGGGCACGATGCATGTGACATGAATGCATGGAGTGGTGTATGTGAAGGCCTTGCGTAAGGGGGATGGGTGGATATCCTCTGGGTGGCGTACAAGTTGTGTGCTGGGCCGTGTGTGTGTAAATGGTGATGGAAACGGGTATGGTGGGCCATATGTTTAACAGTCAGGACTGTTTGTATGAATCTATTTTCCTGTGTGCATTGCCTCTGCAGGTCAGTGCCCATCAAAAGAAGGGTATATGGCGTGCCATTGCCAAGGACGTGTGGACCCTGGGGGTCTATGGCAGGCAGAGCACCCACTGTCGCAAAAGGTGGGAGGACCTGAGACGCTGGGCATGGAAAACGGCGGAGGCTGACCTGGAGATGGCCTCCCAATGAGGAGGGGTTCCCCGTCGAACCCTGATCCCCCTGATGGCCTGCATACTGGCAGTGGCCTATCCAGAGCTGGATGGGCACTTGAGGGCATCACAGCAGCCACAAGGGGGTGAGTACAGTACCCATAATTCCAACTTATGCATGGTAGGGTGTTATTCGGCTGGGGGATGTGTGTCAGTGGGTGACCCTAGGCCAGGCCTGACATTGCAGCGTAGGTCCCCTGGTGGCTAGGGTTCAGAAGGGAAAATCTTGCAACCTAGCTCACAGGCATCCACTTCTGGAAAGGGCTGCGTGGGTCCCAGGTGTGCTGCATTTGGCAGTGTGTGCCCCTCCCCATGCCTTGGCCGCGAACTATTTCTGTGGTAGTGCAATGGCATATTGCGTAGGCCTATTCCCTGTATGTGTGAGGGTGCTGTGTACGCCAACGGTGGTTTTGGTGCAGCCATTGACCAAGTGTATCCTTTGTCTCTTCCCCCCGTTTTTGTTTTGCCATCTTGTCCTTATGTGCATGAGCATTGTCATCTGGCGGTGGAGCAGAGGCACCGGCGATGGAGGGAGCTGAATCCCACAGGACCCAGAAGGCAGAATCCATCAATGCTGAGGGCACCAGTGGGATGGAGGGTGAGGGGAGCACCACATCGGAGACTGGAAGGGACAGTTCTGACACAGATACCTCCTCCAATGGAAGCTCCCTGGTGGTGACGGACACTTCTGCGACCACCCCAGCTGCAGGTACATCCACCACCCCCGTACCAGAACCACCCTTCCAGCACTCCCTCAGCGAGTTGACCGTGCCCTCTCACCCATGAGGGTAGGCATCTCCTTCACCCAAGGCACCTCAGGCCCTGCCCCACTTAGCCCTGCTGCCGTGAGTGAGGAGGCTATTGACCTCCTGTGATCCATCTCTGTAGGGAAGTCAACCAATGTGAATGCCACCCAGAATCTGGCAGCCCAGATGCTACAATCTAATGCATTCCTGGAGGGCATTCACGCTGGATTGGCAGCCCAACAGAGATCGATTCAGGCTCTGGCCTCCTCTCTGATGGCAGCTATTCTCCCTGTTTCTACCATCCCAAGCACACAGGCAGACGAGCATGCACACAAGACAGCACCCAAGAGTGTCACAGGCAAACACAAGCACCACACTTCATCCCACAGGCACTCACACAAACACAATCCAGTTGCAGACACAACAGCATCCACTATTTCCACTGTCTCCCCCTCCTCCACCACCTCAAACCCATTTCTGTCCACACTCACACCTGCACGCACTACATCATCATCCACTACCAGCATCACCACACCACGCAGAACACACACCTCATTGGCAGACACCTCCACAACAGCCATGCACACGTCCCCTGTGTCCTCTTCCATTGTGTCTGTCCCCCCCTCCTAAAGTACACAAATGCAAGCAGTCGGACCTCAACAGCCACTCCATCATCCTCCACTCCCATTCCTTCTTCCTCTTCCCACCCCAATGTCCCTAA
Source organism: Pleurodeles waltl (assembly GCF_031143425.1). Lineage (NCBI taxonomy): Eukaryota > Metazoa > Chordata > Amphibia > Caudata > Salamandridae > Pleurodeles > Pleurodeles waltl. The sequence goes on along the minus strand of NC_090442.1, from coordinate 934,662,869 downwards.
AAATATGTTCCTATCCACCATTGACCGCTTCCCTACCCCCCATCATGCACATATTGGCAGGGTAGGAAAAACACAGCCAAGCACCTCCATCACACAGTCCACAGGCCCAGTCGTCACCACACCCACTTGTGTTGGAAAGGGATCCAGGCCACATGTCCTCAAGGTGAAGGAGCCTGCACCAGGCAGCCTAAAGGAAAAGGAGCCTGCACCAGCAGACAGGAAGACCAAGGAGCCTGCACTAGCAGGCAATCATAGAAAGGAGCCTTCCCCAGCAGCCAGGAAGACCAAGGAGCCTGCACTAGCAGGCAGGAAGGGAAAGGAGCCTGCCCCACCTGCCAGGAAGACCAAGGAGCCTGCCCCAGCAGGCTAGAAGGGAAAGGAGCCTGCCCCAGCAGGCAGGAAGACCAAGGAGCTGTACCAGCAGGCAGGAAGACCAAGGGGCCTGGGCCAGGACCTGTGATGGAGTGTCCACAGCCAACAATGGCTGTGCAGCGGTCCAAAGTTGCAGGGGCTGGGCAGCAGCCTCCCCCGACAAACAGCACCACCACTGTGCAGCTGTCACTGCCGGTGGACGGTATGTAATCCTGCCTCCATGGGCTCCAGTACAGCCTGCCCCCTCCAAAGCCAGTGGGTATGACACCCACCTGCGAGACTGTGGCCTTGAACTCCCCAGGATCAAGCACAGGGCATGTTGCCATCTCCAGAACCAGTGGGTATGACACCCATCTGAGAGACTGTGGCCTTGCACTCCCCAGGATCAAGCACATGGCAAGTTGCCCCCTCTAGAACCAGTGGTCTTGGTACATCTCCCGGCTGAGGTGCTCCCCTGTCCCCCGTCCCCCTGAGGTGCCTGCCAATTTACCAACTGATGCCCCTGCAGTGCTCTCTCCATGTTGAAGCAGGTGACATTTGTGGCCTTGGACTTTGACCTGTGGCCAAATGGCCTACGAACATTGTGGACTGGGCTGTGTCCCTTTTTATGTGCATATGTACATATCTTTTATCTTGCCTAACTTATTTTTCATACTTTATTGATCTCATTACATTCACTTTTGCAAAAACGTTTTTTCATTGAATTATTCAGCCGAGTGATGGGGTAAAATTGTTTTTGTAATGCATCTGTTTGTGTTTATGGTGTGTGTGTCTGTGGGGTGTGTGTGTTGTGTGTGTGTGTATCACTCTCTTTTTCCTCCCCCCCTCAATTCTGTGCTAGGCAGCTGTACTCACCGTCGTTGTCTTCACCGGCATTGGTGTTCGTGGTGAAGCAGAACGTAGAAGATCATCGGGAAGACATGCAGTTCAGGTTCCATAGCGGCATGGTTCTTCCCTGTGTCTCCAATGGTGAGTCCTTTCTTTTCTGAGCCTAGTTTCCACCAGGCTTTTGTTGTTGTTAGTACCGCCCCAGAAAAAGTAGCGGTTTCCGGGGTCTTAATATGGTGGGCAGAACATTGACTTTCGTCTGGCTGTAGGCGGCTACCACCGTGGTGGCTGTTGTTTCCAGCCTGGCAGTCGGTGTGGCACATTGGCTGTCTATCGGAGATCTTTCTGTCATGGTCATAATTTTTGCAGTAGTTCCTGCCACCCTGTTGGCGGTATTACTGCCACTTTATCACTGACCGCCAGGGTTGTAAATGTGGGCCTTAATCTCCCCGTAACTAAAACCAAAATGAATGTGTATTGCAGGACCTTTGGGTACAGTCTGCACTATTTAAAACTTCAATAAAGCTAAGAATTAAGGCCCTGATTTAAGAAATGTGGCGCTTCACCCAGTGCAACGCCACTTTTCTTCCACCCCTCTATTGCCCCACCGAATACTACCATGTGTGCGCCGTACCTAAGATATGGTTCACCATGGCGGTAGTTAGGGGAGCTAGCATCAACATTTTTTACCCCAGTTCACATATTTGCAGAATTAGCGTAAAACACTCTGGTGGTCATTACAACCCTGGCGGACGGTGTTAAAGCTGCGGTAATACCGCAAACAGGTCGGCGGACAAAAAAAGGTAATTACGACCCTGCCGGAAACCGCCAACTAAGACAGCCACTTAAACACATCGCCCGCCACGGCGGTACAGACAAACAGCGCGGTGGTCACCGCCAACAGACAGGCGGAGGACAATGTACCGCCCACACTATCACAACACACCAATCCGCCACCTTTTCCGGGGCGGATTCACCGTGGATAAAAACACGGCGGAAACAGGTTGTGCTATGGGAAAACGCTCACCTGAAAACATCCCACGAGGACACCATGGAGCCGGAACTACAAATCTTACCTGCCCTTGCATTCCTGCTCATCTACGACCAACAGCGACGTAGGGGCAGAACAAACCGGTGAGTACAGCACCTACGACACGGGGAGGGGGAGGCAAAAGTTACGGGGACACCCACCAAACAACCCCACCCCCACCCTCGCATATTACAACATACACACCAATGCAGTCACAAAAATCACAGTAACAACCCACAATCCCCCCGGAAGAATGCAAAGACAATGCGAATAGCGGTCAAACTTTGTATTGTGCCAATATACTACTCATCAAACAATTAACGGATATATATTTCACGAAATCAGTCATAAATAAATGTACAATACAAGAAGTAGTGCAGAGATGTACACAACAATGTCCGTGCACCAACAGTCCAAAAATGCATGGGCGATGCCCACAATAGATACCTGACCAAAATCCGAGAGAACTCTGCCGGGGCATCAGATAGAAACAATACAGGCACCTCAGGGGGAAGGGAAGGGGGGGCACCTCAGCCACATGAATGCGAAGCCAGATCCACAACGGGGCTCCATGACCATTGATGTATCCTGGGGAGTGCAAAGCCACAGTCCCTCAAGTCACTTCAGTGGGTGGGTTGCCCACTGTGCCATCCTGGGGAGTGCAAAGCCACAGTCTCTCAAGTCTCTACAGTGGGTGGCTTGCCCATTGTGCCATCCTGGGAAGTGCAAAGCCACAGTCCCTCAAGTCTCTACAGTGGGTGGCTTGCCCACTGTGCCATCCTGGGGAGTGCAAAGCCACAGTCTCTCAAGTCACTTCAGTGGGTGGGTTGCCCACTGTGCCATCCTGGGGAGTGGAAAGCCACTGTCTCTCAAGTCACTTCAGTGGGTGGCTTGCCCACTGTGCCATCCTGGGGAGTGCAAAGCCACAGTCTCTCAGCGGTGCTTAGCCATGGCGGTCTTTGCCCTGTTCAGCGGTCTTCACCATGGCATTCTTGGCCTTGTTCAGCAGTGCTTTGCCATGCCGGTCTTTGCCCTGTTCAGCAGTCTTCACCATGGCGGTCTTTGCCCTGTTCAGCGGTCTTCACCATGGCAGTCTTGGCCTTGTTCAGCTGTGCTTTGCCATGACGGTCTTTGCCCTGTTCAGTCTTCACCATGGCGGTCTTTGCCATGTTCAGCGATCTTCACCATGGCAGTCTTGGCCTTGTTCAGCGGTGCTTTGCCATGGCGGTCTTTGCCCTGTTCAGCGGCCCTGTTCAGCAGTCTTCACCATGGCGGTCTTTGCCCTGTTCAGCAGTCTTCACCATGGCAGTCTTGGCCTTGTTCAGCGGTGCTTTGCCATGGCGGTTCTGGTACGGATATTGGTGTGTGGCATTACGATCTCCACACTGGACATTGGTGTGTGGCATGACAAACTCCACACTGGACATTGGTGTGTGGCATGACGAACTCCACACTGGACATTGGTGTGTGGCATGACAAACTCCACACTGGACGTTGGTGTGTGGCTTGACGTTCCATCATTGCCCAGCGGGGCTGTGGGATTCCGGACCCTCATGGGCTGTGACTCTGGCGGTGGTCTCCTGACCAGTAACAATACTTGGGCCCTCCTGGGCTATGACTCTGGCGGTGGTCTCCTGACCAGTGACGATACTTGAGCCCTCCTGGGCTATGACTCTGGCGGTGGTCTCCTGACCAGTGACGATACTTGAGCCCTCCTGGGCTGTGACTTCGGCGGTGGCGGTGGTCTCCTGACCAGTAACGATACTTGGGCCCTCCTGGGCTAGGACTCTGGCGGTGGTCTCCTGACCAGTGACGATACTTGAGCCCTCCTGGGCTATGACTCTGGTGGTGGTCTCCTGACCAGTGACGATACTTGAGCCCTCCTGGGCTGTGACTCCGGCAGTGGCGGTGGTCTCCTGACCAGTAACGATACTTGGGCCCTCCTGGGCTATGACTCTGGCGGTGGTCTCCTGACCAGTAACGATACTTGGGCCCTCCTGGGCTATGACTCTGGCGGTGGTCTCCTGACCAGTGACGATACTTGAGCCCTCCTGGGCTGTGACTCCGGCGGTGGCGGTGGTCTCCTGACCAGTAACGATACTTGAGCCCTCCTGGGCTGTGACTCTGGCGGTGGTGTCCTGACCAGTAACGACGGTGCTGGGGGTTATGTCTGGACCGCCGGAAATGATGGCGCACTTCTCTGCCATGACACTCACAACAGGTTGGGGAGACTTCCTCTGGACCTTCCCCACCTTCTTTTGAGTTACAGATGACTCACCAATCGCCTTGGATCCCATGTCACTGTTTGTCCCACCAGGAGTCTTGACATGGTCCCGTCGTCCACTCTCCAATTTCGGAGCCTTTACAGGGGGTGGGCTGACAGTGCCTTGGCTCCGGGTCCTACTGCCTGCCCTGGTGGACGGGGCACTCCAAAAACCTGGTACACGCACCACTGGTACTAGAGGCTTTTTGGCTGAGGCGCTACAACGGGACTGATGAATTGGAGGGGGGGTGGGGGCAAAAAGGTCAATTTGACGTAGGGACAGTTTCTGACGTACACTGGGATGGGTAGCTGGAGGGGCTCTGGGAGTGGAGGAAGAGGAGGTGGTTGTAGGAGGTGTCACTTTAGCTGTTTTGGGTGGAGGTACTGGAGGCTGTCGTGAGGTGGATGGATGTTGGGTGAGTGATTGCCGGCGTTTGTGTACTTTGGGAGGGGGCGTCACAGACACACTGGGAGAGGACACAGGGGACGTGTAAATGGCAGTGGAGGTGGTGAGTGCAGGTGAGCGGCTTGTGGTGCTGGGTGTCCTGGTGCGAGTCCGAGTGCCTGTAGATGTGGTACATGCAGGTGTGTGTGTAGATGACACTGGGAGGGAGGAGGGAGAAGAGGAGGAGGGGGACACAGTGGAGACAGTGGATGTTGCTGTGTCTGTATGGGTCTGATGCTTGTGTGAGTGCCTGTGGTGTGTGTGGTGCCTATGTTTGCTTGAGCTACTTGTGTGTGTTGACTTGTCTGCATGCTGGTCTGTAGGTGTGCTTGGGATGGGCTGGGGTACAGGGGATTGGGTCTGGGTGGAGGAAGTTGGAGGGGGGAGGCTGGACACAGGGACAATGGCTGCCATCAGTGCTGAGGCCAGAGATTGCAGGGTTCGCTGAAGGACAGCCTGACCAGAATGAATGCCTTCCAGGAATGCATTACTGTGTTTCAACTCTCGTTCTACACCCTGGATGGCATTCACAATGGTAGACTGCCCAACAGTGAGTGACCTGAGGAGGTCAATGGCCTCCTCACTGAGGGCAGCTGGGGTGACTGGGGCAGGGCCTGAGGTGCCTGGGGCGAAGGTGATGCCCACCCTCCTGGGTGAGCGGGCTCGGGGCGAACGCGGAGGGGCTGCTGGGAGGGCGGTGCTGGTAGGGGAGGTGGCGGCTGTACCTGTAGAAGTGGGGCGCACAGATGGTGCCGCCACCACAGGGGAGCTCCCATCGGCGGACGAGTCCATGTCGCTGTTTGGTGATCCTGTGGCCGACGTGAAGCTCCCCTCGCCCTTCGTCCCACTGGTGAATTCAGAGTCTGTGGTGTGGCCCTCCATGGCCATGTGGGATGCAGCTCCCCCGTGCTCCGGTGCCACTGTACCTCCGCCTGTTGATGCTGATGTACAGATAAACAGGGAGAGCAGAAAAAGGGTGGAGACAGAAGAAAGAGAGTTTTAGTGCATGGCATACCGCTACCGTTGGCGGACAAGACAAACGCAACAGCCCCCTGCATTACGCCGTGCTCCTGCCCTCTGCACATGCAATTTCTGGGATATGGCCTACATGGCAATGGTAGAAATCTGCCCACATGGATGGCAAAGGGGCAACTATACATCAATTTGCCTTTTTTTTGAGCTGGGGTAGAGTGCCACATGGCCTACATTACGGAGGGGCCTTGCCTACCTAACTCGCCCTGGCCTAGGGACACCCACAGCCCACTTCCCCCACCCAGACTCCTCTACTACGCGCAAAGTCAGCAGAATGAGGTTGTACTCACCCCCTTGTGTCTGCTGTGATGCCCTCAAGCGCCCATCCAACACCGGGTAGGCCACCGCCAGGATCCGGAACATCAGGGGGGTCATGGTGCGACGGGCGCCCCTCCCACGTTGGGAGGCCATCCCCAGCTGAGCCTCCGCCGTCTTCTTGCTGCAGTGGCGAATGTCCTCCCATCTCTTACGGCAGTGGGTGCCCCGTTTCTGGTGGGCCTCCAGGGTCCGGACTTCCTTGGCGATGGCACGCCAAATGTCCCTCTTCTGGTGGGCGCTGACCTACATGACATGCACAAGGAAAGAGGAACAGTCATTACCTACAGCACCGTCGTTGTAATTGGCCCCCTCCCAACTCTACCCCTGTGGCCCATTCATCCCCATGCATGACTGTTCTATGTACTTTGCCCCCTTCCCTCATCCACCCAGCCCTCTCCACCTAGGCCTAGCCCATACAACGTGCTCCCTGTGTACTAACCTGTTGGTCTGGAGGACCGTAGAGTAGCGTATACTGGGGGAGGACCCCATCCACAAGTTTCTCCAACTCCTGTGCAGTGAAGGCAGGGGCCCTTTCCCCAGACGCAGCAGCCATCGTCGCTTCCAGACCGAGGTCACAGCAGCACTCGCAGTGTAGGTCCTCTCCTCTCGAAGGTCAGGTATCTAGTGATTGAAGAGATAGAAAATGGTGGTGACGTCCGCGGCGGTGATGTCCGCGGCGGTGCGCATCATCACCGCCAGCGCACCTGTTCATTGGCTCCTGGGACCCATAGGGTCCAATGTTAACCAATGCAGCATTGCGCCGCGCTCTACGACCGCCTACTGCGACGGTGTACAACGCCAGCGCAGTTACCCCACAATTCCAATGTCCCAGTTTAGAGGTCAGGCAGCCACCATTTCAGGGGCCCACATGGCTTCAATTACTACTGCGTCACACATACCGAGGCCTACACTCAAAACCTTTCCCGGATGGGTTAATTGTCTGTTGTAGTCTTGTGTGTGACTGTGGGTACATACCTGGAGGAATGCTGACAGTTTCTTCGCTGTTGTCCTTCTTAGGCACCGTCAGTTGGGACATATTGGAAGGTGGCGGAATCCGCCGGTGTACCGACCGCTGGTGGACCTGTTGACAATGGAAGAGCGACATGTCATCGTGACCTACCGGTTTGACCGTGCCACAATCCAGGAACTATGTACCCAGTTGGAGCCAGACCTGATGTCACCAATCCGCCATCCGACTGGAATCCCCCCTCAAGTGCAGGTGCTGTCAGTGCTCCATTTCCTTGCAAGTGGGTCTTTTCAGACAACTGTGGCCATGGCATCAGGGATGTCCCAGCCTATGTTTTCCAACGTCTTGTCCAGAGTGTTGTCTGCCCTGCTGAAACACGTAAGGAGATACATCATTTTCCCTGAGGTGGCGGATTTGCCTACAGTGAAAGGTGACTTCTATGCCCTTGGACATATCCCCAACGTCATAGGTGCCATTGATGGGACCCATGTAGCTCTGGTCCCCCCACGCAGGAATGAACAGGTGTACAGGAACAGGAAGAGTTATCATTCGATGAATGTCCAGATGGTCTGTTTGGCAGACCAGTACATCTCGCAGGTAAATGCAATGTTCCCTGGCTCAGTGCATGACGCCTACATCCTGCGGAATAGCAGCATCCCTGATATGATGGGTGAACTCCAGAGGCACCGTGTATGGCTATTGGGGGACTCTGGTTACCCCAACCTGTCCTGGCTACTGACCCCAGTGAGGAATCCCAGGACCAGGGCAGAGGAACGGTACAATGAGGCCCATGGGCGGACTAGGAGGGTGATCGAGCGGACCTTCGGCCTCCTGAAGGCCAGGTTCAGGTGCCTTCATGTGACAGGTGGGTCCCTATTCTACTCACCGAAGAAGGTGTGCGACATCATCATCGCCTGCTCCATGCTACATAACTTGGCATTGAGACGGCAGGTGCCTTTTCTGCAGGAGGATGATCCAGATGACGGTGTTGTTGCAGCGGTTGAGCCTGTGGAGCCTGTGGACAGTGATGAGGATGAAGCTGAGGAAGATGAAAACGACAACAGGGAATCAGTCATACTGCAATATTTTCAATGAGACACAGGTGAGTACAATTTCATGTTTCACATCATTTTACATTTCACACGTCTACCTCTATCCTGTAAAATTGTTTTTGTAATGCATCTGTTTGTGTTTATGGTGTGTGTGTCTGTGGGGTGTGTGTGTTGTGTGTGTGTGTATCACTCTCTTTTTCCTCCCCCCCTCAATTCTGTGCTAGGCAGCTGTACTCACCGTCGTTGTCTTCAACGGCATTGGTGTTCGTGGTGAAGCAGAACGTAGAAGATCATCGGGAAGACGTGCAGGTCAGGTTCCATAGCGGCGTGGTTCTTCCCTGTGTCTCCAATGGTGAGTCCTTTCTTTTCTGAGCCTAGTTTCCACCAGGCTTTTGTTGTTGTTAGTACCGCCCCAGAAAAAGTAGCGGTTTCCGGGGTCTTAATATGGTGGGCAGAACATTGACTTTCGTCTGGCTGTAGGCGGCTACCACCGTGGTGGCTGTTGTTTCCACCCTGGCAGTCGGTGTGGCACATTGGCTGTCTATCGGAGATCTTTCTGTCATGGTCATAATTTTTGCAGTAGTTCCTGCCACCCTGTTGGCGGTATTACTGCCACTTTATCACTGACCGCCAGGGCTGTAAATGTGGGCCTTAATCTCCCCGTAACTAAAACCAAAATGAATGTGTATTGCAGAACCTTTGGGTACAGTCTGCACTATTTAAAACTTCAATAAAGCTAAGAATTAAGGCCCTGATTTAAGAAATGTGGCGCTTCACCCAGTGCAACGCCACATTTCTTCCACCCCCCTATTGCCCCACCGAATACTACCATGTGTGCGCCGTACCTAAGATATGGTTCACCATGGCGGTAGTTAGGGGAGCTAGCATCAACATTTTTTACCCCAGTTCACATATTTGCAGAATTAGCGTAAAACACTCTGGTGGTCATTACAACCCTGGCGGATGGTGTTAAAGCTGCGGTAATACCGCAAACAGGTCGGCGGACAAAAAAAGGTAATTACGACCCTGGCAGAAACTGCCAACTAAGACAGCCACTTTAACACATCGCCCGCCACGGCGGTACAGACAAAGAGCGCGGCGGTCACCGCCAACAGACAGGCGGAGGACAATGTACCGCCCACACTATCACAACACACCAATCCGCCACCTTTTCCGGGGCGGATTCACCGTGGATAAAAACACGGCGGAAACAGCTTGTGCTATGGGAAAACGCTCACCTGAAAACATCCCACGAGGAACGAGGACACCATGGAGCCGAAACTACAAATCTTACCTGCCCTTGCATTCCTGCTCATCTACGACCAACAGCGACGTAGGCGCAGAACAAACCGGTGAGTACAGCACCTACGACACGGGGGAGGGGGAGGCAAAAGTTACGGGGACACCCACCAAACACCCCCACCCTCGCATATTACAACATACACACCAATGCAGTCACAAAAATCACAGTAACAACCCACAATCCCCCTGGAAGAATGCAAAGACAATGCGAATAGCGGTCAAACTTTGTATTGTGCCAATATACTACTCATCAAACAATTAACGGATATATATTTCACGAAATCAGTCATAAATAAATGTACAATACAAGAAGTAGTGCAGAGATGTACACAACAATGTCCGTGCACCAACAGTCCAAAAATGCATGGGCGACGCCTACAACAGATACCTGACCAAAATCCGAGAGAACACTGCCGGGGCATCAGATAGAAACAATACAGGCACCTCAGGGGGAAGGGAAGGGGGGGCACCTATGCCACATGAATGCGAAGCCAGATCCACGACGGGGCTCCATGACCATTGATGTATCCTGGGGAGTGCAAAGCCACAGTCTCTCAAGTCACTTCAGTGGGTGGGTTGCCCACTGTGCCATCCTGGGGAGTGCTTAGCCACAGTCTCTCAAGTCTCTACAGTGGGTGGCTTGCCCATTGTGCCATCCTGGGAAGTGCAAAGCCACAGTCCCTCAAGTCTCTACAGTGGGTGGCTTGCCCACTGTGCCATCCTGGGGAGTGCAAAGCCACAGTCTCTCAAGTCACTTCAGTGGGTGGGTTGCCACTGTGCCATCCTGGGGAGTGCAAAGCCACAGTCTCTCAAGTCACTTCAGTGGGTGGGTTGCCCACTGTGCCATCCTGGGGAGTGCAAAGCCACAGTCTCTCAAGTCTCTACAGTGGGTGGCTTGCCCACTGTGCCATCCTGGGGAGTGCAAAGCCACAGTCTCTCAAGTCTCTACAGTGGGTGGCTTGCCCACTGTGCCATCCTGGGGAGTGCAAAGCCACAGTCTCTCAGCGGTGCTTAGCCATGGCGGTCTTTGCCCTGTTCAGCGGTCTTCACCATGGCAGTCTTGGCCTTGTTCAGCGGTGCTTTGCCATGCCGGTCTTTGCCCTGTTCAGCGGTCTTCACCATGGCGGTCTTTGCCCTGTTCAGCGGTCTTCACCATGGCAGTCTTGGCCTTGTTCAGCGGTGCTTTGCCATGCCGGTCTTTGCCCTGTTCAGCGGTCTTCACCATGGCGGTCTTTGCCATGTTCAGCGATCTTCACCATGGCAGTCTTGGCCTTGTTCAGCGGTGCTTTGCCATGGCGGTCTTTGCCCTGTTCAGCGGCCCTGTTCAGCAGTCTTCACCATGGCGGTCTTTGCCCTGTTCAGCAGTCTTCACCATGGCAGTCTTGGCCTTGTTCAGCGGTGCTTTGCCATGGCGGTTCTGGTACGGATATTGGTGTGTGGCATTACGATCTCCACACTGGACATTGGTGTGTGGCATGACAAACTCCACACTGGACATTGGTGTGTGGCATGACGAACTCCACACTGGGCATTGGTGTGTGGCATGACGAACTCCACACTGGACATTGGTGTGTGGCATGACAAACTCCACACTGGACGTTGGTGTGTGGCTTGACATTCCATCATTGCCCAGCGGGGCTGTGGGATTCCGGACCCTCATGGGCTGTGACTCTGGCGGTGGCGGTGGTCTCCTGACCAGTAACGATACTTGGGCCCTCCTGGGCTATGACTCTGGCGGTGGTCTCCTGACCAGTGACGATACTTGAGCCCTCCTGGGCTATGACTCTGGCGGTGGTCTCCTGACCAGTGACGATACTTGAGCCCTCCTGGGCTGTGACTTTGGCGGTGGCGGTGGTCTCCTGACCAGTAATGATACTTGGGCCCTCCTGGGCTATGACTCTGGCGGTGGTCTCCTGACCAGTGACGATACTTGAGCCCTCCTGGGCTATGACTCTGGCGGTGGTCTCCTGACCAGTGACGATACTTGAGCCCTCCAGGGCTGTGACTCCGGCGGTGGCGGTGGTCTCCTGACCAGTAACGATACTTGGGCCCTCCTGGGCTATGACTCTGGCAGTGGTCTCCTGACCAGTAACGATACTTGGGCCCTCCTGGGCTATGACTCTGGCGGTGGTCTCCTGACCAGTGACGATACTTGAGCTCTCCTGGGCTGTGACTCCGGCGGTGGCGGTGGTCTCCTGACCAGTAACGATACTTGAGCCCTCCTGGGCTGTGACTCTGGCGGTGGTCTCCTGACCAGTGACGACTGTGCTGGCGGTTGTGTCTGGACCGCCGGAAATGATGGCGCACTTCTCTGACATGACACTCACAACAGGTTGGGGAGACTTCCTCTGGACCTTCCCCACCTTCTTTTGAGTTACAGATGACTCACCAATCGCCTTGGATCCCATGTCACTGTTTGTCCCACCAGGAGTCTTGACACGGTCCCGTCGTCCACTCTCCAATTTCGGAGCCTTTACAGGGGTTGGGCTGACAGTGCCTTGGCTCCAGGTCCTACTGCCTGCCCTGGTGGACGGGGCACTCCAAAAACCTGGTACACGCACCACTGGTACTAGAGGCTTTTTGGCTGAGGCGCTACAACGGGACTGATGAATTGGAGTGGGGGTGGGGGCAAAAAGGTCAATTTGACATAGGGACAGTTTCTGACGTACACTGGGATGGGTAGCTGGAGGGGCTCTGGGAGTGGAGGAAGAGGAGGTGGTTGTAGGAGGTGTCACTTTAGCTGTTTTGGGTGCAGGTACTGGAGGCTGTCGTGAGGTGGATGGATGTTGGGTGAGTGATTGCCGGCGTTTGTGTACTTTGGGAGGGGGCGTCACAGACACACTGGGAGAGGACACAGGGGACGTGTAAATGGCAGTGGAGGTGGTGAGTGCAGGTGAGCGGCTTGTGGTGCTGGGTGTCCTGGTGCGAGTCCGAGTGCCTGTAGATGTGGTACATGCAGGTGTGTGTGTAGATGACACTGGGAGGGAGGAGGGAGAAGAGGAGGAGGGGGACACAGTGGAGACAGTGGATGTTGCTGTGTCTGTATGGGTCTGATGCTTGTGTGAGTGCCTGTGGTGTGTGTGGTGCCTATGTTTGCTTGAGCTACTTGTGTGTGTTGACTTGTCTGCATGCTGGTCTGTAGGTGTGCTTGGGATGGGCTGGGGTACAGGGGATTGGGTCTGGGTGGAGGAAGTTGGAGGGGGGAGGCTGGACACAGGGACAATGGCTGCCATCAGTGCTGAGGCCAGAGATTGCAGGGTTCGCTGAAGGACAGCCTGACCAGAATGAATGCCTTCCAGGAATGCATTACTGTGTTTCAACTCTCGTTCTACACCCTGGATGGCATTCACAATGGTAGACTGCCCAACAGTGAGTGACCTGAGGAGGTCAATGGCCTCCTCACTGAGGGCAGCTGGGGTGACTGGGGCAGGGCCTGAGGTGCCTGGGGCGAAGGTGATGCCCACCCTCCTGGGTGAGCGGGCTCAGGGCGAACGCGGAGGGGCTGCTGGGAGGGCGGTGCTGGTAGGGGAGGTGGTGGCTGTACCTGTAGAAGTGGGGCGCACAGATGGTGCCGCCACCACAGGGGAGCTCCCATCGGCGGACGAGTCCGTGTCGCTGTTTGGTGATCCTGTGGCCGACGTGAAGCTCCCCTCGCCCTTCGTCCCACTGGTGAATTCAGAGTCTGTGGTGTGGCCCTCCATGGCCATGTGGGATGCAGCTCCCCCGTGCTCCGGTGCCACTGTACCTCCGCCTGTTGATGCTGATGTACAGATGGACAGGGAGAGCAGAAAAAGGGTGGAGACAGAAGAAAGAGAGTTTTAGTGCATGGCATACCGCTACCGTTGGCGGACAAGACAAACGCAGCAGCCCCCTGCATTACGCCGTGCTCATGCCCTCTGCACATGCAATTTCTGGGATATGGCCTACATGGCAATGGTAGAAATCTGCCCACATGGATGGCAAAGCGGCAACTATACATCAATTTGCCTTTTTTTTTTAGCTGGGGTAGAGTGCCACATGGCCTACATTACGGAGGGGCCTTGCCTACCTAACTCGCCCTGGCCTGGGGACACCCACAGCCCACCTCCCCCACCCAGACCCCTCCACTACGCGCAAAGTCAGCAGAATGAGGTTGTACTCACCCTCTTGTGTCTGCTGTGATGCCCTCAAGCGCCCATCCAACACCGGGTAGGCCACCGCCAGGATCCGGAACATCAGGGGGGTCATGGTGCGACGGGCACCCCTCCCACGTTGGGAGGCCACCCCCAGCTGAGCCTCCGCCGTCTTCTTGCTGCAGCGGCGAATGTCCTCCCATCTCTTACGGCAGTGGGTGCCCCGTCTCTGGTGGGCCCCCAGGGTCCGGACTTCCTTGGCGATGGCACGCCAAATGTCCCTCTTCTGGTGGGCGCTGACCTACATGACATGCACAAGGAAAGAGGAACAGTCATTACCTACAGCACCGTCGTTGTAATTGGCCCCCTCCCAACTCTATCCCTGTGGCCCATTCATCCCCATGCATGACTGTTCTATGTACTTTGCCCCCTTCCCTCATCCACCCAGCCCTCTCCACCTAGGCCTAGCCCATAAAACGTGCTCCCTGTGTACTAACCTGTTGGTCTGGAGGACCGTAGAGTAGCGTATACTGGTGGAGGACCCCATCCACAAGTTTCTCCAACTCCTGTGCAGTGAAGGCAGGGGCCCTTTCCCCAGACGCAGCAGCCATCGTCGCTTCCAGACCGAGGTCACAGCAGCACTCGCAGTGTAGGTCCTCTCCTGTCGAAGATCAGGTATCTAGTGATTGAAGAGATAGAAAATGGTGGTGACGTCCGCGGCGGTGATGTCCGCGGCGGTGCGCATCATCACCGCCAGCACACCTGTTCATTGGCTCCTGGGACCCATAGGGTCCAATGTTAACCAATGCAGCATTGCGCCGCGCTCTACGACCGCCTACTGCGACGGTGTACAACGCCAGCGCAGTTACCCCACAATTCCAATGTCCCAGTTTAGAGGTCAGGCAGCCACCATTTCAGGGGCCCACATGGCTTCAATTACTACTGCGTCACACATACCGAGGCCTACACTCAAAACCTTTCCCGGATGGGTTAATTGTCTGTTGTAGTCTTGTGTGTGACTGTGGGTACATACCTGGAGGAATGCTGACAGTTTCTTCGCTGTTGTCCTTCTTAGGCACCGTCAGTTGGGACATATTGGAAGGTGGCGGAATCCGCCGGTGTACCGACCGCTGGTGGACCTGTTGACAATGGAAGAGCGACATGTCATCATGACCTACCGGTTTGACCGTGCCACAATCCAGGAACTATGTACCCAGTTGGAGCCAGACCTGATGTCACCAATCCGCCATCCGACTGGAATCCCCCCTCAAGTGCAGGTGCTGTCAGTGCTCCATTTCTTTGCAAGTGGGTCTTTTCAGACAACTGTGGCCATGGCATCAGGGATGTCCCAGCCTATGTTTTCCAACGTCTTGTCCAGAGTGTTGTCTTCCCTGCTGAAACACGTAAGGAGATACATCATTTTCCCTGAGGTGGCGGATTTGCCTACAGTGAAAGGTGACTTCTATGCCCTTGGACATATCCCCAACGTCATAGGTGCCATTGATGGGACCCATGTAGCTCTGGTCCCCCCATGCAGGAATGAACAGGTGTACAGGAACAGGAAGAGTTATCATTCGATGAATGTCCAGATGGTCTGTTTGGCAGACCAGTACATCTCGCAGGTAAATGCAATGTTCCCTGGCTCAGTGCATGACGCCTACATCCTGCGGAATAGCAGCATCCCTGATATGATGGGTGAACTCCAGAGGCACCGTGTATGGCTATTGGGGGACTCTGGTTACCCCAACCTGTCCTGGCTACTGACCCCAGTGAGGAATCCCAGGACCAGGGCAGAGGAACGGTACAATGAGGCCCATGGGCGGACTAGGAGGGTGATCGAGCGGACCTTCGGCCTCCTGAAGGCCAGGTTCAGGTGCCTCCATATGACAGGTGGGTCCCTATTCTACTCACCGAAGAAGGTGTGCGACATCATCATCGCCTGCTCCATGCTACATAACTTGGCATTGCGACGCCAGGTGCCTTTTCTGCAGGAGGATGATCCAGATGACGGTGTTGTTGCAGCGGTTGAGCCTGTGGAGCCTGTGGACAGTGATGAGGATGAAGCTGAGGAAGATGAAAACGACAACAGGGAATCAGTCATACAGCAATATTTTCAATGAGACACAGGTGAGTACAATTTCATGTTTCACATCATATTACATTTCACACGTCTACCTCTATCCTGTACCTACATTTCACTCCCTATTTGGTAACTGAGTTGTCCCCTTCCATTTCTTTTTCAGTAATGTGGTAACCTACGTGTCAACAGCTTGCACCCTTGAAAGGCTTGTGATGTGTGACATTGGTATGTTGACCTTCCAATGGGTAACCTTTTTTCACACTGTAATTGACAATACAAAGTTCACAATCATTGACTGACTCCAATATTATTGAGGATTCAAGGGTGTTTATTGAAGTGCATAAAAATGTAGGGGGGATGTGAAATAGGGAGAGGTCATGGTGGAAGAATGTCCATGGCAGAGTCCAGTCTATTAGTCTCACAGGTACATTGCACATCTGGCCATTGGAAATGGAGCTGGGGCAGTTCCAAGCTGGACAGGGTAATAAAGTGGTACAGTGGGGGGACAATTAGGGTGGTCTTATTTCCTGGTGGGGTCTTGCCATCTTGCTCTGTCCTGTTCCTGGATCTCAGGGCCCACTTTCGTGGTGGTTGTCCGTCTGCAGGGGGTGGGGTGCTAGTGTGTTGGTCCTGTGGCGGGGCTTCCTGTCCACTAGCGCTGGCGGAGGTGGTGGGCATTTCATCGTCGTGGCTAGTGTCAGGGGCCCCTTGGAGTGCCACGGTGTCCCTCAAGGTCTTTTGAATGTCCGTCAGCACCCCTATGATGGTGCCCAGGGCGGAGGCGATGGTCCTGAGCTCATCCCTGAACCCCAAATACTGCTCCTCCTGCAGCCACAGGGTCTCCTGCAACTTGTCCAGGACCGTTGCCATCGTCTCCTGGGAGTGGTGGTATGCTCCCATGATGGAGGATAGGGCCTCGTTGAGAGTAGGTTCCCTTGGCCTGTCCTCCCTCTGTCGCACAGCAGCCCTCCCAGTTCCCCGGTGTTCCTGTGCCTCTGTCCCCTGGACCGTGTGCCCACTACCACTGCCCCCAGGTCCCTGTTGTTGTTGGGGTGGTGGGTTAGCCTGGGTGCCCTGTAGTGGTGGACACACCGCTGATTGACCTGTCCTGGGTAGGGAGGTATGGGCCCGCTGGGTGGGTGCTGTGCTGGTGTTACCAGAGGGTGTAAGCTCGGTGTTGGGCTGTGGCTGGGCAAGGGGAACCGACTGTCCTGAGGCCCACGATGGTCCGGGCTGGTCATCAAGATCCAGTAGGGCAGAGCTGCTGTCGTCACTGTGGGCCTCTTCTGGGGGTGGAGTGGTGTTGTCTGGACCCTCTGGTGTGGTGACGTTCCTTCGGGGTCCTGCGGGGGTATAAGTACATGATTATTGCATGTGTGTGTTTCATGGTGTGCAATGGTTGGGTGTGCATGAACCCCAGTGCAGGCATTCCTGTGTGGGGGCTTGTGTGGTGATGTTTGGGGGGTGTTGTGGGTGTGTGCAGTGGGCATGCTTTAGTGATGGGTGTCCATGCTTAGTTGTGTCATGCAGGTCTTGGGGTTGAGATGGGTGGTTGGTGTTATGGGTAGATTAGTGAGGAGTTATGGTGATAGGGGAGGGTGTGAGGCTGGGGGTGTGTGATAGCATGCAGGTAGGGTGGGGGATATGATAGTGAAGATTTGACTTACCAGTGTCCGTTCCTCCAACGACTCCTGCGAGGCCCTCAGGATGCAGGATGGACAAGACTTGCTCCACCCATGTTGTTAGTTGTGGGGGAGGAGGTGGGGGTCCGCCGCCAGTCCGCTGTACCGCGATGTGGTGCCTGGATACCGTGGAACGCACCTTCCCCCGTAGGTCGTTCCACCTCTTCCTGATGTCCTCCCTATTTCTTGGGTGCTGTCCCACAGCATTGACCCTGTCAACTATTCTTTGCCATAGCTCCATCTTCCTGACTATGGATGTGTACTGTACATGTGAGCCAAATAGCTGTGGCTCTACCCTGATCATTTCCTCGACCATGACCCTGAGCTCCTCCTCGGAGAAGCGGGGGTGTCTTTGGCGTGACATGGGGTGGTGTGTGTGATGTGTGGGGTGGTGTATGTGTTGATGAGTGTGGTTAGTGTAGTGGTATGTGGTGTTTTGTGCGTGGATGTTGTGTGGGTGATGGTGTAGTGTGCCTCTGTGTGATGGTGTTATCTATTCTGTGCTGTCTCTCTCTGGCCTTTGTCTCTAATTTGTGGTCGTAGGGGTTTGTGGGTGTGTGTTTTATATTGTGTTGGGTGTGTGGGAGTGGTGTGTGTATGTGTATCAGGTGTGTGTATTTGTAATTGTCCAATGTGGTGGTGTTTTGGAGCTGTGTGTGTATTTTGAGTCCGGCGGTGTGTACCACCAATGGAATACTGCGGTTGAATGACCGCCGCGTGGATTCGTGTGTCGTAATAGCATGGGCGTGTTTCTGTTGGCGTGGAGGTGGAGGATTTGTTTCCGCATATTTATCGCTGACCTTTGGTGTGGCGGACTTGTGTGGGTGTCTGAATTTCGGCGGAATCCGTGATGTGTGTCATAATAGCTGTGGCGGTCTCCCGCCGCCGCCGCGGTGTATTGCCGGTCTTCTGCACGGCGGTAAGCGGCTTTTACCGTCAATGTTATAATGACCCCCTCTGATGCAAATCCTACAAAGCCCATTGAAAACAATAGCATGGCTCCTTTTAATGCCTGCTCTGAGCTGGTGGTAGAAGTGCCGAAATAAATGAAACAAAGAAATCTCTTTGATTTCTTTGCACCATTCATTTGGCCCCCCCTAGCGGGGAATGCCCCCTTTGCATTCATGATGCCTGGTGCAGGCATAATGTAGTGCAAAGGGTTACAAAGTGGCGCAATGCATGCAGGTATTTTGGCCTCATTTGGCCACATTAGCATAAAAGGGAATGGTGCTAATGTGGTGCAAGGAGGCACTAGGTGCTCTTAAATTGGCCCTTTGTGTTTTGCACAATTCTGTCATTGGGCCTTACCTGGGCTACATTTGTGTGGCCTGTGTGGTACGTTTGGTCTCTTTTTTTCTCTGGTGGCCATCTTGGGACACTTGTTTGTTTTAAAGCTCCCTAATTTCTGTATTTACTGCAGTATCCTCAGTAGAAAACACTTTCAGTTTTCCACTTCGATTCAATCAAGATGGCATTCAGATGTGCCATATTGTTTACATCAATTCAGAATTTTAGCACTCTAATTGCTCATTAGAACACTCTAGGCTGCTAATCACCAGGGAATTAACAGGCAGTCTGACGCTGGTTTGAAAGTGCATATTTCAGTCCGCATGTGAGAACTTTTTAATGAAATAAAAGAGAAAGATATTTGAGAACTCACTTAAAACATGTCCTAATTTTTCTTTATTCAGAACTAACCATAATTTCTATGACAAATTGAACACCCAGATTTTGTTCCTTTCTAAATTAAATGGTTTAACTTTTGATAGTTTGTCTTAATCGAGATGGCTTCATAAGTTAGACCATTAGCGCTCTAGATGTACTTTAGAACACTCTGGGAGACTGCAGTAGAACACAAGGGAAACAACTGACAGGTGCCGCCTGCTGAACTTACATATTTTACAGAAAATGTCAGACTTTATTCTCATATGGCTGATAAAGATAATGTGAATTTACAGAAAACATGCTCTCACTTTAGATTCTGAAGCACCTTCCATAACCTCTATGGAAAAATCACGAGAAAACAGTCTTCTCTCAAATATGATTCATGAAATCCCAGGGGGGTGAAATCACCTTAGAAGACACCACGATTCCTTAAATTAGTGTGGTACCATCAACAAATGATTTATATTGTAAATAAAAAATGTTATCACCCTGTATACGTTCTCCTTTTCTGTGACCCTCAAAACCTGCCATTCACTACAATGCATTTCAATGAGGTGCTATTGTGTATATTGGTCCCAAAATGTTTGCCAGCACTTCATAGTTGAAGTGCTGATAGCCAATCGGAGCTCAGCATGAGATCTGTGGCTAGGCTCCGCCCAGATATCCAAACTTGGATTTCCTTTATTTTCTCTGAAACTACTGAATGGATTTATACCATATAACAGTGTGCTCTCCAGACCAAAAGCTACCTTTCTGCAAAATGTGGTGTAATTCCCTCCAGCGGTTCGGGCTGCAGGCATGTCGAAAGGCTCCATGGGAATTAACATGGGAAATTTATGCACAGAGATGCATAAAAGTAGAGATTTAAGAGATTAATTCAGTCAAACAGCCACTGACACAACCACTACTAACTGAGGTATTCACAGACTCATACAGTTACTTACACACCCACTCATACACCCACACAATAACTCACGTAGCCCATCAATAGATCACTCATCTAGTGACACAGTCAATCAGCTTTAGAAGCATTGACACACCTGTACACACTTACCCATATAGTCACTGACACAGCCACTGACTGATCAGAACAGTCACTTACACATGCAATCATTCAACAATACAACTATTCACACACCAACTTACTCACCTAAACAGACATTCACCCACTCAGTCACCCATGCTGCCATTCACACAGCCACTCACTGACCAACACATGTTCTCATATGTCCACTCACTATCCTCAATAAAACGTGACACACCTACTCGGTTGAGAATACAGCCACTCATACAACAACTGGCTCTCCCATACACTCACTGACACAGCCATTCAGTTATACAGCCATTCAGACACTCGCTGACTCACCCATACAGTAAATAACTCACCAAGTCACTCACACATATACAAGCATGACACGCAGTCCAGGGTCCAGCAGTCCGATATTGCAGTCCACAAAGCAGAAGCTGGTATTTTCTCTTTTTTTCTTCCCAAAACCCCTTTCCCCTTGAGGAATTGTGAGAGGGCAATGTACTTTTCATTGCGGTCACACTAGTCCTAACCGGGATTGGGGAATTGTCATTGCCTTATCAGAACACCTAGAATTCAGGTGAGTGGCTCACATAGAACATATTGTTAATCCTTTTTTTACTTTGAAATGAAATTAATTTACATTTTTGTATTGAACACTAGGTTTGTAATGACATTATGTTCTTATTACATTTTGTGATATGTATTTTGCGATTCAGGTGAATTGCTGATTGTGAAGGGACCCTGTGAATAGTACTTTTTCTATGTTCCTTAGTTTTGTATATTTTTATGGTGAGGTTAGGCACAATTTTCAAATAAGGCTGTGAGGAAGACCCCTTGTGGGTTGAAATGCATAGTCGAATAAATTACCTTTGCAATATCAGGCTGAGGGGCATTTCTGCATATTGAAATGGGATCTGCACCCGTTTTTTCGGGACAAGGCCATCAGGAATGCAGAACTGCTTTGTTTCATAGATATATATATATATATATTACTAAGTAGCACTTGCCACTAGGTAGTTATAGTTAGGACCATATTTCCATAGAAAAAGTGTTTTTTAACATGCCTTTATCTTTGCCACCTCCTGACGAATCTTCACAAAATCTTCCAATAAAGTGCCACAGTGATTCTTGTAGTGCACAGAAAGTTCTGGAGTGGGGGTGATCCGTCATGAGGGGCAGAGAAAAAGGGAGGTCAAAAATTTGAGTTTCCCATGTTAATTCCTATAGGACATTTGAACATGACTACAGTCTGAACCACTGGATGGATTTACACCAAATTTGACAGAAAACAAGCTTTTGGTACAGAGATTGTGCTTTTGCTTATTTGGTTTAAATCCGTTCAATGTTTTTTGAGATATTAAAGTAAATCCAAATTTGTATATGTGTGATCACAAAGACTTCACAAACAATGATGCGCCAGTGGAGGGAAATGCACAGCTCTGATTGGCTGCCAACACTTCAAACCAGGAAGTGTTGGCAGCCACCTTGGGACTCAAGCTGAGTCCCACAACAAATGTGTAAATAAAAAAAGACAAGGAGCAAGGGTACAGTCACCCTGACCCCTTAGCTCTGGTGCTAGGGTCCCACTGGAACACCCCATGGTAAAAAAAGCATTAAAAAAAAAGTTTTACCACAAAATTGTGCTGATGTTGTGAATTTGTGGGAACATTTTTTTTTAAAACAAGCACGGGGTCCTGTGCTTTTTTTTTTTATAAGCCCCGGGTAGGCCATGTCCCTGAGGCATTGTTATTTTAATCGTGGGGGCCTCCTGTGTGTCCTCCGATGAATATCCATGAGGTAGGTTGCAATTTTCAACCCCCTTGGGAATGGCCACCCTCACAGGGATGGTGGCCTACCGGAGACAGAAGACCACCAGGTCTGTGACTGCTTTTAAATAAAGCATTTTTTTTTTAAATGCAGCCCTGAAAGGAAATCAAGATACATTTCAAAAACAAAAAATGAAACGTTTTTGTTTCCTTTTTTCAGAACAGGCAGTTGTCTGTAGGACCACTGCCTGCTCTGAATTTTTTTTTTTACTGCCATTCACAAAGGGGAAGGGGTCCCATGGTGACCCCTTCCTATTTGCTAATGGGTTAGCACCAGTGTGACACTGGTGCTAACTGTGATTGTTTTGCCTCATACCAGGTCCAGGCAACCCTTATTAGTAAGTGTTACAGTGTCTTGGAAGCCAGGGCTATCTAGTAGTAGCTATGGTGGGCAGCCAAGACTTATCTAGGAAGAGTGTAAAGCACTTGCAATACCACAGTAGTCACACAGTAACTTACCACACCTGAAAGGAACCACACAGTGTTGTAAAAATGATGGTATTTTTTATTATAGTAACACTGAACTAGAATTCTATAGGCATTCCCCCCTCTCTGGAGGTAAGTGCACACAAAATATACACAGGTAAGTACTAGGAATGAGCATAAAACATTGGAAAAACAGAAAGAAATAGCAAGGGCCCTGAAGGGGGGCAAACCATATACTAAAATAGAGGAATGCAAGAATGGGTTGCCCACCAGAAGATAGGGAGTAGTTAGACAAGGGCTGGGAGAGTATGGAATCCCAAGTGATGAGTATCTAGAAGACTCCCATGGACCAGGAGACCAGAGGTAAGTCACATGGTCGTCCCATAGACTAACATGGGGACTTAAAATTGGCACAGTGTAAGAACAGGATCAGACCAGTGGAACACAATAGAGGATTCCAGAACAAGTGGACCTGTGGAAGAAGGGGATAGAGTCCAGTCCAGGCAGGAGTGTCCCGGCGGGGCAGGAAGCAATGCCCATCCTTCTGTGGGTGAAGATCCGTGATGACAGTGATGGGTGAAGGACAGCTGTGGAGTCCAGGAGCTGCAGAGAAGTCCCTAAGTCAACTAGAAACTGTCCCTAGATGGTTGCGAGATTATAGATGGATCAGTGGTCAGGAGGACCACCAACAAGCACAAGCAAATGCATTTCAGAGCTGAAGAAAATGTGCACCGCTGGAGAGGACCAGCAAGGTCCAGGGAACCCGACCCTTGGAGGGGAGTCTGGGCTGACCCTCAGAAGATAGGAGAGCCAATAGAAGCAGTCAGAGCTCCCACGAGCAACCCACTGGCAGCAAACATAGGAAGTCACAGTGAGGCCCAATCAGCATTCTGGCAGAGTAGTCCCACATCACTGGGGCAGCAGAGAGGAAACTGTCCTTTCAGAGGCAGGGTGTTGGGGGTCGGGCAGCTTGTAACCTGAACATCCCTCAGAGCAGGAGTCAACAAGCCGTGGTTGCTGCAACAGTCATGGTGCACAGGGGTTCTATCCTGGAGGAAGAGGCAAGGGGTCACCACCTCCCAAGTTGGACAGAAGGCAAAGAGGACCCAGCAGACCCCTCAGAACCACCACCTGTGTTGGAGAATCTTTACAGATCTAGAGGACAGAAGATCTCAGCAGCCAAACGTCATTGCCTTAGGTGACTAAGATGCACAGGAGTGACTATTTCACTCCAAGAGAGATTACTTCTTGCTTCTTTGTTGCAGCTGAAGTCATGCCAACCGCACAGGATGCACAGCCATGGAAATGTTGTAAAGAGCTGACAGGAGCCACTGAAGCAATGCTGCAGGGTGAGGGTGAGGTTGTCTTGGTGGTGAAGTCCTGTTTGGTTCATGTGGAGTCCAGCAGTGGTTCCAGTGGACAGGAGCAGAAGAGGTTATTGCAGAGGAGTCCTGGTGGAGTCTTGCACACTGAATCTGGGGACCTAAATAGCCCAAAACAGGGTTGGTTGCTTTGCAAAGTGACCCCCTCTCAGAGGGGGTCACTGACATCATCTGAAAAACCTGACCACTCAGATGTTCCCAGGTGCCTCTGCCCACCTTGGTTTCAAGATGGCAGAATAAAGTGGCCACCTGGAGGAACTCTGGGCACCACACCTGGGGTGGTGATGGACAGGAGAGTGGTCACTTTCCTTTCCTGTGTGTAGTTTCATGCCAGAGCAGGGTTTGGGAGTTCCTGGACTAGTGTAAACTGAATTTCTGTAAGGAGAGTCCCAAATGTCCCCTCCCCAGCCTTGTAACACTGATTTCCAAGTGAGAGGAGGTTACCCCTCTCTCCAACAGGAAATCTTTTGTTCTGCCTTCCCCTGCTTGAGCTGATCAAGCAGCAGGAGGACAGAACCCTGTCTGGGAGTCTGAGGCAGCATGGGCTGCTCGCAGATCCTAGAAGACTGGTAGGAGCAAAACTGGGGGGTCCTCTAAAGGCCCCCAGAGAGAATGGAATCATGCCACCAATACTGGCATCAGTTTTGGGGTATAATTCTGACATATTTTATACCGAACATGAATAGGTTCAGAGTTACCATTATATAGCTGGATGACCTATGAAAGTACATAGTTAAAATGGCTTCCCTGCACTTATGAAGTCCAGGGAATTGGAGTTTGTAGGGGCACCTCTGCTCTTGACCTACACCCTGTCCTTAGGGCTGGGAGGGCCTACCATAGGGGTGAATTACACTGACCTGGTGAAGTGACCAACAGTGAAAAGGGTGCATGCACCTTTTCACACTGGTTGCAAATGGCAGGCCTGCAGAAACAGTTTGCATGGGCTCCCATAGGTGGCATAGTACATGCTGCAGCCCATGGGGGATCCCCAATGCCCTAAGTGCCTAAGTTTCATATATTAGGGACTTACAGGGGTATACAAGTATGCCAATTGTGGGGTGTAAAGTGTACCAAGGCAACCAAATTTAGAGGAGAGAGCACAATCACTGGGGTCCTGGTTAGCAGGACCCCAGTGAAAACAGTCTAAGCACACTGACAACAGGCAAAAAGTAGGGGTAACCATACCAAAAAGAGTGACTTTTCTACAGTAACTATAACTACAGAGTGGCAATCAGATTTAATGTGATTTCTTTCTTTTTACCTATAATATTTGTTATTCGTTTGTTTATTGGTTTACGTAATCAGGTGACCATAAATATGTCTTTTAGTCATTCTGAAACTTTACACATGCAGTCTAGATTATTTTTTGTGCTTCCTTGCTACTTATAGTAGAATTGTGCAACATAAGAAGGCCAAAGTGAATCAAAGCCAATCGTTATAAAAAAAAAGTTTTTTTTTCATAATGGCCAATTATCATGTTCCCCATATAGTAGTTTGTGTAACTCACTGCTAGGTCACGTTTATATTTTGTTGCACCGCAGTACATAAGGAAGATGTTTTTTGGTTGACTTGTTGGGCACAGTTATATTTTGAGAGCTAGAGAGCATGCAAAGAAAACGTATGTAGATTAAGATGTATCCTACATGTTAAATATTTGTATATAGGTTTCCATTAGCATGTGACCACAAATGGGTCTTTCAGTTGTTCATGCAGTAAATCTTAAACTTTACCTATGCAGTCTTTTTTTCCAAGCAGCCAATTACCATGTCCTCCAAATGGTAATCTGTGTGGCTCATTGCTAGGTCAATTTTGCATTTTGTTGCACATGGGTGCATAAGAAGGATGTTTTTTGTTTGGCTTGTTGGACCAGTTTCATTTTGTGAGTCAGAGAGCACGCAAAGAAAAGCTATGTAGATTAAGATGAATTCCATTTGTTATCTTTAGTTTATAGGTTTCCATTAGCATGTGACTGTAAAAGGGTCTTTGATATGTTCCTATAGTAAATCTGAATCTAAACATAGACATGCAGTCTTCTTTATTTTTTGGGCATTCTTGCTACTTTCATTAGTATGGTGCTACAAGATATCACTAACCAGAAAAACCTTATAACTTAACATTTACTTACCCTATCTACCTGCAGTAGCCCACAAAATCATCTGTGATCCCTAGTATGTAATACTGCCAAATTTCATAAAAATCCAGCTATCAGCTTTTGCTCTATGCAAAATACAAATGCTAATGAAAAATGCATTGGATCTGAAGCCCGTTTTGGGACTCCCTTTTTTTCTTTTCGTCCCCTTAACCAATTGGGTTAAAACTTTCAGTCCTCTCAAAATGTGAGGTCTGCAAATTTTCATGCACATTCGGCAAATAAGTGCAAAGTTGTTACTGGACAAAAATCCCCAGCCCACTTTGGTAAAATCACATGTGAATTCACCATTCAATAATGTGTTGGATGGCTGAGAACCACATCCTCTATTACTACACTTTGCATACTGCACAACATGTTGGTTCAGTGCATAATAGCCGAGTCTGTTCCACAGCCTGAACTCTGGAAACACTTTTGCCATTTCTTGCCTGTCTTTCATCTGGGTTAATATTACCTGACTTAAACTGCTTTAACTGTCCATGAATCTTATTTTCACTGATTCACCAGGGAAAAACTCCAACAAACATGGGACAATTGCCCCTGTGACTTCCTAATGCTGATCCCATTAGCCATTTCTTTAAATCACTATCCTTCGGGGTATCACCCCTTCTCAGCCAGGCTAGCTTGAATCCAGTGGCATGGGGAGCACAGGGTCCAGGTCTGGACATACCCTTCCCACTAAGGGCAATAAATGGGTTGCCCTATGTGTGCCAGGTATGCCCAGACGTGGGTCCTGGGTTCACTATGCCACAGGATTCAAGTTAGCCTGGCTGATGAAGGATGATACCCTGAAACCAATCCCAGAATTCTTGTTTTTGGTCCAGACATGATCTGGCCTGGCAGTTCGGGCTGGATTGTTCCCATGGGGAACAGTGTCAAGACTGATTTGCATATGGCTGGGTCCAAACTGGGGTGGCATGGTGAGCAAAAGAATTGATGGATTAAATCCAGATCTGTGACTGGTGGAGAATGCTTGATTGGTTTTGCATTCTGTCCATCATTTGTATTTGTTTGCCTTTGAGACACAACAAGGCCAGCATGATGGTGAATCTTCCACTGGCCCATTCAAATGCTCACACTACACCTGTTTATAGACTGATAGTGTGTACCATGGCCCATGGCAGAGTGTTGGGCTAAGAAATTGTCCAATAGCATAGAGCAGAATCCCTTTATGACATAATGAAAATCCAAGTGCCAACTGGAATGGTATTATCCTGTTTGCTTTAAAAAAAAAAGTGATCCGTGGAATGCATCAATTAATCTCAGTCACAAGTAATTACCCTGGACCATATTCCAATAAAATTTTTGCCCACTGGCCACTCTAGGAACTTGGCCATGCTCTAATAGAAACATTCCAGTCACAGCTAGCAAGCAAGGTCCCCTCCAAATGGAAACAAAAGCAATACCAGAAAGCTTCTGTCTCTTTGTGCCTCAAATGTAAAGTGACAATTGAACCCAATGGAACTTTGAAAAGGTCACTGTCTGCCCCATGGTCACAAATAATTAGCTGGCTCTAGGGTAAGCATCAATTTCACAGATAGATCCCACGGATGTATATTTTGACATGAGCCATTGCAATTGTAACAATTGTGTTCAGATTAGTTATCAATGTAGTAAAATATGAAAAGTATTCAGCATGAAGTTCGTCAAAAGCAGTTAAGGCTCAGTTAGTCTTTCATTAAACTATTTTAAGTGGAATTTCAAAGGAGAATGTTAAGACATTGGAAGAGGGTTACTCTCTGACAAACGTGACAGATATCTCATCCACCTCATTTCAAGTGCATTGGATCCCAATGCATATATGATTAGGTGAGAATTGTATCTGTCACGTCTGTGATGAGCACTCATTCCCCGAACTCTATTTTAGGCCTTAAGTTTAGAGTTAGAAATGGCAATGCATGAAGTGACTCGTTTGAAATAAGATATCCTGGGCCAGATGTAGCAAAGTTTTGCGAGTCGCAAATGGCCCGAATCGCTATTTGCGACCCTGCAAAATCCGAAATGGGATGCAAAAATCCCATTTCTGATCACCAAATTGTGATGCGACCCAGAACCGACTCTCAACATTTGCGACCTGATTTTGCGACACGCAATCAGGAAGTCGCAAATTGTGAGTCGTAAACCATATGCAAAAGCCAGTCGCAAATTGCGACTAGTTGCAAAAAGCCAGTTTTGCACACTCAGATTACCACTGATTCAGAGCAGGTGGTAACCAGAACCAAAGTATAAAAGGAGACCCAGAAGGCATCTGGGCTACTCAAAATGGCTGAACTGTATGTGATTGCATGGAGGAGGAGAGTCCAGGCTGCCCAGTAGAGGAGGAGGAGGCAGAGACAGGAGAGGATATACCGAACCAGGCAGACACTATTTCAACAAAATGAGGAGGAGATTTGTGATAAATATAGACTGAGCAGTGCTGTTATCTTAGAGATTATTGAACTGCTGAAACCTTAGCTTGAACGACAGACAATGCGCGGCAGCGCCATCCCCATATATGTGCAAGTGCTATGCTCACTGCACCTCTTGGCCTCGGGTAGCTATCAGGGGGTGATTGCAGTGGCAGGTGGGGTATCCCAAAGTGCCCTCTCACAATTCTTCAGACGTTTCCTAGATGCCATACTCGCACACATGTCCAGATATATATATACCTTCCCAGGAATGAGGCAGAAATGAACAGCACCAAGTTGGACTTCTACAGAATTGCAAACTTCCCACATGTAATAGGGTGTGTGGACAGGACACATATTCAAATTTGCCTACCTGCAAATCTGGAATATGTGTTCCGCAATAGGAAATGTACCCACTCACTAAACATCCAGGTGGTATGTGACGCCCGTAATTTCATTACTGACATTGTAGCTAAATATCCAGGGAGTACACATGACTCATACATATTCAGGCACAGTGGAGTACACCAACGCCTAGGACGTTGGGAGTTTGGAGAAGAATATCTATTAGGTATTGGTGACTACACTCTGAAGCCTTACATACAGGTCACTGTGTAACCCTGTGATGCCCTGCTAAATTAGCCTCTTTTGTCAAACAGGTGACAGTGCATATGCCCTGAGACCATGGATACTCACCCCATACCTAACACCTGGCAATCAGAACGAGAGGCGATACAACATTGCACATCGGCGGACCAGAGCTGTAGTCAAGAGGACCTTTGGCTTGTTAAAGGCAAGATTCCGATGCCTCCACAAAAGTGGAGGAGCACTCCAGTATGCCCCAGAAACAGCATGCAAGATAGTTGCCGCCTGTGCCATCCTACACAACATTGCCACCAGATGTGGGCTACATCTTACCCCTGAAGACACAGACACGGAGGATGAGGGGCAAGAGCTACCACACCGACAGCCTGGGGATAGAAGCATCGCAAATGAGGGCAGACAGAGACGGAACCACATTGCAACCCAATACTTTGGCAGGTACGTGGCAACCGTGACCACACTCACTAATGTCAGACACACATAGCCCAGCTGTGTAGTCAAACAAACAAAACCTTTTATTGCTAAACTATAATGTTGCTAGAAATGTGCAGAATGCAACAGTCTGGTATTGGAAACAGTCAGATCAGACACATTGGGCCTGATTACAACTTTGGAGGAGGTGTCAATCCGTCCCAAATGTGACGGATATACCACCAGCCGTATTACGAGTTCCATAGGATATAATGGACTCGTAATACGGCTGGTGGTATATCCGTCACTTTACCGTCACTTTTGGGAAGGATTAACACCTCCTCAAAAAGTTGTAATCAGGCCCATTATTTTCATGTGCCTCAGTAGTAGTACATGTCAGTGGCTCACAGCCTCCTCTGACTGCGGCCACCATGGCTCACACCAGGTGGGTCCCCTGAGCCCTGCCGTGCACTGCTACTCCGCAGCACACGCGCATCTGTGGCAGACACACTGCTGATTGTTGAGCCCTCCTTGCTGTCCTGCGGGGTATCCCCTGTGCCCCTTGCAGCCTGTCTGGTCTCCATTATATCAACCGCATGGCTGATGCGGCCAAGTCCCTGTGCCACATCACCAGCAAAATGACCCAGTTCAATCTGCAGGCTGACAGTGTGCCTTAACAGGCAGGTCATGTTCGTTGCCAGGCGCCCAATGGATGCTGCAAGTCTGTCGAAACGGGCTGCAGTGTTGTGCTCCCTGCGCCGTGCCTGTGCCCTGTCAGCCACCAGTTCCCTGACCAATAAGTCAATGGATTGTGTCAGGTTCGGAAGATGTGTGTTCATTGTTTGGAACTGATTGTCCACATTAGCCAGCCCATGGGTCAGTGTGATCTGCAGTCTTGTTATGTTCCAGTTAATGGACCTCAACTGTCTATTTTGCAGGCGGTGACCCTGTACTAAGGATGCCTCAAGTCCCGCAAACTCAACATCTGCGACATCCTCACTGTGCACAGACTGTACTCTGCGGCGGCATCTGCGCACTGCGCCTGCTGATGGCTGTGTGTGCCTCTCCATAGGCAATGGCCCTGGTGCTACCACTGCTGCCTCCATATCCAGTGCAGGATCGTCCATGGACTCCGGTGGCATTTCCATGGGTGATGTTGTCCTGCAGTGCCCTGCTGTGTCAGTGGCAACCTCCTCCTGTGGGTCTGGCCCATGATCCTCTCCCTGCATGTTTGCGCTGATGGGGGGGCCTTGTGGGAGACCTGTGGGACATAGGGGATACACTGTCAGTCTCGCACATCTGTTTTTTGCCTCATAATAAACATTTGCCTATATTTGGCCTACTGTACTACATTGCCCATAATGCACTATTCTAGAGTTTGCTAGACTGGAATAGAGCTAGTCTGGAGGTGCCTGCTGCTGTGTACTGGGATTGTGTGTATAGTGCATTTGTGGGTGTCAAAGCACATATGTTGGTACTTACTTTTTGATGTTCCATGCGCCGAACTGTTCACATCTCCTATGCCCAGTACAGCCTCTGGCTCCAGTGTTGTCTCCACCATGGTTTCCAGTGCTGTAGGTGGTGGAACTGTGGATGGGCCACCTCCAGTGCCCTTCATCTCCCTCATGCGCTCTGCAACCCTCTCCTTGGTCCTGGAGTAAAGGTCATACCACCTTTTCCTAATTTCATCAAGGGTGCAGTGACTTACCCCAATGGCATTTATTTTGTCCAGGAAGTGTTGCCAAATTTTGTTTTTTTTGGGTGTCAGGGGCACTCATTGCTGCCTTGCCAAAGAGTTGGTCATGGTGCAGGCAGCACTCCTCAGTAAGTACTTCCAACTCCTTGTCAGAGAACTTGATTTTTCTCTTCCTGCCAGCACTGGGTGTCTCCTCCATTGTTGCTGCAGCTCCTCTCACCTGGGTGTGGCTCTGCAGTTTGGGCTGGGTGTGCTCCTCCCAGTTCTATTTGGTGACTTCCTAGTTCTGATGTCATCACTGAGAGCCAGGAAGTGGTATTCAAACTGTTTTGTTCCACCTGCAGGCAATTTGCGAGTTAGTCGCAATTTGCGAGACCGGACCACACCCTTCGCGCAATTTGTGTCCTCGCTTTTAGCATGGTCGCAACTTGCGACCTCGCTAAAAACGGAGGTCGCAAATTGCGGTGCGACAACTCTGCGACTCGCAATTTGGAATGGCGAGTCTTTCTGGCATTTGGTTTTGTGAGTCGGAAATAGCGATTCGCATGGAGTCGCTATTTCCGAGTCGCAATTTTTTACCTACCTACATCCGGCCCCATGTCCTGAAGCCTTTGTTAATGGTTATCTATAAAAGACGGTTTAATGATTAGAAGTAAATAAATAAATGCAATCCATTATTAGAGGGGGTAGGGAATGTCGAGTGTTCAAAATACTTACACGCATTGTTAATTAACTTACACCAAAACTCATCTTGTTTCATCTCTGCAAGAAACACTAGTTCGCAGTTCTCTTCTTATCAAGGATATTCTAAAAAGAATTTCAAATGAACTTACAGTAAACTTCGTTGCCCCATAACAAAAGCATACCTTGAATATGAGGGGTGAAGTCAGGTCTGTGCGACTGAGAATCCTGTCCCTGTTCTTTTATTCTACCTATCTAAGCGGAGTTGCATTTTAAAGAAAATGCTGAACCAAGTTTATTTAAAAGTACTTCATTATGGCAATTAATTAGTTCTAAATGAATGCTAACCGAGACAAATCTGCGAGACTCCCACCAAGCTGAGATTTATAGCTAGAGAATGGACCACACATAATAAAGTGTAATTTGTTAGATAAGTAAGGGAACTATTGCAATTTACAGTAAGGCAATTACATGACTATAGATTCTGGCTTTCTTCTTAAATGCTGTACTCTGATATAAATCCATTCACATAACTGTACAGTGAAGGAAGGACTTTAATGAGTTAAGGTAAGCAAAGCATGTTTTTTCCAGGCCGACCGTTGGTTTCTTCGCACATAGTGAAAACTAGAAAGTTTCACGGTATACCTTTGTCAGAAAAAGACTTTTTCTGCATTGATAGATAATATTCAAAGCATACAGAGCAAATTTTCTTTGTACTTGAACACAGCCAAGCAGAAATTCTTTTCTCTTCAAGTATACCTTAAATTAAGGACTTCTATACAGGGCGCCAAATGTTTTTCTCTGGAAGTTTACCTATTGAGGAGCTTTTCTATGCAATATGCCATCTCTAAGCAGAGGACAAGGAAGCAGTATGTTATCTGTAGAAGCATTTGGTTAGCGTGAAATATCACAAGAGTCTTGGGGCTACATGTACAAAGCACTTTTGCCGTCACAAACAACACAATTCACAGAATCAGTCCATTTGTGATGGCAAAAAAGCTTTTCCAAATGTACAAACATCCAAATGCGATTCTCCTGGATTGCAGTTTGGGTGTTGAAATCTCTATTTGGAAGGTGCGTGTTTACCAGGTTGCATTTCAACAGAAAAAAAACAATCTTTATTCAATGGCAGACACAGACATGGAGGTCTGCTGACCTCCGCAGGCTACTATCCCTGTGATGGCTGCGATTTCTAATGGGTAGCAAACTGAGACCTAACTCATTAATATTCATGAGGTAGGTCGGTTTGCGACCCACTAGAAATCACAAGTATGAAACAAAAAATGTCATACATAAGGAATAGCGATTACCAAATAGCAATTTGGAAAAAAATTGCTATTCCTACTCGCTGCTCCTACATCTGCCCCTTTCATTTTTACATGGAAGCAGCAAAGTAGAAACACTTTCGGAAAGCTGTTGACCTTTACATAAACCTTCACAAACATATTTAACTAATGGTATTATTATTCATTACAGTTGATTTATTAAGAGGCTGCTACTTAAACCTTAAGGTGAATTAACAGATTTTGACTGCCCTGTTAAAATGTCTGTGCAAGCAAATCCATGATGTATCGAGTACATTGGCAAAGCTAAATGAATTCCTTAAATCTCCTGAAAATACTTTCATAGTGTTAGAAATGGGGTTTTTGGTTGGCAGTCAGGTTACCCTCAGTCCAAGCAAGAACCCTCACTCTAGTCAGGGTAAGTCACATACAATCCAAATTATCCTGTGCCCACCCTCTGGTAGCGTGGCACGAGCAGTCAGGCTTAACTTAGAAGGCAATGTGTAAAGCATTTGTGAAATAAATCATACAATAACACAATATAGCACCACAAAAATACACCACACAGTGTTTAGAAAAATATATAATATTTATCTGGATATTTGCAGGTCAAAACGAATAAAGATGCAATATGACATTGTAGAGATATCACTGAAAAGTGATATAAAGGCCCATATTTATACTTTTTGACGCTAAACTGCGCTAACGCAGTTTAGCGGAAAAAAAATTTGCGCCGTCTAACGCCATTCTGAAGCGCCATGCGGGCGCCGTATTTATGGAATGGCGTTAGACGGCGCAATCAGACCGGCGCTGCCTGGTGTGCGTGGAAAAAAACCACGTAGACCAGGCAGCGCCGGCGTGGGGAAAAAATGACGTTAGGGCGTCTTAAAATGGCGCAAGTCAGGTTGACGCTAAAAAATTGTCTTAACCCGATTTGCGCCATTTTTTCGACGCCCAGGCGCCATTTCATGACTCCTGTCTTAGTAAAGACAGGAGTCATGCCCCCTTGCCCAATGGCCATGCCCAGGGGACTTGTGTCCCCTGGGCATGGTCATTGGCATAGTGGCATGTAGGGGGGCACAAATAAGGCCCCCCTATGCCACAAAAAAAATACAAAAAAAAAAAAATTATACTTACCTGAACTTACCTGTACTTCACTGGGATGGGTCCCTCCATCCTTGGGTGTCCTCCTGGGGTGGGCAGGGGTGGCAGGGGGGGTCCCTGGGGGCAGGGGAGGGCACCTGTGGGCTCATTCTGAGCCCACAGGTCCCTTAACGCCTACCCTGACCCAGGCGTTAAATTCAGGCGCAAATGCGGGTTTTTTTGACCCGCCACCTCCCGGGCGTGATTTTTGCCCGGGAGTATAAATACGACGCATTTGCGTCGCCGTCATTTTTTTAGACGGGAACGCCTTCCTTGCATCTCATTAACGCAAGGAAGGCGTTCACGCTAAAAAATGACGCTCTTTCTTCATACTTTGGCGCTAGACGCGTCTAACGCCAAAGTATAAATATGGCGTTAGTTTTGCGCCGAATTTGCGTCGAAAAAAACGACGCAAATTCGGCGCAAACGGAGTATAAATACGGGCCATAGTGTCTAAAGTCTTTAAAAAGCAAAAAAAGTATCTTTCAAGCACAAAGTACCTGGTTTAAAAGGGCCACAGAGGAGGAGATACATGAAAAAATGGTGTGTGCGTCGGTTTCGCCCCTTCACACACAGACTTGCGGCATTATTCTTCACGCGGGGAAGTTGTGCGTCGTTTTCTGGCGCGCGGACAGTCTCCTTCTGTGGTTCACGGGATTACCAGATGTCACGGGGTCTGTGCGTGGAATCCTAGGGTTGTTTTCCGGCTGTGCGTCGTTCCGGTGGGCTGTGCTTGAAATCTTCTCCCTCACGGCAGGCGTTGCGTCGATTTCCTTTCTGAAGTCGGGTGGCGTTGTCCAGGCGAGGCCGTGCATTGAAGTTCCGGTCACAAGTCTTTCCGGATCGGCATGCAGTGAATTTTTCACTGCAGAGCAAGCTGTGTGTAAAATTTTCCGGCGCACAAGGCGTCCAAATGAAGAAGAGAAGTCTTTTTGGTCCTGAGACTTCAGGCAACAGGAGGCAAGATCTATTCAAGCCCTTGGATAGCACTTCAGCAGCAAGGCAAGAGTTCAACAAGGCAGCAGGGCAACAGCAAGGCAGCAGTTCTTTGTAGAAAGCAGTCAGGTGAGTCCTTTTGACAGCCAGGCAGTTCTTCTTTGCCGGATGCAGGTTCTGGTTCAGGTTTCTTCTCCAGCAAGTGTCTGATGAGGTAGGGCAGAGGCCCTGTTTTATACTAAATTGTGCCTTTGAAGTGGGGGTGACTTCAAAGAGTGGCTAAGAAATGCACCAGGTCCCCTTTCAGTTCAATCCTGTCTGCCAGGGTCCCAGTAGGGGGTGTGGCAGTCCTTTGTGTGAGGGCAGACCCTCTACCCTCCCAGCCCAGGAAGACCCATTCAAAATGCAGATGAATGCAAGTGAGGCTGAGTACCCTGTGTTTGGGGTGTGTCTGAGTGAGTGCACAAGGAGCTGTTAACTAAACCGAGCCAGACGTGGATTATAAGGCACAGAAAGATTTAAGTGCAAAGAAATTCGCACTTTCTAAAAGTGGCATTTCTAGAATAGTAGTATTAAATCCGACTTCACCAGTCAGCAGGATTTTGTATTACCATTCTGGCCATACTAAATATGACCTTCCTGCTCCTTTCAGATCAGCAGCTGCCACTTCAACTATGTATGAGGGCAGCCCCAATGTTAGCCTATGAAGGGAGCAGGCCTCACAGTAGTGTAAATACGAATTTAGGAGTTTAACACCACCAGGACATATAAACTACAGCGGTACATGTCCTGCCTTTTACCCACACAGCACCCTTCTCTAGGGGTTACCTAGGGCACACATTAGGGGTGAGGTATATGTAGAAAAAGGTGAGTTTTAGGCTTGGCAACTACTTTTAAATGCCAAGTCGAAGTGGCAGTGAAACTGCACACACAGGCCTTGCAATGGCAGGCCTGAGACAAGGTTAAGGGGCTACTGAAGTGGGTAGCAGAACCAGTGCTGCAGGCCCACTAGTAGCATTTAATCTACAGGCCCTAGGCACATATAGTGCACTCTACTAGGGTCTTACAAGTAAATTAAATAGCCAATCATGGATAACCCAATCAACAGTACAATTTACACTGAGAGCATATGCACTTTAGCACTGGTTAGCAGCGGTAAAGTGCCCAGATTTCAAAAGCCAACAACAACAGGTCAGAAAACATAGGAGGAAGGAGGCAAAAAGTTTGGGGATGACCCTGTCAAAAAAGCCAGGTCCAACACATAGGTACTTCACAGATTTTGTTTGCAGTTTTTTGCACCATAAGCCTGGTTCAAGATTATTGGAGCACTTTACATCAGACCAGACTGCATTACATATTTTTATTCTTTTTTAGGCACGGGGAGATTAATTGATTTTCTCAGAATCAGAGAATGTTGCGCCAAATTTAGGATTCAATTCCGGTTCCCCATGTTCAAGATCTCATGAGATCTCACCTTCTGTGTCATACAAGGGCACCAATTGACTGCAGAGATATCTGGGGATTCAAACGGGGCAGTTAATGCGTGTACTTCCAGCATGACCTCAGGTGTTGCTTTCTGCTTTCTCTCATGGCGCTGGGGAGACAGAGGCACTCTCATATGCAGGAGACCTTCCAGACCACGAGGGCTACATCAGCCTACTTGTTTCAGCGCACGAGAAAAGGGAGGTACTATACGTGGTGCACAAACACAGCAGTTTTCTCAGTCCACTGTGTCACTGGTCGCTGGGTAGGTTACACAAAGTCCTTCGTCCATGTTCTTTCCCCAGATTCTGTGTCGTTATGCCTGAAGTAAGACACGCAAAGCCAAGCAGGTGATCCTTGTGACCTTTATTGCTTTTGCACACGCTGTCATGTACTAAGCAGGCAGTTCCTCCATCTTCCTTTATGAACCTCTACGCAGTGTGAGTGTTCCCACTCTGCCTGTTTCTCCCACCACTTCTGTTCCCTCCCTCTCAGTGCCCAGAGGTGGTGACCAGTTCCTTCTTACAGGGACCCAGTGCCCTAACGTTGTTCCACCATGACATGTGATTGGGCGTTCACCTGTGTTCATTGGACACTTTCAGGGAATGGTAATTAAGTATGGTAATGAAATAAATACCTAACAAAATGAATTAACTCGCTTTTTCACAGCCCTTTTGATTGTGAAATATCCTCAGTATTCCCCAATTCCATTTCTTAGGAAAAAGCCCTCTGCTGATGAAATACACGAACTATTCTTACAATTTCTGATTCAGCTGAAAACAACTCCCACACGTTTACACCTAGTGTTTCTTTCATTTTGTATCTGGGCTTCAGAAACCTGAATTCCGTAGTGCGGTTCAAACCTTTTCTCTGTTGGATGCAATGTGGACCACTGAGGAAATAGGCCCATTCTCAGTAGCTTTAAAGGGTATATTACCTAGAGTAACCTAAGCTGGTTTAAGTATGTCCACAATTCTCTGATCAACACTGGGCTTGGTAATATTTGGTCCTTTCCAGAATCCATTAAAGGTGGTGCACTCTTGTCTATTAAGGGAATTAATTGACTGACAGGCCATAAGAAGCACTTGAGTGAGCAAACTAATTCAGATGTTTAGTTGTATTCCAGAATGTCGGTAATATCTGAATCATTTTGCACCGAGGTACTTTGCCTCTGTACCCAGTCTTGGAGATTCTTCCTACATCAATTTAAATACTATTTTAAGTGCTTGCATTTTGGGAACTCATGGAGCATTTTATGTGTTTTGATTGAAGAAACTGTGAAATGTAGTTATTTGGGAGTATCTAATAGCCTCAAGTATACGCAAATCAGGCACCTCAAAATGGCTCCTGGAATGACTTATTAGTGGTGCTCCT
Organism: Pleurodeles waltl; assembly: GCF_031143425.1. Lineage (NCBI taxonomy): Eukaryota > Metazoa > Chordata > Amphibia > Caudata > Salamandridae > Pleurodeles > Pleurodeles waltl. The sequence goes on along the minus strand of NC_090442.1, from coordinate 934,624,912 downwards.
TCGATGGCCGATCAGATGTTTTAGGAATTTAATTTAAGTTCTGGACAGTCTTAGCAGCTGTTATAAGTTATTAAAACTAAATAACACCCATTCTCATAATTCTGTTTGCATGTCATTCAAGACAAATTCTATGGGCAATCTGTAACAAGAAATTACATTACCATCCTCAGAGCTACACAGTTTGTGATCTGATGTGGCTCCGGAATCTAGCATTTCATGTAAGGGCTATTGGGCTCATGCATCAGCCCTTAGCATTGGATTGATCTATGTTTTATTGTATACCTGTAGACATCTAAGATGCTATTATCAATTTAATTGATATCTCTGATTTTCTTTTTAATGTCACAACATTTCAATTTTTATATCTGAATGTATGCTGTTCGAATTTTATTATCAGAAATACATCTTGACTTCACGTTCCTCTGAACCACTTAGTGTAGCATTTCTACTGTGATTTGGTATAGAAAAAGAGTATTGATGTTAAGCTCTGCCGCACCTTGTTTAATATATATATATAGTCACTTAAAAAAAAGGTTGCAGGGATGTTATCGTTAGGCTCTAATTTTAAATGTGTGAAGCCATAACAATTCACCAGTTACAGTTACCTCAAGTAACTATAACTTCAGCCGTGGGTAGGGCAGTTGGCCAGAGGGCATGGACTCCGGCCATTCCCTTAGGCCGACACCCTGTAAGCACCCAACCTTGCACCATGCACAGCCTTCACCAGTGCGCAGTGTTGGTTGCCCTCAAGACTTGGCCTGCAGCCAGACCCTGCAGTCAATCCCCTTAAACACCCAACCCCATGCTGTGCAGGGCCCTTTGGTCATGTGTGGTGGGAGTTGGGGCAGCCTCTCAGGGTGTGAGAATAGGTGTGAGAGGGTGTATCTGGGGGTGAGAGTTGCTGTGAGAGTGTCTGTCTGGGTGTAGGAGTGCATACATCAGTGTTTTACTGGGTGCGTCAGTGTGTCCGTGGGTCTGTGATTGGGAGCATAAGGGTGTCAGTCGGTCTGTGAGTGGGTGTGTGAGAGTCTGAGTGAGTTTGTGATTGGTTGCATAACTGTCTGAGCGGATCTGTGAATAAGTGCATGAGTGTCTGAATGGGTCTGTGAGTGGGTGCATAAGTGTCTGAGAGGATGTGTGTAGGAAGTTGGCTCTGTATGCACTATTTCAAAGTAAGGAATAGTATGCACAGAGTCCAAGGGTTCCCCTTAGAGGTAAGATAGTGGCAAAAAGAGATAATACTAATGCTCTATTTTGTGGTAGTGTGGTCGAGCAGTAGGCTTATCAAAGGAGTAGTGTTAAGCATTTGTTGTACATACACACAGGCAATAAATGAGGAACACACACTCAGAGACAATTCCAGGTCAATAGGTTTTTGCATAGAAAAATATCTTTTCTTAGTTTATTTTAAGAACCACAGGTTCAAATTCTACATGTAATATCTCATTTGAAAGGTATTGCAGGTAAGTACTTTAGGAACTTTGAATAATCACAATAGCATATATACTTTTTACATAAAACACATATAGCTATTTCAAAAGTGGACACTGCAATTTTCACAGTTCCTAGGGGAGGTAAGTTATTGTTAGTTCTTGCAGGTAAGTAAACCACCTAAGGGGTTCAAATTGGGGTCCAAGGTAGCCCACCGTTGGGGGTTCAGAGCAACCCCAAAGTTACCACACCAGCAGCTCAGGGCCGGTCAGGCGCAGAGTTCAAAGTGGTGCCCAAAACACATAGGCTTCAATGGAGAAGGGGGTACCCCGGTTCCAGTCTGCCAGCAGGTAAGTATCCGCGTCTTCGGAGGGCAGACCAGGGGGGTTTTGTAGGGCACCGGGGGGGACACAAGTCAGCACAAAAAGTACACCCTCAGCAGCACTGGGCGGCCGGGTGCAGTGTGCAAACACACGTCGGGTTTTCAATAGGTTTCAATGAGAGACCAATGGGTCTCTTCAGCGATGCAGGCAGGCAAGGGGGGGGCTCCTCGGGGTAGCCACCACCTGGGCAAGGGAGAGGGCCTCCTGGGGGTCACTCCTGCACTGGAGTTCCGATCCTTCAGGTCCTGGGGGCTGCGGGTGCAGGGTCTTTTCCAGGCGTCGGGATTTTGGATTCAGACAGTCGCGGTCAGGGGGAGCCTCAGGATTCCCTCTGCAGGCGTCGCTGTGGGGGCTCAGGGGGGACAACTTTGGTTACTCACAGTCTTGGAGTCGCCTGGGGGTCTTCCCTGAAGCGTTGTTTCTTCACCAGTCGAGTCGGGGTCGCCGGGTGCAGTGTTGCAAGTCTCACGCTTCTGGCGGGGATTGCAGGGGTCTTTAAAGCTGCTCCTCTGGAAACAAAGTTGCAGTCTTTGTTGAACAGGGCCGCTGTTCTCGGGAGTTTCTTGGTCTTTTTAGAGCAGGGCAGTCATCTGAGGATTCAGAGGTCGCTGGTCCTGGGGAAAGCGTCGCTGGAGCAGTTTTCTTCCAAAGGGGGGAGACAGGCTAGTAGGGCTGGGGCCAAAGCAGTTGGTGTCTCCATCTTCTCTGCAGGGTTTTTCAGGTCATCAGTCCTCTTCTTCTTAGGTTGCAGCAATCTGAGTTCCTAGGTTCAGGGGAGCCCTTAAATACTAAATTTAAGGGCGTGTTTAGGTCTGGGGGGTTAGTAGCCAATGGCTGGGTACACCCTCTTTGTGCCTCCTCCCAAGGGGAGGGGGGCACATTCCTATCCCTATTGGGGGAATCCTCGATCTGCAAGATGGAGGATTTCTAAAAGTTAGAGTCACCTCTGCTCAGGACACCTTAGGGGCTGTCCTGACTGGCCAGTGACTCCTCCTTCTTTTTCTCATTATCTCCTCCGGCCTTGCCGCCAAAAGTGGGGCCGTGGCCGGAGGGGGCGGGCAACTCCACTAGCTGAAATGCCCTGTGGTGCTGGAACAAAGGGAGTGAGCCTTTGAGGCTCACCGCCAGGTGTTACAGCTCCTGCCTGGGGGAGGTGATAGCATCTCCACCCAGTGCAGGCTTTGTTACTAGCCACAGAGTGACAAAGGCACTCTCCCCATGTGGCCAGCAACATGTCTTGAGTGTGGCAGGCTGCTAAAACCAGTCAGCCTACACGGATAGTTGGTTAAGGTTTCAGGGGGCACCTCTAAGGTGCCCTCTGGGGTGTATTTCACAATAATATGTACACTGGCATTAGTGTGCATTTATTGTGCTGAGAAGTTTGATACCAAACTTCCCACTTTTCAGTGCAGCCATTATGGTGCTGTGGAGTTCGTGTTTGACAGACTCCCAGACCATATACTCTTATGGCTACCCTGCACTTACAATGTCTAAAGTTTGGCTTAGAAACTGTAGGGGCACAGTTCTCATGCACTGGTGCCCTCACCTATGGTACAGTGCACCCTGCCTTAGGGCTGTAAGGCCTGCTAGAGGGGTGACTTATCTATACTGCATAGGCAGTGTGAGGTTGGCATGGCACCCTGAGGGGAGTGCCATGTCGACTTACTCGTTTTGTCCTCACCAGCACACACAAGCTGGCAAGCAGTGTGTCTGTGCTGAGTGAGGGGTCCCCAGGGTGGCATAAGATATGCTGCAGCCCTTAGAGACCTTCCCTGGCATCAGGGCCCTTGGTACCAGGGGTACCAGTTACAAGGGACTTACCTGGATGCCAGGGTGTGCCAATTGTGAAAACAAAAGTACAGGTTAGGGAAAGAACACTGGTGCTGGGGCCTGGTTAGCAGGCATCAGCACACTTTCAATTCAAAACATAGCATCAGCAAAGGCAAAAAGTCAGGGGGTAACCATGCCAAGGAGGCATTTCCTTACAATGTGTGAGTGGGAGAACGACATTGAAGGAGAGAGAGAGAGAGAGTGAGAAAGAGAGTGAGACTGAGAGTGATAAAGACTTTTTTAGGCTTTGATGTATAATATACTTAGAATGAGATATCTCTGCAAAACCTGAAAAAAATGTATTTGTCATTTAATAAGAGTAAGATCACTTTTCATATGACTCTCAAACTTTTTTACTTAAAAATAAATAAATAAGGGAAACAAGTCAAGCTGGACTTGTTTTCTGAATGCTAGGTGTGAAGTTATTTTTTAGCCCTTTATGGGCTATGTGGGACTGCGGGGGAGCACTCAAGGCCATCCCTGGGGTCGTACTGCTTCAGCAAGCAAGGAGCTGCTTTTAACAGCAGCTCCCTGCTTGCTGAAGCAAAACTTCATCTCTGTTCACTGCACACGATCCTGTGTGCAGGAAACTGAGATGAAAACCTCACTTTTTGATAGCGGGACCTGTTTGACAGGTCCTGCTGTCAAAAAGTGGAGTTATGTTTGCTGTGGCTTTGCTACAGCATCAAAGCTGCAGCCAAGCCACAGTAAACAGCTATGTCCTGGGGTGGGCACCCCGAGACATAGCAGGAGCCGGCCCTGCAGGATGCTTTTTATTCCTGGTGGGATCTCTCTATTAACTTGCCACCAGAGCTAAGGGGTCAGGTTGTCTGTACCCTGGCCCCTTATATTTTTTATTTTTTCACTTTTTTCTGGGACTCGGCTGCTGAGTCTACAGATGGCTGCCAACACATCCTGGTTGAAGTGTTGACAGCCAATCAGATCTCAGCACGTAATTGGGAGCGGTTGTGAATCCTTCACTTCCCTACATGTACAAATTTGTTTTCCCCTTAATTTTTGAAAACCTACTGAACGGATTTACACCAAAACAAAAAAAGGTAGCTTTCCGGACCAGGACCTACCTTTCTTCCAAATGAGGTGTGATTTCGCATCCAGCAGTTTCGGCGCTATCGCTGTTCTATTTTTCCAATGGAAAAGTTAATGGGGAAAAAGTGTTTTGGGACTCCCCCTTTTTCTCGCGCCCCCCAGACCGATCACCCTGAAACTTTCCAGACAGCAGCTGATGTGACTGGCAATTTTTTTTTTAAAGTTTAATGACGATTCGTCAAGAGGCGCCAAAGACATAAGCAAGTAAAACATTTTATTTTTTTATATATGGAAACTAGGTCCTAACTATAACTAACTAGTGGCGACTGCCATATATATTTTACCTAATAGAAGGTTGCCAGTAGGTAGGTAGGTAGTTATAGTTACAACCTAGTTTCCATTGTTAAAATGTTTTGTGATTTTGCTATATCTTTTGCACAGTTTGATGAACCTTTATGATATTTTCTAAACAAACTGTTCCCAAGGGTCTTGAACATAGAATTTTTTTGGGTGGTCCTTCAAGGGGGGGGTGACAAAAAGGGGGGTCAAACAAAGTGTGTTTTCCATTTTAATTCCCACAGGGATTTTGAACATGACTACAGCCCGAACCACTAGACTGAATCACACCAAATTTGGCAGAGCGGTAGCTTTTAGTCCGGAGATCATGCTTTTTGTTATTTGGTGTAAATCCATTCAGTGGTTTCGGAGTTATTAAAGGAAAAATAAATTTTTAAATCTAGAGGCGCGGATTCTCCTCAGATCTGGAGAAAAACCATGGCCCTGATTTGCTGGCTACAACCTGACAGAAAAGTTCTGACTTCTGATAGGCACAAAATTGACTATTTGTTTTTTTGGGGCGATCTGCGGATCCTTGAATCCTCCTCATATTATCCTCGAATCCAGGGGAAAAGCAAGGACTTGATTGGCTTGTTGCAACCTGACAGAAATATTAAGATGAGCATTAAAAAAAAAACCTATAGAAATTCATTAAAAACGCCAAAAGTTACAGGGATGTTATAGTTAGACTGACGTTTTACCCATACAAAACAATAGAAATTCAGAAGTTATAGTTACACTCATCTAAAGAAGCTATAAGTTGTGCCGCAAAGTAACTTTAGGCATTGAGTTATAGTTTCTGTCACTCTTTCTCTCTCTCTTCCATCTCATCATGAGATGGAAGAGATGGAGAGAGATTGTTATTGTAATGGCCTTTTCATACAATAACTTCAAAGTGTCACACTTGAAAACAACAATCACTTTTGGCCTACTGGTAAAGCTATTGGGCTCGCTTAGTACGTTGAAGGTTCAAATCCAGGCATCTCATGCAGGATGTCTGTTTATTTACTACTGTTAAGAATGCTAAACATTCCTAGTGATAGAACATTTGTCATTTTTACATCCAAATCTTTGGGTTGAATGTCATATGTATGCCTGGAAATTGCATAGCAAAACGTCAGCTGTGGCCCCTAGACGTTAAGGTCTTAGGCCCGGACCCTGGAGGGTAAGGGTTCCAGTCTTTGTATGTCAATAATTACATTCCTGTTTTTATTACTTTTTAAATTAAAATATTTAAGATATAATTGAAATATTATAATTATAGGAGTTGGCCGCAGGGTCTGGCCGCAGGCCCTGTGGGCCACCCACTCCGCGCACAGCCAAAGGCCATGTATGGGGTGCAGGGCTGGGTGATCATAGGGGCTTGACCGCAGGGCTCAGCCACAGGCCAGGCGCTCAATCCAATCCCTACCATGCACCGGCGAAGGCCATGCTCGGCGGTGGTTCGACTAACGTATAGTAATTTAAGTTACTTTAAGTTAAAAAAACATAGAAATTCACTGAATAAAACAAACGTTACATGGATGTTATAATTAGATTCTGAATTTACTCACACAAAACCATAGAAATTCAGCAAATATAGTAGGAATTATTTGAAGTAACTATAACTCGCTCCCTAAGGTAATTATTACTCGCGCCCTGTCCTTGCACTGCAAATTACTCCAGATATTACAGCACTCATGACAACTTCTATAAAATCATTAAAAATAGAAATTAAAGATTAGCAGTCAAATTATTGGAGAGAAACAAAGTGTGGCAGAGGTCAAGGAGCAGAGTAAGTATTACAAAACAAACCACTGTGTGTAGCATTGCAAATTAATATTATTATGGTAGGATTCCTACAATTTTAGAGTAGCGCTCCGTTTAAAATCAGGTATTGAGAGAAGGTAAAACGCGGCCTAATTAAGTGACATATAATTGTTAATGTGGTATTTGGCATATTACACAGATAAAATGTTCCCAAAGAATAAATGACATTACATTAAACTATCATCTCGAGATTACACCATTTTTTGAGGCGGTTGCGTGGCCTGCTCCTATTTGAAGTCTACCATACAATTTACAGCTCTTTGATGTACACACGCATGGAGCAATATGTTTTTATTTCTATGTATTATTTTTGTCATGTAATATAATAGATGTTATTAATCAAAGTTGTGTCGTTTTGGAGATAGTGTTAACATTCGAACACTATATTTGATTTGCAGATATAGTATTTTTTTATGTCTATACCCTTAACCTAGTTACTTGAATCTGCACGTGAGTGATAGAGCTGTAGTCTATCTGCTGCCAAAGCAGAATTTTGATTAACTGGGTAAATCTTCCACTTTATTGAACACCATAATTCGCCTACGTTTAATTTCAAAGATAGGGCTGCCGTTCTCACAGGAATTTCCACCCACGCTTTACAATCACATTTCAGCAGCTAATCAAGTGCAGAGGATAATCTTGCTGCATTCAGTTACACACAGATTTCAATCAAAGATGAAACGCTATTTCCTGTATGGCAATTAAGTGCCTGTATTGTATGGCGTTTTACAACCATATCTCCGACCTACTGAAAAGTGAGAATGTTCTGTGGAGTGTGCAGCGCTCACTCTGGTGCAGTATGATCATGTTTTTATAATAAAATGCTTCAGCACACTTGATAGAGTTTGCACGGGTTCACAAAATTTAAAACGACTTATAATTTGCCATTTCCATATATCTGCATCTAAATGAATGCAGGGATGATCTGCCATGATTTAAGTGTCTCAAGCGCTTTTTTCAAACACGGCCTTGCTTTCCCGCCTGATTCGATGAGCTATTCGTGCGTGTTATCTCAATTTACACCTGCTTATTGTTTCATTTATGAGTGCAAGCTAGTCAAATGTGAATTTGCACCTGTAAATCAATTTCCATAAGCATAATATTAGCCAAATGTGATGTAATATTGCACACTTTCCTAAAGAGGCGGGATAGATTGTTTTACAGTGCGGATGTCCTAGAAGATTCGTGAACATCCAGGCAATCGACAGCGTTAGTGAGTATTGAGAAACCTCTCCACAACTACTAGCCGGTTGGAGAAAATAAAATATATTCATTAAAATGGTACTGGCCAAAAATAATATCTTTAAATTCCTGTGCTGGTAAGCTAACGAGGTGTCCACACACATGGTTGAGGGCATTCAGCAATGATTTGCAGGTGGTTTTCCAATCGGTAAAATACACAAATGTGTAGTTCTGGCAGGGGCCATTAGTAAGTATGTTGTTTTACGTAGGATCGGGCATTAAACACCCCAAAACTGATGAGTGATTTAGACGGATTTACAAGGGAAAAAAGTTTCTTCTCCGACAAAAAAATGTAAATTCTATTAGTGTCGATGCATTTTCATATCCATAAATTTACACTGATTTATGAAAAGTTAGTGCCGCCTTTGCGGTATTTTTTTACGCAAAAGCGGTGTAGAGGTCCATATTTAAACTTTTTTTTGCGTTGCATTTTCTCCGCTTTTTGACGCAAAAGCGGCGCAAGGTCACATATTTTGTGTGTGCGCCGCTTTTGCGTCAAAAAATGACGCAAAGGCGGCACTAACTTTTCATAAATCAGGCCTATGTAACTGATGGAAAGCTGCGATTGTCGTTTGTTTCTCTACGCACCTTCATTAATAATTGTGAAAACCTACAAATCAAAAATCTACACCAGTGTAAGGCATCGAACTCATGGGCGCAGATCTCGAATGTTTTTGTGAATCAGGTCCTATATTTTTAAACTATCAGTTGTACTTGAGAGGTATTTATTGACCACTTAGAATACTAGTGTTCACAATTGACTGAGGAGGATTGAATCCAAAATACCACATTTTCAAGATCACCATTAGCTATCTAGATTTTTCACATTTAGGTTCATTGCGCACAGATTGTATCTCTCGTACGTATCCTCAAACTACTATGTGGGTCCATTTCTCGTATAGTAAATTTGGACATTCCTGCAGCAGAGTTTTGGTTGGCTCTGAGATTTAAGCATGAGAATATGAGATATTTATATTTTTTCGCATATGACGATGAACTGAAGTGAAATGCAAAGACGTGTACAGGCATGTATTTTACTTTAAAATGTATATTGTCCCAACAAGGGCCAATTTGGCATTTATCAAAAGGGCATTTTACAATGTAAAAGACTGCCCACTATGCTGTGCGACCAACACAACTTTGAAGAATCAGGAAAAATATAATAGACTTTTTAAAATCAGATTTCTAGAAGTCCAGGATTGCAAGAGAGAGCTTGTACAACACTAATGTGTTTGCCAGCAGGATCTAGGTGCGAATTGCTTTCCCCCCAACTTCATGATGCCTGGATAAGCTAGAAGAGAGGCCAGGAGGAAATCAAGAAAAGTAGGAGCATATAAAGGGAGCCAGAAGCATACATCTGGAGAACAGTGAGTTCTGAACCACGGTACATGTAACAAGAGCAGGGTGTGTGTGACTCTACACCAGTTACAACTTAGGGCATCATACGCAACTTCCACCACAGCGGCCTTGCCAAATGAATGATCAACTTCACCAGCTAATGCCAAGCGTTGGTCGAAGTGCCATAAATAGCATGCAAAAGTAGTGGATAGTTGCCAAGACACTGCATAGCTTGCCAACAAATGAATATGGCTATGAATATGCCTCCATCCATCCCAGGCATCACTGGCAGGCTTTGATGCACTGCTATAAGAGGCTGACAATTAACACGCTACTATACACAAGAAACATTAAGGACCAGGGCGGCCACATAAAGCTTTATATAGTTAATGTTTACAAGTCCCTCCAATGGTTACTTTCCAGAGTGCTGTAAGATGTACTACGCTGGGATTTCACTCACTTTCAGTGCTGGCCTCTCCAACACCCTGCAATACGTGAACTCCACCAGACTGTTGTGTAGAGTTGGTATAAAGTCCTGAGTATATATTCTAACCCATTCTTGGATCAGATACTCTTTGATGCACTCAGCTGTTGACTGTCAAACATGCAGGGAATTATGATTACTGACAGTGAATATAATAAAAGAGCAAGAAAGTGGTCAGACGGTGTGTCCAGGAACCCAAGTGATAAAAGTACAATATGAGCAAAGGATTTTGAAAAATCACAAAAAACTACTATAGCTCCCACAATGGAGGGGCCCGCGGGAAGCAAGAGCAACGCTCTAGTCTTCCCGCGGGTCATTTCGGGAAAGGAAGTGACGGCGAGGGACAGGGATTGGGAAAAGGTAAGTGTGGGGCGGGTCTAGGGGGAGGAAATAAAAGGGGTTGGGGGTGGAGGGACCGGCCTCTTTTCCGCGCTGCCATCGCGCGTTTTAATTTGGCCTCCCACCCACCCGGCAATTGGAAGAGCGATTGGAAGGACGGAAGTTAGAGTCGAATAGCAAGGGGGGGAGGGAAATTGTCAGTTAGGGCAGGTTGCAGGGGTGAGCGAGCAGTAGATGGGGGAGGGTGGTGAGTCTGATGCGGGCTTGGCCACCCTTCCAGGGAATAAACAAGCAGGTGAAGGCTCTGAGTGGGGGTACGCACAAACCAAATGGGGCATGAAAGGAAAAGGGGAGTGCGTAGGGGAATGGAAACAAGATAAGGGTTTGAAGGAGAAGGATGAGCGAGGAGATGTTAATAGGAGGGCGTTATTAAAGTTACGGTTACGTTTGAAAGTTAATGGTTATGTTACTTATGCAATCCTGTCCTAATAAATGACCTTTTACACTAAAACAGCTGTCACTGAATTATTTCCCGACTAGCATGTGAAAAACCAGTTACAGTTGTGCCAGCGCACCAGATAACGTTCACATCTTACGCATTTAACTACAGCCTGCACGATGCCTACGAGATTAGCCTGTTCTCGGCTACCCTAGAAAAAGCACAGAGCCAGAGGGAGGACACAAAGACTCCTATGAAGCAGTTAGTAAATATAACCTTTCAAATGTCAACTAAGCTAGTTCAACTTGATTTAAAACGAAACGTGTGTTGGAGTTGCACGTTATGGCTTGTGAATGGTGAAAAGCAAAAAGCTCAAAGATAGCTATAGTGACACGTCACAATATTAATCCCCTGAGAACCACTTCCGGTCTCTTGAGTTTACGACACACCTCCATTTGGTCTGTCCCAATCCAGCACGTGTCCAACTACATACTACCAATACCTAGGATACACATAATGTCTGACGGTGTAAGGTTCTAGAACAAGGTAAAAACTTACATTTAAAAGCTGAAAACGCATCCAAATCAATGAAAGTGAAATAACTAAAACTTTTATTTTTGGAAACTCAGCATTTTTCCTGCTCCAAGACACTTAAAAATGTTGTACTTTTGCCAGTCCTTCGAAGTTATCCCTCTCGAGGCTTCCAAGGGCACCTGAAAACCATTGTTAATAGAGGACAACAAACAAACAATGATTTGTGAGCCCCAATTTGCTTCTCACAGTGACATAAGCCAAGATAAATATATTTAAAATCACTACGTAAACATATTTCACTATCATTTGAAGCGCTGCAGTTGAAGTCTCCACCTGATTGGCCTTAATGTAAAAACGTTTTGTTCCTTAAGGTTTTGTGAAAAAATGTAAAACTCCACATGGAATTTTTTGCTGTATTCTAAGATGATGATGGTCTGTGTTAACAACAAGGGTGCCTTTGCAGCCCTAAAATGAAATTGATGTCGCCCTTGTTTTTATCTTACTTATGGTAAGTTGCCTGCCTTTCCGTGCCTAAAAACTGTTTACCAGAAATTTCAGAATACAAAATATCAGCAAAAAGTTAACTTGCAAAAAAATAAAATCTGTATACATTTTTTAAGCATAGAACCTTGCCACAAAAATGGAAGTCACGAACATACAAATGTGTAACAAATGGTTTGCTTGAGTGGGTTCAATTAGCATGAGAATTACATTTGAGGGAAATACAAATTTGAATGGGTGGAGCAAAAGAAAATGGGAATCTTCACAATATTTGCAAATGGGAAAAATCATGGCGAAAACCCTTTGCCCATTCTTGTAAAAATATGCCATATTGGCAAGTAAAGAAAAAGTATTTTGTTTTGCATGCTATATAGATAATCTGCTTATCTAAACATAAATGTCCCTTCCTTCACATCATTGTGATTTATTTGCTGCATTTACGGCAGTAAGGGTTGATCCTATGATCCTCTTTCTAGACAGTAACAGAAAGGGAGCTGGTGTGTAGCCTGCATATCTTGATGAGCCATCTGTGCTGGGAGGGAGGGGGGAGTGGTCATTTACACCTGAAAGGGCTGTGCCTGCCCTCACACAATGCAGTCTCCAAACCCCTGGTGTGTGTCTGGGGCTTGGCATGGGCAAGGCAGGATCTTACAAACAAGAGATACTTTCCTTTGAAGTAAGCCTACTTCACAGGGAGAAAGGAATATAAGAAGAGGGCCCCAAACCCATGAAAATCAGATCACTTCTGGAATCAAGAGGAACCTTTGCCAAGGAGAAGAGCTGAAGAGCTGAGGAGAAGTGCTGCCCTGCCTGTGTGCTTTGTGGAGCTATCCTGCAGTTGCTGCTTCTGCCTGTGAAAGGGGACAAAGTCTGGACTTTGTTGTGCATTCCTGCTTGTGAAGAATCTCCAAAGGCTTGAACTGAACTTGCCTTCTGTTGTTGAAGTCTCAGGTCCATCAAAGTCTTCTGCTGAGACTCCTGCCCTGCCAAGTGGTGCCCTATCCAGTTCATTGGCACTTGAAAGCTGAAGCTGGCAGACAAAGACTGAAAATCCACGCACAGACTGTCATGTGGGTACATTTTCAATACACCTTCTGTGACGTGGCTGATAAACGATGCCCTGCCTGCTTCACGGCTAAAATCAGCGCTCGACCTGCATTGCGGCTGAAAGATTGATGCAATGTGGCTGAAAGAATGATGCGCAACACCCGCTAACGGAGGCTAACAACGCAAACCTCATGCAGCAAGGTTTTGTGATACAATGCAACCGGATTTTCAACGCAACATCGCTGGATGCGAGAAGTCAATGCAAAGCCTGCCCGGACCCGAGGTGCCCATCCGGATCAACACATCACTCTCCTGCGGAAGAAAAGAACTGACGCACGCCGACTCGACTGAAGGAGGAACGGCACACGTTCTCTCTTGCTAGTGAGAAATCAACACACGGCTGGCCTTTTTCGATGCACGCTCGCCTGTGCAACTTTATTTTGACACTACACAGGTACTTTTGAGTGCTCATCAAGTTCTCACTGTTTTCTTAGGATTAGGACTCTTCTTCTTTGAAAATTCATAACTTGATTTGTATATGTTGGATTTTTGTCGTTTTGGTCTTGTTTTGTTTAGATAAATATTCCCTATTTTTCTAAACCTGTGTTGTGTCATGTTGTAGTGTTTTAACTGAGTTACTGTGTATGTTGGTACAAATACTTTACACATTGCCTCTGAAGCTAAACCTGCCTGCTCATGCAAGGGGGTAAGCGGGGGTTAACTTAGTGTGATTCTCCTTTACCCTGACTAGAGGGAGGGTCCTTGCTTGGACAGGGGGTAACCTGACTGCCAACCAAAGACCCCATTTTTAACAATCATACTAAGAAAAGAAAAAGTGGAATATGCTACAGGAAGAAATAACATGCCAGCCACATGTGTAATGCATCCCCCATTTTATTTCAGACACTTGTAAATGAACTACAGCGAACCTTGTTTCCAACTTGAATGACAATGACTTTTTAATAAAAAACACTTTTGCTGCACTGTAACCAGCCTGCAACTGAAGAGAAGATAGTGAGAGCGTAAAATATGGTTGGAGTGAAGACTGAAACCTACAACTACATGACCATGTTCAATTTCGAGAAAGTAGACATATCTTGCATGCTCCAGTGATGTACGGATAACAAACTGCAGATAATACTGCCATGTACTCTCATTTTCCTAAACACTGCAGAATCACTAGGAATGGGGGTAAAGAACACTCTGCCTCTGTCACATGTCTCTCTCCAAGGCTAATATCTAGAGACATTCACTACTCTTTTGAGAAAATGCCTGTTTTTGGGGGGTCACCCCCATTTTCAACTGGCTGGTAGTGCTGGTTTTTAACTCACACTGGAGTCTAGTCATCCCAAATGTTTGTGCTCAGGACCCTAAACATGGTAAAATTCGCTAATCCCCCACTGGCATGTTTACCTTCAAAGTAGGTTCATAGCATATGCTGCAGGAAAATACACCAATGGCATGGAACATTAAAGGTAATCTAAGATCTTTTGACCCCGAGTAGCCCACAAAGTAGAGTGCCTAATATTTAAAAGTGAAAATACAAATAGTTTGCTGTCATGGTCCTTCAGTGATTAGCTCCCAAAAATTATTTTAATTGTAAAAAGCAGTAGCTAATCCACTGAGAAATACTTTAGCACAATTAAAATACTATTTTTGCTAACTTTGGCTTCAGATAAGCTACAGAAATGATTCAACAACTCTTTTATTAATTATCCAAGGAGGTTACATTGCTGATAAATATGCAGGAAAAGTAACTTATAAAAAGTTAGACTTTGCCTGCCTGAGCTCCAGTAGGTTAAATCACATTAGCCTACCAGCATCTGCCATGGCAGTGCTTTCCCCTTAATGATGAGTGAAAGCTGCTCCCACACCAGAAACAATGACTATGGCCTTTTCGGCAGGAGGGACTGGTGTGAGGAGGTGTCACTCATCCTGTCTCAGGAAAAAGGTTGGGGATAGTTCAGGAACTTAATGAGTTTGAAGGGGACTAGTGTGAGGCCTGGCCTTTCATAGTGAAGTGAAAAGCGAGATCTGATCCCTGGGCCCAGTATAGTATTCTTGGCAACATCCCAGTGGGAGGGGGAGCTGGTCTCAGAATCATGGTTGTGGAGGAAGTGACTGCTGATTCCCCCTGACCAGAGGTCTTCAACCTTTTTTGTAATAGGAGCTACTGATGTTCAAAGAAAAATACACAGAGCTACAAATAAATTAGTATGGTAACCAAAGTTACGTCAGACAAGATTAAATTAGTGGCCACTTTATGAAAAATGATCAGTAGTGATCACCTCAATGTTTCAGGCAAGGTTTCCATCAGTAATGTGAAAAAGGCGTTTATCAATTTGGGCTGCCTCTACATGGTTAATAAAAGACAGCCATAGCAGCAATTCCCCTGACACCAAGGTAAAAATATCAGTAATAAGTCTCTCCAGTGACTCATGATTTGTCACTCAAATATCAGCTTTACATATATTAAATATATTTTGGAAATTTAGAAATTTTTCCTCCAAACATCAAGTTAAGTTCTGAAAAATACAAGCAATTTCATCCTGAAAACACTTTTCAGTTTTGAAATGCATTTATTAATTCAACCAAGCAAAACCTTTTAATTTACTAGGTTGGGATGCACACAGGAGAGCTACTCACAAGTAGCTAGACAGCTACCAGAAGCTCACAAGCTAAATTTAGATGCCTGCTTTAGACACACCCCTGGCTGAGGCACCAGCTTCTCCAGGGGCAGAAGGGTTCTGCATGTTGACTTTCACTAATAATAATATACTGTAGGATAATTTGCAGTCAGGCAAGCAGGATATGCTGAAAATAAGGAAGGGATTGCCCCTGGTTATCTGGTGACAATTTTTAGAGACTGTCCATGAGTCTGCTCACCCACAAGCTAATGAATCCTCTGAAAGAGGAACCTCACCACCAGTTCATCAGAACACATCTGAAACTGCAGAAGACTAAAAGAGTACTGGACCTGCTGTCTGTGACTTGTGTGGAGACGTGAACTACTGAACCTGATCCCACCTATTCCCTGGGGTATTTGGCCGACCTTCTATGCTGCTACAGGGCCACAACAAGCTGCAAGAGGCCTTTATCCTGGAATGACCAGCTGGCCAGTCACAACTGGACTTTGACTGGAACCTGCTGGTGGCATCTGTTGGAGAGAGCCCTGGTCCCTTAGTGCTAACCTTGAGGTCCATTGAGCTTACCATTGACCAATAGACACTGCACCTGAAAGTCTGAAAAGTTGTGAATTTTAAAACCCCCTTTCAAAGCCCTTGGAGTTTCAGTGGGATTTACTACAAAGGTGTCATATTTTGACAGCACATAATTGGATAAATCTTCAGACCTACCCCGGTGGAGGATTTCAAGTTCAAAAAAGAGATCAAGGTGGTCATTACAACATTGGCGGTAAAAGGTGCATACCGCCGTGCAGAAGACCGCCAATACACCGCTGCGGCGGCGGTAGTCCACCACAGCTATTATGACACACATCTCGGAATCCGCCGAAATACAGACACCCACACAACTCCGCCACACCAAAGGTCAGTGTTAAAGTGGCGAATACAAAACCTCCACCTCCACGCCAACAGAAACACGCCCATGCTATTACGACCCACGAATCCACGTGACGGTCTTTCAACCGCGGTATTCCATTGGCGGTATACACCGCCGCGCTCAAAATACACACACATCTCCAAAACACCGCCACATTGGACAATTCCAAATACACACACCTGATACACATACAAACACCACTCCCACACACCCAATACAATATAAAACACACACCCACATCACCCACAAACCCCTACGACCACAATTCACGGACGAAGGCCAGAGAGACAGCACAGCCAAGACAACACCACCATACAGAGGCACACAACACCATCACCCACACCACATCCACGCACAAAACACCACACACCACTACACATCACCACACACATCAACACTCACACCGCCCCACACATCACACACACACCCCATGTCACGCCAAAGACACCCCTGCTTCTCCGAGGAGGAGCTCAGGGTCATGGTGGAGGAAATCATCCGGGTAGAGCCACAGCTATTTGGCTCACAGGTACAGCACACCTCCATAGCCAGGAAGATGGAGCTATGGTGCAGAATCGTGGACAGGGTCAACGCTGTGGGACAGCACCCAAGAAATAGGGAGGACATCAGGAAGAGGTGGAACGACCTACGGGGGAAGGTGCGTTCAACGGTCTCCAGACACAACATCGCGGTTCAGCGGACTGGCGGCGGACCCCCACCTCCTCCACCACAACTAACAACATGGGAGGAGCAAGTCTTGACCATCATGCATCCAGAGGGCCTCGGAGGAGTCGGTGGTGGATGGGACACTGGTAAGTCAAATCTTAACTATCATATCCCCCACCCTACCTGCATGCTATAACACACCCTCACCCCCTCCCCTATCACTCCAACTCCTCACTAATGTACTAATAACACAAACCACACATCCCAACACCAAGCCCTGCATGACACAACTAAGCATTGTCACCCCTCACTAAAGCATGCCCACTGCACATACCCAGAACACCCCCTAACCATCATCACACAAGCCCCCACACAGGAATGCCTGCACTGGGGTACACAGACACCCACCCATTGCACACCATCACACACACAAATGCATTAATTATGCTCTGATGCCCCTGCAGGAACCTGAAGGACCATCACCACACCAGAGGGTCCAGACAACACCACTCCACCCCCAGAAGCAGCCCACAGTGACGATAGCAGCTCTGCACTACTGGATCCAGATGACCAGCCCGGACCATTGTGGGACTCGGGACAGTCGGTTCCCCTTGCACAAGCACAGCCCAACACTGACCTTCCACCCTCTGGTAACACCAGCACAGCACCCACCCAGCGGGCCCATACCTCCCTACCCAGGACAGGTCAATCAGCGGTGTGTCCACCACTACAGGCAACCCAGGAGAACCCACCACCCCAACAACAACAGGGACCTGGGGGCAGTGGTAGTGGGCACACGGTCCAGGGGACGGAGGTACAGGAACACAGGGGAACTGGGAGGGCTGCTGTGCGACAGGGGGCGGACAGGCCAAGGGAACCCACTCTCCACGAGGCCCTCACCTCCATCATGGGAGCATACCACCACTCCCAGGAGACGATGGCAACGGTCCTGGCCAAGTTTCAGGAGACCCAGCGCCTGCAGGAGGAACAGTATTTGGGGTTCAGGGAGGAGCTAAGGACCATCAGCTCCGCCCTGGGCACCATCGTAGGGGTGCTGAAGGACATACAGAACACCTTGAGGGACACCGTGGCACTCCATGGGGCCCCTGACACTAGCATGAACGATGAACTTCCCACCACCTCCGCCGGCGCTAGTGGACAGGACGCCCCGCCACAGGACCACCACACCAGCACCCCACCCCCTGCAGACGGACAACCACCACGCAAGCGGTCCCTGAGAGCCAGGAACAGGACAGAGCAAGATGGCAAGACCCCCGCCAGGAAATGAGACCACCTTGATTGTCCCCCCACTGACCCACTTTGTTACCCTGTCCATACTTGAACTGCCCCAGCTCCACTTCCTATGCCCAGATGGGCAGTACACCTTTGAGACTAATAGACTGGACTCTGCCATGGACATTACTCCGCCATCACCCATCCTCATATTACAACCCCCTCCCATTTCTGAGCACTTCAATAAACACCCTTGAAACACAAAACAATCTGGAGTCAGTCTGTGAGATTGTAAATATGTATTATCAATGACAGAGTCATAATGCATTTCCCATTGTGAAGACAACATACCTATGTCACACATCACAAGTCCTTGAAGGATGCAAGCAGATGACACACGTTGGTAACCACACCTGTGAAACTGTAATGGAAAGGTACAACTCAGTTACCAAATACTGCTTGAAATCAACAGACAGGATAGAGGTAGACGTGTGAAAGTTAATGTAATGGTAAAAATTTAAATGTTCTCACCTGTGTCTCACTGGAAATATTGCTGTATGACTGACTCCCTGTTGTTGTTTTCTTCTTCCTCAGCTTCCTCCTCATCACTGTCCCCAGGCTCCACAGGCTCCACAGCTGCCACAACACCGTCATCTGGACCATCCTCCTGCAGAAAAGGCACCTGGCGTCGTAAAGCCAAATTATGAAGCATCGAGCAGGCGATGATGATCTGGCACACCTTCTTAGGTGAGTAGTAGAGGGAACCACCGGTCATATGGAGGCACCTGAACCTGGCCTTCAGGAGGCCGAAGGTGCTTTCGATCACCCTCCTAGTCTGCCCATGGGCCTCATTGTAGCGTTCATCTGCCCTGGTCCTGGGATTCCCCACTGGGGTCAATAGCCAGGACAGGTTGGGGTAACCAGAGTCCCCTAATAGCCATACACGGTGCCTCTGGAGTTGACCGATCATATCAGGGATGCTGCTATTCCGCAGGATGTAGGCGTCATGCACAGAGCCAGGGAACATAGCATTAACCTGGGAGATGTACTGGTCTGCCAAACAGACCATCTGTACATTCATAGAATGATAACTCTTCCTGTCTCTGTACACCTGTTCACTCCTGTGGGGGGGGACCAGAGCTACATGGGACCCATCAATGGCACCTATGACGTTGGGAATATGTCCAAGGGCATAGAAGTCACCTTTAACTGTAGGCAAATCCTCCACCTCAGGGAAAATGATGTATCTCCTTACGTGTTTCAGCAGGGCAGACAACACTCTGGACAAGACGTTGGAAAACATAGGCTGGGACATCCCTGATGTCATGGCCACTGTTGTCTGAAAAGAGCCACTTGCAAGGAAATGGAGCACTGACAGCACCTGCACGTCAGGGGGGATTCCTGTGGGATGGCGGATTGGTGACATCAGGTCTGGCTCCAACTGGGTACATAGTTCCTGGATTGTGGCATGGTCAAACCTGTAGGTGACGATGACATGTCGCTCTTCCATTGTCAACAGGTCCACCAGCGGTCGGTACACCGGAGGATTCCGCCATCTTCTCACATGTCCCAGCTGACGGTGCCTACGAAGGACAACAGTGACATCCAGGTATGTACCCACAGTAACAAACAAGACTACACCAATCACAAAACCCTTCCTGTATATGTGTTGAGTGTAGGCCTAGCTATGTGTGACGCAGAGGTAAATGAAGCCATGTGGGCCCCTGAAATGGCAGCTGCCTGACCTCTAAACTGGGACAATGGGATTGTGGGGTAACAGCGATGGCGTTGCGCACCGCGGCGGTAGGCGGTCGTAGACTGCGGCGCAATGCTGCATTGGTTAACATTGGACCCTATGGGTCCCAGGAGCCAATGAACAGGTGCGCCGGCGGTGATGATGCGCACCGCCGCGGACGTCACAGCCGCGGATGTCACCGCCATGTTCTATCTGTTCAATCACTAGATACCTGACCTTCGACAGGAGAGGACCTACACTGCAAGTGCTGCTGTGACCTCGGTCTGGAAGCAACAATGGCTACTGCGTCTGGGGAAAGGGCCCCTGCCTTCACTGCTCAGGAGTTGGAGAAACTGGTAGACGGGGTCCTCCCCCAGTACACGCTACTCTACGGTCCTCCAGACCAACAGGTTAGTACACAGGGAGCACGTTGTATGGGCTAGGCCTGGGTGGAGAGGGCTGGTTGGAAGAGGGAAGGGGGCAGAGTTCATAGAACATTAATGCATGTGAATGAATGGGCCACATGGCCAGAGTAGGGAGGGGGCCACTCACATCGACGGTGCTGTTGGTAATGCCTGTTCCTCTTCCCTTTGTTCATGTCATGTAGGTCAGCGCCCACCAGAAGAGGGACATTTGGCGTGCCATCACCAAGGAGGTCCGGACCCTGGGGGCCCACCAGAGACGGGGCACCCACTGCCGGAAAAGATGGGAGGACATTCGCCGCTGCAGCAAGAAGACGGTGGAGGCTCAGCTGGGGATGGCCTCCAAACGTGGGTGGGGTGCCCGTCGCACCATGACCCCCCTGATGTTCCGGATCCTGGCGGTGGCCTACCCGGAGTTGGATGGGCGCTTGAGGGCATCACAGCAGACACAAGGGGGTGAGTACAACCTCATTCTGCGGACTTTGCGCGCAGTAGAGGGGCCTGGGTGGGGTAGGAGGCCTGTGGGTGTACCTAGGCCAGCCAGAAAAACGAAGACTAGGCCCCTCTGTAATGCAGCCCATGTGGCACTCTACCCCACCTCAGTAGAGTGCCAAGTCGAGGTATAGTTGCCCCTGTGGCATCCATGTATGCAGATGTCCACCATTGCCATGTAGGCCATATCCCAGAAATTGCATATGCAGAGGCCAGGAGCACGGCGTAATGCAGGGGGCTGCTGTGTCTGTCTTGTCCGCCAACGGTAGCGGTATGCCATGCACTCAACCTGTCTTTCTTCTGTCCCCCCCCTTTTTCTGCTCTCCCTGTTCTTTTGTGGATCAGCATCATCAGGCGGAGGTACAGTGGCACCGGAGCACGAGGGAGCTGCATCCCACATGGCCATGGAGGGCCACACCAAGGACTCAGAATGCACCAGTGGGACGGAGGGCGAGGGGAGCTTCACGTCGGCCACCGGATCACCAAGCAGTGACACGGACTTGTCCGCCGATGGGGACTCCCTTGTGGTGGCAGCACCATCTGTGCCCCACACTTCTACAGGTACAGCCGCCACCTCCCCTACCAGCACCGCCCTCCCAGCAGCCCCTCAGCGTTCGCCCCGTGCCCGCTCACCCAGGAGGGTGGGCATCACCTTCGCCCCAGGCACCTCAGGCCCTGCCCCAGTCACATCTGCTGCCCTCAGTGAGGAGGCCATTGACCTCCTCAGGTCACTCACTGTTGGGCAGTCTACCATTGTGAATGCCATCCAGGGTGTAGAACGAGAGTTGCAACACGGTAATGCATTCCTGGAAGGCATTCATTCTGGTCAGGCTGTCCTTCAGCGAACCCTGCAATCTCTGGCCTCAGCACTGATGGCAGCCATTGTCCCTGTGTCTAGCCTCCCCCCTCCAACCTCCTCCACCCAGACCCAATCCCCTGTACCCCAGCCATCCCAAGCACACCTACAGACCAGCATGCACACAAGTCAGCACACACAAGTAGCTCAAGCAAACATAGGCACCACACAACCCACAGGCACTCACGCAAGCCTTACCCACATGCAGACACAGCAACATCCACTGCCTCCACTGTGTCCCCCTCCTCCTCTTCTCCCTCCTCCCTCCCAGTCTCGTCTACACACACACCTGCATGCACCACATCTACAGGCAACAGGAATCGCACGAGGACACCCAGCACCACAAGCCACTCACCTGCACTCACCACCTCCACTGCCATTTACACGTCCCCTGTGTCCTCTCCCAGTGTGTCTGTGACGCCCCCTCCCAAAGTACACAAACGCCGGCAATCACACACCCAACATCCATCCACCTCACGACAGCCTCCGGTACCTGCACCTGCACCCAAAACACCTAAAGTGACACCTCCTACAACCACCTCCTCTTCCTCCACTCCCAGGGCCCCTCCAACTACCCATCCCAGTGTTCGTCAGAAACTGTCCCTCTGTAAAGTTGACCTTTTTGCCCCCACCCCCCCCCTCCAATTCATCAGTCCCGTCGTAGCGCCTCAGCCAAAAAGCCTCCAATGTAAGTGGTGCCTGTTCAAGGTATGTGGAGTGCACCGGCCACCAGGGCAGGCAGTGTGACCCGGAGCCAAGGCACTGGCAGCCCTCTCCCTGTAAAGGCTCTGAAATGGGAGAGTGGACGACGGGACCGTGTGAAGACTCCTGCTGGGAAAACAACTCACATGGGTTCCAAGGGGATTGGAGAGTCAGCTGTGACTCCACCAAAGGTGGGGAAGGGCCAGAGGAAGTCTGCCCAGCCTGTTGTAAGTATCACAGGCGGAGAAGGGCGCCATCATTCCCGGCGGTTGAGAACCAAACGCCAGCACCGTCGTCACTGGTCAGGAGACCACCGCCACCGCCGGAGTCAGTGTCCAGGAGGGCCCAAGTAACGTCACTGGTCAGGAGACCACCGCCACCACCGGAGTCAGTGCCCAGGAGGGCCCAAGTATCGTCACTGGTCAGGAGACCACCGCCAGAGTCATAGCCCAGGAGGGCCCAAGTATCGTCACTGGTCAGGAGACCACCGCCGGAGTCAGTGCCCAGGAGGGCCCAAGAATTGTCACTGGTCAGGAGACCACCGCTGGAGTCATAGCCCAGGAGGGCCCAAGTATCGTCACTGGTCAGGAGACCACTGCCGGAGTCATAGCCCAGGAGGGCCCAAGTATCGTCACTGGTCAGGAGACCACCGCCGGAGTCAGTACCCAGGAGGGCACCGGCTGCCACAGCCCAGGTGGGCTATGAGGGAACGTCATGCCACACACCAATGCCCAGTCTAGGGAACGTCATGCCACACACCAATGCCCAGTCTATGGAACGTCATGCCACACACCAATGTCCGTACCAGAACCGCCATGGCAAAGCACCGCTGAACAGTCCCGAACCGCCATGGGGAAGACCGCTGAACAGGGCAATGACCGCCGTGGTAAAGACCGCTGAACAGGGCATGCACCGGGTAAGAATGAATAGACCGCCACATCAAGCATCCTTATCCTATGTGCAGCTGGGACACTGACGGGACAGGAACTTTCACGGGGAGACTAATCCAGTCTGGGCACCAGTCCCCCTCACGAGCCACTGGCGAATGTTATCTACTTGCGAAATTGAGGCTTTGCACTCCCCAGGATGGCACAGTGGGCAAGCCACCCACTGCAGAGACTTGAGAGACTGTGGCTTTGCACTCCCCAGGATGGCACAGTGGGCAAGCCACCCACTGTAGAGACTTGAGAGACTGTGTCTTTGCACTCCCCATGGTGGCACAGTGGGCAAGCCACCCAATGTAGAGACTTGAGAGACTGTGTCTTTGCACTCCCCAGGGTGGCACAGTGGGCAACCCACCCACCGTAGAGACTTGAGAGACTGTGGCTTTGCACTCCCCAGGATGGCACAGTGGGCAAGCCACCCACTGTAGAGACTTGAGAGACTGTGGCTTTGCACTCCCCAGGATGGCACAGTGGGCAAGCCACCTACTGTAGAGACTTGAGAGACTGTGGCTTTGCACTCCCAGGATACATCAATGGGCATGGAGCCCCGTCGTGGATCTGGCTTTGCAGTCATCCGGCTGAGGTGCCCCCCCTTCCCTTCCCCCTGAGGTGCCTGTAGTATTTCTATCTGATGCCCCGGCAGTGTTCTCTCCGATTGTGGTCAGGTATCTTTTGTGGGCCTCGCCCATGCATTTTTGGACTAGTGGTGCACGGACATTGATATGTACATATCTGCACTACTTCTCGTACTGTATATATTTCTGCCAGATTTTCGTATATATCTGTATATTTTTGTAAGACTTGTTTATAGCAACATTACAATGTTTGAACGGATTTCGCTTTGTCTTTACATTCTTCCGGGGGGATTGTGGGTTGTTACTGTGATGTTTGGAAATGCATTGGTGTGTATGTTGTAATATGCGAGGGTGGGGGTGGGGGTGTTTTGTGGGTGTCCCCCTAACTTTTGCCTCCACCCTCCCCTATGTCGTAGGTGCAGTACTCACCGTTGTCTTCGGCGCCTACGTAGATGATGGTCGTAGAGGAGCAGAAAGACAAGCGCAGGGATTATTTGTAGTTCCGGCTCCACGGAGTCCTCGTTCCTCGTGGGATGTGTTCAGGTGAGCGTTTTCCCATTGCAGCAACTGTTTCCGCCGTGTTTTTATCCACGGTGAATCCGCCCCGGAAAAGGTGGCGGATTGGCGGGTTGTAATACTATGGGCGGTACATTGTCTTCCGCCTGTCTGTTGGCGGTGACCGCCGCGCTGCTTGTCTGTACCACCGTGGCGGGCGGTGTGTTAAAGTGGCTGTCTTTGTTGGCGGTTTCCGCCAGGGTCATGATTCCCTTTTTTTGTCCGCCGGCCTGTTTGCGGTATTACCGCCGCTTTAACACCGTCCGCCAGGGTTGTAATGACCCCCTAAGTGACTAATTTGGAATTTTGTGGGTGATAAATAATGCACTGGTAATACGGCGGAGAAGACACCAGACTCGTTTGTGACAGAGTATCCCGTCTGCCAAACTCTAGATAGAGCCCTGAATCCATAGGTAAAAATCCGGACCGAGTGAAGGCACTAAAAGTACAGGAGAAAACATTGGCAAGCATGAAAAATTAAATTTCTCACTCAGAGTTTTTACTGCTAAAGCCAACGGCTTTAATGTTACCTCATCCAATGGCTATCCAAATTCGCATAATACAGCCATCAACCTTGCCACCCTGGAGTAATTGGACATACATGAAAAATACTATATCAGAAGGTAAAATCTCTCACAAGGGTGACCTGCTTGGTGTATTTGAACTCGACTTCTTTGTAGTCAGCCTGGAATTGCGCCTAGGTCTAGGTCAACCGCCAACAGTTACTTCTGATTAGTGATTTACTGATATCTTGGTCATTTTTGCCCCAAAGCTTTAAAATTCATTTTCCTGAATCTCCCTCTTGGATTTTTTTCACTTGTATATTATTTTTCTAATTAAAATGTTATTTGTTTTAAAAATTGGTTATGGTATTTTTATTGTGTTCTGACTTCTTGATTGTTTTGGTACTGCTAAATACTTTACACACTTTTCCCTAAGTTAAGCCTCTTTGCTCTGTGTTACAGCTATCAGGGATCGAGCTCAGAATAATTTATTAGACTTGTTTGTTTGACGTAATAGGATTTTGGACTTGTTACATTGTTACTTGTTACAAATAATCAAATGCTTTCTTACTCTTGTGTATGTAGCTCTGCCGATGATGATTTGTGTCCTGACGATTAATGTGGGTTTCCAGCAGAAGCAGCACTGAGCTACATTGCACTAATGTCCACTCAACCCTTGTATTTTGCTCATCCACCTTGCCTTGCCAGAGGCTGACAGGCTGTGCTGGCCCCAGTAGCCAGTTCTGGATGTTTCAGTATAGTGACAGGAACCAATATCAGATTCAAAGCACCTCTCTGGTCATTACATAAATTACCATAATGTTTCAAAATAATCACACTGCAATCACAAAAATGCTTCATCTAATCTTTCCCACTATGTAGCATTCTATCCAGCTGTTAAAGCTCTTTGGGGCCTTCTCATGAGCCAAATGCACTATGTAGATGAAACTACAATCCAGTTCAATAAAATGTAGAGATCTAGCAAGTGTACAGAATCATCTAGAGGTTGTGTAGAATGGAATTCCGGCGTGGAGTTCTGCAAAATTATGTGTTGGCTGGCATAGCAGAGTCACTTATTCTTTGGGTTTATCCCTGGCTTATTCATCTTTTCCTGGATCCTGTTTTTACTTGACACAGTGTGTCGTCTCAGGCACTAAAACTGATTTCACCCAATATGTCTATTTAACTTTCATTTAAGACAAGGGTAGATGGTGCATACATTGCATGGGTGTGGAAGTTGAATGTTATATTTAGATTGCAATGTGTACTTACACCATACACATAAATGCCAAAAATATATTGCCACCAGGTGTGCTCTGGCTGATTAAAGGTTATAACCTCTGCAGTGACACATTGAAAGTAAAAGTACCTTAGTGATGGAGGAAAACCAATTTCATATATTACAAGGTCACTCCTAAGGTGTGATTAGTATGCTTACGGAGCTGGGTGCTTAATATATACAATGGGGCACACTAATTATTTGGAACAGTGGGCCTTCACAGTGACTACATATTGATCAGATGTTTTCATTGCACAGGTTAGCAAGATTAGCCATAAACAGACCTAGGTAATATTATATTAGGACCTTTATTCTGACCTGCACCTGGAACACTGTATAGAAAATGAAAGGTTTTTCCCTTTTAATGTAAAAACAGAATTCTATGATGAAAACAGATTTTGATACCTTTTGTGTAAGTGGAACTTTATCAAAAATGTACTTTGTGCTGCATGATCCAAAACTGGCTTAGAACCAGCTTTTCTACTCATCTCATCTCCAAAAGTCCAGTACACATTCTTGGCTCAAGTTAACAACCCTGCTCTCCAGATGGCAATAGCCTGGGCTCATGGCCCAGGAAGGAAGGACTATTGTCAACAAATGGCCACTTGACTGTGATAGCCACCTGAGAGGATGACAGGAGCAGTTGTTCAGAACAACAATTAGGCTTAACACTAACTTTTTTGACTTGGAGATGCCAAAAAGGGCTGACAGAATCTATTCCAATTCCCAAGGAATGTCCTAGACTTTCTGGCCTCCAGCAGGAGCCCCCCAAAAAAACAGGTCCTCCCTTTTACAAAGGGAAAGTACCTCATCTAATTGGGGCATGGTTTAGGGATAGCTGGATGTAGGATGTCTTGGGATGTTTTAAGTAAATCAAAGAGTGCAGCAAAGGGGCAAGGAAAATTCCCCAATCAATGGCTAGAGGTCCAAATAAGAATGACACTTCACCCCATCTGCAAGGACTGGTACAAGGTGCTGAGGCTTGCCCAAGAAGTATGCACACTAAGAAGGCAAGAAAACAAGGGTCATCCCTCTTGTAACTTTCGCTCACTAAAAAAAGGTTCAGTTGGTTACCACAATTAAGGTATCAGATCTTGTGGGGCACTGCCCACCTATAGATTTATTGGAGGAGTAGAGAACTAAAAGAGTGCAAGACTTTAATCAGGGGTGCGGCGACAAACATATCCCAATAGTGAAGAAACCTTACTGGCTTTGGAATCCAGCTTTATCAAATTCAGAGCCGTTGGTGCCAAAAACAGTGGCTTCCGATAGAACTCAATGGCAAAATATGTGTTAGACTTGCCACTTGTGTGGTTCCCCTAACATTTTGCCTTCAGACCTTCTGTTTTTTCTGACTTCAGGATTCTGCACACTTTACCACTGCTAACCAGTGCAGGAGTGTTTGTGTTCCTTCCCTAAAACATGGTAACATTGGCTTATCCCCAATTGGCATATTTAAGTTTCTTATAAGTCCCTAGTGGAGTGTACTACATGTGCCTAGGGTCTGTAAATTAAATGCTACTAGTGGGGTGGCAGGACTAAATGTGCCACCCACTTAAGTAGACCTTTTAAACCTACCTCTGGCCTGCCACTGCAGCACCTGTGTGTGCAGTTTTAAACTGCCATGTCAACCTGGCAAAATAAACCCTTTGCAAGTCCCAAACCTTCCTTTTTAATACATATAGGTGACCACTGAGGTAGGCCCTAGACAGCCCCAAGGGCAGGGTGCAGGGTATTTAAAAAGTTAGACAGAGGTTTGAGTTTTACACGTCATGTTAGAGAAAAACTCTTAAATTAAATAAGCATATCCCTCCCATCAGTTAATATTGAAATTACCTTATTACATCTTATGAGTGTAATTCACAATCTGGAAGCAATACACTTTTCGAGTTTGGTGCCTCTGGAGTCATTATTTAAAATCACACTGTATGGTAAAGTTGGATTTTAAATTGCAATTCTGAAAATTACACATTTAGAAGTTGGCATTGTCTTACTTTAACCATTAGGTGCTTATTGGCTGTCGCTGATCACATGTCTGGGGGGATGGGGGTTACAGCTGAGCTTTGTGTATTCCTTCTAGACAGCCTCACATAATGGGACCTTAGGTGTGACCTGATGGGCCTTGATGGACCGTCCTGGGCAGGATGGGAGGGGGTAGCTGGCCACAACCCTGGTTACACCTGAATAGGCTGTGTCCTATCCACACACAAAGGGCTGCTTTCCCCCTGTTGTGAGTCTGGAGCCAGGGCCGGAAGGACGGGGACTACGTGCACACTAAAGGCATGTCTTTGAACTCTCCCCCACTTCAAAGGCCCAACTTGGTATAAGTACTGAACCTCTGACACAACTACTTGAGTACACTTCTGGAACTGTGGATACTCTGCCAGGAAGAAGGACTGCTGTGCTGCTGAACGCCTGCCACTCTGCTGGACTGCTGTTTTCTGGACTACTGCTCTGCTGCTCTGCTGTGTTGACCTGCTCCTGCGGCCCTCTTGCCTGGGAGTAAGAAGGAATGGAATCTCTCCAACTCAGAGCCCAAAGTGACTCCAATGTCTAATTATCTAGTCTCCGGATCTGAAGTCTCAGGAACATAAAAGACTTTCAACCACACTGCTCCTGCACCTGGACTCTGCAATCTCTGAATCTGTCCTGCCAAGTGGTGCTCCTTCAGTACTCGGAAGTGGACCTAAGGTGTTTGCTCCAGTGGATCTGACACATCCTCTGCTGCATGAGCAAAACTGACACATTGCCACTGTTGCATGGGCAAAATCACTGCATCTCCGCTGTTGTGTGGCATTGAACCTTTCTTTGGTGCAATGTCCACGCTTTCCTGTCGATGACATTCTTGACAATGATGCAACACCCCACATCGCAGCCTTAGTGCTCATCAGAATCAATACATTGGCTCCATGTGGGTGCAGCCGGAACCTGCACTTGAACTCCACCCCAGCTCAGCCCTGACGCCAAGCCATCGCTGCGTGGGGATCTTTGACGCATCTCCTCAACTGTGTGAGGAAAATCGACACATCTCCTCAATGACATAGTTCAGAACCATTGCAAAGCTCCACGACCAGAAGTTAAGGTACTTTGTTTCAGTGGACGCAACAGGGTCCCTTTAGCCAGTCCACACTCCACTTCAGTTGGACTGAACCATTGGCTTAGTCCTGGTCCGGTGCAACCAGATATCCCTGGTTTGCACACTTGGCTTCTAAGTGCTGTTTTGCAGTTTATTCTTTTAAAGTTCAGAAGTCAGTTCCACTTTTTTATCGTTTTGGTCTTGACTTCTTAAGTTCTATTTATCTAACCTCATATTAGATCCTTTGTGTGTGGTATTTTCACTGTCTTACTCTTTGAAGTGTTGCACAAATACTTTACACATTACTTTCAAGATAAGTCTGATTGCTCTGTGCCAAGCTACCAGAGGGTGAGCACAGGTTAATGTGGTGTTTGCTTGTGCCTCACCTTTACAAGAAATGTGATTGCTGATTGACCAGGGCTCACACCCTAGTCAACTAACAACCCAGTTTCTCACAATGTACAACTTTGAGGGAACCTCATGGGCTTCAGCCTTGTACGTTGATCTGCAGGAAGACATTGAGCCCCAAAAGGTAGACTAAGTAAAAAAATAAACACTTCTATCAGGGTCACCCTCTGTGTGTATCCAACCTCTGCATCATCATGGTTGGCCTGACATAGTGCCTGTGTTCAGGTCTCATACTTTTTAAAGTGCCTTACTTTTTCTAGGTATTTCTGCCTTTAAAGTTTTTAAGATTCATATCTCTGGTTAGCCTTATGCAATTTTAATTATTTGATGTCTTTTTGCTTATTATTTTTTTCTCTATTGTGGAAAATTGATTTGACAATTATATTGTGGTGCTATTTTGACTTTAAAATTATTGGTACTGCTTGAACTAAACACTCATTTCTCGGAGGAATTTCTTGCTGCTTGTGCCATAGCTACCAGGGGTTAAGCCACATTGTGTTGCACATTTGTGCTACTTACTTCCCATGAAAGCTAGAAAAACATGGGGACCTAATATTACTTGGTGTACATAATATTCCCCAATCTGGGGAAAAACTTGCAATCCTATTATCTCATGGAGAGATGAAGTTTGGTATCATAAATTCACCGCCAGTACCTCGAGTGGAGACAACAGGTAATTCATATTTAAGGCCTTGGAGTATAAGTTCCTAACACTCTAGAGCATCCTTGCTAGGCAATTAAGACACATAGGCCCTCATTACGACATAGGCGGTAAATGCCGGTTACTGCCGTGCAGAAGACCGCCAACACACCGCCGCGGCTGCGGAATTCCGCCAAAGCTATTACGACCCACAGCTCGGAATCCGCCAAAATCTAGACACCCACACAAGTCCACCACACCAAAGGTCAGTGATAAACTGGCGATAACAAAACCGACACCGTCACGCCAACAGGAATATGCCCACACTATCACGACCCACGAATCCACGGGGCGGTCTTTCAACCGCGTTATTCCATTGGCGGTACACACCGCCGCGCTCAAAATACACACACATTTACAAAACACTACCACATTGGACAATTCCAAATACACACACCTGATACACATACACACACCACTCCCACACACCCAATACAATATAAAACACCCGCCCACATCACCCACAAACCCTTACAACCAAATATTTAGACGAAGGCCAGAGAGACAGCACAACAAAGACAACACCAGCATACAGAGGCACACAACACCATCACACATACACATCCATGCACAAAACACCATACACCCCTAAACATCACCCCACACATCACAACACACACCACCTCACACATCACCCACACCACCCCATGGCACCGCAAAAACACCCCAGGTTTTTTGAGGAGGAGCTCAGGGTCATGGTGGAGGAAATCATCTGGGTAGAGCCACAGCTATTCGGATCACAGGTGCAGCACACCACCATAGCTAGGAAGATGGAGCTATGGTGCAGAATCGTGGACAAGGTCAACGCAGTGGGACAGCACCAAAGAACACGAGATGACATCAGGAAGAGGTGGAACGACCTACGGGGGAAGATGCGTTCTGTGGTCTCAAGACACCACATCGCAGTTCAGAGGACTGGTGACAGACCCCCAACTCCTCCCCCACAACTAACAACATGGGAGGAGCAGGTCTTGGCTATACTGCATCCTGAGGGACTCGCAGGAGTAGCAGGAGGAATGGACTCTGGTAAGTCAAATCTTTACTATTACATCCCCCACCCTACCTGCACCTCACCCTCACCCCATCACTCCAACTCCTCACCTATGTCCCACTATCACAAACCACACATCCCAACACCAAGCCCTGCATGCAACAACAAAGCATGGAGACCCATCACCAATGCATGGCCACTACACATACCCACACAGACCCCTAAACAATTAGCACACAAGGTCCTACACAGGAATGCAAGCACTGGGGTACAGGGTTACCCACCCATTGCACACCATGCCACACACAGATGCAATAATCATGCCTTTACACCCTTTCAGGACCTCTACCCAACGTCACCAGACAGGAGGTTCCAGACATGTCCACTCCACCCACAGAAGGGGCCCACAGTGATGACAGCAGCTCTGTCCAACTGGATCTAGATGACCAGCCTGGCCCATCAGGGACCTCGGGACAGTCGGTTCCCCTCACACTGGCACAAACCACAACAGAGCCTCCCACCTCTGGAAACACCAGCACAGCACCCACCCAGCGGGCCCATACCTCTGTCCCCAGGACATGTCAAGCAGCAGTGTGTCCACCACTACAGGGAACCCAGGCTAACCCACCACCCCAAGAACAGCAGGGACCTGGGGGCAGTGGTAGTGGGCACACGGTTCAGGGGACAGAGGCCCAGGAACACAGGGGAACTGGAAGGGCTGCTGTGCGACAGGGGGAGGACAGGCCCAGGGAACCCACTCTCCACGAGGCCCTCTCCAACATCATGGGAGCCTACCATCATTCCCAGGAGTACTGGCCAAGTTTCAGGAGACCCAGCGGCTGCAAGAGGAACAGTATTTGGGGTTCAGGGAGGAACTCAAATCCATCAATACCACCCTGGGCACCATTGTAGGGGTGCTGAAGGAATTTGTGAACACCAGGAGCGACACTGTGGCACAACAAGGGGCCCCTGACACTAGCCTGGACGATGAACTGCCCACCACCTCTGCCGGTGCCAGTGGACAGGAGGCACCGCCACAGGACCACGACACCAGCACCCCACCCCCTGCAGATGTCCCTGAGATCCAGGACAAAGACAGAGAACAATGCCAAGACCCCCGCCAAGAAATGAGACCACCCTGATTGTCATCCCATTGTCCCACTTTGTCACTCTGTCCATCATTAAACTGCCCCAGCTCCACTTCCTATGCCCCTTTGGACAATGCACCTGTGAGACTAATAGACTGAACTCTGCCATGGTGATCAGTATATGGAAAGGTGCAGAAGACATTGTGATGCAAAGGGTTAATTAGCTTGAACAGTGTAGATGAGCGTGATGCCTGGTAAAACCCGAACAACGTGGAAAAGTTCATGATGTTGTTTTCAAGCTTGTTTCCCTACATTCCATAGATAAAATTATTCACAGCTGCATGTGTTAGAAACAGAATGTGTAGGAGCGAAAGCCGGAGGTCGCCTCAACCTTGAGAACGAGAGTACAGGAAACAGATGGAATGAAAACAATGGCAAGGGAATGGCAGAGCAGTCAAGGGACATGTGCTGATAACATAGCTGGAAAATGCGAGAAAGGGGTAGAATCCAAGCTTCAGGTTATTTAAGCACTGAAGTGCGGGTAAAGGGATTGAAGCTCGCAGATGGGGTTGTGAAAGCTCCCATAGCCAGGCCCACAGCGCTGCCTCCCTGTTTTGATGTTAAGAGACCGTGACGCTCGAGGGGTAGAGAGGTCCAAGCGGATGGTAGAGGGCTTCCCAGCATTTCGTGGACTAAGTTAAGTTTCACCCAGGGATGAAAGGCCTTTGTTTCTCTGCTCTATTATTATGATTGATTATTATGCTTGCACTGTGTTTATAATCTGAAGTATTCATCTTGTTTATATTTTGCTTCCTGAACATCGTAGTGTGAGCTTGCTGCAGTAATTGAAATACGCATTTTTGTATACGGTTAATCAAAACTTATATCTGTCAGTGAAATCTTTGGTCATATATAAATAGATGCTCTTTGTAGTGTGCTCATGTATAAATAGATGATCTTTATTGCTATTTTCATTCTACTTCGTTGATGTGCCAAATGCATACATTTACCTGAAATTCTAGTAAAACTAAATTGTGTTCATAATTGGAGTGTGGTCCTTCATTGAGCGTCCTTATTGACTTATATCGAACAGATCAGGTGTCAATCAGTCACCTGGATAAGACACATGGACATTCCTCCACCATCACCCCTGACCATTTTTCAACCCCCTCCAAAATTTAGCACTTAAATAAACACCCTTAAATCACAAAACTATCTGGAGTCAGTCTGTGCTTTCACAAATGTGTATTTGCAATAACTGAGGGAAATAGCAATGTCCATTCTATTGTCAACATACCTATGTCACACAGCTCTAGTACATGAGGTTACATAGCAGAGGTCACACAGTGGGACCCACATCTGTGAAATTGAAAGGGAAAGTGACAAATCAGGGTCCATACATTGGGTGAAAGTGACAGACAGATGAGAGGTAGAACAATTGTATCAGATGTAGGAGGCAGTGATGTCTTCTTACCTGTGTCTCACTGGAAGTATTGATGGATCACAGTGTTTCTGTTGTCTATGTCCTCTTCTTCTGCCTCTTCTTCTTCACTGTCCACAGGCTCCACAGCTGCCACAACACCTCCATCTGGACCATCCTCCTGCAGAAAAGGCATCTGTTGTCGCAAAGCCAAGTTGTGCAGCATACAGCAGGCCACGATGATCTGGCACACCATTTTTGGTGAGTAGTAGAGGGAACCACCTGTCATATGGAGGCACCAGAACCTGGCCTTCAGGAGGCCGAAGGTCCTCTCTATAACCCTCCTAGTTCGCCCATGTGCCTCATTGTAGCGTTCCCCTGCCCTTGTCCTGGGATTCCTCACTGGGGTCAGTAGCCATGACAGGTTGGGGTACCAAGAGTCACCTGCAAATGTCGAGGGACAACTGTTAGACACACACTAACCCTTGGGGACAACCCTAGACCCAGACAACTATTCACACTGTATAGGGTCCTTGTCCTCACCTAATAGCCACACACGGTGCCTCTGGACCTGGCCCATCACATACTGGATGCTGCTATTCCTTAGAATGTAAGCATCATGCACTGAGCCAGGAAATTTGGCGTTCACATGGGAGATGTACTGGTCGGCCAAACACACCATCTGCACATTCATGGAATGATAACTCTTCCGGTTTCTGTACACCTGTTCACTCCTGCGGGGGGTACCAAGGCCATATGTGTCCCATCAATGGCACCTATGATGTTGGGGATATGTCCCAGGGCGTAGAAGTCACCTTTCACTGTAGGCAAATCCTCCACCTGAGGGAAAACAATGTAGCTGCGCATGTGTTTCAGCAGGGCAGACAACACTCTGGACAACACGTTGGAGAACATAGGCTGGGACATCCCTGATGCTATGGCCACTGAAGTTTGAAAAGTCCCACTTGCCAGGAAATGGAGTACTGACAGGACATGCACTAGAGGGGGATCCCTGTGGGATGGCGGATTGCTGACATCAGGTCTGGCTCCAACTGGGCACACAGTTCCTGGATTGTGGCACGGTCAAGTCTGTCGGTGACAATTACATGTCGCTTTTCCATTGTCGTCAGGTCCACCAGCGGTCTGTACACCGGAGGATGACACCATCTCCTCACCTGCCCCAGCGGACATGCCCTATGGACGAGAACAGCGTGCAGAGAGTCACCTAACACTGAGGTCTTAAATAGAATATTTATTGCACACATTTGTCAATCCGCTATGTGCCCGTCTTAGTGTATATGCAAGGCCTAGATATGTGTGACACATTTACAATTAATGCCATGTGGCCCCCTGAAATGGCGGCTGCCTGACCTGTAAGGTGGGACAAGGGGATATAAGGTAACAGCGCTGGCATTGTATACCATCGCAGTAGGCGGTCAAAGACCGCAGCGCAATCCTGCATTCGTTAACATTGAACCCTATGGGTCCCAGGAGCCAATGATGATGTACGCTGGCGATGACGGTACGCACTGTCACGGACGTGACCACCATTTTCTCACTGTTCACTCACTTGATACCTGATCTTCGACAGGAGAGGACCTACACTGCAAGTGCTGCTGTGACCTCAGTCTGGAAGCGACAATGGCTCAGGTGTCTGGGGAAAGGGCCCCTGCCTTAACATTGGAGGAGTTGGACAAACTAGTGGATGGGGTCCTTCCCCAGTACACGCTACCCTACGGTCCTCCAGACAAACAGGTGAGTACACTGTGAGCATGCTGTATGGGCAAGGCCTGTTTGGAGTGGTGTGAATGGGAGATTGGGTGGGGGGGAATGAGGCGTGCATTAAACGACAGTGAGTGGATGTGCGTCATGGCAAAGGTAGGAACGTGGGCCAATGACTGTGACGGTCTGGACGGTTATATTTTCTCCTTTTCCCCTGTACTATTCCTGTAGGTCAGCACCCACCAGAAGAAGGATATTTGGCATGCCATCGCCAAGGAAGTCCGGACCCTGGGGGTCCACCACAGACAGAGCACCCACTCCCAGAAAAGATGGGAGGACATTCGCTGCTGGAGCAAGAAGATGGCAGAGGCCCAGCTGGGGATGGCCTCCCAATGTGGGACGGGTGCCCGTCGCACGATGACCCCACTGACGTTCTGGATCCTGGTGGTGGCGTATCCGGAGTTGGATGGGTGCTTGAGGGCATCACAGCAGCCACAAGGGGGTGAGTACAGTCACAGTCATCTGATTCAGCGCGCATTGGAAGTGGCTGGGTGGGGGAGGTGGGCTGTGGGTACCCCTAGGCCAGGGCGAATTTTGTAGGCAAGGTCCCTTCGTAAGGCAGGCCATGTGGCTCCCCACCCCACCCCACCAGTGTTAAGAGCCATCTACCCCTAGTCAGGCTCCTGTTACTTCCGTGTGTGCAGCAATAGGGCATAGGCCTTGTAACCCATGGCCCGGTGATTAATAAGGGAACTCTAAGTGCATGGCGTAGTGCAGAGGGCAGCTGTGTCTGTAGTGTCCGCCAACGGTAGTGGTATTGCATGCCCAGAACATGTCTTTCTACTTTCTTTCCCCCCCCTTTTTGTGGTCTCCCTCTTCTTGTGTGCATTAGCATCATTAAGCGGAGGAGCAGTGCCACCAGAGCGGGAGGGAGCTGCATCCCACATGGCTCTGGAGGGCGAGACTACGGACTCCGATTTCACCAGTGGGACGGAGGGCGAGGGGAGCTCCACGGCGGGGACAGAAGCTGAGACCAGCGACACCGACTCCACCTCTGATGGAAGCTCTCTTGCGGTAGAGCGCCCCTCTGTGCCCACTGCATCTACAGGTACAGCCGCCACCCCCCCTACCAGCACCGCCCTCCCAGCAGCCCCTCAGCGTGTGCCCCGTGGCCACTCACCCAGGAGGGTGGGCATCTCCTTCTCCCCAGGCACCTCAGCCCCTGCCCCTGTCAGCCCTGCTGCCCTCAGTGAGGAGGCCATTGACCTCCTCAGATCCCTCACTTTTTGGCAGTCTACCATTCTGAATGCCATCCAGGGTGTAGAGAGGCAGTTGCAACAGACAAATGTATACCTAGATGGCATTCATTCTGGTCAGGCAGCCCAACAGCGCGCTTTTCAGACTCTGGCCTCAGCACTGATGGAAGCCATTGTCCCTGTGTCCAGCCCCCCCCCTCCAAGTTGCTCCACCCAGCCCCAATCCCCAGTACCTCAGCCTATCCCAAGCACACCATCAGACCAGCATGCACACACCTCAACACACAAGGGTAGCTCTGGCAAACATATGGACCACACATCCCACAGGCACTCACACAAGCATCATACCCATGCACACATACCAACATCCACTGCCTCCACTGTGTCCCCCTCTTCCTCATCTCCCTCCGCCCTCCCTGTCATGTTTCCACTCACACCTGCATGCACTACATCTTCAGCCACTATGTCCGTCACCAGCACGCCCATCACCACACACCGCTCACGTGCACTCACCACCCCACTACCATTCACACATCCCCTGTGTCCTCTACCAGTGTGTTTGTGAGCCCACCTCCCAAACTACACAAATGCAGTCACACACCCACCCAACAGCCATCCACCTCATGACAGCCTCCAGCCCATGCACCTTCACCCAAAGTCAGCAAACAAACACCTCCTACAACCACTACCTCTTCCTCCACTCCCAAACCCCCTCCATCTACCCATTCCAGTGTGTCTAAAAAGCTTTTCCTGTGAAACCTTGACCTCTTCCCTTCACCTCCCCCACCCCTTCTGTCCCCTCGGGCCCGCCTTTCTAGGTCCCAACCCAGCACCTCAACCACCACATCACCGGGAACAGTGGTGCCAGCAGTAACCGGCCTCTGGAGTGCGCCAAGCAGCAGCGCAGCCAGTGTGCCAAGGAGCCAGGCCAAGGACAGTCCCCCACCTCAGAAACATAAGAAGTTGGCCACAGCCCGAAGGGAGAAGGGCAAAACACCTGCCACCAAGGGCTCTCCCAGGACTACAGTTGGGAGTGGCAAGACAGCTGCCCTACCACCCAAGGTGGGGAAGGGGCAGAGAAAGAAAGGGAAGTCGCCGCCAACCTGCACAGCGGACAAGACCGCCACTGGCATCGCCACATGCACCGCCGCCACCAGCACTGCTTCCCAGGACACCGCCGCCACCAGCACACTCACTGAGCCACCCACCACCACCGCTGGCCAATGAGCGCCACAAGCACTGCTGCTACTGAGGCCGCCGCAAGCACCACCAGCGGCCACACCACATCATGTGCCAGTGGCACCACTGCAGACATGGCTCCATCCCCAGTGGTCAGTCGTACAAAACTGGTGGTCAGTTCGAGGGGACTGGACAGCTTCCATGTAGGCCCACCGTCAGTGGAGTGTCACATCCACTACCTCTGTCCTTGGCAGGATGAAGCACTCTGGGCACAAAGCGCCCTCCAGAACCAGTGGAGATAGGCATCCACTACCTCTGTCCTTGGCAGGATGAAGCACTCTGGGCACAAAGCGCCCTTCCAGAACCAGTGGAGAAAGGCATCCACTACCTCTGTCCTTGGCAGGATGAAGCACTCTGGGCACAAAGCTCCCTCCAGAACCAGTGGAGTATCACATCCACTACCTCTGTCCTTGGCAGGATGAAGCACTCTGGGCACAAAGCGCCCTCCAGAACCAGTGGAGATAGGCATCCACTACCTCTGTCCTTGGCAGGATGAAGCACTCTGGGCACAAAGCGCCCTTCCAGAACCAGTGGAGAAAGGCATTCACTACCTCTGTCCTTGGCAGGATGAAGCACTCTGGGCACAAAGCTCCCTCCAGAACCAGTGGAGTATCACATCCACTACCTCTGTCCTTGGCAGGATGAAGCACTCTGGGCACAAAGCCCCCTCCAGAACCAGTGGAGAACTGTTATCCACTTGAGAGACTGTGGCTTTGTACTCCCCAGGATAAAGCAGTGGGCAAACCACCCACTGGAAAGACTTGAGAGACTGTGGCTTTGCACTCCCCGGGATAAAGCAGTGGGCAAACCACCCACTGGAGAGACTTGTGAGACTGTGGCTTTGCACTCCCCAGGATAAAGCAGTGGGCAAACCACGCACT
This sequence comes from Pleurodeles waltl, assembly GCF_031143425.1. Taxonomy (NCBI): domain Eukaryota; kingdom Metazoa; phylum Chordata; class Amphibia; order Caudata; family Salamandridae; genus Pleurodeles; species Pleurodeles waltl. Next base: position 934,585,851 of record NC_090442.1, on the reverse strand, counting down.
GGAGAGACTTGAGAGACTGTGGCTTTGCACTCCCTAGGATAAAGCAGTGGGCAAACAACCCACTGGAGAGACTGTGGCTTTGCACTCCCCAGAAAAAGCAGTGGGCAACCCACCCACTGGAGAGACTTGAGAGACTGTGGCTTTGCACTCCCCAGGATAAAGCAGTGGGCAAACCACCCACTGGAGAGACTTGTGAGACTGTGGCTTTGCACTCCCCAGGATAAAGCAGTGGGAAAATCACCCACTGGAGAGACCTGAGAGACTGTGGCTTTGCACTCCCCAGGATAAAGCAGTGGGCAAACCGCCCACTGGAGAAACTTGTGAGACTGTGGCTTTGCACTCCCCAGAATAAAGCAGTGGGCAAACCACCCACTGGAGAGACTTGTGAGCTGTGGCTTTGCACTCCCCAGGATAAAGCAGTGGGCAAACCACCCACTGGAGAGGCTTGTGAGACTGTGGCTTTGCACTCCCCAGGATACATCAATGGGCATGGTGCCCCCGTGTGGATCTGGTGTTGTGCACTCATCCGGCTGAGGTGCCCTCCCTTCCCTTCCCCCTGATGTGCCTGTTTTATTTCGATCTAATGCCCCTGCAGTGTTCTCTCCGTTTTGATCGGGTATCTTGTGTAGGCCTCGCCCATGCATTTTGGGCCCAGTGGTCCACGGATTATGTGGGTGCAGTACATGGACTTGAATTCTTGGTGTATATATTTGTTAATAGTGTATATTTATTTTTAAGTAATGGATTTTTAATGATTGCATTTGTTCAACTCATTTCCTTTTGTCCTTGCATTCTTCCGGGGGGGTTGGTGGGGTGTAAATGTATTGTATCAACATGTATTTGTGTGTGTGTTGTAGTGGGTGAGGGTGGGGGTGGGGGTTTTGCGTGTGTGTGTCACTCTCTTTTCCCTCCCCCCTCCCCTGTGTCGTAGGTGCAGTACTCACTGTGGTCGTCGCCGCAAGCGTTTGTGCTCCTGGTAGAGGAGCAGGAAGAGAATGGCAGGTAGAATTTGGAGTTCTGGCTCCATGATGTCCTGGTTCCTCGTGGGGTGTGTAGAGGTGAGCGTTTTCCCTTCCAAGTCCTGTTTCCGCCGTGTTTTTGTTTGCGGTGAATCTGCCCTGGAAAAGGGGACGGATTGGCCTCTCATGATACTGTGGGCGGTACATTGTCTTCTGCCTGTCTGTTGGTGGTGACCGCCGCGCTGTTTGTTTGTACCCCTGTGGTGGTCGGAGTGTTAAAGTGGCTGTCTATGTTGGCGGTTTCTGCCACGGTCGTGATTCAATTTTTTTTACCGCCGCTTTAACACCGACCGCCAGGGTTGTAATGAGGGCCATAGTTGCTACTGCAGAGGCCTTGTTGATAGAGCTTAGGAAACGTTGCAGACTGTCATTATCTTTGGAAGTTTACAAAAGATTGAACATGATGCTAAGAAGCATTTTAAGATTGTACTTGTGTTTCAGGATATATACTTATATTTGAACACTATTTTCAGGTGCAGGATTATGAATTATTGTCTTTGAATGTGTTGTTCTCCAGAGAGAAGCACAAAAAAAACCTCAAGTGAACATAGACTTGATACACTTTCTGAAAGAGACATGTACGATATTAATGATAGTGAATAGTGTCATTTATGAACCTGTAACTTTGAAAGCAATTTAAAGTTGAGAACATATTTGTATAATAATGTAGTTATCTTTAGTAGGGAAAACATAATAACTCACAATTCTGCATATAAATGTTATACCAGTTTGTGTTTTCAGCTCTATGAAGACATAGAATCTCTCCTGACAATAAAGAGTTAGACATACAGAGATTGTCAAAGGTATACCATACACAACATTAGGTATTAGTTGTGAAAGTCAGAAAGAATGACATCATTAAAGGTTTTTGTTTGGCTTTACATATCAACGCCCATGCAGCGCAACTTGAGTCCAGCATCTCTGTCTGGCAGAATGAAGATATCCAGTGTCTCTGTTTCTCTCACTTATCCAATTCCCCTTTCCCTGAGTATAATTCTAACCAGTATATCACAAGAGTATTATTGGCTGTGGGTACCAAGAAATGTGGAAGCATCCATTACTCTTGCATATTACCCATTCCAATGTTAGTGCATTCTGACAGCTGGTAATGGTTTCCTCACCCACACGTTCTGATAACTAGTGTTCATGTACCTGAAAAATCCAGGTGTGAAAGCTGGGCCTGACTTTACCAGCTGAAATTTCTGATCAGTAAAATTGTTTTGATTGGGGAAAGTGTTTCATTGCAGACAGGACCTGTTCCATGGTCCCCAGCAGATCCTCAACCAAGACTCAATGTAGCATGTAATGCTTCCCCATCCAAGGCAACATCTCTATTTTTCTCCATCCTCCTTACCCACCTTGCTCCTTCCCCACACTTTACAGAAGATGTCACTGTCATCTGTAACCTATTCAAAGCTTGTGATAAATGTATGAATTAAACCATGTTGAATTTTAAAATCCATGCGGAACACCAACAGGAAAAAACAGGTCCACTCTTACACCCAATTTCACATATTTTAGCTAGTACTTACAGGAATTAGATTGAAGATTCCCACTAGTATTGGAAAGTTCATCTGCCTGAAATCTCAGCATGGAATACCGCTTTAGTCACTATTGGGTCCCTAGTGCATGAGTACTATGAGCACATTTCACAGTGGAAAGTGGAATACCTGAGCAAAAATCTAAATATAGGGATGTACATGGCATAGTGCGGTTTGTTGACATCAATAATGATTGATTCATTTGTTTATTTTTTGTTCATTTTTTTAATATATTTTAAGGCTACATTTTCCCCCTAACCAATTTGTAACATAGTTAGAAGGGAAAGTTAGTCTTGGGCGAAATTTAAATTACACAGTGAAATTTGCAATTTATGACATTTTGGATTACACTTAAATTATGAAATGTTACAAAATGTTGCAATATATGATTTGGTGTAATTTTTGTTCAAGAGAGAATCTTTATGCAGAAAATGTGTTGTGAAGACTCATTTTCTGCTTCACCCAGTCTCCTGCAGCACCTCCCAAGACAATTGTATGTGAAGTATGTCTTGATGTGATAAATGTCAAGTGGGTACAGTCAAATCATATTTACGTTAAACATACAAGTTTTTCTATTTTTTACCAAATTTTCAAGAAATAAATGTTGCTAAACAGCTTGTAAGACAGCTTGGGGCATATTTATGAGAGGGTTGTGTCAGGTTTGGCCCACACAGCATGGAAGATGCATGGCACAAACCTCTAAGTCAGATTTTTGAAGCCACTCAAAGCCATTTTCAGTGTGATCAAAAATCGGGAGTAAGGCAATGCAGCGCAAATCACTGCTTTGCCTTACTCTGACCTGGTTGGCCATTCCATGGATGTTGCAGTGGCTGTCTCTACGCAACTCCCTGGATGTTGACGCATTCCCAGATTTACAAGGACTTGTAAATCTGAGACTGCGCCAAAATCTTATGCCTCCCCAGGAGAGGCATAACAAGGAGAAATATCTATATTTCTCCTCATGTATTTTTCTTTCAGAGAAAGAAAAGGCTCTGAGGTTTGTTTTGTGCAGGAAGGTGTCTCTTCTACACAAAAACAATCCTGCATGCAATGCAGCCATCTATGCATCATGGTGCAAGGGTGCCTGCATTGCCTCTAGGCAGTCCATTGTGTGACAGTGCAGGGGAAAAGTTAGGAATGTACCACATGCCTTAAATTCCTGCCCTTTCCCAGTGATGCAGTGCAGCAAGGTTACTTGCTGAGCTGAACTGTGGCACTTTCTAATAAATATGCCCCTTTTTGTTGGTAATAACACATCCCTTTTCTGGTTGACTTGCTATGGACATTTCTTCCCCACCTACTCACGTAAATTTGGTTTAAACATCTTGTCATTATTTTGTCTCACTTTGGTTCCTCATAATCACATGTCAACTTTTGGGCATCCTCTAGAACTCAAAGATAGATGTAAATACAATGGGGCATATTTATGAGATGGTTGCACCACATTTGTACCACGCAACAGGGTACCTGTGTGACACAAACCTCTAAGTCAAAGTTTTAAACCCATACAAAGCCACTTTGTGTGGCTGTGAGTGGCTTCAAAAATCTGGAGTGAAGCAACACAGTGCAAATCACTGTGTTGCCTTACTCTGCCCGGGCTGCGCTTTTCATGGGTGTTGCGGTGGGTGTTCCCACACAACTCTCATGGATTTTGACACATTCCCAGATTTGCAAGGACTTGTAAACCTGGGAATGTGCCAAAATCTTACACCTTCCCAGAAAAGGCATGACGTGGAGAAATATCTTTATTTTTCCTCATTTTTCCCTCTTTGTCTGTGTGCTGTATTCTGCAGCACACATAGAAAGAGGAACAAGTCTCTGTGGATTGCTTTTGTGAATAAAGGTGCCCCTTCCTGCACAAAAACAATTCTGCATGCAACTCAGACAACCTTGCAGTGCTTAATTTGTGCTTGTTGTTTCCGGTGCTGAGGACCAGCACTTATTTTTGAGGGCCGGCGCTTGTTCTCCTGCCCCAGGCATTTGCTGTGAGCAAAATACACATATGGGAAATACGGAGGAAGGGAAAAATGAAAAAGCGTCACAATGGGAGAAAACAGAAAGCTACAAAAGTGAGATGAAGGGGCAGGAAGTGGCTTTAAAGGGATTGAAGAGGCCTGAGATGGCTTCAGGATTACACTGCCTCAATATTCCGTGTTCCCACATTTAATTGCAACAGCCGCGTGTTTAAGAGGAGGGCTTTGAGCATCGGCACGTTTTTATTTACAAATTAAGCACTGCAACCTTGCATCATGGTGCAAGCACTCCTGCATTGGTACTAGGCATCCATTGTGCACCAGCACAGGGGAAAAGTCAGGAATGCGCCATAAGCCTTAAATATAGCACATTCCTGCCCTTTCCCAGTGACGCAGTGCAGCACAGCAAGGTGACTAGCAGTGCTGTACTGCGCCACATTCTCAGAAAAGTGCCCCAATGTCTCTAACTAACCTGCTTGAAAGATTGCCGACTACATTTTGGAGACTGTAGCTGTCAAACAGATATTCAGGCAGAGCAAGATGTATCCATGTTTTACGGCTGTTTCTCACACAGGAGCATTGTGTGGGGAAACTGCCAGAGATAAATACTGTTGGTGCATGCTCATAATATTACCCCATTTCCGAAAGAGGAATATCTTGTGATTTCTGTTCTACTGGCTGGTAAAACCACACACCGTCACCTGTTAAATATTGTTTTTCCTGCACAAATTACAAGCACAATTTGTTCCCGATTCAGTGCGTGAAACTGAGCACAAATGGTTGTGAGCATGAATTCACATTTACTGCTGGAGTCTGAATGTGCCCACATATAAAAAAAACATACATCACAGGACAGGATATATAATTACTTGGTTTTCATGAGTTAGTTAGAAATGGTGGGATCCCTCTGAGGGGTTTGAGGTGGGAATTAAGCAAAATAAAAAAAGAACAGTACAAATACACCAAGGGCTGTCTATTTAACCTTCCAATGATATGTTTGTGTTCCATTGGGCTTAGTCAAGCTTTCATTCTAAAGTTCTGACAAGATGCCCTGGTTGAACGTAAGCTACTCGGCACTAAAAAACGCTATAGCACACACATTACTAAAAAACATATTAGCAAGACGTGGATACAGTTTCTTTGAACTCCTTTATGTGGTACAGAAATAAAATGACTGCGTAGAATTGGTTTATAATAAATGGTTTTACGAAATCAAAGAGGTTCCTTCATGTTCATAAGCACAGTAATCTCCTGTTCTTATCATTTCCCCTGCTTTCCTTCCCAATCTGTTCATATTTCACTAATTGCAGTTTTCTAATTTCCTCTTATCTTCTCGGTTCCGGGTTTGGATCTCAATCTTGCTGCCAAATACATTTGAATCTCAAACATTTCAATGGATTTTCCAAATAACTAATATCACAGGGCTAATGGTATATTAAGAAAAGCAAATATGAGTCACGAAAATACTTTATTTGTTGAGCGAATTGATGGTGATTAATGTCTATTTAACTACATATAAGGGTGCTGCATTAATCGGGATTGTAAAGCTTTAGAGAAACGCAATCAAAAATATTTCACTGGCTTAAGAGGTGACGTATTGACCTTTTAATTGCTAGGCACAGTGTTTTCTTTATTAAAGTATGATGGCCAGTGATTTAGAATCAAAACCGGAAGCCAATCTGTGATTGAGAATAAGGAAACTGATTACATGAAGTGCTCAGTTATACTGGAGTCTCCTAAGCGCATTAATAATGTATCCAAGTGCATTCTCTTGGCATACTTTTTGTAATAGACACAAGTGCTGCTTACAGCACCTAGGCCCATATTTATACTTTTTTAGCGCGGCACTTGCACCGCTTTTTGATGGAAAAGCAGCGCAAACTTACAAAATACAATTGCATGATATAAAACACATTTTTAGTATTTCTTATTTTATTATTATTGTTTTTGCTAGCATTATTAGCATTTTATTAGCATTATAATCAGTATTATTACTGTTTCTATTACTATTAAAGTATATTTTTCCCTCATAAATATGTATCTCTGATCAGACACCACAGGAAAACTGCCATTTAATGGATGTTAAAATTTGTAAATGATGAGGAACCACGGTTTCTTGATGAACGGCAACACAAAATGCATTGGGGGAGGTATCACATTTCAGTCGGATTAATGTTATTCAATTGATCAATGAGTTCTCTTATTGAGTTACTTAGAGTAAAAAACTTACCTGGAAAACACATTCATTGTGATTTATTATAAATTAATGAAATATATGGACTTGTTTATTTGTTTGAAAGTGATTTGGTGAAAGAAATATTCCAGAAGAACGATTACATTTAAAGTCACATGGTATTGGATTTGTGAGACTCCTGCTACATTCTCAAAACAACGAGGTAAGTAGTAAACAGGTTCCCAAGGATGCATAACTCATTGAGTATAACATAGTCAGAGTTAACTCAAGTATCTCAAGTAACTATAACTCGCTTCCTCGCCATGCACAGTTTTTCATCAAAAAAAGTTAACATTATTACATTAATATTATCAATGATGTTATCAGAGATGTCATGAGTGCTGTAATTAGCAGTACATGGTGAGGGTTTGAGCTATAGCTACCTTAGGGCATGAGTTATAGTTACTTCAGATAACTCTAACTATAACAGGTGAATTTCTATGGTTTTGTGCATTTAAAATGTGATCTTAACTATAACGTCCCTATAACCTGTGTTTTTTAAGTGAATTTCTGTGGGTTTTTCGAATTCTATTTCCTAACTATAACTTCCCTGTAACCGTTGTTTTTTTCAGTGAATTTCTGGGTTTTTTAAATTTTCATTACTATACGCTAATCCAACCACTGTAGTGCATGGCTGAATCCCCCCTGCGGCCAACCCCCTACAACCACCCAACCTAGCGCTGCACACAGTAAAAGGCATGTGTGGTGGGGTTGGCTGAAGGGCCTGCCCTGCGACCATTCCCTACGGACAACACCCCGTAACCTCCCAAACCCATGCTGCATGGGCCCTTTGCACTTTTGCAGCAGGAGATGGCCGCACATCCACGTGCCCCCCTCCCCTGGCCAGCTTCTGCAACTTGGATCTGATGCTTTAGGGCCTGGCCTTCTAAAAATATTTTGGGTGGTGAGGGGGCCATGCAGGATCACTCCTCTGACCAATTTCCACCCTGGAGACCGCCATTCCACCGGGGCCCAGGGTTAATATTTCTTTTTTTTGTTGAGTGGGGCCAATTGTGGCCTATGGGACCCTATCCTCCAGGGCCCAGCCTAAACATTTTATTATTTTATTGGTAGGGGGTTGTGTGGCCTCCCTCTCAGGGCACCCAGTCAAAATGGTTGGGGACTGCAGGGGACCCTGAAGCCCCTTAATTCCCAAACCGGCTACCTGCCTCCTCCAGGAGCCAGCATTGCTGTCAAAGATGCAGCTCCCTTTCTCTGAGAGCAATAGTTTCCTCTGTTTACCTGCCTTAATGTTTGACAGCTCTCACTTGCTTGAACTGGAGTGTTTGCTCTGATTTGGTGAGATAGTGTAGGGTCCCGTCCTGGGGGGTGGCAGTCCCGAGGGCAATCTGTGGCTCCTCGAGGGGGGCTTTGCAACCTTCTCCAATTTTAACAGCCCCAGTGAGGTGGTGGTGCCTGGGGCTGGAGATCCGTGATGGTCCCCCCTCATTCTTTAAATTCAGTTCCGGAGAGGTAATGGTCCCCGGGTCTGTGGGAGACCACACGGCTGCCAGCATTCGCAATGTATTTAGCCCTGAGGAGATGGTAGTCCGAGAGCTGCGGGGGGCACACAGCCCCCCACACATTTAATTTATTTGGCTGCAGAGGTGCTGCACGGCCCCAGCATACAATTCATCATTTGCCTTGGGGAGGTGGCAATCCCAAGGGCTGCAGGGGGCCATGAGGCCCCCCTACATACAATCCAATTTGCCTCAGGGAGATTGCGGTTCCCGGTGTTCTGAGGGGGTGATATTGATTCCCGTAATCACAATGTATTTAGCCTCAGGGAGGATTGCGGTCCACAGGGCTGTGGAGGGGTACCCCCACATACATAATTTCTTTGGTCCCTGAGATATTGTGGTTCCTGTGGCTGCAGGGGGACCATGTAGTTCCCCCACATTTACAATGTATTTGGCTCAGGGGAGGTATGTGGTGGACACCCAGAGAAGTTACAGCCAACTCCTGTCACGCACAGCCAAAGGCCTGTGACAGCATGTGGTTGGGTGGTTAGGGTGTGTTGGCTACAGGGTCTGGCTGCAGGCCAGGTCTTGCTGGCAACCTCCCCTGTGCATGGGTGAAACCTGTGCACAGTTGGGTGCTTATTAGGGCCTTGTCTTGTGCGACAGTGGTTGGATTAACGTATACTAATAAAAATTACTGTACATTAAAAAAACAGAAATTCACTGAAAAAACAAAGGTTACAGAGATGTTATAGTTAGGAAATAGAATTTGAAAAAACACAGAAATTCACTTAAAAAAATTCACTTAAAAAATAAAGGCTACATGGACATTATAATTAGGCTCATATTTTAAATGTACAAAAAAACTGAAATTCACCAGTTATAATTAGAGTTACCTCAAGTAACTTTAACTCGTGCCCTAAGGTAACTGTCTTGATACTGCTGTCAATTGATGTCGGAAAAAAGTGACCGTCCTGCTTGATGAAGTATTAATATCTGCTGTCTCATGAGGAGAAGTAAAACTGAGGCCCATATTTATACTTTTTTAGCGCTGCATTTATGCTGCTTTTTGACGCAAAAACGGTGCAAACTTACAAAATACAATACAATTAAAATTACAATTAAAATTACAACTAAAATTGTATTGTATTTTGTACAAGCATTAAAGTTTCATTCTGAGACTCCAGCTCCTAAAAGCAACAGAGATTTTTGGGTGAAGCTCTGGGAGAAGAGTTAGGGGAGAATGAGGAACTACCAGTGGAATCTGGGGCAACATTCCTGATTCACCTGGTTGTTTCTTATTTTTCAGAGGAACTGATGGGTCCCATTTGTGATCATTCATGGAGTGTGAAGTTACTACCTCTAAATCGGGGGCAGTCATAATGGGGTCCTAAGAGTAGCTTAAATCTGATGGTGTATGGGGTTGCAATCAACTGATGGTATGCTCTCATTTTACCAGAGTCTCCATTTTTTAGTTAGATGAACAAAGATGGAATCAAGTATTGCTCCTAGGTAGGTGGATGTACTTTTATTTTGGCTGGGTTAAAGGAGATCCAGCTTTAAATTTTGTTCACACATAAAGTATCCTTAAAATGTTTTATGATTCAATTTACAACTCATTAGGATACATTTTGGAAGTTAAGCCCTTAGCTTATCAAATCTATAAAGGAAGTCAAATAGCAATGAATGGAGTGGGAAAACTGTCTTCAAGCCACCTCTATCCCCTTTAATCCACTAACAGACATTCCTTTCCACGTTATTGCACTCTTGCAGGTTGCTCCTTTCATCCTTTATGACGGTTTTTCTATCTTTCTCTTACTCCTGTTTTCCCGTTTCTGTGCGTTTCTACCTCTCGCCTGCTGTCATTATCTGATAAGGAAAAATAAGTGCCAGTCTCCAAAAATGAGTGCGATGACCCCCACCAGCACACACTGGCTCAAATTAAGCACCGATGGTATCATAGGTATATTATCCCATGCATTCTCCCATATCTCTTTATTGCTAGTATCGATCAAAGTTCGAAGAAAGGAACCGAGATAGTCAAGTCGAGAATTAAGGTATTAATCGTTGTTTCACATATTTAACAATTATCCTAGTGTTCTACACTGAATTGCACTAGATTTTAATTTATACAAGGTTTCATTCCCAAGTGAATTTCTGTCAGCTAATGCCAGAGAACACAAGTGGCGGATAGAGCACTACTCCCTCGGCTTGCTATGATTGGAGGAGGCCGTGCTTGTCCTGTGACCTATACAGATAGTGTGTGGGTGCTTTTTCAAGAACCAGGGATGTGCACTCATAGTGAGTTGTTGTCCTTAGACGTGAAGATAAAGCGAAATAGAGAGAGTCATAGAACGCTTAAAAATGAAACCTGGTGAGGTAATGGGAAAATTGAGTGACTACGTTACAGCCTGAGTCGAAAGAGTTTTCGTGCAGTAAATACATGGCAGAGAAAGCTCAGCACACATCACACACATGATGATGCACATCGTCATGTGTTTTAAGAAGTATGTGAGAATTCGCGTCTTAAATGTACAACTTTCATGTTGATGTTTGCGCGCATTTCCGTGTATCAACGTAAGAGTTTTCCGTAATTCACGGCCTCCATTAAAGCCACTGAATCTTTGACCTGCCAAAACCTCTGTTTCTTTTGAGTCCTATTGATTAGTACCCAAGCAGCAAGAGTTGCATTTTCCAGGCCAGGGCATAAATTCACAACAAGGCTATCGAGTTGACAAATCTGAAGCCATGAAATCCTTTTACATTCAGAGCCTACATGCCTCCCCTAATCCTGTTTCTTCAGACATGGGTCTTTAATATGATTTACTCTCCTTTTTTGTTACTTTCTGTGTCACTCCATGTTGGTACTTTGTGTCGCATGATAAATAGATTGCAAGTTGCCAGACTGCTGAAAAAGTAAAAATACAATAAAGCAGGGATGTGTTCAGAGCTGCAGACAGGTCGCAGCAGGCCAAAGACACCCAATAGATATGGGCTTTCTCTAACAGCAAGATGACAGAAATTCTCTGGGGTCAGAAGACAGCACATTTTTAACCAACGGACCAGGTTACACGACAAAACAGGAGCTGGTACAATGACTAAAGACTCAATATTTATTTCAATTGGAAACAAATCCTATGAAAAATGATGTTGTCATTCACAGTTTAAGAGAACGCTTCGCTGTGATTAATACACGTGTTTAACGCTGGTTTAGGATGAATGCCCGTCAGGAGCGCACGACAACCAATGAATTTGAAATGAGCTGCGTTTTTGCCTTTGAGCTGGTAATTCATTTGTGACAAATGCAAACCCAGCAATGTACTGTTGGACTTGCCTGCATTACTTCATAAGAATAAAAATGTACAATGCCCTTTGTTTTGAATTGTTTCCTACCCTTGGTCACTGAAATGGTTGTTTCAGCAACCATGAAGTCGACTTGCAATTGATGGTGAAAAATTGTAGTGCATTAATACGAAGCAGGGGCCACATGTACGTATGTTAGGATATCTCAATTTCCAATGTTCGAAACTCAATTGGGTTCAATTTGCCATTCCTGGTGGGTCGCAAATAGACCTACCTCATTAAGGGCCAGACGTACAAAGTAGTTTTCAAGTCGCAAATGGCAAATCGGCCCGTTTGCGACTTGAAAAATGCTATTTGGGATGTACAAAGTTCAAACTGTGATTCGGTAACTTGTTACAGAATCGCAGTTTGGGTTTTGCGATTCGTTATTAGGAGGGGGCGTGACAAAGGTATCCCTGCCTAATACCGAATCCAGATGGTATGTATGATTGTTTTGTGACTGTGAATGCGGTCGCAAAACAATCGCAGTTAGCACCAGTTTCAAACTGGTGCTAACCCATTCACAAACAGGGACCCCTTCTTTTTTATGAATGGTAGCGAAAATACTTTTTCAGAGCAGGTAGTGGTCCTATGGCCACTGCCTCCTCTGAAAAAAGGAAAAGAAAACTTTTCATTTTTGATTTTGAAATGCATCTCGTTTTCCTTTAAGGAAAACAGGGTTGCATTTAAAAAAAAACAAAAAATAAAAACACTGCTTTATTTAAAAGCAGTTACAGACATGGTGGTCTGCTGACTCCAGCAGGCCACCATCCCTGTGAGGGTAGCCGTTCCCAATGGGGTTGCAAATTGCGACCTACCTCATGAATATTCATGAGGTAGGTCATTTGCGACCCCATTGGGAATCGCAAACAGTGTCATTGACACTGTTGAACATCTGGTTTTGCGACTTGCAAATTGCGAGTCGCAAAACCTGATTTTTGTACATGTGGCCCTAATACTCATGAGGTAGGTCACAATTTGCACCCCATTGGGAATCACAAAAACACAGGGATGGTGGCATGCTGGGGACAGAAAGACCACCAGGTCCGTGTTTGCTTTTAAATAAAGCAACTTCCTTTTTTTTAAGTGCTGCCTGTTTTCCTTAAAGGGAAACGAGCTGCGTTTCAAAAAGAAAAATTAAAGTTTCAGTTTCATTATTCAAGCGTAGGCAGTGCCCTTAAAAAAGGTTTTCCTGTTTGTGAATGGGTCACCACCAAAGTGAACTTGGTGGTAAAAAGTGAATGTTTTCAGACAGCATTTCAGTCCCAAAACACTCATACATACCACTGAGAGTCACTATTAGGAAGGAACACCCTTGACACGCCCCTTCCTAATACCAAATCGCTAACCTACTTTGCGCTTCGGTAATAGATTACCGAATCCCAAAATAGAATTTAGTACATCCAAAAATGCTTTTTTCTGCTTGCAAACGGCCTGATCCACAGAAAAAACGCTTTGTATATGCGGCACCATGTATTATCTGGCTCTAGGAGTCAGACAAACGGACCCAACCATGCAGGCATGATTTGGATGAGGTTCATTCAACACAACTCTGTTCTGCAATATGGCACATTCCTGTCCATGTTGCAAGGGTGTCTACATTGTCATCAGGATTGTTTTTGTGCAGTAAGGGATTCCTCTTTTTATGTGTGCTGAAGAGTGGCTTGGAAGCAGCCACTCCATATTTTATTGAATGCAGTCCCCCAGGTAGCACAAGTTTGTGGCTGCCCTAGGGGTAGTACATTAATGATGTTAAAGCACACTAGCCCAGTCTGTGCCAGGTACATATTTTGAAAGGTGCACCATGGTGCAAACAGAGACAGTGCACTCCATGTGTAATACGAGACCCAATCTGTGTTGTAGAGGTATGTTTGAAAGTAGGTAGTAATTGTTAGACCTGGCATCCTTAGTGTGGTTTTCCCCTAACTTTTTGCTTTCAGACCTCCTGTTTTTGCTGACTTCATTTTTGCTGGCCTGAGGACTCTGCACACTTACCCATGGCTAAGCAATGCTAAAGTGCTTGTGCTCGCTCCTTAAAATATTTTAGTTTGTCTTACACCTAATTGACATATTTAGTTTACTTGTAAATCCCTAGTAAATTGCAATGCATATGCCCCGGGCCTGTAAATTAAATGTGCACTGATTGTGCCATCCACTTAAGTGGCACCTGAAACATGTCTCAGGCTTGTCATTGCAACCTGCGTGTGTGCAGTTTTATACTGCCAATTTGACCTCACAAAGTAAACCTTTTACCAGACCCAAACCTTTCTTTTTAATATATATATCCCTCCTAGGGTAGGCCCTAGACAGCTCAGAGGGCAGGGTGCAATGTATTTAAAAAGGAGAACATATACATTGAAGTTTTACATGTCCTGGTAGTGAAAAAAAAAACTTAAATTATTTTTTTACTACTGCAAGGCCCACATCTCCCATATGATAACATTGGAGTTTCCTTCTTACATTAAAGAAGTGTAATTTCCAAAGGGGAACAAGTAAACAGTTAATGTTTGGTGTCTCTGAAATCACAATTTAAAATGCGAATGTATAGTGAAGTCGGATTTTAAATTGCAATTCCAGGGGCGGCTCTGAGCTGCCCCCCTGGCTAAGTCAGCAGATGAAAACTAAAACAATAGTTTACTTTTATTTTATTTTTCAGTTGTTGGCTCAGCCAGTAGCATGTGCAGGGAGGGGATGGGCTGGGCCATGGGAGGGGTGGGGGAGTGGAATGCAACTAAGTGTGCATGTGTGTTTGGCTGGCCGTCTTAGGCCGGCCAAACACACATGCACACTTAGGTTTCTCCAACTCCGCTGTGTTACAACTGGGTTGGAGAAACTGTACAGACTCCCATGCAGTATCTGAGCAGACGACAAAGCTGCACAGACCAATCCTGGTGCTGCTCTCATGCTAGGTTTAGCATAAAAGCAGCACCAGGATTGCATGGAGAGCCTATGCTGGTGTCCCAGGAGCATCAGAAGAGCAGAGCAGCGAGGCGGCAGCATCAGACAGGTACTTTAAAAAATATATATGTTTCACTCCCCCATCCTTTCCATTGAGATTTGATGCGGCTGCCACTGTGCAGTTCTCAAAATGTCACTTTTAGAAAGATGCCACTTTTTGCCTTAGCCATGTGGTGCCTGCAGTCTGGGTCACACGATTGGGTGTAGCTGACAGCTAGGCTTTGTATATGCCTCCTAGATTGCCACACGCTTAGGTGTGACTGGATGGGCTATTACTGGCAGGGTGGAGGGAGGAGACAAGCCAACCCCACTTATACTTGAATAGGGTGTGTCATGGCTCCACACAAAAGGCTGCATACCCCTTGTAGTTATTCTGGAGCCAGGGCTAGGAAGAAAGAGCATCTTTGCACTGTAAAGGCAAGCCTCTAGAAGCTTCTCCCCATTTCAAAGGTCCAACTTTGTAGAAATACTGGATCTCAGACACCAACTCTTTAGTACACATCTGGACAAAAAAGGACTGCTGTGCTGCTGAAAGGACTGCCACTCTGCTGGACTGCTGCTCTGAAAGAACTTCTGCCCTGCTGACTTTTTGTCTGCTACCCTTTTGCCTGGGGAGGAAAAACTGAACCTGCAATCTAATTTTGAACACAGTACTCCCAAAGTGACTCCAAGGACTAGTCTGCTTTCCTCCTGATATGAGCCTGAGGGAGATTAAATGCTCCGCAGCATCTTGCATCAGTCCCTGCACCCAGCTGCAACAAGTTACTGACCCCCAAGTGGTGCCCCTCAAGTTCTGGACCCTTGGTGTGGCTCAGTGAGCTGAAATCAAGTTTTTGGGCTGCATGTGGCTCCAAACAGGCGTGTTAGCATCAAGACCTCAATGCTTGCACTGCAATTCAGAGCAAAGCTCCGTCCGCTTGACTTTTTGTGCTCCGGAATCAACCGCTTGCAGAGACTGTCAATGCATAGCTCCAGTAACGCCCATCCATGACAACAGAGGGCTCTTCACACCACACTGACAGCCTCCTGTGATGCTCTCCCCACTCCCCGTGTCTCTCTTTAACCCGAAAAGAACATTTGGTACATATTTTAGAAGGTAATCTTCAGCGGGCCTAACCTGATGACTGTAATCGACTTGCATTCCATCGTGGTGGGCCTGAAAGTGTGACTTTGACCTGGTCCAGTTCGACCAGATATCCTGAGTTGGTGCTCTGTGCTTTTTGAAACTATTTTCACTAAAATCTTGAAAAATTCATAACTCCAGTTCTGCAAGTTAGATTTGTGTTGTTTTGGTCTCTGTTTATTTATAACATTTTGCTCTATTTGTCTAACTTGATGTGGAATCTTTTTTATGTGGCATATTGGACTTTTATACTGTTTGAAGTGTTGCACAAATACTTTACACGTGCCCCTATAATAATCCCAGCTGCTTTGTGCCGTGCTACCAGGTTTTCAAGACCAGGGTTTCAAGAACGAGGGTTTGTTTGTGCCTTTCCCTGACAAAGATGGTGGTTAATGTTTGACCACACCTCACACCCTAGTCAACCGGAAACCCAATTTCTCATAGTGTCTTACTGCCAATGTCTTTTCCAAATAATCTGTTAGAAATACCAAAGCTTCTGTTGAAAACAGATCACTCTGTGCCTTCCACCATGCGAAGCTGGGTATTGGCCACAGGACCTGGTCTCAGGGACCAAGTCTTGTGTCAATGTAACTGTCCAACTCCCCGCGGATTTTGTTTTTATTCATTTTTTGGGGGTATTATGGTACTCTCACTGTACCAACTGCTCCAGCTATACCCCCATAGTATCATAAAACCTTGCTTGGGGAAGCTTGCAAAGTGCTGTGGTACTATGGGGGTCAGGATTAAGTGGGGGCTCCTGCAGGAATACCACAGTAACTAATGGAAAGGCCACAGTGGATCACACCAGACTGCTGCTGGAGTACTGCAATACAATGGCACAATTTTGTAAATAATTTTGGTCCCTCTGGGTTCCCCCCCACAGGTACCAGGGGGTCCGGGTGTCCCTACCCTGCCCCCTTGTACTATATGATAAAACAATGTCAAGGTCACGGGAACCAAGTCTCCAAGTCCTGCAATTACAGCAACATTTTCTTCTGTGGCCCCTCCAAACAGATTTTTCTACACTGGAGGACTGGGAACTGTTGTATGGTACCAAAATTGGACATGGAAGAAAAAGCTTCCTCAACCCATCATAGGGCTACATTTATGAATTTTCGGTATTTCAGGACTCCTGTGGGCCTAACTGTCCAGATACAACATTTTATACCTTCAAGCCCAAACCAAGCACCTTTTTCTCAAAAACAGCTGAATGGATTTCCACCAAATCACAGAAAACATGGGGCCATATTTATACTTTTTGACGCAAAATTGCGCTAACGCAATTTTGCGTCAAAAAAATGTGCGCCGTCTAACGCCATTTGGATGCGCCATGCGGGCGTCAAATTTATACTTTGACGTACGGCGGCGCAACCAACAGGTGGGAGTCATTATTTCGTGACGAACACAGCGTCGGTCTGTCGTAAAGGAAACCAACGTAAATGCGACGCACATCACTGTGGGTCGATTTACGACAGCGCAATCGTGAAAACGCCGTTTTTTTTCACGCAATTGCGTCACATTTTTGCGCGAAAACTGCCCTTTCAGGAGAGGAGACCCAAAATGGATCCTAGATGCCCCAACAGACCCCAAGAGGATGAGAGCAGACCAGGAACCAGCCAGGAGGAAGCATACAGGACCCAGGACATTTAAATAAAAAAAAGAAAGTGTCGCTTCAGTGCAGAGGAGCAGGAAATCCTGGTGAAAGAGGTGACGGAACACCAGCACCAACTTTTCATCTCCTCAAAATTGCCACTCAGTAGGAGAGAGGCCATCTGGAAACAAATTGTGGACAAGATTAACAGTGTGGCTGAAGAACGCCGGACAGTCACCGAGTGTAAGAAACGCTGGCATGACTGCAAACGTAGGACCAAAGAGAAAATGGCCAGGAACAGGAAGGCAGCAATGCAGACTGGAGGGGGGAGTCCAGCACAACAGGAGGCCCTGGACCACATGGAGGAGATGGTCGCAGCCGTCATCCCGGAGGAGATCGTCACAGGGATTCAAGGACTGGACAGCGTAGACTACCACGACACTACGCACATGCAGGGTAAGTCGCATGGGGAATCATAATACAATAATGGGGACTGTAAGCAGGGGGGGATACCTACTACACAATGCATGTAAGTCAGCACATATATGAAGTGGCATGGGGAAAGGGGCACGGCAGGGGGGCATGCCCTGTACTGACCGAAGCTGGGGCACGACAAAATACAGCAACCACAACAGTCCCACGGGGACATCCTGTAATTACAACAAGAGAGCCAAGGGAAAGCAGTGACAGGTGGGAAAGACACTACCTCAAATCCACATCCAGGCACTTGTATTGCAAAATCTATTCTACATCAACTAGGTCCCTATCTGTAATGCAGTAGCAAATACAACAACTGTAACTTAACTGCAAACACAGTTGACAATAACACCTCTCATCTCTGTGCAGCTATAGTACCAAATGGCAGAAACCCCACCCTGGAACATACATACCTAAATTAGGGGGTGAGGGTGACATCTGCAATTACTCCTAGAAATAAGACAAAGGTACCAGTACACTCAAATGCCGAATGTCCATAACTGACACATACATAAGCCTAAGTAAACAGCAATAGGAGCCACACAGCACTAACGATACACACATGCTGCATACGTCAGGGTCCCTCACGTGCCTGGCTAACAAGGCTACATCACTAATGTCATACTGCTCAGACAACAACATTGAGGAGGGGACACAGGCAACTGGTCACTGAAACACACCTGCAAAGTCGGACAAACAAATAGGACCTTCATACGATAAACAGGCCAATCCAATTCAAAACACATCACCCAACACCATCTCAAAACATCAAGAATGGTTACATCCATACCACATCCTAACATTGACATGCATAGGTAATGCCACATTACATGTACAGATCATGCAATGTGAATAAAAAGTGTATGGGGCAGGGCCTGAGAGGAAAGTGTGCTGGCAGGGCAGTCACAACACCCACAGTCAGTCAAAGTGTAGTGTGGCAAGTGAAACGTATACTTTGCGCATTAGCCTCAGGCTGGAGGCCTTTGTGCATCTTACCCTGAATGTACTTATACTCATTTGCTCACATCTAAGTGCCTCAGAGCAATTTGCACTAAATGATTCTCATTGCCCTTCCTATCAGTTAATGTAGCAAATAGTCAGTCCTAAGGTGTTGTCAATTAGTCAAATCACACTGTTTTGCCTACTTCTGCACTGGAGTTTGCCAGAACATATTCACTCTGTGCCCCAGTCAAGGATACCGTCTGGTACGTTGCTGATAGATGTGGTAGGGGTCAAGGTTTGGCATTCCTGCTTAGGGAAACTTTGTCATCACCATGACATATGTCTTTTACATTCACTCCCTTGTCCCAAGACACGCATGGGGGAGTTTCCAAACAGAAAATAACAACTAGATGCTGCCTGCCTTGCTGCTGATGCACAACCAGATCCTAGCCCATTCCTCTGATATGAGGGATGATGTCTCCCCTGTGATTCTGACAGGCAACCTCCAAACTTAACAAGCTGTGCTATACATAGAACATGCAGGGGGAGAGTAGAAACAGTTAGGCACCATGAAAGCTGTGTACTAATGTATTACTCTCCTGCGGACTATTTCAATTCTAACAGTGTGTATTGTTTGTGTAAATGGGGCTCACACCTAAATTCCTACAAGTCAGTTGTACAATGAAACTTCATATCAAACTAATACTGTCTATGTCATTTGTGTATGGGAACCTACCGGAAAAGATACAAATGTGTAGGACCTGAGTGACCACCACTTCCCTGAGAAGTTCCAAAGATGTCATGCGCTCGGATGTCTAAACATTCCTTTGATGTGGGAGACCAGAGGCACTGCTAGTTAGTCTTAGCTAAATTGAATATCTGGGTGACAGAGTTATTTTCAAGTGGGTCAAACTTAGTCCCCCACACCATTAGCTATCCTGCTGCCTAGAAAGCCAAGAATCACATGTTGGATAATGAGAGCCCACCCTACAAAATGTCCCTCCATAACAATAGTGAAACACTGAGTGAGGAGTTGGAGAAAAAAACACCTATTCCTAAATAATTACAAAGCAACACCTAGAGGCGACCTGGCAGACATGTCTGAAAGATCCATATCAAACATGTGACACACAGGTGGGCCATAGGCCTACAACAATGCCCTATGACGGACAGCAGATACCTAGACAAACACAGAGTACAATGTTAAGGCATCCAAAGGCTTGTATCTTACTGCAAAATTGTCACAACACAGACACACTAATTGTACCCTGTTTCATTGCAGAGGAACACGGATCTCCTGCTGATCTGCCTGTCCATGAGTTCCCTGATGACATGGATGACGACACCATCAACCTCCCACAAGAGACCATTGACATGGTCCTTGAAAGCCTCCAAACCCCACCTTCAGTCACAAGGAGGAGCACAGAAGAAGCAGCCACCACAGTAGAACCACCCGCCACCCCAATTGTAAGACCTGCCAGCTCCAACACAGCTGAGGACTCTGACGACACTGGCACCAGCTTCGAAAGAACTGTCGTTGGGGTCCAGCGGGAGCTGGCCAAGGAGGTGCGGGTGGGGATGCAAAATATGGCAGCCAGCCTTGAGGGGGTGCGTTCGTGCATTTTGTCAACTGCTGATCAGGCAGCTGCAATGCAAGCCAGAAATTTTCTCTTGGAGGACATTTCAAAAACACTGAAGGAAATTGGCACAGCTGTCATCCAGTTGACACAACAACTCAAACTGCAAGCCACTCAACGTGTGCACGAATGCAACATAGAACCCCTCAGGGCCGACCTGGCTGCCTACCATCGGGATGTGGCTGCCATTCTGAAAAACCAGCAGGCCCTCCTTGCTGCAGTACTGCCCTTCCTTACTCAACAGGGATCAGTCCCCGGGATGTCTGCCTCCATGTCTTCTAACACTGAGGTGTGTGTTGCCCCTTCACAACCAACAACAACAAGGACACACCAGGCAACACACACATCAGAAGAAGAAGACATGGAACAGATAACATTCACACGCAAGAGTACCCGGAAGCCCTAGTCCCTGCACCATGCCCTACTCTGACCAAGGTCCTACGTTTTGACACATGCCAGTCTCACTACAACTAACCTCAATGACTGTTCGGCAATCCACTGTCTGACTTGTCCACCTTGCCAGTGAATGTTTCTCTCCTACCATTTGGCATTTCATGTTCCTCTGCACTGTCTGTGACATCACCCCAGCATGTCAGGAGCATCATCCACACCCCTTCTGTAGGATCACCATGTAATAATGCACCAGAAAGGAGTCAGCAAACATGGTGAATGGACATTTTGCACAACACCACTTATAAATAAATATCACTTGCACACCTATTGTGTCTCTGTGTCATTTCAAAATTCAACTGTGCAGTAGATAACTCCAAAGTGGCTGTGTGGAAACCATGTCGATTCTCTATACTACTGTCCTGATTACATGTATACTGAATCATCTGTGCAGTGGCCAGGATTGCATCATAGCTTTACTATACTGAGGAAAATAACTGATGAAGGGACTAAGCACACACAATCATGCTGTGTTGGACAGAATGATGCACCATCTATAGCTATTCTACACAACTAATGGTGGCTGAGAAATGTAGGCACCATGCAATACTAAAATTTTAAATTATGCTGTAGAATGAAAGGAATGATAAACAAATTACACTGCATCAATCACCCTTACGGCGTATACTTCCATGAAGGAAAGTCATGCTGAATCAGTACACACATGATGTAGGTCAGCAATGATAGCAACAAGACAAGAGTGTGAACAAATCATCATCTATAAAGCTCTCCCTGAACTTCACAATGCTGTCCGACCTATCTATTTACCTACAATAACAAGTCTGGAAGCACTCTTTGTGAAGTAGGATACATACCAACCCCAAACCTTGATGATCAATGCACACTACCAATGGTGGCTCTCCAACATGGTGGATACTTACCAAGTTAGCACACGGGTAGCTGGCATGTTAAACCTCATAAGCCTGGGGATAGGGAGCATGGAACACAAATGTCATACTTAACATTTCTGCTACACTGATGTCAAGGCCATGAAAAGGTAGCACCTAACGCATCAGGTAAAGGGTTAACACATTTTTTATTTAAAAGTAGTAATAAAAGAGGCAACTAAGGGAAAGGTAAACCTACACTAATCTAACCTGACTACTACTAACCCACAACTGTCCCTAACTAACCTAAGCTAAACTTACTCTACACATGTAACGAAGCGATCTAAACATCAACCCCCCACCCACCATTAAGAGACAAGACACATGCAGGACAACACTTACTAACCTACACACATACTATACTATCCTAAACAAACATTTATTTTTTTGTATTTTTTTTTTTTATATATATTTTTTTTTTATTAAACAGGAATCCCAACATTGCCCCCCACCCACCCACCCACACAAAAATATTAGATAGAAAGTATAAGGACCCCCCACCCTCTTACCTAACACTAACTAAGCTAATTACCTATACTTATCCTATAACTAACCCCCCAAACCCAACTAACAGTATGAAAAGAGGAAAGAGGGGAGAGGGGAGGGGTAAAAGTTCAGGAGGGCAAAAGAACTAAAGATTTGCCCTCTGAAGTGTGCGCCGGATGGAGCGCACCTTCTTTTTAACCTCCGCCATGTCCTCCGTCAGGTTGTCCACCTTTTGAATTAACCTGTCCAGTTTCCTAGACAATGCCTGGAAGGCTGCAGGGTCAATTGGAGGGTCACTGCTGGTCTGTGTGCCGGTGGAGGTGGAGATTGTCGCTGGAGTGGAGTGGCCACGGGACAGCCCTGCTCCCAACACACGGCTGGGTCCAGGTCTTGAGGAAGATGCCCTACTCTGACCAAGGTCCTACGTTTTGACACATGCCAGTCTCACTACAACTAACCTCAATGACTGTTCGGCAATCCACTGTCTGACTTGTCCACCTTGCCAGTGAATGTTTCTCTCCTACCATTTGGCATTTCATGTTCCTCTGCACTGTCTGTGACATCACCCCAGCATGTCAGGAGCATCATCCACACCCCTTCTGTAGGATCACCATGTAATAATGCACCAGAAAGGAGTCAGCAAACATGGTGAATGGACATTTTGCACAACACCACTTATAAATAAATATCACTTGCACACCTATTGTGTCTCTGTGTCATTTAAAAATTCAACTGTGCAGTAGATAACTCCAAAGTGGCTGTGTGGAAACCATGTCGATTCTCTATACTACTGTCCTGATTACATGTATACTGAATCATCTGTGCAGTGGCCAGGATTGCATCATAGCTTTACTATACTGAGGAAAATAACTGATGAAGGGACTAAGCACACACAATCATGCTGTGTTGGACAGAATGATGCACCATCTATAGCTATTCTACACAACTAATGGTGGCTGAGAAATGTAGGCACCATGCAATACTAAAATTTGAAATTATGCTGTAGAATGAAAGGAATGATAAACAAATTACACTGCATCAATCACCCTTACGGCGTATACTTCCAGGAAGGAAAGTCATGCTGAATCAGTACACACATGATGTAGGTCAGCAATGATAGCAACAAGACAAGAGTGTGAACAAATCATCATCTATAAAGCTCTCCCTGAACTTCACAATGCTGTCCGACCTATCTATTTACCTACAATAACAAGTCTGGAAGCACTCTTTGTGAAGTAGGATACATACCAACCCCAAACCTTGATGATCAATGCACACTACCAATGGTGGCTCTCCAACATGGTGGATACTTACCAAGTTAGCACACGGGTAGCTGGCATGTTAAACCTCATAAGCCTGGGGATAGGGAGCATGGAACACAAATGTCATACTTAACATTTCTGCTACACTGATGTCAAGGCCATGAAAAGGTAGCACCTAACGCATCAGGTAAAGGGTTAACACATTTTTTATTTAAAAGTAGTAATAAAAGAGGCAACTAAGGGAAAGGTAAACCTACACTAATCTAACCTGACTACTACTAACCCACAACTGTCCCTAACTAACCTAAGCTAAACTTACTCTACACATGTAACGAAGCGATCTAAACATCAACCCCCCACCCACCATTAAGAGACAAGACACATGCAGGACAACACTTACTAACCTACACACATACTATACTATCCTAAACAAACATTTTTTTTTTTGTATTTTTTTTTTTTATATATATATTTTTTTTATTAAACAGGAATCCCAACATTGCCCCCCACCCACCCACCCACACAAAAATATTAGATAGAAAGTATAAGGACCCCCCACCCTCTTACCTAACACTAACTAAGCTAATTACCTATACTTATCCTATAACTAACCCCCCAAACCCAACTAACAGTATGAAAAGAGGAAAGAGGGGACAGGGGAGGGGTAAAAGTTCAGGAGGGCAAAAGAACTAAAGATTTGCCCTCTGAAGTGTGCGCCGGATGGAGCGCACCTTCTTTTTAACCTCCGCCATGTCCTCCGTCAAGTTGTCCACCTTTTGAATTAACCTGTCCAGTTTCCTAGACAATGCTTGGAAGGCTGCAGGGTCAATTGGAGGGTCACTGCTGGTCTGTGTGCCGGTGGAGGTGGAGATTGTCGCTGGAGTGGAGTGGCCACGGGACAGCCCTGCTCCCAACACACGGCTGGGTCCAGGTCTTGAGGAAGATGGCTGGTCCGTCGCTGGGTCCCCTTGGGCAGACCTGGTGGTTGTAGGTGGCACCGTTGGTGGAGCCTGTGGTGTGGCATACCACGCCCCGGAGGCCCGATCGGAATTGTATCTGCGGGCCATCCTCCGATACCCATACTGCACCTGCAGGATGTGCCTGTACCTCATTGACCTGTGCTCAAAATGGTTGCGCTCTGCGGCACTCAGGTTTGCAGCTGTGAAGAGAAAAGGGAAATATTGAGCATTGAATTTACAGTGGGTTGAATCCCACAATGGCTCATTTGTCCATTACTAGAAATATATTGTATGCAGCAATTGTTCCAACATAGTTCACGGAAATGCTCAGAGGAAGTACATGTGAATCATGCATCCCTAAGGTCATATCACACCTAGCATATCCATGTCTCTACATGATGGATGACATCACCCTAAACTACTCATCCAAATCATACCTAAGGCATTTGACATTATGGCACCAGCTCTTCCGCATACTGACTTCAGTACATATGTCATTCTATGTGATTACACTCACACTCCTCACTCAATAGCATTTTTAATTAGTTGTGTGCTAAGATTGAACCCCTGGCCCAGAATCATGTGTCCACACTAGGTGTCAGATGTAGGAAATTAGGAAAATCAACTAAATCAACTAATCAACACTAAAACTAAAGCAGAACGGTGTCTCTGACACCGTCTGCGAGTTGCTATGGGGTCCATAAAACCCACCTCATGAACATCAATGATGTGGGTTCCAAGTTGCCCCACCTTAGCAACATGGGCACTCACGGGGATGGTGGCCTGCTGGTACCAGCAGAACTCCATAGACGTGACTGTTTTTAAATTAAGCAAGTTATTTCTCCCCAAGTGTAGGCCGTTTACCGGAAAGAAAAATGAGCAGCAATTATTTTTAAATCACAACAATTGTACTTGGAAATTTTCACGGTAATTATTGGTCCCTTAGACCACTGGGTTTTTTGCGCAGGATTCTTTTAGTCCACTCACAAAGGCTGAAGCTTTACAATGAGGATCCCTTCCAGTCAGCAAGGTGGTTACCATCCACTTCAAGTGGATGATAACAGCTACTCACTTTGCAACCACGTACTCGGTTGCAAATGGGATTGCCTACCACTGTGATTTGCAAGTAGGTCTGGTAAAACCCTTCATTATATCAATTTTGAAAAGCATTTTACTCATATGTACATGACCACCAAAGACATTTTGGATTAGGAAACAGACGTTTGCAAATCCCACACAGATATTTATGCCATTTGCAACATGTAGACATTTTTCTCACTCTGGCCCAAGGTACTAACTCAAGTCACAAAAGGTGTTAAGTACGTGTAACATACTGGTTGCTACAGTCCTAGGTACCCTGTTTCACAGTAACATCCCAGTCTTTGTGGGTGGTGTGGGAAGAACAACCAACAATCCCATGTTCAATGCACACCCAGGAGTGTACAGAAAGTGCAACAATTATGTGCCTTCACACACAACACCTATGAAGGGCTAGCAACACGTTGTAGTCAGCCCAACCTTGTCACATCCCAGGTCCACACATGTCAAAATGTTATGACTTAGCCCAACATAACATACTATTAGTGAGGCATGTTTAACAACACACACAGGGGAGGTAGTACACCCATTCACATGATTCAACTGAACACCTAGGGCATTGCACTCAAGTCACACACACTTCGAGTTCACCTTGTGGAAGTACATGCCCATGGAAGATCCAACCTACAGTGTACACAGTCCATCCTCAACTAGGAAGAAGCACTTGTCATCAATGCCATGTGCCTAAGCTATCTGGGAGACTGTCAGTCTGATATGCAGACTCAGTTCATGGCAAGTCCCTGACCAAATCTAACATTGACCAGTCTATTCGAAATGAGTCATACCATTCCCAATTGCCGCCATAATTGAATGGGCTACAGCCCCTCAATCTGAGAGATGACTACGTATTGCTTTGCAGAAACATAATTCTAATTTGATATCACACTAAAAGAACAAAGCAAATGAACGGCCAGCACATCAAATCATGAATTCTCTTGAACACACAGTAATCCATCATGCGTCATTACCAAACAATGTAAATAGCACTCAGGCGACACTCACTGTAGGTATCGGGGTCGTCAAAATGGGCCACCTCTCCCACGGTGTACGGGGCTGGTCCACCTGTAAAGCATGAAACAAAGATTATACTCAGACTGGGTGAACGGACAAAAGATTTCTGTTACAATGACACTGTGTGAAAATGACATGGTAATGATAGACTTTCACACATGCTCATCCTGCATGGATCACTTTGTATTCAACATTAACATTGGATGAGTCTCCTGCTCCAGTGTCACACCCTACTACACTCATGCAGTGGTCAGGACAGTCAGGTGTCGTCCAAGTTAATCCTCCATTAGTATGCCCCAACAATAATGTTATCCATACATCTCAGCATGTGCATCCCCGAGAGACATTCCAAAACTGGTTCCATGAGGACTGCATGACCACTCACAATAAAACAGGCTATTTGGACAGGGTCAACAGACAGCAACCAGACACACATGTAACATATGTGTGAACAACATGACTAACTGCATGTGACGTGACGGCAACACACATGTATTGCATCATCATGTGTTTACAATTTTCTGTCTAGCTATGGCGTCTGCATCTGTAGGTATGTTGTTTCTACATGACGTACTCACTGGCCATTATGACCAGTGGAGTACAAATGGAGCCGTTCACGTGTTGCATTTCTGACACAAAGGCAACACTACATTACATGCAGCTACAGGCATCTGGTATGTGTTGCAAAAATGATCCATCGGACTGGTAGCATAGGTCTTCATACACATTCTGCAACAAATACACATTAGGACACATATGTATACCTTTGTAGCGCAGCATTTGAAACATTTTGGGACGCAGAGAGGGGGCGACTTAGCATAATACAAATAGATGTTGAATTTATAAAGCTGTCATTGCGTGTACATGTGTTGCAAGAATGGGGATTAATGTGTATAACCATGGGCCTAGGTTTCCCTGGCATTACACACACTCAGCTACTTATTTTGCAGATTCGCTAACAATCATCACATGTTCACACACCGATTTCTGTCATTCCCATGTAATTGTTTTTTACTCACCAACATGGCCACCAATCTGGAGTCCCAGGTGGTCCAGCAGGTCCTGTTCCCTGGTGATCAGATCTGCCCAGCGGTGCTTGAGTTGGTGTACATTCCTGAGACTCCCATAGACCCAGACCAGGTGATGGCGCACCTTCTCCCACCGGATTTTCCTGGCCTCCGTGTGATACCCCTGTATCACACGGCCCCCAGCTTCCAGCATTAGTGGGAGGAAATGGCTTACGAGCCATATGAACCCCCCCAATTCGTCTTCCCCCATCCTGGACAGGCGAGGCCTACCTGACATATTGAGAGGGATAAGAATGTACCAACAAAATATAAAATATAAAGGGGGAAATGGGGAAAGGTAGAGGTGTGAAAGAAAAAGGAGAAGTAGAAAAATAGCCCAACTAACCCCCCAAACTATGCTACCCACAACAGACTCCCACAGACAAAACAAACTATCACAGGTATAGACAAAATAACACTAAACAGACTGAGACAATGTGATACAACAATAATAGATTGACACTAAGACAAAATACAAGGCACACAGGACACTAGAGCAGTAAAACACAGGACAACACCTTTCACACAACCACACAGTCTAGAGAAATCTGGGACTGCAAAGTGAAAGTGAAAGTTACCTCCCAGTACAGATTTTGTAAACAGGATATCCTATTACATCACTTCCTGCATAAAATGGCCGCCGTTTTTATTTTCCCGTTATGCGTCATATTTTCACGCATACACAGTTGTGCGTCAATTTTTTATGACGCATTACAGTGCACATGATGCGGAGTGAAAAAATATTAATATTAATAATTAATACTGTACATGAAATGACCAATATATTGTGCATGTAGCGTCAATTTCACCACGCATACATCATGGGCGTCGTTTTTTTTACACGTACAGTGGTGCACATGATGCGGAGTGAAAAAATATGATATGAATATTAATAATTAATACTGTACATGAAATGACCAACATATTGTGCATGTAGCGTCAATTTCACCACGCATACATCATGGGCGTCGTTTTTTTTACACGTACAGTGGTGCACATGATGCGGAGTGAAAAAATATGATATGAATATTAATAATTAATACTGTACATGAAATGACCAACATATTGTGCATGTAGCGTCAATTTCACCACGCATACATCATGGGCGTCGTTTTTTTTACACGTACAGTGGTGCACATGATGCGGAGTGAAAGAATATGATATGAATATTAATAATTAATACTGTACTTGAAATGACCAACATATTGTCCATGTAGCGTCAATTTCACGACGCATACATCATGGGCGTGGGTTTTTTTACACGTACAGTAGTGCACATGATGCAGAGTCAAAAATATTGTGGATGTAAATAATAATTTGAAGGTGAAATATCAAGACACTTTTGGATACATTTGTATCTGACTCTGCATTGTGTGCACTCATGTACGTGAACAAATTATGACGGCCATGCTGTATGCGTAGAATATGGAGCAAATTTTTCCAAATTTCTTCATGTGTTTAGCTTTGGAAAGGTGATTTGTCATGGTAAAACGGTGCGATGTGAGACACATTTGTGTTTGTATATGACAAATGTCCGTACTTTTATGTATAGACGGCCTTCACACTGTGATGTTTGGGATACGTTAACTAATGTATTGACCATATTTGACAACATATTTGGTGTAATTGCTGATGGCTATTTTGAAATGATGTTTTTGATACCTTTATGTATTCCGTCTCCAAAATGTCCCCACCTTTATGATGGGGATGCTTTTATCTGTAGTCCTAACAGGGAGTGGGAGAGTCACTTTCAGTTTTTATGGGGCTGACCATGTCCCATTATGATTTTGTGTTTCATATTTGTGTAGGACTTGTGACATGGAGGCCACACATGTGCCTTATGCATGTGTTTAGTTCACAAGTACATGATTCTTGTATGTTTTGGGGGTGGTAGAGGTGGAGTTAGGCCCCCAGCACCCTAGGATTTGACCATCCAGAATAGCTACTGTATCCATGGAGTATTTTTATCATATCCTGGCAAACCTGCAGCAGCGGGCGAATGTAAGGCCATATGGTATGAATGACTGTTGACCATTCATTCATCTCATTAGCCCATTTGACGTTTGCAGTAATGATGATTTGGAGCTAAGTTGCATACCATTTTCATATGACTAAGGGGGTCATTCTGACCGCGGCGGTCGGCGGTCGCCGCCCGCCAAGCGGTTCCCGCCGAAAGACCGCGGCGGTCATTCTGGCTTTCCCACTGGGCTGGCGGGCGACCGCCAAAAGTCCGCCCGCCAGCCCAGCGGGCAACACCCTTCCCACGAGGACGCCGGCTCAGAATGGAGCCGACGGAGTGGGAAGGTGCGACGGGTGCAGTTGCACCCGTCGCGAATTTCAGTGTCTGCAAAGCAGACACTGAAATTCTTTGTGGGGCCCTCTTACGGGGGCCCCGCGGCACCCCCTACCGCCATCCTGTTCCTGGCGGGAGACCCGCCAGGAACAGGATGGCGGTAGGGGGTGTCAGAATCCCCATGGCGGCGGAGCACGATCCGCCGCCATGGCGGATTCTCAAGGGCAGCGGGAAGTCGGCGGTACACCGCCGACTTCCCGTTTCTGGCCGCGGCTGAACCGCCGCGGTCAGAATGCCCATCGGTGCACCGCCAGCCTGTTGGCGGTGCTACCGCCGACCTCCGCCATGGCGGTAATTACCGCCAGGGTCAGAATGACCCCCTAAGTTTGCAAGACTCTCAGCGTTCACGATGTGATAATGCGAAGATTGTTTTGCTTGTCTGTGTCCCTTTCTGCATAAACTGGTTTAGTGTCATGTTACAATCTTCCTGCTAGGTTCAAACTGGGACACAACTGTGATGGTCTACTTTCAAATATTAGGTTGGTTGTATGACATATGTGTACATGTGTGTGGGAATGTGGATCCAGTATGACCTGTCTGTGTGTATGTTGTCACTGTAACTTCAAGGTCTCCTCCTGAGTTAGTGGCAGCTGATGTTGTTGCAATTGTGTATTGCTCACATCATACACTTGAGAGAAGCCATTGATGACATGTTCACGTACACATGGATGGTCCCACCCTGTCTCTGAACACGTGTGATGTGACTTTCAAATGATCTCCAATTTTGGGCTGGATGAGAGACTGTTTCAGTTGTTTGGATCCGGCATGTGTAATTGTCACATTTGTACTCTTGTTGGGCTCTGTGTATGGTAATGTAACATGTCACATCCTACCCTCTGTGCATACAGTTGTGATGTTTATTTTTGGTGTGATGAATTTTAATGGCATTCTTGATCAATGAGACGACATTCAACTTCAGCTATTTCAAACTAAAGGTGGTCAGAAATGAATAGGCCAAAGCATGATGTGGTGTTTGTTATCTGTGTTTATTTACAAGTGTGGAATACAAGTGATTATAATAACTTAAGTAAAAAAATTGTTCACAAGCTGTTGGCGCCTACGCACTCCTGCTGCGGTGTTAGGTTGTTCCCCCTCCTGTTGCAGGCCAGCATTCTCCTCATCATCATCCTCAGGCATGTCTGGGTCCGGTTCAAGGAGGGGAATGTTCCTTTGTACACAAATATTGTGTAATATGGCACAAGTGAGTATGATTTTGCAGACCATCTCTGGGGAGTATAGTAGGCTTCCGCCAGTGATGTCAAGGCAGCGGAACCTTGACTTTAGGATCCCAAAGGTCCTCTCCACAATGCTGCGGGTCCTCTTGTGGGCGTCATTGTATGCCCGCTCAGCAGCAGTATTTGGGTTCCCATATGGTGTCATTAGCCAAGGCTGGATGCCATACCCCTGATCAGCTGAAAGAGAAACACAGAATGGTATCAATTAGATGTAGGAGGCACTGTTGTACGTATCTTTGATGGCAGTAGTTGTGTTGTGTTGTCTGTGACTATTTTGTGTACTAATGTGACAACCTATGGTTGTTGGTGGAAACTTTGGCATTGTTTTTTTTCCTTGGCTGAGCAAGTGTTTGTTGTCTAACTGTTTGTCAGCAGGATGTATTGGTTTCTCAAGTACAGTGTGCCCTCCCTTGCATTGTGACTTGTGACACAGGTGTCCGTGTGTCCTCACTGGGGGTGTGATGATAGTTCCATGCAGAGTTGAAACATGAAAGGGTATTAGAAACGTTCATATGAACATAGCCAGGCCATCCCATCCCTTAAAAGTTATGCATTGTATTAGTGTACAGGTTATTGTGAGACTTCCAATTTGCAAGGTGACATTTAGGCAACCACAGTCATGAATGTCTTCACACTAAGCTGTGGAGTAAATTCAAATGTGTGAGAGGTTCAATGGTGACTTGTGACACATGGCTAGTGATGTGAGTACCTCAGTGTGTTTCTGTCTAGGTGTTGCTATTGTGGTGTATGGGTTGTTTATCCTAGAGGGTTTCTGTGCAGTGAGTATATAAGTAGATTTTTGTCCTTACCAACAAGTAGTCCATTGCCATACCATCCATCCTGGAAGTGTTGGTTGATGGTGCAGTGACGGAAGATGAATGCGTCATGTACACTCCCAGGATATTTAGCCACAATGTTGCTGATCAGTCCTTGGTGATCGACTATGGCCTGCACGTTGATGGAATGTGTGTGCTTCCTGTTGCGGTAGAGGTGTTCACTCGCAGCAGGTGGCACAAGGCGTACGTGTGTGCAGTCGATTGCACCAAGGACGTGCGGAAAGCCACTGATGGCGTAGAACCCCTGTTTTGTTTCCTGCTGCTTCTGCACTGTGTTAGGGAAGCAGATGTGGCGGGGTGTCAGTCCAATGATGGCATCCAGTACTTTAGGCAGGAATGCGGAGAAAGATGGTTGTGAGATTCCACCAACCAGGGCACCAGTTGTCTGAAACGAGCCATTTGCCAGCAGGTGAAGTACGGCAAGCAGCTTTGTTTCGGTTGGGATAGTGCGTGGAGTCACTAAAGTGGGGGCCAATTGCTGTTCAATATTTGTCAGCAGCTGCTGAATGGCCTGCCAGTTCAACCGGTACCTCTGGATGATGTCTCGTTCCCTGAGGCCATGCAGGGTTGTTCGTGGGCGGAATATCCTCTCCTGCCTTCTGCGCTGTCTTTGGGGTCCCTGCTGTTGTTGTTGTGGCTGCTGTTGTTGCTGCAGGGCTCTGCGTCTACGTGCACGTTGAAGAAAAAGCACCTCCATGTCTCCCTGTTGCTGCTCTGCTGCTCTGCTGCTCTGTTGTTTGTTCTGTGTGTTCTGATTAAGTACAGGTGTGTTTGCCCCATTTTAACGCCTGCCCTGACCCAGGCGTTAAAATTTCACGCTATTCGTGCTTTGCGCCATTTTTTGCGCCGCCTGCCGCGCGGGAGTGATTTTTGCCCTGGAGCATAAATACCACGCACCGCTATGTGCGTCTGTTTTTGGACGGGAACGCCTACCCTGCATGTCATTAACGCAGGGCGGGGTGCCGCTTCCAAAAACTGGCGCACATAGCGCCATTTTCCTGGTGCGCCGGATCGGGCGTCAGGGTTTAAATATGGGGCAACGTTTGCGCTGAAAGTGCGTCAACATTTTTGACGCACATTCGGCGCAAATGGAGTATAAATATGCCCCATGTTTTTTTGAGTGATGGGCTATCTTTTTGGCAATTTTTTTGTAATTCTGTTCAGCTGTACTTTTTGTATCAGATATCAAAGTTTTTCCTTTGGGAACTAGCATGGTAAACCATCTTTTGGAGCCTTGACAATGAGATGTATGAACTTTTTGCTGCCAAAGATGTTAGCAAAACTACACACGCACATTTCCTATGAAAACTCTGACCTAACCATAATAACACAGAGACAGCTGCCACTGTGTAATATATCTTTAAGGTACACAGATGTGGAGTTAAGCACAGTATTGCTGTACTTACTTTTATATACTTACCGTCATAAAATTGTAGTGGCCACTATTCTGGCTATAATATTTATATAGGGAAACATTTTTGTATGGGATCGCCTTTCGACTGGAAAAAGCATGGCACGCTGTTTTATTCATGGCCAGAAAAACACTGATGGTACCATGGCCTTCTTGACTATAACAATAGCAATACAATTTATCACATGTATATAACATTGATCATAATGAATTTCAAAGAAGTGGTAACCAACATTTACTAACCAGCGGTGGAGGCTTTTGACATTTTTCATTTAAAGCTTTAAGAAGTTGGTAGGCAGGTGTGGCCAGAGCATATTAATTCTCTACATAGTCAATAGCCTTTCTAATTAATGCTGAAGCCCAGAATAGCACACACATAGACACACTTACTATGGCAAGTGTGATAGTAAAATGTTATGTGTTGTCTCTATTATTGTTTTGTGGTGTATTTCAAACTGATAAAATAATCCACTAAGTACTAGTAACCTAGTTCTCCAAATGATTATTCCAGTCATCTATTGTTCTGCATTAGCATTGCATGTTTACATTCAAATTTCCTACTCTAAGTTCCAAACCAGTGCTCAAAATGGGCACACATCCCTCACCAACAATAACAACAGACTTTCATTGAAAGAGTGGCGTGGTTACTCCATCTGGGCGATGGAGTGAACCAACATGATTGAGATCCATGGCACACTTTCAATTTCCCTGGTATTTTCTTATTTAAAAAAAAAAAAAAAAAACAATGATCCTGTCGCCATGACAGTTTTCTCCCTTGCCATGGGCCGTGGGAGGCTTTGAAATGTTTTTACTTTCACTTTTTGCCACGTTTTGGATGACGGAAAACGAAAGAAAAAGCTTGCCATTTGTTTGCCCACTCTAAATAGGGCGTACAGACAAATGGCAGCACCTCAGACGTCCCTTACTCCTTTGGGCCGTGGGAGGTGTCTATTAGCGGCAGTGACAGAGTAATCTCTGCCGCTGACATACTTAAGGTGTGCCCGATAAGTCAGGTGGACCTTTATTACAGGAGAAAGAGCACTCCACCGCCAATACGATGGTGTATCTTTTCTGCCTCACTCTAAATCAGGCCCAAGGATTTTAAGTTATTTGTATTTCTACAACTTCAGCTATTCACTTTTAAACATGGTCCCAGTTGTTAACAAATTGTATTGATATTTACCCGTTTTTGGATATGCTTTCAATTCTTAAATATTTGTTTTAATATGTAGTGCTAAGATGGGCCTACATCAGTGCCCATTTATAAATTAATATATCCTTGCACGTTGCTGCCTACGTCATTATGAGATAAAGTCATCATCTTTTTAAATGCATTATCAAGTAGTTACTTAACAAACCTAACAAGTACGGTCTGGCTTTTGAAATTAAAGCTCCCGTTGCAGATTTTGTGGATGATGACTATGGGCATAATTTTTTTATAAATGCATCCAATTAAAAAGAAACATGTACAATGCGTGTTTCAAAGCACACTACTCACCCTTCTTTCTCTGGCCATCTCCAATTGCAACATAGCTACAGAGATGTGCTCGCCAAAATGGGAGGCCTAAAAGTTATCCATAAATGCGTCTTTCTGAGGTGAACCGCAATAGAATCCAAGCTGCAAAAAGATGTTAACTCCCTTTCTGAATCTTCTGCTTGTGTACTGCATATTGGATGATACAGAGTTTTGGTCCATTGCCTGGCTGTTCTTCAGTGTACACAAATCAAAAACATAAGCTATTGCCCATTATGCTTAGTGATATCAGATGGAAATTCTTAATGGCAAATGTCTCCCTCATAAACGAAACAGCAATGTCTTCAGTTTCAAAATTCCCAAAAGCCACCTTGGGTCAGCTAAAACTAATACACCTTCCGCTAAGTATATATGGCATTAAAAAGCAAAATAAAAAAGGCCAACAGTATCAAAATGTAATCTGCACCATTGTCAATGGGAGCACAACACTCCCCACAAAACTAATCTGTCATACAGATGCAATTATTTCTGAAGACAAACGCTTGACGTTGTGTCATCTTTATTTGGTACATTACCTGACATTTTATTTTTATTACTTTTCTCACATTACCGCCACAACAAATTGAAAAAAATCCTTCCTACGAATCACACATCCTATATGGCTATCTCTCTAACATCCTTTTCTGTAGAATCCAATGCCGTAAATATGGCACTCTTTAAAAGCAATCAGCAACTCTATGTTTCTATGCTGGCAAATGCTCACTTTTGTAACTGCCCTTCATATTGTTAGTGTAAATGGCAGAATTCCCTTCACCTCACCGTGTGGTGCCAGAATATATTGCGCAATATCATTTGTTCTCTCTCAAGAAACATCACCGTAAATTGATGGTTCTCACACGCCGCCAAAATTGCAGTTTTCGCCACTTATCTAGATCTGAGAGAGATGCATGGTTTCCAGTGGCAGAGCCTTAGCTGTCTCCACTGTCGTAAAGCCAGGATTAGACAGTCCTGCCCGGACACAGGGAGGTCAGCCCTCCGTAAAACAGGCAGAGTGGCTGTCACTTACATTCCCTGACCGTGTTTGCATGACAGGTTAAGGCAGGTAATACTTGATGCCGTCCCCTTTTGATTTAGAGAAACAAACTTTCACTGTGGAAGTTTGTTTCTCTAAAACAAAAAATTTCACAGTGAGGCCAAAAAACAGGAAGTCCGCCCAGCAAACTGCTCTGCCTTCAGTGCATCAACTGTACTGTACTGCTGGAAGCATAAAACGCAATGAATTCCCCACCATGCAGGCGAAAATCTCAAAATATGGCTGATCTCTGATAAACTGACTGGTTAGGGAGCTGCCCACCTGTGTTTAAATTACCTCTTATGTGCTCTCAATTCATTTTGTTCAATTAAACATTTTTATTTTCCCTGGCCACGTCATTTTAGCTTTGGTGCTTACATGCTACTGTTGCATTCAGATTTCCTCTAAACATCAACTAATGTGTCTATGTAGGCAGTGTTTAAACTGGAAAACAATAAGTTCTGGGGCCCAATGTTTTGCTAAAAAGCACACAGATGTCACTGAGAATATTGGGGGTGCCAACTGACTTAGGGCCTGATTTAGATCTTGGTGGTAACAGTCCTGTTGTCAGTTTTCTACCAGAAAACCGTTCGCCGCATTGGCGGTCCACCCACCAAATTTAGATGTTGGCAGTCCTATAGGCGATAGCCTACATGAGACCCACCGACTCAACCAAGGATTCCCATGTGCGTTGATGGCGCCATTGGAAATAGTTGCTGGCAGTGGGACTCAAGTCACCTTTACCAGTGTAGAGATTTGGATGTGCCTTATCGCCAAGCCAACTGTGGAGGTCCAGCCTCCACATCTGAGTTGGCGGATTGGGGGCATTAAAGGGGTGAAAACTTGCCTTTTACCCCCGATTCCACTTCCTTTTTCGACTGGACATGACTGGACAACACCTTCTTTTTCTGCTGCCACTGGACCATTGAGAAAACACAAACCCCTCCCGTTGCTGAAATGCAAGGAAGGGAACCTGCATTGCCTGTGTTGATTGTGTGGGTAGCGCATATGAGCTCGGGACCACTGCAGTCATATACATGTCACAATAATTTTTTTTACTGGGACATGCATATGTTGGGGACACAATTGTGTCAGACATGGATGGTTGACACACTGATACATCACACGTATTGTACACATAAGCAACTGTCATTTTGGTTTCAGTATTCATCGCCAAGTGAATGCTGGCACCACAATGCCGGTACAATCACACTTTTCAACTGTGCTCAAGTGTGCACAATGCAAGTGGACCCGTTATTTTGTCCTTCCAGTTGTCAGTCAGTATGTGTAAGTGTGTGTGGAATGCGATTGGCTAGCTGAGGTGGGGGGAGCTAGAGTGAATGATCTGGTTGTGTCTGTATGTGTGCCCCTTGCATATGGCTTTGATATTGTGCGTATGTTGTGTTATGTTACTGTGTGTATTACTGAGGTGAGTGTTGTGTGGTGGCCATTGTCATGATATGAAATGGGGTCTTTGGTTGACAGTCAGGTTACCCCCTGTTCAAGCAAGGACCCTCACTCTAGTCAGGGTAAAAGAGAATCACCCTCAGCTAACCCCTGCTTACCCCCTTGGTAGCTTGGCAGAGCAGTAGGCTTAACTTCAGAGTGTTAGGTGTAAAGTATTTGTACCAACACACACAGTAACTTAATGAAAACACAACAAAATGACACAACACCAGTTTAGAAAAATAGGAAATATTTATCTAAACAAAACAAGACCCAAACAACCAAAATCCGACATACACAAGTCAAGTTATGAATTTTTAAAGGTTAAACTCAAAATTAGCACTTAAAAACACAAAATGCTTCGATGAGGTGTTAACATGGCATCGTGGCCGAGTCGTTCACAACAAGCCGACACCAGCGGCGCTGGACACAGAATTGCGTAGACCCCCAAGTACAGTACCTTTGGTAAAGAGTGAAAACAAGTCGATGCGCAAAGTTGGGGATCGCGGCGTCTGTGCGAAATGTTGATTCCGCGCACTTCGAGCGGCGTCGGTCATGACGTGGTGCGGCGACTTCCACAGAGTCGCAGCCTTCGGTGGGGCTGCAGCGATGTCGGGCCTGCAAAGGTCGTCGCGTTCCAGCGAAGATCACCGAGTCGGGTGTAGGCGGCGTCACCGGATTCAGCAGCGGCGTCGGTCGAAATCGTCCGAAGTCGATTTCCTTGGATTTCCACCAGCTTCCCATTCAAGGGCCCAGGGACTGGATAGGGCACCACTTGTCAGAGCAGGAGTCTCTCCAGAGACTCCAGGTGCTGGCAGAGAGAAGTCTTTGCTGTCCCTGAGACTTCAAACAACAGGAGGCAAGCTCTAAATCTAGCCCTTGGAGATTTCTCCACAAGATGGAAGGAACACAAAGTCCAGTCTTTGCCCTCTTACTCTGGCAGAAGCAGCAACTGCAGGATAGAAACCACATTACTATGGCCCTCATTCTGACCTTGGCGGGTGGCGGAGGCCGCCCGCCAAAGTCATGCCGTCAGCTTACCGTTCCGCGGTCGAAAGACCGCGGCGGTAATTCTGACTTTCCCGCTGGGCTGGCGGGCGGTCGCCTTCAGGCCGCCCGCCAGCCCAGCGGGAAAGAGGCTTCCACGATGAAGCCGGCTCGGAATCGAGCCGGCGGAGTGGAAGCTGTGCGACGGGTGCAGTTGCACCCGTCGCGTATTTCACTGTCTGCGCAGCAGACAGTGAAATACATTTAGGGGCCCTCTTACGGGGGCCCCTGCAATGCCCATGCCAGTGGCATGGGCACTGCAGGGGCCCCCAGGGGCCCCGCGACCCCCCCTACCGCCATCCGGATCCCGGCGGTCGGACCGCCGGG
Organism: Pleurodeles waltl; assembly: GCF_031143425.1. NCBI lineage: Eukaryota > Metazoa > Chordata > Amphibia > Caudata > Salamandridae > Pleurodeles > Pleurodeles waltl. Next base: position 934,547,134 of record NC_090442.1, on the reverse strand, counting down.
ATCTGGATGGCGGTAGGGGGGGTCGGAATCCCCTCGGCGGCGCAGCAAGCTGCGCCGCCGTGGAGGATTCAATGGGGCGGTGGTACACTGGCGGGAGCCCGCCAGTGGTGCCGGTCCGACCGCGGCTTTACCGCCGCGGTCGGAATCCCCATTGGAGCACCGCCGGCCTGTCGGCGGTGCTCCCGCGGTCCTCCGCCCTGGCGGTCTTTGACCGCCAGGGTCAGAATGACCGCCTATATGTCCTACCTTAACCATACACTGCACCCTGCCCTTGGGGCTATGTAGGGCCTACTTTAGGGGTGCCTTACATGTAAGAAAAGGGAAGGTTTAGGCCTAGCAAGTGGGTACAGTTGCCAAGTCGAATTTACAGTTAAAACCGCATACACAGACACTGCAGTGGCAGGTCTGAGACATGATTATGGAGCTACTCATGTGGGTGGGCTGCAGGCCCATTAGTAGCATTTGATTTACAGGCCCTGGCACTTCTAGTGCACTTTGCTAGGTACTTACAAGTAAATCAAATATGCCAATCTTGGATAAACCAATCAACAATACAATTTACACAGAGAGCATATGCACATTAGCACTAGTTAGCAGTAGTAAAGTGCTCAGAGTTCAAAAGCCAACAGCAACAGGTCAGAAAAAATAGGAGGCAAAAAGATTGGGGATGACCCTGCATAAGCGAAAAAGTCCAACACATATTGCTTTGATATTGTGCGTATGTTGTGTTATGTTACTGTCTGTATTACTGAGGTGAGTGTTGTGTGGTGGCCATTGCCATGATATGTGTGATTGTGCTTGTCTGTGTGTGTGTTTGTGTAGATGAGTGTGCAGTTTTGTTGATTGTTGTGTCGTGTGTGGGTGCAGTGTCAATAGTGTGTCTACGTTGCATTAGGGATGTAACATCAATGTGTGTTTTCAGCTTGCACGTTTTGTGTTGGGGTGAAATGGCAATGGATACACGTGTGTATGTGGGGTGTAGTGTGTTGTGTGGTGGGACACATATAGCCGAGGCACAATGTGTGCATGACTTACCTGTATTTCATGGCCATTGCCAGATGTCCATTGGGTCCAGCAACGTCCTCGCTTCATCAGCAGTCCACCGGCAGCACACTGCCTGTAGGAAAATAACATGTAAATATGGTCATTGGGAACCCACCAGCCTGACGGGTTCCCTAATGGGGGAATGCCCCCTTTGCATACATTATGCCTGACACAGGCATAACGTAGCGCAAAGGGTTACAAAGTGGTGCAATGCATGCATTGTGCCACTCTGTAAGTATGGCGCGGGGAAAAGGCCACCTTAGCGCCGCCTTAGCGTCAAAAAATGATGCTAAGCAGGTGCTAAAGTGGCACTAGGCTCTCTTAAATCAGGGCCTCAGTTTCTTTTGGGAAAATCTTGAGGGTTCTACACATATATGACCAATGGGTTGCAGACTGGTTTCCAAGTCAAACTGGAAGTAGGTTACAAGCACAAAAAACACTTTTATCCAGGGCAATTTTCCCAATTTTTCAAAAAAATACCTCAAAATATAGCTATATTTTGTCCATATCCTTCTGGGGAATCCACAATTCCTGGCTACGCTAAGAAGCCTCAGGATGTTGGAAAATGGCCACAAATTTGGCATGGATACCTTATGTGAAAAAGGGTTATGTAGCCCTAAGTGTGACCTGCCCCAAATAGCCAAGAAAGGACTCAGCACTTGGGGTGAAAGGCCCAGCAACTAAGGGGTTAAGCACTGATTGTAACTATTTTCCATATAACTAATATTGTTCCTAATAAATGCATACAAAAATAATCCTTTTTCTTGTCAGTATCTTCCTATATGTAGTTAAGTGTATAGCAGTTGGGAGCGCGGAGAATCCTAAAAGTATAAAATACTTTGGGCCAGATTCATGGAAAAGTGGAGCAGCATGGTGCTGAGCCTAAATTGGCAGTGCTGCGCTGCAGCACTTTAAAAATGCAGGGATGCGTCATATTTAAGTGAATACTGCGCACCCCTTTGTTGTCCCCTGCTCTGGTACTAAATTCAGCTGCTGGTGCCAACGTAGGCATCCTTGCACCATCGTGCAAGGATGTCCGTGTTATGGGGTGTGATTATTTATCTGCAGGAAGTTGTCCCTTCCTGAATGCAGGATGCATAGAAAAAGCAAAAAACGAGGAGGAATAAAAGTATTCCTCCTCGTTGTGCACTGCTAATGCCACCCCTAGGAGTGGCGTTAGATTTTGGCGCTGCCTCAGGTTAACGAAATTTCACAAATCTGAGGCAGCATCAAAATGCAATGGCGGTTGCTGTGGCATGCCCACAGCAACACCCATTGCACTTCTTTTCCACGCACTATTCTGCGTGGGAAGGAGCCGTATCTACAAGGTGACGTTAAGCCACAAAAGGTGGCTTAGCCCCACCTTGGAAATACAGTGCAATGCTTGGAGCAACAGGAGCTTCATGAAAAGTTAAGCTCCTGTGGCGCTAGAGGCCTTTAAATACATCCCTTTGTACCTCTCAGACACCCAGTAAGGGATCTTTCATTTGAGCTGGAAAAGAAAGCTGCAATTTTCAAACATCAATACATAAATTCATTTCTCTCATGAGTCAATAATGAGAGTTGTAGTTAGAGTTAGCATAAGTTTTAAAACTTTCTTTATTAGTCAAATAAGTTTACAGAACATTGCATAATGCATGTACCATAATTTATCCCTGTTTTTGTATTCGAAACCAGTAAAAGTAATTACGTTTAGTCAGAAAATAGCAAATGGGATAAATGACTAGGAGACAGTCTGGTCAGCGAAGCTATCAGTACTCATGAAGAATACTGTAACAGACTCTGATAGAGAATAGTCTATGCAGAGAGCAAAGCCTGTCTGTGTCTCACAATCAGGAGCTCTGAGAGAGGAGTCTATTTTTCCCTGGGACATTTTCTATACTCCAAAACAATAAAATACAATCTATGACAATTATTTCATCTGTGTTTTAAGCCAGCCAATCACAAAAAAGTGAGACAGAAACAGTTCCCATTGAGATGGTAACTTCTAACAAAGACCATTCTAATACAAGATATATTTGACAAACTATGTTATACAGATGTCTTTTCAGATGGCTGATGACATCTTTCATATTTTCCACTATCTGAGTAGATGGGAGCAGCATAAGACATCCTAGCAAGCTACAAATCCTCTGATGGACCTACTATGGATGTATGATGGAACAACGCATCCATACATCATGAATGCATTTACAACGCGGTCTCTACCACAAGCGCCTCTTTACTGTGCATGCCTTTACCACACATGCCTTTAGACATTTTTTTGTATAAAAGCCTGTTTGGTAAAGGAAAATGCTTGGTAAATTCACCCCCTGCCCCCTACAACTGACACCATGCTCCACCCGCCCAAACATTTAAAACTTTCTCTTCCACTTCCTGCCCTGAGCCCTAAACCCCCAATCTGCCATGCCCTGTCCTAAAACCTACCCTGCCCTGCCCTAAACACTACCCGACTCCCACCCCAAACCCTAAGACCTACCCTGCCCTTTCCTAAAAACACCCCTAGCCCCCTGCCCTAAACCCTAAAAGCTACTGTGCCCTGTCCTAAAGCCTACCCTGCCCTGTCCTCAAAACTACCCCAACCCCTGCCCTAAACCGTAAATCCTACCCTATGCTAAAAACTACTCCTCCCTGTCCTAAAGACTACCCCAACCCACTGCCCTGAAACCTTAAACCTACCCCGTCCTGTCCTAAAAAACACCTCAACCCCCTGCCCTAAACCCTAAACCTACCCTGCCCTGTCCTAAAACCTACCCTGCCCTTTCCTAAAACTACCCGACCACCCGTCCTAAACCCTAAAACCTACCCAGTCCTAAAAACGACCCCATCCAGTCCTAAAAACTACCCCACCCCTGCCCTAAACCCTAAAACCTACCCTGTCCTAAAACCTACCCTGCCCTGTCCTAAAAACAACCCCTGTAACCAAAGACAAACCCTGCCCTGTACTAAGAACTACTCCTCCCCTACCCTAAACCCTAAAAGCTACCCTGCTCTGTCCTAAAACCTACCCCACCCTGTCCTAAAAACTATCCCAACACCCGGCCCGCCCTATTCTCTAAAACCTACCCTGTCCTAAAAACTACCCGAACTCCCCACCCCATCCTGAACCCTAAAACATACCCGCCCTGTCCTAAAAACTACCCGACCCCCCAACCCTGTCCTAAAAACTACCCCAACCCCCTCCCCCAAACCTGTGCTAAGCGCATGCATAGTAAATGCATGCGCGTGGTAATGGTAGCGTGGTCAATGCATAGCATTGCATTGACTGCATTGTTAGTGATGTTTCCCCCTACTATTAGTGGTAATTCGGTTGGCTTCTTTTCCATTTGGCAAATAACTAGAGGATACAGTGCATGCCTTCTCCATACTCCATATAAATACTCCACCATACTTTCTTTGTGCTAGTTCCTATCATCTGTGTCATCTGCTACCCTGTGCCCCATGCCTTTCTTCAACATGTTGCCTCAAACAGGGGCACATGTGTTGCAGAGGGCACTGGGAGGTAGAGGAGCACTGGATTGTCAGGGGACATCATACTTGAGCACTGCAACTTTCTATGAACCTTGCTATCACTGCACCCCCTTTAGTCCTGTTTACTCGCCGTCCATGCCAATGAACTTTTGTATATAAGTTTATTCAATGTTGAAGCCTGTTCCCATGTAACACTGCTTTCATCCCTCTATGTCCCTGTGCTAATTCCTCAAAGAGTACATTCTGCCTCAGGCATTTCCCCTACATGGTGCATCAGCAGTATTCCTTTCTTTAATCGGGCATTTGTACTTGAAGCTTTGAGGTGTATGGGAAGCAGGGATAATAGAAAAGTAAGCTCTACCATGTTCTGACCTGTGCCTTACTGTCATTCCTGCAAGCACCCAATGAATACCTACATCCATGTTTTCTTATTGTTGATCCTCTATTTGCCGCTTCCTATCCTGTATAGGCTATAGTGATGGATAAAGAACGTGAGGTGCTGGGTGGCAAGCGTGCATTCCCTGCATTTCTCTGCCTTTGCACCACTGCATCTTTCCTACCATATCCACAGATCACTTTATGTAGCCCTTCCTTCTGGTGGAAAATGTCTATGTCCTGCTGTCGTAAAACAGACTTTTTGCATTTTCCCCCACTTTTTGCCCCCTTTTAGACTACTAGCTGTTGTATTTTGACAGTGCACTGGAGCCTGCTAACCATGCCCCTGTGCCAGTGCTCTTTCCATAAATCTGATGTACATGAACTGGTATTCTCAATTGGCAAGGACTTTAACCCCCTTATCCATCCCTGGTAAATGGAACCAATGGTTTCCATGGCATGGGAGTTAAAGGGTTCATCAGGGTCCGAAGCACTGATTGTGCCACCCTGACTGACCCAGGTAAATAGTTGACAACAGCCCTGTCATTGCAGACTGCAGAACAGTGCAAACAGCTCCAATTCGAATGTGCCCTCACCACATGTAGCATGATCTCAGCACTGTTTTTAATAAATGCCAGTCACCCTTAAAGTAAGCCTCCTGAGCCCAGGAGGCAGGGTGCATTACATTAAAAGTGTGGACATATAAGTGCAAGCTTATATGCCGCTAAAATGGCATTTCCCATTAACGGCTACTATAGGATTTCAGTGGGCCATAGGCTAACATGAGCTAACATCTGAGCATTCCCAGGTCACCAGCTCCATTATGACTCCACTGAAGTATGTCATGTTTGGTATCAAACAACTTGTCTCATTAAACTGAAGTCAGATATAATGTGACATGCACCTGGGTCGCTCCCTTAGAGGTTGCCCACCTGGTTGCACCAGTATTTTCTCGTTCCCCGAATGACAGCCTACAGCTGCTGCCACCACTACTGGATTCTGACCCCCTGCAAAGAAGTGTGAACACTTCCAGGAGTCAGAAACATAGGCCTGCTAGGGCGTGAGGTGTCACTTCTCTTTCTGGCACGATGGCTAGTCAACTGCCACATCAAGGTAGTGAGCTTCAAAGGGCACACCACCTCTGATATGCAAGTAGGCTGTCCCTCAGAGGACGGCAAAGCTGTCTTCCTGCACCCAGGCACACATGCACCAGGGCAGATAGGAAAATTAGATAGTCGGGACGTGTTCCCCTAGAAGGCTAGCCACATCTCTAGGCTGGGCTACCTGGTCTGTACAATTTAGGATGGGTTATGCCATTTTTAAAAGTGGCAAAATACAGGGTTCTGGGTAGAGAAGGTGACACACCCCCGGATGTGGTCACCTCAGGGGCCTATTAGCTGCTGTGGCTAGTATCCCACTGGCCATGTGCACTCACACCCCTAATGCCCCTAAATCTAGGAATTAATAGGCACTCCTGACACCAATACCTCAGACCTGATTTGACTTGCACCTAAAGACAAAGAATGAACCAGAAGAGACTACTGAACCCAGCTCCTGGGATCTGTATCACCTTACCCCCCCAGTGGTTTCCACTGGATTCAACCTGCAAGTGACTGATTGTCACTAGTGGTTTTCTCCACTGACGGCAACATTAAAGTTTGACAGCTGTGTACTGCACAGATTTATTTTTCCTTTGAAAATCGATAAACCAAGTTATATGAATCTAAATTACTTTGTTTTGATGTTGAAATGTCTATAAAAATCAGCTCTATTTTAAAAAATTGCTGTCAGATTTCTTTTGAGTTGTGCCAATTATTAATCATCCATGTTGGTACTCTGAAATACTTAAAACATGCTCCTCAAGTAAAGCCTGGCTGCCCTGTGCCACACTACCAGGACTGAACTAGGGTTTTATTATTGTGAATCCCAAAAACCTAGTGTGGGGCACTGTGAGAGTATTGCATAGTGAGACCTAACTAGCCTCATTGCACAATACTCACTTTACTACACCTGCCAAACATGTCTGTCCTCCTGTGCTCATGCTGACTTCTGTGTGAATGCTGTCTCTAGTTGCCCCTTGCCCCATACCTCTGTCACCATTATACCCACTGTGTGGGCACAGATATACAGTATGAGCTCAAAGACGCGGAAGGTATAAACATGCTAACCCAGCTTCTTTTCTTGCTGTCCAAAGTGCCACAGTGCCTTCCTGCTATCCTGCCAAAGTTGTTCCTGTGGTAGCAAAGGAGAATGCTTGTGAAAGTTGCATCTGAGGTGATGAAATTGGACTGGAACCAAAAGGCCAGAAATGTATTCACTAAGTTACAAAGGAGTAAGGCCCTCATTATGATATTGGCAGCAAATCCCACTTACCCCCATGCCATCTGCCGCCAAGATGACACTGCCGTTGCGAATAACCGCCAACCATATTATGACACACACATGCCAATCCGTCATTATACAGCCACACACACAAGTCCATCAGCCCAAAGGTCAGTGATAAACTGGTGGTAGCAAAACCCACACCGTTACGCCAACAGAACTACGCCCACAACATTATGACCCACAAATCCCCGCGGCGGATATTCAATGGTGGTACATACCGCCGCACTCAAAATACACACACTCAAACAAAACAAATCTACATTGGACAATTCAAACTACACACACCTGACACACATACGCACACCACACCCACACCACTATAAAACACACACACACATTACCCACAACCTTTTACGACTAGAAATAATTGCCAGCACCCAAACACCTTACGTCACACATCCCAACACATAACCCCACACACCCTCACCTATACCACCCACCCCACACTCATGCCACCACAACGACACCCCAGCTTCTCTGAGGAGGAGCTGAGGGTCATGGTGGAGGAAATCATCCGGGTAGAGCCACAGGTATTTGGATCACAGGTGCATCAGATACCCATTGCTAGGAAGATGGAGCTATGGCAGAGGATCGTGGACAGGGTCAACGCCGTAGGACAGCACCCTAGAACAAGGGATGACATCAGGAAGAGGTGGAACGACCTACGGGGGAAGGTACGTTCCATTGCAGCTAGACACCAGCTTGCAGTACAGAGGACTGGCGGTGAACCTCTACCTCCTCCCCCACAACTGACAACATGGGAGGAGCAAGTCTCGGCAATCATGCATCCTGAGGGTGTGGCAGGAGAAGAAGGAGGACTGGGCTCTGGCAAGTCACCTCTCTATTACTATCACCCCCCCTACCTGCATGCCATTACAAACCCCCACCCTTACCATCACTCCCATCACTCCACCACCTCCCACATACCCCACCATCACAACCGACTCATCCCAATACCAAGCCCTGCATGCAACACCAATGCATGGACACCCCTCATAGACCTGCATGGACACCTATCACCACAGCAGGCACACTAGAGACAATCACCTAGCCCACCAAATAACAACTCACACAAGGAAAAGTTGTCAGGGCAACAACAACCATAGAGGGCAACACACCCATGCACAATGTCACACGCAGAAACAATAACACTGCATTTACATCCCCACAGGTAACCCATCCATTGTCACCGGCAAAGGGGTGCCAGCAACATTCAGTACCCCCACAGAAGAGGCCCACAGTGATGACAGCAACTCTGGTCGCCTGGATCTGGATGACCAACCTGGCCCATCAGGGATCTCCGGATAGTCGGTTACCCAGGCAGAGTGTCACACCACCACAGAGCCTCCCCACTCAGGAAACACCACCACAGCACCCACCCAGCGGGCCCATACCTCTGTCCCCAGGACACATCAAACAGCAGTGTATCCACCACTAAAGGGACCCCAGATCACCTCACAAATACAGGACGATCAGGGACCTGGGGGTCAGTGGTAGGGGGCACACAATTTAGGGGACAGAGGCACAGGACAATAGGGAAGCTGGGAGGACTGCTGTGCAACAGGGAGAGGACAGGCCCAGGGAACCGAGTCTCCAGGAGGCACTCACCACGATCCTAGGAGCATACCAACATTCCCAGGATACGCTGGGCAAGATACTGGACAAGTTGCAGGAGAACATGCGGCTGCAGGAGGGACAGTACCTTGGGATCAGGGAGGACTTGAAGGACATCAACACCACCCTGGTCTCCATTGCAGGGGTGCTGGCAGACATGGCCAACACTATGAGGGAGGCAGTGGCACACCACCGGGCTCCTGACACTAGCCAAACCACCAAACAGCCCTCCACCTCCGCTGCCACTAGTGGACATCTAACATAAGCCATAAGCCAAAGGTCCTCTCTATAATCCCCATGTGCCTCATTGTAACGTTCCTCTGCCCTTGTTCTGGCATTCCTCACAGGAGTCAGTAGCCATGAGAGGTTGGGGTAACCAGAGTCACCTGCAAATTTTGAGGGACAACAGTTAGCCACACAAAAACCCTTACGGCCCACACCATACCCATACACCAACATACACTGGGTGGGAACCAGGGCTCACCTATTAGCCACACCTTGTGACTCTGGAGTTGAGCCATCACATTTGGGATGCTGCTATTCCTCAGGATAAAGGCATCATGCACTGACCCAGGATTCTGAGCAATGGTGTGGGAGATGTACTGGTCTGCCAGGCACACCACCTGCACATTCATGGAGTGAAAGTTCTTTTGATTTCTGAACACATGTTCATTTCACCATGGGCGGGGGGGTCAAATGCAATATATGTTCCATCAATAGCCCCAATAATGTTAGGGATATGTCCCATTGCATATAAGTCAGCTTTCATTGTGGCCAAATCCTTCACCTGGGGGAAAACGATGTAGCTGCACATGTGTTTAATCAGGGCAGACAGCACTCTGTTCAGCACAATTGAGAACATTGGCTGTGACATTCCTGCTGCCAAGCCCACTGTCACTTGGAAGGAGCCAGTTGCCAGGAAATAGAGTACTGATAGCACTTGCACAAGATGGGGGATCCCGGTGGGGTGACGGATAGTAGAGACTAGGTTAGGCTCCAATTACGCACACAGGTCAGTGATTGTGGCCCTGTCAAGTCTATAGGTGAGGATAATGTGCCTGTCCTCCATTGTTGCCAAGTCCACCAGGGGTCTGTAAACGGGGGGTGTCTCCATCTCCTATTCATCCACAGCGGTTGCAATCTATGGGCCAAAAGAGTAAGCAGCTGGTCATTATCTCCACATTCCAACCACTACAGTTCAATGCATGTTGTGATTGTAACAGTATTTTGTTGGAGATGTCCAAATGGTGCATTTGTATACTGTGATGCAGTTAGGAGCCATGGCCTGCTCCCCCCTGAAATGGCGTCCGCCTGTCCGGTATGGAGGGACAGGTGGAAATGAGGTAATTCCGCTGACATTGTGCGCCGTTGTGGGAGGCGGTCGAGAACCGCCATGCAACTCCTCATTGGTTAACATTGGACCATATGGGGTACAGTGGCCAATGGTGATGTACGCCGGCGGTGATGGTACTCACTTGCTACCTGATCTTCAATAGGAGAGGACCTATACTGCATGTCCTGCTGTGACCTGTGTCTGGAACCGACCATGGCTCGTTTTACTGGGGAAAGGACCCCTGCCTTCACCTTTGTGGAGTTGGAGCGACTGGTGGATGAGGTCCTACACCAGAACCGACTCCTGTATGGGCCTCCAGACCAACAGGTGAGTACATCGCGAGTATGATGCATGGGGCATGAATGCATGGAGTGGTGGTGGATGGGCCCTGGGGGCAGGGGGCAGCATGTATGGTGGGCCATGTCTGTGCTAATGGGGATTGGAAGGGGCATGGTGAGCCATGAGTGTAACAGGCAGGATGGTCGGACTAATACCTTTCCCTGTGTCTATTTCCTTGCAGGTCAGCGCCCATCAAAAGAAGGGTATATGGCGTGCCATCGCCAAGGATGTCCGGACCCTGGGGGTCTACAGCAGGCGGAGCACCTACTGTTGGAAATGGTGGGAGGACCTAAGACGCTGGGCACGGAAGACGGCGGAGGTCCAGCTGGGCATGGCCTCCCAACGAGGAAGGGTGCCCGTTGAACCCTGACCCCCCTGATGGCCTGCATACTAGCAGTGGCCTATCCGGAGCTAGATGGGCACTTGGGGGCATCACAGCAGCCACAACACGGTGAGTACAGTGCCCTAAAATTCAACTTACGCCTGGTAGGGTGTTTTTCTGGGTGGAGGGTGTGGGCACTGTGGGTGCCCTTTGCACAGGCCTGGCATTGCATAGTAGGTCCCATGTTGGGCAGGGTTTGGATGTGAAAGTACTCCACCCAAGCTAGTAGGCATACATTACTAGGCAGGGGTCTGTGGGTCTCAGGTATGTTGCAATTTGCGTTAGATGTCCCTATACATGGGCTGGTGACTAGCATTGTGACTGGTAGTGCATTGCCGAGTCTGTAGGGCTGTTCCCTGTGTGTGAGTGTGTTGTGTATGCCAACGATGGTATTGTTGCCACCATTGACCAAGTGTATACTTTGTCTCTAGCCCCCCTTTTTGTTTTATCACCCTGTCCTTATGTGCATTAGCATCATATGGCGGAGGAGCAGAGGCACCGTTACGGAGGGAGCTGCATTCCACAGGACCCAGGAGGCCGAATCCACTGACGGTGAGGCCAAGAGTGGGACGGAGGGTGAGGAGAGCACCACGGCGGAGACTGGAGGGGACAGTTTGGACATGGATACCTCCTCCAATGGGATCTCCCTGGTGGTGGTTGACACCTCTGTGACCACCCCAACTACAGGTACAGCCGCCACCCCCTGTAGCAGTACTGCCCTACCAGCAGCCCCTCAGTGAGTTTCCCGTGCCCGCTCACCCAGGAGGTTGGTCATCTCCTTCGCCCCAGGCACCCCAGGCCCTCCCCTAGTTAGCTCTGCTGCCCTGAGTGAGGAGGCTATTGACCTCCTGCGATCCATCTCTGTTGGGCAGTCAACCATTGTGAATGCCATCCAAGGGCTGGCAGCCCAAATGCAACAGGCAAATGCCTTCCTGGCGGGCATTCCCACAGGCTTGGCGGCCCAACAGAGATCAATCCAGGCTCTGGCCTCCTCTCTGATGGCAGCCATTGTCCCTGTTTCCACCCTCCCCCCTCCAACTTCCTCTTCCCAATCCCATTCCCCTCAGCCCCAACATATATCAAGCACACACTCAGACGAGCTGGCACCCAGGACAACACACAAAAGTGGACATGGCGAACACAAGCACCACACTTTATCCCACAGGCACTCACACAAACACCATACAGAATCAGACATACCAACATCCACTGCTTCCACTGTGGCCCCCTCCTCCTCGTTGTCCACCTCCCTCCCAGTTGTGTCTACACTCACACCTGCATGCACTACATCCTCATCCATTACCACCATCACCTATCAGTACACACCCCTCACTGGCAGTCACCACCCTATATCCATGCACATGTCCCCTGTATCCTCTCCCACTGTGTCTGTGCCCCCTCCTCCCAAAGTACACAAAACGCAAGCACTCAGACACCCAACAGCCATCCACCTCACAACAGCATCCAGCCCATGCACCCGCACCCAAACACAGCAGACTGACACCTCCTACCACCACTCCCACTTCCTCCACTCCCAAACCATCGCCCTCTTCCCACCCCAATGTCCCTATGAAGCTTTTCCTCACCAACATTGACCTCTTCCCTAGCCCCCCCATCTCTCACATCAGGCCAGGGTGGTCAGAATCCAGCCAAGCACCTTAGCCACCCAGTCCACGGGCACAGTGGTGTCCCCAACTACTTCAGGTGGAAAGGGATCACAGCCACCAGCCAGCCAGACGGACAGGGTGCCATCCCCAAGAGCGTCAAGGAAGGGCCAGGAGGCAACCCCAGCTGCAGGAAGGAAGGGCAAGGAGGCAGCCCCAGCTGCAGGAAGGAAGGGCAAGGAGGCAGCCCCAGCTGCAGGAAGAAAGGCGAGGAGGCAGCCCCAGCTGCAGGAAGAAAGGGCAAAGAGGCAGCCCCAGCTGCAGGAAGAAAGGGCAAAGAGGCAGCCCCAGCTGCAGGAAGGAGGGGCAAGGGACCTGCAACAGCAGGCAGTAGAGACAAGGGGCCTGCTGCAGTGGCTCAGTCGGAGCCCACACCACCAACCATGGTGGTGCAGCCGTCCGAGGCTGCAGGTGAAGGGCTGGAGCCTCCCACCACAACTGCCAGCACTGCCACCAGCACCGCCACTAGTAGCAGCAGCCCCAGTGGGCAGCCGTCTGAGCCTACAGGGTATGGGCTGGAACCTCCCCCAACACTGCCAGCACCGCCACCAGCAGCAGCAGCCACAGTGGGCAGCTGTCTGAGGCTGCAGAGGATGACCTGGAGCCTCCCCCCCACCACTGCCACCTCTACCATTAGCAGCACCACTGAGCAGCCGTCACTGCCATGGGCTGTTGTGCGGCCTGGCTCCTGCAAATCCTGTGGGTCTGAATCCCAGGTGAGAGACTGTGACCTTGCACAAGATCTGCATCACTGGGCACACAGCCCCCTCCAGAAGCAGTGGAGAAGCCATCCACTCACCCCATCCTCCCCAGGATGAAGCTCACTGGGCACAATGCCTCCTCCAGAACCAGTGGAGAAGCCATCCACTCACCCCATCCTTTGCCCCCTCCAGAACCAGTGGAGATGCCATCTACTCACCCCATCATCCCCGTGATGAAGCTCCCAGGGCACAATGCCCCCCTCATAACCAGTGGAGAAGCCATCCACTCACCCCATCCTCCCCAGAATGAAGCTCACAGGGCACAATGCCCCCTCGAGAACCAGTGGACACACCATCCACTCACCCCATCCTCCCCAGGATGAAGCTCACAAGGCACAATGCCCCCTACAGAACCAGTGGAGACGCCATCCACTCACCCCATCCTCCCCAGGATGAAGCTTACTGGGCACGATGCCCCCTCCAGAGGATGTGGGCAAGTCACCCACTGAGAGACTGTGGCCTTGCACTCCTCAGGACAGAGTAATAGGCATGTTGCCCCCTCCAGAGCATGTAGGCAAGTCACCCACGTGATAGACTGTGGCCTTGCACTCCCCAGGACCAAGCACAGGGCATGGCGCCCCCTCCAGAGCATGTGGGCAAGTCACCCACTTTAGAGACTGTGCCTTGCACTCCCCAGGACCAAGCACAGGACATGTTGGCCCCTCCAGGAGCAGTGGCGTTGTATCATCTTCTGGCTGATGTGCCCCCCGTTCCCCCTCCTCCTCAGGTGCCTTGCTATTTTCGACTTGATGCCCCTCCAGTGTTCTCTCCGTGTTGTTGCAGGAGTGAGGTGGGGCCTTGGACTATGTGATGTGGCCCTGTGGCTCACGGACATTGAGGACTGGGCAGGGTACCTACATTTGTAAATATGTATATACTTGTTTATTTGGATGCACGTATTTTTACTATACCATATATTATATATAATCAATTCATTTTGTCCTTGCATTATGCCTGAGGGGCACGGGGTGAATATGTAATGTTGCTGCATCTGGCTATGTGTATGGTGTTGGGGGTGGGGGTGTTGCGGGTTGTGTGTGTGTGTCACTCTCTTTTTCCTCCCCTGTGTGCTAGGCGGCAGTACTCACTGTGGTCGTCTTCGCCAGCGTTGGTATTGGTAATGGAGCAGAATGTAGAAGAGCATGAGGAACACATTCAACTTGGACTCCATGGCGGCGTGGTTCTTCCTTGAGTGTCCAGAGGTGAGTCGTTTCCATTCTGTGCAGTGTTTCCACCAGGCTTTTGATGTTGTTGGTACTGCCCCGGAAAAGGTGGCGGATTGGTGTGTCATTATACAGTGGCCGGAACATTGTCTTCCACCTGGCTGTAGGCGGATACTGCGGTGGTGCCTCTTAATTTCGCCCTGGCGGTCGGTGTGTTAAAGTGGCTGTTTTAGCAGTTTCCGATGTGGTCATAGTTTCATATTTATTACCACCGGCCTGTTGATGGTATTACCGCCACTATATCACCGACCACCAGGGTTGTAATGAGGGCCTAAGTGGAACGGCAGAGGAGAAGATTTCAAGAATGAGTTGTAGGGAGCTAAAAAGGCAGTAAGGACACCTGTTGAATGGTTGATAGCACTAAGGAAAGAGGTTGAATGAAGTAGACTGGTGCAGGTATATGCTACTACGATAAAAGGTAGACTTTTGAAATGGGGCTTGTGGGGGTATTTTAGTTTTATGTTGCAGCGGTGTGGGGCAGGGTAGATATTTGTAGGGCTCAAGAGGTGGGGGAATCAGGGCAGTTTAGGTATTAGAGGTCAGGGTAGTTTTGGGTCTCTTTTGCATGAGAGAACCACGCATGTTGTTTTGCATGCCGTTTCCACACATGCCTTTACTATGCATGCTTTTACAACAAAATATGTTGTAAAGGCATGTGTGGTAAAGGCATGCATGGAAACAACCTGGTTGTGGTTCCGAGTGCATTGTTAAGGCATGTGTTGTTCCAGCATACGTGGTTCCATCATAAAAGCCTTTGACACCACTCTGTCTAGTTCAGACCCATACACAGCATGGAAACTGCCCTCATTACTGCCACAAATGAAACCCACATGACACCGGACTGGGAAGAAACAGATGCCCTCATCCTCCTGGACCTCTCCACAGTATTTGACACAGTCTCCCACCACATCCTTATCCAATGTATATATGACATCCGAATTCGAAGACACACACTCCGATGGATCTACTCGTCCCTGAGCCTGACACTCTTTAATGCATACATAATCCCTCTAGCCAAAATGATCTGCTCTCATGAAATCAAGTCCTCTCCTCCACTAATGACACCCAGTCATTCTCTCTTTCACAGACAAATGCCCAGTATCCGGATCAAGTTCAATGCCTGCATGACTGAAATCACCCACTGAATGGAGATCAATTGTTTTAAAACTGAAATCTTGATGTTTGGAAAGAGCATCACCTGGTGGCCAATAGAGCTAGTACCAACACCCACCCCAACCACCTATGCCAAGAACCTTGAGACATCAAGAGCAAACTCAACATGACAACCCAAGTCAATGCCATCACCGCCTCATGCATCCGTATTGTGAAGATGCTGAAGAAGATTTTCAAATAGCTCTCAATCATCACCCACAAAACTGTCACGCATGCCTTGGTCACAAGCATGCTGGACTATGGGACTACCATTTATGTGGGACCAACAAAAAAAGCACCAGAAAGCTGCAGACCATTCAGAACTCGTGGCCATAATCATTCTCAACTTCCCACACTGCACTTACATAACACCACACATGAGGGAGCTCCATTTGCTCCCTATTCACAAACAAGCACAATTCAAACTCCTCACCCATACTTTCAAGGAACTACATAACACTGGCCAAGCATACCTCAACTATTGCATTGACTTTCACAAACCTCCCAGACACCTCCACTCATCCGGAGTCCTATTTGCAAAAATCCACCCACAGGAAAAGCCAGATCTGGGAGTCAAGTCTTCTCCTACATTACTTCTAGAGCATGGAATGACCAGCAGCTACACTAAGAGCCTTCTCCTCGCTTCTTGAATTCCGCAAGTAGCTGAAGAACTGGAATTTGAAGTAGGTCTTTCTTGAATCTAGGTGTGCCTAGACTCATAATTGCTCAGCATCAGGATAACTTCCCAGATGATAGTGTGCTCTACAATCTGGCACAAAATAACATAATATAACATTAAATAGGGCAGGGAACAGAAGTATAATGTAAATGTGTTCTGCCTGTAGTTAGCTGAAGCAGCAGACTCAAACCTCTTTCCATTAGGGCAGGAAGCCCGCCAGGGAGTTGGGGCCCCTTTCGATTATAAGGGATGAAATACACTTGTGCCCCAATTGACAATGGCTATAACTAAAACACATAACTGGCAGTTAACCCTGTACCATTAGACTGACTTTCAGCCAGTCTTTATTTTGCACCCTTCACATGCTCGGACTGATAGTTTTAATTTCCCCATCATAAGTATTGGCCAAGGAAAACAGGTCTAGCTTTATCTCACTCTCCTGTCATGGTTCCAGTTGAAACAGCTACACGTGCAAGCTCTACTGTTAATCTGTAAAGGTGACTTAAACTTCTCTTTGGGTGCCAATCACAGCAAGGATTTGATGGAATTAGCAGTCAAACTGCACAGTAAGTAGTAGAATTAAGACAAACAGATCTGGAAATGTAATTCCTTGAAACATTTTTGTAGCAAATGGCCCTTTTTGCAGGGTCATCCCCAAATGTTTTGCCTCCTAATTTTCTGACCCTGTTGTTGTTGGTTTTAGGACTCTGGGCAATTTCCTACTGCTAAACAATGATAATGTGTATGTGCTCTCTCCTTTAAACATGATAACCTTGGCTTAACCACAATTGGCACATTTAATTTACTTGTAAGTCCCTGGTAAAGTGCCCTACATGTGCCCAGGGCCTGTAAATTAAATGCGAATTAAACACCTGCAGCACTGATTGTGCCACCCACTACTGTAGCACTTTAAACATGACTCAGGCCTGCCTCTGCAGGATCTGTGTGTGCAGTTTTAAACTGCCATTTCAACCTGGCAAGTGCACCCACTTGCAGGGCCCAAACCTTCTTTTTTATTACATGTAGTCACCCCTGGGGTAGGCCTTAGTTAGCCCCAGGGGGGTGTGTGCAGTATATTTTAAAATTTGGATATGTACTTTTAAAGTTAACATGTCCAGGTAGTGAAAAGCTGCTAAATTCTTTTTTCACTATAGCAAGGTCTATCTCTCCCAAGGGAAAACACTGGAATTACCTGAAAACATATTTTAAGTGTAACTCCTAATTGAGAAAAGATAGAAAGGGGGAGTTTGGTGTCTCTGGACTCACAATTTAAAATCACAATTTATGGTAAAGTCAGATTTTAAATTGTAAGTCTGAAAATGCCGCTTTTAGAAAGTTGGCATTCTCCTACTTTAACCATTCTGTGCCTCTGCCTACCTCTGAATACACATATGGGTTGGGAGACAGTTGGGCTTTGTGCATTTCCCCTAGACAGCCACACACAATGGGAGTTTAGGTGTAACTTGATGGGCCTTAACTGGTCTTAATTGGCCACTAACTGGCTTGATGGGGGACAGAGCTTACTCCTGAATAAAGATGTGCCTCTCCCCACTCAAAGGGTTACATAACCCCCTGTAGAGTGTCTGGAGCCAGGGAGGGTAGGACATGGACTTCGTGGCCTCAGAGGAATGCCTGGAAGTCTTCCCCACCTTCCAGAACCAGGGCACCACAGTATAAATACTTGACCCCAACCCTCACCAAATCAAATCTCTACTGAAACAAAGGGCACTCTGCCATGAAGAAGCACTGCTGTTCTGCCAGGAGGGACTGCCACTCTGCTACTTGCTCTGATATGTTTGCCTACTGCTTCTGCTGTAAGAGGGACTGCCACCTTGCTGCTTGCTCCGCTATGTTGGCCTGCTGCCTGCTGCTTCTACCCTGCAGTGAGAAGGACTGGACTTGTCTCTACATCCTTCCAACCAAGAATCACCAGGGGTTTGCAAGCTTGCCCCCTGTTCATCTGCAGTCTCAGGAACATAAAGGACTGCTGCAACTCACATGCTACAGCACCTGGACTCTGTCATCTGTGAGTCTACCCTGCCAAGTGGTGCCACCCCAGTCCTGGACCCTTGGAAGTGGGCCTAAGGTGCCCTGCCTTCTGTGGTTTACAACAGAACCACCGTGGAGCAAAACAAAGCCTCGCAAAGCAATTCTGCATGGATCACGCACCAGGATTTAAGGTACTGTGTCCAACGGGCAAACTGGGTCCCTGCAGCTGGCTCGCACTCACTCGAGGTTGGCCTGAACTTGTGACTTTGTCCTGGTCCAGGATGACCAGATAACCACCATTGGCGCTTTGCGTTTCTATGCGCTATTTTCACCGAAATCTTTAAAATAGCATATCTCAGGGTCTACTTATTCGATTTTTGTTGGTTTGGTCTTGTTTTAATCAGATTAATATTCTCTATTTTCCTAACCTGCTGTTGATTCTTTTTGTGGTGTCTTCCACTGTGTTACTATAATTTAAGTGTTGCACAAATACTTTACACATTGCCTTTTAAGTTAGGCCTGACTGCTCTGCCAAGCTACCAGTGGGTAAGCACAGATTACTTTACAGAGTGTAACTGACTTACCCTGGCTAGGATTGTGGTCCCTACTTGGATAGTGTGCAAACCTCTACCAACCAGAGACCCAGTTTCCAACAGTTATCCTATTATATGAGTACCCATTGTAGGCTCTTTTGATTAGAAGGTGGACTACAGTAAATCCCTTTGTGACCTGCACAAATCCAGTGTCTCTTAATGTAGGGTTTTCCAGATAATTCCTCTCTATCAGCAGCCTTACACGGGTTCTGCACTCAGGCTGGAGAGAAACACACTAATAGTGTGCATGTGAGGCCAAATGAAACAACTTGTCTTTGACCCCGTGAAAGAGTTCAGGACCCGTATACCCACCCTCAGGCTACAACTATTAATATCAATCCACTCAGATCGAATGGTTAATCCATCGTCACCAGTTTGACACGTACTTATCCGACCTCATCAACTGTTCTTGTAAGAGTCTGTCAAGGGAATCAGTGAGTGCCTTACTGACTGATCACAATATTCGCCTTTCTGCTTGTAGAAAGCTTATCTTGCAAAGCGCGGAGGCAATTTAGGAATCCCTAGCGTGTAGCAGCATGGACATGGCTCCCGTGCCAAATATGAGCTGTGAGGGTGCTTCTAAAGTCAGACACACAAGATGGCGGCCTTGGTCTCCAAACGCTGCATTTCAAGGCACGTGGCAGGATAAAACTCAGCACCAATTGCCATACTGTTTACTATAAAAGTAGTATTGACAGAAATGTATGACAGAAACTTACACTTTGATAGTTTTTGAATAAAAGAAAATTCTCGACTACTGAAGAATATACCTAAAATACATAAAGTCTATTATTTTTTAGCAAGCATTAGTAAGAACGGATATTGAAGGTTACCTGAAGGGCTCTTGTCTATATATTATTTTTAATAGAGTCACCCCTATAAAATGCACAACGAAAAGAAGTATGCATTTCAAATGTTGCCAGATGACGCATTTTATGATAGGAAAGCGCAGAGGTGAGAGGGACATTCTCAATATGGCATGTTTCGTTGTACACAGTGGCTGTGGTGGCAAACTTGCTTTTCAGTTGCAACCACTGTCATTTCAGCTCTTATGTGAAGCTTAATTCGCCTGCGCGCTGAAATGCAAATGCATTTTTTTTAAATCATTGTTTGCATAGCCCCCTAATGTGAGATAAAACAAACTTCAGGCACACTGCGCTAAATAAAGGAACAATGACTATCCAGTAAACAAGCTCAAGTATGTTTTTAAAATGAGACCGTGGGTTAAACAGTGGCAGCTGACATCTCATGTAATCTGCAAATTAAATAATTCGACTCCCTTCAAGATGAACTCCACTTCTCGGCCGTTCTTAATTTGATAAACGGGGCACCATTAACTGGGTAATAACAGCACCTTCTATTTTATTTGTATATAATAAATATCGATATTAACATCAATAAAGCACACGTCAAAAATCACATTGTAATCATAATTTATGCATGATAAATCAAAGAAAAACACCCAGCAATACAATTCAGTAAAATTAATAGTATCCTTTCTGATTAATTATCTGGATAAATGCACGAAAGTGTTATAATTAAACAATAACTACATTTAAGTGTATAATTAGCCATATATGTAAAATTACATGTGATTTTCTCGTATATTAAAGTTCTGCCTGCAAAAGTCTACAAAAATGTGTATTATTGAACCGTATGTTGAAGTGTGTTGTTTACTTCCCTTCGAGACCGATGAGGTAGACCTAGGCCCTGAGTCACACGATAGTTCTAAATGGACAGAAACAGCGGTTTGAAATAGGATTGTACTACTAATTTTACAGTAAAAGCTGCCACCGTTTTTGTAGGAAAATACCTCAACGCTCTAGATTTTGTGGCTTAGAGCATGGAAACATGCAATAATACTGTGAGATGCAGATCTTGAAAAGTGAAGGTAATACCGCTTCCAGTAAATACCACACTTTGCGATATCGGTATTTATCAGGTGCTCTACTGCTTCACAAAAATAGACAATTCGGAATGGAGTCCTGAGCAGCCAATAATGCACATCCTCAAACTTCTCCAACAAGGAACCGGGGTGCACAATTACGAAGGAGTCCGAATCAGTTATGTAGAGATCAACCAGAAGTATTCCTTAGGTTTGCTGTTATTGATAAGCAAGCCGAGGTCCGTTCAGATGCAGAGAAAGGTGAGACCGAGCCACAGTAGGTGGGAGGAGGTATGAGGAATTGTGTGCACAAGTGCGCATGTGTGTTTGGATGCCTAAGACGGCCATCCAAACACACATGCACACTTAAGTTTCTCCAGCCCGGCTGTATATACAGCCGGGCTGGAGAAACTGCACAGGCCCCTGGGTTGTGTCTGAGCGGCAGTCACTGCTTCTCAGATCAATCCTGACTCTGCTTACATGCTATATTTAGCATATAAGCAGCAGCAGGATTGCGAGGGAGCCTCTTATGGTGTCCCAGTGACTGCTGGGACACCAGAACACGAAAGAAGGACGAATGAGGCACCAGGAGAGGATAGCAGCAATGACGAACAGTATGTTTTTAAAAAAACAATTATTCCCCCATCCTCCCCATCCCTGTCACCCCCTTCGTCCCCCCTGCCCTTCCCCTTGAAATCTGAGGCAGCCACCATTGGATATTTGTATTACAAGAACGAAGAGCAGTCATTTTCCAAGGAGGGTCCCATGCTTCTCTAAAGTCTGTAAAATATTGTCAGTCAGGAGCCTCAACACTGTTAGCTGGAGAGGAAAAGCTACAAATAGAAACCAGCATTTGCAATGCAACAGGTCTCGCATTTGCCTGAGTTAGATCTATTAGTGTTGTAAACTCCTAACTGGACTTTTCTTGCCACATAAATTGAAAGAATAAAAATGAGTACGATTGCGCCATGTAAAACCGAGCGCAATTGAGCTGAAATTGAAAACCAAAAAACCAAGCGCCATCGTGCTATGTAAAACCCAGCGCGATCAAGCTGCATGGAAAATAAAAAGATAAAGTAGTGCATAAACCAGGCTGGAAACATGGAGCCATGTATGTTTTCAGTAGTTGGGCTCAAGGAGGGCTTTACACCGGAAAAGGCGTAAGGTATGCATGCCTTTCAGTAATGAAAATAAGCAGATTCTAAAAGGTAAGCTCACAAACCATTGAAAGTGACAGGCATGACATGGGCGTGGTTAAAAGCCCAAAGAGAGATTACAACAGGAACAGAGCACTTGTACACTCAACCCTAAAAAAGAAGGGGT
Source organism: Pleurodeles waltl (assembly GCF_031143425.1). Lineage (NCBI taxonomy): Eukaryota > Metazoa > Chordata > Amphibia > Caudata > Salamandridae > Pleurodeles > Pleurodeles waltl. Next base: position 934,524,922 of record NC_090442.1, on the reverse strand, counting down.
ATTGAGAAGAAGTGGGCTGACCCTTTGGACAGAGGCAATAGCTCAAGGCATAGCAGAAGTTTAAGCTCTAGGTATTCAAATAAATGAGGTCTCCTGAAGACAGAAACATGACTTACTCATAGAGTTTGAGGATGAGCAGGCCCTATGTCCCTAGCAGCAGTCACTGTGGCTGCATGCCTAAACCTAGACTCATATTCCGAAGATTTGTTGTTGAGAAGTGTCATACATCAGGGCATCATTGCATCGATGGGTGCTTAGATGCTCAGCTGTTCTGTCCATAAGGTAAAGGAAGCATACGGAGGTTGCTGTACTTAGGTAGAGGTTTCCAATAAATGAGTTAATCTAGCACTTGAGATTTAACAGATCACAAATGTGAACACATGAAAGATCTGCATAGTCTGAAGTTTACCTTACAAAATGTAGGGACACTACCAAACAGTCATACGAATCACTGAGCGGCAGATTGACCTCCATACTACAGTGGCACTATACTGGATCTTTTGCAAGCAAACATCATATTCAAGGCTAGCCACATCACATACAAGACCACCAGAAATAGCACCTCTTTTCACCTGGTAGAGACATGAACCCCTCAGGCAGACACTGCCATAGTAGAAGCCAAGTCATTCCTAGACAGAAAATAAACAAGTCCAAAAAAACATAAGTCAAACTTTCTTAATCTAAGTTCCCTGGATCTGAAACCACATTCCCATAAACATAGTAACTGCCCCAACACATGCATTCACACTAGCATTGAAGAATCATTATTTCAGAGACCATTACATCTCAACTGGTACGTAACTTTTCCCCCAGTGACACTTTACATTCTAAATGGTCCTGAATCATGTTTACAAGCTTCTGCCTTTTGATTTCTAGTATGTTCACTCCACACAAATACCCCAACATACATGCATGTTCACTTAAAGGGTAAAACAAAATTACTGAAGAGTTTATCCTGAGAAGTGTTCACAAGTACATTAACATTTGATTTATGGAAAACTACTGATCCAAGTGAATTATCCAAGATATCTAACTGATAATGTTGCAGTACAGATCCTTGTTTCATCTCATTAGTTAATATTAGTGAGTGATTGGACACTTTCTTAAGGTCGATGAACCTTTTGACTTGTATGGATTATATTGATTATAACATTGATTGACACATTGATTATTGACACAAAAAAACAACAACAATAAATATTAATAATATTATCCAAAGAATCAATATATGATGCACTGTTAGAAATGCGGTCTTTGGTAGGCAGTCAGGTTACCCCCTGTCCAAGCAAGGACCCTCACTCTAGTCAGGGTAAAAGAGAATCACACTCAGTGACCCCCACTCATCCCCTTGGTAGCTTGGCACGAGCAGGCAGGCTTAACTTCAGAGTGCTAGGTGTAAAGTATTTGTACCAACACACACAGTAACTTAATGAAAACACTACAAAATGACACAACACAGGTTTAGAAAAATAGAGGATATTTATCTAAACATAACAAGACCAAAATGACAAAAATCCAACATACACAAGTCAAGTAATTAATTAAAATGTAAAAAGAGTCTTCATGTTCTTTTAAACACAACGCTAACGCTGTTAACGTGAAAATGTTCCTGGGTCATGTCAAAAATAACCCCGCACGGGCGAGCGTGCGTCGAAAGAAGCCTGTGATGTGTCGGTATCACTCAGAAGTAAGACCGGGCGTCGTTGCTCTTTCAGTCGGGTCGATGTGCATCGTTTAAAGCTCTCCGCAGGGGAGCTTTGCGTCGATCCGGACAAGCACTCTCGGAACCGGGCAGGCTTTGCGTTGTTTTTACATGCCCAGCGATGTTTGCCGGCAGAAATCCTGCCACACGGTGATCCAAAAACCGCGCAGTGTGGGTTGCGATCTCAACAGCCTCAGTCAGCGATGCTGCACGTCGTTACTCCAGCCGTGAGCGTCGATTTATCAGCCGTGCTGCAGGCGGAGCGTCGATTTCAGCTGTGAAGCTGGCGTTGCGTTGCTTTTCCAGATGTTCCATAAAAATCTTCCCCGTATGGCGGTCTGTGCGTGGATTTCTCAAACTTGGCCTGCCAGCTTCTCCTTTCAAGGCCCCAGGAACTGCATAGGGCTCCTCTTGGCCAGGCAGAAGTCTCAACAGAGGCTCCAGGTGCTGCTAGAGAGAAGTCTTTGCTGTCCCTGAGACTTCAAGAACAGGAGGCAAGTTCAGTTTCAAGCCCTTGGAGAGTTCTTCACAAGCAGGAAGGCACACAAAGTCCCGTCTTTGTCCTCTTGCACAGGCAGAAGCAGCAACTGCAGGATACATTCACAAAACACAGTCACAGGCAGGTCAGCTCTTCTCCAGGCAGAGGTTCCTCTTGGTTTCCAGAAGTGATCTAAAGTCTGTGGTTTTGGGTGCCCTTCTTATACCCATTTTGCCATTTGAAGTAGGCTTACTTCAAAGAAAAGTCTCTCTTGTTTGTGAAATCCTGCCTTGCCCAGGCCAGGCCCCAGACACACACCAGGGGGTTGGAGACTGCATTGTGTGAGGGCAGGCACAGCCCTTTCAGGTGTGAGTGACCACTCCTCCCCTCCCTCTTAGCACAGATGGCTCATCAGGTTATGCAGGCTACACCCCAGCTCCCTTTGTGTCACTGTCTAGAGAGAGGTGCAACAGCCCAGTGCAAACAGCCCAACTGTCAAACTGACCCAGACAGGGAATCCACAAACAGGCAGAGTCACAGAATGGTTTAAGCAAGAAAATGCTCACTTTCTAAAAGGGGCATTTTCAAACACACAATCTTAAAATCAACTTTACTAAAACATGTATTTTTAAGTTGTGAGCTCAGAGACCCCAAACTCCACATGTCTATCTGCTCCAAAAGGGAATCTACACTGTAATCATATTTAAAGGCAGCCCCCATGTTAACCTATGAGAGAGATAGGCCTTGCAACAGTGAAAACCAAATTTAGCAGTATTTCACTGTTAGGACATATAAAACACATAAGTATATTTAGTATATGTCCTTCCTTAAACATACACTGCACCCTGCCCATGGGGCTACCTAGGGCCTACCTCAGGGGTGTCTAACGTGTAAGAAAAGGGAAAGTTTAGGTCTGGCAAGTCGGTACACTTGCCAAGTCGAATTGGCAGTTTAAAACTGCACACACAGACACTGCAGTGGCAGGTCTGAGCCATGTTTACATAGGTACTAATGTGGGTGGCACAACGGGTGCTGCAGGCCCACTAGTAGCATTTGATTTACAGGCCCTGGGCATCTCTAGTGCACTGTACTAGGGATTTACCAGAAAGTCAAATATGCCAATCATGGATGAACCAATAACATACCCATTTTGCATAGGATCACTTGCCCTTGCACTTTAGCACTGGTTAGCAGTGATAAAGTGACCAGAGTATCAAAAACAGCAAAAACAGAGTCCAGCACAAATCAACAACCTGGGAAACAGAGGCAAAACGTTAAGGGAGACCACGCTAAGGATGAAAAGTCTAACAAGCACCTTAACCCATTTGGCCATGATAAACCACACCTTTTAGTCTCAATTAAAATATTTCTTTCCCTATATTAACAATGCTAAAGTCACAAAAATGAGTCTCAACACCAAATGGTACAAATAATGTAGCATCACAGGCTGGTGAATTGCTCTGAAAAATCTTAGTTTAAACAGAGAAAATAAAATAATACACACAATAGTTAGAAAACAAATCAATAACATGAGTATCTGTGTAAGAGAGATAGTATACATTTGATTCAGTAAATAAACAATGTCAAGTCATAAGCATAGGGAAAACACCTCACTGACCTCAAATTAGCAGTAGCATGTTGGGCATCATGCAACAGTTTTAGTAACATACATTTAGAAAACATCTAGCTATGGCACTGTCAAAAATAGCAACAGAACTTTAAACAGTAGCAGCTGGTAACCTGCAAAACAAAAACAAAAAATACACAGAATTCATACATTTACCTCTCCTTAAGGTAAATAGCAAACAGGTTACAGCTTCATCACGGGGACCTCTGCATCAGGACAGTGGAAAGGGGTGACAATTCAGAAATATTTACCCTAAATTCTCTGAACCATTAAATTAAGTATTTAAGGCAGGCAGAATAGCACTATAGGCTCTAAGCTCAAAGTGCTAAAATAAGCACCAACATTTTTGCATGGAGTCTACAAAATATTTCAAAATAATAGAGTACCAGAATGTAAGTGGACTGACTGGCAGAACATGAAATGTCAAAGTGAAAGATGATAAGAATGAGGAGTGAAACCTCTGGAAACCAGGGAAAATAATGCACACCAATGTCTGATTCACAAATATTAAATTAAACTTGCATCTGTGATTGGCTGAAAACTGCATATGCGCACAAATCATCCAATCACAAAACAGCAGCACATCAGAAAATATTCCACCTTTAACTTAGATATTCTGTATTCTTCTGTCTCTTCCTTTTTGCGTAACCACATAATATATTACTTATTATTCCCTGCAGCATTCTCTGAAATGTTTTGTGAAGGCCTTTTGTTAAACACATTTCAGAATGCACTCGCTGCCGGACGATAGTCGGGAAGAAATTTTAAAACTTTCAAATCAGCTCTTTCCCCTAAAAAAAAATACATTCCATTAGTACAAAACACAGATTAAACTCATAATTCAAACAAAAGAAGCTTGTAATTCAACAGAAACGTTTGACACTTTAGCTTGGCTTGGCAGACAGATAACTACACGTGATGACCTTGCTTACTTGAGACACAGCAGAGAACAAGTGTTGAAAGAAATACATTTAATTAATAAAAGTTTTATGCAAGTATGAGATATAACAAAGAATGTGTTATACAGTGTGCATGAAATCATTCTACTAATGTAACATTTTAGGAACATTGACAGACATTCAACATCAGCTCTGACCTGGTTCTGCCGAAAGGCACTGCAGAAAACTCAAGAATTATTCACATTTCTTCTAATATTATTTTTCAAAGCACATGTTCTTAAAGAGACAGAATATATTTCATCACTAAGTTAACACATTTAAAAAATATGTATAGGTCTTTCACTCTGATGGTGGCCACTAAACAAGCACACTTTCCATGTTAAATTTTTTTTTTTTTCATTTGAAGCATTTCTAATGTCAATGTATCAGTATGATTACATAAATCATAAAATAATTATTTCATTTCAAGATTGCACTCACAATCCCTCCTCTGATGACATTATATGTTATTACACTTACATCCAAAATACATTTATTTCTCTGTACTGTTTTTGTAAAAATGTGTTTCTCTCACGTTTTTATAAATTCTTTTCTTCTTTGAGTTTTTCCAATATAATCTTCCCAGTTGAAATTCTATCCTCCTCTGATTCTTGTCAAATCTTCTTTTGATTACTTTGTATAATTCACATATTCCCCATAAACCTATTAGGCAATCACAATAATTTAAACTCCTTTTATTATTTTCATTACCCATCCTTTCCCTAGGTTGCCAATCCAGTTTCCCACAGCAGTCATCCCTTTGTCAGCTTTTTCCCAAATATTGAGCTCTGTTAGTTCTTTTAATTTAGTTTAATCTTTTGTTAAATTGTTAATCAAACCTCTAACCTTTTCATTGTTCAAGGGTATGAAGGAACAACAATGATGCAGACCTAGCAATTTACAAACTTCGCCCTCCTTTTCTAAAAGAATGTCTAACGCAAGGCGGTTCTGAAGAGACATAGCTCTTACCGCAGCTATTTCTGTATCCAAAAGGATAATAGCTCCTGAATATCTTGTCAGCATGTTATCCAAAACTGTAGACAACTGTCGAATTTTAATAGAACTCAGAACAACTCTCACTGAAGGAATTATTGCTCTGAATATGTCTCCAACAAGGCTAGAAACTGATTCTCGCTTTTGTCTTTTTCGTTGTAATTCAGTCATTTTAGGAAAATTACTCAAATCATTAAGTCGATACATTTTCGGGAAGAATATTCCCAAATACCAAGGGGCATATTTATACTCCGTCTGCGCCGAATGTGCGTCAAAAAGTTTGACGCACATTCAGCGCAAACCTTGCCCCGTATTTAAACTTTGACGCCCGAGCCCGCGGATGACAAAATTCCACTGTGTGCGTCATTTTTTGGATGCGGCAACCCGCCTTGTGTTAATGATATGCAAGGTAGGCGTTCTTGTCCAAAAAATGACTTAAACGGCCGTGTGTCGTATTTATGCTTTCGGCCAAAAATTACGCACGGCCAGGACGCGGAGCCGGAAAATGCTGCACAGCCCGATTTGCGTCAAAATGTAATGCCTGGGTCAGGGCAGGCGGTAAAATGGGGCAAACACACCTGTATTTAATCAGAACACACAGAAGCAACAGCAGAGTAGCAAAAGGGAGACATGGAGGTGATTCTTATCTAGCGTGCAGGCAGACTCAGAGCCCAGCAGCTACAACAGCAGCTACCACAACACCAGCAGGGACCCCGAAGGCAGCGCAGAAGGCAGGAGAGGATATTCCGCCCCAGAACAACCCTTCATGGCCTGTGGTTCTAAAAATTCTGGACCCATGTAATTTACTTTGCCACAGCAGTACGATTTTAGTATCAAAAGACCGATAATGACTAGTACACTAAGCATGAGCATTTTCGCTCAATTCCAGCAGCGTTTTCACCTCGAAATCGCCATTTTCGTCCTGCACTCGTGGCTCCCATTTTATACACGGCAGCCATTTTTAAAAGTTGCCCTCACATAGGCTTATAATACAGTCAGATTTGATTCCAAGGACACGTACACCTTGATTGACTTTTATCTGACCTGGGCAAGCTGGAACCATTGCCTCAGGCCAAACCTGTTTGGTCAGTCCCTTTCCCAGTGGCCGAATCAGATAGCATCAAGGCACACCATGCCATAAAACCCTTATTATCGCTCACACACCCTGCCTAATCTTGCTCACACCTGCACCTGCTCTTTTCTTCTTCTTACTTTACGAGGGGGAGGTGCCCGTTTTTATTGGGGGTCCACACTTATCTGATGTAAAATACTAGGCCTTGCCGGGTAATTTATTATGGGTTGGATGACATGAAATATGAGGTTTCATCATGACACTGTTTTTTCCTTTGTAGTGAAAACATGTGAATGACCAACCAAAATGTCAAGAATGTTTGCCTGAAGCTTAAAAAACTGTATATAAGGAAACCTGACTTTGCATTGAAACACAGTCTCCTGAGAACATAAAAACCGTGCTGTTGTACTTCTAGGACGCTTGTTACTTGGCTGCAGCCAATAAATTCGATCTTTGACTTCACCTAGAAGACTCTGAGTTTCTGGGGTCTGAATCAGGAAAGTACCCGAGGTCTTTGGGTGTACCCTGGCACTGCTGGGTTACCGGATCAGTACCGGTTCTGAAAAACCCAGTACCTCAGTTGGCGCCCAACGTGGGGCGATACCAGCGGTACCGGTCCAAGCCTGAGGTCCATGGGGAGTTTCGTGTGAAAATTCTGGAGGAAGGCCGCCACTTCATCGACCCCTGCATGTCGACGTGGTCCAAAAGTCTTTGCTGCGAGGTTCCCCGCTTCCCGATGGCTACGAAGGACTGCTGCCCTGGCTATCGCCCTGATTTGGACCCTTGATGTTTGGTAGAGCGAAACGATAAGACGAGTCTTCTGGTGACGTCATCGATATTTTCAGTTAAGTATAAGTGGAGCGTCTCCCAGTCCTTAGTTGGACACTTGGTTTGGTCCTTAGTTGGACATTTGGTTTGGTATCCCTTCGGGATCACTTTGATTTGGAACTTGCAAGTACCAAAGCCGAAGGACTCGTGTATTCACGAGACTATCGTAAACGATAATCCTTTGAAGTTTGAAGCTAGACTAGTGAGCCAAGATGCCTGGTCTTAGCAGACTTGGAAATTTGTTTTGTCTTGGTTGTAAAAGGGACTCCCGGTTGGAGGACTCATTCATAAGTAGAAACTTAGAAAAAAATCCAGAAATGAACCATGTGATGTGCTAACATAGCTATATGTTGCTCTTTAAATTATAGAATGAGCAATTGTGCACATATACAAAACTGACGTTAAATGCTTAATAAATTAGAAAACACATTCAATAGATATAAATAGGGCCCCAAAAAAACGAAATTATCTATTTTTGCAACAAAAAAAAAAATACATTTACAGCATTTTTCTTAGATGCATTGTATTAGATGTTCACAGGCAAACTTTTCAGCTGCAGTATATTTGATAGGAATGTTCAATTCAGCCAGCACTTTCCCAGTTAAACACGGGTGGAATTTTGCATAACCTTCCTTTTAAATGAAAATGGCGCAAAAATGTGACGCATTTCAAGTTAGGCTTATGCGCTTAGGCTTGTGAGTTAATGTATCCCAAATAATAGGCAAGGGATGCAGCTTGCTTTTATATGTGGAATTATCACAAAAAAAAGAATAATTGGGTTTTTATTTTTTTAAAAAAAGAAAATGATTAATTATGGAAAAATTATTTAAAAAATAAGTGCCTTTCAAAATCGTTTTTTAATATTTATAAAGCTTAATACCTATACTATGACCTCCTAACATTAAAATTTAATTTAAGTTATGTTGCACCGCTAAAATGACATTTGTATGTGCAATTTTCCCTTGGCGCAGGAGCAAACAAGCTCATTTCTATAAAGTATAAGTTAATATTTTCAATGGCTGACTCATGGATTGTGTAATAGACATTCTGGTAATGCATATTATGCAAGAAAATTGTAGAATATTGATTTTTTAATACCTAAAATATCAAAGTCGATTTTGGGCAAAAGCACTGTTTAAACTGCATTTTCCTTCATTCAGAGTACTTGTTAAAGTGTCTCAGGCTTCAGTAAATGCATACATTTAGGTTTGATATATATTTGCAGGTTGTGCCTTCTTATGATTCAATGAGTCAATGTGCCAGTACAAAGGCTTGTTTTAATATCAAGGTTGAAGGTTCTAACTTCAGCTGGGCCTACTGAGACGTTCATTCATTCGAGGTTGATGAAATATGTACCATTGCATGGGATTGCAACAAGCATTTATTCTAACAACTGGTATGTGTGTTATTAAGGTTTGTGAATTATTCACAGTAAATGTAGTTTAATAATCTGGAAATAGAGATTAAAAAAATTTAGCGCATAAAAAGGATTTTTTTATTTTTTTTAAATAAAGTGAATTATTGCAGGTTACAAGGAAAATAGGAAGGCCTACTGTCTTTGACAGATTCAGAGTGGCAGAAGCTAGGGGAGCTACAGAGGCTGGCTCAAGTCACGCTGCTGAGATGCTATCTTTAGTTTTCCCATAAACAATGGAGGAGGCTGTCATGTTGACACTTGTGACCTTCTAAATTAGGGCCTTGTCTCTGTGAAATGCAGAATGACCCTACCGGGCCTCTAAAAGTGGGATTTCTGGTTTCTCCAGAAGAACATCAATACAATTAAAGAACTTAATTCCAAAGGGAAAATATAAAAAAAAGGGGTTACTTCGAAAGTCCCAACATCATGTTAAATGCTCTGCAGAACTGATACAGTTGTGTCTCCGCTCTAAAAAAAATAAAATGATGCCTGCTAGTTGCTTTTATTTGACAGAAAACGAAGTGTTGCATTAAGTCTTAGACAGAAAATAAGATGCAGCCCTTTTCTAAAATTTTGAAGGCTACATGCCTTAATGAGAACAATTTACCAATTAAGACTTATTTTTCACAGCGGAAATTGTAGGTGCCAAATTAATATGGAATGTCAGTGTAACAATTTTTACTTTTAGAAAGGTAAAACTAAGGTGGCTTGATGTTGCGAAGTAACTGACAAGAGGGTAACAGTTAAGTAACGGAAATTTATTTTCATGTATTTGGTCCTATCATGAATTGTTCTTGCTGGTACTGTATGTTAGAAGAGAAACAGTAAAGTTATATTTGACAGCAGATTTCCATTGCTTGGTGATCTACTGTCAAAAGGAGGGTAAGGATTTTAAACCTGACAAATTAAACAGGCCCAGATATTGGGTTTTGGGCTGCAAGTTTACAGTGCATAAAGTACATGACATGGTGTTGTGTGTCACCGCTTATTCACACATGCTATTGTTTTGTCTATGCTTTTTGTGCTTGATACACAGCAAGTATATCTGATGGCTTGACGTTTTGTGCGTTTTTATGATTTTTTATTTGTTTTTTGCATGTTTGTTGCTGCTTTTGATACTATTACAAGCTCCCCTGTGTTGGGAGGGGATGGTCATGACGATGCCCATCGCTACGCAACAGTTGGTTGAACTTGTTCTGGTTAATAAATTCCACAGATAATGATATTTCATGCTGTGAACATAAGAGACAACACTTCACCAGTGCATGTCTATTTGGCTATAATGGTATTGAAGGAAAATAAAAAGAGATATACAGGATCAAAGTGTGTCACCTGCAGTTAGTCACGTTACTGCCCCTTCCCTTAAAGGAACAGGCAGCCCTACATTTATGTAGCCTTGATTGGACCTAAGGATGAAATTATAGATCTTTGACTCAAGGTGGCCTAATTTCTATATTACATTAGTTAATGATGTTCTGTTTCCTAAGTAGCATATGGCTTTTGTTCCTTAAAAGAAAACCAGGTTTTCATTTTTTCCTGAAGAAGGAACTGAAACATTAGCTATGAGTACCGTATATGGTGTAGTCACCAACGGTAGAGTTAAAATTTGTGTAACTTTGGCCTTTGTGTATCACCCGTACTCTCGGTGTTGTGTCACATGCCTGACTATCACCCAAATAATTTTTTTGTTCTTCCTATAGATTTTTTCTTTTGTTACTTCCCCTGACCAATGTCGCATCATGCTTAGTTATTGAGATTTTAGCTATGTCCTAGTCCCATTTCTCTTTTTCAAATTCCTTTCACCAGTCAGACCTTTTATTATTATTGATGTATTGTTCTGGTTCACATTTCCAGACTGCAGTGATGTACCAGGGACCCCCATGTTATGTATAATTCCCTTTGGTATGACCAGACTGGTTTTCAAGAATTTGCCTTAGGCCTGCTTCAATGTTTTCCAGCCTGAATGTCAGGGTAGCGATAGACTGGGTAACTGACTCAATATTATAGTAAGACAAGTGTTCCATCTCAATAGGAGATATCTTATGTTTACCTTTTTGAACATGACGAATTTTCAATGTCTATTTTAATTTGGTTTTCGGTTCCCTTCTGTTCTATGTGAGGGCAACTTTGTGTATAAAAACAATCATCTCACCCCCAGTGAAGACACAGGGACACCTGTATCACAAGTCACAATGCTAGGGAGGGCACACTGTACTGCAAATCCCAAAACATACTGCTGACAACCGGTTAGCAGCCAAACACTCATTCAGCCAAGGAAACAACACAATGCAGATGGTACATCCTACAAGCCTAGGATGCGACATAATAACACAAAAGAGTCACAGACAACACAAGACAACTACTGCCATGAAAGGAGATTTCAATAGGGCTAGCTACATTAACATGATCCCATAAATTTTCTCTTGCAGCTGATCAGGGGTATGGCATCCAGCCATGGATAATGACACCTATTGGCAACCCGAGTACAGCAGCAGAGCGTGCCTACAATGACGCACATAGGAGGACACGCACCATAGTCGAGTGGACCTTCGTCATCCTCAAGTCAAGGTTCCGGTGCCTCGACATCACTGGTGGTAGCCTCCTATATTCCCCAGAAATGGTCTGTAAGATCATCCTAACATGTGCTATTCTGCACAACATTTGCATGAAAAGGAACATTCTCCTCCTGGAACCCGAGCCACACATGCCTGAAGAGGAGGAAGAGGAGGATGATGGCCTGAAACATGAGGGGGAACAACAGAACACGGCCACTGGTTTACGCAGGCGGCAACATATCGTGAACAATTTCTTTTAAATATAATCACCATCACCACTTTATGAACTAATTTAAATAAACACCTATAATAATCACCATATCATCGTTTGGCTATTCATTTTTGCACACCTTCATCTCTAACTATCACAATAAGAGTGACACTGAAAATCCCAGAGCAAATGTGATGCATATTATACAATGGTCACATACACACACACAGTAAATGACAAATATCCTGTACATTTCACCTTTGAAGGCCAATAGCAGAGGACCACACCTATTTCACACATACATGTTGAAATCATGGTTCATCGCAGCCTATGGCTCACAACTAAGACACCATCACTCAATAAGGGGAAAACAAGCCTCATACATGAGGCAGTGGATGTGCTTTTGCATCAGTAACAGGAATGTCTGACCAGACCCTTGACAGCAGTAAGTCCAACTGCATCCAATATTTGAAAGGACTATCTGTGACCAGAGTTCCATAGAAGCAGTACATAGACAGCACAAGTGCCACACATATGAGCAGCATTGTGCACATGACATTCCATGTACATGTCAGCCCATTTCCTAACTCCTGACACACCCATGCACCTGGTCACAACCCACCTGTCTGAAGAGGTCCCTGGAATAGTAAGATGTGTACCCTGATATTCCCTCCTCTACACACACACAGCTTGTCAATAGCAATCCAGTGTGCTACACCCTTTCCTATGGTATACCATTGTCATAGAACATCTGACTGCATGGACGTCAGGTCATTTAATACTGGCTTCTAGTTTCCAAGCCCTGTTAGCACCTGTAGATTGCTTCCCGTGTGAAAATGTCTGTTGGCCATTAGAATGCAAATCTCACCTACAGGACTTGTGAGAAACAGATGCAGTCCACACCTGTGATCACCTCCATGCACACCACCCATTTCAACAAGCACTGCCCCTGCTGATGCCTGGAACAGCATAGGAGTTGCCATTTTGTCAAATACACTGTTAAGCATTGATACTAATTAAGCCGTGTAACACAGCCCTTGGCTTCATTTGTCACCTTCAAAAAAACAGGACATACACAGTTTGACATGTCAACTGTCTAGTTCGTCCTCCAAACAGTCTTCGTCAGACCACTGATTATGTAACTTGTCAAATTTCTGGATCCTGATTCACCCTGCATCCTGTCAGCCTGACTGGCATCTGTCTGTGCGTCACCCTCAAGTATCTCTGTGGCTACATATGTACCACACTTGCGTTAGCAAACCTCTCATTCATCAGAGGGTATTTGGGCATGTGCTTCTTCAATGCATACCCAAATACATTGTATAGCATCATCTGCCTTTTAACTGTACCATATGAGTAAAATACTCTGTGAAAAACAAAATTCATGGCCCATCCCTTGTCTGGGTCTCATTTATGCATGAATGACAAAGTGTGACAGTGTCCCAGGGCCATGTTCAGGGATTGGGTACGGGGCTCTCAGCAGAACCAGCAACCTCTGATAATGTCCATGAAAAATCCACACATGTCAGGACCCTGACAGTTCACACACAGAATTGCATTGCTCACAACATATTGATGGGCCGTGTGTGGTGAATAGCTGCAAGAATAATCAGCACAGAGGCTATGATGTTCCCAGATGCAGTGGGAATTGCAGAGGCTAACCTGTGTACAAATGTTGTAATGACACCTGCCGGAACCTGAGACATTATCTCACTCAGCACACCAAGGTTGCCCTGTTGACTGTCTCATTACACGTCCTTAGTGACAGGGTGGGGCCATCCCCATGTAGGTTCTTATGTCCACATCCACTTTACTCACATTGATCAACAAAGGATACTCAGTAGATACAGGAATAGCTGCCACTGACTCATGATGAGTCCTGGACCTAACTGTGACAATTTACACCCCAAAAAATATACAGGCTCAAGATTGGACCCCACACATGAACAAGACACCTATATGCAATTGATCACTGGAAATATGTGGACACGTGCTGCCTCGTCTGCTGGTCCACCACAGCCACTTGAGAGTTGTGTCTCAGTTATATGACCTCAACTGTGGCGTCATCATACATTTGTGGTTCACTTTTGGTTGTCTAGGCAAACAACATGGTACCCACTTCCTCAATGCATGTGTATGACTCACTGTGGGATTCACCAACAAGTGCCTAGGAAGCTGTTACCAAAAATCTAGGACATAGGATGTTGAAAATGGGGACCATTGACATGAACCAGCGTCTGCCATCTATCTGGTGCATGCTTTGTCATATGTGGTATCTAATTTACCCTAAATCTTGGAAGTGCACATAACGGATGTTGCTACATGTATGACTAACACATGTCCACTCTCAGTTCCACAATGACTTGGATCTAAGGTTTGGACACATGGACTTCACATTCATACAAGCATATGTACAATAATGCATCATGTGATGCACACACACGTGGTCAACAAATACATTAGTTGCCACAGCACACACATTGAGCCATAGGCATTTAGGTACTGTACATATGTGCGTCACATTGCTATCCTCTCCTGATGCCAAACATGCCCAAGTTGTGCAATACATATATGTAGGTCACACCTATGGCCATCTAGTGCGTCAGCTAACCGTCAAAATACTGTGAAGGAAGTAGCAGGTCATGGTCCGCTGCAGTATGATGTCACACATGTGAACATACACCATCAACACCATAGTGGGTGCCATCAGCCTATCTCTGATGTGTCCCAAATGTAACATAACATAAAAACAGAAAAAATGCCCAAAACCAGTTCATGCACTGAAATTTTGACGTTGCTAGCGTTATGCGTCATTTTTTTGTACACCAATACAGATTTTGCGTCATTTTTTTTGACGCACAGGAGTGAAAATTAGGCCGCATCCAAATAATTGTACAGACTATTTACTATTATTTGGATGCAGGCTAATTTTCACTCCTGTGCGTCGAAAATTATGACGAACAGACTGTATGCGTGAAAAAATATGACGCATAACATGAAAAATGGCATACATTTTATTCAGGAAGTGATGTAATAGGATATCCTGTTTACAGATCATGTACAGTGTGTGTACTTTCACTTTGCAGTCCGTGAATCTTCTAGACTGTGTGGCTGTGTTGAGAGTGGTGTCCATTGATTTTGTGCTTTTGTGTCCTGTGTGCTGTCTCTATTGTCAATTTGTGAAATAAATATTGTTGGTGTATAGTGTCCTACTGTGTTTTGTTTAAATTTGTTCAGTTTTCTAGTGTTTTTGTTGTTTGTGGGAGTCTGTTGTGGGTAGTGCTAGTTTGGGGATAGTTGGGCTCTTGTAGTGGTTAAGTTTACTTTTCTTCTGTATTTGTAACCCTACTTTCCCCCTTTTCCCCTTTCTATTTCTTTAACCCCTATTCCCTTTCTCATTTGTACAATGTCTGGTATGCCACGTCTTGGCAGGATAGGTGAAAAGCAGTTGGGGGGCTTCAAATGGCTTGTGTGGCATTTCTTGCCACTGATGATCGAGGCAGGGGGCAGGGTGATACCGGGGTATCACACTGAGGCACGCAGAATCCGGTGGGGAAAGGTGCTGCATCACCTGCAGTGTGTGTATGCCAGCCAGAGGAGTGACCACCAGCTGAAGCACCGGTGGGCTGACCTCATCACCAGGGAGCAGGATCTCTTGGACCACCTGGGAATCGTAATTGGTGGCCCTGTTGGTGAGTACTAATCATGTAAATGTGCAAAATTAAATGCTCTGTAGTGACATCAGATGATTTGTAGAATATCTGCCAGCTAACTTCCTGACTGTGTGTAATGTTGGGGAAACATACAGGGTAATTGATGCACTATGGGAAGGATCACAATTGCTAGCTGTCAGGTAGCACGTGCTCTGCAAACTTACAGGAGACTTTTCCGTTAAGTAAATTGGTGCTGCCTTTGTGTCAGACAACCAAACAAAATAGGAGCCAATCATGTCTATATAGGCCACATTTGCCAGAGAAGTAAAGATGTACTAACATATTGGCTAACTTTGTTGACGCAATAGCTAGACTGACTTTAGAATCACTACATGATGCAGAAAATGAGTGCTGGCTACACGTCAATTGATGATAGCAAAGTGGCCCAGACGTATGTCTCATGTGAGTCTGGTGAGTGTGGAAGGAAAGCGTTCACTGAAGTTCTATGAATGTTAGGGATTATTGTGGTCCTTCATCTTTTTGGATACATGTCAGATCTGGATTTGAAAACATTGTGAAAAGGTGTAAGGTGCCCTCAGCTAACATCTTAGACTGGTATTTGGAGTTTGTTGTGCCACATTTCAATTAGGGATGGCAGTCCTAAGGTATGCACATGGGTTCACATCTCCATGGTTGGTGCAAATCACCATAGCTGGGCCACATCAAATGAAGAAACTGTAACAACATAAGGGCTTACAAAAGTCCCTGCCCCTCTGTACATTGTACATATGTGTAATAAATGTGTCATGGCCATATAGGCTGTTTGACTGGTAATGCACTCCTCAAGTAACCAGAGGCTTTGGATGTCTCTCTTGGATGCACATGATGAGACGATTACACTCCATATTGTTTTCTGGTCACTAATGACTGGGCATGTTTGCCACCACATGATAGTTAGGGCCACTGCATGTGTGCAGATATGTGTGTAACTGTCACAGGAGACCCATGCTATGTACAAGTTGGCTGTGATATATCAGATGCAGTATTGTCATGTCTGAATGGCTGCCATTTCCTTATTCAGCCTACACATTGTACATGTCTTTGAAATTGTTGGTCAGTGCACAGATTTTGAGCACATTTCTTCCTTCCATCCCTTACAGGTGGACCAGCACCCTACATTGTGGGAGAGGTGGCTACATTTGAGGACCGCGACCTCTCCAGTCAATGTTGATATGTCTGTTATGTGTTGTGTTTGCTGGTGATGTGTGATGGACTCCTGTGTGTTGAACGCATAGCAAGGTGTGATGCGTTGGCCAATCATTTGTCTTGTTCCATGAGTGGAATTTCAGTTTCTCAAATGTTTTGAGTTGGCCAATGCGTATCCTATTGTATTATCTAGGGATTGTAGGCCATTCCTGTAGGCACCACAGTGAGTACTGGGGTGAGTCATGTGGATGACACTTGTATCAACAAGAGTCGCACTGGAAGTCAGCTCAGATTTAGTCAGCCTGTCAGACCCACATTCTCCCAGATTGGTACAGCAAATTGCTTTCCAACAGACTTCTGCTTCCCTATTTACCAAGGTACTTATTAAACTGTAGGTAGAATTTCCTAGCAGCATATACTTCCACATGTAGTGCTACAAGTATGTGGATTTTGGGTGCAATGGCCTAGGTGTGCATGCTAATCATGATCATGGGTGTTCTTGCAACTCTGTGTCTGATGTAAGTCATGCCTTACTGGAAGTATATGTTGTGTACCAAGCTCTGCATTTCCTGACATGTGTGGCGCTATGATTGGTCTAGGGTTTGCAGACTCCTAATTTTTGATAGACCTTACCTGTGGTGTACGTGTAGAGCCAAACACGTGTGGAGTTTTCTATACACTCCTCGGTGTCCATGTTGTTTGGAATTGTTAGTTGTTTATCCACCCCCCCACCCTCAAACACAGGCATGGGTTTGTGAATAGGGTACCTAGGACTGATGCTACCAATATGTTACACATACATGTGAATAAGTGACTGTTTGGTCGAAACCTAGTATACACACTCAGGTATGGCACATAGGTACTATACTGGCAAGACCTGTTACAACTTGCAGACCATGTGGCTTTAGTTTTGCATTCCATACACTGACATTTGTAGCCCAGGTATTGGCGGAGGATATGCATCATAATTGTTAGCTGATAACTGGCAGAACTCAGATGGCAAGTCAATGCCAGTTGTTACCCATCTTGTAGGTTTTGGATGTGCTATGTGTGATGTGACCTTTGTAGTCTGGCCTGCCATGTACTTACTCAGGGACATTCAATGATGTGTATTGTGATATGAGCTGTTACAAGTTCAGTAGATGTATTGTCTGATTGACTTCTTGTGCCATTTTACACAATGCAGTTCCTAATGTAGATTATTTGCATTTGTCTACACAGCTGCAAACATGACTCCAGACCAGGTCCGTGAGTTCCAGCGGCGGGCCATGAGATACCAGCACATCCTGCTGGTAGAGTCGGGGTTCAGGAGGATGGCCCGTCGATACCGCCATGAACGGGCCTCCGTGGCATGGAGGGCCTTCCCACAGGGTGGCCCTACTTTGCCCACCACAGCCACCACCAGCACAACCACCACTTCAAGCCAGGTGACCCCACCCACAGCTGGGACTGTTGTCCCTACATCTGCAGTACTTCCAGGCCCCAGCATTGCTACAAGTGCAGGACAGCCCACTGGCTTTGGCTCCACACATGCACAGACCTCCTCCACCGGTACCCAGACTGCCCCAGCTCCATCAGTTGACCCTGCAGCATTCCACGAAATGGAACGGAAGATGGACCGTGTCTTGAGGAAGATAAGCAATCTGAGCCGGGATGTTTGCCACATTTACAGGCGTGTGAAGTCCATAAAGAGGACCCTCTGGAGGGCCAACATCTAGACTGTTGTAACAATGGACATGATTCCCTCCCTCCTCTTTCCTTGTTCTCATACTTAGTGGGCTTAGGGGGCTTAGTGTTAGGTTAGTATATGCTTTTAGTTTAGTTAGTGTTAGTGGGTGGGGGGTCCTGATTCTTTCTATTTTTACTTATTAAGTGTGTGGGTGGGTGGGTGTCGGACTATGTTGAGGTTCTTGTGTGTTCAATAAAAAAAATGTATATATATTAAAAAAAAATACAAAAAAAATATATATTTGTTTGGGATAGTATAGTATGTGTTTAGGTTAGTATGTGTTGTCCTCCATGTGTCCCGTCTCATAAGGGGGGTGGGCGGTGGATGTTTAGAACGTTTCGTTACATGTGATAAGTAAATTTAGCTTAGGTTAGTTAGGGACAGTTGTGGGTAATGAGTAGTCAGGGTAGATTAGGGTAGGTAAGACTTTTCCCTCAGTTTCCTCTTCTGTGATTAGCATTTAATAAATATATAGTTAACCCTTAACAGTATGTGTTAAATGCTACTTGATCATGGCCTTGGTATTAGTGTACATGAATGTTGTTCTATTACATTTGTGTCCTATGCTACAAACAAATCCCAACTGAGCTGTAAGATTGGCAGCTACCCCAGAGCTACCTTGCAAAGTTTCCACCATTTGTTGCAACCACCAATCACAGTTAATATGGATCCCAACGTGTTTCTGTCGATAAGTATGTTTTCTAAGTCACAAACAGTGCTTCCAGACTTGGTATTGGGGGAACAGTTTTAGGTCTGACTGCAGTGTGATGATCAAGGACACCCTTATAAGATGAGTTCTCGTAAGCACTCTTGTATTCTTGTCTTCATTACTCACATACGTCATTTGTGACACAGTTCAACATGATTACCTATTTGTATGTAAACTCAGACAGCTAAATTCATGCAGTTTTTGTAGTTTTTGCTTAGATTTGTGTGCACTGTTATATGTGTTAATATTGCATGGTGACAACATTTTGAGGCCACTATTTGATGACTTAGATATCCCTTGAGGAAGCATTATTCTGTCCAACACGGCATGATGGTGTATGGTTTCTCACTTCATCAGATATGTCCCTCAGGAAGGTCAGAGTATGATGCAATCATGGGCACTGTACAGAATTATCTGACTACATAATATCAGGATAGTTGTATTGACAAGCTACATAATTTGACAGTAGGCACATGTCAGTTATCTACTGCATAGTTGATATGTCACATTACCCAGAGACAGATTTGTTGTGTAAGTGCTATTTATTGAAAAGTGCTGTAGTGCTATATGTACATTGTCCATGATTGTGAGTCCATTATAGTGACATCTTACATTGTGATCCTACACAAGGGGTTGAGGAAATGCTTTTGACATGCTTGGGTGATGTTTCAGACAGTGCAGAGGGACAGGATTTGCCAATGAGTAAGAGAGAGACAATCACTGGGCAGGCTGACAAGATATACAGTGGTAAGCAGAACAGTCAGAACAGTCATTAAGTAGAGTTGTTGTAAGACTGGCATGTTACAAAGCGCAGGACCTTGGTAATAGTTGGCCATGTGGCAGGGACTAGTGCTTCCGGGTACTTTTCCATGTGAAAGTGATCTGCTCCATGTCTTCTTCTGATGTGTGTGTGTTGCCTCCTCTGTCCTTGTTGGTGGTGGTTGTGAAGGGGCAACACACACCTCAGTGTTAGAAGACATGAAGTCAGACATCCCGGTCGCTGCTACCTGTGAAGGTCTTAAGGGCAGTACTGCAGCAAGGAGGATCTGCTGGTTCTTGAGAATAGCAGCCACATCACAATGGTAGGCAGCCAGGTCAGCCCTGAGGGGTTCAATGTTGCATTCGGGCACGCGTTGACAGGATTGCTGTTGTAGGTGTTGGGTCAACTGTATTACAGCTGTGCTGATTTCCTTCAGGCTTTTTTGCTGTTCCTGCAAGATAGATGTTAGCGCTTGCATAGTTGCTGCCTGATCTGCAGATGACATCATACACGAGCGCACCCCCTCAAGGCTGGCTGCCATAGTTTGCATTCCTACCCGCACCTCCTTGGCCAGCTCCCGCTGTACTCTGACTACAGTTCTCTCAAAGCTGGTGCCTGTGTTGTCTGAGTCCTCAGCTGTATTGGAGCTGGCAAGTCTTACAATTGGGGTGGTGGGTCCTCTGTGATGGCTGCTTGTTCTGTGCTCCTCCTTGTGAGTGAAGGTGGGGTCTGGAGGGTTCCAAGGACCTCTTGGATGGTCTCCTGGGGAATGTTTATCAGCTCGTCATCCATGTTATCAGGGTATTCTGGGACAGGCATATCCGCAGGAGATCCATTGTCCTCTGCAATGAAACAGGATACAATTAGTGTGTCTGTGTTGTGGCATTAGTGATGTGACATGCCTGCCTTGTGATGAATTTAAATTGTGATCTTGTTTCATGTTTATTGCTCCAGTCTTTCAGATGGGCATTCTCCCAGGCCTATGGCCCACCTGCATGTCACATGTATAGTATTAAGTTATTGGACTTCTCTGCATCATCTCCTCTAGTCTTGTTTTAGGCCAAATAGTGAATTGCCACCTTCTTGTCCTACTCAACCCTCCGTCTACATCCATTCTCATGGTGAGACCTTTCACTGGCTGTGGCTGTTCTGATGGCACTGGCAGCACACTTAACAATCTGGACCTGCCCCAGTCTCTGATCTTTCACATCCACTTAAATGTAGTTGACATGTAGCATATCCTAGACACAGCAATGTTATGGCACGATATGATGTTGGCATTGGTAATGTGTACAGCTGATGTTGGAAATGTGTGGTACATAGGATTGCCCTGATAATCGTATCAGTGTCCTATTTCCTCCTCTGACTGTGCAGTTGTATTTCAGTGACCAGTTACATGTGTCCTCCCCCTCAATGCTGTTGTCTGAGCAGTATGACATTTGGGATGTTACATTGTGACCCAGGCACAGGATGGACCCTGACATATGCAGCATGGGTATGTCCTTAGTGCTGTGTAGCTCCTATTGTTGTTGACATTGGCTGATGTTTGCAATGACTATGGGCATTGACATTTGACAGTACTGGGGCCTTTGTCTTTTTTCAGGGGATTGTTGAAGTTGTCATCCTCAACCCTCTAATTTAGGTGTGTATGATCCATGGGGGAGGTTACTGCCATTGGCTACTCTAGCTGCACACAGAGCGGAGGTGGTAGTGGCAACTGTTGTCACATTTACATTCCAGTTGTCGGTATGGCTAGAGGTTGTTAATAGGGCCCTAGTTAATGTAGGGGGTATGGTGGCTGACATGTGCCGGGATGTCAGTTTGACGTTGTGCCCTTCCCTCCTGGTGTGGCATTCCCTTTGCTCCATCGTTGGCATGGCAGCATGCCCCCATGGGACTGTTGTTGGTGTAGTGTAATGGTGTGCCCCAGCTTCTGTCTGTGCAGGCCATGCCCACATGCCATCCCCCTTTACCCATGCCACTCCATGTATATGATGACTTACATGCATTGTGTAGCAGGTATTCCCCCCGCTGGCAGTTAACATTAGTGCATTTTAATTCCCCATGCAACTTACCCTGCATGTGCGTTGTCTCCTGGTAGTCTGCGCTTTCCTGTCCTTGAATCCCTGTGACGATCTCCTCAGGGATGATGGCTGTGACCATCTCCTCCATGTGGTCCAGGTCCTCCTGGTGTGCTGGACTCTCACCTCCAGTCTGCAGTGCTGCCTTCCTGTTCCTGGCCATCTCTTCCTTGGTCCTGCGCTTACAGCCATGCCAGCGTTTCTTGCACTCGATGACTGTTCTGCGTACTTCTGCCACACTGTTGATCTTGTCGACAATTTGTTGCCATATAGCCTCTCTCCTACTAATTGGCAATTTAGAGGTGACAAACAGTTGGTGCTGGTGTGCCGTCACCTCTTTAACCAGAATTTCCTGCTCCTCTGCACTGAAGCTACACTTTCTTTTCTTCTTAAAAGTGTCCTGGTTCTTGTGTGGGTCCTGCTGGCTGGTTCCTGGTCGTTTGTCATCTTCCTGGGGTCTGTAGTGGCATCTGGGATCCATTTGGCTCTCCTCTGCTGAAATGGTAGTGTTCGCGGGGTTTTTTGACGCTATTGCATCAAAAAATAATGCATATCCGGTTTGCGGGGTCGTAATTCGACCCACAGTCATTTCCGCCGCGTTAACGTCGTTTTGCTTTACGACTTGACGCTGCGGTGTGCGGCAAAATAAATTACTCCCACCTGTGGTTTGCGCCGCCGTGCGTCAAAGTATAAATTTGACGCCCGCACGGCGCACCTAAATGGCATTAGCCAGCAGTATTATTTTTGACGCAAAACTGCGCCAGCTCAGTTTTGCGTCAAAAAGTATAAATATGGCCCAAAGTACCATACCATCCTGTAGGAAGATAGTAGTATGCATTTTTCCCACAAATGTAATAGACTCCAGCCACAGGTGGGTCTTGACCATTTAACATAAATGTCTACTTATTCTCAAACAAAAACACATGTCTACATTCACTCGTTCCCACAAATATTTTATTTACCCAAGATTGTGGTCTGTATATACACAAAGCTCTCCTACATGTTGCACATCTAAAGTTTCCCTTGTTTAGTAATGTCAGTGTATGCATAGTTAATCACAGGACTATGTGAAACTAATTCCTTATCTATTTTAGCTTTGATCGCCCTTCTCCTATCCTATGTGTAATCTAAAAAACTCTTTTCTAAAGATGAAAGCAAACAGGTTAAATTGTTCCTGTGTTCGAAAGCAGTTCCAAACGTTAATGTAGGTTCAAAGAAACCCTTCACTATTTCATGTTATTATCCTTAGCTATCTTATTGAGATCCCTAATGATAGGTAAAAAAGAAAACGTTACATCTATATTAGAGTAGAAATACTGAATATACTCCTGGTTATAGAATCGTGTTAGTAAAAGACTACAACTTATGCCATAAGTAAGCGGTAAACTATGATAGGCAACTCCCTCCTCAACAGAGGCTGGTATCTGCGTGCAAACATAACAATCTCTCGCATCCATCATATCACAATATTCATGCAATAAGCAATAGAAGACATTAGAAGAAACTCCTCCCTGTGAATGCAAATATTTCTCATCTATTTAAAATCTATCTATTGTTGAACGAAAAGGCATTAATTCTGAAGACGTTGTTTCTAAAGCTATGGTATGGTTGGTCCTATTTTTATCACAGACAATCACACCCACAATCAATACCACATACAATTGCACAAACAATCACCAAACCAATACCCATATATTTACAGCATCTATTTTTAGTGTTCTGCTGGCTGTGGTTACCGATGGTCTGTCAAGAATCATAAAGTAAAAACAAAAAAATATGGCTATGCAGCAAAAAACAAAAACAAAAAAAACAAGAAAACTTTTCAAGGCTTCATTCTTCAGTCTTCAATTTAAATCCCCCCTTATTTTTTCTTTTTTTTCAATAATGTTCACAGCTTAATTCACACAAGACCCTTTTGTCAAAAATTGGTAAAGTTGTCAAAATCAATTTAACAGATTTGTCAAAATCAGGTTATTAAAGCCTATCAAAAATATTTTCTTCTCAACAAAGTCTCTTTCATTTAGTTTTCAAATTTTCAGTTTTGTTTCCTCAACAAATCTCCATCAGTTTTCTTCATGTGGCAAAATATAGACCCGGAACGTCCATGTCAAAACAAGAATTCAAAAGTTCTTCTTATCATTCATTAGTAGTTGCATATGCCCACTCAGGACCAGAATATCTTTGATTGGCAACTCTCTTTCCTTTTGATTTTCTACCATCACTTGATTCACCGTCACTCAGATTTTCATTTCTGGTGTTATTGACTTCTTCATGTATTGGTTGCACCAGATTTGCCTTCTTTGACTTTGAACTTGTTTCTGGCCAGTTGTCCCCTTTCAAAGAATTTATTGTTAATGCTCTTTTCAGTATTGGACTTGAATTTTCCTCCTTCGACGTTCCCGCAATCAGTTCAGGAGGAGTCAAATCTGTTTGCCTGAGATCTTCCTCAACTCTGTTCCCGCTGGGGTCAGTCACTTGTTCAGTCTGGTTTGTCAGACCATCTGCTTCTGAGGACACCCTCCTCTGCGCAGGTCTTCTCTGAACTGGTTCCCTTTCTCGCTCTCTTTGGACCAGTTCTTTTACTGTTTCATTTGAGGACATTGATGACCTTTCATCCTCATCTTCCAGGATTCCTTCCAATTCATCTGACACAGGAGTGGGTATGTCAACTTGAGCCTGTTCAGGCACTGTCTCCACATCGTTTGTTTTCCTGTCTTGTCCTTGAATACGTTCAGGTGGTGGTAATCTCAAAAGTTCTTCTTCCTCTGTTGGACTACTCACCTTCCTAGTGTGGCTTGCGTGAATCCAGTTTGGAAATCCTGGACACTTCACAGCTGTAGTGGCAATTAATATCACCTGGTAGGGACCCTTCCACGGAGTCTCCAAACACAATTTTCTCACATGCTTCCGGATCACAACCCAGTTACCTGCCTTCAGGTTCTGTCCGTGCTCTTGTGACTGTTGCAGTGTGGTAACTTCCACCTGATGAGAGAAAGAGCAAACCACATCACCTAGGCCTTTGCAGTAGTCCAATACCATATCATCTGTAATATTTACAAGAGTATTTGCAGGTACAGCTGGCAATCTCATGGCCATTCCCATGAGGATTTCATGGGGCGACAGTCCTGTTTTCTTGTCAGGAGTTCTTCTAATTTAAATTAGAACCAACAGCAAAGCATCTGGCCATTTCAGATTTGTGGATGCACACAATGTTGCCAATCTTCGTTTTAAAGTACCATTCATTTGTTCTACAAGCCTTGAGACTTCTGGGCAGTAGCTACAATGAAGCTTCTGCTCAATGTTTAAAGCTGAACATAACGAATTAATCACCTCATTGTTGAGGTGACTTCCTCTATCTGATTCTAAAGAGACTGGAAAACCAAAACATGGAATTAACTCCCTAAGCAGTAACTTTGCTACTGTGAGACTGTCATTTCTCCTTGTAGGGTAAGCCTCAATCGAATGACTGAAAATGCACACAATCACCAACACATATTCCAAACCAGCACATGCGGGTATCTCAATGAAATTCATCTGCATTCTGCTAAATGGTCTTCCATCCATGCCTATATGTCCCATGTTGACAACTGTTCCTTTGCCCACATTCATCTGCTGCAGACAACACAAGTGTGGAAAACTGATTCAGCAACCTGTCTAAATGTTGGAATGAACCAATACTGTTTAAATAACCTAACCATGGCATCTCTCCCCACATGAGCTTATCCATGATAGTATCTGGCCATCTGAGTCAGTCAGCTATTTGGCAATACTGCCTTTCCTTCTCCTGATATCCATGTGTCATAATTTCTTTGGACACATTTCATCTTAACCCAATCTTTACGCTCATCTTTCCCAACATTGTCTTGGAAAGTTCTTAACTCTTTCAAATTATCAATGACATGAATTACATAATTTGCATAGATTTCATCATCTTTAGGTAACAATTCACATTCTTCTTTGAAGGATATGCCTTTCAATGTGCAGAACTTTGCGATTTGAATTGCATATGCATTTCCCAATAATACATAGGGGGTCATTCTGACCCTGGCGGTAAAAGGCTCTTACCGCCGGTCAGAAGACCGCCATCATCCCGCCGCGGTAAACCGCCACGGTCATTCTGACCCACAACTGCCAAACCACCAAAAACCCGACATCCACTGAAGCCCGCCTCATCAGCGGTCAGCGATAAACTGGAGATGACCAAACCTCCACCGTCACGCCAACACAAACACGCCCATGCCATTACGACCCACGAATCCACGCAGCGGTCTTTCAACCGCTGTATTCCATTGGCGGTACCCACCGCCGTGCTCAAAATACACACACCTTTACAAAACACAGCCACATTGGACAATTCGAAATACACACACCTGATACACATACACACACCACACCCACACACCCATCACCATATAAAACACACACCCACATCACCCACAAACCCCCACAAATCGAAATTCAGAGACAAGGCGCAATACACAGAGAGAGAGCACAGGGAACGCAAACCACAACACACACAGGAACCCAACATCATCACCCACACCACATCTACGCACAAAACACCACACACCACCACACTCATCACCGCAAACACCACCCCACACCTCATCCACACCACCCCATGGCACCCCAAAGACACCCCAGGTTCACGGACCAAGAACTCAGGGTCATGGTGGAGGAAATAATCAGGGTAGAGCCCCAGCTCTTCGGCACACAGGTGCAGCACACCACAATAGCCAGGAAGGCGGAGCTATGGCAAAGGATCGTCGACAGGGTCAACGCTGTGGGACAGCATCCCAGAAATCGGGAAGACATCCGAAAGCGCTGGAACCACCTACGGGGGAAGGTGCGGTCGATGGTGTCAAGATACAACATCGCTGTGCAGAAGACTGGCGGCAGACCCCCACCCACTCCACCCGAATTCACAGCATGGGAGCAAGAGGTCTTGAACATCCTGCATCCTGAGGGCCTCGCTGGAGTAGGCGGAGGAATGGACTCTGGTAAGTCTAATCCCAACTACTTCACCCCCCCAACCACCAGCATGCCAACCCACACCCCCACCCTCACCCCTAACCCCCCAGCACACATACTCCCTGTTAATGTCTCACCAGCACAACCCACCCAACCCAACCCAAACCCCTGAATGCCAACACAAACCATGGACACCCATCACCTAAGCATGACCACTGCACATACCCATCCCCCCCCACAAACCACCCTCACAACTCCTCCCACATGGGACTGCCAGCACTGGGGGACAAGGGCACCCACAAATCGCTCGCCACGGCACACACAAAATCAATAACCATATTCTTTTACCCCTGCAGGGCCCGAACGCCAACACACCGGCCAGGAGGGTCCAGATTTGTCCATCCCACCCCCAGAACAGGCCCCCAGTGATGACAGCAGCTCTGTCGACCTAGAACCTGATGACCAGCCCGGACCATCGGGGACCTCTGGACAGTCGGTTACCCTCAGTCAGCCCCAGGCCACAGCAGACCTACCCCCCTCAGGAAACACCAGCACAGCACCCACCCAGCGGGCCCATGCTTCTGTCTCCAGGACAGGTCAAGCAGCGGTGTGTCTACCAGTACAGGGCACCCAGGGTAACCCACAACCCCAACAACAACAGGGACCTGGGGGCACTGGTAGTGGGCACACCGTCCAGGGGACAGAGGCCCAGGAACAAAGAGGAACTGGGAGGGCTGCTGTGCGACAGAGGGAGGACAGGCCTAGGGAACCCACTGTCCAAGAGGCCCTCACCACCATCATGGGAGCGTACCACCACTCCCAAGAGACGATGGCGACGGTCCTGGCCAGGTTCCAAGAGATCCAGGCCATGCAGGAGGGCCAGTACATGGGGTTCCGGGAAGAACTGCGCAGCATCAGTTCCGCAATGGGTACAATCGTGGTGGCACTCAACCAGATTGTCACCACATTGCAGGACCATGTGGCCCCCCAAAGGGCCCCTGCCACTAGCATGGAGGAAGAACAGCCCACCACCTCTGCCGGCGCTAGTGGTCAGGAGGCCCCGACACAACAGCAACGGCCCTCCCCGACCCCACCCCCTGCAGAACAAGAACCACCCCGCAAGAAAGGCCTGAGATCGAGGAAGAAGACAGAGTAGGATGTCAAGACCCCCGCCATGCACGGAAACCCCCGGATGTCATCCCACTGTCCCACTTGTTTACCCTGTCCAACCTTGAACTGCCCCTGCTCCACCTTCCACAGGCATATGGACAATGGACCTGTAGGAACGACAGTCTGGACACTGCCATGGACATGCCTCCACCATCACCCTGTTTGAACTATACACCTATTTTAAAACTTCAATAAACACAATTATTGCACATTAACCAACTGGATTCTGCTATCTATTTATTTAAACCAAATGTATTCGATGTAACCAACAAAACATTTCTAGTTACATTGTGATGACAACATACCAGTGTCACACAGCGGTAGTCCATGGGGAAAAAAACCAGAGGGCACTCCGTTGGGATCAGATCACTGAAATAGGAAGTGATATACACAACTAAGTTACCATACATTGGGGTGAAAGGTCAGACAGTAGAGAGCCACTACAGTTACAGATATAATACAATGCAGGAGTAGATTATTACCTGTGTGTCACTGGAAATACTGCAGTATCACTCTGTCCCTGTTGTCTGTGTCGTCCTCTTCGTCTTCCTCCTCTTCACTCTCCGCAGGCTCCACAGCGGCCACAACACCACCATCTGGACCATCCTCCTGCAGGAAAGGCACCTGGCGTCGCAAAGCCAGGTTGTGAAGCATGCAGCAGGCCACGATGATATGACACACCTTCCTTGGTGAGTACATTAGGGATCCACCTGTCATATGCAGGCACCTAAACCTGGCCTTCAGGAGGCCGAAGGTCCGCTCAATCACCCTCCTAGTCCGCCCATGGGCCTCATTGTACCGTTCCTCTGCCCTGGTCCTGGGATTCCTCACTGGGGTCAATAGCCAAGGCAGGTTTGGGTAACCAGAGTCACCAATTAGCCACACACGGTGTCTCTGTAGCTGTTCCATCACATAAGGGATGCTGCTATTTCGCATGATGTACGCGTCATGCACTGACCCTGGGAACTTGGCATTTAAATGGGAGATGTACTGGTCAGCCAAACAGACCACCTGGACATTCATCGAATGATAATTTTTACGGTTCCTGTACACCTGCTCATCGTCTTTTGGGGGAACCAAAGCCACATGGGTACCATCAATGGCACCAATGATATTGGGAATGTGTCCAAGGGCATAGAAATCACCCTTCACTGTAGGCAAGTCACCCACCTCAGGGAAAATGATGTAGCTCCGCATGTATTTCATCAGGGCAGACAACACTCTGGACAACACCTTTGAAAACATAGGCTGAGACATCCCAGATGAAATGGCCACAGTAGTTTGAAATGATCCACTTGCCAAAAAATGCAGTACTGACAGCACCTGCACTAGAGGTGGAATCCCTGTGGGTTGGCGGATGGGTGACATCAGGTCTGGCTCCAGCTGGGCACACAGTTCCTTTATGGTGGCACGGTTGAGTCTGTAGGTGAGTATGACGTGTCTTTCTTCCATTGTCGACAGGTCCACCAGCGGTCTGTACACGGGAAGATTCCTCCGTCTCCTCGCAAGTCCCAGCGGACGATGCCTAGGAAGGACAACATAGAGCACAGAGTCAAGCAACCCACAGGTAAGTGCCCACAGCATGCCCAGTACACGAATCTCTCGGGATTGAATGGCTAGTATGATTGTCGGTGCAAGGCCTAGCCATGTGTGCCGCAGTAGGAATGAAGCCATGTGGGCCCTTGAAATGGCGGCTGCCTGACCTGTGAATTGTGACAATGTGAAGTGAGGTCATTGCGCAAGCGTGGCACACCGTGGCGGTAGGCGGTCGCAGTCCGCGGCGCAAAGCCGCATTGGACAACATTGAACCCTATGGGTTTCAGGAGCCAATGGCGGTGAGCGCCGGCAGTCGCGGTACGCACCGCCGCGGTACGCACCGCTGCGGCCAAAACCGCCATTTTCTCTCGGCTTGATCACACAAGACCTGAGCATCCACAGGAGAGGACCTATACTGCAAGTGCTGCTGTGAACTCGGTCTGGAAGTGACAATGGCTGCTGCGACTGGGGAAAGGGCCCCCGCCTTCAGTTCCGAGGAGTTGGAGAAGCTCGTGGACGGGGTCCTCCCCCAGTATGCGCTACTCTACGGGCCTCCAGACCAACAGGTGAGTACACGGGGGGCAATGCATAGTGCCCAATGCCTGGGCTGAGTGGGGAGGATGTACGATGGAGGGGAGGGCAGCGAATGACGAATGCATGGCACGACAGATGAGAGCATGTGCCACATGGCAAGGTTGGGGAGGGGGGGCCACTCACATCGAGCATGCAGAAAAGTGATGATGTTTCTCTTCCCCCCCTGTACATGTCACATAGGTCAGCGCCCATCAGAAGATTGACATTTGGCGTGCCATCGCCAAGGACGTCCGGGCCCTGGGGGTCCACACTAGAAGGGGCACCCACTGCCGCAAGAGGTGGGAGGACATCCGGCGCAGGAGCAGGAAGACCGCGGAGGCTCTGCTGGGGATGGCCTCCCAACCTAGGAGGGGTGCCAGTCGTACCTTGACCCCCCTGATGTCCCGGATCCTGGCGGTGGCCTACCCCGATTTAGATGGGCGCTTGAGGACATCACAGCAGACACAAGGGGGTGAGTACCAGCACATTCAGCTATTTTCCGCGCAGTGGAGGTGCCTGGGTGGGAGAGGAGGGCTGTGGGTATCCCTAGGCCAAGGCGATTTCTGTAGGATAGGCCCCTCCGTGAGGTATGGTCCTGTGCCCCCGCCCCCCACCCCCCACCTCTGTAGGGTGCCTAGTAACGCGATTCATGGACCAGTGTATACTGTGTGGGCAGTTGTCGCCCATAGGCTTGTAGGGCATGTCCCAGTGAATGAGTAGTGTACCCCAAGTGCGCAGCGTAGTGCAGGGGGCTTCTGTGTCTGTCCTCTCCGCCAACGGTGTCCCCAATGCATGCACTCAACTTGTCTTTATGTTTTCCACCCCCCTCCCCATTTTCTTTGTTTTACTGTGAATGTGTGCATTAGCATCATCAGGCGGAGGAGAAGTGGCATCGGCGCAAGAGGGAGCTGCATCTCACATGGCCCCGGAGGGCCATGCAACGGACTCCGACATGACCAGTGAGACGGAGGGCGAGGGGGGCTCCACCACGGGGACCCGTGGAGACGGCAGCGACACCGACACGTCCTCGGAAGGGAGCTCCCTTGCGGTGGCAGCAACATCCGTGCCCACCGATCCTACAGGTACAGCCGCCACCCAGCGCACCAGCTCCGCCTTACCAGCA
This sequence comes from Pleurodeles waltl, assembly GCF_031143425.1. Lineage (NCBI taxonomy): Eukaryota > Metazoa > Chordata > Amphibia > Caudata > Salamandridae > Pleurodeles > Pleurodeles waltl. The sequence goes on along the minus strand of NC_090442.1, from coordinate 934,493,590 downwards.
GCCCCTCGGCCTTCGGCCCGTGCCCGCAAGGCCAGGAAGCCGGCCATCTCCTTTGCCCCAGGCACCTCAGGCCCTGCCCCAGTCACCCCTGCTGCCCTCAGTGAGGAGGTCATTGACCTCCTGAGGACCATCATTGTTGGGCAGTCTACCCTTTTGAATGCCATCCAGGGTGTGGAGAGGGAGGTGCATCAAAGCAATGCATACCTGGAGGGCCTTCATTCGGGTCAGGCTGCCCATCAACGATCGTTCAACGTTCTGGCCTCAGCACTGACGGCAGCGATTGTCCCTGTCTCCAGCCTCCCTCTTCTGACTCCCTCCACCCAGTCCCACTCCCCTGTTCCTCTGCCTATCCCATCCACACCTACAGACCAGCCTGCACACACCTCAACACCCAAGGGCAGCTCATCCAGACATAAGCACCACAGGACACACAAGCATTCACCCAAGCAACATCCAGATGCAGACATGCCAACAGCCACTACCTCCTCTGTGTCCCCCACCTCCTCGTCTCCCTCCTCCCTCCCTGTGACGTCTCCACACACACCTGCAAGCACACCCCCATCAGCCATTGCACCCATCACCAGCACACCCTCCACACCAGTCCACACACGTGCAGTCACCACCCCCACTGCCATGTACACGTCCCCTGTGTCCTCTCCCAGTGTGTCTGTCACCCCCGCTTCCCAACCACACAAACGCAGGCAGGCATCCAAACAACAGCCATCCACCTCACGTCAGCCTCCTGCCCAAGCACCTGCACCCAAAGACAGCACACTTGACTCTCCTACAACCACATCCTCTTCCTCCACTCCCATACCCACTCCAGCCACCCTTCCCATGGCTCCAAAGAAAATGTGCCTCTCTAAAGTGGACCTCTTTTCCTCACCTGACCCACCCCCTCCATCCCGTAAGAGTTCCACAAACACCTCAGCCACCACCAGCCCAGCAACTCCAAAGAACGTAGTGCCTGGTTTTTGGAGTCCGCCCTTTCCTTGGGCTGGGACATCGTCCAGCAGAAAAGGCACAGCCAGCCCCCCCCCTGGGAAGAGGACCAAAAAACTGAAGGGCAGACGCGACAGGCCTGATACGCCTGCCCCCAAGGAGGGTAGCCTTGCACCGTCACCTGCCACACCGTGAGAAGCACCGCTGAACAGGGCCCCGCCGTGACAGAACCGCTGAACAGGGCCCCGCCGTGACCAGAACCGCTGAACAGGGCCCCGCCGTGAGGAGCACCGCTGAACAGGGCCCCGCCGTGAGAAGCCCCGCTGAACAGGGCCCCGCCGTGACCAGAACCGCTGAACAGGGCCCCGCCGTGATCAGAACCGCTGAACAGGGCCCCGCCGTGAGGAGCACCGCTGAACAGGGCCCCGCCGTGAGAAGCACCGCTGAACAGGGCCCCGCCGTGAGAAGCACCGCTGAACAGGGCCCGCCGTGACCAGAACCGCTGAACAGGGCCCCGCCGTGAGGAGCACCGTTGAACAGGGCCCGCCGTGAGAAGCACCGCTCCGCTGGGCCCTTCCTGTCAAGCACCGCTCCGCTGGGCCCTTCATCTCAAGCACCGCTCCGCTGGGCCCTTCTTGTCAAGCACCGCTCCGCTGGGCCCTTCATCTCAAGCACCGCTCCGCTGGGTCCTTCATCTCAAGCACCGCTCCGCTGGGCCCTTCATTTCAAGCACCGCTCCGCTGGGCCCTTCATCTCAAGCACCGCTCCGCTGGGCCCTTCATTTCAAGCACCGCTCCGCTGGGCCCTTTCTGTCAAGCACCGCTCTGCTGGGCCCTTCCTGTCAAGCACTGCTCCGCTGGGCCCTTCCTGTCAAGCACCGCTCTGCTGGGCCCTTCCTGTCAAGCACCGCTCCGCTGGGCCCTTCATCTCAAGCACCGCTCTGCTGGGCCCTTCCTGTCAAGCACCACTCCGCTGGGCCCTTCCTGTCAAGCACCGCTCCGCTGGGCCCTTCATCTCAAGCACCGCTCTGCTGGGCCCTTCATCTCAAGCACCGCTCCGCTGGGCCCTTCCTGTCAAGCACCGCTCCGCTGGGCCCTTCATCTCAAGCACCGCTCCGCTGGGCCCTTCCTGTCAAGCACCGCTCCACTGGGCCCTTCATCTCAAGCACCGCTCCGCTGGGCCCTTCCTGTCAAGCACCGCTCCGCTGGGCCCTTCCTGTCAAGCACCGCTGGCCCTTTGGCAGTCCCGTTTCTGTGTCGGGCAGGCCTTCACGACGCACTCTGCCCACCATGCCTCCTCCATGACCAGTGGTCTCTGTAATCCACCTGATGGACTGTGGCTTTGCACTCCCCAGGATGTAACAGTGGGCAATCCACCCACTGTAGAGACTTGTGAGACTGTGGCTTTGCACTCCCCAGGATGCCACAGTGGGCAATCCACCCACTGTAGAGACTTGTGAGACTGTGGCTTTGCACTCCCCAGGATGGCACAGTGGGCAACCCACCCACTGTGGAGACTTGTGAGACTGTGGCTTTGCACTCCCCAGGATGGTACAGTGGGCAATCCACCCACTGTAGAGACTTGTGAGACTGTGGCTTTGCACTCCCCAGGATGGCACAGTGGGCATGGAGGCCCTTCGTGGATCTGGCGTCGTGGACTCATGTGGCTGAGGTGCCCCCCCTTCCCCCTGAAGTGCCTGTCTTTTTATTTTAGTGATGCCCCAGCAGTGTTCTCTCCAATGGACTCGATCTCGTGTGTGGGCTTTGCCCATGTGTTGCTGCACATTGGCCCACGGACATTTGGACTTTGAATGACTGGGCCGGACTTTTGCTACTTGTATGGATAGAGTTCTAGATGTGTATTCATTCTTCATATATTGCTAAGGTCGCTATACTTTATTGTTGCAATAATATGGTTCTACTTTTACATTCATTGCCTTTTGTCTTTGTTTTTTGGGGGGGGGTTGGGGTGTCACTCTGACTTTTTTATCTGCATAGGTGTGTAGGTATTTCGGGGGGGTGAGGGTGGGGGTGGGTGTGTGGCGTATGTGTGTGCCCGTAACCTTTCTTCCTCCCCCCTCCCCTGTGTCGTAGGTGCAGTACTCACCGTTGTCGTCTGCGGCGAGGTTCGTGATCCTGGAAGAAGAGCAGGAAGGCAATGGCTGGGAGGATGTGGAGTTCGGGTTCCATGCTGTTCCGATTCCACGTGGAGTGTGTCGAGGTAAGCGTTTTCCATTGGAGATGTCTGTTTCCGCCGTGTTTTTATCGGCGGGGCTCCCGCTCCGAAAAAGGTGGCGGATTGGTGGGTCGTGATAGGGTGGGCGGTACATTGTCTGCTGCCTGCCTGTTGGCGGTGACCGCCGCGCTGTTTGTTTGTACCGCCGTGGCGGTCGGAGTGTTAAAGCGGCGGCCTGTGTTGGCGGTTCCCGCCAGGGTCAGAATTCATATTTTTAGGCCGCCAGCCTGTTGGCGGGTTGGCCGCCGCTTTAACACTGACCGCCAGGGTCAGAATGACCCCCATAATCTTGTGATCTCTGATGTGCACTGCATTTCACCACCGCAATCTTTTCAGGCATTTGAATTGCTTTTAACAAATCATGAATTCTTTCACTATTTCTTTCTAGTGAACCATAAGAAGTTAGGAAACCTCTCTGTGACCACACTTGGCCAAAGTCAAGCACAATGCTGAATCCATATTGACTATCTATGTAAATAGTCGCTTTCAATTGAGTTGAAATGTGGCATGCTCTAGGAAGACCAACTAGTTCTGCCACTTGTGCAGAAAACATTCCTTGAAGCCATGAAGCTTCCAGTGTGCCAATGATAGTACATACTGCACATCCTGCTCTTAATGTGCCCACATCTTTTTTCAGGCAGGAACCATCAACAAAGGTAATTTGGTCATTTTCTTCCAGACAAGTATCTCTAATATCTGCTCTGGATTTTGTGCATAACTGTGTAAGTTACAGACAATCGTGTTCAGTATCATCTAATTTATCAATGTTTGCTTCCTCATTTGGAAGTAAAGTTGATGGGTTAAGCACTGTACATCTGTAATGTTTACATTTGGAGATCCCAAGATTGTTGTTTCATATCTGGTCAGCCTCGAACTGGTCAGATACTGTGTCTTAGACATGGTACGCAACATCTCAATGGAATGGGGAACCATTATAGTAACGGGATGACCCATTACTATACTCTCGCTGTGAGCGAGGCTCTGCTCAACTGCTGCAATGGAGCGCAAACAACCTGGTAAGGCTGCTGCAACCAAATCCAAAATGGCTGAAAAATATGACACTGGGCGGGTCAATCCACCATGAGTCTGAGTCAAAACAGACAAAGGACATGCATCATGTTCATGAGAAAACAACAGAAAAGGCTAAGGGGCTGATTCTAACCCTGGCGGTCTTCGACCGCCGGGGCGAGGGTCGGCGGGAGCACTGCCGACAGGCCGGCGGTGCCCCGCAGGGCATTCTGACCGCGGCGCTTTGGCCGCGGTCAGAAAGGGTAAACCGGCGGTCTCCCGCCGGTTTACCGCTGCCCTCAGAATCCCCCATGGCAGCGCAGCTTGCTGCGCCACCATGGGGGATTCTGACCCCCCCTACCGCCATCCTGTTCATGGCGGGAAAGCCGCCATGAACAGGATGGCGGTAGGGGGGGTCGCGGGGCCCCCGTAAGAGGGCCCCGCAAGGTATTTCAGTGTCTGCCTTGCAGACACTGAAATACGCGACGGGTGCTACTGCACCCGTCGCACCTTCCCACTCCGCCGGCTCGATTAAGAGCCGGCATCCTCGTGGGAAGGGAGTTTTTCCCTGGGCTGGCGGGCAGTCTTTTGGAGACCGCCCGCCAGCCCAGGGAAAAACTCATAATACCCTCCGCGGTCTTCTGACCGCGGAGCGGTATTATGGGGGCGGAATTCTGGCTGGCGGCCTCCGCCGCCCGCCAGAATTAGAATCACCCCCTAAGTGTAGTCAGGCATACCGAAAGCTGGAGCTTGGCACAAACTCTCTTTCAAATCATTAAATGCTTTCATATAATCCTGATCCAGCACTATAGGATCTGAAACATCCTTATGAGTCAGCTTCTGGAAGGGTTTTGAAAGAACTGAAAAATTTGGTATCCATTGGCGACAGCAGCCCACCATTCCAAAGAACATCCTTACCCCTTTGTGAGTGGTTGGTGCTGGCATTTGCAAAATAGTTGCAACTCTTTCTCCTGAAATCTTCCTAGTTCCTTTCTCAATCAAAGACCCAAGTATTTCACCTTTTTCTGACAGTACTGCAATTTAGCAGGGGACACTGTATGTCCATTGTCTCCCAGGTTATTCAACAATGCAATTGTATTGTATTTACATCTTTCTTTTGTCCTTGACACAATTAATTGGTCATCAATGTACTGCACCAATGTTGACTGATAAGGCATCACTAATGATTCCAAATTATTTTTCAAGATCTGATTGAAAATGGATGGTGACTCTGAGAACCCTTGTGGAATTCTGCAGCACCAGTAGACTTTATTCAAGAATTTGAATCAAAAGAGATATCTGTTGTACTCATGAAGAGGCACAGAACAGAATGCTTGACATAAGTCTCCCACAGTGAACCATTCAGCATAATCACCACTGGATTTGGCAAAACTGGGCAATAATTAACTACTATGTAATTTATTTTTCTCAAATCTTGTACAAGTTGAAGTTTCCCACAAGGCTTGCATAGTCCCATTATTGGTGAATTACATGGGCTGCTCATCACTTCTTTGAGAATGCCTTTCTCCCCAACCCCCCATCAATGGTCTCACTCCTACAATTGCATCTTTTGTCATTGAATATTGTGGAGTCAGAGGAAAAACTACATTGAGCTTTACCTCAACTCTAACTGGCTCTACTCATTTTATCAACCCAATATCTTTTCCTGAAAGATCACAAACTTCAGTCTTAAATGTTCTGTAAGTCATCAGGAAGATCTTTCACTGCAAACAGTGGAAAGAAACTAATCAGAGGAGTTTCCTTCTTCACTGGCTCATCAAAAAAGATCAAAGAACATTCTTCAGGCACTGACTTATTGTTAAAAGTAAGTTTTGGGTCTTCTTCATCATCACTGTTTGTCTGAATTTCAATTCCCTCATCTGAACAGGTAATGTGACATCTTGTTTTGCACAATAGATCCTTTCCCATTAAGTACACAGGACTTGAATCACAAACCACAAAAATTATGCAAACCTTTAAAATTGCCAATTTTAACCAAAACTGGTTCTGTAATTGGGCTGTCAAATATTGATTAGCAACCCCCACAATCTGAACTGTCTTCCCTGCAAGGGCAAATCTGGAGCTTCTACAGATCTCACTGTTGAGAGTGTAGCTCCAGTGTCAACCAAAAATTACATTCTGTGACCATTCACATTTCCTTTAACATAAGGACCTTTCTGATCCACTTCTAAAGAAGCTGTCATCGCACATTCTTCTTCATCTGACATCTCAGACATCCATTCATTGTTTATTCCATCCTCACTATGTAATGGAAATTGGTATGTTGCATTGTTACTCTGATTTACACTTGGACCTGTGACCATCTGAGAAAGCTTCACATGCTGCTGATCCATAGTTGCTTGAGGTATCTGTATCTGTTGTCTAGGCATTTGAATTTGTTGTGAACGCGCCATCTGCATCCGTGACTGCATTTACTATAACTGGGGCATTTGCATTTGTACAGGCTGTACATTTTGTATGGGCTGCATGGGTTGAAAACCATTCATTGGGTTTACACCATTCTGGAAATTTTGAATTTGGCCTCTCCTTCTTGGTCCTTTCACATTTTGAAATGAATTGACATAATTTGTTTGCTCAGTCATACCTCCCTGATTTACCATAGGACACTGCTGTTTTCAATGTCCAATTCCCCCGCAAGCATGACAAGGTAACATTCTCTTTCCTAGCTGCTCTCCTTGAATCATTAATGCATTCAAATCCAAACCACGATTAACACTTCCCATTCCACCACAACCTCTACCTCTGCCTCCATTCTGAAATATACCTTGATTCTGAAACATGCCATTTCCCTGTTGCTGCTGAGGCTGGAAACGTCCCTGAATCCCTGCATGTGCAGCCTTAATCTGCATCACCAACGCTTTCTCCTTCACCTTTTTCAGTTTTAACTGAATCTCATCAGAACAGTATTCCACATATTGCAGCACCTCATCAATCAAATCAAATGACTCTTAATCATCTGACTAATCTCTGGTCTGAGTCCCTCAACAAATCTGAATACAAAATAAATCATGTCTTTTGGCTCAATTGTTTCTGTACCACTGTAATGTTTAAATGCTTTTAACAATCTCTCATAGTAAACATGAATTGACTCTTTCGCATCATGTGCAATCCTAGCTATTCTCTGCCAATCAATGTTTTTGGGTGAATTTCTTGTGTTCAGAAATTCAATGACTTTATAGTAATATTTCATTACTTCAGGTAATGGTGCACCTGTTGTTTGATCTCTTGGCGGTTCACTGGTTGGCCAGCCTACACTCCTCTTGCATTCAATCCATAAATCTGCTGGAACAACTGTCTCCAAAAGAGTGTTTAAACATTCCCACAGACATTTTGCAAGTTTCACAAAGCTATCTGTTTGCTGACACCATTCCACTGGTTTCTCCCTCAACCTGGGGTAATCATTTGATAATGACAAAATGTCACTTCTGCCCCAAGGGACATGAATAAAATTCTCTCCTGGAATTTCTCTCATTGGTAAAACTTTTACTGCTTCTCTATCCTGCAGTGCTTCTGTAGAAGAATTATCAGGACCTTTTTTCAGCTTGTCTCTTTTCTTCACCCATCTGCCTTCCCATTTGTCTAATGATCTCCATCTCTGGATGCCTTGAAGCAACTCTCTAAGGTGTGTTTTCATTCCTGCAGATCTCATGTGTTCAAAGTCTTTTGCATCAAAACCAACCTATAACTTATTTTCAAATGTTTCATTTTTGATAAATCTATCCCATGTTTGTCTGCTACGTCAGCTAACTGTTGATGTATCTGACTGTTCTGCTTTCCTGCTCTTATCTCATGACCGAGCTTACAGAACCTCTCTGGAATGCACTTCTGAGTTTAAAAAAGACATTTATTGTTATTATTACTTCACCATGAGGTTCCTGAGAGACAAAATTAGTAGACTGGAAGCACACGTTCAAAAGTAGTCGCAACAATGAAAGCAAAATATATCAAAGTACTTCTCAGTTGCAATGTACACAGCAAATACATGTAATTATATTATAGCATAACTTCAAAGCAAAGCATCAAAGTCAAAATTGCATCACCGTGGGGCTGTAGGGCCTATGCCTGTGCTTCATCTTTCTGAGGTCTGCAAGTGGATGACTCCGGTTCAACTGCGAGAAAGAGATTTTCTACCCAAACGGGAGACAGGCAACTGACGTCTCGTTCCTTTCTGAAGTCAAGATAGTTTCAATCTAGGCAGCTAACCTAAATACCAAATGTAATGTCTAATGCCATGTCAAAGCCAATAGGCAGCTAAACTGAATACAGAATGTAATGTCTACTGCCATGTCAAAGCCAATAGGCAGATAAACTGAATACAGAATGTAATGGCTAATGTCATGTTAAAGCCAATAGGCAGCTAAACTGAATACAACATGTAATGTGCTACTGGTGAACATTGAGCAACTAATATGTGCAATGGTGAAACACAAAGTCATTGGTCAAACACAATTAATAGCATCACACTCACCTGCTTATTTTGTAATCTTCGGACACAAGTATCTCAATTCTTCTTCAGTGTAGGACTCTAACCTATTTACACCTATGATTCCCTCACCAAGTTCACACACTTCCATTGAAAGCCTACCGTAGATAATATAATCCTATCTTCTAGAAACATCTTGTGAGGTATTCAGCTTTTCTAAACACTGGGTTAATTGTTGAGCTGTCAACCCTTGTAATGAGATGTTATTAGGCTGAGTACTAGGTAGCTGTTGTACAGTTAGACTCAGAGGTTGAGGTGTCATTGACCTCGAGTCAGCACCAATAGGTGACCCTGCTCAAATATTCAGAGGATTCATCAGAGAACATCTGAAAGAACTCAAGTCTACCAATGACCTCATTCCATCAACAACCTGTATCACAGGTGTACCTATTTTGCCATTATCACTGATTCCTCCTCCCACTAAATTCTAATTCAGGATTCCCTTTCCATTTGTACCATTGTTACCCTGGGCATACAACGGTATGGGTGGACCAATTGTGACAGGTACAGACACTGCATCAGGACTTATTCTGGCATTTACATTCTGAGACTTTATTACACCTGTGTTTTGAATTTGAGGTAGTAACAACAGGGTTGATTCTGACTGAATCAACAGTGGTTTCTGGTACACCTGTCCTGTTGGCACTGTACGATTTGTTGTTGCCTCCACAATTGGCATATTTAGATAAATCCTAGGAACACTAGGTTGTGGCAACTATACAGAATCTGTTGATTGATTCAGACTATTCTGCATTGGCATTTGTACTAAAGGACAAGTCTGCACTGAGCTTTGTGTCATGTTAGGATTAACCTGTGTAGAACTCTCAATCATGTTAAGACTACTCTGTATTGAACGCAGTGTCATGTTAACCTGGGTTGGTGCAGAAAGATTCACACTAGTACTTGGACCATTCTCTTGTGCCACATATGGTGGTGGTGAACGATTTCTCAATTTCTCTAAAATAAACTCATTATCATCCGATTCCTCATTATTAATCAAATACCTTTCAGGTTCTTTTGATGTCTGCTCCTCATCTGATGAACAAAAACTCTTTTTAGATGTCTTTAAAACGTTCTTTGCATCTTCTTCACTATCTTTGGACACTGCAGGAAATATCCCAATATCATGTAAAGTATCAAGTCTCCACTTTCTCTGGTCATTGTCCCACCTAGCTTCTGCTAGTGACTTCTCTGCTCTTCTCATTTTTCTCTCAAATTTCAGTGCTTGTTGTTGTCTGGCTACTAGCTCCCAAATTGCCAATGCCTCAAACTGAGCTGGTCTTGGTGGAGGCTTTAGACCATACATCACATGTCTCAAATTTTCTAAAATTCTCAAATTAAATGTCCCATTTTCAGGAAACGCTAAGCTCCCTTCTTTTCTTGTGATTTTGCAACAATGTTTTAACCAAAAGCACTCTCCAGTACCTTTTTCTTCAATTACAATATACGCTGGAGTACCTTTAGGTGGATGGATTTCTCCTACCCTAGCTGGAATATATGTTCATCTCCTCTAAGAGCACTTTTTAAAGCTTTGAAAAACTTCATTTTCACAAATTTATGTTAAAAAGCAATAAACAGGAAGTGACTTTTAATCCCACAATCTTCTTTGTCTCCCTTCTCAACCACTTGCACTTCACGGTTGTCCACCAATCCATTTGTGACCCTTCTCACTAACTAACTTATCTCAGCACAGCACAAGATTATGTCACACTTACACATAGTGGCTGACAAAGTCTTGTGGCTTGTCCTCCTAAACCCAAAAACATTCAAAACAAATGCAATATTATTTGCAAGCACTTCACCAAAACTAAAAGAAACAAATTGGTCTTACTACAGGTAGGGTAATACAATCGCTTCAGGAACCTTACAGATTTTCACTGCTGGCTTTTCACTCTATCAGCTATTCTTCTTTCTCAGTTCCCCAGATTCGCAAGCAAAAGGTGACCCCGCAAATTTTACTCTCAACTGATCAATGGATATTGTGCTGGCCCACATAGGACTCGCCAAATCTCAGTCAAAAAAGACCTTGAGTGTAAGGTCCTTTACACTGAATTTGACTCACAAACTTGATTTACTAACCACACCCGATTGACCTACTAAATAGACAAATTACAACAAAAAAACAAGTGTTTCAATGCACTTTTAATCTTAGACTTAGCTCAGGGTCCGTATACCAACAACCACGTGGACAATTTTTGAGCACCAAGCGCCACACATATGTGAAGTTCGCCAACTTCCCTACTCTCACACTTTGAAGTACACAAACCCCTTCTTCAACAACATTTGGAGTACGCCAACTCCCCTAAAATCTCACAAACAACTCAATCACATGCAAAAAAATTAGCTAAAACTGCATGTGCATAATCTACTTCATCCAACCTAACAACAGAACACTGAGAACATTCCCCATCAATATAGGCAAACTCCAAGGACCAGGGACAGTCACCTTGGGTGGTTAGGGACACATATTCTCCATAATTTTCATAATTTTGGAAAAATCAATAAATCTCAATAAAAAAATCTATAATAAATAATAATCAATAATCAGCAATCCATAAAGACATAACCATCAAACTCTGGCTACCAAAAACCGTTGCAGTGCAGATCCTTGTCTAATTTTATTATTTAATAATTGTGAGTGACTGGATGCTGCCTTAAGGTCCATGAACCTTTTGACTTGCATGCAGAATATTGATTATCACAGATTACAGCTTTAGTAGGGGGACCTCAGCATCAGGAAAGGGGCAATGGAAATGGGTGACAATTCAGAAATTTGGACTCTGAGGCCCTCATTACAACCTCACCGGTCTTTTGAAAAGGCCACGAGGCTGCGGGAGCCAGAATACCGCCAGTGCCGGTGGTATTTCTGGCTCCCTATTATGACTTTTCCGCTGGGCCAGCGGACGGTAACAGCGTTACCGTCTGTTGGCCTAGTGGAAAAGTCACATCAACATTGCTGCCGGCTCGTAATAGAGGCGGCGGCAAAGCTGATGTGCAGCGGGTGCAGTAGCACCTGTCATGCATTTCACTGCCCGAAATTCGAGCAGTGAAATGTGCGACAGGGTTATGCCTTGGAGCCCCTGCACTGCCTATGCCAAGTGCATGGCCAGTGCAGGGGCCCCCAGGTGCACCCCAAGTCCCGCTTACCACCAGCCTTTCCATTGAGGTGTTTACCGCTTTCACCAGGCTGGCAGTCGGGGACTCATAATCACTAGGGCAGCGGTGCTTGCACCGCTGCCCTGGGATATTATGACTGGGGGTATAGTGGAGGGGGTGGCGGTATGGCCGTGGCGCAAGCACTGTTTTGTGAAGGTCTTTTGTTCAACACATTCCAGAATGCACTCGCTGCCGAACGATAGTAAGAAATGTTAAAACTTTCAAATCAGCTGTTTCCCCTCGAAAGAAATACATTCCATTAGTACAAAACACAAAATAAACTCATAATTCAAACAAATGAAGCTTGTAATTCTGCGGAAACGTTTAACAATTTAGCTTGGCTTGGCCAACATCAGTACATGTGATGACCTTGCTTACTTGAGACACAGCAGAGAAAAAGTGCTGAAAGAAATACATTTCATTAATAAAAGTTTTACACAAGTTTGAGATTCAAACAAGGAATGTGTTATATAGTGGGCATTAAATCATTCTACTAACGTAACATTTTAGGAACATTGACAGACATTCAACATCAGCTCTGACAGAATTACTTGCATTTACTCTCAAATTATTTTTCAAAGCACATGTTCTTAAAGAGACAGAATATATTTTGGGCCTGATTACAACTTTGGAGGAGGTGTTAATCCGTCCCAAAAGTGGCGGTAAAGTGACGGATATACCACCAGCCGTATTACGAGTCCATTATATCATATGTAACTCTTAATACGGCTGGTGGTATATCTGTCACATTTGGGACGGATTAACACCTCCTCCAAAGTTGTAATCAGGCCCTTTATTTTTCATCACTAAGTTAACACATTTTTTAAAATATGAGCAGGCTTTTCACTCTGATGGCGGCCATTAAACAAGCACACATTCCATTTAACATGTATTTTTTTTCATTTGAAGCATTTCTCATCTTACTGTATCTGCATGATTACATAAAATAATTATTTCATTTCAAGTCTACGCTCACAGTGGTTAACGCAGATATGTGTTCAAGAGGTTCAGGAGAGGCCAACATTATTGGGTGTCGGGTCCCCAACCATGTTCCAAGCAATGGAAATAGTTGCTGAAATGCCTCAAACTGTCTGTTGAGGTTGAATTGAAGACCAGATTAGGAAGTTCACAGAGAGGACAGAATTTGTTTCATGTTTTATGCCATTAGAGTGTTCAGGTCTGGACGCTTACTCATAATCCAGTTCTAGGTCTACCGCTGTCTGATGTTTGGGCAAATATTTCCAGAAGTGACAATGTCACCACACACTGGAATATGTAGTCAGCTTGAGCCCTCCAGAAGCTGCCTCTTCTCAGAAGGAAAAAGCCAAAGGTGTAAGAAACTTCCTTGGACGAAGACTTCAAAGGATTTTAAAGGCACAGGAATCCTGAAACCAATATTGGAATTTTTCAGGAATGAGGAGTTGGAATCAGCAGTTGGAAGACTTGAGGACACAAGCAAAGGAACAAAGCTTTGATGAAGCACACATTTCAACCAGACTGAAGACTTTATACAGTAAAGGAGCAAGAAAAGGAAATCACATCAAACATCTGATGATAGGAAACAGAAAGAATGCAAGCCAGAAAGGAATCAAAGAAGAAACAGCAATGATGAAAATGGGAAAAAAACAGGAATGAAACCTGCACCAGACTTGCTGTGGCCCAGCTTCGAAAAATGGTTGATAAACCTCAGGCAGGTGATTGTCATTTTGGAGCTGTCAGAGGAAGGCACAGCATCTCGGAGGCCAGTAGCACGATGGACGGCAGTGCCAAGTAACTTAAACTCATAGTTGGTAGCTGAAGGCTTCATTCAGCACTTGCTGAGATCTTGGACCTGCTGAACCATGCAAGGCACTGTAGTTCTCAGACACCCAGGCTGCTGAAATGCAACAGTATTGTCACTTATTGAGGTCCACAACTTGTCAAAAAAGGTCAGAAAACATTGACAAATAAATCTGGGAGCATGGACAGAAGAGGCAGGAACCCAAGAACCCTCACTAGCAGTATAGCCCATCCAGTGAACAAAGAACTGTAATGGACATCTGAAAATCTGAGAATCACAGATCTCTCTAACTTTGTACTCTGGCTCTCCATACACCATGAGAGGAGGGGCAGAAAGCTCTGACAAAAGAGGCCCAGACACAAAAGGCTTTATCTGGTGTGAGAAAGTAACCTCTTTATAGCATGGTTACACCCACTTTTGGCTGTTTGTGAGTGTGTGTCAGTGTGTTTTGCCTGTCTCACTGGGATCCTGCTAGCCAGGACCCCAGTGCTCATAGTTTGTGGCCCAATGTGTGTGTTGTCAGTAGTGCTTAACTGTGTCACTGAATTTCTGCTAACCAGAACTTCAGTGCTTATGCTCTCTCTGCTTCCAAATTAGTCTAGTGACTTCAATGACCAATTCCCATTGGCAAACTGGACCCCCCTTATAAGTCCCTAGTATATGGTACCTAGGTAACCAGGACATTGGGGCTCCAGGAGATCCTTATGGGCTGCAGCACTTCTTTTGCCACCCAGAAGGAGGTCAGACAAACCCTTTCACAGGACTGCCACTGCAGCCTGCGTGAAATAGTGCACACACTGTTTCACAGCCATTTTTACTGCACTTAAGTAACTTACAAGTCACCTATATGTCTAACCTTAATTTACTGATGGCTAGGTGCAAAGTTACTAAGTGTGAGGGCACCCTTGCACTAGCAAAGGTGCCCCCACGCTCTCCAGGACCAAATCCCCAGACCTTGTGAGTGCAGGGACACCATTACACATGTGCACTACATATAGGCCAATAGCTATATGTAGCTTCACAATGGTAACTCCAAATATAGCCATGTAAGGTGTCTAAGATCATGGAATTGTCCCCCCATTCCAAATCTGGTATTGGGGGGCCAATCCCATGCATCCTGGGGGCTCCACCATGGACCTCCAGTACTACCAAACCAGCTCTCTGAGGCTTGCACTGCAGCTACAGCTGCTGCCTCCTCACAGACAGGGTTCTGCCCTCCGGGGGTCTGAGCAGCTCAGTCCCAGGAAGGCAGAACAAAGCATTTTCTGTGGGAGGAGGGTGTTACACCCTCTCACTTTGGAAATAGGTGTTGCAGGCTTGGGAGGGGTAGCCTCCCAGAGCCTCTGGAAATGCTTTGAAGGACACAGATGGTGCCCTCCTTGCATAAGCCAGTTTACACCAGTTCAGGGACCCCCAGTCCCCCAGACCCCCAGTCCCTGCTCTGGCACAAAACTGGACAAAGGAAAGAGGAGTGACCACTCCCCTGTCCATCCTCACCCCCGGGGTGGTGCCCAGAGCTCCTCCAGTGTGTCCCCGGCGTTAACCATCTTGTTTTCCAAGGTGTGGGGACACTCTGGAGATCTCGGAGTGGCCAGTGTCAGCAGGTGATGTCAGAGACCCCTCCTGATAGGTGCATACCTGGTAAGGTAGCCAATTCACCTCCAGGGCTATTTAGGGTCTCTCCTGTGGGTTCCTCTTCAGATTCTGCTTTTAGGTTTCCACCAGGAATCCTCTGCAACTCCTGCTTCATCCTCTGACTATCGGATCAATCGCAGAGTGCTCCAAGATCTGCTGTAACTGCAACAAAGTATCCAGAAAGGCTACTGTGATTCTGCAACCTCAGCTCCAGCCAGCAACTGCAACAGTTTCCAAGGTGTGCACACTCTGGGGACTCCCTGTCTTCACCCTGCACCAGAAGGACCAAAGGAATCTCCCGTGGAGTGACGAAGTCACGTCCCTGCTCCAGCAGGCACCTTCTAAGACGACGACTGGTTCTCTGGGACTCCTCTCCTGGCAACGAGCATGCTCCCTGGAACACAGGTGGTGGACCCCTTCAACACAGACTGTCCTAAGGTCCAGCTGTCCAAATTTGGAGGAGGTAAGAGCTTGCCTTCCCTGTTTGCAACAGTACTCCTGAGCACTGCATCATCTTCACCTCCTGAGTTCTCTGTGCACTATTTGCTAGGATCCTTCATGCACAGCCTGGCCCACATCCCCAGCACTCTATCCTGTGATGCTCAACTCGCTGAGTTGTTCTCCGGCAGCATGGGACCTTCTTTTGTAGTGCTGCAGCAAACGCAATTTGCACCTTCCTTTGTCCCCGTGTCCTGGGACCTCCGTGGGTGCTGCCTGGTCATCTGTGGGTTCCCTCCAGTGTTGGGAGCCCCCTCTGCCTCCTCAGTCCAAGTTAAGGCCCCCAGGTCCCTCCTGGGTCCAGGCAGCGCCATTTTGACACAATCCGTGACATTGCTTGAATCAAGGCTTGTTGGACGAATCCAGCACTGCAGCTCACCTGCATCCAGCATCTCCATGCGGGACATCCTTTGCCTCACACAGGAATCCACAGCCATCTTCTTTGGTGCTCTTCTGCAGACTTCTTCCAACCGGAGAATCCTCTTTTGCACCATCTTCTAGGTTGGCAGGGGCTCCTGCCCTTCCTGGAATCTTCTGTGACTTCTGGACTTGGTCTCCTCTCTTACAGGTCTTCAGGTCCAGGAATCCACCATTTATTGCTTGCAGTCTTGCTTGGTTTTTGCAATAACTCTAATCACGACTTGTAGTGTGTCTGGAGAAAACTTGCAGTACTTTACTCCTACTTTCCACAGCCATTGGATGAGGACCCTTTTTCTAAACTTCTCCATTGTGGCTATTCAAATCTTGTGGAAAATATTGCGATTCGGAATCGCTCTGATTGGCTTGCCATCACAAAAAATTCTATTGTGGCTGCCATTACCCAACACAGTGGGTTAACACATGTTGTAAAAACAAAAGCAAAAAGGTTAGGGGGACGGGGAGGCTACCCTGAGGTCATGGGGAGTGCCTAAATGGATTCGTCTGGCATGAAATGTAATGTTATATTTTTTATTTTGGAATTTGTGAATCCAGGTTCAGTCTCTCAAATTGTAGACCGTCCCCACATCCTGCGGCCCTCTCTGGGGTCACAAAATGCCCAAATCTTAATTTTGTTTTTGTAACAAAAAGGATTTGGTATATTACAGATGCTCTTGGCCAACCCCTTCAGCACACAATTTAAGGCTGTGTGCATTTCAGGGTTGGCGGTCTGTGGCAGGTTGGCCAGAGAGAACTGTTGAAACTTGTATGTTATCAAGAAAAACAAAACAATTCACTGAAAAAACAAAGGTTAAGTAAAACTACCGTTGAGTTTGGTTATATCTGGGGCCACTGGAATTATGGGATTGTGCGAATGCAGCGATTTTCACATAATTATAGATTTGCCTCATAGTCCATCATCTGTTACATAATCTGCAGCTTTTAACATAAATAATGTTTCTAGCTCAAACGGTTCAAAATGTACTAAAAATGCCTGCACTGAAGGGGCCTTTGCAAAGTGGGACTGGTCACCTATTTTGTTGCTTATTTCTATATTTGGGTATTACAATGGAACTAATGAGGTGGAAACAATGGCCAGCGTTACCGAGTTTAAAAATTACAAAATATTTAAATAATACTATTACAAAATGTGACCCATTACGCCGCATCATTTGCCTTTTCTTGCCACATAATTTACTCATCCTTGCCACATAATTGGCCCTCTTCTGCTGCATAGTTCTAGTGATGTTGGTTATACCATCCCAATGTATAACTAATACATTCTCAGGAATTCACCCAGGCATCCACAGTTAAAGTGCAGCTATGGTTACTAATTAAAAAACTAAAATCCCTGAAGTTTTCAAGTTATGGTTACCAACACAAATACTTGATTCGCACAACCGCCAAGTAAACCGTAACTCACACACTAAAAGGAATGCTTATGACTTCACAACAATAATAGCAGTAAAAAATCCCTTTAAAAGAAAATGCAACTAAACAACACATACTCAAACCGACAAATAATACTACTTCCATGCAATGCTTAATTTGCAAATAAAAACGTGCCTGTGCCCTAAGCTCTCCTCTGAAACAAGCAGGTGTTGCAATTTAATGTGTGACAAGGAATACTGAGGCACTGTAATCCTGAAGCCATGTGGGGCCTCTTTAGTCCATTTACAGCCACTCCCTACCCCTTCAGCTCACTCTTGTAGCTTTCTCCCTCTGTGAAGCTTTTTCATTTTCTCTTTCTCCGTCTTTCCCATATGTGTCTTTTGCTCCCAGTAAGTGCGTGAGGCAGAAAAATAAGTGCCGACCCTCAAAAGTAAGTGCTGGTTCTCCGCACCCGCAGCAACAAGCACAAATTAAGCACTTTATTCATAGTTATCACAGATGCACAGAGCGTAATATGCTATTTATTATCATTGCTGAATGTGACCAAGGGCCATCACTCAAGAGAGGCTTAGAGGGAAAATTGGAATACTGAAGCGCCTCAATGCTGTACGAGTGTTGACTGTGGACCAAAACTGCAAAATAGAGAATGGTTGGCTACCCCAGTGGCACTCCATATTTGGGGGGAACATAAGAGGGCTATGAACATTGCAGACAGACACAGCCCAGCAGATCTCTTAAGATACTACTATTGCTGCAATCTGCCTTCGTTTGAAAATGCATCAATAAATGGAACAATATCACGTCAAAAAGAAAACATCAATAACCCCAGCGCTCGGCTTTCAAATGTGGACAAACATTGCCATTCCGGATGTTGTTGTCCCTGGGAAATAGTTGCTATGATTAATTTAGTAGCACATCTTCATAGGGTAAGTGTACTGCAGGTCTTCTGTACTGCTTGATATTAATGGTGTGTTCGTATTGCTATGACAGGAGGCTCAAACATAGCAAATTTAGCTACTGACAAATCAGATGCGTCTCATCTTCAGGAAAGATTGCTATTGATTTTCTCTCTGATCCTCTGAGTGGCTTTGATCAATTCGTACATGTCAGCCAAATGTATTACAGTTTCATATCTCCAATCATACCCTTGTATTTTCACACTCATGTTATAGGCCATCTGCTATTATTCCCAACACTGCAGCAGCACAGCTTGCAAAAAAGGGTTTTGCATAAAATCAACTTCGCAGCAGGCTGGAAACTTACGCTGTTTTGCAATTTGACTCAGTGACTTAAGTGATTGGTGCTGATATCTACTGTGGCCTGCCCTCGGTTCACAAACTTCAGCAAGGCCAAAGAAGTCTTCATTCGTCCGACGTCAGTACTATGAATGGAACTAAATTAGAATGGATTTACACATATTGCACATTAGTAAATTACACACTTAAAGTGGGGAGTGGGTAAGGTAAAGTGTGGTTAGCCTTAAGAGATTGTAAGCCCTTACAAACGTGATTTGTTGGCATTCACAAATTCCTGTCCGACAATTTGCCACCCTTCAAATGGTTGGGGATTTGATTCAGCAAAAAGCTGGATTCAATCCTCTTCCTACGTGGAAAAAGGAAGGGCACACCCCCACACTTTGAAGAAGGCGGATTAAGCATTGGGGAAATGGCAACTCGTAAAAATGTTGCATGACATTGTCCGTAGTATGCCTAAAAATCTGCAACGAGTGAAGCTTTCTGCATTTCAAGCAAGGTTTTTGAATAACAGAAAGTAATATATCCGTACCTGTTGATAGTAGAATACAATTGCAGATGGTCTCCTATTTTTTGTATTTAGACTTGCTTTAAAGACTAGATTAAAAAAGTAAGCACAACACACAAAGAAGCTCAGTTTGTGCTCTGCCTTGAATCATCTTGTGCAAAAATGAGTGCAATTAACATACAAAGGGTGGTAACAGAGGCTCAGGGCCACCTTAACAAATGGAAAAACTTACCACTGACAATATATGGACAAGTCAATTTGGTTAAAGTGATGATATTACCAAAGTTCACATATTTGTTTGATAATATACCCCGACATTTACCATTTAGACATTATTGGACTTTTTTACTTATGCAGGGTCATCCCCAATCTTTTTGCCTCCTGTCTCCTATTTTTTTTTCTGGCCTGTTGGTGTTGGCTTTTGAACTCTGAGCACTTTACCACTGCTAACCAGTGCTAAAGTGCATATGGTCTCTGTGTAAATTGTATGTGATTGGTTTATCCATGACTGGCATATTTGATTTACTAGTAAGCCCCTAGTAAAAAGTGCACTAGAGGTGCTAGGGCCTGTAAATCAAATGCTACTAATGGGCCTGCAGCACTGGTTGTGCCACCCACATGAGTAGCTCTGTAATCATGTCTCAGACCTGCCACTGCAGTGTCTGTGTGTGCAGTTTTAACTGTAAATTCGACTTGGCAAGTGTACCCACTTGCCAGGCCCAAACCTTCCCTTTTCTTACATGTAAGGCACCCCAAAGGTAGGCCCTAGGTAGCCCCAAGACTAGGGTGCAGTGTATGGTTAAGGTAGGACATATAGGCCCTCATTCTGACCTTGGCGGGCGGCGGAGGCCGCCCGCCAAAGTCCCGCCGTCAGGTTACCGTTCCGCGGTCGAAAGACCGCGGCGGTAATTCTGACTTTCCCGCTGGGCTGGCGGGCGGTCGCCTTCAGGCCGCCCGCCAGCCCAGCGGGAAAGAGGCTTCCACGATGAAGCCGGCTCGGAATCGAGCCGGCGGAGTGGAAGCTGTGCGACGGGTGCAGTTGCACCCGTCGCGTATTTCACTGTCTGCGCAGCAGACAGTGAAATACATTTAGGGGCCCTCTTACGGGGGCCCCTGCAATGCCCATGCCAGTGGCATGGGCACTGCAGGGGCCCCCAGGGGCCCCGCGACCCCCCCTACCGCCATCCGGATCCCGGCGGTCGGACCGCCGGGATCTGGATGGCGGTAGGGGGGGTCGGAATCCCCTCGGCGGCGCAGCAAGCTGCGCCGCCTTGGAGGATTCAATGGGGCGGCGGTACACTGGCGGGAGCCCGCCAGTGTTGCCGGTCCGACCGCGGCTTTACCGCCGCGGTCGGAATCCCCATTGGAGCACCGCCGGCCTGTCGGCGGTGCTCCCGCGGTCCTCCGCCCTGGCGGTCTTTGACCGCCAGGGTCAGAATGACCGCCATAGTAATGTGTTTTATATGTCCTGACAATGAAATATTTCTAAAATTGTTTTTCACTGTTGCAAGGCCCCTCCCTCTCATAGGTTAACATGGGGGCTACCTTTAAATCTGATTAAGGTGTAGATTCCCTTTGGGAGCGGATAGACATGTGGAGTTTGGGGTTTCTGAGCTCACAATTTAAAAATACATCTTTTATTAAGGTTGATTTTAAGATTGTGTGTTTGAAAATGCCACTTTTAGAAAGTGAGCATTTTCTTGCTTACACCATTTCTGTGACTCTGCCTGTTTGTGGATTCCCTGTCTGGGTCAGTTTGACAGTTGGGCTGGTTGCACCTCATACTAGACAGTGACACAAAAGGAGCTGGGGTGTAGTCTGCATTTCTTGATGAGCCATCTGTGAAAGGAGGGAGGGGAGGAGTGGCCACTTACACCTGAATGGGCCGTGCCTGTCCTCACACAATGCAGTCTCCAACCCACTGGTGAGTGTCTGGGGCCTGGCCTGGGCAAGGCAGGATTTCACATTCAAAAGAGACTTTTCTTTGAAGTAGGCCTACTTCAAAGGAGAAATTGGGTATAAGGAGGGCACCCAAAACCACAGACTTTAGATCACTTCTGGACATCAAGAGGAACCTTTGCCTGGAAAAGAGCTGAAGAGCTGAGGAGAAGTGCTGCCCTGCCTGGGACTGTGCATTGTGGAGCTATCCTGCAGTTGCTGTTTCTGCCAGAGTAAGAGGGCAAAGACTGGACTTTGTGTGCCTTCCATCTTGTGAAGAAATCTCCAAGGGCTTGATTTGGAGCTTGCCTCCTGTTGTTTGAAGTCTCAGGGACAGCAAAGACTTCTTTCTGCCAGCACCTGGAGTCTCTGGAGAGACTCCTGCTCTGACAACTGGTGCCCTATCCAGTCCCTGGGCCCTTGAAAGGAAAACTGGTGGAAAACCAAGGAAATCGACTTCGGACGACTTCAGACCGATGCCGCTGCTGAATCCGGTGACGCAGCCTGCTTCGTGATCTTCGCTGGAACGCGATGACCTTTGCAGGCCCGTCGCCGCCGCTGCAGCCCCGCTGAAGTCTGCGACTCCGTGGAAGTCCCTGCACCACGTCGTGACCGACGCCGCTCGAAGTGAGCGGATTCAACGTTTCGCACAGACGCCGCGATCCCCGACTTCGCGCATCAGCTTGTTTTCACTCTTCACCAAAGGTACTGTACTTGGGGGTCTACGTGACTCCGTGTCTGGTGCCTCTGGTGTTGGATTGTTGGGAACTACTCCATCACAATGACGTGTTAACACCTCATCGAAGCATTTTGTGTTTCTAAGCGCTATTTTTGAGATTAATCTTTAAAAATTTATAACTTGACTTGTGTATGTCGGATTTTTGTTGTTTTGGTCTTGTTTTGTTTAGATAAATATTTCCTATTTTTCTAAACTGGTGTTGTGACATTTTGTAATGTTTTCATTAAGTTACTGTGTGTGTTGGTACAAATACTTTACACCTAAAACTCTGAAGTTAAGCCTACTGCTCTGCCAAGCTACCAAGGGGATAAGCAGGGGTTAGCTGAGGGTGATTCCCTTTTACCCTGACTAGAGTGAGTGCTTGAACAGGCGGTAACCTGACTGTCAACCAAAGACCCCATTTCTAACAGACAATTAGCAAAAAAAAACTGAAGAAGATACAGGGAGATATCAGCAATTTCGTCTGGTGTTGAAGAGTCAGAATACTCTGGAAAAACACACAGGAGAAAGTTAATAAGAGGGGTCCTAGGTTTGCCAGATTTGCAGTTTTACTGTTGGGCTTTTCACCTAAAAAGCACTGTCGGATGTTGACAATAGCTCTGGATTGAAGTGCAATAGGTAGATTATTATGCAGGAGATCTGACTGATCTGGGTTTTCTTTATAAGTTGTGATCACCCAATTTTTCTCAAAAAAGTCAGGTTAAAGATCAAGCAGGCAGCAGCGAGATTGCGGTATGAGATCAGGACACTATTAGGAATTCCTTAATATAGTCTACTTGCCCCAGTTTGGGAATCTCCTGGGACTTTAAAGCGTGTTAAAGATCAATTGTTTGACCATATAAAAAAGGACATGATTGGGAGATGAGGAGATCTTTGGATAGAAACAACTGATGGGCTATTTTCAAAGTGTAAATATATCTAAATCACCTCACGTGAATTTCAAAGTGGGCTACAGATGAAGTTAAACAAATGGGAAAAAAAATCTGAAAAATATTGGGTCCAAAAAGTAAGAAGTTTCAATTCAGGTACTCGTATCTCGCTACAGGATTAGATGAGAAGATGAAACTCCTGCACAAGATCGTGGAGAAGGACTTGCTGCAGGCAGAGACGAAGGGAATGTATGTAATGTATTTCTTAAAATATTGTACACTCTCTCATGTCGGCTGCACTAAGAAGAAATCACCTGTTTACTGGACTCCGCTGGAACTAGCAAAGTTCAAGAGAATTCGAAATCAGGAGCTGTGGTTTACAGAGAGCTAGAAACCTGCACACGTTCTGTAACTGTCCGATGTTGTGCTCTTTTTGGCAAGATGTGGTTAAAGTATTGTCAACACTCCTAGACTCTCATATTCAGGTAAGCCCAATTCAGGTATTTTTTGGCATCAGATGGAATGAATCACAGGATAACAATCTTAAGGGGGAGCAGCGCAAGTGCATTTTTTTTATCTGGTTCTATTGGCAAGAAGGAACATTTGCATAAAATCTTTACAAGCCGATCGGCTGAAAATGTTAGAGTGGCTAAAATCTATTAATTTTGTTATACTCTGGATAAGAACCAAGGTATTGTTGATATCCTTTGAAAGGTTGCTGTCTATCTTTGTGTAAGAAGATATGCGCCAAAGATTATACCTGGAATTCGAATGCAATAGGGTGTGATCACCTTTATTGAATAAGTGAAGTACTAAAATGGATGCAGTTGGGGACTAGAATTTGTGGTTGTGTTTATTTTTGTTCTCTGCGTGATATGGTTTGGTGGCACACACAAAGGTGGATGATATGAGGACTAAAAAAAAAACACAAGCAAAAACAAACCTTCACTCTTCTCCACTCCATGACATCACATCCGGTAGCAAAGAGTGTAGACAGCCAGGAAGTGGCATCAGTAAAGGAGTGCACTAACATGTTGGGTTGCTTCTGCCTCTGAAAAGTGAGAGGGCGCAGATGGAACCCAGCTGCCTTGACGTGGGAAGTGCATGCACGGCACTACTTCAGCCTATCAGCAGTGAGCGGAATCTCAGGAAAGCCTTGCAGCCTCTCGAGCAGTAAAAGCGCATATTTGGCAGCAACTGTCTTCTGCAGCTTGTCAGCCCTGAGATGCCACACACAGCTGGTCAGCTGTTTCTGATTCAGGCCTGACAATCATTGTATATCTGCCTTTGCAATAAAAAAATATAGGTGGTATCACTGGAATGTCCAATTACAATCCAAGCAATGCATCTTTGGCACAATGTAGTGCAAAGCAGCTCACGGGCTATTTGCAACATTCCAGGGCAAACAACATTTGTATTGGAAAGTAAATACCATATCAAGATTTTCCACCACTTTCATTGAGTTTGCAGTGAAGTGTTCAAACGTTGCATATGTGTTGTACCGTACAGCTCAGATCCAATATGGGAAATGTTTAAAAAATGTCTAATTTTGGTGTTTTATATTGGAATGGTGTTATCACAATACAAAACCTAGCAGGCAATACCCTCACATCTTTGCACTATGGGGCAAAGGTGCGTCTATTGTCCTAGGCAGTCTACTTGTGGGTAATCACAGGAGAAGAGAGCATCAGTAGAACATATTTAGTAAATACAGCTCTGTGCTGCCGTATCCCCATAGTGCAAACCAGCACAGCAACTTAAGTTGTTGCACTGAGTTCCACTATTTTCTGTGGATCTGCGCCAAGACTCTCAATCACCTTTCCTTTATTACTATATATGATTCTATTATTAACGTGAATTGTTTAAATTGTCCTAATTTTTGATTTCCTAGAGTTTATCTGAAAAGGTTCTGTTAATAAAAAACAAATCACAGATTTAAGAGATAAGATTATTAAATTGCTCCAGAACTAATTATATCCCAATGGTTAGCTTTCTGAGCAATGTTGTCCTTCTTGAGGATTGCAAAAAGAAGTTCAGATGAAACCAAATCCCATACTTCTTAGGGAGACTGGCTCAAGATAAAGACAACTGGACTCCCACATTGCCCATAGTATACTTAAAGACTGGTATATAAGCCTACTTCAAGGAGAATACAGCAGTCATTTTTTGGAATGAGAGGCTCTTTTAAGCACTTTGACTTGCCTAGAGAGGCTGGAACATCTGTACCGGGGAACGATTAATAATATCAGTTGTGTGGAGAATAAAAAAGTGTTTTTTTTGGTATTTGAAGATTCTCACTCATTTTGATAGCCTTAATTTACCAACAGAATACTTTTTAATCTTACAGGAGCAAGTGTAAATGTCCAGCAAAAGAGAGGCCATGCTCAAGTGGGCCAGGTCAATAATTAGGGCCTAGAGGTTTGGTAGAGTGGGAGCGCCACTCTAAATCAAACTCGGTAAGCAAAAGACCAACACTCCCCTATATGATTCCTTCTCCACTCTCCCATCCATTTTTCCTGTGTCACCACGTCATTCCTAATCTTTTGCTGATTTTATTAACACCTCTGCTGGACCATTTGTCCCACACCAGTACTTTTTAATGTGGCATCATTTCCATATGCTGGTGTTTAAGCTCTCTCAGACTTTTTGCCAGACTTGTCTGGCTTCCCTTGCTTGATGTATCTAGATATACTCTGCAGAGGTTGACTATCTCTAAAGAGCAAGGTCTATTTTCATAGGGCTACAGGTCAAACATTACTTCAGCTAAGATTTTGATGCAACTCAAGCTTGTTGGCATTCCTTATTTCGGCATGTTAGTGGATGTCCGCAGCACAGAGAGTTAGATACCTAATAATGTGGACACGTTCTCATTTGCCCTCTCAGTATGTGGTGCGCCAACGGGAGAGGTTATATGGCACATTCAGGAACTTGTGTGCTGCCACAATTATCTCTCCCTTGGAGTATTGGGGGTTCCAAATGCAGGAGCTAAGACTATGCCTTGCCACTCCCATGCTCCTCCTCCTTCAGCCTAACATGTGGAGAGAAGGCGCTGAAGCTCAGCAAAACAGTAGCTGTTCCAGTAAGGAGAGTAAACAAAATGGTGGCTTTGGCTAGAAATGAAAGCTATTTGATATGTTTCAAGTCTGGTCTATGATTAAAATTTAGAAACGCCGTATTTATCAGCTCTGTTGCACATACATGTGACACAACCATAAAACTCCTAACTTAGCATGTCCTTCAAGGAAACAATATGGTGTAGATCTAGAGTATCTGGTACAGAATATTGAGCGGCCACAATAACATTACCAAAATGTCGAGGACCAAAATATGGACAGGTCAGTATGTGCAGATGTTCTATATCTAGCTCCACAAATACGTACCTTGACGATATATAAATCTAGAGGTACGTAGTCGTGGAGGATGAATATAAGTCTGCACTTACCTAAGTGCATTTACCTTTATGTTATTTCGCTTCTCGATATTTTTTTCACGATTTTGTGGCCACTCAATATGATATACTTGGCATTCTGGGCTACAAACACATATGACAGAGTGCACATTTTGTTCTACAAAACAGCTACCATTATGAATGAAAATATGTTGTGTTCCATATTTAATGCATATCTTTGCAATAGGAAGTGAGTTATTTTCAGAGTGTATAGTCTCACATCCTATGAGTGATGCCTGGGTATGCCTTCATCACTTTTATTGTGCTGCAGTTGCCATAGAAACAGAATAGCAACCCTTTTAAATATTCCACAGCATGTGATAAAAATAAAAGGCTCTGGAGGATAACTTATTTCTATCAGGCAAGGTGGCGTGGGCTTTCTCTCTTAGAATGATGTAAAAGATGTTCTAAGAAACTCAAAACTGCTACTGTCACACCATCTAGATAATGGCATCAAATTGTTGTAGTGCTCATATGTGACGTCACCGGTCCCTTGACACATTAACAAGAATAGATTCTCCAAATACAATGTGCTTCAGATACTAAGTAAAATGGCTAAAAGCATATTCGATGCGAAAATGTTTCACCTTGGTAACAGCTTCCTTTCCTTGAAGCTGTTAGCTGCCACTTTAAAAGTTCTCATAATTATGAGCGCTGCAGTCTTGCTAAACTCAATTGACAAATTCAATACTGATTTAGTAATGAGTAGTACTTTGGCGCAATTATCTTGACATTTCACTTGATTTGACAGTTGAATTGAGTAGAAATTTCCTCAAAATACCCAAGAGTACTTTCATTTATTTCCCAATCATTTCGACGTAATTGTTAACTATAAAGCTGTTAATAAGTCTTGGCACGTTTTTAATGAAGCTCTGTTCAGAGCGTTAATGATATTCTTGTTTAACCACAACCCAGCATATACGGCCCCATTCTTAAAAAAAATAGTGGGAAACTGAATCCCTATGTCTCCGACAGCACACAAGTAGATGGAATTAAAAAACTTCAATGTTAGGCTTCAAACCTGTGCTAGTTGCTGTCTTCCTGATTTAATTCTGAAAACACGTTTTGCAATTTGTTTTGTAATGTGCAAATACACTTGTTAACATTTTGTTTTATTCTTTCTCCATAAGGAAAATAATATTTTCTACAGACAAAACCTTTTCCCTGCAACGTGTCAACTTTTGGAGGCATTGCCTTTTTCTATCCAACCTGGTGAGGAAGAATTTACTATTTGCCTTGTCAGGAGTAAAGACATGAGTTAAACTTTGGTGGCAGGGTACTCCATTGCTAAAGTAAAGTCCACCTGCTTCTTTTAGATTCAGGTGGAACGTCAGTATGTAGACGGAGGAGGCTACTCTGTCTCGGCTGCCTACATACAACTCCGATGACGCAAAGAAAAACCTGATTTAGGCTTTGGAAGAGAAGGAACTTTGTTGCAATAGTGACAGAGTACCCTCTCCTCCCAAGCGTAGTTCTGCCCACCTCATTTAGAGTTGGACGGAACTTCAGTATGTCGATGGCAGGGACTACTCCGTCTTCACCAACTACATATACATCCAACAGCCTGACCAACTAAGCACCATTGGAGGTTTGACCATGTATCCACTGGCCCTATTTAGAGAGGGTGAACAAATGGCCAGTTTTCAATGCATCACCACTAAGTAAGGTGCAAGGAAAACTGCAAAATGGCCCCAACGCAATGAGAGAAAAACCATGACAAGGGGATCATTGCTTTTTTTTTATTTTCAAAAACAAAATCTTGCTTTGGGATTTTGTTTTTGATAATAAAAACAATGTTGAAATTTTGACATACAGCATTGTCATGTTGACAGAGTTGTCAATCAAACTTTCAAAGCTGAATTTGTGCATCTTATGTCAGACTTCCACACAAACTTAGATACGAAAGAGATCCTGTGGGCCAGATTTAACCAAAAATGATAGTGTGTGGCGCTGTGCCTAATTTGACAGCATCACGCACTGTCATTTTCAAAACGCAGGGATGCACCATATAGAAGAATATGGCACAACCCTGTGTTTCCCCCTGTGCCGGCACTGTATTTACTGCAGTGCCCCAACGCAGCAACCCAAGGATGGCTGTTTTGAGGGGAGATTGTTTTTGTGCAGGAAGAAACACCTTCCTGCACAAAAAAATCTTAAATGGCAATTTGGTCTTTCTATATGTGCTGCAGAATGAAGCACACATGGGAAGAGCAAAAAACGAGGAGAAATGAAAGCATTTCTCCTCGTTGCGCCCTGCTAACACCAGCCCTGGGGTGGTGTTAGTTTTTGGCACTGCCTCAGGTTTATGAAAACTTGGGGCAGCGTCAATCAAAATGCAATGGCTGTTGCCGTGGCACGCCCACACCAACACCCGTTGCATGCCCCTTCACGCAAAGTGCTGCATGTGAAGGTGCCATATTTACAAGGTGACGTTAAGCCACAAAATGTGGCTCAATGCCACCTTGTAAATACTGTACAGTGTATAGCGCCACCCGACCATCACTGAAAGTGACACTCCGGTGGCGCGGGGGGCTCTAAATATGCCCCTGCATATCCACACTTGCATTTCTTCTCAGATGTTGTAGGTTTCAATGACTTTAACTACTGGCAAGCACTTGCAAGGCCAATATGCTTGGCTTTTCTAGAACACCTAGTGAAGTGTGACTGCATGACAGAAGAGGAACAGGCGGCATATTTTGTCGAAAAGGGCAGAAAGGAATCTTTTTTAGCCGTTTCTTAGGTCTTGTTTTTAATGCTGTTTAGTTGTGTGTGTTGGCCTCATTATGCATGGAATAGTAACATGATTTGAAATAAATGTGAAGGGAAGTGAGAGCTTAACTGCACAGGCAGCACCAACCATGGACATGTTTTTCTGTGCACTGTTTTGGTTGCTCATAGGAAGAAAAGCAGTGGTATGTGATGCAAAGTAGAGTAAACTGCAGCCTCAATCATCTGTAGCACCACACTCCTGCTATTGAGTTTAAAAAGGACAAAATAGGACAGAAATAGTGCACACACCTCAAGGATGTCACACTGTTGGAAATGGCTCTTTGTGCAGGGTCGTCCCCATACTTTTTGGGTATCTCCTCCCTTTTTTTTTTGCTGAATTCATTTCTGTTGGCTTTAGGACTCTGGGCACTTTGCCACTGCTAAACAGTGCTTAAGTGCATGTGCCCCCCTTAAAACATGGTAACATTGACATGTACCTCATTGGCATATTTAATTTACCAATACAAGTCCCAGGAAAGTGCACTACATGTGCCCAGGGCCTGTAGATTAAATGCTACTTGTGGGCCTGGAGCACTGATTAACCATTTAGGTAGCCCTCTAAACATTCCCAGGCCTGTCACTGCGGTGCCTGTGTGTGCAGTTTTACACTGCCATGTCGACCTGGCAAAGTAACCCAATTTCCACACCCAAACATTCCTTTTACTACATGTAGGACACCCCTAAGGGAGACCCTTGACAACCCTGATGGGAGGGTGCAATGTATTTATAAGACATGTACTTCATAAGTTTTACATGTCCTGGCAGTGAAAAACTCCCAAAGTCGTTTTTCAATACAGCAAGGCTTATCTTTCCCACAGGATAAGCTTGAATTTAACTTATTGTATCTTATAAATAAAATTCACAATGTGAAAGTGATACACGTGTCGAGTTTGGTGTCTCTGGAACCACAAATTAAAATCGCAATTTATGGTGAACTCAGATTCTAAATTGCAGTTCTGAAAATGACACCTTCATAACATTGGCATGTTCCTACTTTAGCCATTTGGTGCCTGCTGCCTGTCTCTGATCTCTTGTCTGGGGTGTGTGACAGGTGGGCACTGTGTATTCCCCCTAGACAACACCGCACAATGGGAGCTTGGGTGTGATTTGATGGGCCATCCTGGCAAGATGGGAGGGAGGAGCAGGCCACAGGCTCACTTACACCTGAATAGGCTGTGTCCTGTCCCCACCCAAAGGGCTGCATAACCCATTGTAATGCATCTGGAGCTAGGGCTAGAAGGGCAGGACCTCAGTGCACTTCAAAGAGCTGTCTTTAACGTCTGTCCTACTTCAAAGGCAGAACTGAGTATAAGTACTGGGCCTCTGATACCACTACTTCAGAACACTTCTGGACCTGTGGATACTCTGCCAGGAAGAAGGACTGCTGTGCTGCTGAAGGCCTGCCACTCTGCTGGACTGCTGTTTGCCATACTCCTACTCTGATGACCTGAGCCTGCTGCCCTCTTACCTGGGAATGAGAAGGACTGGACCTGAATTTCTCCAACCAAGAGTGATTTCAAGGGGTAGTCGGCTGGTCTCCTGATCTTAAGCCTCAGGGACATAACAGACGTCTAACCACCGTGCTCCAGTACCTGGACTCTACCACCTGTGAATCTGTCCTGCCAAGTGATGCCACCCCAGTCCTTGATCCTTGGAAAAGGACCTAATGTGTTTGTTGCTTGGGCAGAACCGATGCATCGCTGCTGCTGCGTGGGCAAAATGTATACATTGCTGCTGTTGTGTGGAACAGAACTTGTGCATTACCTTTGGAACTAGCACTTTAGTGCTTTCTTTGGCACAAGGTCCCCACTTCCCCATTGACGACAGCCTCAACAACGACACCAACACTCCACAGCACGGCCTCTGTATCCATCAGAATAAATGCATTGCCTTAATGTCGATGGTGCCGGAACTGGCACCCAAACTCCACTGCATCTCAGCACTGATGCATCACCATCGCTGCCCAGGAACCTTCAACACATCTCCTCGATTGTGTGGGGAAAATTATCATATTTCCTTGATGGCATGGTTCAGAACCAAAGCAATGCTCTGCAACAAGGATTTCAGGGACTTTGGTTCAGCGGGCCTTA
Source organism: Pleurodeles waltl (assembly GCF_031143425.1). NCBI lineage: Eukaryota > Metazoa > Chordata > Amphibia > Caudata > Salamandridae > Pleurodeles > Pleurodeles waltl. The sequence continues at coordinate 934,462,409 of NC_090442.1, read as the reverse complement.
AAGAGTCCCTGTAGCTGACCCATGCTCCATCGTTGTTGGCCTGAACCTTGGACTTTGTCCCAGTCTGAGGCGTGACCAGATATCCCCTGTTGGTGCTTTTCGCTTCTAAGTGCTATTTTACAGTTTGTTCTTTAAAAATTCATAACTCAAGTTCTACTAATTGAATTTTTGTTGTTTTGGTCTTTTATAAATTAAGTTCTATATTTCTAATCTGGCGTGGGATCCTTTTTGTGTGGTGTGTTGCTGTGTGAAGAGTTGCGCAAATAATTTGCACATTGCCTTCAAGTTAGGCCAGACTGCTCTGTGCCAAGCTACCAGAGGATGAGTACAGATTAATTTGGGGTCTGCTCATGCCTTACCCTGACAGGATTTGTGGTTGCTGCTTGACCTGGACTCACACCCAAACAACTAACAACCCAATTTCTCACTCATCAATTCAGATCTACTAAAATTCTCGCAACCTGGTTTTGTGTGAAATCCTATCACCAACTGAAACAGAGTAAAAATAAAGGGAAGGGTGAATACCGTGTGACATTCCCACATGCTTCATGTGGTATTACTGTGCAACTATATGGTGTACCCTTTTGCCATTGTCAATACATGGAAGTTTATAGTTGACTACAAATATCCCATAAAAACCCAAATGTCTGACCTTTGCAATGTGATGCTAGCCTGTGTCACACTAAAACAGCATTTGTATGCAAGCACAGCTGATGACATCACCAGCATGCAATATTTTGTAAAGATGGTTCTGCACAATTATCTGCAGTTCAAACAATACAGCGCTGATAATTTTCAAACAGCACTGTGCTGCTTATACTTTAAAAATCTGAGCATAATTTTCAACACAGTGCAAGAAAGGAAATGAACAATGCAGATAATTCTACAAAGCGATTCAAAAGAAAACAATGTTGTTTATTCATTGCTGATGTGTAAAATCCAGGCTTACCAGAAAAAAAATTGTGATAAATATCGGATATAATGTTTCTGCAAGGTAGCAGAATGGAAGCAGAGGAGCCCTAAAGAAATGAACAGTAGCCCTCCTGTTAGCATGGGATGCTTGTGTACTTTTCCCAGTTCTGCACAAGGAAGACAGCAAATCACAAACATTCAGCACTCGTCATAAATATGTGGTACCATATTGTAGACAGAACCACAGAAATCCCTTGGTAACCTATAGTTGTATATGTATAAAGCTACAGGGCAGAGATACTGTAGCACTTTGCACATATTAACTAAAATGAATAAAGCAGAACAGGGGACAGGCATAATGAATGCTGACTTACATCATGATTACTGAAAGCACTTAGGGCCAGATGTAGCAAAGGTTTTTCCCATTCTGTGTCTATGGGAAAAAGTGTTCGTACATATGGCCCTTAATGTACCAAGTTCTTTAATCTGCTGTTATTGAAAGCAGCATGGTGAGACTTTCTGAAGGTGATAGGGATGCCACAAAGGAACATGCACAACATCCTAAAACATGAGCAAGATACAATGCCTCAAGCACACTCACATAAACTCCAAGTACGGACAATTAACAGTTACCATTTTCTCCGGGAAGGAGCAGCTGCAGAGAAGCAAGCATAAGCAGTGCTCAAGTTTAGGCCTGGCCAGAGTTCACTGAGAATTCTGCAGAGTTGATTACAAACTCAGTGGAATTCCCCCAGGCCCAACCCTGCTTAGCGCTTCCGGTGCATTCATGAGAGGGACGTAGGCAGTGAAAACTGCTCGTTCAGGCCTCTTGTGCACTGACCTGTCCTGCACTGCACAGCACTGCACACAGGGCAGGCCGGTGCACAAGAGGCCTGAAACTACAGCTTTCACTGGCTATGGCCCTGGACTTAATTCAGTCCTTGTTTGTGCTCCAGTGTGCACAAACAAGGAAAACGAAAAGAGAGACAACAAGGTTTACGTGGGTCTTCCAGGTGGTCCTTCTCTCCTCTTTTCCTTCTCAGAGGCCTGTGCTCTGCCTCCTAGTGACCCCTGCTACTGGGCCTGGCCCAGGCGATAAAAGGAGGCCTTGTGGATCTGAGCTGGTGCCGGCAGCAGCTCCATGATGCCGTGCCAACCTCGGTTGGCTGCGAATGCTCGCTTAAGGGCTGCACATCGCACGTTCAGACTGTCTGCGCTAGCACTGTGTAGGCCATAGTTGGGCTGCAGTGCGCACCTGGTGAGCTCTGCTCTGCTGGTGGGGCTATCAGAATTTTTGGATGATCTCCGAGCCCGGAGTGCCCAAAACTCCATTAGCTCCACCAACGGAGCAAATGCCTTCCATGACCACAATCAAGTGTTTGGGTGCAAATACCAAGGAAGCCCCATGTTGATTCTACATCATGCCTCCTTAATCCTCCACTGGTAGTCTGTTTCATCTCCTCTTTTCCTTTTGGCACTGTTTTTGTAATCTTTCTCTTCCCCTTTACTTTCCCCTTTGTGTTTTTCCCTCTTCTGCTTTGGATCAAAAGCTGTTGAAGAGAAAGAAGTGCTGATCCCCAAAAATTGAGTTCTAGTGGATCCCACCTACAGCCACCCACTCAAATTAAGTAGTGAGCAAAGGGTGCATTGTTGTACTCTCAAGTTCACAAACAAATAATGCATGCTCCCTTCCTATTGCAATTTGGTGCAAGCACAATAGCATAAAGCAGTTTCTTTTCTTTTTCAAAACGGACTGGGAATGGACCCAACCGGGACATGGCTCCAATACAGAAACACAATGCACACTGTCTATCAAAATGTGCACAGTTGCCCTATCCGCAATATATTTGATGCTTTCCTGTTTCCCTTTGCATGGTTGCATGGGGTGTACTGCAGGAGTCTGGACAAGTCTGCAGTATTCAAAACAACTACATACCTTCTTACCACAACAGTTGTACCATATTAAGCCAAGCAACTAAGACGCAGAAAAAAGCAGCAGCCCCATGAAAAATGCAGGCTAAATGACTCCTTGACACAAAGGTCCTTGGGTTAGAATATGTGATCCTGGGAACAGGAGCATTACTAACAATAGTGAAGGATCCCTCATGCCTCGCACTTAATTAGAAGATCCTTGGTTGCACTAAACATACAACAAGAGAGAGGGATTGGAAAGCCCATGGTAGCATTACAAAAAGTAAAACAATATTGTCATTTCATTATGTCAGAAAATGATGTGGTACTGGCTCACAAACTAATAAAAAACACTTCCAATGGCTACATTGTATTTGACCAGTGACCAAGCCTATGCAACAGCAACTATGCTGTGCTACACACTAAGCACCTGTTTTTATTTTTCAAGACGGTAGACAGAAGCATCAGATCTCTGTGCAAGACATCTTTACAGAAAACACATATGTTACATGACCACGGTGATCTTGAGGCAGAATGATGATCAATGCTGCATATATGAAATGACCAAGGCCATAATGCAATGGTGCAATGATTTCAGACGTGCAACATATTTCGAACTAAACGTCATCCTTGATACTGGCAAGTAAGTCAAATGTCAGGAACTGTTCGGGTGCTGGCTACACTGATGGCAGGGAAGACAAAGGAGGCACAATACTGGTATAGAGATGCCTAAGATCACACAAAGAGTCATAGGAGAGGGGATCAATAGGGAAGCTCTATTGAAGGGAATAAGAGAGATAAGACTCAGAAAGAACAGGCATTCAAGAGGCACTGTGGCACCCAGACTAACATCCCAGGACGAGCGTAAGAAATATATTGGATAAACATACAAAGGCAGGGTCTGTGGAGCTGACCCCTATGGTGATGTTATCAAAGTAGGTGAAAGACAATACTCACAGTGGACAAGAAACACCATCTAGGTTGTTAGCTGATACCATGGATCCTGGTGATCAAACAGGAACATGCAAAGCAGTAACAGCAAGTGTGTAGAATTAACTACAACCCTGATAGACAGGGAGCTAGCTTGGAGGAGTGCTTAACAGGAAAGAAGGGTAAACAAACGACACACTTGGCAGGAAGCACATAACAAACATGCAAGGAAATTAAAAGCAAAAGAGCAGTAAAACAGCAAACTAGGAACTGGAACAAAGAAATGGAAAGAAATTCAAGGACTGGGAAAAGCAATAGAGAAGGAGGGGCTTTAAGGGAGCACAAGGAGTGCTGGTGCAGGGACCAAGGAAACACAGCAGGCATAAATAGTTCAAGGAACAATAGATGAGGCTCAGGATTCAAGTACCTCTGCAGGGAGTGTTAGTTCAGGGACAAGGATTTGGTAAGGCCCAGAAGACAAGGCAGCACTACGAGGAGAGCTAGTCCAGGAACAAGGATTTGCTACAGCTCAGGAACAAGAAGAAGGATAGCTACAGTTCAGGAGTAGGAAGAAAATAATTACAGCTCAAGAACAAGGAATAATTACAGCTCAGGAACAGGAACAAGGAATACCTACAGCTCTGGAACAGGAACAAGGAATGACTATGACCCAGGAACTCAGGAAATACGAATAACAAAAGTTCAAGAAACAAGGGAGGAATAACTAAAGCTCTGGAACAGGAACAATTGCCCCCCTGGTGATGGGCATGAGAGCAGAGGCAGCGAATCATGACAGTATACCCGCTTCTCACGACTGGCTCCCGGGATCTGGGACTGGATTCAGAGTCTTTGCTCCAAAATAATAAGTCCATTTCCATCAAAGTTGTAGTGCAAGATATAAGATGACAGGCTGGAAAAAATTGATGTTCTGGAGGGTAGAATAGTAGGCAGTAAATTAGCAGCAGTATTGGAGGCAGAACTTTGAAGAGGGAAGCAGTCTGATGCAGGAGGCAGAGTTGAAGGCAGACTTGAAGAATCTGAATCCAGTAACGGGGGCCTAGTACCCTGACTCAAAGGTGCTTGAAGTTCAGAGGGCAAGCTGGAGTAGCACTCTTAAAATGAAACAGACTCACTGTAGGATCAGAAGCAGTTAGCAGATTGGCAGGTGGCACAGATGTTAAAGACAAGCTGATGGAAGACAAATGAGAGAACAGGAAGCAGACTTGTAGCTTTTCCCCAAAAGCAGAAGACTCAGATGTAGGAAACTCTGGAAGCAGATGTGCAGGAGAATCACGCCCTGGTGGCTTACATGAAAAGGCTTTTGTCTCTCAGGCTGGAAACTCAGTCTCTAAAAGTATACATGCTGAAACCTCTGAAAACTGGCAGACTAAAAGCACAGGGTCAGGAAAGAGGCAAGCTAGAGACTCAGGCTCTATATGCGGACAGGCTGAAAGCTCAGGGTCAGAGGGCAGACAGGTTGGAGGCTCTGAAGGCAGACAGGCTGGACTCACTGGCTCTGTAAGCAGGGTCTTTGGAGGCTGTAGGTCTGCAACCAGGTTCTTTGAAGGCTCTGGCTCTGTACCTAGGTGAGCTGAGAGCTCAGACGTTGAAGGCAGACATTCCAGAGACTTGAGCACAGCTGAGGACTATGGCTCTGAAGGCAGCAGGCCAGCTGAGGACTCTGGCTCTGAAGTCAACAGGCCGGCTGAGGACTCTGGCTCTGAAGAGAGCAGGCTGGCTGAGGACTCTGGCTCTGGAGAGAGCAGGCCGGCTTAGGACTTAGGCTCTGCAGGCAGCTGAAGTCTCTGGCTCTGAAGGCAGCAGGCCGTCTGAGGACTCTGGCTCTAACGGCAGCAGGTTGGCTGGAGACTCTGGCTCTGAAGGCAGCAGACTGGATAAGTACTATGGAGAGTCTGCAACAAGACAAACTGAAAGTAAAAAGGAACAAGGTTGATAGACTCTGGGAATGGCAGATGTTCATGAACAGTAGATTACCTGTTGTCAGAAGTGAAATATTTACAATTCCATGGCACATTACAACACAAAGAAGCTCGTTCTTCAGGGTGGATAATATTAGTGCTTATCTTAGAGTCTCTGATTACCAAACTTCCTATACCATTTGGCAGATCATATCTGTTAGTCACAGGAAATAAGTCGGAGATTACTTGGCCAAGGGAGATGTGTTCATTTTCCTCTGCATTACAAGGTGGTACAGATGCATCAGAGCACTGATATTTCCTTACTTTTCAATTTGTGATGTACCTGAAGTCGAGTGACCAAATAAGGGGTCAGGATTTTGTTCCTTTCTGAGTAGGAGATTGCCTTCAGTCGGAGCAGTTAGAACAAGAGCCTGGTCAGAGTCACAGGATATTGCCACATAAGGGATTTTATGGGGCACTGGATCAGGTTTTGTTTGTATGTCAATGGCCTGTACATGTGATACCTCTGGGGTAGTTCTGAATTTATCATCAGGAAGAGAAAGCAAAGAGATGTTTAGAGTTTTGCCTGGCATTTGGGGTTCCTTAAAATTGGAGAGACACATCTCAGACGTATGCATAATTATAATTTAGCACTAGAAGACAGAACATCAGAAGAGTTATAAAATTCAGAATTCAAACAAAGACTTTCATTAACTCTACTTTGAGACACCATTGCTATTCTGAGTGGAATCTGGGTGATGAGCCACAGTATTACTCATGCAACCACTGGACCAGCTCTCAGGGGACCGCAATAGAGAGCTCAAGGATACATTCTTCAATTGTAAGGAATCTAACATAGATGCTGAAACATAGTCTTCTTCAGTTGTGTCTTAGATTCCCAATTAAACTCTGGGTTATAGCTTTTCAACAAGGGTCTAAAACATTTTATTTTCTTGTAATTCCAGAATCTTAGATTTACTTATGTCCTGTGAAGATTGTATATCTTTTTCTACGAGGGCAGTGGTGGATTTGGCAACTTCTCAAAAAGCAACAGCACTAACCCTTGTATTTTGTTGAACTTGCTAATAGGCGCCTAGATTCTAGTAGGTCTTTTTTCTCTTGTGCTAAACCAATCATTGTTTACCTTGAATGTACTTTTAAACACTGTCTCTTTAATTTCAGTGACTGTGATCTTTACTGAGTCAAAAGGCTGGGATATATCAATCAAATTGTAAACAGAGGTTTTGAAATGCATCTGTTCTTTCTTTGGTTGTTGAGTGGTTGGATATCGAATATTGTATTTTACAACCACTTTTAGCAGACATGCAAGAATCAGAACTCTTGTTCAGCAAACTGAGTATGGTATCATTCTCCTTTTGCATGAAATCTGGATCAGAACCAAAAATTCAGTCAGGATCTGGCAATGAGGTGTTTGAGAGCCAAAGAGTAAAATATTCAGATTGTATGTGTCCATTTCTCATGAGAAGATTAGTTGTTTCAGGACTAGGTTTAACATCCTCAGATTTTAAATGAAACACTAAGGGCCTGATTATGACATTGGTGGTCCGAGGACCAACAATGTGCAGTGACCGTCGGACTGCAATGTTTAGGGTGGTCCGACGGCCACATTACGAGGTTGGCGGGCAGACCCGCCAACCTACCGCCGCCCCCACTAGGATCTTCGTTCCCGACAGGATGTTGGCGGGTGCAGGCTGTAATCAGTCAGGGCAGCGCTGAATGCAGCGCCTCCCTGCCGATTACAACCTTGTTCTCCGCCATGAAAAGGCTGACAAAAAACAGGTGCAGGGAGACCAAAGGTGGGCCCCTGAACTGCCCAGAGCCAATGCACGGGCAGTGCGGGGGTCCCCTAGCCCAATACCCTCGAAGTGCGTACAGTCTGCTGTGCAAACAGTGTGCATTTGTAAGGTTGCTGTTGCCCCCTGTGTGCTGCAGCATTGCTGCCAGCTCAATTATGAGCCAGCAACAATGCTGCCACTACTTTCCCATTGGGATGACTGGTGGAAATCTTGGTTTCTACTGGTGAGCCCAGCGGGACAGTCTTAATGGGCTGGGGGGAGGTTGCCAGCATGGTGGTGAGCACCCCATCTCAACTTTGGCGGACGGGTGTACCGGTCCACCAAACTCGTAATAGGGCCCAAAATACCATGTATTGTCAGGCCCTGGGGAACTGCATTACACAAACATAAATGAAGCACTGATGGGTTCTTTCCTAGACCTCTCATTTGTGACACACAATAAAAACAATTTCACAGACAACAATTCAAGCACAGAAAAATGGTCACTAAGTGAATGCAAGAAAAGTGACAAGTGGTCCTGGAACATGGATTGGTCTTTCTGTCAGGAACTGTTGAGGGGGTGCTGGCTAGACTGGTGGCAGGAAAAACAAAGGAGACAGAATACATTTGAGGAAATAAGAGAGATAAGGCTCAGAAAGAACAGGCATTCAAGACGCAATGTGGCAACCAGACTAACTAACACTCCAGGATGAACGTGCAAGACATATACATATAGATAACATCATAAACCATAAAGGGAATGTGGGATAAAGCACTCAGGAGCTCCACATGGAAAGACTGAAGCTCAGTAAGTTCTGCAACCACAATTGCTGTTAGAGATTCTGACTGCTAATACCCATAAATTGGATATGCATGCAAAGGCAGGGTCCGTGGAGCTGATCACTATGGTGATGTTATAAAAGTAACTGAAAGACAGGACAAGAAACACCACCTAGGTTGTCAGCTGAGCCCACGTATCCTGGTGATCAAACAGGAACATGCAAGGCAGTACCAACAAGGGTGTTGAACTAAATACAACCACAATAGACAATGAGTTAGCAAGGAGGAGTACTTAACAGGAAAGAAAGGAAAACAAAGAGCACACTTGGCAGAAAGCAAGTAACAAGCATGGAAGGAAACTAGAACCAAAAAAACAGAAACACAGCAAACTAGCTACTGGAACAAAGAAATGGAAAGAATTGCAAGAACTGGGAAAAGGAAAATACAGAAGTAGAGACTTCGAGGGAACATAAGGAGAGCTGATGCAGGAAACAAGAAAACACAGCAGGCAGAAAAAGTTCAAGGAACAAGGAATAGTTGAGGCTCAGGAGTCAAGTAGCACTACGAGAAGTGCTAGTTCAGGAACAAGGAATTGATACAGCTCAGGAACAGGAACAATGATAGCTACAGCTCTGGAACAGGAAAAGGGATAGTTACAGCTTAGGAACAGGAACAAGGAATAACTACAGCTCAGGAACAAGGGATAACTACAGCTCAGGAACAAGGAATAATTATGTCTCAGAAGCTCAGGAAATAAGATTAACAAACACTCAGGAAACAAGAAGGTATAACTGAGGCTGTGGAACAGGAACAAAGGAATAACTATGTCTCAGAAGCATCAGGAAACAAGGGCCTGTCTCACCGGAGAACAGCTACAATGACCAACATTAGGCTGAAGGGAATTGAGGCTTAAAAGGGCTCACTGTAATCAAAGTAATCACATGCATCAGGTATTATCAGGCTAGCAGCCGCCAGCACCTTGTCTGCTGAATTACTCCACCCATCCTTGGCCTGCAGGGGATTCTAGGTAATGGAGTTTCAAGCATGAGCAGACTGGATTCCACAAAATCAGGCATGATCTGGCAATGGATGGTAATTTTCAAATAGCATCTAAAATGGCTGAAAGTCAGGATTATTAGAACATTGGAAAGTCCCACAGTTTGTCCCCTGGTGATGGGCATGAGAACACACAGAGCGAATCATGACATTAAGAAAGACTATCAACCAGGACTTAAGAACAATTCATTCTTCCAACAATTGGAATATGCGTTAGCACTGAGCAGTGTCATCTTAAGCATTTTGTGGGACACATGCTTGAAATAGTTTGCAGGCTCTTGTGGAGAACATCTTTTATTGCTCAAGTTCAGCATCTAGCATTAAATTATAGGTTAAAGGTTGAGATAAAGAAATACACAGAATTGACTTAGAAAGTTCACTTTCCCAGGAGTTCCTGATAAGGAGGGAGTACTTGGTAATTTTACACTTTGTCCATGCTGTACATCATACACAGGCAGCAAGATGCAAAGTTGTTAAAAATGGTGGTTTAAGTCAAGGTACAGTCAATGGATCCGGGTGATAGCTGATCAAACAAACTTCGAAACTCCACCAAAAATCCTTTGGTATCTTCAAATAACGTCTTGGTTTTCTTAATTCTTAATCTATTTTGTTTCTCCTCTTTAAGGTATTTCAATGTAGTTCAAACATAATTTATCCCTACAAAGATCAATAAATGTAAATAATCACATTAAAATCATTTTATAGCATGAACTGATGTCTAGAACATTTCCCTATTCAATTGCTTGGTGTAATTATTTGTGCAACTTTGAAACTTGTGTTACCCGTTTTGATTCTTCTTCTCGGAGGTCCTAAATTAAAAAAAGGAGTTTATTGTAGTAAGCCTAGTGTTATGGCTGAAAATAGCTTAATATACATCTTAAAACTATCTCCGAAAGGATAACTGTCATATGTAAAAGGTTTTACTACTGTACACCCGTATTGCAGGCAATTATGCATTAGTTAAGCTCATTTGTGTGGTATGTAGAAGTTTGCCTTGAGAGTTTGTAAACCCACAAACATCTGAGTTTGCTGATGGTCACAAAGTAATCTCTAACCTCTTCCCAATCTGGAAACATTAGTGGTATTATTTCATTTTATATTGGAGTTTTATAGATAGCGCCTTTCTGACCTGGCATGTAACCAGTCTTCCAGTGTAGCGAAAATCTGGGGACAGGATATTGCTTTACATTAATCATTAAACACTGGAGGAACAATAACCAAGTTAAGAATAGTAAACAGAAATAACTTTTAGGTGCGTGGTAATGGAGAATGAGGACAAGGACGAAAAGGGAGGAGGTTGTAGGTCAGTCAAAGAAAGAAAGAGGATAATAGAGGACAGGAAGAGGGGGAGGGACAAATGATAAGGCGGCTATTTATAAGGGAGAAGGAGAGTTAAAAGAACGGAAAGAGAGGTTAGGATGAGTAGTAAAAGAGGACAGAATGATAGAATTACAGAAAGATCCGGGTGAAATGGAAATAAAAGAGGCAGGGCTCAGGATGAAGATGGGGAGAGATGACAGAAGTGTAGGGGGCATCAAAGGTTAAGAGGGCTAGGAGAAAGGGAGGAGGAAGAAAAGAGGGAAAGATGAGAGAGAGGGAGGGATTAGGAGGAGATGTAGCAGAGAAACGGTTGGGCAAAGGGTGGATGAAGAAAAGACAAAAGGGGATGAAGGAGGGGAGACTAAGAAGTGAGGAATAAGAAGGGGGAAAAGAGAAGAAAGGAGAGGAGAGGAGAAGGGAAGGGAAAGGCTACTGTTCACAACCAAATAATGCAGGAGATCATAGGGTAGTGGATTGCTTTAAAAGTAATGAAGGATAATATGCATTTTATTTGGACCTCAATGGAGAGCCAATGTAGTTATTGTAGCATTGCTGTAATGTGATGACATATACAGGAGCTTCTTGAGCAATTCATACCTGAATTTAAGGTGGTAATGTTCGGCACAAAGATGAATTTAGATTTGTCAGGATTATTGTTGAGGAAGGTTGTGACCATCTAGGCCTACAGGTTTGCTAAGCAGTCTTTCAGAGTAGAGATGTTACGAAGGGAGTCATGTTTGATGTAAATATGAGTGTTCTCAGCATGTTGGAGGAACTTGACCCCTGGTTCCTGTATTAGATCTTTTGACAAGCTCATGTATAGGTTAAACATTATGGAAGAGAGGATGGAAACTTGAGGAACACCACCGGTGATGTAAGAAATTCTGGATGAGCAGGCACCAAGTCTTACTAACTGATTAAATTGGTGCAAAAGCAAGTGAATGCTTTGCAGACTTTTCCATTGACGCACACATGACTACTAAGGATCTCTGTAGTGCCAGTGTTCACGGAACTGTTGAAAAAACAAATGGACATTCCATTCCTTTGCCCAGTAAGCTGTTGATGTCATTTAATATCTTTTTTTGTGATTTATTTTATTAGATTTTTTCAGTAAAACAGTCAACAAACATTAGATGTCACTATCACAGTACAAGGCGATTATTGAACCTTATAGTGTCTACACATCACATTATCGCATTCAAATGTAAGCCAGTAGGAATATACCAATTAATATTGTGATTACAGGATATATATGCGGGGGACAAATAACATGGAAATGGGTAGGGGAAGCTGATCAGTTGGAAGAATCATGTGCAGGTGTAGTGAGATAATCATAGAAGGGCTGCCATATGTCCACTGGCCTAGATGCAGGGGGCTGAAGAAGTGTGTAGTCTTCACTAACAATATTGCAGAAGGTCATGCTGCTGAGCCAGTCCTTGGAGGTTGGGGACCTGCAGTCTACCAATCGCACCGCAATCTCTCGTTTGGCAAGCAAAGGAGCCATGGAAACTAAACGGCACAATGGTAGTGGGAAGTCTTACATATACCCTAGAAAGCCTGTTCTGTCTACATGGAGCATCAAGGAGATGTTTCTATAGATAGATGTCCAGTAAGCAGAGAATCAGGTGGAATGCACAAAGTCTGTACCCAGGATGGTACACTTAGGGCAATGGTCTGACCTGTCGGGGGCAAACCGAGCTATGGCTGCAGGAGGTAAGTAACAACGGTGAAGGAATTTGAAGTGCTGTAACTTATGTCTGTGATTATTAAATATATGCTGTATCTGGGAACAACAGTATTTCCAAATTTCATATGTGACATAGAAGTCTAGTTCTTGCGCCTAGATCTCCCGTACCTGATTTGTAGTGTCAGGTTTCATGGCTATACATAACTGGTACAATTCGGAGACCAGCCGGTCTCAATCTACATCCATGATTGCATGTGTTAGAGGTGGAAATTCCTCAGGGGCCAGCGGGTATGTAGGGAAGATGGCACGGAGGTTATTGTGTAGTCTCTGGAAGACCAAGAGGTCCATATACAAGGTGCCACATTCATCCAGGCCCACTGAATGTTGTATGACATGCCTGTCAGGAAAAAGGTTGCCTACCGTAGATGCGATTGAAGCATGCTTTGTACCAGCACTTCACTAGTAGTCATTTAGTATTTTTAAGGTGACAGTTTCAGTGTTGCAGTGTTTGCAGAATCCAGGTAGATATGGGGGCAACAATATTCTTTCTGATGATGGGAGAATTTAATTTTGTTTCACTGATATTCTCAAGCCTTTGCCTAGTATAGGGAAGTCAGTGATAGGTCTAAAGTTGGATAACTAGTACGGGTCTGCATCTGGTAACTTTAAGCGGAAGTAATATGACCTATGTTTAAGCAATTGCAGAGATGCCTTCATGCAAGAATGGATTGGTTGAATAGCTCCAAGTCTTGCTGAAGAACTGGAAATTATATTTAATGATTTTCACCCAGATAATGTCACTGTGATAGTAGGTTGGTTTTAGGTTTCTTGAGGTCATCTCAGAGATGAAGTCATATTTGGACCAAAATATTGGAGTTAGATTAGTGAGAAATGATTGAGAACCTATTAGATGGAAGTGGCATTGATGTGCTTAATGAGTTGATGACTTGAGGAATGTCAGAAACCTGTTTAGAGGGTCATGTGTCAAGCAAGAGTTACTAAGCCCAACCGTGTGGGGTAGGCCCTTAACTCCCGGGGCCACACCTGCTGGGGGCCAACCTACTATGGATCCTTAGCAACTGGACCAAGTACCCCTTCAGCACTTGACAATCAGTAGTAGTGCATGTTGAGCAGTCCAAGACTTCCCTTTGGGGAGGCCGACACAGGGGGTGGATATGGGCTCACAACTCAAAATATGTTCAGCAGCAGCAATAAATAATTGTCCAGCCAAATACTTTCTTTTATGAAAAAGAAGTAGTTATATAGGAACACAAAGTAAAACACATCATTCAGAAACAATAAACATAATACCCTGAGGTCATGCCTATAGTATTTTAACAGGCGGGTTCCTGAGTTCCACTCCCTTCTTTCTAGTGGTAGTGGTTATTCCCCATTCTCTATAGGTGACAATTTGTGTTAAGCCCCACTGGTAGTTGAGTCTCAGGAGTCCCAGGCCGACTCTTTGTTAAAGTCAAAAGTGTTCCAGCACTGAATCGCTATGGGGCAGGCAAGTGCCCCTGGGCTGTCCGTCCAAAAAATGAGTCTTACCCACACCAGCCTGATCTGAACGACTCAAGGAACTAAAGTGACAGCTGCTGTCTCCAGTAAATTCATTATGCATGGCCTGGGAGGAGCAGCGGTTGGGTGTTCTCAAGTTCCTCACACAAGGTCTTTTATAAAATGAATTTTATTATTATTCACACATGTGCAGATAGATACATACACATTTAAAATTAATTCTAGCATGTTATGAGTAATGTTTGCAATTAAATAATTTACTTTGCATATATAAATTGTAAGGTGTGCAATAGGTTTATTAATGTATTAAATGTATTAATGTGTAATAAGGCTTCCTTAACTTGACTAGGCCTGAAGAAGAAAATTCATTTTGATGCAGTAATGGAAAATAACTTGTTTATTCTGTCCCCTCTGACCTGAATTCTTTCCTAGACTGCTAACATGATGCTGAATGTCAAATTGTATTGTAGGCAAGAGACATGTTTTAGATGCAATAATGTAACACAATTTGTTCTAGTTGTTGAATGGAACAGGAAATCTGTGTTTCTCATGTGAAATGAATTTGTTTATTGTCCGTCATGAGAAAGGAACTGCAACTAGCAAATTATTAGAAAATGTAATATATTGTCAGAACTACATGTAGTCACAGTATGAACAATGGACTATTGCTGAGAAGATTTCAGAAAATTGCAGACATGGTGATGCCATCGCTTACAGTTGGGTGCAGAAATGAACACCCAAAATGTGCCCACCTGTAGAACTAATAAATTCGTTCTGCATATTTTAATTAGGGAAAAGCTTTGAAAGTGAAGTCAGTCCATCACAGCTCTCCTTAGAACCTTATCATATTCAGTCTATTCTTGCGTTAAAGCTGTTTCAGTTTGCTGTCCCATTCTTTTCTCTAATTTCCCTGATGAGTTTACTCATCATAGTCTTAACTGCCCTATTCTGTTAATAAGGTCAACTAATTCTGAACTGCTGCCCCTGTTCTGCACTACCCTGATGTTGCTATCAACTGATGCTAGAAGAAGGTTCCTGTGGAATCACCCTATATGCTGTCCCATAAGGAGAGGTTTAACAAAATGTGGTTTCTTGTTTCCTTTTTAGCTCTTCACTTACACTAGCATATTTTTATAGTGAGTTGCCCTAGTTAGATGATTTTCCAAATTATTTTCTCCTTCATTTGTTTTGCTTGATCCGCATGTGTTAGCCCATTCCCACAAATGCAAGTCCAAATGCTGTTAGTATTAGGAATGGCCCAGATCTTAAATTAATTGTTAAATTTGTATTTTGAAGATTTACTGATGTCACTATCATCTGCTCTAAATGTTTATAAACATGTGCATATTGTATTGTTGCTGATCTATCTTATTCTTTTGGAGTGTCTAACCATATGGATGTTTAGTAGAATGAATCTTTTCAGATGTTTTGGTCAACCTATGGTTTTCATGTTTGTCTATAACTTAGTTTAGTGCACCATTTATGTGACATTGATTAGGTGACTATAATAAAGCTTTGATATCTTACTCGGTTTGGAGTTTGATTTAATCTTTAAATTGTTATGGAGTTTAGAATTGTTTGTGATATAATCTCATTGATTTGTTATTGAATGATTCTGACTACTACACTCTTTGCCAAGTCCAAAGATTCAGTGAACCTCAGCAGGTGAGATTGATGGTGGTGTCTTACATTGAGCACTGGAGGTTGTTGAGAAAAGAAGTGGAGAGTAGGAATTTTTCTAGGCCCCAGTGCTCCAGCAGGGTTTAGGGGGGTTTAAAAAGTCAAAAAACTATTTTAATTTGTTTAGGAAGTTGTGGATTTTTTCTTGTAAGAAGGTGTTTTTTTGCAGTGATGAGGTCAGATTTCTATTTTTCCCAGAAGTGTTTAAAGTGGAGACTGAATAAGGAGCTTTGTTTGTTTCCTTTTTTTCACGTTTTCTGAGTTCTTTTCCTTTTTTAAATAAAAGGTTGTCTGAGAATTAGGGATTGGCAGCATTTGCTGTGGATTTTTAAAATTTGTGCAGAGCAATGTTCTTGATAGCAGAAGTGAGGGTTTCCTCGACTTTCGTGAACAGCTGATCAGTGTTGTGCCAAAAAAAGGAGGTTTCATGGCACTGATTAATGTGTGAGTGAGCACATCTTCCTTCATAGGGATGACAGAGTGTTTCTGTGTTAGGTAACCTCTGAGCTGGGTGATGTGTGTGTCTTGCCAATACTCATGTTTAAAAGGAGTGTGGAGTGATCTGACAACCCATCTTTTAAAGGTTAGAGCAAGAGATCTGAAATTTATAGGTAAAAACTAGGTCAAGAATTTTGCACTTAATGTGAGTGGGGAGTTCAGAGAGCTGAGTTACATTGTGATTGTGAAGGAGGCTCTTGAAAGTACAGATGCATGTATAACTGGGCTTACCCCAGTTAAGTATAAAGTTACCAAGGTAACTGTTTTTGTTTGTGTTTCTTGTTCAGTTACGTACTCTGTGTACTTAATGATGAATTCTTTGCGTTTTCAAGGGAGATGATAGATAGTGTGAATGTTGATTATTTCATTGGGAGTTGTACCGTACTAGCTTTACGAGCTCTAGGTATTGCATGATGTAGTTGTGAGTTTTTTTGAGGGGGGAAGGGACATAGTGAACTATTGTGATGCTGTCTCAGGCACATGAGTCTCAGTCGGAGCTAGTGGTAGAGAGTCTTGGTAGAATTAGCAAGTCAGTGGTGTGCTGACAGTGACTGTTGAGCCAGGTGTCTGTCTGAAAAAATAAATGAAGTATGAACTCTGAGATTTTGTTGGCAGTGAAAATGTGATGTGTTTTTGCTAACCTGGTATTAAGTAAGGCACCTATGATAATGTAACTGTAATTTTCATGAGGGGATTGTAGTGTAGAAGCTTATTGAGGCATTGCAGATGCATTGAGTTTTTGCCTCCCATAGTGGGGCATAGATGTTGGAACGGGGGCCAAAACATGGTTAGTGAGCAATTGTTTCTAGTGGAAGAGGAGGAGGGTCCTCACAAAAGAGGGAAGGTGAGAAATACAGAAATATTAACTAGAAACCATCTTGAAGAGCACCAGGTAGAGGCAATAGGGTGGTTAGAATCTGGGTGCAATAAGGGCAGGTGAAAGGATTGAGGAAAGAAGTGATAAATGGTCTCAATTATAGTGCTGAGCTTGGAGAAAGACACAATGCCTAATTAAAAACGACCTCAAAGAGGATTAAATAGAAGTGAGATCATGGTTAAAACTTACCAATAAAGACAGGTATAAACATAAAGACAAGAAGTGGGACTTACTCCATATTTACAGCAGCCAAGGGCTGCAGTGACTCCTTTTAGAGAGTAGGTTAGGTGAACAGACCAAATCCACACTGCTTGAGGGAGTAGGGGAAAGGTCTCTCAGTGAGGAAAATGGTTTAATATTGGATAGAAAAAGTCAGTTTTCACAGGAGAAAAATATTTTGCATTTGGATAGAAAAAACAAAGAAACCATGTGCATTTGCGAATAGAGCTGTATTTCTCGTCTTCCGGGCTTCACTTTGCTTGCAACTCTTGATAGAAGAAACATTACAAAAGAAAATATATGTCTTTCACTATGAATGGAAAGCTGTGATTGGCACAGCTTTGCTACAATAATACTAGGAATGCTCCTGAATTCACAAATGTTTCCATATTTTGATCCACGTAGAGGAGTAGATCTAATAAAAGGATACAGGGACAAAGTGTGAAACATTTGTGATTACCAATTGAGTCACAGATATGTTTGCAATGCAAAAATTGTCACTGTCTACACGTCTCTTACCAATGTAGGCTGCAGTACTCAGAAGGATGCCTTGTTTCTTACTGGTTCTGGATTGGCCAAGATAAGGGCGACCCCTTTCATTAACTACGGTGCTGCTGATTAGAAAACTCCAGAAGGAGTACCAGAGGAAAAACCTCCCGAAACGCAGACTGCCGGCGAGACCGCAGCCCGCAAAAGGGACGCCGCGGTGGTCCAGGGTGTCTCAAAAATAGGCAGTATGGCAGCTCGAAACCAAGCAAAACTCAGAAACATAGAAATTGCATAGTGTTGCATCTTTCTGTAGCAATTTATGCTTTCGGAAGACCACAAAATCTCAAAACCTATGAATAAGGAATTCACAAATGGTGAAAAGTTGCAACAAAGTGAAAAAAAAAACAACAAAAAAAAACGACCATCTTCATGGGTTAACTTGTAAAGAAGTGCAAAATATATAATGTGTGTGTAATGTGTGTCAATGCTTATAGTTTGTGGCTTTGGATATTTGATCTTTTTCTTTGACAATGTTTGCTTAGTAGAGCAGACAAACAAATGCACCAAGACCCATGTGCATGCATGTCTATCAGACTTGGAATGGATTTCCTAATATTGCGAGGGAAAGTGAGCAAGGAAGAGGAACACAAGAGAGAGAGCAAAGGGAACATATGTAATATATGCAATTGCAAAGAGTGCTTAAAGGAAAATAAAAAAGTAATCACTTGATTGAAAGCAGTGTCTGCAGTGGAAGGATACAGGTCAACCAACAAAAACTCTGTGAGGATGGTGTACTCTTGGGTAGTACTAACATAACAATCAAGAGAAAATTTATTGAAAGAAGAGGAGACATTTGAAATAGACAACAAAGACATCCATTCATTGGCAAAAAAATGACCCAAACCCCACTCTATGTGCATTGTGAGCAATACATCTGGTGAAAGCTGAATCCAAGACCTACAATGCACACCAATCCATGATTTTAAAAAACCTTCACAGAAACAGCCCTACATGGCATGGTGCAATGCTTGAGGATTTACAGAGTACAACAAAGGATAGTGCAGAGAAGGGCGAGGACTTTATGTGAAAAGACTAATTGGTTGAATAACACCAGAACGAAGTACATTCTAACTAATGAGAATTTAGTATACCTGTAATAATAATTAAATCCAGTATTTTAGAAAATCAACATATATTAGCACATCTGAAAAAATATCTGCCAGCATAAGAGAGCAGACATTTTATCTGCATTGACTATTTCCAGCTCATGATGTTAAACATTAGTTATCTCAGCATTTTCATAAACAGTCATGTGTGAAGTCTTCATCAATGAAAGGTAATATGTGATTAACAGACTAGAAATATTCTCTGCTGGTGGAAGTCTTAATCCAACCTGTCTAGAACTTGTGTTAATGCCTTTGAAGGGTCAGAAATGTGCTTTTTTCCTCAATATTGACACAATGATTGGTCTCAGGTGTCTCTTCAGAGAGATAATTTGATTTGAAGGTGGCTGGAGAATAACTACTTCTATGGAGACACAACTGCCCACAAACCAAGTTGAAGAATTAAGTAGCTCTGAATTAAAATAATACATACATTTTGAATCTTCTTGACAAAGACTAATTTTACATTAACCCCTTGTGTTGTGCGGACCCGTCCTCTACCCCACTCCTCATGTGCTAAGGATGGTTCCAAGCTGCCCTGGCAGACGAGGCAGGAAAACCCTCTGCTGTTCACATCAGAGGGATTTCCTGTTTTTTTAGCCTCTGGATCTGGCGAAGATCTTCCCCAACAGCCCAAAGGCATATTTTTGTCAATGTAATGACAATCTGGGTGCATGGGGTGCTGATGTCATTACACTGAAAATGAAAGTGAAATGAGTGAATCAGCTCATTTACCTTTCACTGCTTCAGTGCTTGGGGACATATCTCAGCCTCTGAGCACAGACGTACACAGGAGAGGTATTGTTGGAAAGGGGAGAATCTCCCCTTCCCAATAGTACTGCCCCCAAGTTGATCCCTACCTGGGTATTGCAGAAGGAGGGGGATCCCCATGCAGTGATCTACTCCACTAGCCCCCAGGGATTTTATTTAGTTGCAGGGAGCGGCCCCTTGGGCAAGGTTTACTCCTCATTATGGAGGCTATATTTTAGCCATTTTCTGCCACCTCGGGGGGAAATTGGCCATATTTTTAGGCTTTATCTGCCTCCAAGAGGGGGCTGAAAACCACTAGACACCAGGAATTTACAAAAATACATGATGGGGAGCGGCCACTTGTGGAAGGGTTGCTCTCCATTATGGGGAATCATTTTTGCTGTTTTCTGCCCCCGTGGGACCAATCAGTGATATTTTTAAACCAACACAGAATACATGCTGGGTATCGCCTCCTTATGTTAATCTAGGAGGGGAAGCCCTGTAACTCCACTGTATCTGGGCTGAAATACAGTTGAAGAATTAAGTATACAGGCAAGATAGATATATCTCACGACACAAATCCTAAGTGGAAAAAAAAATATTCACTCGATGACACTTAGGGGGTGATTCTAACCCTGGCGGTCGGTGTTAAAGCGGCGGCCAACCCGCCAACAGGCTGGCGGTAAAAAATATGGAATTCTGACCCTGGCGGGAACCGCCAACACAGACAGCCACTTTAACACTACGCCCGCCACGGCGGAAACAGACTACGAACGGGAAAACGCTCACCACTACGCACTCCAGGAGGAAGGAGGACAGCATGGAACCCGAATTAAACATCCTACCTGCTCTCGTCTACCTTCTCATCTACCACGAGTACGAAGTCCGGCGCAGACGACAACGGTGAGTACTGCACCTACGACACACGGGAGGGGGGAGGACGAAAGGTTACGGGCACACACATATGCGACCCCCCCCCCCCAACTATGTACACACCAATGCAGAGCAACAAGTCACAGTGACACCACCCAAACACCCCTGAAAAATGCTAGGACATAATCAAATTTGGAATAAATATTTATGTACCAAAAAGCTCCTGAAAATTATCGTACAACCATGAAAGATATTCACAAGAAAACAAATGACATACACATCAGTGTATAACTGAAGTAACAAGTCCTGCACATCCTACGAATTCATCATGTCCGTGGGCCAAAGTTTTGAGAAACAAGGGCAAAGCCCACACAGGAGACCTGAGTCCTTTGGAGAGAACACTGCAGGGGCATCAGATGTAAAAACTACAGGCACCTCAGGGGGAAGGGAAGGGGGGGGCACCACAGCCACATGAGTCCACGACGCCAGATCCACAAGGAGCCACCATGCCCACTGTACCATCCTGGGGAGTGCAAAGCCACAGTCTCTCAATGTCTCTACAGTGGGTGGGCTGCCCACTGTACCATCCTGGGGAGTGCAAAGCCACAGTCTCTCAA
Organism: Pleurodeles waltl; assembly: GCF_031143425.1. Classification (NCBI taxonomy): domain Eukaryota; kingdom Metazoa; phylum Chordata; class Amphibia; order Caudata; family Salamandridae; genus Pleurodeles; species Pleurodeles waltl. The sequence continues at coordinate 934,441,414 of NC_090442.1, read as the reverse complement.
TGTCTCTATAGTGGGTGGGCTGCCCACTGTACCATCCTGGGGAGTGCAAAGCCACAGTCTCTCATTGTCTCTACAGTGGGTGGGCTGCCCACTGTACCATCCTGGGGAGTGCAAAGCCACAGTCCATCAGGTGGATGACAGTCTCCACTGGTCAAGGAGGAGGCATGGTGGGCACAGTGAACCATAAACAGTGATTGAGACGGCGGTGCCCAGCGGAGCGGTGCTTGACAGGAAGGGCCCAGCGGAGCGGTGCTTGAGATGGCGGGGCCCAGCGGAGCGGTGCTTGAGATGAAGGGCCCAGCGGACCGGTGCTTGAGACGGCGGGGCCCAGCGGACCGGTGCTTGAGATGAAGGGCCCAGCGGAGCAGTGCTTGACAGGAAGGGCCCAGCGGAGCGGTGCTTGACAGGAAGGGCCCAGCGGAGCGGTGCTTGAGACGGCGGGGCCCAGCGGAGCGGTGCTTGAGAAGAAGGGCCCAGCGGAGCGGTGCTTGAGATGAAGGGCCCAGCGGAGCGGTGCTTGAGATGAAGGGCCCAGCGGAGCGGTGCTTGACAGGAAGGGCCCAGCGGAGCGGTGCTTGAGACGGCGGGGCCCAGCGGAGCGGTGCTTGAGACGGCGGGGCCCAGCGGAGCGGTGCTTGAGAAGAAGGGCCCAGCGGAGCGGTGCTTGAGATGAAGGGCCCAGCGGAGCGGTGCTTGAGACGGCGGGGCCCAGCGGAGCGGTGCTTGAGATGAAGGGCCCAGCGGAGCGGTGCTTGAGACGGCGGGGCCCAGCGGAGCGGTGCTTGAGACGGCGGGGCCCTCTTCAGCGGTGCCTATCCTCACAGCGGGCCCTGTTCAGCGGTGCTCTTCTGCACCGCGGGCCCTGTTCAGCGGTGCTCTTCTCCACGGCGGGCCCTGTTCAGCGGTGCTCTTCTCCACGGCGGGCCCTGTTCAGCGGTGCTCTTCTCCACGGCGGGCCCTGTTCAGCGGTGATCTTCTGCACCGCGGGCCCTGTTCAGCGGTGCTCCTCTCCACGGCGGGCCCTGTTCAGCGGTGCTCTTCTCCACGGCGGGCCCTGTTCAGCGGTGCTCTTCTCCACGGCGGGCCCTGTTCAGCGGTGCTCTTCTCCACGGTGGGCCCTGTTCAGCGGTGCTCTTCTGCACCGCGGGCCCTGTTCAGCGGTGCTCTTCTGCACCGCGGGCCCTGTTCAGCAGTGCTCTTCTCCACGGCGGGCCCTGTTCAGCGGTGCTCTTCTGCACCGCGGGCCCTGTTCAGCGATGCCTATCTTCACGGCGGGTCCCTGTTCAGCGGTGCTCTTCTCCACGGCGGGCCCTGTTCAGCGGTGCTCTTCTCCACGGCGGGCCCTGTTCAGCGGTGCTCTTCTCCACGGCGGGCCCTGTTCAGCGGTGCTCTTCTGCACCGCGGGCCCTGTTCAGCGGTGCTCTTCTCCACAGCGGGCCCTGTTCAGCGGTGCTCTTCTCCACGGCGGGCCCTGTTCAGCGGTGCTCTTCTCCACGGCGGGCCCTGTTCAGCGGTGCTCTTCTGCACCGCGGGCCCTGTTCAGCGGTGCCTATCTTCACGGCGGGGCCCTGTTCAGCGGTGCTCTTCTCCACGGCGGGCCCTGTTCAGCGGTGCCTATCTTCACGGCGGGGCCCTGTTCAGCGGTGCTCTTCTCCACGGCGGGCCCTGTTCAGCGGTGCCTATCTTCACGGCGGGGCCCTGTTCAGCGGTGCTCTTCTCCACGGCGGGCCCTGTTCAGCGATGCTCATCCAGCAGGTCAAGGGAGCCAGACCTGGCCTGGACTCCCTGCTCAGTCGCCCTCGGACCGTGACGTTTCTGGACCCTTCGGGGACGGACTCCTGGCTTCCTTAGTGTCCTTCTTCCCAGCTGGGATGTGACATGTGGGGTCCACCTTCTCCGCGCTCCTGCTGCCCTTCCGCTCCTTTGATGGGGCTCTCGGGCCCTTGCCTCCCCTAGATGGTGTGGGTGGTGAAGTGGCCGCACATTGCTCCTTGGGGGCAGCCCTGTCGGTCCTCGCACGGCGGCCCTTGTTTTTGCGGGTCCTCTTGCCGGGGGGGGGCTGGACGTGTCCTTGCTGCTGATCGATGTGTCACTGCTGGCAAAGGGTGGGCTCCAGAACCCATGCACAACAGTGACACCCGAAGCTGGGCTGGTGGTGGCTGCGGTGCTCTTGGGACTCTTTGCAGATGGAGGGGGGAGCTCATCGGAGGGAAAGAGGTCAAGATTAGCCATGAAAAGTTTTTTAGGGCCAAGGTAAAGGGTAGGAGAAGTGGAGATGGAAGTGGAGGAAGAGGAGGTGGTTGTAGGAGAGTCAGGTGTGCTGTCATTGGGTGAAGGTGCTGGTGCTGTAGGCTGTCGTGAGGTGGATGTCTGTTGGGTGGGTGGCTGCCTAAGTTTGTGTGTCTTGGAAGAGGGGGTGACAGACACAGTGGGAGAGGACACAGGGGACGTGTAAATGGCAGTGGGGGTGGTGACTGCACGAGTGTGGACTGTACTGGAGGGTGAGGTGGTGATGGAAGCACTGGCTGATGTTGGGGTGCATGCAGGTGTGAGTGTAGATGTCACAGGGAGGGAGGAGGGAGACAAGGAGGAGGGGGACACAGAGGTGGTTGTGACTGTTGGAATGTCTGCATCTGGGTGTTGCTTGGGTGAGTGTTTGTGGGATCTGTGGTGCTTGTGTTTGGATGAGCTGCTCTTGGGTGTTGAGGTGTGTGCAGGCTGGTCTGATGGTGTGGATGGGATAGGCTGAGGAACAGGAGACAGAGAAAGGCTGGAGGCAGTAAGAAGAGGGAGGCTGGAAACAGGGACAATGGCTGCCGTCAGTGCTGAGGCCAGAGCAGTGAACGCTCGTTGATGGGCAGCCTGACCCGAATGAATGCCCTCCAGGTACGCATTGCTCTGTTGCACCTCCCTTTGCACACCCTGGATGGCATTCAAAAGGGTTGTCTGCCCAACAATGAGCGTCCTTACCAGGTCAATGAGCTCCGCACTGAGGGCAGCAGGGGCAACAGGGGCAGGGGCTGAGGTGCCTGGGGCGAAGGAGACGCCCGCCTTCCTGGGTGAGCGGGCACGGAGCGTAGGCTGAGGGGCTGCTGGGAGGGCGGGGCTGGTGCGCTGGGTGGCGGCTGTACCTGTAGAGGCGGGGGGCACGGATGTTGCCGCCACCGCTAGGGAGCTCCCATCCGAGGACGTGTCGCTGTCGCTGCTCTCACCAGCGGTCCCCGTCGTGGTGCTCCCCTCGCCCTCCGGATCACTGGTGCCCTCGGTGTCTGTACCTGGGCCCACCGGGGCCTTGTGTCCTGCAACTCCCTCGTGCTCCGATGCCAAATCTCCTCCGCCTGATGATGCTAATGCACACATGCACAAGAAGATGAAGAGAAAGGGTGGGGGGAGAAAAAAGAAGACCAGGTTGAGTGCAAGCAATGTCAACACCGTTGGCGGAGAGGACAGTCACAGGAGCCTAATGCACTAAGCCGCGCATTCGGGGTACACTACTCAGTACTACTGACTAGGACAACAGGCCAAGAGACGTCAAACGCGCACATGGGAGATGCTGGACCTTCAATGGCTGTACTTGTCACCCTGCAGAGGTGGGGGCCGGGGGCACAGGGCCATGCCTAAGGGAGAGGACTACACTACAGAAAGCGCCCTGGCCTAATGTCACCCACAGCCCTCCTCCCCCACCCAGACGCCTCCACTGCGCAGAAAGATAGGAGAATGTGCTGATACTCACCCCCTTGTGTCTGCTGTGATGTCTTAAGGCGCCCATCCAATTTAGGGTAGGCCACCGCCAGGATCCGGGACATCAGGGGGGTCATGGTGCGACTGGCACCCCTCCTAGGTTGGGAGGCCATCCCCAGCAGGGTTTCTGCGTTCTTCCTTGTTCCGCGGCGGATGTCCTCCCACCTCTTGCGGCAGTGGGTGCCCCGTCTGTTGTGGACCCCCAAGTTCCGGACTTCCTTGGCGATGGCACGCCAAATCTCGATCTTCTGATGGGCGCTGACCTATTTGACATGTACAGGGTGGAAAGGAGGAAATCATCAATGACCTGCATGTTAGATGTGATTGGCCCCCCCCACCAACTTTGCCATATGGCACATGCTCTCATCTGTCGGGCGTTGCACTCCTCATTCGCCCCCCACCCCACCAACTTACATCCACCCCAATCCACACAGGCATAGCCCATTCCATGTGCACCCGGTGTACTCACTTGTTGGTCTGGAGGACCGTAGAGTAGCGCATACTGGGGGAGGACCCCATCCACGAGCTTCTCCAACTCTTCAGACGTGAAGGCAGGGGCCCTTTCCCCAGTCGCAGCAGCCATTGTATCTTCCAGACCGAGGTCACAGCAGCACTTGCAGTATAGGTCCTCTCCTGTGGATGATCAGGTCTCGAGTGATTAATCAGATAGAAAATGGCGGTCACGCCCGCGGCGGTGCGTACCGCGGCGGTGCGTACCGCGACCACCGGCGCACATCGTCATTGGCTCCTGAAACCCATAGGGTTCAATGTTAACCAATGCGGCTTTGCGCCGCGGTCTTCGACCGCCTACCGCCACGGTGTGCCCCGCCAGCGCATTGACCTCACATCCCATTGTCCCACTTCACAGGTCAGGCAGCCGCCATTTCAAGGGCCTACATGGCTTAATTTTGACTGCGACACACAGGCCTAGGCCTTGCATTGCCACACATACACGCCTTTCAACCCATTGCCATTCTATAACTGTGCAAGCTGTCTGTACGTACCTGTGGTTTGCCTGACTCTGTGCTCCATGTTGTCCTTCCTAGGCACCGTCCGCTGGGACTTGCGAGGAGAAGGACGAATCCTCGCGTGTACCGACCGCTGGTGGACCTGTCGACAATGGAAGAACGCCATATAATACTTCGATACAGACTTGACCGTGCCACTATCCATGAACTATGTGCCCAGCTGGAGCCAGCCCTGATGTCCCCCATCCGCCAACCCACAGGGATTCCCCCTCTGTGCAGGTTTTGTCAGTCCTCCATTTTTTGGCAACTGGGTCATTCCAGACCACAGTGGCCATGTCATCTGGAATGTCTCAGCCTATGTTTTCAAAGATTTTGAGCAGAGTGTTGTCTGCCCTGATGAAACTCATGCGGAGCTACATCATTTTCCCAGAGGAGGGTGACTTGCCTACAGTGAAGGGTGATTTCTATGCCCTTGGACATATCCCCAACATCATTGGTGCCATTGATGGGACCCATGTGGCTTTGGTACCCCCAAAAGACGATGAGCAGGTGTACAGAAACAGAAAAAGTTATCATTCGATGAATGTCCAGGTGGTCTGTTTGGCTGACCAGTACATCTCCCATGTAAATGCCAAGTTCCCAGGGTCTGTGCATGACGCGTAAGTGATGCGAAATAGCAGCATCCCCTATGTGATGGAGCAGCTACAGAGACAACGTGTGTGGCTAATAGGTGACTCTGGTTACCCCAACCTGCCTTGGCTACTGACCCCAGTGAGGAATCCCCAGACCAGGGCAGAGGAACGGTACAATGAGGCCCATGGGCGAACTAGGAGGATCATCAAAAGGACCTTTGGCCTCCTGAAGGCCAGGTTTAGGTGCCTGCATATGACTGGGGGATCCCTGATGTACTCACCAAAGAAGGTGTGCCACATCATCGTGGCCTGCTGTATGCTTCACAATCTGGCATTGCGACGTCAGGTTCCTTTCCTGCAGGAGGATGGTGCAGATGGTGGTGTTGAAGCAGCTGTGGAGCCTGCGGAGAGTGAAGAGGAGGAAGACTCAGAGGACGACACAGACAACAGGGACAGAGTAATAGAACAGTATTTCCAGTAGAACACAGGTAATAATCACCCATGCCATTTTACATTTCCTGAAAGCCTCCTGCATCTCAACTTTGTCGATTTCCCCCCAGACCTATAAACATGATGTTTGATTTTCCCTTCCCTTTTCTGTGCTGTATGAGCCACTGCGTGACCTCGGCTTGGTTGGCCCATGGACTAATGCTAAGTTGCCTCGGTATGTGTAATTCACAATGTTAATAATACGTAATTGATATGTAATGTGTCATACATTTGTAAATAAGACAGGCTGAGTCCTGATTGATTTCAGTGCAATGTGTGATTTATTATTAGTGCATAGATATTGGTACATGATAGTGAAAACAGTGATGGGTGGGGGTGGAGTAATGTCCATGGCGGAGTCCAGTTCTCAGTCTCACAGGTGCATTGTCCATATGCCTGTGGCAGGATGGAGCAGGGGCAGTTCAAGGTTTGACAGGGTGGCAATGTGGAACAGTGGGAGGACTTCAGGGGGTATGTGATGCTGGCGGGGGACTTGACATCCTACTCTGTCGTTTTTTTTTATCTCAGGCTCCTTTTGCGGGGCGGTTGTTGTTCAGCAGGAGGTGGGGTTCTGGTGGGCTGTTGTTGTGGTGGGGCCTCCTGTCCACTAGCGCCGGCAGAGGTGGTAGGCTGTTCCTGTTCCTGGCTAGTGACAGGGGCCCTGTGTGATGCCACATGGTCCCGAAACGTGTCCTCTATACGGTTCAGGGCCTGGACTATGCTCCCCATAGCGGTTGAGATGTTGCTGAGTTGGTCGCTGAACCCCATGTAGCGTTGCTCCTGCTGTGCCTGGATCTCCTGGAACCTGGCCAGTACCGTCGCCATCGTCTCTTGTGAGTGGTGGTAGGCTGCCATGATGGTGGTGAGGGCCTCTTGGAGAGTGGGTTCCCTCGGCCTCTCCTCCCCCCCCTGTCGCACAGCAGCCCTCCGAGTTGCCCTGTTTCCCTGGGCCTCTGTCCCCTGGACGGTGTGCCCACTTCCACTGCCCCCAGGTCCCTGTTGTTGTTGGGTTGGTGGGTTACCCTGGGGGCCCTGTAGTGGTAGACACACCGCTGCTTGACCTGTCCTAGAGACAGAGGCATGGGCCCGCTGGGTGGGAGCTGTGCTGTTGTTCCCAGAGGGGGTTGGGTCTGCAGTGGCCTGTGTCTGGGTGAGGGGAACCGACTGCCCAGAGGTCCCCGATGGTCCGGGCTGGTCGTCAGGTTCCAGGTCGACAGAGCTGCTGTCATCACTAGGGGCCTGTTCCGGGGGTGGGATGGACATTTCTGGTCCCTCCTGACCGGTGTGTTGTCGTTCGGGTCCTGCATGGGGTAAGAGGGTATGGTTATTGTTTCTGTGTGTGCCTTAGCTTGCGTTTTATGGGTGCCCTTGTCCCCCAGTGCTGGCATTCCCTTGGGGGAGGTGTTGTGATGGTGTTTTGTGGGGGGGGGATGGGTATGTGCAGTGGTCATGCTTAGGTGATGGGTGTCCATAGTTTGGGGGTGGCATGCAGGGGTTGGTGTTGGGTGGGTTGTGCTGGGGAGACATTCTCAGGGAGGATGTGTGCTGGGGGGTTGGGGGTGAGGGTGGGGGTTAGCATGCTGGGGGGGGGGGTGAAGTGGTTGGCCTTGTACTTACCAGAGTCCATTCCTCCGTGTACTCCAGCGAGGCCATCAGGATGCAGGATGTTTAGTACCTCTTGCTCCCATGTTGTGAATTCGGGTGGAGTGGGTGGGGGTCCCCCGCCAGTCTTCTGCACTGCGATGTTGTGTCGCGAGACCATCGAGCGCACCTTCCCCTCGTAGGTCGTTCCATCGTTTGCGGATGTCCTCTCGATTTCTGGGATGCTGTCCCACCGCGTTGACCCTGTCCACGATCCGCTGCCAGAGCTCCGCCTTCCTTGCTATGGTGGTGTGCTGGACCTGTGAGCCGAAGAGCTGGGGTTCCACTCTTATGATCTCCTCCACCATGACCCGGAGTTCTTGGTCCGAAAAGCGTGGGTGCCTTTGTGGTGCCATGGGGTGGTGTGTATGAGGTGTGGGGTGGTGTATATGATGATGTGTGTGTTGGTGTGTGGTGCTTTGTGCTTCTATGTGGTGTGTGTGATGTTGTGGTGTGCCTCTGTGTGTCTGGCTCTCTATTCTCTGATGTGTCTCTCTCTCCTTCGTCTCTGGTTTTTGTTGGTAGGGGTTTGTGGGTGATGTGGGTGTGTGTTTTATATGGTATTGGATGTGTGGGAGTGGTGTGTGTATGTGTTTCAGGTGTGTACCTTTCAAATTGTCCAATGTGGTAGGGGTTTGTAAAGGTGTGTGTATTTTGACCGCGGCGGTGTGTACCGCCAATGGAATACCGCGGTTGAATGACCGCCGCGTCGATTTGCGGGTCATAATGGGATGGGCGTATTTCTGTTGGCGTGGCGGTGGAGGTTTGGTCTTCTCCAGTTTACCGCTGGCCGCTGATGTGGCAGACTGCAGTGGAGGGCGGATTTTCGGAGGTTTTGCAGTTGTGGGTCAGAATGTCCGTGGCGGCTGACCGCGGCGGTATTGTGGTGGCCTTCTGACCGGCGGTAAGCGGCTTTTACCGCCGAGGTCAGAATGACCCCCTTATTGTCTATTTTATTTACGAAACTTTTAGTCTGTTCTTTTGTAGCTTTTCCCCGCCACCGATCAGAACATGTTTATGTATTTTGACATAAATGATAAGAAAACACAAAATAAAAGCATATTCCACGTATACAACATGTACAACATACAACACCAATTTTGTCACCAATTTAGAACAATCACAAAAAAACTAAACAAAATGAAAGTTTTTCCACTGGAGTCTTTTTCCTATGCACGCTGATGCTCTTTTCTAGCTAGCAGTCTGTTGTAATTAAGTTAATGTCTTTCGGTATCATTTTTTAGGTTGATATTCATCCTGTGTATTTTTGATACCATCCATTTCTTTTCTAATAATTGATTTATAAATTTCAAGGGCATTCCTCCAAAGTCTGCATTGTCAACGCATTTAGGCCTTTATAATTATCTGGCCTCTTCAGGACGTAACACTCAGTGCCTGTATATAAACGTTTGTATCATTGTTTTCCAACATCACAATTAAGTACTTTATATACCGCCAGTGTGATGAGTTACACTTTTCACCCTTGCATATACACCGTAAATGTGTTTTTTTTTTTTTAAATTGTTAGACATATCATTATCTTAAAATGACACTCATAAAATAGTTTTAGAGCCACCAATGTTGGAAAGCACATTGTTCACCCTTATGTATACACCACGGGTGTGTGTTCTGAGTTTTAATGGATGCTGCATGCTTATTTGTTTTATTTGTATATTTTCATTGTTCGCGCTTAGTTACGGGCACTGTAATCATAAATGTTCCATTTAGAGCCATGCTAGTCATTTATATGTACTACAGTTTAAGTGTTTTTTATTTACTTACATAAAATATGTGGTGGCAGAAGCCCTTTTGGAGACGGGCCGCCTCCTGTGTTCCCACTCAGTTACGGGGCATTGCAAACATGAAAGCTCTGTTAGAGCCATGCTACTCATTTGTATTGGGTACATTAAGGAGCCGTTTTTTCATACGTACTCACACTTAAATAAATATGTCATGTTTTTCAAGCTGTCCCTCTCCTGTGTTCCCGCTCAGGCCTGCTTTTGTGTTTCGCGTGTCTCCATCAGCTTATGTGCAGTCGCGAGCATTTTCACGTATTTAAAGCCTTTCTGGCCGGTAGCCGGAGAAGGGACTAAAAAGTGAAGACGGACTTACAATGTAATCTTCCATCATCCTTGTAAAATTATATAATACATGGCGGCCATCTTAGTATGTATGTCGGGTATTTAATCCTTCTATCCTTTGTTATTGTAACTATATTCTATGCCACCGATGACTGTTTTTTCCAAATGAATTGAATGCCACATGATATCTTATGTGTGTGTTGTGTAATACATCTAGGCGATTATCAAAAAACGCATTCTTCTTCTCGGTTAATAAATCACTTTCTTCTCATATTTGCTTGTTCTCCTATTAGTTATTAAAGTCCAGCAAAGATCATACAGCTGATGTACTGCTGTGTATATTACCAGAGGAAGCTGATATTTGGGGAGGAAGAACTCAATATCTACTATTCCATTATCAGGGACCATAATTCATCTAAATCATTCAGGCCTCTCCTTGCAGTGTTATATTTTTTAATTAGTCGAGCCTCCATTTTCTGCAGAATGGAGGAATAGTCTTTGCCTGTCTGTGATTTCTCCACTACATATAAAACTGACCATTTTAGTTTGTCATCTTGATGTTCCTTCTCAATGTAATGCTCAACAGGAGGGGCATTTCTTATTTTGCATCGGATTCTGGACATGTGTTGCAAAATGCGTGTTTTTACTGGCTGTATAGTTTGTCCAATGTATATCAACTTACAAGGACAGTTGATGCAATATACCAAATTTTTTGTGTTGCAGATGGAAAATTGTTGATGGTTCTTGCCGTTCAATTCAATGGTTTTTGTGTTTTCAGTATATTTGCATACTATGCAATTGTTGCATTTGAAATGTCCGATAAGAGGGGGGAAGCCTAACATACCTCTCAAATTTTTATTTTGTTTATTTGTCGTGAAAGAGGCATGTACTAGTGTGTCACAAATATTTTTACCCCTTTTAAAGAAAAGAGGGGTTTCTGTATGCCTAATGGATGCAGTATTTTCCATTTTTTTTCGATGATCGATCTAACTTGATTGACCTTAGGGTTGTAAGTCAAGACACATGTCAAGGGAATTGCTTTATCTTTTTCTTTAGGAGTGAGTAGATGTTCTCTGGGAGTGTGCCAGGATCTTTTACATGCTTGTTTTACTACTTTTTTAGGATAGCCTCACTCTATCAATCTTGTTGTCAAATGGTCAGCATTTTCAAAATAATCTTCTGTCTTTGTACAGTTGCTACGTATTCTTAAAAATTGACCATAAGGAAGACTTTCTTTTAAATTGCGAGGATGGTTGCTAGTGAAATATAGTAGAGTGTTTCTATCTGTCTCTTTTTTGTACAGATTAACATTAATTCTTCCTTCATCAGAAACAATCCATCGGTCTAGGAAGTTAATTTGTGTAGAATTTGATGACATAGTAAATTTCAAGTCTGGTGTGCGATGGATGATCCATCCATAGAATGTCATGAGTTGCTCCAGAGTGCCTTACCATGTCATGAATATATCATCAATATAGCGTAACCATTTTTTTATTTGTTCGCGAAATGGATTGCTATTATGGTAGATCCACTTATTTTCAAAGAAATCCATTACTAGGTTGGCAATCTCTGGAGCAAAGCTGCATCCTATTGCGACTCCCTTTGTCTGTAAATACATTACTCCATCAAAGGTCAAATAAATTGCTCTTCAAACATAAAGAGGCAAGAGTAATAATAAAGCTAGTGGGAATTATGTGTGGTAGGGGTCTTTTCTCCAAATATATATTCATGATTTCCAATGCTTCATTTTGAGGGATGTTGGTATATAGTGCCTCTATATCTAGTGTGACTAATATTTGTGTTTCTGCATTGTAGGCACAACCCTCTAAGATGTTTCTCATGTGCATCGAATCTCTTATGTAGGACTGTGTATCCCATACCAAAGGTTTAAAAAATGTGTCAATATATTGTGCTGGGGGCTCGAGTACAGAGCCACAAGCTGAAATAATGGGTCAGCCTGGAGGGTTGTTTATATCTTTGTGGATTTTGGGGAGAATATATGAGTGGAGTGCGAAATTTGCCCTGATTTAGAAAATCGTACTCTTTTTTGCAAATCCACCCTTATCTGAGTGCTTCATCTGTAGCTATTTTTAAAACATTCTTTATGTGTGTGGTTGGATCATTTTCAATTACACTGTGGTGTTCTTTATTGTTTAGTTGTCTTTTTACTTCTGACTCATATTTGATTTTGTCCCAAACAACTATACCACCTCCTTTGTCTGCTGGTTTGATAATGAGATTCTCGTTTTGAGATAATGGTGTAATTGCAGCTTTTTCGTCTTTGGAGAGATTAGTTTGAAACAATTTTTTTTTTGCTGTGTAAGATGTCAAGTTCTCTCAAGACCACGTTTTCAAAAATAGAAATTTCTGCGGGCATAGTATTTGTGTCAGGGCAAAATGTGGTGGGAGAGAACAGGGCTGATTGCAGAGGCCCCATAACTTTGTGCCCCCATTTTCCACGTTTTGCTGGTGTATTCCTGACTCTGATGGCGCCCTGGGAACTGCTAACCAGTCCCAGGGCCTGTGCTCTGTGTAAAATCATTATGCAAATTAGGCTAGTTATAATTGGCTAAGTCAGCCTACCTAGAAGTCCCTAGTATATGGTAGGGCATGTAGGTTTAGGGACCCCATTATAGGTAGTTCATCCATAGGTGCACTGCTGAGGTGCCCAGTGTTGTTTTAAAGGCAGGCCTGCCTTGCTGGCTGCTTTTACATTAAAGTTATATGCAAATTGGACTTTGGAATTAAAAGTAGTTCCAAAGTCTTAAACTACCTTATTTGTACATATAAGTCACCCCTAAGGTGTACCCTATGTGCCCCTAGGGCTGGGTGCCATGTAACTATAAGCAAGGACCTTATAAACATAGTTTAATAAGCCCTGGCGAGGTAAAAACAGCCAAATACGTTTTTTCCTCATTGTGGTGAATGGCCTCCATAGGCTAGAATGGGGAGACTTTATTTTAATTTTAAAAGTCCCCTTAAGTAACAGATACCAGTTATTAAATATTAATATTAAATATTAACTTTTAAATCCAACAACTGGAATTGTTATAATAAATCCCACAACTTCCAGTTGTTGGATTTAATATAACTTGTTCAGGTAAAGAGTTTTAAACTTTACCTGAAAAGTTGCCAACTTCAGCCCTGCAGTGTTTTTGCTGCTGTGCTCTGATTGGCCAGCCTCTTGCAGCCTGGCCAGACTGTCTTGATGAGGTGTGAAGTTGCCTGGCTTCACACAAAGAGATGTGCCTGTGGGATGAGATCTCCTCTCAGCAGATGGTGAAGCAGGAAGGGAGAGGGCTGCCAATCTGGTCTTCAAAGGCAGAGAAGGACATTTGGAGCAACCCAGCAACACCTTCACATCCTGCAAACCCAGACAATTAGGTGCCCCCTTGATTAGATTAGGAGAGGGCAGGAGAGGGGTGTGTTTAGGATTTTTAGCCACACCAGTGGGTGGGCTCAGCCAGATGTAACCTCCAAAAATCACTTTCAGCCATGAAGGAGTTTTGAGGAATGTTGCTCCCCGGGATTGATTTTTGCCACACTTCCCAGGAAGTGGTCATCACAGGGGGGAGGACCCTGTCCCTGATTAGAAAACCCGTTTGGAGACGTTTGGCGCAACTCCATAAATTGAAGAGGTGCATTGTGGGATTTGCAGTCCCAGACCCCAAGAAGCACCACATAACCTCTGAACCCTTGGCTGGTGCTGTGGACCACTTTCCTGAATCAAACACTTATGAAAGTAAGTGTGACAGTGTTACCTCGTGGGTGGCTTGAACTCTGGACTTTGCTCCTTTCCAGTGTGACCTTTTTTTAACACTTTGAGCGCTAGTTGCTTCTATGCGCTAGAATGTATTCATTCTTTAAAAATTAATATCTCTGGTTCCCCTTATTCGATTTTATTTGTTTTGGTGTCATTTTAAAGATATAAATATGTCCTATTTTTATAAATTGATTTTGGATTTTTAAACTGTTTCCTGTGTTTTATTTCATTACTGTTTTGTGATATTTGAATGCTTTAAACTTTGTCTCCTAAGTTAAGCCTTGTCGCTCGTTGCCAAGCTACCAAGGGTTGAGCTCGGTTTAATTTACTGAGACCTAACTGGACCTAAGTGGAGGTTAGTGGCCTATTGCTAAGTGTAGGTACTTACCTGTCCTTACCAATAACCCATTTTCCAACATGTGGATTTCAAATGCATGCCACTGATATTTTCTTCTCTTTTTTCTAGGTTATCTCCAGTTGTCTTATCTGGGAAAAATGGTCTTAACCTAACTTTCCTTAGAAAGGTTTCTGTTTTAGTGTCAACAGGATCTTGAACTTTGGTTGGCACAAAAGCTAAACCTTTATTTAAAATACCATTTTCTAGTTCAGACAGATGGTGATTAGATAAATTGTAGATCGATATTTTATCCTTATCGCAAGTTGCTATCTGTGATAAATTCTCCTCCTTGTTCTGAATTCCCCTTGTTCCACATATTGGCCACTGTTTTGTGCTGGTATTGGGATCTCCCTCTTGTACCCCTTCCTCTGCCTCTGCAGCCACCTCTATTGAAAAAAGCTTGGGCCGTCTGATACGGCGGTGTGGAATAAGATTCCGCAAATTGTTTGTGTTCTGAATCTGATGATGAGTCTGAAAAAGTCATGAACTTTTATGTGACCTCGTTTGGAATTGCAAATTGAGATTGCTAGGATTGTTAAATTTATAGAAGTCTTCTTCTAAAAAGGGATATACTTCTTCCAGTTTGAAACTTCTTATGTCTCTAGCCACCTTTGTTGTTTTTTTGGTTAACTGTTCTAGTTTTAAACTCAGCTACAATCTTGTTAGCTGATTCCAACAGCTGTTTGACATCTTGTATTGTGGAATCCTGCATAATTTCTGCCTCTAGTAATTCAATCTCTTTAAGTTCTGTTTCGCTTATTCGAAGTGCTGTTTCTGTGGATAAGGTAAGCCAATCCTGTGAACATTTCGTACCCACGCCACTGAAGTGTAATAGATACTTTTTGTCTAAGACGAAGATCACTGGTATATTCCTTACCTGTAGACCTACAGGGACAGTGTTATATTTTTTGATGTTCTAAGAGAACTTGAGCATGAAGTTGAGTTCTGATATTTTTCTTTTTAAGTTGTTAAAGTTTCTCAATTTTAGGCAAGGGATGCTCCCGTTTATGGGGGCTATATTATGGCCATTTTTTGTCCCCCCTGGAGCAGAGTGGCCATAGTTTAAGCCTAATCTGCTCCACAGGGGGTAGAAAACCACGAGACACCAGGAACTTTCAAATGGTTGCTCTCCATTGTGGAGGCATTATTATGGCCATTTTAGGCTCCCCTCAGGTAGATTGGCCATATTTTTAAACTGATCTGCACCCAAAAGGGGCAGAAAACCACTTGTCACCAGGGATAGTTATTTTAGATGTTGCGGAGTGGCCTCTCGGGCAAGGGTCACTCCCCATTGTTGGGAAAGTGTTTTGACTGTTTTCCAATTGATTTTGTTGCAGTTCAGCCATTTTTTTAGTTTAATCTGTCCCCACTGGAGGAAGAAAACCACTAGGCACCAAGGAATTTGTTTCTGTGTGTGTGAACTGGAGTATGGTCTGCGTATACTTGTGCATAGCTGGCGATGTGTTTGGACTGGTGCTTGACTGGCGGTGTCTTTAGACAGGAGCTTGTCTGTAGGTGTGTGTGTACACTGGCAATTGGCTGGAGGTGTGCATTGACTGGTGCTTGGCTGGTGGTGTGCTTGGAATGGCATTTGACTGACAGTGTGTGTGATTGGCTGTGGGTGTGGACTGGCGTTTGACTGCCAGTCTGTGTGTGTTTTGTGACTAGCAGCAAGTCCCTACACACACACCGTGACCAAAACGCCAGTCCACACATCCCATACAACTTCAAGCCTGTGCGATTGTTGGGTCAGAACTGGCATATGGCTAGTAGTGTGTGTGGACTGGTGGTGTGTTGGTGGCTGACATGTGTTTGTAAGTTGTCCGAGGTTTGGCTGTATGGTGTTGTGATTGGTGTGTTAGTCCTGTTGGCATATGAAAGTGATGGGAACTTAAATGGCACTGTTTGCAAGTGTAAGTGTTGTGCTGGGCCTGCAGCTGACAGTGTGAACGGTTTTCTGTGTCTGATGCTTTAAAGGCCTGTAACGGACTGTAAAGCAGTTGGTACCCTGGGTCAGTGGTTCGCTATACTGATGTTGAATTTATTAAAAATGACTTTTGTGGATATTATTTTGCAAAGTAATTGATGAATAAATGTTTGTTTTAATGAACCCTTTACTTACCCTTGTGTCAAATCCAATCAATATGTGTGTGATTGAGTAATGGATGGGTGTGCAATAATGTTTTTTTGTTTGTGTTTGCTTTTTACTGGGAGTGCATACTCTCTCTGTAGTGAACACCTTCATCCCTCTCATCTTTTTGGAAATTGGTCATTAAGGGAATACCATGGGGTAAGTTTTGTGTGGCTCCCACAATGTTTAATTATCCAAGCGTCATTTGAAATTTGATTAATTGACAAAAACATATTTTTTTCTCATATTTCTGTGTGGGAAAGTTGTTGGATGATAGGGCCAGCACACATTTCCTAGCACCCAGCATCCCCTCCAGGTCTCCTGATAAAAATGCTACCTCACGTAACTTAGTGGGTGGGCCAACCACCTCTGACAGGGAAACATCCCAAAATGTATTGTGGAGACATCAAAATTATCTATTTCAAAACAACCTGGTTTTGCAAGGCAGGCTACTGCGTTTTTGGTCACTTTGCACCCATCTAGGGAAACCTACCAAACCCAGATGTTTTTGAAAACTAGACACGGGGGAACTCCAGAGAGGTGTGCTGTGCATGGATCCCCCAGTGTTTTCTTACCCAGAATACAGTGGAAAGATGTAACATTGAATTAAAATATAATTTTTCCATGCATTTCTGTGACATAAACTACAGGCATGTGCAGGGATTCACAAACTTTCTACCACCCAGCATTCCTCAGTTGTCCCAATAAAAACGCTACCCCACTTGTGTGCCTGAGCCTAATACTGTCCTCAGGAATGGATCACACCAAGGTCAACAGTGGTCCTCATGCAAGGACTGCCGTTGATGCTTGTGTGATCCATTCATTAAAGGATCTACACAAATGACCCCTTGCTGAATTCAGGATTTTGCCTAGTTTTTAGCACGGGATAGCTTTCTAGGATCCAGCATGAGTTCCACATGCATTCCCACCAGAAACGAGAAGGACACTGAAAGCACTAAAATAGGAATAATGGGATATCTCCCAGTAAAATGCTGAAACTGTTTTCAAAATGTTGGTTTTCTGAATCAAGTCTGCCTATTCCTGAAAGCTAGGTAATTTTAGTACTGCAAACCTTTTGTTGATGCCTTTTGTGGGGAATAAAACAGAGACTTTTTTTGCAGTACTTTTTCCTATTTTTCCCTAAAATTCAAAATGTAGTTATAGTTTGGCTAATTTCTCAATCCGATCCAGGGGAATCCACAAACCCCATATTCCTTTAGAATCCCCAGTATATTGGAAAAAAAAAAGACACACATTTGGTGTGGATAGCTTATCTGGACAAAAAGTTATGGAGGCCTAAGCGCAAACTACCCCAAATAACCAAAAAAGGGCTTAGCGTGGGGGAGGCCTAGCTGCGAAAGGGCTAAGCATACATAAGTTGGTCCTTCTTTCTTTCTTAAGGTCATCTATAAATCTATGTATTTTTGATGTGCCCTGTTGTACTACGTGTGTGGGAGTGTGCCACATGGGCGATTGTGTATATATTTTTTAGTTGTATTTCAAAATATCAATAAAAAATAATGCCTGACATAAGTACCCTCGGTCTAAATGTCATGTACAAAAAGGACGCTTCACTGGGTGAAAAATGCCTATTACTAATTCCAGTAGATCAGTATATTTACAAACTATATTTAGAACTATAAATTATTGTTAGACAGTATTTAGGACACAATATTGTGGCTCCATACACCAATGATCGGTGGTTAAGAGTGCCCATAAGTCTGTGTCCATGCATCTGTAGGTCTGTTTGTGTGCATGTGTTGGTATCAGCAACTGTATTGATCGGTGTGTGCATGGATATTGGAAGACGTATTGTTCTTTCTGTTTCTGTCCAGGTATGGACTACGCCATTGTGTAGATGGAGGTGGTCATTTTGCTAAATCATTTCTTATTCTTTTATAAAGGATCCGTTTGCTGACTCCTTAATTCCTTTTTTGCACGATTGTGAATTTTCTATATAGGATACATTGTATTTTGATTTGTGGGAAAATCACTTAAGGGTGGACTTTTTGGTAGTCTGAAACAATTATTGATAGGAAAAATAACATATTTTTTATTATTTGGATGGAAAAAGCCAGGAAGTCGCCACACCATTTGGTAAATAACATCAAGATCGTAGCACTGAGAGATTTACTATTTAAGTGAAATCATGAACATATCTGAAATGTAAGGCAAAGAACTATGTACTATAAAAGTAGTTTGCGATTTCTTACTTTCTTAATAGCACATTTTTGTGATTTGCTTTAGGAAATCGCAAACTGCGATGTACTAGAGTGTCTCGGACACTGTTTGTGATTCCCAAATGGGTAGCAAGGGACCTGCCTCATTAATATTCATGAGGCAAGTCGCAATTTACAACCCGTTTGGGAATGACCACAATGCAGGGATTCTGGCCTGCTGGGGTCAGCAGACCACCATGTCTGTGATTGCTTTTCAAATGAAGTAATTATTATTATTTTTTGTAATGCAGCCTGTTTTCCTTAATGGAAAACGGGATGAATTACAAAAAGAAAAATTTAAAAATGTATTTTCATTTTTTAAGAGTGGGACCACTGCCTCCTCTCAAAAATGTTGGCGCCCCCATTAACAAAGTGGAAGGGGTCCCATATGGACCCCTTCCCGTTTGCGAATGGGTACCATCTCCTTCATGGAGTCAGTAAAGTATGAATGTTTTGCGATCGCATTCCGGTCGCAAGACATTCATGTATACCAGTGCGATTCGGTACTAG
This sequence comes from Pleurodeles waltl, assembly GCF_031143425.1. Classification (NCBI taxonomy): domain Eukaryota; kingdom Metazoa; phylum Chordata; class Amphibia; order Caudata; family Salamandridae; genus Pleurodeles; species Pleurodeles waltl. The sequence goes on along the minus strand of NC_090442.1, from coordinate 934,422,842 downwards.
GAAGGGACGCCCCAAACACGCCCCTTCCTAATACTGAATCACAAAGACAAAATGCGATTTGGAAACAAGAATCTGAGTAGCGTTTTGCCTTTGGTACAAGGCAAATAGCATTTTTCCAGTCGCAAAAGGCCCGATGGGCTGTTTGCGAGGGGGAAAAATACTTCGTACATCTGACCCCTATGTGGCTGTGAAAAAACTGCTAAAACGCTGTAAGTTTTAAGGAACCTCATGAATCAGCAGTGTATAGCTCAACACTTTACCAAAAATTTGCACAAAAAGTACTAAAAATGACCTTAAATCATGTAGACGATTTTCAGGAATCGTTTTCATATCGAATAAAGTTGACATCAAAAGTTTACAGCAGACTGATGACCCCAGTAAAATGGGGGGTTGGGGGAAGCAAGGGCTTGCCCTGTCTCCCCCTGGGCTTATCGGGCGTCGGTGGGAGAATCCACAATGGGGAAGCGGGGGGTTGATTAACTTACCGGATAGGGCGGGTGCTAAGGGGTGGGTATATATACGAGGGGCAGGGTGTGGGCGGGCTCTTTGGCCATTTGTCACACCCAGTAGGTGGATCGCTAATTTGGCTGTTTTGATTGTGTAGGCCTTAGAGTAGTAAGTTTAGTGGTTTTGGTGTTTTTTGGTATAATTTAGTGTTCTGGGATGGGTAAGCCCAATAAGGTGGTGCAGGCTTTACAAGTTTTGCAAGAAGAGGGGAGGGAGGATTTATTGCAGGAGGGCATGTTGGAACAGGCTTGGGTGGGCTTGCGTAGGCCAAAAAGGGTGTCCTCCGAGGGTGTGGCGGCAGTGGTAATAGCATGTTTGTCACTGGTACATCCCAATAAGAAATTTCAGCAGAAAAGCGTTGCTGGGCGTAAGGTAAGGATATCGCCAGAACGCATGGTAGTTGAGGCGCAGGAGGTTATGTCAGGCTTACCGTCAGTTAAGATGCAGGCTACACGGGGTGGCATGAAGTTCACGAGGCGTGCAGCGCCTCTTTTCGGCAGAGAGTGGCGTCCAGAGGCAGGGGAGCTGCGGGGCAGAGTGCGTTGGCAGGAGTGGGGCGCTTGGGGGTGCGGCATGATGGAGCACATGCGCATTCTAATAGGCGCGCATCGAGAAGAATAAAAAAACAAGCTCTACTCCCCTCAGTAAATAGCGGTGAACGAGGGGAGAGAGCCATTATTGCTATCTCTGATGAGGAACATGAAGGACGGGGGAACAGATGAGCTTGGAGTTTGGTAGCAGCAGGCCAGTTTTGCCCTTATCCACTAGGGATAGTAGGTTGATGCAGTTTATTCAGAGGATAGTGAGTCCCATGTTACATAAGGTGCAGGAATGGGAGGTTGAGAATCAGAATATTTTGAAGGCTGGTGAGCAGATTGAATTTGTGGACAGCAGTGGTTTAGGGATGAGGGGCACTATTTGTGGTGAGGTACGGGGTAATGGCAATGCAGGTATGGCACAAGTGAGATTGGATTTTTGGCAGCCAGGGTTAGGAGAGCCGCAATCTGGGTGTGACGGCACTCATGCTTTGGGAGGGCGTGAGGAGCAGTCTACGACAAGGCGGCTTGGACGGCCGGCATGTGATCAAAGGTTGCAGGTGAGGGTCGGGGCACCCTCAGGACATCGGCTGGTAGAGAGGGCGAAACCCAGAGCGGTTCGCCTGACATCGGGGGAGGCATCTGGTTCTGGTTTGGACGTCCAGGAAATCTATCCACTGGTGGTAGGAGAGCCGTCTACCAGCCGGGGCGATGTTTTGGTGGAACAGGAAGATATCGAGGAGGAGCTTTAAGATTATGAGGGTGAGGAGGAAGTGTAGGAGATTGACAAGGGACATCGGAGGGCAGTGCAGAAGGGAGGCACGCTGGTTGTTTCACATGAAGCGAATAAGAAGGCGGTCCAGAGCGATCGTCGGGTTGGAGGAGTTCGCCAGGCATTTTTTGCTGGAAATTTACCTGGAGGTGAGAAACATAAAACACAGTCAGATAAAGTTGGATGTTCACATGTTGGTTTGGATGGTGTGCAAAAAATTTCAGGTAAGGACATGGGAATTCAAACAGTGGTATGTGATAAGAGTGATGGCAGTATAGATGCTTCAATTCAGGTGGGTAGTGGGTCAGAGGAAGCTTCGAGTAAGTCTGAATTGAGTCAGGTAGGTAATGGTCAGGCTTCTAATATTGTTTCTGCAAGCAAAGGGTCTGGGGGGTTACATAAAAAAACAAAAAATTGTCATACATGGGAATGTCAATGCTTTTGGGGGCGCATCTCACTCAGACTTTGAAGGACAAAATATGGAAAGGTGCATTTATTGATGTTTTTAAGTTTCTCCATAGGGAAGTTCAGTCAAAAGAGAGTTCCAAGGATGAAGAATGGGAATTGGCATGTAGGCCGAGAGTACCTACTATGAATGAGAATTGGACTACAGCGTTTTGATATACGCTAGTTTGTATTTTGAACATTATCCGAAAGGTAGTGTGGCATTATTTAAGTATGTGGAAATAGTTCGAAGGGCTCAAATGGAGTATGGTGGTTTTGGTTCGTTCAGATATGATGAGGAGTTTAGAGCCCGAAAGGCCATTTATCCACATAAAGTTTGGGGAGAAATTGATGATGAGTTGTGGATGCAGTAGTTGAGAACTGCAAGAAACGCTCCAACGACACACACAGCGAGTGGATTACCTACACAATATAAACCCTTTCAAGCGTGTCCCACCCATTACGGGGTGGGATATGCGGCGCGAGGGCAGTTGCCTCAGAACGGGTCATGCAGGTCATTCAATAGTGGAGTGTGTTCCAGACAGCAATGCAAATTTCGGCATGACTGCTCCAGTTGTGGAGGTAGACATCCAGGATTCCAATGCTTTGGAGGGATGCACTAGGGATGGCAGGGGGTGCAAGGTAGAGGAGGTGAGAGGGGCAGGGGACATGTGCCGCAGCTGGCAGGTAAAGGGTCCTACGCCTATTAAGTTTTGAGTTATAGGTTGCAATTTTATCCTCGGTTGGCTGAAGCCAAGATTTTGTGGTGGGGTTTCACGGATGGTTTTAAATTGCGTTATCAAGGTCCAAGGGTACGAAGATGGGCTAATAATTTGAAGTCCGCAAGGGAATATCCTGAGGTAGTGAGGGCCAAGCTGCGGAAGGAATTGGATTTGGGAAGAATTGTGGGCCCTTTTAATTGTTGGTCACTGCCTAATTTGACTATTTCTCTTTTGGAGTAGTGCCTAAGAAACAACAAGGTGAATTCCGCTTAATTCATCACTTGTCATGGCCAGTGGGAGCTTCTATTAATGATTTTATTGCGCAGGAGGACTCAGTAGTGCATTATCCTTCTGTAGATGAAGCGGTCTCCTTGGTAAGAAGATATGGTAAGGGTGCTGAAATGGAAAAGTCCGACATTCAGTCAGCTTTTGGACTCCTTTCCGTACACCCAGAGGATTCCTCATTGTTAGGCATGCAGTTTGATGATGCAATATATGTGCAGGATGTTGCCCATGGGTTGCTCTGTCTCTTGTTCGTAGTTCAAAATGTTTAGCACCTTTTTACAGTGGTTTTCCAGGCTAGGTGTGGCTACAAATTTATAACGCATTATCTGGATGATTTCTTCTTGGTTGGTAAACCTTATTCAGGTGAAAGTAGCAGGGCTCTGTCAGAAATTGAGGAGGTTATGTTCCAGTTGTGCGTCCTTTGGCCCCCGAAAAAATAGAGGGGCCCGCAACCTGTTTGAACTTCTTAGATATTGAGTTGGATTCCATGAAAATTGAAGTGCGGTTACCTAAGGATAAGGTGCAGAAGCTAGTTTCTATGTTGGAGGAGGCTGTACAAAGACCCAAATTGGAGTTGAAACAGGTACAAAGTTCACTTGGACATTTTAATTTGGCATGTACGGTGGTGAGAGTTGACAGGGCTTTTTGTAGGAGATTGGGTTTTGTGATGCAAGGAGAAGTTCTGCCTCAATATCATTTACGGCTTTGTGCCAGCGTTAAGACAGATTTGAGGATGTGGATTGTTTTTCTCAAAAATGTTAATGGAGCTACTATGCTGGTGGAGGAGGATGATTGGGTTTGGCAAATTCAATTTTTTTCTGATGCATCTGGAGCCCATGGTTTTGGTCTCTTCTGGGATGGGCATTGGGCTGCTGGGAGTTGGCCGGTGACTTGGAGGTCAGCTAGACATAGTATTGCTCTTCTGGAATTTTTTCCGTTAGTTTTTGCATTGTGCATCTGGGGGCCCAAGTTTGCTAACAGGAACGTTTTTTTCAATGTTGATAACCAGTCAGTGGTTAACTTAGTGAATTCTAAAAGAGCAAAGGATGAAAAAGTGTTGAAGCTTTTTAAGACTGTTTTTAATGAATTGTTTGAAATTTAATATAATGTTTAAAGCTAAGTATGTCTTAGGTGTTAATAACGACATTGCTGATGCACTATCTCATTTTCAGTGGCAGAGATTCCGTAGGCTGGCGCTGGGTCCGGATGCAGAGAAGAAAGCGGTCCCTGGGGATTTGTGGGAGATAGGAGAGTGAGAATGTTGGAGCTGGTTCAACAGTCTATAGCTCCATCTACAAAGAGGAGCTATGTCCCGGCTTGGTCAGAGTTTCAGAATTTAGGTGCAGTTAGGAGGGAGGGTCGGGTGGCTGCGTGTAGAGAAATGCGAGAGGATGCATTGCATTTTATAATGCAACAGATTAAAATGGGTGTGTCTGCAGTTCAGATATCAGGTAAGTTGTCAGGTATTTCATTTTATGGTAAGTATTTTTGGGGATTCGATCTGTTAGAGGGAGAAATCTGTAGGAGGATACTCCCAGGGTGGGCAAGGACAGGGAGTGCAAGAGGTGACCGTAGGCGTCCTATAACTTCACAGCTTTTGCAGACATTGCTGATAGTTCTAAACGATGTTTGTTTTTCTGCATGGGAAGTTCGGTTGATGTCACTTTGTATGTCATGGCTGTTTCATGGAACCTTCAGATTTTCCGAGTTGCTGTGAGTAAAAGGGAAGGATGGCATATTGCGTTCGGATGTGCAGGTAACTGACGGGGATATGTATTTATGGCTGCGGTCATCTAAGATGGATCAGTTGGGAAGGGGTCAAGAGGTGGTATTGAAGAGTAGGGGGTCTCAGGCATGTCTGGTTCACCAATGGGGTTTACTTTGCCAGGATCTTACCAGCAACCTCCAGGTTGGTAATTATTCATCAAGATGTTTCCGCTTTGAAGTCTCATCAGTTGCTTTCAGTTTTAAGGATGGCAATCAGAAGGTTGGGGATGGCGCCACAATTTTATGGTACACATTCCTTTAGGATTGTTGGGGCTACAGAAGCAAAATTGCTGGGAAAGTCGGACAAGGTGGTTATGGATTTGGGGCGGTGGCGGTCTCAATTTTTTCAACGTTATGTTAAACTAAATCAGCAGGGAACAAGAAGACTTGTTTCTTCAGGTTCTGGATATTGTGGTTAATTCTTTGTGTTTCTTCTGCTTCCCAAACCCATTCCCCTTTCTTTCCTACGTTTCTTTTTATGTTGTATGGCGGGCCCGACTGAGTTTGTTCAGTTTGGATAGTGGGGCATTCATTCGTGCGTTGGTCCGAGAAGCAGGATTCTTCACAACATTTTGGGAGGCAATTGGGGCTGGATTGGGCCAGGATTAAGATTAGTTGGATAGGAAAAAGCGACATGAGTTGGGGGGAGCTGTTGTATGTTCTCTCGAGAAGACTAGCGCAAGGTCTTTGTCCTGATTTCTTAGTAATTATTTTGGGTGAGAATGATTTGGTGGCTCTATCAGGTATTGGTCTTTTGAAAAGTATGAAAATTGATTTAGTGAGGATAAAGCAAAAATGGGCAGGGGCGCACATTGTTTGGACCAGTTTGGTACCAAGGCCTGTTTGGAGGGGTGCAGATTCATTTAAAGGTATTGAGAAACAACGTTAAAAAGTGAATAGAGAGATGAGGAGTTTCTGTCATTCACAGGGTTTTTCAGTTTTGTTGCAAGGGGAGATTGTTTTTACAGATCTGGAGTTGTTTAGGCAGGATGGTGTAATGCTATTAATTGTGTTTGACCAATGACTTTGTGTTTCACCACTTTGCATATTAGTTGCTCAATATTCACCAGTAGCACATGATATGTTTTGTTCAGTTTAGCTGCCTATTGGCTTTGACATGGCATTAGCCATTACATTCTGTATTCAGTTTAGCTGCCTATTGGCTTTGACATGGCATTAGACATTACATTCTGTATTCAGTTTAGCTGCCTATTGGCTTTGACATGGCATTAGACATTGCTGTTGAGACATTGCAGATGAACTGTGTTTTTCCAAGCTGTGTTTTTCCACATGATAGACCAAGCTGTGTTTTTCACACCAGACCCTAGTTGTTTAGAGCACATATATTTTGTGTTTACCTCTCAATCCAGTCTGAGAAGGAGTGAGGCTCGAAGAATTGGCCACTCTCCAAGTTTCTTCGGTTCTCACACTGAGTTTGCCTTTAAGGATGACTCTGGACTACAGCCGAGTTAGACTGAATCTGCTTTGACTTCAGACAGGAGCGGAGACGTCAGTTGCCTGTCTCCCGTTTGGGTAGAAAATCTCTTTCTCGTAGTTGAAATGGAGTTATCAACTTGCAGGTCCCAGAAAGATGAAGCTGAGTTATAGTCCCTACAGCCTTGCTCTACGGTGATGTAATTTTGACTTTTATGCTTTGCTTTGAAGCTATGCTATAATATAATCACATGTGTTTGCTGTGTACATTGCAACTGAGAAGTACTTTGATATATTTTGCTTTCATTGCTGCGACTTCTTTTGAACGTGTGCTGCCAATCTACTAACTTCGTCTCTCAGGAACCTCGCGGTGAAGTAATAATAACAATAAGGCCCTCATTCCGAGCCTGGCGGGCGGCGGAGGCCGCCCGCCAGGCTTCCCCCCTCCGAAATACCGCTCCGCGGTCGTAAGACCGCGGAGGGTATTCCGAGTTTTCCCCTGGGCTGGCGGGCGGTCTTCACAAGACCGACCGCCAGCCCAGGGGAAAACTCCCTTCCCACGATGACGCCGGCTCGTAATAGAGCCGGCGGAGTGGGAAGGTGCGACGGGTGCAGTTGCACCCGTCGCGTATTTCAGTGTCTGCTTTGCAGACACTGAAATACTTTTAGGGGCCCTCTTACGGGGGCCCCGCGACTCCCCCTCCCGCCATCCGGTTCCCGGCGGGAGAACCGCCAGGAACTGGATGGCGGGAGGGGGAGTCGGAATCCCCATGCCGGCGCAGCATGCTGCGCCGGCTTGGAGGATTCCTTTGGGGCAGCGGGAAACCGGCGGGAGACCGCCGGTTTCCCTTCTCTGACCGCGGCTGAGCCGCCGCGGTCAGAATGCCCCGCGGGGCACCGCCGGCCTGTCGGCGGTGCCACCGCGTCCCACGGCCCTGGCGGACTTGTTCCGCCTGGGTCGTAATGACCCCCTAAATGTCTTCTTTAAACTCAGAAGTGCATTCCAGAGAGGTTCTGTAAGCTTGGTTTTGAGATAAGAGCTGGAAAGCAGAACATTTGGTGTAGTCAGCAGGATTTGGGAGTCAATTGGAGTTTGGAAGTGCACGATTTAAAAGTGTAATTTTTTTGTTTTTTTTGTTTAGAGAATTAAAGAAGCACGGCAGACCATGTTTGAAAATGCATGTGAAGTTAAACTGCCTTATGGTGCTGTGAGAAACATGTTTTCTTGTTTATCAGGACTGTGTGAGTCTTGGGATGAGTGATGTGATGAAGCATATTTAGAAAATGTGCCTTTTGAAAGAAATGATGTTCCTTTTGTTCTTGACAGAAGGATTTGGATACTTTTATCTGCTTACAGAAAAATGCAGGAGAGATGTAGGCAGTTAGATCATCAAAATAAGAATTTACGTGAGCAATTTAGCCAGAACACATTAATGCAAGATAATGCTGAAATCTATAAAACTGCTGTTTTAGAAGAATCTGGCTTTCCCTATTCCAGTAATGAGGGGGTTAAAACAGCTGTGTGCCAGTCTGAGCCTCAGTGTGAGCAAAGCCCCCCACAGTTTTTGGCAGTTGAAGAGCATTCCTTAACACATAACTCTGAGAATAGAGCTCAGAATGTTATTTACAGACAAAGTAAAATTAATTCGGACAAGGCAGAAGTACTGTCGCAAAATGTGCAGTTACTGGAAATTCAGTGGAACCCAGAAAATAGACAGATGTTGTCACAAGTAAAACAAAAGATTTTAGAGTTTCTTACTATTTGCACTAAGCAAGAGACACCGAGTTTCATGAGCTTGTTTGATTTTTGGAAACAGTATAGCCCTCATTTGAGTGAAATCTTAACACTTTGCTATAAAGTAACTAGGAAAAAACATGAGCAGGTGCGCGCTTTTGATTTGGCAAATGAAATAATTCAGACTTTAGGTTTCTGTGTAGTGCAAGAGTGAAACACTGATTTACATGTAAATCAGGAACAGGGGAGGACAAGAGTGCACCTGGAACTTTGAAGTAAGCTTTTGAATAATGTAATTCAGTGGGTGATGAGTTCACCTAACTCTCACAGTTTAGGACAGACACAGAAGGCTAGCATCGTACACTGGATCTGGTACATGCGAGACACGGCTAGAATCACTGCCGCCCTACATGAACAGGTGTCACAAGCCCCTTTTCAGAATGAGGAGAGGGTACAGGGAGTACCACAGGTAAAAGAGTCACAAGTGAAATTGAGTGCACCGTTTGAATTCATGTCCCCTGAGGATAAAAAGCATGTTTGTTTGACTATTGATTCACTGCCAATGGTTTAGCCGTTTGGTTTTCCACCTGGCTTGTACATAATTGGTTCAATTCCCTTGCAGAGGTTAAAGAGAAAAATTCAGAGAGAGAAGTGTCCACCCAGAATTCTGACTTAGTGGGGCTGGCTAAGTGGGTGCACTAGAAATGTGGACATCTGGGAGAAAAAGCCACTTACAGGTGGGCAGAGATTAGAGAGATGCACGTTCCCCTATATTTGATAAAAACTGTGATTGTGCCTATTTGTCAGCACGCACAACAGCAATCTGTCCCACAAACAGTCAAAGATAAGTTGGAGAGAGGAAAGTTACCAGGACAGATATGGCAAATTGATCAGGTTTTAGGGGGAGTGATTGCTGCAGATCACCAAGGAGAAATCAAAATTATGCTGGTAACTAGAAAATAATCTGATTCTTTCATACAGATTGGAGACATAATTGCCCAACTTGTCAAAAGTGCAGTGAATGGAGGTTTGGTAAAGAAGGAGTCTGCCACAGCCCTTCTGACAGTGCAATGAAAGGGAAGCTGTGGTGCAGCAGATAAAAACCTCAGTGCTGAGGTGTGGGTTGAAGCCCCAGATAACCCTCCAGAACCTGCAAAAATCATAACAAAGGGCCCAAAAAACGTCCTGCTGATTATAAAACAGGAAAAGGAAGAGGAAGGGCACATTTCAGATGACAAATGTTATTTGCAAGAAAAGTCATACTTTTTTCTTTTGCAGACTCTACCACGTCTCGCCACTGACCATGAGTGTGCTGTGTGGTCTCCCTTCGGGTGGGTGCGTGTGGGGTCGGGGGAGGGAATGAACCCCCAACCTGAACCTGATTGATTAAAGTACAAACCCCATGGATCCATTTTGCGCAACTGGTGCCTTCAGTTCAAGTTCAACTTGTTTGATTACATTCTTCCACTGGAACTAAGCAACCTTAACATATGGAACTCTGACTTTCGCTTACATTCCAGCAAACCTTTCAGGTGGACCGTGCACGTTTACATGAGTAGAACTTATGCTACATCAACTGGTTGTTTTAGACACACTATTATCCCAATCAGAGTATATAAGTTTCAGTCTTTTCTGTGTAGATGTATCTGATGTGAAAGGTTATGAGATCAATATGTTAATCCACTTCCATGGCTTTACAGTGATTGCTTTTATCATTCAAATCTGATTTGCTTATAATGTTTTTTTTGTGTTGATGTTTTTGATTTTTGTTTTTGTTTGAAATAAGAGGTATGTAAACAAAAATTAATTGGTCATAGGGTGGAATGTGATGCTATTAATTGTGTTTGACCAATGACTTTGTGTTTCACCAGTGCACATATTAGTTGCTCAATGTTCACCAGTAGCACATTATGAGGGTTATTACAACATTGGCGGTAAAAGCTGTGTGTCCACCACTACAGGGAACCCAGGATAACCCACCACCCCAACAACAACAGAGACCTGGGGGCAGTGGGCACACGGTCCAGGGGACGGAGGCCAAGGAACACAGGGGAACTGGGAGGGCTGCTGTGCGACAGGGGACGAACAGGCCAAGGGAACCCACTCTCCACAAGGCCCTCTCCTCCATCATGGGAGCCTACCACCACTCCCAGGAAACGATGGCAACAGTACTGGCCAAGTTTCAGGGGACCCAGCGCCTGCAGGAGGAACAGTATTTGGGCTTCAGGGAGGAACTCAGAACCATCAGCACCGCCCTGGGCACCATCGTAGGGGTGCTTAAGGAGATACTGAACACCAGGAGGGACACTGTGTCACTCCAAGGGGCCCCTGACACTAGCATGGACGAAGAACTCCACCCCCTGCAGAGGGAGAACCACCCCACAAGCGGTCCCTGAAATCCAGGAACAGGACAGAGCACGATGCCAAGACCCCCGCCAAGAAATGAGACCACCCTGATTGTCATCCCACTGTCCCACTTTGTAACCCTGTCCATATTGGAACTGCCCCAGCTCCACTTCCTATGCCCATATGGGCAGTGCACCTGTGAGACTAATAGACTGGACTCTGCCATGGACATTCCTCCACCATCACCCCTCTGATGTCAGCAATCCGCCATCCCACAGGGATCCCCCCTCAAGTGCAGGTGCCATCAGTGCTCCATTTCCTTGCAAGTGGGTTTTTTCAAACAACAGTGGCCATAGCATCAGGGATGTCCCAGCCTATGTTTTCCAACGTGTTGTCCAGAGTGTTGTCTGCCCTGCTGAAACACATGCGGAGCTACATCGTTTTCCCTCAGGTGGAGGATTTGGCTACAGTTAAAGGTGACTTCTATGCCCTTGGACATATCCCTAACATCATAGGTGCCATTGATTGGACCCATATAGCACTGGTCCCCCCCACAGGAGTGAACAGGTGTACAGGAACCGGAAGAGTTATCATTCCATTAATGTACAGATGGTATGTTTGGCAGACCAGTACATCTCCCAGGTAAATGCTATGTTCCCTGGCTCTGTGCATGACGCCTACATCCTGCGGAATAACAGCATCCCTTATGTGATGGGTCAACTCCAGAGGCACCGTGTGTGGCTATTAGGGGACTCTGGTTACCCTAACCTGCCATGGCTACTGACCCCAGTGAGGAATCCCAGGACCAGGGCAGAGGAACGCTACAATGAGGCCCATGGGCGGACTAGGAGGGTGATCGAACGCACCTTCGGCCTCCTGAAGGCCAGGTTCCGGGTCCTCCATATGACAGGTGGATCCCTATTCTGCTCACTAAAGATGGTGTGCCAGATCATCGTGGCCTGTGTATGCTTCACAACTTGGCTTTGTGATGCCAGGTGCCTTTTTTGCAGGAGGATGGTCCAGATGACGGTGTTGTGGCAGCTGTGGAGCCTGTGGTCAGTGATGAGGAGGAAGCAGAGGAAGAAGACATGAAAAACAGGGACTCAGTGATCCAGCAATATTTCCAGTGAGACACAGGTAAGTGTACAGACCTGTCTACTACATGTACTTATACACTACTGCCTCTCTACTGTCTGTCGTTTTCACCCAGTGTATGGTCACTGAGTTGTCACTTTCCCTTATGATTTCACGGATGTGGGTCCCACTGTGTGACATCTGTTTAGATTCCTCATGGACTAGAGCTGTGTGACATAGGTATGTTGACATTACAATTGAAAGAGCATTTTGTCACTGTAATTGCTAATACACTATTTCAAAATCACAGACAGACTCAAGATTGTTTTGTGCTTTAAGTGTGTTCATTTAAGTGCTCAATATTGGAGGGGGGTAGTAAAATGGTGAGGGGTGATGGCGGAGGAATGTCCATGGCAGAGTCCAGTCTATTAGTCTCACAGGTGCATTGCCCATATGGGCATAGGAAGTGGAGCTGGGGCAGTTTAAGTATGGACAGGGTGTCAAAGTGGGACAGTAGGATGACAATCAGGGTGGTCTCATTTCTTGGCGGGGGTCTTGGCATCGTGCTCTGTCTTGTTCCTGGATCCCAGGGACCGTTTGCGGGGTGGTTCTCCCTCTGCAGGGGGTGGGGTGCTGGTGTGGTAGTCCTGTGGCGGGCGTCCTGTCCACTAGCGCCGGCGGAGGTGGTGGGCAGTTCATCGTCCATGCTAGTGTCAGGGGCCCCTTGTAGTCCCACAGTGTCCCTCCTGGTGTTGAGTACTTCCTTCAGCACCCCTACAATGGTACCCAGGGTGGAGCTGATGGTTCTGAGTTACTCCCTGAAGCCCATATACTGTTCATCCTGCAGGCGCTGGGTCTCCTGAAACTTGGCCAGTACTGTTGCCATCGTCTCCTGGGAGTGGTGGTAGGCGCCCATGATGGAGGAGAGGGCCTCGTGGAGAGTGGGTTTCCTTGACCTGTCTGCCCCCTGTCGCACAGCAGCCCTCCCAGTTCCCCTGTGTTCCTTGGCCTCCGTCCCCTGGACCGTGTGCCCACTGCCCCCAGGTCTCTGTTGTTGTTGGGGTGGTGGGTTATTCTTTGTTCCCTGTAGTGTTGGACACACAGCTGATTGACGTGTCCTGGGGACGCAGGTATGGGCCCGCTGGATGGGTGCTGTGCTGATGTTTCCAGAGGAGGGAAGCTCTGTAGTGGCCTGTGACTGTGTGATGGGAACCGACTGTCCCGAGGTCCCAGGCCGGGCTGGTCATCTAGATCCAGTTGGACAGAGCGGCTGTCATCACTGTGGGGCTCTTCTGTTGGTGGTGTGGACATGCGTGGACCCTCCTGTCCGGTGACGTTGGGTAGGGGTCCTGCAGGAGTATAAAAGGATGTTTAATACATCTGTGTGTGGCATGGTGTGCAATGGGTGGGTGACCGTGTACCCTAGTGCTAGCATTCCTGTGTGGGACCTTGTGTGATGATGGTTTAGGGGGTGTATGGGTATGTGCAGTGGGCATGCTTTAGTGATGGGTGTCCATGCTTTGTTGTTGCATGCAGGGCTTGGTGTTGGGATGGGTGGTTTGTGATGTTGGGACATATGTGAGGAGTTGGAGTGTTGGGGGTGAGGGTGGGGTATGTGCTGGCATGCAGGTAGGATGGGGGATGTAATAGTTAAGATTTGTCTTACCAGAGTCCATTCCTCCACCTACTCCTGCGAGGCCCTCAGGATGCAGAATTGCCAAGACCTGCTCCTCCCATGTTGTTAGTTGTGGGGGAGGAGGTGGGGGTCCTCCGCCAGTCCGCTGAACCGCCAGGAGGTGTCTTGAGACCACGGAACGCACCTTCCCCGTAGGTCATTCCACCTCTTCCTGATGTCCTCCCGATTCCTTGGGTGCTGTCCCACTGCATTGACCCTGTCCACTATTCTTCGCAATAGCTCCATCTTCCTTGCAATTGAGGTGTGTTGCATCTGTGATCCGAATAGCTGTGGCTCTACCCGGACGATTTCCTCCACCATGACCCTGGGCTCCTCCTCTGAAAACCTGGGGTGTCTTTGCAGTGCCATGGGGTGGTGTAGGTGATGTGTGGGGTGGACTGTGGGGTGATAAGTGTGCTGATATGTAGTGGGGTGTTGTGTGAGTTGCGTGGAAGTTATGTGGGTGATGGTGTTGTGTGCCTGTGGATGCTGTTGTTCTTGCTGGTGCTTTCGTACGTGATTTGTTGTCGTAAGGGTTTGTGGGTGATGTGGGTGTGTGTTTTATATTGTATTGGGTGTGTGGGAGTGGTGTGTGTATGTGTATCAGGTGTTTGTATTTTGAGTTGTCCAATGTGGCTGTGTTTTGTAAATGTGTGTGTATTTTGAGCGCGGCGGTGTGTACCTCCAATGGAATACCGCGGTTGAAAGACCGCCGCGTGTATTCGTGGGTCGTGATAGTGTGGGCATATTTCTGTTGGCGTGACGGTGGAGGTTTCCAGTTTATCACTGACCTTTGGTGTGGCGGACTTGTGTGGGTGTCTAGATTTTGGCGGATTCAGAACTGTGAGTCATAATAGCTGTGGCGGAATTCCGCAGCCGCTGCAGTGTGTTGGCGGTCGTCTGCACGGCATTAAGCGGCTTTTACCGCCAATGTTGTAATGAGGGCCATAGTGCTTGTGTTCCCGAAAGCATTTAATAGTGAGTGCTTCTGTTGCCTAACTTTATGTTGTTCTTTTTATCAGACATAAAAGGACAAAAGGATGAGAACTGTTGTGATAAATACCACCCAATCACGTTTTTGGAGGACATTGTGGTATTTGGTGCTTACCGCACTAAAATCTGCACGTAGCTGAAAATAGTGGGCATTTTCCCCCTGACAACTATCTTTAGATTTCATCTGTCGGTATTCACCCCATAAATCATATTTACGACAGATGGGGCTAAATTGAGTAAATGCACAATTATGTAATGAGGCCTGTAGAACTTTATGCAGCCTTGTGTTCTGCATGTTACTTCATAAACAGCATTTTAATGCTTTTACTGGGTACTTTTTCACACACTGTACTCTCCAGGCACTACCTCCCTGGGAAAATGACCAAACCACCCACCTCGCTTGACTAGGCTTGCATCTTCATGCAAAGTATTTCATGGACAAATGACTCAGAACATTCACACAAGCTGGCTTACTAAATATTCCTAATTCAAATTCAAAACATTTGTGCAGCAAACCCTGCAAAAAAGCACAGAATGGAAAATTATTTTGATTAAAAAAATTGTTTTGCATGCAACTGATGTGATAAAATTAGAATCAAGTTCCTTAATTTCAGGGTAGAGCGTCTCATGCCACTGTTTGACGAACACATAGCAATGAAAGCAGGGAGATTTAGTTTTAGGATTAATTGGGCTAAACGGCGTACAAACCACCACCCACAATTTTAAGGGATAAAAGGCCGCTTTAATAGCACAGGTCTGGTATGAAAAACATTAATCTTGGCATTCAAGCCTTACAAAACTAGAATTCCTCACTAATACATATGTCTTCCTACACCCCACCCCCACCCTCTAAAACTTACCCCTCATCAATACCACTTTCCCATCCCCACCTTGACCCGACCAATCCATTACCCATCTGTCCTGCTGTCCACCTTCTGTAGTGACCCTTGCTTTTCCTCCCTTGTGAAAACTCCCTGCCCTCTCATCTTTTTGCATCCATCCCCTCTCCCCCCAAGCCTTTCTGTGAAAAAACCCCGACACACAGGAAAACCCCACATGCATTTTCCTGCCCCACCTGAAAACAATTCTGTAGCCTCTAACGATCCCATAATTTCTCACCCAACAAGTCTGCAATCGCGATCCTAAGATCCAATAAATAATATTCATTACTCAAAAAAGACAAATGCACCCCATCTGTTCTGCTTTCCTGCTCTTATCTCATAACCGAGCTTACAGAACCTCTCTGGAATGCACTTCCGAGTTTAAAGAAGACATTTATTGTTATTATTACTT
The DNA here is from genome assembly GCF_031143425.1 of Pleurodeles waltl. Classification (NCBI taxonomy): domain Eukaryota; kingdom Metazoa; phylum Chordata; class Amphibia; order Caudata; family Salamandridae; genus Pleurodeles; species Pleurodeles waltl. Next base: position 934,407,259 of record NC_090442.1, on the reverse strand, counting down.
CACCACGAGGTTCCTGAGAGACAAAATTAATAGATTGTCAGCACATGTTCCAAAGTAGTTGCAGCAATGAAAGCAAAATATATCAAAGTACTTCTCAGTACTGCAATGTACACAGCAAACACATGTGATTATATTATAGCATACCTTCAAAGCAAAGCATAAAAGTCAAAATTACTTCACCGTAGAGCAAGGCTGTAGGGCCTATAACTCAGCTTCATCTTTCTGGGACCTGCAAGTTGATGACTCCGGTTCAACTGCGAGAAAGAGATTTTCTACCCAAACGGGAGACAGGCAACTCACGTCTCCGTTCCTGTCTGAAGTCAAAGCAGATTCAATCTAACTCTGCTGTAGTCCAGAGTCATCCTTAAAGGCAAACTCAGTGTGAGAACCGAAGAAACTTGGAGAGTGGCCAATACTCGGAGCCTCACTCGTTCTCAGATAGGATTGAGAGGTAAACACAAAATCTACGTGCTCTTATCAGCTAGGGTCTGGTTTGAAAAACACAGCTTGCTCTATCATGTGGAAAAACACAGCTTGGAAAAACACAGTTCATCTGCAATGTCTCAACTGCAATGTCTAACCCCACATTAAAGCCAATAGGCAGCTAACCTAAATACCAAATGTAATGTCTAATGCCATGTCAAAGCCAATAGGCAGCTAAACTGAAAACAGAATGTAATGTCTAATGCCATGTCAAAGCAAATAGGCAGTTAAACTGAATACAGAATGTAATGGCTAATCCAATGTCAAAGCCAATAGGCAGCTAAACGGAACAAAACATATAGGGGGTCATTACAACCCTGGCGGATGGTGTTAAAGCGGCGGTAAGACCGCAAACAGGCCGGCGGTAAAAAAATGGGAATTAAGACCGTGGCAGAAACCACCAACAAAGACAGCCACTTTAACACTATGACCGCCACAGCTGTAGAGACAAACAGCTTGGCGGTCACCGACAACAGACAGGCGGAAGACAATGTACCGCCCACAGTATCACAACCTACCAATCCGCCACCTTTTCCGGGGCAGATTCACCGTGGATAAAAACACGGCAGAAACAGCCATTTCAAAGGGAAAACGCTCACCTCTACACACTCCACGAGGAAGGAGGACACCATGGAACCGGAACTCCAAATTCTCCCTGCGATAGTCTTCCTGCTCCTATACGACCATCATCAACGCCGGCGCCGAAGACAACGGTGAGTACTGCACCACGACATAGGGGAGGGGAGGCAAAAGTCAGGGACACACACACGCAAAACCCCCACCCCGACCCTCACCCACTACAACACACACACCAATGCATATCCAAACATTACAGTAACAACCCCCAACCCCCCGGAAGAATGCAAAGACAAAAGGAAATTAGTTCAACCATTGTAATATATCAAAATACAGTAACCAAATATATATAGATATATATACATATTCAACAAAATATACATCACGATTAGTAGTGCAGGTAATGCACCATTCATTGTCCGTGGACCACTGGGCCCAAAATGCTCGGGCGAGGCCCATATCAGATACCTGATCAAAACGGAGAGAACACTGCCAGGGCATCAGACTTGCACATGGCAAGGGTAGAGAAGGGGGCCAATCACTTTGACTGTGCAGTTGGTAATAACTTACTCTTCCCCCTGTACATTTCATGTAGGTCACCGCCCACCAGAAAAAACATATTTGGCGTGCCATCGCCAAGGACGTCCGGACTCTGGGGGTCTACCACAGATGGCCATGTGGCTCCCCACCCCACCCCACCAGTGTTAAGAGCCATCTACCCCTAGTCAGGCTCCTGTGACTTCCGTGTGTGCAGCAATAGGGCATAGGCCTTGTAACCCATGGCCCGGTGATTAATAAGGGATCTCTAAGTGCATGGCGTAGTGCAGAGGGCAGCTGTGTCTGTAGTGTCCGCCAACGGTAGTGGTATTGCATGCACGGAACATGTCTTTCTACTTTCTTCCCCCCCCCCTTTTTGTGGTCTCCCTCTTCTTGTGTGCATTAGCATCATAATGCGGAGGAGCAGTGCCACCAGAGCGGGAGGGAGCTGCATCCCACATGGCTCTGGAGGGCGAGACTACGGACTCCGAATTCACCAGTGGGACGGAGTGCGAGGGGAGCTCTACGGCGGGGACAGGAGCTGAGACCAGTGACACAGACTCGTCCTCTGATGGGAGCTCCCTTGTGGTGGCGGCAACATCTGTGCCACCCCCATCTACAGGTACAGCCACCACCACCCCTTCCAGCATCGCCCTCCCAGCAGCCCCTCAGCCTTCGCCCTATGCCCGCTCACCCGGGAGGGTGGGCATCACCTTCACCCCAGGCACCTCAGGCCCTGCCCTCAGTGAAGAGGCCATTGACCTCCTCAGGTCCATCACTGTTGGGCAGTCTACCATTTTGAATGCCATCCAGGGTGTAGAAAGGCAGTTGCAACAAACCAATGCATTCCTGGAGGGCATTCATTCTGGTCAGGGGGCCCTTCAGCAAGCTTTTCAGACTCTGGCCTCGGCACTGATGGCAGCCATTGTCCCTGTGTCTAGCCTCCCCACTCCAACTTCCTCCACCCCAACCCAATCCCCTGCACCTCAGCTTATCCCAAGCACACCTACAGACCAGCATGCACACACGTCAACACACAAGGGAAGCTCAGGCAAACATAAGCACCACACATCCCACAGGCACTCACGCAAGCATCACACACATGCAGACACACCAACATCCACTGCCTCCACTGTGTCCCCCTCCTCCTCATCTCCCTCCTCCCTCCCTGTCTCGTCTACACTCACACCTGCATGCACTACCTCTACAGCTACTACGTCCCTCTCCAGCACACCCACCACCACACCCCCCTCATGTGCAGTCACCACCCCCACTACCATTCACACGTCCCCTGTGTCCTCCCCCAGTGTGTCTGTGATGCCCCTCTGAAGATACACAAACGCAGGCACACACCCACCCAACAGCCATCCACCTCACGACAGCCTCCAGCTCATGCACCTTCATCCAAAGTCACCAAACGAACACCTCCCACAACCACAACCTCTTCCTCCACTCCCAAACCCCCTCCAGCTACCTGTCCCAGTGTGTCAAAAAAACGTTTCCTGTCCAACCTTGACCTCTTTCCCACACCTCCCCCACCCCGTCCGTCTCCTAGGTCCCAAACTAGCACCTCAGCCACAACATCTCCGGGACCAGTGGTGCCTGTAGTCACCGGAATCTGGATTGCACCGGCCACCAGGGCAGCCAGTGTGGCACGGAGCCTCAGCACAGACAGTCCCCCACCTGTGAAGCATCAGAAGTTGGCCAGTGCCCAGCGGGAGAGGGGGAAGACTCCAGCCACCAAAGCTGCTCCCGGGGGTCCCGGTGGGAGTGTTGAGTCAGCTGTGACACCTTCCAATGTGGGGAAGGGCCACAAGATACCCGGCAAGTCTAGGAAGAGCAGCACAGTGGAGAAGACCGCCATCATCCCTGCTGCCCAGGGGGCCAGCACCAGCCCAGCTGCCCAGGACAGGACCGCCAGCACAAGCCCAGCTGCCCAGCACAGGACCGCCAGCACCAGCCCACCTGCCCAGGACAGGCCCGCCAGCACCAGCCCAGCTGCCCAGGACAGGACTGCCAGCACCAGCCCACCTGCCCAGGACAGGACCTCCAGCACCAGCCCACCTGCCCAGGACAGGACCGCCAGCACCAGCTCACCTGCCCAGGACAGGACCGCCAGCACAGGCCCAGCTGCCCAGGAGGCCACCAGCAGCACAAGCCCAGCTGCGCAGGAGGCCACCGCCAGCACAAGCCCCGCTGGGCCATGAAGTACCGCCAGCAAAAGCCCCACTGGACCATGAAGGACCGCCAGCACAAGCCCTGCTGGGCCATGAAGGACCGGCAGCAAAAGCCCCGCTGGGCCATGAAGGACCACCAGCAAAAGCCCCGCTGGGCCATGAAGGACCGCCAGTAAAAGCCCCGCTGGGCCATGAAGGACCGCCAGCAAAAGCCCTGCTGGGCCATAAAGGACCGCCAGCACAAGCCCCGCTGGGCCATGAAGGACCGCCAGCACAAGCCCCGCTGGGCCATGAAGGACCGGCAGCAGCTGAGTCCCTGCAATGGAGACCGCCGCCTCAAGCACCGCTGCACAGGGCACCGCCGCCTCAAGCACCGCTGAACAGGGCACCGCCGTCTCCAGCACCGTTGCACAGGGCACCGCCATCTCAAGCACCGCTGAACAGGGCACCGCCGTCTCAAGCACCGCTAAACAGGGCACCCCCGTCTCAAGCACCGCTGGACAGGGCACCGCCGTTTCAAGCACCGCTGAACAGGGCATTGCCGTCTCAAGCACCGCTGCACAGGGCACCGCCGTCTCAAGCACCGCTGAACAGGGCACCGCTGACCCATGAGCGGCATGGGCACTAACGCAACTGGGTCCGTCACGGGGTGAATGATGCACTCTGGGCACAAAGCCCCCTCCAGAACCAGAGGAGACTGTCATCCACTACCTCTGTCCTTAGCAGGATGAAGCACCCTGGGCACAAAGCCCCCTCCAGAACTAGTGGAGAATGTCATCCACTACCTCTGTCCTTAGCAGGAGGAAGCACTCTGAGCACAAAGCCCCCTCCAGAACCAGTGGAGTATCACATCCACTACCTCTGTCCTTAGCAGGATGAAGCACTCTAGGCACAAAGCCCGTTCCAGAACCAGTTGAGACTGTCCTCCACTACCTCTGTCCTTAGCAGGATGAAGCACTCTGGGCACAAAGCCCCCTCCAGAACTAGTGGAGAAAGTAATCTGCTACCTCTGTCCTTAGCAGGATGAAGCACTCTGGGCACAAAGCCCCCTCCAGAACCAGTGGAGAAAGGCATCCACTACCTCTGTCCTTAGCAGGATGAAGCACTCTGGGCACCATGCCCCCTCCAGAACCAATGGAGACTATCATCCACTTGAGAGACTGTGGCTTTGCACTCCCCAGGATTGAACAGTGGGCAACCCACCCACTGTAGAGACTTGAGTGCCTGTGGCTTTGCACTCCCCAGGATTGAACAGTGGACAAACCACCCACTGTAGAGACTTGAGAGACTGTGGCTTTGCACTCCCCAGGATTGAACAGTGGGCAACCCACCCACTGTAGAGACTTGAGAGACTGGATTGAACAGTGGGCAAACCACCCACTATAGAGACTTGAGAGACTGTGGCTTTGCATTCCCCAGGATGGAACAGTGGGCATGTGGCCCCCTCGTGGATTTGGCGTTGTGCACTCAACCGGCTGAGGTGCCCCCCTTTCCCTCCCCCTGAGGTGCCTGTTTAGTTGCTCTCTGATGCCTCTGCAGTGTTCTCTCCGTCATGGTCGGGGATCTTGTGTGGGCCTCGCCCATACCGTGTGGTCCCAGTGTTCCACTGACTTTATTAGAGCACTACCTGGACTACTATGCTTGGTATATATTTTGTACATGGTGTATATATATATTTCTGCCTACTTGCTTTTAATATATTACAATGGTTACACTCATTTTCTATTGTCTATGCATTCTTCGGTGGGGTTTGGGGGTTGTAACTGTGATGCATTAGTGTGTGTGTTGCAGTGGGTGAGGGTGGGGGTGTTGCGTGTGTATGTCCCTGTTTTTTCGCTCTCCTGTGTCGTAGGTGCAGTACTCACCGTGGTCTTCGCTGCCAGCGTTCGTGCTCCTGGTAGAGGAGCAGGAAGACTATTGCAGGTAGAATTTGGAGTTCCGGATATATGGCGTCCTCTTTCCTCATAGGGTGTGTAGAGGTGAGCGTTTTTCAGTATTCCTGTTTATGCCATGTTTTTATCCGCGTTGAATCTGCCCCGGAAAAGGTGGCGGATTGGCCTGTTGTGATACTGTGGGCGGTACATTGTCCTCCGCCTGTCTGTTGGCGGTGACCGCCAAGCTGTTTGTTTGTACCACCGTGGCGGTCGGAGTGTTAAAGTGGCTGTCTTTGTTGGCGGTTTCCACCACGGTCGTAATAGCAAATCTTTTTCCGCCGGCCTGTTGGTGGTCTTACCGTCGCTTTATCACCGTCTGCCAGGGTTGAAGCATCCCAGGCAGACTGGAAGCCTGTGCAGGCTCTTTCCAACCAAGCAACTCAGTTGCTGGAATGAAGAGTGCCTACAGCGCAGGAGTGTTCGGCCGGCCCGAGACGGCCGGCCAAACAAACATGCGTTCTGAGGCGAAGTGCTGAGTACCCCTCCTCACTACACGTCACCCCCGTCACCTCGCCTTCTTACTAAACAACAATAATAAAGACAGTTTATTATCCTTGTTTGTTAACATTTTTGCAGCTGGTGCTGCTGGCGGAGGAGGTGGGGCGACACTCCTCCGCCCTAATGGAGGAGCCACACCTGGAGGTGGAGCCAAATATATCTCTCAGATATGTTTGCTCTCTGTAAATCCATCTTGCCAATCTGTTGTTGCAGTAAAATGCTGCCTTGTCTAAGGGATATTTTTGCATATGAAGCAGCATATACAACAAAAACTCCAACATAAGTCCAGGAATAATGTACATTTGCCATGATTTCAAGATAACTACTATGTAGGTGTGTTTCATGTAGAGGTTTAGGTGCCAATGTATACAGATATCCTGAAAACATGGGATTGATCTGGCACTTATGGCTCCACTTACAATACCAATTCATTTCTGTTTGATGTACATACCCAAGGCTTGTCATGAAAAGTTCCTCTACACAGGAGTAAACCTGAAGTTTTTCTTGAAGGTTATACTCAACACTTTTGCATCACGTTATCTTAAATAACATTACTGGATGTCATAAAAGGACAAGAACAAGACTTCCATCCTACTACCCTTTCCCTACACTTTCAGCTTGTTCCTCTCAAGCATCCCCACATGTGTCCAGTAAGTGTGCATTTAGTTATAAAGAGCTTGCAAAATGTTTTGAGTGTACAGTCTATGTATTTACCAGAGTACGCTGGTACACGGCATTGCAGCGCCGGCCTGGTGAGGAGCAACTCCCGATGATGATGCCAGTCATTCAGTGTGATGCTTGAGGGCGTTTGCTCCTGAGACTACTGGTCTCCTAGTTTGTCAACTTTTTTGGAACAGTGTATTTCGTTATATTCATTACTATTGGGAGACTGTACACTGGACCATATAAACTCCCGGTCCCTCCCCCCTTTTGATATTTGAAGGTATACAAGGGGCCTGTACATTGGTACATTCCTCAACCTCAACCATTCAACGTACCTTTGAACAGGAAAGAGATGGCTTTATGTCATGCACCATAGATATGTCACCCTTGATGTACTTACTTTCACTCACATTACACATTGGATATGTAAAATTGTAGCCACCTGTCTGAATGCATTGGACAGGTGGAAGTGAGATCATCCTGCCAGCATAACACATCTTGGTGGTAGGCGGTTTCAACCGCCGTTCAACTCACCATTGGTTAACACTGTTGCCTATGGAAGGCAGGAGCCAATGGTGATCATCACCAGTGGTGACGGTGATATCTGCAGTGGCCGTGACCGCCATTTCATCTGCTCATGCTCACTTGACTCCTGCATCTCGTACACTGAAGATCTCCACTGCATGTGCTGCTGTGTTCTGAGCCTGGTAGCCAAGATGCCACATCCTGCAGGAGCCAGGGTCCCAGCCTTCACCCAGGAAGTGTTGGAGCACCTCCTGGATAGGGTCCTGCTCCTACATGGACAGTTTTGTGGGGCACCAGAGCAGCAGGTGAGCCCAATGTCATTGTAATGTATGTGATGTGTGCGCACGGGGATGGGGGCCTTGGTAAGTGGCAGTGTTTATAGAGCATGGACATGGGTGAGGGGCCTAATGCTACATTGGGAGACGACATTTGGGTGTGGAAGTGTGTTGTGTGCTGTCAACTACTGTTCCAGGGATGCCACTCTCCATGACTGTGTCCATCTGTCTGTGTCACTCATGCAGGTCAGCACCCATCAGAAGAAGGGGATGTGGTGTGCCATCGCCAAGCAAGTGCGGACCCGGGGCGTCTATGCCCCATGGAGCACCCACTGCAGAAAGCGGTGTGATTACCTGAAGATCACGGAGGCCCAGCTGGGGACATCCTCCCAATGAGGGATGGGTGCCGTCGGACCCTGACCCCCTAATGGCCTGCATAATGGCGGTGGCCTACCCTGAGGTAGATGGGCGCTTGAGACCAGCACAGCAGCCACATGGGGGTAAGAACTCACTCTCACTTGCAATATGTATTGGCATGGTGGCTCTGGGTGGGCACCATTGGGTGGCTGCGGCATGGATGTTAGGTACAATGATGTCCACTATGGTATGTGTCTATCTGGGCAGGATTGGCATCACTGGTGTAGGTAATGCCATGCAGTCCGTGGTAGTGGGGCAGAATCCTCCAATGTTGAACTTTTGTAGCCACCTACTAGCTAGATGTGCTTACCAGCTCATGGCAACAGGATGATTAAGCCTGGGGTGTCAGAGCATTGTGATTGGTACTGGCCAACCACTGTTCCAGGGGTGGATCCATGACCTCATTCAGCTGGCAGGCACTGCTTGTGTAGTGGGGTGGGTGCACCAAGTGGTGACAGTGCTACTTGACGATAGCCAAGTAGGCTGCCAACTAACCATGCAGGATCCTGGTGGGTGTGCAGTCCTCTGCATGCATGTCTCAACGGCCATGGGTAGTGGGCAGGTACTTAACAGGTGTGGCGGGTATGACACTCCTCGTGTACATGTTTTCATCAGACCATTAGCGGTTGACATGTGCATTGTTGCGGTTTCCCCCATGGTGTTCCTTAGTTGTAATATGTTCAGAGGTGGGCATAATGTACCATGGCATGGCATAAAATGCTGATGTTCTACCCTGTGTGACTGTTGTGCTGGCATTGACCCATTGCACCATCTCTCTCTCCCTCCCTGTCCTCCTCTGTCTTTGTGTGCATCAGCATCATCTGGCAAAGGGGAATGGGCACTGGCGAGTAGGGAAGCTGCAGCCTACAGGACCCAGGAGGCTGACACATGCGGAGCTGAGGGAGCCAGTGAGACGAAGGACGAGGGGAGTGCCACAGGGAGACCGGATCGATGAATACATCTTCTGATTCCTCCTCCAAAGGACACTTCCTGGTGGTGGCGGACCCATCTGGGACCATCCAAGCACTATCCTTGTCCACCACCCCCTTACTAGCACCACCCTCCCTGTAGCTCCCCACCCAGTTGCCCATGCCTGCTCACCCAAGAGGGTGGGCATTTCCTTTGTTGCAAGCACCTCTGCCCCTGTCTCAGTTAGCCTTGCTGCCTTCAATGAGGAGGCTACTGACCTCCTGAGGTCCATCTCTGTTGGACAGATAACTATCATGAATGCCATCCAGGGACTGGTATCCCAGATGCAACAGTGCAATGCGTTCCTGGGCGGCATTCACGGTGCCTTGTCTGGCATACAGAGATTGTTTCAGGCTCTGGCCTCCTCCTTGATGGCAGCCAGTGTCCCTTTTACTTCCGCCCCTCTCTCCAGCTACCTGTTCCCATACCCACATCCCAATCAATCGATTCAAGGCACACCTACTGAGACACATGCGTACACATCAACAGACACGGTATGCAAGGACAGACATAAGCACCACAGACGCCACCACCACCATGCACACACTCAACAGTCACATGCAGACATGACAACATCCACACCCTTCATTGACTCCCCCTCCTCCCTCCTTACAGTCAACACACCACTCACACCTGCAGTCAGAACCACATCAGTCACTGATCCTGCCACATGTGCCCTCACTGCCACCGTCACCACATCTTCTGACCCTCATTCATGCACCCCACACACCACTGGTGCAGACACCACAACTGTCAACACCCCCACATGCAGCACATCCACCCTACCTGCAGACACCATCTCAACATACACTCACAGGTCCCCCCTGCCATCTCCCTGCATCTTCTCCCACCTCCTCCCAATACATCTAAATGCCTGCACTCCCCCTCCCAGCAGTCCCCCAGCACACACATATCATCCACCCACACACCTGCACCCAAGGTACCGACACATATACACCTCACAACCATAACCACTCCCTCCACTCCCAAACGTCCTTTTCCTTGACCTCCCATGTGTCCCTAAAAACATTTCCTTCATGAGTTGTCACTGTTCCCCACCACTGACCCAGTCCATGTTCCCCCAAGCACCCTGCTACCCTTCCAATGCCCCTGCCTTCCATCTCCCAGTCTGCCACTGCCCCTGCCATGAACCTCTGCCACCTGCCACTCCCGCCCCTGTCATGTCCACTGCTCCTGCTGCCAAACCCAAGCTCAAGCCCACTCCCTCCACTTCCAAGGCCAAGCCCACTCCCTCCACTTCCCAGGCCAAGCCCACCCCTCCACTTCCAAGGCCAAGCCCAAACCCCCCCAGCTGAACCGCTACTCCAAGGGCAAGCGAAAGGACCCTCATCCAAGTCCACCTCTATGGACCCCCCCCTCCAAGCCCAGATGAAAGGACTTCCCCTTCCTAGCCCCCTCCACCAGCACCCCACTGTCACTCCTGAGGTGCCTGCATACCCTATTGATGCCTCTGCCCTGTGGAGGCCTGCACTTTGCAGTCAGGAGTCAAGTTGGGGTGTCAGCTTGTGCAGCGTGTGCTCAGGGCACTGTGGACTATTGGACTGTCCCTTGGTCCTATGTGTATATAGTTTTTCACGTTACTAATATATCTGCACCACAACACCATTGGTGTCAATGGTACCCACCTTGTGCTGGCTTTCCTTGCACATGTATGAGTGGTGGTTGTGGGTATTAGCATCTATGCATGTTTGTATGTGTGTGTGTGTGTAGGTATGGGTGTTTTTTTGCATGTGTGTGTGTGTGGGCGTGGCTTCCCGTGTCATGTGTGTGTGTATACTAACGTTGTTCCCTCTAGTGTGTGCTAGGCTGGTGTACTTACAGTTGGTGTTATGGTCGCCGTTGCTGGTCCTTGAGTTGCAGGACCAGGTAGAGTATTGGGAGGAGTTGAAATTTGCGTGCCATAGTGCCTACGGACGTGCCTGTGTTCCTGAAGGTAGGTGTTCCCTTTTATATTGTTTGTTTCTACCAGGCTTTTGGTTGCGGCGATTCCTCCCTGGAAATCCTGCCGGTGTGCATCCTTGTAATATGGTTGTGGCTTACTCCCTGACCGCCAGGCTGAAGATGGCTGCTGCCTGGCACGCCAGTGCTTCCGCTGTGGTGGGACGAACAGTGACTTGGCTGTGTTCTGCAGGTGCCTTCCCAGTACTTGTGGTTTGGCAGCCTTCACCGCCGGGCTGCTGCGGTACGTACGCCAACTCCACCGTGGCAGTATGCTGATCGCCAGACTTGTAATGAGGACCAAAAGCTTTATGCATGAGTGTAATAAGTTGATTAGTTGATGTTTGTAACCATGTTTTGCATATTCACATGTATCATTGATTATTGCTCTCATTTTATATACATATAATACTGTAACAGTCATCCATTTGATTTCCAGTAGTGCTTAGCTTGACATGAGGCCTTGATTGAGTATGCATATTTTAAATTGCTGGTGTGTTGACTCACTCTTGCACATGCGTTATCATGCTTTTTTCTAGTTAGAGAAAGGCTCATTATGATAAAAGAAGGCCTGCTGTTTATGGCATACCAGGAGGATGAAATGTCCAAAGCTGCCAGCTGCATACCTAATTCCGTTGGCCTTTGGTGGTGGGAAAAAGGAAGGATGTATTTGAAGCTGCTATTATTTATAATTGATGTTTCCATACCTAGTTAGGCACACTTTCTCTTGACTCTGAGAGGGAACAGATCTCTCTGATGGACTTTCCCTGAGTGTAAAGATTCATGTTGATCACTTTGCTTATTGTCCTGACTTCTACAGAAGTTTAGTTCTATGCTGACACCTTCTTTGCTGCCTGTTAGCAAATCTTTGTTCTGAACCAAGTTGATTAGAAAATGGAAATTTATTTATGGAACACCTTATTGCAACTATTAGCTTCCTTTGTGCACATTTTAGCTTCCATTGCGCACATTTTGGCCTTCAAACTATATTGCTGTATGGTCTAAATGTATTTCTACTCTACAAAGATACTGGATGGATTCATGTTTTTATTTTTTTTAAACATATAGTCAACATTAATTGTTTCTTGGTCTTCATTGTGGAGTCACATTAGCTTCCCAAGTTTGAAATGTATTTCTGATGTTAACCCCCTTACAGCGCTTCAAGTTAACTAACAAAGGTCCATATGGCAAATGGGGAAATAATTTTACTAAGAGTTTGAGGTGCAGATATCAGCATGCCATCGGAAACCCTGCATCCCCTTAATACAGCTCAGTATTTCCTTCCACAATACCTTTATGGCTAGACTTTCCCACCATATGTGTAAGGGCATCCCTTTTTTCTCTAAACATCTCCAGCATCTGTTCAATGTCATTACATAAATCTGGTGTAGCATTTAGTGGTCAGCTGCATAGTAGCTTATAAACTGATTCCGTATAGGGAATGCTTCTATGCATTTGGGGAATACCCTGTCAAAGGGCTTTGAGATCCTCATCAGGATTTTAATTGATCAGGTTCTGGGTTCATTTATTTTGATATCCCCATGTAGTTCTGCATGAACTATGATTCTAAATGTTACGACTTAGATCATACCCTGGGCACCAGGTGCGTTCTTGTAAATCTTTTCATGTGTATCAATTCCCTTGTTACTGCATACCAGTTCTAAGGGTGCACTACACAAATGTCAGTTGTAGGTAGTGCAGTCTGTACGTTTCCTCCACTCCAAATGCTTTCTTACATTCATCAAATGTTTTCACTTCTCACTGTCTGAATATAAATTGCCATCTCCCAGGAATTTCAGGGTAAAATCTGTGTTAAACTGGCTTAGAGTGTTTACTAAGGGACATTTGACAAACTCCCCACTCGCAACACCATATCCCAGACCTCCAAAACCCGTCATCAGGATGGTTATGTGCATGTCTTTGGGGTGTTGTGGTTTTGATAGCCATGTCACTTTGCACAGTGGGCTTCTACCACTGAACAATCCACAGGGATCCACTTTTTATCTGTTTCCCTCATAGTGCACTCCACAACCACCCCTATATGAGCTGATCTACAATATGTAAGTATGTCCGGACAACACAAGCCTCACTTCTCATGTGGTGCTTTAAGCACTTTTGTGTTAAACGTAGGCTTTGCTCCTACCCATATGAATGACAGTAGGTCCCCATGCAGAGCTAATAATGCTGCATCTTGTGTCACTATGGGGAGAGTGTAGAAACGTAGAGGCTTTGGAGTACTATGGAGTAGTATGCGTATCTTGACTATGCTAATGAGGCCAAAACTGTGTTATTTTTATCAACCAATTGAGCTCATCCCACCCCTCCAGTCTGTTCATAGGATGTATTCCTGGATATTTCATGAAGGTCTTTGCCCAGATAAAGGAGTATAATGAGATTATTCTCAAGGCCACGTCCCTGGATAACATCAGATTCAGCTTATCAGATGTTTGTTCACTTTTTGGGTGGGCAAGGCGTTAATAGCATGCTGTCCTATAATGAGACAGTTCTTATGTTGTTCATCATTTAGAACCTAGCTATGCATCTACCAGTAAGGGAAAATCGGAGGGGTGAGAGTGGGCACACCTTTCCTTGTGCCGTGCTCTAGAACAAATCTCCATGATAACAGACCATTCACCAGTAACCAGTTTCTGGAGCATTGTAGCCAAACAACATCTGCCTTTTCATCCTTTGGCCTAGGCTGATCTCCCTTATGAACGCGTCTATGAATTCACAGCTGACATACTCAAACTCCTTTTTGGCTTCCAGGCTTAGCAAGAGAATTGCAGTCTGCTCACTAAGGGCTAAGATTAGACATCATCCTTTATTGCTACTACTCACATCTGCTCCTTTAAAGAATATAGAACCTAGAATTCCAACATAGTAAAAACACAGACCACCCAATCCTCCGTCTTCTGGTCTGCTGCTGCTCCTGCAGTTAAGTACTTGTGTGGTGATAGAAAGATATTTGGGTTGGCTGACGTGTATGCTGTTTAATTATAGACTATAAGATTTAAGGTACTTAAATAATCTAGGTCTACCTTCCTTCAGAAGGAGTATTTGTTTGTTAGTTCATGTATCATTGTTTATTATATATTCTTTGTTAGACATTTTTTGGGTTTTGTGGCTTCATGAGCTATAATAGATGGAATTTACAAATTATGTAACATTTAATTAGTATTTCATTTATTCTGTAACACAGTAGTTTTACCGTATTTGTAATGTGTCAGACTGTTGGTTGTGGCAGTTGAGCTCAACGCTGAGTTTAGTGCATGCCGGGTGCTCAAGCCTGCTGCACTGAGGGTGTTGTGAGTCATACAGTGGCTTAAGCACCCGCTGTGCTGGCTGCGTTTTGCTTCATTTGAAGCTCGCTATCGTCTCTTGAGCCGGCTGCTCAGGAAGTTTAGGTTCAACCTGCTTCAACAGTGATTTACTCAGCTGGCATTTTTCTCTGGAGAAAGGCTGGTTGGAAAGCAGGGTACCATTGAGTGTTGCGCACCATTTTGGGGACATGGTTTAACATAAAAAGTGAAACTTCAGAGATATATAGATTGAAGAAGGACTAACTTATTTGGGAAGAAATACATTGGTTAATGGTCGCATTATGTCATTAGGCGACCATCTTGGAGGATTGGGAAAGTTTTAATTAGTTTTAATAGGATTCATGCTTTCCTTTGTAATTATTGTTGATGAGAGTTACAGCTGTTGAAGGGATGCTTGAATATGTAAGTCAGCTGTTTTCTGTCAGTTTGTAATTTAGTGTGGTATCCTAAGTTAGCAGTGAGAGAATCCTAATTATGACTATTATTGGCTTGTAGAGGGTTGTTTAAGTGTTGGTGACCTGATTTTAGCTAAAATTTATTATTGAAACATTTCTTTGAATTTCTGCTAGCTTCAGTTTTTTCTGGGATTTCAGTTAGGTCTTCAATTCTAGAGGGCAGGACAGTTCTCATGTGCGTGATGAGGCTATGCTGGAGGAGAGGCTAAAGATTGCTTAGAAAAGAATCTCTACTAAGTTGAGCACAAAAATAGAAAATTAGCTAGAGGCTTTGATGGCATGTTATAAGGTTGGTTCGAAAGAAGAATGATTTTGGTCTGCAAGTGAGACTTCTCAACATAAAAAAACAGGGAATGGTTACTAAAAAGAGAAAGCATCTTTCAGAGGAGCTTAGTCAGGCCAAAAGAAGAAAGTCTGCTGTGACAGATCATGGAGGCTGTGTGAGCATGGTAGTGATGAGGACAAGCATGCTGGGCAATATAAAGGCCCTGATACAGAATTAAAAAGTATTAAAAGAGGAGGTAAGCATTCTGTGGTGCATCATGATGAGTCTTCCAGAATTACTGAAGTAGAATTAAGGTGCTCCTCAGATTTTGAGTCTCTAGAGTCCGAAGGCGATGAAGTGATAAAATCAAAGAAGCCTGAAGAGAATATTAAGGTAATTAAAATGGAAGCTTTAACAGATTCTTTGGGGGATTCAATGTTTGATTAGACATCCTCTTTCATCAGATTGGATGCTCTGGAGCATGTTGCTGATTACGTTCATTCCTGGATCAGAAAGCAAATTCCTAAGGAGATCAGAATCAGATTGAGGTCTGAGTGTCCAAGACCTTCCTTAGAAAATAAAGTTATGGTAGTGCCTGAGTTAGATCCTAACATACTGGCATTTATTGGCAAAGAGGGGTGAGATCCCCATAAAGGAATAGACAAAGGGTTGTGTATGTGTCAGCATAGCCTTTTAAATGTTGTTAGACCTCTGAGAAAGGTTTTTTATTTAGTGGAGGAGGCGTGTGTAAATAAGCACATTTTTGATGTTGAGGAACTTCGCAATAGGTCCAACGGGCAGTTTGTCTTTTGGGCAACGCAAACACTGCTCTATTGGTGGAGTGCAGGAAGAGTATACGTCTTAAAATAGATCCCAAATTAGTTGATTTGGAAAACAATGAGACAGGTCTTTCAGCCAAAGATCTTTTGTTGAAGACGATTTTTTAAATCTATGTTGAAATTTGTAGAGGCTAATTCTTCTATTCAACTTTCTCAGGGAGATATGAAGAAGGTCTTTAATTATCGTGTTTTTGGTGGGGTCAGGAGGTTGTTTTTCCAATGGGGACTGGGACTTATGAGGTTCCCGAGGATATGGGCCATTTCAAGGTGCATGGAAATCATCCTTCTATTCACGTCAGCTTCCCAGAGGACATGAGGGGGTGGCGAAGCGGTCGACGGTTCTGCGGATCAGGTAAGGTTAACCCCACTGCTGCCCCTGTAAAATTGGGTGTCAGACTGGCCCAACTATACAAAACTGGTTTCAAGTGACAAGAGATCGTTGGGTTTTAGAGACAGTGCAGGGTTATCGCATCGATTTCATAGAAGAACCAGCCCAGAGTTGAGTTTCTTCTGAAGTTTATTTCAGTTTAGATCTGGTAAAGTTAGTGGACAAAGTGGTTCTGGAATTAAGGGAGAAAGGACCAATTGTGGAGGTACTCTGAGAACTGGACAGTTTTACAAGCAAATTTTTCCTGGTAGAAAAGAAGAGCAAAGGAATGAGACAAGTTATAAACTTGAGATGTTTAAATGATTAGGTAGTGTATCACCATTTCAAAATGGAAGGAATGCACCTGTTGAGGGACATTTTACAAACACAAGATTGGTTGATACGGCTGGATCTAAAGGATGTTTATCTGATGGTTTATCTGATTTGGGAACCACATCAGAAGTATTTCATGTTCACTTGGGGCGGAACACTTGGAAGTATGTTTGCCTTCCATTTGGTATTTCATCAGCCCCATGGTGTTCTACAAAGATTTTGTGACCTGTGGTATCTTTTCTGAGGGAGAGAGGTGTCCGGCTGATCGTTTATCGAGAGGATATCTTGATCATGGATCTGAACAAGGAAAGGGTGATGGACTATACAAACATGAATGTCAATTTACTGGAATTGCTAGGTTTTGTGGTCAACAGGAAGAAGTCATATTTAGCTCCAAAACAAGAGACTCAGGGCCTCATTTACAAGCCCTTTGTGCCACTGCTTCTTCATTTTTTAGACGCAGCAGTGGCACTGGCAGTGCACTGCAATGCTCCAGATTTACAGACCTAAAGCATCAGTTTGTAAAGCCCTGGGTCAGATTATACCTATGCCAGGTATAAGGTATGCAGGGTAGGCATTCCCAGGCAAAAAGCCATGCAGAACTGACAGTAAAATTTACATTTCACTGCGTTATTCTGTGACTTCACTGTTTCAGAATTTTACCACCTGCTCAGAGCAGGCATAAAGTTGAGGCAAGGCTTTTTACAATGTGAGCCTTCTCACATTGCTGGGGTAGCGTAATGTTTACAACGCTATTCCAGCAATGTGTGAGTTTAGCGCCAACACATATGTCAGAATTTGTGATGCATCTGTAAAAACATGATCCATGGAGCTCTGTATTGTAAATACAGTGCATCCATGGCATTGTCAGGGGATCTTAAGGAAGTACAAGAAATCTGACGCATCAATGTTGTTGCATTAGATTCTTGTAAATGAGGCCCTCAGTTTTTAGGATTCTTCGTGAGTACGGTATATGGGTGCTTGAAACTTCCAAAGGAAAAATTGAAGAGAATGAGGAAAGAAATAGGGAGAGTATTGCAACAGGGTCAGATACCTTTGAGGATGCTAGCTTGCAGGATTGGTCTTTTGTTTTCTACAACTCAGGCTATTTTTCCTGAACCATTGAATTCTCGAGCTTTGCAGAGATTAATGGCAGTGCATCTGAGAAGTGGTTTGAAATATTGGTAAGACGTTGCTATTTCTAAAGAGGTAAAGGAGGAGCTCAGATGGTGGTTGATGAATATAGAAGCATGGAATGAGAAACCATTCTTGGCCCAAATCTGGAGTTGATAATAGAGTCATATGGTTTGGGTGCTCGGTGTGGTTTACTCTCTGCAGGAAAAGAGGACAGAGGAAGAGAAGAAGATGCTTTCCAATTGTTTAGATTTACATGTGGGGTCTCTCACAATAAAGTGTTCTGGCCAAGGCGAAGTGTACGGTGCTCCTTCAGACATACAATGTGTCAGCTGTTCTGTATGTGCACAAACTAGGCAGTCCAAAATCAGAAGATTTGTTGGATTTAGCGAAGGTGTTTTGGGGTTATTGTCTGAAGAGAGTGTGCAGGCAGAACAAGCCTCTGTGTCTTTAATAGAATCCAAATTCTCTGCCCACCAGGCTGTGGAAAATCTACATTAACCTTTTCAATCAAATGGTACGCTTTTTCCACATTTATTGCTTCCCTGCCTATTTTATGTAAGTCTCACCTGGTCAGTATCTGCCAAGAAGTGCATGACGTTTGCCATTCTATTTGCCAGGTTTTTAGCAGTGATTTTGACATCTACATTTAGTTGCAATATTGAGCAGTAGCATAGCAAGTCAATTCCCTATTTCATGAAATTAAGGTCATATTGGCCTCCTTTACTGTAGGTGTCATGCAGTCTGGTGGGTTAAAGAGTTGAACAGGGCCATTAGGGGATTCCCTAGTTTGGCAAGGAAGATTGAAAAGCAGCACAGTGATCTCATCCGGCCCTGAAGTCTTGCCAGAATCACCTTCTTGATTTCTCTGCGTACCAGAACAGTTTCTATAGGTTTCCTCAACGCCACTACACAGCCCATGGGAGGGTCAAAATACCACAGTAATTTATGTAGGCCTTTTGCTTCCTCATTCTCAAGCTCCTGCGTATGCATGTCTCCAAAGAAATCTTGAAAAACCTCCTGCTTCTCCCCAAACCTTCCTAGTTCTCCCAGGCTCCCCCTGCGGTTTTACTTTGCCTATATTTTGCTTTGCCCTCCGGGATCTTAGTTATGCCAGTTAAAGTGCTGGCAGCTCTATCTACAGCGCACTGTGGATTTTTCAATTTCCTCTACCTTACCTGCATTTTTTCCCATCTTTAATTCTAGGCCTGTATATGCATTCCATACATATGCTTGTAAGGTATTTAGATAAGCAATGCATGCTTAGCGATGCAAACCTCATAGTAATCCTTTTTCATTATCAGGAACTCGCTTGAGATTTCAGAGTTAAAGGTAGGTCTAGCAAATGAAGAGATATTATAATACGGTAGTCAGAAGCTGAGCGCGTAGCCTGCATTTCTCAACATATTAAAAGAAAACGCCAGTTTTTTTTGTTGTTGTTTTTTTTTTATCAGCAAGCACTTTTTTATTTGCTCTAATATAACCACAAGTGATTTAAGATGATTCCCGGTTGATATTGCATTGACTTTCAGCCCTGTATATTTTTGTGAGGTTTAAAAATGTTTCCTTTTCACGCTCAACTCTTGCATGGGAGCACGGTTGTAATGCGTGCATTTCGACATGAGCACGGACTCATTTGTCTAAATATTGTATAGGGCAGGAGGACGGTACCATAATTATTCTGATTCCAGGAAATATACACAATACACACCGCAGGTTGGCGCCTGCAGATTCATTAGGAGGTTGTTTCTAAGTAGGTGCCAACCCAGTCAACACTAACAGAGCCAACGCAAACAGAAAGGCTCACAGCTTTTGACTTGAAATAACTTCAGTATCATAACACATCCAAGAAAAAATGGTAAATGTTGCCTGTTTGCGCTTGTAACATGGTTACCTCTCATACAACAAGTGCTGGTTCATTTAGGGACGAAATAAGTAATTGTAAGAACGAGGACGTGTCCTGGGAATTAGATATTTGTCAGGTTAGCTGTTTGTAAAGGGTGTAAGAGCTCAACCACAAACCTCAGTGTGGAATTCTGTGTCTATTTTCTTTCCAAATGTGTGCCATAATTGGGTTTAACTGGTGCCATGTTGTCTACAGGGCCTCCCAGCGGGAAGGGATTCCCCCTTAATTTTGGGATCACTACTTCTTTTTTTCTATTCCACTTTATATGATGAACGTAAACACAGAGACGAGCGAGCACATTTTGAATCAAATGGCTTGAATGTATTTAGAACTGGCTGCTGAGGACTTGTAGTCTAGAAGTATACGACCCACAATGGCGTCTTTCAAGGCAGCCGGCTTACAAGTTCGGTTGATACATTACCGTGAAGATTTCGCCCGCGGTATGCGGAGAAAACTTTCTTACATTCAATTAAATTGAGAGGAAGTGCAAAGATAAGATTTCACTTGATAGTGCAGCTGTCAAAAGACCTTATTTGATCAACCTGAAAAAGAGCTTTCAGGAGTGCTACAGACAAGGGCTTTGACTCCACCTACTTGTTGGTGAACAGTAGTACCTATTTTGATTGGGCAGAAGTTGTGTGCTTCCACAGAAAAAGTGCTTTTTCTCCACACAGCTGTGATTATTTTGTGTATCCAGCTGCCTGAGGCAGCAGCACTATGGCTTACTAGAGAAATCTCATTAACACCTATAACGTATTAAGCTTACAATGGGACAGAGGGTGACTTTTTGGGGGGACCCACATGACATTGTAAAGCTGTTAAAATGTATTAGATTAGAAACTAATTTACCTTGTTTATTTTTCTCTGGCAGCAGCACAGATGGGGTGAGGGCAGTTATGAGAAATGCATTGCTTGACAGACCAAGCACCCTTTCCTTTCATCATCAATTTTATACTTTAGAGTGCAGTTGTTTGTTTGAAAACAGTACAGCATGCCCAGCACTACACTAATCTACATGGGTTGTAGGACTGGCTTGGCAGTGCAGCTTTTACCTACCCTTATGTGATCAACAAAAAGGGCTTTCAGAGTACTACTGAGAGAGTCGTTAGGCTCTACCTAAATATTGAATCAACTGAGTACAGGATTTGATTGGCTTGAAGTTCTGTGGTTCCACTAAAAATAGTGTTTGCATTGCATTTTTGGCTCCTTGGAATGCTTATTGTCAGCACAGCAGAACTGAATTAGTTATGGGGCAAGCCAATTATCATCACTATATCTCATTTGTTTATTATGAAATGCTGTAATAAAGGTCGTAGGGCTGACGTATTTATTGTGAAAAGCATAACGTATAGCCAACATACATTTAAGGGTGGATTGTTATTGTAATTACAGTAGTAGGCAAGAGTTTGGTGGAGGTTACTATTGTGACAAACCGTGGATATAGAAGATCTGGTTTGTGAGAATCCTTGTTAGGCCCTCTTAGGAGATTTAGGCCCTCATTACAACCTCAGCGGTCTTTGAAAAAGACCGCTGAAGCTGCAGGAGCCAACATACCGCAAGTGCTGGTGGTTTGCTTGGCCCCCAATTATGACTTTTCCACTAGGCCAGTGGATGGAAACAGCGTTTCCTTCCGTTGGCCCAGCAGGATTTCACATCAACATTGAAGACGGATCATAATAGAGCCGGCGGCAATGTTGATGTGCAGCGGGTGCAGCAGCACCCGACGCTCATTTCACTGCCCGTAATTTGGGCAGTGAAATACGTGGTGGGGCTGTGCCTGGTGCCCCCTGCACTGCCCATGCCAAGTGTATGGACAGAGTATGGGCCCCCAGGGGCACCCCGAGTCCCCCTCACCGCCAGCCTTTCCATGATGGTGTTTACTGCCATGGACAGGCTGGCGGTTGGGGATTATGACTGCCCGGTAGAAGCCTGGCGGTATATTGGAGGGACCGGCGGTATGACCAGGGCGAATGCGCAACGGTCATAATACGCTGGCGGAACACCGCCAGCCTGTTGGCGGTGTTACCGCCAGTGTTCCACCGACCACCAGGGTTGTAATGAGGGCCATAGTATTTTGCTTAGTTAACTGTAATTTTTTATGCCTTTCTAATTTCATAACAGTTTACACTCAGAACAGTAGGCCTGGGTTGGCTATAGTGACAGTCATAAAGGCCTGTTCGGCACAGATGGAAACATTATGTTGAGTGTCATAGCTCTGCTCTGCTTATTATTAAAAGTTATGACATAAGCAGTTGGTCTACTTTATTTATTGTGAAAGGGATTTTTCAAAGCCATAAAGCCTTTAACAGCTGCTTGTTGTCACATTGTGTTACAGACTATGAACAGGTATTTTGTTACATGTGATCTCACAGAATACCATAGTAAGGAAGACTATTGCCATTGCCATCAACTCTGACATGCCCCAGGGTTTTCACCGTTATGATTCTTGGTAGGCCCTATTGAGAGAGGTTGTATTGTTTTGTAAACCTTATTTTTCTATATATTTGTTATTTTTATAATGGCCTGCATGATGGTTGCACTTTATTTTCACTTGAAAAGGCTGGAGTTGGTTGAGGTATAAATCCAAAGGTAAAGCATACAGCCCTTATTGGTTCACTTGAAAAAGTCATGGCAGATTCCATAGGTTTGATCTGTTTGTTATGAAACATTATGACAAAGAGAGTGGACCTTATTATAGTGAAAAGCACTTGTTAATGACAATAGGCCTTTCAGGATAGATTGTTAGTACACTGTACAACAGCTTGTAGGCAACTACTTTGTGACAAGGAATCTGACAAATTATTGTAATAGGGAAGGGATTTGCCATTGGCCACCCACCCAAACAAACCATGGGGATAGAAGTTATGCACTATGATAATCCTTATTTAGGGCATTTTAGAAGCAACAGTATTTTGCCTTACCAACTGTAATTCTGTATACATTTGTAACTTTATGGTTGTATGCCTGATGCTGTTATTGTGGCAAGCGAATGATAACAGCGATAGACCTGATTGGTGCACAGGGATAAGTAATACTAGTAGCCATGTCTCTGATGCGTTCACTATGAAAAGTTATGGTAAAGGCTGTAGTCCAGGCTTTTTTGTGAAAAACATTTGATAAAGTCAGGAGGCCTCTAACTGAGAATTACTTTCACATTATTTTATAAACTGTTGACAGATATCTGGTTCCATATAATCTCAGAGAGTACCATAGGAGACAAGGCTTTTGGAGTTGATTAGCCACTCTGACAAACACTGACAGTGGAACCTCACTGTGAAGATTCTTGTTAGATCATATTGAGATGGTTACATATGGTTTAACCAAATGCAATTTTGTACTTATTTACAACTATATAGCTGATGGTTGCCAGTTTATGAACACTTCAATAGGCCTATGTTGGATGTATTGTCAAGCTAATATAGGCCTTGTCTGCCAACTGAGAAAAATTATGTCACCGTGTTTCGGTGTTATCTATCTATAATGAAAAACTATGATAATACAAGCAGGCCTCACTTACTTATTATGAAAAGCATGTGTTAAAGGCAGTAGGCTTTTACGGGTGATATGGATTGCTTATTATACTGTGCTAAAGCCTATAGGCAGATATTTTGTTAGTGGAATCTCACAGATTATCATAATAAGCAAGGGCATTGGTGTTGGTGACCCACCCGAACAAAGCATGGTGAAAGACGATTTGCACTACAGTAATCCTTAAAAGGCTCTATTAGTAAGGATTTTATTTTCACAACTGTAATTTTGGATACATTTATATTTTTTTTACTCTACACCTAATGGTTGCTTTCTGGGAAGATTTGTGACCAACACAGTAGGTTTTAATTTTTTATAGTGACAAGCCAATCATGAATGTTACGGGCCTGATTTTTTATAGTGAAAAGTTACAATAAAAACAGTAGGCCAAACATACTGATTGTAAAAAACATATGTTAAGGTCAATAAGCATGCAAGGGTGTATTGTTAATCTCTGCATTAAAGCCTACAGATAGGTATGTTTTACATAAAATATCACATATTACCTTTTTATGGAAGGATATTGGTGTTGGTTACCTCCTCTGACAAACCCTAGGGGTAGAAAATGTGCACTATAATAATTCTTGATAGAATCTTTTCAGAAGGCCTGACAGGTTTATTTATCTGCAGGGTCTTGTAATAAAAAATGATAAAATAATATATATGCTCATATATTTAACTATACATCCATGAAGATAGATAGTGGGCCTTTGAATCAGCTCTCGTCTGACATTGGTCTTGCTCATGTCATTTCCATATATGACAGCAGGCTGAATTTGGTAATGATTCTGTCCACATCGGTCATTTACTTTATTTTCCTGTTAAAGGCACTTTCTGATCTCATATGCACATCCACCTGAATATGAATGTACTTCAGTGGCAGGTCGGGGTAGCCAGTCTTTTAGTTTTAGGTTTTTTCCTGTTATAGTTCTTCTTTCATGTTTTTTGCTTCTCAACTTTTTATTTTAATTTTTCTTAGGAGGAGACTACAACTCTCCAGACAGTGCTAACAGATTGCCTATTTGCCACTTATTTCATCTGCAGTGCGCCTCTATGTACATTGTCACTTCCTCTAAACCACAAGACCACTATGCAACACTGTTGACCATACTGTAACATTGTTTTACCATTCCATGTTGGCCAACAAGCTAGTTCTAAATGCGCCGACCACGCTAAAACATTGAAACTATGATGTTCTATATTTAACCACTTTGTAGTGCAGACACCCACTGCTATGTTTAGTTTTGTTATTGCAAGAATATGCCTACCAAGTTTACACTGAAGCATATTTTCTTTTTTCTACTTGTATTTATTTCTCTTACATGTGGTTCAGAGGGTGAGTGCAAGACTGAGTTGATGCATGGATGAATGGATGCATGAGTGCAAAGAGAAATTACAGAGTTCATGTGTGATGAATGACAGAGGGCCTCATTACGAGTCTGGTGGTCACTAGACCTCCAGACTTGCAGATAGCGGTCAGATTGCCACCAATGCTGCTGTCCAACCACAACATTACAACCCTGGCCGTTGGGCTGCCAGGGACCCACCAGCTCTGCCAGAATCAGATATCCGAGCGGTCTGGAGATTGGTGGCGGTCCTAATCCGCCAGGGGAGCGCTGCAACTTCGTTCTCATCCAGCCTTTTCATGACGGTAACACTGCCATGAAAAGGTTGGCGGAGAACGGGTGCAGTGGATCCCAGGGGGGCCCAACACTGCCCCTGCACTTGCCATGGGCCACATTGCCAGCACCCTCACAATGTTCACTGTCTGCTTTGCAGAAAGTGAACATTGCATGAGTGCTTGTGCACCCGGCTGGCTACAGCATTGCCGCCGGCTAGATTAAGAACTGGTGACAATTCTGTTGTCTGTTTTCCGCTAGGCCAGCGGGCAGAAATTCAGGTTTCTGCAGCCTTGAGTGAAACTCTTA
Organism: Pleurodeles waltl; assembly: GCF_031143425.1. NCBI lineage: Eukaryota > Metazoa > Chordata > Amphibia > Caudata > Salamandridae > Pleurodeles > Pleurodeles waltl. The sequence continues at coordinate 934,382,171 of NC_090442.1, read as the reverse complement.
ATGGGTCAGGTGGGTAAGGTAGCCTGTGTGGGGGTAACCTCCCCATCGGAAGTTCGATGGATGGTGAAAACTGTCCACCGAACTCCTAATGGGGCCCAGAGTGTCTAAATTATTCAATGACACAAAAGGCTTCTTCATTCATAAACCAAACATATTGGCATTGACAATGCTTGTTTTAAAGTGGTTTTCTCATTGACCATGAAAGTGGGAAGCAACAAGTGTATCCAAACTGCCATTCATTATAAAAAGAAGCTCTTGCCTGCAGGCATATTGTGTTTCTCTACTGTGTCTGCGATTAAAACCGGTTGATAACTTCATTTATTTTTTTAATTGCTGCTCAAAAGACAAATACATTATATCTATGCTTGCAATTAGACTAGAATGAAAAATGACCAGCAGAGTGGTTCGTCTAAGGTCATTTCTAGTAACGCATTTGTTTTCTCATTACGCCTGAGGTGGTGGGCACAAAGAAGCTTTACAGGACATATGGGCAATCTGAAAATAGTTATCACAGTAGAAACAAATGTTCAAGTTGGCCTAACACAAAATAGAACAATGATTAAAGCTTGGATGGAACGGGGAAAATCTGACACAGAAAAAATAAAATACATTGATAACCGATGGCTGAAAGCTCTGAATGTCTCATCTGCAAATTTGGGAAAGGATGCCTCATGCATCATTATTTTATTTTTGAGGATATCTAAGAGCTTGTTATGAGGATGTGACTCCTGGTATCTTTATCATAGTATGTAAATTCATAGCGAAACAAAGATATAGAAACCCTTTTCTGAGAATCCAAATAATAAAAAATCTTTCTTGAGGAAAAATGATCAAAAACTGCAGTGTGATAAAAAAAATAGAAAAGCACCAATAATAGTTTAAAACAAATTATTGAGTTATTTAAAATACAAGCATGTTTTTAAACAATTAAAAAATGTGAAATCCGATTAGGGAACATCATTTTGAAATTAATGTGAAAAAGAGTAAGTAGACAAACATAACAGAAGAAGGGGTAAGAAAATGGTAAAGAAGAGAGATGAGGGTATACAAGCCGGAACCTCAAACAAGTAGAAAAAAAGGACGAGATGGGGGAAATGGAAAATAAACTAAAAGCATTTGATCTCCCCTAAAAAATGGTTTGCCAAAAGCCTGTGCTCCTGTACAAAGGATAAATGCTACTCATATAGAGAATCTCAATTAAGCAGTTACATGAAGTGATTTTGCTGAATTGTGTTTCTATGAAATTGGTTTGATCTGAAGTCATGTGTAGCCATTATTATTGAGATATTTTACATAGTTAAATATAAAAATTTCAATACACCTGACTTCAGGACCCTAATGAATGATGTTCCAGATCTCAACCAGTCCTTCTGGCCTGCTCAAGAGCCCCTAGCACCACCTGAGCATTACGTTTGTGGCTTAACGCCACCTTGTAAATATGACCCCTTCACATGTAGCCCTTTGCGTGGCAGGGGCGTGCAATGGGTGAAGCTGTGGGTATGCCACAGCCACACCTATTGCATTTTGACACTGCCTCACATTTACACATTTTCGTAAACCTGAGGCAGCACCACAATCTAATGCTACCTTAGGGGTGGCGTTAGCAAGGCGCAAAGAGATGGAATACTTTTATTCCTCCTCGTTTTTTGCTTTTTCTATGTGTGCTGCATTCTGCAGCTCACACAGAAAGAGCAAAATGACAGACATGATTGTTTATGTGCAGAAAGGTGTCTCTTCCTGCACATAAACAATCATTTCAAAATGACACTTTGGCACTTCTGTCTGTGCTGCATCCTGCAGCACACACAGACGTTCCAAATCGCCATTAGTGATTGTTTATGTGCAGGAAGAGACACCTTCCCACACATAAACAATCAAACCCCTCAACGCAGACATCCTTGCAAGATGGTGCAAGGATACATGCGTTGGCGCTGGCAGCTAAATTTTGCACCAGCGCAGTGGACAGCACAGGGGTGCGCCATATTCCATTAAATACGGCGCGTCCTCAAATGTGACGGATATCCCGTCTGCTGTATTACAAGTTTCATAGGATATAATGAAACTTGTAATACAGTGGACGGGATATCTGTCACATTTGTGATGGAGTAATCCCCTCTGCCAAACTCATAATGAGGCCCTTAAACTTGAACTTAAGAGCACACTAAATACTTCAACCACTGCCAATGTTACTCACTTCAGAGCCTCCGTCATAGCCAGTGATGAAGATACCGGAAACCAAGACAGACTTTGAATCTCTTTTACTAAACTCAGCCCATCTGTCAGGCCTCCTGAAGCACAAGCCCCACCTGCAATCATATTGAAGGCATTTGTTTGTAGTAAGTCTAATATGTTAAATACACATAGTTTACCTCCTATTAAGCACAGTAAGATGTATTGGGGACAATGTCCAAATGTTAAGAAATTTTGAAACAGTTTGTACAAAACTCCCTTTGTCATCCTCACATACACTAGTTCGACACCTGTTATGGTCTAGTGTCATCCATTGTAGTCATTGTGTATTGATATCTGACTGTTTCGTTGTTTATACCATGCACAACGGCTGAATTGTGTGTATCCTGTTGTTACAGCAATCCTATTCACATTTCCATCGTTTTCTCTGAGACTGTACCTAACTATAAGCACAGTGGTGCCTGAAAAAGTGTATGCTGTGCTTTAAATAACTGCACATAATAAAATATATAGCATAGTTAAAACAATGCAATGCTTTACACTGGGTAATGCAAAGAACAAGAGCAAATTCCATTAATCTAACATTGGAAACAATTATGTGGACAACACACCTCGTTGTTTTAATGATCTAGCAAATGAAGGATCAGAAGAGAAGTGTCACAGGTTTCAGATACCTGCCGCCTTCCTATACCCTGATATTAAACCTAACCAGCACATAAGTAATGCCTGTCTTTCTGACTTGTTGCCTCATTGCTCTCTGTGCTTTCCATTCTCCCACTATGTTAAGAAACAGTTGGTCATTGGTGTGATATCACAGTAGATGACAGTGGAATATGTAGATAAGTCACACCCATGTTTATGCAGCTGACCTGCAATGAAAGTATGTGGGAGGGGTAAAATAGGCATGAAATGCATGGGAGGGAGCTTGTAATGAACCTTGTGGAGAACAAGGAAAATGAGTGCAAATGAAACTGGAGACCACAAAAAACAAACAAATAGAGCACAGGAAGGATGAGAAGGAAGACCATAACAGTGACTTACAGTGAGACTCTTCCCTCTAGTGCTGGATGCACTGAATGGACACAGGTGGTCACATGAAGAAAGCAACTCCAGAGGACTTGGGAATAAGAAGGATAGGAGGGAGTGGCAGAGGCAGCCACATGCAGTATCCCTGTCTGGACCCTTTCACCATTGGAATGCAGATACAGACGCATGGGTAAAAAAGGAACAAGTGGTCACATTAAATTAATCCTTTCCTACAGAACTAAATTAGATAGTGTCATGGAAGGTATAAGTGGATGAGTGGTCACATCCAGCAAGCTCAGGTTGAAGGAATGGATCCAGAGGACTGTGTGACATGGCAGGGGTGTAGGAAGCCACATCCAGTGAGCCCCACAGTTGGCATGGGCATATCAAGGATGGATCAGGAAGGCATTGTTCGAACCAGACTGTAACGCTTCCTCTCATTGTTGCAGGGTACGAGAAAGATATGTGGAAAGAGTAGAGTTGGCAACATGTTGTGACTCACAGACACAATGGGTTGGAGTAGTACTGGGGTCAGATATAGTGTGCACTGCCATGATAAGTGGCAGGGACATTACCAACCCCACAAAGTACTGCCATTCCCCCCAAGAAATAGTGCAGTGTAAGAATGGGTGTGAAGGGTTTGGACGGTTGCATGCAAGAAACTGCCACCCAATTAGCAGGCTCAGTAGGAAGGACTTGAGGCAGGCATATACTGAGGGAGGTCCTTGAGAGTATTGCTATTTTGTAAATTTACAGAAAATGGAAGTATCTGCCTGTTTTGCTCAAACAGTAATATAAAACAGTGGTTCCCAACCTGTGGGCCGGGGACCCCTGGGGGTCCGCGAAGCCTCCTCAGGGGGTTCGCGACCGCTTAAAAAATTTAATATTATTAGGTCCCAGCTATCAGTAATGACTCAGTGGGGGTCCCCGTGTTCCAATAATGATTCAGTGGGGGTCCCTGGGCTCCAGTATTGATAAAATGGGGGTCCACAGAAGTCAAAATGTTGGGAACCACTGATATAAAAGATTAAGGGCCTGATTTAGATCTAGGTGGATGGAATAATCCATCACAAACATAACGGATATCTTGTGCTCCGTATTACAATTACCATAGGATATAATGGGATCATAATATGGCAGACGGAATACCCGTCATGTTTGTGATGGAATATTACTCTCCTCTAAGATTAAAATCAGGCCCTACATTTTAATAATTTTAATTCCTATCAGTTTCTCTAGCACAGAAAAATGTCAGCGAGGAAAATAGTCTAATGTATGAGATTCTTATAGGAGTGTGAGCCAACAGATTAGTGAGACAGCTGTGCCAGAGCTGAGACAAGGGTCTGGTTTAGCTCTAAGAGCCCATGCACAAGTCAAGCTCTGAACAAATTTGACATGTAAATCATGCAACAAACATCATGTAAATTTTCATTAAACTTCCTGCAAAATTTCAAATGTGTTTTTCCTTAGCATGCTTGTTTCACCTTAGCGTATCAGATGATATCATAGCATTAAGAGAGATTTATTAAAAGATATATGGTTACTTAGCCATAATCTTAGAAACATTTGTGGCTACTTTGACTTGATGACAATGAAGAGGTAGGTCAGTTGTCATGTGCACCCCAGGTTTGGCATGCATTCTTATCATACATAGAGCAACATTATAGTCTTTTGAATCAAACACAAGATTTTACACACCTGAAGATGCTCCTATATGTAGTAAAGAAGGAAAAGGAGGCTGGGTGAAATAAAATATTGGTCAAGGATCATAAAATGTGGTGCAGCATGGAAGCAAGGATTGAACTAAGGTTGTTTAGTTCACCAATGTGCAGGTATCAGGTTCTCCCACCTGTTTTACATCAATTTGTACTGCTTTTGCTTTACTTCTATCTCATAAGGTTAGTGTGAGGTGGCAGAGACCACATTCAATTTCCAGCTGAGCTGGAGCCAGGCATCGGCCATACTCATAGTACAATATGACAAAGAAATAGTTTGAGCGACTTTACCTAAGGACCAGGATACTCCTCATGAACAGCAAGAACATACATGTAACACATTTTGCCTACTACAAGGATCTATCTATTGGCAGCAGAAGTATTTCCACTCCATTGGAATGGATTTGAATTGTTCACTACATGAATAATTAATAAGCTCACGCCTGCCTCCCTCATCCAAGAATATGTTTCACTATGAATTGTGTAATGTAAGTTAATAACAACATCCAAATCAAACACCCTATCGTAGATCATTAACATGCTGTAATTCGTTAGTGATTTCAGATAGTGTGTTCAATTTGGATGCTGACATTATCTTACAGATCTTAGTGAAACACAGCAACTCTCATTTGGTTTAACATTCTGTGCATAATAAAGTATTATTTGATGGTCTGTGAGCCTACCTCCCTGAAGCTTCCATGTCATAATATCACAGCAATCACAGAAATTGTTCTTACTTCAAAAACTCCTTAATGTTTCCTACGTCGTACAGGAACATGTCAATGATGAATTAAGCCTTAGGTGTCGCTTTCTCTGGCTGTCTTGGGTGTGACTCCACCAGACATGTGCCAACATAAACTTCTGCCTTAGCATATCTGCAATTGCTGCAACCATGTGTTCTTACTTTTTCTAACTTTGTCTAAGTAAGTGGAAGGCTATGGAGTTCAGAGCCTCTCTTTAACAAGATGAGAAAGTGATGACTGGCTTGCTCAGCCTAAAAAGTTGTTCATCTTCTTCCTTTTGTATTACATACGTCTCTGGATTCTTTGATTAGTTATAATGAGAGGTTTGATGAGGAAGATAAAGAAGGAAAATAAATAATCTAAATCAAAGAGTGTGCTTTCCAATGACTTCCACCCTTTTATAGAGATGTTGGCATAGCCCCAAGAGAGTTTATGATTAAAGGTAGCAGTCATTTACAAATTCTGAGAGCAATATACAACCTGCCACGCAAGACAGGATAGACGAATTACATTTGACTTCAAAGCCTCTGACTAAAGTACAATCACTACTAACAGTATCAAATACTAGTCAATTACATTTGACTACAGAGCCTCTGACTAAATTACAATCACTACCAACAGTACCAAATACTAGCCATATACTAACAAGGACAGTGAATAATATTCTACCTATGGGTAGGATAATTCAGCCCCAGATAAATTTAGGAGGGGATCAACGCAGAGGAACAAGACCCTCGAAGCCTCTATATATGCCAAGCCACCTTTTACATCTTCCTCCGGAGGCAACTCCATATGTAGTGGTCCTGGCTAATGTTCCACCTGTAGCTGACCAACAGCGGGAATCATGGGCGGCTTTGAGGAATACGTCTCTCAATTTGATAGGAACATGCCTGTGTTTTAGAATGGCGGGGCTTCTCTTTGATGATATAAAAATGGTCAGAAGAGTTAAGTGGAGAGGAAGCAGTCAGAAAGTATTGGAAGGAGACTGAGTAGTTCTTTCATTTGAATCCCCAGACTTAGTGGATAGAATTATCTGCGAATTAGGGCTTAGGCAGGCTACTCATCTAGGAATCTCTTTACTACCCTTGGGATTCTTCTATCAAAGACCTGTGGGGCATAATTTTATTAATCAACAATCAGCAGGCAAAATACCCCTAATCAGTCCTGACCCTATTCTTTCTTGTAACAGATTTCAACCTCTTACAGCTTTAGAAGGTTTAGATTGACTTAGCATTAACAAGAAAAATCCTTTCTATGAAACAGCGCCAGAAGTAAATACAGACGGTCTTAGCATGAACAAGAAAGACACAGCTCATGAAGTGGTACTTGAAAGAAATATAGCAGGGAGAAAGTTAAATCAGAGAGACCCCCCTTCGACAATAATTCATATGATAGATGGCGGCACACCCCCCTAATTATAAATAAAGTATATTGCCAACCCCAGCAGAAACCGGAAATAGCCCTACTCTATTGGAACGTGGCAGGCTTAACTAACAAGTTTAGTAATGAGCTCTGGGTGAATTTTATTGAAGATTTCTCATGCTTACGACTCCAGGAAACCTGGTTACTAAATCCTGTTCATATAAATGGTTATTAAACATTCCATACATCAGCTATACAGACCAAATATTGCAGGCCAAAAGGAGGCTTATGCACATATATATCCAATAAGTTGCCGTTACAGAACCTAAAGATGCAAATTACGAGATTGCATTACCAAATGATTGAGAGTAACCTGGACCAGAAGACTCAGCTAGTAATTATAATTTTTTATAATAATGCACCATCCGGAGAAGCCCCCAATATTCTAACGGAGATGGGAGAGGATTTAGAGAAAATATGTGCAAATAATAGACGTGAGACCCTTATCATATGGGGCGATGATCTTAATGTCCACCTTTGCAAAGAAACCTCGGAGAAGGTATGCGGCTGGGATACTGAAGACATTGGTTTAAATAACATGACATTTCTCAAATAACATCCAAGGCGATGCGATGAACCTAATGGCCCAAAAATATAACTTGTCTTTTGTAAACAAACTATATTTTGTACTGCAGTTTAAACCAACTTTCAATGTCCACCCATTTTGCACATTATCTCACCAACTATACACTTTATGATATTGCAATAAGCGATCATTATCCCCAGAGCCTGAAATGTTCACTAACTCCCTCTACATCGGCAAAAATGGATAAGGTTGTGTTGGTAAATGACATCGAACTAGCCCTGCGCAATGGATACACATTGCGATGGTCGCAGACAGATCCAAAGGCTTTATTGAAACAGCTAATATGCGACCACAATCAAGCCTTTGTAGACTGCCTTAGTGATGATATAGACCCAGGAAAATGCTTAAGTGCCTTTTTACAGATAACGCAAGGCGTGAAAGAAGCTCTTACGATTAGAATGGGAAAGGCAGGACAGAAAAAGGAAATGGGTTGGTTCGATCATGATTGCACAAAAGCACACAAGAGACTAAAAAAGGCCTTACGTGCCCTAACAAGATGCCCGATTGAAATACGCACGTGTAGACAGGACTATAAGATAGCTATAAAAAAAAGGAAATCCATTCTGAAGGGAAACTTGTGGGAAACCTTACACAAAGCTAGCCTTACAAAGGACAATATCCTCTTTTGGAAAATAATAAATACTCGTGTGCTAGGGGATAGACATGTCCCTAGAATGGAAATTGCAATTTCGGAAGAGGACTGGATTGAATATTTTTCTTAACCCCTCTAAAAGTTTTATAATGAATTGTGGGAGGAAACAGGTTAGACCGATATTACTATACAAGAGGGGAAAGTTGATATAGCTCGAACATTTTCATACCTGGGCATAATGTTTGCTAAACAGGGCTCCTGGGCACATTGTGTGAAAAAGAAAAAAGACCAGATTATCAAAACAACGGCGGCCTTGAAATTTTTTCCAAAAAGGCTAGGGGGGATTACCCTTCAGAATATGGTAAAAATCTATAGAGCCAAGTGTATCTCGGCTGCCATGTTTGGATCAGGTATTTGGGGGTATACTAATTGCAACCTGATCCAGATGGTGGAAAATGACTTTTTGAGATACTTGTTAATGGTACCAAATGGCACATCGTCGTATATTAGTCATGCGGAACTAGGGGTCTCCTTTCTAGCTGACTTAATAAAGATACAGCCATTATTTTTATGGCAGAAAGCTTGGACCTCTGAGCATACTGGATTAAATAAGGCAATCTTATCTGACTGTATGGCGTCAACATATTCTCTAATAGTCCCTTGACTGAGGTATATTATAACCTTTTTTGGAAACATGGGTAGTAAAGAATATTATACAAATCTAGAATTAGTGGAAAAAATTACTAGGAAGGAATTGAGGGCCTTGACATTGAAGCATCTAGAAGAACAGCGATGGGAAGTAGAATCAAAAAAGTGCAGTGTTATGTTTAACCAATTAATCTTGTCTACAGAGGGCATGCAGCCCTATTTGGTAAATGTGGTAAAATCTCGGTATCGTTTTGTTCTTACAAGATTAAGGTTAGATACTTTCCATCACCTAGTAACTTTTCCGACCATGAACGATTGGAGTACAACCTTAGGGGTATGTCCTTGTGACGCAAAGGCACCCCAAACTACGATACATGTGCTCCTCTTCTGTAAATTGTATGATAAACAGAGAAAGCGCCTTTTAATGCCTCTTTTAAGATCGATTAATTTGCGTCAGTGTCGTATTGCGTACACTAGCCTACAGATTTTATCTTCTATTGAAATGTGTGGAATTCTGGCAAATTTTTTATGCTCTGTAATAACTGCAAGAAAGTCTATGGGTGTACTGGTGGCAATCTAACTAGGCTATTTAAATATGTACGAATGGAAAAATTAATGACATGTATTTTATTTCTGCTATTTATTCTTTTACTATTTTACTCTATTTATTGTGCTCTTATATATAGACGTGTTTTATTTGTTACTTTTATGACTTGTTTGAAAGTCGAATAAAGTTGAATAAAGTTTTGTACTACTACTACATGAGAAATGTAGGTTTGCACCACCGTTTCATCACTTTTAGTGAGGCAATGGTGGGGCAAACCTTTTGTCCATATCTATGAGACCATGCAAAGCCAGTTTGTCTGGCTTTGTATGGCCTCATAGATATGAATAAGGTAAGACAGCGCAAATTGCTGTGTTGCCTTACTCTGCATTAAGGAGGTGTTCCATGGACTTTGCTGTGGGTGTTCCTAGGCAACACCCATGGATTTTGACACCCCCCCAGATTTACAAGGCCATGTAAACCTGGAGATGCGTTAAAACCTTACACCTCCTACAACAACAAGAAATATCTTTATTCTCCTGTTTTTGTTTTCTCTTTTTATGTGTGCTGCATTCTGAAGCACAAATAACAAGAGGAAAGAGCCTCCCAATAGTTTTTGTGCAGGAAGATATCCTTTCCTGTACAAAGGAATCCTGCATGCAAGGCAGATACCCTTGCAAGATCTGCAAGGGTGCCTGCGTTGGCACCAGGCAGACAAAATGGTGCCAGTGGGAAAGGAGAGGAGTGCGCCGTATTGCTTAAATGTGGTGCATTCCTGCCCTTTCACTTTGACACAGGGCAGAACAGCAAGATGACATGCTGTTCTGCTCTGCATCATAAAAGCCCATAAATCTGAGCCTAAATGTGTTACAAAGTGAGGTAGAGGTATCTGAGAAGTGACTCAGAACATGGATAAAAGTTTATGGATCCTGTTTAATGACAGACAGCAATACAGGAGAGCATAAGGTATGGTGTGCAGAAGGCTGCTGAATGAAATATGCAGAGTAAAGTGCAAAAACAATAGAGAAACCCTCTGAGAAAGCAGGAGTAAAGCTGAAAAGAGGAGTAAGAGAGGTGTTGTTCTTCTTTGAAGGTGGAGTTCACATCTCATACACATGGTAGGAATCAAGAGACAAAGAAGGGAAGTGATGAGGTGCATAGAAGCAAGATGGAAGTTGAAAATCACCAAGGACAATAATGGGACAGAAGAAGTTTAAGAAAGGAAGTAGGTAGGATATGTGAGGAACACTTTAAAAATGGGAGGATAGGCTTGGAGACAGAAACTAAGCAATATTCAAAAGCAGCCGCCTGAGGCAGAGGCTACAAATGATCATTTTACAATACAGTATCGTCCTTCTCCTATCCCCAAAGAAAATGGGATAAGGGAAAACCAGATTGAGAAGTACAGACAGCAGAGGAGTGGTGATATGACTTATAAAAAGCCAAGTTTGCTGTAATGGAAAAATATAATGCTGAAGCAAGGGGACCACTTAAAAAGTGACATAATTTTGTTGCATATGAAACAAGCATCCAAAGCAAGCGAGGTGTAGAAGACCAAAATAAGTTCTTAGTATATTAATTCAGCTTGCATTGGCTTCCCTACCACGAAGCTTCCTGTATGTATAAGTGTAAATGCCTTGGGAAAAAGACTGAGGGCCTGATTACAAGTACGGAAGTCCATCGGACCGGCGTACCCACTGTGGCAGACCGACCACCGCATTCTTGGTAGTCCAACTGCCAGATTATGATCTTGGAGGTCAGACAGCCAGGAGACTGCCACCATCACCATCCCCAGGATCAGAGATCCTGATGAGTTGGCAGCAGTGAAAGTCGTGGTCAGCCACTGTGATGCTGAGTTAGGCACTGCCGTGCTGATCACAACTTTCCTTTCTGCCAATCTTCTCACAGTGGGGTACCCTTCATGAAATGGCTGACAGACAGGCAGACTTGGGGCCACAGGGGGGCCTCAGCACTGCTCACGACCGTGTTGTAGGCAGTGCAGGGGCCCCCCATCAGCTCCCTCAAAATGTGCACTGTCTGTTCTGGCAGACAGTGCGCACTCCGAGGGTGCTGTGTGTGGTGGCATTGGTCTCTGCTCTGTGAGCTGAGGCCAGTGCAGTTGCACTGTTTCCACCAGTCAGTCCGGCAGAATCATCGTAATACGACGGTGGTGAGACTGTTGGCTTGATGCCCGCTTCCCCACCGGCATATTGGAGTTCGGGCGGTCAGACCACTGAACTCATAGGTGGTCATTACGACCTTGGCGGTATAAAGCGCTTACCGCTGTGCAGAAGACCGCCAATACACCACCGCGGCCGCGATAGACCGCCACAGCTATTATGACGCACATCTCGGAATCCGCCGAAATTCAAACACCCACACAACACCGCCACACCAAAGGTCAGTGATAAACATGCGGAAACAAATCCTCCACCTCCACGCCAACAGAAACACGCCCATACTATTACGACCCGGTACACACCGCCGCCCTCAAAATACACACACATCTCCAAAACACTGCCACATTGGACATTTCAAAATACACACACCTGATACACATACAAACACCACTCCCACACACCCAATACAATATAAAACACACACCCACATCACACACAAACCCTTACAACCACAATTTCTGAGAGAAGGCCAGAGAGAGACAGCACAGAATAGAGAACACCATCACACAGAGGCACATACACCATCACCCACACAACACCCACGCACAAAACACCACATACCACTACACTCACCACACTCATCAACACATACACCACCCCACACATCACACACACCACCCCATGGCACGCCAAAGACACCCCAGCTTCTCCGAGGAGGAGCTCAGGGTCATGGTCGAGGAAATCGTCCGGGTAGAGCCACAGCTATTTGGCTCACAGGTACAGCACACATCAATAGCCAGGAAGATGGAGCTATGGCAAAGAATAGTCGACAGGGTCAACGCTGTGGGACAGCACCCAAGAAATAGGGAGGACATCAGGAAGAGGTGGAACGACCTACGGGGGAAGGTGCGTTCCACGGTATCCAGGCACAACATCGCGGTACAGCGGACTGGCAGCGGACCCCCACCTCCTCCCCCACAACTAACAACATTGGAGGAGCAAGTCTTGTCCATCTTGCATCCTGAGGGCCTCGCAGGAGTCGTTGGAGGAACAGACACTGGTAAGTCAAATTTCAACTATCATATCCCCCACCCTACCTGCATGCTATCACACACCCCCACCCTTACACCCTCCCATATCACTCCAAATCCTCACCTATCTACCCATGACACCAACCACCCATCCCAACCCCAAAACCTGCATGACCTAACTAAGCATGGATACCCATCACTAAAGCATGTCCACTGCACAGACCCACAACACCCCCCAGCTATCACCACACAAGCCCCCACACAGGAATACCTGCACTGGGGTACACGCACACCCAAACATTGCACATCATGAAACACACACATGCAATAATCATGTACTCATACCCCCGAAGGAACCCGAAGGAACGTCACCACACCAGAGGGTCCAGACAACACCACTCTACCCCCAGAAGAGGCCCACAGTGACGACAGCAGCTCTTCCCCACTGGATCTTGATGACCAGCCCGGACCATCGTGGGCCTCAGGACAGTCGGTTCCCCTTGCCCAGCCACAGCCCAACACCGAACTGCCACCCTCTGGGAACACCAGCACAGCACCCACCCAGCGGGCCCAAACCTCCCTACCCAGGACAGGTCAATCAGCGGTATGTCCACCACTACAGGGCACCCAGGCTAACCCACCACCCCAACAACAACAGGGACCTGGGGGCAGTGGCAGTGGGCACACGGTCCAGGGGATGGAGGCACAGGAACACAGGGGAACTGGGAGGGCTGCTGTGCGACAGAGGGAGGACAGGCCAAGGGAACCTACTCTCAACAAGGCCCTCTCCTCCATCATGGGAGCATACCACCACTCCCAGGAGACGATGGTAACGGTACTGGCCAAGTTGCAGGAGACCCTGCGTCTGCAGGAGGAACAGTATTTGGGGTTCAGGGAGGAGCTCAGGACCATCGGCTCCGCCCTGGGCACCATTGTAGGGGTGCTGACGGACATTCAAAAGACCTTGAGGGACACCGTGGCACTCCCAGGGGCCCCTGACACTAGCCACGATGGTGAAATGCCCACCACCTCCGCCGGCGCTAGTGGACAGGAGGCACCGCCACAGGACCAACACACCAGCACCCCATCCCCTGCAGACGGACCACCGCCACGCAAGCGGGCCCTGAGATCCAGGAACAGGACAGAGCAAGATGGCAAGACCCCCGCCAGGAAATAAGACCACCCTGATCGTCCTCCCACTGTCCCACTTTGTTACCCTGTCCAAATCGGAACTGCCCCAGCTCCACTTCCAATGACCAGATGTGCAATGTACCTGTGAGACTAATAGACTGGACTCTGCCATGGACATTCCTCCACCATCACCCATCCCCATTTCACAACCCCCCTTCATTGTTATGCACTTAAATAAACACCCTTAAAACACTAATAAAACTGGAGTCAATCTATGATTGTGAACTTTGTATTGTCAATTACAGTGTTAAAAAAGGTTACCCATTGGAAGTCCAACATACCAATGTCACACATCACAAGTCTTTCAAGGGTGCAAGCTGTTGACACGTAGGTTACCACAATAGTGAAACTGAAATGGAAGGGGACAACTCAGTTAACAAATAGGGAGTGAAATGTAGGTACAGGATAGAGGTAGACGCGTGAAAGTTAATAATATGTGAAACATGAAAATGTACTCACCTGTGTCTCACTGAAAATATTGCTGTATGACTGACTCCCTGTTGTCGTTTTCATCTTCATCAGCTTCCTCCTCATCACTGTCCACAGGCTCCCCAGGCTCCCCCGCTGCAACAACACTGTCATCTGGATCATCTTCCTGCAGAAAAGGCACCTGGCGTCGCAATGCCAAGTTGTGGAGCATGGAGCAGGCAATGATGATGTTGCACACCTTCTTCGGTGAGTAGAATAGGGATCCACCAGTCATATGGAGGCACCTGAACCTGGCCTTAAGAAGGCTGAAGGTGCGTTCGATTACCCTACTAGTCTGCCCATGGGCATCATTGTACCGTTCCTCTGCCCTGGTCCTGGGATTCCTCACTGGGGTCAATAGCCAGGACAGGTTGGGGTAACTAGAGTCCCCCAATAGCCATACACGGTGCCTCTGGAGTTCACCCATCATATCAGGGATGCTGCTATTCCGCAGGATGTAGGCGTCATGCACAGAGCCAGGGAACATAGCATTTACCTGCGAGATGTACTGGTCTGCCAAACAGACCATCTGGACATTCATGGAATGATAACTCTTCCTGTTCCTGTACACCTGTTCATTCCTGCGGGGGGGACCAAAGCTACATGGGTCCCATCAATGGCACCTATGACGTTGGGGATATGTCCAAGGGCATAGAAATCACCTTTCACTGTAGGCAAATCCTCCACCTCAGGGAAAATGATGTATCTCCTTATGTGTTTCAGCAGGGCAGACAACACTCTGGACAAGACATTGCAAAACATAGGCTGGGACATCCCTGATGCCATGGCCACTGTTGTCTGAAAAGACCCACTTGCAAGGAAATGCAGCACTGACAGCACCTGCACGTCAGGGGGGATTCCAGTCGGATTGCGGATTGGTGACATCAGGTCTGGCTCCAACTGGGTACATAGTTCCTGGATTGTGGCACGGTCAAACCGGTAGGTCACGATGACATGTCGCTCTTCCATTGTCAACAGGTCCACCAGCGGTCGGTACACCGGCGGATTCCGCCATCTTCCAATATGTCCCAACTGACGGTGCCTAAGAAGGACAACAGCGAAGAAACTGTCACCATTCCTCCAGGTATGTACCCACAGTCACACACAAGACTACAACAGACAATTAACCCATCCGGGAAAGGTTTTGAGTGTAGGCCTCGGTATGTGTGACGCAGTAGTAATTGAAGCCATGTGGGCCCCTGAAATGGCGGCTGCCTGACCTCTAAACTGGGACAATGGGATTGTGGGGTAACTGCGCTGGCGTTGGACACCGTCGCGGTAGGTGGTCGTAGAGCGCGGCGCAATGCTGCATTGGTTAACATTGGACCCTATGGGTCCCAGGAGCCAATGAACAGGTGCGCCGCCGGTGATGATGCGCACTGCCGCGGACGTCACCGCCGCGGACGTCACCACCATTTGCTATCTCTTTAATCACTAGATACCTGACCTTCGACAGGAGAGGACCTACACTGCTAGTGCTGCTGTGACCTCGGTCTGGAAAAAGGGCCCCTGCCTTCACTGCACAGGAGTTGGAGAAACTTGTGGATGGGGTCCTCCCCCAGTACACGCTACTCTACGGTCCTCCAGACCAACAGGTTAGTACACAGGGAGCACGTTGGATGGGCTAGGCTTGGGTGGAGAGGGCTGGGTGGATGAGGGAAGGGGGCAGAGTACATAGAACAGTTATGCATGGGGATGAATGGGCCACAGTGATAGAGTTGGGAGGGGGCCAATCACAACGACGGTGCAGTAGGTAATGACTGTTCTCTTTCCTTGTGCATGTCATGTAGGTCAGCGCCCACCAGAAGAGGGACATTTGGCGTGCCATCGCCAAGGAAGTCCGGACCCTGGGGGCCCACCAGAGACGGGGCACCCACTGCCGTAAGAGATGGGAGGACATTCGCCGCTGCAGCAAGAAGACGGCGGAGGCTCAGCTGGGGATGGCCTCCCAACGTGGGAGGGGTGCCCATCGCACCATGAAGCCCCTGATGTTCCGGATCCTGGCGGTGGCCTACCCGGAGTTGGATGGGCGCTTAAGGACATCACAGCAGACACAAGGAGGTGAGTACTACCTCATCATATGGACTTTGCGTGCAGTGGAGGTGTCTGGGTGGGGGTGGTGGGTTGTGGGTGTCCCTAGGCCAGGGCGAGTTAGGTAGGCAAGGCCCATCTATTATGTAGGCCATGTGGCATCTCTACCCCAGCTCAAAACAGAGGGAAGTTGATGTATAGTTGCCCCTTTGCCATCCATGTGGGCAGATTACTACCATTGCCCTGTAGGCCATTTCCCAGAAATAGCATGTGCAGAGGTCAGGAGCACGGCGTAATGCATGGGGCTGCTGCGTCTGTCTTGTCCGCCAACGGTAGCGGTATGCCATGCACTAAAACTCTCTTTCTTCTGTCTCCCCCCTTTTCCTGCTCTCCCTGTCCTTTTGTACATCAGCATCAACAGGCGGAGGTACAGTGGCACCGGAGCACAAGGGAGCTGCATCCCACATGGCCATGGAGGGCCACACCACAGACTCTGAATTCACCAGTGGGACGGAGGGCGAGTGGAGCTTCACGTCGGCCACCAGATCACCATCCAGCGACACGGACTCGTCCGCCGATGGGAGCTCCCCTGTGGTGGCGGCACCATCTGTGCGCCCCACTTCTACCGGTAGAGCCGCCACCTCCCCTACCAGCACCGCCCTCCCAGCAGCCCCTCAGCGTGTGTCCCGTGCCCGCTCACCCTGGAGGGTGGGCATCACCTTCGCCCCAGGCACCTCAGACCCTGCCCCAGTCACCCCTGCTGCCCTCAGTGAGGAGGCCATTGACCTCCTCAGGTCACTCACTGTTGGGCAGTCTGCCATTGTGAATGCCATCCAGGGTGTAGAACGAGAGTTGAAACACGGTAATGCATTCCTGGAAGGCATTCATTCTGGTCAGGCTGTCCTTCAGCGAACCCTGCAATCTCTGGCTTCAGCACTGATGGCAGCCATTGTCCCTGTGTCCAGCCTCCTTCCTCCAACCTCCTCCACCCAGACGCAATCCTACAGACCAGCAGGCACACAAGTCAACACACACAAGTAGCTCAAGCAAACATAAGCACCACACACACCACAGGCACTCACACAAGCATCACACCCATACAGACACAGCAACATCCACTGTCTCCACTGTGTCCCCCTCCTCCTCTTCTCCCTCCTCCCTCCCAGTCTCGTCTACACACACTCCTGCATGCACCACATCTACAGGCACTAGGACTCGCACCAGGACACCCAGCATCACAAGCCGCTCACCTGCACTCACCACCTCCACTGCCATATACACGTCCCCTGTGTCCTCTCCCAGTGTGTCTGTGACGCCCCCTCCCAAAGTACACAAACGCCGGCAATCACTCACCCAACATCCATCCACCTCACGACAGCCTCCAGTACCTGCACACAAAACACCTACAGTGACACCTCCTACAACCACCTTCTCTACCTCCACTCCCAGACCCCCTCCAACTACCCATCCCAGTGTCCGTCAGAAACTGTCCCTCTGTCAAATTGACCTGTTTGCCCCCACTTCCCCCCCTCCAGTTCATCAGTCCCGTCGTAGCGCCTCAGCCAAAAAGCCTCCAGTACCAGTGGTGCGTGTTCCAGGTTTCTGGAGTGCACCGTCCACCAGGGCAGGCAGTAGGACCCGGAGCCAAGGCACTGTCAGCCCACCCCCTGTAAAGGCACCGAAATTGGAGAGTGGACGACGGGACTGTGTCAAGACTCCTGGTGGGACAACAAGTGAAATGGGATCCATGGCGATTGGTGAGTCAGCTGTAACTCCAAAGAAGGTGGGGAAGGTTCAGAGGAAGTCTGCCCAGCCTGTTGTGAGTGTCACGGCGGAGAAGTGCGCCATCATTTCCGGTGGTCCAGACACAACCGCCAGCACTGTCGTTACTGGTCAGGAGACCACCGCCAGAGTCATTGCCCAGGAGGGCCCGAGTATCGTTACTGGTCAGGAGACCACTGCCAGAGTCAGTGCCCAGGAGGGCCCGAGTATCGTTACTGGTCAGGAGGCCACCGCCAGAGTCAGTGTCCAGGAGGGCCCGAGTATCGTCACTGGTCAGGAGACCACCGCCGGAGTCAGTGCCCAGGAGCGACCAGGAAACCACAGCCCGCTGGGCGATGATGGAACGTCATGCCACACCCCAATGTCCAGTGTGGAGTTCGTCATGCCACACCCCAATGTCCAGTGTGGAGTTCGTCATGCCACACCCCAATGTCCAGTGTGGAGTTCGTCATGCCACACACCAATGTCAGTATCTGAACCGCCATCTTAGTCTACCGCTGAACAGTCCATAGCCAGCCATGGCAAAGCACCGCTGAACAAGGCCAAGACCGCCATGGTGAAGACCGCTGAACAGTACATAGCCAGCCATGGCAAAGCACCGCTGAACAAGGCCAAGACCGCCATGGCAAAGCACCGCTGAACAAGGCCAAGACCACCATGGTGAAGACCGCTGAACAGTCCATAGCCAGCCATGGCAAAGCACCGCTGAACAAGGCCAAGACCGTCATGGCAAAGTACAGCTGAACAAGGCCAAGACCGCCATGGTGAAGACCGCTGAACAGTCCATAGCCAGCCATGGCAAAGCACCGCTGAACAAGGCCAAGACCGCCATGGTGAAGACCGCTGAACAGTCCATAGCCAGCCATGGTGAAGACCGCTGAACAGTCCATAGCCAGCCATGGCAAAGCACCGCTGAACAAGGCCAAGACCGCCATGGCAAAGCACCGCTGAACAAGGCCAAGACCGCCATGGTGAAGACCGCTGAACAGTCCATAGCCAGCCATGGTGAAGACCGCTGAACAGTCCATAGCCAGCCATGGCAAAGCACCGCTGAACAAGGCCAAGACCGCCATGGTGAAGACCGCTGATCAGGGCAAACACCGTGTGGGTATGAATAGGCCGCCACATCAGGCATCCTTCTCCCATGTGCAGCTGGGACAGTGACAGGACAGGAACTTTCACGGGGAGACTCATCCAGTCTGGCCACCAGTCCCACCCAGTACCAGTTGAGAACTGCATCTACTTGCGTCAATGTGGCTTTGCACTCCCCAGGATGGTCCAGTGGGCAACCCACCCACTGTAAATACTTGAGAGACTGTGGCTTTGCACTCCCCAGGATTGAACAGTGGTCAACCCACCCACTGTAGAGACTTGAGAGACTGTGGCTTTGCACTCCCCAGGATTGTTCAGTGGCCAAACCACCCACTGTAGAGACTTGAGAGACTGTGGCTTTGCATTCCCCAGGATTGAGCAGTGGGCAAACTACCCACTGTAGAGACTTGAGAGACTGTGGCTTTGCACTCCCCAGGATGGAACAGTGGGCAACCCACCCACTGTAGAGACTTGAGAGACTGTTGCTTTGCACTCCCCAGGATTGAACAGTGGGCAAACTACCCACTGCAGAGACTTGAGAGACTGTGGCTTTGCACTCTCCAGGATTGAACAGTGGGCAACCCACCCACTGTAGAGACTTGAGAGACTGTGGCTTTGCACTCCCCAGGATGGCACAGTGGGCAAGCCAACCACTGTAGAGACTTGAGAGACTGTGGCTTTGCACTCCCCAGGATGCATCAATGGGCATGGAGCCCCGTCGTGGATCTGGCTTTGCAGTCATGTGGCTGAGGTGCCCCCCCTTCCCTTCCCCCTGAGGTGCCTGTAGTGTTTCAATCTGATGCCCCGGTAGTGTTCTCTCGGATTTTGGTCAGGTATCTATTGTGGGCCTCGCCCATGCCTTTTTGGACTGTTGGTGCACGGACATTGTTGTGTACATATCTGCACTACTTCTTGTATTGTATATATAAATATGACAGATTTAGAGATATGATCCAGTATATTTTTATATGACATGTATATTGGCACATTACAATATTTGAACGGATCTCGCTTTGTCTTTGCATTCTTCCGGGGGGATTGTGGGTTGTTAATGTGATATTTTTGACTGCATTGGTGTGTATGTTGTAATATGCGAGGGTGGGGATGGGGGTGTTTGGTGGGTGTCCCCCTAACTTTTGCCTCCCCCCTCCCCGTGTCATAGATGCAGTACTCACCGGTATGTTCTGCGCCTACGTCGCTGTTGTTCGTACAGGAGCAGAAAGACAAGGTAGTATTTGGAGTTCCGGGTCCATGGAGTCGTCGTTCCTCGTGGAGTGTGTTGAGGTGAGCGTTTTCCCATAGCAAAGGCTGTTTCCGCCGTGTTTTTATCCACGGTGAATCCGCCCCGGAAAAGGTGGAGGATTGGTGTGTTGTAATAGTGTGGGCGGTACTTTGTCTCCCGCCTGTCTGTTGGCGGTGACCGCCACGCTGTTTGTCTGTACCGCCGTGGCGGGCGAAGTGTTAAAGTGGCTGTCTTTGTTGGCGGTTACCGCCAAGGTCGTAATTCCCTTTTTTTTCCGCCGGCCTGTTTGCGGTATTACCCCACCTTTTACACCGTCCGCCAGGGTTGTAATGACCCCCATAATCAGGCCCTGAATCCCAAAAATCATTTTGTTTATTTATTTAAAACTAAGTCCTGAAGCACACCAGATGCTTTTAAAATACCAATGAGGTTGTATAAATGTATCATAATACTTAATCAGATATTGGTACAAATCACATTTCTGTAATTTATACAGTTTATGTGAAAACTACAATACAGGTCTCAGAGTGAGAGATACAGGTGGTCATTCCGACCCTGGCGGTTTCAAACCGCCAGGGCCGGGGACAACGGAAGCACCGCCAACAGGCTGGCGGTGCTTCCAGGGCCATTCTGACTGCGGCGGTAAAGCCGCGGTCAGAAAAGGGGAACCCGCGGTTTCCCGCCGGTTTTCCCCTGGCCCAGGGAATCCTCCATGGCGGCGCTATGGGGATTCCGACCCCCTTCCCGCCAGCCTGTTCCTGGCGGTTTTTACCGCCAGGAAAAGGATGGCGGGAACGGGTGTCGTGGGGCCCCTGGGGGCCCCTGCACTGCCCATACCACTGGCATGGGCAGTGCAGGGGCCCCCTAACAGGGCCCCACAAAGATTTTCACTGTCTGCTTAGCAGACAGTGAAAATCACGAAGGGTGCCACAGCACCCGTCGCACCCCTGCAACTCCGCCGGCTCCATTTGGAGCCGGCTTCATTGTTGCAGGGGCTTTCCCGCTGGGCCGGCGGGCGCTCTGTTGGAGGGCGCCCGCCGGCCCAGCGGGAAAGTTGGAATGGCCGCCGCGATATCAGAATGAGGGCCACAATGTCACTACAGAGTGGCAGTGAGAGTGGGACATAGGCACAGAGCGCAGTCTAGATACCCGGCAAAAGGGTAGCAATTACAAGGCCCAGCTAGGAAATGTCAATGGAGAAGGAAGTATTTTAGTCCTTTCTAAAGTTAGAATGTGAGATACCCATAAGTTTCCAAAAAACAAGATCCAGATCCTCTAAGAGCGCCCTGAAAGTGATTGCTTTATAGTGCACCTTTTCTTTAAAAACTTAGGGGGTCATTACAACCCTGGCGGACGGTGTTAAAGCGGCGGTAAGACCGCCAACAGGCTGGCGGTCTTTTTTTTTGTATTATGACCATGGCGGTTACCGCCATGGTCATCCGCCGCTTCCCCGTTCCGCCCGCCAGGGCGGAGACGACCGCAGGGCTGGAGACCTGGGTCTCCAGCCCGGTGGCCGTGACAATACCGCCGCCGGTATTGTGACCCGGCTTACCGCCGTGGATTTCCAGCGGTAGGAACATGAAATCCATGCCGGTAAGCACTATCAGTGCCAGGGAATTCCTTCCCTAGCACTGATAGGGGTCTCCCCCACCCCCCATCCCCACCCCAACTCCCTCCCCTACACCCCCCACCACCCCTGCCACCCCCCAAAGGTGGCAGGGCCCCCCTCCCCACCCGACCCCGACATTACCTTACACATATACACCCGACACACACGCAGGCACCACCAACACACATACACGCACACACACCGACATACATGCCAACATCCACACACACAGTCAGACACCCACATTCACGCACACATTTCCGAAACACGCAACACCCCCGCAAGCATACACGCACTCACACACCCCCCTACATACACAGACGCACACCCCCATGCACCCAAACAACACACAACACCCCCCCACCCCCCTCCCCTAACGGATGATCGACTTACCTGTTCCGTCGATCCTCCGGGAGGGGACGGGAGCCATGGGGGCGGCTCCCCCAACACCACACCGCCAACAGAACACCGCCGCGCAGAATCACAGGACGTGATTAGCTCGGCGGTGTTCTGTTGGCGTGGCGGTGGAGGCGGAGCAACCTCCACTTCCCCACCGCCCGCAAGTATGGCTGTTGGCGGCTCTCCGTCGGAAAAACGACGGAGAGCAGCCAACGGTCATAATACGCCGAGCGACAAACCGCCACTACTGGCGGTCTTCCGCACGGCAGTCCCTCGGCGGTCTTCTTAAAAGACCGCCGAGGTTGTAATGACCACCTTAGTGTCTCTAGAAAAAGAGAGATATGAAGCAAACAGAGTCTGCCTGAGATGTTCATATTTTGTGCCCAGTAGCGGAAAGAGCATGCATACTGTTTCTATTCACCAGGGTGGCTACTTTTCAATGCACATGTGGGAGATGGATAATGAATGAAGTGTGGTTAAAATCAACTAATACGGCCAAAATGGTAGCTAGTAGATGGGCATCATCATGCAGGCCAGCCTTACAAGAGACCAGATGCACTTTGTAATACCATTGATGTAGAAGTTACTGTTGTTGAATCTCTGTTGTACCAAGGATCTGTAACATGCACAGTGAGGGAGCCAAACGTCTTCTAGGACCATTCGGGGGTTATCCCCTATAGAGAAGGTTATAAAAACAGAAACAAATATTGTATTTTGAAGTAAAATTGTTTAATATCTGTTTAAGGATGTACTGGAGGATCCCTTTCAGAAATGTAAGCTGCAATATGGCATTGTGAACATGTAATTTATGTACCGGTTTATGTGATCCTTTTTTGCGAATGATGCCTAGGCATTCATTGTAATTGACAATTTCTGGCTTACATTTCAAAATGGCAAGTTAAATTAGCTCTGATTGTACATGAGAATAATAGGAAAGGAGAACAGCAGAAACTCTGTTTTCTGAAGGTTTGGCTAAGTTGGTGTTGAATTTTCCACTCTTAAATTTTTCTCCAGGGTTATGGAGAAGCATGTGATGTCAATCTAAGAAAAGGCTTTCAGGAATATTGGCTGGCATTGGCATAGTGGTAGTGGAATATGTATGGGCCGTGGAGTAAGTCATTAAGAAGTCCAAGGTAGACAATCAAGAGTGTTGGGTCAGGATAGAGCTCTGCTGGAACCTTGCATATGAGTAAGGCTGAGCAATAGAGAGAATATTCTAATTTCTCCGAATGAAAGCTCAGCAATAGATAGGAATTGAAACATTTGAGGATATTAGCTCCCATACCCAGATGTTTAGTTCCAGTTTGATTCAGAGCTTAGTGATCAACCATTTCAACCACCACCCACGCATGCAAACTCGGCCTCATACTGGACTCATCTCTCTCCATGACTCAGCAAATCAACACCATATCATCCTCCTGCTTCAACACCCTCCGCATGCTACGCAAGACCTTCAAATGGATTCCTTTAGAAACAAGAACGGTCACCCATGCCCTCATAAGCAGCAGACTAGACTACGGCAACACCCTCTATGAAGGGAACACAGTCAAGCTTCAAAGAAAACTCCAGCGAACCCAGAACGCAGCCGCACGTCTCATCATCAACCTCCCTCTCCACAAACACATCTCTGCCCACCTCAGATCCCTACACTGGCTGCCCATCAACAAAAGGATAACTTTCAAAATCCTTGTCCACGCTCACAAGGCCCTCCACGACATCGGACCAGCCTACTTCAAGGAGCGAATGAGCTTCCACAAACCTACTCGACAGCTCCGCTCCGTTGACCTCGCCCTCGCTACAGTCCACTGCATCAAACGCACCACCTCCGGAGGCAGATCCTTCTCCCACCTCACTGCCAAAACCTGGAAGTCCCTCCCCACCAACCTACGCAAGACCCAGGACCTCCCAACCTTCAGAAAGCACCTCAAAACATGGCTTTTCAAGCAGTAACCCCCCCAGCGCCTTGAGACCCTACCGGGTGAGTAGTGCACTTAAACTTAAGAAATTTGTTTGATTGATTGATTGATTGATTTCAAAGGCCACAGAGAGAAGAATCAGAAGACAGGGTTACCTGACTCACCAGGCATTATCCTCTGTTTCCTCTGTCTGGAGCATGGCTCTCAGTGCTGATAAGATACCTGAACCCCAACTAAAGGTGGTCATCCAGGTCTGTATCAGAGATAAACTGCTTGAGTTGAGTAGTCATGCAGATCTTTGCTATTAAAGTGAGAGCAAATAAAGGATCAAAGCTGAGTAGAATATAGGGATACCTTTACTCATCATTCAAAAAGTGATAGTTGTTCTGCCCGCTTGGAGGTGATGTCAAATCCGTTACCGGGACTTCCGGTCCCCCTGAGAGCCCACCCTGGAACTGATGAAGGTATAGGTGAGTCAGGTGGGTTGTGACATCGTGTGAATACGTGTTTATCATGTGCCCTGGTCCTAGTGTCTAGTTCTATGTGTTGTGTAAAATGGTGGGTGTGCAGGTTTGCGCCATGTTTCTGTGCCTAAGAGGACAAGTCTGGCATGTTCATGCCATCACAGTGGTTGGGCTGCAGTGTGCCTCCTCAGAGGGAGGTGTGGTTGAACTACACAGCCCCCGCACCCCCCGAGCCTTGCATAACCTAGACGGATTGTACAATGGTGTTCTTTTAAAAAAAAAAAAATCTTCAAGCCCACAGACACAGAAAGGATCTAGGAGGGTGTATACGGATATAGAGCATGACCTCTAAAAACACAAGTCATAGTTATGTAAGGTGGGTAGTTGTGTCCACGGGAAGATAAGTGAGGCCTGACAGGCCACGTAGGGGTCTTCAGGCCGATACATAGTTCATAGAGGAGTTGCTACCCACTGCCTCTAGTATCTTATCTGGCCTGCTTGTTACTGCTTACGTCAGACAATGAACTTTCAACCTCTGTTTTTGCAAGTCAAAGTGACCCATACATGATTAGCAGATGTCAACATAGAAAGTGGAAGCCCCAGGTGACATGTTATGAAAATCTAGCCATAAAGCATAATATATTTCTGAGCCCACCCCTCCACATTGTCTATGCATAATTAGCCTGTTGTAGTAAGCATAAAGGCCCCCCAAAGGTATCATACACACAAACACATCACAAGACTCTATTTGTGAGCTGGGTATTGAAGTTTGGGGAGAGCACGCCTACCCCAAAACATCAAGGAGAAAAATATGAAGGCCGTAGCGCAAGCTGGTAGTGCAAACCAGCTTCTACTCAAGGTAAATAAATGTGGCCTGGTTGTATATTTTTTTGCAATGTAATTTCAACCTGCAGCTGTCTCCAGCCCCTTCCCCATATGTACCCAGAGCGTAATATGTGACAAGTACTTGAACACTATTGTTTTCTTTTTTAAATTAATTTAATTATTATTATTTTTCATTTTTATGGGATGCATAATATGTTATAATTATGATAAAATGGGCAAGGGCTGCCCATAGCAAACCTATGCCCAAGCGCCCCAAAAGCCTATGGTCACGGAGGGTGGGAGCACAGAACCATGCGCTTTCACCCCAACTGGTCACTACCTTACAGGTGGGGTTTAGGGGTGCCCATCGTGCTCAATGTGAACCCCCAGCCACAGCTTCTCAAAGGCCTGTACTCACAGAGGGTGGGAGCACAAAACCATGCACTCCCAATGTGCTATCCCTTACCTTACAGGTGGGGCAGAGGGGTGCCCAGTGTTCTGAATGCTTTGGGACACCTCTGATACAGCACCCCAAGGACCCTTGTACATGATGGAGGAAACGCCGTCCCACATGCTCCCTCCCTGGTGGCCACTGCTTAACAATGGGCTGGGGGCCACAAGCTTCTTGCTTGGCGGCCACCCTGCTCTGAGGGTGTTGTCTTTGGGGCAAAGGGCCGTGAGCATGAAGCTCGTGGCCCCCCTACCCTTCAAACCACACAACAGCATTGCGTTGGGGGGCTGCAGGGCAGGAGCTTTGAGCTCCTGCAGCCTCAACGTGCCTCACAGCACCTAGGGGCAGGGATCACTCCTCACAACCCTGCCCCCACACTCCAGAACATGTCTAGCATGAGGCACGGGCCTGAAGGCCTGAGCCTCACATGCTTGGGCCCTCAGGCTCCTAGAGCCCCTAAACAGACCACACCATTCTTCGGGGTCCCTGGCCCCCGAGGATCTCTATCTTCAGGGAGGAGCCTGTGAGCCATGAGCTTGGCGGTCCTCACCCTGAAGGCAGAGCTCCTTGGGGCTGGAGGGTCACCGAGTGCAAGGCTCGTGTCCCCTCTACCCCCACAACTACACATCGACGGAGCTCTGAGAAGAGCTGAAGTAATGCCTGCAAGCATGTGGCACGTGTCCTTCAGCACCCTTCTGGGTCTCACAGGACCTTCAGCCTCGTGCTCACTGGTCTTGGGAGTGCAGGGCTAACCCTTCACTGTCAGAGCCGGCAAGCGCGTGGTTCAAGGCCCCTTTGCCTGGAAGCACCTCATGGCTGGGGTTGTGAGCCTCGCGATCGGCGGACCCTGGCCTCGAGGGTGTTACCCTTCACTGGTGGGGCGGGCGAGTGCGAGGCACGTGTTCCCCAGGCCCCCACAACCCAGGACAGCATGAATAGCTGGGGACCTGGGGCCCAAGCATGAGTTTCAGGTCCTCAGCGCCGCCTCGCCCCATTTACAAATAAATAAATACATTAAAAACAAATATACATTTACAAAATAATACAATTAAAAAAATAAATGAATAAGAAAAAAAGCACTTTAATGGCTGGGGGCATTGAGCAACTGGTTCAAGCCCTACAACCCCTCTATCCACTCACCTCTGGTTGGGGCCCTGCTGCCATGGGGAGGTGGTGAGCATGAGGCATGAGACCCCCATGCTCCCTCCGCAGACAGCAGTTCTCTAAAGACTGTGTCTGTGGTGGTGGAGCTGGCTCTGCCTGTCTGCTCCACCCTCTAGGCTGGAGCTTAGAGTGAGCTCCGCCCCCACACATGGTTCAGAGCATGGGGAGTCAGGGTGAAACCTAGAATTAATCTTTGGATCCAACTTCCACTTTATTGTAATGTTTCAAAATTTATGTGTTTTATATTTTTTATAATACTGTAATTATGTGCGATTATAAGGACTATAGGCGGCACTGTAATGTAAGTAAAATAAGGATGTGAAGGCTCCGGAGCCATATAAATAATTCTGTATTGAGAGAATCCTAGATGATATGTTGTGCACCAGCACCACGTTATGGCCTTTTAAATAAACAGTGTATGGTTTTTGAGAAATATGAACAAGAGGATTTGTGTATTGTACCTTCAGAACACTGCAGGGGATGATAGAGTACTTAATAACAAACATCCTGAGTGAGATTGTTTAAAACACATTTTATTTCTTAATTGCATATGTAAAAATGTATGGTGAAATTTGACAATTGTCTTAGTATATACCTCTAAAAGTATGTGTACCCTGCTATTTAATGAAGATTACAGTCGCTAGGCGGGGGTAACTTTTCAGTCTTTTGGTATATTTATGAATGTATTATGACTGCAGCATTAAATGAGTTATGGTTAAAGTAAATTCTGTCTCTTTTTGTACGTAGGATCTCCAAGGGTTAACATTGTCCCGTGAGAAAATGGATGCCTTTCAGCAAGGTACAACTATCTATAATTTTATAGTTAGCGAGCCGTGTGAACGCCCTAGTCTTATTTGGTATTTTGTTTTATTTATAATAATGCTTTCTTGTGTTTTTCTGCTTTTTACTGGTTATGACGCTGAAGTGCAGATTTATGTCAAAGCTGTACAGCGGATCTTAGAGGCTCAAGATGCAAAGTCTTCAGCATAACTGGATACAACTGTTACTGGTAAATAAAATTAGTCAATGTGTAAACGTAATGTCGACATCAAAATTAGCAGACCCCCAAAGCTGCTGTAAACGCTCTATAGGTGGGGGCCTCAGAAAACACTCATAGTCAATATGTTATAATGTAAGTGTGATATTTTCTTTTTTTCCATACAGAGCCCTTGGGGGCTCACATGGTCCGCATGTCGTTGGCGCAAAAGGTAGACAATGGCATTAAAAAGTCCAGCCAAGAAAGGAAGTCTACAATGTCTAAACAGGGACCACCTACAAAGAAAGGAACCTCTCATAGGAACACATCAGGTGTGTTTTACAAACATGTAGGGCCATAAGAAACCTAAACTCTTTCTCTCTTTCTAGCTACTTCCCCCCCCAGGATATAGCAGTTCTAGCAATACCTAAAATTTATTTTTTATCTTTTACACCGCAGAACCACCACAAAAGATCTCAAAAGGTGTCCACCATAAGACCAATCGGTCCATGTCGGCTTTAAAGGACATCACAGGGGTCCTTCAAAACACAAATCATCAACAGCCACGGAGATCAGCGCAGGACATCAGGACAAACCACCCCCAAGATCTACAGATAGTTATCATAGACCAGGTACAGACCTCAACCACTGCATCACTTTACAAATAAGAACCGCTACTGGAACACTGAACGCTTCTACAGAAACTCCATATGTGCAATGCCTGGGACACACAGGAGCTGGAGCAGTTATAACCTGAGACACACAACATCAAGTATGTGTAAAACCGCTGAAGGGTATCCCAAATAGTGCAACAACCCTAAAACAAACTATCTTTCTATCTTGTGAATCAGCCACTGCAGACATAAGTAATATACCAGAGTGACTAGGTGTGTGGGGTAGCCTAAGGAATGTAAGAACTGTATTTATAAATACAGGTGTCCATAGGTCTAAATATAAAAAGAAGACCCTGGATATACTCACTAAAACTCTACAAGAACTCAAAATCAAAAAGCCCCAAGAGCCACCCAAAATTGCTTAAAACACCAAAAATCAGCCCCAGCCACAAATAAAAACCCCCTGCTAGGCCTCAAAACATGAAGTTAGGAGAGGACATCATAAAGCTAGGGGGTTTTAAGACCTCAGTGGGTAGAGTTTAGAGTCTGGTTACCCCCGAACATCCGGAACGACCCCCGGCCATAGTAGGTGAATTTGCAAGGACACAGCCTTGTAAATACACCAACTATTGTTCAAATAGGCTCTGGGCGGTTACCTAAAAACAGCTGGGCTTGAATGAAACACTAGTGGGTTAGTAGCACTAGAAACCAGAAGCTTTTAATAAGGAAATTAAAGAAAGACAGATTAAGTGTTACAAGGAGGCATAAAAATACACCAACACCGAGCCATAGTCAACTACCATGGAATGATATCCCAGGGAGCCCTCCATCCTGTGGTGATTTCAAGCTGAGGATTCAGAACCAGTGTCTCTAGAAAGTGTTTGAAGGTACAGTCATACTGGAGAAAGGTTTAGCTCTACAGAGCATTATGAGGAAATTATTTTTGTTAACCATGACCGTATAAATTCCTCTAATCACAGTGTTATAGTAATCCATCAAGCCATACAAACGCTCATAGAAAGGTTGTTACACAATGTGGGCCCTAACAATTTCTTCCAACTGCGCTTCCAGGGTCAGGGAATTGACAGTCCCTTGTTCACCTGTTGAACACCCTGCAACATATTTGACACTGTAGAATTTCTAGAAAAACTCTAGTCTGTTTTAGAGTAAGGCTGAAATAGTAGCATGTGGCACCTTCAGAGTCATCTCCCTCAATGTCAAGGCTCACAATGTTGGTGTTTTAAGACGTTAAAGAGTATCTTGTATAGTAAGATCATTGGTAAGAAACAATGTTGGTTGCTCTACTTTAACACAGGAACATCCAACACGTGTCTAGCTGCTAGCATAGGTGGGTTACTGATGAATCGCACTACCACTGATGCTCATATTATGTCTAGAGCAGCTGAAGCCCATAATGGTCATTTTTGGGGACGTAGGGCTTTTTGATAAAAGAGAAACAAGACAGCTTATGTTCTCCATCATGAAAATCACTTTTAAGGTATTTGAAACCATAGGGGCTTTCCAGGAGCCAAGTACGTGTGCACCCATTGCTACCATATCTACAGCATACAGGCGGATCACCAATGTGAAATGCACTGTAAAATATGTCAGAGAGACGGGTGTATTTAGATTGCTGAGCAGAAGGTACGGTGTTGCATGTGTAATATGTTTTGTCGGTCGCAAAACTGCTCTAGCATACACAACAGGCTTAATCGTTGTGTCTCTAAAGCAGACTGTAGGGGGTGCGGACAGTACATTGCCTATGAGCATAAATGTGAAGGTATGAAATGCCCCAGGTGTAAGGTGTCTTTTCACGCTAGAACAGAACGCAATGTGACATCGTTAAAAGGGTCCCTCAGAACAAAACCGAAGAGTACATAGTGTTCGATATAGAGTGTACACAGGAG
Source organism: Pleurodeles waltl (assembly GCF_031143425.1). Taxonomy (NCBI): domain Eukaryota; kingdom Metazoa; phylum Chordata; class Amphibia; order Caudata; family Salamandridae; genus Pleurodeles; species Pleurodeles waltl. The sequence continues at coordinate 934,351,422 of NC_090442.1, read as the reverse complement.
ACAGGTGTGCACCAGCTTAATTATATTTATGTTTATCATCTAACTGCTGATGACAGCTGGGAGTTTGAAAAGTGCACGTGTGAATGATTTCCTCACCACATTCATGCAGCCAAAATTCAACGCGTATACTATGCTGGCTCATAACTTGAAAGCGTACAACTCTTTATTTATATTGCAGACCATGATTGTTGAAAAGATGGCTGAGGAAATCATCACCCAGGGTTCCAAACTGATGTTTTTAAAGGCGGGGCCTTTTCAAATAAAGTTGATTGATACCCTAAATTTTCTAACCATGAAATTGAGCAAATTGCCAAAAGCCTTTGGTTTCCCTGGGTATAAATGTTATTTCTGCCACTTTTTCAACATCTGGTCCAATCAGAATTATGAAGGTCCCATAACCCCGCCCAACAGTTTTGGTGTCGCGACTCAGACGAGGGCTGAGAAAGAGAGCTTTCTACAGTGGTACAGTGAAAACCGTGAAACTCACTTTAATTTTCAAACAGAGTTAAAAGCGTACTGTCAGGCAGATTTAATGATCTTACGAAAAGCCTGAAACATTTTCAGAGATATGGTGATGGAAATGACCAAAAGGGTAATTCTTTGAAGCACAACACCTGTCGGGTGAAAAAGACTGTACAATACATATACCCTTTCCAAAATATCACGCTGGCTTCCATGTGTATATCTGTCTACAAACACATGTTTCTGAAGCCCTACAACATAGCTCTAGTACCGTCCAACCTCTATAATGGCAAACAGAATTGTTATTCAACACCCTCCAACCAATTACTCGTGTACGCCTCTAACAAGGAAAACGTCTTTAATCAACACGCGTTACAGGGTGGTGAATACCTAGTGGGGCCTTATTATCTAGACAGCTACGCAGTAATTAATGGTGTGCCGACGGCTTTCATGTATGAAGATTGCTTTTACCATGGTTGCCCCTGCTGTTAGAAGCCCCACAAGTTTAATAGACTGTTGGGGACCAAGTTCGAACACTTACACCTCCGTACTCTGATGAAGGCTGAATATGTTGAAAAACATGATTTTGTAATGAGAATCCTATGGGAACATGAGTGGTTAGACATACTAGCGTCAGATGCGGAGCTCTAGTCTTTTATTAAGAGGCAACAATTACCCGAGCCTTTGCAAGCCTGTGATGCCTTATTTGGCTGTTGTACAAATGCTATACAGTTGTACAGGGCTGTGGAAGAGGGTGAAAAAATACACTATTATGACTTCACGAGTCTGTATCTGTTTGTAAACAAACAGAAGTTATACTCTGTAGACAACCCCACCATCATCTATATGAACGTTACGCCGGTAGGTGAACATTTTGGGCTCATTAAATGCCACATTTACGTGCCTCGGCGGCTTTACTTCCTGGCGCTGAAAGAGACTGACGAGTGTAGACACAGTGATGAGCAGAGGATGCTTACTGGTACCTTATGTAGCACTGAGGTACAAACAGCCCTTATGAAAGGGTACCGACTGTGTAAAATAGTGGAAATATGGCACTTTGAAAGAACGTCAACACAACTCTTTTCTAAGTATATCAACTTGTTTCTGAGAAACAAAGAGGAGGCTTCAGGCTTTCCAGAATGATGTGTTAATGCGGTCTCTAAGCAAAAGTACATAGACGATTACCACGCTCACGAAGGCATAAGATTGAGACCCAAGTTCATCGAGGTCAACCCCGCAAGGCAACATTTAGCCAAGTTCTGCTTAAACTCCTTATAGGGGAAATTTTGCACAGCATACAAACCTGTCAGACACTACCATAATAACAGATCCTGACGAGTTGTCTAAGTACCCTTTTTCACCTAGTTATGATGTGTCCATTTGCGCGTTTGTCGATGATGAGACCGGAGCTCCGTGTTGGAAATACACAAAAGAGTACCCCACAATGTGTAACAATATAAATATCTTCATGGCTTGTTTCACAATGGCTCACTCTCATTTAGAGCTTTGCAGGGTGCTGGATAAACTTCAAGAGCGGTGTCTATATCACAATACCGACTCTGTTATTTTTGTGAGTTAGGTGGGTGATGAAAACCTGCCCCTAGGTGATTGCCTACGAGATTTGGCCAGCAAATTAGATGTGGATGACTACATAGTGGAGTTCATTTCATCGGGACCCAAGATCAGCAAACAATGCTGTGTGTATTAAAGTCAAAGACATCACCTTGAATATTAATAACACAATCAAAATCAATTATGCCAGTTTAAAGGATCTGGTAAACAAATACACTATGTCAAAAGATGGCGAAAATAATAAAACCATTGTTGTACAACAACCTAGCATAGTGGGGTCCAAAAAACTGTGGGAAATTACAACCCAGCCTTCACATAAAACCTTACGTGTAGTGTTTGATAAAAGGGTCCTTACTGAGGACAAAACCCTACCTTACGGTTATTAAAGGTGTATTAGAATCGTAGATCCCCATGACTATTGATACAAGATTGGAACTCCCATTCTCCTGCGTTTTAGCAGGCCCCTCAAATTGCGGTAAAGGTTATTTTATAGATAAGTTGTTAGAAAATGCTCCAGGGGTTTTATCCCGGACCCCCAACAACATTGTGTGACTTTATTCATGCTGCCAAGATCCTTATATGGAACTATCCTTAAGGTTCCCCCACATCAAGTATATAGAAGGCATACCCAATAATCTCAACAACGATGCCTTGTTACCTACACACCTTTAAAACATGGTGATTGTAGACGATCTTATGTTTGAGGGTGGGGATCATCCTGAAACAGAAAAAGCTTTTACCCAAAATCCACATCATCACAATCTAAGCATATGCTATATCATGCAGAACTTGTTTTACAAGGGTAAGAGCAGTCACTCTATAGCTCTAAATGCCTCATACCTTGTCCTATTTAAACACTCTGGTGACAAACAGCCAATATCTATCATCTTTAAACAGATGTACCCCGAAAACACCCAGTTTTTCTTGGAAGTCTTTAACGTTGCTACCACTAAACCTTACGGCTACCTGCTGGTAGACTTGAAACCCAGCACTCTAGAAGACTACAGACTACGTGCTGATATTTTCCCTATGACCACCCTGTCGCTTACACACCCAAAACTACACCCAAAACATATAAAAAGAATTGTTAAAAAGACTTTTGTAAAATGTAAACTCTAAGGCCCATATTTATACTTTTTTTGCGCCACATTTGCGTAATTTGTTTGACGCAGAAGCAGCACAAACTTCCAAAATACAATTTTATTTTGTAAGTTTGCGCCGCTTTTGCGTCAAAAAGTGACGCAAATGCAGCGCTAAAAAAGTATAAATATGGGCCTAGGTCTTATAATATACGGTGTTGACCATGTCTGCACGTCTATGTCAAAATGTTGTCCTCCTAAAAATGCTGGTCAGAGCTAGCCCTCAACACAGAAAGCCCCTCCTTTGCTCGGCTTCGGACAACTTAGTGGCTGCTATTTCAGAAATCGCTCTAAACACCCAAAAAGGCAATGTCCCTATATCAGAGAGCCAGTTCCGCATGTAACCTTATCAAAAAGCTTAGTAATAAAAGGGCGCCTCTCATTGCGAAGAAGAAACTTGTATAATAGTTAGGTGGCTTTATAGGAGCGCTCTAGGCATAGCGATTCCTTTAATTACAAACCTCCTAACCAGGAACTAATGGATCACACCCAAAAGATGTACTTGGTACCGTGCTAACAGCTAGAGCAGTTGGGCCTGTCGCGTGGGCTCTCATTATCCTAAATGAGACTGCTGGATTTCTAGGTAGCAGGATCGTTCCTGGTGTGGGGGACTGAGTCTGACCCACTTGGAAGGAACTCTGTCACCCTCAATCCGGTTTTGCTCCGGCTAACTAGCAGTGCCTCATCTCTCCCAAGGGGGAGGGATGATTGGGCAGCCGAGCGCATGACATCTTTAGAACTTCTCAGGGAAGTCGTGGTCACTCAGGTCCCAAACAGCTCTCTCATTTACAGTATGATCTCATATATAAATGACATAGACAGTTTAAGTTTTATATACTGTTTTTAATAAAACAACTGCATTTTAGATAATAAGGCGTGAGCCGCAATATCCAGAACCATACAACACAGTAGGATTGAAATAGTTACAATGAGAGTTAAACATAAGAACAACGCTATCATGATGTTAATAGATTCTATTCTCTCTCAGTAGGTTATATTTCGAGCACAGCATGTTAAGCTACTAACTTGCCTTTCAGATTCCCCGGGAAGACATCAACCCTCATACCTGAGCAAAGGCCTGTGATCTGGTTCAGAATCTGCAACAAGGCAGTCAGTGTTTAGTTGTGGTTCCCTGGTCGGAATCTCCCTCTTCCCTGTATTCGGACAAGAAAGTGTTTTTATAACTAACATGTCAGTGTGATCACAAAATGTCCCTACGCAAGTAATCCAAAGACTAAACTCCTACCACGTCTATCGGCAATGTACCAGACTGTATCCTTGACTGAAGCACAGAGTAAACAAGAATGTCTTATTGAGAACTCCAGTGCTGAAGTAGGCTAAACAGTGTGATATAAAAAATAAAACAAGACCGTAGAACTGGCTATTTGTAAAATAACAGTACGAAGCTGAATAAAATGCATTTAGAGCAAAGTGCACAGAGGCTCTATGCTGCAAGCAAAGGAATAAAATACATCCAGGGCAAAGTGCACAAAGGCCTAACGCCTGAAGCAAACGTGCAAAGGATTCATAAAAATGACCACACTACACCCTCCCCTTGTCAGTAGTCAGTGGTTCCACTCTAAACGCAAAACAATAATAATATGCCCCAGATATAAAAATACCCAATATATATTTCGACAAGTCCAGAGGACATCAAAGCACAGAGTGATATTTAAATTTTTTAAGCATGTGACGGTAAGGCCAAATCAATACAATGTCAATTTAGAAGAAAACCCAATTTCAAATGGAAGCTACGAAAAGCAGGAGATCCTCCACTTCGGCAGATGTCAACACCGGAAAATCCACGCCAAATACTATCATGGAGCAGGTGTGTTCCAAAGCCCCAAACCCATCCAAGGCGGCATCCCGTGTAGAGCCTATGAACGAGACAATACCATCTTCATCCAGGAAGGGAATCTCGTAAATAGCCTCACGAAGAAAACACAACCGCAGTGCACATGTCTGGAAATGAGCCCTAATCGGGAACATCAACAGATTAGCATCAACCACTGGGGGGCGCTGCAGTGAGAGACAGAGAGCCATTGCATGTTCAAACGAACACCATAGGCACCGAAACACAGGCTGCACACAATCCAGAACTGGTAGGAATGACAGAGACCAGTCACACTCCAAATTTCCCAGGAGTGTTGCTCCAAAATGCTGCGTCATGCGTTCACGACACAGCTGCGCCGATGGGAGCGCCCATATTGGATCTTGTCGCGGTGGGACAGCCATTGCAGAAGAACAACAGCAACAGCAAAACACCAGCCAATAAAGCCAAAGTTATCTGAAATCCTCCAAAGATGCTTCCGAAAATAGAATGAATAGCCGAAGGTATCAAATCGAATATGGAAGAGAAGGCATGAGCAAACCCAACACCAACGGCTTTAAAAAAATGTGCAATTCCAGCAGTGCTGGACACATTAATTATACGTCCAACGATTCACCAAAGTGGCTCGGAATGTTAGTATTTAAAAGGGACTGTATTTCTGCTAATGACCTCGCCACCTGAAGTGCGTAGGTCTCGCGTGCAGATGTAAGGGCCACATGCTTTTGAAACAATAGAGCCTTTAGTCGACTCAACTTGTCGAAATTCACCTTGGAAGTAGCAATGTGAGGCCAGATGTCTGCTACCTCCCTAAACTGAGTGGGGGGAAACAACACATTTCCGCAGCACGTAACGGCCTTGGTGACAACGACCACATAAACTATTCTGGCACGCATGCCACAACAGGCTTCACTGTTAAGAAGGACGTAGCTGCTGTTTGAAAGCACCTGGAATGTGTTTTTAATCACGGGGACTGGAACTCCCTTTAGATAGCAAGCTAAATTTGCAACTGAGGCATTACACGCCCCATGCAAGGACAGCTGCTTACAAACCATTGAATGGCTGACAGAAGTTTCACATTCACTACCGCTAAGAAAAACCTCCCTAATACCATTAAGACATCTGTATAAAAAGGGAAGCTCCCACACCTCATGTATGTAACTGTCTCCCAATTTCTCATATCTGCCCACCTAAATATGCTTCAAACAAGAAGTGAATTGCAGAGTGGAAATAGGCAAATTTAGAACCCCGTGTATCAACCATTCAGCTGACTGAATCTCAGCCACAGTAAAAGGCAACTTCTCCAACTTTTCAATATTCAACATCACATATGTCGCCTCCTTTTTAGCCATCAGCTGCTGCTGACGTGTCAAATTAAAGGAAAAGAAAATCTCCCTGGCTTTGATGTGTTGCCACGGAACGCGACCCGCCTTCAATGTCTGTAAAGTCCAACCCAGCTGCATAATGGACCACGTTTGACTCTGCCCATGATATAGAGAAGACATATCTGATCTAATAACGTCTATAGTAGAGGAAACAATGTTGTCAATCGTATATACACGGTCAGACAAGGTATGCATCCCATTATCTGCAACAGACAACGCTTGCTTCAAATTCTCCTGATCTATCTGCCTCAACCGGGACGCTGCCTCCTGTTGTGAAAGTTTCCATATCTCATTATAAACTTCATACAAAAACCTTTTTTTCCGGGGCACTCGTGGATCTGACAAAAAATCTTGTAAGTCAGTATAATTAGACAGTAACGTGAGATGTGTCTTAACTGCATCCAGCGTGGATGACTTTAACCATTGTTGACAAAGTTTCCCCACGCTATATGTAGTAATGATATCAGCATGTTCTGGTGATATGTAGCGAGGGTCTGCCCTACTAGTCCTGAAACCTCCAGAGGAGGTGACAAAACGTTGATGACATCCATTAGTGTCTGTGGGCCACAATAACCACCCGCCTGGACGTGTCAATGAAGTGTTAAGTGTACCATTCTGGACCCAGTCTGTAAGCTCACTAAACGTTGCATTAATATATTGCTGCCAATCGTTCATTTTGGAAGGGACAGGTATGCCAGGCATATTCAATTCTCTAATTGTTGCTAAACCTAAACAGCTAGTCTGTTGTACAGTGTCATTTAAGAAAATCATCTGGACAGGAATAATACATGCCCTAAACATTGTGTCCCTACCCCACATTTGCCAATTTTTCGTTCCCCAAACACTTTTCAAATCAACAGTTTTGGACCAGTATTCATACCCTTCAACAGATAGTTTGGATACAAACAAATTGGAATACAATAATTTAGCATCAGTCAACAACATTTGCTTATTAGTATGCGGAATAACTCTAAAATAATATGACTTAGCATCCTGTTGACGATGGCCAGAAAAATATGCAAATTTATCATAATAAGTTTTAGAACTCCCCTGTGGAGGAGTCGGGCAATGTTCCCATTGCATATACTCAAATATTGATTTAGGGCTACTGGCTTTATGAATAAAGTGGTGTCCATAATAATTATAACAAAACATATCACCATAATTTTCTCTAAACTGGTAAGCATCTTCATTTTCATAGACAGTATAATACTGCAATTCTGTCAACATAGAATCAACTGTTTTCACATCCCAATCGTCAGATACAATGCCTGGTATAATGATATCATTCATTGATAATTTGAGAGCATATGGTATTTGAATTATTTCAGTGGGACCATATATATCAAACATTACTCTATCCTACACAATCCCACCCGAAATAGGTACAGCAGAAATGTTCACAGAGGACAAGTCTCTTCGAACCATATGTGATGAAAAATGCGGTTTCAACACCTTCTCCACCTGCTCAATCTCAGATCGTTCAGGAAGAAAATGACCATGTATCACCAGAAAAAAGATGACAACAAACCCCAGCCACAGGAAAAAAAGCCATCACAGTCATAAAAAGCCACAGATAGTTCCAAGGAAAAATAAAATACGTATGTTTGAGCAAATACAACAGCTTACATGTACCCAGGGCTGGCGTTGAAGAGGATGAAGTGTCCGACACAGCATCATCATTGTTATTAAAGCAGCCGGAGGCAGTTCTCGCAAAAGGTGCAACCGTAAACAAAGGGGCAGATTGTGTCTCTCGGCGTGGTACACTGTAGATAACAGCTTAAGTACCAGCAGTACTCACAGTAACTTGATCAAAAGATTCCAAATTATTCGCCGTCAGTGGAATAATCGCAAGATCAGTGTCCACCCTCCCCAAGCTCGGAGAGGAAACAGTATCGGTGCAAATCACCTGCAGCGGAACATCATCCCCAGTAGTGAGAGGGATTCCGGGACTACTGGGTGTTCCTCTTGGTCTGCTGTGCAGAATCGGCCACATGTTGTAACTTGACATTGTCGATTGATACAGAGCGATTTCCTTTGGCCCCTTGCAACGGCGGCAAAATCACAGTTCTTGTGCCGTGTACCCCTAGTACAGGGACTGGCGCACAATACGAAGGGCCAAATTTTTTTTTTACTGTGACCTTTTTACGCACAAGATCCCCAATTCTGGGAATCCAACCAGTGGGCGTCACTGGTACTTCCTTAATTCCTGTGGAGGCAGCACTGGCAGAAGAGTTATCTTCACGGAATTGTTGTAAATCCTTCAAAACAATGACACAATCATTTATGTCAAAGGGCGTATCTGCCGCCTCCACACCAGGACCATCTAGATCAGGAACATACATTCGCGTTCCAAACAGGCACTCATATGAAGTACGACCCCCCAGGGACCTTCTAGGCAAGTTATTCAGTGCTCTCTGTACTTCATACAGGTGGGCTAGCCAGCTACGACCCGTACCTATAACTCTGGCCGTTAAGGATTGCTTTAAATCATAATTTAAACGCTCCAGAACAAAATTTCCCTCGGGATGAAATGGAGACGAGAACTGGAGTTGGACCCCCAACAAAGCTATGGTGTCCCTGAATGCCTTAGAGGCAAAAGCAGGGCCCTGGTCCGAATGAAAAGCCGCAACTGCATATGTATTGACAAAGATGCGCAAATCTTTAATAACAGTCCGAGCGTGTGCCGAGCGCTGTGGCCAGACCCACACAAATCTGGAGCACGAATCTACAGCTACCAATATATATTTGTATGCACTATCTGGGGCCAACGGACCACAATGATCCAAGTACACACACTGTAATGGTTTATTTGATATTAGAAGGGGCGTCTGCTGCGGGCGTCTAGCTGTGGAAACTTTAATTTGTTGACAAATGTCACAACAAAGGACATACTGCTTTGTCTCTTTATAGAGACCAGGCCACCAGTATCGGGCCTGTAAGAGCGAAATTGTGGCAGCCACGCCAGCATGTACAGATGCCGCCCCCTCATGAGCTGCAGTTATCAATCGAGGTCGCACAATTTTATTGGGCATATCACGTACACCAGCGCCTGGGATTTTAACTTCAGCGTTCAGCATACCACCCATGGAATAGCGATATTTGGAAGGGAATCCTTTAGGAAATGGCGTGCCATCAGCCGTAGCCCTTATGGCAGCCAAAATCTCTGTGTCTGGTTTGGAACTCGAACGAGTTACTGCGGCTACAGTGGCAACTGCCACTGCCGATTTCGTGGCCTCATCAGCCAAAGTATTTCCAGCAACGTGTATTCCAACGCGCTGGTGTCCAAGTGTATGCACAGCATGGACTTTAGGAAGTGTTTCCTTCAGATCTGCAACCTTCCCCCACAGTAACCTGTGTTTGATGGTGTTGCCCTTGGAATCTCTGAACCCATTTAACCTCCAGTAATGCAAATATTCATTGAAAGACTGAACACAGTAATATGAATCACAAACAAGCAGTGTAAACTGTGCTGGATCCGCATGCTCCAATGCTAATAATAGAGCCTTCAGCTCAGCCAACTGTGCCGTACAGTCTCCCAAGGTCTGTGTATAAGTATGTTGGGGGCAGAACTTCTCCCCCTCCATATAGCCGCTCACCACCGCACATGCAGCAGAATACTGCTGTATAGTTCCCACCGCAGGTTGCGCAGAGCCATCAGTATACATGACCACTTGATATTGATCAATAGGCAACGTGCCAGCGGGAACTGGGTATTCCATTTCATATTGAAGAAATTCTTGAGTCTGCAGTTTTGGGTCAAAAATGTAATCTACATCAGTGGCTGTCAAAGACGTAGCCCATTGTATCCAGCGCGGGTGTAGTGCTTTCGCATTAGGAACACTTGCTTTTGTACCAGCCTCTAAGGATGGAATCGGGGAAACAACAATGATGCGTTGGCCCTGGGCAAGAGGTCTTTCTTTAATCACAGCCATCTGTACAGCAGTGAGGATTTTCTCTGTTTGTGCAAAACGTTGTTCTGCAGCAGAATACAAGTGAGACTTGTATCCTATCGGGACTGTCTCACCCTCATTAAAGGTGACATATGTAAACCCAACGGCCCCAGCTATTACCCTGATGACCAGATGTGTCTTATTGTCCCGTGCGTGTAAATGTTTTACTGCTAAGAGATCAGTTTGCAAGTCTTGAAGTATACGTGTATGCTCAATCGTCCAAAATGTACTCCAAAAATTTGGGCAAATCAACTCGTACAAGGGTTTTATACGTGTGGCATAATCAGGAATGTAAGTTCTGCCAAAATTTAGAAATCCCAACAACGACTGGAGTTTCTTAATCGTATTAGGAGGTTGCAAACGTGCACATTTTTCCAAAAAGTTTGGCGCTAGGCTCTTGCCCTCATTCGACAGCTCATATCCCAGGAAAATTATGCTGAGGAAGTAAATTTTCGACTTTTTAAAGTTACATTTGTAGCCAATTTCAGCAAACCCTACAACAATGCGGGCAACCCGCCTCAAATGTTGTAACAGCTCGTCATCTGTCAGATATATATCATCTACGTATGACAAAGCCTCAGGGTCTAACTCGTGTAAAATTTCAGTGACACGAGCTGAAAACAGTCCTGGGCTATTCTTATACCCCTGAGGCAAACAACAAAAACATTTCTGAGAGCCAAACGCTCTAAAGGTAGTAAAATCCCTACTTTCGGGCACTATATTTTGGCAGAAGAAACCATTCGAGATATCTAAAGTGGTTTTGTATTTTTTACGCACTATATTATTCATAAGCGCAGCGCTGTGTGAATTTTGTATGGCATATGTGCATGTATGTCCATTTAAATGTCTGTAATCCACCACTATCCTATAAGAATGGTCCGGTTTAGCCACAGGGAACAAGGGATTATTCATCAGAGAGACACAGGGCTCAATTACCCCTGGTACTCCAATTGTGTAAATACGTTCCTAACCGATGCCCTTGCTTCAAATTTTATAGAATACTGCGGTTGTGGCTGAGGTTCGCCTTTAATTGGAATTACATGATAAGGTGAATCCCTATCCCACCCCACATGATTTCTATATAAGGCGGGTGCTTGTGCCAGAGCCCATTTAATACTATAGGACTCTGCGAGTTCTCCCGGAACAAGTGGTGAGAACGAAGGTGTAATAACCTCCTCCCCAACCGGACAGTCGCGAACAAATTCAGGGGGCCAATCTTGTTCGGCTAGCAGAATGTCATACAATTTGACTACACGATCCCAAAAGATGGCGTTTATTGTGCGCTCAATGTCCCCTTCCAACTGCAAAGTTACTGTATAAACTCTATCGGGATCAGAGACACGCATATCTGCTGTTTTCACCTGTATGAAGTCATCAGTTGCTTTCACCTCCAGATGCTCTAGAAGATTCCGGCGAACTATTGTGACCTATGCCGCGCTGTCTAACAGTGCCAGAGCCCATGTCTTGTTCTTCAAGAGAACTCTCTTCTTGTGTGGCATGCCGAACTGAGACTACCGCCACTTTTTTCTTTTTAAACTGCTGTTTTTGTTGGACCGGTTTCTCTTCCTTCTTGACAGAAACCTCCGATGAGCGCTGTGATTCCTGTCTCGGTTTCACGTACTCAGTTCTCCGCTCTGACCGCCCACCTCTCTCATTTCTCTTTTCCGATGAGTCCTGAAAGGAACGAGATTGGCGTGTATCATTATATTGATATCTATCAGGCGTCTTCAAATTATCCCTATTTCTAAGATTATATTTAGCCTGCGGGGTCTCCGGTCGCGGAGATTCTCCCCTTTCCTTTTTAGGTGTTTGCTGTTTTTTCTCCCAGCGCTTTTTTGTACCCTCAGGTTGCTGTTGTTTAGTAGTATCCTTACTACTCTTACTCTATAACTGTGGTTTTGCGGCCTAGCCCCTAGGGTATCACAACCCGCTTCTGACTTAATTGCGGGACGTCTCGAAGACGCATACGCACCGCTAGTGCCACTGCCTCCCCTTTTAGATTACTCAATAAAATAGAAGAAACCGTGGCAAAATTGCCCATCAGTTGCATCCCTAAATCTAAGGCCGGGGCAGCCCAATATCCAACTTGAATCTGTTTTAGCACTTCCGGTAAATTAGCCAGAGTCGGTGTACCGTGTGCTGTAGTGTAGAGCGCGGCAAATACCGTGCCCCAAGTATTACAATGGTCCACAGTAGGAACCATTCCAAACGGAAAACACATTGTCAATATTCTATGTTTATCCTGAAGTCCCGTATGGGGAAATACTGCTTCCAGCGTATTAATTTTTTGCGCCAGCCAAAATGGAGTTTCCTCTCGTTTAGCCGGTACTTTACCCATACTGAGTGTACAGTGGCCGGATTGATACCCGGAACCACTGCATGTGGTTGCGCCGGAGCAGCACGTGCTGCGTTTGTGTTCAGTGTCTGCATTACAAATTGAACTAAGCGTCTATAGGTAGCCGTTAAGTCTGTATATAAACGACGAACTTCAGCCACTGCCAATTGAGCAACCGCAGGATGTGGTGTATATGTTGCCAATAAAGGCCAAGTAGGACCCTCATTACTTAGTGGACCTAACCTAACTTGTGCTATAGTGTGTGGGAGGGCGCCATCAAGTCAATTATGGTGTTCTTGATAAGATAAATGTATCTCTAAGTATGCACATGCCCTGTATTGCCCAGGGGCATTCGCGACAGTATAATCATGAAAAGCGTGTGTAGCCCCATCAACCGCCGGAAATACAACCCAAGAATAAAAAAGCTCTGTTCTATAGGCTGCATGGGCATCCACTACAAACGTGACCGGACCCCCCTGGTTCGTCAGACCATGTGCTAACAAGTGTCCCGTGAGCAGGTACCGCATATTAAGTGCAATGTTCACTACTTGGGGATTCGTCATTATGAACACAGCGCTAGTTCAGAGAAGGCATACCAATACCGGGGTTTTCCTTTTTCAATTCAACCTATATTGCGGTGGAGGAAATCCTCAGTGCCACGGACGTCTCCGTTAACGGAACGAGGAGTCAATATATATATGAGACCGAGAGAGTCAGTCGGACCCGAAAATTAGAGCCGAACCAAACGTTGGCGGCGCCATGTCGCGTGGGCTCTCATTATCCTAAATGAGACTGCTGGATTTCTAGGTAGCAGGATCGTTCCTGGTGTGGGGGACTGAGTCTGACCCACTTGGAAGGAACTCTGTCACCCTCAATCCGGTTTTGCTCCGGCTAACTAGCAGTGCCTCATCTCTCCCAAGGGGGAGGGATGATTGGGCAGCCGAGCGCATGACATCTTTAGAACTTCTCAGGGAAGTCGTGGTCACTCAGGTCCCAAACAGCTCTCTCATTTACAGTATGATCTCATATATAAATGACATAGGCAGTTTAAGTTTTATATATTGTTTTTAATAAAACGACTGCATTTTAGATAATAAGGCGTGAGCCGCAATAACCAGAACCATACAACACAGTAGGATTGATATAGTTACAATGAGAGTGAAACATAAGAACAACGCTATCATGGTGTTAATAGATTCTATTCTCTCTCAGTAGGTTATATTTCGAGCACAGCATGTTAAGCTACTAACTTGCCTTTCAGATTCCCCGGGAAGACATCAACCCTCATACCTGAGCAATGGCCAGTGATCTGGTTCAGCATCTGCAACAAGGCAGTCAGTGTTTAGTTGTGGTTCCCTGGTCGGAATTTCCCTCTTCCCTGTATTCGGACAAGAAAGTGTTTTTATAACTAACATGTCAGTGTGATCACAAAATGTCCCTACGCAAGTAATCCAAAGACTAAACTCCTACCACGTCTATCGGCAATGTACCAGACTGTATCCTTGACTGAAGCACAGAGTAAACAAGAATGTCTTATTGAGAACTCCAGTGCTGAAGTAGGCTAAACAGTGTGATATAAAAAATAAAACAAGACCGTAGAACTGGCTATTTGTAAAATAACAGTACGAAGCTGAATAAAATGCATTTAGAGCAAAGTGCACAGAGGCTCTATGCTGCAAGCAAAGGAATAAAATACATCCAGGGCAAAGTGCACAAAGGCCTAACGCCTGAAGCAAACGTGCAAAGGATACATAAAAATGATCGCACTACAGGCCCGCCTGGGATATATACTTAAAAATTAAATGCTAGACCTACCTACCGAGATTAAAAACATTTTGAACTGATCAGATTTAAAATCTTATGGCAAAGCCGATCTGTACTCCAGAGCTCTTCAAAACTTTTTGCAATATTATAAGTAATGGACTTCTGAAAAAATAAGTATACCCCCGACTCTGAACTACGACCATCACCCCACGCAGAGCTTCAGGATTAAAAGCCACCACAGCCGGTGGTCCCAACACCACCACCCTCAGATGCCTTTATTGAAGAATTTTTAAGAAATATAAGTCAGAGGTACAGAGGTGCAGCGCAAATGTTATTAAGTAAAATGCCGGTTTCTAAAGATCTAACCTCCTAGAATGATCGGGTGTATTCCTCTACAAAGGGCAGCCAGATGTATATCCTCGTCAAAGGTTCCACACATCCCAAAGTCCTATCTCTTCAGAAAGTACCAAAAGGTTGGGATTAGTTTCTACAGGCCACTGCAGAACTCAATGTTCCTTCTACGATTGTCAGTAATGCCAAACACAGACAGCTGCTTGAAAGTTTAAAAGACCCTGCTAACAGCCCTCCAATTACTCCAACACCTGTTGTTTTTAAATCCGGCCCTGGGGTGCCTGCAGCCCCACTTATCCTCTGGCTATCCCTCTCTGGGAACACAGCGCCTCTGCCTTTGGAGCCTAAAAAGACATTGGTCCTCATTATGACATTAGCGCTAAAAAATTAACACCGCCGCAGTGACTGCCGCCAATATACTGCCGCAGAGGCAAACATCCTACCGCCACATCATGACACATACACACAAAACCAACAGAAAACAGGCACAACCACAAATCCTCCAGCCCCACTAAATGTGATAAACCAATGGAACTACCACCCATACGATTACACCACTGAAACAAAGCCCTCCAAATAATGACCCGCAAATCACCACGGGGGACATTCATCGACCGTAAACCATTGGCAGTGAACACCACCGCTGCGGATATGGCCACCCAAATACAAAACA
The DNA here is from genome assembly GCF_031143425.1 of Pleurodeles waltl. Classification (NCBI taxonomy): domain Eukaryota; kingdom Metazoa; phylum Chordata; class Amphibia; order Caudata; family Salamandridae; genus Pleurodeles; species Pleurodeles waltl. The sequence continues at coordinate 934,335,960 of NC_090442.1, read as the reverse complement.
AAACAACATTGGCCAGAACAAAAAACTCACACCTGACACAAATACACACACCCCGCACACCCACCACCAGCATTATAAAACACACACCCACATCACCCACAAACTTCTGCCAACAAGACAAGACGGCTCCACTTAGCGAAGACTATCCAAGAGAGAATTGAACACACATCGTAACTACCAATTCAACAGATACGCACCACACACTCTACCACATCACACATCACCCCTACAAAACCTACACACACCACACTACACCAATGTCCCACAAAGGCACCCCCGTTTCACCGATGAGGAGTTGTGGGGCATGGTGGAGTAAATAGTCAGGGTAGAGCCACAGCTGTGGTGAGGTGCAGCATATATCCATTGCCAGGAAGATGGACCTACTGTGGAGGATCATGGACATGGTAAAAGTTGTAGGACCACATCCACGAATGAGGGACGACATGAGGAAGAGGTGGAATGACTTACAGGGGAAAGGTGTGTTACATAACAGCAAGGCACCAGCTCGCTATCCAGAGGACTGGCGGTGGACCCCCACCTCCTTCCCCACAGCTAACAGCATGGGAGGAGCAAGTCTTGGCAATTCTGCATCCCGAGGGACCCACTGGAGTTGCTGGAGGACTGGACACTGATGAGTCGACATTTACTACCTATCAATCCCCCATACCTGCATGTCATCCCAACGCCCAGCCTTACTCACATCACCCCACACCATCCCACACAGTGCACCACCTCAATCAACAAACCTAAATTCCATGCCCTGCATGCCATACCCACTGCATGCACATCCCTTCCAGCCTTGCATGTACACCCACCACCAATGAATGCACAACATGGAGAACTAACAATTCCACAATCCATCACCATACACAAAGGTGGCAGGGCAACAGCAATAACATGGGGTTAAGTTAGGGATGCAGAATATGTCACAGACATGTAGCATAATACACCACTTACATCCCCACAGGTGCCCTAGCCAATCTCAGTGGCAAGGAGGTGCCTCGGCTACCCAGTCCCCCACCAGAAGATGCCCCCAGTGATGACAGCAACACTGGAGTACTGGATCTGGATGAGCTCCCTGGCCCATCAGGGACCACTGGTCAGTCGGCTATCCCAGCCCACACCCAGTCCACCACAGAGCCTCCCCCCTCAGTATCCAACACCACAGCAACCATCCAACATCCCCAAACCTCTGACCCCAGGACAAGTCAATCAGCAGTGTGCCCTTCTGTAAAGGGACTGCGGTGTTAAGGGGACACAGGCACAGGGGGCAAGGGATGGTCGGAGGACAGCTGTGCACCAGGGGGAAAACAGGCCTAGGGAACCGACTGCCCTGGAGGCACTCACTAATGTCCTGGAGGCATATCAACAATCCCAGGACAAGATGGGTCAGGTGATAAACATCATGCAGGAGAACCACCACCAGGAGATAAAGCAAGAATTGCAGGCCCTGAACACCACAATGGTCTCCATTGCAGGGGTGCTGGGTGACATGGCCAACATCATGAGGGACTATACAGCACACCAGTGGTACCCTTCCACTAGCCAATGTACTCACCAGCCTTCCAGATCTACAGCAGCTAGTGGACAGGAGGCCCTGACACAGGACCCATAGGCCACCAGCACCCTTCCCCCCTGCAGAAGATGAACCACCCCCAAATGGTCCCTGCGACCCAGACACCAGAGACACTTGCCAAGACAAAGACCACTGCCAGGAAATGATGCCCTCCTGAATGTCCCCCTTGTGTTCCACAGTGCCACCATGTCCACTTTGAACTGCCATTGATCCCTTTCCTATGGCCCCTTGGACACTGGACCATTGCTACAAACAGACTGGCCCACTACATTGGACTATTCCCAACCATCACCCAACTCTATTGCACTTCCTATTGTATACCAATTTTCAATAAACACTCTTGGACACCACTGGAGTAAAAGTGCTTTATCTATAGGTAATGCACAATGTATAGAACTGTATTGAACTGCATGATCCTGTGTAAATGTCCAGTAACATTTTGAGCCATCTTTCAAATGTTTCTCAGCAGTCTGTACACATCACAGCAGGACACTGTTGTAATCACAGAAACATCTGGAATAAGGGAAGGCGTAGGTGACAGTCAGGTAGATTGCAACGGTAATGACTTGCATTATGCTACAGTCACACAGCACAACACTAAAACGTACAAATGTTTGGTTCAACAGTCTCAGTGTCATTGGAAGTACTGCATTATCATATGTGACCTGTTGTCCACATCCTCCTCCTCTTCCTTCTCCTCACTGTCCTCAGTGTCTACTGCTGCCACAGCTACACTGTCACCCCGTCCTCCTGCAAATAGGACACATGCTGTCTGAGGGCCAAATTGTACAACATGCAGTACACAACAACAATTCTGCAGTCATTCTAAGGAGAGTAGTACAGGGATCCACCTGTCAGATGGAGGCACCTGAACCTAACCTTCAGAAGACCGAAGGTCCTTTCGACAATCCTCCTGGTACGCCCATGAGCACCATTGCAACTATTTACAACCCTTGTTGTCGGATTACTAACAGGGGTCATGAGCCAGGAAAGGTTTGGGTAACCAGAATTACCTGCATGAAGTAAGGGACACACATTAGCCCTGCACAGTGGAATGGGCTATGACTCCTGAAGGCATACACTGACATACACAATGCCAATGAACAAGTGTACAGGAATCTGAAGAGTTTCTACCACTCAATGTCCAGATGGTGTGTCTTGCTGACCAGTACATCTCCCATGTCACTGCCAAGTATCCTGGGTCGGTGCATGATGCCTTTGTCCTGAAGAATAGCAGCATCCCACAGCTGATGTCACAACTACAGAGGCACAGAGTATGGCTAATAGGTTAACCTGACTGCCCCACTCAGCCCTGTTGCCCTCATTGAGGAGGCTATTGACCTCCTGAGATCCATTTCTGTAGGGCGGTCAACCATAGGGAATGCCATCCATGGGCAGGCATCCCAGATGCAGCAATGCAATGCCTTCCTGGAGGGCATTCACAGTGGATTGGTGGCCCTACAGAGATATTTTCAGGCTTTGGCCTCTACACTGATGGCAGCTAGTGTCCCTGTTTCATCCATCTCTCCCTCCAACTAACATTTCACAGTCCCAGTCTCCTCACCCCCAACCCATCCCACACACATTCTAACAAGCATTCACCCAAAACAACACACAAGACTTGCACTGACGAACACAGGCAGCACTTCATTCCCAAGCACTCACACAGCCAACAGACAGATACACAAACAACATTATCCACTGCCTCAACTGTCTACCCATCCTCCTCCTCCCTCACAGTCACATCCTCACTCACACCTGTATGCACTGCATCAACAGTCTCAGAACCTGCCACCTGCACTGCCTTGCCCACAGTCATCACAACAGTAGACCCTCAGACATGCACCCAACACACCATATGTGCAGTCACCACCACCACCAGCACCACCTCATGCAGTACACCCACCTCACTTGCAGACACCACCACAACATCCATCCACACGTCCTCTTTGTCCTCCCCCACCCTTTCTGGTCCATCCCCTCCACAGACACAAGGACGCTTCACTCAGACCCGGAATAGTCATCCACCTCACACACACACATTGTACATGCACCTGCACTGACGTCCAGCACACCGTCTCCTCCTACAACCAATCCCTCTACCTCCACTCCCATCCCTCCTCCCACACCCCACCCCATTGGCCCTAAGAAGCTTTTCCTTGCCCACCTTGACCTCTTTCCTCCCCCTCTCCCCCTTCTGGCCATAAGAGGAAGGTCCCACCCCACCAGCCTAGTACCCTGAGCACCCAGTCTGACCCTGCTGTACCCCTAAAGTCTCCAGCTGCCACTAATGGGGACATGAGGGCAACACCAGCCCTTGCACCAAGGACACTCCTCCCCCCAGAATGGAGGGCTAAAGTGCCACCCCCTCCCAAACAGACTACCAGGTCCATGGAGCCACCTCCAAAACCTAGGGCCAAGGAGTCCCCTCCCAGATCCAAAGCCAAATAGGCCCCTGCCAAATCCAAAGTCAAGGAGGCCCACCCAGATCCAACGCCAAGGAGGCCCCACCCTGATCCAAAGCCAAGGAGGCCCCATACAGATCCAAGGACAAGGAGGCCCCAGCCAAGACTGAGCTCAAGGAGGCCCAACCAAGATCCAAGGTCAAGAAGGTTCCAGCCAAAAACAAGGACTAGGAGGCCCCAGCCAAAACTGAGCCCAAGGAGTCCCATCCCGAACCAGAGGCCTAGGAGCCCCATCCCAAACCAGTGACCTAAGAGCCCCCTCAGTAACCAGTGGGCAGGGAGCCCCCTCCAGAACCAGTGGGCGAGGAGCCCCCACGAGAACCACTGAGAAGGGAGCCCCCTCCAGAACCAGTGGGCAGGGAGCCCCTCCAGAACCAGTGGGCAGGGAGCCCTCTCCAAAACCAGTGGGCAGGGAGCCCCCTCCAGAACCAATGGGCAAGGAGCCGCCTCCAGACGATATGCCCCTCCCTTCCCCCTGAGGTGTGTGCCTGTTACCAACTTGATGCCCCTGAGTGGTACAGTCCCGATGTAATCAGGAGTCAAGTTGGGGCTAGGAATTTGCCTTGAGGGCATTTGGGACTTTGGACTGACCTTTGGGCCTGCATGTCTGTAAATATGCAGTTGTGTAGGTTTTTGTATTTTGAATATTCATACAACAAGAATACAGTGGTTGAAACAGAGGTATGTGTCTTAGCTTTCTCTGCTCATGGGTTCTGTTACTGTCCATTTACTCTGCAGCTGGTCCCTGATGTGTGGTGTGTGTGTGTGTGTTGAGCGTGTGTGTAACTCTCCCCCTCTTCCTTGTGTGCTATGCGGTTGTACTCACCATCGTCATCTTCGTCAGCATTGGTGCCCCAGGATGGCCATGGGGTGGGACAGCATCGGGAAGATGTGCAGTTCAGGTTCCATGGCAGCCGCTAACTCTTGTGTGTCCCTGGAGGTGTGTGTACATTTATATGATGCGTTTCCGCCAGGCTTTTGGTGTTGCTCCAACCGCCATGGAAATCCTGGTGGTGTACAATGTCATAACATAGTGGGCAGATCCTTGTCTTTTGTCTGCTGTGTTCAGTGTTCGTACTGCGTTGGCGGTTGGAGAGGTACATTGGCTGTCTATGGGAGGGTTCTCCGCCATGGTTATTATTTGGCAGTAATTACTGCCGGCCTGGCAACGGTACTCCCGCCGTTGCCGGCGTCGCAGTAACCTGACCACCAAGGTCATCACCCAAAAGGAACATGTGTTTAAATACTTCTACCTTTTGAACCTATGTATAAGTTTTACATTGTCTGTGAGTATGGTTTTACCGCAGTTAAAGTATTGATTAATTTATTTCATTATTTATTTTCTTTAGTATGTTTGGCTGCTTAGTGCTTGTAATAATTATGTTTATATAATAAACACTTTTTAGCTGTTTCATCACTCTTCTGTCATCTTTTTAATGTGTGTCCTGGTGGTAGAATGAAAATGTATAGCCTGATTTCGAGTTTAAATTCTTTTATTGTAGACAAATATAGTTACACGTATATATGCATTACACGGCCTTACACTTTTGACAAACACCGTATTCTGTTTTAACAATGGTCACTGTAGAACCAGCATTTTATTTTACATACTTCACAACAATACAGGTGTTATTTACTAGATCGCTTGAAAATGGATTTAGAAAATTTCTAAACGTCATACCCTCAGACATTTTGCTAATAAAAAATATACAGTGTTCCCCACATGTGATGGCTAAAGAATCCTGCACCCGCATCTTGTTATAGGCGGCCCTAGCAGCAGCTTTTTTTTATATACTTGAATATCGGTTTTCTATAGATGCTATGCTCGGGGAACGTTGCTGGACTGTCAAACACTGTAAGCTTGTCGATATCCAAAAATATTCCCAACCAGTCTGTTCCACCCGTGTAATGCGGATTTCTGTTAAAGACTAGCGTGTGCAGTCTTTCTACACTTGCTTCCTCGTGTAGCCTGTCACTTGGGAAAACATCTAAAATGTATTTCTTTGCGTATTTATGCCTCCTTAAGAACTCACATATCTGTGCAGTGTCCATTGCACAATATTTTAAAGGTAGTCAAACATGAGTGGGGGTTGTTGACCTAGATGAAGCTGTTGAACACCGCAAATACAATCATGTTCACATTGGTAGCCAGGGGTTGACTAAATCGTCTTTCAGCTTTTAGATTTCCATTTTCTATCAAATTATAGCGATCCCTGTCTTCCATATCGGGTGACAGATCGAAAGTGAACAATGTGTAGCTGGACCCATATCCTTCTCTTGATACAACGACTCCCAAGTCCCTCAGGTGTTTAACTGTTATCGACACCCATCCAAGATATTCCCTGTTAAATTAGATGTTCCAAAACTAGGTGTGTACGGTTTTGCAGGAAAGACTGTCCCCTTGTGTACCAACACAGTGTAGATGATGTTCTAGTGCTTGAAATTGAAAGTGCTTGCGGCATAGATGCTGCTAAAAGCTGTATAGTCAACAAATGCTATGATAATAAGTTTTGGTAGCTGTCCCAGAAATACATTTTGCTGCTGGGTTAATCGGGTACCGGTTGGAATGCTGTATATCTTCAGATCAACTCTTTCCATGGCGTTCTTAGCATTCAATAGTTGTAAAGCCATGGCGTGAGCCAGTCTGACGCTTGGTGACACTTTCACTCTGTTTACAAACAAACTGGCGGACAGTATAACAAGTTTCCCCGCTGATGAGACATAATGAGTCCTTGTTGTGGCTTAGTTTGATCTTGAGATTGATGCCATTGACAAGTAGTTTATCATGGTAGAAAATGTCTGAATGTATGCGGGCTAGGAGGTCAAACTGTCTACTGCCTGCGGAGAAGCTAGCTCTTTTTACAAAACCCTGTTTGTGGCCACCCGGAGCCGTAGCATTAAAATGGCCATAAGTATCTTTGTAGAAGACTGTGAAAGCTGTGTGTTCAGAACATCACTGCTATAATTAAGAATTCCCAAAACGTATGCCCTATATGCATATATGTTATCACTTTGTGTGATAAGCCGATCACCGAGGGTGATGTCCACCTACTTAAACATGGTTGCGACGGGGTAAGCAATTGTCCCCACTATAGCGTCTTTCGTTATATTGGAACCATCCGCTTTCACAATTTTACAGCTGAGGTCCAGCAGTGTATTGTTGTGATCCAAATACATATCCGTGGACCCTGACACATAAAACTCTATCGGCACCAGAGGCATTAAAGCGGCAAGCAGCAATACCTCCATGAAAAAACAGTTTTCAATGCTAGTCCGCATGGGTTTTAGAGAAAACAGGTCTAGCTCTGATTTAGCGCATTCACCCAATGCATAATGTATGAAGGCCATGTTTGCAGGTTGTTCAGCTTTTAAAAAAATACTTACGTTAGCACCTGTTCCCTTTCCCTTGTTCTTCTTCGAACCTCTCTTCAGACTTACTGATCTTCGTTTGTGAGCGCTTTTTGAAGAACAGCTTTTTTCTTTTATGTGGTGTCAGAGGTCCCCTTCACTTTGAAGCATTTCACTTCCTTTTAACAGGTATGCAAGACTTGTACACCAGACCCACTCCTTCTTCAGGTTGCTTATTCATAAGTGTGACAACCACAGACGTCATGGAACCCACCACGTCCTGTGCAATGTTCGTAGCAGCCACTTTAATGTGCGGTTTTGCAATTTCACAGCCTCTTCTCAAGAATGGCATTGCTCTTCTAAACAAACTATGGAAGAAACCCCCCAAACTGGCCCCCCATACTTAACCGGTCCCCCTTGAAAGTAAGATGATGGGGCTCCATATCTAGCCTTGCTTCTGTAACAATATATAAAGAGGGGTCACTGTATGTTTTCATAATCACCATGATAACTTGTTAGTAGTCGCTGTCGCGTCACGGTCTTAAATGAAGCTAAACAATAACTTTCCTGTATTTAAAGGATACTGGCTCAGCCTGATCATCATAGATCATGATCGTAATGGTGTCAAAATGGTTTTTAGAAATTGATATGTAGTTGTGTTTGTTGTATTGTATATTAACCATTGTATTATTTTCACCCTTCACCTGGACCCATCTTAGCAATGGTGAATAACTATCCCCTATCCTCTGCGACTCTACAATGCCCATTAAAATCGGGGCATGACTGGTCCGGTTCTACTTGACTTCTAATATACTGTACCGATCCTAAAATCTTTCTTCATTTACCCGAACAGTTAAACACTGTATCGCGATTTGGAGCTTTAAGAAACATCTTCCGTCTCACATTATCTAACACTAACTGAATATTCACATACGTCTCAATCCTGGCTATGGATTTGTTGATGGCTTCAACCAATGTGGTCGCAGATAGGTAATAACTGTGAGGAAATCCGACATGGATGCTCTAAGCATCCTGAGCATGCTTTATATTAAGTATGGCATTTTACATTGAAAATGTATTCCACGTTCTGGGGTATTGGATTTCTGTTAGGGCTACCTCCCAATCCCCTTTAAGGTCTACGGGTTTAGCCAGTTTCACTTTATAATTAGAAATTCGATTGTCAAGGAACATGTCCTTTGAGGCGTTGTCGGTAGTATAAAATGGCGCTGTGTCCTGCTTGGCGTCTACAATGAGATCCCTTCATCCTCACACTACCTGCACAGAACTGGCCAACACCCAACTGTTACATTTCTCAGGCCACCCCCGTCATTTGACAAAAACCTGGCGGTTTGCTCCGCTACCTTTTCTTTTTATAATCTTTTCAACCCTGTAAACCCTTTGTAGATCATTAGGTACCTTCTGTAACTCCTCCTTGTAAAAGACTCCTGACACCTTTTCCCCATCATAGTCCTTTAGACTGTAAATATATTCATCCTCTTTAGGCTCACACTTTCCACTATAAATATCTCATCACTAAAAGTCTGTTGGTAGCCCTTCGTAAAGACCCCTTTAAATTTTGAAACCCTAACATGGTCACCTTCTTTTAAAAGCGGTTTGTTTACATCTGCAGCGATCCAACTCCCATGCACAGTTCTCCACACCTTTAACAAATTCTCAGTCATTACATCCATGGGTGCCATTTTAATGGTTCTGTGGTAAGCGGTGCTATAAATGTCTATAAAAGCCTTTAGAACATCTGCTTATCTTTAGGTTTTATAAGCCGTGAAATATCTCCACATATTAGACTTCAGAGTTCTGTGAAAATGCTCTTTCAAAGATGCTTTTACCTCTGTGTGCATTACAAAATGTTTAACATTATGCTGTTTTAATAATTTTTGAAACGTCTTGTTAAAAGTTATTTTCCAGTGTCTGTTCGTAGTTTTTGAGAGGTTCGCTCTTTCCTGAATTTTGCTTTAAAGGCTTTGGTCACACTGGACACACATTTATCGCTTAGCGCTTCCGATTAGGCGTACTTGGATAATACATCTATAGCCGTTAATATGCATTGAGCACCGCTATTATACTTTGCTAAATCTCGAAGATGGATTATGTCCGCCTGCCATTGGTAATCTACTTGTGCATTAAAAATGGTAGGTCTTCTATTAAAACGTTTCCTGGTGGGCTTATAGAGTGAATATACCTCTTCCCCAGATAACCACGTCTTCACCAGTGCTCTGTTTACCGGTTCATTTTTAGCTAGAGCTCTTCTAAACAGTGCTTTGGTGTCCCCGAAGCAACTAATCCCTCTTGTCTCATAATAAAGCTTCCTTAATTCACCACCAGACATGTTGTCATCTGTTACAAACCATTAAATGAAAGACATCAAATTTGAGTAATACCATTTTAATAAAATTAAAGAATATTAGCATAGAATAAAAACAATATACTTTACAGTTTTAAGATACAGATGTTATGGGGATGTTGTTGGCAGAATGCTGTCTTTTGACTACAGGTGCAAAGTACTACACTTGTTACATACATTACTTAGAGCCACGCTGCTAATCAACCTCGATTGCTCTAGACACGACTTCCCTGTCACCCCTCCTATAGCTTTGTACACTCAGGATACTGACAGCATTCATAGGTTCGTACAGTTCAAGGCCTGACAATACTAAACCCTTCTTTGTGAAATAATCATCTGTCAGAAGCTCCAAGGCTGTGCGTAACACAGATGTTGGCAAAAGGCTTAACAAATGCATAAGCCATTTGTACACACTCCAGTATTTTTCCGCCGTAGGCATCCACACATTGATACACCATTTGGGAGGCTCAGAAATGTTAAAATAATGCAGAGTTACGGGTGTATTTCAGCTATTCTTTCTTTATTCAGTACATGTACCATTCTGGCAATGCATATGTATCCGGGGTGTAGCTCATAGACATCTTGCACTGCGACATTCTGATACACGTCCTAAAAGTGAGTAAGTATATACGTTAAATAACGAAGTGATGACCCTCTACTCTGGACTCTACATTTTTTTAAACTGTCTTTGTGGGGCTAATGAATCGATTCTTCTATTTTTAAAATAAACATCACACATAGACTTCCTGTAACCCTTTCTATTATCTTTCTATCAAAATACATACACAACTCCTGCATACGCTCAAGTTATGAACCTGGTTCATTCGAGTATTGGATCTCTTTGAGCGCTGCTGCTACGATATTAACCATATCAGGGTGTACATATTTCTTTTCCTCTGACATCCCGCACACAACTCTTTACATTTTATACACCTTGCACAGGTTTTGCCTGCTATATGTATCAAATTGTTCTTGCTGTGTACAATTCGTATAGAAACTCATGAACCTCCTGCTTCGATTCAGTAATTTTATGACCATAACAAAGATTATAATAGTCGCTTTTCACACGTGTGTTCACAACAGTCGCTGCAAAGCCTTTAACAGGTCAAACAGCTTTGTGTGGGATGTCCTTAGTTTCCTTTTCACAAATGTCACCATTATAGGTACAAACACAATTCTTACGCAGCTCTTTGTTCTGGCTTGTGGAACTTTCAGACTGTTTGGAACAACATAAGCAGTAAAAATGTACATTGTTAACCTTTGATGGCGACCCTTCTCCCACTGCTCATTTTGTTGATGTTTTCTACGATTCAAACAGAAACAAAAACAAACTATTAGTTAGAGATAACAAAATATACACATATATACGTTAAGTCTCTATAGCTTATTTTACTAACCTCTTCATTTTCTTGACACATGGTGGTGGCTCTGAAATCTTGGGAGTCGCACAGATCCACTGATTTGTAAGAAGCGTCGGTGTTTAGACGCGGCTGTTGCATGATAATTGAGTCCGATCTATTTTCCTCCAGAAAGTCCGATGCATTTTCCTCCAGAAATGCCATATCTTCATAGACAGGTGAGTTAGGAGGTGCTATAGATTCTTCTACATCTCCAGCATTGGTGAAAATGTTTCCAACATTTAACTTGCGCTCGATGCATCACCGCCACTGCTGTCACACTTAACAGGGGATATCAGCTGCAGTAAATCCTTGAGGCTGAGCTTTTCAAGCCAATGGCAAAGATCCTCTTGAAAACCCATGACAACGCAACTCTCATCTTTAGGAGTGCAGACGCATAACCCTGGCCATGTATTAGGGCATAGGCACAGGCCTCACACATATTCAGTCAATGTCACAATCCCTCTCACCCTCCAACACCTAGGTCAGTTCCGGGGAGGTTATGTAACACTCAGGAAAGTGGGTGGGGGCTGTGTAGTTCCTCCCTCTGAGGAGGTACACTACAGCTGCACCACTGTGACGGCATGAACATGCCCAGACTTATCCTCTTAGTCTCAGAAACACGGCGCACACCTGCATGACTGCCATTTTACACAACACATAGACCTAGAGACTAAGGACAGGATGAGGGCACGTGACTAACATGTGATCACACGATGTCACAATCCATGTGACTCGCAGGGGGACCGGAAGTCCTAGTAACGGATGTGACATCATTTCCAAGGGGGCAGGACAACTGTCACTTTTCGAATGATGAGTAATGGTATCCCCATTTTCTACTAAGTTGTTAAGATCACCTGGGTCTGTCAAGACATTTTACAATAAAGGCCTCACTTAACCATTTTGAGCTGTCAGTAAAAACACCCTTGGTTAGCGAAGAGTACACCCATTTTGCCAATAGGAGCCAAGGTAGTGTTTTATTTTATTCTCAATCATTACTGGGACAAAGTAATTGGAAAGTCTAGGGTTAGTATTTGGATCAGTACTGTTAGCATGAAATATCTTGTTTAAAGCCATGAAGTAAAGTGAAGTTTTCTGATGAGAGTCATGGGGTGTTCATAATGGGATGGAAGCAAATGCAGAAAATTCCTTACATTTTACTTCTAGATTAGCAGAAAACAGGGGCAAGGTTTGCAACCTGTTTGACTGTATCAAATATTGTTTGGAGCGATTTTTGGTAGGATTGGGCAAAAGTTGAGTGAAGTCACATAACCTCCCCCTTTGTGATGATGAGTAACGTTCCCATGTTTAGCTGTGGTGAATTTCATCCCGCTTGGCAACAGGCAGACATGATTTCTTATCATGGTCGGGACATTGAGTGGCAGAAATTGTGTGCAACCCTCAATATGTTCACCTAGGACACAAGTTACATGGCACAGCAGGCAAGGACAGCGAGGAATGGAAGGTATATGAAGCTGTGGGCAGGGAGGAGAACAGAGAATGGGTGGCTGATTAGGAGGACTCCTGTAGTAGAAGCCCAGGAATGAAGGCCGGGGCTGGAGAGCTGTACTGTAGGCAGAGGACTTTACCAGAGGTTGAGGGATTGGCACAGTGAACTGTTGCTTAGCAAATGCAGTTCATCTGTTGCACCAAGCACCCTGGATCAGCAGTGTAAATGGTTTCTGTGAAGGGCCCTTTTTAAAAAGCTTTACAATTTTCAACACTCATGAAGTTAAAAATAAATATGCTAGGTTGAGAGTCAGACAACTTCACAACTTAGTGCTTTTTATGTTGTACTGTCTGTATATAAGGGCTACAGAAGCATCACTGTGGGATTTGGGTGAATTTTTCTATCAGTGGACGTCTGGGTCTCCCATTTCAAGTTCAGCACAGTAGAAAACCATTGAGCAACTTTCCTCTGTTTACTCTTTTGTTCTTTAAACAATAGTCTTTAGTTGTGAGGCAGTTTAAACCCTGATTTATTACATCCGTGAACATGGACATGAATTTGGACTCATCAATTTCGATTAGGTTATTGCCATTTTAAGAAAGGGGCAGTATTAAAAGCTCACACTTCTACTAGTAGCTGTACAATAACTGCCTAGCTATTCTGCACAGATTTGAGGAGAAGAAATTCATATCTAATGCAAAAAAGATGCATTATTTATGAATTGCTATTGTCCACAGTGCGGAATGCATGGTCAACCACTCCAATATGGCGTCTTTTGTAATGCAATCCGATCTAAATCCTTTCTTTTTTGCAACAAATGTAATCAGTAAGAAGGAGATGTTGAATTGTGATGTGATAGTAGTTGATGGGATTCAGATTATTTTAGGAGTCTTATAATCCTTATTTCAATACTGGGGATATTACACCTCCTTAAAAGGATGTGCTAATGATGTTAAGCCAGAAGGGCTAAAGCTAGTGAAAGTTTTTCTAAGTTGATTTTATGGTATGTAAAGTAACTGGCTGGTATCAAGGAGTAAATGTTTCTTTCAGGTTTTAAGTGAGCACGGGGTGAAGACATTGAGCAACAGTAGTCTGCCTTGGCGCACAATGAGGCTCCAAATTAGTCTGTATGAGTTTCACACATCCTCTGCAAGGCTCGCTTTGCAACAGAATTAGACCCTTTTTGCCTTTCATCTACTCTCAGCCTTGGCCCACAATGGAACGGATAACATATCTCCTCATTTGAGATCACTCACCAAAGAGGCTTTAGAAAATACCAAGAAGCATTCCTCAGTAGGCTTTTACAATTGGCATCCAACTAACTGGCAGTCGGTAATTAGTGTCATGGTCAGCCATTTTAAGAAACGGTGAAGGAATCACTTGTGTTTTTGAGCTGCTTTACATCCCTGAACAAACAAACCCTTCCCAAGTAGGCTCTCAGAAAAGTCTACTGTCTGCTGTAATACGTCTCTCTACTGTCCAGAAGACATTAAAAGGGAGATTTCCTATGTGAGATTTGGAAGTTGCTTAACTAGTAGACAGTTAGAGACAAAGCACTGCTTTATGAAACGCAAATACAGCTACACATATATTTTCCCAAGATATTCCAAAATGCGTTCACATGCACCTTCATGATGCACTTTGGGCATTAGTAAAGAAACCCCTTTTTTTAAAATACTTTTGCATCTTAAGAAGCAATTCATTTATTCATTGACTGATGGTTTTATAAAGCACTAAGGGCCAGATGCATCAAACAATTTTGCATTCGGAAACGGTGCTAATCACAAAATTCTACCATTAGCGAATGCAAAAATGTCTTTCAAGATTTATGAAAGGCATTTGCAGTGCAATTTCAAGGAATCACTAAAATAGCGACTCCATTTAGGGAATCGCAAATTGTGATTCTCTAAATAGGAAATCGCAAATAGGGAATTCCTATTTGCAATTTCCAAAGCACATGTAACATGCATTTCCTAAATGCAAATTGGGCATTTAGGAAAGCATGTGCAATTTTTAAAAATGCATTGTAAAGGGCATGTGCAAAATATTTTTTGGGGTGCATCAAAGAGGGCCTTAGGCCCCCAGCACCCTGGAGTTTGCATTACCTAATTTGCGAATTCCTAGCAGGAATTCGCAAATTAGGTAATGCAAAACCATTCGCACCTATGGGCCTACGGGCCCATAGGGATGAATGGAGTCCCATTCCCTAATTGCGATTCGGTAATAGCGATTGCAATTTTTAAGAAATAGCTATCACCGAATCGCATTTTTCATACATCCCATTTTGCATTTCTTAAAAATCGCTATTTAGGAAATGCAAACCGGGACTTTGATACATCTGGCCTTATATGATACCTTTTCATTTCCCCTGACTGCTAAGTGCATAGAGAGTGAGGAAGGAAGAAGAGAAAGTGAACTTAATCAGGTGAGAGAGAACCTATGTTAGATATCATTTGACTGTGGCTCTTAAACTGGTCAGTGTTTGATTAAAAGCAATTATACATATTTCTGTCTTCTGAGTTTGCTGAATTGCATTTATTTGAGCACAGACTTCAAAGCAGGGTTGAGGGCATTTCACATTTTTGAGTCTTCCACTTGCAAGCATTGGCCTATGTGTTCCATTCTCTCTCTTGTTTTTTGGGTGGGATGTAGTATAGGACGTTTTTCCTATGCGTTCTATGGTCAGAAGAAATATAGCTACACCGCTCCCACCCTAACTGAACTCCTTGCCTACTCTTGCCGACCTACACCATCTTCAAAACTAGCTGCACCATATACAAAGCCATCATGACTGCTTTTCTTGTGAACATGTATGCCATCTTTAGTAGCTTTCCCATTCCTGCAGTCAGGCCACCGTCAGATATGAGATCATGAAGTGTAAAAAAGAAAAAAAAAACAAGATAGGAAGCTGTTTACATCTATGTACCCAGGATCTGGAAGACCATCCCTGCACACGTAAGTACAGCCCCAACGCTGCTCCAATCTAGGAAATAGTTGAAGGCATGTATCTTTTTGGAACACTGCAATGTAGTATCAATCCAGTCGGAAACCTCTCCTATCACGCCTTGATTGAATGCTTGCCTTTGACTCTCTACAGCGTTTCAAAGCCTATTTAGCTAGGTCTGTACTATACATATGCCTCTTACATACATATTCGCAAGTGCTGTGAAAGTTTTTGAAGGGCTGGTCGGGTGAATGATATCACAAAAGAAGTCAAACCCTTTCTCTGGATGGCCCTTTAAAACAAGGGCAAATGTGGCCATTCAAACCATAGAAGCCCAGTTACAACATATTACAGATTCCAATTGCACCACTTTCATAGGAGCATTACTCCCTCAAGCATCTAAAGTATTAGAAAGGGAGAAACAGCAGTACTCTTGTGTACTGCTCAGGCATTTTTGCACTTTTGTAAGTCAACATAATTATAATCAACTATGGTGATGCTGTTGCATTTTGTGTAATATTGTGTTAAGGATACTTAGAGACCACGCACAGGAATCGTAAAATTCACAATATGCACAAATACTCACAGCTCATTCTCTTTAATAAAAACCCAGCCATTCTTTACTCTCAGCGATGACAGGTATCTGTCAAGTTAATGTATAGATCTCTAAGCCGTGGCATGTTAAATCCAATACATTTTTTAAATAACCGGAGCCGTAATAAAAGATCATTTCAATCTAAAAGCTAGCATTTAAAAAATAAAAGCAACAATCATGTTTACGGTATGAAGAGGAAACTCAACATCAGTGTCAAAAACATCTTCTCTTTTGAAGACAACTTTATGCTGTGATGCTGCACAACATGGAAGGTCTGTTTTTTTTTGCTGATTTTAAGACACACCCTTTAATTTGCCTATTTTTTAAATGAATTGGTTTGTCTGAATATATGATTTTTTAGACCTAATTGATGTTGACATTGATTGCACATACCGTGACTGATGTGACACGCACATCTGGAGAATAAACAAATAATGATGAAAGTGAAAAACGGTAATCGACCATGGAAGGATAATGCATTTTTTAGCTTTCAAGATCACAAGGGTCTCTTCCTCAGTCAAGAAAGGCATGACACCTTGCAATACTGCCGGATTTCCGTAAGTTTAATGATCAAAAACCTGCCAATCAGTTTCTGACACAGTAAAGTCAGTTTCACGCTCAATGTTTTTATATGGTACAATGTACTGAACTGATCTGTTAATAAAGAAACAAAATATGCCTAAAGGCCATATTGATAGGGATCAGTTAGTACCAAAATCTAAAATGGCACAGTTGAGTCACGAAGTGACAGTATTATACATAAGCATTCTCAGTAGAGTTTTTCCGATGAAAAGACTTTCTTCAGTGTTTTTAATGGGGAACTGTTAATTTCTTCAAATAAACTGCACCATCTGGGTTAGTTCAGGATCAACAATCTACGAAAGCACTGATACTTTACATGCATATAGGCTAGTGTGGCAGATTTTGTGAATCTCCAGTATAGAACGTATCACCTGCATCATGGCCAATATCTACACCATAACAGAGCCAGAAAAAGATGAGTTATCACTGAAGAAGGCACATCAATAACCAATGAATTGGGATAGGATGTACTGAATTAATGATAGGATGCTGTCACAATTAGTCAGTTTTGTTGGAAAGTGGATTATTGGTAAGGCAAGGTAAGTACCTACACTTAGCAATAGGCCACAGACCCCCACTAGGTCCAGTCAGAGTCTCAATAAATTACACCTAGCTCAACCTTTGGTAGCTTGGCAATGAGCAGTTAGGCTTAACTTAAAAGACAAGTGTGTAAAGCATTTAATAATCACAAAACAGTAAATAAGTAAAACACATAACACAATAAAAATCAAACACCAATTTATAAAAATAGATTATATTGTTATCTTTAAAATTATACTAAAACAACAAGAATCCAATAAAGGGAACCAGAGATGTTAATTTTTAAAGAATAAATGTAATGTTTTCTGAACCGGGACAAAGTCCCAAGTTCGAGCTGACCTCCCTGGAGCCCTCCTTCGGATACGCGTTGCAGGATGCCTCAGTCAAGGATTCTACGTTCAGACGTAGACAATTTTTCAGGTCGGAAATTGTTAGAAATGGGGTTTTTGGTTGGCAGTTAGGTTGCCCTCTGTCCAAGCAAGAACCCTCACTCTAGTCAGGGTAAGTCACACACAATCCAAAATCAGCCTGTGCTCACCCTCCGGTAGCTTGGCACGAGCAGTCAGGCTTAACTTAGAAGGCAATGTGTAAAGCATTTGTGCAATAAATCATACAACACCATAGCATAACACCACAAAAATACACCACACAGTATTTAGAAAAATATATAATATTTATCTGGGTATCTTCAGGTCAAAACGATCAAAGTTGCAATATGAATTTGTAAAGATATCACTGAAAAGTGATATAAAGTGTCTTAAGTCTTTAGAAAGTAAACAGAGTCTCTTTCAAACACAAAGTACCTGGTTTCTGGTGGAAAATCTCCTCAGAGGGCCACAAAGGAAGAGGTGCGTGGAAAAAGGGTGTGTGCGTCGATTTCTCCCCAGCACACACGGACTTGCGTCGTTATTTTCCACGCGGGGAAGTCGGGCGTCGTTTTCCGGCGCGCGGACAGTCTCTTTCTGTGGGTCGCGGGGATTACCAGATGTCCCTGGTCTGTGCGTGGATTTTCCTGCTTGTTTTCCGGCTGCGTGTCGTTCTGCGGGGCTGCGCGTCGAAGTTTCGATCTCACGGCAGGCGTCGCGTCGATTTCTCCTGCGGAGTCGGGCGGCGTTGTCCTTGCGAGGCCGTGCGTCAAAGTTTTGATCTCACGGCAGGCGTCGCGTCGATTTCTCCTGCGGAGTCGGGCGGCGTTGTCCTTGCGAGGCCGTGCGTCAAAGTTTTGATCTCACGGCAGGCGTCGCGTCGATTTCTCCTGCGGAGTCGGGCGGCGTTGTCCTTGCGAGGCCGTGCGTCAAAGTTTTGATCTCACGGCAGGCGTCGCGTCGATTTCTCCCGGGAAGTCGGGCGGCGTTGTCCTTGCGAGGCCGTGCGTCAAAGTTTCGGTCGTCCCGAAGGCGTCGCGTTGATCAGCGTCGGTGTGCGGCGTTTTTCTTGCCGCGGAACAAGCTGTGCGTCGAAAAGTTCGGCGCACGGAGCGTCCAAGAGGAAGAGTGAAGTCTTTTTGGTCCTGAGACTTCAGGGAACAGGAGGCAAGCTCTATCCAAGCCCTTGGAGAGCACTTTTACAGCCAGGCAAGAGTTCAGCAAGGCAGCAGGCCAACAGCAAGGCAGCAGTCCTTTGTAGAAAAGCAGACAGGTGAGTCCTTTGAGCAGCCAGGCAGTTCTTCTTGGCAGGATGTAGTTTCTGGTTCAGGTTTCTTCTCCAGCAAGTGTCTGATGAGGTAGGGCAGAGGCCCTGTTTTATATTAAGTTGTGCCTTTGAAGTGGGGGTGACTTCAAAGAGTCTCTAAGAAATGCACCAAGTTCCCTTTCAGCTCAATCCTGTCTGCCAGAGTCCCAGTAGGGGGTGTGGCAGTCCTTTGTGTGAGGGCAGGCCCTCCACCCTCCCAGCCCAGGAAGACCCATTCAAAATGCAGATGTATGCAAGTGAGGCTGAGTACCCTGTGTTTGGGGTGTGTCTGAGTGAATGCACAAGGAGCTGTCAACTAAACCTAGCCAGACGTGGATTGAAGGGCAGAACAAGATTTTAGTGCAAAGAAATGCTCACTTTCTAAAAGTGGCATTTCTAGAATAGTAATATTAAATCCGACTTCACCAGTCAGCAGGATTTTGTATTACCATTCTGGCCATACTAAATATGACCTTCCTGCTCCTTTCAGATCAGCAGCTGCCACTTCAACAGTGTATGAGGGCAGCCCCAATGTTAGCCTATGAAAGGAGCAGGCCTCACAGTAGTGTAAAAACGAATTTAGGAGTTTCACACTACCAGGACATATAACTACACAGGTACATGTCCTGCCTTTTACCTACACCGCACCCTGCTCTAGGGGTTACCTAGGGCACACATTAGGGATGACTTATATGTAGTAAAAGGGGAGTTCTAGGCTTGGCAAGTACTTTTAAATGCCAAGTCGAAGTGGCAGTGAAACTGCACACACAGACCTTGCAATGGCAGGCCTGAGACAGGGTTAAGGAGCTACTGAGGTGGGTGGCACAACCAGTGCTGCAGGCCCACTAGTAGCATTTAATCTACCTGCCCTAGGCACATGTAGTGCACTCTACCAGGGACTTACAAGTAAATTTAATAGTCAATCATGGATAAACCAATCAGTAGTACAATTTACCCAGAGAGCATATGCACTTTAGCACTGGTTAGCAGTGGTAAAGTGCCCAGAGGTCAAAAGCCAACAACAACAGGTCAGAAAAAATAGGAGGAAGGAGGCAAAAAGTTTGGGGATGTCCCTGTCAAAAAGCCAGGTCCAACAGAAATCTTGTCATGGGAACAAGTTAAAATTGAAGCCGACCTCCCTGAAGCCCTCCTCAGATCCATGGCAGGGGAAGCCTCAGTCAAAATCTTACATTCAGACTTAGAAACTTTTTGGGAGCTTTTTCTCTCTAACGTCGGACGACCCTCCACAGCAAGCCAAATTGAAAGTGATGTCTTCGGATTGCCTTTCCACAAGCCCCCAGTGAAATCCTCTAAGTCTGGGGCTCCGGAGCTTTTCAGTGGGACGACCCTGAAAATCAGGCAGTGTCGTGGTCAGTGTGGGTCAGCTTGACTCACGACGTTGGGTTGGTCCACTTATGGAGCTTTTTTCCAAAGTTGCTCCAAACTTCTCCAAAACTCTGGATCTTCTTCCAGAAGTTTTGTTAAGGTTCTTTAGGTGTCAACAACTCACCCCAAGGTTCCAGAATATCTGAGTTGCTCCTTGGGGGTTAGGACTTTAACTCACAGAATGTATCTGGTTCAAATCCAAAAATGACTACTGGTGAACTGGTCAATTTCTTCAGGGCTTGATGCAGGGGACTCAGGTCAGCTATTTTCTACCTGACCAAAGTCCTTTGCTTGCTGAAGCCAAAGTGTGCAACTGATGCTCTCCTTCTGAGTGCAGTGCCAGGTGCAGGCCAATGGTCCAGCAGGGCAGTCCTTCTTCTTCTTCTTGTCTTGTCCCTGTAGGCATCTGAGGTGTGGTGCAGTTCTGCCAATTTTATCCTTTCTGCTGGGGTGGAAAACAAGGGTGGTGCTCCTGTCCAATCATGTGCAGACCACCACCCTCTTGTGTGACCACTTCCTGGGAAGTGTGGCAAAAATCAATCCCAGGAGCAACATTCCTCCAAAATCCAAGTTGACAAAAATTAATTCTTAGAGTTTAGATCTGGCTGAGCCCACCCTCTGGTGTGGCTACGTTTCCCTTAACACACCCCTTCCTTAATCTAATCAGGGGGCACCTGGTTGTCTGGAATTGCAGGAAATGAGGGAGGTACAGTTGCTGTCCCAAATGTCCTTCCCTCCCTTGAAGTCCAGTTTGGCTGCTTTCCCCCGATCCTGTTCTACCATCGGCTGAGGTAGATCTCCTCCTGTTAGAAATGGGGTCTTTGGTTGACAGTCAGATTACCCCCTGTTCAAGCAAGGACCCTCACTCTAGTCAGGGTAAAAGAGAATCACCCTCAGCTAACTCCTGCTTACCCGCTTGGTAGCTTGGCAGAGCAGTAGGCTTATCTTCAGAGTGCTAGGTGTAAAGTATTTGTACCAACACACACAGTAACTTAATGAAAACAGTACAAAATGACACAACACCACTTTAGAAAAATAGGAAATATTTATCTAAACAAAACAAGACCAAAACGACAAAAATCCGACATACACAAGTCAAGTTATGAATTTTTAAAGATTTAAACTCAAAAATAGCGCTTAGAAACACAAAATGCTTCAATGAGGTGTTAACACGGCGTCATGACGGAGTTGTTCCCAACAATCGGACACCAGCTGCACCTGGACACCGAGTCGCATAGACCCCGAAGTACAGTACCTTTGGTGAAGAGTGAAAACAAGTCGATGCCCGAAGTCGGGGATCGCACGTCTGTGCGAAACTTTAAATTCACGCACTTCGAGCGGCGTCGGTCACGACGTGGTGCGGCCACTTCCACAGAGTTGCGGACTTTAGCGGGGCTGCAGCAGCGTCGGGCCTGTGAAGGTCATCGTTTCCAGTGAAGATTACGTAGTCACCGGATTCAGCAGCGGCGTCGGTCCGAAGTCGTCTGAAGTCGATTTCCTTGGATTTCCACCAGTTTTCCTTTCAAGGGCCCAGGGACTGGTTACGGCACCACAGGGCAGAGCAGGAGTCTCTCCAGGTGCTGGCAGAAAGAAGCCTTTGCTGTCCCTGAGACTTCAAACAACAGGAGGCAAGCTCTAAATCAAGCCCTTGGAGATTTCTTCACAAGATGGAAGGCACACAAAGTAGAGTCTTTGCCCTCTTACTCTGGCAGAAGCAGCAGCTGCAGGATAGCTCCACAAAGCACAGTCACAGGCAGGGCAGAACTTCTCCTCAGCTATTCAGCTCTTCTCCAGGCAGAGGTTCTTCTTGATGTCCAGAAGTGATCTAAAGTCTGTGGTTTTTGGTGCCCTTCTTATACCCAATTTCTCCTTTGAAGTAGGCCTACTTCAAAGTAAAGTCTCTTTTGAATGTGAAATCCTGCCTTGCCCAGGCCAGGCCCCAGCCACTCACCAGGGGGTCGGAGACTGCATTGTGTGACGACAGGCACAGCCCTTTCAGGTGTAAGTGACCACTCCTCCCCTCCCTCCTAGCACAGATGGCTCATCAGGAAATGCAGACTACACCCCAGCTCCCTTTATGTCAACGTCTAGTGTGAGGTGCAACCAGCCCAACTGTCAAACTGACCCAGACAGGGAATCCACAAATAGGCAGAGTCACAGAAATGATATAAGCAAGAAAATGCTCACCTTCTAAAAGTGGCATTTTCAAACACACAGTCTTCAAATCAACTTTACTAAAAGATGTATTTTTAAATTGTGAGCTCAGAGACCCCATACTCCATATGTCCATCCACTCCCAAAGGGAATCTACACTTTAATCAGATTTAAAGGTAGCCCCCATGTTAACCTATGAGAGGGACATGCCTTGCAACAGTGAACAACAAATTTAGCAATATTTCACTGTCAGAACATATAAAAAACATTACTATATGTCCTACCTTAACCATACACTGCACCCTGCCCTTGGGGCTACCTAGGGCCTACCTTAGAGGTGTCTGAGGTGTAAGAAAAAGGAAGGTTTGGGCGAGGCAAGTGGGTACACTTGCCAAGTCAAATTTACAGTTAAAACTGCACACACAGACACTGCAGTGGCAGGTCCGAGACATGATTACATAGCTACTCATGTGGGTGGCACAACCAGTGCTGCAGGCCCACTAGTAGCATTTGATTTACAGGCCCTATCACCTCTAGTGCATTCTACTAGGGACTTACTAGTAAATCAAATATGCCAATCATGGATAAGCCAATTACATACAATTTTACACAGAGAGCATATGCACTTTAGCACTGGTTAGCCGTGGTAAAGTGCTCAGAGTTCAAAAGCCAACAGCAACAGGTCAGAAGAAAATAGGAGGCAGGAGGCAAAAAGATTGGGGATGACCCTGCATAAGCAAAAAAGTCCAACACCTCCCATTGGATGCGTCCATTGTTTCAGCCCAAGTCACTCCACGCCTCATCAAAACAGCCTGACTCAGGCTTCCAGAGGCAGACCAATCAGAGGAGGGCAGTACAGGGCTGAAGTTGGTAACTTTTAGTAAGGGTTCTAAAACTCTTTCTAGGTATAAATTAAATTAAATTAAACAGTGGCAAGTTGTTGGATTTATTATAACTTTTACTTTGATACTAAACTTGCCATATTTAGCTCCTTCTTATGGAAAATAAGTCTTTATTATTTCAAAGCAAAGTCTCTCCATGTTAGCCTATGGAGCCCACTCACTACAATGGGGAAAACAAATGTAGCTATTTTTCCTTCACCAGGGCTTATAAAACATCTGTTATGAAGCCCCTGCTTGTAGTTACACTGCACCCAACCCTTGGGGCACCTAGGGCATACCCTAGGGGTGACGTATATGTAAAAAAAGGTAGCTTAGGACTTTGGAAGTACTTTTAATTCCAACGTTGAATTTGGGTTTAACTTTAACTTAAACGCAGCCAACAAGGCAGGTCTGCTTTTTTAATGACACTGGGCACCCCAGCAGTGCACCTATGGGTGTACTACCTATGCTGGGGTCCCTAAACCTACATGTCCTACTATATACTAGGGACTTAAAGGTAGGTTGATACAACCAATTATAATTAGCCTAATTTGCATATCTATTTTAATCATAGCAAAGGCCCTGGGGCTGTTTAGCACGGCCTAGGGAACCATCAGAGTCAGAAAAACACCAGTATGAGTGAAAAATGTAAGCAAAAAGTTAAGGGGCTTCTGCAATCAGCCCAGTTTTCCCACACGTTCCTTCTGCTTTACATCTCTATTAACCAAATTATTTATTCCAGACTTTCCTATTGGCAAATATACTAATTGATGCAGTCTAGAAAAAGTGGCACACAAATAAACCACAGCAAAACACAGCACTCCTTGCTAAAGTACATTGCAGCAAAGTACTTAAAAATCCTTAGATATGTTTCATTGACATTTCGAAAAATAAAATTCAATTTTCCCCTTTTCTCAGTGACTATCCAAATGACCTCTAGCTTAGTGTTTTATGAGAATAACCACATCTAAGACATTTGCATATGTACAGGTGAAACATTTTCCTTTTCCCTTTCAGTTCTTAGGGCCTCACTAACAAGGAGCTTGTGCCGCTGTTGCGTCATTTGTTTTTGAAGCAACGGGGTGCAATCAGTGCTCCACACTGCCCCATATCTACAAACTGAGACATTGGGCAAAAGGTGTCAGTTTGTAGAGGCCTGTGACACATTATACTTGCTCCATGTATAATGTATGCAGGGTAGGCTTTCCCACGTCACAAGCCACGCAGAACTGACACAGTGAAATTTGTGACTTTTCATTGATTCACTCTGCGATTTGACTCTGTCAAAATTCTTATGCATGCTCAGACCAGGCACCAGGATTGAACAACTTTAACCAGCTATGGTGGATTTTTTAAAGCAATATACCATTATGTCTGCTGGGCTCTTCTGGTTGCGGGGATATATAGGATTTGTAGGTTCATCAAGAACCCTATGTACCCAGAGCCAATAAAGGAGCTGCACCTTGCAATGGGTTTTCATTGTGTACCGGGTATATAGCAATTCATTTGGTGAAATATAAGGAGTGAAAAATAGGTATCAAGGAAACCTTTGTATTTCCAAAATGGGCAAAGATAAGGTGTTGAGAAGCAGTGGTTATTTGCACATCTCTGAATTCCGGGGTCCCCATACTAGCATGTGAAATACACAGCATTTCTCAAATAGTGGTCTTTTTTACACACTGTCTTACATTTCGAAGGAAAAAATGTAAAGAAAGACAAGGGGCAATAACATTTGCACTTCTATTCTGTGTTCCCCTAAGTCTCCCGATAAAAATGGTACCTCACTTGCGTGGGTAGGCCTAATGCCCGCAACAGCAAAAGCAATATAGACACATCACATTTTTACAGAGAAATCTGATGTGTTTTGTTTTAGTGCCTCGCTGCAGATGTTGGCCTCTAGCTCAACCGGCACCTAGGGAAACCTACCAAACCTGGGATTTTTTTAAAACGAGACACCTAGGTAAATACAGGATGGGGTGACTTTTGGGGCTCTCACCAGGTTCTGTTAACCAGAATCCTTAGCAAACCTTAAAATCTGGCAAAAAAACACTTTTTTCTCACATGTTTGGTGAGAGAAAGTTCTGGAATCTGAGAGGAACCACAAATCTCCTTCTACCCATTATTCCCCCAAGTCTCTCAATATAAAAGGTACCTCACTTGTGTGGGTAGGCCTATTGCCCGTGAGAGGAAATGCCCCAAAACACAACATGGACACATCACATTTTCCCAAAGAAAACGGACATGTTTTTTCCAAAGTCCCTAGCTGTGGATTTTGGACTCTAGGTCAGCGGGCACATAGGGAATCCTGGCAAACTTATACATGTTTGAAAACTAGATGTCTAGGGAAAT
Source organism: Pleurodeles waltl (assembly GCF_031143425.1). Classification (NCBI taxonomy): domain Eukaryota; kingdom Metazoa; phylum Chordata; class Amphibia; order Caudata; family Salamandridae; genus Pleurodeles; species Pleurodeles waltl. The sequence goes on along the minus strand of NC_090442.1, from coordinate 934,310,260 downwards.
TCAGAATGGAGTGACTTGTGGGGCTCTCACCATGTGCTGTTACACAGAATCCTTTGCAAACCTCAAAACTTGGCAAAAAAAAACAGTTTTTCCTCACATTTCGGTGATAGAAAGTTCTGGAATCTTACAGGAGCCACAAATTTCCTTCTAACCTGCATTCCCCCAAGTCTCCCAATAGAAATGGTACCTCACTTGTGTTGGTAGGCCTAGTGCCCGTGACAGGAAATGCCCCAAAACTCAACATGGACACATCAAATTTTTTACATTGACAACTGATGTGTTTTTTTAAAAGGGCCTAGCTGTGGATTTTGGTCTCTAGTAAGCTGGCACCTAGGAAAACCTACCAAACCTGCGCATTTTTTAAAACTAGACACCTAGGGGAATCCAGGATAGGGTAACTTGTGGCGCTCTCCCCAGGTTCTGTTACCCAGAATCCTTAGCAAACCTCCAAAGTTGGCAAAAAAACACATTTTCCTCACATTTCAGTGCTGCAAAGTTCTGGAATCTGAGGGGAGTCACAAACTTCCTTCTACCCGCCATTCCCACACATCTCCCGATAAAAATGGTACCTCACCTATGTGGGTAGGCCTAGTGCTCGTGACAGAAAATGCCCAAAACACTACGTGGACACATCAAAATTAACAAATACAAAACTACCTGTTTTTTGAGGGAGGGCACCCGCGTTTTTGGTCCTGGGATCAGCAGCCATGTGACTTGCATGGTTCTCCCACTGTTTTCTTACACAGAATCCCCGGCAAACCTCAAATTTAGCAAAAAAGTTCACATTTTTCCAACATTTCTGTGTGGGATCACTGCACCGGAACAAATTTCCTACCACCCAATGTTTCCCTCACTCTCCCGATAAATATGATACCTCACTTGTATAGGTGGGCCAAGTGCCTGTGATAAGGAAGAGCCAAAAACATGTTGAAATTGAGGGGGAACCAAAGCGGGTCCAAAAGGGCAGTTTAGAAAAAAACACTTTTAGGCTGACAAACGGGACAGAATTTTTATTGGTGTAGATGCAATACTGCTTGGTGGTAGGACTTTTGTGGATTCCTGCAAATTTGAAAGGTTCCATCACATAAATATGGGAACAATGTGTGATTTTAGAGGTTTTAGGGAGGCTAAATGTAGCTTTTCAAAAGTACGTTTGGTAAAATATGTGTTGCAAATTCAACTTTTCCAATGAATTGGATTTCCAACAAGTATTTTAAAAAGTCTAAGAAGTAACTTTGTATCTTGTTACTAGGTGGAAATATCATTATCCAATATTAACATTAACTCCTATTGCATTCTTATGGAACAGCTCACCATGCTACAGTGAAAATAGCTTTATAGGCTTTTTCACTGTAAGAATGTGTTTTACTTAAAACGTTTACAAGTCCTACTCCTAAATAAAAGAGGTGACTTATTAATATTTAAAAGGAGAGTTCGAGACAGTCAAAAGGGATTATATTGACAGATCAGATTTGCAATTTAAACATGCACACCCAGGCTACTGGTTGCAGGCCTGTGGTCATGTTTTGCATTGTCACTTTAGTGGTGGCACAATATGTGCTGCAGTCCACTGGAGACATATAAATTACAGACCCTGGTTACACTCTGTGCCATTTAAAAGTTACATGTGGGTAATTCAGCTAGGCCAATTAGGAATACAGCCAATTTTAACATGTTTGAGGGGTCAGGGCACGTGATGCATGGCCCAGTTAGCAGAGGCCTGGTGCACAGAATAAAATAAACAGCAGCATCAGTCTAAAAATAATGGGGGTGATATGCCAAAAAGAGGCCTTTTTACAAATATAATTTTCAAGCATACACAAAACAAGAATATCTGTGACAGTGTAAAGGAGTTACATAACATTAATAACAGCTTTAGTCTTGATGGATGGAGTATTTGGTCGTGGTTGAAGGACATGTTTGGAGCGTTGGGGATAAAGATATAAGAGATTGTTTAGGTAATTTTTGTCATCCTCATATTTCTCTATATCTTTGTCAGAGTCTATATATGCTACTAGAAATAGGGTATTCTCTCCTTCTTTCCCCTTCAAGACACCAGAGGCTGGTGATGACTTGGATGAGAAATCTGATTATAGCTCACTTGAGTATGTTACTGATGATGTGCCCCAAAAAGGTAGTTGTTTTATGGTAACCTGCCTTATGCATTACACTATAAACTGTCCAAAAGGGAGGGAGTGTGAGAGTTTACATTTTTCCTTTGTGTAGCTGCAACTGCTGTAGCCTCCTTCTGCTCATGCCAACCATGTTGTACTCCTCTATGACATGTAAAGCTTAATTTCTATGCTTGGGTCTTTTACGCGCTTAATTTACCCAGCGGTGAGGATTTATATTTTTGCACCCATTTGGAGGTCGTCTACGTGCTTTCCCATGACTTCAGAATCCTGACGTGTAACTGCTTTATTTCAGTCTGATCTCCAGTAGGGCTCTGTATATCAAAAAGTATACATTTATGTCTTGCCTCTACTTGTACATCTTATGTTAATTTGTGGTGCTGGTGGGGTCTTTTTTTCACACATTTCTTTGATTCAGACACATTTTTATTTTGTTAGTAACCATTTTCAAATGTTCACTTGTGTGCGGGCATCTTTAACACAGCCCTGCTGAATACTTACAGGTCTAAATGTGTGCCGGAGTTCACAGCATACAGTGGAGTGCTTTGCAGTGCAAATGGCCTCATCATTCAGTATTTCCCACCAAATATATTTCACCGAAACTTTGACACAACTACAATTTGAAAAGGCTTTTTAGTTACTTAGCAGAACTAGACATCTGAATGTGATGGCTAGAGGAACATATTGGGGCGGTAACAGTGTAAACACCCATAGGATTTTATGCAAATCCATATCTAGTACCGGGGTATGATCTGGCTTTGTTTGATATCACTGCAACAAAGAAGAAACATTGAGTAAGAGGAATATTGCATGAAATGTTCCCACACAGTGTGTAATTACAATGCAATAGCACACTTTATCCCAGGGTGAATATAATCGCACAGAAATTATGATTGTACTGGTGGTAACATCGATCAAGGAAGTCCCCTTTGTCTCGCCATTTGTGTGGGATAGGGCAACGCTCAGTGGTATAACCAAATGGATTTTTTTTTTTTTTTTTTTTAAATTGACTATTTAATTTTTACAGTTTGCATAGCGCAGCATTGCACGTGTCATTGCTGTGCTATTCCGTTTAGCAATTCTGTGCCGTAGAGTCGTATTACCATCATGGTCATGACAGATCGTTTGATAAATTCATACAATTAGTTGCAGTACCTTGTGTTCATGGATATAGCTGACCATAGCCAGTGCATATATTTGAAAATCGTTCTGTTTCTGTTGGGACACTCCAGTGATTCAATTAATATATTGATGTATATTTTGTACAGCATGACCTTTTAACAACCATTTTACTGTATTAGAAATGTAAACTAAAATGTGTAAAACATAAAAAAAATATGTCTTTTGAAGACCTTGTTTCTCAGCCCGTTGTTGGGGGCAAGGGACAACTGCTAATTATCAATACGTGCATTCTCCACAATCACAATGCTGGAGACAGCGGTACTCCCGTACAGGCCATCTGCTCATCTAGTTCCTCCTCTACCCCTTAATCTCTTCTAATCTCCATCATGAACCGCGCGCATGTATTCAGTCGGTCAGATTCTTTTCACGAATGGCAGCGACACGAGCCTCTGACCTAAGGGACTTGCCTCAAAGGTCACATTTACAGCCGGCTGGATCCCGGAACACAGCATCCTCCAACAGTTTTTTTTGTTCTTTCGTGAACAAATGTCTACAATTACGTGAATACCACTAATTAGCTCACTTAGCGCTTTAACTATTGAATAAACTCGTGTTATAACTACACACAATGAAACGAATTGCACTTTTTTGTGGAGCTTCCTTGCGCAATCTGACAAAAAAAGAAGGTTCTTTAGCATTTTTAGGAACGTTTGTTAGGACCTTGCTCATTAGCTGTGTGTTTCATATCCTAATTCCATAAGTAGTAATTATTAGAACTAAAATGAGGAATTGTCCATATTTAGATCCATCAACATTCTTCATCGTAATATGCGTAATACTCACGTACATTTTTTCATAGTGTCAAAATTGTGAACTATTTCACTGGTCACCAACTATGAATATTGTTTATGTTTTCATAAATGTCAACAGGACTACTCTAGCAAATTGTCATGCATGTCTGCACCATTCTCTCGTTTTGGTTTTAGGTTCATGTTTGTGTGTTTCTTCTTCATTTGTCTCTTTATCTGGTGGCGGGAGTGGGGGTAGATGAGAGGCTTTGTTGGGGAGAGGGTGGAATTTCCCTTCTTTGATGTGAGAGTTAAGTGAGGTGACAGAGCTTTTGCGAAAAGAACAGTTTTATAGAATAAGGCCCCATGGAGAGCAGACACAGTCTACTCTCTCAACAGGAGAATAGGGGCCAGAAGGAGATGGCCAGGACAGGGATTGGTGAATGGGTAAGCAGGGGAGGGTTTAAGTGTGGGAGGATATGGGAAAGAGCTAAGGGTGGTATCGGCCTGTTCTGAGCCAGTCTGTCGCGCTGCGCTGAGGTTCGTCACCTGCCCTACATGGGGGAAAGAAATGGATGAGTTATTGCAGTAAAGGGGTGAGCGGGGTAAGCGGTGGAGGGGGTGTATGCCAATTCTAGGGCTGGTTGCTAGGTGTGGGCAGTAGATGGGGGAGGCTGAAGGTTTAGAAGCGGGCCTGGCCACCCTTCCAGGGACGAAGAAGAAGCAGGTTAAGGATGACAAAGTGTGGCATGCCCGATTCAGAAATGAAACAAAAGGTGAAGGGGGACGTGTGGGGGAATGGAAGTGGAGGCTGGGTGAATGGAGGCAAAAATGGGGGAATGAATGACGTGAGAAGGAAAGATGGGGGAGTTTTGAAAGGGTGAGGATGAAAAGTTGATGATTTAAAAGTTCCAGTTATGTTTGATGTTATATTATGATGAGCAATCCTGTCCTAATAAATGTCCTTTTACACTAGTCAATGAATGTCAATGTCTATGTCCCGAGCAGGTCTTGGATATGTTTTTTGCAAATATGCAATAGTCCTATAAATGTTCACAGAACGTCCACAGAATGTAAGATTTTATTTTGCCCAGAACGCTCAGAGAGGAATATTAATGGATTTAAAGGGATTTGTCATTTACAGGCACTGGAGCAGCATTTTAAGTAGTAAACCGAAATGAAAAACAAGCATTTACAATGCAATCGGTCTCGCATTTGCTCTGGGTAGAGCATTTGGTGTTGTAAATTCCTAACTGGACTTTTCTTGCCAAATAAATTGAAAATGAAAAGTAAAACAATAGTTGACAAAAGTGAACCAATTCAAAGCCTTGGCCGCCATGAGCACAAAGAAGCGATACAAAAGGAAGTTTGCTCACAGTCAAACCTATAGGCACTTGTGCAATTATCCATGTAAAAGGGTCAGTCTGCAAGGAGCTGACAAAACCTCCCCAAGAAGGGACAAATGTAAAGCATTTACCAATGATAACAAAGTATTTTTGAAAGGCAAACCTGCGAACGACTGAAAGTGATGGGCGTGAGGTGGGCGTGGCTAAAAGCCTACAATACTTACAACAGGTCAAAGAGCTTAAGTGCTCGACCTAAAAATTTTGAAAGACTTCAGCAATGAGTGTGTAGGGTACAGAAAAGGACAGACGGAGTCAGGAGCAGAGAAAAGTTGACAGAGACACAGAAAGAGAAGGCTAATTTTAGGGAGAGAGGAAAAGAGAAACAAAAAATACACACTGGGAAAACAGGTGAGGTGCAGCAGAGAAAGAAAAGTAACTATTTAAGCAGTGAAAGGATGGAGAAATGCTGGAGGGTGATCCAGAAGGGAAAGGTATGGGAGAAAAAGATGGAGAACTATTGGTAGTGGAAATTCAGTATGAGAGATGAGAATGATAGAGCCGAGGAAGGCGAGTGAGAGTGGTGGGGAGGCTAAGAAAACAGAGTTGGTTCAGTCTAGGGTCTCCAACGCAGGTACTCCATCTACTCAGGATCTAAGAGCATGTTACAAGTCTGTGCTTGATACATAACATTCAGCCTTTCTCCAAAATGTAAGTACAGTGAGTGATGCCTGTCACATGCAGAGCATGAGTGTCTGCCCACATGTTACAAACAGTGAAATCTCTCCTGTCTGACTACACTATGCACAAGGTAATTATTTTATAGATGCCAATCAAAGGCATTCAGTTAACACAGTGCACTATCCTCTCCTAATGTGCCTGCCTGACTAAGTCCATGGTGCAATCTGTGCACTACCTCCTTCGGTCCATTATTTCTGCAGATAAAGCTCTGTGCACAAAGTGCAGTGTCTCCTCCCTGTGTTTCTGTCTGACTAAGCCAATGGTGTAACCTGTGCACTGCCGCATTCGGTCCATTATTTCTGCAGATGAAGTCTGTGCAGTGTCTCCTCCCTGTGTGCCTGTCTGACTAAGCCTGTGGTGTAACCCATGCACTGCCTTCTTTGATCTATTGTACCTGCTAATAATAACATAGTGCGCCTAGTGCAGTGTCTTCTCCCTGTGTGCCTGTCCACAGTAAGCAATACTGTGCAAGCTGTGCAGCCTATGCTGCTTTTCATTGCACCTGTCCACATTGAGGACATGGTGCAAACAGTGCAATGCCTCCTCTGTTTCTGCATGTCTGCCTGTACTAAGCACACAGTACATGCAGTCAAGAGCTTGTGGTCAGTGCTTTTCCCCTTCTGTGTCTTCCCCGTGTTTACAGTCTTTGTCTGCCTACACTAAGCACCATACAATAGTCCAGTGTCTCTGCCTGTGAAGTGGCGTCCCACACTAAACACACTGTACAAACAGGCAGCGTGTCCTCTTGTGCTGTCTTGCATCACTAACCATTAGACAGACCACTATTTACAACCTGCTTGACTACACTAAGCACATGAAACATATGCAGTGTTTACCATTTTAGCTAACCTATCAAATGATAATAACTTAATAAACACACAAAAAGCACAATGTTTACAGTCTGGCAACTCTAAAAGGCACACAAAGGAAAAATGAAAAGTAAAACAGTTTGTTAGAAATGGGGTTTTTGGTTGGCAGTCAGGTTACCCCCTGTCCAAGCAAAAACCCTCACTCTAGTCAGGGTAAGTCACACACTATCCAAGATTATCCTGTGCCCACCCTCTGGTAGCTTGGCACGAGCAGTCAGGCTTAACTTAGAAGGCAATGTGTAAAGTATTTGTGCAATAAATCATACAATACCACCATATAGCACCACAAAAATACACCACACAGTGTTTAGAAAAATATATAATATTTATCAGGATAATTGTAGGTCAAAAAGAATAAAGATGCAATGGAAAATTGTAGAACTATCACAGGAAAGTGATATAAAGGGTCTCAAGTCTTTAGAATGTAATAAAGTGTCTTTCAAGCACAAAGTACCTGGTTTCTGGTGGAAAATCTCCTCAGAGGGCCACAGGTGAAGAGATGCGTGGAAAAAGGGGGGTGTGCGTTGATTTCCTCTCAGCACACACCGACTTGCGTCGTTCTTTTCCACGCGGGGAAGTCGGGCGTCGTTTTCCGGCGCGCAGACAGTCTCTTTTTGTGGATCGCGGGGATTACCAGATGTCCCGGGTCTGTGCGTGGATTCTCCTGCTTGTTTTCCGGCTGCGCGTCGTTCTGCGGGGCTGCGCGTCGAAGTTTCGATCTCACGGTAGGCGTCGCGTCGATTTCTCCTTGGAAGTCGGGCGGCGTTGTCCTTGCGAGGCCGTGCGTCGAAAGTTTGGTCTCACGGCAGGCGTCGCGTCGATTTCTCCTTGGAAGTCGGGCGGCGTTGTCCTTGCGAGGCCGTGCGTCAAAGTTTCGCACTCACGGTAGGCGTCGCGTCGATTTCTCCTGGAAAGTCGGGCGGCTTTGTCCTTGCGAGGTTGTGCGTCGATGTCTCGATCGTCCCGAGGGCGTCGCGTCGATCAGCGTCGGTGTGCGGCGTTTTTCTCGCTGCGAAACAAGCTGTGCGTCGAAATTTTCGGCGCACGGAGCGTCCAAGTGAAAGGAAGAAGTCTTTTTGGTCCTGAGACTTCAGGGAACAGGAGGCAAGCTCTATCCAAGCCCTTGGAGAGCACTTTCACAGCCAGACAAGAGTTCAGCAAGGCAGCAGCGCAACAGCAAGACAGCAGTCCTTTGTAGAAAGCAGACAGGTGAGTCCTTTGAGCAGCCAGGCAGTTCTTCTTGGCAGGATGTAGTTTCTGGTTCAGGTTTCTTCTCCAGCAAGTGTCTCTTGAGGTAGGGCAGAGGCCCTGTTTTATACCCAAATGTGCCTTTGAAGTGGGGGAGACTTCAAAGAGTGGCTAAGAAGTGCACCAGGTCCCCTTCCAGTTCAATCCTGTCTGCCAGGGTCCCAGTAGGGGGTGTGGCAGTCCTTTGTGTGAGGGAAGGCCCTCCACCCTCCCAGCCCAGGAAGACCCATTCAAAATGCAGATGTATGCAAGTGAGGCTGAGTACCCTGTGTTTGGGGTGTGTCTGAGTGAATGCACAAGGAGCTGTCAACTAAACCTAGCCAGACGTGGATTGTAAGGCACAGAAGGATTTAAGTGCAAAGAAATGCTCACTTTCTAAAAGTGGCATTTCTAGAATAGTAATATTAAATCCGACTTCACCAGTCAGTAGGATTTTGTATTACCATTCTGGCCATACTAAATATGACCTCCCTGCTCCTTTCAGATCAGCAGCTGCCACTTCAACAATGTATGAGGGCAGCCCCAATGTTAGCCTATGAAGGGAGCAGGTCTCACAGCAGTGCAAAAACGAATTGAGGGTTTTTTACACTACCAGGACATATAACTACACAGGTACATGTCCTGCCTTTTACCTACACAGCACCCTGCTCTAGGGGATACCCAGGGCACACATTAAGGGTGACTTATATGTAGAAAAAGGGGAGCTCTATGCTTGGCAGGTACTTTTAACTGCCAAGTCGAGGTGGCAGTGAAACTGCCCACACAGGCCTAGCAATGGTAGGCCTGAGACAAGGAAAAGGGGCTACTTAAGTGGGTGGCACAATACGTGCTGCAGGTCCACTAGTAGCATTTAATCTATAGGCCCTAGGCACCTGGAGTGCACATTACTGGGGACTTATAAGTAGATTAAATAGTTCAATCAGGTATGATCCAAAGTTACCATGTTTACAGAGAGAGAGCATATGCACTTTAGCACTGGTTAGCAGTGGTAAAGTGCGCAGAGTCTAAAAACCAGCAAAAACAGTACCCACAAAGTATAGGGAGGCAGGCAAAAAGTTAGGGGTGACTACCCTAAGGCTGTCAGGTCTAACATGTGTCCCCCCCAGCTGAAAGTGGGGAGAGCTACCCGACCTCTTGGGAGCTCTCATCACTAAGGCGGAAGTACCTGGAGAGACCATCAGCATTGGCGTGGTCAACCCCTGGGCGATGTTCACCCCTCATCTGCATGAGCCATCTGAGGGGCCTGTGGTCTGTCTGAACTAGGAAGTGAGTCCCGAACAGGTAGGGTCTCAGCTTCTTTAGTGCCCAGACCACAGCAAAAGCTTCTCTTTCAATAGCACTCCACCTCTGTTCCCGTGGTAATAGTCTTCTGCTAATAAAGACTACCGGTTGATCTCTGCCCTCCTCATTCAGCTGTGCTAGAACTGCCCCTATGCCATGCTCTGAAGCGTCTGTCTGAACGATAAATTCCTGGGAGTAGTCAGGGGCCTTGAGCACGGGGGCCGTGCACATGGCTTCCTTCAGGGCGTCAAAGGCTTTCTGACAAGCCTCTGTCCAATTCACCAACCTAGGTTGCTTCTTGGACGTGAGTTCTGTCAAGGGGGACACAATGGTACCATAGCCCTTGACAAACCTGCGGTAGTATCCGGTGAGGCCTAAAAAGGCTCTCACCTCAGTCTGGGTTCGAGGTGGTTGCCAGGCCTTGATAGTTTCGATCTTGGCCTGGAGTGGCTGCACCTTGCCACCACCTACTAGGTGTCCCAAGTACACCACGGAACCCTGCCCAATCTGGCACTTACTAGCCTTGATGGTCAGGCCTGCCTGTTGCAGGGCCTGAAGCACCTCCTTGAGGTGGAGCAGGTGTTCCTCCCAGCTGGAACTGTAGACAGCTATGTCATCCAGGTAGGCTGCACAGAAGGCATCCTTGCCAGCCAGGACCCCGTTAACCAACCGTTGGAAGGTAGCGGGGGCATTTTTCAATCCAAACGGCATCACCCGGAACTGGTAATGGCCGTCAGGGGTGGAAAAGGCGGACCTTTCCTTAGCCCCCTCAGTCAGGGCGATCTGCCAGTACCCTGAAGTAAGATCAAACGTACTCAGGAACTTGGCAGCGCCTAGCCTGTCCACGAGCTCATCAGCTCGGGGGATGGGGTGAGCATCAGTCCGTGTGACTGAGTTGAGACCCCGGTAGTCCACGCAGAACCGGAGTTCTGGCTTCGCGCCTGGGGCAGTAGCCTTAGGGACCAACACCACTGGACTGGCCCAGGGACTACTGGACTTCTCAATAACCCCTAGCGTCAACATCTTGGAGACCTCCTCCTTGATGCTGGCCTTCACCTTATCTGACAACCTGTAAATTTTGTTCTTCACAGGGAGACTGTCACCGGTGTCAATATCATGAACACAGAGGTGGGTCAGTCCAGGAGTAAGGGAGAAGAGGGGGGAGAACTGCTCCAACAGCTCATAGCAGTCTCCTTTCTGGTTTAGAGTCAGGGAGTCAGACAGAATGACCCCGCTTACGGACCCATCACCTTCTTGGGAAGAGAGGAGGTCAGGGAGAGGTTCACTCTCCTCTTCCATTCCTTCATCTGTGACCAGAAGCATGTTGATCTCCGACCTCTCAAAATGAGCTTTTAGTCGGTTCACGTGGAGCACCCTTAGGGGGTTCCTAGGGGTTTGGAGGTCCACTAGGTAAGTGGCCTCCCCTTTCCGCTCCTTTATTTCAAATGGGCCAGACCAGCGGTCCTGGAGAACTCTGGGCTCTACTGGCTCCATTACCCACACTTTGTCTCCAGGTTGAAACTCTACCAGAGTGGCCTTCTGGTCATACCATTGTTTCATCACCTCTTGACTGGCCTCCAGGTTACTTTGGGCCTCTTTCCAGAAGCGGGTCATCTGATTGCGGAGGGCCAACATGTAGCTGACCACGTCCTGAGGGGGTGTCTTTGGAGCGTTCTCCAATCCCTCCTTGACAATGCTTAAGGGTCCCCTGACGGGGTACCCATAGAGAAGCTCAAAGGGACTGAACCCTACCCCCCTCTGGGGGACCTCTCTGTAAGCAAAGAGAAGGCATGGTAAGAGGACGTCCCATTTACGCCTCATGGCCTCAGGGAGGCCACCAATCATGCCTTTCAGGGTCTTGTTGAATCTCTCCACAAGCCCATTAGACTGGGGGTGATAGGGTGTGGTGAACTTGTAGGTTACACCACACGCATCCCACAGATGCTTCATGTACGCGGACATGAAGTTAGTGCCTCTGTCAGACACTATCTCCTTGGGGAATCCCACACGGGTAAATATCCCCATCAGGGTTCTGGCTACCACCGATGCAGTTACGGTCCTCAGAGGGATTGCCTCTGGGTACCGGGTGGCATGGTCCACCAAAACCAGGATAAACCTGTTGCCTAAGGCAGTTTTGGGGTCCAAGGGGCCAACAATGTCGACGCCCACCCTTTCAAAGGGTGTGCCAACGACAGGAAGTGGAATCAGGGGGGTTTTAACCCTCTTTCCTGCTTTACCACTAGCCTGGCAGGTAGGACAAGCCCTGCAGAATTTGTCTGAGTGTGTCCTCATTTTGGGCCAGTGAAAGTGGGTGACAAGCCTGTTGAAGGTCTTGTCTTGTCCCAAATGTCCTGCCAGGGGAATGTCGTGAGCCAGACCCAGTAGGAAGGCTCGGTAACATTGGGGGACCACCAGCACACGTGCTGCCCCAAAGACCGGAACCCTAGGCTCACTGTAGAGGAGATCATTCTCCCAATATAGGTGGTGATTGCCAGAGGCGTCACCTGCTGCCTGGTTTAAGGCTTGTTTCCTCAACCCCTCTAGAGTGGGACACTCTTTCTGCGCCTTGCAGAATTCCTCCCTGGTGGGTCCACCCTCAACTTGCCAGCCAGCAAGCTCAGGTAAGTCACCTAGGGTGGCAATGTCTTCCCCAGTTGGCTCGGGAGTCTCCTCCTCAGGAGCCCCGTCAGCCACTGTGGGAACTTCTGGGGCCGGTTTCCCGCGCCCCTCGTCCCTCCTCTTGGCAGCTCTCTGGGCCATCGTTCCAGGCTCCAGATGCCCTTGACTTCCCTCTCGGTCAGCCATGGACCGGGTGGTCATGCAGACCCACTCAGGTAACCCTAACATCTCCAGGTGAGATCTGAGCTCTACTTCTTTCCAAGCAGTATGCTCTAGATCATTGCCTAACAGACAATCTACAGGCATGGCAGGACTCACAGCTACTTTCAGAGTACCAGAGACCCCCCCCCCACTCAAAGGGAACCCGAGCCACCGGTAGGTGACTCTCGCGATTGTCAGCGACTATGACCTGGTGGAATGTATTAGGGATTATCTGCTCTGTGGACACCAGCTGACTCTTGATAGTAGTCATACTGGCTCCTGTGTCACGCAGAGCCTCCACCTTCTGCCCATCAATGAGGACCCACTGCCGGTACTTGGAAGTATTTTTAGGCATGTGGACCTTGGACATCATTTCTCCTTCTCCCAGGGACACTAGGGAAATCTCTACCTGTCCCCCACAGCTATCTGGGTCCATCTCCCCCCGAGCGCTACACTAGTCAACCCAGGGACCTGTCCAGTAGTGGACGGTGCCCTCTTGGGGCACTGGGGATCGCCTTTATAGTGACCATACTGGTAACACTCCATGCATTTGGGGCTCGATTTTCCTGACCTGTCAAATGTCCCTGGCTTTTTCCCAAATTTGGAAAAGGAAGGGTTGCCACCCCCTCCCTGGGAATTCTTTTGGGGGCCTTTAGAGAGTTCCTTATCTGTAAGTTTATCTCCCCCCTCTTTCTTCTGTTGGGAACCCTGACCACCTTTGTGGGAGTCCCCCCCAGGTACCTTTTTGGACACTCTGGTGCTAACCCAGAGGTCCGCCTCCTCAGCAAGCTTCCTGGGATCAGTCAGCTTACTATCCACTAGGTGCTGGCGCAAATCGGTATAAGTAACATTAAGCATATGCTCTCTCAGGATCAAGTCATATAAACCTTTATAATCTGCTACTTTGTTGCCCCGCACCCATCCATTCAGTGCCTTACTAGAGAAATCAAAGAAATCTACCCATGTTTGTGTGGTTTGTTTGGTGCTGTCCCTGAACCTCTGACGGTATCCCTCAGGGGTCAGCCCAAACTTGGCAAGTAAAGTGGCTTTCTGGAGTGGGTATGTGTTTTGATCCGGTGGATCCAATGTGAGAAGTGTGTCCCTCCCCAATGGCGGCACATAACCCCACATAGCTACCCCCCATTGCCCTTCAGGAACCTCATGAGCCCTTAGTGCAACTTCATAAGCAGCTAACCATTTATCTATGTCATCTCCCACCACAAAACTGGGCACCACATTTTTGGGTATACGAACCTTCTTTTCTCCAGCAGGTCCTGTCTGTATGCTGCCACCATTATTGCTGGATTCAGACTGTCTTGCCTTGATCTCCAGCTCCTTGAGACTCAGTTCATGAGCCAACAATAGTTTCTTTTCAGCCAACGCTCTTTCAGCTTCCACTTGTTTGGCTGCTCTTTCAGCTTCTGCTTGTTTGGCTGCCCTTTCAGCTTCTGCTTGAATCTGTTTGGCTGTTCTTTCAGCTTCAATCTGTTTGGCTGCTCTTTCAGCCTCAGCTTGTTTGGCTTCTCTTTCTGCCCTCCTCTCCTCCTGTTGTGCCTCAATTTTCAGTTTTGCCATTTGCAATTGGAACTCCCTTTCCTCTCTCCTTTCCTCTGCGGTCAGGCTTTGCATGGAGACACTGCTCCCTGGTCTGGAAGGGTGCACAATTGCAGTGGTAACACCATCCATAGATAGTGAAAATCCTTCTGAGGGGCCATTTTCTGGCTCCTCTTCCTCATCATCCTCTAAATGGGCTTCTGCCCAGGCCCTCAGCGCCACTTGAAAGTCCTCCTTTCTGGAGGCCCCTTGGGTGGGTACCCTTAATGCTCTGCAGAATCCTCTTAGTTGTTTGACCGTGTATGTATCCAACTGGACTAGGTCAAAGTCCCCTGTCTGAGACCCAGTCAGAGACATGTTGAGTGAGGATTTAGTTTTTGAAAATTGTCAGGAAAAAAACGGATTTTCAAAAAGAGATAAAAACCAAGTTGACCTTCAACTGTGGGTAGGTAGTGAAATACTTAGCTACTGTATGTCACTGCACAAATACAAGTCCTATCCTCACCGCTGATCACCAATGTTAGAAATGGGGTTTTTGGTTGGCAGTCAGGTTACCCCCTGTCCAAGCAAAAGCCCTCACTCTAGTCAGGGTAAGTCACACACTATCCAAGATTATCCTGTGCCCACCCTCTGGTAGCTTGGCACGAGCAGTCAGGCTTAACTTAGAAGGCAATGTGTAAAGTATTTGTGCAATAAATCATACAATACCACCATATAGCACCACAAAAATACACCACACAGTGTTTAGAAAAATATATAATATTTATCAGGATAATTGTAGGTCAAAAAGAATAAAGATGCAATGGAAAATTGTAGAACTATCACAGGAAAGTGATATAAAGGGTCTCAAGTCTTTAGAATGTAATAAAGTGTCTTTCAAGCACAAAGTACCTGGTTTCTGGTGGAAAATCTCCTCAGAGGGCCACAGGTGAAGAGATGCGTGGAAAAAGGGGGGTGTGCGTCGATTTCCTCTCAGCACACACCGACTTGCGTCGTTCTTTTCCACGCGGGGAAGTCGGGCGTCGTTTTCCGGCGCGCAGACAGTCTCTTTTTGTGGATCGCGGGGATTACCAGATGTCCCGGGTCTGTGCGTGGATTCTCCTGCTTGTTTTCCGGCTGCGCGTCGTTCTGCGGGGCTGCGCGTCGAAGTTTCGATCTCACGGTAGGCGTCGCGTCGATTTCTCCTTGGAAGTCGGGCGGCGTTGTCCTTGCGAGGCCGTGCGTCGAAAGTTTGGTCTCACGGCAGGCGTCGCGTCGATTTCTCCTTGGAAGTCGGGCGGCGTTGTCCTTGCGAGGCCGTGCGTCAAAGTTTCGCACTCACGGTAGGCGTCGCGTCGATTTCTCCTGGAAAGTCGGGCGGCTTTGTCCTTGCGAGGTTGTGCGTCGATGTCTCGATCGTCCCGAGGGCGTCGCGTCGATCAGCGTCGGTGTGCGGCGTTTTTCTCGCTGCGAAACAAGCTGTGCGTCGAAATTTTCGGCGCACGGAGCGTCCAAGTGAAAGGAAGAAGTCTTTTTGGTCCTGAGACTTCAGGGAACAAGAGGCAAGCTCTATCCAAGCCCTTGGAGAGCACTTTCACAGCCAGACAAGAGTTCAGCAAGGCAGCAGGGCAACAGCAAGACAGCAGTCCTTTGTAGAAAGCAGACAGGTGAGTCCTTTGAGCAGCCAGGCAGTTCTTCTTGGCAGGATGTAGTTTCTGGTTCAGGTTTCTTCTCCAGCAAGTGTCTCTTGAGGTAGGGCAGAGGCCCTGTTTTATACCCAAATGTGCCTTTGAAGTGGGGGAGACTTCAAAGAGTGGCTAAGAAGTGCACCAGGTCCCCTTCCAGTTCAATCCTGTCTGCCAGGGTCCCAGTAGGGGGTGTGGCAGTCCTTTGTGTGAGGGAAGGCCCTCCACCCTCCCAGCCCAGGAAGACCCATTCAAAATGCAGATGTATGCAAGTGAGGCTGAGTACCCTGTGTTTGGGGTGTGTCTGAGTGAATGCACAAGGAGCTGTCAACTAAACCTAGCCAGACGTGGATTGTAAGGCACAGAAGGATTTAAGTGCAAAGAAATGCTCACTTTCTAAAAGTGGCATTTCTAGAATAGTAATATTAAATCCGACTTCACCAGTCAGTAGGATTTTGTATTACCATTCTGGCCATACTAAATATGACCTCCCTGCTCCTTTCAGATCAGCAGCTGCCACTTCAACAATGTATGAGGGCAGCCCCAATGTTAGCCTATGAAGGGAGCAGGTCTCACAGCAGTGCAAAAACGAATTGAGGGTTTTTTACACTACCAGGACATATAACTACACAGGTACATGTCCTGCCTTTTACCTACACAGCACCCTGCTCTAGGGGATACCCAGGGCACACATTAAGGGTGACTTATATGTAGAAAAAGGGGAGCTCTATGCTTGGCAGGTACTTTTAACTGCCAAGTCGAGGTGGCAGTGAAACTGCCCACACAGGCCTAGCAATGGTAGGCCTGAGACAAGGAAAAGGGGCTACTTAAGTGGGTGGCACAATACGTGCTGCAGGTCCACTAGTAGCATTTAATCTATAGGCCCTAGGCACCTGGAGTGCACATTACTGGGGACTTATAAGTAGATTAAATAGTTCAATCAGGTATGATCCAAAGTTACCATGTTTACAGAGAGAGAGCATATGCACTTTAGCACTGGTTAGCAGTGGTAAAGTGCGCAGAGTCTAAAAACCAGCAAAAACAGTATCCACAAAGTGGAGGGAGGCAGGCAAAAAGTTAGGGGTGACTACCCTAAGGCTGTCAGGTCTAACACAGTTGATATAAGCGAGCCGATTCAAAGCACCACAGCTGCCATGAGCGTGAGACACACAAAAGGAAAAAGAAGTTCGCTCTCAGTAACCATATAGGCAAATGTACAATTATTCATGTGATAAGGTCAGTCCCTAAGGCAGTAACAAAACCGCCACAAAGAGGGACAAACGTAAAGCATTTACCAACGATAACAAATAATTTTTGAAAGGCAAGCACATGAACGAGTGATAGTGATGGGCATGAGGTGGGCATGGTTAAAAGCCCACATAGATACCAAGACGTTGGAAAGGCAGCTCTTGCGCACTGCTATGCTTGACTTAAAAAGGATATTGAGTTGTCTGATTGCTAATGGCCTTCCTCTCCTTTCAGTAAGAAAACCTCATAAAAAGATTGTCAGAAGATATTTAAAGGAAAAGAACAGCACAAGAGGCGGTAATTAGCCAACCTCAGAGCTGAATGCCTGTAACACCCCATGTCTGTGTTTTAAGTTCATAGGTTTGAGAAGGTCTGGACAGGCATAGGGAGTATATTGTTGAAATGCATCCAACAGACTGCTGTGTCTTCTTCTATATTAGTTCAGAGAACCTAAGAAGTGTCCAGATAAAGGGACCAAGATAACTTACTTTCAGGTAACATGCGACCCTGCGATGTCAGATTTCTTTCTACACTTTTACAGTGGCGGCTCGCTCTTATAGGATTCAGGGCTATGCCCTCCTTATTTTGTGGCCCATTTCTATTACTAAAAAAGTGAATAATAAAGTATCATTCACTTTTGGTATAATAAAAAATGTCAACCTTCATGTTCCACAGCAGCAGCCAGTGGCACTGTCTGACTCTGATGGCTGGCAGAGGTACATGAAAGTTCCTGCACCAGCCTTCAGGGAGATTGTCTAGGGCTGGTGTCAGAACACCTCCACGAGCATAAACTGCTCCCACACCCAGCACCTCTCAATGCTCTCTGGCACATCATCCATGACCAAGGTATCAGGAAGGACAGCATCGCAACCCGCTCAGCATCATTATGTACATCATTAGAACTTGGATAGTTGTGTTGCCCAAGGAACAAATGTGGACTTAAACATTGATCTGGGTGCCAGGTGCAGTCAAAATATGTTGATCTCTACTTTTCTAGGTAGGACAGCAACCTCCAAATTAGACACTGTGAAGCAGTCACCTTGAGCCGAGCCTCATTCTAAAAGAAGGTTCCTCCCAACGCCAAACGCAAGTCAAAAAGTGATCCAGACTGCAATAGCTATGCTCCAGATGCTGCTCTTCCTCATGCTGTTCTTCTTCATGTCCTTCTTCATGCTGAAGCGTCTTTTACATTGAAGGAGTTCAGGTTTGTGCAAGATCACTTTCTCTGGATTTGAACAGTTCCCAAAGAGGAGAAGGGAAATTTGGACAGCCTACGCAGGTGCCTTTTTTAAACTTCGCCCAGATGTGACGCCCTTGCATTACCATTGCATCATGCAAGGTGGTGCAAGAAAAAGGAAGAACTTCAGTGAGATTTACTAAGCCATGCAAAGCCAGCTTGTGTTGCTCTACTTGGATTAGTAAATCTAGAGTTGCGCAAGGAAGTGCAAGTCACTGTCTTGTATTACTCTACATTGGGAAGGAATTCCATGGGTGGAGCACGAGTGTTCCCACGCATCCACCTATAGATTTAGGCACATTCCCAGATTAACTAAGAATAGTAAACCTGGGAATGCATCAAAATGGTATGTCAGAGAAATATCTTTACTTCTCCTTGTTGTTTCCTCTATGTGTGCTGCATTCTTCAGCACACTTAGGCCCATATTTGCAAAACTGCGGCAACACAGTTTTGCGTCAAAAATATTACTGCCGGCTAATGCCATTTCTGTGCGCCGTGCGGGCATCAAATTTATACTTTGATGCATGGTGGCGCAAACCACAGGTGAGAGTAATTTTCTTTCCTGAGCACCACAGCGTTATGTCGTAAAGGAAAACAACGTTAACGCAGCGGAAATGACTGTGAGCTGATTTACGACACCGCAAACCAGATATGTGGCGTTTTTTGACGCAATAGCATCAAAACTCACCGCAAACGCAGCCATTTCAGCAGAGGAGAGCCAAAATGGATCCCAGATGCCTGTATAGACCCCTGAAAGATGACAACAGACCAGGAACTAGCCAGGAGGAGCCACACAAGACCCACAACAGGGAGAAGAAGAAAAGAAAGTGTTGCTTCAGTGCAGAGGAGCAGGAAATTCTGGTTAAAGAGGTGACGGAACACCAGCACCAACTGTTTGTCATCTCAAAGTTGCCAATCAGTAGGAGAGAGGCAATATGGCAAAAAATTGTTGACAAGATTAAGAATGTGGCAGAAGTACGGAGAACAGTCATTGAGTGCAAGAAACGCTGGCATGACTGCAAGCGCAGGACCAAGGAAAAGATGGCCAGGAACAGGAAGGCAGCACTGCAGACTGGAGGTGGGAGTCCAGCACCGCTGGAGTCCCTGGACCACATGGAGGAGATGGTCGCAGCCGTCATCCCAGAGGATATCTTCACAGGGCTTCAAGGACAGGACAGTGCAGACTACCAGGAGACAACGCACATGCAGGGTAAGTCACATGGGGAATTAAAATGCACTAATGTTAACTGCAACCAGGGGGGGGGAATACCTACTACACAATGCAAGTAAGTCATCATATACATGGAGTGGCATGGGTAAAGGGGCATGGCACAGGGGCATGGCCGGTGCTGAGAAAACCTGGGGCACACCATTACACAACACCAACAACGTTTCCATGGGGGTATGCTGCCATGCCAATGATGTTGTAAAGGTAAAGCCACGCCAGGAGGGAAGGGCACAACGTCAAACTGACATCCCGTCACACGTCAGCCACTATACTCCCTACATTAACTAGGGCCCAATTAACAACCTCTAGCCATACCGACAATTGGAATGTAACATTGACAACAGTTGCCACTGCCACCTCTGCTGTGTGTGCTGGTCAAGTAGCCAATGGCAGTAACGTCCCCATGGATCATACACACCTAAATTAGAGGGTTCAGGATGACAACGTTAACGATGCCCTGAAACAAGACAAATGTTCCAGTTCTGTCAAATGTGAATGCCCATAGTTGCCGCAAACATCAGCCAATGTCATCAACATTAGGAGGTACACAGCACTAATGTCACACCCATGCTGCATTTGTCAGGGTCCATCCTGTGCCTGGGTCACAATGCAACATCCCAAATGTCATACTGCTCAGACAACAGCATTGAGGGGGAGGACACATGTAACTGGTCACTGAAATACACCTGCACAGTAAGAGGAAGAAATAGGAAACTGCCACGACTATCAGGGCAATCCAATGTACCACACATTCCCCAACATCAGCTGTACACATTACCAATGCTAACATCCATATCGTGCCATAACAATGCTATGCATAGTATATGCTACATTTCAACAACATATAGGTGGATGTGAAAGATCAGAGACTGGGGAAGGTCCAGATTGTTAAGTGTGCTGCTAGTTGCATCAGAGCACCCACAGCCAGTGAATGGCCTCACCATGAGAATGGAAGTAGGGGGAGGGTTGAGTAGGACAAGAAGGTGGCAATTCACTATTTGGCCAGAACCAACACCTAGAGGAGATGATGCTGACAAGTCCACAAACTGATCACAATACATGTGACATGCAGGTGGGGCACAGGCCTGGGAGAATGCCCATCTGAAAGACTGGAGCAATGAACAGGGACCAAGATCACAATGTGAAAAGCATCACAAGGCAGGCATGTCACATCACAAATGCCACAACACAGACACACTAATTGTACCGTATTTCATTGCAGTGGGCGATGGATCTCCTGCGGATATGCCTGTCCAGGACTACCATGATGACATGGATGACGAGCTGACAAACATCAGCCACCAGACCCTCCAAGAGGTCCTTGGAACCCTACAGACCCCACCTTCATTCACAAGGAGGAGCACAGATACAGCAGCCATTGCAGAGGATCCTCCCACCACCCCAATTGTACGACCTGCCAGCTCCAATACAGCTGAGGACTCTGACGACACTGGCACCAGCTTTGAGAGAACTGTAGTCGGAGTACAGCAGGAGTGGGCCAAGGAGGTGCGTGTGGGGATGCAAACTATGGCAGCCAGCATAGAGGGGGTGCCTTCGGGCATGATGTCAACTGAAGAACAGGCAGCAGCTATGCTAGGGTGAACAACTATCTTGCAGGAAGTAGAAAAAAGGCTGAAGGAAATCAGCACAGCTGTAATACAGTTGACCCAATACCTACAACAGCAATCCTGTCAACGCATGCACGAATGCAACATTGAACCCCTCAGGGCCAACCTGGCTGCCTACCATCGTGATGTGGCTGCTATTCTTAAGAACCCGCAGATCCTCCTTGCAGCAGTACTGCCCTTAAGACCCCCACAGGTAGCATCTACTGGGATGTCTGACTCCACGTCTACACACACTGATGTGTGTGTTGCCCCTTCACAACCAACACCACCAAGGGCAGAGGAGGCAACACACACATCAGAATATGAAGACCAGGAACAGATCACCTTCACACGTAAAAGTACCCAGAAGCACTAGTCCCTGCCACATGGCCACCTATTACCAAGGTTCTGCGCTGTGTAACATGCCAGTCTTGCAACAACTGTACTCAAGCACTGTTCTGCAAACCACTGTCTATCTTGTCAGCCTGCCCAGTGATTGTCTCTCACTAACTCATTGGCAAGTCCTGTCCCTCTACACTTCAGCCCAGCATGTCCAATGACATGTCCTTTTGCCCTTGTGTAGGATCTCAATGGAAGATGTCACTATAATTGGACTCACAATCATGGACAATGTACATATAGCACTACAGCACTTTTCAGTAAATAGCACTTACACAACCACTTTGTCTCTGTGTAATGTGACACATCAACCGTGCAGTAGATCACTGCATTTCTCCTCCTGTCAAATATCATAGATTGTCAATACAACTGTCCTGAAATAATGTGGGCTGATACCTGTGCACAGTGGCCTGGATTCTACCATACTCTGCCCTTCCTGATGGTAATTTCTGAGCAAAAGAGAAACAATACACCATAATGCTGTGTTGGACAGATTAACGCTTCCTCAAGGGATATCTAAACCATAAAATAGTGCCTTCAAAATGTTGCTTCAATGCAAAACTAACATATGTAACATTGCCCACAAATATAAGCGAACACTCACCAAACTGCATGAATGGAGGTGTATGAGTTTACATCCAAATAAGTAATCAGGCTGAACAGTGTAACAAATGATCTATGTGAGTTATGTACACTATACTACAAGAGAGCTTACTACTACTCATGTCATAAGGGTTTCCTTAGACATGAGACTGCAGTCAGACATAACACAGTGTCCCCAATCCTAAATCTGGAAGCTCAGTATGTGACATTGAAAACATACATTACGAAAAAAAAAACACTTTGGGATCCACAGTAACTGTGATTGGTGGTTGTGATGATTGGCCGAATCTTTGCTAAGTAGCTTTGGGGTAGCTGCCAATGTTACAGCTCAGTTGTGATTTGTTAGCAGCATTGGACACAAAATGTTATACAAAAGAAACACTGTACACTCATGCCAAGGCCCTGATCTACAAGCATGTGACACATACTGTAAAGGGTTACCAACATATTTATTAAACAGTAAAAACAGAAGTGAAAACTCGGGGAAAAGCCTTACCTACCCTAATCTACTCTAACTACTCATTACCCAAAACTGTCCCTAACTAACCTAGGCTAAACTTACTTATCACATTTAACGAAACGTTCTAAACATCAACCCCCCTCATGAGACGGGACACATGGAGGGCAACAGATACTAACCTAAACACATACTATCCTATACTAAACAAATATATATATATATATTTTTTTTTGTTTTAATTGTTATTTTTTTTGCTGGGTGCCAGCCAAGGAAGTATGGGGCCGTGTGGTGTCCATGGCTGTGGGCTGCCCTGCAGGTGGTGCTGTTCTGGGGCCTGGAGCAGTTGCTGTGGATGTTCCTGCAACGGTCCCAGCTGCTGGTGGTGCCACCTGGGTGGTAGTGGTGGTGGTTCTGGTGGTGGCTGTGGTAAGCAAAGAAGGTCCGCCTTTTGGAAATGCCCTCCAGGCTCCGGAGGCTCGTTCATGGCGATATCTGCGGGCCATTTTTCGGTACCCAGACTCGACTTGAAATATGTGTTGGTACCTCATTGCCCGCCGTTGAAGCTCCCTGACCTGGATGGGTGTCATATTTGCAGCTGTTAAGACAAATAGAAAATCCAACATCAGGTATTTGATTGTGTCAAATGGCACAAGAAGTAAATCAGACAATACATCTATTGTACTTGTAACAGCTCATATCATCATACAGATCATTGATTGTCCCTGAGGAAATACATGGCAAGCCAGTCTACAAAGGTCCTATCACACATACCACATCCAAACCCTATAAGATGGGTAACAACAGCCATGATTTTGCCATCTATGTTCTGCCAGTTGTCAGCAAACAATCATGCTGCACCTCCTCCACCACTGCCAGGGCTACAAATGTCATTGTACGGGGTGGAAATCTAGAGCCACATGATCTGCAAGTTGTAAATGGACTTGCCAGTATAGTAATCATGTGCTAAACATGAGTGTGTATACTAGGTTCAGACAAGTGATTCACTGATTTACATGTCTGTGTACCAAAATGTATCATCAGTCCTAGGTACACTATTCACAAACCTATGCCTGTGTCTGGGGGGGGTGGACTAACAACTAATAATTTCTAACAACAAGGACACCCAGGAAGTGTAGGAAAGCTGGACATGTGTTTGGCTCAGCACACACACCACAGGTAAGGAGGATCTCCAAATAGGAGACAGCAAACCCTTGACCAATTCCATCGCCACTCATGTTTGAAAATGCAGACCTTTGTCCACATCATTTACTACCAGTAAGCCATGGCTTACAACAAACACAGAGATGCAAGAAAACCCCTGGCCATGAGTTGCATGCACACCTAGGACATTGTACCAAGTGCCACATACTCGTAGCACTACATGTGGAGCTACATGCTACTAGGAAGTTTAACCTACAGTTTAATAAGTACATTAGTGAATTGGGAAGCAGAAGTTTGTGGCATTTGGCAGCCCCATTCTGGGAGAATTTGGGTCTGACTGGCTGACTAATTCACTAATTTGGTCCAGTGCGACTCTTTCTGATTCAAGTTTTATCCACATGACTCATCCCTTTTCACATTGCCGTGCCTACAGGACTGACCTAGAATACCTAAATAAGACAATAGGATAAGGATTGGCCAACTCAAAGATGGTGATAAAATGATATTCCACTCATGGAACAAAACAAATGATTGGCCAGCGCATCACACCTTGCTATGTGTCCAACACACAGGAGTCCATCACACATCACCAACAAACACAGCACATAACACACACATCAACACTTACTGGAGTTGTCTGGGTCCTCAAATCGAGCCACCTCACCAACAGTGTAGGGTGCCGGTCCACCTGTAAGGCATGGAAGGGAGAAATGTGCTCAATGTCTGTGCACTGTACAACAATACCAAAGACAAATACTATGTGTAAGATTACATCAGAAAGTAAAGCCTCTCAGACATGATGATACTGCATCCTACATAGCACAGCTAACATGTACATACCATGGGTCACCAGTGAGTGATACACACATATCTGCACACATGCAGTGGCCCTAACTATCATGTGTTGGCAAACATGCTCCTACATTAGTAAGTAAACATAATCATGGAGTGTATTCGTCTCATCATGTGTATCCATGAGAGACATCCAAAGCCACTTTCCGTGAGGACTGCATTACCAGTCAACCAGCCATTGTGACCATGACAAATTTATGACACACAGGTACAATATACAGAGGGGCAGGGACAGTTGTTAGCCCTCATGCTGTTAGAGTTTCTTCATTTGATGTGGCACAGCTATGATGAGTAGCACCAACCATAGAGATATGAACCCATGTGCATACCTTTGGCCAGCCATCAATAATCGAAATGTGGCACCACAAACTCCAAATACCAGTCTAAGATGTTAGCTGAGCACAGCTAGAACTTGTTCTCTATGTGTCCAAATCCAGATCATATATGTATCCGAAATGAAGGAGGGACACAATAATCCCTAAGATTTTGGGGATTTCCATGATCGGTTTCCTTACACACTCACCAGGCACACATGAGACATATGTTCGGGCCACATTGCTATCATCAATTGACGTGAAGCCTGCACTCATTTTCAGCCTCATGTTGTGTTTCAAAAGTAAGTCTAGCTGTTGCATCAACAAATGATGGTAATGATTTGGACATTTTTATACCTCATAGGCAACTGTGGCCTATATCTATACATAATTGGCTCCTGATTTGTGTTGCTGTTTGACACAAAGACGGCACTAACTTACATAATGCAAATGCATTCAGTAAGTTTGCGGAGCTCTTGCTTCCTAACAGCTAGCAATTGTGGTGAGTAACAAAGTAGATATATGACCCTGTATGTTTCAGAAGCATTCCACATACTCAACAACATTGCCGGCAGATATTGTAAAAATCAGCTGATGTCATTACAGAGCATTTAAACGTGCACATTAACATGATTTGTACTCACCAACAGGGCCACCAATCGCAATCCTCAGGTGATCCAGCAGATCGTGCTCCCTGGAGACAAGGTCAGCCCAGGCGGTGCTTCAGCTGGTGGCCATTTCTTAGTGTCTTATAAATCCATTGGAGATGATGCAACACCTTTGCCCACCTGAGCCTCCGTGCCTCAGTGTGATACCCCTGTATCACCCGCCCACCTGCCTCAATCATTAGGGGTAGGAAATGGCACACCAGCCATATGAATCCACCCAACTCCTCCTCTCCCATCTTGCCAAGACAAGGCCTACCCAACATCTTTGTAGCAAAAGAGAAATAGGGGATAAAGGGAACAAATAAGAATAGGGGGAAAGTAGAACAGGAAAAATTCAAATAAACAACTAACACAGCCCAACTATACCCAAACTAACACTACCCACAACAGACTCCCAACAAAACAAAGACAATACTTTACAACACAAATGAGCACAAAAAACACTCAGCCAGGATACTACAACAAGTTTTAATTCACAAAAAGACAATAAAAAGACCACACAGGAGACAAATTCACTAAATATACAGAGACAAATTGAGATACAGACACACAGTCAGGAAATATCACTGACTGCAAAGTGAAAGTACACTCACTGTACATAATCTGTAAACAGGATATCCTATTACATCACTTCCTGCCTAAAATGGTGGGCGTTTTTATCGTCATGCATCAAAATGTTTTGACCATACAGTCTGTGCGTCATTTTTTTGGAAGCACAGGAGTAGATTTAAGCCCGCATCCATATGTTTTGAAATAGTTTCACACTTAACCAATTTTCTGAGGTACAGTGTGAAAGATACAGCTCAGGGGCAATGGTTATTTCAGGGCATTATGCGTCATTTTTCGGCCATATGAGTCATATTTGACGCATGTGCATCATTTTCTAATGCATATGCGGCAAAATGTCAGGCATTAACTGGGTTTGGGGAATATGTTATAGTTTATTAACTGGGTTTGGGTCATTTTACCATTTTGATGTAATATTACAGTTGTGACAATATTGAGATAGGCTGATTGCACCCACTTTGGTTATGACGGTGTATGGGCACATGTGACACATCATACTACTGCGGACCATAAACCACTACTTCAAGTACATGATTTTCCCTCTTGACTGACGCAATAGATGGCCAAACATGTGGCCAACATGTCTGTATTGCACAAATTGGGCATGTTTGGCATCAGGAGAGGATAGCAAGGTGACGCACATAAGTATAATACCTCAATGCCTATGGCTCAATGTGTGTGCATTGGCTACGAATATTGTTGTTGACCCACTGTGTGAGCATCACAAGATGCATTATTACAAATATGCTTGTATGAATGTGGAGTCAATGTGTCCAACCCTCAGATGCAAGTCAGTGTGGAAATGAGAGTACATGTGTTAGTCATACATGTAGCAACATCTGCTGTGTGCACTTTCTAGTTTATGGGTAACGTAAACACCACAAATGACAAAGCATGCACCGGATAGATAGCAGATGCTTGTTCATGTCAATGGTCCAAAACTTGCCCATCACATGTCCTGGAATTTAGGATACTGCTT
This sequence comes from Pleurodeles waltl, assembly GCF_031143425.1. Lineage (NCBI taxonomy): Eukaryota > Metazoa > Chordata > Amphibia > Caudata > Salamandridae > Pleurodeles > Pleurodeles waltl. Next base: position 934,283,375 of record NC_090442.1, on the reverse strand, counting down.
CCTAGGCACTTGTTGGTGAACCCACCATGAGTCAGACACATGTACAGACTAAGTGGGTACCGTGTTATTGACACGGAAAGCCAAAGGTGAACCACAGTTGTGGTCATATGACAGAACCACAGCTCTCCTGTGGCAGTGGCGGACCAGCAGACCAAGCAGCACATGGCCACATATTTCCAGTGATCAATTGCACAGAGGTGTCTGGTTAATGTGTGTGGGCCAATGTTGATCCTGTATATTTTTAGGGGTCTATGTAGTCACAGTTACATCCATGTCTGGTCATGAGTCAGTGGCGGCTATTCCTGTATCTACTGGGAATCCTTTGGAGAACAATAGAAGTAAAGCTAATGAGGATATAAGAACCCACATGGGGATAGTCCCACCCTGTCACTGCAGATGTGCTATGAGACTGTCAACAGGGCAACCTTGGTGTGCTGAGAGAGATCATATCTCAGGAGTCTTGTACCGGCAGGTGTCATTACAACATTTGTACACAGGTTGGCCTCTAAAGTTCCCACTGCATCTGGGAACATCATAGTCTCTGTGTTAGTTAATCTCGCAGCTATTCACCACGCACAGCCCATCAATATGTTGTGAGCAATGTGAATCAGCGTGTGAACTGACAGGGTCCTAACATATGTGGACTTTTCATGCACATTATCAGAGGTTGCTGGAGGCACCGTACCCAATCCCTGCATACGGCCATGGTACACTGTCACACTTTGTCGCTCATGCATACAAGAGACCCAGACAAGGGATAGGCCATGATTTGGGTATTTGGAGACAAGTTCCCATATATGGTATGATAAAGAAGCAGATTATGCTAAATAACTTATTTGAGTATGCATTGAAGAACCACCTGACAAAATACCCCCAGAGGAATGTGAGGGTTGGGAAAGCAAGTATGATAAATATGTAGCCACAAGGAACCTTTAGGGTAACGCACAGACAGGTGCCAGTCAGGCTGACAGGATGCAGGGTCAATCAGTATCCAGCAATTTCACAAGGTACATACTCAGTGGTCTGACTAAGACTGGTCGGAGGAAGAACAAGACAGTTGACATGGAAAACTGTGTTTGTCCTGTGTTTTGGAAGGTGACACATAAACCCAAGGGCTGTGTTACACAGCTTATTTTTGTAGAATGGGGAAAATGACTATGAGGAATATTTTATGCACACAAAAGCAATCCTGCCTTTAATGCATGCACCCTAGCACCGTGGAGCAAGGGTGCCTGCATTGGTGCTAGGCTTCACTGTGTGTACCTGCACAGAAAGAGATCAGGAATGCACCATTTGTTAGTAAATATGGTGCTTGTCTCCTTTCTCTGTTTGATGCAGTGCAGCAAGTTGTGTTGCTGGGCTGGTTTGTGCCAAATAATAGTAAATCTAGTCCTCTGTATTTAAGAGTCAAGTCGGCTCGTGGGAGCTTAAAGCATTTCTTGTATTCATCTGGCCAAAAAGAGAAACCAAATAAGGTCCCTCTTGGGCAAAGGACCTTTTTTAATTGATTCCTCAAAGAATCATATTTTTGTGTGCTTGTTAATTTCTGCTTAGCATATCAAGCTCTGGGGTTTGGAGTCTAGTTTTTCAGTGCAGAAGTTTAAACCCTCGCACATTCTGTGTGACTTGATCAGCACCAAAACTAAACACAGATGTTTGAGTAAGACTGCACACTGTGACCAGTGGAATACATAGTTGCAATGGCCACGTCTTTTACACTGCTTTTCCTTCCAGGGCCTCAGTCAACATCTGTCCTGCTAAATAGCCAGTCGCTTCTGAAGGCAGGTAGGAATAGTTTTTTTTTTCCAATTACAATCTTGCATGATTTATGGTCAAGAGCATGAGGCACAGTGGAGGTAACAAACTCTTGTCACCTACGTGGTCAGCTCCCTGGTGCCTCTTCTTGAATCCCCTCCCTCTCAATCTTGCACTGGTTTGCATCTGATACTTCTGTGGCTAACGTGTCAACGTAAGCATTTTGCTCCTTCATAAGTACTCTGGGCCTGACACTGGTGAATTCCTAGCCTTGGCCCTAAGGGCCCTGCACTCCTCAGTACCTTCATCTGTGAGGTGCTGGAGTGTCACAGCTAAAGGCAGCCCTGGGCACTGATGGATAAAGCCCTGCACTGTCTGAGGCTGCAGGCCAATCAGATTTACCCCATCCTTTCACAGTTCGTCATAGAAAAAACACCCACATTGGGGGGAGAAAGGGCAGCATAGTAGATGCCAGCGTTGCTCTTTTATATGGGCCAGTGGGCATGGTCAGTGATCAAGGCAGATCCAGACATTGAACCAAGCTCACTCCTTGCTTTCCGCGCTCACACCCGGGGCTTAAAAAATAATTGCAAACAACTTACCATTGTCAAGGAAAAATATGGTTTGTTACCTTCCAAATATTGATAATTTACTCTATCAACACTTTTCCATGCAGTTCTTTAAAACAAGCAATAAAAAAAGTGAAATACAGCAGTCATTTGTGTTATACTTTGCTACGAGCACCCCTGAATCATGTCATCACATTCTGAGTGTTAAGGTAACAATTTATTTATTTCCAAAAAAGAAGCCTTGAGAAAGATGTGTTAAAAACAAGCCCTTACGAAGGTGGCATGAATAACATGCTGGAGTATACAAGGGATTGTGAAAGAGGTCCTGAGTTGGGGTTTGCAGTGCGTTCTGGCTTTTACATCTACATTGGCATGCACATAAACCCTGAACCACGAAAGTGTACATCTATACAGCTTGCTTTGACAGGCGCTTTTACACTACAGTGCGCCCATCTGTTCTTTGTCTATTTTTGAGGACCCTACCACAGATCTATGTTACTTATTTATTTTTGATCACCCACGTGTAGGCTACAGGTGAGCGACACACAAATCTAAATTGTAAGTTTGCCTAGTTCCCAATTTGTGCCCATTAAAATGCACTTGCACAAGTGACGAAAGAAGTCATTAATTAGAGGTTCCTTCCACTCATTTGATTTGATTTGGTTTGATATCATTTGTCTGTCTCACTAAATTATTGTTTGTCTTCTCGCCTACTGAGGAATGGCCCAGTCTGACATGTGGACTTCATGCCATCTTTATTGAAAATTGAGCCCATGTAACTTGATGTTGCATGCTTTACTAGCTCTAGTCTAATTTCCATACAGCTAGAGCATTTCCAATATGTCGATTCCTTCCAGGCAATATTTTGTCCGTTTTTACCGCAATTCAATTTTAGATAGTATCTGCTGTTATTATTATGATAATCCTAAATCTTTAAAAAAGCCATCATTTTCGATTCTGATAGTATTAATACAGTCAGCAGTATAACACTAAATGATGGGATCCCCCTGTACAATGTGGTGAAGGGTCACTGAGACTCCTATGTCTCACAGATATTCATAGGCCTTGGCATTCAGAGGCTGTTCAACAGACTACTGCATGAAATTGTTCATCCCTTATTTCCTGACTAAAAGCTCAGGTCTGCTAATAGGGGACTTTTGACCATGCACACGACCAGCTGCAAAAAGCATGTTGGTCGAAATTTGCAAATACAGAACTCCTTTCCGTGGGATCTGCTTACCCCTTTATCTGAAACTGAAGTATGGCTATTTCAAGTTCCGGAAGCCATTAAAAGGCACCTATTCTTCCTTCTATTTATTCCTTCTCCAACTCTCCTATCAGCTGCTTTTGTACCCTTATTGGTCCGATGCCTAAGCCCAGCACGTTACTCTAGAGTCCAGTACTCTGTACATTTACATTCTTAGCCATATTCAAGTAATGGGTTTGGTGGGTGCACTGCCTGGTGAATAGCTATATAGTGCGATGGTGTATTACCTGGTTCCACCACTAGGTTTTGTTAAACTCCTTCCACCTGTCGATCTCCATATGATCCCATTATAAATCACTCTAATAATTTCAGCCACACCCTCAGTTATCATATGTAATGCTGAAACAGGTATGTTATACATTTCCCAAGGATGCCATTTATTGGACTGTCTAGCCCATCCCCTGTTACCATATTCCAACATGAATGTATTTTAAATTTTAAACCCTGGAGCCTGTCCTGATCAAACACAATTTCCTAGCCGAAAAGAGTTTGCTGCCTGGATCCCCCTAGGTGCAGCCATTTGCATTTTTTTTATTTTAAACCTAATTGGCCCTCCAGGGCGGTTTTGGTGGACAGACGTTCTGATTTCACAGGTTTTTAAGATTAGGGTTTATGTTATGCTAGTTAATCTTTATTTGAATGTTAAATAAGGCTCGGGTTTGTGTGTCCTTCAAGATGATATTTAATTTACAGCGTATTTAGGTAGCAATCAGATTAATGCTTTCTCACTAGACAGACATGTTCTTTATTACTTTAGTACACACAAATATTGGGTTCAGCCCCTAATCCACTTCTTCTAAAATCCCTCTTGCACACTGACAGATTCCTTTCGTTGTATTCTCTCCATTTAAATTAACATCTCAGAATGATCCTCCAGACATTGTGTGACTAGCAGTAAAATATATGTGCCTAATTATCACGTGCCTGGATATTATAGCGAGTAGTCATGGTGACTCATGCATGCTTGTCCTTCTTTGAATCATCACCTTGAATAAGACCGTCTTATCTTTTAGGAGAGGTCGAAATCATTATCAGATTTACATTTTGTCTTTCGCTTGTGCAAAGCATTCAAGTAGGTTTTCTTCTTCAGAAAGCGCGCATAATAATTATGTATTGTGTATTATTAACGAATATAAGTGGTTCTCTTGTCACTTTTATTAGCGTGAAACCTTTGAATTGCACTTGTTTGCTTTGGAAGATTTAATCACATGGGTGGTACAGTTGGTCCATTGTAGCGCAGAGATCTCTTTCGCTACCTTACTCACGTTCATCAAAACTATGACTGAAAGATGTTTTAATCGCATTGTCTTCCCGTAATAATGTACATAATGTTTTCTTCTGATCTACACATCTTAGCCTACCTTGTCTTGGATTAAATCTGCATAAAGTTTCACAGATCGTGTGTCGTGTACCCAACTGCTTTGAACTCATAAAAGTAATGCTTCTTGATTGGATACTGAATCAGATGATTGACTTTCCGTCAAACTTGACATATCTTAAAGGCGTGCACATGTGTCTGTGTTCCCAGGCTTAGAGTTTACCCTAGGTGTATCATGCTCTTTGGCCAAAGAGTCACCAGGTTAACAATCCCATAAATAAAATAAAATAATAATAAAACAATTAAAACCTCGGTGCATTCAATTGTGAACCATTAATCAGATTGCCAGTGTAAAAAAAAAAAAAAAAAAAAACTGATGGGAGCATTTGGCGTAAGCAATGCCCCTCCTGGAGATCATTTATGTTGTACCAAGGCATTATTTTGTAATATCATCGCAAATCTACATCCTGCAATATAACCCTCCATTGGTACAGTTTCGACGAAATTAAATCCCCTTTAACAGCATAAATTGCGAAGAATAGCGCCACGCGTTTCCATTATATTAACAGATTCCAGGCACATCAGTTGGTATTGTGGTTAATTTATTGCCTTTCTAAAATCTGCTGATGCCCAGAGGGTGTAAATACAATTAAAATATATTCACATTGCCAGGAGAGAGCAAGGAGTGATCGACATTACACGTAGATCATGGCAACATAATAATGAAAGACAAATAACTGGATTTTAATGACCCTGTTTCTCAGAGTGCGTACATTTTATATTAGGTACCTTTTCTGATTCAGAATAATTCAAAATATAATTTTTAATTTTAAGAACAGATGAGAGTACAGTCGTAAAACGCCTTGTATGAAATTGAAATTATCCGTATAACATGCTACGGAATTGGTTGCTTGAATGAATTTTATATCTTATTTAATTCACATAGCAGTGAAACACTATTATTCTTGAGTCAATAATTTTTTGTTTTGTGAAAAATGATGAATGATAAAGTATATGGTTATAAATATCTTATTTTATTATTATTAAGTTGATGATAACTGAATAATTTAGAGTTCGCTTTAAATATTAAAAAATATTCATTATGTTCTCGTATAGAGTTGTCTCCTCTTCAAGGCTTTCTATTATGTACAAACGAGTGTAATCTGTGGTCCTGGATTTAGAATGCTGTATGTTGATACTGGAAATAATTTTTAGAATCCTCTAATTTCTGAAAGATGTATACATATATGTGCAATGAGTTGTGCATACTGAAAGTGTTTGTGTGTTATTATTTGTGTATACACCTGCGATTTTAATTGCAGCATCTTCACCCCTAGAGGCTCCCTGGGAAAGGTAGTTCTGTGTTAAAGATACCCTAAATAAAATCATTAAATAAAATACGCACATGTGAGCATCATAATGTGCGAGGTGGGGACTTTTTCTTAGTTCTCAGGTAGTACAAAAGGTGCATTGAACCATTAGGCATGTAAATACTTTTTTCTTAGAAGTGTTTCACTGACGCTTTGTGTTATGGTATAATTCCACCCCACTAGATCATACGAAATACTATTTTACAGGAATCCAAGGAAAACTTGGAATCATTAAATGTATATTCTTAAATATATGCTTCTATCCATTTGTATTATCTACACACCATTTCATAAATATATACCTTACTTAAGATGTTCTCTAAAAATCAAGAATTATTATTCATACCTGCTCAAATTTCATAAACTTTTCTTGGCCATTTTAACATTTAAAACAGGCATTCACAAAGTCTGTAGATCTCAGCACTAACAGGCTGATCTACGGGCTTTGCCAATGCTTGCTCAGTGTACGTTAACATTGCCATTGTCTAAAGCTAAATGGTTGCCGTGAGTCATGACGTGGGCGTATGCATGCACCAAGTTGCATACACATACAGGATGATGCATCAGCAGCTATCTAGGAATAATTTATCTATAAAAAAAGTCATTCCAAGATGGCCACATGAATATGCATTAGTCTTGAACTGACAGCCATTCTGGCATGTTTATTATACCTTCCCAACATGTCTGATAGACATTTTACAATAGTACATTTAAAGAGCAGACTAAAGTGAGTGAAGGGCCCAGGAGCACCTTAAAGATGCAGGGGACTCATAAAAAAATGTTAAAAAAAATTAAATGGGAAGGGAGATGAGGAGTAGGACCGGGAATCACCAGATGAACATGGTAGGGTAGAGCTTGTAGGAGGCACTTAGTAATGAAAACAGACGCATGAGAGCAAGGTTGGTGGTTTGGGGGAGAAAGAAAGAGAAGTGGGGAAGGGATGTCAAGAGAAACAAGAAACCAAATGCATTCCAAAAGAGTGCTGAAAGGGAAACATAAGTGTCCCCTAAATCCTTTAATGCATCAGGAGAAGGATATAGCTAATTCAATCAGAACACAGTGAAACCAAAATGCTCCCGGGTGGGACTAACACAAGAATAGGGGAAAAGTCAATTGATCAAGGGAAGAAACCTGACATAGACAACAAACCATCCAATCATGAGTAAGAGGCTGACCCAAAGGTCATTCTAAGTATATGTAAAACAATAGGTCAGTGACAGACAGCCGAAGCTCGACACAATCTTTTGTATGAAATCATTGACAGACTTAGCATTCTAACTTTATATTGGATTATATGCCTGATCCCTAGCCTCTGAAGCAAAATAGTAGGAAAGCATGCAAGACATCGCCTAGTACTCCAGGGAGACCTGCCCGCGTGCCCCGGCAACACTGCAACCCGATGTCATTGGAGCACAATGAAAAAACATGGGTATGCAAAGTTCTAAGAGAAATACATTTATATATTTGACAGACCTGAGCATGATGCACAAAGGTTACAAAGTATGTGATTCAAAAAACCACATAGGTTACAACCACAAAACACCATTCTGCAATGTGTAAAAGCCCTTTTAGGGGCGGGAATAGTCTTTCAGACTCTTTCCACCAATTATGATTTGCAAATATGAGGAAGTGCAAACAGTTAACCCCCTCCTGTTTCACGGTGACAGTTGTATGTATCAATGATTTATAATCCACTTTGCAGTTGCAAATCATTGATCAGTATGCTTCTGCCAATATCTTCCATGAATGTGAACATTTTATTTTTAAACAACACCTATAACATTAAGGCACATGAGCTGCTTTTAAGAAAAAAAATGTCAAGTTCACATTCAGTGAATAAAATCAAAGGATTGGAGGTCTGCTATTCCTCACATGCCAAAATGCATGCATTCACAGCCATTCATCAAGGGTCATAAAACTGGTTCTGCCTAATTAATATTCACGAAGCAAGAGGTTTTTTTGTAGCTCCTGAATATACAGCTTGCATTGTGACTGAGTACCACGCCGTCTGTATCACACAAATGTATTGTTTGTTTTGTCAAGTAAGAACGAGAAAATAGATATGCACTGCTACTTCAGTAATTTATTATGTTGTTTAGTGTATCGGTAATGTGAAAATGGAAGTATGGCCACATACATCCGATGTTGAGATTGTGGTACTTGAAAGTTATGGCAAGAAACAGTTACATTTTAGGTTAGGTTAGCCTCTTGATTGGAATCAGAGGGGGTGTCAATGTTAGGGAGGGCTGCAAAAACTCGGTTTGTAACTTGCACAAACTGTTCGACTTCTGCCCAAAAGAACATGAGGGCCCTCTATGTTCCTTTAGGTCAGGGAATGCATTTACTTGCAACACTAGCAAAAACAAATTGAAGGAAACTCCTGCAGTGGTCCACCAGACCCTGTTGGAAATCATTGGCTTTTAAGGGTTCCCTTAAAATTTGGAATGAAATAGTTGGTGCAAAGGTGACCGAGGAGAGCATTTCATGAAGGAGATGAGGTACTCAAATGACTGAAGCTGCATGGGTGCACAGAGTGGTTTAGTTATGGTCAATAGAAAGTAGTTGGTGGGTGTATCGTGCAAGCCAGGAAGTTGAATGTGAGCCACTGAGAAATGTAGGACGGCGACGTTCCTTGCATGGTGTTGAAAAGTATTGTGAAATGATTTTGCTGGGCAATCTATTTCACTGACAGTAGGCCACTTGGTGTTGAAAGGGTGTGTTCAGTGTATGAGAAGTAAAGCGGTAGAAAAATGCATGTATTGTTTGTTTTGTCAAGTAAGAACGAGAAAATAGATATGCACTGCTACTTCAGTAATTCATTATGTTGTTTAGTGTATTGGTAATGTGAAAATGGAAGTATGGCCACATACATCTGATGTTGAGATTGTGGTACTTGAAAGTTATGGCAAGAAACAGTTACATTTTAGGTTAGGTTAGCCTCTTGATTGGAATCAGAGGGGGTGTCAATGAATCAGTTGGAACAGTAATCAAGCAGGGTAGGGCGGAAGGAACAGAATAGGAAGTGAAAGAAAATATCTCTATTATTACTTGAGCATAGGACATTTAAGGACTAGTCAGTACTTGATAGCTGGGGTCAGTATTTCCACCTGAAGGAGGTTATTTAAGAAGGAAGTGACCACAAGATTTGTATTTCATTTGAGTAGGTATGTTGGAAAACCTAAACGAGGAAATATTGTCACTAACAAAGATGGTGTACACTGAAAAGTGAAAGGTGCCAAGAATCCAAACCTAGAGAATCTCTTCGGGCAGTTAGAGGAAGCTAAAAATTATAATTTGGAGATATGGGAAGCAAATCATACAAGTGCCCTGTCCGCAAGGCCAGGAAGAGTAGGGTTTGAATCATAACTCAGTAGTGATAAGTAAAAAATGGAGAGGAGAGGTGAATGAGTGATTGAACAGACTGCAGATACATTTTTATATGTATATTGAGTTTATGGCGTGGAAAAAATAATGGTTCAAGTAAGATGCAGAGTAGGTTAGCTGATTGAAGTACATGGTGGAGCACTCTGGAAAATATGAGAGCATAAATGTAGGCTGAGTATGATGTGAGAATTAAAATGCAGCTTATGAGTGTGGAGTTACCAACAAGAAATGTGAAAATATTTTTCTTCGTTTAGAGTGTTGCTGATAAGTATGACCTTAAGTGGTTGTAACTGAAACTGGCCACAGAAGTATTGGGTATGGCCTGTGGAATGGATAGAAGCAAGTTGATCAGGTACATTTGCAACTGAGGGCGAGGACTGTGTGAGATGACAATGATAATATAATGGATTTGTTTTCGACACACTGGTTGCCATTGTTAGGGTAGTGATGGATTCTGCAGTAGATGGAGCATAGAACGTAGGTGATGTCAAGGAGCAACGTAATTGTGTGTTTAATTGAGATACTCAAACTAGATTTATTTATGTAATTGTGTTTCTATTGATCCAACATGCTTACATTCTGCCACGTTTCAGTGTTATTTGCTGCAATCCATTACTCTCATTCATCATTGATTGTTTGCTTGTGAAACGTAGAGGGGTGCAGCAAGTTAGCTGTCTATAAAAAAGAAAGATTGTACTTTTAGTTATGGGGGATTGGTGTAATGGATGGGGAACTGAAGACTGGGACAGTTGTGTAATTAGGAAGGGGCCAGAGCGTCAGGAGGTGGGGTAGAATGAGAAGGGAAGTGGAGAGAGATGACTGCAATAGGATGATGTCTTCCCCTATGGCACAGAAATTATTTAAATTGAAGGGGATACTAGAGGGAGTGCTCAAAGGTCAGTTGGGTGATCTGTAGGTGGTTGGTGGTTCTACTGATGAGGATGCAAGTTACTAAGGACCTTGATGGGGAAGGGAGGTGGGAATGTTGAATGTTTTATAGAAATAGGATACTCTATATGGAGTGATGCTGCATTAGGAGAGCTCAGATAACGACGATGTGAAGTGTCCTAAACAACAGGCAGGTTACTTTCAATGTGACTTAGTCCAACAAATGTACAAATCTCGCAAAAGGTGACCAAGCATTATGTGTTTTACCCTTTTAGTGAATCATCTATCTCATGCAGTTAAATGTTTGATAGAAAAGGAACTCAAGTGAGAGCTAATAACAAACACACACGTTGGAGAAAACACTCATTCCACGTGACATACTTCGAATCGAACCTTTCCCACTCAAAGGCATTCATGTGAGAAATACACTAAAATAAAAACACCTGTAAAAACCCTAGTTACGCATTTTTAGCTTCAATATTCCAAGAAAAAGCTTGGAGTAATGAGATAATCCAAAAACATGCTTTTATCAGCTGAAAACACTCACATGCGATGTAAAATAATGGGATTAGATGCATATTGTACAGGGCTGAACATTTTGCTTGGAAATATAAATAAAATCTGGCTACAAAAAGCGGACAATTGGTAGCTAAAACTCCTCATCTACATTTTTTTACTTTCAGAGATGGTCCCAATTGAAATCAACCTGACCAGATGGAGGTTTAGTGAATGACAGTAGCAATTCATTTATGCACTATAACGTAATTGAACCAGGGCCAGTCATCTGGCATGCTGCTCCTTATGCCTAGAACAGCTACAGTCTACTTTTGCCGACATATGTGTATATTGGCATAGGCTCTGGGAAAAGCAGAATGTTCCTCAATTTTATGGGGAACATTCAAAGGAAGGAGCTTGCACTCTCGACCAGGCCTAACTAAGCACTTCACTGGTGACCCCATGAAGTGTCCTACAAGTGTAATTGAGACAAAAAATGAGAACTTTAAAGTTTGCACTGGTTTCGAAAATTCGTGACCTTTATACAAAAGCTCCCGTTGTTTCTGGCAGGAGCCCTCAAATGGCTAGTCCCTGAGGATCGTGTTTGCAATAGGTAAACACCCCCAGCTAGAAGGGGCATAGCAGTAATAACACAGCTGGGTTAATTATCCAGGGTTCTGACGAATATTATAGTATATGCAAATTGAACTAAAAGTAACTCAAGATGCATTTTGCAGACCATGTACTATGCACTAAAATGGCAAGGAAGGCAGTCTTGTGGGCCCACAGCTCCTTTCTGTATTGCATCATACTAAAGCAAACTCTGCCCACTGGCAGATTCGTGAGTTGGTTGGTATTCACAGTCTTGCACTGATGGATCAATGTAAACCTGTATAGACACGTGTCAGACACATTTCTCATACCAACCATTGTGACTACATATCTTGTTACGGGGCTGTTGTCAGAGGGGAGAATGGTCCAAGTGTAGATGTTCCTGGCTTCCCTCCTGGGTGCCCCACAGGACCCCAAGGATGCTTCACTGAAGACCCATACAGCACTGCCCTTGGCCTCAACCCACCAACTAAGGCCATGGACTTTCCATCAGATACTGTGCAGTAATCCGTATTTCTCATGAAAATCCTACCGCTCTCTTGGCATAAGACTATAGTTATTATAATGAACTCTGCCCATTCTTAAACCCAGCGTCATGATTACTTTTCAGCTCTGAGCATCCTTACGCAACAACCCCGACCGCTCCACCCACTTCACATTAAAGGGAATAAGGGAGCAGGATATCAATAAAGACATTATATATACATGTGATAGTAATGCTATATTTATATTCGATATGATCATTAGAAATGAGAAAGCAGGCACATTTTTCATTTCCAAAATATATTTTAATTTTGGGTGTTGTATTTGTTTTGTTTACTAATTTTAAATTGGATTCGTGGTTAAAAAAACGTTTTTTATTAATACGACACAGTTGAGAAGCAAAATTATAATTAGAAAAATGGTTTAATGTTGTTTTTATTATGTCAAATTGTTATATTTTTTCATTATGTCCGTGAATGATCAAAGTACAAAATGAATCGTCTTTCTGAATACATCAGTCAAGAAATATGGAAAGGTGTTAAAGGGGTTTTGCATATTCAGCTTCATTAGGTATTCAAGCCCATATGTACTTACATTTGGTTGACAGATAAAAACAAGTGACATTGTTGTAGTGTTTGTGGACTAAAGAGGAAGGAGGTAGTTTAAGATACAGCACAGATTTTCAAAAATGTATATTTTATGATTGTTGATATATTTGTCTTGCTTAGTCTGAAATGCGATACATGTGTAGAGATGCAAAATAATGTTTTGATAAAGGCACCAATTTGGAAACTAGAGATACATTGGAGCGAATGTGAAAAGCACTATTCAGAATATAACTAGTTTGATTACCAAAATGGGTGTGCGACTCGCAATTAGCAAGGGGGGTTCCCTTCCTAATTGTAACTCGCAGTGCAATGTAGGATTGTTTTGTGACCGTGAACGCAGTCGCAAACCAATCGCTGTTTGCACCCATTTCAAATGAAACGTGTTATTCGTGGCTCAGGATGTGTACGTTTGTGTGTGCTGGTTGTGTATATGATTGCATGTATCTCTGAGTATGTGTGTATGCATCTTTGTGAGTTCATGCAATCTTGCATATCTTTACATTTTGTTTATGCATGCATGATAATCATTTGGACATTTGATACACACAAGATTATCTGTGTTGAATCATGGAAGACAATCATTATCACATACCAGTTTTATTAAGGAAAATGATATGAATCACTTCAATCACAGTCCACATACCTAGATTACATGGGTAATTACTCATGGCCACATCTCAGACATCAATATTTTGCACACAATGCAACTTCATGTTTGCACCCAGCTATAAGCAAATCAGATTTGCCCTGCCAGGCCAGGTCTTCTATGAGCTGGAACACAGGCAACCCAAGACCGACTTTTCAGTTGGGTGTAGCTTGGTTCCAGTGGCACAGTGAGCACATGACACAAATCTGGACATACTCATCACTCTTTAGGCCTTGAGCTGAATTATACAAATCAGTGATGGGTGGAATGTTTAAATTAATCTCAACCATTTGTAATTACTCGGGCTGCAAACCAGTGTTGAGTAGCCATTTCAGTTATAGCTCCATGCACGTTATTTTAACACACTAGGCCGCTGTGCACTTTAACCTAGATATATTTTATTCTGCTTCGTTTTATTTTTGTTACAATAACCATTTTTACGGTCTTGTTTTATTTTCATCATTCTAACTGTTTTTGCCTAGGCCAGCACTCTGTTCTTAAACAAGACATTCTTGATCACTCTGTGCTTCTTTCAAGGCTACAGCACGGTACATTGCCGGTGAACGTGGTAGAAGTTTAGTCTCCAACATTCGTAGAAAATACACATCCTTACGTAGGGACACTTTCTCAAAATATCAGCTGTGTTATTATGTACACACTTCCTTGTCCCTTGCACGTTAGAGGGAGATTCCATCCAGGGAACCACAACTGTATGCTGAGTGCCGAATGCTTCGCTACAGATACTAACACAGACCGCAGGCCTTTGCTCAGGTATGGGGGCTGATGTCTTCCCAGGGGAACCTGAAGGGTAGAATTAGAGCTTAACATGCTGTGCTCAATCATAACCTAGGTAGGGATTAGTACATCGAAAATAGTGACAATATGATAGCGTTGTTTTTATGCTTCCCTCTTCTGGTCACAATTCTAATACTGTCATGTTGTGTCATCCTGGTTATTGCAGCTCACGCTTTGCTATCTAAGATGCAGTTGTTTTATTAACCTCATTATTGAAACATATACTGCTTCTGTTTGTCATTTATATATGAGACTGAATTGTAAATGAGAGAACCAGATGAGACCTGAGTGACCACGACTTCCCTGAGAAAACAAGTATGTCATGCGCTCTGCTGCCCAATCCTCACAATCCTTTGGTAGGGATGAGGCACTGCTAGTTAGCCGGAGCAAAACCCGGATTGGAGTGACTGGTGTCACCCGCAGTAGGTATGACTTAGTCTCCTACACCGCGGGTGATTCTGCTGCTCAAAATCCAGTAGTCTCATTAGAATAATAAGCACCTATGCGACACCAGTTCATCATTTTTTGCATATCATACCATCCATGCCATCTCATTTTTGGACCCAACCATATGAAAACCAGTTTTCACACACTCCACTAGGAACAGTCCAGACTGGGTTGCCAAACCAGGTCCTCCTTGTACCAGAACACAAGAAACCCATGATCGGCTTTGCCCTGACTGGGGCTCTTCAGTCAGGTGTAGCTTGGTTCCTGTGAAAGTGAGTATGGGACACATGTCTCGACATACCTAATACACTTAATGATTGCCAGTGGCTGAGGTTACCTTCAGAAATTCTATGAATCACCTTTATGTTGTTACAGTTGACACACTATGGGGGTCATTACGACCCCAGCAGTCCTGGACCGCCACGATGGCGGTGATGGTAGGCCTACCGCCAGGCGGTCATAATCTGCCAGGACAGCGCTGCTCTGGGGATTATGAGTCCCCATCCGCCAGCCTTTCCATGGCGATAACCGCCATGGAAAGGCTGGTGGTAAGGGGGGCTCGGGGTGCCGCTGGGGGCCCCTGCACTGCCCATGCACTTGGCACTTGGCATGGGCAGTGCAGGGGCCCCCAGGCACAGCCCCATCGCACATTTCACTGCCCAAATTACCGACAGTGAAATGCGCGACGGGTGCTGCTACACCTGCTGCACATCAACATTGCCACCGGCTCTATTACGAGCCGGCTTCAATGTTGATGTGACTTGTGCGCTGGGCCAGCGGGCTGAAACGCTGTTTCCGTCCACTGGCCCAGCGGTAAAAGTCATAATAGGGCACCACGCATACCGCCAGCACTGGCGATATTGTTGCGCCCGCAGCTTCGGTGGTCTTTAGCAAAGAATTCCGAAGTTGTAATGAGGGTCTATGTGTGATGGATGTACCCAGACATGGGTCCTGTCCTCACTGTCGTATAGGGCATAAGCTGCACCCTACTGATGGGCTCCAAGTAGGGTAACGTGGTCTGGTCCCTAATGGAAGGAGCCTCACTTGGCAGTTTGAGAAAGACCGTTCCACTAAGAAGCAGAGTTTTTACTGATTTACATAAGGTGAGCCTTTGGCCGGAGTGGTATGGTGGGTGAAATATGATGGACTAGAATATGGCCCCAGTTGCCAGTGGCTGAGGTTAATTCAAACATTCTATCCATCACCTTGTTGTTGCAGTGGATGCCCTATGTATGACAAATATGTCCAGATAGGGGTGCTGTGGTCACTCTATCATAGGAGTCAAGCTACACCCTACGGATGATCACAAATAGGGTGCAACCAGTGTGGTCTTGCTTGTGGTTCCTTCTGAAGGGGACCTAACCTGGCGTTTTATGTTGGTTCCAGGAATAGAATAGATATGGATTAGTATTATGGAAGCTTTTGTCTTGTGTGACATGGTGGGTGAAAAATGATGGTTTGAAATATCACCCTAGTGACTACCAGTGGCTGAGATTACTTCAAGCATTCTATGAGCACGATTAGTATTGACCTCTGTAAGTCTGTCCTTTGTCTGCTGTGAAATGGTTGGTGAAAAACAATGTTTTGGAATGTGGCCCTAGCAATTGCCACTGGCTAAGAAAACATCAAGTATTCCATCTATCACCTTGTTGTTGTTGCACTTGATGCCCTATGGGTGATGGCGATGCCCAGACATGGGTCCTCTGCTCACTGTGCTATAGGATTCAAGCCACAACCTACTAATTAGCCCTAAGTAATATTAAACTGGTCTAAGGGTTATTTGTGGTCCTTTCTAGAGAGGGCCTAACCAGGCAGCTTGGGATGCACTGTTCCCATGAGGAGCAGGGTCAGTGATGATTAGCATAAGTTGAACCTTTGTCTAGAGTTAGTGGGCGACAATTGGTGGACTGGAGCACAGCCTGGTCAAATGCCAGTGGCTGAGATTAATTCAAGCATTTTGTCCATCACTGTGTTATTGCAGTTGATACCCTATGCTGGACAGCTATACACAGACATGGGTACCTTGCTCACTGTGCCATTGGACTAAAGCTACAAGCTACTGAGAAACTCAAGGCTGACAAAACTAGTCTCAAGTTATTTCTGATCCTTTCTGGAGGCGGCATCATCTCCTGACAGCTTGGAATAGACATTTACCATGAGGAGAAGAGTCAGTGCTGATTTACATTCCTTACATATTTGGTTCAGTTTTTCTTCCTCTCCTTTAGCCTTTTCTACCACCCACCAGTTTTCTCACTTTTCCCTAGCAGTTCCCCAATTTTCCATCTCCCATAACCCTTGTATATCCCTTTATTACTGTTTCCATTACTTCTTTCAATAAAATTTAGTTTTTTCCATCCTCTTTTGTATTCCTTACATTGTCTTAATTTCCTCCAGTTCGTCAATATCCTACTATCTTCTTTAATTCTAGCACTGTAGAAAACTGAGATTGCCTTCAAATACACCAAGAAGATGGCTTAGTGATTCACTCACCTCCGCCACCTGCTCTGATCTGCAACTGACAAGTCTGCACCTCAGTGAGGAAAACCCAGGCTATTACCCTTCCAAGGTCGCATTCATGAATACCATTAATATGGGTATCATGTATATGTGATAATTACAACATTCGGAAAGGTCAGCATTTAAGGTTAAAATGGCTGATTATGCTCCAAGCAATTAACTACAGCTTATACAGCTTAAAGAATAAAGGGTGCAAATGTGTTTCTCAGTTGTGGGTTGGAGGGGTCGAAGATCCTGTTTCCGCCTTGTAGTCAGTGCCACCGTGTCACTGCTTACATTTCAACAAATCTTTCTGAGAAAAGTATTTTGCAACATTATTTTTCTTCCTCTTCTTCATTCGGTACTTGACTTCTCCTAACAAGTTCTACGTAGGGTCTTAAGGTGGGCTTGGCCTTCAGCTTTTCATTTTATTTTCGGTTAAAGCCAAAGAAATGACCAATGTAATGAACAGCTTCATATCACTTCGCAATTACACAATTTGTGTCACCAAAGACAACTGAATGGAGCTGCCTAATGCAAGCAGTTATCTTCTGAATATCATGTCATGTGTCTAAGTAATACCCTTTAAAATGTCAGGTATTAACTGAATTAATGTTCTTTTACATTTATGTTGGATTTGAACAAAAAGATTGGGGCTTAACAATACTTTTATTTGATGTTCGTCCTTAAAATCCACACAAGGTACCTTAAACTCAGATCGCGGTGCTAGCAACATAACAACAAGCAATTGCAATGCAACAGGTCTTGCATTTGCTCGAGTTGGAGCTATTAGTGTTGTAAACTCGTGTCCGGACTTTTCTTGCCACACAAATTGAAAGAAAAACACTATGTAAAACCCAGAGCGATCGTGCTGCATGGAAAAAAAAGAGAAAGTAGTGCAGAAACCGGGCTGAAAACATTGAGCCTCGTAAGTTTTCAGTCGTTGGCTGGTGCGCTCGAGGAGGACTAAACTCCAGAAATGGCATGAAGTATGCATGCATTTCACTAATGAAAGCAAGAGGATTTTAAAAGGAAAGCCCACAAACCACTGAAAGTAACAGGCATGACTTGGGCTTGGTTACAAGCCCAAAGAGCAATTACAACAGGAACGGAGCGCTTGTGCACTTGACCCTAAAAAATGAACTATGTCCTGTTTGAAGGAACGCCAGCTTCAGGGTTTGAATGCGCCCTGATGCAGAATTCCATTTTCTGACCTGCCAGTGAGAGGTGGTACAGTCTCACGTTTGTGACATGTACTTTGGTTTCCGCTTTTTAGCCTAACCTAATTAATGGCTCTCCGCTATGTTGACAGTACTAGCATGTAGGTTTGAATTGATGTTTCAGCAATGGTCATCAGATTATTTTCCATTACTTTATTTTATTTCAGCCCCAGATGATCACACTGCTATTCCAAGGGATGGAAGGAGGTTATATGTAACACAGTTCATACTGTCTTACCTCTGATGTAAGTTTAACAAGTGGCAATACAACCAAGGAAAAATCTTCAACTCTTTGCAAGTTTCTCTCAGTGTGGGGAGAGATAAGCTGATTGTCCTGACATGCACCACCCAGTATTGTTTCTTAATATAAGGCAGAACGTCTTAAGAAAGTTAAAGTTGTGTGGAATTCAAGACGCAAGACTGAATGTAGATTTGTAAACCTCTATTGGCAACACAGGGCCGTATCTTCTCTGGCACAGGCATTATCAAGCAAGTTTTTTACCTAATAGTCATTATTTATATATGATCACCTCTAATTAGGTAAAGCTCACTTTTCCATCATCTTTTGATTTCAAAGGAAAATGGAATAGACTAGTCACACCAAATTTGAGCACAATGGCATGAAGCCTCACATTATAAACTTGTTTCATTTGTTCCACTGCCATGTGAAAAATAACTGAATTGGATTCAGGATAAAAGAGGTGAGATGACAGACAAGACTGGAGTCGCCGAGGAACTAGTGCGTGTAAACATTTTCATTAATGTCAGAGTCCTCACTGCAGTCTTTATGAATAGACATTTCAGTTTTGGACAGACACTTCATTCTCGAACGCTTTACATGCATGATGCAGTTACACGTGTATGACATAACAAAAGTTAATTGCAGGTGGCATCAGGAACTGAATTATTCGTTGTGGAAAGTCGACTTACCTTAATGTCTTTAAATAAAAAATGCTTGCTTTGGGTAAATAATTAACGCTACAGCATAAGCACAGTACTTAATGGCAGTAGTTTGAAACATATTTAAAGCATTAACTATCTCGGAATCTGGTTAAAAAAGTCTTGAAATCAGAAGATGCAAGGGATAAAAAGCAAAGTTGAGCCAATCCATTTAA
Organism: Pleurodeles waltl; assembly: GCF_031143425.1. Taxonomy (NCBI): domain Eukaryota; kingdom Metazoa; phylum Chordata; class Amphibia; order Caudata; family Salamandridae; genus Pleurodeles; species Pleurodeles waltl. Next base: position 934,263,907 of record NC_090442.1, on the reverse strand, counting down.
TGTCCATGCTTGGATATCTTAATACACCTTCTAGTCGTTGTGCCAGGAATCAAAATATTTCTCTCGTACCAAACATGGAAGTAGTTGCTTGGGCCTAGGTTGTGTTACAAGGATAAAGGCCCAAAGATTTACTGTAAAATATACTTAGAATATCTCCAAGAGATTGCTTCAACAACATGAAGGGTAAAGTTAGTGCTGAAGGAGTCAAACATACCGCTGCGCCTATTCACTTATTATTCTCATCTAGGATCTAGTACTAGAATAATTTATTCATATCTCATAAGCAAATCCAATCACCAATGTGAGGTTGGGGCAAATGACCTCCAAAATTAGGCTGAGGTACAGGTAATAGGGTAGTGATATCTACTACCCTCAGAGGTCAACTCAAATCTTTTGACTCAGACAGGCATCAAATTAAACAGCAAGAACCAATAGCAAAAAAACATCAATGTGTAAAGAGAAGTCAGTAATTAATACACACCATGGTTTTGTAGTCATGAATCTTCATACCCATTTAGTACAGTTTAAACATTTATTGCCATTATATCCATTATATTAACAGTGCTAAAGTCACATGAATAATAAACAAAACCAGATGACAGCAATACAGAAACAACAGAGGCTGTCCAAAACGTCTGAAGAATCTTAGGGGCATATTTATTATCTGTTTGCGCCGGATTAGTGTAATTGTTTTTACGCAAATCTGGCGCAAACTTAACACCACATTTATATTTTGACGCTAGACCCATCTAGCGTCAAAATGTCAGAGTTTGCATAATTTTCTGCGTCAATGAGATGCAAGGTAGGCGTTCCCGTCCAAAAAATGACTCAAACACCTGCGTGCCATATTTATCCAACAGGGCAAAAATGATGCACGGGTTAGAGGCGGACCCGAAAAATTACGCAAAGCCCAATTTGCATCACATTTTAATTAAATGGGGCAAACACACTACTACTTAAGGAAAACACACACAAGCAGCATCATTGCTCAAGAAGGACGACATGGAGGTGCTACTCATTCAGCATGCCAGGCAACACAGAGCACAGGACCAACAGCAGCAGCTTCCACCACACCAATGTGGACCCCAAAGGCAACGCAGAGGGCAGGAGAGGGTTCTCAGGACCAGGACAACCCTCCTGGGCCTCAGGGAACAGGATATCATCCAGAGGTACAGACTCAACTGGCAAGCCATACAGCAGCTGCTGCGCTAAATTGAGCCACAGATAACAGCCAGCCTGCAGATGTCACACACTATTCCACCAGTGACCAAGCTGCTAGCTGTCCTGCACATGTTGGCAAGTGGCTCATTCCAAACAACTGGTTACCTGGTTGCTGGGGTATCACAGCCATCATTCTCCACCTTCCTTCCCAAGGTCCTTGATGCCATCATCTCCCTCACTACCTGCCACATCAGCTTCCCCAACACACAGCAGAAGCAGCAGGGACCAAACAGTGGTTTTACCAAATACATGGCTTCCTTCATGTGTTGGTGCTATTGACTGCACCCATGTCCGGATTGTGCCACCTGCTGCAACAGAGCATCTATACTGCAACAGAAAGCACACCCACTCCATGAATGTGCAGGCCATCGTTGATCACCAGGGATTGTTAACCAACATCTTGGACAAGTATCCTGGGAATGTACATGATTCCTTCATTTTTCGCCACAGCACCATCAATGGGCACTTCCATGACGGTCGATATGGCAATGGCCTTCTTGTCGGTAAGTCCATAAACCTAGCAATATACACACGGCACAGCAACCCTGTAGGACACACAATACATACACCACTACATTGACACGTGGACAGGAAGACACTGAGATGTGACACAGCTAGTTATGTTGGACACCTTGACACAATGGGATACACACCTATGGACAAATGACGGCTGCTGATAACAATAGATGCCACTTTAGAGCTACAAGGGACCAATGTCAAACCACACAGTGACAATGACATGGCCTGCACTGGAAGTACAACTTGGAAGATGAACCATTTACTATTACATTAGGCCGCATAGTCAATCCCAAACCCTCCCAAGCAATAAGTACTATGGAAAGGGTGTGCAATGTGTGTTTATGCAGGTCAAACATCATGAGACTCATAGCATGATGATGCTGACTCACACATAGGTGACATTGAAATACTGAGCCAGTACCAACATCACACATCACTCCTAAAGTGATGTTGCCAGCTAGTAATAAGGGAGTGGACTGTGCTATGAACACATATTGATGTGACACTAATGCAAACTGCACCCTGCTGCACATACTGAAAGAGCCAATTCTCCATCTAAATAACAGATGTACAGGGAGATGGCCCTTCAGGCACAGATGCATCCACCTCCACAAGGCAGTTAGCCAGATTACCTGAAGCAAGCTCGGTAGTGTAGGTGCACATGAGCCACTGGCAGAGGGAACCACAAAGGTCTACATAGAACCAAGTCACATATAGGAAAATTGTGCATTGTCAATACTGAACACCTCTATGCTGCCAACTTAGGGAGATGTGTTTGGCATTGTTACCAAGCCCAATAAAAGGGCCTCACTTCTGTTTTTCATCTGCAGTGACATATCTCCAAGTGGATGGGATGTCCAGGCCATGTAGTGCAACCTTGTTACCACCACATTGGAATCTATTGAGTTTGTGGAAGTATCATGTCCCCTCAAGTGAAGGCACACTAAAACATGTAGCTCGCTACACAACGCATGGGAGATACACATTGAACTGCATTTTGGAAACTAAACCATAGATATCAGGTCAATGAGCCAAACGCAAGTTGTCAAGTCAAATAACCCAATGCAGAAAGAACCTCACTGAAGCCCAGGATCTCACACAATGCCACAAACACATATGAGTCACAGACGACGCAAGATATCAACTACCATGCTACATGACATTCCTGGAGCAAACAACAACAAAATACTTACTCCTATTTTCTTTTTCAGCTGATCTGGGTTACGGGATCCAGCCATGGATCATAACCCCATTCCCCAACCCAAGCACAGCAGCAGAGCGTGCCAATAATGAGGCACATCAGAGGACACACAACATTGTTGAATGGACCTTTGGCATCCTGATTCAGATCACAAATTCAAGTGCCTGGACATCCCCGGAGGCAGTCTCCTATATTTCCCAGAAATGGTCTGCAAGATCATATTGACTTGTGCAATTCTGCACAAAATTTGTGTTAGGAGGAACATCCCCCTATATGAACCCGAACAAGAACTGCCTGAGGAGGAGGAGGAGGAGGAGGCGGATGGTGCCAGGGAAAATGAGCGGGAAAATCCAAACACAGCTACAGGAGTGCGCCGCAGACAACAGATAGTTCAAAACGTTTTTCAACAATAGTCAATATAAACACATTGTTACAATATGGAATTAAACACCTCACTTTATCACTCAGTCCTGCTCTGGGTACTTATTTATGTATCACATGTTCTTCAGGAATGTGAGAATTACCTCAAGGAGCAGGTCACAAAGAAAAATCTGACTACTTCCGGTGACACATCACATGTGATGCGTATGATTGTAACAAACATCACACACAGTTTTTGAAAAAGACCATCTTTTCTGTTTCACATATGAAGGGGAAAATCATAGGACCACACCATATGACAGACATTGACGTTGCCAACATGGTCTACTGTAGCACATGACACACAACTATGACATCTTCAATCATAAGCTAAATAAGCGCATCTTACATGAGGCAGTGGATGTGAAATATCATTGGAAACAGGAATGTAAAAACAGACCCCTGACATTAGTAAGTGTGACATTTGCTATCTCTGCAAGAAGCTTGTGTGACAAGAGGTGCATCAATCCTGAAAATGGTTTGCATGAGTGTCCCAGGTATGACAAGCAATGGTCATAACACATGCCCTGCGCAGTCCATCCCTGGTAATAAGTCCTGCCACTGCCATGTGTTAATTCTCTGCCCTCCCCTCTCTAGGGGCGCTGTAAATGGACTATCTGTACCCTGGGAATCATCATTAACACTCACCCAGACTCCCATTCTGACTCCTGTTTGCTTCCCTTTTCTATATGGCATGCCATAGAACAACTACATTAGCCTGCATGGACTTCAGGTCCCATAATGCACTGCCTGGTAGTCGGTAAGACCTTCAATCTTCTGTCCCTAGCTTCCCAGGGGAAAAGTCCAGTTATCCCCTTACACCGAATTCTCTCCTCCAGGACTTGTGAGAGACTGAAGATGCACACACCTGTGAGCTCTCTCATGCAGCCCAGCCATGTGACTCTGCCCTGGCCTTGCTGCTGCCTGGAACTACTTAGAGGCTGCCATTCCCTGTAGCTCCTTGTCGTGCATTGGAGTACAATTCATTTGTGTACGAGAGCCCTTGTGTTACAGTCCTGATTATGCCTGAAACTGCCCCCTGTTTTCACAGTGTTGTTCCTGCTTGTTCCTTTCAGACTCTGCTCCCTGTTTTTCATCCTTGTTCATGTTGGTTCATGACAGAGCCTGCTTCCTGTTAGCCAGACCTGTTCCAGTCTTTGCGTCAACCAGAGCCTGTTACCTGTGCCTGCATTTACCTCCTAGTTGGTTCCCTTGCCCTCCATTTCCTCTTGGGGTATTGTGTCTGGTAAGTGTACTATCAGTCCTCAACCGTATGGAATTATTTAATTTTGTATTTGTACTGGCACATGGTTTCCAGGAGGCTAATCCAGCCACCTTCTTTTGTCTAGTTTTGCATGTAGCCATTAGTGCCTAACAGTCACAGTGTGCTATGGCTGTATTTCTGGATTTGTTACTGTGTCTCCAGCCCGAGAAACAAGGGCTAGTCTTGTGTATGTAAGGACAATCCATGTTTGTGCCCTGAGGGTCCAGACACAGATCCACTTCTGCTGCTGTAACCTTTCGATGGGGCTTGTGTGGTGACTAGCTGTGAGATTAATCTGCACAGAGGCACTGATGTTCCCTATTGCTGTGAGAAGTTCTGAGCCTTACGCAGTGTACAAACGTAGTGATGAGCCATGCATGTTTGTCCATTACTGATCTGTTACTAATTTGTCCACACTAAGGTTGCTCTGTCTTCACTTTTCTGTATTTTCTGCCGTACCATAGCTGCCCTATCCCCTTGTAGCTGATCATCAGCTTTAGGACAAATCTGCTTTGAAAGATACTCTGTGAACTCAAAGGTTGCCCCAACATACTCCTGACTAGACCTGCACGAAACCGTAACACCATGGAGCCCAATAATGACACAGAGTACACATGCCCACACACTAGAACTGGACACTTTTGTGCAATGCACCTCTGAAAATATGTGAACACGTGCAGCCAGGGCTGCTGGTCCACCACAGCCACAGGACGAACATAGGTCATTTACATTAGTCAAACTGATGTGTACATAACCACTTTATGATTGGAAAAGAGGCTCTGTGTCGCAAAGACTGTACCTACCAAACACATCCAAGTGCCTGACTTATAGGTAATTTACACACAAGTCATCATGAAGTCATAGCCATCAATTAATGACATGTGAGGGGTAACATATCTGACATTGCCCTCATCAGCCATCCTCGATCTTCCCTGGGTATTGTTTGTTGTTGGAAATATAATGTCCCCAAAGTTAAACAACTACACACAGCAAATGAGTCGACACCTATTACAAACACATATCATGACTGTTGTACCATATTGATTGCCATAGGATGTTGATACCCATTTGCAACACATTCATACATGAACATTACCCCAAATGTACTGCATGCCGTTCCATCAGAAGAACACATATAGTTGTAACAGTCAATTCACACACAAAACACACAGGCCATGATTTATACTTTTGTAGCACAGCCTTGCCGTCATTTATTGACGCAAAATCAGCACAAACTTACAAATTCCATTTCAATTTCTAACTTTGTGCTGCTTTAGGGTCAGAAAAAAAGGGAAATCCTGCGCAAAAATAGTAGAAATGTGGGCCGCTGTTGCATGGTCTACCACATATGGCCAAATACTAGAACACACACTTCAGGCCATTCCATCCTATCTTCGTCTAGATACAGGCTGCATGCATGTTAAATAATGAAAAATCATGCAAACACAGTTTGAGTTAGAAACTTTGACGCAAATGCGTCGAAAAAACATGCAAGCTCATACAAAACATCAATGGGTCCCTAGAGTTAATTCCACCAGTGCACCCCACGCATGCGGATGTCCATAAAAATAGTAGGTTCCCAGTAATACGTGGGATTTTGCCACACATGTAGGTTATGCATCGAAAATATTAATGCAAACTACGTATGCATCAAAAAATATATGCAAGACGGAAAACAGGGCGCAACGGGGACAAGAAGTGATGTAATAGGAAATCATGTTTACAGACACATTACAGTGGGTGTACTTTCACTTTCACTTTGCAGTCTGTGATTTTTCTGGACTGTGTGGCTGTGTTTTTTGTGTATATTGTCTCTTGTGTGGTCTATCTTTTGCCTTTTGGTGTCTCTTTATTGTATTTTGTACCTTTGTAAGTGTTTTGTGTCTTTTATTGTTGTCTGAATAGTATTTGTACTGTAGGGTGGCTGTTTGTGGGTTAGATTAGTTGGGGTCTGTTATTTGGGTGTGTAAGTTTTCTTTTTTATATTTTCTTGTCCTTTCTTTTTCATTTTTTGTTAAAAAACTGTACTGTAACATGTCTGGAAGGGTGAGACTGGGGCACATGGGTGAGGAGGAGCTTGGGGCATTTGTGTGGGTGGTGTGCCACTTCCTTCAAATGATGCTGGAGGCAGGGGCCATGTGATACAGGGGTATCCACGGTGGCAAGACAGCTGCGTTGGGCGAAAGTGCCTTTCCACCTTAAACAAATCTTCAACACCTCCCTGAATGAGCACCAGCTGAAGCATCGCTGAGCTGACCTGGTGGGCCAAGAACAGGACTTGCTGACCACTTGGGTGTGGTGATCGGTGGCCCTGTTGGTGAGTATCACACTGACAAATGTGTACAGTAGAATGCCCCTGAGTGACAGTAGCAGATGTCTTGCTGTGCTGCATGCAATGTTTGTGGCCATGTGGAATGCAAGTTGAACAAACTGTTAGCGTACCAGTACTGAGATGTATTACACATGTTTATACATGTTAACAGTGCAGTCCAGAGTTTCGTTGAACCATGTCCAACTGTTAATCAGGGCCATATGTACCAAGCTATTACAACTTTCACAAACAGCTTAGTTTACTGAATGTGTGTGTTTACATCAGGAAAAATATTCATTCAAATGCACAAACCAAAATTTGCCATTCTGCTATCACATTGCACAATCACAAAACAGGTTTTTCTAGTGGCATTTAGGAATAGGTGTTCCTATCCTATCATTGAGTTGCAGGAGGCTATTTGTTTTTTTCTTTGGCACAAATGCTGGCACTAAGCAATTGCAGTTACCATCCTTTTCAAGTTGGTGCTAACCCATTTGCAAAAAGGGAGGGGTCCCCATGGGATCCCTTCCTCTTTGTGAATGCGTGGCCAAAAAGTTGTTCTGAGCATGAAGTTGTGCCATGGACCACTGACTGCTTCCAAAAATATCTTTCAGTAATCAAATAGGTTTTTCAAATACTTTCTGTTCACCCCTACTGAAATAAGGCTGCAATTAAACGAATAATTACATCCCAAAATGAAAGCAGTCACACACATGGTGGTCCGCTGAGCCGAGCAGGCCAGCATCCCTGTGAGTGCCACCATTCCCAAGTGGTTTGCAAAATGGGACCTACCTCATCATTATTCAAGACGTACGTCATTTACTACCACATTTTTGATTTGCAAACAGTGTCATTTTGAGTGTTCTACCTCTGATCATCCAACTTGCTAATTGCTAGTTGCTAAGTCTCACAATGTGTGAATCACAAAACCTGATATAGGTACATATGGCCCTGAGTAACACATTTCAGGTGCAATGACTACACCTGTGCACATGCATTCTGTCAATGATGATCAGCTAAGACACTGTCAGCATACCATATTTCACAGTTTTGGCACAGCAAAGTGGGCAATCCATGTTTAGCGCGACATTGTCATCATTACACACACATGATCCCAGCCATCATGTTGACATAGGGGGCATATACGGCTTAGGGGACACTGTCAATGGGGCATTTGATACCTACATACAGCTGTGCAACATCTGTTATGGACCACTGACTGCACGATAATTGCTGACTGAAAATTGTCCCACATGTCCATCACACAGTTAATCATTGTCCCTTGATGCACAAGCCACAATATCTGAGTCACTTGTATTGCAGTGCACCAGGGAAGTGCCATTGCAATTGTCACCCAATTGCAAATCATAACATGGAGTACCATCTGAAATGTATTAGCCACAAAACTTTGTAGTCAGGTTTAGCACCACATGATTGTTTGGGCCAGTGCATGTGTGCATATGTGTGTCTATCACTCACTGGAGTGTCAGTGTCAATGCATGTTTGCAGTGGTATGTCTGTTGGAGTGTCTACATGCCTGATCTGCAGCTCAATCATATAAAATGTCATACACTGTGATATGTTGTTCCCACGTTTGTACAGTGATCAGACATTGAGCATATATCTCCTTTCCATGTCTTACAGGTGGACCGGCCCCCTATACCATCGGGGAAGTGGCTCGATTCGAAGACCCAGACGTATCCATTAAGTTTGAAAATGTCTGTCCTGTGTTGTGATTGCAGGTGTTGTGTGATTGACTCTTGTGTGTTGGATTCATTTCAAGATATGATGAGCTGGCACGTGAGCTGATATATGACTTGACTGGAGCTTGACATAGTGTTCCATGCAAGGGTTAGACATTCACAGGCAGAGAGTTATAACTTGGGAGTCTTGTGCTGCGCAATATGCAGCTGCAAGTGAACAAGGTGATTGGTAGCCACATGTAGGCCCACATTTGATTTGGAGGTGGTCAAGTGTCAGAATATTGACAGCAAGTCATACCCTAATTTACACACTAGACACTGATGCATCAGTTTTCCACACAAAATTGCACATCGCAGCATTGTAATGTCCATGTAGGACTGTATGGGTGACTGTCCCCCAGCATCTGGCCCCAAATCTTGTACTCCATTTACTTGGCACGTATGTGGTATGTTACAGGCGTGCATGCAGATAAAGGCCAGATAAGTGCTTGCATCATTGTGGGTGATTTTGGAAATGTGTTGACAGATCCGATGTTGATGGTTGTCCACAAATGGAAACATGAATGTAGATGTGATTGACCAATGGATACCTCACTCCTAGTTGGCAGGCCTCCTCACATGTGTACCACTCACTAAATCTGTGTACAGCTGGACATGGATTCATGCTTGTCCTTGATGGTTGTGATGATGTATTTCATGCCTAACCCCCCTAAGGCACAGGTGTAGGGGGAGAACATATATGTAGGTAGGTGTGATGGTCACGGTGTAGATGACAGACATCTAATTCAAGAATGCATGTGTCCCAAACAACACTGACCCCTTATGATTAGCAACTGCATACCATCATGACAATTACATATACAAATCATAGGTCTTGTGTGCCTTGAAGTTGATCCAGATGATAGGGATTAGTCGGCCTGACAGATGTTAAGAACTTGCTGCATTAGCACTGTGACACATTGCACTACATAAATGCACAGATCACTGTATTTGGTACACACCTTATGTGCTTTGCCGTGCTGTTAAATACTTCATGGGTAGGCCACGTTGCCATGTCATTCCTCAGGGACAATGTATCATCTGTACTGTGATTTGGACTACATGTGCAATTTGAGGGAGAGTGTTAGATTATAATCTGTACATGCATCACACAATGATGACACTAATGTTTGCCTGTCTCTTTTTACAGCTGTCAACATGAATGCTGCTGAGATTAGAGATTTCCAAAGGTGGGCAGTGAGATACAGGCATATCCTGGATGTGGAGTCTGGCTTTAGAATGATGGCAAGACGCTATCTTCAGGAGAGAGCCACAGGAGCATGGCGGGCTTTTAACCAAGGGGACTCGGCATTGGCCACAACAGGTGTCGTCACCACCACAAATGCAGCCAGTGGCACAGTGGCCACCAGTATATCAGCCCCAACTGCTGAACCTTCAAACTCAGGAGCTACAGCCACAATACCTGCTGTACCGTCACTTCCAGCACCCCCGACCACGGCACCTGCAGTTGCAGCAACATCAGGGACACAGACCACCACAGCAGCTGCTCTGGACATGGCCACAATCAGGCAGTTACAGAGGGACATGCGGAGAAGGTCCTGCAGAAAATTGACAGTCTCTGGTGACACGTTGATCGGAATAGCTGGAGGCTAAAATCTATTAAAAATACTCTGAGGAGGGCAAACCTATAACTCCTGCAATGCTTCACCCCTAATTCGTCCCCTCCCTCCTCTTTCCTTATCCTGTTTATTAGTGGGTTTAGGGGGGTGGGGGGTTATATTATTACATATTAGTTTGTGGGTGGGTGTTTGTGTGTGGGTTGATGTTGGGGCTTTTGTGTATTCTATAAATAAATATATATATACCATTTTAAAAAATACAAAAAACATATATATTTGTTTAGTATTAGTATCTGTTTAGGTTAGTATATGTCGTCCTACATGTGTCCCATCATATAAGGGGGGTGGAGGGTAAATGTTTAGAGTGTTTAGTTAAATTTGGTAAGCAAGTTTAGAATAGGGTAGTTAGGGCCAGTTGTGGGTAATATATAGTTAGGATAGGTTAGGTTAGTGTGACATAGTTTTAAGTTCTCTTTTAGACATAGTTAATAAAGTTTTAGGTACTCCTTTACGGCATGTGTCATATGCTTATGAATCTGGGCCTTTGCATGAGTGTACAGTGCCTTAATTTGTGTTGGCTTGTGTATTCCGTCCTGCATTCACATCCCACTCTTGACACGTTAATTCCCCCTTCCAACTGAGCTGTCACATTAGCAGCTTCAACAAAGCTACATCTCTATGCATCTGTCATCCATTGTACTCACCACTCAAGGTGACCATGGTTCCCATTTATTGGACAGGTAGGTGTGATTTCAAAGCTTTCATTGTTTGGGTCCTGTGTTGGAATCTTGGGCACTGTGGTACGTCTACCTGCAGCCTGATGTTCATGTGACCACTGATAAACTGAGTGGTGTCAATTTCTGATGAGGTTAAGTATACAAAATTCACGCCTCTGGGTTTAAGTTTAAATTGTACTCCCTGGTGATTTTATTGGCCAAACACTCTTACACAGTCACACACATCACAGGTAGTAGTGGCAAGTGTTGTCAATGTTAAATGCCGCTTGAGCCAATGGCCTGAGAATGGGCATTGTCCTCCAGTTTACATTCTGACAATACCAGCTGTCCTGTGACACCATCCCAGTTGTACCTTCTACCCTACCCTCCTGGTCTTCTTTCACATTTCCAGCAGCCTTGGCATGGCGGTGTACCCCTATGCAAAAGTTGTTGGTGTTGTGTTGTGCTGTGCCACTGGATGCCCCTGCACAGCCCATGCACCCGTGCCATGCCCCTTTGCCCTTTCCACTGCCTGATTTCAAGGGCTGACATGCATTGTGTAGTAGGTATGTACCTCTCCCTTCTTGCACGTGCCATTAAGGCAGTTTTGTCCTCCATGCAACTTACCCAGCATAAATGGTGTTTCCTGAAAGTCTGCGCTGTCGTGTCCTGTGATTCCTGTGACGATCTCCTCCGGGATGATGGTTACAACCATCTCCTCCATCTCGTCCAGAGCCTCCTGCGGTGCTGGACTCCCACCTCCGGTCTGCAGTGCTGCCTTCCTGTTCCTTGCCATTTTCTCTGTTGTTCTGCGCTTGCACTCATGCCAGCGTTCTCGTGACCTCTGCCACACAGTTAATCTTGTCCACAATTTGTTGCCTCTCTCCTTCCAATTGGCAATTTGGAGGTGATAAATAATTGATGCTGGTGCTCCGTCACCTCTCTGACCAGTATTTAATGCTCCTCTGCATTGAAGCAAGACTCCCTCTTCTTCTTGTCTCTCCCCTGAGTCTTGTCTGTGTCCCCTTGGCTGGTTCCCTGGGGTCTCACTGGGGTCTCTTCTGGCATCCATTTTGGGGCTCATTAGCACTGTTTGCTGCATTTGTATCGGTTTTTGACCCTATTATGGTGAAAAATGGCGCATATCTGTTTTGCGATGTTTTCCATGTCGCAAACCAGATTAGTCATTTTTCCTGCGTTAACGTAATTTTGTCTTACTACAACGTGCAATGGTTAGCGTAAAAAAATGACTCTAACCTCTTCTTAGTGCCACTGTGCGTCAAAGTACAAATTTGACACACGGCTAGCTCTAAGAAATGGCGTGAACCGGCTTTAAAATGTTTGGTGCAAAACTGCATTAGTGCAGTTTTGCGTGAAAAAGTATAAATCTGTCCCTTAGTCTGACAAGAGCAATCACCATTAAACACTTCAAAAGAATTATACAGAATAAGAACAAAAATATTTGAAAAATAGCAACAGATTTCATTAGTTGTGCAGTAGAGTCAGTCATAATCAATTAATAAACATTAAGTTCAATTATTGGGTCAAACATCCTTGCTACCAAATTCTAATTAAAAAAGCATGTGTGGGGTTGGGCTTTGGCACATGCGAAAAAAATTAAAATGAGGCAAAAATTAATTTGGAAGACATCTGAAATATGGTGCTAGCAAAAATGCAGTTGGATTTCTAAGGGAAACCTGCAAAGAAACCAAATGCACATTGATTATACCTCTCCTAAAAGAGACAGCAGTTAGCAGAGTCTTCGTCAGCAGAGCATAGGAACAGCAGGTCTTCAGCAATTGGCATTAGGAGCATGGAAGAGGGCAAGAGTTCAATAGAGTTGGGTTTAAGATATCTGAATTGTTAGAATCATAAGTCATCTATAGAATGAGGCATAACTGCCACTGAAAACTGGACTACATAACTGACTACAACAGAACTGACTAGAACTGAACTTGAACTGACTTACATCATCTAAAACTTTGACTAATAAAGTCCCACAAATCACTAGCTCAACTCCTTTTGGACAAGACTATGCTTTGTGACAGTGAACAACCAATTGAATGACATCCTTTCTTTAATTTGCAACTTCCTCCATATTTTCTTCGAGATAGGTCCATGTTGATGCTCTTCTCCAGGCGTCAGTTTCCACAGAATATTAACATCGTAGAAAACAGCACAGAATATGACATTTTAACTAACATTATTTCCTATCAAAAACTAAGTCCCATTGTTAAAAGTTTCAATAATTTATCACAAGAAGGTATAAAATTAAAAGAGTGAAAAAGCAGTAGGTTTCCACTGTGTGTTTTAAATGGGATAGCTAATAAACAACATTTGCAAAAGGTTTTCAATGAAGTCAGCATAATATCTCAACAGTGTTACGTGTTGGAAAAATACTAAACTTTAGGCCTTTTGACTAATGCTAATACATGAAGAATAAGACAATTTTAATATTCAAGCCATGTAAACCGTTTAATTAGTATTTTATAACTCAATTAATCTCATGTATTTAAATTCATATTTAGTACATTATTTAAGCAGTCAATAATAATTTCAAATCATTAGTTTTATTAATACATATTAGTTATCTTTTGTCAGTACAAATGGTTACGATTCATCAAAATATGTTTTCAAAATGATTTATTACTTTACATAGAACTTGAGATGGTGGACACCATGTCAACCACATTTCAAACATGCATGTTTTACATTTCTAGCATGATTTTGTCTAATTAAGCCTTTTATTCCATGTCATTTATATGATTTGTTCACTCGTATTTTATTAATAATGTTTGCCCTCTAACAAGGTCCAGGAGCTTCCCATGGGTCACATATGTAGCAATCAGTCTAAAAATTATTGACCTCAGAAATCTATGGGAGGACCCTGAAACAATGACAAAAAATCAAGTCACAATGAGCTTAATTTAGAGTTTGGTAGATGGGTTACTCTGTCACTGATTTCATAGTAACCATGGTGAAAGTGGTCCAGATGAAGAAATTCTTTGTATTCAACAGAGAATATTATTTACATCAAAAGGGGACAGTGATGGTATGTTCTTTCATTCCAGAATTGACAGTTCTGTTCATGGCTAAATATGAAGAGAAATTGTGTATCACAACAATCCTTAGAAGAACAGCATCACGGAGTGGCTATGTAATATTATTTAAATTTTCTACAGTTGGTCTAGCATAAAAAAAAAACTCAAACAATTTGCACTTTTGCTTAAAGATAGGTTACCAGGGATCAGATTCAACATGACAATTGATATAAAATAATCAACTTCCTTGATGTAACAAGGAAGTTGGACACCTGTTGACCACACTAAGGTCCTCATTATGACCCTGGCGGTCCCTGGACTGCTAGGCCAGCAGTGGTAGTCTCACCTCCGAAGGACCGGTGGTGAAGACCCCCATATTACGATCGCAGCTAATTGGCCACTGCCAAACCTCTGCTCACCCACCCATCCCCCCGATTTACCGTGACTCACCGGGCTGGAGGTTTTCACCTCCAGCCCGTCAGGAGTCAAGTAACCGCCGAGGTCATTTCGACTTGGGACACCTCCATCATTTTCCTGGCGGTCTCACCCCCGGGAAAATGCTGGCGGAAAGGTATCCCGATGACAGTAACTTGCGATCCTGTCACCGGGATACACCACCCAAACACCTCCGCACACACGCATGCACCCACACACTCACAATTAAACACAGGCACACCCCCACTCACACAGGCACTCACAACATTCACCCCCATAGAGAGGCATACATACCCATGCACGCACACACACACCATATACACATACAAACATACATGCACCTGCACGCACGCACTCACTCACACACACCAATTCACCCCCCCAGCCCCTCCCCTTGCAGATGACACCTCACCCGAGGAGTTGCCTTTCTGTGAGGGAACGGGACCCAGCACTCCCACTGCTGACAGCGCCCTGCCACCAGAATACCGCCACACAGAATTACAGGTCATAATTCTGTGGGCGGTCTTTTTCTGGCATGGCAGTGCCGGCAGTGGAACCGTCTAAGCGTCACCAACCACCGTCGCAAATGCCACTGAATATCCACCCACCAGCAGTGCGGATATCTGGAAGCAGTCATAATACAGCAGTCTGAAGACTATCAACCCTGGCGGTCTTCCTGCGCCCATGGCGGTTGGAAAAGGCTGCTGCAGTTGTAATGAGCCCATTTAGCAATACAACTACTCAGATATGACAGCTTCCACTTCTCAGTTTTAAAGATAACTTAACATATGGGTAGTCACTCAGGATCCATAATAACTGCTTCACTAAAAATGAATACAAATGCTGATAAATTAAACCAAACTTTTTCCACAAGAATACCCCAAAAAATGAGTGAGGAACACCTGCAAATGATTAGACTTATTTGAGAAGAGGTTGATACCACATGACTAAAAATGTGTGTGTGTGTTAGCCCTGAATCATATGTTTGAAAAAAATCATCAATCAGAAATGACATGTCATTTTGTAATTAGTGATCCATTATCACAGTTAATTTTACACTTAACAGAAGCAAGAACATCCAGGATCACCTAACCAGGGCTTATACAGATCCAATTGTTGGTGCTAAAAGAATAATATGAGATTTTTTTTAATTCAAGTCTTATTGAAGGGCATTGCAGTTCCAGTGAATGCTTTTTTTGCTCCCAGACACTAGAAGACACTGAATTTAGGCATTCTTGACAGAAGATACTTCACATTAATATTTTAACTGCAAAACATGTAGTATACATATCCTATGTGGTAAACTCTACAAAACTAGCAACGAAGTATGTAAAAGAATATGCCAACTCAAATCCTGTATGAGTTGTAGAGTATTCAATGTTCCACTGATGCAGCACTTCCAAGAATTTGCCCACATAAATGAAGCTTTTGCCATTCTTAAATTCAACACCATTGTTTCAAGCATTAACAAAATGTATTAAAGATTTTAAAAACAACATTTGCCATACTTTCCTTGTAGTAGCATCTGAACTCATGATGAATTTAAGATGTGTACTTTTTAAAAACTAAATCACTGTTCATAGAATGTTCTATACTCACATTATAACAGACCATGTCTGCCAGACAGCCCATCCTACTTACATAATTTTCCATAATCGTTAATCCGGTACATCAATAGGTTCCTTATAACATTGGAGGCATAAACTGCATTGTATAAAAATACAGTCCCTGTGGTCCTGGTCGATAGAACTACAAAAATAATTTTAGGTGATTAGTCCAGGCCACCCCCTCTGTCAGTTCTAATGTCAAACACATTTGCTTAGATTAAACATTGTGTTTAAAAGCTACATATTAAGATTTGCCCCCCACCTCTTTCAATTGAATATGTTTCCCTACCCGAACGTATTACTTGCTACCACTTGCTAAGTGCAATAGACTTCCCATGATCCCTTGTGGTGAGAATACTCACTTGTGATTGGTCAAGATACTAGGCCTCTGACAAAAAATAAAAACAAGAGTAGATACACATGGTTCTCAGCACCCAACTGCTTTCTACGATTTTGCTCCAAAGAGCAAAGAT
This sequence comes from Pleurodeles waltl, assembly GCF_031143425.1. Lineage (NCBI taxonomy): Eukaryota > Metazoa > Chordata > Amphibia > Caudata > Salamandridae > Pleurodeles > Pleurodeles waltl. The sequence continues at coordinate 934,247,377 of NC_090442.1, read as the reverse complement.
AAAGAGATTCTTACTGGCTACAAAAATGCTTTTTTTTCATAAAATTGGTACATTATTGCTCATTTCAGTTTTCTCAAAACAGTAGCCTCTTTTATGGTGATCCCATTTTCTTAGAATTTGACTTGGATACACAGAAGCTAAGTCCTGACAAGGAGGACTATCCGTTTGCAGAAACAAGACCCCATTCAATTGCAATGATTAAGTCATGTCACACCGTAGCCCTCAGATAATATTCTTTTGGCCAATTATAGTATTAACTATGGTTAACTCTGTTCTTTCCATATAGAATTGCCCTTCTCCCTATACAAAACAACCATTTCACACATGGAAATATGGTTCACTGGCCCATGTCCTGAGAAGACCCTGGAACAACAGTGGGGCTGAAAAGTGTAAACAGTTCCATGTCAGGGTCTCTAGACTTCATTCAGCCACCGGATCCTTCATTTCTAGATTTTAGCTTAACACATTACTGAGATGAGGTTAACGATAATGTGATGAAATCTGACTAATTATCATCATCATGTGAACTTAAAATCTTGTTACTTGATTCACAGAGTTAAACTTACACTTTTGTGTACAATTATTTGGACTGTCCTATCTTCTTCTGTGCAGAGTCTCAACCGTCGTAGAGATACTACTACTAAAATACATTTTTTAATAGCAAACAAACATAAGCTTACAAAAAAGTGTAGGTTTATCTTTGAGAATCAGGCACTCAAAATTAGTTTTTCCAACTTTTATTTATGCATCCTACTGACTAGAAAATTGAGAAAGTAATTTGAGTTAGCTGATGTGAACATGATCTGTCACAGATTGATCACAGGTGATGGCTACTTCTTCATTTTCCTCATTTGTCTCTCATTCAGAGAATGTAAATGAATCAGTATGATGTGTAATTCATAACGTATTTGTGATTGATCACTGGCATTGATAAAGAATGTTATTAAAGTTCTTGCTGTGATTTATTCACATTATGTTCCCTAGTTCATATCAATTAACTGTCTAAAATCATTTACAATGGAGGGCATGGTAGCAGTTGTTATTGTTTGTACATGTATTGGTGGTCCAGCAACTCCACATCTTATAAGGTCCCAATCCCTGATTTGTACGTCATCCTAGCCTAAGGTTTCATCTTCAGACATAGTCACTTTTTGGGTTATTGAAACTCTCAAGTGCGGCAAGGCTGTTTCTGTAGCCAGGAGGGGCTCAAATATGTCAGTTATCATTACAGCGAGGATCCACTATATCAGTATTGAAAGACGCAAAACACTTAAAGAGGGAATAACCTGGTTTTCTTCCCTGCCTGTGGGTATGACCTCCCTTGAAAATCCTAAGGACCTTGTCCTCTAAAGCTAGAAAAATAAAACCCACTTTTCTCCAACTGCTGGGAAAGTTCTTCATGGTCAGCCCTTCAGCCCACGGTTCCCAGGGCAGGATTCTAGGCACACCATCTCTTTCTTGCCAGTGTCTGTGCAGGTTCCAGTCCTCCATGGTCAGTTGATTGAAGTCAGGAGTTCTTCTACCTCTTGTGTCCCTGAAGTGGGCATACCGGAGGCCACCAACTGGGCACTTGAAAAGTAGTTTGAGTCCCTGGATGCCAGCAGGAGTCTTTTACTTCTTGCAGGGCCTTTTTCTTCAGGCATACTCTTCCCAGGTCCAGCAATGAGCCAAGAAGTTAGTGGTGAGGTGTCTGTTTATCCTGAGCACTAGCCAGTGATCAGAGAATTTTCCCTACCCAGTCCTGGCTACATTCTAGCTCTGTGACCATCTTCTTTTTTTGCATTTTTTTCTTTGCTTTTCTGTAAAAAAATTAAAAATTCTCAAATGCCAAATTTTAAGATTGTTAAGCCCTCCTTGCTTCTAGTGGAACTCCAGACAAGCACTTAGGCGCACACTCCTTCCATCTGTCATGATCAGAATTTGTGCTCCTTCCTGCTGGAGTTGGAGCCAAAGAGTCAAATAGGTTTCTTGGAATGACAAGGTCAGCCAAATTTGGGATTAACAAGTTACAAAAAGAAGGGTTAAGGCTGCCATTTGTTCGGCCAGCTGCCTGTCCCCCTCCAAGACCACCAATCCCTATTATATGGCCATTTGTTGACAACACGTCTGCCCTCCTGCATCCAGAGGCCAGGCTATTGTCCTCTTGCAGGCAGAAACATATACTCCAGCCAGGAATGTATATTGGCTTCTGGAGGTGTGGTGGACAGGACAACATGTGTTAAGCTACAATGTTCTGGCTCATGCAGCCCTAAGTACATTTTTGCAAAGTTACTGTTCCACTAAAGTCATCAGAGATCTGATTTCACCATTAAATTAGATCTTGAAAATTAAGTGGAAAGAAACTTTGAACAAATGTGTGGACACTTTCTTAAGGGAAAGTCAAAAATAAACATTTTAATCATACCTTAACTGAGCCTACATAATGTAAATAGGTTGTAGGCTTTCATTCAGTGTTGGGCATCTCTTTCAAATATATGGTGTACCTTTTTTATGTTAGGGATCCTGCCCTGTTGGCTTACAAGGCACATTTTAGTTGTAACATTGATTTATATAAATAGGCTTTCTTATATGTCCAAGGATCCTTTTTCTTCCCATATGTTACTGCAGACATTTCACATTGCAACCCAGTGACAGCAAAGTGGTGCTCCTGGCAACCATATATGAGAGTATGGTAATTACACACTGCATCCCCCATGTGTCATTTAATTTCCACACCATTAGTGCAATTTCTGTACTATGCAATATGGCCTTACAGGAAAGCTAAGAAGTAGAACTGGGTAAAAACAATTTTACCAATACCATTTTAGGACCAAAGCACATGCACTGTGGCAGTGAATAGCCACCCACAAGACAATGAGTTATGATATTCTCTAAGAAAAGGGTCCGGAAAAAGGTGAAAAGGGAGTGGTGACAATAAAGAAAAGGTGGATTTCCTTCTTTTTACAACAGACATGCATGTTTTCTTTTACTCATGATTTTTTAGCATCCCAAATGATGCCTCAGAGAGCTTTCAATGAAAGTGTTGGAAGGATAACCTGTATACAAAATGTTTAGCCAAAAGGAGTAGGCTTATACAATAGTTTTTATCAGATTGAGAAGTAGGTAAGCATGTCAGAGGACTTCCTAAATGTTCGATGACTGTCTTTAGTGCAGAGTGGTAAATGAAGCTAGTTCTAGAGGGAGGATCCTCAGCAGGAATAATACCAATATCTTTGTATCACATCACATGCAAAGGAAAACCTTTTTGTGTGGTTGCATAGTTGACTAGCATGGTTAAAACATAATGGTGATGTAAGAAGCAGCCTAGCTGCAAATTTCCTTGCACACAAGGTTTAGAGACTTCAATTCAGTGTGTTCTTGGTCTGACAGCCAGATTAGTGCAGGTGTAATGCAATAAATGAGCTTCAATCCACCAATAAAATGTGGGCTGCATATTAAAGGACTCTTCAAAGTTTGGCAACAGGCTTGGCTGGTAGGCCACCATGTCATGTTGTACAATTGTCAGTTCTGAAGTTCACCATCACAACTGCCAATGTGATCTACTGAATCAGATTTAACAGAGGCTGAATAAGTGAAACAGTGTGTATGTGGTGAAATGTGTCTTTTGGGGACATTGTTAATAGGTGTGATCATAAACTGATTAATATCAAGCACAGCATACAAATTAAAGAGCTTTTTTGAAGGTGTTAGTGGTGTTCTCATGAAATGAGGAGAATCATGTGGAAGAAAGGAAAGGAAGTATATCCTAATTCTGACAACAGTATTTCAGTTTTGTGAATGTCCCCAACAGTTGTGATACATCCAGGTATTGACATTTAGAGGGCATTCCATGACTTGAAGGCAACCTAAGTAGTTGAACATTTAGATCTAAATTTAAGTGCTATTGGCAAGTATAAAAATAAACCTTATTGGGGCTCTCAAAGATGTCGGTGGGCTGTAACTAGACATTAAAGAGGTACAAAGAAGGACATGAACCTTGTGGGATACCATTGGTGGTTCCATTAAAGGATAGCTGATCAATATAACCTCTCTCTTGTTTCTGATATCTCTGATGCCAGTAATGCATGGGTTTCAGTCGATCAATTGATGTGTCACTCTTGGTAAATTTTTGTACCATTGTTTGAAAAACCTACTGTTCTGCACGCTATACCAAACTATCTTTACTGTGCCACCAAAGATGCAGCAGCCAGAAGTGTTTTCAAAGGTGAATGGGTCACAGAGCACATAGGGTAATAAGAAACTGGCACACATCAAAAACGTGCCTGCTGAGTCTTTTTCGCTTTCTGCTTTTCCTCATGTAAATTTCACATTTTAAATATCTGTTCAATTTAATTGGGGTTATGAATTGTTAGTACTGTATTGGAGAATCAATTTACAGGGCTACTTCTGTTATAAGAGTGACTTGATAGCTGTAACTCAAGTAATAATATCCCATATGGAGGAAAATCCCCTCCAGGGAAGAATTTAGCATTTATTCCACATATTAGAAGGGTTTCTATTCAAATTCAACTCTAACAAGGCCCTGAGTCTATTCAATAGGTTTCAAGAAGAATGAAGCCAGTGGTGTCAGCTCGTAAAAGCACTATTCATGTGGGACTGGTTGTCCAAATACTATGTTTTAAGAGAGCTATTTACCCATGTTCCTCTTTTTCTTTCAATTGTAAGCCAAAAAAAACTGCCATGAAGGTGATACAAGAAGTTTCACTCCCTTCTCCCAGCTCTTCTCTCCCCTCCAATGGGGCTAGAAACTATGTTAGAGGAGGAGCATGGGGCCATAGGTATTCCCTTCCTTGATGCAGGTCTAGCTGTACCATACACTGAGCATCTATACAACTATTTCAGCTAGGAGTTGGACATAACCTTCGAGCATGCAATGGTAGGACAGAGTCAGATTGTCCCAGCACATTTGCATATGCGAAAGTGACCGGACTCTAGAGAATAGATTACATTTTGCTGAGTGCAAGTGAATGGGAGTTGGTTCAAGTCTTTATAGTGGACATTTGGAAAGATAGTGATCATAACCCCCCTTGCTCGTCCCTGCAAGTCCAACTACTGGTTGATAATAATCGGAGATCTCTTAGGTGACCTTCTATCTTGTCTAGAACAGACAAATTAGCAAGGGTATATACAGCATTTGCAGGAATGATTAAAGCTTTATTGGCTGGCTACCCTCTAAAATCCAAAAAATGGCCATTAACTCTCATTTAGCTGAGGAGATAAGGAATTGCTTAACAACACTTACCAACAAGAAAAAAAAGCAAACCCCAAAGGAAAGACCTGGAATAATCTGTGGTATTTGGAAAAGTGTAAACAGGCAAAAAAGGGGGATTCGAGTGGCAATGGTGCAATACAAGAGCTCATTCTTGGAAGCACAGAGGGAGTGGGAGGATTCTAACTGGAAAGACCTAATTGAAGCAGGGAAAGTTTCAGAAAATTTTAGCTTATGGAAGCTGGCAGACCTGACAGCCTTAGGGTGGTCACCGCAAACTTTTTGCCTGCTTCCCTCCACTTTTGAGATACTGTTTTTGCTGGTTTTTAGACTCTGTGCACTTTACCACTGCTGACCAGTGCTAAAGTGCGTATGCTCTCTCCTTTAAACATGGTATCTTGGATCACACCCAATTGGGCTATTTAATTTACTCATAAGTCCCTAGGAGAGTGCACTATATGTGCCCAGGGCCTGTAGATTAAAAGCTACTAGTGGGCCTGCAGCACTGATTGTGCCACCCACTTTAGAAGCCCCTTAATCTTGTCTCAGGCCTGCCATTGCAAGGCCTGTGTGTGCAGTTTTACTGCCAATTCGACTTGACATTTAAAAGTACTTGCCAAGACTAAAACTCCCCCTTTTCTACATATAAGTCACCCCTAAGGTGTGCCCTAGATAACCCATAGGGCAGGGCGCTGTGTAGGCAAAAGGCAGGACATGTACCTGTGTAGTTCACATGTCCTGGTAGTGTACAACTCCTAAATTCATTTTTACACTACTGTGAGGCCTGCTCCCTTCATAGGCTAACACTCGGGCTGCCCTCAAACATTGTTTGAGTGGTAGCTGCTGATCTGAAAGGAGTAGGAAGGTCATATTTAGTATGGCCAGAATGGTAAAATCCTGCTGACTGGTGACGTTGGATTTTATATTACTATTTTAGAAATGCCACTTTTAGAAAGTGAGCATTTCTCTGCACTTGAATCTTTTTTGTGTCTTACAAACCACATCTGGCTGTGTTTAGTTGACAGCTACTTGTGCATTCACTCAGAAACACCCCAAACACAGGATATTCAGCCTCACTTGCATATATCTGCATTTTGAATGGGTCTTCCTGGGCTGGGAGGGTGTAGGGCCTGCTCTCACACAAAGGACTGCCAAACCCCCTACTGGGACCCTGGCAGACAGGATTGAACTGAAAGGGGACCTGGTGCACTTCTAAGCCACTCTTTGAAGTCCCCCCCCACTTCAAAGGCACATTTGGGTATCAAAACAGGGCCTCTGCCCTACCATCTTAGACACTTCCTGGAGAAGAAACCTGAACCAGAACCTGCACCCTGACAAGACGAACTGCCTGGCTGCCTAAAGGACTCACCTGACTTCTTTCTGAAGAGGACTGCTGCCTTGTCGTTGCCCTGCTGTCTTGCTGCTCTCGTGCCTTGCTGCAGAAGTGCTCTCCAAGGGCTTGGATAGAGCTTGACTCCTGTTCCCTGAAGTCTCAGGACGAAAAAGATTTCTCTCCTGCAGCTGAAATGCCCATGCGGCGAAAATTCAACGCACCGCCTGCCAAGAACAGCGCACCCGGAGACCGGAACGATGCAGCACCAACTTTGTGACGGAAGATCAACGCAGCGCCAGTGACGTGTCCGGAACTTCGACGCACGGTCCCACTGGATCGACACAAGCTGACTCAGAATGACGACGCCCGACTTCCTGAGAGGAATCGACACAGCGCCTGCCATGCAGAAGAAAATTCCATGCATCGCCTACCGGAATCGACGAAGCCTCTGTGACTCTGCTCCGCAAGCCCAGGATTACAAGCATCATCCCCGGGGCGTCTGAAAACCCCACAACCCAAAGAGGATCGAAGTTCGTGCACCGGAAATCAACGCAACACCTTCCCCGATGTACACTCACCGTTTTCCACACATTTCCTCCTCTGCGGTCCCTTGCGAGGATTTTTCAATGCAAACCAGGTACTTTGCCCTGCAAGAGACACTTGTTGTTTCTAGAAGAACTTAACACACTTTTTATTGCTTTTACAGTAATATTGTAACTCTAAAGATACTTGATATCACTTCCAGTGATATCCCTACATTTGCTTATTTCATCTTTAATCGTTTTGACCTGCATTTATCCAGATAAATATTATATATTTTTCTAAACACTGTGTGGTGTATTTCTGTGGTGTGTTATTGTGGTATTGTATGATTTATTGCACAAATACTTTACACATTGCCTTCTAAGTTAAGCCTGACTGCTCAGTGCCAAGTTAACAGCGGGTGGGCACAGGATAATTTGGATTGTGTGTGCCTTACCCTGACTAGAGTGAGGGTCCTTGCTTGGACAGGGGGTAACCTGACTGCCAACCAAAGACCCCATTTCTAACAGTAGCAAAGATGCTTTGTGTACATACTGACCATTATATAGACCCTGAAACTTGGGTCAGGCATTTCTCCCATCTATATGCACATACGGAAGAAAGTGATAATAGCCATTATAGAATAGAAGATGGATTTGCAGTAGTAGTAGCTAATGGGGTAGAGAGTTTGGTCTGCATTGAAGGCGAGGAAGACAATTGTCAATCGAGCATGGTTTCCTTTACCTTAGAGGCAATAGAGGCAATGAAATCCAACAAAGTACTAGGCCTCAATAAGATCCCAGGGGACCTGTTAAAACATGCCAAGGACATTTGGGCTCCATATGTTAACCTTATTTGCAACACTATTGCTTCGGGGGCACCAATTCCAGACACGTGGAGAAGAACTGAAGTGGTTCCATTGTGTAAAAAAGGAAATAAGCAGGACCCCGCAAATTATAGCTTAATAGATGTCTTACAGAAAGTCTATGCCGAACAAATCCTAAATTGACTAACCATTTGGATATATGAGAATACTTACACAGTATCAGGCTGACTTTAGGTCGCATGTAAGCACAATAGATCAGGTGTTCAGATGTATGTGCCTGGTTTGGAAGTATGTCAAGCTAGTTTCAGATATCTATATATTGCTTTAATTGATCTAAACACAGCTTTTGATTTAGTCCCTAGGGGATTGTTGTGGGGCTCACTAAAAGAACTAAATGTCACAGGGATCTTCTATTCCAAATCATTAGGCTGCACCAGGCCAATTTTTCTAGCGTTCGATGGGGACCGCAAGGCAAAGTCACTGATCCTATACCAGTGAGAAGAGGGGTAAGGCGGGGATGCATATTAGCTCCTACATTATTCTCTCTCTTTATGTAAATGATGTAGTAGTTCACCTTCTAAAGTGTACCCATGATTCTCCAAAGTTTTGTGGCTCTCCTATTCCAGCACTATTATTTGTTGAAATTGCACTGACTGCACTTTGTGTCCACAGAATGCAATTGAGAATATGGCTCGTTATGTTTTTCTGCTCAGCTTATGACATTCTAGAGCAAAATGGATACCACCTATTTGCTGTAACTTAGGCTTCAGATTGTATGTGAATGCATTAAGGGTTTTACACACTGACCTGTTGAAATCCCTGTTTTGGGGGGTTATTAGATATTTGTATATGGTGTGGCTTACTAGGACCAAGAGAGGCCTTCTGTTTTAAAGATGAATAATTGTTAGACTTGGCATCCTTGGCGTGGTCTCCCCTAACTTTTTGCCTCTGTTTTTGCTGTTTTTGTTACTCTGGGCACTTTACCACTGCTACCTAGTGCTAAAGTGCAAGTGCTCCTATGGAAAATGTATGTGTAATTGGATTTCTATGATTGGCATATTTGATTTACTGGTAAGTTCCCAGTACAGTGCACTAGAGGTGCCCAGGGCCTGTAAATCAAATGCTAATAGTGGGCCTGCAGCACTAGTTGTGCCACTCACATTAGTAGCCCTGTAAACTTGGCTCAGACCTGCCACTGCAGTGTCTGTGTGTGCATGTGCCGATTCGACTTGGCAGGTGTACTCACTTGCCAGGACTAAACCTTCCCTTTTCTTACATGTAAGACACCCCTAAGGTAGGCCCTAGGTAGCCCCATGGGCATGGTGAAGTGTATGTTTAAGGTAGGACATATACTAGTGTGTTTTATATGTCCTGACAGTGAAATACTGCTAAATTTGTTTTTTATTGTTGCAAGGCCTATCTCTCTCATAGGTTAACATGGGGGCTGCCTTTAAATGTGATTAAAGTGTATATTCCCTTTGGGAGTATGTGGACATGTGGAGTTTGAGGTCTCTGAACTCACAATTTAAAAATACATCTTTTAGTAAAGTTGGTTTTCAGATTGTGTGTTTAATAATGCCACTTTTAGAAAGTAGGTATTTTTTTGCTTAAACCATTCTGTGACTCTGCCTGTTTGAGGATTCTCTGTCTGGGTTAGTTTGACAGTTGGACTGTTTGCACGCACCTCCCTCTAGACAGTGACACAAAGGGAGCTGGGGTGTAGCCTGCATATCCTGATGAGCTATCTGTGCTAGGAGGAAGGGGAGAAGTGGTCACTTACTCCTGAAAGGGCTATGCCTGCCCTCACACAATGCAGTCTCCAACCCCCTGGTGTGTGTCTAGGGCCTGGCCTGGGCAAGGCAGGATCTCACAAACAAGAGAGAATTCCCTTTGAAGTAGGCCTTCTTCAAAGGCCAACATGGGTATAAGAAGAGCACCCAAACCACTGAAAAATTAGATCACTTCTGGACATCAAGAGGAACCTCTGCCAAGGGGAAGAGCTGAGGAGAAGTGCTGCCCTGCCTGTGACTGTGCTTTGTAGAGCTATCCTGTAGAGCTTCTGCCTGTGAAAAGGGACAAAGACTGGACTTTGTTGTGCATTCATGCTTGTGAAGAAATTTCCAAGGGCTTAACTTGAGCTTACCTCCTGTTGTTGAAGTCTCAGGGCCATCAAAGACTTCCCCTGCCAGCACCTGGACTACTTCTAAGACTCCTACCCTGCTAAGTGGTTCCCTGTCCAGTTCCTGGGCACTTGAAAGGTGAAGCTGGCAGACTAAGACTGAAAATCCACGCACAGACTGCTGTGCGGGGAAAATTTCAACACACCTTCCGAGATGTGGCTGAGAAACAACGCACCGCCGGCTTCGTGGCTGGAAGATTGATGCACGTGGCTGGAGAAATGACACGCAACACCCGCTGACGGAGGCTGATAACGTCACAACCCACATAGTGTGTTTTTTCTGATAGCGTGTGGCATGAGTTTCGACGCAAATCTCACTAGTCGTGGAAAAACAACACATAGCCTGCCCGAACCCGAAGTGCCTGTCCGGATCAACCTTTCGCTCTCTTGCGGAGAGGAAAAATAGCGCACGCTGACCCGACCGGAGGACGAACGATGCATGGTCTCATTGTGAGTGAGAAATCGACGCATTGCTGGTCTTTTCTGATGCACACTCACTTGTGCGGTGTTATTTTGATGCAACCCAGGTACTTTTTCACACTAACAGCGTTAGCACTGTTTTCTATTGATTTAAGACTCTTTTTGCTTTTTAATTCATAACTTGACTTGTGTATGGTGGATTTTTGTCCCTTTGGTCTTGTTTTGTTTAGATAAATATTACCTATTTTTATAAACCTGTGTAGTGTCATTTTGTAGTGTTTGTACTGAGTTACTGTGTGTGTTGGTACAAATACTTTACTCCTAGACTCTAAAGTTAAGCCTGTCTGCTTGTGTTAAGCTACCAAGGGGTGGGGACCATGAAGTGGGAGAGTCTGGGAAGAGAGAACTCAGGGCGTGGAAGGGGACAGGACTCATAGGTAGCAAGGCCAGAAGGAGAAAGTAAAGTGGAAAAAACTAGATACCTTGCCAAGACTCCTGCCTGGTCAAGATCACTCTGATGATCCAGAGATCCATGAAGAAGAGGCTCATGCTCTTCCAAGTAAGATGGCCACCACACTCTTGGTTAGTGTCTCATGGCTTGTTTGCCATTAGGACCTCTTTCAGGGAAGTCATCTTATTGCATGCTGTAGAAGCAAATATCACCACCTCCAATCCCCTATTCTGAAGAAACACAGGCTGCATTAACCAGCTCTGACCTTTCCGGGTTATTGTCAACAAGACATCACTTTGCATTCAGTAAAATCCTATAGTGGTACATCACTCTGAGTCCTATCCTTTGTTTCAAGCCTAGGGTGTAGGTGCCAGTAGAGAAAACACTTCATGTCATGTGGCTACATTACAAAAAGTGTCTAAAATCCCTTTGGTAATGTAGATGTATATGTGAAATGCACCTGTTTTCATTGTTTTTGTAAACAGCAAAAACACAGATTTATATAACTGAGCACAGTCCTCACATACATGATCAGTTCCCAAGTTGCACATAGACTTGTCTGAAGAGCACAGAGATCTTACACGGTCGCACACAGAGGAAACAAATTAGAGGGAACATTGGACATGACACATAGTTTTACAAATTAAGCACTGCTTGTGGTTTAAAGCACAAATGTAACACTTACTCTGAACAGGTGGTAAATGTATGCTGTTGCCTTTCCATTGGATGGATATGGGGGAGAGGGTAGTTAGAGTAGGAGATGGGAGGGGAGGGGAAACTATGTTTTGGCAGGGGAGAGCATTTTCAAAGGCTTTACTGCTGCTATACCTAAAGGTTCATTGTTTTTTTTATGGCTGGTAATATCAGGTCTGGTGTTCCAATATGTGGGAAAAATGGGTGCGGAACAGTGACCCACACAGAACCAGGCAGAGCTGAATTCCATATCTTAATTCCACTCTGTCTGACTGATATTCCGGGCTTTAAATTGATCTTACTCTTGAATAGTTGTCAATTTCTTTCAAGGGAGTCACTGACTATATCTGTAAAAAGGTCGACAATATTTTCATAATTCACAGAGAAGCACACACTAATCTGATTACTCATAGCAACAAGTGGCTTGCCGTGGACATGGGAAACTAGTTCAACCAGCCTCTGACTTAATTGAATTGCTTAGTAACATGACGTTTGTGGCACCTGTAAAACCTTTCCTAAGTTTGGCCTGAATAGTATAAGTGAGGTTTAACCTCTGAAAATTAACATAATTTGTATCCACTACATAGTGGGGTATGCCGTAGTAGTTATATTAGATTTTAAGCGTCGCATTTGACGGGGCCTGCTGGACAATGTGGATTGACTTTCCCATTTAACATGTCAAAAGTGAACTGATTATTGTCTGTGACTAAATAGGTATATTTGCATACAGAAGTTTGTAAACTTTTCAGGTCAAAGACAACCAGGTCCCACTCTGCTGCTGTCTTTATCTAGCAGCAAACAGTAGCCTGCTTTTCGGGGTTTCCGTATTTAAACAAATGTATTCAACGCAGCGTTTCCTGCTTCCACTATCAATGATCTGAGTACCCTTAAACAGAGTGGCATACATTTTGTATCTCTAGCTCAGTGTCATCGAAAAACCGAGGAACCAGCACTATTTAAAACAAGTGATTCTTATTATTATCATCACTATACACATTTAGAACCAGAAGGTAGTCTGTCTGCCATATCATTTGTTAGACCTTACATGCCTTAGGGTGGTCACCCCTAACCTTTTGCCTGCCTCCCTCCACTTTTTGGACTCTGTGTTTGCTGGCTTTTAGACTCTGCACACTTTACCACTGCTAACCAGTGCTAAAGTGCATATGCTCTCTCCCTTTAAACATGTTAACTTTGGATCATACCCAATTGGACTATTTAATCTACTTATAAGTCCCTAGTATTGTGCACTGTATGTGCCTAGGGCCTGTAGATGAAATGCTACTAGTGGGCCTGCAGCACTGGTTGTGCCACCCACTCAAGTAGCCCCTTTACCTTGTCCCAGGCCTGCCATTGCAAGGCCTGTGTGTGCAGTTTCACTTCCAATTCGACTTGGCATTTAAAAGTACTTGCCAAGCCTAAAACTCCCCTTTTTCTACACATACGTCACCTCTAATGTGTGCCCTAGGTAACCCCTAGAGCAGGGTGCTGTGTGGGTAAAAGGCAGGACATGTACCTGTGTAGTTTACATGTCCTGGTAGTGTAAAACCCCTAAATTCGTTTTTACACTACTGTGAGGCCTGCTCCCTTCATAGACTAATATTGGGGCTGCCCTCATACATTGTTGAAGTGGTAGCTGCTGATCTGAAGTGAGTAGGAAGGTCATATTTAGTATGGCCAGAATGGTAATGCAAAATCCTGCTGACTGGTGAAGTTGGATTTAATATTACTATTTTAGAAATGGCACTTTTAGAAAGTGAGCGTTTCTCTGCACTTAAACTTTCTGTGCCTTACAATCCACGTCTGGCTAGGTTTAGTAGACAGCTCCTTGTGCATTCACTCAGACACACCCCAAACACAGGGTACTCAGCCTCACTTGCATACATCTGCATTTTGAATGGGTCTTCCTGGGCTGGGAGGGTGGAGGGCCTGCTCTGACACAAAGGACTGCCACACCCCCTACTGGGACCCTGGCAGACAGGATTGAACTGAAAGGGGGCCTGGTGCACTTCTAAGCCATTCTTTGAAGTCTCCCCCACTTTAAAGGCACATTTGGGTATAAAACAGGGCCTCTGCCCTACCACCACAGACACTTGCTGGAGAAGAAACCTGAACCAGAACCTACATCCTTCCAAGAAGAACTGCCTGGCTGCTCAAAGGACTCACCTGTCTGCTTTCTACAAAGGATTGCTGCCTTGCTGTTGGCCTGCTGCCTTGCTGAACTCTTGTCTGGCTGTAAAAGTGCTCTCCAAGGGCTTGGACAGAGCTTGCCTCCTGTTTCCTGAAGTCTCAGGACCAAAAAGACCTCTTTCTTTCAACTGGATGCCGTGTGCGGCGAAAAATTAGACGCACAGCTTGTTCCGCGGTAAGAAATTCACCGCACGCCGATCCAGATAGACGCCGCTAGACACGACGCCTACGGTGCGACCGGAACTTCGACACACGGCCTCGCCTGGACAACTCCGCCCGAACTCCGGAGAGGAAATCGACACAACGCCTGCCGTGAGGAATAAAATTCCACGCACAGCCCCCCGGAACGATGCGCAGCCGGTTAACAAGCCTAGGATTCCACGCACAGACCCTGGGACATCTGGTATTCCCGCGACCCACAGAAGGAGTCGGCCCGTGTGCCGGAAAACGACGCACGTCTTCCCCGAGTGAAAAATAACGACGCAAGTCCATGTGTGAAGGGGCGAAACCAACGCACACACCATTTTTCTTCCCGCAGAACGACGCACGTCTCCCTGCGTGAAAAATAACGACGCAAGTCTGTGTGTGAAGGGGCGAAACCGACGCACACACCATTTTTCCACGCATCTCCTCCTCTGCGGCCCTCTGCAGAGATTTTCCACTCCAAACCAGGTACTTTGTGCTTGAAAGAGACTTTGTTTGCTTTTTAAAGACTTAAGACACTTTATATCACCCTTCAGTGATATCTATACAAATTCTTATTGCATCCTTTATTGTGTTGATCTACAAATATCCAGATAAATATTCTATATTTTTCTAAACACTGTGTGGTGTATTTTTGTGGTGCTATATTGTGTTATTGTATGATTTATTGCACAAATACTTTACACATTGCCTTCTAAGTTAAGCCTGACTGCTTGTGCCAAGCTACCAGAGGATTGGCACAGGATAATTTGGATTGTGTGTGACTTACCCTGACTAGAGTGAGGGTTCTTGGTTGGACAGAGGGTAACCTGACTGCCAACCAAAAACCCCATTTCTAACATCATTTATAAGCAGAATTAGTAGTAACAAGACTAGCTTCGTCTGCTGTTTGTATATGTAACATAAAAATATTTTCTGCTTACTGTATACGTACTAAAAAGGCTACTCCCCCTTAAAAAGTGAAGTGCGGACAATGCAAACGAGTTTAGTAAAATATTCCACGGAACACATTGCACATGGGAACATTTGCAGAACTTGTGCATCAGAATGCAGTGAAAGGGCAATATATGTCTGTTGGGTGAAGCACTCACAGTTATCACATTTGTAAAGGTGATAGGCACAATGGTGATGCTGGCCCACGAGCCTTGTGGCCTTCCACAGGCCCGAAGAACTTTGTCTTTGAGGGCCAAAATGGTAATGATTTCCTACTTTTTCCATAGTATGTAAGGTGTCCATTCAAGAGGTTCTGGGCTATAGACAGCCTTAAAATACTTGTACAATACAGGATCATCTTGAAAGCTATAGATAGTGTAACACGATGGATGACCTCAGGTTCACTGCACCAAGTCCCAAGATCCTTTTAGAGGCCGGTCCAATCATAAAAATTGGGCAATAGATAATGTAGAGGTTTCCGGCTTAAATTATCCCTCTGTTAGCCTGATTATGAACCTTTAAGTAGCTGTGCAGACAGGAAGATATCTTTCATTATTGCAGGGAAGTGCAGTGGTAGCAGTGAGAGCTGTCCCAGTAATACTGCACGTCTCCAGTTGAGTCACAGACACGTCTTAGCAGTGGCGCTGGAAGTAGGGTTGTTGGGGGCCCGCAGCAGCTGTGCTTATCGTTGATGCAGTATTTACTGTGCTGTTAAGTACCAGCTGTCTTACTTACGAAAGGCAACTTCCTTTGACAAAGTGCTGTTAATTAATTGATCAAGAAGAGCTGCGGTTAGTATTTCTTTATGATTGTATGTTGAAAATGTTTCATAATTTAACTAGTGACACTCTTGCTGAGGTATAGGTGACAGGAAAAGGCCACCACCCTCCCAGAGATTTTCTAGCACACAAACAAGTGAGGATGTTCTATTGCTTCTCAAAGTAAAGTAGAAATATTTCAAAATATCTATCAGCAGCATGGAACGTACAAATGGGGCACCTATGTAAAGTGATGTTGATCGCCAGCATACCATACAGAAAACTGTTCTTGCACCACTGGTCTCTAGCAACTATTTCTGTTGGTGAAAACTAACAGAATCACTTCCGGAAGCAATGTTTCAGATGTATATTTCTCACATTTTGTGGTGGAGAAGTAAAGCCTGTGGAAAAGGGTTGCCAGTAAAGAAATTCCTGTCTTGACCCTTTCCACTTTGGGAACATTTTGCGAAGCTTCTCTGCAGGTAGACTTTTTTTCTGTAAACGTCGTGAATTTTTATGTGAATCTTTGCAGACTGAGAAACTTAAAGGTCTTTGCCAGGCTTAAAAAATTCTACACAATTGGTAAAACTGTTTTTGGCGGAAAAAAGGCCAGCTCATTGCCACATTATAATTGTTGGAATAGATTAAACATCCATTCACGTTTTTCACTGATTTCACTGCAAATCAACTACTTTCTTACAAAACGGTTTTTTTGTTGTTTTTTTGTAAGGGGAATAATTGAACAGTCACAATTTACAATCAATTACTATGTGATCTACTTACATCACTTGAAACCTTTGCACTACTTTTCAAATTCCTCAGACTTGATGGCCTTTTCTTCTCATATTGGAAGCCCAATCCCACACCTGTGTTTATTGAAGGGAAACTTTGGAACTGCTGTTTAAAAGATGTGGGCTCTCAACAAACTAGTTGCATTAATCTAACTTGAACTGCGGGCTTTAACATATTATGCAAGTTTGTTAGTCATAAATGTGACAGAAATTATTTTTTAAGTTTCGAATTCTAAGCACACTTCTCTTTTCTGTTAAAATTTCATTTAATGGTAATACTTTTAATAAATACTATTTCTGAAAATCACGATTCTTGTGAAACGAGGCAAGAATTCTGGAACTAGTTACAAGCAGTGCTTTATAATGAAAGACCCGATCCTAGTGAAAACCCTATACCAAAGTATAACGAACTACAAAGGATGCTCGGTTTGGTCTTTGATGTGCAAGAGAGAATCTTGCCAAATTCATCTATTCATTCTGCTAATGCTCTTGCGGCAGCAAGTGAACAGCGCAGTCCCTAAGTGATTGAAGACACAATATACCAGCGTTTTAAATACAGAAGAAAGGCCACCAGTTGCGGCCACATCTATCATGACATGAGTTTTCTAGGAACTCAGCCAGTCTAAGCAAATGCTCTCGGCGTCTCGCTTTGAACGGCATCAGAAGGAGGACAAACTGCAGGATTAAACCAGAAAGCTCAAACTTTGATTCATTTTGCTTTGCAAATGAAGTGCAGAAAAATTGTTAATGGCATCACTTAGGTTTGTGCAGTAGGTCAGACTATAATCCCGACCCCCTAAAAAGACAAATTACGTTTGCACGAGGTGCTCGTGATGTTGTGGAGCACTAATCCAATTCATAAGTCTGGAGTAATGCGTTTAAAAGGTATTTGAGTCTATTTTGAGCAGCTTAGGAGCCAGTTTCCCCCATTTTGCGGTCCACACACCACAAGTTAATGATCAAGGCTAACTGTGAGCACAAACAGCGTGTAAGTGCAGCTTGCGTTCAGGTTTCATAGAAGCAAGTGCCAAAATGGGCACAAATACCCTTTGCATTTCTTTTTTTAAACTACTACATAGGTGTCATTGGGCCTCATTTAAGACGCCCTGCCAATACCCTGTGTCGTATTTACAAGGCGGCGTTAAGCCACCTTTTGTGGTTTAACGCCACCTTGTAAATAAATGCTTAACACTTAGCAATGGATGTTGCTGTGGGCTTTCCACTGTAACACCCATTGCATTTTAACGATACTCCAGATTTACGAGGAATCGTAAACCAGAGGCAGCACCAGAAACTAATGCACCCTCAGGGGTGGAGTTAGCCTGGCGCAACAAGGAGAGATATTTTTATTTCTCCTCATTTTTCATTCTGCAGCACACATAGAAAGAGCAAACCACCATTAATGATTGTGACACCTTCCTGCACATAAACAATCATTCCCTGTGGTGCAGGCAACCTTGACCTTGACGCTAGGCAGGTACTATTAGTGGCAGCGCTGGGGAAACACAGGGGTTCTGTGGTTTTTGTAAATGCGGCGCAACCCTGCATTTTGAAGTGACACAGCGTGACAATGCAAATTTTTGGCGCAGCACTGCGCTGCACCACTTCCTAGTAAATGAGGCCCATTGTATTTTATATTTTGATTATCTGGGGTTTTTCTTCAGTGCTACACACAGTGATGGCCAAAGAGCAGTTTGGGAGAGGACGTAAATGACAGAGTAGATAGTATATGGCTTTAGCACTGTAATTAGAGAACCAGCCAATCATGTGCAAAGAGAGTGGTGCCGAGGTACCGTTGGTCAAATGATTCCTTAAGAGATGATGATACCTCAAAGAGTCAGACTTCTGGGCCCTTGTGGAGGAGATAAAGCAGTTCTTAGGTATATGACTAAACTATACTTGAGTAGTGTATTCATAGGTGCAAGAAATTGCGGTGGGGAGGAATGGAGTTCAGAATATGAATATGTAATAAAGATGCCTTTGCATTTTGAGTTCACCTTTTCACTTTTGTTGTCCATTCAAAGTCAAAGGTCAAATGTACGACTTGCTTCCTGACAAATTGTTGCTTATACAGAAACTGGTGTTTGTTTTTATTTCTCTGATTGCGAAATGAGAGGATTGTGTAAAAGTGTTCTAGGTGACAATCTTGCTGGGGTGCAGGAAGTGAAAGTAAAGGCTGAGGGATATCCGTTTTTTTTCTAACACACAGCAACAATTAAATACTTAAATTAACTATACGCTTATCTCAAAATACTTCAGAAATTAGGGAAGGACAAATTATTCCTTTTTTTTTTAATTCTGAAGTGTGATGCAAACAGAGATTTTAATGGTGTCAGAACAAATCAAGGCACTTTATTAGTGATGCTCAAATGATAAATCTTCTCTGAAAACTGATTTCCCTACATTATCATTTGTACACTGTTTAGTTTTACCAGCATATCTCTAAATCTATGCACATCTAATGTCCATGGAAAATATGCAGTCTGTAAATGATGGTGAGCTACCACAGCATGCTTTAGTAATATACTGGGGACAGTAAACTTCAAAACACTTTACCATATGCCTACAACACCCTTACCACTCACATGCTGAACGGGTGAGGCTCATTTGCTTCGCTTGTTGTTGTGCGACACATCCCAATGACCTTTCTGATTTAACAATCAATGACACATCCCCATTATAAAAATTGTTTCAGCAAGACTGATTCTATTGCTATTTATATTGTGCTTCCATTAAATTTGAGCGGTGTAAAGCAAATAGTTGTTTTTGTTGATATAATTAATGTGAATATATATTTTGTGATATTTTTTTTTTTTACATTGATGAGAATTTGTAAATATTCTACTGATCATCTTTCAGCATTACAAGTTGAAAAATAAGTTAGTAATTCCTGTTGCCAATAAGCATATAGTAATCCTCCAAATCATAGGGTTATCACAAGGAATCCTTACTGCAGTATCACATAGCAATCTGGTAAATTCAGTATCAGCCAAACCTGAGTGCAGCAATGTTTCATGCCTTTAGGTATTCACCAAATCTCATAAACTTTGAAAGTGCAGGAGAAGTTTTGTGACTGTACAAAACCTCTTTATGCAGCCATTGTGAAACTGTCCTGGCCAAATTTGCAACAGTCAAACAACTGTCTTTAAGGTCCAGTCTATGGCAGCTTAGTGGAAGGTAACGGGCCCATGTGAAGCCCACTTTCCTGCTGTGGTTTGTGCCCTATCTGTCTCCTCCCAATCATTGAGTATGCTTCCTGTGTTGGGTCACATTCTGCAATTGCACAAACAAGCTAAAACAATGGAATGGGATTTTTCCTAAATACTTATCATTGTTAAAGATTAATTCAGGTATTCAGTCATTGGCACTTTGATTGTGGGTGATGAGTCCTACATGTCTGGTTCTGACCTCTGCCCTTGAGAGTCAGACTGGGGCAGAAAATATGTCTGGCCCACAAAATAAAGGTGGCCCACATTAGTGAATCAGAAAGCTAAAAATGTGGGCCACCTTGGAGAATCTGGCCAGTTTTAAATGTTAAAGACAATCAGTGTAAGTATTTTGCAATGTATGGAAGACTGTGTGGGTTTGTGCTTGCTGCAGGTAATATTTTGGGTAATGTCAGTGAAAGTTACAGGAAAAACTGGTCCAGCAGTCTATAAAAGCAGCCCCCAAACAACCGTAAAATGAACCACGCATTGACTTATCAGACCAGTCCATTAGGCACTGCTTGATTGCCCCATAGGCTTGTCCAACCCTGGCAAGCCATAGCATCCTCGTGCATGCCTCCTCTCTATTTGTGGCTTGGTTCTTGCCAGTGTTGTGTACTTGACTGAGGTGGACAGACCAGCTGACTGGATGCTTATCTGGATCCTATGTGTGAATTGCTGCATCCAAAGGAACTAATTTAGATATCTGTCTTGATGATACACCACAGCAGGAGTCTCTTAGCAGTATTTTGGCTACCTGCTGAGATAGATATATGGTAATTTCACTTAGTTAAATGAGAGAAGAGAAATAGAAGGGCTATGGGGTGGTTTGCAGCAATTGTACAAAGTGAGTGATTGAGGGAATGATTTTAAAAAACCTATGAGCGCAAGTCAAATGTGTCTTCAGAAAAGAAGAGGGAAATTTAGTAATGTTTAAGGCAATGTGATACAGTTGTTCCACAGTGGTGCATTAAAGGGAGAATGAAAAGCATTGCCAAATCTACTAAGATGTGCAGCTGTTTTTTTTTTCTTCCCCTGCTAGCGCACTTTAGGATGCCAAATGCAAATGCACACAGACTTGCACAGTTCTACAAGGTCAGGTTCGTTCTGTCAAGTAAAGGTTTGGTATAGAAAGGATAGCTCTCTAGTACAAAATACTATGCTTTGTCAAAGCTTAACATTTTTCCCTTTGTGCATGTCTGCAGTACAGTGCAATGTATAAGCAAAATCAGGAGCATCTGGAGACTTTATAAACCTGCTCCACCTTTACAGCTGTGTTGAGGAGGCATATTCCTTTTGATGCAAATCCCTGTGAACAATTGTTATAGATAAGGATTTCTCTCAGAATCCATGGGTGTTTGCATGGGAATGCCCATCTACTACCCAAGGAATGGCCTCTTTACAGAAAGTAACTCAAAGTAGCACACAGCTCCTCTTTGCATAACTTTTGGCAAGTTTCAAATGCAAATCATGAGTTGCATTGAAAAGTAAATCCCAACACAACACTTTGTGCTGGGTTTGCATAGTCCTTGTGCCACAAACCCAGGTAAAGTGTTATTCAGTTTCCCACAAATTCACTAAAACAGAGGTGACATTTTAGCACTTTCAGAGTCGTCATATGTCAGCTATTTGGCAGACTGTGAGAGTAAGGGAAACTGAAACAATGAGAAACATCTGAGTCTGATCTAGAGAGATTAACACTAGGGGCAGAAATAAGTACAAGGAAACCTGAATGAAGGGAACAATCTAGAGAATGCCTAATGACTTTGGTATGAATGCAGGTGGGCCCCTTTTCATAAAAGACATGATTGGCATTACAAAGTGTCAGGATGGTGCTTTGGATGCGCTAAACTCTGTGCACCGGGTCTGCTTGATACACTACTCAGAATCTCTTGAACATGCATATTTTCAGAACAGGAAGAGGATAGAGTATGTGTGGCCCATGCTCAAAAGGCTCTCAGCTCAGAAGGGCACTCTACACTAAATACTTGAGTAAAGTTGAGAAGGCCTACATCACTCCTAAAACATCACGCCTCGCACCCTCCTCCCCTGGACAGGGATGGAAGGGGAATCACTTCCCCTCCCACCCCGCCCCGCCTTGACCCCTCTGTGGCACCTGATGACATTAGCGCACAATCGCGCGCTGACCTCTTCAGAGGCCTGCCCCAGCTTCCAGCGTCGATCGGAGGAGAAATGCTTTTGCATCACTGGAGGGGCTGAGAAAGGCATCAAAGGAAAGGAAAAGCCTTTCCTTTCCTTTGATATCTTTCTCAGCATTTCTGTTGCCCCATCGCATGCCCAGTAGACACCAGGGATATATATTTTTTTTAATGATTGAATAAGGGGAGCAGCCCCTTGGGTAAGGGCCGCTCCCCCGGGGGGCAATTTATTTTTAGGCCATTTCTGCCCCCCCGGGAGCAGATCGGCCTATTATAATGAAGCCGATCTGCCACCGGGTGGGGGGGGGCAGAAACCCCTAGACACCAGGGATACTTTTTTTTGTTTCTTTTATTTTTATGTATTAGAGGAGCGACTCCTTAGGCAAGGGTTGCTCCCTTGGGGGCAAATTGACTTTTAGGCCATTTCTGCCCCCCATTGGGAGCAGACTGGCCTATTTTTATTAAGCCAATCTGCCCTCAAGGGGGGCAGAAACCACTAGACACCAGGAAATTTTGTTTTTTATTTATGTTTATACAGAAGGAGAGCAGCATCTTGGGCAAGGGTCGCTTCCATGGAGGGCAAAATATTTTTAGGCCTTTTATGCTCTCCCTGGGGGCCGATCTGCCTATTATAATTAAGCGATCTGCCCCCAGAGGGGGCAGAAACCCCTAGACACCAGGGATACATATTTTTTTCTTTTTACTTTTTTTCTTTTATATATGGGGAGCGACCCCTTAGGCAAAGGTCGCTCCCCTGGGGGAAATATTTTTTTCAGGCCATTTCGGCCTATTTTTATTAGGCCAATCTTCCCCCAAGGGGGGCAGGTACCACTAGACACCAGGGATTTTTTTTTTAGTTTCACATGGGGGAGCAACCCCTTAAGCAAGGGTAGCTCCCCTGAGGGGAGCAAATTTGTTGTAGGCCACTGTTGCCCCACTTGGGGGCAGATCAGCATATTGTAATTAGACTGATCTGCCCCCAGTGGGGACAGAAATCCCTAGACATCTGGGATTTTTATTTTTTGTTTATTTTATTTTTTAATATGTGCCCTTTAGGCAAGGCAAGGCAATTGTCTTTAGGCCATTTCTGCCCCTCTTGGGGGCAGATTGGCCCATTTTTGTTAGGCCAATTTGCCCCCAAGGAGGGCAGAAACCATTAGACACTAGGGATTTTTATTTTTTTGTGTCAGTTTCATGCAAGGGGAGCGACCCCTTAGGCAAGGGGCGTTCCCCTAGAGGGCACATTTGTCTTTAGGTCATTTCTGCCCCCCTTGGGGGCAGATCAGCCTATTTTTATTAGGCCGATCTGCCTCCAAGGGGGAGCAGAAACCACTAGGCACCAGGGATTTTCTTTTTGCGCCACTTTCACACAAGGAAAGATGACCCCTTATGCAAGGGTCGCTCCCCTGAGGGGGGAAATTTAGTTTAGGCCATTTCTGCTCCCCTTGGGGGCAGATCGGCCTATTTTTATTAGGCCTATCTGCCCCCGGGGTGGGCAGAACCCATTTAGGCACCAGGGATTGGTGTGTGTGTAGTTGTGTGTTTTGTTTGAGGGGGCAGCCCCTTGGGCAAGGGTCACTCCCCTTGGGGGCACATTACTGTTGGCCATATCTGCCCCCCTTAGGGGCAGAGTGGCCTATTTTTGGAAGGCCCCAAAGCCCACCAGAGACCAGGGAAGATTTTTTTTCCAAAATAAGAGGGTGAGGTTATGACCATAACCCCACCCCTAATAAATGGGGCGAATGTTTTTCTGCCCACTAGTGGGCAGTTGGGGCAATTACCCCCGATCCACACCCCAGGGGGGCAGAAAGTCTACTAGATGACAGGGAATTAAAAAAAAAAAAAAAATAGTAGGGTGGTGGCTACCAACCAGTATGGGCCTGGTTATGCCCCTACCCCATCTGAAGCGGGCAGCAGTCTATCAGGTCTCCCCCGCACACTAAACATCTTATCCCACGGTAAGCAAGAGGACATTTGATTATTTTGGGTTTTGGTTTTACACTTGGGCCATGAGAGCTTGGCTAACTCTCAAAATCGTCCCATTTGGAATGGTGAGGGTTGCACTTTTTGGACTTTGGGACGCTGCCATGTAGAAAAATTCACAAGACCTAAACACATCTGAAAACTAAACATCTGGGTGATTCCAGGGTGGTGTGCTTCACATGCACCCCACACCATTTTCTTACCCACAATGTCCTGCAAACCTCCAACTTTGCTGGAAATCACACATTTTTCCCACATTATTGTGATGGAACCTTCCGGAATCTGCAGGAATCTACAAAATTTCTACCACTGAGCATTGTCTCATCCATACCGATAAAAATTCTGCTGCACTTGTCAGCCTAAAAATGCCATTTTGGACCCACTTAGGTTCCCCCTCAATTTTGACATGTTTTTGGCTGTTCCCTGCTGCAGGCACTTGGCCCACCTACACAAGTTAGGTGTCATTTTTACCGGGAGACTGAGGGGAAAGTTGGGTGGTAGGAAATTTGTCCCGGTGCGGTGATCCCACACAGAAATGTGGGAAAAATTTGATTTTTTTTTAGCTAAATTTGAGGTTTGTTGAGGATTCTGGGTAAGAAAATATTGGGGGATCCATGCAAGCAACACCTCCCTGGACTCCTTGGGTGTCTAGTTTTCAGAAATTGTCTAGCTTTGGTAGGTTTCCCTAGATGGCTGCTGAGCCCAGGACCAAAAACGCAGGTTCCCCCTCCGCAAAAACAGGTAGTTTCAAACTTGATAATTGCGATGTGTCCAGATAGTGTTTTGGGGCATTTCCTTTCGCGGGCACTAGTCCTACCCACACAATTGAGGTACCATTTTTATCAGGAAACTTGAGGAAATGCTGGCTGGAAGGAAATTTGTGGCTTTTCTCAGATTCCAGAACTTTCTGTCACCGAAATGTGAGGAAAAAGTGTTTTTTTGCAAAACTGTTGAGGTTTGCAAAGGAATCTGGGTAACAGAACCTGATGAGAGCACCACAAGTCACCCCATCTTGGATTCCCCTAGGTGTCTAGTTTTACAAAATGTGCAGGTTTGGTGGGTTTCCCTGAGTGAGGGCTGAGCTAGAGGCCAAAATCCACAGCTAGGCACTTTCCCAAAAACAGCTCTGTTTTCTGCGGAGAATGTGATGTGTCCACGTTATGGTTTGGGGCAGTTCCTGTTGCGGGCGCTAGGCCTACCCACACAAGTGAGGTACCATTTTTATCTGGAGACTTGGGGGAACGCTGGGTGGAAGGAACTTTGTGGCTCCTCTCAGAATCCAGAACCTTCTGTCACATAAATGTGAGGAAAAAGTACTTTTTGAGGTTTGCAAAGGATTCTGGGTAACAGAACCTGGTGAGAGCCCCCCAACTCACCCCATCTTAGATTACCCTAGGTGTCTAGTTTTCCAATATGCACAGGATTGGTAGGTTTCCTTAGGTGCCAGCTGAGCTAGAGGCCAAAATCCACAGGTAAGCACTTTCCAAAAAACAGCTCTGTTTTCTTTGGGAGAATGTGATGTGTCCACGTTGTGTTTTGGGGCATTACCTGTCGTGGTAGCTAGGCCTCCTCCCACAAGTGAGGTACCATTTTTATTGGGAGACCTGGGGGAACGCTGGGTGGAAGGAAATTTGTGTCTCCTCCCAGATTCCATAACTTTCTGTCAGCGAAATGTGAGGAAAAAGTGTTTTTTTTTACACATTTTAAGGTTTGCAAAGGATTCTGGGTAACAGAACCTGGAGAGAGCCCCACAAGTCACCCCATCTTAGATTCCACTACGTATCTAGTTTTAAAAAATGCACAGGTGTGGTAGGTTTTCTTAGGTGCCGGCTGAGCTAGAGGCCAAAATCCACAGCTAGCCACTTTCCAAAAAAACATATTTGTTTTCTTTGGGAAAATGTGTTGTGTCCACATTGTGTTTTGGGGCATTTCCTCTCACGGCGCTAGGCCTACCCACACAAGTGAGGTACCACTGTTATTGGGAGACTAGGGAAAACACTGAGCAGAAGGAAATTTGTGGCTCCTCTCAAATTCCAGAAGTTTCTGTCACCGAAATGTGAGGAAAAAGTGTTTTTTTAGCGAAATGTTGAGGTTTGCAAAGGATTCTGGGTAACAGAAACTGGTGAGAGACCCACAAGGTACCTCATCTTGGATTCCCCTTGGTGTCTAGTTTAAAAAAATGCGCAGGGTTGGTAGGTTTTCCTAGGTGCCGGCAGAGCTAGAGGCCAAAATCCACTGCTAGGCACTTCCCAAAAAACAGCTCTGTTTTCTTTAGGAAAATGTGATGTGTCCACGTTGTGTTTTGGAGCATTTCCTGTCGTGGGCACAAGGACTACCCACACAAATGAGGTACTATTTTTATTGGGAGACTTGGGGGAACACTGGATGGAAGGAAATTTGTGGCTCCTCTCAGATTCCAGAACTTTCTGTCACTGAAATATGTGGAAAAAGTGTTTTTTGGCCAAATTTTGAGGTTTGCAAAGGATTCTTGGTAACACAACCTAGTGAGAGACCCACAAGTTACCTCATCTTGGATTCCCCTAGGTGTTTAGTTTTAAAAAATGTGCAGGTTTGGTAGGTTTCCCTAGGTGCCGGCTGAGCTAGTGGCCAAAATCCACAGCTAGGCACTTTCCAAAAACGGACCTGTTTTCTTGAGGAAAATGTGATGTGTCCACGTTGTGTTTTGGGGCATTTCCTGTCGTGGACACTAGGCCTACCCACACAAGTTAAGTACCATTTTTATCAGGAGTCTTAGGGGAACGCTGTGTGGAAGGAAATGTGTAGGTCCTCTCAGGTTCCAGAACTTTCTGTCACCAAAATGTGAGGAAAATGTGTTTTGGGACAAATTGTGAGGTTTGCAAAGGATTCTGGGTAACAGGACCCGGTGAGAGCCCCACAAGCCACCCCATTTTACATTCCCCTAAGTGTCTAGTTTTAAAAAATGCACAGGTTTGGTAGGTTTCCTTAGGTGTCGGCTGAGCTAGAGGCCAAAATCCACAGCTAGGCAATTTCCAAAAAACAGCTCTGTTTTCTTTGGGAAAATGTGTTACGTCCACGTTGTGTTTTGGGGCATTTCCTGTCGGCATTCCTAGGCCTACCCACACAAGTGAGGTATCATTTTTATCGGGAGACTTGGGGGAACGCTGAGTGGAAGGAAATGTGTGGCTCCTCCCAGATTTTAGAACTTTCTGTCACCGAAATGTGAGGAAAAGTTTTTTTTTGGCTAATATTTGAGGTTTGCAAAGGATTCTGGGAAACAGAACCTGGTGGGAGCCCCACAAGTCACACCATCTTGGATTCCCCTCGGTGTTTAGTTTTAGAAAATGCGCTGATTTGGTAGGTTTCCCTAGGTGCCGACTGAGCTAGAGGCCAAAATCTACAGCTAGGCAATTTGCAAAAAACAGCTGTTTTCTTTAGGAAAATGTGAGGTGTTCATGTTGCGTTTCCTGTCGCAAGCATTAGGCCTACCTCCGCAAGTGAGGTACCATTTTTATCGGGGGACTTGGGGAAATACAGAATAGCAAAACAAGTGTTATTGCCCCTTGTCTTTCTCCACATTTTTTCCTTCAAAATGTAAGACAGTGTGTAAAAAAGACATCTATTTAAGAAATGCCCTGTAATTCACATGCTGGTATGGGCACCCCGGAACTCAGAGATGTGCAAATAACCACTGCCTCTCAATGCCTTATCTTGTGCCCATTATGGAAATACAAAGGTTTTCTTGATACCTATATTTCACTCTTTATATTTCAGCAAATGAATTGCTGTATACCCGGTATAGAATGAAAACCTAATGCAAGGTGCAGCTCATTTATTGGCTCTGGGTACCTAGGGTTCTTAATGAACCTACAAGCCCTGTATAAACCCACAACCAGATGAGTCCAGCAGACATAACAGTTTATTGCTTTAAAAAATCTGACATTGCAGGAAAAGGTTACAGAGTAAAACATCGAGAAAAATTGCTGTTTTGTTCACCTCAATTTCAATATTTTTTTATTTCAGCTGTTATTTTCTGTAGGAAACCCTTGTAGGATCTACGCAAATTACCCCTTGCTGAATTCAGAATTTTGTCTACTGGTCAGAAATGTTTAGCTTTCTGGGATCCAGCATTGGTTTCTCACCCATTTCTGTCACTAACTGGAAGGAGGCTAAAAGCACAAAAAATAGTAAAAATGGAGTATGTCCCAGTAAAGTGCCCAAATTGTGTTAAAAAATGTGGTATTCTGATTCAAGTCTGCCTATTCCTGAAAGCTGGGAAGATGGTGAATTTAGCACTGCAAACTCTTTGTTGGTGCCATTTTCAAGAAAAAAACACAAGCCTTCTGCATCACTTTTTTCCCCATTTCTTTTTCAAAAAATGAAATATTTGCTGTATTTTGGCTAATTTCTTGGTCTCCTTGAGGGGAACCCACAAAGTCTGGGTACCTCTAGAATTCCTAGGATGAAAAAAGAACCCAAATCTGGCATGGGTAGCTTATGTGGACAAAAAGTTATGAGGGCCTAAGCGCAAACTGCCCCAAATAGCCAAATAAAGGCCTGGCACCTGAGGGGAAAAGACCTGGCAGCGAAGGGGTTAAAGTTAAAAAAAAAAAAAAAAATCTCAAGGCAAATGAAATAGAACAAACAA
This sequence comes from Pleurodeles waltl, assembly GCF_031143425.1. Taxonomy (NCBI): domain Eukaryota; kingdom Metazoa; phylum Chordata; class Amphibia; order Caudata; family Salamandridae; genus Pleurodeles; species Pleurodeles waltl. The sequence goes on along the minus strand of NC_090442.1, from coordinate 934,218,896 downwards.
ATAAACACAATAATTTGAGGGGAACCAGGGATGTGAATTTTTGGAGTTTTAGGCAAAACAATGCATATAAATACCAAGGCTCTATTTTAAAATAACATTTTCCTGTTGACTAAGAACTAGGTGCAATTTCAGATTCACCGTGATAGAGTGAAGGCTGGATATACCAAGCGGGTAATCCGCTCAAAGATTTTATCCTCAGACTTACAAGTTTGGCAGAAAGGGTAGTGCCATCGAAACAGTGTTGGATTCCTTGGCCGTCAACTTGGCAGGTGGTCCGCTGAATTACAATGTTGGCGGCCGTTAGAAATGACAGCCTTAGTGTGGTCATCCCCAACTTTTTGCCTGCCTCCCTACATTTTGCTGACCCTGTTTTTGGTCTCTTTGCACGTTACCATTGCTGATCAGTGCTAAAGTGCATATGCTCTCTCCCCTAAGAACATCCTGCTTACTGGTGAAGCTAGATTTAATATTACTATTTTAGAAATGCCATGCTTAGAAAGTGGGCATTTCTCTGCACTTACTGCCATCCTTGCCTGACAACCTGTCTCCAATCCATGCCTGAGCTGGTTGACAGCTCCCCTTGTGCATTCCAGCCATACTCACAGAACACTAAGTCACATATGCATTCATCTGCACGCTGAATGAGTCTCCCGGGGCAGTAAGGGTGGAGGGTCACTCTTTTACACTTCAAAGGGCAGTGAACTGCCCTCACACAAAGGACTAATAACCCCACAGGGATCCTGGCAGACAGGATGGGGCTGAAAGGGGAAGTTATGCACTTCAAAACCACTCTTTGAAGTTTCTCCCACTTCAAAGGCATTTTTGGGTATATAAACTGGGTCTCTGACCCCACAAAATCAGATTCTTTTGGACCTACACCGGGACTCTGTCAGAGAGACTGCCTGGCTGCCCAAAGGACTCATCTGTTCTGCTTTGCTGAAGGACTGCTTTCCTGTTTGTTGCCATGTTGCCTGGTGCTCCTGACTCTGCTGGAAGGACTCTGCCTACCTCCTAAAGTGCTCTCCAAAGGCTTGGATTCAGCTTGCCTCCTGTTTCTGAAGTTTCCGGGCCAACAAAGATTTCACCCCTTCAGGAAATCCTTGCACGTCAGAAAATTGATGCAACACCTGCAGAAATCTACGCAGCACCTACATCGTGGCTAGAAAATCACAACACCGCTGACCAGAACCACGCAGTGTCGGACTCGCAACCGGAAATCAACAGAGCGTCCACCCTGCGGCTGAAATTTCACTGCTTTACCTACCGTATCGACGCAGCACCGGCTCCTTCTACCAGCACATCAAGGATTTTGAACACATTGTCCCTGGGCATCAAAATATCCTCCCATTGCAGTGAGAAATCAGGCTGCACTCTTAAAAATCGACACATCACCTTGCAGTGTGGAAAGAAACGAAGCATCGTCTGTGCCACGCCTGAAAATGTGATGCAGCACCTTATTTTTCAACGCATCTCCTCCCCTGCGGCCCCAGTGCATCGTTATTTTTTATGCATGCCAAGTACTGTGTGTTACATGGATATAACCACTAATTCTTAAGGATTGAGACTCTTTTATAGCTTTAAAAAGTATTATCTCCACTTATGCATATTGGATCAATGTCCGTCATTAACCAGCTGAAGTGCTTTTACCAGGGGATTGGGGTACCTACCCCTGGAGCCTCTATGTAGGAGGAGTACCAAAGGCGTTGAGGACCTGGGTAGAATCTCGCTCCCAAGAGCATGATAAGTTGGAGGAGCACAAGAATATGCCTCTACCGGGGAGCTGCCAACAGCAGTGGTGGGGTCACATCCCTGGATTTGCAAGACCAGGGAGCAGTGTCTCAAGTCACGACCTGACCGCAGAGGAAAGGGGAGAGGAGCGAGAATTCAGGCTGCAGTTGGCAAGATTAAAAATCGAGGCAGAGGAGAGGAAGGCTGAGAGGGGAGACGAAAAAGCTGAAAGGAAGGCTGAGGCTGAAAGAGCCTTAGCTGAAAAGAAACTCAGTCTGAACTGAGTCTGAAAGAGATGGAGCTCAAGACTAGGCAATCTGAATCCACAAGTGATGGTGGTAGCATACATGCAGGACCTGCTGGAGACAAGAATATTTGTATACCCATGGATTTGGGGTCCAGTTATTTGGTGGGAGATGAAATTGATAAGTGGTTTTCTGGTTATGAAGTTGTACTGAGGGCACATAGGGTTCCTGAAGAGCACTGGGGGGCAGGTCTATGGAAACACATGCGCACACTTGGGAGGGACACACTTCTGACATCAGATTTTGGGGGCCAAAACAAGCACACTCCTATGAAAGCCATTTTATTTGCCAAATTTGGACTGAACCCTGAGAAGTATCGCCAACGATTCAGGGACAGTAACAAGCTCTCCAACCAATCCTGGGTAGACTTCATTGATTACTCCAATAAGGCACTGAATGCTGGGTGTAGGGCAGTAAGGTCAGTGATTATGTTAAGTTGTACAATTTAATCCTGAGAGAGCACATTCTCAGTATTTGTTTTGTAGAGTAGCGCCAGCACATAGTTGACAGTAAGCTAACTGAGCCTAGCAAGTTTGATGAGGAGGCGGACCTCTGGGCTAGCACCAGAGTGTCCAAAACAGAATCTGGGGGTAGACACACACAAAATGTGGTCAGGGTTCCCAACAGAAGAAAGAGGGTGGAGGAAAACTTAAAAATAAGGTGTTCTCAAAAGGTCCAAAAAATAATTCCCAAGGGAATAGTGGTAACCAGTCCCAGTCTGATCCTGAGAAAAAAGGGTTCTTCATAAAACTGGGAGGTTTGTACCCCAATGTGCAAAGTGCTCAAAATATGGTGAATCTAAGGGTGACTCCAAATGTCCAAAGAGGGCACAGCCCCCCACTGGTGAGCAGACATCTGTGTTGGCTTGTGTAGTGCTCGGGAAGGAGGTAGGGCCAGATAGCTTTGGGTAACAGACAGATGTAACCCTAGTGTCCCTGGGGATGCAGATATGGTTCTAAAAGCCCACATGCCTGCCAATATTCAACGTATAGGCAGAGGGGTCACCATTGTTGGGCAACGGGTGGAGGCTGTGCATGACACAGGAGCCAGCATGACTACTGTCAAGGACCAGCTGGTGTCAGCAGAGAAGGTCCTACTGAACACATTCCACCAAATCATAGTCACTGACAATCACAAAAGCCATCTGCCAGTGGCTCTGGTTCCCTTTGAGTGTGTGGTGGGGTCTTTGGTACTCTGAAAGTAGCTGCGAGTTCTACCATGCCCGTAGATTGTCTGTTGACCCAGAGCACACTACCTGAGGAAGGTTGAACGCAGGTCTCACTTGGAGGTAATGGGATTGCCTGAGTGAGTCTGTATGACTACATGGTCCATGGCTGCCTGGGAGGGAAGTCAAGGGTGTCTGGAGCCTGAAAGAATGGTCCAAACAGTAGCTAGGGAGAGGGACGCAGGGTGAGGGAAACTGATCCCAGAAGTTCCCTCAGTGGAGGTTGATGTGGTTCCTGAGGAGGAAGCCCCTGAGCCAACCGGGGAGGACATTGCCACCCTAGGTGATCTATCTGAGCTTGCTGGCTAGCAAGTTGAGCGTGTGCCTACCAGGGAGGAATCCTGCTAAGAGCAGAAAGAGTGTCCCACTCTTGAGGTCTGAGGCGATAGGCCTCAGCTCATGGAGCAGGTGAAGCCTCTGGGGATCATCTGATTTACTCAGAGAATGATCTCCTTTATAGTGAGCCTGAGGCTTTGGGTACTGGGGCAGTGTTGGACTTTTTTGCTTATGCAGGGTCATCCCCAATCTTTTTGCCTCCTGCCTCGTATTTTTTCTGACCTGTTGCTGTTGGCTTTTGAACTCTGAGCACAATACCACTGCTAACCAGTGCTAAAGCGCATATGCTCTCTGTGTAAAATTGTATGTAATTGTTTATCCATGATTGGCATATTTGATTTACTAGTAAGTCCCTAGTAAAGCGCACTAGAGGTGCCAGGGCCTGTAAATCAAATGCTACTAGTGGGTCTGCAGCACTGGTTGTGTCACCCACATAAGTAGCTCTGTAATCATGTCTCAGACCTGCCATTGCAGTGTCTGTATGTGCACTTTCAATTGTAAATTCGACTTGGCAAGTGTACCCATTTGCCAAGCCTAAACCTTCCCTTTTCTTATATGTAAGGCACCCCTAAGGTAGGCCCTAGGTAGCCCCAACGCCAGGGTGCAGTGTATGGTTAAGGTAGGACATATAGTAATGTGTTTTATATGTCCTGACAGTGAAATATTGCTAAATGTGTTTTACACTGTTGCAAGGCCTGTCCCTCTCATAGGTTAACATGGGGGCTACCTTTAAATCTGATTAAAGTGTAGATTCCCTTTGGGAGCGGATGGACATGTGGAGTTTGAGGTCTCTAAGCTCACTATTTAAAAATACATCTTTTAGTAAAGATGGTTTTCAGATTGTGTGTTTAATAATGCCACTTTTAGAAAGTAGGTATTTTTTTGCTTAAACCATTCTGTGACTCTGTCTGTTTGAGGATTCTCTGTCTGGGTTAGTTTGAAAGTTGGGCTGGTTGCACCTCACACTAGACAGTGACACAAAAGGAGCTGGGGTGTAGTCTGCTTTTCCTGATGAGCCATCTGTGCTAGGAGGGAGGGGAGGAGTGGTCACTTACACCTGAAAGGGCTGTGCCTGTCCTCACACAATGCAGTCTCTGACCCCTGATGAGTATCTGGGGCCTGGCCTGGGCAAGGCAGGATTTCACATTCAAAAGAGACTTTACTTTGAAGTAGGCCTACTTCAAAGGGGAAATTGGGTATAAGAAGGGCACCCAAAACCACAGACTTTAGAACACTTCTGGAAACAAGAGGAACCTCTGCCTGGAGAAGAGCTGGAGAGCTGAGGAAGAAGAGCTGCCCTGCCCTGCCCTGCCTGTGACTGTACTTTGTGGAGCTATCCTGCAGTTGCTGCTTCTGCCAGAGTAAGAGGGCAAAGACTGGACTTTGTGTGCCTTCCATCTTGTGAAGAAATCTCCAAGGGATTGATTTAGAGCTTGCCTCCTGTTGTTTGAAGTCTCAGGGACAGCAAAGACTTCTCTCTGCCAGCACCTGGAGTCTCTGGAGAGACTCCTGCTCTGACAAGTGGTGCCCTATCCAGTTCCTGGCCTCTTGAAAGGAAAGCTGGTGGAAATCAAAGGAAATAGACTTCGGACGACTCCGAACCAATGCCGCTGCTGAATCCGGTGATGCCGCCTGCAACCGACTCCGTGATCTTCGCTGGAACACGATGACCTTCGCAGGCCCGACGCCACTGCAGCCCCGCTGTTGTCGGCGATTCTGTGGAAGTCGCCGCACCACGTAATTACTGATGCCGCTCGAAGTGCGCGGATTCAACATTTCACACAGACGCCGTGATCCCCGACTTCGCTCATCGACTTGTTTTCACTCTTCAGCAAAGGTATTGTACTTGGGGGTCTACTCGACTCCGTGTCCAGCGCTGCTGGTGTCGGCTTGTTGGGAACGACTCCGTCACGACGCCGTGTTAACACCTCATCGAAGCATTTTGTGTTTCTAAGCGCTATTTTTGAGTTTACTCTTAAAAAATTCCTAACTTGACTTGGGTGTGTCGGATTTTTGTCATTTGGTCTTGTTTTGTTTAGATAAATATTTCCTATTTTTCTAAACTGGTGTTGTGCCATTTTGTAGTGTTTTCATTAAGTTACTGTTTGTGTTGGTACAAATACTTTACACCTAGCACTCTGAAGTTAAGCCTACTGCTCTGCCAAGCTACCAAGCGGGTAAGCAGGGGTTAGCTAGGGTGATTCTCTTTTACCCTGACTAGATTGAGGGTCCTTGCTTGAACGGACTGTCAACCAAAGACCCAATTTCTAACAGGCATCATGTGTCCTTTAGTGTTATCGGGGCTTCCTACTGGGTTTGGCTCATGACATACCCCTGGCAGGACATTTAGGGCAAGACAAGACCTTTGCCAGGCTTTTCACCCACTTCTATTGGCCCCGAATGAAGAAAGTCTGAAATACATTCTGCAGGTCCTGCCACACCTTCCAGGCCAGTGGGAAGTCAGAGAAAAATGTGAAGGCTTCCCAGATCCCACTTCCCATTGTTGGCACCCCGTTTGAAAGGGTTGACATCAATGTCTTTGGTACATTGGACCCCAAGATAGCCCTTGGCAGCAGGTTTATCCTGGTCTTGGTGGACCACGCCATACGCTACCCAGAGACAATCCCCCTGAGGACGGTAACTGCACCTGCGCAAACCAGAACTTTGGTGGGGATCTTTACCCATGTGGGGTTCCTGAAAGAGATAGTATCTGACCAGGGACGGCTCCCCCTTAAGGGTGGAGGAGCGTCGCCCCCGGCCAGCAGCAGCAGTAACAAACCTTTTCCCAAAAAAACAATCATAAACTGTGTTTATGACTTTTTTTTGGGAAAAGGGACGGGCCACCCTGGTTACGAGCAATGAGGGGAAGTGCACAGCACTCCCCCTCAGAGCGCATTGGTGTTTGGCTGGCCGTCTCTGGCCGGCCAAACACACATGCGCACAAGGCTCTCTCCAGCCCAGCAACCTAGTTGCTGGGCTGGAGAGAGCCCACACAGGCTCCCAGTCTGCCTGGTAACGCCCTGGCTGGGTGCTCCCAGCCAATCCTAATGCTGCTCTAAGTAGCATCAGGATTGGCGCAGGGCAGGCTAAGAGTCTGTGCCTGCCTCCAGCGAGGAGACAGAGGAGTGGAGCAGCATACAGCAGTATGGTAAGTGTTTTGGGTTTTTCAAAATTATTTTTTATTTATTTTAATTCTTCCCCCCGTGCGCATGCCCCCCCCCCCACCCCACCGCCCCTTCTACTTAGCATGAGCCATGACTTTGTCTGACAGGTGCACTAACTTCATGTCTGCCTACATGAAGTCCATGTGAGATGAGTGTGGTGTAACCCATAAGTTCACCACACCCTCAATCCAACGGCCTAGTTGAGAGATCCAACAAGATCATGAAGGGCATGATTGCAGGCCTACCTGAGGCCATGAGGCGTAAATGGGATGTCCTTTTGCCATGCCTTCTCTTTGCTTACAGAGAGGTGCCCCCAGAAGGGGGAAGGGTTTAGTCCCTTTGATCTTCTCAGTGGCTACCCTGTTAGGGGGCCTTAAAGCATTGTTAAGGAGGGGTGGGAGAATGCTCCCAGGAAACACCCCCAGGATGTGGTCAGCTACATGTTGGCCCTCCGCAACCGCATGCAGCATTTCTGGAAAATGGCCGAAAGCAACCTTTAGGCCAGTTAAGAGGTAATGAAATGCTGCTATGACTAGAAGACCACTCTGGTGGAGCTTCAACATGGCATCAAAGTATGGGTCATGGAACCAGTAGAGCCCAGAGCTCTCCAGGACTGCTGTACTGGCCAATATGAAGTAAAGGAGCGTAAGGGGGAGGACACTTATATAGTGGACCTCCAGACCCCTAAAAAACCCCTAAGGGTGCTCCATGTGAACAGACTTTGAGAGGACTGAAGTCAGCATGTTCCTAGTGACATAAGAGGGTGTGAAGGTGGAGACTGAACCTCTCCATGACCTCCTCTTTGCACAAAAAAGTGATGGGTCAGTGGAGGGTGTGAACCTCTCTGACTCCCTCACCCTAGACCAGCAAGGTGACTGCTCCCAGTTACTGGGACATGTTTCCTCCCTGTTTTCCCTCACCCCTGGACACACACATCTGTGCGTCCATGACGTTGACACAGGAGACAGTAGCCCTGTAAAGAACAGAGGGGCATATTTCAGAATATGCACCCTTTACCTCCCCCTTCACCCCCACCATGTGCGCACCGTATTTAAAATACGGCGCACCATGCGCTCCATGGTGCAGGGTCATGACGCTAATGATGTACTCTGCAGGAGTAGTGCCAAAATATATAAATAATGGAAGCCCCCTTTGAATGTCTGCTCTGAGCAGACATTAAAAGTGTCGGAAAAAATGACGCAAGGAAACCTGTTAGATTTCCTTGCACCATTTTTTCAGCCTCCCTAATGAGAGAATGTCCCATTTGCATACATTATACTCGTGCAGGCATAATGTAGCACAAAGTGTTACAAAGTTCTGCAATGCATGCATTGCGCCACTTTGTAAATGTGGCACAAGGATTTTGGCCTCGTTGAGCCACATTTTGCATCAAAAAATGACTCTAATGTGGCACGAGGTGGCACTAGGGGCTTATCAATATGCCCCAAAATTTACAGGTTGTTAGACAGGGTGAAGGCCAGCATCAAGGAGGAAATTACCATGATGCTAGCTTTAGGGGTGATTGAAACACTAACAGTCCCTGGTCCAGCCCAGTGGTGTTGGTACAGGGGGCTGTCCCATTAGGGGCCAAACCAGAACTTTGGTTAACTGTGGACACCATAATATCCAATGCAGTGCCTTATTTTTCAACACATCTCCTCCTCTGCGGCCCCCATGCATCGTTATTTTTGACGCATCTCAGGTACTGCATGTTTCAAGGATATAAACACTGATTCTTAAAGATTGAGAGTCTTTTACATTTTAAAAAAATGATATCTTGACTTGTGAATATTGGATTTAATGTTGTTTTTTCCCTATTTTTTTCAAATAAATATTATCTATTTTTCTAAACCTTTGTGGTGTATTTTTATGGTGTTTTCACTTTGTTACTGGATGAATCATTGCACAAATACTTCACATATTGCCTTCTAAGTTAAGCCTGCCTGTTCTGTGCCAAGCTACCAGAGTGTGAGCACAGGATAATTTGGGTTGTATTGTCATTTACCCTGACTAGTATTGTGGTCCCTACATGGACAAGGGTGTATACCTCTGCCAATTAGAGACCGCATTTCCAACAGAGGGTTGCTTTGCAAGAGACTGTCGGAGCCCTTCTGGCTCCTCCAGCCTTCGCTGAACACATAGACAGCAGCATGGGGAAAAGTAGCTGTCAGAGAGTGGTACGGACAAGGTTCCTGTTGTTTGGATCACAAAGTGCCTTTCCATCGAGCCAACTGTGTGGGGGGAGTCCGCCTGCTTTGAGACAGTGGAATTGAAGGAAATGGGGTGCAAACTCACCCATTTCCTCTTTTTCCCTACAGTCTCTGACGTGGACTCTATGGTCTAGTGCCCCCTTCACAGCAGCAACTTGACCCAAAGAAAATGGCCCCCTCAGGGCTGACATCCTGGTAAGTATATTTCACACTTTTCTCCCATTGAAAGGACTGGGCACATATGGTCCAAACTCAAGCAATGGAAATGTACTCGTAAAAGGTATTTCTTTACACAGTTAATGCATATTGTACACTTTACAACTATTTACCCAAAATGTACTCACCTGCATCAACACATATGAAAAATATTACTTGAATTGCTGAACACGTCCTGTGATGGTCCCCCACCATCTGAAACACAGCCACTGGGTCAACGTGACATCTAAATACAGCAGGTGAAAGACCGCCAAGTCCACAGAGTACTTAAGATCACCACTACGGTGGAATGGTGGTGAGACCACCAAACTTGTAATCAGTACCCTCAGTCTCCAAGTGCTGGGAAAGTCTCTTCTGGTTCGCCCTGAAGACCCTCACTCCAAAGTGCAGGCTTCTCAGCACCTAGTCTCTCTCCAGCCAGGTCACCAGCATGGTCCATTTCTCAGCTGAGCCCTCTTGAAGTGAGGAGTCATTCTGCTTTTTGTTTCTCAGAAGCAGGTAAATAGATAGTTAACCATTTGACCTGGGAGAGCACCCTGGTTGCCAGCAAAATTCAGGAGTTTTTGAGTCCTGTGTCAGTCATCTTTTTCTAGCAGAAGCCAGACATCTATTTCCAGCAGGGGCCTCTTCTTCTTCTGATGTTTCCCCAGATCCAGGGTTGTTTTGAGGAGCTGCCCCAGTTGAAATTTAAAGTATTCTGGCATAATTTGTGTAATTTCTGGACTTTCTAAATACACTTGTTACACGAAAGTCCCCCAGTTACACCAGTACACCATGTCACCTAATTACATGCCAGATGGAAAGGCAGGACTTTTTTGAGTATCTTGATTATATACAAAAATGAACAAGTCATCTTGTTGACCTGACAAAGGAAAGAGTAACATCAAATATCACTCCTAGATTATTTTCTGATTCGACTGGTGTGGGAAGGGAGCCACACATCGCTGGCCACCATCTGTCTGACCACACAGACTCTTGAGCTCCAAAGACCAAGACCTCAGTTTTTTTCACATTTAATTTCAGGCAGCTGTCCTTCATCCAGATCCCAATGTTCGTCATACACTGTTTGAACCTTTCTGCTACAGTTGGCAGATCCTCAGAGATAAATATCAGGATTGGGGTGTCATCTGCATATAACAAAACCTGGAAGCCAATTGAGCAAATCAAAGAGGCAAGAGGAGCAGCATAAAGATTAAACAGTGTGGGACTAAGTGAGGACCTTTGTGGTACCCCACATGGGAGGTGAAACACAGCAGATCTGTAGTTGCCACAGCTAACAGTGTGAGTTTGTGATTTGATTTATAGAGCGTGCGATTACCCACAGGTGTCTTGGTGCTAAGAATCAGAAACTGCAGCTAGAGCCAGTTCCGTAGGGAGCTGGCACAACATATCCATATATTAAATTAGGCAGGGAACAGCCAAGATTTCAATAGTTTTCGAAACACGAGAAAATTAGATTGTTTTTTAGGATATAAAGGCAATTTGCTCCACTGCAAACTGGTGGTTTGTCCAAAACTGGACCACCCCAAAAAATTGCGTGCATCCTGGGTACAATTACAAGCATCAATGAAGCTGATCTAAGATGTCTGTGGGGTCGATACCACCTTATTTCTTCTGCCAAGCCAGTAACCTTTGTACTATGCAAAGTCTTGTGGGCTATGCAAAGGGCTTTAGATGTCACCATTTCCTTTACCCGGAGCCCCTGAAGTTCTTTTAAAACACTTGACACTGGTAGATGTTTAGGGAGTTTCTTTAAAATTCATGTGACTGCATTCTGTACTAGTTGAAGGTTTTCTGAGAACAGATTGCTGCAAGCCCATATAAAGGGTATTGCAATAGTCAATCATGGAAAGGATGAGAGTAACATTCACAGTTTTTTGTAACTGAAAAGGAACATTTGGTAGTACTTTCCTTATGACCTGAGAAGCAGGAAACATGAGGACACCACCTTGTTTACTGGTCCTTAAAAGAGAGATCGGCATCGAAAATTATGCCCAGATTTATTACTTTGGTCACAAGTGCAGGAGTAGAGCCAAAGGAATTCTGCCACCATGAGTGACCTCAAAACGTAGGCTCCTTAACTAAATGAGTACCTCTGTCTTATCTGATTTTACTTTCGGACAGTTAGATGTCATCTGTGTCATAATAGCATTCATACATCTGCTGAACCTGTCTTCCACCTCATTCACATTGCCGGGAACTGATTCCACTATCTGGGTGTCATTGGCATATGCTACAGTAGCGAAACCAAAAGACTGAATCAGTTTGGTTAAGGGTGCTAGACAGATGTTAAAGGGAGTGGGACTTAATGAAGACCCTTGGGGGACTTTACAAGGGAGAGAAAAAGATTTCCAGCAAAAATTCCCAAGGGTCACCATCTGCTGCCTGTCGATTAAGAATCAGACGGTGAGATCATGAGCTGCTCTATGAATCCCAATTCCTGGCAAACGTCGTAAGGGAACTGCTCATAGTACTGAAAGCGGCAGAGAGATTCAAAAGTATCACCGCCACTCTCCCTCCTTTGTCTTTAATCTCTCTCATCTACTCCGAGACCGTGATTAAAGCTGCCTTGGTTCTGAAGCCTGCTCCGAAACCAAACTGTGATTTGTCCAGCACACCCTGAGCTTCCAGATATTGGGATAGGCACGAATTCAAATGTTTTTCTAGAAGCTTGCCCATAAAAGGAAGGCACGAAACCAGGCAGGACTTCTCAATGGTTGGATCCCACGTAGGTTTTTTTAACAGAGGCAAGATGAAATCTTTTTCCATTCGGTATAAAAAGAACCAATGAGTTCACTGCGAGTTTATGAACTATTTTAGGCGGACATGGAACTGAAGGTGCTCCAGTTTTCACCTGGGCAATAAGTCTATTTGTTATATCAACAGTTAGTAAAAGGAAATTGGGAAAAATCGCCTTACACCTTGCCCTTACAAAGGCTGCTTGTGAAGAAGGGGCCATGTTGAACTCTCTGTACACAGAATCAATCTTGTGTATAAAAATGTTTAATAGCCTATCACAGAGTTCCTGACTCGTACGATTGCTCAGGGGGGAGGCTGGATTAAAAAGGGATTGAACAACTTTAAATAATTATTTTGAAAAGTTCGATGCAGCTTCAATTTTATTGGAGAAATATTTAGATTTTTCCTTAACAATCAGGAGCTTGCACTCCCCAATAGCTTCTCTATAACTGCTCCTCTGGTACTCACTTTAGTTGGTCCGCCACAGCCTCTCAAGTTTAAGGAATTTTCGCCTCATGTTTATGAGTAATGGACAGAATCAGGGAGCATAGGGACGATTCCTATCGAAGTTAATTGATTTTAATGTAACATGTTTCCAAAGTTCCGAATTCAGCCAGTCATGGTATTTAGGTGCCGCTGGGTTAGATTCATTGCTCTAACTTCAGCCAGTCATTGCATCAAGCTCAAGACTTCCAGCCAGGGTCAGCTTGTCTAATAGTTTCCATAACCTTACTGTCTTGCATTGCGTTTCCCTTTTTGTAACAGAAGGTGCTCTCTGAAAATCAAGGTTAAACTGAATTGCCACGTGATCAGACCAAATCAAGGGTAATGTGCCCATACAATGAAGATTATGATCTTTCGAAAAAATTCCGTCTACCTGAGAGGAAAGAACTCAATAAGGCCAAGGCCTTATCCCTTGTCAAATGCTGCTGATAAATTCAGCATCACCAGTATGGCTGAACAACCCTGGTCTACTTGACATCAAATTAAATGTCACCACCACCAGGGCAGATTCGGTACTATGCCCGCTGCGGAACCCATTTTGTAATGGGTCCAGAAGATCCTTAGTGGAAATAAATTCCACCAAAATCAGGTTAATGTACGTCTCCAGTATTTTGGCTGGTGCATGGAGTAGTGAGATAGGCCTCAAATTTGTTAGAACATCAGGAGCGGCATTAGACTTCTTTTTAAGAGGCAATACAATAGCCTCCTTCCAGCTCTGGGGAAACACTCCTGTCCTGATTATTTGATTAAAAGCCTTTTCTAATAAGGTAGATATTATATCTGGGGCCAGCTGGAGATTTGTTTGGGGGGTAGAGGTCATCTGGGGAACCAGATTACAGCTCCATCAATATTTTTCTAATCTCTGACTGAGACATCAGGGGTGAGGTTGACAGAATTCTAGAAATCTCCCCACCAGTGCAATTCTCAATCTCTTCTGCATAATCAATCTCACCCTCCTTTATGTTAAAACCTTGAAATATATTTTTTTAATTGTCTCCTCAAACTATCCAGCTACTCTATTGCAAAGGTTTTGAGGATTTTCAAGTGATTGCTGTGCCTGGGGGTGACAATTGTTTAACCACCTTGAATAGCTCATTGGGTGTATTGAATGATTTAAAAAGATCCATCAATAGTGTGTCCGGCAATATGAATAGGGCCCTTAACTACTTGGGGAAAACAAAAGTTGTTCATAAAATCAAGATAGGTGGCAGCATTTTTGCCTTCCTTGTCTTCTAAATAAAAAATGAAGGGCCAGATGTAGCGACATTCTGAATTGCGACCCACAAATTGCGAGTCAGAGCGACTCGCAATTTGCGAGTCACAATTCGGAATGTTGGATGGTGTCCCTGACACCATCTGCGATTCTCAAGGGGGTCGCAAATGGCCACCTCATGAATAATCATGGCTTTGGTCGCAATTTGCGACCCCCTTGCGAATGGCGGCCATTGTCTGTGACTGCTTTTTAATAAAGCAGGTTTTTTTTTTGTGATGCAGCCCGTTTTCCTTAAATGAAATGAGATGCATTACAAAAATGAAAAATGAAATGTTTTCGTTTCATTTTTTCAGGGCAGGCAGTGGACCATAGGACCACTGCCTGCTCTGAATTTTTTTTTTGCAGTGCCATTCTCCTCATGGGACCCCTTCCCTTTTGCGAATGGGTTACAACCAATTTCAAAAGGGTGCAAACTGCGATTGGTTTGCGACTGCGTTCACGGTCACAAAGCAATCCTACATTGCACTGCAACTCACAATTAGGAAGGGAACACCCCTTTCTAATTGCAACTCGCAAACCCGTTTACCAGGTTACCGAATCGCAAAATGCGGTTTGTGCATTGCGAATTGCTTTTTGCACGTCGCAAACAGCAAAATTTGCTGTTTGTGACATGCAAAAACCTTCGCACATGTGGCCCTAGATCACCAAATATAGTATATTGTGATTTGGTGCCAAAAGGTTCGAAGATAGAATTCCATTCCTCCATACTTTTAATTTGGGACCCAGGAGGACGATACACCAAAAGGCCAGAGAGATTAGTTAGCGGATTACCTTTCAAATTAAATTTCACTGTCTCACAAATAACTGCAGACTCAACCTTGACAGCCTGCAAAGTGCAGGGGAAAGAATCTTTAAAAATGTAAACCACACCCCGTCCTCTATGTGAGGGACAATCAAGAGTGGTTATTAAATAACCCTCTGGTACAGCTGCAGCTAGGATAGGACCAGAGTCCTCCTTACTCCAGGACACAGTGACAAATAACAATCAAGATTGAGGGGTTCAATCAAATTGTGAGTCTCAAACTGTGTTTAGTCAGGGATCGAGCATTTAATAGCACACAAGTAAACTTCTTTTTTAGAGGGCACCCATTACCCTTCCGAGTTCCCTCCTTGTCATTAATGTGACTGAGATATTGCACTTAGGCTCAGAGACCTAGTGGCACGTAGTGCATTTAAAGTTTAAAACATGGTCAGAATTAAAGATACTGCAAGTCTCTTTCCTCCTTGTATGACGCCAGGTCCAGAGCTCTTCCCTGAAGTAGAAAATGTCCTTCCCTCCGATTGTTCGTAGAGTAGCATCTCTGGCCCCTGGCACTGTCCAGGCACAGACAGCCTTGCCTTTGGCATTCCGTCTGCATACCATCGGCACACCCACTGCGTCTGCCTCCTACACATCCCTGCATGGGCCAGCTTTTTATCTGCAATTGGGCACATTCTGTATATGTTAGCCAGCTACCTGCTGTGTCCCAAAAATGACCGACTGAACGAGAAAGACCCAATTCCTCAAAAAGACGGGTCAAGGGGCTCAAGTAAGGTGTGCTTTGACAGGATTCACCGAAAGTCCCAGAAGCAGTAATAAAAGAAACACTTGCATGCAAGTAAAACAACGTTTATTACACCATTTCATTTAAAAACATTACAAATGAGCTAAACGTTAGAAAATTAACATGCAGGCAAGTAAAACAGTGTTTATTGCACCATTTCATTAATAAAACATTACAAATGAGCTAAAAAGAATTCCTCATGCATAGCAGATGTAAAATATGCCCAGAATAAACCGACAGAGTTCCCTCATGCAAATAACTAGTTAATGCCCATTTGCTTTTCCTGGTCTCAGACAGAGGCTGCTGTCCTTTGAGCCACAGTTATTAGTCCTCTGAGCTAAGCATGTGTATTCTTGCCTTCGATGTATGATGAGTGGCAGCACTGGGTTTAAACCTAGAGCATCATTTTTACAGAATGATTCTTCCCCTTAGGTTATCAAACAATAAATTGCACCATTACATTAGATTAAAAAAATTAATTTGGAAATAACCCTTAGGCATTTTTCTAGCATTTGCCCAATTCGCAATCGAGCTAACGGCAATGCTGCTGCTCACAAGGGGCACTAGCACCCTCGTAATGCACATAGCATAGCATAGCAGATAGTGGGCATTACGAGAGTGCTGGGTAAGGGGCCCCACTGTGGCCTTATTAAGTGTGTGGTGTTTATCAGTTTAATGGTACAAGATAGATTACCATTTGACTAAGTGCTGTTGAGAGAAAAAAATTGAATGATCCTAAGGTATTTGTAATACACCCTAGAATGGAGGTGAGTAGAAATTCTGAAGTTCCTGAGACCATGCAGGTAGGTACCTTTTAAAGTCTTCTCTTTATTGGAGAACATGAAAGAAGATATATCCAAATGTTTACACACCCTGTGGTAAACCTGAACACTTTCGTAAAAGACTGTTGAACTAAAACTAAAGCTCCTGAGAATCAGGCAGTTGTAACATCACAGTTAACAAATATACATCTGGTAGAAAAATGATTTTCATGACAATGAAAGTAGGTACCTTGTCCTGTGAAGTCTTCCGTTATTTACTTCCTATGACAATGACCTTGCTAGAAGGGCAAGAAAAGATTGTTTTAGGATTCTTAGATTCAGGACAAATACACCTGTTCATTCTTTAGAATGCTTTGCTCAGCTGGAGCATGAGTATCAAAATGGCAGTGAGTCACACACAGTTTGCTGTATGCTGTGTATGGCATGTTGCAAGCAATGATGATACATGGCCTACAGTATTTAACCTTTTATCTATAGAATATATATATATTATGCTCTCATTTGGTAGATATAGAACAATGCATTGCTGTACACTGTAAGTACATTTTTATGCTACAGGTCATGCACTGTTAATCTACAAATCCATGAACTGCAATTTTACCACATGAATGCAGTAAACAGGGTCAACTAATCTCTTTGGTGACAACATAGATTTTCTTGATGAAACCGAAAATGGGGAAACATCCTGAACAACTAGGTCTAAACCACTACTTGCCTGAACCACTACTGCTAAACAACTAAAAAGTCTCTACAACTAAGTACTGAACAACTACTGTCTGAACAACTACTGTGTCTGAATAACAATTGCCTGAACAACTAATTTTAAGGTAAGGTTTTCCTTTTGGTTTTTATGGTTTATTAGTTGTTTAGAATATATATATATATTAGTTGTTCAGGCAATTGTTATTCAGACACAGTAGTTGTTCAGACAGTAGTTGTTCAGTACTTAGTTGTAAAGACTTTTTAGTTGTTTAGCAGTAGTGGTTTAGGCTATAGTTGTTTAGGACTAGTTGTTCTGTCACATATTCCCGAAAATGTACTGTAAAGGAGCCTATCATATGTGTAGCAACGCACAGAATAAAAACAGGGTGACTCACTGGTTTTTAAATTGTTTTATGAAGGAGCTCAGAAATATTCTAGCTCTGTACATTTACTATATACTGTAATGTGTGGTGATTTAGAAGTAAAATTTGGTTCTCTGTCCTCAAGTGTGTCCTATAGAGATTTGCATAGAAAAGTACTACTATTTTAAGACATCCTCTGCCCCCACAAATTATTTTCCTCCTTTGACTGACGATTCTTGCACAGAATCAATACCTCCCCCATTTCTGATAATAAACATTAAACTGAAATTCAAAGAAAGAAAAACACAGCTTGACACTACAATTCTGCCAGCACTGCAGCTTTAAACAAATTTGCCATATGTGCAACACAAAAGTTGTTTCTGTAGAATGACAAGACTTCAGGCCTGATTTATAGATTGACAGATGTCTTAGTGCCTTATTACAAGTCTGTCGGTCAAATAAGCCGACCGCCAGACTTGCATTGAGGAGACTGCGGCAGAACAGACGGTCTCCCCACCACACCCATTACAAGGTTTCAACTGGATGACCGGAGGAAACAAAGGTTTCAGCCAGTCATTCCAGTGGAAACTGAGCGGCGGCATTGGCCTTGGCTCCACATGGAGCTGAGGCCAATACCGTTGCACACGGGTGCCCCCAGCACCATCAGAATGCGCACTGTCAATGGTGCTGAGCAGGTGGAGCCCTGTACTGCCCATGCCATGGGCACGGGCTCTCTGTGGCCCCCTGCACTCACTTTCTGCCATCCTTTGCATGGCGAGCTCAACACCACCCTGGCTGAGTACAACTCCAACAGCTGTCACCCCATCCGGAACCATGCTCCTGGCAGGTCCGCCACCAGGGTTATAATGAGGTGGTCAGACCACCACAGTTGCGGCTCTCTGACTGTCACCACAAGGCTGACAGTCCTTGGACTGCCAGCCTCGTAATCAGGGCCGTACTCTGTCACAATGATGACGGACATCCCGTCTGCCGAAATCCCACGGATATAATGGGATGTAGATTTTGGCGGTGGAGATATCCATCACAGTTGTAATGGAGTAACTTGTCCTTCAATATCTAAATCAGGCCCTAGGGCCCTAATCACAAGTGGTCATTTAATTCTGGTGTGGCGAGTAACAGCAGTTACTGGCCCCATTGTAATGATGAGAATTTGGGAAAAGCTAGGAATCTCTTAACTTTCACTCAGAGATTTCGGCTGCTAAAGCAACTTGTAATGTGCTGTATTGGCCCCAAACCTGGAGTTACTGGCACTGGGATAGGGAAAGCTGGGCCATTTATTGGGCTCATAGTGAGGTCCTTACTGAGAGGTTTTTGAGCAGCTTAAATCCTTTGTTTCCCTTTTGAGACAAGGTCAAACTGGACTTCTGCAAAGTACATCATAAATATCCAGAACAAAAGTAAATGATAAAGTTCAATCATCCATCATCCTTATGTTTATTCAGTAGAAAACAATAATACACAATAACAAAAATAACATGGCTTTTTATGTCAGTTGAAAGTCATGGAAAAATGATTTATTCATATTGAACTGAGCAGAAGCTGAGCATGTCTGATTGATAATACCTAAAGTTGCATGTGTGCCATACATTTATTTTCCAAAGGTCGTTACTTTGAAAGCCTGTCCGCTACAACCTGCACTTTTCTCTGCAGTAAAATGGACCTAGTTCTTAGTAATGTAACATTTGTAGAAAACCCTTTATTATTATGAAATAAAAATCTTCAACGTGTATGAAAACGTCAGGTACTAAATTAACCCCTTCGCTGCTAGACCTTTTCCCCTCAGGTGCCAGGCCGTTTGTTGGTACTATGGGGCAGTTTGCACTTAGGCCCTCATAACATTTTGTCCACATAAGCTACCCACGCCAAATTTGCGTCCTTTTTTTCCAACATCCTAGGGATTCTACAGGTACCCAGAGTTTGTGGGTTCCCCTGAAGGGGACCAAGAAATTAGCCAAAATATAGTGAACATTTCATTTTTTTTCTAAAAAAATTGGAAAAAAGGGCTGCAGAAGAAGGCTTGTGTTTTGCCCCATGAAAATGGCATCAACAAAGGGTTTGCGGTGCTAAAACCACATTTTTCAACACAATTTTGGCATTTTACTTCGACAGACCCCATTTTTACTATTTTTTGTGCTTTCAGCCTCCTTCCAGTTAGTGACAGTAATGGGTATGAAACCAATGCTGGATCCCGCAAAGTTAAACATTTCTGAAAAGTAGACAACATTCTGAGTTCATCAAGGGGTCATCTTTGTAGATCCTACAAGGTTTCCCTACAGAAAATAACAGCTGAAATAAATAAATATTGAAATTGAGGTGAAAAAATACAGCCATTTTGTTTCAGGTTTTAATCTGTGACTTTTTACTGTGAATTCAGATTTTTTGAAGCAATATACCGTTACGTCTGCTGGACTCTTCATTTGCTGAAATACAAAGAGTGAAAAATAGGTATCAAGAAAACCTTTGTATTTCCAAAATGGGCACAAGATAAGGTGTTGAGAATCAGTGGTTATTTGCACATCTCTGGGGACCCCATACTAGCATGTGAATTACACGGCATTTCTCAAATAGACGTCTTTTTTAAACACCGTCTTACTTTTGGAAGGAAAAAATGTAGAGAAACACAAGGGGCAACACACTTGTTCTGCTATTTTGTGTTCCCCCAAGTCTCCCGATAAAAATTGTACCTCACTTGCGTGGTTAGGCCTAATGCACACAACAGGAAACTTCAACATGGACACAACACATTTTCCCAAATAAAACTGATGTGATTTTTGGAAAGTGCATCGCTGTGGATTTTGGCTGTGGATTTTGGCCTCTAGCTCAGCCCACACCCAGGGAAACCTTTCAAACCTGTGCATTTTACAAAACTAGACACCTAGGGGAATTCATAATGGGGTGACTTGTGGGGCTATCGCCAGGTTCCCTTACCCAGAATCCTCTGCAAACATTAACATTTGGCAAAATAAATCACTTTTCCTTCACATTTCGGTGACAGAAAGTTCTGGAATGTGAGAGGAGCCACAAATTTCCTCCTACCCAACGTTCCCCCAAGTCTCCCAATAAAAATGGAACCTCACTTGTGTGGGTAGGCCTAGTGCCCGCGATAAGAAATGCCCCAAAACACAACATGGACACATCACATTTTCCCAAAGAAATCAAAGCTGTTTTTTGCAAAGTGCCTAGCTGTGGATTTTGGCCTCTAGCTCAGCCGGCACCTAGAGAATCCTACCAAACATGTGCATTTTTTAAAACTAGGCACCAAGGGGAATTCAAGATGGGGTGACTTGTAGGGCTCTCAGAAATTTCTGTTACCCAGAATCCTTTGCAAACCGCAAAATTTGGCAAAATAAAACACTTTTCCCTCACATTTCGGTGACAGAAAGTTCTGGAATCTGAGAGGAGCCACAAATTTCCTCCTACCCAGCGTTCCCCCAAGTCTCCTGATAAAAATGGAACCTCCCTTGTGTGGGTAGGCCTAGTTACCGCAACAGGAAATGCCCCAAAACTCAATGTGGACACATCACATTTTCCCAAAGAAATCAGAGTTGTTTTTTTGCAAAGTGCCTAGCTGTGGATTTTGGCCTCTATCTCAGCCGGCACCTAAGGAAACCTACCAAATCTGTGCATTTTTAAAAACTCGACTCCTAGGGGAATCCAAGATGGAGTGACTTGTGGGGCTCTCACCAAGTTCTGTTACCCAGAATCCTTTGCAAACCTCAAAATTTGGCCAAAAAAGTTATGGAATCTGAGATGAGCCACAAATTTTACGTACCCAGCGTTCCCCCAAGTCTCCCGATAAAAATGATACCTCCCTTGTGTGGATGGCCCAGGTTCCTGCAACAGAAAAAGACCAAAAACCTGTAGAGATTGAGGGGATAGCACAGCAAGTTGAAAAGCACATACTTTTCTTCTATACATCTTTAAGCTGACTCTGCTTTGTAGACCCACACAAGTAAGGTATAATTTTACTTGTGAGACTGAGGGGAACACTGGGTGGTAGGAAAATCTGCCAGTGCAGTGATCCTACAAAGAAATGTGAGGCAAATATGCCTTTTTAAGCAAATTTTGAGGTTTGCAGAGCAGTCTGTGTAAGAAAATGTTGGGGGATCCATGCAAGCCACACCTCCCTGGACTCCTTGGGGTGTCTGGGTTTGGTAGGTTTTCCTAGATGAAGGCCGCACCTGGGACCGAAAATATAGGTGCCCCCCCGACACAGGTAGTTTTGTAATAGATCATTTTGATGTGTCCACAATCTTCTGTGATGTTCCAAACACTAAAACTGTGAAAAGAAACACTTAGGTTATGTTAAAAAGACCTCTCACCCACCAACCAAGTTGGTGGCATGCTTCATCATTGGGGTCCCACCTAAAACACCTAGCGTGTCACGGGTGTGCTGCAACACCGGATTACAGCGGAGCAGGGTTTGTCATTTTTACCACACATACTGGTTGGATTTGGCACAAGGGTGAGTGACGGTTCAGTAGATCAAATTTTATTAACAAGCGTTTTCACAAAACTGAAATTCACTATTAATAACAAAGACCAAAAAACTGAACCAATGACTCACAGCTCATGAGCTGTAGAGCCGCAACAAGGCACCCACTGCTTTACAGTTCATTCACACACCTTTCATACATATCATGCACAAGACCATTCACGCTGCCAGCCATGGGCACAGCACATTACAACACTCACATTGACATGCCCACATGCCTGATACAGCAACCAAACCAGCTGATGGGAGAGTGTGGACTGGTGTTTGGCTGGCACCACCAGCCAAGCGCCACTCCACGTACACCGCCAGTCAAGTGCCACTCCACACACACCACCAGCCAAGCACCACTCCACACACACCGCCAACGAAGTGCCACTCCACGCACACCGCCAGCCAAGCGCCACTCCACGCACACTGCCGGCGAAGCGCCACTCAACGCACACCACTTGCCAAGTGCCACTCAACGCACACCACCTGCCAAGCGTCACTCCACACACACTGCCAGCCAAGCGCCACTCCACGCACACCACCAGCCAAGCTAAACTTCATGCACACCGCCATCACTTTTTTATGTTTTTAAACAACAAAGAAACCACTAATTATAAATAAGCACAAAACTACAGACACAAAAGCTCTAACTGAATACATGACAGTAATGCCAACAGTTAAACTGAGCATATGAAATTACAAATGGCAGTTTATGCTCACGGTAGTCACCAGTAATTCTTCTGTGTGTGGTAACTGAACTGAAACTGAAACAGCCTGCCACACACAGCCCAGGCTTTGAAGGACAGTCCGGGCTTTCCCTCCGGATTTCAGTCTAGCTACATCCTCCACAACTGCTACTCTAAGAACTCTTGCATGACCCACCATAACAAGGCTCTCTATAACTGACTTCTGAAATGTAACAAATTTCATCCATGACTCAGGGGAACAATCCTTAAACACAATAAAAGCATTAAAAGTTGCTAGACTGAACAAATGAATAGGCAACTTTTTATACCACACCTAAGAGTTACGAACAGCAGTGTAGGGTTCCAACCTCTGATCTACTCTATCAACACCACCCATGTGCTTATTTTAATCTAAAATACACACAGGTTTGCGCACTTCAGCCACAGGTGAAGTACTCTCATCATGGATGGCAGTTAGCATGTACACATCCCTCCTGTCTACAAATTTCAGAGCTAGCAGCTCATCATTCTGCAAGACACTGCACTATCCCCTCTTAAGTTTTTTACAGACAAGCTTCCTTGGATAGCCTTTCCGGTTAGAGCGGATTGTGCCACAAGCAACAGTGTCCACTCTGAACAACTCCCTGATCAACTGAACTCCAATGTAGAAGTTATCTACATACAAATGGTGACCTTTGTTAAACAGTCATCTATTAAGTTCCCACACAATTTTCTTGTTAACTCCAAAAGTGGGCGGACAACCAGAGGAGTCAATACTGGAATCCCTATCAGTGTAGATCCGGAAATTATAAACATATCATGTACTACTTTCTGACAGCATATACAATTTAATTCCATACCGCTCCCTCTTGCTAGGAATGTACTGTCTAAAAACCAAATGACCCTTGAACAGGACCAAAGACTCGTCCACACTTATTTCTTTGCCTGGCACATTGACCTCTGAGAACTTATTTACAAAATGATGAAGGACAGGCCTAATGTTAAAAAGACAGTCACAATCGGGTGATCTTGTGGCAAGGCTAAAGCATTGTCAACAAAATGCAGCATCTGAAAAAGAAGCAAATACTGATTATGAGTCATCGTTGCAGGAAATATAGCTGTTACCGTCAAGGGACTAGTAGACCAATAATAAGCCAGTGACTGCTTCCTTATCAACCCTATCAAAAAAGTCAAACCCAAGACTTTTTCATCTCTTCCAAATTTGTGGGAATCGAATGGGTAGCTCTAGACTGAGGCCTAAGTCTGGCAGCGTTGTCCCTCAAATACTGCTCCACATAAAAATTAGTCGGCTCAACAATCTCTTCCAAAAATATTTTGTCCATAAACAACTCAAAGAAATTGACAGGCAAAATGTTTTTCATATTTACTCTACACCCTGGGAGAATAGTAAAGGCAGCTCCATGTTTGGGGCAACACAGGTGTCAGGTCTTCCAGTGGGAAGCCTTTCAGCCGCTGGCTGCTGCACCATTGGCACATCGATGTCCTCCTCGAAAAAAGGCCCTTCATTTGCACTGAGAGTGGGTTCCTCACCAGAAGACTCCTCTTGGACAGAAATCTCACTGCCAGAATCTCTCTCTTCCTCCTCTGCCTCAGATGCAAAGTCCATCTCATAATCATGGTCAGAAGATGACTCAAAAAGCACACCAACAACCTGCTGAGCGATCGCTCTGTGGCTAGCCATAATCCTTTCTAACAACAAATGGATTCTCAAGAACAACCAGCACTGTCTAAAATAAGTAATAAACAAAGTGTGGCTTTATCACGAAGAGTTATGTACTAAAAAACTATACCACTCATTGCCTGAAAAAGATAGACTCACCAGCAACTACTCTGCACAGACACAGCAATCACCAATGATATGCCACCAAAAAGAAAAAAAGAAAAGCAAATTAGGCATAAGACAACACAAATATCATTGTGCACAAATCTCAGGACAATTTCACACACAATCCTGCATTTAGTACACCACCTACAACCATGTCATTCATGCATGGCAACAATATTCCTTTGGAGTAAATTTACTTATCTATAACATGCAACTACGCAAACCGCAGGTCAACCACTGCCAAAATGAGCCACAGCAAAAGAAGCAAAAGCTTTGAACTAGAGCAAAAAAGAGAACTAAACTGTCATAATCACAAATGCAAATACTTCGCCAGTTGAGAAACACCCCGCCACCAAACAGTTAAACATTTTCCCTGCTGTCTAGTGGTCTCCGGGGCAGATGGGCCTAAAAAAACACACTAGGCCTATCTGCCCCCAAGAGGGGCAGAACTGCCCAAAAGTGTTTCTCCCCGTTTGGGGGTTGATCCTTGCCCAAGGAGCCGCCCCCACCACACAAAAAACAAACTGCACAACATCCCTCATGCCATCGTGGCTTCTACCCCCCCAGGGGCAGATTGGCTTAAAAATAATGAGCTGATCTGCCCCCAAGGGAGGCAGAAATGGCATAAAATATTATGCACCATTGGGGGAGCGGCACTTGCCCAAGGAGCCACCCCCGCCCAAAAAACAAACACACACAAAGAAAATCCCTGGTGCCTGGTGGATTCCGCCCCCCAGAGGGGCAGAACTTCCCAAAAGTGTTTCTCCCCCTTTGGGGGGCAACTCTTGCCCAAGGAGCCGCCCCCACCACAAAAAAAAAACAGCAACACATCCCTGTGCCATTGTGGCTTCTACCCCCCCAGGGGGCAGATCTGCTTAAAAATAATGAAGGAATCTGCCTCGAGGAGGGCAGAAATAGTGTAAAAGTTTATCCACCCCTTGGGTGAGCGGCCCTTGTCCAAGGGGCCACCCCCCCACACAAAAACACACACACGCACACAAACATAATCCCTGGTGCCTAGTGCTAAAAGAGTCATTGAGGGAAAGTAAAACCCTTTCCTTTCCCCTGATGCCTCTTTTGAATCAATCCCCCCTGGCCGGAAAAGAAACTTACCTCTTCCTCCCTCTAACATCATTAGATGGGGCCCGGGGGGCCGGAGTGGAGGGGAAGCGATTCACCTTCCAGCCCTGCCCGGGGGGGCAGGCCCTTGGGGGGAGTGCTGCCGCAGCTACCATCCATCCACCATAATATGACCACAGCTGGATTTCCACCACAAGAAGGGCGGAAATCTGCCTGTGGCTATACTGGCAGATGGCGGTAAGGTGGCGCTGCTACCATCAGCAGCGCCACACCAGTAGACCGCCACTAGCTGTATTATGCCAGAAGACTCCCTTGATCCAGGTAAGTCGGGTTTCCGACAGAGGAGGGGGTGGGGGTTTTGTGTCTGTATGTGGGGGTGTGTGCACGTATGTGTGAGTGTGTGCGTGAATGCAAGTGTGTGTGTGTAGTGTTGTTTGCGTGTGTGTATGAATGTGTGTGAGTGCATGTATGAATGTGAGTGCGTGTATTTATGGAAATGTGTCTGCGTGTCAGCGTGTATGTTATGATGTGTGTGCGGAGGTGTGCGTAAATGAATGTATGCATGCGTGGATGTATGTGTGGATGAGTGTGTGTCTGCATGTGTGTGTGTGTGTTTAGGGGGCATGGCTGTATGAGGGGTGGGGGTGTCTGGGGAGGTTTTTGGGGGAGGGGGCCTCCTATCAGTGACAGGGAAGGAATTCCCTGTCACTGATAGGGCCTACTGCCATGGTTTTTGTGGCGTTACGAACGCCACAAAAACCATGGTGGTAGACAGGGACATAATACTGCCGGGGGCACAATGGCGGCTGCCGGGCTGGAGATTCTCATCTCCAGCCCGGAGGCTGCTACGGCCATGGTGGCCGGAGTGGTAAATTGGCAGGTTGTCTTCAGCCAACCTTCCAATGTCATAATGCGGTAATGAGTAAGTACCTCCAGCCTGTTGGCAGAACTACCGCCACATTAGCTCTGACCGCCGGAGTCATAATTACCCCTTATATGTTAATCCAACCACTGCCACGCATGGCCAAGTTCCCATTGCTCACAGTGAGTGGGTGCATGAAGGTGTCAGTGGGTCTGTGAGGGTGTGTGTGAGAGTCTGATTTGGGCTGTGAGTGAGCACATGGGGGTCTGGCTGGGGCTGGAGTGTATGTGTGCACGAGGGTCTGTGAGTGGGTAAGGGTCTGAGTGGGTGCGTGAAAGAGAGAAAGAGAATGAGAGGGAGAGAAAGAGAAAGAGAAAGAGCAAATTTTTGTGTCTTTCATGGATGATATACTTGGAACAGGATGTTTCTGCACAATGTGAAAAGAAAAATGTATTTGTCATTTAAAAATAGTAAGAACACTTTTGAATATATGCCTTAAACATTTGCAATTGAAAAAAATTTAAAGGAGGGAAACACTCCGGATACACCTGGAGTCGAACCCTCAACTCGCACTGTGAAGGTTTGTGACGTTCATCACTACTCTACATGTTTTTTTTTTTTTAAAGTGTGATTTTTATTGCTCTTTATGGGCTATCTGGGACCATGGGGGATGGGGGAGCCTAAAGACCTCCCCAGCAGTCCCTGCTTCTTTTTGTCTTTTTCATTTATTTTTAGCTCTTTATGGTCTATCTGGGACTGCACTGCAAGCCTCAAGGCTTCCCCCCGGTACCAGCTAGCTCCCACCTCCTCTGTGAGCCGGTATTTTCTCCAGCAACCAAGGAGCTGCTTTAAATAGCATATCAGGAACTGCTCAGGTGGCTGTCCCCAGGGCCATCAGTGGCTCCTGGAGGGGGACTCTTGGCCCCTCTCCAAGGTGGCAGCCCCGGGGGAGGTGGTGGTACTTGGTGCTTGGAGGTTTTTATATTATTTACTATTTGCCCCAGGGAGGTGCAGGGCCCCCACACCATAAATAATAAAAGCTCTAGGGAGGTGGTGGTCCCTGGCACAGCAGAGGGCCAGTTGCCCCCCCCACATATTACTTATAAGCCCCAGGGAGGTGGCGGTCCCCGGGGTAGGGGGCCAGGCAGCCCCTCCACATTATGATAAGAATGCTCCCTGGACTTGACCTACCCGGGGCTTAAAGTGAACGATTTACACCAAATTACAAAAAAGGCCTCTTTCTGGACCAAGAGCTACCTTTCTGCCAAATTTGGTGTAATTCTGTCTAGTGGTTTCAGCGCTATCACTGTTAAAAACACCTATGGAAAAATGAATGGGGAAACTTGTTGTGGGACCTCCCTTTATCTCAGTCCCCGCTTGATAGAGCACCATAAAACTTTCTAGACAGCAACTGAAGTGACGTCTGTTGTGTTTTGGATATTTTCGTGAAGATTTTCAAACAGCGCCAAAGTTATTAGCAAAACTAAAAATGCTTTTTCTATTGAAACTAGGTCCTAAATATAAGCACCTAGTGGCGACTGCCACAAGGTAAAAGTACACACACATATATATATATAGCAACCAAGGAGTTGCTTTAAATAGCATCAGAATTTCTGAAGCATCAGTGAGAATGTGAGCCACGGAGCTCTGTATAGTAAAGACAGTGCATCCATGGCATCGTTAGGGAATTGTTGGGCAGCACAAGAAATCTGATGCATTGGGACCAATGCATCAGTTTCTTGTAAATGAGGCCCTACATTTCACTTAAAAAACTGCTAGTAAAATGCAGTAATGGTTATAAAATGAAAGTGAAAAGTCACTGAAATTTATCAATTGTGGTTCACTCCTAAAAATCACAACTCACACAAAAAACAAGCAAACCACAACTTGTTTGCCAAATGAAGTGCTTATCTCTTCACGATATTCATAATAATAAGTAACAACACCTAAAAGCACAACAGCATTAATTAACAAGTAACCTAACCAATAAATAATACTACATTTTTAGTCACCTCAATCACAGCAGGTTAAGTATTTTGACATCTAAGATAATTTATGACATTAGTTAATGCATCTGTTATTTCAAGGGTGAGGTCATGAGCATAGCGCTACGTGTGTGAGTTATGGTTTGCATGGCTAGGGTAACTGTCTATATATAATAATTGAAGGGTGATGTGGGAACCAAACTCAATATTTATGTGAACTCCAATATTTCAAACACTTCAACTCTCACCCAAATGATTCTGTACTGGTCTCCAATAGATCTAGCAGTTAGAGGCCACACGCCACATGAAAACACAGTTTAGAAGAGTAAATGGTGAAAAGAATAATAACTGAGTTCTAGATGAAAAATAAGGTAAAAACAGATATATAGCAGAATATTTAGTAAATACAGTACAGAGAAAAATACATGACAATGCATGAAGGCTCAAATCAGAAATAGAGAATCACAAAACATAGTGCTAGCTAACAATTCTAAGCAAAACCCATCATAAACAGTATCCACAACATCCCAAAAAAAGTGAATCTAAAATAAATTAACAAAGTCTCATCATAATCCCACAGCAGTAGTAAGAATATTCCTCTCATAAAAACATAGGGAAATCAAGTGAGTGAGCCCCTAGAAAAGCAAAAGTTAACCACCATTCCAAAACCCAAAATCTTGTTTACACATTTCTATTAATATAATTTGCAAACTCAGACTCTGCAAACTCAGCATGGTATGATCATGGTTAGTGTCACATTTGCAAATCAGAAACAGCAACCTAAGAATTCAAACTACATTTTAACGTATCACTAACCCATTCCTTAAGGTAAAAGATATATTCCAACTATTCTTTTATCAGCTGCTCCCTGGAGATGATAAGTTCAAACTGAAACATATCTCAACAATTGCTCACATTTCAATACAAACATGTCTTCAGCTGAACTTCCAGCAGATCCCTTCATCTTTTCCTTTTCTCAAAATAATGTCTTCATAGCTTCTACTTCTTCTATTTCTAGCATAACTTTTAACCACACCTTGTAATAATTGTGAGACAAGAAATAGGAAAATTGCACAAATTAACATTATTGTTGTTCATATAGATTGTAAAATTCCTTCACCAAAATTACATAAACACTCACCTATTTTTCTAAAATCACTCTCTATTTGCTTTAGCCAAGATACTATAGCTTCCCACAAACCTGTTTTTGATAATCATCTAAACTCATTAGTCAAATTAGTTATGCTAATGATATAGGAATCAATCTCTCCACCATAATCTGAAATATGGGTACAACACTACTTTCCCCCAGTTACCTTACAGACATTACCCTCTTCGCCAAAAGTATATCTAAGGTGAGACGGTTCTGTATCACCATTCCTCTTATTGCTAACATCTCTACATTTACTAATTCAAATGATGTTGCAGCGTCTATAGCAAGTCTATGTGCAACATTAGACAACTTTCTAATCTTCACATCATTCATGGTTATCCCCTTTGGAGGATTAATGACCCTTAAAACACTGATGACTACTTAGTTGAAAAGTCTTCTCACTCTCCTCTGACCATGTTCCTCTTCTAACTCTTCTATTTGATAAAATCTGGGTTAAACCAAAGCTAAATAACATGAGCCCACCCAATTCTTTTGTAGATTGCAACAAACAGTCCTTCCATCAACATAATTAATACCTCACATAACAGGTTTTTCTGCAATTAAAAGACCTCCACTAATTTCATAAGAATTGTCACAGATACGTTCATGAACAAACTCTACTATTTTTCCTTCCAAGGAGCTTTGCCTTACTAAATACAACACACCTTCTCCAAACTCAACCTTGGATGTAACTCTGAAAACCTAAATTCTTCTTCATCTCTAATTTTATCTAAAGCATTCCTTTGCTCTATCAAATTTCTCACCACCTTTATACCCCTTTTATTATATTCCTACATAAAATCACACTCTCCTTTGCTCAATAATCATGAAAAAATGGATCCATGTTAGTGATAAGTTTGGTTTAAGCAGTTTCCTCAAAATCTTACCCATCATAATTTTCATATTATTTTCACTAATAAATTCTCAAATAACACATTAAAATCCGTCAGACATGGAGAAGGAAACTTCTCATCATTAACAATAGCTACAAATGGAGAGTGGGATGTGGCTGACCATCAGGCAATATGGCCGAAAAGTATAGTGGTTCCCAGTGCCCATTGGCCGAATTCCCAGTAATCCGTCCCATGATCCATTCCCTTTGACTCCCTGGCATTCGTGTTATAGGGTTTCCCCTAGTTTTGTGCAAATTGCACACAGTGGCAGAAGGAAAGGCCTGGCACTTCACAACCCCGGAAGCAAAATGGGACAGTATGGAAGGTTGGAGGCCTGCGTGTAGAGTATGCCAGTGTGGCCAAGATCACCTCCACAGTCGTGGCACTGACTCACTGGCTCATAGTGACGATAATAGAAGCAGCACAACAGTGCCAGCAATCACTGCAGAAGTGGAGTTTGGAAACATCAACCCAACAAGAGCAAACCACCGTTCGATTCAGTGGCACTGAGTGAACTTGGATCCCCCTTAGACTGTGTTTGCTTCTCAAATACGCACTATGACAGTACAACTCCCAATATGTAGGTGTGACAGCCAAACACATTTTCTGGCCTCCGATGATTGTATTTGTAACATGTAAGACCTATTTTGGGGGGAGGCAATTGGGGGCATTGATTGTGGTGACCAATGCCCCCTTCTGTTTCAGTGTTGATTTGGGGGAACTGACACTCTGCAGTGGTTGGGGGGTGGGACGTTTTGAGTCCACTGTGCAGGCTGCAGGGAGGGAGAGTTTGTTTTAGGGATGTTTGTTATGTTGTTTTATAATGTTCTCTGTTGGTGTAAAACCTTGATGGTCATGTGCATTCCTGACAATGCTGCATTATCCACGCAAGCACAGTATTTCCATACTGATCTCTCATAGCTTGCTACCCATTTTGATAACCCAATAGGCCTCTGCATTCCCACTTATCCATGGAACACTGCCCTGACACATATGTAATAACACTAATATCATGAATTATGAACAGTCTGGGGGACAAGATCAAATGGACACTCACCCTACAATACAATAAACATCAGGCACTGGACATGGTCCTCCTTCAGGTGACTCATTTGTTGGGAACAACTTATTGCACCTTAGATCGATGGGGTTATACATTAGTTGCCCATTACGGGTTATACCACGGGCTGCAGAGGCGAGGACATTTTGGTTAAGAAGTCATTCCTATTAATAGTTCAACAGATCTGTTCTGACACCTACAGTAGATATGTGGTTCTTACTGGGAGTTGGGAGGTGCCCACCCTTTACTTGTGTTAAGTTTCTGACCAGCCCCACCTACAGAACCTCACACTTCCAGACTTGTGTGCCTTACTCCTCCAACTTTAAATGCAGCTGTATGTGACTAGTGGGACCTTTGGCATCACAAAATGACATGGTCTTCCTGCAACCCACTAGGGGAGCTCCTGGCTGCCTTGTGCCTGACTGACGTATGGCTAGCACTTAACCTAATAGCCAGACAGTATGTTTCACTCGGAGAGCACAGTAGTCTCTTGCGTACTGATTTTGTTCTCACCCTCAAACATCAAATGCAATACTTTTTGGGAGCCCACTTCCTAGCATGAGAGATATCAGACCACTCCCTTGTGTGGGTAGAAATTGTTCTACACAGAGGCCTGGCTCCATGCAACATAATACTGAACTCCTGGTATCCTAAAGTCCCCCGTATCTGGGAGAGCATTATAACAATGCCATACCAATATTTTCCCAATAACGAACACTCTGTTGATTCTGCCCAGACACTATGGAAAGCTTACAAAACTTTTTATCAAAGTGAAAAGTCTCTCTTTAATAGTAGGACACAAACACGACAAGCAAACCAAACTCGAGCAGTTTGAAAATGAAATTCAAGAGTTGGAAAATACCTTGACTGATCTACCAAGTTCAGACACTGAACATGCTCCACAAATTAAACAACAAGAGTATAAGTGCGTGGCCATAGATGCATAGTGGGCAATAAGGCGGAAAAACTCCTGGTGTGGCTAGATGAATGAGACCAAGCAGGCTGGTGGGTATTAGAAGTTAAAACTGAAGATGGTACCACTGTCTGTCAAAGGCAAGCAGACATTGTAAATGCCTTTGCTAATTACTAGGCCCACCTCTATTCACCATTGGATTCTTCCATGGCACAGGAATCCAAAGAACTCTAGACCGACATTCGTCTCCCTAGCCACTCACCTACTGATAAAGCCCTGCTTGACGAAGAAATACCAGAGGACAAAATTGTGAAAGCGATCCATGACCTAAATTCTGGTAAAGCTTTCAGCCCCAACGGGGTACCAATTGATCTATGTAAATTGACAGTCTCCAAAATTGCCCCCTACCTTATTCGTATGCACAAAGATAGTCTTTAGCTCAATGCTATTCCCAGAGACCAATGTTTGGCCTCCATTGTGGTTATCCACAAGGAAGGCAAATCCCCTGACAAATGTCCTCATACCGACCAATATCACTCCCAAATGTGGAGGTTACAATCCTTGCCAAAGTCTTGGCCTAACGCTTAATAAAAGTAATCATTACATTGGTCCATCTAGATCCATACTGCTTTATGCACAACAGAAGATCCTTCATAAACTTGTGACTTCTACATGGTGTGTTTAGTCAAGCAAATACCCTTCAGGAAAGTGCCCTGGTGCTTTCACTTGACACCAAAATGGCACTTGATACGGCAGAGTGGCTGTTTATGTTTGTAGTCCTAGCCAGATTTGGCTTTGGCTGGTGCTTTTTACAGTGGTGTGTCTGCTATACTCTGAACCATTTGCTCACACTCAGGTCGATGAAGAACGAACTCCGGTCTTTGAGCTTCAAAGGGGAATGTGACAGTTATGCCCTTTGTAACTAATGAGCTTTGCATTGGGGTTGCAGCCTCTCAAGGCCTGAATTTGTCAGGATCCACTGATTCACGGGCTACATTGGATGGATGACTGAGAAGAAAGAATCTTGTTGTACGCTGACAATATTCTGCTATATGTCCCCCATACTTTATATTGGCCAGATTGATGCATATAATTTCCCTGTTTGTTCGCCATTTGGGATACACAAAAAACTGGCATAAATCCCTAATATACATTCTACAGGGTCCGCCATCATGACTACCCCATGAATGCAAAGTGACTATTGCTGCAGAGGGATTCAGATATCTCTGAATTTATGTCTCGGCTAACACAAGTTGTTTTTGAACCCCCCACCTAGATTAAAAATGATGTCAAACACTATGAAATCCTTGCTGTTGTAGTTCCTGGAAGGGCCTCTTTATTAAAAATGTTGTCTCTGACTCATACTTCAAGTCACTAGAAAGAGAACTCTAAATGCTAGTGTGGGATGGATGTCATGCAAGGATAGCTTTGTGAAAACTAACAAGGGGATGGAATGATGATGGGATTGCCCTCCCTGATATTCAAAAATATTACTGGGCGGGATAACTAACTACTATAAACAGCTGTGGACCTCAATCCTTAGATGAACCCATGTACCGCATGGACAAATTGAGGATGCACCCGAGGAGAAATCTGCATGCTGTCTACAGTACTAAACAAAAGCATACAGCCCACAACCCAACAGATGTGGTGGTGCACATTTAGCACACGACAACAAAAGCAATGTGCTGGAAGGGCAAAATTACACAAGCAATGCCCCTCTAAAATATGGCACAATTGGGCTCCGTAAGAGCTCAAGAAGGATTGGGCAAATGGGACCTCTTTGGTCCCTACCGGGTCTGTGATCTATAGACTTGAGAGGATGTCACCCCTTTTGTCGCATTGCAGCTCGAACATGAAGTAGTCCCCTCTGGGGCCTACTAATATCTGCAAATGCAGCATGCATTTCGAGCAGCAGTCCCAAGGGGGTCCGAATTCCCTGATTCTTCACCATTAGAAGACAGGTTATTAGACAAATACATGCAGCGGAAGGCTAGACATCTGCTGTACAATAAACTGATTACCAACACTCCTGATGCTTTGACATACCTATGAAATAGTTGTACCCAGGACCCAGAGGGGCTGGAGGATGACAAGTGATTGGATGCCTTAGCGTCCTCCAAAAAGATAGCTATATGGGTGGGGTTTCTCCTCGTCCAGATACAGATTTTGCTTTGTTCCGACTACGCACAGCAAACTATATTCAAAATGGGTTGGACGGTAGATGAAAGTTGTAGATGTGGGCAACCCGGTGCCTTCTATCACATACTGTGGGACTGCTTGCAAATACAATATTTTTGGGACTCAGTAGTGCATTGTATGGGCTCCCTATGTATCAAGAGTATTGATATCTCCGCCAAATGGTGTCTGCTCAATGTCTGGTGAGAGACTGACCTAAGTCCTATGGAAAGAGCAGGGGTCACACTGGGGCTGTGAGTGGCCAAAAGAAACATTTCACACCTATGGGGGGGATGTAACAAGTAACACAATTTCTGGATTGTAAAAAAGAATATGGACTTCTGCATGACAGCAGAGAAGGTGGTGTACAAAGGTCGGGATGTCCACAGAAATGGATGAGAATTTGGGGACCCTGGAATGCATATTGGGTTATATCTGTGACCGGATCAGCTCAAGCACTGGGGAAAGGTCAATGTCTGATACCTTGGGATCTAGTTTACCTATTGTTCACACAGCAGGTGTGAGAGGTGGGAATTCTTCTAATGACAAATGCTGATGTATCAATATTGTGTTTACATGTCCCAATGTGTGACCAAATATATTATGTTTTCTTTTTAAATTTCTCTTAATGATATGTTCATTGCTGGCTACTCAAGATCTAATTTGCCCTTTACCATACAGAGGGTAGGAGAAAAGGGAAGATGTATGTTGAGATGCTAATGCCGTAATTATGTATGTTGTTGCATGAGCAGACTTATTTGGTGATTTTACAATGATTGCAATAAAAAGAGTTATGAAAAAAAACCAATAGCTACAAACACATTTCACGAAAGGGGAAAAGAAAAGCTCGACCTGGCCATGGGTGGCTCCTTCACCAACTGATTCTTCTATCAATTTAGTATAAAAAAAAAATTCAAGACCAATAACTAAGTATAGATACTAACTGCACTTTCACTAGTTCTTTGCTTTGATCTTTGTTAATATTATTATCTCTGCAATTTAACAGCATTGGTTATTTCCCAACTGAAAGTTGGAGACTAAAATACAAATTTTGTGGTAAAAATCAAAAATCAAAAATTAAAGTTAGTTCCATCAGAATTTAGTCCATGTGTTATCAGTCTTTATAGATTTCTCTACTTCAGTTATTTTAGTTTCTTAGGCCAAAATCTCAAACATTTTCCTGTCCCATGTCTCATCGTGTTGATAATCATCAAAATTCACTATTTCATTAAGGAAGTTTTGCTCCTCAGCATGGCTCTTTGTCAGTGTTAATCACTAAATCTGATCTTTTTTTCACGAATATGGTGACGTATTTATTTGGAGATAATCACTTTCATCCATACCTTCCTCTGACACTGTGGCTAGGTACCCCCACTCTGGCAAGGCATATTTCTAAATAGGAGTTGGCTTTCTAACTGGTATTTTGGCTGCCAGTGATTCACACTCTTCAGTTTCCCAGCTCAAGTGAACCTGGAGCCTTTTACAAGTTCTTTTACTGCCTACTTCTTCAACATTGGTCTTTTGATCTCTTTCTTTCACAAATCTTTATTTCAGACTGAGACTTGCCCTTGACATTTATCACTTTATTCTTGAGAGTTCCATTTGTGTGTTCCACCACACCTGGGGATTGAGGTTGATAACTACAATGTAATCTTTGCTTGATCTTAAAAACTGTACATATTATTTGTAGAACTTCATTCTTGAAGTGCGTGCCATAATCAGTCTCAATAGAAGTTGAGAGCCTGAATCTTGGTATCAATTTATCAACTGTGAGGCTATCTGCTCTCCTATTGGGAAGTGTCTCAACCCATTTTGAGAACAGGTAGACCATTACTAAGATATTATTCAAACCATTACAATGTGGCATCTTAATAAAGTCTGTCTGCAATCTCATAAATGAGCCTTCTGTCTTGCCAATATGATTCATAATAAGTAACAGTATTTTATCCTGATTGCTCAGGTGGCAAACTAGTGAGCAGTTACATACATCTTCAGCAGCAGAACAAAGTCCAGTGTTTTCTCAATATGTTTTAAACAAACTAACCAAGCTATCTCTTCCTGCATGGGTCTAATTAGGCAAATTTACACATAGGCTGCAACATCGAGTTTAGCAGGATATATGTATGTCCTGAATTAACATACACATCCTTATGCTTTTCTTACAGCACACATTTTCTCATTTCATATTCTCATTTTCAGGAGCATGTTGTTATAGAGCTCACTCATAGGGTGCTGCAGTGACTCCAAATAGAAAGAATTACATTATTTGAACCCTGTACAAAATTCTCCTTTTGATTTTCTTGAACCACTGACTCTTCCTGTAAGGCATGATACCTCACCATTTCATCAACATATTTGTTTCCTAATGTGACCAAAACTTTGCGAGTCTTATGGCCTGACACTTTACAATTGCTACTTCTTTAGATTTCTGGAGACAATGCTGTAATCTGTTTCCCGCTGGGCCAACTGGAAGAAACACCTCTTTCCACTCACTGACCTAGCGGACACCTCATAATGGGACCTGCGGGAAGGCCCCCGCACTGGCGACAACTTGCCCATTGGGACTGCAGCAGATGGGCTTTTCAGTCCGCCAAAATCATAATTGACCCCTTTATGTGACTCAATTGGATCCTTGTGAGTGTTAATGTCATAAATGATAATGTGTTGCTGACTGACGACTGGTAGCAAGTATTCCTGATGGGTTAATGGGTGAAACGCCAGAGCACTCCCTGAGGCAAACAGGGAACCCTAGTACCATGTGCAGTTTCAAACTAAGCCTACAAATACTCTGGTGTAAAGTCTGCAATGGAAAAAAAAGGCTTCTCACAGAAGAGGTGAGGTCCATCTCAGTAAGATAAAAAACACACCAGTAGAGGTAACCTCCCATGCCACTGCTTCAAAGCTTTTTGCCAGAGGATGCAATTGGAGCTTCTTTATAGACCCACTCTACTATGGAGCAGATCAAGTGATGATAGGTGTTGCCGTCCCGCTAACTTTCAGCACCACCAGTGTGCTGAGGATAGAGTTGTTCCACTTCTGTGAATACAAAGGGTACCACCCATGGTTCAAGAAACACAGTAGGAGGTCTGCGGGAAGAGTAGATTTCATGTAGCTAATGTTTGTGGGGAATGTTACAAGGTGTAGGATAACAACCCCCAGCCACAGGGTTGTAGTTCTTTGCACCTCAGAATGATTCAAGTTACCTAAACAAGGCTGATGAATATGGAGCGTCATGTATTTGAAGTTTCATTTAACTGCCCGGAAAGACATCTGCGAATCAAAACTTGTTCTCTTGGTAAGCAAATTGAAGTGGGAGGGGTGAAATAACACACAGGTGGTCTAAACTTTCAGTGAAAGGACAATTAGTTATTTGGGGCACATACCAAGAAAACCATGTTAGAGAAGACATCTATGAAGATGACAACAGAATTAAATATAAACCACTGAAATCAATGAAAGTGTGCAATGCTATAGTGAGATACTGATGCAGCAAAGGAAATGAATGATGTAGGTGAAAATCTATCTACTTTCAGTAATCCTGTACCGAGTCAAGGTAGCTTCCAGAAGTAACGACCTTAGTAGTCGAGAAGCCCCAGAAGCTCACAGGAGGTCAGAGGTCAAGAGTGACTTCAGAGGAAGAAATACGAATACATTGTTCTATAAGCAGCAGATTCATATATGTTAAGTGCTGGGATGAAGCATCTGCACTGCTAGCAGAATGAGGAACGCTTCATATCTTGAAGGCACATAGAAAAATAGATTCGGCCACAGTTAAAAAATAAAAATAAAAAAAAACGGTTCGAGAAGACGAGTTTCAGAACTTCTGAATGAGGTGAATCCATTCATTAGACCTTATGGAGAAAAATAGCAAGAATGGAGGATTTTGTTTACCTGTTGTGCCAGTTTTAAGGCTGTAAGAAAGTCTCTCTTTTTGTGTGGCCATCTGCATTTTCTGCTGTTTTATTATGGGTAATGGCTCTTTCTGCAGGGGATTTTGCCTTCCCCGTCCTCTTTTTCTGACCCTGGTTTTGATGGCTTTAGGACTCAGTGCACGTTTCCACTGCTGACCAGTACTAAAGTGCATGTGCGCTGTTTAAAACTTGGTAACATTGGCTTCTGCATGATTGGCTTATTTGATATACTAGTAAGTCCCTAGTAAACTGCAATACATGTGCCCAGGGCCTGTAAGTCAAATGCTACTAGTGGTACTGCAGCACTGGCTGGCCAGTCACTACAGTAGCAGTTCAAACATGTCTCTGGCCTGCCATTGCAGAGCCTGTGTGTGCAGTTTAAACTGCAATTTTGACCTGGCAAGTGCCCACTTGCCAGGCCCAAACTTTCATTTTTATTACATGCAAGTCACCCCTAAGGTAGGCCCTGATTAGCCTTAAGGGCAGAGCTCAGTGTATTTAAAAAGTTGGACATGTAATTTTAAGTTTAACATATCAATACAGTGAAAAACTCTCAAATTAATTGTTCACTATTGCAAGGACGATCTCTCCCATATACTAATGTTGGGTTCACCTTGGAACAACTTCTAAGTGTAATTTCCAACTGGGAATCTCTTGAAAAATGGAGTTTGGTGTCTGTGGACTTGCAATTTAGAAACAAAGCTTTTGGTAAAGTTAGTTTTTAAATTGCAGGTCTGAAAATGCCACTTTTAGAAAGATGGCATTTTCTTACTTTAACCACTCTGTGTTTCGAATACACATCTGGCTTTATGTGACAGCTACGTTTGTGCATTTTCTCCAGACAGCCACAAACAGGGAGGGCTTGTTGTGGCAGGAGATTCATCTGCATACTGATAGTCGTCCTGTGCAGGGAGAGGGAGAGCCAGTTCACACTCACATCTGAATAGGCTGTGTCCCACCCTCACATAAAGGGCTGATTACCCCCACTGGTACTCCAGAGCCAGGGCTGGGTTGGAAAGGAAATGTGCACTTCAGAGAATTCTTTTGAAGTTACCCCTAATCAAAGGCCATTTTCGGTATAAGAACTGGGCCTCTGACACCATATACTCAGAACACTTCTGGACTGAGGACTTTCAGCAAGGAAGAAGGAACGCTGTTCTGTCAGGAGGGACTAATACTTTGCTGTTTGCTCTGCTGAGTTGGCCTGCAGCCTACTGCTTGTTGCCTTGGAGTGAGAGGACTGGATCTAACTCTCCACATCCTGCAATCTGAAGTTTCTCCATGTGCCCGACTGAGCTTTCCTTCTGTTTCAGAAGTCTCAGGGATAGCAAATACTTCACTTGCATCTTACTATCAGCACCTGTGCTCCTCCACTGTGAGTCCTACTCTGCCAAGTTGTGCCAATCCCGCCATGGCACTTGGAAGTGAGTGTGGTACTGCAACACAAAAACGGATGCAATAACACTGGTGCGTCACTTTGAACTGACTCACCCTGCTGCAGAAATGCCGCTTTGCCATTCCCTGCACTGAAGCACTGAATACCGCTCCATGACTGTGCAACACAACAACCCCAGTTTGCAATGCAGCCCTGGCTTGGCTGACACAGCACCGACACATCTGAACCAGTATTCATCTCTCCCGGACACAGATGCATCAATGACTTTGCGCTGTCAGGAAATGACACAACGCCTGCGAAGACAATGCATCCCCTCCTCTTGATCAGTGCATCGTCACCGAGGATCGATGCAACAAAGGTACTGTCAGTGGGTCTGCCAACTAGAGACCTAATTTCTAATATGTATGTTGCTGGTATTGAACTCTGCACATTGGAGCACTGCTAACGGGCTCCCAGTTTAGGTGGTTCAACCCATAAAACATGGTAATCTTGGCTAATCCCCAACTGGCATAATTAACATGCCTGTAAAGCCACAATATATGGTACAACAAATACACCAATGGATATGCTACCTTTTCTTTGATGGTTTTACATTAGGAGTCAAAATATTGCAGCATTTAAATCAGGAGTCTATTTGCCACAGGCAGGTTTTTACTTCGCAGGTAAGTAAATTAGTAAATTTAAATCTTTGTGTTTTAACCTTGCCAATATATGTGTATGTGTGTGTGTGTGTGTGTCTGTGTCTGTGTATATATCTATATCTATATATATATGTATATATATATACATAAAATAAACAGGTTTATGGTTTAATTTTTTACGTTGATATAAAGGTAGTAAAAAGTTATTAGGGTTGAGGTATGGGTATTCCAAAGGGATAGTAAGATGTTTTTAAGTTTTACCAATAGGTAGAGGAAAGAGTTGCTAATGAGTTAGTTAAGTAAGGGTACTGGGGTAGTAAGAAGTTTTACAGATTCAGGGATAGACATTTTAAACAAAGTAAACTAAATATAAATAAATTAAAACAATTTAATATACAAATACTATCACATACATATATATCACATTTACAGGTATGTGTATTAATATATACATCTTTGAATACACAGACACACAAACACACACACACACGCACACACACACACACACACTGAGGACTAAAATGTGGACTCCTCCTTGGGTCAGTTGACTGACCTACTCTGTGGCTACAAGGACTTCAAATGCTGGAAGCATACAATTTCCTGAAGTAACTAGATGCAAATGGGGCTGGAGTGGCCCCTGTTGGTTATCTCTGTTGGAGTGAGTCTTGGCCCCTGTGTACTGTTTCAGAGGTCTGGGACCCTTAGAAGTGACCAAAAGGAGCAACTCCAAAAAGTTGGAAAAAAGTAAAACTTTTTTCATTATCCAGGACCTCTAGAGCTTCACAAGAAACACTTGGCAAAGGTGTCAAACTTTGGCACAACCTGCCTGGCTACAGCTTCCAAGCCACCCCATTAAAGAGTTTTGCTATCTGCTTCATAACAAATGCATTATACTCTACGGCACTTGTAATAAGGGTGACGGATAGATGTCACATTTGTCCCACAGAAACCAGTCCAACAAATTCTAAAGCAGGCCTTAAGTTAGAAGGAGTAAACGTTGATTGGATGAAGGCACAAAACGTTTCTGGCCCACGTGAGGACTTTACTGGTGGTGTGAAATGTAAATTTTCATGCTCTCAGTTTTTCCTGCTAAAACGAATTGCTTTAGCAGGACCTGAGACAATGGGTATCTGACTTTGAATATAACTCATTGGATACAGTCTTCAATCTTGCCTCACTGGAGGATTTTGACTTTTGTAAAGTAGATTAAGTCATTAGGTAAAAACATTGACTGGGATGACCACTTAGTGTATCTGACCTCCGCTCTAGTGTGGTCAGCCTGTGAAATACTCCTAACCTGGGTCAACTAAAAATAGGTGCTTTTGATTGGCAATTTACTTTTTCTTTGTGTTTTTTAAACCAAAGCTTTAAAAATTCATGCCACCAGTTTCCCTGATTGAATTTTGTTGGACTTTTCATCCTTGGCGTGGTCTCCCTTAACTTTTTGCCTCTGTTCCCCAGGTTGTTGATGTGTGCTGGACTCTGATTTTGCTGTTTGTGTTACTCTAGGCACTTTACCACTGCTAACCACTGCTAAAGTGCAAGTGCTCCTTTACCAAATGTGTCTGTAATTGGCTTATCCATGATTGGCATATTTGATTTATGAGTAAGTCCCGAGTACAGTGCACTAGAGGTGCCCAGGGCCTGTAAATCAGATGCTACTAGTGGGCCTGCAGCACTGGTTGTGCCGCCAACATAAGAAGCGCTGTAATCATGTCTCAGACCTGCCACTGCAGTGTCTGTGTGTGCAGTTTTAACTGTAAATTCGACTTGGCAAGTGTACCCACTTGCCAGGCCTAAACCTTCCCTTTTCTTACATGTAAGCCCCCCCTAACGTAGGCCCTAGGTAGCCCCAAGGGAGAGGTGCAGTGTATGGTTAAGGTAGGACATATAGTAATGTGTTTCATATGTCCTAACAGTGAAATATTGCTGAATTCGGTTTTCACTGTTGCAAGGCCATGTTCCTCTCAGAGGTTGACATCGGGACTACCTTTAAATATGATTAAAGTGTAGATTCCCTTTGGGAGCGGATGGACATGAGGAGTTTGGGGTCTCTGAGCTCACAATTTAAAAATACATCTTTTAGTAAAGTTGATTTTAAGATTGTGTGTTTGAAAATGCCACTTTTAGAAAATGACTTTGTGTGCCTTCCATCTTGAGAAGAAATCTCCAAGGGTTTGATTTAGGGCTTGCCTCCTGTTGTTTGAAGTCTCAGGGACAGCAAAGACTTCTCTCTGCCAGCACCTGGAGTCTCTGGAGAGACTCCTGCTCTGACAAGTGGTCCCCTTTCCAGTCCCTGGGCCCTTGAAAGGAAAGCTGGTGAAAATTCAAGGAAATCGACTTTGGACTGACGCCGCTGTTGAAACCGGTGACACCGCCTGCAACCGACTCCGTGATCTTTGCTGGAACGCAACGACCTTCGCAGGCCTGACATCGCTGCAGCCTCGTCGAAGTCCACGACTCTGTGGAAGTCGCCGCATCACGGTCGAAGTGCGCGGATTCAACGTTTCGCACAGATGCTGCAATCCCCGACTTCGCACATCGGCTTGTTTTCATTTCTTCACCAAGGTACTGTACCTGGGGGTCTACGCAACTCTGTGTCCGGCGCCGATGGTGTCAGATTGTTGGGAACGACTCTGTCACGACGCTGTGTTAACACCTCATCGAAGCATTTTGCATTTCTAAGCGCTATTTTGGTGTTTAATCTTTAAAAATTCATAACTTGACTTGTGTATGTCAGATTTTTGTTGTTTTGGTCTTGTTTTGTTTAGATAAATATTTCCTATTTTTTCTAAACTGGTGTTGTGTCATTTTGTAGTGTTTCATTAAGTTACTGTGTGTGTTGGTACAAATACTTTACACCTAGCACTCTGAAGTTAAGCCTACTGCTCTGTCAAGCTACCAAGGGGGCAAGCAGGGGTTAGCTGAGGGTGATTGATTCTCTTTTACCCTGACTCGAGTGAGGGTCCATGCTTGAACAGGGGATAACCTGACTGTCAGCCAAAGACCCCATTTCTAACAGATTTTAATCAGTTTTGTGTTCTTTCTCTCATTAGATTTTCCCTGATTTTTAGAAAATGAATGTGGGATTTTTCTGTGCTGTGTTTGGACATTTAGGGCCATATTTATACTTTTTGACGCAAAACTGCGCTATCGCAGTTTTGCGCCAAAAAAATTAGCGCCGGCTAACGCCATTCTGAAGCGCCATGCGGGCGCCTTATTTATTGAATGGCGTTAGCCGGCGCTAGCAGACCGGCGCTGCCTGGTGTGCGTGGAAAAAAACCACGTACACCAGGCAGCACCGGCTTTGGGGAAAATGCCGTTAGGGCGTCTTAAAATGGGGCAAGTCAGGTTGAGGCAAAAAAATCACCTCCACCCGATTTGCGCCATTTTTAACGACGCCCAGACGCCATTTACATGACTCCTGTCTTAGTAAAGACAGGAGTCATGCCCCCTTGCCCAATGGCCATGCCCAGGGGACTTATGTCCCCTGGGCATGGTCATTGGGCATTGTGGCATGTAGGGGGGCACAAATCAGGCCCCCCTATGCCCAAAAAATATATTAAAAAAAAAAAAAATGATACTTACCTGAAGTTACCTGAATGTCCCTCGGATGGGTCCCTCCATCCTTGGGTGTCCTCCTGGGGTGGGCAAGGGTGGCAGGGGGGGTCCCTGGGGGCATGGGAGGGCAGCTGTGGGCTCATTTTGAGCCCACAGGTCCCTTAACGCCTGCCCTGACCCAGGCGTTAAAAAGAGGCGCAAATGCGGGGTTTTTGCCCCGCCCACTCCCGGGCGCGATTTTTGCCAGGGAGTATAAATACGACGCATTTGCGTCGCAGTCATTTTTTTAGACGGGAACGCCTACCTTGCATCTCATTAACGCAAGGAAGGCGTTCACGCAAAAAAATGACGCTCATTCCTCATACTTTGGCGCTAGACGCGTCTAACGCCAAAGTATAAATATGGCGTCAGTTTTGCGCCGAAATTGCGTCGAAAAAAACTACGCAAATTCGGCGCAAACGGA
Organism: Pleurodeles waltl; assembly: GCF_031143425.1. NCBI lineage: Eukaryota > Metazoa > Chordata > Amphibia > Caudata > Salamandridae > Pleurodeles > Pleurodeles waltl. Next base: position 934,174,674 of record NC_090442.1, on the reverse strand, counting down.
GCATAAATATGCCCCTTATTGTTCTGTTACTGCTAAGTATATTAGCTACCAGGGATTGAGTACAGAATTAAAATATTGAAACTATGGGGCTGATTTAAGAAAAGTGGCGCTGCACTCAGTGCAGCGCCACTTTTCTTGCACCCCTTAGCTCTCCCTTACTGGATCCATGTGTGCGCCATATTTAAAATACCGCGCACCATGGCGCAGAGTAAGAAGCAATAGCAACAGAATTCCTGACGCTATTGATGTACTCTGCAGGAGTGGTGCCAAAATTGTGGCGCTACTCCTGCAGAGTACATAGGGGCCTATTGTATTCAATGGCATGCCCCCTTTTAATTCCTGCTCTGAGCAGGCATTTAAGGTGTTGAACAAAATGGTGCAAGGAAATTCCTTGGATTTCCTTGCACCATCTTTTCGACCACCCCTAATGGGGGAATGCCCTCCTTACATACATTATGCCTGGCACAGGCATAACGTGGCACACAGGTTTACATTGCGCCACTTTTTAAATATGGCGCGTGTAAGAAACCACTTAAGCACCACCTTAGCGTAAAAAAAATGACACCATGGTGGAGCTATGGTGACACTAGGGCTTCTTAAATCAGGCCTATGTGTATGACCTGGGATTTATAACACAAGTGAATTTCCTGTAATTTCAGGAATTTTGTGTTATGCTTGTTATGCAAAAATCCTGAAATTATGACATTACTCAGTTTGTGCAATTGTGTACCATTCATGTTAAAAAATTGCGCAAAAATCCTGAAATTGTGACATTACTCACTTTGTGTAATTATGTGCCATTCATGTTAACAAAATGCATGTTAATGAGCAATTCACAGAAAATATTTACAGGAAGTGCACGGGAACAACAGATCATAAACAGCTGTTGTTTGTAGTCCTTTTTCTTTTTTGCGTTTTTGTAAAGTTCAAAATATGTCCTCGCATCAAAAACTTGCATTTTGTGTAATCGTGTGTAATTTGACATAATTTTGCCCAAAATTTGAATAATTACACAAAAGCAAGATGCACAAAAAGCCTTGTGTAGACATTTCCTGCCTCAGATTAATAGTGCAATTAGGTAGTGAGATTGAACGTAGATGGCTAGATAATTTCAGAAACTATCCTTCACAATTGTTCATTTTAGAATTTATGACTACAGGTGCTGGGGTTGTGGGTTCTAGAAACTAAGGCTCTTACAGGGAAAAATGTCCTACGTTTGTCTACATTTTTTCAAAGTTTTCTAGGTAGGGAGACCCCTTGCCTTCACTCCTTCTTGAGTGCTTCCTCACAAATGTAGATGACTCTGAAACCAGGGGGGTTAGTCGAAGCGTTAAGATTTAAATGTATTGACATCAGTGCTCAGCGTGCACTCTTTAGAAGCCACCTACATGTAACAATAGCACAGCAGGTATTCCATGACAAAATACAACACTTAAAAATATCTAATTTGAAAGCTTGTCACAGTCTTTGCCTTTACGAAGTGGCTACTTTGTTTATTATCCCACTTCCACCATATGACACTGAGGCTCAGATTCAAGAGTGCCTAGCGCCATCTGATGACACTTTAGTGTCATTTTTTCACACTAATGTGGCGTTAGATGGCCAACAACGCTGCACCATATTTACAAAGTAGAGCAATGCTTGCATGCACTTTATAACCCCTTGAGCCACATTATGCCTGCTCCAGGCATAATGTATGTAAGAGGGGCGTTCCCCCATTAGGGGGGCTGAGAAAATGGTGCAAAGAAATCTAAGAGATTTTTTGCGTAATTTTTTTCTGGTCTTTTTAGCACCTCCTCAGAGCAGGCATTAAAAGGGGGCACACCAATGGTTACAAAAGGGTCCTATATACTGCTCAAAGTTAGCACCAAAAATTTGGTGCTAACCCTGAACAGTACATCAGTAGCATCAAAAAATTGGATGTTATTGCCCCCTACCCTGCGTCATGGTGCGCTGTGTTTCAAATACATATTCATATCTGTACTGACAGTGCTCAATGTGAAATTAAATACAACGAGGAAGTGACAGGTTCAGTAAATGTGGCTGGATATGAAATTTATAGTTAACATAAGACTAACCCATATGCCCAAATGGATCACAGGGTCAATGATGGACTGATCAGTATTGATGAATGAATGACGGGACTCAGATGAATGTAAATACGAGCGAGCTCCCTCATGGATATAATATGGTTACTCAGCATGAATGACATTGATTGCTCTGGATAGAGACACCATCTTCCTCCTGATTAATCTGAAGTCTGTTCGCCAACGAGGTGGACAGACAGATGGCTAATGTCCTGACGAGACCCGCAGATTCACCCTATTTGGCTAAAAGTTGTACAATGTCTCTAGGGTCATCTAACGATCTAAAAATTATGCTAGACTTCTTCTGTTGGCTATTGATTGAAAAACCCTGGATGTTTCCGTGTAGCTAATTGCACATTTCGGATGCTGTCTTTGAACACTGTCCTCTCTGCACTATTGTCTATTTATTATTGATGTACTGGGATATAAGATGAATAAAAAATGTTGATTTAAATAGTGAGACTATTGGTCACAGTTATGTATATGTGTTCCAATATACTGATTGAGTCTCAAAGATTGGATACATACATAAGACCTGCAGTGCAACCATAAAGGCTGTATCTTTTAGCCTGTGTGTCAAAGCACATTCATATCTGGTGTTGGATCTTCCTTTACAGCAGATGTGTATGAATCCTTCTATTGCAATCATTGTTTCTACTGTAATTGTGGCCACCACCTGATCCACAATTGCAGTGAGTTCTCCCTGGGGAACATTCGCCCCCTCCCTTGGGAACTGTCGCCCCCACCTATTGCTTGAAATGATTTTCTGTTTTTCTTCTTGTTTGGAGATTCATGCCAGGACAACTTTGTATATGTCTTCAATTGTCCTATTCGTATAAGCTACTTTATTTTTTCTAGGATTTCTTTCCACAATGCTGCTTCCTTCCCAGTTGCAATATTAGAATTGTGTTCTTGTAGTCCTCAGCAGTGAGAAGTGTGATTTTCTCATCTGTGAAATGCATTTTTCTTTCCCATTCTAGTTCACAGTTTCTCTTGGACACTTTCAGAGCCCGGTCCTTGTCAGGAGGCTCACTTCGATAACGATTAGCGGGTTCCTGCTGTAATTGTTTTTCCTCCATGATGCAACATTACTCACAAGCAAATCACTCTTGTACCGTAAAGTGCATGACATAGTTTGCAGATGCACATCTACTTTTTACAATAACGTTTGATGCATAGCATTTCTGGCGTAAAGCTACATTCTGGTGTTAAACCAACACAGTGCAGCAGATTTTTGTGTTGCATTACCTACCATAGCTCTTAGTAAATTTTGACATGATTTGTCAATCTTCTAACATTTAAAGCTGGTTTCACATTTTTCTCCCAAGCAATAGAGTCCGTGTACCAAACATGCACTCGTGCTAATATGTTAAATTCCAATATGGAGTCCATACTGTGCATTAGGCATAGTGTTTTGATGCAACGATTTTATGACCTTAGGGGATATGAATGAGTCTCCCATATGGGTTTTCTGGGATGGGATTGTGACTGCCCTGGTCTCAAAAAAGGCATGTACCAGATATTGCCAGAGCCATTTTTTTCTGACCTGTCAAGGATCCAGCCTTAGCGCAAAGAGTTCCTTATTTTTCAGTCATGGGCAGCAGGGTCCCATTCTTCATGTTACATGGTTCAGAGAATGTGCTCGACCACCCTTGTGACCCTATTACACAGGGCGTCTCAGGGATGAAACAGGGTTGTACTTCCACTTCTGCAATCCAGGCCATTTCAGTATCATAGCTGAGGTCTTGGACAATTGTGCAATCCCATCTGTAATGTAGATTGTTTTGGCACATATAATTACCGGAGCAATGCCAAGGGGGCTTCCTTCTGTTTTATGCGGGAGTAGCCCTGTGCAAATGAGGGAACACATTACCAATACGCCCACACTATGTTAGAGACACAGGTGCAGACAGAAAGGAGCTGTCAGCGAGCACTGGCTGTGCACCACAAAAAGGTGGCACAGTCTATGCCTTCTCCTTCCTCAGAGGGCGCTCAATGAAAGGGGGAAAGTTGATCCCATTGATCCCCCAGACCTACCCCTGTATGCGGGTATTGACACTCACTGAGGGATCTCTGCTCATTTTTGTAGAGCAGGAAAGTTGCAGCCTCCACAATGAAAGGCAAAACGGTTACCCAAAAGAGCACTTTGCTGCCTCCAGGGCAGACGTGAATTCACAGCTGCACTGGATGCAGCATGTTAAGTTTAATAGGGTAAGCTGACCAGGTGTATGAACAGTGCACCCACTTAACTGTCCGCAGAGACACAAATTAGACCGTGATTCCAATAAATAATGTGGGCCCATGTATATAGGAAAACACCTTAACGTTGGTCAGAGGAGATTGGCTGAGCTTGGATTTTTAAAGACATATTCTGAATGCATATTTGTTGTGGATTTCAGATCCATATGAGTGCAAATTAGCCGTTTAATATCCCAACATCCATTCAATATTTTCAACAGAGTTACTTGAGGATGCTCTTATGGTAATTTGTGAGCTGGCTACTCAACTCCCATAATGCACATCTGAGCTTTGGGAAATGGCTATGGCCCTCCCTACTATTGATCTATTATTATTCTCAGTGCATTTCACAAGATCAGGCAAGTACATAGTAAAGCCATCGACCCACTGTAGCAGTAACCGAGTCTGATGAATCTTGCCTAAAGGAGAAATGTCTACACCAATCCAGAATTACATGAAACACACATTGCCCCATATAGTGCAGCAATGGGCAGGAGACATGGTAACTTTCAACTCGCCTACATTTCATTTAGATTAATTAAGTGACAGACAGCATAACGGACAGGCTGGCAATGGACACAGTTCAGCTGCCTCATGATAACGCCTCAAAACACCACATATACGATGTGGGCTAGAGCTGCCCAATTTTGGAAGCTAGGTGCAGATCCCACCCTTGACACTTGACTAAATATCACTTGATTCGAGCCAAATTATTTATTCTCCCTGTGCCTAAAAGTCATGAAATGTAATTATTTAAATCCCACTTATGCACATTGTTGGACCTGACTTTTTGACAGGGTCATCCCCAAACTTTTTGTCTCCTTCCTCCTATTTTTTCTGACCTGTTGTTGTTGGCTTTTGAACTCTGGGCACTTTACCACTGCTAACCAGTACTAAAGTGCATATGCTCTCTGTGTAAATTGTACTGTTGATTGGTTTATCCATGATTGGCTATTTGATTTACTTGTAAGACCCTAGTAGAGTGCACTATATGTGCCTAGGGCCTGTAGATTAAATGCTACTAGTGGGCCTGCAGCACTGGTTGTGCCACCCACTTCAGTAGCCCCTTAACCTTGTCTCAGGCCTGCCATTGCAAGGCCTGTGTGTGCAGTTTCACTGCCACTTCGACTTGGCATTTAAAAGTAATTGCCAACCCTAAAACTCCACTTTTTCTACATATAAGTCACCCCTAATGTGTGCCCTAGGTAACCCCTAGAGCTGGGGGCTGTATGGGTAAAAGGCAGTACATGTACCTGTATAGTTCATATGTCCTGGTAGTGTAAAACTCCTAAATTCGTTTTTACACTACTGTGAGGCCTGCTCTCTTCATGGGCTAACATGGGGGCTGCCCTCATACATTGTTGAAGTGGCAGCTGCTGATCTGAAAGGAGCAGGAAGGTCATATTTAGTATGGCCAGAATGGTAATACAAAATCCTGCTGACTGGTGAAGTCGGATTTAATATTACTATTCTAGAAATGCCACTTTTAGAAAGTGAGCATTTCTTTGCACGTAAATGTTTCTGTGCCTTACAATCCACGTCTGGCTCGGTTTAGTTGACAGCTCCTTGTGTATTCACTCAGACACATCCCAAACACAGGGTACTCAGCCTCCCTTGCATACATTTGCATTTTAAATGGGTCTTCCTGGGCTGGGAGGGTGAAGGGCCTGCCCTCACACAAAGGACTGCCACACCCCCTACTGGGACCCTGGCAGACAGGATTGAACTGAAAGGGGACCTGGTGCATTTCTTAGCCACTCTTTGAAGTCACCCCCACTTCAAAGGCACAATTTAGTATAAAACAGGGCCTCTGCCCTACCTCATCAGACACTTGCTGGAGAAGAAACCTGAACCAGAACCTACATCCTGCCAAGAAGAACTGCCTGGCTGCTCAAAGGACTCACCTGTCTGCTTTCTACAAAGGACTGCTGCCTTGCTGTTGGCCTGCTGCCTTGCTGAACTCTTGTCTGACTGTAAAAGTGCTCTCCAAGGGCTTGGATAGAGCTTGCCTCCTGTCCCCTGAAGTCTCAGGACCAAAAAGACTTCTCTTTTTCATTTGAACTCCTCGTGTGCCGAGGAATCCACGCACAGACCCTGGGACATCTGGTAATCCCGCGAACCATAGAAGGAGTCGGCCCGAGTGCCGGAAAACGACGCACGTCTTCCCCGAGTGAAAAAAAACAATGCAAGTCCGTGTATGAAGGGGCGAATCCGACGCACACACCATTTTTACACGCATCTTTTTTCCAATCCAAACCAGGTACTTTGTGCTTGAAAGAGACTTTGGGGGTCATTCTGACCCTGACGGGCGGCGGAGGCCGCCCGCCAGAGTTCCCCCCTCCGAAATACCGCTCCGCGGTCGAAAGACCGCGGAGGGTATTCTAAGTTTTTCCCTGGGCTGGCGGGCGGTCGCCAAAAGACCGCCCGCCAGCCCAGGGAAAAACTCCCTTCCCACGAGGATGCCGGCTCGTAATCGAGCCGGCGGAGTGGGAAGGTGCGACGGGTGCTGTTGCACCCGTCGCGTATTTCACTGTCTGCCAAGCAGACAGTGAAATACTTGTAGGGGCCCTCTTACGGGGGCCCCTGCAGTGCCCATGCCAGTGGCATGGGCACTGCAGGGGCCCCCAGGGGCCCCGCGACCCCCCATACCGCCATCCGGTTCCCGGCGGGCGGACCGCCGGGAACTGGATGGCGGTAGGGGGGGTCGGAATCCCCTCGGCGGCGCAGCTAGCTGCGCCGCCTTGGAGGATTCAAAAGGGCGGCGGTACACTGGCGGGAGACCGCCAGTGTTGCTGGTCCGACCGCGGCTTTACCGCCGCGGTCAGAATGCCCTGCGGGGCACCGCCGGCCTGTCGGCGGTGCTCCCGCCGACCCTGGCCCCGGCGGTCTAAGACCGCCGGGGTCAGAATGACCCCCTTTGTTTGCTTTTTAAAGACTTAAGGCACTTGGGCGGTCATTACAACATTGGCGGTAAAAGCCGCATACCGCCGTGCAGAAGACCGCCAACACACCGCCGCGGCCGCGGAATTCTGCCACAGCTATTATGACCCACATTTCGGAATCCGCCAAAATTCAGACACCCACACAAGTCCGCCACACCAAGGGTCAGTGATAAACTTACGTAAACAAAACCTCCACTGTCACGCCAACAGAAATACGCCCACACTATCACGACACACGACTCCACGCAGCGGTCTTTCAACCACGGTATTCCATTGGCGGTACACACCGCGGTGCTCAAAATACACACAATCTTACAAAACACTACCACATTGGACAATTTGAAATACACACACCTGAGACACATACACACACCACTCCCACACACCCAACACAATATAAAACACACACCCACATCACCCCCAAACCCCTACGACCACAATTACGGAGAGAAGGCCAGAGAGAGAGCACCAGCAAGAACAACAGCATCCACAGGCACACAACACCATCACCCACAGAACTTCCACGCACCTCACACAACACACCACTACATATCAGCACACATATCACCACACACTCCACCTCACACATCACCCACACCACCCCATGTCACGGCAAAGACACCCCAGGTTCTCGGAGGACGAGCTCAGGGTCATGGTGGAGGAAATCGTCTGGGTAGAGCCACAGCTATTCGGAGCACAGGTGCAGCACACCTCCATTGCAAGGAAGATGGAGCTATGGCGAAGAATAGTGAACAGGGTCAACGCTGTGGGACAGTACCCAAGAAATCGGGAGGACATCAGGAAGAGGTGGAACGACCTACGGGGGAAGGTGTGTTCCGTGGTCTCAAGACACCACCTGGCAGTTCAGCGGACTGGCGGCGGACCCCCACCTCCTCCCCCACAACTAACAACATGGGAGGAGCAGGTCTTGAAGATTCTGCTTCCTGAGGGCCTCGCAGGAGTAGGTGGAGGAATGGACTCCGGTAAGTCACATCTTAACTATAACAACCCCCACCCTACCTGCATGCTATCACATACCCCCACCCTCACCCTCACCCCCAGCACCCCAACTCCACACATATGTCCCAATATCACAAACCAACCATCCCAACACCAAGCCCTGCATGCAACAATAAAGCATGGAAACCCATCACTAAAGCATGGCCACTGAACATACCCATACAACCCCCTAAACCATCCTCACACAAGGTCTCACACAGAAATGCAAGCACTGGGGTACACGGTCACCCACCCATTGCACACCATGACACACACAGATGTAATAACCATCCTTTTCTACCCCTGCCGGACCCCTGCCCAACGTCACCGGACAGGAGGGTCCACACATGTCCACACCACCAACAGAAGAGGCCCACAGTGATGACAGCACCTCTGTCCAACTGGATCTAGATGACCTTCCCGGCCCATCGGGGACCTCGGGACAGTCGGTTCCCATCACCCAGTCACAGGCCACTACAGACCTTCCACCCTCTGGATACACCAGCACAGCATCCACCCAGCGGGCCCATACCTCCGTCCCCAGGACACGTCAATCAGCTGTGTGTCCACCACTATAGGGAACCCAGGATAACCCACCACCCCAACAACAACTGGGACCTGGGGGCAGTGGTAGTGGGCACACGGTTCAGGGGACGGAGGCCTAGGAACACATGGGAACTGGGAGGGCTGCTGTGCGACGGGGGCGGACAGGCCAAGGGAACCCACTCTCCACAAGGCCCTCTCCTCCATCATGGGAGCCTACCACCACTCCCAGGAGACGATGGCAACGGTAATGGCCAAGTTTCAGGAGATCCAGCGCCTGCAGGAGGAACAGTATATGGGCTTCAGGGAGGAACTCAGAACCATCAGCTCCACCCTGGGCACCATCGTAGGGGTGCTGAAGGAACTAGTAAACACCAGGAGGGACACTGTGGCACTACAAGGGGCCCCTGACACTAGCATGGACGATGAACTGCCCACCACCTCCGCCGGCGCTAGCGGACAGGAGGCACCGCCACATGACCACCACACCAGCACCCCACCCCCTGCAGAGGGAGAAGCACCCCACAAACGGTCCCTGAGATCCAGGACAAAGACAGAGCACGATGGCAAGACCCCCGCCAAGAAATGAGACCACCCTGATTGTCATCCTACTGTCCCACTTTGTCACGCGGTCCATACTGAAACTGCCTCAGCTCCACTTCCTATGCCCATATGGGCAATGCACCTGTGAGACTAATAGACTGGACTCTGCCATGGACATTCCTCCGCCATCACCCCTCACCATTTAACTTCCCCCTCCAATAATTTGCATTTAAATAAACACACCTAAAGCACAAAATTATCTGGAGTCTGTCTGTGATTTCGAAATAGTGTATTTGCAATTACAGTGACAAAACGTTCTTGAAATAGTAATGTCAACATACCTATGTCACACAGCTCTAGTCCATGAGGAATGTAAGCAGATGACACACGTTGGGACCCACATCTGTGAAACCGCAAGGGAAAGTGACAATTAAGTGACCAAACACTGGGTGAAAACGACACACAGTAGAGAGGTAGTAGTGTTAAAGTACATGTAGTAAGCAGCTCTGTATTCTTACCTGTGTCTCACTAGAAATATTGCTGGATCACTGAGTCCCTGTTATGCATGTCTTCTTCCCCTACTTCCTCGTCTTCACTGTCCACGGGCTCCACAGCTGCAACAACACCGCCATCTGAACCATCCTCCTGTAGAAAAGGCACCTGTCGCCGCAAAGCCAAGTTATGAAGCATACAGCAGGCCGCAATGATCTGGCACACCTTCTTTGGTGAGTAGAATAGGGATCCACCTGTAATATGGAGGCACCTGAACCTGGCCTTCAGGAGGCCGAAGGTCTGCTCGATCACCCTCCTAATTCGCCCATGGGCCTCATTGTAGCATTCCTCTGCCCTTGTCCTGGGATTCCTCACTGGGGTCAGTAGCCATGGCAGGTTGGGGTAACCAGAGTCACCTGCAAATGGTGAGGGACAACTGTTAGACACGCACTAACCTGGAGGGATATCCCCAGACCCAGACAACCATTCCCACTGACTTGTTCCAGGTGGTCACCTAATAGCCACACACAGTGCCTCTGGAGTTGACCCATCACATAAGGGATGCTGCTATTCCGCAGGATGTAGGCGTCATGCACTGAGCCAGGCAACTTGGCATTTACATGGGAGATGTACTGGTCTGCCAAACATACCATCTGTACATACAACGAATGATAACTCTTCCGGTTTCTGTACACCTGTTCATCCTGTGGGGGCGGGACCAAAGCCACATGTGTCCTATCAATTGCACCTATGATGTTGGGGATGTGACCCAGGGCATAAAAATCACCTTTCACTGTAGGCAAATCCTCCACCTGAGGAAAAACAATGTAGCTCCGCATGTGTTTCAGCAGGGCAGACAACACTCTGGACAATACCTTGGAAAACATAGGCTGGGACATCCCTGATGCCATGGCCACTGTTGTCTGAAAGGAACCACTTGCAAGGAAATGGAGCACTGACAGCACCTGCACTTGAGGGGGGATTCCTGTGGGATGGCGGATTGCTGACGTCAGGTCTGGCTCCAACTGGGTACACAATTCCTGGATTGTGGCACGGTCAAGCCTGTAGGTGATAATCAAATGTCGCTCCTCCATTGTCGACAGGTCCACCAACGGTCAGTACACCGGAGGATGCCACCATCTCCTCACATGTCCCAGCGGACGGTGCCTATGAAGGACAACAGCGATCACAGCGTCAAACAACTCAGAGGTACGTACCGACAGTTTACACAGAACACCTATCATACACAAAAGGTGGCCTGTATGTGTGTGGAGTCTAGGCCTAGGTATGAGTGACGCAGTTGGAAATGAAGCCATGTGGGGCCCTGAAATGGCGGCTACCTGAACTGTAAAGTGGGACAATACGATGTGAGGTAACTGTGCTGGCGTTGTGCACCGTCGCGGTAGGCGGTCGAAGACCGCGGCGCAATGCTGCATTGGATAACATTGGGCCTTATGGGTCCCAGGAGCTAATGACAATGTACGCCAGCAGTGACGGTACGCACCGCCGCAGACGTGACCGCCATTTTCTGTCACTTCAATCACTCAATACCTGATCTTTGACAGGAGAGGACCTACACTGCAAGTGCTGCTGTGACCTCGGTCTGGAAGAGACAATGGCTCGAGTGTCTGGGGAAAGGGCCCCGGCCTTCACATTGGAGGAGTTGGAGAACCTCGTGGATGGGGTCCTCCCCAGTACACGCTACTCTACGGTCCTCCAAACAAACAGGTAAGTACACTGGGAGCATGTTGTATGGGCTATGCCTGTGTGGAGAGGGCTGTATGAAAGAAGGAAGGGGGGAGAGTGCTGCGTGCATGAAAGACGGTGAATGCATGTGCCACATGGCAAGGGTAGGGATGGGGGCCAATCACTTTGACGGTGCAGTTGGTAATAACTTCTCTTTTTCCCCTGTACATTTCATGTAGGTCAGTGCCCACCAGAAGAAAGATATTTGGCGTGCCATCGCCAAGGACATCCAGACTCTCCGGGTCTACCACAGACGGAGCACCCACTGCCGGAAAAGATGGGAGGACATTCGTTGCTGGAGCAAGAAGACGGCAGAAGCTCAGCTGGGGATGGCCTACCAATGTGGGAGGGGTGCTCGTCGTACCATGACCACCCTGAGGTTCAGGATCCTGGCGGTGGCCTACCCGGAGTTGGATGGGCGCTTGAGGGCATCACAGCAGACACAAGGGGGTGAGTATACTCTCAATCTGCTGACTTTGCGCGCAATGGAGGTGTCTGGGTGGGGGAGGAGGGCTGTGGGTTTCCCTAGGCCAAGGTGAGTTCCGTAGGCAAGGCCCCTCCGTATGTCAAGCCATGTGGCACCACAACCCACCTCTGTAGAGTGCAAAGTACAGGTAGTCATGCCCCTGTGTCATCTATGTGTGCAGAGGTCGTCCATAGCCTTGGAGGCCATTTCCCAGAAATTGAACAGTGGAGCCCAAGAGCGCGGTGTAGTGCAGGGGGCTTCTGTGTCTGTCGTGTCCGCCAACGGTAGCGGTAATGCATGCACTCAACATGTGTTTCTTCTGTCTTCCCCCCCTTTTTGTGGTCTCCCTGTTCTTGTGTGCATTAGCATCATCAGGCGGAGGAGCAGTGGCAACGGAGCACGAGGGAGCTGCATCCCACATGGCCCGGAAGGGCGACACTACGGAGTCTGAATTCACCAGTGGGACAGAGGGCGAGGGGAGCTCCACGGCGGGGACAGGAGCTGACACCAGCGACACGGACTTGTCCTCTGATGGGAGATCCATTGTGGTAATGGCAACATCTGTGCCCCCGCATCTACAGGTACAGCCGCCACCCCCCCTACCAGCACCGCCCTCCCAGCAGCCCCTCAGCCTTTGCCCTGTGCCCGCTCACCCAGGAGGGTGGGCATCACCTTTGCCCCAGGCACCTCAGGCCCTGCCCCAGTCACCCCTGCTGCCCTCATTGAGGAGGCCATTGACCTCCTCAGGTCCCTCACTGTTGGGCAGTCTACCATTTTGAATGCCATCCAGGGTGTAGAGAGGCAGTTGCAACAAACCAATGCATTCCTGGAGGGCATTCATTCTGGTCAGGCGGCCCTTCACCGATCTTTTCAGACTCTGGCCTCAGCACTGATGGCAGCCATTGTCCCCGTCTCTAGCATCCCCCCTCCAGCTTCCTCAACCCCGACCCAATCCCCTGTACCTCAGCCTATCCCAAGCACACCTACAGACCAACATGCACACACATCAACACACAAGGGAAGCTCAGGCAAACATAAGCACCACACATCCCACAGACACTCACGCAAGCATCACACACATGCAGACACACCAACATCCACTGCCTCCACTGTGTCCCCCTCCTCCTCATCTCCCTCCTCCCTCCCAGTCTCGTGTACACTCACACCTGCATGCAGTACCTCTACAGCCACTACGTCCCTCTCCAGCACACCCACCACCACACGCTGCTCATGTGCAGTCACCACACCCACTACCATTCACACGTCCTCTCTGTCCTCTCCCAGTGTGTCTGTGACGCCCCCTCCCAAGATACACAAACGCAGGCACACACCCACCCAACAGCCATCCACCTCACGACAGCCTCCAGCGCATGCACCTTCACCCAAAGTCACCAAACGTACACCTCCTACAACCACCACCTCTTCCTCCACTCCCAAACCCCCTCCAGCTACCCGCACCAGTGTCTCCCAAAAACTTTTCCTGTCCTTCCTTGACCTCTTTCCCACACCTCCCCCACCCTGTCCGTCTCATAGGTCCCGAACTAGCACCTCAGCCACAACATCTCCGGGACCAGTGGTGCCTGTAGTCACCGGAATCTGGAGTGCACCGGCCACCAGGGCAGCCAGTGTGGCACGGAGCCACAGCACAGACAGTCTTCCACCTGTGAAGCATCAGAAGTTGGCCAGTGCCCGGCGGGAGAGGGGGAAGACTCCAGCCACCAAAGCCGCTCCCAGGGGTCCCGTTGGGAGTGTGGAGTCAGCTGCGACACCTTCCAAGGTCGGGAAGGGGCACAAGAAACTCAGCAAGTCTGGGAAGAGCTGCACGGCGGAGAAGACCGCCATCATCCCAGCTGCCCAGGAGGCCACCGCCAGCCCAGCTGCCCAGGAGGCCACCACCAGCACCAGCCCAAGTGCCAGGGAGGCCACCGCCAGCACCAGCCCAGCTGCCCAGGAAGCCACCGCCAGCACAAGCCCAGCTGGGCCATGAAGGACCACCAGCAAAAGGCCCGTTGGGCCATGAAGGACCGCCAGCCCCGCTGGGCCATGAACGACCGCCAGCAGCTGAGACCCTGCAATGGAGACCGCCATCTGAGGCACCGCTGAACAGGGCACCGCCATCTGAAGCACCGCTGTACAGGGCACCGCCATCTGAAGCACCACTAGCCCATGAGCGGCAGGGGCACTGACGCAACTGAGTCCGTCAAGGGGTGAAGGATGCACTCTGGGCACCATGCCCCCTCCAGAACCAGTGGAGACTGCCATCCACTACCTCTGTCCTTAACAGGACGAAGCACTCTGGGCACCATGCCCCCTCCAGAACCAGTGGAGACTGTCATCCACTTGTGAGCGTGTGGCTTTGCACTCCCCAGGATTGAACAGTGGGCAACCCACCCACTGTAGAGACTTGAGAGACTGTGGCTTTGCACTCCCCAGGATGGAACAGTGGGCAACCCACCCACTGTGGAGACTTGGGAGACTGTGGCTTTGCACTCCCCAGGATTGAAGAGTGGGCAACCCACCCACTGTAGAGACTTGAGAGACTGTGGCTTTGCAACCCACCCACTGTAGAGACTTGAGAGACTGTGGCTTTGCACTCCCCAGGATGGAACAGTGGGCAACCCACCCACTGTAGAGACTTGAGAGACTGTGGCTTTGCACTCCCCAGGATGGCACAGTGGGCAACCCACCCACTGTAGAGACTTGAGAGACTGTGGCGTTGCACTCCCCAGGATGGAACAGTGGTCAACCCACCCACTGTAGAGACTTGAGAGACTGTGGCTTTGCACTCCCCAGGATGGAACAGTGGGCATGTGGCCCCCTTGTGGATTTGGCGTTGTGCACTCAAGCGACTGAGGTGCCCCCCCTTTCCCTCCCCCTGAGTTGCCTGTTTTCTTGCTCTTTGATGCCCCTGCAGTGTTCTCTCCATCATGGTCAGGGATCTTGTGTGGGCCTCGCCCATACCGTGTGGTCCCAGTGTTCCACGGACTATCTTAGTGCACTACCTGGACTACTATGCTTGGTATATATTTTGTACATTGTGTATATATATATTTCTGCCTACTTGTTTTTAATATATTACAATGGTTACACTAATTTTCTACTGTCTTTGCATTCTTCTGGGGGCTTTTGGGGGTGTTACTGTGATGTATAGATTTGCATTTGTGTGTGTTGTAGTGGGTGAGGGTGGGGGTGTTGCGTGTGTGTGTCCCTGTTTTTTGCCTCCCCCCTCCCCTGTGTCGTAGGTGCAGTACTCACGGTGGTCTTTTCCGCCGGCGTTCGTGCACCTGGTAGAGGAGCAGGAAGACTATCGCAGGGAGAATTTGGAGTTCCCGGTCCATGGTGTCCTCGTTCCTCGTGGGGTGTGTAGAGGTGAGCGTTTTCCCTTCGAAATTCCTGTTTCCGCCGTGTTTTTATCTGAGATGAATCCGTCCCGGAAAAGGTGGAGGATTGGTAGGTTGTGATACTGTGGGCGGTACATTGTCTCCCGCCTGTCTGTTGGCGGTGACCGCCACGCTGTTTGTTTGTAACGCCATGGCGGTCGGAGTGTTAAAGTGGCTGTCTTTGTTGGCGGTTTCCGCCACAGTCGTAATTGCAATTGTTTTACCGCGGGCCTGTTGGCGGTTTTACCGCCACTTTAACACCGTCCGCCAGGGTTGTAATGACCACCTTCATATCACTTTTCAGTGATATTCCTACAAATTCTTATTGCATCTTTTATTGTGTTGATCTACAAATATCCAGATAAATATTCTATATTTTTGTAAACACTGTGTGGTGTATTTTTGTGGTGCTATATGGTGTTATTGTATGATTTATTGCACAAATACTTTACACAATGCCTTCTAAGTTAAGCTTGACTGCTCGTGCCAATCTACCAGAGGGTGGGCACAGGATAATTTGGATTGTGTGTGACTTACCCTGACTAGAGTGAGGGTTCTTGCTTGGAAAGAGGGTAACCTGACTGCCAACCAAAAAACCCATTTCCAACACACATGACATTGATTATCTCGAAACACTCCAAATAATGCAGAGCTCTCTATTGCTATCTAGTTATTTTTGCAATGTACAAATAGCAATGCATGCATGAATACCCAAATACAGTCCCTAGAGGGGCAAGGCACAAGAAATGTTGGCAATTCTCAAACACATCCCATTTTCAGGTCTGAGGGTTGAATGTTGCAGTATGCACATACACTGCCAGCTTAGTGCATGAAGGGTCTATTATCCATGCAAACAGTATATATACAATATGGTACCTGATCTAAAGTTTGGCAGGGTAGATACTCTATTGCAAAGTCAACTGAGGGCCTCATTTAATATGTTTTGGTGCAGGACAGTGCCACAAGCCTTTTTTGCGGCTCTGCCCTGCAGCAAAATAAAAGGGCAGGAATGTTCTGTATCCAGAAGATATGGCACATTCCTGTTCTTGACCCCTGTGCTGGTGCACAAATTCCTACCTAACCCCAATGTAGGCATCCTTGCACCATGGTGCAAGCATACCTGTGTTGCAGGGATGATTGTTTATGTGCAGGAAGGAACACCTTCATGCACAATAGCAATCATTAATGAAATGTTCCACTTTCTATGTGTGCTGTGGAAAGCAGCACACATTGAAAGGTGAAAAAACAGAGAGAAAAATTGTTATTTCATCCCGTTGCGCCATTTACAGCCACCCCTGAGGTGTCGTATGAATCCGACACATTCCCAGACTTGTAAATCTGGGAATGCATCAGATTCCATTGGAGTCCATCGGTGTTGCATGGTAACACCTACAACAACACCCATGCAATGACCCTTTCACGCAGTGTTATGTGTGAAAGGGGTCCATATTAACAAGGCCATGAAAAAAAACCATGGTGAGGGACAGTGAAAAGTGCAAAATGACCCCAAACCATGAGAGACTTCAGTGGTGAGAGGGTCATTGCTTTTTTCCTCAATTTGAATTTTATTTTTGAAAATAGAAAAAAAATTGAAAGTTTGCTGTAGGGCCCTGGCAAGTTGACCAAGCCATCCATCAAATTTTCAAAGCATTGACAGGAACCAGAGGACAGCTCTAAATTTGGTGGGTGGGTACTGCGTCAGGGTGATGGAGTTCTTTACTTGGTCACCCTGTTGGCATACATCTAATCCTGCAAAGTCAGGATTAGGCCCTATGTTTACAAAATCTGAACAACGCGCATGCTAGCTATATAAGGTTAGATTCTTGTGATAGCTGATTCCTCTGAAAATGGTGTTCTAAACTGTTGTTAGGTTTACCATGGAACTTTGGATAGCTTATACCCTACGGACTATGCCATACAGGGAACAAACATTGCAGCAAGCTGATCAAGAAGATAAGAACAATACTGACTTATGACACCTGAGTACAGAAATGTGTCCCATTACCATAAGGGTATTTTGTAGTCAAGCCAGAGAACTATGCAAATGTGCCTATTTCTATTTTTCCCAAATGATCCACATTGTTTTTTTAACATATCACATTAAACATTTCCCTTTCCAGTACTGTAAAGTATTATATCATGTATGTGTACCTACAAATCGCTTAATCTTTTCCAACCAAAGAGACATTTAGACCCTCATTACAACCCTGGGGGTCGGTGATAAAGCAGCGGTAATACCTCCATCAGGCCGGCGGTTAACAAAAAGGAATCATGACCACAGCGGAAACCGCTCAGACAGACAGCCACTTTAACACTCTGACTGCCACGGTGGTAGCAGCAAGCACTACGGCGGTAACCGTCAACAGCCAGGAGGAAGACAATGTACCGCCCATTGTATTATGTCAGGCCTATCCGACACCTTTTCTGGAGCAGTACCAACGACATCAAAAGCACAGTGGAAACAGAATGCAGAAGTCAAAGGTCTCACGTCTGGAGACTCAGGGAACAACTACGACACCATGGAGCCCGAATTGCACATCTTCCCGATGCTCAACTACCTTTGCCTGCATTATGAGCAGCAACGCCGGCGAAGACGACCACGGTGAGTACTGCCACCTAGAAGATAAGGGAGGGGGAGGAAAAAGAGAGCGACACACACATGCAACACCCCCACCACCAACACCATACACACAACCATATGCACAAACATTACATATTCACCCCGTACTCCTCAGGAATAATGCAAGGACAAAATGATTGGAAGAAAGTGAGTGTGAAACGATAAAATTCTATGAATAAGTGCATTCAATTACAAACATATATACATATTTACAAATGGAGGGACATTGCCCAGTCCTCAATGTCTGTGGGCTGCAGGGCCACATCACATAGGCCAAGGCCCCACCTCACTCCTGCGACAACACAGAGCGAACACTGCAGGGGCATCAGGTCGAAAATACATAGACACCTCAGGGGGACAGGGAATGGGGGGCACCTCAGCCAGAAGATGGTACAACGCCACTGGTCCTGGAGGGGTCTACATGCCCTGTGCAATGTCCTGGGGAGTGCAAGGCCACAGTCTCTCAAGTGGGTGGTTTGCCCACTGCTTGGTCTTGGGGAGTGCAAGAACACAGTCTCTCAAGTGGGTGGTTTGCCCACTGCTTGTTCCTCTGGAGTGCAAGGCCACAGCCTCTCAAGTGAGTGGTTTGCCCACTGCTTGGTACTGGGGAGTGCAAGGCCACAGTCTCTCAAGTGGGTCATTTGCCCACTGCGTGGTCCTGGGGAGTGCAAGGCCACAGTCTCTCAAGTGGGTGGTTTGCCCGCTGCTTGGTCCTGGGAAGTGCACGGCCACAGTTTCTCAAGTGAGTGGTTTGCCCACATGCTCTGGAGGAGGCAACATGCCCTGTGCTTAGTCCTGGGGAGTGCAAAGCCACAGTCTCTCAGGTGGGTGGCTTCTCCACTGGTTCTGGAGGGGGCCTTGTGCCCAGTGTGCTTCATCCTGGGAAGGATGGGGTGAGTGGATGGCTTCTTCCACTGGTTCTGGAGGGGACCTTGTGCCCAGTGAGCTTCATCCTGGAAAGGATGGGGTGAGTGGATGGCTTCTTCCACTGGTTCTGGAGGGGGCATTGTGCCCTGTGATGCAGATCTTGGGGAGTGCAAGGTCACAGTCTCTCTTCTGGGTGTCAGACCCACAGGATTTGCTGGGGCAAGAAGGCACAACAGCCCATGGAGACAGGACTACACACTGTCCGCCGGCAGTGACGGCTGCTCAGTGGTGGCATTGGCGGTGCTGGGGGGTAGGCTCTAGCCCTTCCCCTGCAACCGCGGACAGCTGCCCACTGGGGCTGCTGCTGCTGACAGTGGTGCTGGTGGCGGTGCTGGCAGTGGTGGGGGAGGCGCCATCCCTTCCCCTGCAGCCTCGGATGGCTGCCCACTGGGGCTGCTCCTGCTGGCAGTGGTGCTGGTGGTGGTGCTGGTGGTGGTGCTGGTGGTGGTGCTGGCAGTGGTGGGGGGAGGCCCCAGCCCTTCCTCTGCAGCCTCAGATGGCTGAACCGCCATGGTTGGTGGTGGGGCTCAGAATAAGTCCCAACACCAGGCATCCTGTCCTTCCTGACTGCAGGTGCAGGCCCTTTGCCCTTCCCTTTTGCAGCTGTTGGTGCCTCCATGCCCTTTCCCTTTGCAGCTGGTGGTGCCTCCTTGCCCTTCCCTTTCGCAGATGGTGGTGCCTCCTTCCCCTTCCCTTTTGCAGCTGGTGGCCCCTCCTTGCCCTTCCCTTTTGCAGCTGGTGGTGCCTCCTTGCCCTCCCCTTTCGCAGCTGGTGGTGCATCCTGTCCCTTCATTGATGCACCTGGTGCAGGCACACTTTCAGTGCTGCTGGCTGGTTCCCAGGATCCTCTCCCACCTGCAGTAGTTGTCGACACTACTGTGGCTGTGGACTGGGTGGCTGAGGTGCTCGTCTGGATTCTGACCACCCTGGCACAACGTCAAGGACGGAGGGGGAGGTGTAGGGAATAGGTCAGCAGTGGAGAGGAAAAGCTTCTTACGTACATTGGGGCGGGAAGAGGGTGAAGGTTTGGGAGTGGAGGAAGAGAAAGTGGTTGTAGGATGTGTATGTCTACTGTGTTTGGGTGCAGGTGCATGGGCTAGATGCTGTTGTGAGGTGGATTGCTATTGGGTGTCTGAGTGCTTGTGTTTGTGTACTTTGGGAGGAGGGGGCACAGACACAGTGGGAGGGTACACAAGGGCTCTGTGCATGGATGTGGGGGTGGTTACTGCCAGGAAGGGGTGTGGTGATGGAGGTAATGGATGAGGATATAGTGCATGAAGGTGTGATTGTAGACGCTACTGGGAGGGAGGTGGACGAGTGGAGGCAGTGGATGTTGGTATGTCTGCATCTGGATGGTGTTTGTGTGAGTCCCTGTCGGATGATGTATGGTACTTGTGTTTGCCTGAACTACTCCTGTGTGTTGTCCTGGGTGCATGCTGGTCTGCCTGTGTGCTTGGGATAGGTTCGGGTTGAGGGGAATGGGATTGGGTAGAGGAAGCTGGGGGGGCTAGAAACAGGGACAATGGCTGCCATCAGAGAGGAGGCCAGAGCCTGGATTGATCTCTGTTGGGCTGCCATACCAGAGTGAATGCCCTCTAGGAATGTATTTGTTTGTTGCAAATGTCCAGCCAGCCCCTGGATGGCATTCACAATGGTTGACTGCCCAACAGAGATGGATAGCAGAAGGTCAGCAGTCTCCTCACTCAGGGCAGCAGGGCTAACTGGGGCAGGGACTGAGGTGCCTGGGGCGAAGGAGATGACCACCCTCCTGGGTGAGTGGGCACGGAAAACATGCAGAGTGGCTGCTGGGAAGGCGGTGCTGGTATGGGGGGTGGCGGTTGTACATGTAGTTGGGGTGGCCACAGAGGTGTCTGCCACCACCAGCGAGCTTCCATCGGAGGAGGTATCACTGTCCGAACTGTCCCCTCCTGTCTCTGCTGTGGTGCTCCCCTCACCCTCTGTCCCACTGGTGCCGTCACTGTCAGTAGATTCGGCCAACTGGGCCATGTGGGATGCAGCTCCCTCCGTCGTCGGTGCCTCTGCTCCTCTGCAAGATTATGCTAATGCACAGATGGACAGGGTGACAAACCAAAAAGGGGGGGAAGAGACAAAGGATACACTTGGTCAATGGCTGCAACAACACCACCTTTGGCCTACATGACACACACACACAGGGAACAGCCCTACGCATTAGGAAATGCACTACCAGTCACAATGCTAATCACCAGGCCATGGACAGCAATACCTAACGCCAATAACAGCATGCCTGAGACCCACAGACCCCTGCCCAGTTGTGGATGCCTATTAGCTTGGTTGGAGGTAGTTCACATCATACCCTGCCCAACATGGGACCTACCCTGCAATTTCCGACCTGACCTAGGGGCACCCACAGGCCCACATCCCCCACCCGGAGACCACCCCACCAGGCGCAAGTAGTATATTGGAAAACGGTACTCACCCTCTTGTGGCTGCTGTGATGCCCTCAAGCACCCATCCAGCTCTGGATAGGCCACCGCCAGTAAGCGGGCCATCAGGGGGATCAGGGTTCAACAGGCACCCCTTTCTCGTAGGGAGGCCATCCCCAGCTGGGCCTCCACCGTCTTCCTTGCCCAGTGTCTCAGGTCAACCCAACGTTTACAACAGTGGGTGCGCCTCCTGCCATAGACCCCACCAGGGTCCGCACATCCTTGGCGATGGCACTCCATATATCCTTTCTCTGATGGGTGCTCACCTGCAGAAATATACACATAGCAAAAGGTATCAGTCAGACCATCTGGCCTGTTACACTCATGTCCCACCATAGCCTTTCCATCCCCTTACGCACAGACATTGCCCACCATACATGCAGCATGCAGCCCAGGGACCTTCCACCAACCCCCACCCTACACGAGGACCTCACACACAGCACTCCATGCATTCATGCCCCATGAATCGTGCTCACAGTGTACTCATCTGTTGGTCTGGAGGCCCATACAGCATTCAGTACTGGGGTAGCACCCCATCCACCAGTCTCTCCATCTCTGCAGCGGTGAAGGCAGTGGCCCTTTCCCCAGTGTCACGAGCCATGGTCAGTTCCAGACACAGGTCACAGCAGCACTTGCAGTGTAGGTTCTCTCCTGTTGAAGGTCAGGTAGCAAGTGGGTGAACAGATAGAAAATGACGGTCACGTCCGCAGCGGTGCGTACTGTCACCACCGGTGTACATCACCATTGGCCACTGTAGCCCCTAAGGCCCAATCAGATCCAATGAGGAATTGCACGGTGTTTCCAACCGCCTCCCACAACGGGGCACAACGTCAGCGGAATTACCTCATTTCCACCTATCCCTCCATACAGGATAGGTGGACGCCATTTCGGGGGAGGGGGGTAGGCCATGACACCTAACTGCGTCACAGTACACATATGCACCATTTGGGCCTATACAACGATATTGTGTTACAGTCGCAACATGTAACGCAGTATAGTGTTTGGAAATATGGAATACTGACCAGGTACTCACTGTTTGTCCCCTAGATTGCAACCGCTGCGGATGAATAGGAGATAGAGACATCCCACTGTCTACAGGCCCCTGGTGGACTTGCCAACAATGGAGGACAGGCACATTATCCTCACCTATAGACTGGACAAGGCGACAATCACGGAGCTGTATGCCAAATTGAAACCTGACCTGATATCTGCTATCCGTCAGCCCATCGGGATTCCCCCCTCTTGTGCAAGTCCTATCTGTGCTCCATTTCCTGGCAAGTGGCTCTTTCCAAATGACAATGGGCTTGGCAGCAGGAATGTCTCAGCCAATGTTCTCAATAGTGCTAACCAGAGTATTGTCTGCCCTGATTAAACACATGCGCAGCTACATAGTTTTCACCCAGGTGGAGGATTTGGGCACAGTGAAAGCTGATTTCTATGCTATGGGATATATCCCCAACATAACTGGGGCGATTGATGGTACACATATTGCATTTGTCCCCTGCCGGAGAAATGAACAGGTGTTCAGAAATCGAAAGAGCTTTCACTCCATGAATGTGCAGATAGTGTGCCTGGCGGATCAGTACATCTCCCAAGTCAATGGAAAGTATCCTGGGTCTGTGCATGATGCCTTTATCCTGAGGAATAGCAGTATCCCATATGTGATGGCTCAACTCCAGAGGCACCGGTGTGGCTAATAAGTGAGCCCTGGTTCCCACTCAGTAGGTGTTGGTGTATGGGTATGGTGTGGGCCTAAGGGTTAGTGTGTGTCTAACAGTTGTCCATCAATATTTTCAGGTGACTCTGGTTACCCCAACCTCTCATGGCTACTGACCCATGTGAGGAATCCTAGGACAATGGCAGAGGAACGTTTCAATGAGGGACATGGGTGAACACAAAGAATAATAGAAAGAACATTCGGCCTCCTGAAGGCCAGGTTTTGTTGCCTCCATCTAACCGGTGGATCCCCTTACTACTCACCCAAGAAGGTGTGTCAGATCACCAGGTGCCTTTTCTGCAGGAGGATGAGGCTGGAAATGGGCATGTGGCAGCAGTGGACCCTGTGGACAGTGAAGATGAGGACGCATAGGATGAGGATGAGGACAACAGAAGTGCTATTATAAGACAGTACTTCCAATCACACATAGGTAAGATACTGTAATTACACTTTACATAGACAGTTTTGTAGTTGACATTGTCACTGGCAGGCCAATTTTCCCACTTCTATGGCCACTTACTGTACCCTTTGGCATCTCTATTTTCAGATATGTGTGTCCCACTATCGCTTCTGGTGTGTTGACTGCAGCCAACTACAGGTCATTCTTATGTATACAATACTGTACAGTTATATTGCAGTGTTTCAAGCTTGTTAAACCAACACATGGTTAAATGATTTGACAGACTCCGTACTTGTATTCATTCAAATGGTGTTTATTTAAGTGTTAATGATTAGAGGGGGATGTACAATGGGCTAGGGTGATGATGGAGGAAATCTACCATAGTAACCTCCTGCGGTCCCTGGATGTCAGGTTCTCATCTGTGGTCTACTCTCCACACAGCCCTGATGATCACACTTTTTGGAAGCCAGCAGTCTCCGGCTGAGGCTCTGGGTTCCTGCACTGTAAATTATAGACGCTAGAGACTACAGGATCAAACTTCCTTGAACTATATAGCTGAATCTGGCACAATCATAACTTGCCCGAATGCTGTCTTGGCCACGCCCCCTCATGTGTACATGTTTCTAATAGAGTTAGTTTACGCATGATTGTGGGCAGTGATAACTCTGCAGTAAACATATACGCTAGTGACAAATGGATTTCTACCTCTTGATTGTGAATACTGCCCTTGTACTGTTATACCAATCATGAAAAAGATGGTTTTGACATTGTATTAGGAGCATGATTGAATTGTGGAATAGTGTAACTCTTGCCTTGAAGCTTGAGGCTCAGCAGATATATCACACCTAACAATGCCCTACAATCAAAATAAAATACAAATAGGTGAGGTTGAATGTACCTGATACATTATACATCCTGTGTATGTGTGGCATTAAGTGATATAGCATGATAACATATAAATGATCTTTCATTGTCATGGTCCCAGCTGTGAACAGGGCTAGTCATGCTTTAGTCATGCCTTATTCCCCCCATTATGAGTGATATCAGAGATGCTGTTATTTTCTATTCATCACAGTACCTGCTTGAATTATGTTATGCCTTTGAAGCACTGTATAACTTGGCAACTCAGTTATTAACATAATGGCACTGTTTAAAGCAGATCTAGTCCAATGCTTCTAGAAGAACATGTCAACTGTCTACAACCACATGGGCCTCACCCAGGTAATCCAGGAAGCACATGTCAAATGTTGACAACTGCTGGTTCTTTAATTGATTCTCCTAATGGAAAAAAGACAGTTGAGAAACATGTGCCATTACAATAATGACTAACGAGTTTCTCTGTTTTCCCCATATGTTTCCTTGCACCTGGTTTGGGTCCGCTATAAAAGCCGGACTAAATCCTGCTTAGCCTTGTTTAACTTGGAAGCAACATTTACCAGTCTCCAGTCTTCAGCAGCCCTACTTTCGCCGTGGCAGTCCTCTCTTTGCAGCGGCATCCATCCCTGCACAATGACAGGCTTCTCCTCACACCAACGAGCCTCCTGAGCTCCAATCTAGTGTTTCCGACCTTCTCCATAGATACCACAGTATCTGTAAAATGTGGCAGCTTGTAATTCATCTTTTGCTTGCAAAAATACACTAGTCATCCCAAATAGGGTAACACAAGCTTTTCGGTTTAATTTGGGATCTTAATCAGAGCTGATTAATCAAACATATCTAAAGCCAGCAATAACATTCGGATCAATCTCATGACTGAAAAAACATTAGACAAAAGTTGTATTTCTTTCAATAGCTGTACCCTCCTGGATCTTGTGCTGATAGTTGGTTTTCAATCTGTGTTTTCTCTGATGTTGGTGTGCTGAAGTCTTTTAGGACAATTGAGAACTATAATCCGATAGCCATTGCATATTTACATATGAAACTTGAACTCTTGAGACTCTTTGAAATAGTTTTGTTGTGATTAACCAAGGTATTTTCCCTAATTGGAAATCCTTGTACATGATAATTCCAGTTCATGATAATTCTTGGATAATTCTTGGCTCACATTGAGGACTGTTTCTAGTGTGAATTATTGGTATGTGATTTGACGTTAGTTAATGTCAAAGATCTGTTTAGTTTTTCCTGTTTCATACAGTGGTTTCATTACAGGGAAGTCCTAGTCCAGACCATTATACCTAAATAATCCTGATTGCCAGTATCATGAATCCAGAACCAGAATCCAGATATCCTTGTGCCTAGCACAGCCCGGAGTAGGGAAAAACAAATACACAGAGGTCCATGTATTTATCTCTTTCTTGCTCGTCCCAACCCCAGTTCCCTTTGGAAACTCGTAGGGCTGCAGAGTGTCCTTCATTGCTGCGCTGTCAGTTCTCTTTGGGATTTGGGGATTATCATCGCCCCAACGGAACCACCTGGAGTTCAGGAGAGTGGCTTGCATCAATGATATCTCATTTATTGCAGATTTCACACCTACTGAAGTTAGCTATTGAAAAGTCGTTTTATCAAATACAACTAATAGTGTCTTCTTGGTGATGGGATGGATTGTTCACACTTATTAACATTAAAATAGTGGTCCGAGCTCAAAACAATGAGAGCAGAAATGTGAGACTATTATCAATTGGAAAACAGTACTTTGCTGTAAGTCAGTGTTTTGTTTCATGAGTGGTACATTACTTACCTTAGCATCGCCACATAAAGGGAGTGCATTGCTTCTCTGCAGTGGGTAATGATTTGCAGGAGGAGGGGTGACTGGCTGGCATACTCTGCTTGCTGGGGAAGCACAGGGCTCATTGGGACTGTTGGCGGGTGAAGATCCAGGTGGCTTAGAGCCTCCATCTTCTGGGGACTAGGCAAATGATGTACCACACTGAGCATGGAGCTGCAGGCTGCTCTGCTAATTGAACAGACATCATGTTTTCTAACTTTAAATACAAACGAAATAGATACAAATACTACCATCATTTTGAAATGGTGTCTTTTGTTGAAACTCACTAGTTTTGTCTTGCTAGTTATTGACACAAATAGCAACAAGTATGCATTGGGTAAAGATTGGGGTGAGGGTTTTGTTCAAGAGGAAGCAACATAATAAACTGCCTTTTTGAGCCATTGAGTAATCCTTGGTTTCAGAAGGGCGGCACCAAGCTGCATACATTTATAATCCATGTGGGATGTGCGGAAGCTGCCTGCTACGTGTGCCCGTACTTTGGAACCTCACACAAGCATCCAGAAAGTGCTCTTATAACTGATGCTTCTTTGTTTTGCAACGTCTAGTAGAATTTGGAAGTTGGGGCGGTGGTAGCCATTTGAGGTTACTCTGGACTGCCTCGGTCCTAACCTGGCAGCAAGAAAAAAATGTGTTCTGTATTCAAAGAGTCTGACCTCCAGGTGTGAACCTGTGAGACAGTTGCTCTGCAGAATTGCATTTTCAAAGATTCCCAAGCAGAATCCTAATATTTTCCACTATATTGTATTCTGTTTTATACTATTCTATTGTAGTCATTCCAATGAAGGTCTTGAAGTGTATAATATTCCTTTTCTCCCTCTAAACTATCATTGAACGGGGAGACTACCTCTATTTTGGAAGGTGTAGGACATCATTTCCTGTAAGAAAAGGAAGGTAAAACTGTATTTAAGTAACTGTATGCCATCACTAGACCTGACAGCCTTGGTAGGTAGTCCCCCAGACATTTTGCTTTCACCCTTCCTCTTCTAGTGAATTTGTTCTTGTTGGAATTATGATGCTGTGCACTTTACCACTGTTAATCAGTGCTAAAGTGCTCTCTTCCTAAAACATGGTAAAATTGGCTTATACCTGATTGCCATATTTTATGTACTTGTAAAGTGGTATACTATATTTCCAGGGCTGGTACATTAAATGCTACTAGTGAACCTTCAGCACCTATTGTGCCACCTACTTAAGTATCCCCTTCAAACATGTCTCAGACCTGCCATTGCAGCTTTTTTGCGGTTTACAATTATCAATTTGACCTGGCAATACAAACCCTTTTTCAGGCATAAAACTCCCTTTTTAGTACATATAAACACATCTAAGGTAGGCCTTAAATAGCGTATGTGGCAAGATGCAATGTATTTCAAAAGATGGACATGCAGTTTTTGGTTTAACATGTCCTGTAGTAAAAAAACTCATACATTTATTTTTCAATACTGTGTGGCCTACCTCTCCCATTGGATAATATCAGGTTAACTTATTACATTTACTAAGTGAGATACTTTGTTTAGGAGCAGGTACAAATGTCATATTTGGTGTCTAAGGATTGTAATTTAAACCCCTTTTTAATGTTAATGTCAGATTTTAGGTCACAACTCTGAAAATTCTACTTTTAGAACGTTGGCATTTTCTTGTCCTAATCATTTGGCGCCTGCAGCCTGTTCTGGGTTCAGTTGACCAGGTGGAGTTGACCTTTGTGTATTTCACCCAGACAGCCATACAATAAAGGGAATGGGTGTTGGCAGGATGGTCCATTGTGTCTTGATGGAAGGGGCGGAGCTGCCACCTGTCACACCTGCACTTCAAAGGCACTGCCTAAGCTCAGGCACAAAGAGCTTCACACTAGCCTATTGAGCCCCCGACAGACATGGAGGCCTTAAATGCCAGATAACCTTTTGGGGGGGACTCAAAATGTTTCCTCCACTTTAATGATTGCCTCAGGTATAACATTAGGACCCTTGGACCCACTCTTCAGTAAACTCCTGGGCCTGTGTATACTACAGAAGAAAGACTGCCCTGCAGCCAGAGACTGTCCTGCTGACTGGGAAGGAAGAATGGACTTGCTCCCTTCATCCAAAGCTACCTAAGTGACTCCAAGGGTCAACTGACTGGCCTCCTGTTTTGAGCTACAAGGACAAATCACACTCCATAGGACTTCCTGCAACTGCCCACCTGACCTGCTGCACTGGACCTGTCTGGACCTGCATCTGCACCTACCTGAGCCCTGTTTACCTCTACTGGAATGAGTTCCTGATCCCCAAGTGATGCCTCCACAGGTCCTTGGTTGGCATCAGACAGAGCCTTTTCTGGCCTAACTGAAGGTTTCACCAAATCCGTTGCAAAGAGACATGAAGCCTCCCTCCATAACTGCTAGCCTCTTCTGAATTGATACTCAGGGACACAAAGCCCTTCAAAGCCTCCCCGCACAGCTGCCAGCTTCATCAGAACAAAATGCAAGCTTTGCTAATCCTTGCCATGCAGATCTTTGGAACAGATGCAGACAACACAAAGCCCAGAAAAGCCTTACTGCACAGCTTCATCGGAACCAATGCAGGATGATGAAACATGAAGCAACGCTGCTTAGACTGTTCAGCAAGGACGTGAGGAATAATCCTCAGCAGGCAAAACTTGTTTTTGTGCCCTGTCTGTGCTCCATCAATATTGTCCTGAAATTGTGACTTTATTCCTGGTCCAGTGCAACCAGATACCATCATTTAGAGCTTTGCGCCTTTTGGTGCTACTTTTATCTAAATATTTAAAATTGTAAATCTTCAGTACTACATATTGGATTTTTGTTGTCTTGGTCTCAATCAATTTATTGAAATTTGCTCTATTTTTCTAAATTGGTGTAGGAGTTTTCTTGTGTTGTGCTTTCACTTTAAATTGGTTAAGTATTGCATAAATACTTTACCCATTGCCTCTAAGTGAAGCCTAACTGCTTTTGTACCATGCTACCAGTAGGTTAAGCAAAGGAGGCTCATCCTAAGTTGTCCTTGTACAAAGCTTGTTTCCAGTAATGTCTGGGCGGGATCTGATCACTTGTTTGGGATATATACCATTTATCTCAAAGTTTGGTTTACAACCTTCAGGGACAGATTTATCAAAGCATTGCTTGTTCCTGAACGGGTTGGTCAATCTGGAGTAACGCAAGGCAAGGCACCAGGAAGGCATTACATGGGTGGAGAGTGGGTGAACTCATGCAGCCATCCTTGTATTTTGGTGCCTTTCCAGATTTACCATGACAAGTAAGCCTTGGAATGCGTCAAAATTGTATGCCTTCCCAACAGAGAAACAACAAGGAAAAACATCTTTATTTCTCCTCGGTGTTGTTTTGCTGCATTGCATCAAATCCTGATAAATCTGTGCCTTAGGGACAGATTTATGAGGGGTTGGTACAATGTTTGCACAATACAACATGGTACATGCGTGGCACAAACCACAAAGTCATGTTTTTGAAGCCACATAAATCCACTTTGCATGGCTTGAATGGCTTAAAAAATATGGAGTAAAGCAATGCAGCACAAATTGCTTTGTTGCCTTACTCTGCATTAGTAAAGTGTTCCATGGGCATTGCATGGGTGCTCTCAGGCAACTCTTATGATTTTGTAGGTATTCTTAGATTTACCAACCCTGAAGCAGACTCCTAATTGTCCTTTCCTGCACAAAAACAATCCTGCATGCAATGTGGGTACCCTTGCACCATGGTGCAAGACAGTCTGCATTGGAGCTAGGCAGCCAAAAGGGAGGCAGTGCAGAGGGAAAGGACAGTAATGCGCCAAACTGGATAAATGTGGTCCATTCCTGCCTTTTTCCTGTGAGACAGGGCAGTGTAGCAAGGTGACCTGCTGTGCTGCCCTGCTACACAAAGGCCATAAATATGGGCCTTAGTGTTTTGCTTCTTTGAAGGTAAAATCTTTGATCAAGGTAGCATGAAAAAATATTTTATTCAATGACTGCATCGTCCATAATGACTTGCCTGCTAGCATTCTACTCCTTCACGGATCCCTCATCAGAAATAAACCATAACAGCTTGATAAACCCTTGTCTGTCATGAAGTTTCTTTTATTTAAGTTTTATGTTTTATTATTATCAGCACTGTTGCCCATGTTAATTAAAATTCATGGATGGCACACCAGCAGTTTCTCATCAGAAATCAGACAGGATACTACCATCAGCGCCAAGAAACCACTGGCGAATGTTGTCCCACAAATATACTTAACAAATGGACTTTCATTTATTTATTTGCATGATTAATTAAAATCTTAGCAAAAAAATAGTTATCTACTTACTAAATATACTGCTAGACACTTAAAAAGCTGCCCTATGTTGCCAGCCTAACAACATATGGGGGATAGCAATAGTTGATGAAGCTAAACACAGTTAAAATTCAATATCCGCTATAAAATTCTTGAATTTATGCTTAAACAATAAAAGTAACTAAACAATTATTAAAAAGCGCAAACTTTTCAATGTGCCTACATCTGCATTTTTTCAAGGACATAAACTAAGTCTTCATGATGTACCAACGGTCACAGGCCGCGAGTTTAGGCATTTGGTTTGTACAGAAAGAAATTTTAAAAGTCCACAGTTTATCTGCGGGTCAGTTGGATCAAACATTTTCATTACTGCTGGCCGACAAGACCGTATGCCATTTGTGATAAAAACTGGTTTCAGCAGTTGGCGATGTTCTTCCTTTAGGGCCAGGCAGATATGGATCAAATGGACCATGTCATCCCTGGCAGCATTGCAAAGCCTGCATGACGTCTCTCCCCAATACTTAACAAATGGTGCATTCACATACCCAATGACAACAGGATAGAACAGTTGCCGGGAAGGGATAATGAGCAGACAACATTACTAGCAGCACTATTCTGGTGTATTTTAAAAATTTATTTGAGTCTCTTGAATAGAAGTATTTTTTCTAACGGTATTTCAGTAAACCTGCCCTGGTATCGAAAATGCTATTGGAGACAACTGAGCTCTGTCTAGAAATTAAGAAGATGTGTGTTATGTTATCATCACATCTTCTATTAATTTTAAGGGAATGTTTTGGTATAGTGTAGAATGGAAAGAATGCAGCGTGGGACAATTGTTCCCTTCTACCTGGGCAGAAATTGCAATTATATAACAAACCTGTGACCGGAACACAAAACAGTTTTGACTGGCACTATTTTATGCCCCTGGTGGCTCGTTAAGGCAGTGCTTGTTTCAAACATCTTTTATCACAGCATAATGAAAACAGATTTTGAAGGTTGCAATTACTGAAAAGAACATTTGCGCATTTGCGTTTTGTGGCATATCGTTGTGGTACTGATGGTATCTGCTGTTTTTGTGCTGCTGTGTATTTGTGCAGAATTGATGCAATGTGATTTTTTTGCATTGTTCTGCAGCTGTGTTGCATTCTGTTTTGACTGTTTTTTATGATGTGCCCTGCTATAGTTTCATTATTTTGTTATGTTGCTTTGTTTACACAACAGTGGTATACCTGTTGTTTACTTTAGATATGACAATATATGCTGCTACATGTTCTGCAAAAAGCAGCACATGCCTTGAAAGGTCTTGTGACAAGCAATCAATCACCACTGTTTACGTTCATAAAAAGTGCCGTAAGGGCTCAACAGATGTGTGCAGTTGCTGTCTAATGGCCCCCTCCCCAGGGCACTATGGTATTACAGAAGAGGCTGCAGAAGTTTGTGTATACCCCTTCTGTAATACTGATAGTGCTGCTGCACATGTAGTACCAGCACTATCTTGAGAGGATATTACCTCATTTGCATGGGGAATCACATTACCTTTATGCCCGCATCATATTACTTACATGGGTGCAGAGGTAAGCACGTCCTTAGGAGGGGCACTGAAAGTACACCACAAAAAAGGCAGAGCATTGTCAGTGCACCACCTGAGGGTAGCCCTCTCAAGGGGTGAAAGGGAATGCTATGGACCCACCCAGACATCCCTCTCTAGGCGGGTGCAGGCATGCACTGCACCTGCCTAGAATTGGATCTCTAACCCCTCTCTAAAGTGCAGGCAGGGTGCAAGCTGTATAGAGAAACACAGAACTGCTTTGAAGCAACCACTCTGTATTTCATTGAATGTGTTGCCCACAGGGCAGCACCAGTTCTAGGCTCCCTGGAGGCAGAGGACTGATTGTAATAGGGTTCACTGTCCCTATTGGCACCTGGCATACCTGTTTAAACATATGCCATGGCACAAACAAGGACAGTGCACCCTGTATGTAATACATAAACAGGTATTCTTCAGTGCGGGGTTGAGCTGGACATGCTGAGCTGTAGAACTAAAGGAAAGAGCAGTGACAAATCTTCATTTGCAATAAACTAATTGTACTGAATGAACCCCATTGAATGATAGGCCTAACAGGGCAGTAACATTGTCCATGGAATTTAAAGAATGTCTTCAAGTGTTTTTTTTTCTGAAAATTATTAGTAGGTAACGTATAACACCTGTCGCATTTGTCGAAACCTAATAGGAATTAAAGAGAACTTGACAAAATGGACAGTCTATACTGATGGCCTGCAGGATTCTGCTGCTATTGGAGTTTGAGCAATTGTCCCTCAGTTTGTCTTAGCAGCACAACGCACTGATTTAGTGTAGTCTATGTGGGTGTGTATATGTGCGTGCTTACTCACGTTCAAGCACGTATAGATGCAGCATGCATTGTTCTGCATGCATTTTGTACGAAAGGTCAACGACCGACCTGACCTATTGCCTGTTGGAGGCTGGCGGTCTTCTCCCCTCATCCCTGGCTTGACACAGTGGACGGTAGAGACACACTAGTGGGTTGATGGAGGGAGAAGTAGGCATGTCTTCAGCAGTGACAGGCTCTGCATAACGCAACTTCCAATTTAATGTGTAATTCCAAAGAAGCTAATATCCATCCTCAAAAATTCGGCAATGCAATGCCAGAAGAGCCTGTACTTATTATTCTAGACGCTGCGCAGACAGTAACATGAGACAGAAAGGAGTGCTCACGAGGAACATATTGAATTATAATAAATCTGTCTCGTCTGGAGACGATGACGAGCTGGCACATTTTGTCAAGTGGCAGTCGCACAAAATTCTGTGCACGGCATACATACTGCTGCATTAGTAGGAGGCAGGGAAAGGATTGCACCAGAAGGGAAACTGCTAAGACATAAAGAGGGCTAGTTTTTATTGTAGGCAGAAGCAAGTGTTCAGTTCATTGATACAAAACCTGCACAATCATAATTTTATAGCTTATTAAATGCTGGTCAAGCCGTTTAAAACTAGCATTGGCAAAGAACATAAGTCTGACGTTGGCAAGCTGGTGGGAGACTTTTTAACTTTTTGTTGCAAGTGTTTACCAGGAAAATTAGAGTTAAATAGAAAGCATGCCAGCCCCAAAACGTGGCTGTATGATGCTTTCAATAAAATGTTGTAATAAAAAAAACAACTAGAATGGGCATTTTACTAATGATATGTTTTAAATAATGAATCTTACATTTTTTCATGCATCTTATGATTATTTTAAGTAAGGGAAATAGGAATAAATAATCACCCAATCAGACGCTCAATTCGTAGACTTCTAGAACGTTACTATGTTATCTACACACTTTATAACAGAAGCTTTGGAAAGAGGACCTAAAACACATCATCATCGAACATAAATACCTGATATTTAAACTTAATGCAAAATATATAAAAGTGAAAATCTTTTAGGTGAACAACGTGCGTAGCTTTAGTGCAGTCACTCAAAGTAAAGGGAACCAATGGTGTACAGTGGGCTGACCATTTGATCTGTGCCGTATGCTCTGGTCCCTGGGAGCAAAATGTGAAAAAGGGAACAACAATTTAGCAGAACAATGGATGAAGCTAGCTGACTAAAAGTCCAACTACATATGCAATGTATGATTGTATTTAAGAAACAATAGTCTACTCTTAAGTAGGCCAGGTTCTGTTATTGATGTGTCCTAAATAATCATAGAAATCAGACTAGTAGCCCCAGAACAATGCACACTTTAATATCTATTGTGCTCCAAGGAAGAGTAGCTCAATTATTGTGATGTGTTCAAATACGGTTCAATAAATGTCCAACAGTTGCTTCCGGATTACATTGTATGACGTGACATCAGCATGTCAAATCCCTGCATGAAAATTTAAATCCAGGCTTTGACTGCTCTGCCATTGTGTATTTCCATGACCAGAGCACAGCACAGATTTCACCCGCACCAGACAGCATCCATGGCTTCTGCATACATAAACCCTATGAAGTGTTTGCCCACAATGGCCAAACTGATCCAGGAGGCTGGAGTTAACCGTCATGAAGGGGAAAGGACCTCTGGCTGTCCTCTGTCCCCTGTCATCAGTTCCTTCCTTCTCCATCGTTAGGCACCCTTTGTCAACAGTGATATTATGTACATTCTTACTCCATATTTAGAAATTTCTGGGATAGGGGGACCCTAACAAAGGAGGGCAGCTAAGGATGATGGGGTTTCCATCAAGGTTGAGGGATGTGTCTGCTAGCATTCTGTTGGACCTGGCCCTTGTGGCAGGTTCATCCCCTGACTTTTTGCCTCCTTCCTCCTATTTCTTCTGACCTCTCGCTGTTGGCTCTAGGACTCTGATCACTTTATCACTGCTGATCAGTGCTAAAGTGCAGGTGCTTTCCCATCTAAAGTTGGTATGATTGGCTTTCCCCCAACTGGCATATTTAATTTACCTATAAGTCCCTTGTACAGTGGTAGTTCTATACCCAGGGCCTGTCAATTAAATGCCACTAGTGGGCATGCAGCGCTGCTTGCACCACCCACTGAAGTAGCCTTTCGAACCTGTCTCAGGTCTGCAAGCGCAGGGCATGTGTGCGCAGTTTTCTGCAACAGGAATCTGGCATGTAAATTTACTTGCCAGGCCGATAAATCCCCTTTTACTATATGTAAGTCACCCCTAAGGTAGGACCTAGCTAGCCCTATGAGCAGAGTGCTATGTATGTAGAAGGCAGGACATGTGTCAGGTTGCGTGGCCTGTCCTGGTAGTGACAAAGAGCCTAACGTGGTGTCTCACTGCTGTGAGTGCTGCCTTCTCATAGGTTGCATTAGATATGCCCTGCCTTATATGTAGTGGATATTGTCTGATTCATGAGGGGTAGTGTAGGCATGTTTGGTATGGTAGTAATGGTGGTAAGAAATGCTGCTTACTGGTGTAAATGGGTTTTTTATTACTATTACAGAAATGCCGCTTCTAGAAAGTGAACATTTCTCTGTGCTCATGACTCTGGTGTTTTGCAGCTTGACTCCAATCCACGTCTGGGCAGAGTGACAGTTGGGCTTTGTGCAAACATTTCAGACGGCCGGTACACAGGGAGGGTGGAGGTGTCATAGAGGTGCATCTGCATGCTGAATAGTGTTCCTGGCCTGAGAGAAGAGAGAGGCGGAGCACACCTGCATTTCTAAAGGCTGTGCCCTGGCATCACACAATAGGGTCGTTTACCACCAACTGATGTTTGGAGACTATTCTGGAGGAGAGAGGGGGCACTCCCAGAACCAGTTGTAACTGATTGGAACCTCCTCTCCCCTTCCTTAGTAACACACTGTAAAATTGAGTATAAGTACAGGGGAATTTTCCCAACAATTTGTGTGACATTTTGGAACTTACCTGGAACTGGACACAGATTGCTGGAGGGATTAACAAGGAACCGCCATGGACTGCTGCTGTTGTGCTGACCTATGACCTCCTGGTCACTAGGAGAGACTGCCATCTACCTGCATTCCATTGTGCTGGCTTGCTGCTGGGCCATACCCTCTGTGCTCCTTCTTCTTGGACACTTTGTCCCCCAGAGGCTGGGTGCCGTGGCCCCTGACCCTGTCAACTGTACCCAGCACAAGGAGTGCTTCATCTCCTCCTAAAGCTCCTGAAGAGCACTTTTCCCTCTTGTCTGGACGCGATTGGAACACGCTTCCTTTGTGGTGCCCTGTTGTGCTTCAGAACACATAGTGATTGGTGCCCCCAGCGCTTTCAAAAGCGCCTTGCCGTGCTCAAGTTCATGGCCACGACCCGGGCATCACTGAATTCCGAGTGCATCAGAGACGCGCTTTACCCTGTGTTCCGGGGGCACCTTCAAGAGAAGAAGAGGAGCGAGCACGCTCTTATCATGCCCCCAGGGCAAAGCGAACTCTGAGGAGACCCCCGGAGCTCAGGCAGCACAACTCTGGTGCCTGCCCTCTGTTACTGCTGGGCAGGTTGCAGCCGGCATTCCAAAGCCGGGCGTGGGGAAGGAGGCCTCATCGGAGGCTCTCCCATCTCACCAGGCCCCCTTTTTGTTTTTGTGGACAGGCGGAGGGAAGGAAGCCTCATCGGAGGCTCTGTCCAACCCCAACGGAGGCCCCATCCTCTGCTGAAACCGCAGGTGGGGTCGGAGGCCCCCTGCGCCGCCGGTTTCCATTGGTGGCCCTACCTGTGCTTTGGGGGCATTGTGTGCCCCCCCATTGGAGGGCCAGTGGAGGCCTGGGGGGACCCCAGATGATCGCGGGCCCTAGGACTGGCCCGATACAAATATCTTGAAAGGCGGGAGGGGTGGAAACCTCATCGGAGGCTCCCAGCATCGCTCAGCCCCCTATTGCTATTTTGGGGCATTGTTGTGGCTTCCCCTTTGTGGAAGGGCCACTGGAGGCTCGAGGGGCCCAGAGATCGTGGGCCTCAGGAGGGGCCCATTATACACCCAGAGGAGGTGCGTGTCACTCCCGTCCTCCCTAATTACCAGAGGGCCCCCGTTTTTGCACAGTGGAGCACCAGGGGCCCCTTTTGTTCTCCTCGTGGCACTAGGAGTGCCTTTACATCACAAAGCAGGTACTTTTGAAGGACATATGATTTATAATGTTCCTAGTATGGACATGATATAGTATTATGTTAAACTGTTTCTTTCCATGATGTGCCCTATATGTATGCCAATGTTCATTTTATGGGCATAACATTTTAATATGTTTTCCTGACTTGCCATAAGTTTTATAATGTTCCTAATATAGGCGCTTATGATATTAATATGACAAGTGCATTTGTGTAGTAATGTGATTCCTGACCACTCCTTATGTTGCAGAATCCTAAGTATCCTGTGTGTTATACGTGACTACTGCTAGTTCTGCCGAGTAACTAATGTGTAACGATCTGACAACTGCTAAGGTAGCAGGATATTACTGACATGTTGTGTTTGATCTAATAATTGAGTAGTGTACAATACAGTAGATTTTCAGTTAACTTGGTGTTGTGTTTCCGTTGTGGTGGGGATAGTGCCTCACATGTGTTGTGTGTGGTGTGTAAACAGTTTTTAACATTGCCTCTGGGATAGGCCTGACTGTTTGTGCCAAGCTACCAAAGGGGTGGGCAGGGGTTATCCTGGATGTGTAACTCCCTTGCCCTGACTAGAGTGGGTGGGTTCTGCCTGGCTTAGGCGTATACCCTAGCCAACCAGAAACCCCATTTCTAACACATACAACTAGACAAAATACAAAAAATTATTTCTCAACAGCAGCCACAGGGTACTAGCAAAGGCATTCCTCAACCCACAAAAATGATTTCTTACTTAGAGCAGACAGCAGCAACATAGCTCATGGGTACCAAATTGTAAAAATACCTGTAAAAAGACAGCTTAATTTCTTAGAAAATGAGGTAACTGTGAAGGTGAATGCTATCATTATGGTTGCTTCCTAGTTGTTTGGAGCACAGGTCCAGACAATAACCATAAGCAAGAGAAGAGAAATGTAGGCAAACATTATTGATAAAGTAAATGTAGTCTCCAGCAACAGACACTCACAGGAGGACATCTGCAAGCAGCGGAAAGACCTACAGGGGAGGATTAATTCCCTCACTTTAAGGAAATGCTAAGAGGCATGGGCAACAGGTTGTGGGTTTCCTAGTCCCCTCAAAATCATGACCTGTGAGGAGAAGGTGTTGCCCATGCTCCACATTGAATGCATCATGGAGTTCAAACAAAGTGGAGACTCACAAGTACAAACACTAGGAATCTTTAGCTAACAATTTCACCACCTTTCCACCAGGACCTCACTATTCCCTGATACACATTTCTGCACTTATGACACCCTGTTCTCACAAGTATGTTACTTGATATCGTTCTCAACTCATTATAGCCCCAAAGTAATCACTCTTTACCATTTTCTCACTGTGTCACAATAGTTTCCTTAACACAACTCATATTAGAAAACCATTCAAACAGATGTGATTTCACATTTTGACAACTCATTTGATTTAACAGCCAGTTATATTGGGTAACAAAATCTGGCAAGGTTCTTCCATGCCTGAAAAAGTGGATGTGGAAGAGTCTATCCAGTAATAATTTGATCGAACAAAGATAATGTATGCTTTTATATTTTTTCAGCCGGTAAAACCAGTTGGAAAATCATAAGAGACTGTCACTGCAGCAGCAGTCATAGCTCATTCCTATTTTTTTCTAATGGCAGAAGAAAAATGGTTCCCTTTCCCTCCCCTACCACACCACACCATCCCTGTTGTAACAGCATCCTGTATCAAGTTGCTCATCCAAATTTTGAGTGCTCCCACTCTTGTCATAATCAGAAAGGAGTAACTTTCATGCCGTATCACAAATAACCAGTAGTACAAGGGGAACCTGATGGGGTGAAGTTGGCAGAGGATGGTGTAGGAAAGTCCTCCTTTTTGCCGTGGTCACCACCAAACGTTTTGGACAGATACTGGTGGTTACTGACTCTTGGCTGTGCCCTGGGTACTGCTTACCAGTTCCAGGGCCAGTGCTCTGAGTAAAGTGGATATGCAAATTAGGCTAGTTATAATTAGCAATATTAACCTACTTATAAGTCCCCAGTATACGGTAGGGCATGTAGGAGTAGGGACCCCAGCATAGGTAGTGCTCCCATGGGTGCACTGCTGAGGTGCCCAGTGTCATTTTAAAGGTAGGTCTGCCTTGCCGGCTGTTTTTAAATTAAAGTTACATGCAAATTCGACTTTGAAATTAAGAGTACTTCCAAAGTATTAAACTACCTTATATTCACATATACTTCACCCCTAAGGTGTGCCCTGTGTGCCCTGGGGTTGGGTGTGATGTAACTATAAGCAGGGACATTATAAATATAGTTTTATAAGCCCTGGTGAGGAGAAAAACAGCCACATTCATTTTTTCCTCATTGTAGAGAATGGCCTCCATAGGCTGGAATGGGGAGGCTTTATTTTAATCTATAAAGTCCACTTAAGTGACAGATACCTCAAGTTTGGTATAAAATGAATTGTTATAATAAATCCCACAACCTAAAAAGTTGCCAACTTCAGCTCTGTAATGCCTCAGGCTGCCTTGATGAGGTGTGAAGTAGCCTGGGCCAACCACAAAGAGATGTGCCTAGGGGAGGAGAACATCCCTCAACAGATGGAGAGGCAGGAAGGGGAGAGGGCTGCCAGACTGGTCTTCAAAGGCAGTGAGGGATATTTGGAGCAACCCAGCACTTCCCTCACATCCTGCATCCCAGACAATGAGGTGCCCCCTTGATTAGATCAGGAGAGGTCAAGAGAGGGGTATGTTTAGGATGTTTAGCCACACCAGTGGGTGGGCTCAGCCAGATTTAACCTCCAAAAATTATTTTCAGCCTTGATGGATTTTTGAGGAATGTTGCTCCCTAGGATTGATTTTTCACCCATGAGCAAGGATAAAACTGGCAGACCTGCACCCACACAGATCCCTACAAGGAAGAACTACAGGAGAAGAAGGAACTTCCCTGACCTACACCTGGACTCTGCACTCTGGAGCACTGCACCAGCTGCACACTTGGGCTTCACCACAAGAAGGAATTTGCACGGTTTCAACTGGTTCAAGGAGCGACTCCCTGTTTGCTACGGGTGAAAAGTCGCTAACCAGAGTCCCCTGCACCAACTCCTGAAGAAACTGACCAGCTGACCACTGTCCAGTGGCCAAATTGGAGTTTGCGCCAGGTGCATTCTGGGAGTTGTAGCTCACACCCTTAAGGAGCATCTCAGAACTTCTGGAACCTCTGGGTGAGCTGTGGACCTCAAAAGAACCATAAAAGAACATCTGGGAAAAGATCCAGAAGTTTGGAGAACTTTTTGGATAAAGCTCCATAAAGGGACCGACCTATCACCGCAACTCTAGCCGGCTTGCCTCAACTGGGACCCGACCTGACTTGCAGGTTCGTCCCGGTGAAGAAACTCTCCAAAAAAGTGACAAAGTCCTAACGTAGAAAGTTGACCGGGACCTCCCAGGCAGTGTATCTGATTTGCCCCGGTCAAGGGATTTTCGTCTTGAAAAATCGTTTAAGTCTGAATGTAAAAATCTCCACAGAGGGCACCCGCGACGCGTATCTGAGGAAGAGTTCCAGGAGGTCAGATTGGACTGACGACTTGGGCTCGCTGAGGAAAATCTCCAGAAACATGACTAAGTCCTAAGGTAAACTTTTGCCGAGGCCTCCTGCAGGCTGCAGCGGAGAAGGGCTCCATGGCGGTCGGCCTTAAACCATTGTCACAGTATCCTTTCCTCGGGATCTGCACGTCGCTGAACAAAAGGCCAACCTCCCATCAACTCAGAAAGCTATTATAGCACAGAGTTATGATGAAGCCAGTTGGGCGGAGGGAATTAGGGAAGGGAACAGCAGGGAGAGAGATCTTAAAAGAAAAGGTTAGAACAAATATGCACTTACTCATTCATAGCAATATAACTCATCAATAGACTCTTGAGTAAATGCGTCTCCGAGATATCAGATGGAGACCCCTTTTGAAGAGAGGTCAAAACCCCTTCTTTGAATCATGGAACAAGAACAAACTACAACCTCAGAACCAAGAGACGGCAAGGGCTTTGGACTATGATCATACTCTGAATATCAATCCTGTAACATTTATGCATTCATAAACCTTTGATCATGATCTAGAAAATATCAAAGAATTAAATATGCTTTTCACATATTATGCTTTTCCAGAAAAAAACAATGAAAACTATAATTTGTTTATATAAAAAAATACTTTCACATTCACAACTATAAGGCAGGAAAGTTTTTACTCATTGAACTTGAAGCGCTTTGTTCCTTATGCCAGATAACGCTTTCATTTGTTTCATCTGCTGTGGACTGAAGCGATTTAATTACCGTGCCAAGGCCGCTTTCCTCATGTGGACTGAAGCGCTTTAATTACCATGCCAAAGACGCTTTCCTCATGGGGACTGAAGCGCTTAAATCATTGTACTAAGAGGCGCTTTACTTCTGTGCTCTGAAGTGCTTTTAATCGTCGCGCCAAGGCGTCTCTACTCTGAAAACTGAAAACGCTTTGCTCGTTGTGCTAAGTGGCTCTTTACCTTTTGGAAGTACAACTCCTTTCAATATTTGGCTCATCTAGACCTTACCGCTACGAGTACGGCCTACTCGTATCTGAATTCACCATAGAAACAAAGGTACTCCGATTTGCCGTTCATCTGACATGCAGGAAATCTGCTCTTCTTCAGAGGAACCCCTACAAGGTCTGACCGCATCGAAGTCTTCAAAATAGTGAGCAACGTGCTTGGGTGTGGCTGGGCTTTATAGGCCTGCCACACCCCAAGATGGCTGCTGCCTCTAAAAACATGGGAATTGTAGTCCCTTCGTGGAATAGCACTGATAAGTGCATCTTGTCCACCAATGTC
This sequence comes from Pleurodeles waltl, assembly GCF_031143425.1. Classification (NCBI taxonomy): domain Eukaryota; kingdom Metazoa; phylum Chordata; class Amphibia; order Caudata; family Salamandridae; genus Pleurodeles; species Pleurodeles waltl. The sequence goes on along the minus strand of NC_090442.1, from coordinate 934,132,747 downwards.
CTGAACCTGCAGCTCTATGAGCTTTGCCACAGGGCAGACGACACAGATGGCCACCTTTGGAACAAGAGGGGATGACAAGTGGTGCACATAAAGTGCCGCAGAGCCGCGCAGTGGTGTTTCGGACGGGACCTGTACCGCGCATAGCCTTATTCCTGACAACCATGAACAGTTTGGCGCTATTCGTTTCTAAGTGCTAAAAAACATGAATTCTTTAAAAATTCATAACTCCAGTTCCCTTTATCCAAATTTATTCATTTTGGTGTCATTTTAAAGCCAAACATATATGTCCTATTTTTATAAATTGGTTTTCGATTTTTAAACTGTTTCCTGTGTTTTATTTAATCACACCTCCAACAACTGTGGCCAACCCTTTCCTGGCTTTTGTAACAACAGCTATTACACACTACACCTGTAGCCACAAGGTCATAGTCATAGGGCAATCTGAAAGGGCTGAGACAGCCCCTGCTGTAGGGAGGGAGGCTCAGGGTAAAGCCGCCAATGTCAACACCATGACTAGAGACGAGATGGATGCACCCATGTGGTAGAAGGTTAACTTGGTCTTGTTATTGATCTCCTTTGGCCCAGAAAAAATTAACACAGTCACTCTCAAGATTTTCCTGAATGTCTTAAGTTGCACAAAATAGACAGAAAGTCTTGCATTTATTTGAGACGCCAATGGTATAGCCTTGTCAAAGTTAAAACCCAGATTTTTTAGTTTTGGGATCAATATTGAGTTTCACTCATGGCAGTAGCCCAGGTGACCAGATGACCATTTCAAGCAAAACTGAGGCCAAAAATGATCACTTCTGTTGTATCTGCATTTAGATTCCATAGACTCCTTTCTATCCAATTCTTAAAGTTTACCATAAAAGCTGGAATGGAAGCAGCACTCTCTGGTTGCTCTACCTGATGAGAAGCTGTGTATTATCATCATTTGAGATTTGGTCTATCCTAAAGGAACAAATAATGTTCTTAACCCCTTCTGTGCCTTGGACGAAGTGATCTCGTCCAAGGCACCGGTTCCCGGGTGCCTTGGACGAGATCACCTTGTCCTGCACCTGATAAACCGGGGGGAGCGCTAGTGCTCCCCCCATGAGCCCCCCACCCACACCCTCCGGTCGTGGATGGAAGGGGAATCCCTTCCCCTTCCACCCCAAACTCCCCCACCCCGTGACGTCAGCGCGCAATTGCGTGCTGATTGTCACAGAGGCCTCCTCCTTCGGCTGGAAGCTCAGCTTCCAGCGCTCTCGGAAGAGAAATGCAAAGCATTTCTCTTCCGATCCCATGGAGGAGGCCTGAGAGGCTTCAAAGGGAAGGGAATGAATTTCCTTCCCTTTGAAGTCTCTGTCAGCGTTTCAAAAGCCGGATTGTAAAGTAATCCGGCTTTTGAAACGCCCACTAGACACCAGGGAATTATTTATTTTTATGAAACGGGCATGAGGGAGCGACCCCTTTGGCAAGGGTCGCTCCCAGGGGGGGCATTTTTTTTTAAGGCCTTTACTGCCCCCCTGTGGGCAGATCGGCCTATTATTAGGCTGATCTGCCCCCAGGAGATCAGAAACCACTAAGCACCAGGGATACTTTGTTGTTGTTGTTGTTTTACAGATGGGGAGCGACCCCTTAGGCAAGGGTCGCTCCCCTGGAGGGTCAAATTGTATTTAGGCCATTTCTGCCCCTTTTGGGGGCAGATCAGCTGATTTGAGGTCAATCTGCCCCCAAGGGGGGCAGAAACCACTAGGCACCGGGGATCTTTTTTTTTGCGCAAACGTCACGCAAGGGGAGTGACCCCATAGGCAAGGGTCGCTCCCCGGAGGGGGTGGGGAGCAAATTTATTTTAGGCCATTTCTGCCCCCAGTGGGGGCAGAAACCTCTAGACGCCAGGGCAAATTTTGTTTTGTGTTTTTTTTGGTTTGTTTGTTTTTTTAGAGATGGGGAGCGACCCATTAGGCAAGGGTGGCTCCCCTGGGGGGCAAATTGTATTTAGACCATTTCTGCCCCCCTTGGGGGCAGATCAGTGGATTTTGGGTCAATCTGCCCCCAAGGGGGGGCAGAAACCACTAGGCACCAGGGATCTTTTTTTTTGCGCCAACGTCACGCAAGGGGAGCGACCCCGTAGGCAAGGGTCTCTCCCCAGGGGGTTGGGGTCAAATTTATTTTAGGCCATTTCTGCCCCCCAAGGGGCAGATCGGCCTATTGTTATTAGGCTGATCTTCCCCCAGGGGGGGGCAGAAACCTCTAGGCGCCAGGGGAAAATTATTTTGTGTTTTTTTTGTTTGTTTGTTTGTTTTCTTAGCGATGGGCAGCGACCCATTAGGCAAGGGTGGCTCCCCTGGGGGGCAAATTGTATTTAGACCATTTCTGCCCCCCTTGGGGGCAGATCAGCGGATTTTAGGTCAATCTGCCCCCAAGGGGGGCAGAAACAACTAGGCACTGGGGATCTTTTTTTTGCACCAATGTCACGCAAGTGGAGCAAGGGTCGCTCCCCGGGGGGGTTGGAGGGGCAAATTTATTTTAGGCCATTTCTTCCCCCCCTGAGCACAGATCAGCCTATTGTTATTAGGCCGATCTGCCCCCGGGGGGGGCAGAAACCTCTAGGCGCCAGGGCAAAAAAGAAATTGTGTTTTTCTCTTTTTTTTTTTTTTTTTAGAGATGGGGAGTGGCGCATGGGCATGGGCAAGGGTCGCTCCCCTGGGGGGAAAATTGTATTTAGACCATTTCTGCCCCCCCCTGGGGGCAGATCAGCCTATTGTTATTAGGATGATCTGCCCCCAGGGGGGCCAGAAACCTCTAGGTGCCCGGGGTAATTTTATTTTTGTGTTCTTTTTTTTGTTTGTTTGTTTTTTTAGAGATGGGGAGCGACCCATTAGGCAAGGGTCGCTCCCCTGGGGGTCAAATTGTATTTAGACCATTTCTCCCCCCTTGGGGACAGATCGGTCAATTTTTGTTAGGCCAATCTGCCCCCATGGGGGCAGAAACCACTTAGGCACCAGGGATTGGAGTGTGTGTATGCATGTGTTTTCTTTAGGGAGGCAGCCCCTTGGTGCAAGGGTCGCACATTACATTACTGTTGGCCATATCTGCCCCCCCCCTTTGGGGGCAGATGGGCCTATTTTTATAAGGCCCATCTGCCCCAAGGGGGGGCAGAAAGCCCACCAGAGGCCAGGAAAGTTTTTTTTCCAAAAGTAAGAGAGTGGGGGTATGGCCATACTCCCACCCCAAATAAATGGGGCCAAAGTTGTTCTGCCCACCAGTGGGCAGATGGGGCAATTACCCCTGATCCACACTCCAGGGGGGGGCAGAAAGTCTACTAGTTGCCAGGGAATTTAAAAAAAACGAAAAATATTGTGGTGGTGGCTACCAACCAGTATGGGCCTGGTTATGCCCCCACCTCAACTGAAGGGGGTAACAGTCTTTCAGCTCGCCCTCGCACTCTAAAACATCGTATCCCACAGCAAGCAAGAAGGCGTTGGATTATTTGGGGTTTTAGTTTTACATTTGGGCCATGAGAACTTGGCTTACTCTCAAAATCGGCCAACTCGGAATGGTGAGGGCTGCACTTATGGACTTTGGGACGCTGCCATGTAGAAAAATCCACAAGACCTAGACACATCTGAAAACTAAACATCTTGGTGATTCCAGACTGGTGTGTTTCACATGCACCCCACACCATTTTTGTACCCACAATTCCCTGAAAACCTCCAACTTTGCTGGAAATCACACATTTTTCCCACGTTTTTGTAATGGAACCTTCCGGAATCTGCAGAAATCCACAAAATTCCTACCACCCAGCTTTGTCTCATTTATACCGATAAAAATTCTGCTGCACTTGTCAGCCTAAAAAGGTTTTTTTGCAAACTGCCCTTTTGGACCCCCTTTGTTCCCCCTCAATATCGACATGTTTTTGGCTCTTTTCTTTCACAAGCACTTGGCCCACCTACACAAATGAGGTATCATTTTTACCAGGAGACTGAGGGGAACATTGGGTGGTATGAAATGTGTCCCAGTGCGGTGGTCCCACACAGAAATGTGGGAAAAATGTGATGGATGTTTTAGCTAAATTTGAGGTTTGCTGAGGATTCTGGGTAAGAAAACATTGGGGGATCCATGCAAGTAACACCTCACTGGACTCCCTCGGGTGTCTAGTTTTCAGAAATGTCTGGGTTTGGTAAGTTTCCCTAGAAGGCTGCTGAGCCCAGGACCAAAAACGCAGACGTCCCCCTGCAAAAACACGTAGTTTTGTATTTGAGAATTTTGATGTGTCCACGTTGTGTTTTGAGCCATTTCCTCTTGTGGGTGCTAGGCCTACCAACCTTGGTAGGTTTCCCTAGGTGCCGTCTGAGCTAGAGGGCAAAACCTACAGCTAGGCACTTTGCAAAAAACACCTCTATTTTCTGTCAAAAAATGGGATGTGTCCACGTTGTGTTTTGGGGCATTTCGTGTCGCGGGCGGTAGGCCTACCCACACAAGTGAGATATCATTTTTATCGGGAGACTTGGGGGAACATAGAATTGCAAAAGAAGTGTTATTTCCCCTTGTCTTTCTCCTCATTTTTTCCTTCAAATATAAGAGAGTGTGTAAAAAAGACGTCTATTTGAGAAATGCCCTGTAATTCACATGCTAGTATGGGCACCCCGGAATTCAGAGATGTGCAAATAACCACTGCTCCTCAACACCTTATCTTGTGCCCATTTTGGAAATACAAAGTTTTTCTTGATAGCTATTTTTCACTCTTTATATTTCAGCAAATGAATTGCTGTATACCCGGTGTAGAATGAAAACCCACTGCAGGGTCCAGCTCATTTATTGGCTCTGGGTACCTAGGGGTCTTGATGAACCTACAAGCCCTATATATCCCCGCAACCAGAAGAGTCTATCAGATGTAACGGTATATTGCGTTAAAAAATCTGACATTGCAGGAAAAAGTTACAGAGTAAAACGTAGAGAAAAATTGCTGTTTTTTTCACCTCAATTTCAATATATATTTTTTCAGTTGTTATTTTCTGTAGGAAACCCTCGCTGAATTCAGAATGTTATCTACTTTTCAGAAATGTTTAGGTTTCTGGGAACCAGCATTGGTTTCATGCCCATTTCTGTCACTAACTGGAAGGAGGCTGAAAGCACAAAAAATCGTAAAAATGGGGTATGTCCCAGTAAAATGCCAAAATTGTGTTGAAAAATTGGTGTTTCTGATTCAAGTCTGCCTGTTCCTGAAAGCTGGGAAGCTGGTGATTTTAGCACTGCAAACCCTTTGTGGATGCCATTTTCAGGGAAAGAACCACAAGCCTTCTTCTAAATGAAATGTTCACTGTATTTTGGCTAATTTCTTGGCCTCCTTCAGGGGAACCCGCAAAGTCTGGGTACCTCTAGAATCCATAGGATGTTGGAAAAAAAGGATTCAAATTTGGCGTGGGTAGCTTATGTTGACAAAATGTTATGAGGGCCTAAGTGAGAACTATTCCAAATAGGCAAAAAAAGGCCTGGCACAGGAGGGGGAAAAGGCCTGGCAGCAAAGGGGTTAAGGGGGTGCACATAGATATGGAACAAAACTTGGGACAGGAAAGATCCCTATGGACGTGAGGGACGGGGGAGGGATAGGGAAGAAATCAAAGGTGGGGAGGAAAAGCTTCTTAGGGACATTGGGGCAGGAAGAAGGAGATGATCTGGGAGTGTAGGTAGAGGGAGTGGTTGTAGGAGGTGTCTATCTGCTGTGTTTGGGTGCAGGTGCATGGGCTGGATGCTGTTGTGAGGTGTATGGCTGTTGGGTGTCTGAATGCTTGTGTACTTTGGGAGGAGGGGGCACAGACACAGTGGGAGAGGACACAGGGGATGTGTGCATGGAAGTGGGGGTGGTGACTGCCAGTGAGGGGCATGTGCCGATAGGTGTGCTGGTGATGGGTGTAATGGGTGAGGATGTAGTGCATGCATGTGTGAGTGTAGGCGCAACTGTGAGGGAGGTGTCAGAGGAGGAGGATGGGGCTACAGTGGAGGTGAAGTTTGGTGCTTGTGTTTGCCATGTCCACTCTTGTGTGTTGTCCTGGGTGCCTGCTCGTCTGACTGTGTGCTTGTGATAAGTTGGGGTTGAGGGGAATGGGACTGGGTAGAGGAAGTTGGAGGGGGGAAGCTAGAAACAGGGACAATGGCGGCAATCAGAGAGGAGGCCAGAGCCTGGATTAATCTCTGTTGGGCCGCCATGCCAGTGTGAATGCCCTCCAGAAATGCATTTCTCTGTTGCATTTGGGCTGCCAGCCCCTGGATGGTATTCACAATGGTTGACTGCCCAACAGGGATGGATCACAGGAGGTCAATAGCCTCCTGCCTCAGGGCTAGCAGGGCTCCTAAGGTGCCTGGGGCAAAGGAGATGCCCACCCTCCTGGGTGAGCGGGCACGGGAAACACGCTGAGGGGCTGCTGGGAGGGTGGTGCTGGTAGGGGGGTGGCGGATTTACTTGTAGCTGGGGTGGGCACAGAGATGTCCACAATCACCAATGAGCTTCCATCGGAGGAGGAATCCGTGTCCGAACTGTCGACTCCTGTCTCCTCCACGGTGCTCCCCTCACCCTCCGTCCCACTGGTGCCCTGACCATCAGTGGATTTGGCCTCCTGGGCCCTGTGGGATGCAGCTCCCTTGGTTTCCGGTGCCTCAGCTCCTCTTCCAGATGATGCTAATGCACATAAGGACAGGGTGACAAAACAAAAAGTGGGGGAGAGACAAAGGTACACTTGGTCAATGACAGCAACTACACAACCGTTGGCGCACATGACACACACACTCAGGGAACAGCCCTATGAACTAGGCAATGCACTACCAGTTACAATGCTAGTCACCAGCCCATGGATAGGGACACCTAACGTCAATTGCAGCATTCCTGAGACCCACAGACCCCTGCCCAGGAGTGGATGCCTACTAGCTTGGTTGGAGGTATTTTACATCAGAAACCTCCCCAACATGGGACCTACTCTGCAATGTCAGGCCTGGCCCAGGGATACCCACAGGCCCACCACCCCACCAGGTGCAAATTGAAGATTGTGGCACTGTACTCACCCTCATGTGGCTGCTGTGATGCCCCCAAGCGTCCATCCAGCTCTGGATAGGCCACCGCCTATCAGGGGGTTCAGTGTTCGATGGGCACCCCTTCCTCGTTGGCAGGGCCTCCGCCGTCTTCCGTGCCCAGCGTCTCAGGTCCTCCCACCATTTCCGACAGTGGGTGCTCCACCTGCCGTAGACCCCCAGGGTCCGCACATCCTTGGTGATGGCATGCCATATACCCTTTTTCTGATGGGCGCTGACCTGCAGTGAAATGGACACAGGGAAAGTTATAAGTCCGACCATCCTGGATGTTACATTCATGGTCGACCATGGCCCTTCCTATCCCCATTAGCACAGACATGGCCCACCATGCACACAGCACGCTGCCCTGGGCCCATCCACCAGCCTCCTCTACATGAGGCCTTCACACACAGCACTCCATGCATTCACACCCCATGCATCGTACTCACGGTTTACTCACTTGTTGGTCTGGAGGCCCATACAGCATTCGGGTACTGGGGTAGGACCCCATCCACCAGTCGGTCCAACTCCGCCGAGGTGAAGGCAGGGCCCTTTTCCCAGTGACACGAGCCATGGTCAGTTCCAGACACAGGTCACAGCAGCACTTGCAGTGTAGGTCCTCTCCTGTTAAAGGTCAGGTAGCAAGTGAGCGAACAGATAGAAAATGGCGGTGATGTCCACGCCAGTGCATACCGTCACCACCAGGGTACATCACCATTGGCCACTATACCCCATAGGGCCCAATGTTAACCAATAAGGAGTTGCACTGCGGTTTTCGACCGCCTCCTGCAACGGCGCACAACGTCAGCGGATTTACCTAATTGCCTCATTCCCTGGGTGAATGGCATGGCTCCTAACTGTGTCACAGTACACATATGCACCACTTGGACCTCTCCAACAAAATACTGTTACAATCCCAACATGCATTTAAGTGTGGTGGTTGGAAATAAGAGATACTGACCAGCTGCTCTCCATTTTGCCACATAGATTGCAACCACTGCAGATGAATAGGAGATGGAGACATACTCCTGTGTACTGACCCCTGATGGACTTGGCAACAATGGAGGACAGGCACATTATCCTAACCTATAGACTGGACAGGGCCACAATCACAGAGCTGTGTGCCCAATTGGAGTTTGCCCTAATATCTGCTATCCGTCACCCCACCGGGATTCCCCCTCTTGTGCAAGTGCTATCAGTGCTCCATTTCCTGGCAACTGGCTCCTTCCAAGTGACAGTGGGCTTGGCAGAAAGAATGTCTCAGCTAAAGTTCTCAATAGTGCTGACCAGAGTGTTGTCTGCCTGATTAAACACATGCACAGCTACATTGTTTTCCCACAGGTGGAGGATTTGACCACAGTGAAAGGAATGGGACACATCCCCAACATTATTGGGGCAATTGATGGTACACATATAGCATTTGTCCCTCCTCCGGCAAAATTAAAAGGTGTTCATAAATCGAAAGAGCTTTCACTTGCTGAATGTGCAGATGGTGTGCCTGGCGCACCAGTACATCTCCCACGTCAATGCAAAATATCCTGGGTCTATGCATGATGCCTTTATCCTGAGGAATAGCAGCATCCCATATGTGATGGCTTAACACCAAAGGCACCGTGTGTGGCTAGTAGGTGAGCCCTGGTTCCCCCCCTATGGATGTCGGTGTATTGGTATGGTGTCGGCCCTAATGGTTGGTGTGTAGCTAACAGTTGTCCCTCGATATTTGCAAGTGACTCTGGTTACCCCAACCTCTCATGGCTACTGACCCCTGTGAGGAATCCCAGGACAAAGACAGAGGAATGTTACAATGAGGCACATGGGCGAACAAGAAGAATTATTGAGAGGACCTTTGGCCTCCTGAAGGCCAGGTTTTGTTTCCTCCATCTAACAGGTGGATCCCTGTACTAATCACCCAAGAAGGTCTGCCAGATCATTGTGGCATGCTGTATGTTGCACAACCTTGCCTTATGTTGCCAGATGCCTATTCTGCAAGAGGATATGACTGGAGATGGCTGTGTGGAAGCAGTGGACCCTGTGGACAGTGAAGATGAGGAGGCAGAGGATGAGGATGAGGACAACAGAAGCGCAATAATTTGTCAATACTTCCAATGACACACAGGTAAGACAGTGTAACTTCACATTTAATTGACAGTTTTGTGTTTGACATTGTCACTGGCAGGCTGATTTTCCCACTTCTATGGCCACTCACTTTAGCCTTTAGCATCTCTATTTGCAGATATTTGTTCCCCATTATCGCTCCTGGTGTGTTGAATGCAGCCAACTACAGGTCATTCCTATGTTTACATTTCTGTACAGTTGATTTTCAATGTTTAAACCTTGTTTAACGAATACATACTTAAATCATTTGACATACTCCATACTTGTATTTTTTCAAAGGGTGTTTATTTAAGTGCTAAGAGGTAAGGGGGATGTGCAATCGGCTGGGGGGATGATGGAGGAAAGTCCAGGTTGGAGTCCAGTCTAATTGTATCGCAGTTGCTTTGTCCAAGGGGGCATAGGAGGGGGAGCAATGGCAGTTCAAGGTGGACAGGGTGACAGAGTGGGACAGAAGGGTGACAATCAGGAGAGTCTTATTTCCTGGTGGGGGTCTTAGCAATAGTCTCTGGCTTCTGTCTGGATTGCAGGGAATGTTTGCGGGGTGGTTCTCCTTCTGCAGGGAGTGGAGTGCTGGTGTCCTGTTGTTCCTGTGGCGGGGCCTCCTGTCCACTAGCGGAGGTGGAGGGCTGTTCATCGGTTTGGCTAGTGGTAGAGGCCCAGTGGGATGCCACTGCCGCCCTCATAGTGTTGGCCATGTCTGCCAGCACCCCTGCAATGGATACCCGGGTGGTGTTGATGTCCTTCAAGTCCTCCCTGATCCCCAGGTATTGTCCCTCCTGCAGCCGCATGTTCTCCTGCAACTTGTCCAGTATCTGGCCCATCGCCTCCTGGGAATGGTGGTATGGTCCCAGAATCCTGGTGAGTGCCTCCTGGAGAGTCGGTTCCCTGGACCTGTCCTCCCAGCTTCCCTGTTATCCTGTACCTCTGTCCCCTGAACCGTGTGCCCACTGCCACTGACCCCAGGTTCCTGATTGTCCTGTGTTTGTGGGTTGGCCTGGGGTTCCTGTAGCGGTGGACACACTGCTGATTGACGTGTCCTGGGGACAGAGGTATATGCCTGCTGGGTGGGTGCTGTGGTGGTGTTTCCTGAGGGGGGAGATTTGTCTTTGAGTAAGTAGCAATTTCGTGGCTAAGTGATTCTCTCCAGTGTGCATGCAGTGGTGATAGGTGTCCATGCAGGTCTTTGAGTAGTGTCCATGCATTGGTGTTACATGCAGGGCTTGGTATTGGGATGAGTGGGTTGTGATGGCGGGCTATGTGGGAGGTGGTGAAGTGATGGGAGTGAGGGTGGCGGTTTGTGATGGGATGCAGGGTGGGGGTGATAGTAATGGAGATTTGACTTACCAGAGTCCAGTCCCCCTCCTACTCCTGCCAGGCCCTCAGGATTCATGATTACCAAGACTTGCTCCTCCCATGTTGTTAGTTGTGGGGGAGGAGGTGGGGGTCCACCGCCAGTCCCCTGCACAGCTAGTTGTTATCTTGCTGCTGTGGAACATACCTTCCCCCGTAGGTTGTTCCACCTCTTCCTGATGTCATCCCTTCTAGGGTGCTGTCCCACGGCGTTGACCCTTTCAACGATTCTCCAACTGAGCTCCATCTTCCTAGCAATGGATGTCTGCTGCACCTGTACTCCAAATAGCTGTGTCTCTACCCTGACGATTTCCTCCACCAAGAGCCCAGCTCCTCCTCTGTGAATCTGGGGTGTTGTTTTGGTGCCATGGGTAAAGTGTGGGTGGTGTGGGTGAGGGTGTGTGGGGTGATGTGTTGGGGTGTCTGATGTAAGGTGCGTGGATGGTGTATAGGTGATGATGTTATGTGGCTCTGGTTGTGTGTGTGCTCTTGCTGTCTCTCTCTGGTGGCAATTTTTTCTAGTTGTAAATGGTTGTGGGTAGTGTGGGTGTGTGTTTTGTAGTGGTGTGGGTGTGTGTGGTGTGTGTATGAGTGTCAGGTGTGTGTAGTGTGAATTGTCCAGTGTGTTGTAGTTTTGTTTAAGTGTGTATTTTGAGTGTGGCAGTATGTATCGCCAATGGTTTACCACCATTAAATGTCTGCCGCGGTGATTCGTGGGTCATAATGCTGTGGGCGTAGTTCTGTTGGCGTAACGGTGTGCGTTTGGATACCACCAGTTTATCACTGACCTTTGTGCTGGTGGACCTGTGTGTGTGGCTGTAAAGTGACGGATTGGTATGTTTGTGTCATAATATGCTTGGCGGTTATCCGCAGCTGTGGTTTTATGTTGGCGGCAGTCGGCATGGCGGTAAGCGGGATTTACCGCCAATGTCATAATGTGGGCCATACTGCTGATATGAAGGCTTAATGTACACCTAATTTCAACAATTAGGATGCAGGTGATAACATTAGGTCTATGTGCTTTGCTTTGAGACACACCATGTGTCAGGTCCCATTAATGAAATTCATGTGCATTGACATCACACTGTAACTAACAGGAAGTGTACTGCTAACTGAATTACAACCATTCCACTAACGGTCAGACAGCTTACGCTGTGATCTCAACAAACCACCAGCAGATGGCAGGATGGCATTACCAAAGGAGGAATAGGAAGATAAAGTCATGAGTATTCGACTAACATTGCGTTGACATTTGTTGTTTGTACCAACATGTTTACAAGGCAATCTCAGCTGCTGTATAATGTAATTCATGGTCATAATTATTTTATTGTGATTATATATTAGTCTAAATTTTGCAAGTCTATTATGTATGCTGATAGTTCCTTTAAAAGACAAAAGAATCCACAAAAAAAACATATTTTTTAATTTTTGCAAAGAGGATGTCTCAATAGGGCTGAGCAATAAATGTCACATTCTTTACAGTCATTTACCATTAGTCCAAGATGTTATCAATGAGTTTGCCTCTGACTTCATTGCCTTCATCCTCATCACTATCACATTCTTGATTCTCATCACCAACATTACTTTGGGGTTCCCACTGGTAGAGATTATCAGGAATGAATGGCATATCCAGTGAGCAATGTTGCAAAGCATACAATACAGCACTACTGTAAGAAACTGGAGTATTAGTTAAGTTGGAGGAAACCCACCTCAAAAAATAATCACAGTCCTTGTCAGGGTGAACTACAAAGTCATAAACTAAACCTGTGCTTAAACCTTTGGTAACTTGGCACAAAAGTAGTCAGGCAATGTGTGAAGAATTTATGCAGCCGACACAATAATCAAGTGAAAAAAGAACAACAGAAAAATCTCAAAATCAATTTAGAAGAATTGAGTACATTTTAGTACATGAAATGACACCAAAAATCCAATTAGTAGTCTTGGAGGTATGAATTTTAAAGTTTGAGTTACAAAAAAATGCCAAAAACTACAAAGGACAAACCACATTTATCTGGTTAGTGTAGACTGAGTAAAAGTCAAATGGTAAAGATTGACTTCGATGAAGCACAGGTTAGATACCGGGACCAGGTTTTACCCGTCGAAAGTGTACATTCAAGCTTAGAAACTTTTATGGAAAAATGTAGTCATTGACAAATAATCGGCAAGCAAGCTTCAAGGTGGGTCTGAAGCAGTGCCCAACATAGATGAGTTGCTGTAGACCAGGATCCAGTACAGTTACTGACAAGGTGGGAAAGCTCAGAGTGAGTGAAGTTTGAATTCTGTGCCCAAGAAGGCCTCAACAACAACAATGAGATGCTGCTAAGCATCAGCCCCTCTATGATTGGACTTGAAAAGTTTCTGTACATCAGATCCCCTTTGTAGGAAGCTGGCTCTGTATGTGATATATCAAAATGAGATATCTTGTGCAAAGCATCCAGAGGTTCCCTTACTACTGGACAGGGGGTTGCTATAGCAATCAAAAGTTGCTTTTTTTAGGGGGTAATGTGGTCGAGCAGCCTTAGGCTTATCAGACAGGAGTGTTAGACATCTGCAAATGCACACACAGGACCTCATTAGGACCTTGGCGGCAAATGCCACCTACCGCCACGGCGACGGCCGGCAACATACAGTCGCAGTGGCAACCGACCGTCCATTGCATTATGACCGTAGACGGAATATGTCCAGAAGGCTGGCGGTATTCCGTCTACAGTCATGGTGGTGGACAGCGGTAAAGTGGTGCTGCTGCCAGCAGCAGCGCCAAGCAAGCACAACACCGCCTACTGTATCGTGTTCCATGATATGGCCTGGCGGTGTTTTGCTGGCGTACGCTGCTGCTGGCAGCAGCGCCGCGTCCCGTCTCCTGCCAGGGGACCCCCTGCAAGCAGGTAAGTCAGGTTCTCCGACAGGAGGGGGTGGTGGGGGGTGTTGTGTGCGTGAGTGGTTGTGTGTCTGAGTGTGTGTGAATGCGCGCATGCGTGTGTAATGCGTGTGTGCATGAGTGGGTGTATTTGCATATTGTGTCGTGAGATTGCGTGTGTACGTGGATGTATGTTCGTGAGTGTTGCTTTGAGTGTGTATGAATGTATGAATGCATGGGTGAATGTGTGTATGCATGTGTGTATGGATGTGTATGTATGAGCTTGTATGTGTGTAAATGTCCTGGGAGGGTTGGGTGAGGGAGGGGGAGCGACGAAGAGGGTGGGGGATGGCTCTTGGGAGGGGGAGGGGGCTGGGGGAGACCCCTATCAGTGCCAGGGAATGTATTTCCTGGCACTGATAGTGCCTACCTCCATGGTTTCAGTGGCGGTACTGAAACCACTGAAACCATGGCGGTGGGCGGGGTCTTAATGCCATGGGCGGCCGTCACTGAAGTCTCCAGCCTGGTAGTTGTTACAGCCGTGGCGGTCAGTGTGGTACATTGGCGGTTTGGCGAAACCGCCAATGTCATAATAGTGGAGGTAGATACTGCAAGCCTGTTGGCAGTAATACCTCCACTATACCACCGACCGCGGGGCTCGTAATGACCCCCACAGTCAATAAATGAGACACACAACTCAAGAAGGAGATCCACACTAATTTACAGAAATTACAAGAATGTTTATATATGTTTTGGTACCAAAATCAACTTGATCAGGTAAGTACATTTTGCAGGAAAAATAGGTTTAAAAAAATCGATGCAGCGCAGTTTTCCGAAGCAGCAATATTATCCTATGGGAAACAAACAAGTACTGCATTCAGGAAAAGTACAGCATCTTACGGGACCAATCTCCTGGGCTTTAGGTAAGTATTGTGCAAGAGTCAGGACCACACCAGCAGGTCACATGGGTGGCATTGTGGCAGTCAGGTGTAGAGGTGTAGTACAGTGTTGGGAGCCCAATGTTACTCTACGGGGATCAGGCAGGTCGATATGATACTGCAGGTGAGGACTGGGGATCCAGTCGGAAGGAACCAGCAAGTGGGTTCCAATCTCAAGGTGCCCAGGGACGAGTTGACACCTTTAGTCCTCTTCTCCATGGGTCAGGTGAGACGGGTGCAGAGGTGTCCTGAGGCATCAGGTTTTTCTCCACGGGAGCATGCACGGTTGATGGGGCCTGTGTGCAGAGGCTGCATACAGCATCTGTGAGTCCCACATTAGGAAAGTCCAAGGTGGGCTTTGTCTCTAGAGGGCTGTGGGACCATGTTGGCACTGATGATCCACTTCAACTCTGGCTAGGTGGCATGGATGAAGTGGTGCTTTCAGGTGTTAGGTTTTCTGTGGTCTGTAGTCCTCACAATTCTTTTGGGGTGCCTGCAAGATGCAGGGAAGCAGCTTTTCTGCTCTACTGGAGTTCCTGGGTCATTGCTGAAGACAGGCAGGCCTCCCAGGCTTTTGAAGGCACAGCAGCTTTCAAGACGAATTGACTTTCGTGCAAATCGGCGGGAACAGCAGCCAGACCAGCAGGGATGGGGCCAAGTCAGGTGCTTCTTCCTCAGGGTTTTCTTTTGCAGCTTCTGGGTATCCTTCTTCTTCATGGGCAAGCAGGAATCTGCTTTTCTGTTGCCAGGGTCTCCCTTAAATATTGTATTTAGGGGCATATTGGGGAGTGTAGAGTAGTAGCCATTAGCTTACTTACCCCTGTGGTCACTACACCCCCTATATGACCACTTCCTGTGGGAAATGGGCATAACCCTGTACCAGGGATCCTAAATCTGTCAGCACAAAGATGGCAGATTTCTAAATGTAGTGTCCACATCAGGCAGCTCACCTTTTGGGGGACTGACCTCAGAGATAGACACCCCTCTCTGCATACTAAATTTCCCACTTGTCCTGGCGTCAAATGGGCTTGGGGGGAGGAGGTCGTCATCTCTCATGTGAGTGAACCCACATCCTCAAATTAAAGGCGGTGGGCTTCTTTGAAGCCCTCGGCCTTGGAGTGCAGAGTCACAGGTCATCCTTTTGCTTGGGGTGTGTAATCACCTCTCCCAGAGAAGGCTTGGTTTATGACTGCCCTGAGAGCAAAGGCTCTCACCGTTGGGGGTCAGACTTGTGTCTGGCGGTGGCAGGCTAGCTGAAACTGGTCAGTCCGTACAGGGGTAGATGGTAGGTTTTCAGGGGGCACCTCTAAGATGTCCATTGGGTTCATGTATTAATAAATCCATCACTGCCATCAATGAGGGTTTATTATTATGAGATGTTTGATACCAAACATCCCTATTTTCAATAAAGCCATAATGCAGCTGGGGAACTCGTAGTGACCAGTGTCCAGGACATGTACTTAAAAAGGCTTCCCTGTTCACGCACTATGTCTAAAAATCAACAAAGACAGAGCAGGAGCATATCTGCTCATGCAGATATGTCCTCATGTAATATAATGCACCCATCTCTAGAGCTGCAAACACTGCTGTAAGGGTGACACGTATATTGCACGCAGTGATAGAGGACATGGCACACAGCTTGTGTACTATGTTGTGTTTTCACTTTTAGCTGCAACAAGGCACGCACCCTGCAATGGCAATCTGCATGTGCTAGTTGATGGGTCCCTGAGGGTGGCACAATACATGCTTCAGCCCTTGGGGACCCTCTTTGCTCTAGGTAACAGGGGTACCATTTACTAGGGACTTGGGGGGGGCAAAGATATTGCCGATTGGGGAACAATTGTACAGTTTTAGGGGAAGAAATCTGGCACTGGGGACCTGGTTAGTGTGAACCCAGTGCACTTTCTGTCAAAATCACATAGAATACTAGGCAAAAAGTGGGGGCGCCCATGCCAAAAATGGGCACTTTCATCCGCCCTTCAGCGAGGCAAACCATCAAGCTGAGGTAGACCTGTGATTCCATATCAATGTGTGTGGCTTCAACAGGGATCCCAGTCTCCGTCAATTCTCTAGGCATAAAGTTGGCAAAAAGTTACTAAGTCCAACCTCTTGAAGTTTAGGAACAGGATGAGTACATAAGCCAAGGCTCCGGAACCTGAAGTTGTGCCACTAGGGGGTTGAACCTCATTCCAACAGAGGCCAGCAGCAGGGTACAGGACAGGACCAGTTGGAACTGATCAGCTGGGCAGTTGCAAGGGAAGGGTTTCTGTAAGCTTGTTGCACTTACTGTAGCTCAAACAGGTCAGTCAATGTACCCTTAAGATCACTCCTAGTTTCCTGAATCCAAGTCAAGCAGGTCCAGTCCGCCTGCAGGTTGATCAGACAGTAGGCCAGTCCTTTTGAATCAACACACGTCCAGGAATTTCCTGAGTAAGGTACTGTGATGCTATTAATTGTGTTTGACCAATGACTTTGTGTTTCACCACTGTGCATATTAGTTGCTCAATGTTCACCAATAGCACATTACATGTTGTATTCAGTTTAGCTGCTTATTGGCTTTAACGTGGCATTAGACATTACATTTGGTATTTAGGTTAGCTGCCTATTGGCTTTAACGTGGAGTTAGACATTGCAGTTGAGACATTGCAGATCGGCTGTGTTTTTCCAAGCTGTGTTTTTCCACATGATAGACCAAGCTGTGTTTTTTACACCAAACCCTAGCTGATAAGAGAGCGTAGATTTTGTGTTTACCTCTCAATCCAGTCTGGGAACGAGTGAAGTTTGGAGAATTGGCCACTCTCCAGGTTTATTTGGTTCCCACACTGAGTTTGCTTTTAACGGTGGCCATGGGCAACAGCGAGAGAAGGATCTTGACTTCAGGCAGGAACGGAAGTCAGTTGCCTGTCTCCCGTTTGGGTGGAAAATCTCTTTCTTGCAGTTGAACCAGAGTCATCAACTTGCAGCCCTTAGAAAGATGACGCGGAGTGATAGGCCCTATGGTGATGCATTTTTTACTTTTATGCTTCGCTTTGAAGTTATGCTATAATATAATCACATGTATTTGCTATGTACATTGCAACTGAGAAGTACTTTGATATATTTTGCTTTCATTGCTGCGACTACTTTTAAACGTGTGCTTCCAACCTACTAATCTCGTCTTTCAGGAACCTCGTGGTGAAGTAATAATAACAATAAATGTCTTCTTTAAACTAAGAAGTGCATTCCAGAGATGTTTTGTCAGCTCGGTCATAAGATAAGAGGAGGAAAGCAAAACAGGTACTGGGGATGCCACATTTACACTGAGCACCCTCTTGTGGGATGGGGTAACTTCTGGTCACCCCTTATCCAATGTGACGAAAACTCAGAGCTTCCTGTGGCTATTATAACAGGCAAACCCTCTCTTGTGGTCACCACTCCAAACCAGTTCTGAGGCATCTCCCCCCTCTCACTTGGTTTGGAGTCAAGCAGAGTAGCAAGAGAAAAAAGGAGGCTGGCCAAGATAACAGCTACACCTTCCAGTGACCGAGTAGGCATTCTCTGAAATTCAGGAATGGGCTGAGCAGAGCCTCAAGGTCAGCCTGCTCAAGGAATCATAAACACTCCACACCCAAGCCCTTTATTCATTCTCTGGGAGCAATACATATCTTACCACAGCGAAACCAACAGGTGACACTGGACACAGGCAAAAAAGTCCAGTTTGGGTTAGATAGGAAAATGATAAATTTCCAAAACAGCTATTTTCAAAATAGTAATGTCAATTCAGACTTGACCATTACGTTGGATTTTAAACTACTATTACGAGTCCTTGAACCATTTTTAGCTGTTCCCAAACTGAGATTACTGTCTTTAAAATGATATAATATAACCAACAGTTATTCTGTAGAAGAACCAGTCTTACCACAGTGAAAAACAACTTTGGAGGTTTTTCATTGTCAGGGCTTGTAAAGCAATAAATATACATATCCTGCTTTTCACATAACATGCACCCCACCCTATGGGAATTTAGGGCCTAGGGCTGACATGTAAGCATTAAAAAGGAAGGTTTAGGCTTAGAAAAGGTTTGTTCACTTGGGTGAAATGGCAGTTCTAAATTGCACACCCAGGCCGCAGAATGCCTTTTCTGCCTGTGAAGGCATGGCGGTAAACCACAATCTTTCTGTCGACAGAAATCATATTCTAAACACAGTGAATGGAGTATTGACTTTCATTAGTCCATTTTCTATCTTTTGGGTGTTTTACAATCAAGGCAGTACGGAAAATAAGGCATAAGCAATTGCTCGGTGGCAGACTTTTGCCTTTCAAACCCCTACTTCTCCTCCATGTTAAAAGACCTACCATGGCTCCCGCGTTCAGCCTGAATTAAGGCAGGAGAAGAGAATTAAGGAAAAAATGATCAGATTTCACCCAATGTGATTTATTGATGAATACAATGTTCTGCATAAGATTAATAAGATAAATAAGATTTTCTGGCAGTCGAAGCTTAAATTCAAAACACTATGGTCCTCATTACAACCCTGGCGGTCGGTGATACAGTGGCGGTAATACCGCCAACAGGCCAGCGGTAAGAAATATGAAATAATGATCACAGCTGAAACTGCTCAGACAGACAGCTACTTTAACACATGAACCGCCAGGGCGAAATCAACAGGCACCACGGCGGTAACCGCCAACAGCCAGGTGGAAGACAATGTTCTGCCCACTGTATTATGACACACCAATCTGCCACCTTCTCCAGGGTGGTACCAACGACATCAAAAGCCTGGCAGAAACACTGCACAGAAGGGAAAAGACTCACCTCTGTAGACTCAAGGAAGAACCATGCCACATGGAACCCGAGTTTCATGTGTTCCCCATGCTCTTATACATTCTGCTCCACTACGAACACCAACGCCGGCGAAGACGACCACGGTGAGTACTGCCGCCTAGCACACAGGGGAGGGGGGAGGAAAAAGAGAGTGACATACACACGCAACATGCAACACCCCCAATCCCAACACCATACACATAACCAGATGCAATAACATTACATATTCACCCCATACCCTTCAGGAATAATGCAAGGACAACATTAATTAATTAAAGTGAGTGTAATAAGACAAAATAGTATAAAGATGTGCATCCAAATCAACAAGTATATACATATTTACAAATGGAGGGACACTGCCCAGTCCTCAATATCCATGGGCCACAGGGCCACATCACATAGTCCAAGGCCCCACCTCATTCCTGCTACAACACGGAGAGAACACTGCAGGGGCATCAGGTCAAAAATAGCCAAGCACTTCAGGGGGAGGGGGGGCACCTCAGCCGGAAGATGGTACAAAGCCACTGGTCCTGGAGGAGGCAACATGCCCATTACTCTGTCCTGGGGAGTGCAAGGCCACAGTCTCTCAAGTGGGTGACTTACCCACTGGCTCTGGAGGGGGCAACATGCCCTGTGCTTGGTCCTGGGGAGTGCAAGGCCACAGTCTCTCAAGTGGGTGACTTGCCCACATGCTCTGGAGGGGGCAACATGCCCTGTGCTTGATCCTGGGGAGTGCAAGGCCACAGTCTCTCAAGTGGGTGACTTGCCCACTGGCTCTGGAGGGGGCAACAAGTCCTGTGCTTGGTCCTGGGGGGGTGCAAGGCCACAGTCTCTCAAATGGAGGGCTTCTTGCACTGGTTCTGGAGGGGGCATTGTGCCCAGTGAGCTTCATCCTGTGGAGGATGGGGTGAGTGGATGACTTCTCCACTAGTTCTGGAGGGGGAATTGTGCCCAGTGAGCTTCATCCTGTGGAGGATGGGATGAGTGGATGGCTTCTCCACTGCTTCTGGAGGGGGCATTGTGCCCTGTGATGAAGAAATGGGGGAGTGCAATGCACAGTCTCTCACCTGGGTGTGAGACCCGCAGGATTTGTAGGGGCCCGGCCACACAACAGACCATGGATGCAGGACTACACACTGTCAGCCGGTGTTGACGGCTGCTTAGTGCTGGCAGTGGTGTTGCTGCTGGTGGAGCTGGCAGTGGTGGGGGAGGCTCCAGCCCATCCCCAGCAGCCTCAGATGGCTGCCTTCTGGGGCTACTGCTGTTGGTGGTGGTGGTGGTGGTGGTACTGGTGGCGGTGTTGGCAGTGGTGGTGGAGGCTCCAGCCCATCTCCTGCAGCCTCGGACAGCAGCACCATAATGGTTGGTGGTGGGGGCTCCAGCTGAGTCCCTGCACCAGGCTCCTCGCCCCTCCATCCTGCAGCTGTGGCTGCCTCCTTGCCCTTCCGTCCTGCAACTGGGGCTGCCTCCTTGCCCTTCCGTCCTGCAGCTGGGGCTGCCTCCTTGCCCTTCCTTCCTGCATCTGGGGCAGATTCCTGGCCCTTCCTTGATGCACCTGGGGTTGGCACCCTGTCTGTTTAGCTGGCTGGTGGCCAGGATCCTTTCCCACCTGGAGAAGTTGGGGACACTACTATGCCCATGTACTGGGGGGCTGAGGTGCTTGTCTGGGTTTTGACCGTCCTGGCCTGACGTGAGGGACGGGGGGAAGGGTTAGGGAAGAGGTCAATGGTGGAGAGGAAAAGCTTCTTAGGGACATTGGGGCATGAAGGAAGGTTGGGAGTGAAGGAAGAGGGAGTGGTGGTAGGAGGTGTCTGTCTGCTGTGTTTGGGTGCAGGTGCATGGGCTGGATGCTGTTGTGAGGTGGATTGCTGTTGGGTGTCTGAGTGCTTGTGTTTGTGTACTTTGGAAGGAGGGGCCACAGACACAGTGGGAGAGGACACAGGGTACCTGTGCATGGATGTGTGGGTAGTGACTGCCAGTGAGGGTGTGTAGTGATAGGTGTGCTGGTGATGGAGTTAGTAGATGAGGATATAGTGCATACAGGTGTGATTGTAGACGGAACTGGGAGAGAGGTGGAGGATGAGGAGGAGGGGGCCACATTAGAGGCAGTGGATGTTGGTACGTCTGCATCTAGATGGTGTTTGTGTGAGTGCCTGTGGGATGAGGTGTGGTGCTTGTGTTTGCCATGTCTACTCTTGTGTGTTGTCCTGGCTGCATGCTCGTCTGACTGTGTGCTTGGGATATGTTGGGGTTGAGGGGAATGGGATTGGGAAGAGGAAGTTGGAGGGGGAGGCTGGAAAGAGGGACAATGGCTGCCATCAGAGAGGAGGCCAGACCCTGGATTGATCTATGTTGGGCCACCATGCCAGTGTGAATGCCCTCCAGAAATGCAGCATTTGTCTGTTGCATTTGGGCTATCAGCCCCTGGATGGCATTCACAATGATTGACTGCCCAACAGAGATAGATCACAGGAGGTCAATAGCCTCATCACTCAGGGCAACATTGCTAACTGGGGCAGGGCCTGAGGTGCCTAGGGCAAAGGTGATTCCCACCCTTCTGGGTGAGCGGGCATGGGAAACTTGCTGAGGGGCTGCTTGGAGGGCAGTTCTGGTATGGGGGTGGCGGCTGTACCTGTAGCTGGGGTGGTCACAGAAGTGTCCACCACCGCCAGGGAGCTCCAACCGGAGGAGGTATCGTTGTCCGAACTCTCTCATCCTGTTTCTGCCGTGGTGCTCCCCTCGCCCTCCGTCCCACTGGTGCCCTCACCGTCGGTGGATTCGGTCTCCTGGGTCCTGTGGGATGCAGCTCCCTCCGTCGCCGGTGCCTCTGCTCCTCCGCCAGATGATGCTAAGGCACATAAGGACGGGGTGATAAAAAAAAAAGGGGGGGAAGAGACAAAGGATACACTTGGTCAATGGCGCCAACAACACCACCGTTGGTGTACACAACACACTCACACACAGGGAACAGCCCTACTCACTAGGCAATGCACTTCCTGTCACAATGCTAGTCACCAGCCCATGGATAGGGACACCTAACGCCAATTGCAGCATACCTGAGACCCACAGACCCCTGCCCAGGAGTGGATGCCTACTAGCTTGGTTGGAGTACTTTCACATCAGAACCCTGCCCAACATGGGACCTACCCTGCAATGCAAGGCCTGGGCGAGGGGCACCCACAGGGCCCACCCCCCTCCCAGATACCAACCCATCAGGCGCAAGTTGTATATTAGGGCACTGTACTCAGCCCCTTGTGGCTGCTGTGATGTCCCCAAGCGCCCATCTAGCTATGGATAGGCCACCTCCAGTATGCAGTCAATTAGGGGGGTCAGGGTTCAACGGGCACCCCTTCCTCGTTGGGAGGCCATCCCCAGCTTTGCCTCTGCCATCTTTCATGCCCAGCGTCTCAGGTCCTCCCACCATATCTGACAGTGGGTGCTCCGCTTGCCGTAGACCCCCAGGGTCCGCACATTCTTTGCGATGGCACGCCATATACCCTTCCTTTGATGGGTGCTGACCTGCAGGAAAATGGACACAGGGAAAGGTATTAGTCCGACCATCCTGCTTGTTACACTCATGGCCCACCATGCCTCATCCCATACCCATTACCACAGATATTGCCCACCATACATGCTGCATCCAGCCCAGGGCCTATCAGCCACCCACCCCCTACAGGAGGCCTTCGCAAACAGTATTCCATGCACTCATGCCCCATGCATTGTAGTCACGGTGTACTCACCTGTTGGTCTGGAGGCCCAAACAGCAGTTGGTACTGGGGTAGGACCCCATTCACCAGTCGCTCCAACTTCGCCGAAGCGAAGGCAGGGGTCCTTTCCTCAGTCACTCATGGTCAGTCCCAGACACAGGTCACAGCAGCACATGCAGTATAGGTCCTCTCCTTTTGAAGGTCAGGTAGCAAGTGAGGAATTAGATAGAAAATGGCGGTGATGTCCTTGACGGTGCATATGCGTCACTGCCGGCGTACATCACCATTGGCTACTGTACCCCACAAGGCCCAATGTGAACCAATGAGGAGTTGCACAGCGGTTCTCGACCGCCTCCCTCAGTGGCGCACAATGTCAGTGGAATTATCTCATTTCCACCTGTCCCTCCATACAGGACAGGTGGACGACATTTCAGGGGGGGTGCAGGCCATGGATCCTGACTGCGTCACAGTACACAAATGCACCATTTGAACATCTCCAACAAAATACTGTTACCATCACAACCTGCATTGAACTGTAGTGGTTGGAATGTTGAGGTAATGACCAGCTGCTCACTATTTTACCCCATAGTTTTCAACCACTGCGGATGAATAGGAGATGGAGACATCCCCCGTGTACAGACCCCTGGTGGACTTGGCAACAAGGAGGACAGGCACATTTTCCTCACCTGTAGACTTGACAGGGCCACAATCACGGAGCTGTGTGCCTAGTTGGAGCCTGACCTAATCTCTGCTATCCGTCACCCCACCGGGATCCCCCCTCTTGTGCAAGTGCTATCAGCGCTCCATTTCCTGGCAACTGGCTGCTTCCAAGCGACAGTGGGTTTGGTAGCAGTAATGTCTCAGACAATGTTTTCAATAGTGCTGACCAGAGTGTTGTCTGCCCTGATTAAACACATGTGCAGCTACATCGTTTTCCCCCAGGTGGAGGATTTGGCCACAGTGAAAGCTGATTTCTATGCAATGGGACATATCCCCAACATTATTGGGGCTATTGATGGAACACATAATGCATTTGTTGCCCCCCCCCCGGCGAAATGAAGAGGTGTTCAGAAATCGAAAGAGCTTTCACTCCATCAATGTGCAGATGGTGTGCCTGGTGGACCAGTACATCTCCCACGTCAATGCAAAGTATTCTGGGTCTGTGCATGATGCCTTTATATTGAGGAATAGCAGCATCCCAAATGTGATGGCTCAACTCCAGAGGCACAGGTTGTGGCTAATAGGTGAGCCCTGGTTCCCACCCAGTAGGTGTTGGTGTATGGGTATGGTGTGGGCCCTAAGGGTTAGTGTGTGGCTAACAGTTGTCCCTTGATATTTGCAGACGACTCCGGTTACCCCAACCTCTCATGGCTACTGACTCCTGTGATGAATCCCAGGACAAGGGCAGAGGAACATTACAATGAGCCACATGGGCGAACAAGAAGAATTGAAGAGAGGACCTTTGGCCTCCTGAAGGCCAGGTTTTGTTGCCTCCATCTAACAGGTAGATCCCTGTGCTACTCACCAAAAAAGGTCTGCCAGATCGTCGTGGCATGCTGCATGTTGCACAACCTTGCCTTGCGTCGGCAGATGCCTTTTCTGCAGGAGGAGGAGGCTGGAGATGGCCGTGTGGCAGCAGTGGACCCTGTGGACAGTGAAGATGTGGAGGCAGAGGATGAGGATGAGGACAACAGAAGTGCAATTATTCGTCAATACTTCCAATGACACACAGGTAAGACAGTGTAACTTCACATTTAATTTACAGTTTTGTGTTTGACATTGTCACTGGCAGGCTGTGATTTCCCATTTCTATGGCCACTCACTGTACCCTTTGGCAACTCTTTTAGCAGATGTTGGTGCCCCACTATCGCTCCTGGTGTGTTCACTGCAGCCAACTACAAGTCTTTCCTATGTATACAATAGTGTACAGTTGAATTGCAATGTTTAAACCTTGTTAAACAAATACATACTTAAATCATTTGACATACTCCATACTTGGATTTTTTCAAAGAGTGTTTATTTAATTGCTAAGAAGTAGAGGGGAAAGTGCAATGGGCTGTGGTGATAATGGAGGAAAGTCCAGGATTGAGTCCAGTCTATTTGTATCACAGGTGCATTGTCCAAGGGGGCATAGGAAGGGGAGCAATGGCAGTTCAAGGTGGACAGGGTGACTGAGTGGGACACAAGGGTGACAATCAGGAGTGTCTTATTTCCTGGTGGGGGTCTTAGCAATAGTCTCTGGCTTCTGCCTGGATCGCAGGGAACATTTGCGGGGTGGTTCTCCTTCTGCAGGGGGAAGAGTGCTGGGGGTCTGTTGTTACTGTGGCGGGGCCTCCTGTCCTGTCCACCTGGCAGTGGAGGTGGAGGGCTGTTCGGCGGTTTGGCTAGTGTCAGAGCCCGGTGGTGTGCCACTGCCTCCCTCATAGTGTTGGCCATGTCTGCCAGCACCCCTGCAATGGCGACCAGGGTGGTGTTAATGTCCTTCAAGTCATCCCTGATCACCAGGTACTGTCCCTCCTGCAGCCGCATATTCTCCTGCAACTTGTCCAGTATCTGGCCCAGTGTATCCTGGGAATCTTGGTATGCTCCCAGGATCGCAGTGAGTGCCTCCTGGAGAGTCGGTTCCCCGGGCCTGTCCTCCCAGCTTCCCTGTTGTCCTTTGCCTCTGTCCCCTGAACCGTGTGACCACTGCCACTGACCTTAGGTCCCTGATCGTCATGTGTTTGTGGGGTGGCCTGGGGGTCCCTGTAGTAGTGGACACACTGCTGATTGACGTGTCCTTGGGACAGAGGTATGGGCCCACTGGTGGGTGCTGTGGGGTGTTTCCTGAGGGGGCAGGCTCTGTGGAGGTGTGAGACTTTGCCTGGGTAACCAACTGTCCGGAGATCCCTGATGGGCCAGGTTGGTCATCCAGATCCAGGCGACCAGAGCTGCTGTCATCACTGTGGGCCTCTTTTGTGGGGGGACTGGATGTTGCTGGCACCTCTTCTCAGGTGACATTGGCTGGGATACCTGTGGGGATGTAATTGCAGTGTTATTGTTTCTGCGTGTGACATATTGTGCATGGGTGTGTTGCCCTCCATGGCTGTTATAGCCCTGGCAGATTTGCCATGTGTGAGTTGTTATTTGGTGGGCTAGGTGATTCTCTCCAGTGTGCATGCAGTGGTGATAGGTGTCCATGCAGGTCTGTGAGGGGTGTCCATGCATTGGTGTTGCATGCAAGGCTTGGTATTGTGATTAGTGGGTTGTGATGGTGGGGTATGTGGGAGGTGGTGGAGTAATGGGATTGAGGGTGAGGGTGAGAGTATGTGATGGCATGCAGGTGGGGGGTTGTTAGTAATAGAGAGTTGACTTACCAGAGTCCAGTCCTCTTCCTACTCCTGCCAGGCCCTAATGATGCATGATTGCCTAGACTTGCTCCTCCCATGTTGTAAGTTGTGGGGGATGTGGTGGGGGTCCACCGCCAGTCCTCTGTACTGGAAGCTGGTGTCTAGCTGCAATGGAACGTACCTTCCCTGTAGGTCATTCCACCTCTTCCTGATATCATCCCTTGTTCTGGGGTGCAGTCCCACAGCGTTGACCCTGTCCACAATTCTCTGCCACAGCTCCATCTTCCTAGCAATGGATATCTGCTGCACCTGTGATCCAAATAGCTGTGGCTCTACCTGGATGATTTCCTCCACCATGACCTCTGCTCCTCCTCTAAGAACCTGGGAGGATCATGCTCCTCCTCTGAGAACCTGGGGTGTCGTTGTGGTGCCATGGGTGTAGTGTGAGTGGTGTGGGTGAGGGTGTGTGGAGTGATATGTTGGGTGTGTGATGTAAGGTGCGTGGGCGGTATATAGGTGATGGTGGTATGTGGCTCTGGCTGTGTGGGTGCTCTTGCTGTATCTCTCTGTTGGCAATTGTTTGTAGTCGTAAAGGGTTGTGGTTAATATGGGTGTGTGTTTTATACTGGTGTGGGTGTGGTGTGTATGGGTGCCAGGTATGTGTAGTTTGAATTGACCATTGTGGTGTT
The DNA here is from genome assembly GCF_031143425.1 of Pleurodeles waltl. Taxonomy (NCBI): domain Eukaryota; kingdom Metazoa; phylum Chordata; class Amphibia; order Caudata; family Salamandridae; genus Pleurodeles; species Pleurodeles waltl. Next base: position 934,105,911 of record NC_090442.1, on the reverse strand, counting down.
GTTTTGTATGTGTGTGTGTATTTTGAGTGTGGCGGTATGTACCTCCAATGGTTTACCAACATTCAATGTCCGCTGCGGTGATTCGTGGGTCATAATGTGATGGGGCGTTGTTCTGTTGGCGTAACGGTGTGGGGTTTGATACTGCCAGTTTATCGCTGACCTTTGGGCTGGCGGACTTGTGTGTGTGGCTGTATATTGACGCATTGGTATGTGTGTGTCATAATATAGTTGGCGGTTATGTTATGTTATGTTGGCGGCAGTGGGCATGGCGGTAAGTGGGATTTACCACCAATGTCATAATGAGGGCCTATGTGCCGTTGTCATAATATTATCCACTGGTCAACTAAACAGCCAGACAGGCACCTCACCATATTTTTCCTACAATGTGAGGAAGAAGCTGATAAGGCATTGTAATGTCACTACAATATTATCATAGTTGCAAAACAAAAAAATGCCTAAATCCAAGAGCAAAACGATTTTGCATTATAAATGCCTGCTCAAGCTTCCATCTGTTGGATGCTTGGCAGCTCGAGCATCAGATGTTTTTGCTTGCAACATTTTGGAAAGATTAAGGGGGTGATTCCAACTTTGGCTGGCGGCGGGTGCCGCCAGCCAAACGGGAACCGCCAGAATACCGCTGCGCGGTCAGAAGACCGCCGCAGTTATTCTGGGTTTCCCGCTGGGCGGGCGGGCGATCGCCAGAAGGCCGCCTGCCAGCCCAGCGGGAAACACCCTTCCACGGGGATGCCAGCTCCGAAAGGAGCCGGCGGAGTGGAAGGTGTGCGACGGGTGCAGTAGCACCCGTCGCGATTTTCAGTGTCTGCATTGCAAAATCTTGGTGGGGCCCTCTTACGGGGGCCCCTGCAGTGCCCATGCCATTGGCATGGGCACTGCAGGGGCCCCCAGGAGCCCCACGACACCCCATACCGCCATCCTGTTCCTGGCGGCCAAAACCGCCAGGAACAGGATGGCGGTATGGGGGTCGGAATCCCCATGGCGGCGCAGCAAGCCATGGAGGATTCCCCAGGGCAGCGGAAAACCGGCGGTACACCAACGGTTTTCCGTCACTGACCGCGGCTGTACCGCCGCGGTCAGAATGCCCATGGGAGCACCGCCAGCCTGCTGGCGGTGCTACCGCGGTCCCCAACCCTGGCGGTCTCGGACCACCAGGGTTGGAATGACCGCCTAAATGTAATACAATATTGTTTGATCTCATGAGGGCTTCCATTAGCTGATAATGATTATCAATGGAAATACATTCAAAGTCGTTCTAAACAAAGGGCCCTAAAATATGTCTTGTCCTGGAGCCAAAATTCCTTAAGTCATTGCATTTTCCATCAAGTAGGTGACCACCCTCCCATACCATCTCTCAGTATTTTCACCTGTTAATGTTAGTCCTTCTTCTCCATGTTCTGTTTCATAAAGCTGTATGCTTGTATTATGTAAAATTTTAGCTGTGGAAGTCATTTTTGCTGAAAGCTAATGATAATTCATTCAAATGAAATTTAAGCAACATGGCTTCACTGAAAGCAATTGGAAAATAGATGCGTGAATAAGGCTGAACACAAAGGAAGAATAGACAATTATAACGTGTTACATTTTATTCTATTAACTAATGGATGAATATCTGACTTAGAATGCATGCATAGATATTGCTTATATCCTGGCAGTTTGTCATTGACCTCACAATGTGTAATAGGTAAACAAATGATAAAAGATTGCTATGAGTTTTTGCGTTTAACAGTGTATATCAACGTTTAAAAAAAATATATATTTTAGTTATCTGTAAAGGACTTCAACACTTTAGTATCCATTAGCTTAATTCTGCTTGTCGTATAAGCTTTAGGATAATGTGTTCTGGTGCAGTAAGGAGATCTTGGTGGTGTCGCTTAGGCTGTCATTATTCCAATGAGACTACTGGATTTTGAGCAGCAGAATCACCTGCGGTGTGGGAGACCGAGTCTAACCCACTGCAGGTGACACCTGTCGCTCCAATTCGGGTTTTGCTCAGGCCAACTAGCAGTGCCTCATCCCTACCAAAGGATAGTGATGATTGGGCAGCCGAGCGCATGACATACTAGGCTTCTCAGGGAAGTCCTGGTCACTCAGGTCACATCCGGTTTTCTCATTTACAATTCAGTCTCATATATAAATGACAAACAGAGGCAGTATATGTTTCAATAATGTGTTTAATAAAACAACTTCATCTTAGATAGCAAAGCGTGAGCTGCAATAACCAGGACGACACAATATGACAGTATTAAAATTGTGATAAGAAGAGTGAAGCATGGAAACAACACTATCATATTGTCACTACAATCGATGGACCATTTCCTATCTAGGTTGTAATTTAAGCACAGCATGTTAAGCTCTAATTCTGCCTTTCAGGTTCCCCTGGGGAGACATCAACCCCTATACCTGAGCAAAGGCCTGTGGTCTGCGTTAGCATCTGTAAAGCATTCAGCAATCAGTGTACAGTCGTTGTTCCCTGGCTGGAATCTCCCTCTAACGGGTAAGGGTCAAGGAAGTGTTTATATAATAACACAGCTGATGTTCAGAGAAAATGTCCCTACGTAAGGATGTGTATTTTCCACGAATGTTGGAGACTAAACTTCTACCATGTTCACCGGCAATGTACCGAGCTGCAGCCTTGAATGAAGCACAGAGTGATCAAGAATGTCTTGTTTAAGAACAGAGTGCTGGCCCAGGCAAAAACAGTTAGATAGATGAAAATAAACAAGACCGTAAAAATGGTTATTGTAATAATATTAAAGCAAAGCTGAATAAAATACATCTAGTTTAAAGTGCACAGCGGCCTAGTGTGTTAAAATAACGTGCATGGAGCTAGAACTAAAGTGGCTACACAACAGTGGCATGTATGCCACATTCTTCCCAAAAAGCCGTAGGGCCGAATTGAAGAAAAGTGGTGCTGCATCTGCTAGCGCAGGTGTATTAATAAAAATTATTAATGAGTGTTCATGCATTCTGAATAAGGGGTTTGTGTAGAAAATATAACAATGTAGAAAAAAATGCACACATACAAATTTGATTACAAAGAGTGGCTGCCAATGTTCACAAAGTGTACTCACTAGTAGTTTAATTATGTGAAATGTTGAATATATGATTGACTAATCAATCAATCAGGGAATTTGTAAAGCGTACTACTCACCCGTGAGGGTCTCAAGGCTTGGGAGGGGCTGCTTCTGCTCGAACAGTCATATCTTGAGATGTCTCCTGCAGGTAAGGAGGTTCTTGGCCTGATGCAGGTGGGTGGGAAGAGTGTTCAACATCTTGGCGGTGAGGTGCGAGAACGATCTGCCACCGGGGGTTGTTCTGCAGATTTGTGGGACGGTGGGGAGGGCAAGGTCGGCAGAGCAAAGCTGTCAGCTCGGGGTGTAGAAGGAGAGGTCTGTTTAGGTATTCTGGTCTGGTGCTGTGCAGTGCCTTGTAAGCGTGGGTGAGGAGTTTGAACATGATTCTCTTGTTGACAGGGAGCCAATGTAGGTCTCTGAGGTGGGCAGTGGTGGGGGATGTCCAGGATGAGGGGTGCAAATGCACTCTGGATGCGTTGCAGTCTTTTCTGGAGTTTGGCTGTGGTTGCTGCATAAAGGGCATTGCCGTAGACCAGTTTGCTGCTTACGAGGGCTTGGGTGACTGTTCTTCTGGTTTCAGTGGGGATCCATTTGTAGATCTTTCGAAGTATGTGGAGTGTGTTAAAGCAGGAGGAGGAGATGACGTTGACTTGCTGGGTCACAGATAGTAAAGAGTCCAGGATGAATCCCAGGTTGCGTGCGTGATCGGTGGGTGTCTGTGTGGTTCCCAGTGTGGCAGGCCACCAGGAGTCGTCCCATGCGGAGAGGATGGCGCTGAAGATGAGGACCTGAGTCTTGTTGGAATTCAGCTTCAGGCAGCTGTTCTTCATCCATTTAGCGATGGCCTTCAATCCTTCATGGAGGTTGGTCTTGGCGGTGTCCTTGGTGAGAGAGAGGATCAGCTGGGTGTCATTGGCATATGAGATGAGGTTGTGAGATCAGGCGATGTTAGCGAGCAGAGCCATGTAGATGTTGAAGAGGGTCGGGCTGAGGGACGAAACCCGGGGTACGCCGCAGATGATTTTGGTGTCTTCAGAGAGGAATGGAGGGAGGCGGACTCTCTGAGTCTGCCGGTGAGAAAGGAGATGATCCAGTCAAGGGCTGTGTTGTGGATTCCTGTGTCGTTGAGGTGTGTGCATAGGGTGTGATGGCAGGCAGTGTCGAATGCAGCTAATATAGTCATATGTCATAATAAAGGTTATGCGTTATGTTCTAGCTTTATTAATTGTAGGCGGTACCTTAGCGAGTGTCTTGGCGTACTTGCCAGGCCTCATAGCAAAGCTGTATTTCTTAACGTTTAATAAATGGCTGTCCTAGAGAGTTAAACTGTGATTTTCCATTTTTCATGGCTTAAAATGTGCTCATAACTGAAGGTTCTCATGAGAACCAACTGCTAGAAGATGTTGTTCTTGCTAATGTAACATTTTGTTTGAAATGTGTGAGGCTGACTCTCTCAGGAGGAGAACAACGGAAATACTGACTGGAGTGGAGGCTGCAGCAATATTGTTACCTGACAAATTGGATGATGAGGACATTGCATGACAATCAATCAATGACATGAAAACGGAGTAATGATAGAATTCATAGATTTGTTTTTTTTGTTTTATTGGATAAAGTGTGAACATGTGATTAAGTGACCAATAGGGATTTGGGAAATAGTTTTAATAGTTTTAATTTAACGGGACTGCACTGAGAAAAGACACCGTCATTGCCCATTTTCTTGCTGGCCGAAAGGTCAATATTTTTCTTGTGCGTCCTGACAAGAGACGTGCTTAACTTTAATGCTTAAATACTTCACATTTTCTGAACTTTGATGCTGAATCCTGATGCCTTGCTGATCGACTGATGTCCTGAGGATAAAGATGGATTCTGCTTGCTGATCCACACTGAGGATAGGTATTATGAATTAGACGTTTGACTACTATGCATATTTGCTTTTCCTTTCTAGGTACCAACTGCATGGTTTTGATAGAACCATAGTTAGATGTCTTTCCAAATTTGTGTTACTAAATTGTTTTGCATGAAGTCCAACATGCTGATGCTAATCTGGTGTTAGTTAAGGATCCTCACTAATGAAATGATGCTAATAAGGAATGATGCTTGATGAATTTCTCTGCTGAATTTGAATGTATGTAATTACTTTGACCCAGTTGACTTTGTTATTAATTTGTACCATAAACTTAGAATGTGTTGTAGTTCAAGCTTTTATTAGATTGTGTTTCTCCCGCGGTTTGGACAGCCAATATTGTTCCTGTATGTGTTTCTTTTGATATTGAGATTAAGCTGCATGACCTTAGCATTGTTAATATAGGGAAATAAACATTCAAACTTTTACTAAAAGGTGTTTTATTTATGACTGAAAGGCCATGGTGCGTGACAATTACTGACTCTGTTGATTATTAGTGACATTGGATTGTTGTTGATTATTGATATTGTGTATTGATTATAGATTATTGATCTGCATGTACTGGAGCTATGGTAAGCACATCTTAATTGCAAGTCATAAGGTTCATCGACCTATTCGCGTCCCCTTGTAAGTTTACTTTTTAAGGACAGTCGCTCTAACAGAGATGGTAGCAGAGGATGGTTAGCCTCCTTAAGAGCTTATCATAGACGTCCGGTACAGGGTAACAGTGTTAACAGTGGTTGGTAAAAAGAGGGGACGGTTTGTCTCTTTAAGAGCCCATGAAAGATGCCCAGAGATAGTAACAGAAGTGAAGTGAAGGTTCATTATTTTTGAGATTTAGATTTTGTTTTTCAATTATGCTAACTGGAGAAAAAATGATGTTCCCTTAAGCCCAGAAGTGACTTTCTCAGAATCCTGGATCCTGCTAATGGTTGTTTGAGGATGTTCTCAGTGTTCTAGTGATAGTGTGGATGAAGTAGATTGCGCTTGCACAGCTTATGCAAATCGCAGGTGAATTGTGGGATTTGTGAAGGTTTAGTGAGTTTGCATACTCTAAATGAAGTTGTAGAAGGAGTGTGCGTACTCGGCAGTGTGAGAGTAGGGAAATCGTCGAACTTCATATGTGCGTGGCGCTTTGTACTCAAAACTTGTCCACGTGGTTGATGATGTACTGACACTGCGTGGTCTAAGACTCCGAAGTATACTGAAAAGTGTATGAGACACTTGGGGACCTATTTCTGCTCTGTATGCGTTGAAATAGCGTAATTGTTTGACTCCAAACTATTGGAGTTAAAGTCATTTTCTGCTTGCAGAAAACTACCTTGCATCAATGTGATGTAAGGTAGGCGTTCCCGGGCAAAAAATTACTCTAAGGCCCAGGCGCCTTATTTTTCCTCCCGTGCAAAAATTGTACACCGGAGGGAGGCGGGCTAAAATAATGGCGCTAAGGTTGCTTAGCGCCATTATTTAATGCCTGGGTCAGGGCAGGCGTTAGGGGACCTGTTGACTCATTTCCATGATAGAACACCATGGAATGAGTCCACAGGTGCCATCCCCAAGCCCCAGGGACACCCCCACCCACTCCAGAGGGGCAGCGGAGGATGGGGGACCCCATCCCAGGTAAGTACAGGTAAGTTAAGGTAAGTATTTACTTTTTTTCTTTAAAAGCCATAGGGGCCCAGATATGGCCCCCCATACAAGGCACAGGGTGCAATGGCCATGCCCAGGGGACCCTTCTTTCCTGTGCTGGCCATTGGGGTGGTGTCATGTGGCATGGTAGGTTTAGCACCATAAAATGACGCTAATCTGGTTAGAGTCATCTTTTTTTACTCTAACCCGCCTAGCGTAATTTTTTGGTGCTAAACACCCATCTCCCATACCGCCATCCCCACCCAACTAATGTAAATGTTTTTGACCCTAGCCCACCCTTTGCGCCGGATTGCGTCATTCCATTAATATTGCGCCCGGCTGGGGTCCTGGAATGGCGCAAGCCGGTGCTGTACTTTTTGATGCACACCTGCGTTAGCGCAGGTGTGCATCAAAAAGTATAAATCAGGCCGTAGTCAACAAGTCAGAGTGCGTGTTAAAGTGAGTGAAAGAAAATTAGGACTTAGATTTGGGGAGTCCTAAGTGCACCTGGACAGACCTACTGATCAGATGAGAGTAAAATTTGTGGGTTGAATTTTGCTTACGAATCTGGGAGACCATGAAAGAAGGAGTAGCTAATCGAACGAGAGCCGTCAGTGAAAAATCCGTAAGATTTTTGAAGCGACTGTGTTACCTTTCCTGTAGTAAACAAGCAGATTTGTTTTTTTGTTTTTGGTTAGTGATCGCAATTATTGCATTGGTTTGTGTGAATCTGAGTTTGGGAGGACAAGCTGCAAGATTTTGTCAGCCGCAGTACGTGTAAGTGTGACGTCATTGGAGCCGCGCTTGGATAGGTCTGTTAATGAGAAGGGTTGCCCACGGATTGGCAGCCGTCCTTGTGAGGTAATTGGTTGTGAAAGTAGATGAAAGGAATCTTGTGATAAAAAAACACTTCCTGATTTGATTTTTAAAAACAAAAAGCTAGAAAGGATGACATTTTTCAAAGCAATAAAGAGTGCCTTAAGGGGAGATACGTATATTACAACAAGTATAGGCGAGGCTACACCGCCAGAAGGTACACCAGCTTACATTGTAATGGAAGAGAAGGGTGTCCCGCCATGTCTTTGGCTAAAGCAATCAATGCAAATTGACAGAGAAGGATAGGAACCTATTGTTTCCTACAAATGGGATGTTCAATTTGAGGGTTTTAGAGCATTTAAGGATGGTGCTAAATGAATCGAAGCCCCTTCCGAGACCAGCACAGTTTGAGGCATTAGTGATTTGGGAGCTACTAGCCAGACAGGAGAATGAGAAAGGCAGAAAATACTTTAACAGAGGCTAGATGAGACAGTGATCAGAGAGTTTGGAGGATGGAGACTTTCCACGGAATTAAGTTGTTTCCGGCAATTGCGTAGGACAATGAGAAGGAAGGAAGGAAAGCTACTAGAAAGACTAACAGACGTCTTTCAGAAAGTAGAAAGTCTTCAACGGTGGAGGAGGAATCAGATGATGATGAGTTCATTACCCAGTTATTGATAAAATCACCCTCCACCATATACAGCACATGAGAGTGGTCCAAGTACCAGTGCTGATCCGACAGCCCGACACAGGTTAATGGGACAACGAGTCCGATGCAGAATAATGCTAACCTGACACAGAATGCGATGCAGGGTGGTCTTAATGTGCCTACCACTCCTGTAGTGCAAAATCTGGTGCAACCACCACAGGTTCAGAGAATTTATCCTGATTTTTCCATTATGGAAACAAACTTAGTGGTGCCTACGGAACAGATTTACCCGAGACGAGTATTGGTTCAGATTGAACCAACTCCACTTTTACTGCCCCATGTGTAGCCGCAGGTAATGCCAAGATTCACTCCAGTAACAGGGGCACAGTCAGAAATGACTCCAATGATGAATCAGAATATGGGAGTCATTCTCCCACAGAGTGTAAGTGCCAGACCAACCCCGGATGCTATATTGCTACCTATTACTGCTAGTCCAGCCTTACCCTTATTTGCACAGAAGGAAATGACTGTAGATGAACAGGGAGCAATGTCCCAGAGTATAATGAGGGGAGGTCATAATGAAGGTGCTCGAATAGTCTCTCTGGAAGGACAGACTTTTGACGGATCAAGGTCATTGTTAGACCTTAGTCAATTTGTAGCACTTCCCGATACTATGGCAGGATCAACCGTTAGCCAGAGTTTGAAATTGTTGACACCGCAGGCCCCGAATGCAGTTGCACAGCAGGTCCAAGCAAGTAACATTTTGCTTCAAGGATTGACAGCTCAGCAGTTGACTGAATGGTTAGATAAGTTGAATATCCCGCAGAGGGCTCCTAAGGAGAGGAGTGTTTGAATTATGCTAGGCTAAGCATGGAAGTGGGTGAACTCATTGAGGAACCATGGGGGTGGACAGGTTAGAATACTACATAGAGGCAGAATTGAGATTTTTGTGCCCAAAATTACAAGGGAAGTGAGCAATGTGCATCAGAAACTAGCAGACTTGGTGGAGAAGTATGGCATAGAAATAGAGAAAATAACGCATTTGAATAGGAGTTACAGATTAGATTTTGAGGTTAAAGATTTTGAGCATATGAGATCTGCTGTGGTAGGCACATTAAGGAATTGCTTCAAAGTGCACAGACCTGCGGAGCATTAGACAAGTGGGAAGGCAGATGGGTGAAGAAAAGAGACAAGAGAAGAAGGGATTCTGTGAAGCTGGCTACAAATGTGCAGCAGAATAAAGATCCAGTGAAAATGTTACCAATGAGAGAGATTTTGTTCATGTCCCTTGGAGAAGAAGTGACATTCTATCGTTTACAAATGATTATCCAAAATTGAGAGAGAAGCCAGAAAAAGTGGTATCAGCAGACAGACAGGTTCGTGAAACTTGCAAAGTGTCCGGAGAGAGACAGGTGCACCATCTCCTGAGGTAATTAAATATTACTATAAGGTGATTGAGTTTTTGAAAATGAGAATTTTGCCCAGCAATATTGATTGGCAGAGGATTGACAGGACAGCTCTGGAAACAAAGGAGTCAATACATGTGTATTATGAGACATTGTTGCAAGAAATCAAGCATTACAGTGGTACAGAAACAATTGAGGCGAAAGACATGTTCCATTTTGTGTTCAAATTTGTGGAAGGGTTCAGACCTGAAAATAGACAGATGATTAAGAGTCATTTGATTTGATGGTAAGCAAAGCTGATTGATGAGGTGTTGCAGTATACGAAATACTGTAGTAATGAGATTGGGTTGAAGCAGAAAAAGTTGAAAGAGAAGGCAATGGTTATGCAGATTAAAGGAGCGCAAACAGGGGTGCAAGGGAATATTCCACAGCAGTTACCTCAGCAGCAGGGAAACATGATGTTTCAGCCTCAGATGAGAGGTAGAGGTCGCAGAGGAAATATGACTCATGGTCTAAACTTAGGTACTGTAGGGGTTCAGATTGATGTGCAAAGAATGAAGAAATTATTCCCATGTCATACTTGCGGAGCCGTTGTACATTGGAAGCAGGAGTGTCCAATGATGGTGCAGGAAGGTGTAGTTCAGCTGAGTAATTACCTCACTTCATTGCAGAATGTGAAAGGACCGAGAGTGAGAGGTCCTAACCCAAATTTTCAGAATAATGTGAATCAAATTCAGAATTTTCAGCCCATGCAGCAGGTGCAAATGCCACATGTATAAATGTCACAATTGCAGCCCATGAAACAGTAGGTTCCCATGGTACCTAGACAGCAAATTCAAATACCTCAAGCCCCAATGGAACAGCAACAGATGATGCTTTCTCAACAGGCCTCAGGTCAGAGGCTTAACCAAAGTAGTAACACAGTGCATCAATTCCCGTTACACAGTGAGAAAGGAATACATAATGATTGGATGAGTGACAGTTCGGATGAGGAGCCATGTGTGCTTGGATCTTCCTTAGAAGTAGATCGAAGAGGTCCCTATGTGAAGGGAAATGTTATGGGTCACAGAGTTTCATTCTTGGTTGACACAGGAGCTACACGCTCTACAGTGAGAAGTGCAGAAGTTCCGAACAGTTCAGATTGTAGGAGTAGTGAACCAATATTTGAGCAACCCGATTACAGAACTGGTTCAGGTAAAAATTGTCAGCTTTCAGGGATTGCATAAATTCATAGTCTGCAATTCAAGTACGGTATCCCTACTGGGAAGAGACTTAGGGCCAGATGTAGGAAACGTTCTGCATGGCGCAAACTGCGAAATTCGCAGTTTGCACCATGCAAAACGTGCATCGCGATGCACATTACCATTTTGTGAGTCGGTACTGACTCGCAAAATTGGAATGTGACTCGCAAATAGGAAGGGGTGTTCCCCTTCCTATTTGCAATTCGCACCGCGATGCAGAATTGCTTTGTGACCGCGGTTGCAAAGCAATTCACAGTTAGCACCCATGTGAAGTGGGTGCTAACTCATTCACAAAATGGGGACCCCTTCCCCTTTGTGAATGGCTCTCAAAATATTTTTTCAGAGCAGGCAGTGGTCCTATGGACCACTGCCTACTCTGAAAAAATTAAACCAAATGGTTTCATTTTCCCGAGTGTATTGCAACTCGGTTTCCTTTAAGGAAAACGGGCTGCAATACAAAAAAAAACTGCTTTATTAAAAAAGCAGTCACAGACATGGTGGTCTCCTGTCTCCAGCAGGGCACCATCCCTGTGAGTGCAGGGAATCACAAGGGGGTCTCGCAAATTGCGACCCACCTCATTAATATTAATGAGGAGGGTCTTTGCATCCCCCTTGCGATTCGCAGATGGTGTCAGGGACACCATCCTGCATATGGGATTGTGAATCGCAAATTGCGAGTCACTCCGACTCGCAATTTGTGAGTCACAATCCCGTACTTACCTACATCTGGCCCTTGCTGTGTAAAACAAAGTGTTCGGTAACTTGTTCAAATGATGGAATTGAGATTCAGATGAATAGTGATGATGAAGATGACCAAGCCCCAGAAATAGAAGGTGAAACTACAAATGAGGAGTATCCTCTGATTTAATTTTTTCCGATGTTCACTGTGAAAGAGCTTCATCCTTATTTGCAGTGAACGGTTAAGGAGAAAGTGTGTGATTTGACAGGAAAAGAAGTAGGTCTGATAAAGGGAGTTGAGCCAGTTAAAGTTACTATAAAGTTGAATGCAGTTTTTCCTCATCTTCCGCAGTACCACATGACACAAGATGTCCTTATGAAGGTTGCCCAGATCAATGCAGACTTTGTAATGCAAGGGGTTTTGAAGGAAGTATCAAGCACTCCATGTAATTCACAGATAATGGGTTTGCAAAAGCCTTGTGGGAAAGTTAGAATTGTTCAGGATTTGAGAAAATAAATGAGATTGTGGTTAAATGTTGTCCTGTGGTGCCATATCTAGCTGTAATAATGTTTCAGATTCCATGTGATGCTGAGTGGTTCACTGTCACTGATTTGCTGCAAGCCTTATTTTTCTGTTCCTCTTCATGAGGATAGTCAAGTTCTCTTTTGTTTCACATTTCTGGAACAAATTTACTGTTGGTGGAGAATTTCTCAATGGTTTTCAGAGTCACCGTCCATATTCAATCAGATCTTGAAAAAGAATTTGGAGTCGATGGAATTGCCATTCCAATCGAGCTTGGTGCAGTACATTGGTGACTTTCTGATTTCATCCAAAACAAGGGACGAGTGTAAGTATGGTACGATTGCCTTGTTGAACCACTTGGGAAAGAATGGTCACAAAGTATCTCCGCTTAAATTGCAGTACTGTCAGAAAGTTGTGATATACTTGGGTCACCAGATTGAGAAGGGATCAAGAAAAATATTTAGAGAAAGGATTACAGCTATATTGGAGATAAATCCCCCGACACACAGAGAGATATCCTAAGACACTGGCCAGGCCCTAGGGCATGGATCCCCGGGTCCAAGATTGACCTGGAGGGGGATTCCCACAGCCCACTTTCCAAAACATAATTAAATATTTATGCTGGTCCCCAGGGATAAGGTCCCTTGGGTCTATATCAGCCTGAGGTGGTGAGCCATGAGGGGTTGGGTTGTTATAGGGGGTTGGCCGCAGGGCCTGGCTGCAGACCAGGCCCTGCAGTGAACCCCAGCTGCGCATGGCCAAAGGCAGTGCGCATTGCAGGTTTGTGTGGTTATAATGGTTTTCTGCAGGGCCTGGCTGCAGGCTAGGCCCTGCGGACAACCCCTCTTCGCATTGCCAAAGGCAGAGAATAGAACAAGGTGGGTGGTTATAGGGGATGGCCGCAGGAACTGACCCTTTAATGATTGGTTCTTTTTGTGAGGTCGAAACGTCACCATCAATTATTGTGGATTACTCTTTAATGAGATGAGTGACTTTGGGACACCTGGATTGAAGGGGTCTCTTTGAAGATCACACTATATATATTGTTAACCACATTTCATATATATTGTAGATAACACTTGGCACCTTATTTATTTCACTAATCACGCTCACTGCACCGTTATCTTGAGAGCACCTCCATCTGTTGATTCATGTCTTTACTTAAATAAAATGTTACTCAAATAAATTCTTTTAACCTCCCGGGTGTACAAGGTTCACAAATTCTTGCCGTGGGAGTTAAAAGCTACACTTCCCCTTTGGGGCCAATTTCGTTTTGCTATATTAACATACTTGGGTCCTAAGGTTACTGGGTTTGCCTCATTTTCCTTAAGCTAAACTTTTAGCTTAAGTGTGACTGATAAGCCATCATCACCCATATGGGCCATCATGGGCAGGATGTAAGGAAGGGAGACACTTACACCTGAATGGGCTGAATACTCCCCTGCAGTGAGTCTGGAGCCAGGGTAGGAGGGAAGGACCTCTGTGTACTTTAAAGGCCCGTCTTTGATGTTTCCACCACTTCAAAGGCACACCTGGGTATGAGTGCTGGAACTCCGTATACTTGGGTACTCTGCCAGGAAGAAGGACTACTGTGCTGCTACAAGGAATGGTACTCTACTGAGCTGCTACTCTGCTGGATTCCTGAGTTGCAGAGCTGCCCTGCTGCCTTCAGCCCTCCTGCCTGGGAGTTAGAAGGTCTGGACTTCATCTCTTCATCCCAGAACCAAATTGACTCCAAGGGCTTGCTGGATTGCCTTCTGTTTTGAAGCCTCAGGGCTATCAAATACTTTGCTCCCATCTACAAAATGCACTTAGACTGTGATTGCTGCAAGACTTGCTATGCCAAGTGGTGCCAACCCAGTACAGGGCTCTTGTAAGTGATTATAAAGTGCTGCATCTGCAAGAACCTGCACATCAATGCTGTTGCGCCGATCAGAACCAACACATCAACTGCTGTGAAATTAGGATTGATACATCATTGATGCTGTAGGGACCGAACCAGCGCATCGCACTCAGAACTGCCACATCGCCTCCAGAATTACCTATTTGGAACCAACTCATTACCACCACTGCATGGAGAAGATAAACACATTGCCCTTCCAGTGTGGATTAAACTGCGGCACTTGGAACCAACGCATCTCTGCAGTTGCATTGTGAAATCCAGCAGAACATCCACACATCTCAAGCTGCAACAAGGAATAAGGTACTTTTGCTCAGTGGGTCCTGTAGCCAGTCTGCGCTTCATCGTGGGTGGCCTGAACTCTTGAGTTGTATTGCTTATTGCTTCTAAGAGCTATTTCACCTTTAATCTTTAAAAATTCACATCTCAACTTCTACTGGTTGGGTGTTTGTCATTTTGGGCTTGCTTTATTTATAAGATTTAGATCTATTTTTTAACCTGGTGTGGATTATTTTTCTGTGATGGTTTCACTTTTTTACTGTTTGAAGTGATGCAAAATACTCAACACATTGCCTCTTTAAGTTAAGCCTGACTGCTGTGTGCCAAGCTACTAGAGGGTTAGGCACAGGTTAACTTTTAGTATTTGTTAAAAGTGTCAGTCAGTTTGCACTCTGTCCAAGCAGGGAATCTCACTCTAGTCAGGGTAAGGGAGATACAGACCTAGGATAACCCCTACTCACCCTGTTGGTGGCTTGGCACAAGCAGTCAGGCTTATCTTAGAGGTGATGTGTAAAGTATTTGTACAATCACACACAGTAACAGTGACAACACCACAAAATCAGGTTAGAGAAATAGACAATATTTATATGAGTAGAACAAGATCAAAATGACAAAAATCCAAAATACACAAGCAAAGTTATGAATTTTTAAAGATTATACTTCAATGTAGCGCTAAGAAACACAAATGCTTTTTCTTGGTGATATTACGGCATCGTGATGGAGTCATTCGCAACCATCCTACGCCAATGGAACTGGTCACAGATTCGCACAGACTTCCAGGTACAGTACCTTGTGAAAATGAGTATGCAAGCCGGTGCAGGGAGTCGGGGATCGAGCCGTTGCTGTATCTGGTGCTACGTCAGTTCCGGGGCTGTGGAGAAGAGGAACAGAGGTGTAGGTGGAAGGCATTGGGTCCTTGCTGCGGAGCTGTGAAGATAAGGTGGCTTAGGTGTCAAGCGAATGTTCCTTACACTTCTGTCAAAGTCAGGTGTCACCGACGTCGGTGACACAGCACTTCGGGACTCACTCAGTCGTGGACTTCATCGACGATGGCGCTGGACCCGCGGCTGCCATAAGAGAAGTGGAGGGTGGGAGTGGCAGCTGGAAGGTGGGAGGGCCTGACAAATGAGAGGGCTGGGGCCGCAGGGGACGCAGCGGCGGGAAAAAGCAGTCAAAAGAAACGGTGAGAAGGAGGGGGGAGGCTGGAGGGGTGCAGGGGATGCAGCGGCGGGAAAAAGCAGGCAAAAGAAACGGTGAGAAGGAGGGGGGAGGCGGGAAGGGCCACAGGGGATGCAGCGGTGGGAAAAAGCAGGCAAAAGAAATGGTGAGAAGGAGGGGGGAAGCAGGAGGGGCCGCGGGGGATGCAGCGGCGGGGAAAACAAGGAGGAAAACAAAATGCGGAGTGGAGGTGGCGAGGATGGTGGAGCGGGGAGCACTCGCCTTAGATTTTGCAACATTTATCTTCAAAAAATGACTTTTAACATACATGCATAGTTCTTTGTAAACCTAGATGGGTTAGATCAAACAAGATAATATCTTTACCTGTGACTATTTGTGGGGCTCAGGTGGAAGAACTGCTGAAATCAGTATGCATTGTAGACTACAATAAGCACATGGAAGGTATTGATATATCTGAAATATCTGATATATCTGAGCAAAGATTATAACCTTTTAATGCTGTACAAAAGGTGGACATCAGATACAAGAAGTTGAATAAGTATGTTATAATTGCCACCTCTCCTTTCTTATGTTGTTTTCAAACAATGTTCTTCAGTAAACTAGATGTTTGTTTTAGCAATTGGTGATGAGCAACCTTATTAAAGTGGAATCAGTCTCTTGGTTGTTTGAGGTTGAGCTAGTTTTAAAGATCACCACTTTCCTGAGCACATTCCTTAAACCCCAAAAAAGAATTTCCTTGTCAGAGATGTAGAGTGTGTGTCCAAAGAAGTATATGAAAAGGATTGCCGTTGTTATTTTTCAGAGTGCCCTTCTAATCCTGACCTATATGTGCCCAGATTTTTCAGACTCTACCACACACTATGAAATTCTAACATAAACTTTGTGAAAGAGAAGTGGAGTGTGTGGTCTCTATTGTTGTATACTAAACATACTGACATATTTTTTTGGGAGGAATATGTTAACAAAATTGCATGTTTTATGTGTCTTTAAACGTTTGTTTATAATTGTTCCTTGTTTGTGGATGTGTATAGTGTTACTGGTTTTAAATGTTTAAGAATAAAAGCATCATGAAGCCTGATAGGTGTGGTCTCTGCGTGTGGCAGGTGTCGGCCGTAGGTGTGTGGCTGTTGGTTTATCTATGGCATTTGACAGGTGGTGTGATTGTGGCATTTGGCTATCTGGGTGTGCAGAGGTTGGCTGGAACTGACATGTAGTGGTTGGCTGGTAGTGATGGCTGGCGATGTGTGTGTGTCTGTGTGTGTGGTGGGGTAGTTGACTAGTGGTCTGTGTGGGGTTTGGCTGGTTGTATGTGTCTGGCAGGTGTCTAGTGGTGTGATTAGTAGTTGACTAGAGTTTTCTGTGGTGGTTGACTGGCGGTATGGAGTTTGGCAGTCTGTGTATGTGGCACTAGACTGACATTTGTGTGGGTGTAAACTGAAATTTGCCTTGAGGTGTTTGTATATGTGTAGCTATTGGCTTGTGGTGTGTGTGCTTGTTGTGTGGCTATTGGTAGTGTGTGTGTGTGTGATAGTTGTCTTGCAATATATGTGTCTATGTGGCCAGTGAGTTTTGGTAAGTGTGCAATGATTTGCTGTAGGATTGCTTCTATGCCAGTTGGCTGGTGACTGGGTGAGTGAGTGGGTATATGGTGTTTCAATTCTCGGGACATATGAATGTGTTCAGCCCCTGAGTGGCGATTTGTTGGCTTGAGTGTTTTGTAGTGTTGAGCCCTTGGCTGGGGTTATAATTTCACTCTGTGTTTGACAAGTGAAAGGCCTGTAAATAACCAGTTAAGTGTACTACATTAATATAAATTATTTCATAGAAATCTAAATCGATTTTCTGTTTTTTTTCTCATATTCTTGTGAATTCCAAATGCCATACACTTGAGATTTTAAAGTTAATTAACATCTTGCTTAGCTGCCTTGCCCATTGCTGAGGTGCAAGAGCCAGCACCTCTTGTAGCCCACCCCATTGAGGAAAATATGACAGGTTGTGTTTTTTTACCCTATAATCTGAATATGAGCTACATGCAGAAAGGCAGCTTGAAATTGGGGATGGCAGTCTGCCATGCAATGCATACACAATTGTTTATTTCCAGCATGTTTGACCTTTGAAAATGTAATGAATGTTATGGTTTTTATCACATCTGATAAAAATAGCACTATTGTCAAACAGTGTGTTTCTGAATGGATTATGGTTCTGGTGTCATGCAATTGTACTTAAACAAGCAGAGAGTGATGGGATCAAAGAAGTGGGATGGGGGTTTCAATGTAGCTGAAGTACTGATTAGCTTCTTCTGAGAAGTATTGTTGATATTTGACCAACCGTTTAGAGATTTTGTATGGAGTCTGAACTCAAATTTATTTCTAACTTTAGTGCCATAAAATGTAACAAAGTACTCAAATTAGTTTTGGGGCTCTTGAAACTGTGGGAGGCAGGTCTATAGTAGCATGTTCAACAATGCTAAAGAGTCTTTGGGTCTTGGCATCAAGATATGTTCCTAACAGAATACAGAATGTTTAGTTAGATACTGAATGCTACTGACACCAATTGTACTTAATAGCCCTTACGATGCTTTCCAGTTTTACATTTCACCATTGGTCTAATATATTGGCCTTTATTCTTTTTCTTTAATAACATGAAATCATTACCGATGTCAGATGAGGTTCAATGTAAGGGAACTTTTTTCCTAGAGATCAGAGGTGAATGGTAGAAGATGCTGCATAGTAAATTATTTCAAATGATAGACCAAATATTTTTGGTTTTTAGGTTACTCTTTGAAAGAGGTTTTTCTCTTTCTCAAGAGCAGACAACTTGTAGAGTTGTATCAGATCATTGCTAAGAAGGAATTCAGATTTGGAAGAGGGGAGACTTGGTAACATCATCCAAGTGGTGATTAAAATAACAAATAACAATATTGTTAGACCAGAGACACAATTGGGGAATGATTTGTATTTCATACATTGTTCAAAAAGGGTAAGACTCTCACTGAGAGGATGAACGATGATGTTCATTAAGCCTGAAGTGTGTTGAGCTCATGGATATAAATGTCACCATAAGATGTAGAAAACCATATGAATGGGTTTACAAAAGATGGATTTTTAGTGTGGATAACAGCAGGACCACCTCGAATTTTTCCCATAATCAAGTGGTAGGAGCAGTAACAAAATGCTTTGCAAAGAGTCATTGAGCTAGGTTTCGATGAGGTACAGGAGGCTGAGACCTAGAGAGTGTATGTTTGAAATATTGTGGCAGACATCTAATGATGGAATAGTCTTCTTGTTTGCAGACTAGATACATGTCAATTAAATTCATATGTTTAATTCCACTTATATTCCACTGATGCAAGAGAGGAGAGAGTCTGTGACCTGAGAAGATAGGGATTTAGGGCTAATAATAGAATTTAAGGGGTTCAAGCTTCTTTCTAATGTATGGTTTATGGATGGAAGCTGACACACATTTTTTAAGCCTGAATCTCAGGATCGATGTGAAAGATGATTTTTGTAAGTGACGGTAGATAGTTATATGGGTGTGCCATATGGTTCATCTGTTTAGATGTTTGGGAAGTAGGGGCCAAGCTATATCACAGTCATGCATGGAAGTCACTTATAATACAATGCTAGTAACTCCTTTGTTATAGATGTTTGTAGCAAGGAATAACTTGTGCATCCCAAGTTGAACCAGGTAGCACTGTCCCATTTAATATTTTCTCCCTTGTCCGTGTCATTATTCATTCTAACATTTAAGTTCTATTATAACACCTTTTTTGAGCGGACGATATTATGTTATATATCAGTCAAGATGTATGTGGCAAAACATACTATTTCACATAGTCTAAGGCAAACGCACTGTGGGTTCTGTTCCTCATGCCACTTAAGAACTTTAGTTTGCTTCTGAGCTGTACAGGAAGAAGTCCAACAAGCCCAAACCATGCATGCCCCTAGTTTACAGGACCCATTGTTGCTCGATAGCAAACCCGTTTTATTGAATTAGCCCATGGTGAAGAAAAGGGAGTCTGCTTGGGGGAATGTTATGCCATATAACACCTTGGATTTCCGTTCTTGTGCCTAGTTTTTAAATGTGGATCCAGGAGAGAGTAATGGATTGTGACAACAATTTTCCCTATGGTATCCCCTCTGCCCTACTGGATACCAATTGCGAGTTTCACTTGCGACGGCAAACTGTCTCAGGCAGAAAGTGGATTATTTTACATCGTTTTCTGTAACATTTCATCTAGCTTCCTATTCAACATATGTAAGGTAATTTGGAAGATGTTCCTGTTTGATATAACTGCAAGAAAACGTTGCCTGCAAATGACATTTACTGTAATCTGCAAGTCATGTATCTCAAACCAAGAAACGTCTACCCAGGCTTCTAGTCATCAGGGGTAAAAAGTGCAATTAAAGTGACAGCAACTTCTATATCAATGCCTTAAAATAACAGAAGTGCGTAATGAAAGCGTACACAAAACAAATGATTGTTGTTGCAGATATTTGCTGAATGTATTTACTAATACTGTGTATGTTCTTTCTATGAAAATAATTTAAAAATCCTCAGAGCCGTGTGTATGATAAATATACTGGGAGATTTGGAGCTAGAATCTCAAAGGAAGAATTTGAAGAGCAAGAAACCTAATGATGCACGTGCCTTATCCTTTAACAGGTAACATTCAGGATAATTATTTTCTTTCAATGGAATTTGCATATATATGGTGGACCTCTCTTATTAAGATCTGTGGAGACTTGTATTACCAAAGCGATACAGTATGAATTTATTTGGTACATAATTTAAAGATATGAAAACTCCACGAAATTTCCTATTGGGTAATTATGGGAAATGTAAGAAAATTTAAGAAAAATCTGACGAAATAGTGCAAAATCACCTAAAAAGCAAAACCAGCATTTAATGCTATATTTTAGCCCAAAATATGTCTGTACGACCATTTTGGACGCAAGGATGCACTACATGTTAAAAATTGCAGCAAAAAAACCAACACAAGTCTCACGAACAACAGCTCTCGAGTTCTGTTCCTTTTTTACTCCCGTTCTCCCGGAATCTGATTTTTAGGTCAAATTAGCAACGTGGGCTAATTTCAGGAATTTCACAGAACAAGCATAATGCGAAACGCACCGTGAAAGATCGTGGTGTTTTCACCAAATATTGGCCCTGCCTAGGTGATTTGTATTGTAAGATATGGATATTTGTGAAACTTAATAATGTAAATAGACTGTTGTGGAGCTCAGAAAGTCAAGCAGTCAGTTAAAAGCACTTGAAAATACTTTCTAAATTATACCGGATATATTCAGTTTAAATGAAGTGGGAAAACCGTGCTAATGTACGCTTTTCCGGTGTTTTAAAAATGTCCTTGCTACAAGTGCGATATGTACTTTCCATCATATCTTGACCAAGATGAATATTGTTTTGCAAAACAGACGATATAATGGTATTGATTGAGTGCAGGATGTTTGCTATTTAGAACAGAACACACAGTGTGCTCTGTAACTAAATTATGAGTGACCTACAGAGAACTGTGTCAAAAAGGAAATTATTTTTAGACTCTATCAGTGTTCTGCTGAGTGAATGCATATAGTTATAAAACAATATGTTGCTTGTTCATCCAGTCTGGAAAGATTGGATGGATAGGATGTGACTTTAACTGTGTACCTTAATGGCAATCACAGCAGTCAGAGAGCACTGTCGCTATGACAGGGGAGCAATTTAATTGCTTTGCTTCCAAACATAAATACATTTTTATCAATTACCAACTGCTTTAAGTAGACAACTATAAAGATGGCACACGTCAGGATGCAAGACTAAGCATGTCCTTACCAAACATAGAAATAGATAAATTAGATGGGCTATGAATTGAACCCACAGGTCTAATTCTAATCAACATGATTCATACTCAGTACCTAACTGTGTGATAGGGCTGCTGTTGCAGTAGTGCTTCCCATGAATAAAAATATATTACTGTCTTCCCTTGAAACACCAAACTACTTTCAAACACAATCACTTAGTTAATGCTATAATCTATCTATCTATCTATCTATCTATCTATCTATCTATCTATCTATCTATCTATCTATCTATCTATCTATCTATCTATCTATCTATCTATCTATCTATCTATCTATCTATCTATCCACACATACACACAGAAAACTATCTATCTATCTATCTATCTATCTATCTATCTATCTATCTATCTATCTATCTATCTATCTATCTATCTATCTATCTACACACACATACACACATACACACAAACATTACATAGGGGCCGTCACCACTGTGCAGTTACATGTTTCCATAAGAAGAGCAATTTTTGCTAATAACTTAGTTGTTACTTAACAAATCATCATGAAACTTTCCAAAAACAAAGCTCATTCTCCACAGCTCCAGCTTCGAAGGCTCCTGGGTAATCCATCAAACAAGCATTTGTAATGCAATGGGTCTCGCGTTATAGCTATTAGCGTTAGAAACTCCTAACTGGACTTTTCTTGCCATATAAACTGAAAATGAAAAGGAATACAATTTCATATAAGGGAGCCGAGTTAAAGCGCTATGCCTTGAGCGTGAAGGTGACTAATCAGAACAAAAAGACAGGTACGGTTTCGCCTTTGCATAGTAATAAATAAAAAAAACAAGCACAATCGCACTGTGTAAAACCTTCAATTCGCGAAGGAGTGCTAGGATAAACAATAAAATTAAACAGGTAGTCATGAAAAGTGCTTGATTACTGACCAGCGAGATCAGGCTGCCTAAGAAATAAAAAGAAAAGGTAGTCCAGTAACCATACGGAAAACATGGAGCCTCATATGTTTTCAGTAGTTGGCCTGTGCGCTTGAGGTGGGCTAAACACCAGAAAAGGCATTATGTGCCTTTCACTAATGAAATCAAGCGAATTTTAAAAGGCAAGCCCACAAACCAACCAAACTGATGGGCGTGACATGGGTGTGGTGAAAAGCCAACAGAGAAATTACAACAGGGGCACAAACACAGCACTTGAGCGCTCAACCCTAAAAAGGGCAGAGAAAATAAGAGGGTCCCAAAAAAGTTTTTTCTATACAGATTTTTCATAGGAAAAATTAGACAAAAATACAGAAAAAAACATTTAAAAACAATTGCATGAAATTTGGCAGAAGTCTAGATATTGAGCCAGAAAATATGCTTTCCATGATTTGGTGTAATTCTGTTTTGTCATTTTAGAGAATTTAAGGCTTCAAAGGTACCACGGATCTCCTGCAAGAGTCCCACGTGGAATAATGTAAAAACATGTAAACTGATTGGTGTGTCCCATAGGATACCCATGGGACTGTATAATGTGACTGTTGCCCGCAACACAAAAAATGTTGTGGCCACTATATAGGACAATGGGATTCGATCTCTGAGTCCTCAAAACCAAAATAAAAAGAACACATAAGGGGCCAGGGTAGTGATACCCTTGACCTCCCAGGTTTGGGTGTGGACGGGGTCTTAGAGGGATCTCTCTGGGGACAAATATCCAAAAAGAAATTCTTCTGGCTCATTGCACCCCGGCTGGTCATGTGAGACTTTCGAGGAACTCCTGTGAGAGTTCATCAGGACAAAAACATTTGGGGGTTTTTGCCTGTGCACACCGAGGTGACAAATTTCCACCCTGCACAGTGAGGGGTTGGCTGCAAACTTATCATAAAAAAGATTTTACATGACATTAAGAAAGCTATAGAAATTCACTGAAAAAAACAAACATTAAGACAAATGTTAAAGTGAAGCTACATGTGAGGAAGGTAGTAAGATTAACGTGTGTTAAAAAAAACTCATAAGTTCACTGAAAAAGCATTATTGTTTAACCCCTTAGCTGCTGGGCCTTTTCCCCCCCAGTGCTGAGCCCTTTTTTGGCTATTTGGGGTAGTTCGCGCTTAGGGCTTCATAACTTTTTGTCCACATAAGCTAACCACGCCAAATATGCGTCCTTTTTTTCCAACATCCTCGGGATTCTAATGGTACCCAGAGTTTGTGGTTTACCCTGGAGGAGACCAAGAAAATAGCCAAAATACAGTGAAAATTTAGTTTTTTCCAAAAAAATGGGAAAAAAGGGCCGCCGAAGAAGGCTTGTGGTTTTTTCCCTGAAAATGCCATCAACAAAGGGTTTCTGGTGCTGAAATCACTATCTCCCCACCTTTCAGGAACGGGCAGACTTGAATCAGAAAACCACATTTTCCAACACAAATTTGGCATTTTACTGGGACATACCCCATTTTTACTATTTTTGGTGCTTTCAACCTCCTTCCAGTTAGTGACAGGAATGGGTGTGAAACCAATGCTGGATCCCGGAAAGCTAAACATTTCTGAAAACTAGACAAAATTCTGAATTCAGCAAGGGGTCATTTGTGTAGATCCTACAAGGTTTTCCTACAGAAAATAACAGCTGAAATAAAAAAATATTGAAATTGAGCTGAAAACAACAGCCATTTTTCTTTATGTTTTACTCTGTAACTTTTTCCTGCGATGTCAGATTTCTGAAAGCAATATACCGTTTTGTCTGCTGGACTCTTCTGGTTGCGGGGATATAAAGGGCTTATAGGTTCATCAAGAACCCTAGGTACCCAGAGCCAATAAATGAGGTGCACCCTGCAGTTGGTTTTCATTCTATACTGGGTATACAGCAATCATTTGCTGAAATATGAGGAGTGAAAAAGAGGTATCAAGAAAACCTTTGCATTTCCAAAATGGGATCAAGATAAGGTTTTGAGGAGCAGTGGTTATTTGCACATCTTTGAATTCCGAGGTGCCCATACTAGCATGTGAATTGCAGGGCATTTCTCAAATAGACGTCTTTTTTACACACTCTCTTATATTTGGAAGGAAAAAATGTAGAGAAAGATAAGGGGCAATAACACTTGTTTTGCTATTCTATGTTCCCCCAAGTCTCCCGAAAAAAATGATACCTCACTTGTGTGGGTAGGCCTAGCGCCCGCGACAGGAAATGCCCCAAAACACAACGTGGACACATCCCATTTTTTCACAAAATACAGAGCTGTTTTTTTGCAAAGTGCCTACCTGTGGATTATGGCCTCTAGCTCAGCCGGCACATAAGGAAACCTACCAAACCTGTACATTTTTGAAAACTAGAGACCTAGGGGAATCCAAGATGGGGTGACTCGCGGGGCTCTGACCAGGTTCTGTTACCCAGAATCCTTTGCAAACCTCAAAAAGTGGCTAAAAAAACAAGTTTTCCTCTCATTTCGGTGACAGAAAGTTCTGGAATCTGAGAGGAGCCTCAAATTTCCTTCCACCCAGCGTCCCCCCAAGTCTCCCGATAAAAATGATACCTCACTTGTGTGGGTAGGCCTAGCGCCCGCGACAGGAAATGCCCCAAAACACAACGTGGACACATCACAGAAAACAGAGCTGTTTTTTGCAAAGTGCCTACCTGTAGATTTTGGCCTCTAGCTCAGCCGGCACCTAGGGAAACCTACCAAACCTGTACATTTTTGAAAACTAGAGACCTAGGGGAATCCAAGATGGGGTGACTCGCGGGGCTCTGACCAGGTTCTGTTACCCAGAATCCTTTGCAAACCTCAAAAAGTGGCTAAAAAAACAAGTTTTCCTCACATTTCGGTGACAGAAAGTTCTGGAATCGGAGAGGAGCCTCAAATTTCCTTCCACCCAGCGTCCCCCCAAGTCTCCCGATAAAAATGATACCTCACTTGTGTGGGTAGGCCTAGCGCCCGCAACAGGAAATGCCCCAAAACACAACGTGGACACATCACAGAAAACAGAGCTGTTTTTTGCAAAGTGCCTACCTGTAGATTTTGGCCTCTAGCTCAGCCGGCACCTAGGGAAACCTACCAAACCTGTACATTTTTGAAAACTAGAGACCTAGGGGAATCCAAGATGGGGTGACTCGCGGGGCTCTGACCAGGTTGTGTTACCCAGAATCCTTTGCAAACCTCAACAAGTGGCTAAAAAAACAAGTTTTCCTCACATTTCGGTGACAGAAAGTTCTGGAATCGGAGAGGAGCCTCAAATTTCCTTCCACCCAGCGTCCCCCCAAGTCTCCCGATAAAAATGATACCTCACTTGTGTGGGTAGGCCTAGCGCCCGCGACAGGAAATGCCCCAAAACACAACGTGGACACATCACAGAAAACAGAGCTGTTTTTTGCAAAGTGCCTACCTGTAGATTTTGGCCTCTAGCTCAGCCGGCACCTAGAGAAACCTACCAAACCTGTACATTTTTGAAAACTAGAGACCTAGGGGAATCCAAGATGGGGTGACTCGCGGGGCTCTGACCAGGTTCTGTTACCCAGAATCCTTTGCAAACCTCAAAAAGTGGCTAAAAAAACAAGTTTTCCTCACATTTCGGTGACAGAAAGTTCTGGAATCGGAGAGGAGCCTCAAATTTCCTTCCACCCAGCGTCCCCCCAAGTCTCCCGATAAAAATGATACCTCACTTGTGTGGGTAGGCCTAGCGCACGCGACAGGAAATGCCCCAAAACACAACGTGGACACATCACAGAAAACAGAGCTGTTTTTTGCAAAGTGCCTACCTGTAGATTTTGGCCAATAGCTCAGCCGGCACCTAGGGAAACCTACCAAACCTGTACATTTATGAAAACTAGAGACCTAGGGGAATCCAAGATGGGGTGACTCGCGGGGCTCGGACCAGGTTCTGTTACCCAGAATCCTTTGCAAACCTCAAAAAGTGGCTAAAAAAACAAGTTTTCCTCACATTTCGGTGACAGAAAGTTCTGGAATCGGAGAGGAGCCTCAAATTTCCTTCCACCCAGCGTCCCCCCAAGTCTCCCGATAAAAATGATACCTCACTTGTGTGGGTAGGCCTAGCGCCCGCGACAGGAAATACCCCAAAACACAACGTGGACACATCACAGAAAACAGAGCTGTTTTTTGCAAAGTGCCTACCTGTAGATTTTGGCCTCTAGCTCAGCCGGCACCTAGGGAAACCTACCAAACCTGTGCATTTCTGAAAACTAGAGACCTAGGGGAATCCAAGGAGGGGTGACTTGCGGGGCTCGGACCAGGTTCTGTTACCCAGAATCCTTTGCAAACCTCAAAAAGTGGCTAAAAAAACAAGTTTTCCTCACATTTCGGTGACAGAAAGTTCTGGAATCTGAGAGGAGCCACAAATTTCCTTCCACCCAGCGTTCCCCCAAGCCTCCCGATAAAAATGATACCTCACTTGTGTGGTTAGGCCTGGTGCCTGCGACAGGAATAGATCACACAACGGTCAATGTTGGTCCTTACGTGAGGCAGCTGTTGACCCTGGGGTGATCCATTCCTGACACAGACACTAGGTGTAGGCACTCAAGTGGGGTAGTGTTTTTATCAGGACAGGTGAGGAGTCACTGGGTGGTAGGAATATTGTGGATCCCAGCATATTCCTGTAGTTTGTGTGACAGAAATGCGAGAAAAATTTAGTTTTTTTTCAACATTTCAGCTTTGCAGGGTATTCTGGGTAAGAAAACTTTGGGGAAGCCAGACAAGTCACACCTCTGTGGACTCCCCCGAATGTCTAGTTTCCAGAAATGTTTGGGTTTAGTGTGTTTCTCTATATGGCCGCCGAATCCAGAACCAAAAACACAGGTGCCTGCCTTACAAAACCAGTTTGTTTTGCCATGGATAATTTTGATGTCTCCACAATATGATTTGGGTGGTGGAATTTGGGGCTGAACTAAATTGGGGAGCTCCCAAGAGAGCACTCTCTCTCTGCTTGCCGCCGCATTCACCTGCTCTCTGGGTTGACCTAACCCACTATTACCCAGTTGCACAAACAGCTTGCGAAGGGACAGCAGGACTGTCCTCATCACCTCCCTCATAATGTACTGGAAGAGGAGTTATCGAATGGGACTCCTCTGACTGAAAAATCACTCCCAGAGTCTGCGCCATTGTCCTATCCCTCAGATGCTGTCTCAGTATCTGATGTCTCAGTCTCTGATCCTATGTCAGAGCGGTCCTCTATAACCCGAGTGTAGGCAGCAGTCATCCATCAAGATGCCATCTCTGCTATTGGCTAAACTGTTGCTCTAAAACACTAGCCTACGTAGACAGTCACAAAATCGATGGTGTGTGAGATACGTGCAACAGTAGAGGCCACCTTACCTGCGCTTCTTCCCTCAATCAGCACGTACTTTCAAGACACTCAAAAAACACCTTGTCACATACCATTCGTCACAGTCTTTAGCACCTCCTGCGCCCAGTCCAACAATCATTATTGGTGCTCCCACTCCCTCCTCCTCGGATTCCCTCATTACCACCCAGCAAAAGTGCCCTTCATCTCTCCATAGACTTTGCTAATGTACTCAGCTATTTACATAAAATACAGATTTGCTCTT
Organism: Pleurodeles waltl; assembly: GCF_031143425.1. Taxonomy (NCBI): domain Eukaryota; kingdom Metazoa; phylum Chordata; class Amphibia; order Caudata; family Salamandridae; genus Pleurodeles; species Pleurodeles waltl. The sequence continues at coordinate 934,078,273 of NC_090442.1, read as the reverse complement.
TGCAGTAGGCATATAAACCTTCTGCGCTTCTTTATGGCACTAAAACTGCCACTAGACAAGTCAGACCCTTTTCCCCCCAGGGAAACCACACACATATTGACAAAAGTGATATATATATGACAGCCAATCACCTGAAACTCAACTCAAGCAAAACCGAAATAATCCTCTTTGGCCCACACAAAAACACCTGGGACCCCTCATGGTGGCCCACCACGCTAGGCCCTGCACCCACCCCCGCCAACCACGCACGCAACCTCAGCATCATCCTAGACTCCTCCCTCTCGATGACCCAACAAATCAACGCTCTCACCTCCTCATGCTTCAACACACTCCGTATACTGAAAAACATTCAAATGGATCCCCACAGAGACCAGAAAAACTGTCACTCACGCACACATCAGCAGCAGGCTTGATTACGGAAACGCCCTCTACGCCGGCACCACTCTAAAACTCAAGCGCAAACTACACGCATCTAGAACTCAGCAGCACGACTCATCCTCGACCTCCGCCGACACGAACACATCTCTCCACACCTCAAATCCCTCCACTGGCTCCCCATTGACAAAAGGATCACCTTCAAGATCCTCATCCTCGCACACAAATCACTCCACAACACAGGCCCTGCCTACCTCAACGAGAGTCACCTTCCACACCCCCACACGAAACGTCCGCTCAGCTGACCTCTCTCTCGCCTCTGTCCCCGCATCAAACACACCACCACCGGGGGCAGATCCTTCTCCTACCTTGCACCCAAAACCTGGAACGCCCTCACAACCCACCTTCGCAAGACCCAAAGCCTACTTCTTTTCAGGAAGGGCCTCAAAACCTGGCTTTTCGAACAGTGAACCTCCCAGCCCCTTTCCCTCCCCCCGCCCCCCCCAAGCGCCTTGAGACCCTCACAGGTGAGTAGCACACTTTATAAATCTCTTTGGTATATATAGATCTACTTCTATATATATATATATATATATCTATGTACATGGATATATCTATAGATATATCCATGTACATAGATATATCTATCTACATAGATATATAAATATAGATCTATATATAGATCTATTTTTTTTAGTTGTTGTATGGTTTCCTTGGGGGCCAAAATGGCCCCCAGGGAAACCCTACAACATCTAAAAAAAAAATTGCCCCCACAGGAGGTCACCCTGCCCACGGGCGACCCCCTGTCATTTTATTTTATTTTTATTATTTAAAAAAAAAAAAAAAAAACAATCCCCTGGGGGGGGGGGGGGTGGCGCGATCGCGCACCCCCCCCCCCCCCCAGGGGGCACCTACCTTTTTTTTTTTTATTAATTATGCCCCCGGGGGGGGGGCGGCCCGTTTTCCGAGGGGGCCGCCCCCCCAAAGTGAAATCCCTGGCGTCTAGTGGTGTTTCCTGGCCCCCGATCGCAGCTGTGCTGCGATCTGGGGCCAGAAACAGTTTGAGAAGGCCTCGTAAGAGAGAGAGTCTCCCCTTTCTTACGAGGCCTTTTCAAAGTGTTTCCTGGCCCCCCGAGCACAGCTGCGACCGGGGGGCCAGGAAACACTTTCAGGAAGGCCTCGTAAGAAAGGGGAGACACTCCCCTTTCTTACGAGGCCTTCCCGAACGTGAGAAAGGCCGTTTTCCCCATCAAAGCAGGAAGCGGCCGCAAGGCTGCTTCCTGCTTTGATGGGGAAAACACCTTTGCAACGTCAGCGCGCCGCGAGGCGCGCTGACGTCACAAAGGGGCGGGTGGGGGGGTGGGGGGAGACACGGAAGCTTCCGTGTCTCCCGGGGGGGGTTTAAAAAAAAAATAAAATCCTCGGGTGCAACGCACCCGAGGATTTATTGATACCCTTCCTGGTGTCGGCCACTGGTCGTGACCCGCACCAGGGAGGGTGTGTGGCCGTCGGCCAGTGGCCGACGCCCGCACCTAACAGGTTAAGATCATAAAATCAGAGAAATTTGTTGTTCTAAGTAACTGACACAAGTATAATAACTTGTGCCGCTGTGATTCACTGCTTATGACCTCATAAATTAAATCACTGATGGCATTTGAAATCTATGGTGGTGCAAGTCACACATAAACTCACTCAGATATTAGAGATATTTGCATTTCAAAAGGGTGCTATTAATATAATGTTAACTTCATAGGTATTTGAACTATTAAACGTATGCATATTGAAGGCTTTGTGCAGGTTGTTCAATGAGCGAGGACTACCATAGTCCCATTGCACAGGGACTGTTTGAATGTGGTGAAGGTTGCTGGGCACGCCCATAGGCAGTGCACAGCAGATTCAGTGGAATGGGGGCTAGGTGCAGGGCCAGGCCATACAAAACTGCTTCAGGTAAGATGCACGCTGGTGCCAGGCCGGGATCTGAGCCAGACCCTCCACCAACAGGTTATACACAGTGCAAAAGGCTGTGTGCACTTCGTGGGTCTAGACCAGTGCAATTGCATATCTAAGTGGTTTATAGTGTGAACATTGTATTATGATGCCCCACCAATTTTACATTTTTAAGGGAATCCCAAAGCATTTTACCAATTGTTACTTTTGACCTTTGAGCAGTTAAGCTTTGAACTCTGTTACCCACCTTTTTCAGTGAATGGCTGTGTGGAAAAGTGATGTACACGGGGACAGCAGAACTGTTAAAGCTAGTCTCAACCAGTCTCATCTAACATACCAAGGGCTGAAATAGAATAGAATGGTACGTCATTATATCAGGGAACATTTTGCTAAGACCCAGACATCAGGTCTCAAGTGCCAGCTCAGGTTCAAATAGCAGAGGTATAAAAAAGCCATCTAATAGTATGACTTTAGTATGGCTTGGAAGATTTAGTTATTGATGTGTACGAACTTGCACAGCTATCTGCATTTGTCTAGACAGTGCCATGTCTGTCTACTACCATGAAAACTAGTTCCTCTGAAGAAATGAGCCATGTCCCTCATATTGTTTATTTCACTCCCATCTCCAGTGGCCACTTTATAGGATTGCTCTATGAAGGGAAACGTAAACACATAGAACCTCATCTTCTCAAAACAAAATAGCAAATTAAACAATGTACAATTGTCATCTAACACAGATCCCTGTGTAAGCAATGCTTACCAATGAATGCTATAGATGTGCCTTAATTATCCAAGCAGTGTTGTCACAAATAAATCAGTAGCACAGATGCAAAGTACATATCCTCTTTCAGGCTGTCAAAGGTGTGCTTGTTTGCATTGTTTCCTTTAAGTCAGTTCAGCCAAAGAGGTCACAATGCACCTATACCCCTTCACAAATCTACTGTACTATCCTGGAAGATCTACAGAAGACCCTCCCCTAAGTCTGGCCCCTCTGGGGCTCCAAAGGTACAATAGGCTGGATATTGGGTCGCAAACCTATTGAAGACTAATGACAGCCTGATAAATAAGGGAAACAGCAACCTTGTACTGTATTCTACTTACTTGGTTTGATAGTCAAGCCTGCCTCTTCAGGAAGAATTGTCACTTTAAAGAAGTGCCTCATGTTGTCTATGAATGCAGCTATTTAAGTTGTACTTTTACACAACACAAATATACTCAAGTCCAGTTAGGTCCTGATGGACAGGACTATGAAAGGCTGCTGGTTTATTCCTCAAAACAAAATATTGCCCTCAGGAGCTGAACATTCAAATAATTCATTTGCATCCTTGATTAAGACTATATGATAGTGCACACAGTTGAATCAAAGGCAGTCAAGAACTTGGTGCCCCTAGTATATCAATGAGTTATCTAACTAAATGTTTTGGATGTACATATCTTTCTGATAAACTTAAGTACCCTGTAATTCAGACAATGAGGTAGGTCTGGAGATCCCCTATGAGGGATGGCCAATGAATATCAGAAGGCTATGTAAGCCCTCAATTTAGCATCATGGTGAACTTCTGATATATGTTGGTCATTGTTAGGAACTGTGTTACTGGTTGACTGGAGTGTAAGATTGGTCAAACTGCAACCACAATCCTTGTTAGGGACGGGCACAAGCAAACCCCAAATTAACCTATGCCCAAACCCCTGGTAGCTTGGCACAGAACAGTCAGGATAAACTTAGGTGTAAAGTGTAAAGTATCTGTGCAACACTTAAAACAGTGAAAGCACCACACAAAAGCAGCTCACACCAGGTTAGAGAAATATAGAATAATTTCATAAATAAAACAAGAATAAGATGACAAAGAGCCAATTGGTTGAACCAGTTATGAATTTTTAAATAATAAGCCTTAAAATAGCACCTAAAAGCAGAAAGAGGCAACCATCACTATCAGGATGTGCGGGACTAGTTCAAAGTCAAAGGTTTAGGCAGAAGACGCTGGAGCGCAGGTCAAATACAGTCCTAGATTAGTCAAACTGAAGTTTTACCTCCTCAAGTTTTGTGCCAAGTGTTAGAAATAGGGTCTTTGGTTGACATTCAGGTTACCCCCTGTTCAAGCAAGGACCCTCACTCTAGTCAGGGTAAAAGAGAATCACCCTCAGCTAACCCCTGCTTATCCCCTTGGTAGCTTGGCGGTGCAGTAGGCTTAACTTCAGAGTGCTAGGTGTAAAGTATTTGTACCAACACACACAGTAACTTAATGAAAACACTACAAAATGACACAACACCAGTTTAGAAAAATAGGAATTATTTATCTAAACAAAACAAGACCAAAATGACAAAAATCCGACATACACAAGTCAAGTTATGAATTTTTAAAGACTAAAAATGAAAAATAGCGGTTAGAAACACAAAATGCTTTGATGAGGTGTTAACATGGCGTTGTGACGGAGTCTTTCCCAACAAGACGACACCAGCAGTGCCTGACACGGAGTCGCGTAGACCCCCAGGTACAGTACCTTGGTGAAGAAATGAAAACGAGCCGATGCGCGAAGTCGGGATCGTGGCGTCTGGGTGAAACGTTGAATCCGCGCCCTTCGAGCGGCTCCGGTCACGACGTGGTGCGGCGACTTCCTCGGAGTCGCAGACTTTAGCGGGGCTGCGGTGGGCCTGCAAAGGTCATTGCGTTCCACCGAAGATCACGGAGTCGGTTGCAGGTGGCGTCACCGGATTCAGGAGCGGCGTCGGTCCGAAGTCATCCGAAGTTGATTTCCTTGGATTTCCACCAGCTTTCCTTTCAAGGGCCCAAGGACTGGATAGGGTACCACTTGTCAGAGCAGGAGTCTCTCCAGAGACTCCAGGTGCTGGCAGAGAGAAGTCTTTGCTGTCCCTGAGACTTCAAACAACAGGAGGCAAGCTCTAAATCAAGCCCTTGGAGATTTCTTCACAAGATGGAAAGCACACAAGTCCATTCTTTGCCCTCTTACTCTGGCAGAAGCAGCAACTGCAGGATAGCTCCACAAAGCACAGTCACAGGCAGGGCAGCACTTCTCCTCAGCTCTTCAGCTCTTCTCCAGGCAGAGGTTCCTCTTGATGTCCAGAAGTTATCTAAAGTCTGTGGTTTTGGATGCCCCTCTTATACCCAATTTCTCCTTTGAAGTAGGCCTACTTCAAAGTAAAGTCTCTTTTGAATGCAAAATCCTGCCTTGCCCAGGCCAGGCCCCAGACACTCACCAGGAAGATGGAGACTGCATTGTGTGAGGACAGGCACAGCCCTTTCAAGTGTAAGTGACCACTCCTCCTCTCCCTCCTAGCACACATGGCTCATCAGGAAATGCAGACTGCACCCCAGCTCCTTTTGTGTCACTGTCTAGTGTGAGGTGCAACCAGCCCAACTGTCAAACTGACCCAGACAGGGAATCCACAAACAGGCAGAGTCACAGAAATGGTTTAAGCAAGAAAATGCTCACTTTCAAAAAACGGCATTTTCAAACACACAATCTTAAAATCAACTTTACTAAAAGATGTATTTTTAAATTGTGAGTTCAGAGACCCCAAACTCCACATGTCCATCCGCTCCCAAAGGGAATCTACACTTTAATCAGATTTAAAGGTAGCCTCTATGTTAACCTATGAGAGGGACAGTCCTTGCAACAGTGAAAAACGGATATAGCAATATTTCACTGTCTGGACATATAAAACACATTACTAAATGTCCTACCTTAACCATTCACTGCACCCTGCCCTTGGGGCTACTTAGGGCCTACCTTGGGGGTGCCTTACTTGTAAGAAAAGGGAAGTTTTAGGCCTGGCAAGTAGGTACACTTGCCAAGTCGAATTTACAGTTAAACCTGCACACACAGACACTGCAGTGGCAGGTCTGAGACATGATTACAGAGCTGCTTATGTGGGTGGCACAAACAGTGCTGCAGGATCACTAGTAGCATTTGATTTACAGGCCCTGGCACCTCTAGCTCACTTACTAGTAAATCAAATATGCCAATCATGGATAAGCCAATTACATACAATTTTACACAGAGAGCATATGCACTTTAGCACTGGTTAGCAGTGGTAAAGTGCTCAGAGTTCAAAAGCCAACATCAACAGGTCAGAAAAAAATAGGAGGCAGGAGGCAAAAAGATTGGGGATGACCCTGCATAATCAAAAAAGTCCAACACCAAGCATCCCATTTGCAGCACAAGAAGCAAAGTGAGTGTCATGGACAGTAGCCAGAGTGGTGCGCAGAGCAGGCCAGGTCTCACAGATGGTGGCCTGCAGCTTCCCATTGGCAGTCTCCTGCGGACTGTTAATGCTGCTGTGTGAAGAGTTGGGCTGTCAGCAGCTCATGGTGAATGCTGAATTTCAGTGCAATGCAGCCCAGTCTCAGTGTGAATAGGCATGTTCATGGTTGCAAAGAGCCCAAAAGCTTCATTTAAAGAGGTTTCAGTCACACCAAGGGTCCTGGACCTGAGAAGCACCACTTGAGAGTAAGGATCTCTCTGCACCTGGGTTAAGGAGCTGGTTCAGGAGCCTTTTATGTCCCTGAGGCTCAGATCAGGAGGCCAGCAGACTAGTAATTTGAGTCACTCTGCGGTTATTGGATTCAAAACTAAGTTGCAGGTCCAGTTCTTCTTCCCCAGGCAAGAGGGCAGCAGGCACTGGGTCAGCACAGCATGGCAACAGTTTTTTAAAGCAGCAGTCTGGCAGAGTTGCAGTCCTTGTGGCAGCCTCACAGTCCATCTTTCCTAGCAGAGTATCTAGAGGTCCAAAAGTGTACTAAAGTGGTGGTATCTGCAGTCCTTCTTTTATGCACAGTCATGCATCTGAAGTGGGAAGAAACTTCTAGAAGCATGCTTTTGACGTGCATGACTTCCTGGCCTTGTTTACAGACTAACTACAGGGGGTATGCACTCCTTTGTGTGGAGGCCTATTCAGCTGTAAGTTGGTGGGTGCCTAGCTCCTCCATTCGCATTCTTCCACGGATGGCCAATCCAGTCATCATGCCTAAGCTCCCACAGTATGTGGCTGTCTCGGGGGTATACAAAAATCCCAACTGTCACCCACTCAGCAAGGTGGCCCAGAGACAGGCTTCAGGCACTGGTTAGGACAAGAATATGGCTTTCTAGAAGTGCCATTTTCAGATTTGTTATTTAAAATGTGACTTCTCCACAAGTCGGGATTTTAAATTAAGAACCAGAGACACCAATCAGTGGACATTACACTTATAAAATGTAATAAGGCACTGTTATCCTATGGGAGATGTAGACCTTGCAGAAGTGAAAAATGAGTTTATCAGTACCACAACATGTAAAAATTTAAAGTACATGTCCTACTTTTTAAACAAACCGCACCCTGACCTCTGGACTTCTACAGGGCCTATCATAGGTGTAACTCAGATGTATTGAAAAGTAGTTTGGACCTGGCCTTCCGGTCTTTGTAATTCAGGACCTTGGCAGTCGTGTCTTGAGGTGGCTCACCAAGTGGTAGATTCTGAGCCAGAGCACAATGTGTCCTTTGGATAGTAAAACATTGCAAAAATGTATAAGTTGGAATATTTATCTTTACTCACAATTCAAGGAACAGTTCAGGAATACGTCCCTTTTGTTTCTGAGAAGCCAACAAAGCAGAGGGTTTTCAGCGTGCCAGTCCTTTGGAATTTTCCAGCCATTCAGCTAAGGCCTCAGTCGAGGTAGTGAGGTGAGAGAATGTGGACTAGAGTGTGTGTAAAGAGTCTACCAATTTAAAGATTCTACCTTCTGCTTCGGTGACCCTGTCTACGACATGGCCGGTTCCTGGTGAAGGCCCTGATGTATCATTGATTCATGAAGGTCAACTTCTCAGATTTCTTTTTCAAGCAGTGAGAGAGAAAAAGATGGCATACAAGATGATGTCAGTGGGGCCCATCACCTCCGCATTTGATCCGGGTATATCTGAGGCAATGTCACATGAGTTATCATTTTGAGGCACATGTTGAAAGGGGTAATGTGGAAATATGTAAATCTTTCATTGTTTAGGGATTGTGTTTGGCCTGTCTTTTTGTGTGGCGCAGTCCAGGTTTGGGAAATTAACGTGGCTCGGATGATTAATGCCCCACAACTCTTATAGTGTATTTGAGAGGGGCCATTGAAAGGGGCGATGTTGCAGAGCTAATTGTGGCTCTCCTGAGAAGCTGGAATGGTGTGAGAGGTCATCCCTCAGGATCAGCATGTTGAAATTGAGTTGTCCCTGTAGTGAACCAAACTGAGTTAGAGAGGTTGTGACAATGAGGCATATATTTTCTCCTACCAGTAGAATCTAGGGCCTAGGGGGAGAAAAGTATACTCAGAAACAGAGCCCAAGGACTCAGTTCTGAATTCTCATTCTTCATCTTTGCATGGGGAAAACTACTTGAAATATGGGAAATTCTTCACTATCAAGTGTAGTGCCACTTAGCCTGGTGCCATTTAGGCAGCTAATCGCCATCAACAATGAAGCTATCCAGCTATCCTAGGCAGCCCATCTTTGCTAGGCAGTACTGAAGTCCATCCTGCGCCACAGTTCTGTTGCCCTAGATACTAGGCATCATTCCTGACCCCTCCCTCTCCATGACACAGCAAATCAATGCTCTAACCTCCTCCTGCTTCCACACACTCCGCACTCTAAAAAAATCCTTCAAATGGATTCCCCCAGAAACCAGAAAGACAGTCACCCACGTACTCATCAGCAGCAGACTGGACTACGGTAATGCCCTCTACACCGGCACCACATTCAAACTCAAGCGCAAACTCCAGAGAATCCAGAACACAGCTGCATGCCTCGTCCTTGACCTCCCCCGCTACGAACGAATCTCATCACACCTCGAATCCCTTCACTGGCTCCCCATAGACAAGAGAATCACATTCAAGATCCTCATCCACGCACACAAATCCCTCCACAACACCGGCCCAACCTACCTCAATGAAAGAGTTAACTTCCACACTCCCACACGCAACCTCCGATCAGCCGACCTAGCCACAGTCCCCCGCATCCAACGCACCACCACAGGAGGCAGGTCTTTCTCCTACCTCACCCCCAAAACCTGGAACTCCCTCCCCACCGAGCTTCGCAAAACCAAAGACCTACTGCTCTTCAGAAAGAACCTCAAGACATGGTTGTTCGATCAGTGACCCTACCTGCCCCCCCCTTAACCCCCCCCAGCGACTTGAGACCCTCACGGGTGAGTAGCGCGCTCTACACATTTTTTTGATTGATTGATTGATAGATAGTTTCTAGAGCAGCGTGCAGCACCAGGTACCAACAATGCAGGGCTGCTGTGGGGGCTTGTCACAACTCCAGAAATCTCCATTACCATTCCAGTATGTCGATTCATAGTGTCTAGACAAAGGGCAGTGCAGAGACTGGGCACTCTGTGGCCCTCATTAAAGCCCTGGCGGTTGGTGATAAAGTGGCGGTAATGCCACCAACAGGCTGGCGGTAAATACTGCAAAATTATGACCATGGCGGAAACAGCTCAGATAGACAGCCACTCTTACACACCGACCGCCAGGGCGGAATCAACAGGCATCACGGAGGTAACCGCCTACAGCCAGGCAGAAGCCAATGCTCTGCACACTGTATTAAGACACAGGAAACCACCACCTATTCCAAGGTGGTATGGTACTAATGACATGAAAAGCCTGGCGGAAACAGATCTCAGAAGTCAAAGGACTCACCTGTGGAGACTCAGGGAAGAACCACGACGCCATGGAGCCCAAGTTGCACATATTTCCAATGTTGATTTACGTCCTGCTCCACTACGAACACCAACGATGGCGAAGACGATCACGGTGAGTACAGCCACCTAGCATACAGGGGAGGGGGAAGGAAAAAGAGACACACATGCACAACACACACCCCAACACAATATACACAAGCAGATGCAGTAACATAACATATTTACCCCGTACCTCTCAGGAATAATGCAAGGACAACTCCAATAGAGAAAAGTGAGTGTGATAAGATAAATATAGTAGAAATATGTGCATCCAAATAAAAAGGTATATACATATTTCCAAATGAAGGGACACTGCCCAGTCCTCAATATTTGTGGGCCACATTACAAAGTCCAAGGCCACACTTCACTCCTGCAACAACAAGGAGAGAACACTGCAGGGGCATCAGGTCAAAAATAGGCAGGCACCTCAGGGGGACCGGGGACGGGAGGCACCTCAGCCGGTAGATGTAACAACACCACTGGTCCTGGAGGGGGCAACATGCCCTGTGCTTTGTCCAGGGGAGTGCAAGGCCACAGTCTCTCAAGTGGGCGACTTGCCCACTGGCACTGGAGGGGGCATCGCGCCCTTTCCTTTGTACTGGGGAGTGCAAGGCCACAGTCTCTCAAGGGGGTGACTTGCCCACTGGCACTGGAGGGGGCATTGTGCCCTTTGCTTTGTACTGGGGAGTGAAAGGCCACAGTCTCTCAAGTGGGTGACTTGCCCACTGACAATGGAGGGGGCAACATGCCCTGTGCTTTGTCCTGGGGAGTGCAAGGCCACAGTCTCTCAAGTGGGTGACTTGCCCACATGCTTTGGAGGGGGCAACATGCCCTGTGCTTCATTCTGGGGAGGATGGGATGAGTGGATGGCTTCTCCACTGGTTCTGGAGGGGGGCATCGTACACAGTGAGCTTCATCCTGGGGAGGATGGGGCGAGTGGATTGCTTCTCCACTTGTTCTGGAGAAGGCATCATGCTCTGTGAGCTTCATCCTGGGGAGGACTGGGTGAGTGGATGCCTTCTCCACTGGTTCTGGAGGGGGCTTCGTGCCCAGTGAGCTTCATCCTGGGGAGAATGGGGTGAGTGGATGGCTTCTCCACTGGTTCTGGAGGGGACATTGTGCCCAGTGAGCTTCATCCTGGGGAGGATGGGGTGAGTGGATGGCTTCTCCACTGGTTCTGGAGGGGGCACCATGCCCTGGTCACAGTCTCACAGTTAGGTGTCATACCCACAGGATTTGCAAGGGGCCCATGGAGGCAGGTTTTCAGAATGTCCGCCGGTGGTGACGGCTCTTCAGTGGTGGCAGTGGTGCTGCTGCTGCCGGTATTAGTGGGGGGAGGCTCCAGCCCATCCCCTGCCACCTCAGATGGTTGCCCACTCGTGCTGCTGCTGCTGGTGGTAGTTGCGAGGGGACGCTCCAGCCCATCCCCTGCAGCCTCGGACGGCTGCCCACTGGTGATGCTGGCAGAGCTGGTGGTTATAGTGGTGGGGGGAGGCTCCAGGGCATCCCCTGCAGCCACGGATGTCTGCCCACTGGTGCTGCTGCTGCTGCTGGCAGTTGTGGGGGGAGGGTCCTGACCCATCCCCTGCAGCCTCGGACGGCAGCCCACTGGTGCTACTGGCAGAGCTGGTGGTGATAGTGGTGGGGGGAGGCTCCAGCCCATCTGCTGCAGCCTCAGATGACTGCCCACTGGTGCTGCTGGTGGTGGTGCTGGTGGCGGTGCTGCTTGCAGAGCTGATAGTGGTACTGGTGAGGGGAGGCCCCAGCACATCCCCTGCAGCCTGGGACGGCTGCACCACCATGGTTGGTGGTGGGGGCTCCAACTGAGTCCAAGCACAGCCCCTTGTACTTACGGCCTGCACCTGGGGATGGCTCCTTGCTCCTTTTGGCAGCAGCTGCAGAAGGCTCTTTGCCATTCCTTGCTGCAGCTGGGGGTGGCTCCTTGCCCTTCCTTCCTGCAGCTGGAGCTGACGCCTTGCCCTTCCTTCCTGCAGCTGGAGCTGGCTCCTTGTCCTTCCTTCCTGCAGATGGGGCTGGCTCCTTGCCCTTTCTTGAAGCACTTAGGGCAGGCACCCTTTCCATTTGGCTGGCTGATGGCCAGGAGCCTTTCCTACCTGTTGCTGGGGACACTACTGTGCCCATGGACTGGGTGGCTGAGGTGCTTGCCTGGGTTCTGACCATCCTGATGTGAAGGATGGGGGGGAGGAGGGGTAGGAAAGAGGTCAACAGTGGAGGGGAAAAGCTTCTTAGGGACATTGGGGTGGGAAGAAGGAGAAGGTCTGGGAGTGGAGGAAGAGGGAGTGGTTGAAGGAGGTGTCTGACTGCTGTGTTTGGGTGCAGGTGCATGGGCTGGATGCTGTTGTGAGGTGGATGGCTGTTGGGTGTACCTTGGGAGGGCGTGCTCAGACACAGTGGGAGAGGACACAGGGGATGTGTGCATGGATGTGGGGGTGGTGTCTGCCAGTGAGGTGTGTTTTCTGATAGGTGTGGTAGTGATGGGGTAGTGGATGAGGATGTAGTGCATGCAGGTCTGAGTGTAGACAGAACTGGGAGGGAGGTGGAGGACGAGGAGGAGGGGGCCACAGTGGAAGCAGTGGATGTTGGTATGTCTGCATCTAGGTAGTGTTTGTGTGAGTGCCTGTGCGATGAGGTGTGGTGATTGTGTTTGCCATGTCTACTCTTGTGTGTTGTCCTGTGTGCATGCTCGTCTGCCTGTATGCTTGGGATAGGTTGGGGGTGAGGGGAATGGGACTGGGAAGAGGAAGTTGGAGGTTGGAGGGTGGACACAGGGACAATGGCTGCCATCATAGAGGAGGCCAGAGCCTGGATTGATCTCTGTTGGGCCACCAAGCCAGTGTGAATACCCTCCAGAAATGCATTGGACTGTTGCATTTGGGCTGCCAGCCCCCGGATAGCATTCACAATGGTTGACTGCCCAACAGAGATGGATCACAGGAGGTCAATAGCTTCCTCACTCAGGGCAACAGGGCTAACTGGGGCAGGGCCTGAGGTGCCGGGGGCGAAGGAGATGCCCACCCTCCTGGGTGAGCGGGCATGGGAAACTCGCTGAAAGGCTGCTGGGAGGGCAGTGCTAGTATGGGGGTGGCAGCTGTACCTGTAGCTGGAGTGGCTACTCCAGCTACAGGTACCCGGGAGCTTCCATCAGAGGAGGTATCCGTGTCCGAACTGCCCCCATCTGTCTCCGCCGTGGTGATCCCCTCGCCCTCTGGCCCACTGGTGCCCTCAGAGTCAGTGGACTCTGCCTCCTGGGTCCTGTGGGATGCAGCTCCATCCGTCGCCGGTGCCTCTGCTCCTCCACCAGATGATGCTAATGCACACAAGGACAGGATGGCAAAACAAAAAGGGGGGAGAGACAAAGGATACACTTGGTCAATGGCGGCACCAACACCACCGTTGGCGTACACAACACACTCACACACAGGGAACAGCCCCATGCACTAGTCAGTGCACTACCAGTTACAATGCTAGTCACCAGGCCATGGGTAGAGACAGATACCACCAACTGCAGCATACCTGGGCACCCACGCCTGCCCAGTAGTGAATGCCTACTAGCTAGGTTGGAGGAATCTGATATCAGAACCCTGCCCAACATAGGACCTACTCTGCAATGTCAGGCCTGGCCTAGGGGCACCCACAGGCCCACATCCCCCTTCCGGATACTACCCCACCAGGCGTAAGTAGTAATGAAGGGCACTGTACTCACCGCTTGATGCTGCTGTGAAACCCCCAAGCGCCCATCCAGCTCTGGATAGACCACAGCCAGTATACGGGCCATCGGGGGTCAGGGTTCGACAGGCACCCCTTCCTCATTGGGAGGCCATCCCCAGCTGGGCCTCTGTTGCTTCCATGCCCAGTGTCTCAGGTCCTCCCACCGTTTCCAACAGTGGGTGCTCCGCCTGCCATAGACCCCAGGGTCCGCACGTCCTTGGCGACGGCACGCCATATACCCTTCTTTAGATTGGCACTGACCTGCAGAGGAAATAGACACAGGGAAAGGTATTAGTCAGACCGACCTGCCTGTTACACTCATGGCCAACCATGCCCCTTACCATCGCCATTTGCACAGACATGACCCAGTATACATGCTGCACACTTCCCAGGGCCCATCCACCAACCCCTCCCTACACGAGGCCTTTACACACAGCATTCCATGCACTCATGCCCCATGCATCGTACTCACAGTGTACTTACCTGTTGGTCTTGAGACCCATACAGAAGTCGGTACTGTGGTAGGACCCCATCCGCCAGTTGCTCCAACTCTGCCAAGGTGATGGCAGCTGCCCTTTCCCAGTCACACGAGCCATGGTAGGTTCCAGACACAGGTCACAGCAGCACATGCAGTGTAGGTCCTCTCCTGTTGAATGTCCGGTAGCAAGTGAGTGAACAAATAGAAAATGGCGGTGATGTCCACGGCGGTGCATACCGTCACCGCCGGCATACATCACCATTGAACACTGTACCCCATAGGGCCCAATGATAAACAATGAGGAGTTGCATGGCGGTTCCCGACCGCCTTCCACAACGGCGCACAACGTCAGCGTAATTACCTCATTTCCACCTGTCCCTCTATACAGGACAGGCGGATGCCATTTCAGGGGGTGGGTAGGCCATGGATCCTAACTACATCACAATTCACAATTTCACATTCTGGACATATGCCACCAAAATATTGTAGCAATCACAATATGCATTGTACTGTAGTGGTTTCAATGTACAGATAATGACCAGCTGCACACTCTTTTGCCCCATAGCTTGCAACCGCTGTGGATGAATAGGAGATGGAGACATCCCCCCGTGTACAGAACCCTTGTGGCCTTAGCAACAATGGAGGGCAGGCACATTACCCTCACCTACAGACTTGACAGGGCTACAATCAAAGAGCTGTGTGCCCAATTGGAGCCTGACCGGATATCTGCTATCTGTCACCCCACTGGGATCCCCCATCTTGTGCAAGTGCTATCAGTGCTCCATTTTTGGCAACAGGTTCTTTCCAAGTGACAGTGGGCTTGGCAGCAGGAATGTCACAGCCCATGTTCTCAATAGTGCTGACCCGGGTGTGGGGTGCCCTGATTAAACACATGTGCAGCTACATTGTTTTCCCCCAGGTGGAGGATTTGACCACAGTGAAGGTTGACGTCTATGCAATGGGACATATCCCCAACATCATTGGTGCAATTGATGGGACACCTATTGCATTTCCCCCCCGGCAAGATTAACAGGTCCTCAGAAATTGAAAAAGTTATCACTCAATGAATGTGCAGATGGTGTGTTTGGCGAACCAGTATATCTTCCATGTCAATGCTAAGTATCCGGGGTCGGTGCATGATGCTTTTATCCTGAGGAATAGCAGCATCCCAAATGTGATAGCCACCCAGTGGATGTTGGTGTATGGGTAAGGTGTGGGACATAAGGGTAAGTGTGTGACTAACAGTTGTCCCTCGATATTTGCAGGTGACTCAGGTTACCCAAACCTATCATGGCTACTGACGCCTATTAGGAATCCCAGGACAAGGGCTGAGGAACGTTCAGTGAGGCACATGGGTGAACAAGAAGGATTTTTGAACGTACCTTCGCCCTCCTGAAGGCCAGGTTTCGGTGCCTCCAACTAACAGGTGGATCCCTGTGCTACTCACCCAAGAAGGTCTGCCAGGTAATCGTGGCATTCTGCTTGTTGAACAACCTTGCCTTGAGACGCCATGTGCCTTTTCTGCAGGAGGAGGAGGCTGGAGATGGCCGTGTAGCAGCGGTGGACCCTGTGGACAGTGAAGATGAGGAGGCAGATGATGAGGATGAGGACAACAGAGGTGCAGTCATTCATCAATACTTCCAATGACACACAGGTAAGACAGAGTTATTTCACATTTCATTGACAGTTTGATGTGTGACATTGTCACTGGCAGGGTGTGAATTCCTACTTCTATGCCTACTCACTAAACCTATTGACATCTCTTTTTGCAGATGTTTGTGCCCCACTATTGCTCCCGGTGTGTTCACTGCAGCCAACTACAGGTCTTTACAATGTATTCATTACTGCACAGTTGAATTGCAATGTTTACAGCAAGTTAAACGAATACACACTTAAATCATTTGACATACTCCATACTAGTTTTTCAAAGTGTGTTTATTACAGTGATCTGATGGAAAGGGAGAGGTGCTATGGGCTG
Organism: Pleurodeles waltl; assembly: GCF_031143425.1. Lineage (NCBI taxonomy): Eukaryota > Metazoa > Chordata > Amphibia > Caudata > Salamandridae > Pleurodeles > Pleurodeles waltl. The sequence goes on along the minus strand of NC_090442.1, from coordinate 934,062,051 downwards.
GGGTGATGATGGAGGATAGTCCAGGTTAGAGTCCAATCTATTTGTAGCACAGGCGCATTGTCCAAGGGGGCATCGGAAGGGGAGCAATGGCAGTTCAAGGTGGACAGGGTGGGACACAAGGGTGACAATCAGGAGAGTCCTATTTCCTGATGGGGGTCTTGGCAATAGTCTCTGCCTTCTGCCTGGATTGCATGGAACATTTGTGGGGTAGTTCTCCTTCTGCAGGGGCAGGGGTACTGGTGGCCCATCGGTCCTGTGGCGGGGCTTCATGTCCACTAGTGGCAGTGGAGGTGGAGGGCTGTTCAGTAATCTGGCTAGTGTAATGGGCCCGCTGGTGTGCTACTGCCTCCCTCATACTGTTGGCCATGTCTAACAGCACCCCTGCAATGGAGACCAGGGTGGTGTTATTGGCCTTCAAGTCCTCCCTGATCCCCGGGTACTGTCGCTACTGCAGCTGCTTGTTCTCCTGCATCTTGTCCACGATCTGGCCCAGCGTATCCTGGGAGTGTTGGTAAGCTCCCAGGATCACGGTGGGTGCATCCTGGAGAGTCAGTTCTCTGGGCCTGTCCTCCCCCTGGGGGACAGTAGTCCTCCGAGCTTCCCTGTTGTCCTGTGCATCTGTCCCCTGAACCGTGTGCCCCCTGCCACTGACCCCGGGTCCCTGATTGTCCTGGGTTTTTGGGGTGCCTTGGGGTCCCTGTAGTGGTGGACACAATGCTGATTGACATGTCCAGGGGACAGAGGTATGGGCCCACTGGGTGGGTGCTGTGGTGGTGTGAGACTCTGCCTGGACAACTGTTAGAAATGGGGTCTTTGGTTGACAGTCAGGTTACCCCGTGTTCAAGCAAGGACCCTCACTCTATTCAGGGTAAAAGAGAATCACCCTCAGCTAACCCCTGCTTACCCCCTTGGTAGCTTGGCAGAGCAGTAGGCTTAACTTCAGAGCGCTAGGTGTAAAGTATTTGTACCAACACACACAGTAACTTGATGTAAAACACTACAAAATGACACAACACCGGTTTAGAAAAATAGGAAATATTTATCTAAACAAAACAAGACCGAAACGACAAACATCCGACATACACAAGTCAAGTTATGAATTTTTAGAGATTAAACTCAAAAATAGCGCTTAGAAACAAAAATGCTTAGATGAGATGTTAACACGGCGTTGTGACGGAGTCGTTCCCAACAAGCAGACACCAGCGGCGCCGGACACGGAGTCGTGTAGACGCCCAAGCACAGTACCTTTGGTGAAGAGTGAAAACAAGCCGATGCGCGAAGTCGGGGATCGCGACGTATGTGCGAAACGTTGAATCCGTGCACTTCGAGCGGCGTCGGTCACGACGTGTTGCGGCGACTTCCACGGAGTCGCGGACTTCAGCGGGGCTGCTGCGGCGTCGGGCCTGCGAAGAGCGTCGCGTTCCAGCGAAGGTCACGGCGCCGGGTGCAGGCGGCGTCACCGGATTCAGCAGCGGCGTTGGTCCGGAGTCGTCCGAAGTCAATTTCCTTGGAATTCCACCAGCTTTTCTTTCAAGGGCCCAGGGACTGGATCGGGCACCACTTGGCAGAGCAGGAGTCTCTCCAGAGACTCCAGGTGCTGGCAGAGAGAAGTCTTGGCTGTCCCTGAGACTTCAAACAACAGGAGGCAAGTTCTGAATCAAGCCTTTGGAGATTTCTTCACAAGATGGAAGGCACACAAAGTCCAGTCTTTGCTCTCTAACTCTGGCAGAAGCAGCACTGCAGGAAAGCTCCACAAAGCACAGTCACAGGCAGGGCAGCATTTCTTCCTCAGCTATCAGCTCTTCTCCAGGCAGAGGTTCCTCGTGTTTCCAGAAGTGTTTCCCAAGTCTGTAGATTTGGGTGCCCTTCTTATACCCATTTTAGTCTTTGAAGTCACCTTTCTTCAAAGGGGATTCACACCTACTTGTGAAATCCTGCCTTGCCCAGGCAAGGCCTCAGACACACACCAGGGGGTTGGAGCCAGCATTGTCAGAGGCAGGCACAGTCCTTTCAGATGAGAGTGACCACTCCACTCCTCCCTCCTTGCAGAGATGGCTAATCAGGAAATGCAGGTTACACCCCAGGCCCCTTTGTGTCACTGTCTAGTGCGAGGTGAAAAACAACCCAACTGTCAAACTGACCCAGACAGGGAATCCACAAACAAGGCAGAGTCACAGAATGGTTTAAGCAAGAAAATGCTCACTTTCTAAAAGTGGCATTTTCAAACGCACAATCTTAAAATCAACTTTACTAAAAGATGTATTTTTAAATTGTGAGTTCAGGAACCCCAAAATCCACATGTCCATCTACTCTCTAGGGGAATCTACACTTTGATCATATTTAAAGGTAGCCCCCATGTTATCCTCTGAGAGAGACAGGCCTTGCAACAGTGAAAAACGAAGTTGGCAGTATTTCACTGTCAGGACATATAAACCACATTACTATGGGGGTCATTCCGACCCCGGCGGGCGGCGGGCGCCGCCCGCCGGGCGGAAACCGCCCAAACGTTAGATGACCGCGGGGGACATTCCGACTTTCCCGCTGGGCCGGCGGGCGATCTGCAAAAGATTGCCCGCCGGCCCAGCGGGAAAGCCCCAGCAAAGATGAAGCCGCTCCGAATGGAGCCGGCGGATTTGCTGCGGTGCGACGGGTGCAGTGGCACCCGTCGCGATTTTCAGTGTCTGCCAAGCAGACACTGAAAATCTTTATGGGCCCTGTTAGGGGGCCCCAAGACACCCGTTCCCGCCAGCCTCTTCTTGGCAGTGTAAACCGCCAGGAACAGGCTGGCGGGAAGGGGGTCGGAATCCCCATGGCGGCGCTGCTTGCAGCGCCGCCATGGAGGATTCCTTTGGCCAGGGGAAAACCGGCGGGAAACCGCTGGTTCCCCTTTTCTGACCGCGGCTTTACCGCCACGGTCAGAATTGGCCAAGAAGCACCGCCAGCCTGTTGGCGGTGCTTCCACGGTCCCCGGCCCTGGCGGTCATGGACCACCAGGGTCGGAATGACCCCCTATATGTCCTACCTTATCCATACACTGCACCCTGCCCTTGGGGCTACCTAGGGCCTACCTTAAGGGTGCCATACATGTAAGAAAAGGGAAGGTTTAGGCCTGGCAAGTGGGTACACTTGCCAAGTCGAATTTACAGTGTAAAAATACACACAAAGACACTGCAGTGGCAGGTCTGAGACATGATTACCGGGTTACTTGTGTGGGTGGCACAACCAGTGCTGCAGGCCCACTAGTAACATTTGATTTACAGGCCCTAGGCACCTCTAGTGCACTTTACTAGGGACTTAACAGTAAAACAAATATGCCAATCATGGATAAACCAATTACATGCAATTTACACTGAAAGCATATGCACTTTAGCACTGGTTAGCAGTGGTAAAGTGCTCAGAGTTCAAAAGCCAACAGCAACAGGTCAGAAAAAATAGGAGGCAGGAGGCAAAAAGATTGAGGATGACCCTGCATAAGCAAAAAAGTCCAACAACAACCAACTGTCCGGAGGTCCCTGATGGGCCAGGTTGGTCATCCAGACCCAGGTGAGCAGAGCTGCTGTCATCACTGTGGGCCTCTTCTGTGGGGGGACTGGATGCTGCTGGTACCTCGTCTCCGGTGACATTGGCTGGGATACCTTTGGGGATGTAAATGCAGTGTTATTTCTGTGTGTGACATATTGTGCATGGGTGGGTTGCCCTCTATGGTTGTTATTGCCCTGGCAGCTTTACTTTGTGTGAGTTGTTATTTGGTGGGCTAGCTGATTGTCTTTAGTGTTCATGCTGTAGTGATAGGTGTCCATGCAGGGCCGTGAGTGGTCTCCATGCATTGGTATGGCATGCAGGGCTTGGCATTGGGATGAGTGGGTTGTAATGGTGGGGTGTGTGGGAAGTGGTTGAGTGATGAGAGTGAGGATAAGGGGGGTATGTGATGGCATGCAGGTAGGGGGGGTGATAGTAATAGAGAGTTGACTTACCAGAGTTCAGTCCTCCTCCTACTCCTACTCCTGCCAGGCCCTCAGGATGCAGTATTGCTAAGTCTTGCTCCTCCCATGTTGTTAGTTGTGAGGGAGGAGTTGGGGGTCCACCGCAAGTCCTCTCTACTGCGAGTTGGTGTTTTGCTGCAATGATGGAATGCACCTTCCCCCGTAGGTTGTTTCACCTCTTCCTGATGTCATCCGTTGTTCTGGGGTGCTGTCCCACGGCGTTGACCCTGTCCACGATTCTCCGCCATAGCACCATCTTCCTAGCAATGGATATCTGCTGCACCTGTGATCCAAGTGGCTGTGGCTCTACCCGGATGATTTCCTCTACCATGACCCTTAGCTCCTTCTCAGAGGATCTGGGGTGTCGTTGTGGTGTCATGGTTGTAGTGCGAGTAGTATGGGTGAGGATGCGTAGGGTGATGCGTTGGGGTGTGTGATGTAAGGTGTGTGGGTGGTGTATAGGTATGTGGCTTTTGTTGTGTGTCTGCTCTTCCTGTCTCTCTCTGGTGGCTATTATTGGTATTCGTAAAGGCTTGTGGGTAATGTGGGTGGGTGTTTTATAGTGGTGTGGGCGTGTGGGTGTGGTGTGTGCATGGGTGTCAGGTGTGTGTAGTTTGAATTGTCCAATGTGGTGCTGTTTTGCTAGTGTGTGTATATTTTGAGCGGGGCGGCATGCACCACCAATGGTTTACTGCCATTGAATGTCCGCCTTGGTGATTCGTGGGTCATAATGTTGTGGGCGTTGTTCTGTTGGCGTAACGGTGTGGGTTTTGCTGCCACCAGTTTATCACTAACCTTTGGGCTGGCGGATTTGTTTGTGTGGCTGAATAGTGACAGATTGGTGTGTGTGTGTGTCATAATATGGTTGGCGGATATCTGCTGCGGTGGTGGTATGTTGGCGGCAGTCATCATGGTGCTAAGTGGGATTTACTGCCAATGTCATAATGAGAGCTTGTATGTCTGCTGCAGCAATGCCGCTCTGCTCATCCCCTGCTCATCCCATGTTGTGGCTGCTCTCCCAAGTCACCGGGACAGCAAACAGTGGTGATGTGACCTAGAATATGACACGTGCTGAGCTGGAGGAATTCCTCAATCAGTAACAATTAGTTTGAGGCAGTAATGACTTGTCTCAAGTCAGGATGCTGAGGTCAGCAGGTCAATAGAATACGTGGCTGCATTGGTGCTACACCCCCCATTGTACGCTAGAAAAGGGAAAAAGACAGGGATGAACCATTTTGTCTTCAACATTTCTGCCCTTTCCCAGTGACACAGTGCAGTGTAGCAAAATTACTTGCTGCACTGTACTGTGCCACTTTTTCATAAACATGTACCTAAATTTATGATAACATTGCCACATGTTTAGCTTCCTTAGTTTAAGATTTAGAGAGATGTTAGAATACTTTTTTTGGATATTTTTTTTAAATGGTCAGTTAAACAAAGAACAATAACATCAAAAGCATTCACTGAAAAGACTAAAGCAAAATTTCATTTTAATTTAGAAAATACACCTTTCTCACAGTATCTTCGTACTCGTCTGTGCTGAGTGCATGAAAAAATTAATGATGTCTAAAGTGATCAGGTTGATCAAAGGCATAAAGCTCCGATTAAGTGGTACAAAACAAGTTGCATTCAATTTCCATAAGCAGTTATTAATAAACTTTTCTAGTTTTTCAGTCTGCTTATTATGGTCTATTGGTTTAATAACATTCAAATCCCAATGACACTCAATGCAGAACAAGCACAGACTAGGAAATATATTTTAGGCCAGAAACACAAGCAATTTTTCTTCCAAACATGATAGCACAGAGGTTCTGCATGATGGAACATCTTCACTAATGGGAGGCGCCTGCAGGAGAATGGCCATTCAGCAAATTAGGAACTCAACTAACAAGCAATCTGTTGTAGAACTTTGCACAAGCAACAATGTACCTCCCTTCAGACATGACAACATCCCTTGCATGAAATTGGATGTGAGTCTGGCAAAATCTGGCCATCCTCGGAAAATAATGTGGCAAAGGCTGAGGACACTTAGCGGCCCTTCATTTAAAAAAGCCAAAAATGGGACTAAACTTCTTTTGGCAAAGTGGCATTACTTGGCAATCAAGCCCTTCCCACCATTGTCTTCCAATGTGTAGACAACAATGCAGCTATGCAAGACCTTGTGAATGACAGGTGCTAAGTCCTTCAGGGCAATAAGAAGATAAGAGAAAATGCAAAACAGGAAGGAAAAGAAGTGGTACTACAGCCAGATATGCATGACTAGTAAATTGTGAAGTGCCCCAGTACTCACCATTCAAAGACGGATTGTCCAGAGTACCATGGTGTGGTACTAGGATGAAAATACCAGGTATTACGTTTACCTAGTCACAGGGTTTCTACCTCTTTACATTATTATGGGAATGCCCAATGGGGTTCCTGGTGGGGTTTTGGAGCTGATGGTACAGACAATGTAATGACCTGCTCAGCAGCACGAAGAGTGTAGTCAAAGGCAGGTAGAACTTTTTTCATATTATGGTCATGTGGTGTGCATGAGTATAGAATTTATGTATTTGTTTAAAGATTTTTATATAGCACATACAAAGCCCTAGTGCAACAGAGCACTGTAGGACTTTACACATATTGCACAAATAGATCATGATACAGTCAGAAAATCATGGGGAAGGTAGTCTGTACAAAATGATGAACGGGGGATCATGCACATATAAGTAAGAAGTAACATATAGCAGCACTCAAAGTTACAAGGAGAGTGAACAGTCTACACTCAAGGTTGCCTACTCCATCGAAAAGAGGAACATGATATATGCACAGCCTTCATGCTTTGGAGCCATAAGTAGTATCTGGGGTAGTTGAACTTGTTAATGAATTTGTCAGGAAAGAAGGTTTTCTGCTGCTTTTCAAAAGTTGATAGAGATGCTAGTGTTCAAATTTTCAATGGAATTGAGTTCCAAATTCTGACATAAATGCCTGAGAAGGACTGATTTAAGGTGTGTTTTTTTCTTACCAGGAGGGATTTCAAGTAATAGGGAGTGAATGCTTCAAGTTGTCTTGAGCTGCAGCAGAGTTTCAATTCCTTTGCCTAATATTGCAGCTGGTCCGTATGGATGATTTTGTGTACAAGGGAAGCATTTTCCCTTCAATGAAAACCAACAGATGAAGACAATATAGGAGTGATGCTGTCAGATCTCTCCTCTCCAGAGGCCATATAAGGAGTAGCATGATGTGAGGCTTTGACTGGTGCTAAGAGGTTACCGTCTGGAAGATGAGTAGGAAATATCACGATACCTAAAAATGGTAGTTAAAATCTTGACTACCAAAGCATTTGAAAGTATGTGTATATAGGGAAGTATATTTTTACTATTATTAACTTCAGATCTATGCACTTTGAAGCTCTATATATATTGTCAAGTTACATATGTGTAGATTTAGGTATGGAAAATCTTTATATACAGTTGACATTGTGGCTATGATATTAAGGTATACCAATATTCCCTACTCGATATTTAGGACCCATACTGCGGTATGTGGCTTATACAGATGCCTGTGACAATGGCATTACAGTAGTTCAGTATGGAAAAGACCAGTGCATGACTTCATTTAGTTAAATCATGGTGGTGTAGAAAAGGTTTAATTCCAAATAAAACTTTGAGTAAGTAGTTTACATCTATTGCTGAGGTAATAATGTAGTTGAGGAGATTAAGATTGCTGTCTATGTGGTGTGTGATAGAGAGAAATGTTAGTTTATTGATACATTTGTGAGTGAGTAATAAAAATTATAAGAACAACGAGAATTATTGTAATTATTACCCAGAGTGGTAAAGGGGGTCAAGATTATCAATCCAACCAAATCATATGTCAGTAGGTAAGACAGTAGACATCTAACTGGCCATAAGGTGTAAAGGCCAAATGATTCCTGCCATGGTAAGATGGAATCTTTCACAAAAAGCCCCCAGATCATGTGCATATTTGTAACTAGATTTTATGCATTCATGTCTGGCCATATTCTTTTTTCCTTGAACCATTCAGCATGTTGAGGACCACTGGTAACCTCCAGTGCCTAAGTATACACAGTTTGGCAATGGAAAGAGCTGTTGCTATGCACCACTGCCATTGGTTAGCAGTTCCAGAGGTATCTGGGAAATTATAACCAGAAGACATCTTCATGAATGGCAAATTCGGTAACCATTAGTGTGCCAGGTTAGGGCAGGACCATTAAAAGCTTAAGATTGAACAACAGGTTTTAACACAGCTGCAGCAGTTTGATGAGAGCACATAGGGGCTAGGTGCAAGTTATGCATGGATGTTGATTCCCCAAAATGCTTGGGGTAGCAGAAGTGACATCACACACCCTAAGACCTCAATGGCATCAAAGGAATTGTTGTTGTATGAACTCTGCTGTGACTCTTCCCAGGAATTGATGTCACATTACCTTATACCACAAACCATCATGATGTAAAGGTTCTACTAGTGTACCCCTCAGTGACAAATGTATTGCTACATCATAGGGAGGGACAAAAAATGACTACAAAAATAAAATAAGTTATTGTAGTAAACTTGTTTATTATTTGGGATGGAAAAGTGTCCACCCCAAAGGATGGGACCACCACCTTCTAGATTTCAACACAAATTAAATAAAATAAACCCACGGTCTATCCCTGGTAAGGTTATACAAAGCAGTCAGGATTAAATCAAAGGGAATGTATGAAGTGATTAAGCAGTGCATGAATAGTAGAAAAAGTCACAATCACACAATAAAACTTCGCAACCAACTTAAAAATAAAGACAAACAGTCTGTGAGTAGAATTAGACAAAAACAATAAAAATCCAATAATAAAAACTCAAGATATATATTTTAAAAGAATTAAAGTGAAAAGGCACCAAGAAGAATTAAGTGCCAATGTAAGTCAATAGTCAAGGTAGACTGGGACCAAGGTGTAATTTAATGTCATCAGTGATGGATCCCAGGTCAGCTTCACCAAGTGGATTGGGCCCTGTGAAGGTCTGTCAGTCATAAAATTAGAAAAGGTACTTAACTATATAATACTTCAGAAATTGAATCTGACACATTCTTGAAGAAAAATGTTGAAATTTCTTCTAGTTCTTTTAGGTTTAGCAGAAAGCGGCTTTGTCATTATTTCATGCTTTTTGTAATCAATGTGCCTCTAGCCCCTTTTTAATGGTATATTGGCAGATGATATTTTCAATTATTCTTACTATTCTTGATACTTCTTTCTATCAAAATAGGACTATTTTATAGAGCAATGTTGGCTATTATGTGGTATCATATGTTGTAGGCTGTGTATATATGTAGGAATTATCACTGTGTTTGCACAATGAACATGTTGATGGGCATGTGAGTATAACAATACCACTTCAAATGTTTTATAATTTTCATTGTAATTAAATGTTTTAATGAAAGGTACACATTTTCTTTCATCTCTAAGCAGAGTCATATCTCTTAGTATCTTAATGATAAAATGTGAAAATCTCATGCAACTTCCCTATATTGGAGATGAAAAAGGGAGAAGGGGGTCAGAGTCCTAATGCAGAAATGGTGCCTTCCTTATTTGCAAAAAAAGAATCTAAGGTGGACCCTGTGAAATAACTTGTGTAATTCAGTTTGTGATGAAAACAGTCTGTCCTCTCAGGGTTAACAAAAGATAGAACCTTGCTAAGAAGCAACCATTTAACTGAGGATAGACGATGTTGTGACAAACTAAATATGGATATGGAATGATCACTGGAGTGCACATCACTGAAGGATGTGTTTATTGTTTTATCAATAGTTGGTGACCCTCTTATCCCCATATGTAATACTTTCTCCTGGTTTGGTGGTTCCCAGGGGTCTGACATTGTTTGCCTCCTTTGCCTCTCTGCGCCCTTCCTAAAATTGTCAGCTGTGCTGAATCTAATCCATTGCTTGAGCCTTCTTGAGGATCAGAATCATGTGAGCCTGCTGAAGAACCTGAGAAAGTGACAATATATGATTTTTAAATATCCTTCAAACATAGGTTTTACTAAAGGTGAATGTTGGCCCACTGACAAGACCATGTCCACTCACCTGTATTCCAGGTTCCGCAGGTGCAAAGAGAATAAAACCCTCTCCTCTAAACACTATTTTCTTTTTATCTGAAATGAACAGGGAACGAGCGAAAAGCCTCTGGGGAAAAGGGATAGGGAACAGGGATTTGGTAAGGGAAGAGGATCAAAACACTGGTTCACGAAGGAGCATCACTGTTGTTCTAAGAAAGTTGCCTCAGGGCTTGGGGCAGGAATTCGAAGACCAAAAACAAATCAAATGTCACAGAGTCTTTCAACAAAATAACAATAATTATTATCATTCGATTGGGCAATCACCGATTCTTTCAGCAAAGTCACAATAATTATTAGCGCTCGATTGCTCAAATATTAAGCACGCTTTCGCAACTCACAACAAAATCGACATAAAAGCAAACTCATGAAATTTGTCTTTTGTTGTTTGTTTTCACACAATAGACTTGCTCCAAAACAATCAGAATAAATGCATAGATATCGAGCGATGCTTTCAGTTCACAACACTTAACTACAATGCTGCTTTTAAAAATACTTCTCATGCTGTCTTTGAAAAACAGTCTTATATCATGGGTTTCTCAGCATCGACTAATGTCTTTCATAATGCACCAAAGGTTCACTAACCTCAAGAAGGCTGAAAACAGGGAGGCGAGAGGGAAGTTACTCACAAACCGACTTCTCCTGGAATGTGTCGGTTATTTGTGGAAGATGGAATACTGCTCATAAATTCTCCAGCCGCTGTGAAAGTAATCCGCTCCAGAGAGGGAAGCTCAAATGAAGCCTCGCACTGAAAACACGAGTCCTGAGAGAATCACGGAAATCAAGCTGAACCAGGAACACCTGCGCGAGAAGGAAGACTCGAAGCCAAGCACAGGAAACACCTTGGCAGTTCTATTTATAGATTGGTCTGCTGGTGATGACTCATCAGACACATGCTGGTGATGAGTCATCAAACACTTCTGATGATTGATATGAAGGAATTTGATGTCCGCATAAAACACTTGGCACACAGTTCACAAAAGGGACAACACTTGCTTTTATCAATATAAACAAACATGCAATGTAATATTCGGTCTTCAGACAGAAGATCATTTTCCTCATAAGTTACAGGAAAGAGCTGTGCTGTAAGCACATTCATGAGATGTTTCATCTTTTTTCATACATGCTGATTTATTTTCTGAGGGAGCAGCAAGAAGCGTGCGTGTGTGAGTCCTAACACCCACACTGTCTGCTGCAGTACTCGAGCATTGACTCCTCACGGTGTGCTGATACTTTGTGGTGCTTTTCCAGCAGGATGCTGCTTTCTTTCATGCACAATGATTAGGAGCCAACACTCAGGGGTGAGTGATAATGTGACTGTCTGAGTATGAGGGAGCTTGCCCCCTCTTCATTTTGTTTAGATCTCTTTCTTAGCATTTTTCAAGAAAGAAGAGTACAGGTATTAGTCCACCCATCATCTAAGGATGGTTTCAAACACAGGCAGTATGCAAGTTGTGGTTACAGAAGTCACTTTACCATTACCACAACAGCGCCTCTGAAATGTACTAAAATTTGTCCACATACTTTTCTTTTTACCCCTCCCCATCCTCTGCAAACCCAAACTTGTAGAGGATAAACCTGCCCACCTAGAGTGTCCCCTTTATGAAAACAGTCACTGTCTAGTCGACAAACCCTCAAGGCAAACTGTCCCGGCCTCTTCCCTCAGAAACTTGTGTTTATCGTACTAGATTATAAGCTCTTAGTGCAGCATTAATGAAAGTAAATAGAAGAGCAGAATTGACAGGCCACTCACTGAGTTACACATAGAGAGGCTTCCATTTTAGGTCAAATTCATGTTACTTGTCAAAAGTTTCATGGCTAATATTGTCCACAGTCTGTGGTACCATTGAGTGGGTGCCAGACTTTCCACCGTCTTCCAATTAGGCTGTCATCAATTTCGCAGCTCCCAGGCACTGGAGACACATTTACCATTCGTACCGTGTTATGGCTCTCAGGTTTGTTGGCCTTAGGGCTTGGAGTACAACCTCAAGTGTGAAATGGATTGGATATGTCAGTACCTTATGCAGGAACCTGTAAACTGTCTAAAGAATGAGACAAATGGGCAGGCCCACCATATATGGAGTAATTTCCCAAGGGCTCCACACACCCTCCAGCATTAGGGAGACACATTCTGGAGCATGCAGTGTAATCTGTGTGGAGTGTACTGCCAGCCGGTACAGACTTTATAATGTGTTTTTCTCACTAGGGTGGATCTGGTGGAGGAGTGTAAATCCCTGCTTAATCTGTCCAACTGCTTGTAGGTACCCTGCAAGCCCAGGGGTTGTTCAGACTCTCTTTTGTCTTTCTAGGTGGAAGGTGTGTTCCATCCGATGAGGAGTTTATATAGCACCCCGCAAGCCCAGGTATTGCTCCCGCCCTCGTTTGAATCTCTGGGTGGGGGATCTGTACCATCTGGTGAGGAGTTTATGTGGCATACATGGGCGTTTAGACAGGCCTCTGCACTATCAACTGGTCTGTTCCCCGCCAGCTCTTATGGTACTCCAGCATGGACCATTCCTCTACTATACGAAATTGGGATGCTGCATAATAGTGAGTGATATTTAAGACCCTAAGATAATGCCCAAATCCAGGGGCTGTGTTATCAGTTTATGCTGGATTGTGGGGGTTCTGCCTCTCTAAATACACGACAGTTGTCAGTGTTCATTAGTCCTCAAAAATGTGGAATCTAGGCACATTGGGAGGTCTTGGAAAAGGTATAGAAGGCAGAGAAGCACATTCATTTTAACGGTATTAATTCTGCCAAGCCAAGAAGGCATCACTTTTCCCCATGAGTGGAGGTTCTTTGTGATGGCTTCCACCCAGGGGGAGTAGTTGGCGTTAAAGAAGTAATCTCAAGTTTGTGGTAGGCAAACCCCTAGGTATTATTTTGAAGATTTTGTCTGCTGGAATGGGACTTGCCTCCCAAATTCCTCTTGCCCCTTCCTGTCCAGTGTCAGATAAAGTATTTCCAATTTGTCAAAACTAATTTTAGAACCAGAGGCTTTCAAATAAGTCTGAAGTATGTGCACCACTATTGGCAAGGCAATACCTAGTGAAGAAAAGTTGAAGAGCTTGGAGTAAAAAGGAAATCATCGGCATAGAGCAAGATTTTGAATTCTCGTGGACCAAAAACATCTTGCCTGCACTTCTCGAGTTTGCCAAACGAGACAGGCCTTGCCCCTCTTTTTATCCACATTTCTGTTGAAGCTCTTTAATTTTGTGTTTCTCGCTACCATATACATTCCCCTGACCAAGTACACATTTTCCTTACAGCACTAAGGTGTACATGAGTGCTTTACTACCTTTAACGCGTTCACAATTTCATTTTTATTCCCTATTGAGTAGGCGCTTTTTATTAAATTCCTGATTCAGTTTTTCTCCTCCTGATAGGACACTTGTTTCCTAATTAAGGATCGAAACATCGTGAACATGAATAGGTAAAAACAAACAAAGGAACTGTTAGAATGGTGACATGGAATGATTTGAGAACTTTATGTTACTGTTAGCCTGTTCTTACTTTCTTATTTTTGTATTTGTCCTTGTTATGGTTGTGACACTGGGACAAATTCCAATGTCTTTCAGTTTTTATTTGTGTCTTTATGTAAAAAAGATTGTAATTTGCTGATGTAAATTTCTGATTTTTTTCATCTATGATTGCAGAGGTATGTTGTGATTTAGCTTCAACAAGTCATTTATTGTATAACTTTTTTTGCCTCATAATCAGTGGCATAAAAAAACTTGGCGGCCCCCCTGCAAAGTACCTAGAGGGTGCCACCTCCACCCTGGATCCAGTCAGAGGCTCACCACCCGTACACAGTGTACTGTGCTAATGAGGCCCCCTGGAGCTCAGGGGTCCCCCGTACCATGGGGGTTGCGGGGACCTTTGTTAAGTGACTGCTCATAATTGTATATTTTTTCCAGCAAATGATACCAATGAAAACCATTGTTGCATAAAGACCCTTTAAAGTTGAGGCTACCCTGGTGGATTGTTCCCTTGGGCTGACAAAGAGTCTGGGGAGGGGGCCATACACACATACCCTCCCTACAAAGAATATTCAAATAAATCTAACTTCAACCCCTGGGTATTAGCCCACCGAGGATATTTTTGGAAACTGCGGCAGGGCCTAATGTGCCCTTTTAAGATGAATATCTCCAGGCCTGTTGGACTGATTTTGATTACATTGGGTTCATTTTTCTCCTTGTGGCTATAGTGTCTTCCCCAGCCTGGTCCCTTTTGAATGACCAGGCCACACACTGAGGGGTCGCCTTAATATTCATGAGGCAGGTTGCAATTTGTGACCCATTTGGGAACGGCCACAATCACAGGAATGGTGTCCTGCTGGGGTCAGCAGACCACCATGTCTGTGTTTGCTTTTTAATAAAGCAATCTTTTTTTGTAATGCAGCCCATTTTCCTTAAAGGAAAACAAGATGCATTACAAAAAGAAAACTGAAAAGTTTTCTTTTAATTTCTTAAGAGTAGGCAATGGTCGGAGGGGGACCACTTCCTGCTCTTAAAGGTGTTTTCACCCACATTCACAGAAGAGAAGGGGTCCCTTAAGGACCTCTTCTCATTTGTGAATGGCTTACCACCAACTTAAAGTTGGTGGTAATCTGCAAATGCTTTGCAACTGCATCCCGAGCACAAAACATTCCTACATACCTATGCGACTCGCTATTAGGAAGGGACGCCCTTAAAACATCCCTTCCTAATAGCGACTTGCAAACCCTATTTTGAAAGTCAGTAATAAGTTACCGACTCACCAAATAGGGTTGATACATGCCAAAAAGCATTTTACTGGTCGTAAATGGCCAGATTTGCTGTTTGCAATTAGTACAATGCTTCGTACATCTTACCCTTTTGCTCTTCAATTAATCTTATTGACGCTTTAATCTGTTGACCCGATCTGGTTACTGGAAGGTGTAAACTGTAGTCTTCATTGTCAGAAACTGCCAATGATGGTAAGGAAACAGCAACAGCCATCTAATTTCCACAATCAGTCTTTCTTTCATCATCTTGAGTTGAAGCCTGATAAAAACACAGGCCTGAAGCAAGAAGAGTCTTAGTAAGTGACTTCCCAGGTTGTTGGTCAGTCACCATGTGTCCTCAGGTAGGCACTACTTGAAAAGGTTCAGCATCATAAACGGTATCAGATTTTCAGATTTTCTTTTCCGTTCCTGTCAAGTGATCACCAAATCTTTGTTCCTGAATGAGAGGTCTTTTGTATGTCATGACTTTCATTTCATTTTGTCTTTTTGAATCAAGACCCTTGTAAGAATCAGGTTTTCATTACTATCTTTTTCTGTGACCATTGGGGTTGCCATTGCTCTCCTGAGCATCAAAGTCACAAGACTTTCACATGTGGTCGAGTGGGATGTCGAACATTAAGCCTGTAAAGTAGAATTCAGTACTGTTTTTAGACTGAGCTTCTCAAAAGTTGCAAGCTGCACTGCATTCTTCAGCGTATTCTTAAAACATTCAACAAGTCCATTAGCCTGTGGCCACAAGGGTGTGATTTGTTGATTACTTTATGTTGAGATGCTCCAGAAATTCTTTACATTCTTTGATTACTCAGTTATGACATGGATGAGAGATCTTTGACCAATGGAAAACATAAATATTAATCTATTATCACCATTAAATGACAAGCATTGTCTAGTGGACCAAAGACGTCAATGGCTATTCTCTCCCAGGCATATTTAGGGAGCTCTGACATGTACAGAGTATGTTGAATAACTTTGGTTGACAGGGAATTGCATATGTGACAGGCCTTGAGTTCCTTTTCAACTCTTTCATCTAAGTATGGTAACCAAACTTGGTCTCAGAGAGCTCTCTTTGTAGCAAAAATACCACAATGTCCTTCGTGATGCACTTCTGTCACCTTTTGTCATAGACTCTCTGGATCCAGGATCCTTGATCCTCGCAGAATAAGTCATTTCTGAGTTATGGTCAATTGATCCTTGACATTCTTGTATTTTTGATAGTCACCATCATTACTGAGTGGTCAAGGTGTTTGTTCCACAACTGATGTGCAATTATGTCTTTTAACTTGAGCAGGTCACTGTCATGACTCGTAGCAGTGAAAATATGGGTTATCGATACAGCAGCTTGTGTACTTGACAATGAAATTGTTGTAGGCTTCAGGCTTTTTGGATGGAGATCATGGTCTTGAATAGGTACTCTTGAAAAGTGGTCAGCAGGATTTTGATCCTTTCCTGGTTGATGCACAATTGTATAATTGTACCCTTGCAATTGTAGTCCCCACTGCTCAATTCGAGGAAGCATCTTGGCTTTTAGGTTGCCAAACATGGTCAGCAAGGCAGATGGATGACAAAGATGGTCAGCAAGACAGATGATACAGTATTTCTGTACAGGAATATGTGGAAATGTTCACATGCCCATACTACAGCCAAACTTTCCTTTTCAAGCTCTGAGTAATCAAGTTCTGTTTGAAAACTTGTACTTCTACGAACAAAGGTTACAATATGTCGTCTTGCATTTGGACGTCCACTATGCTGTGCAAGCATAGATCCTAACCCTACAGGGCCAGTGTCAACTAAAATCTCGTTGTGGGCCTTTGGATTGAAGTACGTCTTTTCTGTAGTATTTTCCATGGCATGTTTAATTCTCTTGAAACTCTTTTCAAATTCTCTTGACCATTTAAAGGAAAGATTTTTCTTGGGTAACTCTTGTAATGGTGCACTAACAGTTGCGTATTGGGGTTAGTAGCTGCCCATTCCAAGAAAAGAACGTAACAATGGAACATCTTGTGGTGATTCAGCATTTGTCAAAGCTTGTACTTTTGGAGGATCTGGTGTCATATCATGCCCCCCAATCAGAAAAGATATAGCCAAAGAATTTCAGTTTTGCTTACTGAACTCACTGTGTTGAAAGTCAAACATGCATCATTGAGTAATTGGCAACCGTGTCTGAGGGCTCGGTGGTGCTCCTTCTGTGTAGCTCCAAAAACCAGTATGTCATTGCTATAGTTTTTTTTAACCAAATTTCTTTGACTTATAGAGATATCACATAGACGTCCACAGCATAAGAGAAAGGCACATCTCAGAGCCAACATTATCTCACGTTGTCTCCCCTGGTAGTCTGATGCCTGAATACACCCAACACTGGTATGCATGCAAACTGTAATGGACATATAAATATTGGCAGCAATTAAATATGCTAGGGGAATCCACTTTGTCATGGTATCCTACATCCAAAACAAAATAGATAACAAGAATCCCACGCTTATCCCTCTCTGCTCTTGCACCGAATCAGTGCCAACATATCCTAGAAAAGCTTTCATTTTGACAATCATTGCCCACAGCAGGGTGGCCCATGCTCCATGTTTCACGTACACACAGCCCAACACTCTCCCAAAAGGCAGGCAGTCCGCTATAAAACCCCAGCCCTGGCCACCTCCAAATCCCACCCATCCTTCAGGTCACACAACATCGCAGACCATGCACGTATACACTCCTCCAACTTATCATCATGGCGGACATGCCTCATCTGCACCTCCTCCACAACTGCCCATTCAGACATATCTTTTAACCATGTTTGGCATGTGAGGGGGTCAGGCTAAGACAGGCAATTGCTATGTGGCATTTCACCAGCCCTCTCAAAAAAAAAAATCCTGCTCACTTTTTTCCTCAAAGAGAAAGGGAGCAACCCCAATATTACCTGACGGGCTTCCTGTGGCACATCCCATCCCAGGGCCGCATTAAGGCTTGCGACCACCTCCCACCCATAGGAGGACAAAGACTGACAATGCCACAACATATTGGCAAAATGAGCCATTTGGGCCTCGCATCACAGACCACTCACGGAATAAGAATTATAAATATTGTTCAACACCCGAGGGGGTAAGATACATCTGGTGTATATAATTGTAATGCGGAAGCTTTATGCTTGCATCAGAGCTGATCGTCTTAACCCCCTCGTGAATTTTCTTCCAGGCCTTGGCCTACAATGGTTCGACAATCATGGCCTCCCATCTGGCCTGGACAGTCAACATTATCAATGAGAGATCAACCCTAAGAGCTCTATTTAGGTGGGAAACCAACCAAAGCCCCTGGGCCATAGTTAGCATCACGGTCAGCGCTCAAGACCAAGTCAGCTCATCAGGGAACAACGATCACAACTCCTGCTCCATATTTGAGATTTTAACATATTGGAGGAATTCACCCACACCCAAGGGAAAGGACACGTGGCCTCCTTCCTGGTAGCGAAGCGCCTATCAGGCTAGAGGTCACCCATATCCTCCAAACCCCTGTCCATCCATTTCTGCACTGACATTTACTCAGCAATGCATAAAAACAGTTGTCCTACAAATAAATTCATGAACAGGGCTTATAGCAGCCGTCAAAGAATCCCGCAACCCCCCACCACATTCCAGGCACCAATCAAATAACATATAGAAAGGAAGAGGGCATCTTCAAACTTAACATGAGAAGAACCGACAACAACCTTTCCCTCATGTGTACCCTTCACAAGACGCTTCTCCTAGTTATCATCTGGGTCCAACTAGTGGACAGCATGTTGTAGTCTGGCTGCCATATAATATAATTCCAGGTGCGGAACCTCAAGTCCACCCTGTGCCCATGGTCTCCTCAGAATGGCGAGCGCAACACGATTACGTCCAGTAACCCAGAGGAGGTCTACTAGTAGACTATCAAGAATGCAAAAATAATGTCTAGGGTTAGCATATAAGGTGCCTTGTAAGATGTACATACATCGAAGCAGGGTGATAATTTTTATTATGGCTAACATGCCCATAAGGGTCAGGACTAGTTCCTTCCACAACCTGACCGTATCTCAGGGGCCATCTATTACCCTTTTGATGTTAGAGGCCAGGTAAGTAGAGGCCATATGCATCACACCGACCCCTCGGTAGCGGACATCTGTCAGCGACCAAGGGATGCCCACTTCCAGCAGCTCTTCCACCAGAACCCCCCCCCCCCCCCTCGTCACCACTGGAAAAAGTTTGGACTGGGTCAGGTTTAACTTCAGACCCGAGATTTCAATGAAGACTCACATAGAATTAAGCAAATTGGTACTGAATAAACCGGTTGCACCAAATATACCGAAGAATCATAAGCGTAAGGGGAAACCACATGATTAGTGTCTCCAAACAATATCCCTCATTGGCCCAACGCTTGGCACAGAGACTCCGCTAATGGTGCCATTGCGATGGCTAAAGGGAGCAGAGAGAAAATACATTCCTGTCAGGTGCCCCCGTTCAAAGGAAAGGGCACTGAGAATACTCCACATGTGCACACCATGGCGTGCAGTTCAGAGTAGAGGACATGAAGCCAACCAACAAATGTAGGGCTAGGGCCTATCTTCCGAAGCACACTCCATCCATATGACCAGCTGAGGGAATCAAAGGCTTGTTCTATGTCAGGAAAGGCCAGAGCATACCCATCCGCTGCGAGTCCCTAGGCATGATAAACATGAGCCAAACACCTCAAGTTATGAAGGGTGTTGTGTCTTGGAATAAAACCTGATTGATCCTGGTGGATCCGAATTGGCAAACAGGGCAGCAAGCGTGCGGCAAGCACCCCACTCAGAATTGTTATGTTGATATTTAAAAGGGAAATAAGTCTATACACAGAGGCAAGCTCCAGATCCTTACCCGGCTATGGAATCATGGCCACAGTGCCTCATGCACCGAAGCTGATTGAACCCCTAAACATAGGGTCCCCTCTTATACTTCCAGGAGTCAATCAGCTATCACTTCCGCAAACCATTGGTAGGATTCCACTGGCTGCCCATCGCTGTCTGGTGTCTTTGCAGCCTTAAAAAGTCTGATAGTGGCTATGATCTCTTCTCTGGTGAAGATGCCCCCTAGGGCCTCTCTGATCCCCATCACAAGAGAGGAAAGTGGCACATTGGCCAGGAAATCCCATAGGTCACCTGACGAGGGGCACAGACGCTCCCTGTAAGCCTCCCTGAGATGATCGCTAAACACTCCATTGATTGTCCTTGGTGTGCAAACCAGCTCCCCCATCCCGGTATGCATGGAGAAGACAGGTGGTACCCGCGACTCACTCCGGACCAGTCCGACTAACATTACACCCATCTTGTCACCCTCCACATAGAGCCACTGTATTTGTAGTATATGCATATTTCCCAAGCCAGTGGCAAGTGTCCAGCAGCTGTGTCTGAACGACACACCAGTCCAGTAACCTCGGGTAGTAGGGAGCTTCACCTCTATGTTCCCACTTCCTTTTCCTGCCATTTGACATTGCGTTCCACCTGTTGGTACACCCTGTAGGATGTCTCAATACATACCTCCCTCAAGACAACCGTCATTGCCTTCCACACAGTGGCTCTAGTGCCAACCTAGCCCCAGTTGTCTTTAAAATAATTAATCAAGGAATCTACAACCATGAACGCAAAAGGAGGATCGGTCAGTGCCTCATCTTGCATGCACCAGAGGGGGGTCACTGGCTGCCCAGCCTCCCCTCCAAACAGACCAAAAAATGTCTTCAGCTCAGGTGAGAGAATACAGTAATCCAGGTGACTAAAGATGCCCGACTCAGGGGTAAAAGAGTTGTAGCAAAGGTTGTAATATATCTGCAGTTTTCTTCTAGTTCTAACTGATGATAACCTTTCTTCAAATTAAGTAAAAGATTTTGGCAACATTCAATTGTGTGACCATGTCAGCAATATGCGGTCCTGGATGTCGTTCTAGTTCAATCGCTTTGTTCGCTTGGCTCATGTCAACGCATAAGCACACACCTCCTTCATGGTCCTTTTTAGGCACTCATAGTATGGGAGAAACCCATGGGATTGGACAGTGGAGTGTTCAATAATGTCATGCTTAAGTAATAATTCAAGTTATTTTCCAACTGCTTCTTGTAAATGTAAAGCAACTTCTCTATGTCTCTGAGCAACAAGACGGACATCCTCATTAATATGCAGTTTTACTTTCAGAGTCTTTAACTTACAGCAACCATAAAACAAAGAAGGACATTGGCTTACTATTTCATGATGCACATTCATGTGGTAATTCACTAAAACCAGTCCCATGTCAGCACCCATGTTGAAACTGAGCAAGCAGGCACTTGCTGTACCTTGAAGTACATGGATCAGTTCTTATAATTTTTTTAAACTTTTCATTATCACCATAAATTAAGCTTTATTCTTCCTGGGTGTTGATGCAGGCTAAGTGTATAGTTCGGTCTTTGACAGTGTAAGTCTTGGTAACAGAGACCACTCATTGTACTTTTCTTCAGGCATTATAGTGAACGATACACCACTATTGATAATGAAAGGTATTGAACATCCCTTTATTTTCAATGTAATCTTTGGACAGTGTTTGTATGATTTTGTTACTTAGACAAATCAACTTTTCTTTGAATTTTCTTCTCACAACCAACCAGTCCGACATGCATGTTTTTCTGAAGTAAGCATTGACATGGCACAAACACTTTCTTCACTTTTGTTTATTATTGAGGCTGATGAACTGTTTGACGATGATTTAGTTGATCATCAACTTTGTTTAGTATCAATTTGCCTCAACGGATGTCGCTGCTTTGCCTTGTGAGAACACGTTGAACGTTGCTCCTGGAACATTTCGATGGCCATTTTGTCTTCACTTCTCAAATCCCCACCAAATAGCTCTCTTTACCGCAGTCTTTGCATACCTGACCAATGGCGAAACACTTTCTTCCATGTTGAACACAAACCCACACCTGATGCACAACTTCTTTTTGTGTGTGGACATCACTTTGTGTCCTTCAGTCTTCTGTTTCAAATTATTTTTTACACTCATGATTGGATTGTTCTGGGCATCTCTGGGCTCCATGTCGCAGCTTGTCTCTCAGTACGTTCCTCAGCTCTGGCAGCCATCAACACGTGCTTCAGACTGAAGGTTTCTCTCAGTATTTGTCATCTGAATGAATCGGACAAGCATCCATCAATCACTCTAAACCTCATAGCTTTTCCAATAAATTAATTTAACTTACAGTGTTTAATCAGAGAGTCAAGTCTTTTTACAAATTCATCGATTGTTTCGACAACTCTTTGACATTCCTGACTGAAAACATATATTTAGTACTTGATTAAATTTGAGATTGAATGCAGTCTTAATATGAAGGTATGTGACTTCTTCGTCAGTTCTTGGCATTTTCTTTATGACTTCTTTCACACCATCACCACCAAGATTTTTGAGATATTTGATAATCTTCCTGTTTTCAGACTCTTCAAGTGCATCTATGAAATCTTCAAATGTCTCTATTCGGCAGTCGAACCATGGTGGTAGTTTGAGGAAGAAGGCAGTTTTGTAAACCATTATGGGACTCGCTGTCGTTGAGAGTAGCACGCTCTCTGATGCTGTTGAATGATCATACTTGTGTAAATCCCCTTTAAAGTCTTTTGATGTGAGTCTCAGGATGAGCTTTAATCTTAATGGGAATGGCAACTTCTTTCTTAGTTGCCATTTTCAAATTTCATAAACCTTACTGTTGCCTGCACTCTTTGCTTTTGAAAGAGCTATGAAGTTGTTCTGAGCCCCACTTGATAGCTTGATGAGCAACCACTTTGGGTCGGACAGCT
Source organism: Pleurodeles waltl (assembly GCF_031143425.1). NCBI lineage: Eukaryota > Metazoa > Chordata > Amphibia > Caudata > Salamandridae > Pleurodeles > Pleurodeles waltl. The sequence goes on along the minus strand of NC_090442.1, from coordinate 934,039,420 downwards.
CTGTGAGCACAACCGGAGCACCTCTCCTTAAGCCACTTCAGGTACTGCTGCGGCGCAATGACTCTCTTTAGCAGGCTCTGTAAATATTTACTGTATTCTTTTTATACTTCAATTTGTATTGTTTTACCCCTGGTTGATCTACCTTTAGCTCTATTTGATATTTTATAACTGTCTTTAACTGCTCTTTGTAAAGCTGGTTAAATCCGCATTCTTCGTAAATGCTCCGTAAATTGTATAACTTTATTTTACCTGGCAGCAGGGTACCTGTGTGTAGGATCCTGGTCGTAGTTTCTTGAATGATAGTGTATAGATCTTTCCATTAAACTTTCTTTCTATTCACACACTTCACATTGGCTGGAGTTGTGCTTTGACTACACATATGACTCCACATATGACAAAGGCACACATGGTATGCACGTGCAGTTTGCTTGGACCAAACTCTCCAGGAGAGCACTTTCTTCTTTGGATTACCTAATCCCTAACGCGTCATCAGTTGTAGTGTCTTCCAGGCCTGCTACCCGTTGAATGACTAGGCCACACAGAGAGCTGTAAATCACGTCCTTATTCCTCTGCATGTACATGTGAACTACCAACATTGTAAAGCAATCTTTCATACTTCCTATTCTAGGGATTACTTCACACATTAATACTGAGTCTTTGGGGAACCAGAAAGACTCTGCTATAAATCATGCAAGACACTGTAATAAATGGCAAGGCTTAGCTGCCAGGAACATTTGTGGCAGGCCTCCCTGACACAGGAAGTACTTTATGGGGAGCTGGGTGAACTGGCTGCCTATTCCAGCTTTCTCCTCTGCTGTGCCATCCACATACCCCATTGCTTCTTGGCTGTCTTGCAGGACATCTGGGGAGCTGTGGAATCCATGTTTCCCCCAACTGGTCTTCAGAAGAATCCAAGGGGGTGACCAGCTCTGGCCCTTGAAGAAACCTGCTAGTCCTGGGGTCAGCTGTAGATAGAGTCCCTAGTCCCTTAGGGGATCAGGGAGCTTTTCCTTCCAGGCTTCTATGATGTTTCCACTGTCATAGCCTAATCCAAGGTCTGTTCTCTCGCATGTCCTGGAATGCCACTTTTATGCCCTGTCCAGGTGGTGAGTGGTGAATTCTCCTTTGTCTAACCTTCCCCCTTTTCTGGGGTTGTCTCCAGCCTGGCTAGTGATGCAAATATCTAGTGTCAGGTATTGTTGTTTGTGATGGGGAAAGACCCTTTGCAGTCTAATCAGGGGATGGCCCAAAATCCTCCACAGTCATCTTTTCAGGAAGATATACTCCTCTGTACACCCAGGCACTTTCCTGTACTTCCTGGCTCCAATACGCATTTCTAAATTGGAGAGCCATCACTCACCCAGGCAGCTGGACACATCCAGAAACTTTGGGCAGAAAAATGTCAACTTTCTCAAAGTGACATTTCTAAAATAATAATTTAAAATCCGACCATTAAAGAGGACTGTAAATTGCAATTCAAAAGAGTGGAATAATTATTTGTGTGGCTGCTACCAATCCAAATTTAGCATTTAATAAATGCACCAATATAGTCCAATGATTCCCTGGGGCTGCAGCCAGCCTTGATACAGTGAAGATAATTTTCAGGATATTTAACTGCATGGAAATGCTTAACATTAAATTCTACAAGCCCTACTTTTAAATGTCATGCACCCTGCCTTTACAGGTTGCTAAACCTGTATGGGGTGACATTAATATATAAGAGGAAGTTTAGGCCTGTCAAAAGAGGTATTTTGATGGGTCAAATTTGCAGTTTAAAACTGCCACGGGCAGATTACCTATGTGCAGCTAGTGGCCTGCGCACAACTGTAGTCTCTCACGTGCAACCTGTACCCATGCTCACACGCATACCTACACATGTTCATGTCTAATCAGTCCAGTGTCCCTTTCCTTAGCAGTGACCTTATCCCAAAAGACGGATACTCGTGGTAAACACACACAGTCCAATTTCAGTCTAGCCAGCGAATGGTGGTTTTGTCTTGTTGAGGAGCTGGAACATGTGTAATTGTACTGGTGGGATTAGAGGTATGCTTTATGTACAGAGCGATAAAATGGGTGTGTTGGAAGTCAGACATACTAGGGCAGGGTGTCTGTTCTTATTCTATAGGAATCTATTTACCTTATTATTGAGGTGCTTACTTTTAGAATTAACAAATAATGCATTATCGTCCTCAATTTAAAGGCCAATTCAACTGTTGGATCTCATCTTCTGAAATTAGCTTTATTTAAAAAATCCTTGCAATGATAATACCTAAGATTTACAAAGAATATGGGTTATTATGTCAAGACGAGGAATTAAACTTAGGTTCCAGGCTTGCCCGAGTGGTGCACATCCCAAATGCACTCTCTTTTGTAACAATAAACAAAATCAGTTTAACAACGGGCGAAGACGGCTATGTGGACAATGCTCGTAGCGCTCAGCCGAAGGTCGTCCACAGCGAGGGATAGGCACCCACGTGGATGGCGCTTGGCCTTGTTTTCACTGACATGGCATAAATGTCGTTATGCCATGACAGTGAAAATAAATGAGGCTCGGTAACACGTCATTCAGAGCATCTTTACTAATAAACAACATTCATACATTTATTACTAGAGCGAAATGTCTAATTCGAGTTCATTAGCACCATATAGTAACATTGAATCGAATAAGTTCAAAACACTGATTAATGCCACACAGATTGCATATAACATTGTAGTGTGCTGGAACCCCAGTAAACACCAAGGCCCATATTTATACTTTTTGACGCTAAACTGCGCTAACGCAGTTTAGCGTCAAAAAATTTAGCGCCGTCTAACGCCATTCTGAAGCGCCATGCGGGCGCCGTATTTATGGAATGGCGTTAGCCGGCGCTAGCAGACCGGCGCTGCCTGGTGTGCGTGGAAAAAAACCACGTAGACCAGGCAGCGCCGGCGTAGGGGGAAAATGGCGTTAGGGCGTCTGAAAATGGGGCAAGTCAGGTTGAGGCAAAAAAATCGCCTCAACCCGATTTGCGCCATTATTTTCGACGCCCAGACGCCATTTAAATGACTCCTGTCTTAGTAAAGACAGGAGTCATGCCCCCTTGCCCAATGGCCATGCCCAGGGGACTTATGTCCCCTGGGCATGGTCATTGGGCATAGTGGCATGTAGGGGGGCACAAATAAGGCCCCCCTATGCCACCCAAAAAAAAATAAAAAATGTAAAAAATTATACTTACCTGAACTTACCTGAATGTCCCTGGGGTGGGTCCCTCCATCCTTGGGTGTCCTCCTGGGGTGGGCAGGGGTGGCAGGGGGGGTCCCTGGGGGCAGGGGAGGGCACCTGTGGGCTCATTTTGAGCCCACAGGCCCCTTAACGCCTACCCTGACCCAGGCGTTAAATAGTGGCGCAAATGCGGGGTTTTTTGACCCGCCACCTCCCGGGCGTGATTTTTGCCCGGGAGTATAAATACGACGCATTTGCGTCGCCGTCATTTTTTTAGACGGGAACGCCTTCCTTGCATCTCATTAACGCAAGGAAGGCGTTCACGCAAAAAAATGACGCTCTTTACTCATACTTTGGCGCTAGACGCGTCTAACGCCAAAGTATAAATATGGCGTTAGTTTTGCGCCGAATTTGCGTCGAAAAAAACGACGCTAATAGGACGCAAACGGAGTATAAATACGGGCCCAAATATGCTCTTTATGTTAATGCTGATCTTATCAGTTTCTTTCTCATTTTTTATAATTGGGGACAAAATGTTCCCTGTCTCTTGGAGAAGCTTACAGTGGCTATGAATAGTGTCTTAAATACATCAACAGAAGTACAACAACAGTTTGTAAGGGGCTTAGTAGAGGATATTTTTATCTGCTCTATGTATATGTTATTTGTGAAGTATTTTGACTCAGCTTAAGCATTGTTTCCTAAGTCTCTGCACATGATCTCTCTGCCCGCAAAGCAGATAATGGTTTCATTTCTTGTAACACTTGATATACAGGGACCAATGTTTTCATTAGGTAAGCGCTGATAAAAGTGACTGGCAGGTCTGCACATTTCCTTCCCGAGCAAAATACATAAATAAAATATGCTAATAATGAACCTGTTGAAAATCATAAAGTTTAGACGGCTAGAACGAGTGGTAAGAGGTTATGACTTACACAGTCACGTCGTGCTGCTTCTTTCAATTAGAAATGCAATTAGCTGACCGCAGAAAAAAAAACCTACATAAAAACACCGCCCTACTTGCTGTAAGCAGAGAAACTGAAACACTGCCCGCTGAGCATGCACACGGACACGACCTTGGTGGAAATGCACACATATCTTCCTTTCACCCCAAATACTCCCAAAGTGTGTTCTGTCTCCTGACACAATTGTTTTCTGCATTTGGCACTCACCGGTTGAGTTTCTTGTCGTTTGTAAACGTAACAAGCAAGAAAAGTATTTTGCTAAATAGGAAGTCCTATGGTGTGCTTACTGGGAAATGGCAAAGACGTGTAATAATACCTGGAGCCAGCAACGATGTGGCAGTAATTGAAACTGGCAATTGTGAGAGTTATAACTTAATTGCGGCAATGGTTTGTGCTAAAAGAGATATTACAAATGTTGTGACTATGTGAAGCCGGTACTGAACTTTGGCTACTTGAAAATGGTGATTAGGAATGTGTGTTTCGGCATTCGCTATGATTTATGCTACCCGGCATCAGACATACAAAATAATATATAAGGGAATGTTGGTGTCACCCAGGAAGACCAGCTGTGGATAGGAAGATCCTCAGGGACAATTTAAAAATTAGAGATATTAGGCATAGAAGCTGACATTAGTGATGCTTCCAAGACATTTGAATTAATGTCACAACAAAACCACGTCATAAATTGACCTCTGTGATATACATGAGGACAGATAGTGTGATGTCACATGAGGCAGCTGGCAGTGACGAAGTGCAGTGCAATGAATTCTGGGCTGGATAGATAGGTTAGAGACAGTTTAAATGGCAAGCAAAGAAAGCATCCAAAGCATATTCCTACATGAAAGGATTGAGTCATTTAAACAACTGGCCAGAGCACACCTCCTTTTGCCTTCATGTCAGAGACTCAACCCACCGCCTTACCTCGATCTGCACATGAAACAGTCAAAATTTGCCCCAAAATTACTTAAGTTTCACTTGCTCCTCTATGTATAGCTAGCCCGGGTAGACATATAGCCACCTGGTGCCAAAGTTGATACATGTCATTGCACAGTATAATTTAAAACTAGTTTTGTATCTTGCTGCTGACTTAGTCAGGGCTAGCCGTCCACTGAGGCATGAGGGATTGGTCCTCACTTAGCTCAGGTAGATAAGCTCTGTCCGACATGTCACCCTTTGGTGTTAAAATCAATGCACCTTACTGTACATGATGCTACTCCCCCCACCAGGTACTTTATCGGCCCAGCAAGAGAAACACTGAGATGTGTACTTACTTTAGGCAGCGATGGGCGCCAAAACAGGGGCACTACTATACAGCATTGTATGGGAGTTGTATGCAGGTATGTCAGAATGTTACGGGTTGTTATGGAGATTTGTAAAAGAGATTCTGGAATGTAACGCGGAGCTGGGGCAGTTGAACTCATCGCTCCATTTGCCCGGTCGTGGGGCTTTTATCTACAATAAATCTTATTCAGGATTCAGTTTTCTTTGCCTCTTCATCATGTCATTTTTTAAAAACCCTTGGAAAACTTTCATACAAACTTTCAACAGAATAACAATCAGTCAGCAACTTTCCCTCTGACACACTCAGAAGAGGTAGATCTCCCAGAACTACTGGTACACTGTGGCCTGGTCTTAATACTATTCCCATCCTGGCTCGATCTTGCCATCCCAACATATCTCTACCACGTTCAGCAACGTAAATCTTAGTACTAAAATTTCTACCCATAAAATCCAAAACATCCATAAAGAAACCCTTCATAGTAATGTCAAACTCGGCAAATGCTTTAGAGTTAACATCAGTATTTTGCAGCAATTTGTTGGACCAGAATTTCTCAAAGGTTAGATCAGACAATATAGTAATAGGCGAGCCAGAATCAGCCATAACATTTAGAGTAACAGAGCCTATGCTGACAGAGCAAATACGACCTTTGCATGTGTTCAAGGAAACATCAACAGTGTCTACTGTTCACAATACCTTGTTAAAAGTTTCACACAGATTATCATCAACCATTTCGATTTGAGATTTTCACGTTTTAACCTTAGCTAAATGGCACATGCTTTGAAAATGACCTATTTTTTTGCAAAAATTACACTTTTTTCCTTGAGGATGTTGTTTATGACAAAGAGAAACAGGGTGGGAATGTTGAGTCTTCTGTTGACACTCCAGCAGGAAAGAATATAGGTAAGAGCTGTATAACTAGGAATGCCCCTTTTAAATTCAAAATTTTGTTAGATCTTATTGTTTTATTTTGAGGTTATTGTGTCTTATGTTAGTTTTTTTAATTTATTGTGTTGAAAAAAAGGGAAATGGTGTTGTATGCCAGAATGTTACGGGTTGTTATGGAGATTTGTAAAAGAGATTCTGGGATGTAATGCGGAGCTGGGGCAGTTGAACTCATCGCTCTATGTGCCCTATCGTGGGTCTTTTATCTACAATAAATGTTATTCAGGATTCAGTTTTCTTTGCCTCTTCATTGTATCATTTTTTATCGAACCCATTACAGCAATGGGATAGGCAGGGGACAGTTGCCCTATCAGCCCAGATAGATCGCTAATATGCTGGGGCAGACGTGTATCCTGTTGGAGCCAATGCCAATGCATTCTACTAAACATTAAACTGCTAGACTAGCCCTGCATTTTATCGATTTAGTGAGGGTTAGACCGCTCAGATAGTGCTTGTCACCAAAATAAATGCACTTTATCATTCAGACTGACGGACGATATCTTACAAACAAACTTTACTGTTTTTACTGTTGTTAGGTCTTTTCCCCAATTTTTTTTAATATGTCCATAGTCCGCTGGAGATAATGCCTATGTACTTTGATGGACATGACGCTGCTAGAATAGCCTTGCCCTTTATTGATTCAGTGAGGGTTAGCCTTTCACACAGCTCAGACAATGGCTGACACCAAAATGATTGTACTTTATTGTTTAGAATGGCAAAAGACTTTTTACAAACATATTTCATTGTATCTAATATTATTAGGCCTCTTCCATAATCCTTTTAAGTTACTATAAATTTTCAATGACTTAGGACCATCTGTTCTTCAAGGATTGGTGAAGGTTAATGCGAGTGGTATAACATAACATGCTCTTATTTTCAGAAAAATGTGTCTGCATCTATGTTTTAAACGTTCAATGAATGGTTGATTAAATAGTTTTTTATTAACCTATCAATAAACTTTTGATGATATTGATTGTCATCCACACTGCCCTCTAATTTTCTTGTTACCCTTACTTATTCAATTTTTATTAGCACTTTTTTTCCCAAACTGAATATTTTCAGACGTTTGGTTTCCCAAGTTTAATTTCAAATTTATTACACAGAAGTTCGTATTTGTGTTTCTCTAAAAGCATTTATGTGTGTGTGATTGTGATATTTGAATAGTACAAACCTAGCTGAGAAGTAGTGCAGTTGTAGAGAGGGCCCATAGGCGCAGTGGAAACTTAAACATTTCAATTAACTATTTTAGTAGATTTTCCTGAGCAAATTTATGAACATCCATTCAGGTTTTCAATGTAATTTGCTTACTCATTACAGTCAAATGAACAGGGCAGCATGAGTGTCAAGTTCCCTCTGTCATCATCAGGACAAACCCCTGCAAAACAAAAACTATGCTCACAAACACCTCTGTATCCCAAGAGCCCTAGGGTTGCTTTCTGTACCCAGTGGCACTGTGACCTAAAGCATGAAATGCTGGTAACACCAGTGTTTCGCTTTGCTCTGAGTTTTTCCTGAAATCACAGCCAAAATCTTCTCGTATTCTAAAACTCATTAGATTTGGTGGCCATCTTAGGTGGAGTCAGATTATATAAAGCAGGTTCAACCTCGGTCAACCACCAGTTAATGTTGTTTCTTGGAGGCAGTGGTAGCACAATGGAGAACATTGGATAATCAGCATGTAGACAGGAAATTCAACAGAAGACTATGGGGGTCATTCCTACCCTGGCGGTCCGAGACCGCCAGGGTAGGGGACGGAGGAAGCACCGCCAACAGGCTGGCGGTGCTTCTGGGGCTATTCTGACCGCGGCGGTAAAGCCGCGGTCAGAAAAGGGAAGCCGGCGGTTTCCCGCCGGTGTCCCGCTGCCCCTGTGAATCCTCCACGGCGGAATTCCGACCCCCTTCCCGCCAGCCTGGTTCTGGCGGTTTTCACCACCAGAACCAGGCTGGCGGGAACGGGTGTCGTGGGGCCCCCTAACAGGGCCCACATTGATTTTCAGTGTCTGCTTGGCAGACACTGAAAATCGCGACGGGTGCAACTGCACCCGTCGCACACCAGGAACTCCGCCGGCTCCATTCGGAGCCGGCTTCCTCGTTGCTGGTGCTTTCCCGCTGGGCGGGCGGGCGGCCTTTTGGCGGTCGCCCGCCAGCCCAGCGGGAAAGTCAGAATGACCGCCGCGGGCTTTAGACCGCGGTACGGTCTTCTGGCGGTTCCCGCTAGGAATGAGGGCCTATATGAGCTCATTATGAGAAGGCTCCAGAAGAGTGGAAACCACGACTTTCAAGGGAGAGCAACGTCTTGCTTCCTGGTGTAGACATTATGATTGATTCAGGGGCAACTGGACATTTTATATATGCTTATTATAGACACTCCATTCAATGCCCTCTGATCCAAAAATCTCAACTAGAATCTAAGCTAACTTTCAGTAGAATCATGTTTTAGACCACCGTCATGATGTTGCAGTGCGTAGACTATATTAACCATTATGAAACTCTATCGTTTCATGTGAATGATGCCCCACAATTTAACATTCTACTGTGAATCCCATGGTTGACTCTTCATAACACCGATATTCCTAAGGGAGCTTGAAACATAGAATTTAGGTCTTCCGTCAGTCAGGAACATTTTTTCAATGCCTCTCAAATAATCTCTCAACAACTGGTTCCAAAAAGTTGACCGAAGGGTTAAATCAAGTTATTGCCAATATCGAAGAGCCCATAATGCAATTGCTGGTGTACTAATCATCTTCTAAAGATGTTTTCAGCAAAAGGAAGGCATAGACTGTTCCCTCTCAAGTCCTTTTGATTGTCAGATTGATCTAATTGAAAGGGCCCAAATTCCTGAATTTCAAGCAGTAGGTGTATTGCTTTGACAATAGCAGAGAAAGATTATTTTAAGAAACACCATGAGGAAAATGTGTTCCATGGTTTTATTTGACTGTCTCAATCCCTAGCTGTTTACGTCCTTTTGTTTGCCACAAAATCTAATGCAAGATGAGGCCCTGTACTGATTGATAGGCATTGCACAAAGTGATCATTAAGAACATGTACTCTCTTCCATTTATGTCCATTCAACCTGGTCAGGCTAAATTGGCTACTATTTACTTTATTAGACAAGGTGGGTAACTGAAAGCTGATCTACATAATGCAAGGGATGAGTAGAGGACATCCTTTGAAAACCCATTTTAGTCTGTGTGAATAATTAGTGCCACCTACAAGCTTATGCATTGCACCAGCTGCATTTCAGATTTTTTCAACAAAGTATTCAGAATACTTAAATGTGCTTTCCACAATTCTACTACAGAATTTTTAGATTTAGTTCTGATCCCGTAGGGATCCAAATGGACACCAACAATACAAGTACAGCAGTAGAGTAGCATACACCCAAATGTGTTAAAGATGTCCAGGTCTTTCTAGGCTTCTGAAATTTCTTTAGAGGTTCTTTAAGAATTTCCCAAAAAACTGTCTCACCAATTATTAGACTACTACAGCACACAATTTGCTTTCAATGGGTATCAGAAACTGATGCTGACTTTAGCTCTATGTAAAAGGATTTTGCCAATGCACCAGCCTTAAGGCATCCACAATTACACCTACATTTGTTGTAGAGTCTGATGTCTCTGAATATGCGGTGAGGCAATTCTTTCTCAAATAGAGCCCGAGATGTCAGAATTACACCCTGTGGCTTTTCATTCGCCAAGGTTAATGCTGCACGAATTAAATTATAGAGTTGCAGATAAAGAACTGTTAATAATATACAATACTTTCATGGATTATCTCATGAGTACATCATACACGATTACAGTGGCAACTCAGTTGGTCCTTGTTTTTTTAAATATTCATTTTCTATTACTTTCAGAGCAATATTGAGCAATAGAAAAGTAGATTTGCTATCTAGACTAGAATCCCCTGAAGAGAGCAAAGTAGAATCCATACCTCTAATACATCCTGAACACTTTCTAGCACCCATATCTAAAAATTATTTTTCTCAACTGATTATACAACAGGTACCCAATACAAAATGTGGGAGTGGGCTGTCCAAAAGGAATCTACGAGTCTTCTACATGGGGTTGATTATGAATTTTGTATTCAGTTTTGCATCCTTAAAGATGTCCTGAATGTTTGCCAGCGAACCCTTCTTGTCCAGAGGCACATGAGAGGTGGGGTTGATTAGACAAAATTAGTATACTGCCCAAACCAACCTTCAAAAGTTGAAGAAACATACAAACAAAATGCAGACACTCATTACAGAAGGGACCCAGAATATCAACCTAGGCATAGGGTATGCTTATCCATTTGGCATATTTCCAAGACAAGTCCAAGAAAATTTGCTGCACATTTCATTGGTCCATCCCATGTACTTAAGATGGTGGGACTCTCAGGCGTGCATTTGCAATTACTACTTTCAATGCAAGTCTTCCAATGTCTTTCTTGTATTGTTTGTCTACCTATTGTTGGTCTACCTAAATCCAAGTTCAAAGTGAAGGGAGAGAAAAAACAGGGAAAGGCAAAACAGATTTTTGAGTTTCGATTATGGCAAGGTCAGGTTTGGTATTTAGTAGACTGGAAAAGAACCAGGGAACAGATCCTGAAACCCTGCATTGTCAATCCATAAACATCATTTGTGGCATTTGTTTAATAGATATTATCCTCACAAACCTTGGAGTGGGAGATGATTGATGGATATTATACTATGTAAAAAGAAGCGTGTGCCCACAACTACTAAAGCAGGCCATGCCCTGGGATGCTGGATCTATGTTCTCTACTAAAACATGGACTGCTGGGTAACAGCAGTCTTAATCTTTGCTTGCAATTTTCCTGCAGAGTCCACATAGAAGCCACAAAAATCAGTTAAAACCTTTCTGTATTTTGAAAATCCAAGAGATTTGGGGGTTCATTTTGGGTAGGCCCAGAATAAATAGGGTGGCTCAGCCCTTTACCAACTGCAAGTTCAGGATTAGGACATACACACTGGCTATAGATGCTCATAGTAGACACAGGCATACACTGACATACATACTTCTACCCTTCCACCCCCATGGCCATGTTGAATCAGTTGTTGACCAAAGCTGTATAGTAACAAAGTAACTAACCACAAATTGACTAAAACCCCATGCCAGTCTGTTATCCCAATATATTTTCTAAATACATGATTTCATGCATAGGAGAATGAAGAAAATTATATCCATTTTGGATAGCCTGATAAAACCATAATAGCCTACACTTTCTGTGTGATCCCCCAGCCTGTCAGTAAAGTTGGGGGAGATGGTTCACCTACTGCCATCTACTGATATATGTCTCAAACATTTCAAACTAAAATTTGGGAATTTGCAGGGTTTTACCTTGATCCATAATTGAACATTTTAACCAGATAATGTGGCCCTCAAAACAGCTCACTGAACTTGACTTAATGCACACAAATCCTCTAAATGCCTAGCACATCAACTATAAGAGGTCTTTGAAGACCCACAAGTGAACCTTTGAACCTGACATGTGCCTGAAATAGCAAGATCGTATGGAATACATATTTGGGACATTTTTTATGCAAGCAAGAAATGGGCATATTCTACACCACCTTTTGTTTAGCTACATGGGTGACAGAGTTCAGCACCAACTAATAGATCCCTTTGCATGTGAAGAACTAGAAAATACAAGTTGCCATCTCTCCAAACGAGGATTGCTTCTAGTGCTCATGAAAATAAGATGATCCAACGTGCAGGTGGTAGCTAGAACTCCTCCTCTCTAGATGCATATTACAGATCCCAACTTTTTGGGTTAGGGCCTACAGGGACAGTACATTTGTGGGTTTACCTTTGACACTGATATGCTGTAGTGTATGTTTGGGTGAAGGAAAATTATGTGAAAGCTGTGAAAATATGCATCTTCTGTTTTGTCATATCAGGGAAATTAAGACATTTATCCGATTTGCGGGATGCATTTAGGGTGTGTAGAAATCAAAATATGAGTGATTTATATGTTTCTCTATGGTTCTGCATTTGATCTTTGCCTTGAGAATGCAAAACCCAACATTCCTGTTTGACTTCCATCTGAAATTGGCCTTCCTGATAGTTTCCATTTCAATGGAAACTGACATGCTAAACCCAATAAAACCCTTTACATGTCTCTTATGTTCACACTTAGGAGACCCGGTCTTCCCACCCTACAGTAAGGAGACAAATCATGAGCTTGGCAGAGGAAGAGAACCTTAAATGTGTGGAATTTCTCACATCATGCCAAAATCTAACTGACCCCTGAAGTAATTTAGTTTCTGTCACATTACTTTGGCCATTTGTTTCCTGTTCATTTCCCTGCACACAGCTGTGTCTCTTCTCCTATGCCCTACAGTAGATGCTACCAATCTCCCTGTACGACACTATGACGTGTGCTCTCCCTAGCAGGACTTGGTTTGAGCTGTTGGTTGCTGGGGGGAGGGGAGTAACTGGCACTTATTTTTGGGGACCAGCACTTATTCTGCATCAAATATTTATCAAGCACAAGACATGGAAAAACACTCAGATCATGAATACAGAGCAAGAAAAAGATGGCAAAACAGTCACAAAGAGAGGGGGGTGAAGCAGGGACCTGCAAGACTGAGATAAAGGGGCAGGGAGTACCTGGTAGCAGATTAACAAGTTATAAGGTGAATTTAGGACAACCAGTCTTAGAATTTGGTGCACTGACATTTAATTGCACTGTTGCAGCACTTGAAGAGAAATTTGGGCACTGGCACTTCTTTCACAGATTAAGCACTGGTCTCTAGTACCTCTCTAGCAGCAAAAAAGTTACAAATGTTGGATGAGCTGCATGAGTACTGTAAGTGACATTATTGGTAATAATACATTGATTGAGAAAACTTGCATGGGATTAATTGGAGCATTGTGATTAGTGAAAGTACTTTAGTTGCTCAGATGAGGTAGAGACAATTTGGAAAGGGTCTGTGAAACCAATGAAACATGTTGCAGAACAAACGACAAGAGCTGCTGTTTTTACTAGGGCAAGTAGAAAGAGAGAATGCAACTGGGAGAGGCTATGACAAAATTAGAAGGAGTGATGCGCTTCACTAGAGGTGAAGTAAGGCAAGCAGCAATACAAGTGCATGTATTGAAAGGATGACCACCTCCCCAGCAAAATCAGTGACTTGGTAATGTCATTATTAGTTTACTGTAATCATTTAAGGTTTAGCTCTATGAAGTGCAAAATATGTACCAAAGTATCCCCTATTATTGTAGATTTCCACTATGCATTTCACCCTTAAAAATGCTGGGTACTGAAAGGTGGGACATAGCAAATGCTAATATTTTTGACCCATTACTAACAAATTCACTTTACGGCGCTTTCAAAGTGCTGAAAGATACTGTTAACAGGTATGGTAGCAATATAAGATAGCTATATTATTTTTATTTTTCTAATTATTATTGTTTGCTCAAAAAATGTCTGGCTCATAAACACAGCCCAAAAATCAAAATGAAACACAGCAGAGAACAGTAGTTTTCTGTACATTTATAGATGTATTGATCCAGCGTTTGACAAGGTTTAGAAAATTCAAGAATATGTGTTATGATTGTATGTGCTGTGAGTACTGCCAGTCAATCAACATATCAGAATGTAGACTTGAAGGGGATTCAAAGGTTGAAGACAGCAACCCAGGAGACATAACGCGTTAAGTTCACGATGGAACACATTTCTCAAATATCCAACAGTTAAGATGTGGGACTCGTTTACATTTAAAAGCCCTCTCACTGTCTTTTCATTAAAGTATAACTTAAAGTTATAAAAAGATCATTTGAAATATTATTGAGTGCTTAGGGAATGAAACTACTCTGAAACAAAAACCTTTGGCAGCTATTTGGAATCCAATTGATACACTAAAAGGAAAGAACTTACAGACTCGGAGTGAGCTGTGATTGTGATCTTTCACAACCTAGACACGAGGCTCACAATTAGTTTAAATGGTTAAAAAGCTGACTTTTGGAAGTATGTTCTGAGCATCAAGAAAGAGAAATACATTTTTTTGTGAGTTGTGAGTATTAAACCAGGAAACAACAAAAATACTAAATAAATACTTACATTTTAAGACAATAATTTTTGATACGAAAGTTGTTGCAAAATTTGACTAGGGCCCAAGGACCAGATGTAGGTAAGTATTCTTTTGCGACTTGCAATTTGCGAGTCACAGCGACTCGCAAATTGCAACTCGCAAAACGAAATGCAGAAAGGTGTCTCAGACACCTTATGCGACTAGCTATGGGGTCGCAAAGACCCACCTCATGAATATTAATGAGGTGGGTCGCAGTTTGCGACCCCATAGCGAGTCTAGGCACTCACAGGGATGGTGGCCTGCTGGAGACAGCAGACCACCATGTCCGTGACTGCTTTTTGAATAAAGCAGTTTTTTTTTTTCTTTTTGCAGCCCGTTTTCCTTAAAGGAAAACGAGCTGCAAAAAGAAAAAATTCCGAAACCATTTGGTTTCGGTTTTTTCAGAGTAGGCAGTGGTCCATAGGACCACTGCCTGCTCTAAAAAAATATTTTTATTGGCATTCACAAAGGGGAAGGGGTCCCATGGGGACCCCTTCCCTTTTGCGAATGAGTTACTATCCACTTCAAGTGAATGGTAACTGCGAGTTGGTTTGCGACCGCATTCGCGGTCCCAAAGCAACTCTGCATGGCGATGTGGTTGCAAATAAGAAGGGAACACCCCTTCCTATTGGCGAGTCGCAGCCTCAAATTGCGAGTCGGTACCGACTCGCAATTTGCGGTTGTGCATCACGTTAGGCCCTTTGCGCCTCGGAAACTGCATTTTTCGCAGTTTGCGAGGCGCAAATGGCTTGCTACATCTGGCCTCAAATTCCATAAGGATTTAATGTTATCCATATGGGGATGAAAGAGGAAATCAGGTTAATTATAGCTAGGGCTCACGGTTTTATGGTGTATATTTTTTTGACATTTCCATCTGTATTAATCCATATTTATTTTGTGGCCATTTTATTGGTTTTTATTCACATTTATTTTGTGTTCTGAGAATAAATGAAATTGTTAAATGGCATATTTCCACATTTATTTTACTTTTACACTTGCACTCATACATGGATGTCTGTCACATTTTATCAAATTAAGCACCACCTGTAACACCCAGAGGTACAAATTAGTGTTGAATTATGAATATATGTTAACATATGCCAATATGTAAAGAAATCTCATCCTGTTTTTAATTCCTCGTGCATATTTGCTCAGCTTTTGCCTGCAATTCTTGAAAGACACCTTGAAAAGTCTTTCTCAAGAAGCATTGTTTTCAGTATTTTTCCACTTTTAAAAATAAATACAAACATGATACCCATTGTTTTCTGTCTGTATTTATCTGTAGAAATCGATAAAAATGGAAACCCTGGAGCCTTAATTATAGCCAATGCTGGAAATGAAGAACAGTTTAAAAATGAGAATTTCTGGACTATAAATCTATCAATTATGCTAAGCAAGCACCATTGATGAAAGGGCAGTTTTTTAAAAGTGGAATGAAGGGATGTTGAACATTGCATGAAACCTAGTTGCTTGTTGGTCATCACCTCTGTTCATTTTCTGGTAATTTCCGGCAACTCCATACAAATCAGCAGATTGTTGCCTGAATTGGACATATTGTCCACTGATATTGCAGTGAAGAAAAAGCTCCTAGCAGAATAACAATATCTCCTAATTAATGTTACATATTACTTGTGCCTCCACAATGAACATTGTTGTCAGCATTGTTGTCACATTAGATGTTTCAGTGATATTATCAATGATGTAATAGAAAATGTCATGAGTCATGTAGGAGGTTGGGTAATCACCAATGTATTGTGAGGGCACGATTTATGGCTACCTTAGGGTACAAATAAGAGTTACTTGAGATAGCCCCATCCCCTGGGGCCAAATTCAGTTTAAAAAGGGGGATTATGGGGCCACCGTCTCTGAGACTTCAAAGGCCCCAGGCACCCCATTCCCTGCGGTCAAATCCCTTTAAAAAGGGAATTTTGGCCACAGGGCCCTCCACCCTGAACCCCATTAGGCCTCGGGGACTTCTCTGGGGCAGTAATTTAGTGAAAGGCAGAGGGGGGGCACACTACCACACCCTTCCTGAGCCTTTATAGACCGCAGGGACTGCACCACCTAGGGCATTATTTTATTAATAAAATAGGGTGGGGTGTGCAGCACCCCTCCCTGAGCCTTCTCAGGCCCCAGAGACCACATCCTCAGGGCCTCTTTTTTAAAAGAGGGGGTGTTTCAGTGCCCTCCCAGAACACCCAACAACCAACAGGCTTGGGGATGTGAGGGCTCTAGGATTTTGCATGGTGTGTGTGAGCTGCTATTGCTGTTACCCAAATGGAGCATTTGCTTTTTACATGATCCCTCCAGAAGGAGCAATAAGTGTTTTGTTTCCCTGCTCACATGAGTACGGGCAGAGAAGCATAACACAGGTCTGCTTCCAGCCGGGAAAAGCATTTTTGAATCTTCCGCTAGCTGGGAGCAGACTTAAGGCCACATTACAAGGCTTGTGGTCTTGAGACTGCCACCCTCATGGTAGCAGTCAGACCTCCACAGTCCAGGCGGTCCGACTGCCACATTATGACCCAGGTGGTCGGATATGCAGGGGACTGGCACCACCGCTAGGAACAAGGTTCCCGATGGGGTGGCGGCGGTGGAGTCGTGCTCAGCCAAGGCAGCGATGAGTTCAGCACTGCCATGCTTCTCACAAGTCCAGTTTCCACCAGTCTTGTGATGGCAGGGTTCCCGCCATGAAAAGACTGGAAGAACGCAAGTCCTGGGGGGGTCCGTGTATTGCCCACAACCATTTTGTGGGCAGTGCAGGGGCCCCTGCCCAACACCCTCGGAATGCACATAGTCTGCTGCAGCAGTGTGTATTCCGAAGGTGCTGGGAGCACCCTCTGTGTGATGGCATTGGCCTCAGCTCCATGAGGACTTTTACAAAAGTCTTGTTGTAAAAATGTAGCAATCTATACCACTGTGATCATTTTGTTGAGAATGTATATATATTTATATATATTTATTTATATTCATACGTATATATTCACAAAAAAAGTGTTTTTGAAAATATATTTTTATATGTTCAGAAGCAACAACGATTACATGATAGTTATTGATTACTACACTCATACAACAAGACTTTTTAACATTATAAATATAACAGTTATAGTTTATAACTTAAGCCACCACTGCAATACTTTATTACAATACAAATTGTACGCTTTATATTAACATAGTACATATTAACATCATGAACAAAATATATAATATTAAGAAAATAGTTATTTAATGAAAACCATAAGATTATAATTATAGAATTTTAGTAAAAAATATAAAATAGTCTAAAATATTTGACATAATTTTAAACGAAATGTAGGAAATATTGATTAAACATAGAAATGCTACGGAGGGTGGGACTTTGTTGGTATGCAAATTAAAATGTCTCAAATAAATTAATGAATTTGTATCATGTAATTAGTTATACATTTTTTAAAGAGTTGATATCCTGAAACATTTTATTTTAATAATTCCATATACATTTGTTAATGGTTTAGCAATTATATTTCATATTGCAATATGTTTCATATTTTTAAAGTCAATACATTTGTTACATTTTCCTGTCCTGTTCCACAGGGTAGTCTCTGCCACGGGATGGAGAGCTAAATCTATATATGAAAATTTACCAGTAGTAACTTTAGACTTGTACATCAAGGGCCTGATTACAACCTTGGCGGAAGGGATACTCCGCAACAAACGTGACAGATATCCTGTCCGCCGTATTAAAAGTTCCACTATATCCTATAGAATTTGTAAAGCACCAGGGGGATATCCGTCACGTTTGTGGCAGAGTATCCCATCCGCCAAGGTCGTAATCAGGCCTTTAGTCTTAGATGGCCCTATCCCCTGACCTGAAAGGGTGAAAAGATGTAAGTCTACACATATGTGTAAATCTATACTCAAGTGGAGCGTTTTACCTATGTCCTGTAGTAAATATTGGGTGTGTAAAAACACATTTGCATATTTACATTTAGAATTGCAGAGTTTCTCTTTATCTGTGGTCATTTTAGGAACTAGTGTTAATAGAAATGCATTGCATTTATACCAATATTGATTACCTCAGAAACAGCATGAGACCACTTCCACTTGGGTTGCTTCATTCACCATGAAACAACTTTTCACAACATGCAAATACATACATGCATTACTCCACCTTAAAACTCAGTGGGGCACCGTAGCATCACTCTTCATGATGCTCCAGTGGCACAATGCCCTGCTCCGTATTCACAAAAAGTGGCTTAACGCCACCTTGTAAATACAGCCCCTTCACACGGAGCACATTGCGTGGAACTGGTGTTCAATGGATGTTGCTGTGGGTGTTCCACAGCAACATCTATTGCATTTTGACACTGCCTCAGATTTAAGTGTTTTCATGAACCTGAGGCAGCGGCAAAATCTAACGCCACCCTCAGGGTTTTTGTTCTTTCTATGTGTGCTTCATTCTGCAGCACACATAGAAAGAGCAAATCACCATTTAAGAATATTTTTGTGCATTAAGGTGTTTGTTCCTGTACAAAAACAATCTCCCCCTCAATGCAGCCATCCTAGCCTATGGTTCAAGGGTTGCTGCAGTGGCGCACAACAGCAAATTTAGCGCTGGCACAGAGGGAAGCACAGGGTTACGCCGTATTCTAGTAAATAACGCCACGTCCCTGTGTTTAGAAAATGACGGTGCTTCACACTGCCAAATTTGGAGAAGCGCTGCATACCATCTTTTTCTATTAACTCTGGCACATTGTTTGGGTTAGTTACATTCTTAAGCAGGCTACAAAGACCCTCTCACCCCCTTATAACACTCTGCAACAATATCGCTAAGTGATCGTAACCTTCTGGGCTGTAAATGCTAAGATTAAAAAAAAAATCTTGTCTTCAGGGCCATGGAAAAATTTCGCACTATGATCAAAATATTGTAAAAAGTTGTGTAACAATGCAAGCTTAAGAACTACGGGCAATCAAGTGTTCCTAGTATTTGAAAGGTTGAGTTTGTTTCGGTTCTTATCCACTTAATAACAAAAAAAAATCCACGTTGCATTTTCACAATCTTCTTTGTCACTGATAGCATGGCTCTTCTGCTTGGTCTGAATGTAGGTTTTCCTCTTTGCTGCACATTCTGACAGCTCCTAAGTGAAATTCCTTCGAGGGCCCTATCATTTTACAGACACAGACCACTAATCTCCTAGCCTGACCCTGGAAGCCTGTCGAAGGCGATGTTGCTCCGAGAGGTGGGTTCATCTTCAGAGAGGAGGCCTGCTGACACTGGACATAATTCGTTTTTTATATATATATATTTTAATGGCACAGAAATCACCAAGCTACTGACAAAAACTGCAGCATTTGCAAATGTATAATGCACCGAATGTGTTTCCTAGTGACATCACTCATCATTTGACATGGCATCTAATACTGCACACTGCACTACATCATTGCTTGATAGGGTATAATGTGACACGGGCTTTAATGCATTGAGCCATCACTATCAGTTTCCGACAGCGACTGCGCAATTTGTTTTATTTCCTACTTACAGAATCCACCTATTTCTAGTACAGAGAACACATTTTGTTTTCCGTTGTGTCGTTAAAAAGAAAAAAGAAAACGCACTTTCCTTTCTGTTTATTGAAACTCATTTTCTAGGCTCAGACAATTAAGGATGCATCATTTCATTTCCCAGAGGGAAACATTACACCCTTTAAAAAAGGAAATTCTGAGAATGAGCGATTAAGCTGCTAGAGTGAATGTATTTCACAGAATTGAATCTAGTAAAAACAATATTTTCTGGAGATGCCTCCCTCCTTCAGTATATTTAATAATAGCCAACGAGTAAAAGAAGAGAAAAATCACAATATTCGGCCAAACTGGTATTAAATGATATCCATCTTGTGCATTATCAAGATATACACGTAGATGAATAAAATATCTAGGGGCACATTTAGTATTATTTCACCGTACTATTGGCGCAGCAAAGGAACTTGCTGTGCTGCCTTGCAGGAAGGGGCGAAAGCCAAAATGCTCCATATTTACAAAGATATGGAACATTTCTGCTTACCCTTTGTGCTGGCAAACCATGTGCTGCCTAGCTCCAACGTAGGCACCCTTGCAACATGGTGCCTGTGTTAAGGCTGGTTGCATTATGGGCAGGATTATTTTTGTGTAGGAAGCAATGCTGGAAAGTAAGGTGAACCCAACGGAATTTGGTTCTGACAGCTATATGTGGGCCAGATCTGGGATCAGGCTGACGAAGGGAAACATGCTGAATTTGTCCTGATCTCGTTTTCCAATACCAGGACATAATTCAGCAGCACCTACATGTTGTCTGCATTGCATTACAGCAGCAACCTGCAGGCAGCGATTGGCAATTTGTGTTTGGCAAATGCCAAAAGGCTAGTTTGACGCCACAATGGGTCCAATTTTGCGATTGGGGCAAAAAGCCTTAGTATATCTGGCCCCTAATGTGATTATAATACCCCATGCTTATGTAACAGCACCCCTGTTGAGTGAATGAAAAACATTTTTACACAAATATATAAGTTAGAAAATGAAGAGATGGTTAAGGTGCGGGAATTTGACAGTATATAATATGTTTATGGGCCTCATAGGATACCATCATGACTTTCAATTGGTCTAATCATATCAAAAATGTATGATTTTGCACAATAGAACATATTCTAAGTTATTATTAGCCAAAAGAAATCAATTGCTGCGTGGAATAATGATAAATATGATTTGATTTCTCCTTTGAGAAGACTAACTTTATCCGAAGAAACTATTGAACTGAATTAAATGATAACCAAGTCCTTAAACAATGGCTAGGCGAACGTATTTTTCTGATTTACGAAATTGTCTTAATTCAGATACTCATAGCAGAGCGAAACGACTGCAGAGTGAACATCATCCGGCCCTGATTGTTAGGTATACTAAAGCTGTAGTGATTCACTTGGATGTAACATAATCATTTCTTCCAGAAAGACACCAGGCCATTAAACCTACAATCTATGGCTCAAGCTCCCAAAAGGTGAGTAAGAACTGGGCGTAGTGCTCATAAGAAGAAGCCATGAAATATGCATATGGTGGGAAGTATGGAGGGGACATAAAATGCCATTGCGCTGGCAGTGACATGAACTTTTCCATCACCTGTTCAGTTTTACAATGCTGACTGGCAACTTCCCTCAATTCAGTGTTACAGCAGAAAATACTGCCAAGACTTCTTGTGTCTTGTTTGCATGGGGAGCTTAGAAAAATTATACAGATGCATATTCCACTAATAAGATAGAAACAGGAGAAATGTTCCTATTTAAACATTAAAGGCCCCAAAATCAAATAAAGCAAATAATCTTGATACGCTATTGAATCATATATTTGGGGTTCATAAGAAGACTAATGTACCAAATAAAAATGAGAAAGTCATCAGATCATATTAACTATGGAAGGGTTAACTGTTTATTACTGGTAAAGTTTCCATTTTAATACTGCAGATATTATACTAAAAAAAGAGACTTGGTACCAAATTGAGGGGAGGAATATGATTGTCACAGAGCAATGTGGAAGGGATCAGATTAGAATAACCCATTGCAGAGCCTATGGTATCTATTAATCCAGGTCCTTATCAGTTCAGTAACAGACACTTTTCTCATTTTATTATTAGAGGTATAACAATAAAAAAGGGTCCTGATACTATATTGAAAGGTCTATACATTGTTTCTAAGAAGGATGTGGTTACCTGTAAACATTAAGAGGGAATTGGATTGGATTTATCTAGTGTTCTCAAATTCAAAAACATCTTTAGTCATCCATGTAGAGGAAATCCTTGTTGCACAACAGCTCTGGAGTGCATGCAATGTTTCATTTATTATGCAGATGCTTCCTTAAGATATACAGGGACACCCTGCACCCCTGATATGGTTGGGATTTTTCTTGTGTTCTGTTCTCACTTTATTACTGTTTGTGTGCTTCATAAATACTTTACACATTGCCTCTAACTGAAGCCTCCCTGTGTTTTATGCTAAGCTACTCATGGTTAAGCACAGGTTAATTAAGTGAATTCTTGAGGTTCACCCTACAAGGGATTGTGGCTACTGCTTCAGAACCCCGTCAACCAACAACCCAATTTTTCACATTGGTGGCAGCATTGGGATCAGGACTTGCATTGGTGCAAGACCATACAGTGTTTTGTGTTAAACAAAAATCCCAAATAAATAATGTGACATCAGAGTGACCCCTTCCTTTTTCAAATTTTCCTTAGTTTTTCAATTGTCTATTTTCCCCCTTTTCTAAATTTGTCTCCTAACTCACTTTCTGCACCAT
Organism: Pleurodeles waltl; assembly: GCF_031143425.1. NCBI lineage: Eukaryota > Metazoa > Chordata > Amphibia > Caudata > Salamandridae > Pleurodeles > Pleurodeles waltl. Next base: position 934,016,663 of record NC_090442.1, on the reverse strand, counting down.
GGAGATGGATTCCTGCAACATTGACACCCACAGTAGGGCTAAGATGCAGAAACTCTGCAAATAGAAGGTGCTGGAAGGGGACAAGAAGGCTACCAAGCTGGATCTTTAGGTATCCCAGGGCTTTCAGGAGGTGCAGAGATGACAGGCCAACTCAGAGGAGGATGCTGTGGATGACAATGAGAAGGAGGGAGCACAGACAGACGACAAGGAGAGAAAGATGACCCAGACCAGGGTCCTGAGCAACCAGGAGAGTCCAAACCAACCTCAGCAGATGACCTGGATGGCCCAGATGCCCAGGATGGAGCAGGGAGCAGTGTGTCCACCAGGGGCTAGAACTCACAGAAGCTAATGGACAGCAAAGACGAGAGGAAGCTCTAACTGGAGTCAGGCAAGTTAAGACTAGAGAAGGCAAAAGCTGAAAGGGACTTAGAAGAAAAGAGACTGGCCAATGAGGGGGGGGGAGCTCAGTGTCAGAGAGCTGGACTTGACAGCCAAGCAGATGGAGTTCAGCAGGAATGGTGGCAGCGTATCAGCAGTGTCCAATGGAGAAGTGAGAGTCTGCATACCCTAAAACCTGGTGCCTGGTTATGTGGTGGGAGATGACATAGATAATGAGTTCTTAGCATATGGAGTGGTTTTAAGGTTGCACAAGGTCCCAGAGAAGTACTGAGGAATAGCTTGTGGAGGTACATGCCTACAGTGGGGAGGGACATACTCCTAACACTGGAGGTAGAGGACCAGAACAAGTATGCCCTCATGAAGGATATTCTACATAGCCAATATGGGCTGACTACTGAGAAATACAGGGAACGGTTCAGGGACAGCACAAACTCCCAGACAAGACCTGGGTGTACTTCCTAGATTACCCTAGTAAAGCTCTGAAGGGCTGGGTAGGGGGCAGAAAAGTAGATGATTTCAATAGGCTGTACAGCCTGATTGTGAGGGAGCACATGCTCAGTACTTGTTTTATAGAGCAGCACCAACACCTGGTAGATAGCAACCTGACTGACCCCACAACGCTTGCTGAGTAGGTTGATCTCTGGGTCAGCACCAGAGTGTCCAAGAAGGTATTTGGAGGTACTCCCAAAAGGGTGGTCAGAGGTCTCACCACAAGAAGTAGGGGGGGGCTGAAACGAAGGACTTCTTTCAAAGACCCCAAAATAGCTCTCAAGGAAAATAGTCCCAGTCCCAATCTGGCAACCAGAAGAAAGGCTTGTCTGACAAGAATCACAGCAAGCCTTCCCCCAAATACTATGAATGGTATGAATATGGGCTTTACAAGGGTGTTTTGAAGTGCCTCAAGAGGGCACACTCTTCCACTGGAGTAAAACCCCCGGGGTTGGCTAGCGTAGTGCTTGGGGAGGAGATAGCCACCATTAGAGGGAGGGAAGTCATTTAGGTTACCCTAGGATCCCTCAATGGCGAGAAGGAGGTGTCCAAAACCCACACCCCTTCCAATACTGCAAAGTATAGGCAGTGGGTCACCATCAATGGGCAGAAGGTGAAAGCTCTGAGGGACATAGAAGCCAGTAACATTTCATCTGGTGTCCCCAGAGGACGTGATTCCCAATACATTCCACCATGTTGTAGTAGCAGACAACTAAGAGGAGCCACTGCACTGTGGTTTTAGTTCCCTTTGATTGGGGGTAGGGGCTTCTGAAAGTTGCTGTGAGCCCTGCCATGCCTGTGAATTGGTTGCTAGTGAATGATCTTGAATGCACTGCCTGTTAGGAAGTGGAGCTCAGGTTACACCTCCAAATGATGAGGTTGCCTTAGTGGGTGTGTGTGACCTCCAGGTCCATGGCTGCCCAAAAGGAGAGTCAAGGAGGCCTAGAGCCTGGAAAGATGTCCCAGACAGCTGCCAAGAGAGGGGAGGTCAAGAGGCAAGGGAAATGAGCCCCTGAATGTCCCACAGAGGAGGTGGATGGGGCAGCAGATGAGGTACCCTGGAGCCCACCGGGGAGGACATTGCCTTCTTTGACGCATGAAACAACAGGCTCTATCTAAAGATATCACTGCATCTACTGGGAGGAAGGCTCCTGTATAGTGGGCCAAAGGCACTAGTAGTTCCCTAAGGCTACAGGGCCTTCCTTCTAGGGCTGGCTCACAAGATGCCCCTGACAGAACATCTGGGGCAGGACTAGACCTATGCCAGGCTTGTTTTACTGGCCCTGGTTGAGGATTTCTTTAAGTACTTTCTACCATACTTGCTTAACCTGATGGGCTAGTGGGAAGACAGGGAAAAAGCTGAAAGCTTTACCAGAGTGGGTGTATCCAAGGAAATGGTGTCTGACAGTAGCACCAACTTTATGTCTGCAGATCTGCAGTCAATGTGCAGGAGTATGCAGTTATGTACACGTTTTCCACACCCTACCATCCACAAACAAATGGTCTTGTTGAGAGATTCAACAAGACCCTGAACGGCATGATAATGGGCCTACCTCAACCATGAGGAAGAATTGCGACGCCCTCTTACCATGCCTACTCTTTGCTTACAGGGAGGTACCAGAAGGGGGTTCAATTTAGCCCCTTTGAACTTCTGTATGATCAACCTGTAAGGGGGCCTGTCATCCGGGTTAGGGAGTCTCCTCATTATGTGGTAAGCTACATGCAAGCCCTCCACAACCAAAAGGCCAAGTTCTTAATGAAGGCTTCTGAGAATTTGGAGGCCAGTGGGGAGGTGATAATGGAGGGATATCACCAGATGGCTACCCCCTGTGTAATTCCAGCCTGGGCAGAAAATGTGGGTGATGGAGCCAGTAAAGCCTAGAACTCTCAAGTCAATTGGACTGGGCCTTATGAGATAGTTGAGAGGAAGGGGGAGAACCACCTACTTTGTGGATCTCCAGACCCTAAGACACCCATTAAGGGTACTCTATATCAACCATCTTCAACCCCACTTTGAGTGGTCTGCGGTCACGATGTTGTTTGTGACAGGTGATGGGGAGAAGGAGGAGAGTGAACCTCTCTCTGTTCTCCCTGACACCCTATCTTCAAAAGAGAAAGATGGGTCAGTGAAGGATGACACTCTCTCTCCAACCCTGACCCAGACAAGCAGAGAGAAGGTCACCAATTGTTGGCTTAGTCTCTCACTCTGTTTCCCTCACTCCTGGGCTTACACATCTGTGTACTCATGACGTTGATACTGGAGATAGCCCCCTCTGTCAAAAATGAAATGTACAGACTGTCTGTCAAAGTGAGGGCCAGCATCAAGGAGGAAGTCTTTAAGCTGTTGGACCTGGGGTGATTGAGCCCTCCAGTGGCCCCTGGTCCAGCCCTGTAGTACTGGTACCAAAGGCTGTCCCACTGGAAACTGCACAAGAACTCTGGTTCTGTGTGGACTACAGTGGGTTCAACTCACTAAGACTGAGGCCCATCCCCAGAGCTGATAATCTCAATGATAGGTTAGGGGCGACCATGATCCTGAACGACATTGATTTAACTTGGGGATTCTGGTAGATTGCCCTTACTGAGGAGGCTAAGGAGAGGCCAGCCTTCTCCACTCCAGAGAGTGGCTTTTCAGTTTAAAGTGATGCAGTTTGAATTGAAAAATGCCCCTGCCACATTCCAGAGACTGGTGAACTGGGTTTTGGTTGGTATGGACGCCTTCAGTTGTCTTCAGTAGCAGCTGGAAGGACTACCTTTTTCACCTGCAGGAAATGCTTCGGGCCCTGCAGAGAGCAGGCTTGACTATCAAGGCCAGTTGGTGGGTGGGAGGTAAGAGGCAGCCCCTCCAGGCCAAGCCAGAGACAGCCTGACTGTCAAGGCCTGTATTAAGTATCAAGTATCAAGGCCAGTTGGTGGGTGGGGGACTAAGATGCAGCCCCTTCCGTCCAAGCCAGAGAATATTCTGGCCTGGAAGCCCCTAAAAACTCAAACTGAAGTGAGGGTCTTCCTTGGCCTCACCTGATATTACGGGAGGCTTTTCAAAGGATATGGCACCATTGTTGCCTCTTGACTGAGCTGACAAGATGCAGCCAATAATGGTGATCTGGACAAAAGCTTGCAAGAAAGCCTTTGACTTACTCCCTAAAACAGGGCATGTGCAAAGTCCCTGTGTTCAAGGTCCCTGACCTTTCCAAGGGATTCGTAGTACAAACAGATGCCTCAGAGCATGGCATAGGGGTAGTCCTTTCACAGCTTAATGATGAGGGCCTAGACCAGCTTGTAGCTTTCATCTCTAGAAGGTTACTTCCTAGGGAACAGAGGGGGAGTGCCATTACAGAAGCCTTTGCTGTGGTCTGGGCACCGAAGAAGCTAAGATCATACTTGTTTGGGACTCATTGATGGTTTCAGAAAGAACACAGGCCCTTCAGGCGGCTAATGTAAATGAGGGATGAGAATCCAAAATTGTTCAAGAGGTCCATCTTCCTAGAGGGAATGGACTTTACAGTGGAATATAGACCTGGGTCTCAACTATACTTTTGCTGATGGTCTTGCCACGTTCTTCCACCTTAATGATGAGAACTCCCAGGAAGTTGTGTAGTTCTCTTCATTTTCAACAGGGGGTGACATGTGTTAGACTTGTCAGCCTTAGGGTGGAGTTCCCCCAAACCTATTGCCTACTTGTCTCCCATTTTTCTGCATTTTTGCTTCTGTTGGCTATATGCACTTTACCACTGCTAACCTGTGCTGAAAAGATTGTGCTCACTCCCCTGAACATATTTTGATTGACATATACCTAATTGTCATATTTAATGTACCTGTACATCCCTTGTAGAATGGTATACAATATAAACAGGGGCTGTAAAATTAAATGCTACCAGTGGGCTTGCAGCACTTATTTTGCCACCTACCTAACTAGAACTCTGCAACTTGCCCCAGGCCTGCCATTGCAGCCTGAATGCAGTGTCACACTGCAATGCTGACTAATCTTTGAAACCCCCTTCCCAAGCATTAAACTCTCCTTATGTTACATATTCCACCCCTAAGGTTACCCATAGGGCAGCTTGTTTTGGATTTAAAAGGTTGGACATGCACTTTTAAGTCTGTCTTGGTAGTGACAAATTCCAAATTTGTTTTTCACTAATGTGAGGTCTACCCCCTCCCACAGGATAACATTGAAGATTACTTATTAGATTTAATACACTTTAATTCCTAAACGAGGTGAGGTTGATAATTCATGTTTGGTACCTGTGAAATTGTAATGAAAAACCCTCTTTTATGGTAAATGCAGCCTTTCGTGTGTCACAAGGCTGGGTGTAGCTGACAGACTTTGTGAATTCCTCCCAGACAATAGTGGAGTTAGATGCGCCTCAATGGACCATCAACTGACAGGCTGAGAGGCTGAGCTGAAAACAGCCTTCTTTGCCCTTAAATAGGGTGTGTCCTGTCTTCTCACAAAAAGTATTGTCACTGCTGCCAGTTTGGAGCCAGGGCAGGAGACGCAGGGATATCCATGCACTTCCAAGAACCTTTCTGGAAACTTCTTCCTCCTTCCATGCTGTGCACTCTCCCAGTCTGCTGCTGTACCTGGAAGGACAGGACTCTCATGCTGTCATGAGCCTTCCTTGAAACCTCATAGGCCAGCCGTGCAGTAGAGACCTGCACCAGGACTACTAGAAGTGTTTCTAAGGGAAAGTTTGCTCACCTCCTTTTCAGAGCCACAGGGACACAACAGGCTCCCACCATCTTGAAACTACACCTTGACCCAGCCTGATTGAGGTGACTCCAGAACCCCTAAGAAGCTCACCATCCACTCCTGGGCCCTTGGTTGTGGTGTTAAAGGTGCCCAGATGGCCATTTTTCAAAACTGGGGGCTTAGACACAATTTGGCCAAAATGTGCTCTGAGAACCAGGAGGAGAATGGGACTAACCTGCTTTCCTATCAGCCTGAGGTACATTGCCAATTGAATTGACTTTGTAGCTGCTCCCACTACGCTCTTCTTGGTAGCAGCAAATCCATTTCAGTTGTCCTTCACCAAAGGGTTATTTAGCCTTGTGGAACTGTTTTCCGCTACAGGCCTCTGCTTCAACCCACTGGAGATTTTCGACTTCCATTTCAGCACCTAGGTCTGAAGGTTAAAATCTTTACTATGGCTTTCCTCCAGAGCCATCTGATGATGACGTTCCTTCCTTGGACACTCTGGCAGCCTTACCTCACTAAACCTCTTCTACCTTCTCAGATATTTTTCTTTCAAAATATTTCTACACCTGAAGGTAAGTGCTATAGATGAGACCAGATGTAGCATCTTGGGTTGACGCTGGCCTCACTCCCTGGGGTGACCTTTTCCCAGACAAAATCCTTATTACGTTCAAGAGCTTGGTGGATAACTATGGTGTACCACCGGCTCCCTCCTTATCTATGCAGCACGCACACAACGGCTGAACAGGATTTGGCATAAAACACATACTGAACCAGGGACCTCATTATCTCTCCAGGTATTATTGACACATGGGGAGGGTAGTCAGGCTTTCATGCTACTTTATAGCTCTGTGCACACTGATAGGGAAGTGCCCCTCAACACTCTCTGGGCCTACTGGGATGCCACCATTAGCACTACACTTATGGACAAACAATGGTCACCGTGCCTAGAGATACCAAAACTTATCTCAAAGAATGCAAGACTGAAATATACTCAATTGAACTATCTCCACCATACCTAACTCACCCCGGAGTTGCTGCCTTCAATGTACCTGGGGTGAGAAACGACTGCTGCACTGCCAGGCATCTCCCACAGATTTCATACACATGGTCTGGACATGCATACAGTTAGACACCCATTGGAATGAGATATTAGTGTTCATTTCAGAGGCTTTGGGCTCCCTGCTCCAGAGGGATAGAGGGTATTGTTTGCTGGGCATCACCTCCTGCAATACGTAAAACTATTAACAAATTAATTGACCTAGCTTTGATTCTGACTAAACGCAGGATCGCCATGAGCGGGAAATACACCCACCACCCCACAGCAAAGTTGTGGCTGACAGATCTATGGTCTGGCATCTTAGCCAAGCAGCAGGAATTGACAGGGGAGCGCGGTGCCAGGCAACCCCCAGGATTGGTAAAAGTACTTTTAGGAGGCTGGCTTTTTATATGATATATCATAATGAGATATATCATGCAGAGTCATGGAGTCTTACTAGTGGACTCTTAGGCGGTAGTGTGGTCGAGCAGACTTAGGCTTATCAGAGAGGAGTGTTAGAAATCTGAAAATAAACACACAGCAATAAATGAGACACATGACTTAAGGAGATCCACACCAATATACAAAAATAACAAGTATCTTTATGTATGTTTTGGCACCAGAATCAATACATTCAGGTAAGTATGTTTTGTAACACAAATCTTTACAGTTTTCGAAAGTCGATACAGTGCAATTTCTGAAAAGCAGCAATGTTATCCTATGGAGTGAAAAAAAAAATACTGCATTCAGGTATAGTACAGCAACTTATGGACCACACCAACAGGTCACACTGGGTGCCATTGGGGAGGCTGGGTGCAGAAGTTTAGTACGGCTACAGGAGCCCAATCTTAGTCAAAGGGATCGGTCCGGTTGAAAAGAGGTTGCAGGTCTGGACAGGCGTACAAATCGGGAAGAACCAACAAAAGAGATTCAAGTCTTGAGATGATTGGGGATGGAGGGACACCACTGGTTCTCTTCTCCACAGGCCAAGGGCATGGGTGCAAAGGTGCCCTGAGGCATCAGGTTTACTCTACCGGAAGCACTCACGGTTGAAGGGGCCAGCGGGCAGAGGCTGCAAGCCACATCGCTGAGTCCACAGTGGGCAAGTCCAAGGTGGGCTTTGTCTCTGAAGGGTTGGGGGACCAATATTGGCACCATTGGTCCACTTCGACTTGGCTAGGTAGCATGGGTGTAGTAGTGCTTTCCGGTGTCGGGTTTTCTGTGGTCCAGTGTCCTCGCAGTTGTTTGGGGTACCTACAAGATTCAGGGAAGCAGCTCTGCTGCTCCATTGGAATTCCGGGGTCATTGTTGAAGTGCCATACTCGACTTAGGGTCACCAAAACCCAGACCACTTCCCTAGACTGGACATCATCTGATATCAGCTGCTGACTTGGTAATGACATCAACACATTAATACAAAGCTCTCACTAGCATTCCCACATTAACATGTGTACAGACATATATTTACTACCCCTGTCCCTTCCCGTCTCTCTCCAAAGCCTCCCTCATCTGGGTGGGGGAGTGAGAATGCCTTTCTTTGAATATGTTGTTTTATTGACAACAGTTTAATCTATTGTTTCTTTATACATGTAACACCTAAAGTGTGAGCATTATTAACTGTGTATAGTCATGGAGAATGTTAATATATCAGTACAAGTGTTACTCACGATTGTTTCAGCATGTTTGAGTGCATCTCTGTAACCATTATTGATGAACGCTACCAATATATTGCTTGATATTGCTACTGTTCTTGTATTTCAAACTAATAAAGAAATATTATTAAACAAATTCTGAAGGTAAGTGCTGACCGTTACTGATCCACTTCTTGTATCCTAACTTTGCTCCATCGCAGTTGACCCTAACTTTTGACTTAGACTCGCTCTCGCATGACCAGATGTTTGCGGTTAGCGCTTTTATCTTTTATGCATAATTTTGAACCATTACATTTTTTAATTATTAACTCTGGTTCTACTGATTGGATTTTTGTTGTTTTGATGTCAAATAGTTATTTGAAATTCACTCTATTTCTCTGAATTGCTGTGGAATTTTTCTTGTGTTGTGTTTTCACTTTATTACTGTTTGTGTGATGCATAAATACTTTACACATTACCTCTACTTTAAGCCTGGCTGCTTTGTGTGCCAAGATACCCAGGATTAAGCACTTGTTAATTTAATGATTTTTTGTGGTTAACCCTGCAAGGGATTGTGGCTGTTGCTTGGCCAGGGCTCACATCCCAGTCAACAAACAACCCAATGTCTCAGAAGGATGTATTATTAAATAATCAGAGATATGGGGAAATGCTCAGGGATTGGAGGGATAGGAGACTTTTGTTTCTAACATGTAAATACCCAAAGATCCCTGATTTATACTTGTTATGTAAGATGCACAACAGTCTAACCAGCACCCTCCCCCAGGGAGACCCATAGTGTCCAACATGGCAGTCTCATTGAAAATGCTAATACATCATGATATGTGGATTTCTTTACACTGTTGTCTGGCTAGCATCATATTCAAAGGGCACATGCGATTTCCTGCTTTGAATTGAAGGTATCAATTGGGAACCTGACTTTCTTTTGAAAACACTAGATGTAAGTATGAGCATTAAAAATAAGCTGGGGATAAAATCTTGTATACATTTTCTGTCTGCAAGGTCATTGTCCTCTATTCTACATAATGAGATGGTGTTTGAAGTGTTATATTTCCGATTGACTAATATACACTTTTTGTTTTATGATCAATTGTACAAACAACTACAAGGTACTGTGATGGGGAACTGCTTAGCCTCCAGCTATTCTAATCTGTTGATCGTCTGGTGGGAGGAGCAGGTCCTGGACATTACTGATATGGTTATGGGACATGTTATGATGTGGATCAATTTCAGTGGCGATGTTTTTGTCATTTGAAAACGTTCAGTGAGTGAAGCTGAAAGGTTTGTGGAAACTGTGAATGTCGACAACTGGAATTTACAGTTCACAAGAAACATCAGTGACCAAAGTATTGAATTTCTTGGCACCATATAGGAAGTGAATGGGGCACACTTAAGACCTATCATTATAGGAAACCTATATCAGTTGTGACAGTAGTCAGACCCGGCATCTAAATTAGATTAACCTTTATGAGGAACTCTTGCACTTAAGAGACAAGAAAAACTGTAATACATGAGTTGGCTTCCTCTTAAAACAAGAGATTATGCTAGCTATATTCAGGGAGAGGGGCTACTCCAACTATAAACTGGAGATGGCTGTTGCCTGTGTGAAAGAGGTTGACAGGGACAAGTCATTGACTGCTTTGAGGAGAAAGGATGTACAGAATGAGCAGAAACGATTCATTGCAATGTTTAAGAATATAGCAAGTTACATTATGAGGATTTTCAGAAAACATTAGTCCATTCTCACAACTGGCTCCTTCCTTTCTAATGAGATATTCAATTTCATAAGGACATTTAGCAAAGTGATTCCCTGAGGGACAAACATAGCAGGAACTACAAGATTAATGAAAATGAAGAAAACATAGGAAACAGCGCTCACAGTCAGTTACTTATTCAGACTTAACATATTCTAAATGCACGGTGCTCCTGGCAGGAGGATCTTCCTCGCTCCTCCAATGTTTCCAAGCAAACCAAACTATGACAAACAATTGTCATGGCACTCATGAATAAAAAGTTCATTCCTCCATGTGTCTCATGATTTGGTAGGTCATCAAGTATTAAACGGACCAGGAAAATAGGCAATAGTTAAATCTAATTTTTGAAAATTAAAGTCCATTAAAGCTACAAAAACGTCCTTGAAGCAATTCTCCATATTGCAACAACAGCCAACATGTGTTTCGTCCTATGAGATAAGCAATCTCAAAGACTTCATCAGGGCCTTGTTTTCCGCCTTGAGCTCCTCCAGTAGCAGGTCGGTCTGTCGGTTCCCCAGGACAAAGGCAAGGAAGGAGAGGATGAGGGCATTCAGGATGCCGATGATGGCCAGGATGTAGGCCCAGCGGACCGAGCAGTCGCCCAGTGCATATTTGCCCGTTTTGTCACCACACATATCTCCTCGTGTCCCCTGACTGTAAAACCGCCCCTTCTCAGGCGCACATCAAACACTCCTCGCCGGACTGGACTCTGACGCACAACCGCAGCTCTGTTCCCGGTCCTCGGCTGTATGATCTTCCCGGATGGCTGGGATGCCAAGACCATCCGCGATATGTGTGGTGACAAAATGGGCAAATATGCACTGGGCGACTGCTCGGACCTGCTACTGTGCGCTGTACACAGCCCCTTGCTAGTGACTCTCTTTTTTATTGAGAGCCCATGAAGCTCCTCCAGAGCCTTTGAGATTGGATTGAATTTTCTGATATCTTTGATGAGTGGTGCAGCAGTGTTCTGCACTCTCTGCAATTTCTTAGACGAGCTTTGCTGCATGCCCAAATAAAGGACATTACAATAAAACCAGGGAGATAATGAACATTTTCTGTAAATCTGGTCAAATAAAGGGAAAGATTTTCCCAATTTTTTTTAGCAGGTGGAGATAAACGTATTAGTCTGTTCTGAGAAAGCTAGGTTGGAATAAAAAATTACCCTGAGGTTTCTCACTTTAGGAACTCGGGAGGGAAGAGGACCCAAGTTCTGTGGCCAACATGAATCGCTCTAGAACGAGGTTTCCCTACTGAAGAGGAGTACCTCAGTTTTTTCAGAGTTCAGGCCAAGCTAAGCTTCAACCCAAATAATTCCTTTCAATTCACATCATAAATATCAATCATAATGTAAATAAAAATAAAATAAAACTTATCAAAAAGTTAATAATTATTTTTGAACTATTTAACTTCCCTCCCTATTCGCCTATAAACCCAACAACTCACTACAACATTATACATTACTATAAAATATTAAATAAAAATTTCTAAATCACTTAACTTTACCAGCTATGTTTAGTCAAAAATAACTTTTATATGAACAACAGTAACCCATAAAATAAATATATCAACAAAACCACATTCAAATAAATATAAAACAATATTTAGATCACTATATTATTAAAAATATTAAAAGCATCTGTATTTTTTAAATTATATTGCTTCTCCAAACAAACAGTATTCTGTCACAACATTTTTGCATCACAATATTTATTTTCAGACATTTCAGCCTCCAGATAATTTTAATTTGATATGTTGTCCAAACACCAGGCAGAGCCACCTTTTGTACAATTGAACCATGTCGGGGGCTGCACCCCCTCCATCAGAATCCTAGCAAGCCAGGACTTCCAGGGGCCTTAGGGCATCCACCCAAGGGCTGGTACAGAAGCAGTGCACAAGACAGGGGCCTCCTGCACACCCTCACACCATGCTGGGGACCTCCATCCTCAGTCCTGGGATCTGACCCCACAGGACCTACCTGATTGGACATCTAGCTGTGCATTGCCACAACCATCACCTCAGCTACAGGACAAAAACAGTTGCAGGATGGCATCCTTCACTTATTGCAGCCAGTTGTCTACCCTACCTTGACATCTCAGTGTCCACCACTATCCCGTCCCAAGAATCTAGAAAGTCCTACCCCACCTCTCCAATCTCATTATTGTCAGCCACTGCATCTTTAACGTCATGAGCTATTACTCCACAGGGCCACCCGCCACTATGAGACATCCTTGGCTAGCTCCCCCTCCACGTTAGATAATCAATCAATCAGTCTGTCTCCTAGATTTATGAAGCAAAACAGCTGCTCAATGAATGTCTCAGTGCTAATAGCCACTGGGGACCATAGGAACCCCAATTTTTTCGCTCCCCCACCACAGGAAAATTTCTTGGAGGTCCTTCCTCTTGGTGGACCCTATAGCAGTTTCTGGCAAGCACCAATGGCTGGCAAAACTGTAAAAAGAATGACTCATTCTAGGCTCCCTTGTGGCAAATCTGCACTGCCTGTGAAAAGCATAAGAATTTCCTGAAGCTTCCAATCAACTCCTACACCCTAGAAGCAGGGCCCACCCCTAAACCCAGATATATGGTGTGGGTATCTTCTATAGCCCCTAAACCTATAAAGAGGAACCCTCCTTATACAGGCCTACATGTGTAGTGTTGGGGTTCAAAGGACACTGTAACCTGGAACATTCTAATGGAAAGACAGTGTGTGAGGTCCACACTATCATCACATCATTTGACAAAATGCAAACTGGACCTAACAAACAGTTAATACCTCAACCAGCAAGCAATATTTCCATATGATATGTTTGTGGCAGCTTTCCTCTGCCACATCCTGAGTTCACACAACCAAACCTCTGAACACATCTCAGAGCCTTGCACTCCAACATTGTGCATTAATACATAGATAATGTGTGGCAAGGTTGAACTTATCAAATGTTATCAACATGTAAAGGACCTGGATAATACTACACCAGCATTGAGCACCAATGTAGGAAATGGGGAAATTAGTTGTGTGCCCTTCACAAGTACTAGGCCCACAATCTTGCCCTTACTGGGAAACAAGCACCCCACTGTAGCACTTTAGTATCTCAGGGTAGGTAAGCAGAGAAGTCATAGACTTAGGGCCTCATTACGAGTTTGGCAGTCAGAATATTCTCATAGCTACAGTTCATCACACAGTCACAGTCATGACATTACAAGACATACTTACACTCATAGGAAGTAGCTGTGGATGAGATATTCTTGTAAGACAGTTCCTCCCTCTTTACCACTGCCATCCTCAGTTGGCATTTGAGGATTCTCATCCGGTGGCACTGTAGACTCCCCCTCCTCTGGGATATATGGGACATTACTCTGTAGTGTGATGTTGTGGAGCATGCAGCATGCCACACTGATCTTACACACTTTCCCAGTGGGAGTAGAGAAGGGCTCAACCAGTCCTGCCAAGATACCTTAATCTGGCCTTCAGGAGCCAAAAAGACCACTCCACTTTTCCTTGCGTAGTAGGATTTCTCAGCGGCGTCAACAACCAAGAACGGTTTGGATATGCTGAGTCTCCTATTAAGGATTGGGACATAAGTGAACCAATGAGCCTCCACATAATGATTGCAGCACCTGACATTGCTCAGACACAATCAGGACAGATGGGACTTACCAACCAGCAAGGCACTCTCTGGGTGCAGTTGTGACATCAGCTGGAATATGGTACTGTTCCACATTATGAAGGAGTCATGTGCTGATCCTGGATAACGGGCACACACATTTGAAATGCAAAGATCTGCCAAACAAACAACGTCCATGTTGATGGAATGGAAGTACTTTCTGTTTTGATAGACTTGTTCAGTGCCCTGCAGTGGCACCAAGCCAACATGTGTACCATCAATGCCCCCCACCACACGTATGAGGTGGGCAAAATCATAAAAGTCAGCCTTAACATTGGCTAAATCTTCACGTTGGGGGAACCTGATATAGCTGTCAATGTGTTTCATCATTGCTGAGAGGAAATCCTTCAACACCAGACTGAACATAGGTTGGGACATACTACCAAATAGGGCCACTGTATGTTGGAAGAACCCTGTAGCTAGGAGGTACAATACTGACATTACTTGTACAATTGGTCGATCTTTCACCTACGCTGCAGCAAAGAGCTGGAACAACCTCCCCCTGCACTTCAGACAAAGTCAGTCACTCACCATCTTCAGGAAGAACCTCAAGACGTGGCTCTTCGGATGAGGCCCCTCCCCCCAGTGCCTTGAAACCTTCACAGGTGAGTAGCCGCGCTTTACAAATATTGATTGATTGAATGGGTGGTGTGCATGTTGAGTTACTAACAGCTGGCAACAGATCTGGCTCCAACTGATGACATACGTACACTACTGTTTGCTTATCCAGGTGGTATAACTGAATTATATGCAGTTGCTCCAAGGTCTGTAGGTCTGGCAGTGGAGAGTAGACAGGAGGTTGTCACATCCTCCATCTCCCAGGGTATCTTTGTGTGACAAGACATGATTTGTAACATTAGTCAGTGTTTTCACAGCAACATACATGATGCATGCCAATAATACCATGTGACAAAGCATTTCTGAAAGGATAGACATGCCACCCAGTAAACAACCCAGCTGGCAAGCACACAAGGGTCACATGTGACCCCCCATGGTTATCAACACATGTCCGCAACATGGATTTGGACGAAACTCAACTATCTGCTACACAATTATCCATCAAAATATGACTGTATTTTCTGACCACTGAAAAGACTGTCAGTGGTGGTGGGCTGTGCACCACCATCAAATGCCATCTGTGCCCTGCAACACACTAATCTGATGGTTGTGTAGAAGGACTACATGGCAAGACAGAATAATGATGTCTGTGATACCACAACACATATATTGTAGGTGTGACACAGTTTACGAAGTCAAATGCAGTATTTCAAGCCGCCAAAATGGTGGATGCCTGACCTACTCCACTGGACATGAGAAAACGCCTGCAACCACTGGAAGAAGTCGCCTGGGCAGTAGACTGTTCCAATTTTGACAGTCACAGCCATGGTCTAACATTGTTGACTGTGGCGGTCGTGGCCCAATGGCTATATCCGTGGATGTGATGACCACATATGCAGTGGACGTGACCACCATGTTGTGCAAATTCACTCACTCACACTGCTGCCAGCAACACCTCCACTACCTGAGCTGCTGGGTGCCACCTCTTTGAGAAATCATGCCACATTCAGCAGGTGATAGAGCCCCGGCCTTCTCTCCAGAGGAGCTGGAGAGGCTTGTCAATGGGGTCCTTCCCCTGTATGGACAGCTCTATGGCTCACCGTCAGTATCTTATTGTGACAAATGACTCTGTTCAACACCATACTTACCCTCCTCAAAGGCTACAATGAGCCCCTGTGTGCCAGTTAAACTTCTTATGTGCCTGTTGTTGCAGTCTCTGTGGTATCAATGGGATGTACATTGTGCAGGTATTGGTGGCCACTAATAAATGTTATGTTCATTCACATTGTGTTGTGAGAGGCTTTCTGTGGTCCTAGAGCCTCCTTGTGTTGGATGCACATAACTAGACAAGGATACTTTACTGCCATCCAAAGACATCTCTTTCTTCATGATGGTTGTAAATTTTGGACAACATGTATGTGCATGAGAGCATGAGCTGTGTATGTATCTTTTATGAGTTATCTGGGGATCTTGTGAGCAATGTGTATAGTACCACAGTTCTTTCTACCCACATCTGAAAGCCATATCCTGACTCACTCTGCCCTTCAGGTTACCAAACAAACCACATGCCAAATTGCTGATCTCCATATGATGTACTTTCAAGAATGAATGTGATGGAAATGTGAGTGACATGTAGGTTATGTATCTTCAGCTTGCCGATACCAGATCCTGTCACATGTATCTCCCAGTATGAGTCCTAGTCCAGGCTGTGTGAGAGGCACTGTGGCTATCCAGCTGTGGCACTGTGCCCACTCTATGTACACCAGCAGATCCTGCCATGTGGACAATATGATGCTCTAGTGACAACACTTGCCCTGAATGCCGTTGTCCATTGAATAGATTAGGAATGAGTACTGAGGTACATCACAGAACTAGTCCATGTGTGCATTTAGCATCATTGTCAATGTGTGTCTTTTTCTCATGACCGGTCCCTTTCTCCCACAGCTCTGTTGTGACCTTCATATAGGTCATAATTGTGCAGTACAGGCTTATTGCATGAATGACAGTCTCAACAGTGTGTTGATTTCTGGGAGGCAGTAGCTTGGTCACATAGCAGACATTTTACAATGCATACCTTGATATTTTGGGTGCCATCTTTGAAGGATAGACACATATGTCAAAAGGAGTGTTCTTTAATAAAGGTACCACAGAATGCACCCACCGAAGTGGCATGAGTTTGCTGTTGATAGGCCACAGGTCCAAACATGCGCAGGTAAGCTACTTTCTGTACCCACCATGCTAGCCCCTTCATTGCCACTCAAGTGAAATGGTGAAGTCTGTACTATGGAAGTTGCCTGTACGACTATATGCAGTGAGTCAGTTTCACAGAGTGTGAATGTGTTGGTCCATTCTGGCCTGAGGAGTTTACCCTCCAGAAGCCATATATGTGTCTAGTGTTTCATTGTGGTCACATCACAGCACATGTTGCTGGCACATGGAGTACCTGATGTCAGTAGGATTGTTTAGTCCTTCTATGCCATAAGCAAGATAGTGGGTTATTCTGCAAATTGATACAAACATCTATAGTAATATCCCTGTACTTATAGGTTTGTGTGCTTTACACTTGTGGTGTGTTGACAAATTGAACATTTTTAGCTTGGTGGTTCTCACATATGTGTGATTCAACCATTTGTGCCAAAACTTGTGATTGTAATCTGTTGATTTGTTTCTTCCATCCATACTGGTATATGCCAGAAGAAGGAGATATGGAGAGCCATCGCCCGTAAGTTGTAAACCCTAGGGGTCCACAGCCGGCAGAGCGCCCACTGTCACATGAGTTGGGAGGACCTGAGACGCTGGGCCCAGAAGATCGCAGAGGTCCAGCTGAGGCTGTTCTCCCAACGTGGGTGGGGGTGCACATCAGGCAATGACCCGCATCTTGGCAGTTGCATGGCCAGACTTTGATAGGTGTTTGAGGAGAACACAGCAGCCACAAGGGGGTGAGTACAAGGCATATTACTGCCAGTCACGTTGCCAAGTTAATGTGTTAGGTTCTGACATCTCCCCCTGATGATTAGGGATGAGCCATGTGTGACACAGTAGATGAGTGACTGTAGATATGTTATGTTGTGCATACTGATGCACCTTGCCTATTAACTCAGAAACCTAGGACACAACTGTGTACAATCCACAAACAAATTCCTCTCCAGGGACAACACAAGGCTATGTACATTGATCCATCAAGTACTGTTTTTTGTTCTCATGGGTGTAAATGTTATGCTATCGACCACTACGCCTCAGTGTTCTAGGCCAACGGAAAGGAAGTGATCACTGTCCTCAGCCATGTGTCTGGTCAACTGAGTATATTGGCATCTGCCACCCAGAGGCTACTTGTATTCAGTGTGTGGTGGTTGCTGGTGCCTCACTAATATCTATAATAATGTGAAGATGGCCATTATACATGTGACGGAGCATGCATTGTTCTTTGGGTCAGCTACATATCAATACTTTCCCTCAGTAAGTGGGGAATCTCAATGGACATGATTTGTGTGCCATGACTGTTGCCAACATCGATTGTGCCTACATGTTAGCATGTGTTCCGTTCCTTTTTGACAAAATGTGTACACTGCTGTTTCATGCATGGTCTACCTGTGCTAACGGTATGATTTATGTATCCCCTCACATGTATGTGAATGCCAACCTGTGTTTGAATAGGACATTTGCAATGGGGCTAAATTTCATGTGGTGCCACAGACAGGAGTGTGTCACCATCACCTGTCGGCAAACACATACCTTCAACCGTCACTGCATGTCATTTGGCATGTACAACTGCAGTATCAATGAGAGAAATGATGTGTATGACTAGATTTTGTAGCCACAAGGTTCATTTTCATGCCATTGCTGTGGCATCATGTGGGAAAGTGCACTGCACATGTGTAATGGGGAAGATTTGTAACCTGACTTTTGCCGTGCATCCTGAAGTGACTGGTAGTTATGTTGGAATCAAATGTGTTTGTGTACACACATTCATCCACAGACATCTGGGTATGTAGGAACAAAATGGAAACAGGCATGTGACTTCTCACTGGGCACCATGTTGAGGGCTTGCGTACTTGCAAATCACTGTGCCTCTCCAACATACAAAGGACTAATGCAGTCTACAGATTCAATCAGAGTATGTCACTGTAAGGGGTGCCAGACATCAGTGGTGATTTCCCTGGGCTTGCTGATTCTTTGTATTCTGGATTTTAGGGCCATATGTCCCTGTCAATTTGCACATTTTGTCTACAGTGTCCAATACCATGCCAAAGGTGTGGCATATCTGAGCACCATTAGTACAACCTCCATGACAAATTTTACTTGGTGAAGTGTGCATTGTTGATAGGTTTCCAGTGTGACATGAGTAGTTCCATGTCACCTTCTCCAGGCTACTGTACTGTTGTCAGCAATATGACATGTTCTTCGAGCCTCATTTCACATTTTTGTGTTATTGTGTATGTGACAAATAGATGTCAGCATGTCCTTGTGTGGGATCTGTGGGAATGAACTTGGCATTGGCCTAATATTGTATGACAACAGGTAACTGAGGTATTCTTCATGAGGCAAAGCATTGAAGGCAATGCTGTATCCTACTTGTTCAATGGTTACTGTGATTGCACAACTTCACCCATGCAATTGTGGTTGTCTGAGATCCTGATTTTCATGTGGGCAACTGTTGACAGAGCCACTTTGATGGAGTTTGTTGCTGGGGCCTACTTGACATCATGGTAAGGTTTGCTAATCCCAGTTGTTGTTCTTGTGTGTTTATTTACATGTGGTGACTCTTTTTTTCTCTTTATATTTCCAGCATCATCCAGGCAAGCAAAGGAGACAGTGCACAACCAAGTGGCGAAGTATCTGGCCATAGTACCTCTAGTCAAGACACCATTGACACGGAGGGACCCAGTGGCCCGGAGGTTGAGGGAAGTGCCATAGAGGAGACTTGATCTACATCCTCATCTTTGGATTTAACCTCCAGTGGCCACTCACTAATAGTGGCAGACCCATCGGGACCTACTCCTGTATCATCTTTGTCCACCACCCCAGTTCTGTCACCACCCTATCAGTTGCTTCCCACCTATTTGCCCGTGACTGCTTACCCTTTGCAGCAGGCATCTCTGCTCCAGCCCCTGTTATCCCTGCTACCGTGAGTGAGAATGCTATTGACCTCCTGAGGAGCATCTCTGTGGGCCAGACTGCCATTGTGAATACCATCCAGGGGTTGGCCAGCTAACTTCAGCAGACCAGTGCTTTCTAGGAGGGCATTCATAGTGCCATGTCTGGCCTACATAGCTTTTTTCAGGATCTGGCTTCCTCACTGATAGCCAGTCACTCCCCACATTATTCCCCTTCCACTTCACTCTTCCCAGGCCAAAACCCCCATTCCTCTTCCTGTCCCAAGTATACAGACACATCTCCACATACCCCGGTAATCTCACACAAGCAGTACACATAACCACAAACACCACAAGACACACCAGCATTTAGGCACTTAATATACACCCACAAACACAACGTCAGCCACCACTTCAACAGACACCCCGACCCACCAACACACAGCATCCAGCATATCCATAGGCACCCCCACAACAGCCAGTGACACATCCACCACACCCACCATACCCACAGACACCACCCTAACACACACAGACATTTTCACCACATCTAACATGCATGCAGACACCACCTGAACAGACACACAAACATACACCACATTCAGCATACCCACAGACACCACCCCAACAAACACCCACACATCCACTACTACATAACCCAGCACCTTCATCTCCCAGACCCCCAAAGACATGCAAATGCCCACACTCACACATGCAACAGACACCACCCAAGCTGAAGCATACATCATACACACACAAATCGAACACAACACCCACACACCAGAAAACCACACCCTCAACCTCCAAATCTCTACCCTTTCTGATAATCGTCCCTGTGTTCCGAAGGAGAGTTTCCTTTTTGACCTTGCCCTTTCCCCTGTTATCTCCAACCCCCCTCCCAAACACAAGAGGCCCCCACCCACATCCCAACCCATTCTTTCTACATCCAAGTCCTCCCCTGTCACACCTGCCCCATGTAAGCACCCATACCCCTATCCCAAGAATAAGCCCACATCTCCAAAGAAACAGTTCAACCCTCCAAAACTGAAACCCACCCATCTGACCCCACCCACCCAAGGATGATCCCTGAAGTGCCTGCCTGCCCACTTGATGCTCTTTCCTGTGGACATTCCCTGGCAAGTGATAGGACTCAAGTGAGGGCACAATAATGTGCAAAGACTTTAAAATGGACATGGCCAATGGTCTTTGCTATCATGCATTTTGCATTTTTAAACCCAAGTAGTTGTTTATTTTGGTACACATTTGACCTGCAATTTCTTTCCTACCTTAATGTTTTTCCTGAGTAACTTGTGTTGTCTGCCTACAGTTGTGTGTGCTTTAGCCTGCTTGATGATCCACTCACTGCTGTTTGCAAAATCTGACTTTGTGGGCAGTGCTGGTGTCACCACAAGACAAAGGAAAATGTTGACTGCATGGATAAGTGGGTGCTAATCCAAATGGGGTGTGATAGCATTGTGTTATATTTGCTATGGAAAGTATTTCATCTTCTGTGATCCAATGTCAGCATGTATGGTGTTATCCGTGTCCCCCTGATAGTGATTGGAGTTTTGTCTCATGTGTGTAAGCTTGTGTTTTCTTTGTGCAGACACGGAGGGTGTTCAATTGTGGTAGCTTTATTTGAATTTGACTGAGCATGTGGCCATTTTGCTGTGAGCACCTTGCAGCTAATTCATTTAGATGTATGGCCCATGCAATTGCTGTTGTATGTGCTTTCTTGACTTGCACTTCCACATTATGCAGATGGGCATGTCACTTGGCTCTAGTATTGTTAGTCCCTGAAATGCCTGAAGAGTCTGTTCCTGTGCAAATGTTGTTTTAGGAGCATGTGCAAAGTGTAAAGTATCCCAGAGTGGATGATAGCGCGATGATCTGTTGTTAAGTTTGATGGCACAGACAGGTGTGTGTAGTTACCATCGGTTGCATCCACAGCAACGTGGATTTTCTGTTCCATTGATGAGCAGGAGTAGTCAATGGTTGGCCTGTTTTGCAATGCAGCTTTTCTAGAGCCTCGTATATCCAGGATATGTTCATTCAAGGCGATGGATGTGTGATTGATGTTCTTAACCATCAAGCATGCCTACTATAAATAACTTGAGCATTATAAACAGCTAATCCTGGAACTCCTGCTATAGAAACGCGTAAACTCACATATTCTGATTTAGATAATATCTAATTTCAGAGTCACAGCTTTGCTTAATTGAACTGTTTCCCTCAGATAGCAAGTATGTACAGAGTGAAGTGGAAACATCATGAATCTTAACTGAGTAAAAGCACTCTGTCCGCCTGTTATATTGGCAGGAATGTATGTATAAGTGGTATTTCCACAAGAGAACAATGACCACACTGGTAGTTTGACATGCATGATGTGGCGAGCAGTAGTCACAATATGTTGGCAAAAAATGCTATTGTCCATATTCTTATAAGTTTGATCATTTCAAAGTTGACATAGTACTTGTTGTTCGAATGGGAGCTCTTGAGGAGACCCCGTTGTTGTCTCCAGGTGCATTTGAGCACATTTTCCAATTTTGTGAGAATCACAAGATAAGTTGTAGCAGACATCACTGGTAGTAATTTTGTAAGTAATCACACAGGTTATTTTATCCCATTTCTCATCCGTTCCCTCTAAGCAAAACCTGCAGAATTCATACAAAGAGAAGTGTGGCAACACGTCACTTTTTTGAACTGATCTGTCTATTTTAGTGGCATTAAAGATTTTCAGAAAAACACTGGCAGGAGATGTTATGGCAACCAAACATGCAGAGATAACATCAACAGTACTTTGCATGTTTAACATGCAAAAATCCAATCTGTTGAGCATGTCTCGTGCCAGATGAGTTCAAACATTTTCGGACAAGTGCAGTAAAGGTGTCAATCAGCAGGGTTTGTCACTCATTTCAGAGCTGGGGGTTATCAGTACCTCCCGACCCCACACGCACATGCCTGAAGGGAGACCACATAGAAGAGCTAGCACAAAGACACCTCCTAGTATGATCTGTAAAAGAGACTTTTGATAGTTCTCGCAAATAACATTTACCTGCTGGTGTATATTTCCATTTCTCGTGTCCTGAATACCTTTGAGGGCCAACCCAGATCTGGGATCAATCAATCCAAAATGCTCAGGGGGAATCTATATACCAACACCTGTTTCAAGAAGTGCCATGTCTTTTGGTTTCAATAGGTAGGTTTTAAAGACATGTAAATCAAGACCTACAGCTTCTAGTGTGGCTTGGTAAGGAGCTAAGGCTCCTGGTTTAATTTCCCAATAAATGATGGTGTTGGTTGCTACATGGCACTGTATCTATATCGCTGGGTTCATCTTTTGCATTTAAGGGGTCTCTACAATTGTTATTCAAAATTGGGAGAGATTCATTTAAATGCTCTCTCCAGTTTGTCAAACTTCCATGTGATATTTTCGTAATTGAGCTTTTAGCAAGCCGTTCATTCCCTCAATCAGTCCTGCAGCTTGTGGATAATATGGAATATGATAAATCCACTCAATAATGTCTTATGATCAATTAACTTGCACCACTTTTCCTTTGAAATGTGACCCGTTGTCACTTTGGACTTGGAGTGGGACTCCGTAATACAACATTAACAAGTCCAGAGTTTTAATGGTATTAAACTGAGTGGCATGTTTGCAAGGAACGGCAATCAGGGAACCAGAATAAGTGTCCACTCCTGTGCAAGCTTATTGATACCAGATACTTATCCGTAGTGGCCCAATGTAATCAATTTCCATATCTGCCCAGGCAACTTCCATCTCCCCAACTGACCTTTGACCGTTTGCATGAGAGATCTCTGTTGTGTGGGTTGACAAATATGACACTGCATGATCACTGTTTTTATCAAATTTAGGGGAATGTGCATCCCTCTAATCTCTGCCCATCTGCTAGTGGCCTTCTCTCCCAGATGTCCACATTTTTGGTGTGCCCACTTAGCCATCCCCACCAAGTCAGAATCCTGTGTCGGCACTTCTGCCTCTGAGATTTTGGCTTTGTTGTCTGCAAGGGAATTAAACCATTGTTCTAGTGAGTCAGTGGGACAGTGGGCATCTACATGATACACAGTAACGTTATTTTGCTCTAGCATTTCCCAAATTTCTTGCCACAATTCTTTGCTCCACAACTCCTTGGAATGTAGTTGCCAGTTATGTGCATGTCAGGTGGCTAACCCATTGGCGGTAGACCAAGAATCAGCATAAATGTGACAGGCCACAGGCAATTCTTGTTTCAGTGCCTGATATACAACATACACTTATGCATATTGACTTCTCTTCCCTTGTCCTGTAGTGGATAACAATATCTTGGTGACTGGGTTATTTGACACTGCCTTCCTAAGTATTTTGCCCCCCACATATTTGGCTGAACCATAGGTAAACCATACATGCTTCCTATCCTCAGGGGATAAGGATTCAAATGGCTCACCCCATGTCACTAGTGACTCCTTTATCTCTGGTACCTCCTGAACCCTCTCATCATCCTGCACAGGGGCTTGTGCTACGTGTTCATGCAGGGCTGCTGTCCCTGTTGGTCCCACAGGGCCCTGTACTGTATGTCCCACTTCCACCGAATTACACTGGCCTCTAGTACATGTCCTATGCTGTAAGTTTTAGGTGAACTCATCACCCACTGCATTATTGGAATCTCAAGTCTCAGAATCACATCATGACCTAGGGTAATTTTCTCAGTATCCACTAGAGCCCAGTAACAAGCAAGTAACTGTTTCTCAAAGGGAGTGTAAGGCTTTCCAGCATCAGGTAGCTCTTAGGTCCAGAAACCCAGGGGCACCCTCTTTCTTCCCTGTTTTTGCCACATGCTCCAATTTGCATATTGCCCCTAAATGGTTACATGTAACTCAATGTCTTCTTCCTGTACTGTCCATGAGTCTAAAGCATCTTGAATCACCTCCTTTGCCAAGTCAAACACACACTGCTGCTGCTCTCCCCATTTAAGCTTGTTTCTTTCTTGTCACTTTGTATAAAGGGGCCAAAATCTGATTCAAGTGAGCGATTTGCTGTCTCCAAAAGCCAAACAATCCAATGAGTCTCCTGCTTAGTGCAGGGAGTGGCAAATTCTAAGATCTTTTGTTTTGCCTGCAGCAGCACCTCTCTATGTCCATGATTCTACTGGATTCCAAGAAACTTCACATTTTGAGAGGATCCTTGTGGCCTTCTGGAATAATCATCCATCTTTTGCTCTGCAAGAGTTCCACAACCCTGTCCAACTGAGTCTGCACCTGTTCTTGTCTCTCTCCCTGAATCATCACATCATCAATATAATGAGACAACTGCACCCCTGAAATGACAGATTCTTCATCCAGGTGTTCTTCCACCAGCGGGTGACAGATGGTGGGGCTATGTACAAACCCTTGGGGGAGTCTTAGCATTTGGAATTAACTGCAGTTCCACAAGAAACTGAATCGCTCCTGACTCTCAGGGGCCAATGGTATAGAAAAGAAAGCATTGGCAATATTAATGGTTGCATACCAAGTCCCTTTATGTTTTTGTATTCTTTCAATCAAAGTGATGGTGTCGGGGACTGCAGCAGTCAAAGGGGGAACATATTTCTGCAATTCGTGGTAATCAATAGTCATTCTGTAGCACCCATCCGGTCGGCGCACAGGCCACAGAGGATTGTTACACTCAGAGGTGACTGGAGCCACCACACCTGCCTCCATTAACTCCTATGTAGTCCCACTTATTTCCTCATTCCCTCCTGGAATTCAGTATTGTTTCAAATGAACCACCTTCATTGCAGGCAGCATCTTCATTGGTGGTATCTTCAGATGACCCACTCTCACTGCTGCCACTGAAATGTATCTCTTTGATCAAAAACGATAACAACCACCATCCAACTATAAAATCATTCCCTTCAGATTGTCAATTCCCAGTATATACTCTAGGAGGGGCACAATCAAAATAGTATATTCTCTTTTTGCCGTTCTCCCTATTTTCATTTGAACAGTAGTCTCCAATCGGGGTTTGCTGGCCACTTAACCCTGTGATGGTGTAGTGCTGACCTGTAAACTTCTTTGGATTTTCATAAATTAAAGAGGCCAGTGTCTACTAAGGCCCGGACCCTTTGAGAATTTTTGTGCTTCCAGTGAGTTTCTAAATCAAATCCCTGTACCGGTGCTTGGCCTGTTTCCTAATCTGATTTAAACCTGTCAACTTTTGCCCCAGTCAGGTCTGGATATATGCTCTCATGTCTGATGGGAGATTCCTCTTCTTCCCTGTTCTCAGGAGTTAACCAATCACTCTCCAAATCTTCTAACTTTTTCCCTCGTGAAGAAACATTTTTCCCCCTCTCTTTTCTTTCATCCTGCATCTGTGGCTGGACCCAATATACTTGTTTAATATATTGCTTGTTTACTTTCCTGCTGGCCTCCTTTCTGTCCAGCCCTCCCTTACGGTACATCATCCCACAAGCTTTTGGTATCTATCCCATCAACTTGCTCCTTGTTGACACCATCCTTCAGTAATACCATAAACATATCTCTCCTAGATGCTCTATTGTTATCCTTGAGACCTTCAGACTTCGAAGCTCTCTCAGGTTTTGTCAAATCTTTAAGCACTCCTAGCTCATGAACTGCCTCCAGAACTACCTTGTCTGAATAATTAGGAGAGTCATATTTACTGCTTGTAAGCGGGAGGAGCAAGTAAATAATTTTGTTTCGCACTGACACAGAGAGTGGTCCATCTAACAGACGGGGAGCATCACCCAGGAAAAAAAGCAGTTTTTATTCTCTCCTCCTTAACTTCTGCATTGCATCTCTTACGGCGTACTAGGGCTTGTCATTTTGTAGCCAGTCTGAATCTATAGGATACTTATGGTTACACCCGACGACTGCTAGCTGCAGTAGGGTGATCTGTCGGTTACACTGATAACCTCTAAACTGCTCCTGTATTTTGGGGTAAATGCTAAGAGTACAAAACTTAGGAGTGGCTCCTATATCTAAAATTACTCCCGAGGCTCCTGTGTCAAATAATTGCACCATTCATGTAAATATTGTTTCCCCAGATCTCTGCTTGAATCTGTCTATAATATCACTGACTTCCTGCAGTGCGTAATCTTCTAGGGAGTGCATGTCAACCCCCCTTGGTTTTGTGGGGTGCCTTGTATTTTCCATATAAATATTGGCTGTGCCCCTGACTTTTTAACTGAATCATCACTGGAATCTGAAAAATCGGTTGAGTCCCAGATGTTTGTGTCCCAGATTTTTGGATCACAATTTAACTCTGCTTTAGCAATAGCTAAATTAACTTTCTTTTGATTTACTCTACCCCCGCTTGTATTGAGCAATGCGGACAGCTGCATTCTCAGCGACAGGTTGATGAGTATCCGCTTTATCATGCAATAACTTATTCTGACAAGACAGCATGGTTACATTATTTTTAGCTTCAACTAGCTGCCTCTCTAATTGCTGGTTTTCGTATTCCAGCTGCACATCTTTCGTGCATTTTGCTATGAGCAGATAACAGGAGCCAGCCCCGTCTGCCTAAAATAGATAAATCACATCCCTGTTCTACTGGCACTTTCAAATAAACAAAGAGTATGGGGTGTCACGTGGGTACAAAGTACAGTTAAATTGCCCTGGACAATCTAAATATCCCAGACTTCGGGACTTATTCGTGTGCTAGGTGTGATGTGTCAGGAGGAGAATTTCTCCTTACGGATTAGGTGGTTACACACACTAAATAGAGTTATGCTTCATCATATGACCACCTACCCCCATCCAGGTAGGATAGTACCACCTGGACGGACTCAACCCCATCGTTAAAAGAACCTAGAGGGAGTGCGGAGATAAAGATTATCTGGATAATAACGGGATCCAGTTGTACTACAGAAACTCTAAAATCACCTAATCAGTCACCTGTGTAATATTACAGCTTTATTTGTGGTGATTGTTGGTGAGATTGAAAACAAATGGGATGCTTCTAAAACATAATGACACGAAGAGTCACCAACTATTCACTGGCCAACATGTTTCTGCCCACTAACTTTAGCCAAAGGAGGTCTAGGGGCATTCGTCAGGGCCTGGGATCCCTAGGTTCATGCGCTAAAGGGTCATGTACTGAGGAAAAAAAAGGGGAGGGGAGTCTACCTCAGCAGGAGATGGCTGAAATGGTGGAATACGAGGTGCCTACCTGTGGATTGCTTAACAAGGGAGGCCTGTAGATGAAGGAGAACAATTAATTAAATATGTCATGCAATCTACATGTAAGTGATACTAAACACAGCAAACCACTGCACACGAAAAAGTGAAATTACATGCTGAAACAGGCAATAAACCATGCAGTACATTTAAAACCAGTCACACTGGGTAATCTATTAAGTAGAACTTTGACCCGCTGGTTGCAGGAAGAAAAGGAAAAAGCGGTCTCTTACCCTGTCATTGTAGGGCAGTTAGTCCCTGGTCTAGGGGAGGGGGAGTGTCCCCTTGTAGTCACATACTATATCTAGGAGAATGGTGTCAGATGAACAAAGAACTAGGGGGCAGGTGGACAATATTAGATGGGAGACGCACAGAATATGGACCCAGGAGAGGGCTGTGAGGATACCAGCAGAAGAAAGTCTAGCTTATTGGCCTAAACAGTGGAGCGAATTTGAGTGAGGGCCCTTCTTGGATGGGCATCAAAACTCTAGAAGTGAAAAACAATTCGGTATGTACCATTTCTGTTCCGAAAAGTCCAGGCTTTGATGGAGCAATGCTGACAATAATACATCAGACAAAGGAAATAACAATAAGATAAATAAAATAATCTCAAATGAATTAGGGCTTATCTGTGAGGTCTGAGGTCACCACCTGTGAATGCCGCACGGTGAGGGGGAAGGGGCGACCGGTCCACGTCAACTTACTGCATCAAAGGGTGATGCACACTGGCGCACCTAATCCGACTCCCTACCCGGCTGTCAAAGAAGCCCGGCTGGGGAGTCTCCGAAGGTAAAGAACCTGCCGTCAGGTGTCTCACTCGACATGCAGGAGAGCGTTGATGGGAGAGCGTGGGTCATGGCCATGCCGCGAGCTCCCGGCCCAGGGGAGCATGGGACATGTAGTCCCATGTCTCCCTTTTGTATGCGGTAGATACCGCTCTCAGCAAAGAAAACAAAAGAAAGAAATGAGGAAAGAGGGGGGTGGGGCGGGGCTGGGCTGGGGGAAGAGAACAGAGGAGGGAAATGGGGAAACAGTTGAGGGGAAAGGTGAGGGGACATGGGGAGAAGTAAAGTGATGTAAGGAGAACAAAAAATTCAAAGGAGAAAAAAAGAAGAAAGAAGTGAAAAGAGAAAGAAAAGAGAAAAGAGAGGAAGGGGAAAAGAGTGATCAGGGGAAAGAAGGGAAAAAAGGAAGAAGAAGGTTGGTCAGGGGTTTGGGTGGGTTGGTATAAGAAAGGAAAGAAAAGAAGAAGAAGAAGGATAATAATGAGTTCGGGTTGGATTTGGGTTGGGGGAAAAACGGAAAGTAGACAAATAGGAGGGACAAGAAAAGAAGAAAGGGGAAACAAAAAGGGGGAGAAGAAATGGACCAGGGGGGCAGGGGAAAAAAGGAAAAAAAGGAAAAGAAGGAAGCAGACTGGGAAAAGGAGAATGTCAAAGAATCCTCTTATTTGTTTAATAAAGACCATGGTATTTCATCGTTAAGTACTATGGTATCTGTACGTAATCTCCATACCCATCTTTGTTCGTAGTATAAGAGCTTTTGGTTCATGTTGTTTGTCTTTGGATTTAGCTTGTCTAGTACTACCCAGTCCATATCATCTGGGGAGTAGTTGCTCCCGATGAAGTAGCTAGTGAGTTCGTAGCATCGCGTTTACAGCGGATGGTGCTTCTGTGTTCACATATGTGGGTTCCAACTCTCCTTGTTGTCATCCCAATATATTTCAATAGAAAAGGACATTGAATTATGAAGATGGCGTTTTTGCTGTTGCAATTCATGAGGCATTTCAATTCCCAAGGGTTTTTTAAACCTAAATCCAGAATAGTTATTTTGCGTATGAACTGACAAACCCTGCATTTCCCGCATGAGTAGTGACCTGATACGGGGGCATCTGCCATAAGGTCACTTGTTTGTTGGGTGGTGTCCTCCTCTGAGGTCGTGTGTGCACCACCATGTCTTGTATGCTGGTTGCTCTCCTGAAGGCATTTAAAGGTTGATCAAAGGGGAGTCCACCTGAAGTCAGGATCTTCCAATCTTCCCTTATTATTTTTTGGATCTTGTTCTATAGGGGGTTAAAAGTGGTCACACAAATGACCTGCTCTGTCTTTTCCTTCTCTTGTGAGGGTTCCAAGAGCTGGTCTCTGTTATTATTGCATGCCTTCTTATCGGCTCTCCTGATAAGACAAGCCGGGTAGTTTTTTTCAAGGAGTTTCTTTGACAATCTTTCTGCATGTTTTGTGTAATTCATAACATCCAAGCAGTTATGTCGAATCCACAGGAATCGTCCCACTGATAGGTTCTCCCGTAGAGACTTTTGGTGGAAGCTCTGAAATTGGAGCAGATTGTTGCAGTCTGTTGGTTTGTAATAGAGCTCAGTGGCTAATGTTCTATTCTTCTCATAGATAAGCAGATCAAGAAAGAGTAGTTTATAGCCACCTATCATCATAATAAATTTAAGATAAGGGTTCAATGCATTAAGCCAATTTGCTAAAGTGAAGGCCTCATTGGCGGTACCTGTCCAAATCAATAGGATATCATCAATATAGTGTTTCCATAGTTTAATATGTCTGAGAAAGGGATTTTAATCTTGGAACACCATTTGTCTTTCAAAGTGGTCTACATAAAGGACGGCTAGACTGGAGTAAAGGTACTGCCCATTGATGTCCCCTGTATTTGTAGAAAAAAGGTTTTCTCAAATTCAAAATAATTCTCAGTCAGAGCTATATGGGCTAAGTCCAGTATAAATTCTGGCGGGGTTTTAGATTTGCTACTAGTTCCCTCCAGCAGTCCCCGGATGACCTCAAGGGTTGCCTCCTGGGGTATGTTAGTATAGATTGATTCCACATCCAACGTAATTAGAAGTTCAGTACTTGTGTCAAATGGCATTGCATTTAACAAGTTCAAGACATCTGTTGTGTCTTTCATGAATTTGCAATGTTTGTAGGACAATGGAATGCATTAATATTTTTTATGCATACCCGGCATGTGTGGATTTTTCAGGGAAGGCTGAGACAGTTCAGACAATTCAGATGCACATGGTGCCAAGCATCATTTTAGTGATTTGCGCTGCATGGAGATGTACCATATGTGTCAAACTTTTTTATGCATAACAGCCATGTGTGGAATTTGGTGGAAAGGATCATTGGGCCACTGACTGTGTCAAGGGTCAATGTAGCCTACTCAGGAGCTTGAGGGGGCATTGGGTGGTGATCTGCCATCCGCATGATGGATCATCTGCACTGTGAAGCACAGTCCCCTGCATACATAAACCTGCACATTTGTGATCCCATGGCCAATTATGTGTTTTTACCTTTGAAGTACTTGCTGTCAGGCTTGCCCTATCATATACTGGGGAATGTCATCTTGTTTGTGTAGGACGTGTCTCATCAGTTCCCATTGTTTCACATGGTTTGCCAAGAACTGGTGTGGTTATTCCTTGGATGCTTGGTTAGGTCACTGATATTTTTTTAACTGTGTCATGTCTGTAGATCCAGGGCACTGGTACTGTCCTCCCTATGCTCACTATGGAAGCCTGGCACTGGCTAACAGGAGTAATAACACCTTCTGATACATCTGCTTCAGATGTGAGGCAAGCTAAGTGGCTGTCAACTTATAGGGTTCCACTGTTACTCTGTTGAGCCCTGATGCTTTGACGTGCTTCACATCCCTGATGGCTCTTACAATCTCCTCCAGGAAAAGTATGTCTTCTAAGGCTTCCCTATTCTCTGTGGTGAGGCTTGGGTTTTGGATGTCACACAGGAGCTTGCCTGCTTTGTTTTTTGTGGTGAAATACCTTGCATATTCAATTTTCCCACAGTAGTGGCCCACCAATTTGGGCTATGGTTTGTCCACTACTAGCAAGTTCCCCTGACTCCTTCTCGATCCCAGGAACCCATCTATCTACTGACTCATGCCTGTCCAGCTAGGCCAGTATTTGTCCTGTTGTATCCCCATTACATTGGTGTTGTGCTGTGTTGTCCTATGGTGCATATTTGCAGCTTCCTGGGCCACGTCTTAGTATCAGTTTTGCTTAACAGCTAGGGTGTGGGCTCCCTCTGATCCCTCATCCGGTGTGCACGCCTCAAGGGATAGAAACACATGTTCAAGAGACTTCAATTTATCCCTTTTAATTGTTTCCTTTGTGCCTTCATGGTGAGACTCACCCCCTTGACTACTGTCTAATAGGCTGACCACAACGTGGTATGGAGACTTGAGTGATGTGCTGTTTACTTGAAAATATTGATCTTTTGCGGATAACACCTGTTCTCTCATTTTTGGCTGCATAAGGTACCAAGGACTCAATATCATGTGGGTAGTGGTTGGCCTCTCGGCCAGACCATAAACCAGCCACAGGGCAGAATAGTCAGAAATACCCCTGATTAAGTTAGTGGCCTCACTGACTTTTAACAGCTGGTGAGTCAGCATGCGAAAGTGATCAATTCAGGAGAGACTATCATGCACCCCCAAGTAAAAGGATTAAGTGCTGGTCTACTGGGTTAAGGGTACATCGTACATATGCAGTGAGGAAATCTGCTAATGGTTATCTGACTGAGTCCAGGGGCTTGGGGGATGGTGGTGAATACTGTCACTCAGCATTGCGTTGAGGTCCCCTCTCCTGATCACTTCCCCATCTCGAAGACTGTGTAGCAGAGTGATCAGGGCTGGTGGCACTGAGTTGTGAAATCATGTTGTGATATATACGGAAGGTATGTTTAAGATGACACCTCCTCCCAGGTCTCAGCGAGCACCACATAGAGACCCAGCGGATCGAGCCTTATTTGCCAAATGACCAGGGGAAGCATTCTCCTCACAAACATTACTACTTCTCTAGAGGAGGTGGTATGGCCAACATTAGCAGCCTTTTCATTGCCCCAATGGTGAAGGGCATTATACCTACTACTTAAGAGGTGAGTCTATTGAAGGAGAACAATCTCAGGGGAATCTGGTTTGATGTACTGGGGCACCACTCCCCATTTGACTTAGTCGCCTAGGCCATTGACATTCCACGATACTATCCTTAGGTTGACTTACTAACTTTGGACATCCTACTGTATGGTTAAAGAACCACACATGGGGAAGGCCGGCCCTGAATTGGTTGGGGTTCAGACTGTGAGAGTGAATATCCTGTGTGCCTCAGCTATGTTGACTGGCCATATTTATCTCGCTTGAACATTAACTACAACAGCTATCTACTTACCCCTCTACAATTATCAATTCCCCCTACCTGCTCCACTGTGCTGCAGTTTCCAAACTGCCCATCTCCCCAACTGTGCACAGCGCTTGTTGCCTCAACTAAACTTACTGCTAACTAGAATGCGTTACTACCACCTTCTGGCCCCCACCTAGCCCCTTACTAGAATGTCTTTACCGGGTTGGTGTCTCATATCCTCTGTCTAAATCTTATGCCCAATTACTGATTTAGGACCATTGCAGCCTGCTCCCAGCCCACCCACAAGATGGTTAGGGTGGATATCCAGTGCCACATTTACAAACCTACAAGCCGCTCTCTTCTCTCCATGGGTCCCAAGATCCATACAGGTGATCAGGACAATGCCCCAGGTTAGGCGCGTTTTGACCCACACCTCCAATACAAGTGTTTCACTATTCTCCTTTGCCATGCCGCCACCCGGCATCTCTTGGGGCGGTTGTTTTGTCTTGACCCTCCTGCCACCTGACATTCAATCCAGCCAATCACAACCAGCTTGATAAAAAGTGAGTTTTGCATGCTGCGACTGATCAAAGCTACGCCGGAGAAGTCATTGTTTACTTGTGGTCCCATTCCCTCAGACCCTTCTTCATGCAGAGGACACTGCGGCACAGCCTCTGGACTCAAAGAAAGAAATTGGGGACAAAGGTAACCCAAGCTTTACCAAATGCAATGGAGGGGCTCAGAGAGCTGCCTGGTGACTCATGTCCTGGTATAGAACGTTTATGAGTCATGCTATGATGGGACAAGGGTATGCTCCAGCCTTTCATGGTGCACCTGGTATGTGGTGGGCTCCCTCCACCTAAAAGATGTTTGTGAGTCCACGTGTTTGCAGCTGTTTCAGGATGAGATCATCCACAAACAGGTCCATGGCTGGACCCTTGGTATTTAGAGGTACCACTAGTATCTATTCATAATTTCAGCAGGACCAGCCCTCCAAGTCCTCCAACTTCTCTCACAACTGTTCTACTGTGGCTTCTCATCATTTTTCATACATGGCCACATGTTCACATTTCCGTTCCACTACTTATGTGACATTTCTAATGAGTAAATTATGGTACTGTGATTACTCATGTCAGCTATGAGTAGAGGGAATGACACAATCAGGCTTTCCATGTCATTCTTCAGATATACAATTTGGCAAAGGTATGTGACTTGTTAGTACATTGCCTGACTTAAATGCACATTCAGAGTTTACTGGGTGTGCTACATCTAGACATTTGTCTGTTTTGGTTCCTGTATATCACTCTCTTACTAATACATGTGAGTGGCACTGAGATGTATGTGTTCAGTACTCACATGTGATATAGTCATTCAGACTGAGCTAGTTTACCTAGTAGACACAAACCTGTCATTGTGAGTATTTGCTAGCCTTTTCCTACCTAGCCCTTCTGTACAGTAGTCTTCAGATATATTTCCTGGATTGCTACAGGCATATGTAAAGCCAATACACTTGTGTGAATGTGTGTGACAATGTAAAATGTAATAGCTACAAACAATGCCTACATTCCACCAACACATTCATGTAGTAGTGAATTATCTAGGAGATGTTCATTGTTCCTGACTATGAGGCAGATTAACGTAAAGTGGTGCAGACCCACTTTTCTTTCCACCCTTAGTAACCCCATACCACAACCATGTGTGTGCTGTATTTGACAGACTCCACACCATGGGGCAGAGTAGGGGGCAATAGTGTATGGGATATTTGATACAATTTATGTACTGTTCAGGGTCCAAGCTAAGATGTAGGCCCTTTCGATGAACAGTACTCAGGGTCCCATTGGTACCAATGGTGTGCCCCCTTTAAACAGCTGCTCTGACTCTCTACAATCATCACTTCCCCCTCCCTGCTACACTGTGCTGCAGTTTCCAAACTGCCCACCTCCCCAACTGTGCACAGCACCTGTTGCCCCAACTAAACATACTGCTAACTAGAATGCGTTATTACCAGTTGTCTAAAGTAGCAGCAATATATGACACAGTTGTTTTTGCTAAATGCTAATGCACCATTTTGGCTCCCCCACAACAGCTGTACACCCCACTTGCATACTTAATACATGTGTCAGGCATTTTGTGGCACAAGCTGTTACGAAGTGACACAATGTCTGACTTGTGCCACTATGAGTTTCTGATACTTAGATATTCACATAGTTGGGCCACATTAGCGTAAGATGTTTGACACTAATGTTGCATAAGGATGCACAAAGCCCTCTTAACCCCTACTGTGCTGCGGACGTAATGGTTACATCCTGCGGCACAGTGCTCGTGTGTCCAGGACGTAATCATTACGTCCTGGGCACAGAGCCCAGTCGGAGCGCTAGCGCTCCCTCTGTGGGGTTACCCCCCAGCCCCCCAATGCAGGGATAGAAGGGAAAGCCCTTCCCCTTCCACCCCTGACAGCCCCCCTTTGACAGCAGCACGCAATCGCACGTTGACTATCACAGAGGCCACCTCCCATTGCGCTGAAGCTCAGCTTCCAGCGCGATCAGAAGAGAAATGCTCAGCATTTCTCTTCCGATCACGTGGAGTGGGCCTGAGAGGCTTCAAAGGGAAGGAAATTCCTTTCCTTCCCTTTGAAGTATCTCTGAGCGTTTTAGCAGCCGGCTGCTAAAATGGCCACTAGACACCAGGGATTTTCTTTTTTTTTTTTAGAGGTGGGGAGCGACCACTAGGTACCAGGGATTTTTTGTTGTTGTTGTTGTTTTACAGATGAGGAGTGACCCCTTAGGCAAGGGTTGCTCCCCTGGAGGGGCAAAATGTATTTAGGATTTTTGCCCCCTTTGGGGGAGGATCGGCTGATTTTAGGTCAATCTGCCCCCAAGGGGGACAGAAGCCACTAGGCACCCGGGATCTTTTTTTTTGCACCAATGTCATGCAAGGGGAGTGACCCAGTAGCCAAGGGTCGCTCCACGGGGGGGGCATGGGGCAAATTTATTTTAGGCCGTTTCTGCCCCCCCGCAGAAACCTCTAGGCGCCAGGGCAAATTTTTTTTGGCATTTTTTTTTGTTTGTTTGTTTTTTAAGAGATGGGGAGTGACCCATTAGGCAAGGATCACTCCCCAGGTGTGGCAGAAACCTCTAGGCTATATAAATACAAGGTAGGGACTGGGAGATTATTGGTCCAGTGCACGGTCTCCCAAACTAAACCTGTAATATCGAAAAAGGGGAACACTGTTCCATAAGCGAGAGGGAAACGAGAAAACTAATCAAATAAGAAATTGGCGAATCTATACTGAGTATTCTTAGGAGGGCCCTCAAGCACCCACTAGGGTGACAGGTATCATCATCGGGCTCACTCCTCGCCAGACTGGTGCTGCAATGCCTGGCGGGCCTCCCAGCATTCTGGGTGGCACTCAACCATTGTAAATTCGCTAGCAACGAGGGTCTGGGAACAAAACTGAGTAAGGAAAGAAGAGTGTAGAATACGACAGAAAAATCTTAAAATTAGCTCTGAACCTGAGCCATTATTTTAATGTGATAGAAATTGGGTTCAGGCCAAGATTAAAAACAATAAATATAAGAGTGTTTACTGGAAATAATGTACCGTCACACTCTATATTTCAGGGAAGGTAGTTAGCCTAATCCTGCATGGTCAACATGTTTCGCGTCTGTAGTTGGTCACAAAGTGATCCAGTGACGCTTCTTCAGGACCCACACAAAAAAACTATTGATTATTAAACTACTTCTCCTATGTGTCAATAATAAATTAAGTGCATATCAAGTCACTTACAGTGTAGAAGACAGAATATGTCTAAGTCAATTGGTCAGTACAGTCGCCCTGCATGTAATCAAAAAGACACGGTACAATTAGTGCCAGTGATCAAACGCAGAAAAAGACACAATTACAAATTATTCTAGTGACAACCACCCTAACCCGTGTGTAAAAAATATATAGATATCAAGGTATTGCAATGCTTACCATCCCATGTTAGAGATTGGGCTCCCTAGGTCTGCGCTAGCATCAACCAAGGAGAACAAACTGAATGGAGATAATAATGATATGTAATGATGTGAAACCACATAGTAATACATAATACTGAACAAGTCTAAGAATGCCTGTCTGACTTCTATTGTTAAATATGGTATGAGACACACTTGTGCAAAGAGATGTGTGTCTTCACATTTCTAGAATTTGGTAAAATGACGTTGATATGGAAAAGAGAAAGTATTCAAATGTGCTTGGTAGCAATGTCTCTAACCTAGAGAATGTAGATGTTGTAGACTGAACAGTTATCTTCAAAATAGGTTGCTTTGTCAATAAATAAAAGTCATACTGTCATCAAACATATATAGCAGACACACACGTATTATATCTTAGCCCTTAATGACCTATTTACGTGGATGATTTGTGCTAAGATTGTCCCTGGAGGGCCTCATGTATGTATCACATATCCATTCTTGCTTCAAAAGATGAAAAAACATGAAAAAACACGGTGTCCAGCAAAGTGCGGCAAGATCTAAGCTGAATCAAGGTGGTCGCCCAATTGAATTAAAGACACCATGCAAACGATGAATCAAACAGCGTGAGGGATAGGTAATACCTTATGCTAAACACACCACCACACATATCGCCGTAGTCCCGTGCTTACTTGGTTTTATCCTTGATTCATCGGGAAAACCTACCCCCCTGCCGCGCGCCTGTAGACGGCGTGTCAAGGCGGTAGGGGGTTATTTAAGCTCACGCTGTCTAGCGTGAGCAACCCGGAACAAACCGGCCGGTTGTTCCGGGTACTAGAAATCGAAAAAGGACTCGTATCTCGGCGGCCATCTTGGGGAATCATAAAGATGTCGAGTGGTTGTCGCATATAGCTAATCCTGTCTGGACTTCAAAGACAGGTTACTATAGCGGCCATGTTTAATCAACAAAAACCGGAATAACACAAGAATATCCAGTCCATGTAATGGGGCTGGAATGACACGGTAACCAGAGACACCTTCTCATTATAATTAAATAACAAAAAAGTCAAAAATAATTTAGTAATGAAAATATTCATATCGTAATAGATAGAGGGGGAAGGAGGAGAAATCATCCATGTTGAAGCTAAGATATATATATATATATATACCTAACGCCTGATCTGTAGGAATCTCTTAACTGGTAATGCTTATGGTGCTTTGCAAGAAAGTCTAGACAAACTAGTGACTGTCACTCTGTCTAAGTTTAACGTAATGTCCTTGGAATATGATTTAGGGTGTTAATAAATTCCAAGGTATATCATCGTTCAATCCTTCATTATGGGTTTTTAATCGGAACACCCACTCTTGCAATGAAAAACAACTTCTTCCAATTTGAAAATTCTTTATTTCATCAAATTCAAGGGACCTCAATGGGAAGTACTTTTGCCCCTAGTCTGGCATGTTTGTATATGTATAATTTTGAAAAACTCTTTATATTACAAACATCCAATCCATTCCATAACAAGATTTCTTTATGGAAGAGGTACATTGATGATATTCTCATTATTTGGAATGGCCCTTATGATGAAATTGACAAATTTACCATTTGGATTAATTCTCTGGATCCCTTCCTGAGATTTACTGCCCACTCATCTCTCACACAAGTATCATTCTTGGACTTGGTGATCAAAATTGACAATGGTGTACTTACCACCACTACCTTTCATAAGAGCACTGATCGTAACAGTTTACTGGTATACGATAGTCATCAACCCTAAAGCATTGAGGGACAATCTTCCATTTGGGCAATTTTTGAGGTTACGACGGAATTGCAGCACTACTCAAACCTTTGATATCCAATCCCGTGATTTGAAACATAAATTACAGGACCGACACTATCCTGACAAGATTATCAATTCTGCGTATAAAAGAGCCCGCAACAACCATAGGGAGGCTCTGTTATCTCCAACACTTAAAAATCCTGAAACACGTTTGACATGTGTCTCGACCTTTACTCCATTGTCAAATACCATCAAAAAATTAATTAACAAACGATGGAACATACTACAGAGTGGTGGTACGGGAATCCCAAAACCCCTCTTTGCTTTCAAAAGGTCAACTAACGTACGAGACCTACTTGTTCATACTCGCCCTCGCATGCCCAACGAGACACAAAAACAAACGACATTATGGAATCTACCTCCAGTGATGGGTCATCACCCCTGTGGCACATGTAATGTCTGTCCCCTTACCAAACGCCTAAACAGCATTGACCTTAAACATTTCGGGATTTGGCATTTAAACAAACACACTAATTGTAATACACGACAATGTATCTACCTGATTTCCTGTCCCTGTAACTTAATTTACATCGGAATGACTACTCGTCCAGTAAAATTACGTATTAATGAACACCGGAGCAATATCAGATGCTCCCGCATCACCACAAAGCTGAGTGCCCATTTTTTGGAGGC
Source organism: Pleurodeles waltl (assembly GCF_031143425.1). Taxonomy (NCBI): domain Eukaryota; kingdom Metazoa; phylum Chordata; class Amphibia; order Caudata; family Salamandridae; genus Pleurodeles; species Pleurodeles waltl. Next base: position 933,977,570 of record NC_090442.1, on the reverse strand, counting down.
GAAACATGGCCCCGACGATATGTGGTGGATAGTACTACAAGTACCAAGATGTGACAACAATAACCCTAACTATCTATTTAAGACTGAACAGAGATGGGTGTTCCGATTAAAAACCCATAATGAAGGATTGAACAATGATATACCTTGGAATTTATTAACACCCTAAATCATATTCCAAGGACATTACGTTAAACTTAGACAGAGTGACAGTCACTAGTTTGTCTAGACTTTCTTGCAAAGCACCATAAGCATTACCAGTTAAGAGATTCCTACAGATCAGGCGTTAGGTATATATATATATATATATATCTTAGCTTCAACATGGATGATTTCTCCTCCTTCCCCCTCTATCTATTACGATATGAATATTTTCATTACTAAATTATTTTTGACTTTTTTGTTATTTAATTATAATGAGAAGGTGTCTCTGGTTACCGTGTCATTCCAGCCCCATTACATGGACTGGATATTCTTGTGTTATTCCGGTTTCTGTTGATTAAACATGGCCGCTATAGTAACCTGTCTTTGAAGTCCAGACAGGATTAGCTATATGCGACAACCACTCGACATCTTTATGATTCCCCAAGATGGCCGCCGAGATACGAGTCCTTTTTCGATTTCTAGTACCCGGAACAACCGGCCGGTTTGTTCCGGGTTGCTCACGCTAGACAGCGTGAGCTTAAATAACCCCCTACCGCCTTGACACGCCGTCTACAGGCGCGCGGCAGGGGGGTAGGTTTTCCCGATGAATCAAGGATAAAACCAAGTAAGCACGGGACTACGGCGATATGTGTGGTGGTGTGTTTAGCATAAGGTATTACCTATCCCTCACGCTGTTTGATTCATCGTTTGCATGGTGTCTTTAATTCAATTGGGCGACCACCTTGATTCAGCTTAGATCTTGCCGCACTTTGCTGGACACCGTGTTTTTTCATGTTTTTTCATCTTTTGAAGCAAGAATGGATATGTGATACATACATGAGGCCCTCCAGGGACAATCTTAGCACAAATCATCCACGTAAATAGGTCATTAAGGGCTAAGATATAATACGTGTGTGTCTGCTATATATGTTTGATGACAGTATGACTTTTATTTATTGACAAAGCAACCTATTTTGAAGATAAGTGTTCAGTCTACAACATCTACATTCTCTAGGTTAGAGACATTGCTACCAAGCACATTTGAATACTTTCTCTTTTCCATATCAACGTCATTTTACCAAATTCTAGAAATGTGAAGACACACATCTCTTTGCACAAGTGTGTCTCATACCATATTTAACAATAGAAGTCAGACAGGCATTCTTAGACTTGTTCAGTATTATGTATTACCATGTGGTTTCACATCATTACATATCATTATTATCTCCATTCAGTTTGTTCTCCTTGGTTGATGCTAGCGCAGACCTAGGGAGCCCAATCTCTAACATGGGATGGTAAGCATTGCAATACCTTGATATCTATATATTTTTTACACACGGGTTAGGGTGGTTGTCACTATAATAATTTGTAATTGTGTCTTTTTCTGCGTTTGATCACTGGCACTAATTGTACCGTGTCTTTTTGATTACATGCAGGGCGACTGTACTGACCAATTGACTTAGACATATTCTGTCTTCTACACTGTAAGTGACTTGATATGCACTTAATTTATTATTGACACATAGGAGAAGTAGTTTAATAATCAATAGTTTTTTTGTGTGGGTCCTGAAGAAGCGTCACTGGATCACTTTGTGACCAACTACAGACGCGAAACATGTTGACCATGCAGGATTAGGCTAACTACCTTCCCTGAAATATAGAGTGTGACGGTACATTATTTCCAGTAAACACTCTTATATTTATTGTTTTTAATCTTGGCCTGAACCCAATTTCTATCACATTAAAATAATGGCTCAGGTTCAGAGCTAATTTTAAGATTTTTCTGTCGTATTCTACACTCTCCTTTCCTTACTCAGTTTTGTTCCCAGACCCTCGTTGCTAGCGAATTTACAATGGTTGAGTGCCACCCAGAATGCTGGGAGGCCCGCCAGGCATTGCAGCACAAGTCTGCCGAGGAGTGAGCCCGATGATGATACCTGTCACCCTAGTGGGTGCTTGAGGGCCCTCCTAAGAATACTCAGTATAGATTCGCCAATTTCTTATTTGATTAGTTTTCTCGTTTCCCTCTCGCTTATGGAACAGTGTACCCCTTTTTCGATATTACAGAAACCTCTAGGCACCAGGGATTTAAAAAAATGCTTTTTTTTGTTTTGTTTTTTAGACGTGGGGAGCGACTCCTTAGTCAAGGGTCGCTACCCTGGGGGGCAAATTGTATTTAGACCATTTCTGCCCCCCCTGGGGGCAGATCGGCCGATTTTTGTTAGGGCAGTCTGCCCCCATGGGGGCAGAAGCCACTTAGACACCAGGGATTGGTGTGTGTGTATGCGTGTGTTTTCTTTAGGGGGCAGCCCCTTGGGTAAGGGTCATTCCCCATGGGGGCACATTACTGTTGGCCATATCTGCCCCCCATTGGGCCTATTTTTGTAAGGCCCATCTGCCCCCAAGGGGGGGCAGAAAGCCCACCAGGGGCCAGGGAAGTTTTTTTTTCAAAAATAAGAGGGTGAGGGTATAGCCATACCCCCACCCCAAATAAATGGGGCCAAAGTTGTCCTGCCCACCAATGGGCAGATGGGGCAATTACCCCTGATCCACACCCTGGGGGGGGCAGAAAGTCTACTAGATGTCAGGGAATTTTAAAAAAACAAAAGATATTGGGGTGGTGGCTTCCAACCATTATGGGCCTGGTTACGCCCCCACCTCAACTGAAGGGGGTAACAGTCTTTCAGCTATCCCCCGCACTCTAAAAAGTCTTATCCCACAGCAAGCAAGAAGACTTTGATTATTTGGGGTTTTAGTTTTACATTTGGGCCATGAGAGCTTGGCTTACTCTCAAAATCATCCCACTTGGAATGGTGAGGGCTGCACTTTATGGACTTTGGGACGCTGCCATGTAGAAAAATCCACAAGACCTAGACACATCTGTAAACTAAACATCTGGGTGATTCCAGGGTGGTGTGTTTCACATGCACCCGTACCATCTTTGTACCAACAATCCCCTGCAAACCTCCAACATTGCTGGAACTCACACATTTTTTCCACGTTTTTGTGATGGAACCTTCCGGAATCTGCAGGATTCCACAAAATTCCTACCACCCAGCATTGTCTCATCTATACCGATAAAAATTCTGCTGCACTTGTCAGCCTAAAAATGTTTTTTTGCAAACTGCCCTTTGGGCCCTCTTTGTTCCCCCTCAATATTGACATGTTTTTGGCTCTTCCCTTTCACAAGCACTTGGCCCACCTACACAAATGAGGTATAATTTTTACCGGAAGACTGAGGGGAACATTGGGTGTTATGAAATGTGTCCCAGTGCGGTGATCCCACACAGAAATGTGGAAAAAAAATGTGATTTTGTTAGCTAAATTTGAGGTTTGCTGAGGATTCTGGGTAAGAAAACATTGGGGGATCCACGCAAGTCACACCTCACTGGACTCCCTCGGGTGTCTAGTTTTCAGAAATGTCTGGGTTTGGTAGGTTTCCCTAGAAGGCTGCTGAGCCCAGGACCAAAAACGCAGGTGCCCCCCTACAAAAACAGGTAGTTTTGTATTTGATACCTTTGATGTGTCCAGATAGTGTTAGGCTCCCCCACAAAAGTGAGATACCATTTTTATCGGGAGACTTGGGGGAACGCTGGGTGGAAGGAAATTTGTAGCTCCTCTCTGATTCCAGAACTTTCTGTCACTGAAATGAGAGGAAAAAGTGTTTCTTAGGCCAAAGTCACCCCATTTTGGATTCCCCTAGGTGTCTCGTTTTCAAAAATGCGCTGGTTTGCTAGGTTTGCCCATGTGCCGGCTAAGCTAGAAGCCACAATCCACAGGTAGGCACTTTGTAAAAAACACCTCTGTTTTCTGTGAAAAAATGTGATGTGTCCAAGTTGGGTTTTGGCCGATTTCCTTTCGCGGGCGCTAGGCCTACCCACACAAGTGAGGTACCATTTTTATCGGGATACTTGGGGGAACGCTGGGTGGAAGGAAATTCGTGGCTCCTCTCAGATTCCAGAACTTTCTGTCACCGGAATGAGAGGAAAAAGTATTTTTCTGGCCAAATTTTGAGGTTTGCAAATGATTCTGGGTAACAGAACCTGGTCAGAGCCCCACATGTCATCCCATCTTGGATTCCCCCCGGTGTCTAGTTTTCAAAACTGCGCAGGTTTGCTAGGTTTCCCTGGATGGCACCTGAGCTAGAGGCCAAAATCCACAGCTCGGTTTTCTTTGTGAAAATGTGATGTGTCCACGTTGTGTTTTGGGGCATTTCCTGTAGCGGGTGCTAAGCCCATCCACGCAAGTGAGGCACCATTGTTATCGGGAGACGTGGGGGAACACAGAATAGCAAAACAAGTGTTATTACCCCTTGTATTTCTCTAAATTTTTTCCTTCCAAATGTAAAACAGTGTGTAAAAAAGATGTCTATTTGAGAAATGCCCTGTAATTCACACGCTAGTATGGGCACTCCGTAATTCAGAGATGTGCAAATAACCACTGCTTCTCAACACCTTATCTTGTGGCCATTTTGGAAATACAAAGGTTTTCTTGATACCTATTTTTCACTTTTTATATTTCAGCAAATGAATTGGTGTATACCCAGTATAGAATAAAAACCCATTGCAAGGTGCAGCTCATTTATTGGCTCTAGGGTTCTTGATGAACCTACAAGCCCTATATATCCCCACAACCAGAAGAGTCCAGTGGACGTAACGGTATATTGCTTTAAAAAATCTGACATAGCAGGAAAACGTTACAGAGTAAAACGTGGATAAAAATTGCTGTTTTTTTACCTCAATTTCAATATTCTTTTAATTTCAGCTGTTATTTTCTGTAGAAAACACTTGTAGGATCTACACAAATGCCCTTTTGCTGAATTCAGATTTTTGTCTACTTTTCAGAAATGTTTAGCTTTCTGGGATCCAGCATTGGTTTCTCACCCATTTCGATCACTAACTGGAAGGAGGCTGAAAGCACAAAAATTAGTAAAAATGGGGTATGTCCCAGTAAAATGTCACAATTGTATTGAAAAATTGGATTTTCTAATTCAAGTCTGCCTGTTCCTGAAAGCTGGGAAGATGGTGATCTTGCCACCGCAAACCCTTTGTTGATGCCATTTTCAGGGATAAAACCACAAGCCGCCTTCTGCAACCCTTTTTCCCCATTTTCTTTCAAAAAAACAAAATGTTCATTGTATTTTTGCTAATTTCTTGGTCTCCTTCAGGGGAACCCACAAAGTCTGGGTACGTCTAGAATCCCTAGGATGTTGGAAAAAAAGGACGCAAATTTGACATGTGTAGCTTATGTGAACAAAAAGTTATGAGGGCCTAAGAGCTAACTGCCCCAAATAGCCAAAAAAAGGCTCGGCACAGGAGGGTAAAAGGCCTGGCAGCAAAGTGGTTAAATCAGGGCCTATGCCCCAAAGTCGTTTACAACTGTTGTGGTGTAGCCCATGTACATTCCGAGTTTATGTGGTTTTATTTCATTATTTACATTACCTGGTGATTCTTGGAGTACAGTTCCATATGAAAAGGTTTTGCATAATTAGTTCTCTTCTGCGTACTCCAACAGCAGTGTTTTGTTGTTCCCCCTTCTCCAGTTGTACACCATTGTTGTCATCATCCTCGTTGGGGACATTTACTTGGTCATCCCAAGGGACATGTGTGTGTAGACAAATATTGTGCAAAATGGCACACACAAGGATCATTTTGCAGACAAGGGGAGGTGCATATAACTGTCCTCCTCTGGGAAGATGCAGGCACCTGAACCTTGATTTAAGGAAGGCAAATGTCAACTCCACTACATTTCTGGTCCTTGTATGGGCTTCTTTGTAGGCCTGCTGTGCATCCGTTGCAGGATTTCCAAAAGGTGTCATGACCTATGGCTGGATGCTGTAACCTTGATCAGCTGCAAAGGAATGTGAGAACATGTGTCAATCTTGCATATTAGTTACTTGATAGGTGCCATGGCTCATATTTGTTTTGAGTGGAGTGGTGTATCAGACTTACATCTGGTATTGTATGTGTTCCTGTTTGGATGTATGGTTGCATTGGTCTGTGGTGGTGCACCTTCCCATCATGGGTAGTGGCTTAAGTACATGGTGATTGTAATTGGAAGTTTTGTCTGACCGATGACAAATGTGTGTGGTGTTCTCTATATCTGAGCCAGGGAACCAAATTTATAGGCCCTAGATCCTCCTTGCACCACATTAGTCTCATTTTTGAGGACATTACTGTGGGCCAACTAGCAAATAATCACAGTGCCATACCTTAGCAACACATCATGTTTTAACAAAGAATCATGTATGCACAGGATGTGTTCTCCCATTGGGCTAAAGCTACAATGGTGCAAAGGAATATAAGAGGTTCCAAAGCATAATTTCTATCTGGTACTTTTGATGCCCACACAGAGTAGGCGTAAGTATTGGGCACACCATTGCTTTAAAGGTGACTCTATGTGCTGTGCAGGATTTTCACCATACATTTATAATTTATTTTACACAGTCCATTGATGGCATCCATCATGCTGACACTATTGCATCAACTCTGTGCCATGGTGTGCCATATATTGACTACGGCATACACATGTTGGGTCTACAGGGGTGCTAAGGTGCCCAAGTGAAGTAGTACTGCCTTAGATTCTGTCCAACTTGTGTGACATATGGCCCTTAGTGCCTCCACTTTAGATCTGCAGAAGAGTGATGTAGTAGACATGTGTGCCTATTTTGTGTATTGTATGCCATGTAACAGGTGTTGGGCCCTGTGTGTTGCATGTGACTCCCACCCTTTTGCCCTAGAAATACCTACCTTGCACAAAGTGTTTTTGTTGGCAGTTACTGGCTGGCATACGTATGGGTATGGGTATGTTGTTCACATGACCAGTGTGGGTAGTTTTATGGGATGCATTGTGATGTATGCATGATTTGTCAGACAGATGTGGTACAGGAGGTGGCCTGTGGTGCTTTTCAGCAGTACCCTACATCAGGAGTCCAGCCCTGCTAATTTCCATGTATCCTCATTCATGTGCATTTCTGGTCTCTCCTTGCACATTGCCAGTATTACAGATGGCACAGTGCATTGTTGGTACTCTTGTATCATGGTATGGGGATGAGGGATTTACAGGCATGTTTGTTGGTGTGTTGTGAGGTGTCCATTCCTGCACATGATCTTTCATTGATGGTGATGTTTTATTTCAATGTGAGCTGCAGTATGCACCACACAAGCAAAAGTTGTACACAACGAGTATATCTATTATATATGGGGGATATGTAGATGGTGATGGGACCACTCAGGTGCCAATAGATATCAGTGCTGCCTGAGACTTCTACAGCATAATAAATGTGGGGCAGTTGCATTATGTGAGTTGTTTGGCGTTTCAATGGCCAATGCAAATCACACAGCAGAGTGATTCCTTGGTGAATGTTTATGTGTGTAGGATCTGTGTTTTGTTGTGAACCTGTGGACACATTTAGTAGTTTGAGTCCTTCTTTTGTATTTATAGGGGACATTGCTCCACATGCCTATCTGGTTATGTGTCAGTCAAGTGGTACCAGTGACTTGTAGATATGGGCGTATGTGACGGTGATGGGCATTGCATGCAGTATAGTGTGGCATGTGGCTTATGAGTTGTGGTCTATACATCTGTTTCCCTGTCCATGTATGTTTGATGTTGTGCTTGTATTGTTTGTACTACAAGTTTGGTGTGTTGTGCGTGCTATGATTTGTATGGTATCTTATCTACAAGTAGGCCATTGCCATATTGTCCATCCTGGAATTGCTGGTTTATAGGGGAGTGCCTAAAGATGCATGGACGCTTTTGGGATAATTCACAAGAATGTTTGTGATAATTCAATGGTGGTCCATGATGGCCTGCACATTGATGGAGTGGTTATGTGTGTGGTTTTTGTAGAGGTATTCAGTTGCTGTAGGAGGGATACGTTGGACAAAGGTGCAGTCCATTGCACCCAGCACATTTGGCAAGCTAGCAATGTGGTAGAAACCGTGCTTGGTCTCCTGCTGCAGTTCTGGGGTGTTGGGGAACCAGATGTGGTGAGGTGTGAGTTTGATTATGGCATCCAGAACCTTTGTAAGGAAGGCAAAGAGGGATAGTTGTGAGATCCCACCCACTTGTGCTGCAGACATCTGGAATGAACTTGATGTAAGCAAGTGGAGGACAGCCAGGAGTTTGGTCATGGGCAGTGTTGCTGTGTGACCCTGCGCTCTTGCTTTGATGTCTGGCGCAATGTGGTGTAGCAGGCATACAATGGACTCCTGCCTCAGATGGTAGACTCTGATCACCTCTTCTACTCTGAGGGCCAGGATGCTTGCACACTGGTGAAAGATCCTCTCCGTCTTCTATGTTGCATTTGTAACTGCTGTGGTGGTGTTTGTTGTTGCTGCGGTGGTGCTGGTAGCACTTGGCATTGTTGCTGTTGTCTCCTACAGATGCCAATCTGTAGGATTAACACTTCCATGGTGTCCAGTTGCTTTACAATGTTCCTTCTGTGTATTTCCCTTGTGTAGTAGTGTGTGGGTCTCATTTTAAAGCCTGGTCTGTCCAGCAGTTAACATTTTGACGCTAATCGTACTTAGCATCATTTTTTGGAGCTGGTCCTTTGCGTATGTCATTTTTGCATAGGGTTCTAAATTTGGCGCTAGTGGCCTAGCATAATTGTTTGGAGGGAACACCTACCTTGCAGATCATTGTTGTTAAATGATGCAAGGTGAGGTGGCGCTCCCAAAAAATGATGCTAAGTCGAAAATTTTGACACTGGACTGCTGCTACTATCAAAATCTAAATATGCCATTAAGTTAGCACTGCTTTAGCGTAAAAAAACTGGAGCAAACGCGGTGCTACATTTTCTTAAATATAGGCATAACTGTTTTGTCAGCTGACTGTATCAATTAGAAGAAAGGAAAAAACATTAAAGTAAGAATTTTATTCTTTAGTATTCTGAAATTATTTGACTGTTAAAAATTTAAATTAATTGTAAAATATATAAATTCATTGCTAAAATATCTGAACTGAACGTGCTGTATGTATATTTTGAGGAACAGAGTTATCCTCAACCCACCTGTAAGTGATAAACTGAAATAAAATATGTATATCAAAAAGCATGAAGTTATATAAAATAAGGCCCATATTTATACTTTTTTAGCGCTGCATTTGCATCTTTTTTGACGCAAAAGCGGCGCAAACTTGCAAAATACAATTGTATTTTGCAAGTTTGCGCCATTTTTGCGTCAAAAAACAGCGCAAATGCGGCGCAAAAAAAGTATAAATATGGGCCTAAGTGTTCTGAGGTCATTCCTTTTTTTAGACCTAAACAGTGCCAAAAATTCTATTGCAGTAATGTTGGTTCACATTAACAGGTTATCGCATCAGCTACTGCATAGTGGCATGGGAAGCTAATTTTGTTTCATAGCTATGATGGAGTCATTCTACTTTACAGAAGATTTCCACAATCTCCATGTTTTGGAGGAGATGGTACTTTTTTGGTAATTACATACTTGCCAAAATGTGCAATTGATATTTTTCACTTAAAACCTGCATATGTTCATTTTTCCCTACAGCACAAGTAAACCATTCTGAGAGTTGCTTCTCAGTAAAACCATACTGTTCCGTATTACAGGAAAAATCTTTTTTTTTTCATTGTAAGTTCAAAGTTAGCACTATTCCCACTCCATTGGGGGCATCATTCATGGCAGGTGCTGGACAGTGGCTGGGGGGAATCAAAATTACTATTCCCTCTCTGCTGGGGGCGTCCGTCAGAGAAGGTGCTAGACAGTGGCTGGGTGTTAAATTTACTATTCTCACTCCTCTGGGGGTGTTCCTCAGGGCACATCTACACAGTGGCTAGCGCTCAAATGAGCTTTTACCAATCCACTGGGGTTGTCCTTTCGGGCAGGTGTTGGACAGTGGCTGGGGGTCAAGCTTACTATTCCCACTCCTCTAGGGGTGTTCTCAGGGCAGGTGCTGGACCATGGCTGGGGGTAAGATTTACTATTCCAACTCGACTGGGGGTGTCCCTCAGGGCAGGTACTGGACAGTGGCTGGGATTCAAATTTACTATTACCACTCTGCTAGCGACATCCCTAAGGGCAGGTGCTGGACAGTTGAAGGGGTTAAAATTTACTATTCCCACTCTGCAGGGGGCATTCCTCAGGACAGGTGCTGGACATTGACTGGAGTTTAAATTGAATACTCTCACTCTGCCAGGTATTAAAAATCTGTTTTCGATGCATGGTGTGATATATTGGTATGTCTTAAAACAAAACACTCATTGTTTCATTGTGTTTTTTTTCTTATTGAAGGATCATGACCACCTTGAAGAAGATCAAACAAAGGACCACTGCTATACTAGAAGAAGGCACATATCTAAGTATAATAACCCTTGAAACACCTACTGCATCTAAGACAAGTCAACTCTAAGGTAAACTCAAGAGCAGTTTTGCGGGAGGTATCACAAAATATTCCAATGCATGTTGCTAGCAGTATGCCCTCCCTTAACAACCTCCATAGAATGGAACAAAGAAGAAAATAGGGAAGTAACAAACAATTTGTTGCCCCTCAAACATACTCTGAAAATGATGTACCCCCTGAACTTACATTTTTAGCACAGCATATAACATGATAACTCTAGTGAATTCTGAAATTTGGATTATAGATGGGATCTTTAAATTCACGCCCCATCCATTCTCACAAATGTACACAATTCAAACCAACATTAATAATACAACTGTACCTTTGGTATATTGTTTACTACCCTATAAGCAATCCTCAAGTTATATGGAATTTCTATCTGTAGTAAGAGCTAAAACAATGAGTAAAAGTCTGAATAAAGTAATAATTGATTTTGAATTATCGATTATTAATATTGGTAACTAAATTGCACCCTGAATGTTAAATTCAAGGATGTTTTTTCACTTTTCTCAGGTGTTTTGATGTAAAAAACAAAAAACATCCTTAGTCGTGGATTACTTTTAAACTTTTGTGCCTCCTGACAATGTAGAAGAGTTTTACACTGCAATTTCTGAATCTGATTACTTTCTCCAAAATTATGAAAAACTGGCACCCTTTCTAAATTTCTTTGAGGACACCTGGATTGGCTGTCTAAGCAGGTTGGGTTACAGGAGATAGACAAAGTTTGCATTTGAATGGTGGAATTGCTACTCAACCTGTTTAGAGGGAGGAGCAAAAACGAACAATGCCATTGAGGGAAGGGACAATTCCTTCAGCAAAGCAATTGGCAAACATCATCCCAATCTGTGTAATTTCTTGGAAATTTTGAAGAAGGAACATAGGGCCTCATTTGCAAGGCCCTATCAGCACACTGCACTACTGGAGCATCAGTTTGTTGATGCTCAGATGGTGAAATGTGCCATCCCATATTTACAAGGCCACACAAAGCCACCTTGCATGGCTTTTCATGGCCTTGTGAGCCCCTTTCATGCATATATGTATGTGAAAGGGGTGTTCCATGGGTGTTGTTGTGGGCGTCCCATGCAGCACCCATGGAACACTAAGGAATCCGACACATTCCCAGATTTACAAGTCTGAGAATGTGTTAGATTCCTACACCACCACAGAGAGGGCACAGAAGTGACACACTGGGGTGAAATATCTTTATTTCTCTCAGTGTTTTCCTCTTTCTAGGTGTGCTACATGCTGTAGCACACCTAGAAAGAAGAAAACACCTCTGCTGAATGTTTTTCTGTGGGAAGGTGTCCCTTCCAGCACAAAAACAACAATCCCCTCAACTCAGGCATCTTTGCACCATGGTGCAAGCATGCCGGTGCTGGTGCTAGGCAGCAATTTGTGCACCAGTGTACGGGGAGAAGACAGAAATGTGTGATATCTTGTAGATATAGCATATTTCTGCCCTTTTCCAGTGGCACAGGACAGCACAGCAACACACTTGCTGCGCCTCTCTGTGCCATGGGGCTTGCGAATAAGACCTAAAGTTTTCAAGAAATGAGAATTGCACTATCACTGTCAGGTAGTCTCAACCCACGTGTTTAAAAAAAAGAGTAAGGAAATGTCTGAAAGACCTTTGGCCAAATTGCAACAGTTTTCGTTGATAGTTGTTTCAGACTACCTTCACAGTCTTGCATACATACTACACTACTAACAATACTTACCTACCCTGTTCGTTACATGCCTGTTTTCATGTTAAACCGCACTTAAATTGGCTTTTTATACAAATTTTTACACTAAATTACCTTTTTTTGTGCTCCTTTCATTTAAGATCTCCTCTGCATTTATTGAAAATATTTGTGACCTTTTGTTAGATTTTTCCAAATACTCTGCAATGTGTGTAAACTGCAGCAACATGTATGGGAAATAATTTAGGGGTTAAGACCTTCGTAACATATTTTTTATTTGCCATTCAATTTTGCACCTCCCCACTTCTACCCTACAGTAAAGATAACCACCAATGTAGTAAACTAATGTACCCAATAATAATGCTATTGTAACCTATTATGGAATGCAAATTTGGTTTCTTCTACACCCCATTCCACTTTATGAAGTTCTTCTGCTTACGTCATGCTTGGTTATTATTCATGGGAATGGACATTTTACACTTGTTCTACCAATATAAAGGGAAGGTTGCAACCCTTTACGCTAAATTATGCCTGCCACAGGCATAATGTATGCAAAGGAGGAGTTCCCCTGTTAGGGGGGCTGAAAAAAATGGCGCAAAGAAATCAAAAGAGATTTCTTTGCGTCATTTTTTTTGGCATTTTTAACACCTGCTCAGAGCAGGTGTTAAAAGGAGGCACACCATTGTTTAGAATGGGCTTTGCAGGATTAGCACCAAAATGTTTGATGCTAATCCTGCAATGCCCTGAACTAGCGTCAAAATTTTGACACTAGTTACCTAACTACTGCCATGGTGTGACGCATCTTAGATGTGGCACACACATTGTGGCATTAGGGGGCACTAAGGGGCTCAAGACAAGTGGTGCTGCACTGGATGCAATCCCACTTCTCTTAAATCTGGCCACTATTGTTTGAAAAAGAGGATCAATTCAAAATGCTCACTAATACTCAAGTATTAAAATTAATATATGAGCAGCACTACACTTACCCACCCCAAACCCCTATTTTTTCTATGCAATCAGCTCCTAAAAGTAGGCAATTTTCAAACCAGCTTGTATAAATGCCAATTTTTAAAATAAATAAAACATTAAGGGGGTCATTTTGACCTCGGCGGTCTTTTTTAAAGGCTGCCGAGGGACCGCCGTGCGGAAGACCGCTAGTGCAGGCGGTTTGCCGCTCGGCCTATTATGACCATTGGCAGCTCTCCGTCCCTTTACGGATGGAGAGCCGCCAACAGCCATACTGGCGGGAGGTGGGGAAGTGGAGGTTGCTCCACCTCCACCGCCATGCCAACAGAACACCGCCCAGCGAATCACGTCCTGTGATTCGCCGTGGCGGTGTTCTGTTGGCGGTGTGGTGTCGGCGGGGCTGCCCCCATGGCTCCCGTCCCCTCCTGGAGGATCGATGGACCAGGTAAGTCGATCGTCCGTTAGGGGAGGGGGTTGGGGGGTGTTGTGTGTTGTGTGCGTGCATGGGGGTGTGCGTCTGAGTATGTAGAGGGGGTGTTTGATTGCGTGAATGCTTGTGGGGGTGATGCATGTTTGGGAAAGAGTGCGTGTATGTCTGTGGGTATGTCTGTATGAATGTGTGCGTGTATGTTTGAATGTGGGTGTGCGTGTCTGACTGTGTGTGTGGATGTTGGCATGTATGTCGGTGTGTGTGCGTGTGTGTGTGTTGATGGTGCCTGCATGCGTGTCGGGGTGTGTGTGAGTTATGTGATGTTGGGGGTCAGGGTGGGGAGGGGGGCCCTGCCACCTTTGGGGGGTGGTAGGGATAGTAGGGGGTGTAGGGGAGGGAGTCAGGGTGGGGGTGAGGGGTGGGGAATTTCCAGGCACTGATAGTGCTTACCGCCATGGATTTCATGGCAGTTCAAACCGCTGGAAATCCACAGCGGTAAGCCTGGTCCAAATACCGCTGGCGGTAATGTGACGGCCACCGGGCTGGAGACCCAGGTCTCCAGCCCGGTGGTCGTCTCCACCCTGGCAGGCGGAACGGAGAACCGGCGGATGACCATGGCGGTAACCACCATGGTCATAATTCCACAAGGTAAGACCGGCAGCCTGTTGGCGGTCTTACCGCCGGTTCTCCGCCTTCCGCCAGGGTCGTAATGACCCCCTAAATGTTCATTATTACTCAAGTGTTAAAATGAATACTTGTGTATTAATACACTTTCCACCCAAACCCCTATTATTTCTAGGCAACCCACTTCTAAAATTCATTTACTGTCTGTCAATCAACCTCATTGGAAAGCCTGATCTCTCTTTCAAAAATGTTACCAGTGAATATTCCGCACAATATAGCACACAATTAAAACTTAATGAACATTTTTGTTAAACACCTTGATCCAAATGCACCGTTATAATGATCTTTTCAGTGTAATGCCACACGTGCAAAAGGCATTCTTTTCATAGAATCATTTGCAACATTACACAATATTTTCGTTGTAATGTCATGCATGCAAAACGCACTTTTTTAAAAGAATGAATAAATTAAACCACATGTGTTTTAATGATGCCATTGTTCCCCCGGTTTCGTCCTAAAGACTTATTTATGACAAGTGGTGTTGCGCCTAGTGCAACGCCAATTTTCTTGCGCCCCTTAGCGCCCCCTAACGTGACCATGTGTGTGCTGTATTCAATATACAGCGCACCATGGCAGTCATTAGAATGCTATCAGAGTTTTTAATACTAATCCTGGAAAGCGGCGAACTAGCGTAAAAAATTCTGACGCTAATCCTGCAAAGCACCCAGAGGCCAATTAAAACCAATGGGGGCCTCCTTTTAATGCCTGTTCTAAGCAGGTGTTAAAAGTGACACAAAAATGACACAAAGAAATCTCTTAGATTTCTTTGAGCCATTTTTTCAGCTTCCTCTAGTGGGAAAACGCCCGCTTTGTATACATTGTGCATGGCACATGCATAATGTAGTGTAAAGGGTTACAAAGTGGCGTAATGCATGCATTGTGACACTTTGTAAATTTGGCACAGGGAAAAGGCCACCTTAGCATCTCTTTAGCGTCAAAAAAATGACACCCAGGTGGTGCTAAAGTGGTGCTAAGCCTTCTTAAATCTGAGCCTTTACGTTTCAAAACCTCTGTGAATAGGGCTGTTTCCAGTAAAGAGGCAAGCCTCACTGGTCCTTGGGGAAATCCACTGGTCATAGGGTCAACTGGGGCAGCTGTCCTTAGTCTTTTGTAGGCATCAGGGGGTACTTCCGTCCAGTTGTCTATATCAGACCCAAAATCCTGCAGCAGAGTGCAGAAAAACACCAACCAAGAGAGAGTCCCCCCAATGCAAGAGTTTTTAAAGGAAGAGAAAAGCTCCAGAAGCCAGACACCCCTGACCAGTCCTAAGTTGCCAAGTCACATCACCACCCCTCTATCAACCCTCAAAATTGTGTCATTCAGGAGTCACTAGTCACATCTCCTCTGGAGTCCTTGCTGACATCACTGACAGGGGCTTTGTCAACAAATCTTCAAAGGGGAGCCCCATCCCATGTTGTCTTTTAAAGTCTGGGCTCCTTTCTTTGTTCAGTGGGCTTGGCCAGGCTTGTCTCTGGTACAGTGTGACAACTGATTGATTGAGGCAGGTCCTTCATCCCCAACACTTTCTTCCTCAGGAACTGAGTGAATCAGTGTTAATTGCTTCTTTTGTGTGGGGAGGCCTGTTGCTGGAGAGAACTGTAGTTAACTTGAAAGGCAGACACTGGTGAGAAACAGGCACAGTCCATTTGCCTTGTGATGCACATGTATAGAGACTCCCGCACAGTAAAATTTCCTAAACCGGGTAATCCAAAAATCTCAGCAGACTGAATAAGTGGAACACAATGGCAACATCCTACTTCACCATGGATTCCCTCACTTCCACCCTATAACATTGCCCCACATTTCTCCATAGCCCCTATCTGATATTAATTTCATTTTCTAATAGCACTACTCATAGTTTACTAACACTCAGTTCTGTGATCTGCATGGTGCAACTTCCTTGCAGCAGACACATTAACTCTCTACCTAATTTTATAATGAGACAAAACTATGTCTCGCTCCAGCAGGAACATTATTTGACAGAGTTATCTTGACACTTGTATTGCTGCTGGATATAAAAGGAACACTGCAGCCCTTCTCTTAACCACTTGGTTATTTTTAAACAGAGCACCATGCCACAAATCAGAGCCAGGTGATACTTCACTGGGTGTACCACCCTAAAATTGCCATGTCTAGGGGGATAAGCAGCATGCTCTATGGTTTGTACCGACATTCTTTATCTTGTCTGTTCTCTCTGCCTCATGGTCTTTTGTCTGTCTACCTCATACCCCTCGCACACCACTTCATCCTGCTCTCCTCAGCTGCTGCTTCTTCTCACCTCAACCTCTTCTCTTTCCACCTCACCTCCTCTTTCTCTGCTTCACCCTCATTCTCTCCACCATATTCTGCATTCTTCTTGAAATGGCCTCTTCTCTCCCTTTGCCTCACCCACTTTCACTCTCTCTTTATGCTTCACCTTTCTCTTTTCATGTCCCCTTTGTCTCTCACTCCACCGTGCCATTCTCTCACTGTGCATCAACCTCCTATCCCTCCACTTACTCTTCTGCCTCCATTTCACCCTTCGCTCTTTCACTCACCATTGTGGCTCGGCGTCCCTCTCCACTCACTCTCTGCCCCATCCTCCTTTGTCTTTCTGCCACACCCTTCTTGTTCTCTTCACTTCACCATCATCCCTTTCCTCCTTGCTATCATCCTATCTCTTCTTCACCTGCCTCACTCTTTCTTTAACTCTCCTATCCATCACCCTCTCATTTTTCTACTTGACCTTTCTCTCTCTCCACCTTATCCTCCTTCTCTACATCTCACCATTTTCTACCAGCATCTCTTTCACTTTTGCTGTATATGGTGATACTGACTTTGTGCATGTAAAGGAAGCTGGATCTGTGAGTGTACTTGTGTAGGTGAGCTGGTGTCTGTAATCAAACCTTACACTCCTGCTGTCCTGGACATGCTCTTCACTGAACAGTAGCAGCACCAAGACCAGAATAATGCAGAGTGTGCTCATGAGCATGCACATGTCTATTTAAGGAGAAAATGGGAGCTATGCAGCTTTTTAAAGTTGTAGTTAGTGCCTAATGCTGTTCATCTGCTTGAAAAAGACTCATAACAATTGGAAGAGAAAGCTATGGTGGAGGAGAACCAACGAAACATCAAATGTGGGCTTGTTTCTTCCTGTAGCTGCCCACTTTGTTAAGTGTACAGCTACTGGGGTTGACAACTAGATTTCTTGTTGGCTGGCCATTTTCTCAGCAAATATTTGGTTGCCATTTTCTATAGCAGAATACATTTTATGGTTAAGGAGATCAGAGTGAAAATGTACCTCAAATTTGAATTGTTGTTTCTAAATTCTAAATTGTGACTGCCATGCTGCTACCTCTTTCACTTTCCCTTCTTCTTTCCTCACTTGTCACTCCAAGTCCTGTCACCCTCTCTTTGTTTTTCACTCACTGGGCCCACATGCCCCTTTTGTTCATTCAAACTCCTACAGTCTCTTCATTCTCCTTTTATGGTCCCTCGCCCACCAGTGAGCCTCACGCTTCCTTTGGACCACCTTCCTTTCTTATCACACTCATCCTTCAACAGCCTCATCCTTTGCCTTGACTCTTCTCTACTCTTCTCCTTCTACTCACCTTTCAATGCTCTCACTCAGCACATGCTTACCCATCACTCTTCTCCCATTGCACACTTCGCTCATCATTCTCCTGATTCATCCTGATATATCACCCTGCTTCATCAGACTCCACTTTTATACTCCTTCTTCCACTTCTTGTAGCATTTTTATGGTTTTCTCTACTTTATGACACTCATGGCCCTTTTACCTTTTATGTATTGTGTTCTGTTATGTGTTTTTGCACAGCACACTATCACCTTTGAGGGTATCTGGCACTGAGCAGGCATATGTGTCTAGTATAGCCTGTGGCGGGGTTATTCTAAAAGCTAGGTTTTCAGCTTCTAGTGGAACTCAAGAAGACAGGAGGAGGCTCTGATGCATATTGGTGGGTTGATCCATGCTCTAGGAGCCATTAACGAAAAGGCCCTGACACCTGATCAGATGCTCTGTTTTCATTGGATATGTCCGAATAGCAGTTTAGCACAGCTGAGGGGTCTGGGAGGTTGGTGAAAGGAGATGTGGTTGTTCAGATAGTTGGGGCCTGAGTTGTGTAGGGCCTTAAATGTGTGAGTGAGGAGTTGGAACTGTGGACTTTGTGTATCAGAATCCACTGAAGTTCCATGAGGTGTTATGTGGGGTAAGTTCTGCATAGGAGGTTGAAGATGAGTCTGGCTTCTAAGTACCCGATTGTTTGTAGTCTTCTGGTAAATTGCTTGGCGATTCTAGCATTCAGGATATTTCCGTAATCCAGCATGCTGGTAACTATGTTGTGGGTGATGGTTTTTCTGGTGTTGCTTGGGAGCCATTTGAAGTTGAAGACTTTCCTCAGCATCTTCAGGGTGTGGAAGTAGTTTGCTGTGATGGCACTGACTTGCACAGTCATGTCAAGTTTGTTGTTAAAAACGATCCAGAAATTACTACTGTGAGTGCAAGGGGTGACCATGAGGGGGCTTCACAGCCCCCACACTCTGGGAACCACCACCTCCCTGGGCAAAATGTATTTATTGTACTGGTAGAGCCTGTAGACCCCTGAGCCCTGGAGACCACCACCTCCCTGGGGCTAACATAGAATTATGCGGGGGGAGCTTGGCCCTTCTGCAACCCCGGGGACCACCACCTCCCCCAGTGCTGATGAATGCTAGGGGCGCGCGGCCCCCCACAGTCCCCAGGGACCACTACCTCCCAGGACTATATACATGTTGAAGGGGGGCCATGTGGCCCCCTCAAGGAACCATTAATGGCCCTGTGGACCACCACCCCCCAGGGCCGGCTCCTGCTATGTCCCAGTGTGCCCACCCCCAGGATGCTGCTGATTGCTGTGCCTTGGCAGGAACTTTGACAGTTCCCGCAAAGCCAGAGCAAGCACTCTGCTCGCAGCAAGTGAGACCTGTCAAACAGCTCTCACTTGTTGTGAGTGAAGGTTTCCTTTGTTTTCGTGCCCGCAGGAAGGAAAATAGGAAACAATTGCTTTTGCAGACAGGCGCTGCGTCTTTAGCAGCTCCCTGTGTGCAATATCAATGCTTACTCCTGCAAGAGGCGTGAAGCCAAGGCTGGGATCATGGGGGCCTTTAGGCTTCCCCCACAGTCCCCCACGGGCCCACATATACACTGGGTGTCCTGCGGAGCACCCAGGACTGATGGTTGGGCCCCAGGGGATGGGGGTTCCTGAGGCCAAAATCGGATGGGGAAGGGGGCTGCACGGCCCTCCTTCCACAAAATAAAAATAAATAATAAAAGACCTGGCCCTGGGGAATGGGGTCCCCAGGGCCCCTCTCCTGAAAAAAAGTAAATGGTGAGGCCTGACCCCAGGAATGGAGTCCCTAGGGCTGAAATTGGCCCGGGAGTGGACCTCACAGACTCTCTCCTCAAAAAAAAATTAATAATAAAGGGCCAGGCCCTGGGGGGTGGGGAAGCAGTCCCTGGACCAAAATCGGCTGAAGGAGGGGCCCCTCTTCCCCCCCCCCAAAAAACAATTATTAAAAGGCTAGGCTGCTCTGGCGTAGATGTTCACTTCACAGAAATTCCCCAGCTGGAAGCTCCACTTCTGGAAAGGATAAAGGCTGTGCACGGTGGGGGGTTGGTTGGTTAGGAGATGTTGGATAAATGTATAGTAATCAAAATTACATTACCCTAAAAAACATGGAAATTCACTGAAAAACCAAAGGTTACAGGGACGTCATAGTTATGTTCTGAATTTACTCTGCCAAAAATTCAGCAGTTATTTAAAGTAAGTCGAGGCCTTAGAGTAAGGATAACTCGTGCCATGCACTGCTAATTACCTCAGATATTACAGCACTCATGAAAACTTCTATAACTTCAATAAAAAATATCAATTAGGCATTAGAAGACAATTTATTGAAGAAAAAGCTGCGTCTAGTGGGGGTGTGATTTACAGTTTTCCAGTCGCCAGTAAGTAGTTGTAGTTAGGATCATGTTTCCATGGAAAAAATGTTTTTTGACTTGCCTATATCTTTTCACCGTTTGACAAATCTTCACAAAATTTTCCAAAAAAGAGTCCAGGAAATATTGGTTGTGCACAGGAAGTTTTAGGGTGACCTGCCAAGCAGGTGGCTGAGAAAAATGGGGCTCAAATACCTTTGCTATTCCCATGTTAATTCCCATAGGACCTGTCAACATGTCTACAGCCCAAACCACTTGAAGGAATTACACCAAATTTTGCACAAAGATAGATGCCAGTACACAGATTGTACTTCTTGTTATTTGGCATTAATCTGTCCAGTAGTTTAGGAGATATTTAAGGGCAAATACATTTATGTATCTCTAGCCATGAATAATGTACAACAATTTGTGAATTTTCGTGATTACATGTGCAAAAAGAAGCGTTACAATTGGCTGACCGCAGCCTGACTAGAGAGTTGTGACCGTCATTTTATTTCACGGGACGCGGTCCCCGGGGGGGTGAAAAGTCAAACTGAAAGTGGCATATAGGGTCAGGGTGAAGGTATCCTGACCCCAGGGGTGTGATATAGGTGTGTTTTAGGGGCAAAATGTGGGTTTAATATAATTTTGCATCGGAGAGTGTGATAGTTATGAAAATTCATGAATTGTCATGAATTTCCGGTAGCTATTATTAAAATATTCACGATTATGGAAAGCATTGGAAGAAAAACCCCAGACTCATTCATACACTAATTCATTTCCTCATACATGCACTCAGAGGCTCAGGTGGCCAGTCACACACACACTCAGACACTCATAGACTCACACACCCAATTTCAGGCCTACTCAGGCACTCAGGCACCCACTCACACATCCACTGACCAAGCTAGGCTCTGTGGCCAACCTGCACTGCGCACGGCCAAAGGCCTTGCGTGGGGCGGGGTTGGGTGGTTATAAGTGCTTGGCTGCAAGGCCTTGCTGAAGGCCAGGCCTTACGACCAACCTCCGCTGCGCATGGCTCAAGGTGTGTGAGGGTGTATTTGGATGTGAAAGTGACTGTGAGAGTGTCTGTCTGGGTATGAGAGTAGGTGTGTCAATGTCTTAGTAAGTATGTAAGTAGGTGCGTCAGTGTGCGTGTGGGCCTGTGAGTTGGTGCGTGAGTGTCTGAGTAGGTCTGTGAGTGGATGCATGGAGATCTGAGTGGGGCTGTGAGTTGGTGCGCCAGTGTCTGAGTGGGTCTGTGAGTGGCTTTGTAGGGGTCTGAGTGGGTGTGTGATTGGGAGAAAGAGATTGAAAGAGAGAAACTGAGTGAGAAAGAGAGCGAGAGGGAGAGAGAGAAAATTATTTAGGCTTTGATGAATGATATACTCAGTATTAGATATTTCTGGACAAATTGAAAAGAAAAATGTATTTGTCAATTAAAAAGATTGAGATCACCTTTCAGTATGAACCTTAAACTTTTGAAGTTTAGAAGAAATTAAAGAAGGAAAATGACAACAGACACAACTGGAGTAGAACCTTTAACTTTCAGTGTAAGGGTATGTGAGTTTAACTTCTAAGCCATAGGTGGCTCCTTACTGTGGAGCTTCCAGACATACCTATGACAGTCAACCCACACTTGTGATTGGAAAGAAACATGAATCTTGCATCACTAGGAAAGTTAACAGTTGAAACACCATAAAGTAAACAAACACACTGCCAAGCGATACTAGGATTTGAACCCTCAGCCTACTGAGTGACACCACAAGACCTTTACCACAAAGCCAGAAGCAAATCTGCTCTACTATGCATCCAAACATACCTATAGCATTCTTATCAAGCATCTTGCAGTCTGACTCTTTGAAGTCATTGTATGAGAGACCACTGAGATAACATTCTTTATTTGAATGGAAAAGAGAGAGAGAGTGACAGGACTGTGGGGGTGCCTCAAGGCCCCTAGAGTCCTAGCCAGCATCTAACATTTTGCAGGAGCCAGTTTTGCTCCCACAAGCTGGGAGCTGCTTTAAATAGCAGAACCCTTCATGCAGCAGCAATGTTTTCTTCTGTTTCCCTGCACACATATTTGCATGCAGGTAAACAGATGAAAACTTTACTTTCTGCAAGTGAGAGCTCTTTGACAGCTCTCACTTGCAGAAAGTAAAGTGTTTGCTTTGACTTGGTAGGAGCTGTCAAATCTTTGGCCAAGTCAGAGCAAACAGTTATGTCCAGGGGGTGGACACCTTGGGACAAAGCAGCAGCGGGCCCTCAGGGAGTGGCGGTCCCCTGGGCCATCTGTGACTTCCCCTTCATTGTGTAGTGCCCCAAGGAGGTGGAGGTCCCTGGGGCTGAAGGGGGGGCTGGGTGGGCCCCCACATATCATTACTTTTGTGCCTCATGGAGGTGGAGGTCTGTGGGGCTGCAGGGGGGCACATGGCCCTCCTGCAAATCACTTTGCATTGACCACAGGGAGGTGGTTCCAGGGGCTACGCAAAGCCATGTGGCCTCCCTGCACGCAATTAAATCTTTACCCTGGGGAAGTAGTGGTCCCTGGGGCTGTGAGGGGAGGTGCGTGGCACCCCACATGTCATTACTACTATGCCCCAGGGAGGTGGTGGTCCTCAGGGCTGTGGGTGGACAAGGCAGCCCCCCACATTTAGTTAAAACTTAGTCCTGGGGAGGTGGTGGTCCCTGGGGCTGTGGGGCCCCCACCTGTCATTCCTATTGTGCCCGAGGCTGTTGGTGGTTCCCAAGGATGCAGGGTGGGGGCTCTATGTGGCTGACCCACATATTACTGAAAGTTTGCCCCAGGGAGGTGGGGCACAGAGGGGGTTCCACAGGAACTCCCCTTCATTAAATAAAATGTTTTGCCTGAGGGAGGTGGTGGTCCCAGGTGCCCGGAGGTATGCAATCTCATAATCACCCTGGGAAGATGGTGTTCTATTGGGCTTCATAAATCACAGGATGTGGGGTCCGTATGCTCACCTCCTTATTTTTAGGATGCTCCAAGTCCTGGCCCATGCAGGGGCTTCAGTAAAAGAAAAGTGTGGCCCCCCTGCACACAACTAAATCTTTGCCCATGGGAGGAGGTTGTCTCCAGGGCTGCTGGGGACCAGGTGACCCCCTAGGATGTCATTACTATTGTGCCCCACAGAGTTGGCAGTCCCAAGGGCTTCAGGGGGCCGGGTAACCCCCTACATGTGATCACTATTGTGCCCCGGGAGGTGCCAGTCACCAGGGCTGCAGGGGAGCCAGGTGGTCATCCTGCATGTCTTTATTATTGTTCCCCGAGGAGGTGGTTATCCCCAGGCCTGATAAGGCCAGGTGGCCACCACATTTAATTAAACATTAGCGCCAGGAAGGAGTGGGACCTGGGGCTCCAGGGATGGTGCATGGACCCCTATATATCCCTTTACATTAGCTCTGGGGTGGTGGCAGTCTCGGGGACATGGGGGTTCACAGACCCCCCTACTTTAACTAAAGCATTTTGCCCCGGGAGGCAGTGGTCCCCTCATGCAATCTAATAATCACTGCAGCAAGGTGGTGGTCCTCCACCTGGGGACTTCAGTAAAAGACAACTGCAGGAAACCACCCTTTTTTTAAAAATGTCGGAAATATCCGAGGATCCGGTTCCACCGATTTTTCAAACATTTAAAACAAATGCTTTTTAGCCCTGGCGGTGTCCCCCTGGACTCCAGCACCAGAGCTAAGGGGTTATGGTGCTCCTACCCTGGCACCCTTTCTTCTTTTTTACTTATTTTTCTGGGATTCAGCTGAAGCCATGTCCCAAGATGGCTGCCAACACTTCCTGCTTGAAGTGTTGGTAGCCAATCAGATATCAGCATGGAGACGGTTGGATACGATGGAGGATGCACGTCTCTATATATCTATAATTTTTAAACTCTAATTTCTCCAAAACTACTGAAGGGATTTACACCAAATCGCA
Organism: Pleurodeles waltl; assembly: GCF_031143425.1. Lineage (NCBI taxonomy): Eukaryota > Metazoa > Chordata > Amphibia > Caudata > Salamandridae > Pleurodeles > Pleurodeles waltl. The sequence goes on along the minus strand of NC_090442.1, from coordinate 933,953,409 downwards.
AAAAGCATGCCTTTCATTGGTTCGGTCTGTCATCATGTTCAAAAATTTGAAAAAAACATTTGACGTAAAATGGGGAAAATGTGTTTAAGGAAACTTCAACACAGCAGCTCAACCGACCCAAGTACAAGCTTTGTAAGTTCATGAAGATTCATCAAGCGGTGCCATATCTAGTGGCAAAACAAAAAATGCTCTGTCTATGGAAAAAATGGTCCTAACTGTAGCTACCTACTGGTGAATATATATATATATATATATATATATATATATATATATATATATATATATATATATGTATATATACATATGTATATATCAAAACATAGAAATTCATCAGTTAAGGTTACCTCAAGTAACTATAACTCGTGCCCTAAGATAACCATAACTCCCACCCTCGCCATGTACAGTTTTTTCATCAAACTTTTACCTGCAAATATTACATTGATATTGTCAATGATGTCATCAAAGATGTCATGAGTGCTGTAATTTGAGAGGTAATTAGCAGTGCAGACAAGGCCGAGAGTTATAGTTGCATTAGAGCATGAGTTATAGTTACTGCCTGTGAGCCCAACTATAACATCCCTGTAACATTAGTTTTTTTTCTGTGAATTTCTATGGTTGTTTTACTGTATAGTAATTTTCATTACTATTTGCTCAGCCATGTGTTGCGGCAGTTGGCCACAGTCCTCTGGCCAACCCCCTATGAGCAACCAACATTGCACCATCCATGGTCTTAGCCCATGTGCAGACAGACCCTACAGCCAACCTCCCTAACCACCCAACCCCCTCGGAAGTTGGCCACAACCTCTTTGGATGTCGGAATGGGTGTGAGGGGATGTATCTGGGGAGAGAGTGGCTGTGAGAGTGTCTGTCTTGGTTTTAGTGGGTGGGTCAGTGTGTGCCAGGTCTGTGAGTTGGTGCGTAAGGCTGTCAGTGGGTCTCTGGGTGGGTGTGTGAGAGTCTGAGGGGGCTTGTGAGTGTGAGTGGGTGCATAATTGTCTGAGTAGGTCTGTGAGTGGGTTCGTGAGGGTCTGACTGGGGCTGTGAGTGGGTACACGAGGCTCTGAGAGGGTCTGTGAGTGGGTGCATGAGTGTGTGAGTGTATCTGTCAGTGGATATGTAAGGTTCTGAGTGCATGTGTAAGTGAGAGGAAAAGATTGAAAGAGAGTGAGAGAGAAAAAATAGAGGGGGGAGACAGAGTGTTTTTTAGGTTTTGATGTATGATCTACTTAGAATGAGATATTGCTGTCCAATTGAAAACATTCATTTATCATTTTTAAAAACTTAAAAGAATTTTACTATAAAAAAAAAAAGAGGGACATAAGTCCAGCTGGACTCCAACCCTGAGTGCTCAGTGAGAAGGTCTTCGACCTTCACACTGAAATATTGCGTGCTTTTTTCAAAGTTTTTTTTTAGCCCATTAAGGGACCGCGGGACCTCAAGGGCTCCTCCACAGGGCTGTCAAGAATACCCAAGAACAGGCTACCTTAATCCTCCTGTCTCTCAGATATCACCAGGTGGATGATGGAGAGCAAGCTTAAGCTCAACAATGGGAAATCAGAAGTTATGATTGTCGGGAATCCTTCCTTACTTAGGTACCCATCCTTAGCAGTGAACTTGCCTAAGGATCTACCTCCGCCTAAAGATTCCTTAAAAAGATTGGGCTTTTGGCTAGACATGCTCCTTACAATGGAATGCCATTCTAAGAAACTGGCAGCTACCTGTTTCGGTTTTCTAAGAACCCTTAGGAAAATCTTACTTCCATTTTCAGCCAAAAGACTTCTTACTCAGGCTCTGATACTTCCACTTCTCGATTATGGAAACGTACTCCTCCTGAGCTCTCCTTTGCATGTTCTAAAGAGACTTCAGGTGGTGCAGAACGCTTCTGCTCACCTACTCACAGACACCCCCAGACATTTATCTGCCACCCCAGCCTTGGCTTCCCTCCATTGATTTCCGATTGAACAACGCATTATTTTTAAAAGCTATGGCCCATATTTATACTTTTTTAGTGCCGCATTTGCGCCACTTTTTGATGCAAAATCGGCGCAAACTTACAAAATACAATTGTATTTTGTAAGTTTGCGCCACTTTTGCGTCAAAAAACAAGGCAAATGCGGCGCTAAAAAAGTATAAATATGGGCTTATGTGTTTTATTCACCAGGCCCTTCGAAATAAGGGCCCAGTCTTCCTCAAACAAATGATCACTCCCTATACCCCCTCGGAGAATACTCAGATCTTCTTCAGCTTTTTTAATTAACTCCTTTCGTGCTAAGAAAATTAGATGGGGGGTAGATCCTTCGCCTGTAGAGCAGCTAAGATCTGGAGCTCCCTCCCCTTGGAACTTCCTCATGGCATGTCAGACTCTTCTTTTCATAGAAAATTTAAAACTGTACTGTTCCCTGATTAGGTCTGTTCCTCTTACCAAGTGATCTTCGTCAGCACTGGGAGGCCTTCGGTAGCTGTGTGCTCTACAAATCCTCGAAACTAAACTAAACAGTTCCTACATATTTATTTATTCAATATTAGAAAATGCCCTTTACGGGCTAAATAGCACTACGGGCTAAGCCTCTAGGCTTACATCACAGTGCCATTGCTTCAGCAAGCAGGGAGCTGCTGGTATCATCAGCTCCCTGCTTGCTGAAGCATTTCATCTCTGTTCCCTGCATGCATGCAGGAACAGAGATTAAAGCTTTGGTCTTTGACAGCAGGACCTGTTTGACAGGTCCCGCTGTCAAAGACCAAAGTGTTTGCTGTGGCTTGGCTGCATCTTTAAAGCTGCAGCCAATCCACAGCAAACAACTATGTACCAGGGTTGGGCACCCTGGGACGTAGCAGGAGCTGGACCTGGGTGTGGTTCCCAGAGCCATCTGTGGCTCCTTGAGGGGGGCCGCACAGCCCCCTCCAATGTGTTAGATGCTCCGGGGCAGTGGTGATTCCCCCGCCTTAAGGGTTCCAAAGGGACCCCCTTTCTTTTCTTAATTATTTGCCCCTGGGAGGTGGTGATCCCCGGGGCAGTGGGGGAGCTGTGTGTTCTCCCGGCATGATTATTAACAGGCTCAGGGAGGTAGAGCTCTCTGGGACAAAGGGAGGGCGTGTACCCGACTTTAAATTTTATTGATGGCCCTTGGGAGGTGATGATCCCCGGGTCAGTTGGAGGGGGCAGGAGGCCCCCCTGCAGTTTTTTGTAAATGCCCCCAGGACTTTGCCAATCCAGGGGCTTTAAAATGATGAAGCGCAGGAGCCCACGCTTCATTTCTAATTTTTTTGCCATGCAACTCTGCAGCATTTTGTTTTAAAAAAAGCTTTATAGCCCTAGGCCTGGTGGGGTCCCTTTGGAACCCCAGCACCAGAGCTAAGGGGGCAGGGTGTCCGCACCCTGGCCCATTTTCTCTATTTTTTAGCTTTTTTCAGTGGCTCGGCTGAAGCCGAGTCCCAACATGGCTGACAACACATCAACAGCTTCCTTGTTGAAGTGTTGCCTGCCAATCAGATCTCAGCACGAGATCAGGAGGGGTTGCAAATCCTTCGCGTTCCTATATATACAAATTTGTTTTCCCCTAATTTCTCAAAATCTACTGAACGGATTTACACCAAAACTAAAAAAAGGTCATTTTCTGGACCAGGACCTACCTTTTTGCCAAATTTGGTGTAATTCCGTCCAGTAGTTTTGGCGCTATCGCTGTTCAAAATCCCTATGGAAAAAAGAATGGGGAAAACGTGTTTTGGGGCCCCCTTTTTCTCGCCCCCTCAGGATGGATTACCCAAAAACTTTGCAAACAGTAGCTGATGTGACTAGCAATTTTTGGGGAAAGTTTTGTGAAGATTTGTCAAGCGGTGCCAAAGACATAGGCAAGCAAAAAAATGCTTTTTATAGAGAAACTAGGTCCTAACTATAACTACCTGGGGGTGAATGCCACTCGGTAATATATATATGAGTGTGTGTGTGTGTGTTTATATATATATATATATATACATATATATATATATATATATATATATATATATATATATATATATATTCATATGTAGCAACAAGACCTATAAAGGACAAGCACAGACACCAGTGTGCAGGGATGTGGTGCAGAAAATGGGGTTTATTAGCAAAGCTTTGTTGATAAATCCCGTTTTGTGCACCATGCACCTTGCACACAGGTCCTTGCACTTGTCCTTTTTGTAAGGTCTTATTGCTGCGTATTACTATTACTGGGTTGCCAGAGCGCCCCACAGAATATATATATATATATATATATATATATATATATATATATATATATATATATATATATATATTTATATATATACATTATTTTTACTGAAAAAAACAAAGATTACAGGGACTTTATAGTTAGGTTAGGTTCAGATTTTACACACACAAAACCACAGAAATTCAGCAGTTATAGTTATAGTTATAGTTATCTCAAGTAACTATAACTCATGTTTAAATTGCGTTCCCACCATGCACAGTTATCTCAGCAATAATTTCACTTCAAACGTTGGACTGATATTATCAATGATGTCATAGATGTCATGACTTATGTATTATGTGGGGTAAATAGTAGTGCATGGGGAGGGTACAAGTTATAGTTACTTGCAATAACTGCTAAATTGCTGTGGTTTTGAGTGTGTTAAATCTGAAACTAACTATAACGTCCCTGTAACATTTGATATTTTTAGGTGAATTTCTAAGGGTTTTTTAAAAATGTATTTCCTAACTATAAAATCCCGGTGTCCTTTAATTTTTGCTGTGAATTTATTTGTTTTTAATGCTATTTCCTAACTATAACATCCCTGTGAAGTTGGTGTGTGAATGGGTGTGTGAGTGGTTGTATGAGTGTGTACATGGGTGTTTGAGTGTGTGGTGGGTGTTTGAGTGTGTGTGTGTGTGTGCGTGTGTGTGTGTGTGTGTGTGTATGACTGGCTTTGTGGGTCTGTGGGAGGGTGTGGGAGTGGTTGTGTGAGTAGGTGTGTGAGTGGCTGTGGGAGTGTGGGAGTGGTTTTATGAGTCTGTAAGTTGTTCTGTGATTTGCTGTTTGGGTGCATGGGTGGGTGTTTGAGTGGTTGTGCGGTTGTGTAAGTGGTTGCGTGAGTGCTATGTGGGCCTGTGAGTGGGTGTGCTGGTGGTTTTGTAAGTATGTGAATTGGTGTGTGAGTAGTTGCATGGTTGTGTAAGTGGTTGAGTGAGTGTTTGAGTAGGTGTGTGGGTCTGTCAGGGGGTGTATGTGTTTTTTTTATTGGGGTCTGGATTGGCAGATCCACCCAAATCCACCCGAATCCGTGATGATACTCGAAGATTCAGGTGGATCCAGAGATCCTTACACACTAAAAAAACAACATTATTTTTGGACAATTTCTATTCCATGAGGGGTCCATCACATATATTTCCATCAGTCCCTTCTATCATTTTTAAATGTTATTTTCTCCACTGGGAAACAAGTCCCCATTAATAAAATGGCAGCTGAAACTTTCCTCTCAGATTGCGACCAGCTAATCATGGCATTGTTGTTGGGTGTGGATCTGCAATTCACCTGGAGTCATGGAGGATCTGCAGCGGATCCATGTCTCTACATATACATAAATATGTTTCTTTAATAACTCCAAAACCACCGAACAGATTTACACAAAATTACAGATAAAAACGTTTTCTGGACCAAAATCTAGCTTTCTGCCAAATTTGTGGTAATTCCGTTCTATGGTTCAGTCTGTAGTCATGTCTGAAATCCCTATGGGAAATTTCATTGGGAAAATGCATTTTTCTCAGCCGATGTTTGATGGAACACCCTGAAACATTCTAGACAGCAGCTAAAGTGACCGGAAAAATTGTTTCGAAAATGTTGTGTAAATTTGTCAAAGTGAGCCAAAGTAATTAGCAAAACAAAAAACCTATTTTGCTATGAAAACTAGGTCCTAACTATACCTACTTGCGGCCGTCAGTAGGTTATATATATATATATATATTTATATATATATATATAACTGCTATAACTGCTATATGGTGTTTAGTAATGACTGTGTGGTGGGAGTTCGGATGGGTCTCTTTTGATGTATTGGGAGTGTCACAGGTATCCCTTCTAATCACACTTGCATGACAACAGCCACCATCCTGGCTGAGATCGCACCTGTAACAGGCACTTCAAGTAGCCCAGGACAATTGTGTTATTGATTAAAGCGACACAATTAAGCTGAGAAATGGAGGCTGCAGGCCCAGGTGAATCATTAGTAAAATAAATTAAAAATTGACTTTCTTATTGTAAATGGGCCTAGGATGGGCTACGGGGCTACCTCCTGAGGGTCTGGATCGCCTGACCCTGCTTCTAAAACCGGGCCTGTTCAACATTGCGGTTCTACCTACTAGAATGGATAAAGCTGAACACTGTGTTGAGGAGAAATCAAAGGTCAAATTAGGTAAAAAATGTAACGTGTTCCCCATCATTTTGCAAAATCTTTTTCTCGTGGAGGGAAAAGGCGAGTATATGTTATCAGTTTCTGGTGCGTTGCGCTCATTCGGTGTGTTCTGAGAGAACCGCCTGACCTGAAAAGACCCAGCAAAGAATTCCAAAAGCCTCCAAAACGTAGACAGAATAATGCTCGTTTTAGCTCGACGTTGCCAATGTTCCCCAAGCAGTGAATAAATTGTCACCTCTGAATTTCAGTTGCCCAGCAACCACAACATGTATGCAGCGCCAGCTGAGTACGAGGTGCCACCTTCCGGTACGCAGCGAGTCCCAGATGACACAGTGTTCCCGCGCCAAAGAAACGAGCTCTGAGCACAATTTGCTTATGATAAACATGCAGCATGAATGTTCTTGTATACGTGTGGTTTACGGCAGGATTCATAATAACCAGCTTGCTTCATTTGAAGTATTTTTCGGTGATCAGTGTGCACAGCTACAAAACACTGCCAGGAATAGCTGGCTTTTAATAGCTCACGTCTTCTGGCTGGCATCATTATGGCAGTTCAAACGAGGACGCTGGCACTGGGAAAAGGCGCACTGCTCAAAGGAGCGCGTATTATTTCACAGGTGCCAGCGTTTAACTCTTGAAGGTAAGGGGGTATGCAGGCAGTCATCCGCAGAATGAAATGCCAGACAATTACTACATGTACCCATGCTGCTAGGAGTGATGTCAGCATGACCCCCGGTAATGCCTGCATGCTCAGATGATGACAGGCGTGCAATTTGTGAGTGGGGTTAATTGCACTCCAATCATATTTCCATTTCAAACATATGATGTTGACATTGCGGGCTCCTATCTGTAAAATGGTCTATGCTACGCGCGCGGTGTCGAAAAGCACTCTACACGTGTAGCTGCTAATTATATCAGTGATGACCTATATATCTAGTGTGCCAGCATTAACCATTCTGTGACACCCTGTTCTGCAAAATTATTCGATGGTAAATTGAAACAGCAAAACGTGATCCAACTGATACTTCCAGATTCCAGTTTTAGAAAGTGTGCATCTGGAATATCGAGTCTGGAATATAGCCATTCTTTGAATTTCACAGCCAAAACATTGAGCACTAAGATATCGATAGGGAAGTATATATAGATTGCCTGAATCTAACTCCACTTCTAAGTACACTGACTACATAGCCTGAACATTTTATTCATGTGGTTTCGTGTAGAAAAAATAATTGAAAACTGTAGAATTCTCCTAGGAGAGTGAGTTAAACATATGCTGGGGAAGCTTGATTGTGGTGCAACTCAAATCTTTTCCACCCAGGTATCAGGCGTATTGGAAATTTATTATTTTTTACAGATTGCTGAATGAAAGCCTCAAAGAGGGTCAAAGCAGAGCAGCCATCAGTCGATATGGTGCAGTCAAAACACACAAAACAATAGATTGTGGAAAAGGATGCTTTAATGAGACACGTTCGAATTAAGAGGCTGGCAATGCCTTGTTTATTAATGCCAACCACGCTCACAAATGCATCTAAAACGTAACATTCAACCACCCTTAAACCTCTTTCACCGAGTACAGCACCTCAGTCAGCCACTACATTTCTAAGTATTCCAATAGCTTTAACAGATGCCACTCTGTTAAACTTGCCACAATACATTTATACATATCTGCTCATTACCTGGTCTTCTACAGGGTCCCTAGTATTCCATATCAGAGTATCACTGACGAACTACGGTGCCTACCCACTTCCAGGTCATTATGGATTCTGTTTCCTATCCTGAACATTCATGTGATCACCTACTGAATTGTGGGTATTGTAGACTTGCATTGACTTGCAATGCTTCCATTTAACTAATTAGACTACATGGAAACTTTCATTTGTGTGTGAAAAATTCAGGAATTGAGACATTGCTTACATTGACCTGGAGGGAGGTAGTCGCCATGGGTGGATACTTCAATCAGTCAAGGAATTTGAAAAGTGCACTACTCACCCATGAGGGTCTCAAGGTGCTGAGGGGAGGGAGGGCCGTTGCTACTGCTCGAACAGCCAAGTCTTGAGAAGTCTCCTGAAGGTAAGGTGGTCCTTGGTCTGACGCAGGTGGGTAGGAAGAGTATTCCACATCTTGGTGGTGAGGTGCAAGAATGATCTGCCGCCGGTTGTAGTTCTTCAGATGCGTGGGACGGTTGCGCGGGCGAGGTCGGCAGAGCAGAGCTGTTGGGTCGGGGTGTAGAAGGAGAGCCATCTGTTGAGAGTTTCTGGTCCGGTATTGTGCATTGTGAGCGTGGGTTAGGAGTTTGAAGGTGATTCTCCTGTTGAGGGGGAGCCAGTGCAAGTCTTTCAGGGGGCCTGTGACCAGTGGTGGTGAATGTCTAGGATCAGGCGTGCGGAGGCATTCTGGATGCATTGCAGCCTTTTCTGGAGTTTGGCCATAGTCCAGTTTGCTGCTTATAAGGGTTTGGGTGACTGTTCTTCTGGTTTCCTTGGCGATCCATTTGTAGATATTCCTGAGCATGCAGGGGGTGTTGAAGCAGGAGGAAATGGCGTGGACTTGCTGGGTCATGGACAGTGAGGAGTCAAGGATGAATCCTAGGTTGCATGCGTGGTCAGTGGGAGTCGATCCGAGTGTGGCAGGGCACCAGGAGTCACCCCATACGGAGGGGGTAAAGCTGAAGATGAGGACCTCAGTCTTGTCAGAATTTAGTTTGAGGCAGCTGTTCTTCATCCAGTCGGCCTTCATTCCTTCATGGAGGTTGGTATTGGCGGAGTCCTTGGTGAGGGAGAGGATTAGCTGGGTGTCGTTGGCGTATGAGATGATGTTGAGGTTGTGAGATCGGGCGATGTTAGCGAGCAGAGCAATGTAGATGTTGAAGAGGGTCAGGTTGAGGGACGAACCCGGGATACGCTGCAGATGATTTTGGTGACTTCAGAGCAGAATGGACAGAGGTGGACTCTCTGACTTCTGCCAGTGAGAAAGGAGGTGATTCAGTCCAGGGTTCTGTCACGGATTCCTGCATTGCTGAGGCATGTGTGTAGGGTGTGGTGGGAGACGGTGTTGAACGCGGCTGAGAGGTCCAAAGGATGAGGGCCGCAGTTTTGCCGTTGTCCAGTATGGTTCTGGTGTCATCAGTGGCGGCGATGAGGGCAGTTTTGGTGATGTAGTTGCTGCGGAATCTGGATTGGGAAGTGTCCAGAGTGCTGTTCTCTTTGAGAAAGCGGGTCAGTTGTCTTTTGACAGACTTCTCAATGAGTGTTGCCGGGAAGGGGAGCAGGGAGATAGTCCGGAAGGTCTTGAGGTCCTTTGGGTCCACGTTGGGTTATTTGACGAGGGAGTTGGCGTGTTTCCAGTTCTCCGGGAAGGTGATGGACTCGCAGGAGCTGTTGATGATCTTCTGGAGTTGGGGTGTGATGACGGAGCTTGCTTTGTTGAGGATGTGGTGAGGGCAGGAGTCGGGTGGTGAGCCGGAGTGGATGGTGTTCATGATTTCGATGGATGGATGTATAGATGTGCGGTCTATAGAAATAGGTCACATTTATTCTACATGTAAAACATTTGAAATCATAGCACTATATTATAGTGTTAATTTAGCGAAAAGTCTCAAAGTATCTATACCCTTAATTAGAGGAAAATCTTCAGATAAAGAATATGGATTGTTTCTATCGGGCATGAGGAGCTGAGTCTTCTAAACATGTGCAAAGGAGGACTCTTTGGATACCTTATCCACCAGAGAAGAACTGACTCATATGTAATTCGAAAGCATTATAACAATAATGGCACATTAGTGTAATGAAGGGAGTGAACTGACAAGAGAAGGAAAAAAAGGATTGATTCAGACTGTGCTGACCATGGACTAAGGAGAGAAATGAAAGTAACCTATAAGGTTACTTGAAGAGAGACGAATAATGCTTGAACTGAAGAAAATATATTCAGCAAATATGAGGCAAAAGGATTACAGAAGAAGTGGGAGCTCTCATGAAAAATAAATGAAGATAGCTTTAGGAAGTAATAGTGGCAAAAGATCAGAATATCTTTACAATCGGTAACTAAAGTATTAATAGATTACTTGAAGTAGAGAAGCATTGGCAATGCCATTTGAGCTTGCTTACCTTTCGACACAAACAAAACTGTTTGGCATTACCAATGCTTGTTTATGGTAGCCTTCAATTTCTGTCAAGATTGATGTTGTCTCTTACACATTTCTGCTGTCGTTTTTCTAGTGGCCGCTAAGTGGCACTGAAAGGAAGCAAACAGATATTGTATGCATGTGGACCTTTGTAGTGGCCCGTTTGCACCAGAAAGAACGATGTATTTACCAACACAAAACCAAAAAAGCTTTTGTAGGCGTGTTTAGCAAAGAAAGCCTGAAAAGCAACAAATAGAAGCAAGGCCACGGAGATCGGCATGAACTTCATCCAATCTTGAGCGAAGAGTGGCTCTGAAGAGTATTACATACAATTCTGTCTGGTGCTGCCTGTAACAAGACCACACAACCTGCATGCATCAGTAAAAACACATGACTGTACGGCTGTGATGTGTGTGCTAATGAAGAGAAAAATCTTTAGCACCCCAAGGGATATATTTAAATATAAACAGTTAATATGGCTACCAGAGGAATATCCAAAACCAAGGTTCTGGCTTATTACAGTCTCTTTGCTACTTACTTGTATTGAATGCCTACATAGTGAGCCCACAATGGAGATGATCACAGTGCAAACATTTTTCTCAGGACATTTGGTAGCTTGGCTTGAAACAAATGGGACAATCCCCAAACACAGACTGATTTCTAACAGGAGATGGTAACGATGCAAGAGGCAGCAACCCTGATTAAATGACACATTGATTTTTGGAATCAAGGGCAGCACAGCATTAGATTTAGTAGACATGAATTTATTCTGGACGATGGTAATCAAGTGGCGTGCTCTATCATGGCCAGTAAAAATGCGAACTATTTAGTGATACCAGAAGGAGAAATAAGCTAGATGAGGGATACTAAATACAATCGCCTACACCGAGAGCAGCCTAAGGAGTATGTGAATCCCTGTTTCGTTTTTAATACATGTATCAGCGATCTTCCTGGTGCCACTGAGAGTACCCTCCCTTTCTGCCTAAGTTAGGGAGGCAGGAAAATGTCCACTTTATGTTATGAAGATGATCTTTTGATCTACAATGTAACAAGAACAGGGCTACAGAGGCAGCTGCAAGCCCTGGAAAAGCATGCCTTAGGGAATCAGCTTATAGTGAATATTCCAGTCCACATTTTCACCACATGCATGAAGTGATACTTAAAGGCAGGTAGAACAAAATTGGGTGGGAACTTTGCTATCCTCGTTGAGCTAAAACCTTGGATGTGATTGAAGGGAAGAGAGAGGTAATTACGGATAATACTAAAAGTGAACACGGTGAATGTGAATAAATCGCCTATTTCTCAAAATAGACACCTACTGTCAATAAGTCAGTAAGAAATTATGGATTATCGAACTGCAAATTGCTACCTTGACATATTGTTAGATAACAAATTGATGTGAGAGGCAATGATGCAAACTACAAGGTTCACTACTATCAGTCATATTCTATCATTAGATAGGTTTGAAAGACAGTAAGGTGGGCACTTTATTGCAGATAAGGAAAGCATGTCTTGTGACGGTGCTACACAATTAATATATAGAATGCCAGTCTGGTTTAGTAGCATACAGTCAGACCTAAACGTTTTTAAAAGTTTGTTATGATACAAGATAAGTTGCTGAAATTAAGGAAATCAATGCCAATGAAGACTATCAGGATTTTCACTGACCTGTACACCGCTAGGACCATTCAGCAATATCATAAAGGAGAATGGAAGTATTTTCAACAGAACAGGACTCCAGCCATTCAGTTTGTGACAGACAGTTTACAACGTACGCTTTCTTTGAATCTCTGATAGTTTGATAGGGTAATCATGGCCTAACTTCAGAGGATATGGTGTGAATGAAGACCGTACAATCCAACATTTATAACAGTTACAATGGAGTTAGAATAAAATACTTAACCTAATAGGATTCAGACTTTGATATTTGCACACTATTTCTGGTGTCATCCCTAAAAGGACTTTAAAGCCTAACTTAAAATGTTTGTCACCAGTCCTGGAATGTTGCATGACCCAAACACTTCACTTGTAAATAAAAACACGAAATAACCACTCACATAACACAAATAACCATGTAAACACCACAAAATAATAACTCCACAACTACAAAAATGACAACCTAACATATAACTACATAATAACTGCAACAAAACAATGGCTGCTGCACAACTGCAAAAGACTGGGAATGTGACCCTTCCAGTGAGATTGTTTTGGTGTAAAGGTTAATCGTCTATATATATTAATAGACATTTACGCAGCATCATTGATGCCATCTATACCACAATTGGCAGCGTTTTAGGGAGTCTTGTCCCCCTGAAACATTAATCTATGAAGGACATCACTCTTCTGGGATCACCATCTCAGACAAATGATGCGCTGCCATCCATTACATCACTCATTGTAACTGGGCAGTGAAATAGTATCTGTGAAAATCAGGAGCGCCAAAGCCTCTGTTATCTCGTGGTAGGTGCAGCTTGGCTAGGCTAACTCTTCGGTGGCCACTGACCCAAAAATGGTTCACCAGTAGGGAATCCATGTGCCTCAATTACTGTGATGTTATTAAAAGTGGAAGGTTGGCAAAGTGTTAGAGCAGCCAGGGGAGAGTTACCTTTTTCACAATCACTATTCGGCCATAGAATAATGTCCCAAAAGGGATCTGAGTTTTCAGGGATCATAGGACTCTGCCCAGAATTCCCTCCAATAAGTTTTCATGCCATTGATAAATGTTTATCCCCAGATACCAGAAGGTGTGAGAGGCCCACGGCATCGGTCTCCCTTTCAATACCACTCATTGCTCTGCAAGAAAACCCCAGAGTGGGAAGACCTGAGATTTCAAAGGATTAACTAACAGCCCTGACATTTTATGGAATTAGTGTACAGTTGGTTATAGTGGTGAGATCCGTTGTGATGACTCCATCATAAAGGAGAATTTTCTCATGCAAGGATGCCCCAGGTCTAGCTCTGAAGTCTAAGATGTATCGCCAATGGTTCCATGGCCAGGTCAAACAATAAAAGGGATAATGGCAATCCTTGCCTGGTGCACCTGGCCACTGTGTATCGCTCCGATATGTTTCAACCTGCTCATATCCTGGCCGCAGGGTTTGTGTACAAGAGCCAGATCCAAAGTATTATCTTTTATCCAAGGTCAAAGACCATGAGCATGTGCAGGAAATAGGGCCATCTCAAGGTATCAAATGCCTGTTCAAGATCAAGGGCTACACAAGCTGAATTGGGACATTCTACTGGGGCATCATCTAGAAGCCTATATAACCATCTGATATTAAGGGACATGATAAGTACAGGGATGAAGCCATTCTGATCGGTATATACCAGCCCAGGAACATCAGGAGTGTGCTGTCAAACATTATTTAACTCAATATTTTATAATAACAAGTATGGATAGTGGCATGTTGTAGGAGGCTGGCCTGGCTTGTAGTGGGTACCAGAGGTACTTGCACCCTGTGCCAGGTCCAGTTATCCCTTATTAGTGTAGAAGAGGTGTTTCTAGCAGCTTAGGCCGGTAGAAGGTAGCTATGGCAAAGCAGCTTAGGCTGAACTAGGAGACATGTAAAGCTCCTACTATACCACTTATATCATATGCACAATATCATAAGAAAACACAATACACAGTTACTAAAAATAAAGGTACTTTTTTTTATGACAATATGCCAAGAGCATCTCAGTGAGTACCCTCAGTAAGAAGGTAAGTTATATACACAAGTTATATGTACACAAACCAAAATTAGGTAAGTAAGAGCAAGAAAAGTAATGCAAACAGTGTAGAATTACAATAGGTTGCAATAGGCAAGCATAGGTATAGGGGCAACACAAACCATATACTTCAAAAGTGGAATGCGAATCACGAATGGACCCCAGACCTATGTGAGCTTGTAGAGGGTCGCTGAGACTGTAAGAAAACAGTGAGGGTTAGAAAAATACCCCACCCCAACACCCTGAAAAGGAGGAGTAAAGGGCACTTACTACCCCCAGAGAACACAGAAGCCGTGATAGGGGGATTCTGCAGGAAGAACAAACACCAGCAGTGCACTGACAACGGATTTCTGGATCTGAGTACCTGTAAGACAAGGGGACCAAGTCCAACAGTTGCAACAGTGTCCAGGAGGGGCAGGAGCCCAGGAAACCCCAGATGAAGGTGCAAGGAAGCTTCCTCAGGTTGGAGGAAGCTTGGAGTTCTGCAAGAAAGAAGAGGGCTAGGAACTTCTCCTTTGAAAGACGAATGTCCCACGTCGCGATGAAGCTTGCAGAATTGTTCCCATGCAGAAAGACCGCAAACAAGCCTTTCTAGTTGCAAGGGTCACAGTAGAGGTTTTTGGGAGCTGCTGAGGACCAGGAAAGCCCAGGATGTCTCCTTTTGGAGGAGGAGACAGAGGGGCGCTCAGCAACTCAGAGAGCCCTCACAGAAGCAGACAGCACCCACAGAAGTGCCCCAACTGGCACTTGGAAGAAGAGTGAACCGGAGTCCACGTAAAGTTACAAAAGGGGGTCCCACGATGTCGGAGGACAACTCAGAAGGTTGTGCACTGCAGGACATAGTGCTGGGGACCAAGGCTAGGCTGTGCATGAAGGAAATCCTGGAAGAGTGCATAGGAGCCGGAGTAGCTGCAAATCACGCAGTTCACAGCTTTGCAGTCTAGCATGGGGAGGCAAGGACTTACCTCCACCAAACTTGGACTGAAGAGTCACTGGACTGTGGGAGTCACTTGGACAGAGTTACTGTGTTCCAGGGACCACGCTCGTCAGGATGAGAGGGGACCCAGAGGACCAGTTATGCAGTATTTTGGTGCCTGCGTTAGCAGGGGTAAGATTCCGTCGACCCACAGGAGATTTCTCCGCAGCTTCTGGTGCAGGGGAAGGCAGGCTACCCCCAGAGCATGCACTACCTGGAAAAAGTCGAGAAAGCTGGCAGGATTAGGCGCTACAATGTTGCTGGTAGTCGTCTTGCTACTTTGTTGCGGTTTTGCAGGCATCCTGGAGCAGTCAGCGATCGATCCTTTGGTAGAAGGTGAAGAGGGAGATGCAGAGGAACTCTGGTGAGCTCTTGCATTCGTTATCTGAAGAAGTCCCCAAAGCAGATACCCTAAATAGCCAGAAAAGGAGGTTTGGCTACAAAGTTAGGAGGATTGGCTACCAAGAGAGGTAAGAGCCTATCAGAAGGAGCCTCTGACGTCACCTGCTGGCACTGGCCACTCAGAGCAGTCCAGTGTGCCCTCAACACCTCTGTTTCCAAGATGGCAGAGGTCTGGGACATACTGGAGGAGCTCTGGGCACCTCCCCTGGGAGGTACTGGTCAGGGGAGTGGTCACTCCCCTTTCCTTTGTCCAGTTTCGCACCAGAGCAGGGCTGGGGGATCCCTGGCTTATGCAGAGATGGGCACCATCTGTGCCCATCAAAGCATTTCCAGAGGCTGGGAGAGACTACTCCTCCCCAGCCCTTCAGACCTATTTCCAGAGGGAAAGGGTGTAACACCCTCTCTCAGAGGAAATCCTTTATTCTGCCTTCCTGGGCCAGGGCTGCCTGGACCCCAGGAGGGCAGAAACCTGTCTGAGGGGTTGGCAGCAGCAGCAGCTGCAGTGGAGACACCGGAAAGGCAGTTTGGCAGTAACCGGGTTCTGTGCTAGAGACCCGGGGGATCATGGAATTGTCTCCCCAATACCAGGATGGTATTGGGGTGTCAATTCCATGATCTTAGACATGTTACAGGGCCATGCTCGGAGTTACCATTGTGATGCTATACATAGATAGTGACCTATTTATAGTGCACGCGTGTAATGGTGTCCCCGCACTCACAAAGTCCGGGGAATTTGCCCTGAACGATGTGTGGGCACCTTGGCTAGTGCCAGGGTGCCCACACACTAAGTAACTTTGCACCCAACCTTCACCAGGTGAAGGTTAGACATATAAGTGACTTATAAGTTAATTATGTGCAGTGGTAAATGGCTGTGAAATAATGTGGACATTATTTCACGCAGGCTGCAGTGGCAGGCCTGTGTAAGAATTGTCAGAGCTCCCTATGAGTGGCAAAAGCAATGCTGCAGCCCTTAGGGATCTCCTGGAACTCCAATACCCTGGGTATCTCATTACCATATACTAGGAAATTATAAGGGTGTACCAGTATGCCAATGTGAATTGGTAAATTTAGTCACTAGCCTGTTAGTGACAAAGTTGGAAAGCAGAGAGAGCATAACCACTGAGGTTCTGGTTAGCAGAGCCTCAGTGAGATAGTTAGGCATCACACAGGGAACACATACAGGGCATATACTATAAGCACTGGGGCCCTACCTGGCAGGGTCCCAGTGACACATGGACTAAAACAACATACATACAGTGAAATATGGGGGTAACATGCAAGGCAAGATGGTACTTTCCTACACATGTATTGGGACAAAGACATCTGGTCACATCCCGGCTTAAGGATAGAGGTAACCACAGCTTCAGCAGTGATCGGGGAAGGTGGCAAATCTCCTTTGCTACATTAAATAGCTTGAGTAATTTAGCCACTAGAAGATGTTCATGGGCCATATTAAACTTGACGGCAGTCCGTCAGGGCCTGGTGTTTTGTTACTGGGAAAGGATCTGATAGGTTTTGTTTTTGTTGTTCAGAAATTGAAGCCAATAAGTTATTTGCCTCTTCTTTCTTGTCTAGAAACAATCTATAATTGTAGCTGGGTTGCTTGGCGGCATCACATATAACCACTGTCAATATTCTATAAATGCAGTGTTAATTTCAGTATGTGTGTGTATTGCCCGTCAGCCCTGCATTTCTATCACAGCAATGGGGTGCTGCAGGCATGCTGGTCAAATGAACCAAGCTAATAGGTGCCCTGATTTGTTCCCCTCCACATGGGTCTTTTCAGCATAGGATGTTTGGTCTAAACACTGCAGCCTTTCCAGTAAGGTAGCATGGTTTTTATGGTCTTCTAGAAGGTGGGGGTTCTCTTCTTCGTCAACCACAGCCACACTCTCAAGGGAGAGAAGGGAGTTCTCAACCTTTCTAAGCTTGTGATAGATCCCATTGTGGGCTCCCACGGTGCCATTGATGCAGTGTCCCCTGATTACCACCTTTAAGGCTTTTCACTCTGGGAGTGGGGAAGATGCAGTATTCACAATAATTAGAAAGACGTTGGTGGTTTTCAAATAATCTGAAATTTCTAGGTCTGAATTGGAGTAGGAACTCGCCCCCCTTCCAATCCCACCTCAAATGGATTATGATAATAGAGAGTCTTACCCATCTAAGTGGCATGGCGTATATGCTGTTTCAGGGCCAATATACAGATAATGCAATCTAGTCTTACTGGTTGGTTGTGGGAGGAAATATTTTCCCTCATACCTGGGTTCTTTGCACATGACAGACATCTGTCAGCTCCCATGATTGAAGCCACATAGTCAGTTCTTTGGTGTTGTGCCCTGCAGGGACACTCAGGAGCGGTGGGTTTGAGTGGTCAAGGTCACTGTTTTGAGCAGCAATGAAATCCCCCCAAGGATCCAAGAGCGTGATTCTCAGTCTGTGAGTATGCATAATAGTGTTTTTTAAGAAATGGTGCTGGTGGTCGTTGAGCACCAGTCACTAAGTGGTAGCCATCAGATTTCCCCCTGGGCAGCATATACCACCCACTGGGGTCCACTCACATTCCCTCAATCTCATAGAGTACCCTAGTGTGTAGCCAGGCCGTGGAACCTATGGCAAAGGCCAAACACACTGGACTAAACTGTCACGCCCTCTACTTGTGTTGCAGTTTTTTTTACACTAGAGCTCTGTTGAGTGTGACTCCTGTGGGAAGGATATATTTGTGCTCCTTCTCTTAAGCTGCACTAGCATTTTATAACCCTTATGGGTGGAGCCCACATCTTTGACACTCCAGGTAGTCAACTGGTACTTACACTTGTTCTGCTGTGCTATGCAGCATTTAAGAAGATTAGATGGTGGTTGCACAAGAGTGACTACATCATGCCTTGGTTTTGCCCTAGAAGGGTATGGATAAAACTGCCATTAATGGATCTGTCCGTGTTAAAAAGTGTTCTTGAATGTCATGCTCCAGAAACAAAGAAAAATCACCCCTCCAACTCCCGTTCAAGCACAAAAAGGTGCTCTGACCAACAACTTGATAGCCCCTGTCTATAACAACTAACTGGGAACCATTATTCCATTATGCAAACTGTAGCTGGTGGTTGCCCGAGGAACGGCATCTGACCAGCTCCCTATCTGAGAGTATAGGTGGTCTCCAAATACAACCCAACAATCGTGTTGTAAAATAGTGCCATCATGTTTGTGTAACTGAAAAGTATTACTGATCGGTTTAAACATTGTCACTCCTCCTTTTCAGACACTGTGAGGTGTGAGCTTCCGCTGGTGGGTGAGCAGGATGAATAAGACATTGGCAATGTGCATTAGGCAGTAGTTTGTATTAAACAAGTGTGTCTGCTGTTAATGGTGTCACCACTAGAAAACCCCTGACTCGTTGCCAGAGCTGGTGTCTCACAGACCTTCCTCTGAGTCCTCCATGTGGAGAGACAGGGTTGGGTCTGAAAGTGCAGCTGCCATTACCAAGGCTGCCAATTTTCTATCATGTATCTGGTCAGTTGAGGGGATTGCCCTGGTTGCACTGTTACGAGCCTGCTAAGGCGGAGTCCAGGCAGTGCTGCTCATGGGATCGGGCCACACTAGCCTGTGGGAATCCTTCTGAGGCCTCTCCCCAGGTGCACTTTGTTGCTCCTCAGCCCAGTCCAGGCCTCCTCTGTGGTCTTGAAGAAAAAGGTGTGGCCAAAAGCCACCATTTTCAGTTTTGCCAGGAAGAGCAGGTCATATAAATAGATAAACCCCTGCAGCCATTTCTTAACTGCCATAGAGGAGGGCCTTCAGTGTCGCACCGCCAGAGCATTGTCTGGAAGGATCATGACTTTTGCTTGACCATGTACCAGAGGTGGACAGGTGTGGGACTTCTGGAAAATATGGTCTTGTTCTTTTTAAGTTATAAGCCTCACAGTGATAAGCCTTGGGGGCACCCAGGACCAAGGGTGTTTAGATGGGACTGGGTGGGCTCCCTCCACTGTGAAGACCGAGGGTAGGCCCTGCCGGGCAACCTCCCTCTGCAGCCATCATTCAATGTAAAGAGTTGCATTTTGGTCCTCCCCCTATTCTGGGATGCCAACTATTCACAGATTATTGTGTTGAGCATGCCACTGTGCATCTTCCATCCATCCTGCAAGGAAAGCCACTCTCTCATTGAGGTCCCTTAGCATTTTTACTACATCAGCAGATTGCATACAAGTTCCTTGATGGTCTCCTCAGCACCCTCAACCCTGTCCCATTGTTTCCGTCGATCCTCTTGCAAGATATTTAAATCCAGGGCCTGTGTGTCTATTTTTCTCTCCTTTGTTGGTGTCTCCTATAGCCACCAATATGTGGTCAAACTTGTCTGTCATGGCATCAGAGGAGGTTGGAAGCAATCCAGTAGAAAGAAACACTAGGGTGGAGTGGTCTGTAGGAAAGTCCTCCTTTTTGCCCTTATAACCCCCACACTTTTTGGACAGGTACTGGTGGTTACTGACTCTTGGCTGTGCCCTGGGTACTGCTTACCAGTCCCAGGGCCAGTGCTCTGTTTAAAGTGGATGTGCAAATTAGGCTAATTATAATTGGCTAAGTAACCTACCTATAAGTCCCTAGTATATGGTAGGGCATGTAGGTTTAGGGATCACAGCATAGGTAGTACACCCATAGGTCATTTTAAAGGCAGGCCTGCCTTGCTGGCTGCTTTTAAATTAAAGTTATATGCAAATTTGACTTTGGAATTAAAAGTAGTTTCAAAGTCTTAAACAACCTTATTATTACATATATGTAACCCCTAAGGTGTGCCCTATGTGCCCCTAGGGCTGGGTGCCATGTAACTATAAGCAGGGACCTTATAAAAAGCTTTATAAGCCCTGGTGAGGTAAAAGCAGCCAAATTAGTTTTTCCCTCATTGTAGTGAATGGCCTTCCTAGGAGAGAATGAGGAGACTTTATTTTAATTTTAAAATTCCCCTTAAGTGACAGATACAAGAGTTTGGTATCAAATTAATTGTTATAATAAATCCCACAACTTTCAGTTGTGGGATTTAATATAACTTGTCTAGGTAAATAGTTTTAAACTTTACCTGAAAAATTGGCAACATCAGCCCTGCATTGTTTCTGCTGCTGTGCTCTGATTGGCCAGCCTCGGGCAGCCTGGCCAGGCTGCCTTGATGAGGTATGAAGTGGCCTGGCTTCACACAAAGAGATGTGCCTGTGGGAGGGACTCTCCCCTCAGCAGCTGGTGAGGCAGGAAGGGGGAGGGCCTCCAAACTGGTCTTCAAAGGCAGAGAAGGACATTTGGAGCAACCCAGCAACACCCCCACATCCTGCAACCCCAGACAACTAGGTGCCCCTTGATTAGTATAGGAGAGGGCAGGAGAGAGGTGTGTTTATGATTTTTAGCCACACCAGTGGGTGGGCTCAGCCAGATGTAACCTTCAAAAATCACTTTCAGCCATGATGGATTTTTGAGGAATGTTGCCTCCTGGGATTGATTTTTGCCACACTTCCCATGAAGTGGTCATCACAGGGGGAAGGACACTGCACCTGATTGGAGAATCAGGACCCCCCTATTTTACACCCATGAGCAAGAATAAAACTGGCAGACCTGCACCCACACCTCAGTTCCCTACCACATCCCTACCAGGAAGAACTACAGAAGAAGAAGGACTGCCCTGCTGGACCCCTGGCCTGCACCTTGACCCTGCACTCTGAAGGACTGCACCAGCTGCATACTTGGGCTTCACCACAAGAGGGACTTTGCCTGGCTTCAACTGGTTCTAGGAGGGACTCCCTGTTTGCTACAGGTGAAGAATTGGTAACTAGAGTCCCCTGAACCAACTCCTGAGGAAACCAACCAGCTGACCACTCTCCAGTGGCCAAAAAGGAGTCTGTGCCAGGTGCATTCTGGGAGTTGTAGTCCACACCCCCCAAGGATCATCTCAGAGCTTCTGGACCCCAAATGAACCTTAAAGGAACATCTAGGAGAAGATCCAGAAGTTTGGAGAAGTTTGGAGAACTTTTGAAAAAAAGCTCCATAGAGGGACTGACCCGTCGCAGCAACTCTAGCCGGCTTGCCACAACCGCGACCCGGCCTGATTTGCAGGTTCGTCCCGGTGAAGAAAATCTCCCAAAAAAGAGACTAAGTCTGAACATAGAAAGTTGACCGGGACCTCCCAGCCAGCCTATCCGTGGAGTGCTCCAAGGACGTCAGATCAAGATCCAGGTTTACCCCGGTCGAAGGATTTTCACCTAGAAAAAAACCACTAAGTCCAAAGGTAAAAATCTCCACAGAGGGCTCCCGTGATACGTATCTGGAGAAGAGTTCCAGGAGGTCGGATTGGACTGGCAGGTTAGTCCCTCTGAAGAAAATCTTCAGAAAAGAGACTAAGGGGGTCATACCGACCCTGGCGGTCATGGACCGCCAGGGTCGGGGACGGAGGAAGCACCGCCAACAGGCTGGCGGTGCTTCAGGGGCAATTCTGACCGCGGCGGTAAAGCCACGGTCAGAAAAGGGAAACCAGCGGTTTCCCGCCGGTTTTCCCCTGCCCCAGGGAATCCTCCACGGCGGCACTGCAAGCAGCGCCACCATGGGGATTCCGACCCCCTTCCCGCCACTGGCATGGGCACTGCAGGGGCCCCCTAACAGAGCCTCATTAAGATTTTCAGTGTCTGCGAAGCAGACACTGAAAATCGTGACGGGTGCAACTGCACCCGTCGCACACCAGCAACTCCGCCGGCTCCATTCGGAGCCGGCTTCATCGTTGCTGGGGCTTTCCCGCTGGGCGGGCGGGCGGCCTTTTGGCGGTCATCCGCCAGCCCAGCGGGAAAGTCATTTGACCGCGGTGCGGTCTTTTGGCAGTGCCCGCCGCCCGCCGGGGTAGGAATGACCTCCTAAGTCCGAAGGTAAACTTTTGACAGAGGCCTCTCGCGGCCTGTAGCCGAGCCGTGCTCCATCGCGGTCTGCCTTAAACTTTGACTTTGCCCCGGTCGAGGTGCAACCAGATGACCCGATTGGCACTTTTTTATTTCTAGGTGCTAAAAAAACAATAATTCTTTAAAAATTCCTATCTCGATACAAAATAGCGATTCGCAGATAGCGATCTCCTAAATCGTGCCGCTATTTGCGAGATGCAGATTGCGACACACAAAAACCGAATCGCAATGCGATGTAGCAAAAAATCACAAATAGCTAATATTCGCAGAATGGCCGTTTGCACATGCAATTTGCCACGAATTGAAACCAGTTGCAACCTATATAAAGAGACCCAGAGTGCCTCAGCCTCTCTTCCACAATGGCTGCACTCTACGTCATGGTGAGGAGAATGAGGATCTTGGCAGGTTTGAGGAGAGGGAGGAGGAGACAGGAGTGTATTTTCAAAGTGCTCATTACCCTTCTTGAGAAGACTGAGGAGGGAATATATGATAAGTATAGGTTAACCTCAGCCATGATACTTGACCTGATAGCTGAGCTACAACCCATGCTGCAGCGCACAATACATAGGACCTATGGTATACCCACACATGTGCAGGTATTATGCTCCCTGCAACTACTAGCCTCAGGGAGCTATCAAGGGGTTATAGCAGCAGCTGGAGGGGTATCACAAAGTGCCCTCTCTAGATTTTTCCAAGCATTTCTCAATGCCATGCTGAGCAGAATACAACTGTACATAAGATTCCCCAACACCCTAACAGGCATTACAACAAACAAAAGTTAATTTTTACCAGATAACACAGTTCCCACATGTCCTAGGTGCCATTGATGGGATACATGTAGCAATCTGTCCACCATCGGCCACCGAGTATGTGTATCGCAACTGTAAAAACCATCATTCTATGAACATACAGGTGATATGCAATGCTTCCTACATCATTACCGATCTCATGGCCAGATACCCAGGGAGCATGCATGACTCCTACATCTTTCGCCACAGCGGGATACACACAAGATTGCTAGCTGAGGAGTTTGAGGAAGGATATCTACTAGGTAATTTGATAGTTCTGAATAATGAATTGATGTGAGCATGATGTCAGACAGCAAATGTACTCATTTTACTCTCTGTGCATTCAGGAGACAGTGCCTACGCAGTGCGCACCTATATGCTAACGCCCTACCTGAGCTCTGCCACTCCAGCAGAGAGGAGGTACAATGCTGCACATAGGGCTACCCGCAATGTGGTGGAGCGCACCTTTGGGCTGCTGAAGAGCCATTTCAAGTCCATCCATAGGAATGGAGGTGCACTACAGTACAGCCCTGAGACAACATGCAAAATTGTGGCCACATGTGCCATCCTGCACAACATAGCAACCACTAGGGGCATATCAGTGGAACTCACAGAGCCAGACTCAGATGAGTATGATGATCCCTTACCACCCCTTCTACCAACAGACAGGACCAGTGCAGCAGAAGGCAGGCAAAGACGTGCTGTCATCACGCGCAACCATTTTTGATGTAAGTAAACTCAACTTCAATAATATGTATTTTAGTAGCATCTTTATTATCTTGACTTCAGGTAAACAATGTGTCATTAGGACATAGCTATTCACAATGGGCAGACATGAACTTTTAACAGTGTCACACTATTAGCGTCATAGCATGACTTTATTTCTACATGTTGAGGTGGTCCCCTGTAGCCACCAACATCACTTCTTCCGTCCACGCACTCCACTTGAGTGCTCAGTGCCCTCGCTGGCACCTCTAGTAGCAGGTTCACCTGCAGTACTGTGTCTGGCACTGTGACACCTCGGATCAATCACAGGGACTGTCAGACTGCTGAGGCTAGAGTACTCCTCACTGTCACCAACACCCAGATCGCTGGTTGTGGGACTGCGTGGTGTTTGCATGGCATCCACTAACGTTGGTAATTTGCACCAGTCCCTGTGCAATGTCCCGACTGCAATGTGCAATCTCGACCTGTGTTGCAACGACATGCCATGATATCTGGGCTGTTGAATTTGCAAGCCGATTGACTGATCTACAAAAGTTATCAAACTTTGACAAATATTGGTGATGGCGCCTGCGCTGGCTGACGCGCTCCTGCCGTATCTCTGTGCATAGTTCCCCAATGGCCTGTGCCAACTCCTTGGTGTTTTCAGCAATTCTTTGCTGTTCCTCAATCAGGGTCTTCAAGTACTTGTTTTGTAACCCCATATTGCTATTGTGAGTCACTAACTGTCTGTGCAGTGACTTCAAATGTTTGCATTGCAGGCGCTGCACCTTCAGCATGGAAGCTTCCAGGCCGCCAAAGATTGATGGGCCCACTACTTCTTCTGTGCCCTGTCTGCCTGCATCGTGGCGCCTCCTGAGGGGAGTTGACTGACGCTGGTGCAGGGACTGCTGTCTTCCTGTGGGACTCGCCTTGGATGGTGGTGCAGGTTCGTGTTCTGGCATCTCATCTGAGTCCAGGTTGTACTCTGGCAGTGGTAACCCCCTTGCCCTGCGTTTAGTCGGTACAATACTGTAGGACTCACTGGTATTTGAGTCTGACTGTGGCTGTGTTTCTGCTTCCCCCACTTTTTCAGATCCTGCATCAGCAGGGACTGAGTCATCTGCAAGGACAATGTGTAGCATGTCAGTTATAGTATTTGTCACAGATTTCCACAGTGTTGCTTTTCATGTACAATTACATTGTGTCACCCTGAGTCGTTAGTGGTGTTTCTCTATGTGGCTGTCCACTATCTTGCTATTTATGTTGTGTATTCACCTTAGGGTTGTGTACTACCACTCCCATAAGGCACTGTTGTGTTGTATGTAAGATGTGACATGGACTACTTTTCATTGTGCATCAAGCTATATTCTATTTCCTAAGGGGCATGTGTACACGCACACGTAGGGATACACATAATTAATGACCTTACCTTTGCTGGTGCTGGGTGTCCCTGAGGTGTCAATGTCAGTTACACCACTGACAGCTTCTGGCAGCAATGTGGACTCCACCAGGTCTTCCATAGGGGTGGACGATGTGTGGGTGGATGGTCCGCCTTGAGTGCTCCTTGCCTCCCTAAGCCTGCTGGCCACCCTCTCCTTGGCATGGGACCGCAAGTCGTACCATCGCTTGCGTATCTCCTCCACAGAGCGCTGCGCAACACCCACTGTGCATATTTTTGTCTGTATGTCAGACCAGAGTTTCTGCTTCTCGCTCTCAGGTACTTGGAGTGAGGTCTTGCCAAAGAGTCTATCATGGTTCCCAACAACATTCTTAATGAGCACCTCCTATTCTTTCTCACTGAATTTCAGCTTCCTCTTCCTGTCTCCCTTCTCCTTCCCATTGCCAGCATTGGCCATGTTGCAGTTTGATGGTGGCTTCCCCACAATGCTGACTCCCTGGTGCTGGGCTGTGTCTCTCTCACTGCTCCTATGGGTGTGGCTCCTGGATTCAGCATGGGCTGACTCACTTCCTGCTTGTGATGTCATCAGGCTGCTCCAGTTTGCCGTTTTCACTATTTGCGATTTTCAGTTACCGAATCTCAATTTTTTTTGCGATTCGCTATTTGCATCTCACAAATGGCATTTGCAAATTTTAAGAAATCGCTATTAGCGATTTTCAAATTTGATACATCGTGTTTTGCATTTCTAAAATTGTAATTTCTTAAAATTCGCAATTTGCAAATCGCTACCTGGAATCTTGATATATCTGGCACAATATTCCTAAAATAAAAAATACATATATTTATTTTGAATTTGAAAGCATTTAAAAAATGGCCACATTTAATGAGGGGGGTCAGATTTGTCATTCACTCCAAAGAGTTTTGAGGAAAATTAAGATACTTTGGTGGGACAGATTCGCTTATCTTCAGTCTAACAAACATTAGGAAATGTTCAAATATCTTGGGGGTTTGAGATTTCATATTATAGCTCCAGTCATTCAGCCTGTCATTAAACTTCACTCGACTGCAAGCAATAAAAGTTCAAGTACACAAAATTCAATTAGTTATCAATAGGTCCCATTTCAGAGCAATACAACTGTACCATCATGTACCATCAACACCCTAAGTACAAAAATAAGATCATAAACTATTTAAAAGTAAATAAACACAATCTTAATAACATAACTCATTAACCTAAAGCACAATGCTGTTTGTTTGCACCCGGGGTCTCCAAGTCTCAGGATTCTATGGCCCATATTTATACTTTTTGACTCAAACCACCGTCGGCGCTAGTTTGCGTAAAAATTTTTACCGCCGGCTAACGCCATTCCTACGCGCCATGCGGGCGCCTTATTTAAGGATTTACGTTAGCCGGCGCTGTGGGCTGGTCAGAGTAAAAAAAAATGACTTAAACCAGGCAGCGCCAGCGTAGGGGAAAATGGGGGTTGTGCATCAAAAAATGGTTCAAGTCAGGTTTAAGTAAAAAATCATGGCTCAAACTGGACTTGCGCCATTTTTTGACGCACAACCCCCATTGAAATGACTCCTGTCTTAGCAAAGACCAGAGTCATGCCCCCTTGCCCAATTGCCATGCCCAGGGAACGTCTGTCCCCTGGGCATGGCCATTGAGCACAGTGGCATGTAGGAGGGCCCAAATTAGCCCCCCATGTCACTTTAAAAAATAAATAAATAATACTTACCTCAACTTACCTGTACTTAACTGGGATGGGTCCCCCCATCCATGGGTGTCCTCCTGGGGTGGGCGAGGGTGGCAGGGGGTGTCCCTGGGGGCAGGGAAGGGCACCTCTGGACTGCTTCCATGGTCTGAGACCATGGAAGTGAGCCCACAGTTCCCTTAACGCCTGCCCTTACCCAGGTGTTAAAAAATGGCGGACATCAGGCTGTGCACCGTTTTTTAAGGCCTGCCCCTCTTGTGCGTCAAAATGACGCAGGAGTATAAATAAGGCGCACAGGCCTTAAAGTCATTTTTTGGATGGGAACGCCTACCTTGCATGTCATTAACGCAAGGCGGTTTTCCCGCATCCAAAAAATGATGCACACTGAGGTTTTTTGACATCCGAGGGGTCAGGTATCATAGTTTAAATATGGGGCACGGTTTGTGCCGAATGTGCGTCAAACGTTTTGACGCACATTCGGCACAAACAGAGTATAAATATGCCCCTATGTGCTAAGAAGGAGAGGCAGGAGAAGTCTAGCAGTGCTTAATAAGTGGACCCTGACCCGACAGAGTAGAACACCTCTTGTGTGCACAGGGGACATCAAGTCCTAGGATTCTATGCATCAAGAAGCAGGGGCAGGATAGTCAGGAGGCAGGAGAGGATCAGCAACACTTAATAAGTGCACCCTGACCCCTGTGACACAGGATCCACACTGGTGGAGTCCAGGCAAAGCCAGAACCAAGGGAGGGCCTGTTCACACCCTTCAGAGCACAGAGGTGGATGGGACACCTTTCTAATAATTCTTGCTTCATCACGTAACTGTGTTTTTGTGGGGCGGGGTCCTGTACAGCTTCACTACTTAGGACTGCTATCATCATTGACTACTCCCTGGCTACTGGCTACTCCCTGGCTACATGTGTTTATTCACTGAGTACCACCGGTCAAAACTTGGCGTGGCTACCTGCTGCTATGCACTTTTATCCTATTTTACTTTAGAGCCTTTATCTGAGTTTGGATCACAGGCAAACAGAAAATGCCTCCTGTGCCATGTGCCCAGAAATGTTTACGCAATAGGTCTCGCATAATTGACATCTGCAGTTGGGGTAATAACTGACAAAATTAATATAGTTGAAGAAGAGTTGAGGGTAGGCTCTCTTGCTGATTCTCAACATATTAGTGTTTCAAAAGATATAGTGCCAGCATACATCCCTTCTTCAATCCTTGATGTGTGAAAAATCTTCTTGACAGAAGGGAACAGTTTCCAACTTTGATGTGAACCTGGTGCTGCCTTAAAGTGACTCTATTGTGTTAAGCAGAGTTTTGCATTGTCAAAAGCTGCTTTGTAGTCGACAAAACAAAGATAAGTCCAGCAGAGCTGTTTTTCCATTTGGTCAAATATAATTGACAAGGCCACGATGTTTGCCGGAGCCTCTTCTGAAACCAGTTTGAGTTAATGGAATTTTGTGCAGTCAGGTACTATAAGACTAGTGTTGCGAAATATTTTGCTACATTATCTAATAGGGTGATAAGACAGTTCTCCAGTGCAGTCTTCTCACCCCCTTTATAGACTGGAGATATGTTGGCATCTCACCATGAATTAGGTATGTTTCCAGGGCATATTGCATTAGAGTAGAGAGAGGGCAAATTTCCGGCCCACAACTGCAGGTCAGTTTTGTAGCTATCCTGGGGCACCATCTCTCTTACCGTTTCAATTAACCTTCCAATTACTTAGCCAATAAAGCGCGCTTTTTCTGAGTCAGTGGCCACATAAGCAATTGAGCCTAAAGAGGATTTATCTTGTAGCAAATGAGCTTTAAAGGGAGCTTGAAAGGACTGTGCAACTGTGGTAGAAGATAATGAGCATGATTAATGGTGTGGGAGGGCACCTTGGCCAGGCAGAAAGGGGCATACAATAAATGTTGAGCACACTGTCCATGCCAGTGTTGGAGTGCCTCCTGGGGCTTCGCAGCTGGTGAATCTCTAGCAGCTGTGAAATGATTTGGAAGGAAAATGGCCTAGGCCTCCTCCCTGATGGATGGGAATATTACTTAGAGTCTGCCGTTGTTGATTTAAGTTGTTTACAGTCTCAGAGAAATTCCAGGAATTTGGTAGCTTACGGTTGTGATACAGCTTTGCCCAAAAAATCAAATCACCACTTCTTTTTTGTTGCCAGCCCAAATGGACTTCCTATGTCCTTTTTGCAGATATTAGCATTGCTAGGCTGTTTCCTGTTTTACCACCCCCTCTCTTTGGGCTACACACAAAGCCTGATTTAACTTCTTCTTGGCCATGTGGCAAGCTATTGATCTTGTTTCTAATTTTTGTCTATTTGTCTATTGTCAAGAGGCTCCCCAGAATTTGTCCTATTGGCTCCCCTTGTCTTGTGATTGCTGCCTGCAAGTAGGTCGGGTGTAAATGTTTGCCGTTTTGTTATCTGGTCTGGGTTTAGCCCTTCAAACTCTTCTATTATGGCCTTAGCACAATCGGTAATCTCTGTTAAAGATGTCTCTGCCCATTTGAATTTATTATAGTTTATGGTGAATTGGGTCCTAAGCATTACAGGTCTAGTTTGGCGTCCTCTCTTTCCAGGTCTAGTACCCATACTTGTGAGAGGTGGTCCCTTTCTTGACAATCAGCAAGTTGGATTGGATGGATTTCAGTGAAAACGGTATGGGATGCAACAGTATAGTCGACGCGGACCACGGGCCAAAATAAGCAAGTTGTGCTGGGCAGTCATCAGGGAATCTGCCATTGAGCACCCTCAGCCAAAGATATTCAGCATCCAACACAAAGGCCCTCATTATGACATTGGCAGTAAATGCCGCATACCGCCATGCTGACAGCCACCAACTTACCGCCGCGCTGGCGAATATCTGTCCACCATATAATGACACACACACACCAATCCGACAGAATACAGTCACATACACAAATCCGCCAGACCAAAGGTCAGTGCTAAAGTGGCGGTCCCAAAACCTACACGGTCACGCCAACAGAACAAAGCCCATCACATAATGACCCACAAATCACCACGGCAGACATTCAATGGCGGGAAACCATTGGCGGTACATACTGCCGCTCTCACAATGGACACCCACATACAAAACAACACTACATTGGACAATTCAAACAACACACACCTGACACCCATACACACACACCACACCCACACCACTGTAAAACACCCACCTACATTTACCACAACCCCTTAAGAATAAAAATCATTGCCACCAGACAGACACCAAGACAACTGCCACAACTAGACACACACACCACTCACACCCATACACCCCTTACACACTCCACATCACACACCCCAACACATTACCCAACACACATCACATAACACCCATGGCAACACAAAGGCACCCCCGTTTCACTGAGGAGGAGTTAAGGGTCATGGTGGAGGAAATTGTCAGGGTAGAGCGACAGCTATTTGGAGCACAGATGCTTCAGATATCAATAGAAAGGAAGATTGAGTTATGGTGGAGAATCGTGGACAGCGTCAATGCAGTGGGACAGCACCCAAGAACAAGGGATGACATCAGGAAGAGGTGGAATGACCTACAGGGGAAGGTACGCTCCATAGCAGCAAGACACCAGCTTGCTATCCAGAGGACTGGCGGTGGGCTCCCTCCTCCCCCACAACTCACAGCATGGGAGGAGCAGGTACTGCCAATACTGCACCCTGAGGGCCTGGCCGGAGTTGGAGGAGGACTGGACACTGATAAGTCAACTTTTAACAATTATCACCTCGCATACCTGCATGCCATCACACACCCTCACCCTCACTCCCATGACTCCACTCTATCCCACACACTCCACCATCACATCACACTAATCCCAACGCCAAGCCCTGCATGCTGTACCAGTGCATGGACACCCCTCCCAGCCCTGCATAGACAGTCATCACCAAAGCATGCACAGCATAGTGATACTAACATATCACATCACCACTATACACCCACATACACGAGCAAAAGCTGGCAGGGGAACAACAATCATAGAGGAGAGGCTACAGAAGTACAAATGTCAGACACCTGAAGCATAATACACCATTTACATCCCCACAGGTACCCCAGCCAATGTCACTGGAGAGGAGGTGCCACCACTATCCAGTCCCCCAACAGAAGAGGCACACTGTGGTCACAGTAACTCTGGACTTCAGGATCTGGATGATCTACCTGGCCCATCAGGGACCACTAGGCAGTCGGTCACCCAAGTCCAGTCACAGACCACCACAGAGCCTCCCCCATTGGGAAGCAACACCACAGCACCCACCCAGTGTCCCCAAACCTCTGTCCCCATGACAGGTCAATCAGCAGTGTGCCCACCTGTACAGGGACCCTAGGCCACACCTCGCACAGAAGGCAATCAGGGACCTGGGGTCAGTGGCAGTGGGCACACGGTTCAGGGGACAGAGGCACA
Source organism: Pleurodeles waltl (assembly GCF_031143425.1). Classification (NCBI taxonomy): domain Eukaryota; kingdom Metazoa; phylum Chordata; class Amphibia; order Caudata; family Salamandridae; genus Pleurodeles; species Pleurodeles waltl. The sequence continues at coordinate 933,921,846 of NC_090442.1, read as the reverse complement.
GGCCAACAGGGAAACTGGGAGGACTGCTGTGCACCAGGGGGAAGACAGGACCAGGGAACCAACTCTCCAGGAAGCACTTGCAGAGATCCTGGGAACCTACCAACATTGCCAGGACATGATGGGACAATTTGAAGGAGAACAAGCAGCTGCAGGAGGGACAGTATCAGGGGATCAGGCAGGACTTGCAGGCCATCAACAACACCCTGATCTCCATAGCAGGGGTGCTGGCAGACGTGGCCAACATTATGAGGGAAGCAGTGTCACACCAAGGGGCCCCTACCACTAGCCAGTCATCTGAACAGCCCTCCACTTCCGCTGCCACTAGTGGCCAGGAGGCCCTACCACAGGACCAACAGGCCACCAGCAGCCACCCCCCTGCAGAAGGGGAACAACCCCACAAATATTCCCTGTGAACCAGACAGAAGCCAAAGACACTTGCCAAGACCACCAACAGGAAATAAGACTCTCCTGATGGTCCCCCTTGTATCCCACTTTGTCACCTTGTCCACCTTGAACTGCCATTGCTCCCCTTCCTATATCTCCATGGACAATGCACCTGTGCTACAAACAGACTGGAACAATACCCTGGACTTTCCTCCATCATCACCCCATCCAATTGCACTTTCTCGTCTGGATATGAGCACTACAATAAACTCCCTTGGATACAAATTGACTACTAGTAATTCATGTATTGCGCATAGAAATAATGACCTGTAGCTTGCTGTTGTGATCACACCAGGAGAATGTTTCATATCACCAACATCTGCAAAATCAATATCCTGAGGTAACAGTAAGTAGGGCAAAGAAGGGGGTAATGCCAGCATGGCATTGCAACACAGAATACACCAATAGTCATAGAGATGTAAAGTTGCACTGTCTCACCTGTGTGTCATTGGAAGTACTGAGGTATCACAGTTGTTCTGTTGTCCACATCCTCATCCTCTGCCTCCTCATCCTCACTGTCCTCAGGGTCCACTGCTGCACAGGGGCATCTCCAGTCTCCTCCTCCTGCAGAAAAGGTACATGCTACATGGTGTCTGAGGGCCAGGTTGTGCAACATGCAGCATGTCACTACTATCTGGCAGACCTTCTTGGGTAAGTAGCACAGGGATCCACCTGTCAGATGGGGGCACCTGAACCTGGCCTTCAGGAGGCCAAAGGTCCTTTCTATGATCCTTCTGGTTCATCCATGTGCCTCATTATAACATTCTTCTGCCCTTGTCCTGGCATTCCTCACCGGGGTCAGCAGCCATGACAGGTTTGGGTAACCAGAGTCACCTGCAAATACTGAGGAACAACATTTAGCCACACAATATCCTATATGGCAAACACCATAGCCATACACCAACATAGACTTGGTGGAAACTAGTGCTCACCTATCAGCCACACCCTGTGCCTCTGTAGTTGGGCCATCACATTTGGGATGCTGCTATTCCTCAGGACAAAGGCATCAAGCACTGACCCATGATTCTTAGCATTGACATGGGAGATGTACTGGTCTGCCAAGCACACCAGCAGGACATTCATAGAGTGATAACTCATACGAGTCCTGAACACCTGTTCAATCAGGAAGGGGAGTACAAAAGCAATATGTGTTCCGTCAATCGCACCAATTATGTTGTATATCTGTCCCATTGCTTAGAATCCGGCCTTCACAGTGGCCAAATCCTCAACCTGGAGGAATGCAGGGCAGACAACGCTCTGGTTATGTCAAAGCCCAGCTCACCTGAGTTCTTGTTCAGTTCTAATGGAGGTTGAAGACAATCCGACCCCACCCTGAACTGCTTGTTCCAGCACACTAGTTTTTAAAACAGTGCACTAAGAACAGAAGCTCAAGGGAAGGGGGGAAGTGGATAAAATAAAAAAAAGAGAGACAACACCGTTCTTGCGTTTACACTGTTGAAGTGCTGCACAAATCTGCGGCCCTTTCTGACTTCTGTAGAAACTGGTGCCTAATGAAACATAAACAAAGAACAGATAAGTGCAACCTATTCCTAAATGGGTTCCTGACTATCCCTTTATTTATTGGAAATTCTCTTCTAAAAGTACCTCTTGGATCCTGGTCTCTAGTTTCCAGGTTTGGAATGTGTTACTGCTCTGGGATGTGTTTTCTATTACTGTTAAGCTTCTAAAAAATTAAACAAATACCGTTATCAGAATTACCAATATCAAACATTCATCATAATATAACTAAAGCCTAAATTCCCAATAGCAGACTCACTTTTCGCATATTTCCAGAATCTTTTATAAAACAAATACTGTACTTTTACATCAAAATACAGCATGTAATTTGTGCAAGTCCTTGATTTACTGTTTTCCTTGCTGTCAATGGTTTCCACTGTTCGATTCCCAAAAGTTCCATGAAAAAAAAACAATGTCCGCTTCACAAAGTCCTGCAAAATAATCCTGCAACAAAGAGCCTTAATCACAATGCTCGTGGAAGGCACTTCGCCTCAAACTGTCTATACACGAATCCAGAAATTGCCGTCAAAGCTCCCTCAGGTAATAAAAAGTTTTGCACTTACTTGTTGCTGGCAAGAGATACTGATCAGTCTAACCTTGTCTTCTTTCTCTTTTGCAGGTTACTCGTAGGAGAGAGGCTGAGGCAAGGAGGAACCGGAAACCGGAAGAAGGAAGAGCCAGCAGCTGCGCCAATTGAAGTCAACGAAAGTCTGTAAAGAGCAGGAGTGCCAGCGCCGAGGGATCTGTTCTCAGGTAAGCGGGAGGTAGACGAGCACAAGCACTGGGTGAGGCTCGGGGGATGCCTTTTATAGACAGGGCTGGGTGTGGTTCGAAGAGCTGGGTGTGGTTTGAAGGGCTGGGTGTGGTCCTCACATGCTGCACATGTTCTTGGAAGGTGTGCAGAGCTGGGTGTGGTTTGAAGAGCTGGGTGTGGTCCTCACATGCTGCACATGTTCTTGAAAGGTGTGCAGAGTTTCAGTTATTATGCAAATGAGTTGGATTAACACATGGCCTAGGGAGGAGTGTTTTAAAGAAGCCTTGGTAAAAGCAAGGCCCAATGTGTAAACAAAACAGCACATTAAACAACATACACAGAAGCCTAGGGGGGGGGGAAGGTGAGATAACAAGAAAGGCTTTGAATAGTAAGTTTAAAAGGGAGCTATTACAGAACCCACTAGTGCAGTGAGAGGAGACATGCTCTTTGCTGTGTACAAACCCTAACAGGTTAGCACGTTTGAGAACATTGACTGTGACGTTCCTTCTGCCAAGCCCACTGTCACTTGGAAAGAACCAGTTACCAGGAAATGGAGAACTGATAGCACTTGCACAAGAGGAGGGGATTGCAGTGGGGTGACGGATAACAGATATCAGGTAGGGCTCCAATTGGGCACACAGCTCTGTGATTTTGGCCCTCTCCAGTCTATAGGTGAGTATTATGTGCCTGTCCTCCAGGTAGCCAGGTCCACCAGGCGTCTGTACATGGGGGTATGTCTCTGTTAGAAATGGGGTCTTTGGTTGGCAGTCAGGTTACCCACGGTCCAAGCAAGAACCCTCACTCTAGTCAGGGTAAGTCACAGACAATCCAAATTATCCTGTGCCCACCCTCTGGTAGCTTGGCACCTAGCAGACGCGCTTAACTTAGAAGGCAATGTGTAAAGTATTTGTGCAATAAATCATGCAAAAACACAGTATAGCACCCTGTGTGAAGGGACAGGTGGAAGTGAGGTAATGCAGCTGACGTTGTGAGCCGTAGCAGTAGGCAGTCGTGAACCGCTGTGCAATTCCTCATTCGTTAATATTGGGCCCTATGGGCTACAGCGGCCAATGGGGATGTACGCCAGGGGTGACAGTATGCACCGCCGTGGACGTGACCGCCATTTTCTATCTGATTCCTCACTTGTTTCCTGACCTTCAATAGGAGAAGACCTACACTGCATGTGCTGCTGTGACCTGTGTCTGGGACCTACCATGGCCCGTGTGACCAGGGAAAGCGCCCCAGCCTTCACTTCTGAGGAGTTGGAGCGACTGGTGGATGGGGTCCTTCCCCAGTACGGACTGTGTATGGGCCTCCAGACCAACAGGTGAGTACACCTTATGCACGATGCATGTGGCATGAATGCTTGGAGTTGGGTGTGAAGACCTTGTGTAAGGGGGGTGGGTGGATGTCCTCTTGGCAGTGTACCTGTTGTGGGCTGGGCTATGTGGTGCCAATATGTGATGGAAACGGGTATGGTGGGCCATGTGTGTAGCAGGCTGGACTGTTAGTTTAATGGAGTTCTCCTGTATGTATTACTTCTACAGGTTAGCGCCCATCAAAATGAAGAGATTATGGCATGCTATTGCTAAGGACATGTGGACCCTGGGGGTCTATGGCAGGCGGAGCACCTACTGTCGGAAACGGTGGGAGGACCTGAGACGTTGGGTGCGGAATGCTGCGGAGGCCCAGCTGGGGATGGCTTCCCAAAGAGGAAGGGGTGCCCGTCGGAGCCTGACCCCCCTGAGGGCCCGCAAACTGGCGGTGGCATGCCCTGAGCTGGACTGGCCCTTGAGCCCATCACAGCAGCCACAAAGGGGTAAGTACAGAGGGTATCAACACATATGTTGGCTGGTGGGATGGTATACGGGTGGTGGTTGTGTGTCCAGGCCATACATAGCAGCGTAGGTCATCTGGTGGCTAAGAGTCTGAATGGAAAATACTGCTTACCTAGCTTGTTAGAATTCACTCCTGGTGATGGCTGCGTGGGTCCCAGGTGTGCTGCAGTTGGCGGTGCATGCCCCTCCTCATTCCTTAGTGACTAACCATTTCACTGGTAGTGCAATGCATAGTGCGTAGGCCTGTTCCCTGTGTGTGTGGGTGCTCTGTATGCCAACGGTTGTGTTGGTGCAGCCATTGACCCTATGTATCCTTTTTCCCTCTCCCCCTTTCTTGTTTTGTCAACCTCTCCTTATGTGCATTAGCATAATCTGGTGGAGGAGCAGGGGCAACGGCGACAGAGGGAGCTGCACCCCACAGGACCCTGGAGGCAGAGTCCACTGACGCTGAGGGCACCAGTGGGACGGAGGGCGAGGGGAGCACCACGGTGGAGACTGGAGTGGACAATACAGACTCAGATACCTCCTCTGATGGGAGCTCCCTGGTGGTGGCAGACACTTCTGTGACCACCCCAGCTGCAGGTACAGCCACCACCTCCATACCAGCATCACCCTCCCAGTAGCCCCTCAGCAATTTGCCCGTGCCCACTCACCCAGGAGGGTGGGCATCTCCTTCTCCCCAGGCACCTCAGGCTCTGCCCTAGTGAGTCCTGCTGATCCTGAGATCCATCTCTGTAGGGCAAACGACCCTTGTGAATGCCATCCAGGGGCTGGAAGCCCAGATGCAGCAATCTAATGCATTCCTGGAGGGCATTCACTCTGGATTGGCAGCCCAACAGAGATCGATCCAGGCTCTAGCCTCCTCTCTGATGGCAGCCATTGTCCCTGTTTCAACCGCCCCCCTCCAACCTCCACTTCCCAGTCCCAACCTCCTCAACCCCAACCCATCCCAAGCACACAGGCAGACAAGCATGCACACAAGACAACACCCAAGAGTGTCACAGGCAAACACAAGCACCACACTTCGTACCACAGGCACTCACACAAACACCATTCAGTTGCGGACATGACAACATCGACTATCTCCACTGTCTTCCCTCCTCCTCCTCCTCCACCTCCCACCCAGTTCAGTCTACACTCACACATGCATGCACTACATCAATATGCACAACCAGCATCATCGCCACACCAAGCAGAATAAACACCTCACTGGCAGACACCTCCAAAACATATATGCACGCGTCCCCTATGTCCTCTCCCACCGTGTCTGTCTTCCCCCTTCCTAAACTACACCAATGCAAGCACTCAGACACCCAACAGCCATCTACCTCACAGCAGCATACAGCCCATGCACCTGCACCCAAATCCAGCAGACAAACACCTCCAACAACTACTCCCTCATCCTCCACTCCCATTACTCCTCCCTCTTCCTATCCCAACGTACCTAAAAAGCTTTTCCTTTCCACGATTGACCTCTTCTCTACCCCTCCCCCCCATCCTGCACGTATGGGCAGGGTAGCAAGGACCCAGCCAAGCACTTCAGCCAAACAGTCCATGGGCCCAGGGGTTGCACCACCTACTCGTGGTGGAAAGGAATCCAGGGCAACTATACTGAAGGGGAAGGAGCCTGCAGCAGCTGCTAAGAATGGGAAGGAGCCAGCAGAAGCTGCTAAGAATTGGGAAGGAGCCTGCACCAGCTGCTAAAAAGGGGAAGGAGCCTGCAGCAGCTGCTAAGAAGGGGAAGGAGCCTGCAGCAGCTGTTAAGAAGGGGAAGGAGCCTGCACCAGCAGGCAGAGGGGGATGAGCCGATCCACCAGTGCCAGGAAGGGTAAGGGTTCCCCAACCCATAAGCAGGAGGAAAGGAGGCACTCTACGCCAGCGGAAGCTGCCAGCCAAACACCGCCACCACCAGCAGCTGTCACAGGGCCCCCACCGCCAGCACGTGGTTGTGCAGCCATCATAGGGTGCAGGGTCTGAGCAGGAGACTCCCACAGACCTCCACCACAGTGCAGCCATCAGATGGTGCAGGGGCTGAACAGGAGCCACCCACAACCACCACCACAGTGCAGTCGTCACTGCTGGTGGAGAGCATCTAGTCCAGCCTCCATGGGCTGCAGTGTGGCCTGCCCCCACCAGAAGCAGTGGGGAAGTCACCCACTTGAGAGACTGGCCTGGCACTCCCCAGGACAAAGTACAGGGCATGGTCCCGCTCCAGAACCAGGTGGAAGAACACCCGCTCAAGAGACTGTGGCCTTGCACTCCCCAGGACAAAGAAGAGGGCATGTTGCCCCCTCCAGAACTAGTAGGGAAGACATCCACTCGAGAGACTGTGATCCTGCACTCCCCAGGACAAAGCACAGGGCATTTTACCCTCTCTAGAACCAGTGGGCAAGACACCCACTCGAGAGACTGTGGCCTTGCACTACCCAGGACAAAGCACAGGGCATGTTGCCCCCTCCCGAACCAGTGGGCTTATTCCCGCATCTGGCTGAGATGCCCCTCCTCCCACTGAGGTGCCTGCCTATTTGACAACTGATGCCGCTGCAGTGTACTATCCGGATTGGTGCAGGATTCGAGTGGGGCCTTGGACTGTGCCCTGCGGCCATGTGGGCCCTTTGAACTATGAACTGGGCAGTGTCCCTTTGTTATATACATGTACAGATCTGTGTCATGGCCAAATCAGAATTATCATTTTATTGTTGGACTGATTACAATCATTTTCGTCAATTCCGGTTGTCCTTGCATTATTCAGCATACTTTGGTGCTCAGATTGTTTTTTGTAATGCAGCTGGTTGTGTGTATGGCGGGTGTGTGTTTTGTGTGTGTCTGTCACTCTCTTTTTCCTTCTCCCCTCCCTTGTGTGTTCGGCAGCAGAACTCACCGTTGTCGTCTTTGCCGGCCTTGGTGTTCCAGGTGGAGCAGAATGTAGAAGATCATCGGCAACACTGGGTTCCATGGTGGCGTGGTTCTTCCAAGTGTCTCCAATGGTGAGTCCTTTCACTTCTGGGCAGTGATTCTGTCAGGCTTTTGATGGCGTTGGTACCACCCCAGAAAAGGTGGCAGATTGTAGTGCCATAATATGGTGGTCGGAACTTTGTCTTCTGCCTGGCTGTAGGTAGCTACCGCCGTGGTGACTGTTGTTTCCGCCTTGGTGGTCGGTATGGTCCATTGGCTGTCTATCGGAGATAACACTGCCATGGTCATAATTTGGGGGTAATTACCGCCAGCCTGTTGGCGTTATTACCGCCACTTTATCACCAACCGCCAGGGTCGTAATGAGGGCCTCCCCACGCTTGTCTTTACGTTATCCAAAATCCAGGGAGCCTCAAAAAACATTGTCCAAGGTTGGCTTAGTCCTTTTGACTTGGAAGGTGACTGGGGTAGTTAAAAATGCTGATGAATCAGGGTAAATTACTAAACTGAGAAAACACAATGTTATATATTTACAAGAAACTTGGAAAGCATCCAATAACCTCCTATTGGAGGGGTATAAGTGTTTTTGTCCCCACTACTGGTTCAAGCTTAGTCAGAGCTAGAGCATGTCTCTCAGTTTTTATGTCTTTGAGACTAAATTGAAGCCCCAAGCAAATTGATACTGGCTCTTTGAATTTACTTACTATTAACGATTGCTTTCCAAATATTAGAAATACTTTGCTAGTCAACTATTATAACACTAACTCTGCTCAATCTTGCAATGGTAATGTCTTATAGTTGAGAGGATTTTTGGATAAACAGCAATGTCCTACCAATAGTGGTCTATCCATAATGTTAGCAGGTAATTTTAACTCTCATTTGTGTGATTCCAGTCACTAGTCTGATACCTTCACTTGGCTCCCTTTATCTCCAGCCACTCAAGGTTTTAGACATTCTTCCTAGGGCGAGCTTTGAAATTCTATTTTAAGCTATTTTGATTTGGGTTTTTTTAGAGGTTGCTAATTCTAATAAGCCCTCCACATTGAGTGTGCCCACCTTTTCTGAGAGGGGTTGCTATTCTGTTATTGATTATATTTTTGTTTCATCTAGCCTAGTATTGTCCCCATTGAATTTTGAGGTTTTCGGGATTACAAAAATGACCACAACATTTTATGTGTTATTTTTTTCTGTGAAGTTAATTTTGGGTCCTTTAATCACGTGCTTTGTCGCTGGGTTTATATTAAAGACAAGGGTTGAACCTCAGGTTGTTTAAGGAATGTTCTGAGGAGTTCTTTACATGACTAAATAACAGCACTTTGGTTAAGGACAATTTGGCTTTTTTCTGCTATTTGTTCTAAGACGAGGTCAATCCTCAAGACTGGCAGTTGTAGTTTGCCTACCATCAGATGGTTCGATATCAGCTGCTGTGCACCACCCAAGAAGCTTTTAGAGGCATTGAAAGAGAAGCCTCAAGGCAAATTTGAATCAAGCCCTTTCAACAAGATTACGACTGGGCTATTACAAGGAGAAAACACAAGTTAAGGCTGCAATCCTAATATCTGGTGGTTTCTTGTAATACCAAAGACTGCCAACAATTCTAGGCAAAAATCAATTGCCTCTTTCTAGCACCTTCATCTGGAACACTTTTTCCAGCTCATCACCCCAGATTCTTGGCTCAAGCACTGTACTGCCATCCATGATGCCCCTGCTTCTTGTGGCACCATGGATGTACAATGAGATGAGCCCCTGTCTCTTACCACTGCTGTCCTGTTAACATTTTGCTGGGAAGATGTCAGGGATGCTATTATTGATCTTCCCGGCCTGCATGCAGTTCCACTTGATGTATTTTGGTTTAATGTTGACCTATAGGCACCTCTCTTAACCCTCTACATTAATACAGTGATTCAGCTAGAACCCCCACCTTAATGATCACATTCTTTCATTGTCCCTGTTTTTAAAAAGGGCAATAAGGATGACCCCTGTTGTTACCCATCCAGCTTCCTGATTGATTCCTCAGGCAAAGTGATGGGAAGAGTCTTGTTGAGTAGGTTAACTGCGTGGGCCAGTGACTACCATCTCTTTTTTGAACTACAATACAGTTTTCAGCCAGGCAAAAGTATGGTGGACCAAGGTCTGAATCTTTACTTACTTATAACCAGGTACAACAAGGCCAAGGTAGGCTCCCTCCACTTGGGGTTCGTGGACATAAGTTCAGCCTTTGAGAGGGTTAAAAGGACAAAGCTCCAACATAATGCTGGATATGGATTTTGTTAAGTCTTATTTCTTTACTTAACAATCTTCATGCTGATCTTGCAGCTACTGTTTATTTTAGGCAATCAGGGAAGTGTATGACCAAATGTTCCTCAAACAGGGCATCAGACAAGGTTCTATATTGGTGCCTTTTCAATTTACTGTATATATATATATTCACTGAAAAAAACAAAGGTTACAGGGACATTATAGTTCGGCTCACATTTTAAACGTACATAACCACAGAAATTCAACAGTTATAATTAGAGTTATCTCAAGTAACCATAACTCATGCCCTAAGGTAAATACAACTTGCACCTCTGCCATGCACAGTGAGTTTTTTTGTAAAAAATGTTACTGCAAATATTACATTGATATTATCAAAGATATCATGAGTGCCATAATTTGAGGAGTAATTAGCAGTGCATGGCGAGGGCACGAGCTACAGTTACCTTAGGGCACGAGTTATAGTTATTTTAGATAACTAACTATAGCAGGTGAATTTCTGTGGTTACGCACATTTAAAACGTGAGCCTAACTATAACACCCCTGTAACCATATTTTTTTCCAGTGAATTTCTATATTTTTTTTAATTCTATTTCCTAACTATAATAATGTCCCTGTAATCTTTGTTTCTTTCAGTGAATTTCTATGTTTTTTTTTAACATATGGTCATTTTCATTACTACATGTTAACCACTGCTGTGCACAGCCTTTGGCTGTGTGCTGTGGCAGTTGGCCATGCAAGGCGCTGAGGCCAACTCCCTATAAGCACCCAACCTTGCACAGTGCACCGCCTTAGCCTGTGCTCTGCAGTGGTTTTCCGCAAGCCCTGGTCTGCTGCCAGGCCCTGCGGCCAACCCCCTAACCAGCCAACCCTACTCTGCACATGGTCCTTTGGCTGTGTGTGGCAGTAGTTGGCTGCAGCCTATCTCTCTTAATGTGAGAATAGGTGTAAGAGGGTGTATCTGGGGGTGAAAGTGTCTGTGAGAGTCTCTGTCTGGGTGTGGGAGTGCGTGCATCAGTGCCTAGTGGGTGCATCAGTGTCTGCGCAGTTCTGTGAGTGGGTGCATGATGTTGTCAGTGGGTCTGTGAGTGGGTGTATGGGTGTCTGAGTGGGCCTGCGAGTGGGTGCATGAATGGGTCTATGAGTGGGTGCATGAGGGTTTGACTGGGGCTGTGATTGAGAGCACAAGGGTCTGGGTGGGTCTGTGAGTGGGTGCATGAGTGTCTGAGTGGGTCTGTGAGTGGATGCATAAGGGTCTGGGTGGGTGTGTGAATGGGAGAAAGAGATTGAAAGAAAGAGAGAGAAAGGCAGTGAGAGGGAGAGAGATAGAGAATTGTTTAGGCTTTGTTGGATGATATACTTAGAATGAGATATTTCTGAACACTGAAAAGAAAATATATTTGTCAATTAAAAAGAATGAAATCACCTTTCAGTATGAGCCTTAAACATTTGAAGTTTTAAAAAAATTAAAGGAAGGAAAGGATCATGAACGCACCTGAAGTAGAACCCTCAACCTCCAGTGTGACCTTGACAATTAGGCAAATGGGGTTTTCTCACATTCATTCATTTGGTGCCTTTTATGGGTTATCTGGGACCACAGAGATAGCCTCAAGGCCTGCCCCACAGTCCCTGTCGATTGCATATTTTTTAAAGAATGTTTTGCCCTTTATGGGCTATCTGGGATGGCGGGGGAGCAAGCCGGCTCCCGCGTCCTGCAGGAGCCCGCATTGCTCCAGCAAGAAAGGAAATGCTTTTAATAGCCCCCTGGGATATAGCAAGATCCAGCCCTAGGGGGTGGCGGTCCCCAGGGCCATCTGTGGCTCAACAAGGAGGGTACACGGCCTCCTCCAACAATCTGCTTTGCCCTGGGGAGGTGGTGGTCCCTGGGGCTGGTTGGGAGGGCAGGCAGCCCCTTGCACTTCATTGTAATTTGTGCTTCAGGATGGTGGTGCCCCCCCCCTACATTCAATCGCAATAATGACCTGGGGAGGTGGTGGTTCCTGGGATGCGGGGGGCCCAAATGGTCCCCTGCACATATTTTATGTATCACCCCAGGGAGGTGGTGGTCCCTGGGGCTGTTTGGGAGGGCAGGCAGCCCCTTGCACTTCACTGTAAATTTGTGCCTCAGGATGGTGGTGGTCCGCCCCCCCACATTCAATCGCAATAATGCCCCGGGGAGGTGGTGGTTCCTGGGATGCAGAGGGCCCACACGGTCCCCTGCACATATTTTATGTATCTCACCAGGGAGGTGGTGGTCCCTGGGAGTATGGGGGAGGCTGTCGGACCTCCCTCACATATATAAAGCATTTTTCTTATCACACATATATAACAAAAATTGCCCAAGGAGGTGGTGGTCCCCGGGGATGTGGGGGAGGCTGTCGAGCCTCGATCACACATATAAAGCATTTTGCCATGTCACATATATAACAGAAATTACCTCAGGGAGGTGGTGGGCCCCAGGGCTGTGGCGGTGGCAGGACCCTCCCCCCCCCCCCCCCACATTCAAAATTAAAATTTCCCTAGGGACATAGCCCACCAGGGGACTTTAAAAAACAAGCATAGATGCTGGGGCTTGTCTTTTTAAAAAACGTTTTGCAGCAAATATAACAAATTAGTGACAAAAAATTTAAAGGAAATGGTTTTTTTCTGGCACTCAGGTGAAGCCGAGTCCCAAGATGGCTGTCAACAATTCCTGGTTTGAAGTGTTGAGAACCAATCAGCGTTCTGCAGTTCTCTGCACAAGCTCATCATTGTTCGCGATGTCGTCGTGGCCAGAGACATGTCAATGTATTTTTCCTTTAATAACGTCAAAACTACTGAACTAATTTACACCAAATAAGCGAAAGCACAATCTGCGTTGCTAGATTTCTGCCAAATATATGTAATTCCGTCCAGCGGTTCGGGATGTAGTTGTGTCTAAAGGTCCTATGGGAATTAATATGGGAAACAGAACTTTCCCCCCCCCCCCCCTTTTTCTCAGTCCCTGCTTGACGGATCACCCTGAAACTGTCTGTGTACAACAAGAATCACTGGGGCACTATTTTTGTAAACTTTTGTTAAGATTCGTCAAACAGTGCCAAAGATATTAGCACAACCTAGAGAAGGTCTTCTGTTCTGGATATGGTGAATGGCGGGCGAATACCTGTATTACTCTATGTCAACAATGCTGTCCTGATTTCCAGAACTGCTCTTGGTCTTTGCCAGGATCTTCTGGGCTTCTAGTCATGCTGAAAGAGTTGGGGATGTTTCCAGCTGCATGTCACTTACCTCCTCCCTAGGAAATCTTAATTGGCCTCCAGCAGGTTCCCCCCTTTCAGGTACATTGCAAGGTATACTGCTCAGTACAAGGCTACACACACTGCTCATACCACTAAAGTGCACTACATCTACCACTAAAGTGCACCACAGGTCTTGTTTCTCTTGCCTGTTCAGTTTTTCTTACCTTTGTTTTCCCGAGGCACCCCTGGATCCTGAGGAGCACCCTCTCTACTTCGACTGGTCCCGAATGGCTGGGCCTGTGCTTCTCTAAACTGCTCATGGAAGTTCCGTGTGGTTGGGCTCCCTCGTGTGAGTTGCCGAACTCTTGGGCACCATCTTGGTGGCATGCCCATATAAAACCCCCACCCCTGCACATCACCATTCTTCGCATTGAAAATTCCAGCTTGGGCGATCCCCCTTTATCTCTCCTCTGGTCAGCTCATGATCCCGGTTACCATGAGAAACAGAGGATTCTAAGACTTTATAATAAAGTAATTGTGCATGCTTGGCACCAGACTTTATTTGACAATTATCATGTACTACAGGGTCACTGTGGGACTGTTGTTATTTGAGCATTACGTTTTTTGCTGTGTTTGACATTACTTAAAACATGTCTTGGATTTTGACTCTTCTCCTCTAAGAGTAGGAAGCTTGGTGTGTCAGAAACACCTAACTGCTGAAGGACATGATATTGCTCCTAAGACCTGATTGGGTCTGATGTATGATAATACTTTGTCCTGCTATGTGTGTATTTGTACAGATGTTTATGTGTGACTGTCACCATAGTCTAAATTCAGATATCATACAGATGCTCATGTATGCCTGTAACCATAGTCTATCTTCAGATATCATACAGATGTTTATGTATGCCTTTCACCACCCTCAGACATAGGGGGTCATTATGAGTTCGGCGGATGGTTTGTACTGCCTGCCAAACTTCAGATGGGGAGGCTAACTCCCTGCTGGCCCTATTAAGAATTTCCCGATAGGTAAGCAGGTGGAAACCTGAGTTTCGGCCCGCTGACCTAGCGGGAAACAGGATACAGCATTGTCTCCGGCTCGTAATTGATCTGGCGGCAATGCTGTAGCCTGCAAGGTGTACCAGCACCCTCGCAATGTTCACTGTCTGCAAAGCACGGCAGTGTAGACCCATTCTCCACTAGCATTTTCATGGCAGTGGTACCGCCATGAAACTGCTGGCAGAGACAGCGGTCATTATCCCCAGTGCAGTGCTGCTTGCAGCGCTGCCCTGGTGTATTAGGACCACCAGCACCTCCAGACTACCGGGATTTCAAATTCTGGTGCCGCTGGTAGTTCCCTACCAGCCCGACCGCCAGTGTTGTAATGTGGTGCTTGGACCGCCACATTGGCGGAAGTCTCACTGCCACCCACAAGTCTGGCGGTCTATTGACCACCAGACTCATAAAGACTCCTATAATGCAGATGTTTATGCATGTCTGTCACCTTTACTGTTGAGAATTATTTTGGACTTATAACATAATAGCTTGCAGAAGCTGGTCTCACAACCTACTCAATTGAACACCTTAAATAGGTGTCTGTTCACTACTCTCTGTGCCATTGTTATGATGCTTCCTAATGGGGAGGGATTCTCATGACCATACGTGCAGTGGGTGCTTAATAATTTAACTCCAGTGGCAGATCTGTGACCCATCGTTTGCCTTTTTCACCAGCACAATCGTGCATCTGTTGTTCCTTTTTTTATTTAACTTCTTATAGTATTTTCTTTTGTTAGTTTATTGTATGATCCCAAACTCCCTTCCCTTAGGTTCATCAGATGCGTATTGGTGATTCTGGTTTCAATGCCAGCCGGATGGTTTCCAGGGATCATTGGGTTCCAGCTTCCTCTGCGAAATCAGAAAAGAGAAGAACGCTTGCCAGTGTTCATCATTCCAGCATCCCTGCTAGTCTACATCATCTCTGGAGCATTTTTGTTGATTTCATGGACAGCCTCAATTTCACCACAAATTATACTGAGTCTAACATCATGGTGTTTGGCCCTAAAAATACTAAAAGCAAAACACACTCTATCAAAGGTAGTAAACTCAGCTAGGCAAAGACATTCCCCTGTCTTGGGATTCTTTTTGACACCCTCTTTGCTGGTCCTCTATGATAAGAGTGAGAAGGCATGCCTTTTCAAGAAGTTTAGCCCTGGATTCTGATTTTGCATCTAAACTAGGGGAAATATGCATTTCGGCTATGCTAAAAATGTACCAAGCTAAATGCCTTATGATTGCTTCTTAGGGTGCTGATGATTGGGGATATGCCATTCATTTACCTTTGCAAATTGTTAAGCGTCTTTAAATGCTCATGAAAAGCTGGCTATTGCTTACATTTCGAATATATTACAATTGCGCTCTTTGTCCCTGTGTTTAGCTGTTTGGCTTAACAAAAGTCTTAACAGAGTCATTATTAAAGATTGGTTAACTTTTGATTATGCCAATAGAATTCAGTGGCTTAATTATGTTAAGGAGTGGCTTCACAAACTTGGTTGTCCTGACTTGTTCAGCTACCCAGAATCTACAGCAAAAGAGGATATCACTTGCGTCAAGAAATCATTTATGCTTTAAAATCTGAAAATAAAGAATCTAGAGCCCTGACCATCTCATCAGTGAGATTCAGTTTTTTTATTCAATCTAAGCTCTTATTGGAACCTTATTTAACTTACGGGCTGTCAAATTATCAATGTTTTTTATTGACTCACTTCAAGTTTGATTTAATACACAATCTGCTACATCTCCCAAAGGGCTGGGTGAAAGAAGAATTGGATAATTCCTGTCAATGTAATGGTTGTTCAGCACAAGACTCTATGCACTTTGTTCTTATCTTTCATTTTTATTTGTCTATGCGTGAACATTTTTTTAAACCAATTTTGATGGAGCGTAACTCTAGACTAGCTAGGGCCATCTTGTTGAATCTGCAAATGCTGACAGATATAATAACTAGTCACCATTTTGCTTGTTTTTAACTCCTTTGGTGCTGAGGACAGAACGGTTCCATCCTCAGCCATGGTGGGTATGTGCTGAGGATGAATCCTTTCTGTTCTCACACCTGCCCATGGTGGAGGCACTGGCTCTCCCCCCTCGGGACGGCCATTACAACTCCCCCACCAGGGATTGCAGGGAATGCACTTCCAGTGCCACCCCCAACCCCTGTTGGCGATCTGACGACGTTGGCATGCCCACGGTGCACCAACATCATCAAATGCAGCTGAACGTGCTGGAAGACATTTGTGCTTCCAGCGCAGTGCAGAGAGGACACAGAAAGCCCTTCTCCTGGGGTGGCTTTTTTCTTTTCCCCCTGTGCCTGTTTTGAATTGATTCCTGCTCCATGATCACAGGTGAGGCCCACGACCATGGAGCAGGAATCAACCCACTAGACCACCGGAGAGCTTTTAATATATTTTAGGGAAGCGACCCCTTAGGCAAGGGTCACTTCCTGGGGACCCAAAATCTATCTATGTTTCACCCCACCGCGTGTAGATTGGAAGTTTAAAATCACCATACACCTCACCTATCTTGCAGAGACCATTTACAGTACGGGCCATAAGTACCGCATCATCTGGGTATATCAGTGCCGGGATACTCTTACCATTTATTTTAAGAACATCTTTACAACTTTCCACCAAAAAATTGTGCCTGCCATTTGTGTCTAAAAGAAACAAGGTGGGGACCAAAAAACACCAATGTCTCATGCCTATTTTAATTTAAAAACCATTCCGTGTGTTTCCCATGAGTCCCATATCTTATGGATTTTTCTGCCCCGAGTGTAAATACTGGAGCAATTCTACAATTTGGGGCTCCATGCCCATTGAGGTTAAACATTCCTATAACTTGCTGTGATTTACTTCGTCAAAGGCACAGCTGAGGTTCATAAAACAAGATACAAAGTACCCTTCTTCGACTGCGCATATTTACTAATCAACATGAGCGGGTTCAGACATTGCTCCTGAGTCCCCAGCCCTTCCCTAAAACCATACTGCACCTGACTCATCACATCCTGATCTCTCATCCATTCCTCACTATGCCATAAATCAATTTGCCCCAGTATTTTCACAGAGGAGTCTAAGAGTGACATTGGGCGAAAGGATTTGGTATCCTCTTTCACTTTTTGAACATGGGGACAATACATGCGGATTTCCATGAGGAAGGGATTCCTGCACTCATTGCCACATTTAAAACATTAAGCATTATAGGTGCCCACAGTTGAGGATAACTTTTGTATAGGTCCATTGGAATTACATCAGAGTCCGGCACTTTGTGGCTTGAGTTCTATATATTTCCCGAGTTGCTACATTTTCTTTCAGCCGGGTTCCAACAACACCTCATCTAGTGTGAATCTGATGGCCAAATTTAGGATATAACCTCATTGCTTATCCATTACCTCTCCTTGAGTTCCACCCAAGAAAATCCTACTAAAGTGACTCACTCACACGTCAGGGGGAATATTGCAGCCCAGCCTATCAGATGTTTCTGTCTCAAAGGTACCCCTATTTACTATCTTTCAGAACAAGCTTGAGTTTTTGGTGCACAATGCCTGCTCCAGATTCTCCCAAGCCTGCTCCTTGATCTGCTGTTTTCTCACCTCCAGAGCAAGTTTATACTGAGCCCACACTCTACACACATAGACCTTATCTCTGGTCTGTACCTTAAATGCCCTCTTCAACATTTTCCGCGCCACATAACAAGGTTTGTTGAACCATCTTCCCTGATGCTTAGGAATGGCCTTTTCATTTTTGGTCATGGGCTACTTGATGGCATCATTTACTTTATTTGCAGCCTCAATCACTTCCCCCGGTGGTAGAGATTCAGCCAAAAGAATCTCAATTATCAGATTAAAATTTTGGTTCACCACCCGCTTCACTACTTGTGGGATGCTCACCTGTCTACATCAAATTCTCCTGCCCTTATCTTATATTCTCAAACATACTGGCCCACCAATCACCGATGATCACATAGTGCATGGAAAGTTTAGGGACACCTTGATGGGGTTGTGATCACTAAAATACTGCCTTTAAACCTCTCCATACTGTACCAAATTTCTCATTAATGGCGATACAAAGATATAAT
The DNA here is from genome assembly GCF_031143425.1 of Pleurodeles waltl. Taxonomy (NCBI): domain Eukaryota; kingdom Metazoa; phylum Chordata; class Amphibia; order Caudata; family Salamandridae; genus Pleurodeles; species Pleurodeles waltl. The sequence goes on along the minus strand of NC_090442.1, from coordinate 933,903,778 downwards.
CAATTATCGACCCAGCCCCTCTCCCCACAAAAGTTGGTACCTGATTTTCACAAACAGATTCCAGGTCAAAGACATTCAATGAACCCAAACTCTGCAGCTCCTTGATAGGGGACCTATGCCTCACAACCTGTATACCCTCAGACGTAGGCACACCCTGCTCCCACTCAAAAGGATTATCAACAGTGTAGTAGCCACCTTTGCATTAAAGTATCCAGATCAATTGCATGAAATTCCATACCACAGGACTCCAACCTTCCCTTCAGTATCTGCAACACGGAAAAAGGGCCCTAATTTTGCAACCAGAATCCCATGCTGCATTATAGAAGTTTCCCAAAAGGACATTATACTTATTCGGGAACACCATCAAAATGATGAGGAGACCCCGATGGTTGCTGTTAATCTGGTAAACTCTAGAGATACTAGAGATGGTAACTAATCCCCCCTTTGGGTGACACCTGGGCACCCGTTCAGTCGGAACAGCAAACCTTTGTAATCCATCCCATACTGTGGCTCCTTCTGAAGAAAGGTTCTTGGAGTAAAATAAAATCAAAACCTGAAATAAACTTTACCCATTGCACATCTTGCAGCTTTGCATCATATCCTGCCACATTCCAAGAGATTAGCGGAGTCAGGGAAGACACCTCACCCAACCCTCCCAAGCCAGGGACTGTATTAAAGGACCTCATCTTTTTCTTCCTGTGTTGACAACTAAGCCTTCCCAAACTGTCAATCATTCTCTTCCAGATCTGAGAGTGCAGTGAATCTATTTTCCACTGTAGGTGGTTGCAGGCCCTCCTGCCGATTGGGAAGGCTCCTGGCTCGAAGACCCCTCCTTGGCTCTTGAACCGGCGCTGCTTTCTCTCCAGTCCTGCCCAAGGATCTCCCTCTAATACCATTTCTACCTGTTTCCCTGCAGACCTACACGACTTTTCATGGGCCATCTTTACAAGCTTCACAAGGTTGCCTGTATTCAGATGGTGCGGAGGATGCTGGGTAACATTTTCCTGAGTTGCTAAGTTTTCTTTCAGCGGGGTTTCCTTTTCCGGGATGGAGCCATAATCCTCAAGATCCAATAACCCATGTTTTCTTCATGCTGGACTGGGCCGCCCGGAAAACAACAAGGAAACTGCTGCTTTCAGGGCCTGCAATTTTTCTTTTACCAGCCGCAGACATACCTCAATCATCTCCCTGAATTTTTCCAAAAGATTTTCAAAACCGAGGACTTGACCCAGACTGGGTCAGCCACCTTCCTGAATACCAGAGCAGCTCAAATTTTCAGAAAGTGCCACTTTAGATTTTTTACAAGGTTTCTTCAAAGTTTTTTTCCTCTTTTGAGAGGGCTACTACAACCGGGAGGGGAGTCAGACAAAGTACCCTTGCCATTTCTTAGAGGGTCATCGACAACACTATTTACCACTGCTGCCAAGGGGGATTTAAACAAGTCTGCCTGTTGTACCGCAGATTGACCATCATCATTTTCCACATGCTCATAAACCTCATCAATGGCTGATACTTGCTGCCAGTCACTCAGTTCCATAGAAAAATGTCTCTCTGCCAAATCTATCTCCTTTGAATCTACCCCCACTGCTGTGCTAAAAAGGAGTCTGAGTTGAATTTGGTGGCCCCTGGGACCCTACTAATTGATCACCATTCTGCAGATTCCTCTTCCTGCCCATCCTGCCAACCTATCTAGCAACTGTCTTTCACCAAATATGCTTCTCAATTGCTAGATGTTAGAAATGTGGTCTTTGGTTGGCAGTCAGGTTACCCCCTGTCCAAGGCAGGACTCTCTCTCTAGTCAGGGTAAAAGAGAATCACCCTCAGCTAACCCCTGCTTACCCCCTTGGTAGCTCAGCATGAGCAGTAGGCTTAACTTCAGAGTGCTAGGTGTAAAGTATTTGTACCAACACACACAGTAACTTAATGAAAACACTACAAAATGGAACAACACAGGTCTAGAAAAATAGGAAGTATTCATCTAAACAAAACAAGACCAAATACACAAGTGAAGTTCTCAATTAAAAATCAAAAAGAGTCTTTATGTAGTTTTAAACACATACTAACACTGTTAGCATGAAAATGTACCTTGGGTGCGTCAAAAATAACCCAGCACGGGCAAGTGTGTGTCAAAAAGGGCTTGCGATGCGTCGATTTCACGCACGAGCGAGACCTTACTTCGTTTCTCCTTTCGTCGGGTTGGGCGTGACGTTTCTTCTCGCCGCAGGAGAGCAATGTGTTGATACGGTCAGCACTCTCGGGTCCGGGCAGGCCTTGCGTTGTTTTTACACGCCCAGCGGTGTTTGCATCAGAAATCCAGCTGCACGATGATCCGAAAACCACGCAGCGCGGGTTGTGATCTCACCAGCCTCCATCAGCGATGCTGCGCATCATTTCTCCAGCTTTGTGCGTCGATTCTTTGGTCGCGTCACAGGCGAGCGTCGATTTTCAGCCGAGAAGCCTGCGGCACGTCGATTTCCCAGCCGCAGATTGGAGTTGCATCGATCTTTTCCCCGCACCGCGTTCTGTGTGTGGATTTCTTCCTCTTTGGCTGCCAGCTTCTCCTTTCAGGGTCCCAGGAACTGGATGGGCACCAGAGGGCAGATTGGGAGTCTCTCCAGAGACTCCAGGTGCTAGCATAGAGAAGCCTTTGCTGTTCCTGAGACTTCAAACAACAGGAGGCAAGCTCTAAATGAAGCCCTTGGAGATCTTCACAAGATGGAAGGCACACAAAGTCCAGTCTTGGCCGTCTTACTCTGGCAGAAGAAGCAACTGCAGGATAGCCCCATAAAGCACAGTCACAAGCAGGGCAGCTCTTCTTCCTCAGCTCTTCAGCTCTTCTCCAGGCAGAAGGTCCTCTTGGTTTCGAGAAGTATTCTAAAGTCTGTGGTTTTGGATGCCTTCTTATACCCAATTTCTAATTTGAAGTAGGCCTACTTCAAAGCAAAGCCTCTTTTGAATGTGAAATCCTGCCTTGCCCAGGCCAGGCCCCAGACACTCACCAGGGGGTTGGAGACTGCATTGTGTGAGGGCAGGCACAGCCCTTTCAGGTGTGAGTGAGCACTCCTCCCCTCCCTCCTAGCATAGATGGCTCATCAGGATAGGCAGGGTACACCCCAGCTCCCTTTTTCTCACTGTCTAGTGTGAGGTGCAACTGTCAAACTGACCCAAACAGGGAATCCACAAACAGGCAGATTCACAGAAGTGGTATAAGCAAGAAAATGCCCACTTTCTAAAAGTGGCATTTTCAAACACACAATCTTAAAATCAACTTTACTAAAAGATGTATTTTTAAATTGTGAGCTCAGAGACCCCAAACTCCACATGTCCATCCGCTCCCAAAGGGAATCTACACTTTAATCAGATTTAAAGGTAGCCCCCATGTTAACCTATGAGAGGGACAGGCCTTGCAACAGTGAAAAACGAATTTAGAAATATTTCACTGTCAGGACATATAAAATACATTACTATATGTGCTACCTAATGATACACTGCACCCTGCCCTTGGGGCTACCTAGGGCCTACCTAAGGGGTGTCTGACATGTAAGAAAAGGGAAGGTTTAGGCCTGGCAAGTGGGTACACTAGCCAAGTCGAATTTACAGTTAAAACTGGACACACAGACACTGTAGTGGCAGGTCTGAGACATGATTACAGAGCTAGTTTTGTAGGTGGCACAACCAGTGCTGCAGGTCCACTAGTAGCATTTGATTTACAGGCCCTGGCACCTCTAGTGCAGTTTACTAAGGACTTACTAGTAAATCAAATATGCCAATCATGGATAAATCAATTACATACAATTTACACAGAGAGCATATGCACTTTAGCACTGGTTAGCAGTGGTAAAGTGCTCAGAGTTCAAAAGCCAACAACAACAGGTCAGCAAAAATATGAGGCAGGAGGCAAAAAGATTGGGGATGACCCTGCATAAGCAAAAAAGTCCAACACTGGAAAATTACAACTTTAGGGGGGTGAGTCAAGAAGCTTCCTCCAGCTTTGACTTAGTAGGGATATTACAAATTAAAGCTCACCCTGCTTTTGCCAGATGTCAGAGTGGTGACCCAGCCCAACCTCTTCCAGCCGCTGAGGGGCACAGATGGGCCTGCTCTTGGCCTGGTCTTCGCCCGGGCACGTCCCACTCCGCTGTGCACTTTAATTTTTTTAAAGCGTCCCCGGCTTCCTGACCGGGACCCTGAGAGCTGGAGTCCTCCCTACTTCTGCCACTGAATACAGCACAGCGCGTCCCGCACGTCCCACTCCGCTGTGCACTTTCCCTTTTTTAAAGGGTCCCTGGCCTCCTGACCGGGACGCTGGGAGCTGGAGTCCTTGTTACTGGTGCCAATGAATACCGCAAAGTGCGTCCCGTACTGCAGTGCACTTTCCCTTTTTTAAAGCGTCCCGGGCCTCCTGACTGGGAGGCTATGCGCTGGGGTCCTTGTTACTGCTGTCACTGAATACCGCAAAGCACGTCCCATGTCCTGGTGCACTTTCCCTTTTTTAAAGCATCCCCGGCCTCCTGACTGGGACCCAGGGAGCTGGTGTCCTTGTTACTGCTGCCACTAAATAGCGCAAATCACATCCCACGCCACAGTGCACTTTCCCTTTTTTAAAGCGTCACCAGCCTCCTGATTGGGACGCTGGGAACTAGAGTTTTCAGTACTGCTGCCACTGAATAGCGCAAAGCACGTCCACCGGTTTGGGTTCAGGTTTCTGACTTGCACAAACCTGTGCGCATTTGAGATTATAAGAAGCAAATGGGTGGTGAAACTAGAGTAGATCAGATGTTGGAACCTTGAAGTGCTGTTCGTAAGGCTTACATTTGGTATAAGAAATAAAACTTTGCTCCAAGATCCAACACCACCCTCCTGTTGCATAATACCCATATTAATTTAAGGGGTGGATCACTATTTGAGGTTTGGCCCTCCTATACCTCAGATTCAAGATTTTTTAAAGATAAACAACTCAATCCACCCAAGATTAAAGTTTGAAATAAATATGTATAATTCTTCAATGATAAATTAATTTAATAAGAACAATTTCTCCAGTTTTTTTCTGAAGTGATAGATAGTTTTGCTAGAAATAGCTGATTTTTTCCAATTATTCTTTAGTGCAAAGGATTTTGTAAAACACAGCCAACACATGTTCCACCCTTTGTACAGCTGAAAGCCTGGGGCTTTCTCAAGGCTCAAAAAATAAATGGCATGCGCTGTAATGAGTCATTGATCTAAGAGGGTGAGTAAGTGTTTCCATTATCTTGTGTAAAAAATGAAGAACAAGACTGAATGGAAAGCACCCAGTGATTATTCAAACAAAAACAAAAAAAATGTTTGATTCACAAGGGGCTATAGCTACACAATTACAATTAAATCTGGTGAAGAGATCATACCGAAGATTTGCTTCCTCATGGTAGAAAAAGATATTTGTAGAAAACAGGCAGTTCCTGCGTATTTGTAATACCTCTAAATTAAATAGACTTCTGTCTGTGCCAAAGTACATCTTGTCAAAATATCTTTAGTATAAAGGTGAAAGAGCAAAAGAAAGAGGAAGATATGAGCCCTCATCCCCATGCAAGATGCAGCGATATACAAGCTAAGTACCAATTTGCATGATGAAACAAAGGGTACCTCTGAATTCAGTAGAGAGAAGTATTTCTCATACATTGCCCATTAGTATTCTCAACAGCATTTTTAGGTCAAAAACCATATCCAGAATGAGTACCTCTAAATGTGAAAAATAAATAGAGGATATATGGGCAATAGGTTGCCCTATGGTTCATAAACATTCATTAGTTAAAATATTGAATGCAAGACAGATAGGCCCTCATTATGAACCTGGCAGTCGGCGGTCATATGGTGGAAAGTACTGCCAACAGGCTGGTGGTACTTTCCACCATATTATGATATTGGCAGTTTGGCTGAAGCCAAACCACCAATGTACCACACCAACCACCACGTCTGTAACAGCCGCCATGCTGGAGATATCAATCTTCAGCCTGGCGGCATCACTGTACCGCCTGCGGTATGATGATCCCGCCTACCACCAGGGTTTCTGTGGCTTCCTTACTGCCACAAAAACCATGGCTGTAGGCACTATCAGTGACAGGGAATCCCTTCCCTGTCACTGATAGAGGTCTTCCCCACTCCCCCTTTCCAGATACCCCCACACCTCCCCTTCCTCTCCAAACCCCCCACATTCACGCTCCCCCTTCACACACACATGCATACACACACCCATTCCCACATGCATCCACACATGCACACATCCATTCACACACACATCCGCACACACTTACATACATACACACAGACACACATTCACAGAACACAACATACACGCACTCACACCTCCATACATGCATGCACATTCAACACAAAACACACACGCGCATACATGCATGCACAAACATTCACACACACCGCCCCCCCACACATACAACACCCCCAATTCCCCTCCCCTGTCGTGGCACCCACTTACCTGTGTTCAAGGGGTCCTCCAGCAGGATACGGGATGAGGCGCTGCTGCCATCAGCAGTGCCAGCCAGCAGAACACCTCCAGGCCGTATTATGGGTCATAATAAGGCTGGTGGCGGTCTACTGGCATGGCACTGCTGTTGGCAGCAGCGCCACCTTACTGCCATACGCCAGCATGGCCACAGCTGGATTTCCACCATTCTTCTGGTGGAAATCCAGCTGTGGTCATAATACAGCGGATGGCTGGTAGCTGCGGCCACGTTCTTTGGGTGGCCGTTGCCGCAGCAGTAGGTGGTTTTTACTGCCAATGTCATAATGAGGCTCATAATCTTTTCAAGTAGTAGGAAAGGTGCATACAAATCAGGCCATGATTCCATCAGTCTGAAAGCAATATCCATTCCATTACTTTGTAAAGCTACTTTGAATAAGATGACAACCTATTTTTGGACAGTAGGTATGCTGTAGTCAAGAGTGGGCCATATAATGAATGAAACACAAACTTAATACTTGTAAATCACAGTGGATTAGATGGTTTAAAGGAGTGAGCCTCTTCGGGCTTTGTGGAAAGAGGAGAGAGGAAAGGACATAGGCCCTCATTATGACCCTGGCGGTCGGGGTAATATGGTGGAAAGTACTGCCAACAGGCTGGCGGTACTTTCCACCATATTGTTGCTGAAGCCAAACTGAAAATGTACCACACCGACTGCCACGGCGGTAACAGTCGCCGGGCTGAAGATAACAATCTCCATCCCGGCGGCCACCACTGTACCGCCTGCGGTAAAATGACCCCATCTACCGCCATGGTTTCAGTGGCTTCCTTACCATGAAAACCATGGCGGTAGGCACTATCTGTGACAGGGAATCCCTTCCTTATCACTGATAGAGGTCTTCCCCACCCCCTCTCCAGATACACCACCAGCCACCCTTCCTCTCCAAACCCCCCATACATTCACGCACCCTCACACACACACAGCGCCACCTTGCTGCCATCCGCCGGCATGGCCACAGCTGGATTTCCACCGTTCTTCTGGTAGAAATCCAGCTGTGGTCATAATGCGACGGACGGCTTTGGCGGCCATCGCCGTGGCGGTAGGCGGTTTTTACCGCCAATGTCATAATGAGGGCCATAGTGTTGTTACAAACGCTGCAAACAGGAATTGGTCAATTGATAAATGACTGGTATTGAGTGGGAAGTTCTAAAGAGTTGTAACCACTCATTGCCGTAACATATTTAAGGAGCAAAAGATTAACAAATGCCAAACACGGTCAGTGGTTAGTCATGTGTATCAAGGCCGATAACCGTCTTACGGTTATTGAACTCAGTATCGGGTGGAAAGTTCTGCTGAGATAGAACACATGTTACTGTGACATTTTTAAGGAGCAAAGAACATAAAGGGGGTCATTCCAACCCTGGCGGTTGGTGTTAAAGCGGTGGCCAACCCGCCAACAGGCAGGCGGTAATAAAAATGGAATTCTGACCCTGGTGGGAACCGCCAACACAGGCCGCCACTTTAACACACCGACCGCCACGGCGGGCCAAACAAACAGAGCGGCGGTCACCGCCAACAGACAGGTGGCAGACAATGTCCCGCCCACACTATCACGACCCACCAATCCGCCACCTTTTCCGGGGCGGGCGCCCCGCCGATAAAAACACGGCAGAAACAGACTACGAACGGGAAAATGCTCACCTCTACACACTCCACGAGGAATCTGGACAGCATGGAACCCGAATTAAACATCCTACCAGCCATTGTCTTCCTGCTCCTCTACCAGGAGCACGAACGCCGGCGCAGAAGACAACGGTGAGTACTGCACCTACGACACAGGGGAGGGGGAGGAGAAAAGGTTACGGGCACACACATACACGACACCCCCCCCCCCAAATCCCTACACACCAATGCAGAGCAACAAGTCAGAGTGACACCCCCCAAACCCCCCGGAATAATGCCAAGACAAAATAAAATGTTCATTAAAATTGAAGTATATTAAAGCATATTTTAACTTACGTGAAATATGAAATTTATCAAATAAATATATTACAACATGAACAATATATACATAGTCCAAAAGTCCGGCACATATTGGCTACATTCCATTGTTCGTGGGCCAATGTGCATAAACACATGGGCAAATCCCACACACGAGACCCGATTCCATTGGAGAGAACACTGCTGGGGCATCAGATAATAAAACCACAGGCACCTCAGGGGGAAGGGAAGGGGGGGCACCTCAGCCACATGAGTCCACGACGCCAGATCCACGAGGGGCATTCATGCCCACTGTACCATCCTGGGGAGTGCAAAGCCACAGTCTCTCAAGTATCTACAGTGGGTGGATTGCCCATTGTACCATCCTGGGGAGTGCAAAGCCACAGTTTTCCAAGTCTCTACAGTGGGTGGATTGCCCACTGTACCATCCGGGGGAGTGCAAAGCCACAGTCCATCAGGTGGATTACAGACTCCACTGGTTATGGAGGAGGCATGTTGGCCAGAGTGCTTCGTGAAGCCCTGCCCGACACAGATCCGGCCCTGCCAATGGGCCAGCGGTGCTTGAGATGAAGGGCCCAGCGGAGCAGTTCAGAGACGGCGGTGCCCAGCGGAGCGGTGCCCAGCGGAGCGGTGCTTGACAGGAAGGGCCCAGCGGAGCAGTTCAGAGACGGCGGTGCCCAGCGGAGCGGTGCTTGAGATGAAGGGACCAGCGGAGCAGTTCAGAGACGGCGGTGCCCAGCGGAGCGGTGCTTGACAGGAAAGGCCCAGCAGAGCAGTTCAGAGACGGCGGTGCCCAGCGGAGCGGTGCTTGAGATGAAGGGCCCAGCGGAGCAGTTCAGAGACGGCGGTGCCCAGCGGAGCGGTGCTTGAGATGAAGGGCCCAGCAGAGCAGTTCAGAGACGGCGGTGCCCAGCGGAGCGGTGCTTGACAGGAAGGGCCCAGCGGAGCAGTTCAGAGACGGCGGTGCCCAGCGGAGCGGTGCTTGAGATGAAGGGCCCAGCGGAGCAGTTCAGAGACGGCGGTGCCCAGCGGAGCGGTGCTTGACAGGAAGGGCCCAGCGGAGCAGTTCAGAGACGGCGGTGCCCAGCGGAGCGGTGCTTGAGATGAAGGGCCCAGCGGAGCAGTTCAGAGACGGCGGTGCCCAGCGGAGCGGTGCTTGACAGGAAGGGCCCAGCGGAGCAGTTCAGAGACGGCGGTGCCCAGCGGAGCGGTGCTTGACAGGAAGGGCCCAGCGGAGCAGTTCAGAGACGGCGGTGCCCAGCGGAGCGGTGCTTGAAAGGAAGGGCCCAGCGGAGCGGTGCTTGACAGGAAGGGCCCAGCGGAGCGGTGCTTCTCACGGCGGGGCCCTGTTCAGCGGTGCTTGTCTTGGCAGGGCCCTGTTCAGCGGTGCTTCTCACGGCGGGGCCCTGTTCAGCGGTGCTTCTCACGGCGGGGCCCTGTTCAGCGGTGCTTCTCACGGCGGGGCCCTGTTCAGCGGTGCTTGTCTTGGCGGGGCCCTGTTTAGCAGTGCCTGTCTTGGCGGGGCCCTGTTCAGCGGTGCTTCTCACGGCGGGGCCCTGTTCAGCGGTGCTTGTCTTGGCGGGGCCCTGTTCAGCTGTGCCTGTCTTGGCGGGGCCCTGTTCAGCAGTGCTTCTCACGGCGGGCCCTGTTCAGCGGTGCTTCTCACGGCGGGCCCTGTTCAGCGGTGCTTGTCTTGGCGGGGCCCTGTTCAGCGGTACCTGTCTTGGCGGGGCCCTGTTCAGCGGTGCTTCTCACGGCGGGGCCCTGTTCAGCGGTGCTTCTCACGGCTGGGCCCTGTTCACCGGTGCTTCTCACAGCGGGGCCCTGTTCAGCGGTGCTTGTCTTGGCGGGGCCCTGTTCAGCGGTGCCTGTCTTGGCGGGCCCTGTTCAGCGGTGCTTCTCACGGCGGGGCCCTGTTCAGCGGTGCTTCTCACGGAGGGGCCCTGTTCAGCGGTGCTTCTCACGGCAGGGCCCTGTTCAGCGGTGCTTGTCTTGTGTTCCTAGGGAACCAGATCTGGCCAATAATTCCCGCTCAGTCGCCATCCGACCTTTCGCTTGCGGGGCCCTCCTGTGCTGGAGTCCTGGGCCCGTGGGTGTCCTCCGTCACAACCCAAATGGGGCTGGTGGGGCCCTCCTGGGCAGCTCGCCTGCTGCCGGACTTGTCCGCCCTGCTGCCCTTGCCCTCCTTGGCAGAAACTCTGGGGCCCTTGCCTCGCTTTGTGGATGGGCCAGGTGACGGTGCAAGGGTGATGTCCTTGGGGGCAGCCGTCTCAGGCCTGACGCGCCGGCCCTTCCCTTTTTTGGTTCTTTTCCCAGGGGGTGGGCTGGCTGTCCCCTTGCTGCTGGCCGATGTTCCTGCCCTAGGAGCTGGTGGACTCCAATAGCCCTGAACGATGGTCCTAGTAGGTGCAGGGCTTGTGGTGGCTGAGGTGCTGATTGGAGTCTTATGAGATGGAGGGGGTGGGTCAGTTGTTAGAAAGAGGTCAAGGTTGGAAAGGAAAATCAATTTAGAAAGACAGGGACGGGTAGTTGTAGTGGGTATGGGAGTGAAGGAAGAGGATGTGGTTGTAGGAGAGTGGAAGTCTGGTGTCTTTGGGTGCAGGTGCTTGTGCTGGAGGCTGTCGTGAGGTGGATGGCTGTTGGGTGGGTTACTGCCTGCGTTTGTGTGGTTTGGAAGAGGGGGTGACAGACACACTGGGAGAGGACACAGGGGACTTGTAAATGGCAGTGAGGGTGGTGACTGCACGTGTGCGGACTGTTCTGGTGCGTGTGGTGGTGATGGATGTACTGGCTGATGGTGGTGTGCATGCAGGTGTGAGTGGAGACGTCACAGGGAGGGAGGAGGGAGACGAGGAGGAGGGGGACACAGAGGAGGCAGTGGATGTTGGCATGTCTGCATGTGGATGTTGCTTGGGTGAATGCTTGTGTGATCTGTGGTGCTTATGTCTGGATGAGCTGCCCTTGGGTGTTGAGGTGTGTGCAGGCTGGTCTGTAGGTGTGTCTGGGATAGGCAGAGGAACAGGGGAGTGGGACTGGGTTGAGAAGTTGGAGGGGGGAGGCTAGACACAGGGACAATTGCTGCCGTCAGTGCTGAGGCCAGAGCGTTGAACGATCGCTGATGGGCAGCCTGACCCGAATGAATGCCCTCCAGGTATGCATTGCTCCGATGCACCTCCCTTTCTACCCCCTGGATGGCATTCAAAAGGATAGACTGCCCAACAATGAGCGTCTGGAGGAGGTCAATGATCTCTGCACTGAGGGCAGCAGGGGTAACTGGGGCTGGACCTGAGGTGCCAGGGGCGAAGGAGATGCCCGGTTTCCTGGCCGAGCGGGCACAGGGCGAAAGCTGAGGGGCTGCTGGGAGGGCGGAGCTGGTGCGCTGGGTGGCGGCTGTACCTGTTGTTGCGGTGGGCACGGATGTTGCCGCCACCACAAGGGAGATCCCTTCCGAGGACGTGTCGGTGTCGCTGACGTCTCCATGGGTCCCCGTTGTGGAGCTCCCCTCGCCCTCCGTCTCACTGGTGTACTCGGAGTCGGTTGCATGGCCTTCCGGGGCCATGTGAGATGCAGCTCCCTCGTGCGCCGATGCCACTTCTCCTCCGCCTGATTATGCTAATGCACACATGAACAGGAAAACCAAAAAAAAGGGGGGGGAGAAGAAAGAAAGACATGTTGAGTGCATGCATTGGCGGCACTGTTGGCGGAGAGGACAGACACTACGCCGTGCACTCGGGGTACACTACTCAATTATTGTGACTTGGCCTACAAGTCTATGGACGACAAATGCACACATAGGTGAGCCCGGACCATGGATAGCTGTACTTAGCACCCTACAGAGGTGGGGGGTGGGGGCACAGGGCCATGTCTAATGGAGGGGCCTAGCCTACAGAAACCGCCCTGGCCTAGAGATAGCCATAGCCCTCCTCCCCCACCCAGACACCTCCACTGTGCGCTAATATAGCAGAATGTGCTGATACTCACCCCCTTGTGTCTGCTGTGATGTCCTCACGTGTCCATCCAAATCGGGGTAGGCCACCGCCAGGATCCGGGACATCAGGGGGGTCAATTGCCGTGTGGCACCCCTCCTAGGTTGGGAGGCCATCCCCAGCAGAGCCTCGGCGGTCTTTCTGCTTCCGGGGCGGATGTCCTCCCACCTCTTGCGGCAGTGGGTGCCCCGTCTGTTGTGGACCCCCAGGGCCCGGACGTCCTTGGCGATGGCACGCCAAATGTCGATCTTCTGATGGGCGCTGACCTATGTGACATGGACAGCGTAGAACAAGAAATATCATCACTTTTCTGCATGGTCGATGTGAGTGGCCCCCCCTCCCCAACCTTGCCATGTGGCACATGCTCTCATCTGTCGTGCGTTGCACTCCTCATTCGCTCCCCTCCCCACCATCTTACATCCACTCCACTCAACACAGGCATAGCCCATACTACGTGCTCCCTGTGTACTTACCTGTTGGTCTGGAGGACCGTACAGTAGCGCATACTGGGGGAGGACCCCATCAACAAGTTTCTCCAATTCCTCAGATGTGAAGGCAGGGGCCCTTTCCCCAGTCGCAGCAGCCATTGTATCTTCCAGACCGAGGTCACAGCAGCACTTGCAGTATAGGTCCTCTCCTGTGGATGATCAAGTCTCGAGTGATTAAGCAGTTAGAAAATGGCGGTCACGCCCGCGGCGGTGCGTACCGCGGCGGTGCGTACCGCGGCGGTGCGTACCGCGACCGCCGGCGCACATCATCATTGGCTCCTGAGACCCATAGGGTTCAATGTTAACCAATGCTGCTTTGCGCCGTGGTCTTCGACCGCCTACCGCCACGGTGTGCCACGCCAGCGCATTGACCTCACATCCCATTGTCACACTTCACAGGTCAGGCAGCCGCCATTTCAAGGGCCCACATGGCTTAATTTCTACTGCGTCACACAGGCCTAGGCCTTGCATTGCCACTCATACAAGCCATTCAATGCATAGCGAATCGTGTACTGTGCAAGCTGTGGTTACGTACCTGTGGGTTGCTTGACTCTGTGCTCCATGTTGTCCTTCCTAGGCACCGTCCGCTGGGACTTGCGAGGAGATGGAGGAATCCTCCCGTGTACAGACCGCTGGTGGACCTGTCGACAATGGAAGAAAGACATGTCATACTGACATACAGACTTGACCGAGCCACTATACAGGAACTGTGTGCCCAGCTGGAGCCAGACCTGATGTCCCCCATTCGCCAACCCACAGGGATTCCCCCTCTGGTGCAGGTTCTGTCAGTACTCCATTTTTTAGCAAGTGGATCATTCCAAACAACAGTGGCCATATCATCAGGGATGTCTCAGCCTATGTTTTCTAAGGTTTTGTCCAGAGTGTTGTCTGCCCTGATGAAATACATGCGGAGCTACATTGTTTTCCCTGAGGTGGGCGATTTGGCTACAGTGAAGGGTGATTTCTATGCCCTTGGACATATCCCCAACATCATTGGTGCCATTGATGGGACCCATGTGGCTTTGGTTCCCCCCAGTGGAAGTGAGCAGGTGTACAGGAACAGAAAAAGTTATCATTCGATGAATGTCCAGGTGGTCTGTTTGGCTGACCAGTACATCTCCCATGTAAATGCCAAGTTCCCTGGGTCAGTGCATGACGCGTACATCATGCGAAATAGCAGCATCCCTTATGTGATGGAACAGCTACAGAGACACCGTGTGTGGCTAATAGGTGACTCTGGTTACCCCAACCTGTCGTGGCTACTTACCCCAGTGAGGAATCCCAGGACAAGGGCAGAGGAACGCTACAATGAGGCCCATGGGCGAACTAGGAGGATTATAGAAAGAACCTTCGGCCTCCTGAAGGCCAGGTTTAGGTGCCTGCATATGACAGGTGGATCCCTAATGTACTCACCAAAGAAGGTGTGCCATATCATCGTGGCCTGCTGTATGCTTCACAACCTGGCTTTGCGACGCCAGGTGCCTTTCCTGCAAGAGGATGGTCCAGATGGTGGTGTTGTAGCAGCTGTGGAGCCTGTGGAGAGTGAAGAGGAGGAAGACGACGGGGACGACACAGACAACAGGGACACAGTGATACAACAGTATTTTCAGTAGCACACAGGTTCGAATCAACCACGCCATTTTACATTTACTTAAAGTCTCCTGCCTCTCTACTGTCTGAGTTCCCCCCCAGTTCCTGTTAACTGAGTTGTGACTTTCCCTTCCGTTTTCAGAGCTGTGGGCCCCACTGCGTGACCTCTGCTTTGTTTGCCCATGGACTACAGCTGTGTGACAGTGGTATGTTGTCATCACAATGTAACTGAACATTTTTGCACCGTTATGTCTAATACATTTGTTAAAAATACAAGCAGACTCCAGATTTTTTAAGTGCAATAAGTGATTTAATTAAAGTGCTACATTTAGGAACATGATTGTAAAACGGTGATGGGTGATGGTGGAGTAATTTCCATGGCAGAGTCCAGTTCTCAGTCTCACAGGTGCATTGTCCATATGCCTGTGGAAGGATGGAGCAGGGGCAGTTCAAGCTTGGACAGGGTGACAATGTGGGACAGTGGGATGACATCAGGGGGTATCGTTTGCTGGCGGGGGTCTTGGCATCCTACTCTGTCTTCTTGTGAGATCTCAGGTTCCGCTTGCGGGGTGGTTCTTCTTCTGCAGGAGGTGGGGTTCTGGTGGCCTGTCGTTGTGTGGGGACCTCCTGTCCACTAGCGCCGGCGGAGGTGGTAGGCTGTTCCTGGTCCAGGCTAGTGACAGGGGCCCTTTGTGGTGCCACATGGTCCCGCAATGTGGTGACTATCTGGTTAAGGGCCACGACGATGGTCCCCATTGCGGAACTAATGTTCCTCAGTTCCTCTCTGAACCCCATGTACTGTTCCTCCTGCAGTACCTGGATCTCCTGGAACCTGTCCAGTACCGTAGCCATCGTCTCCTGGGAGTGGTGGTATGCTCCCATGATGGAGGAGAGGGCCTCTTGGAGAGTCGGTTCCCTGGGCCTGTCCCCCCCCCTGTCGCACAGCAGCCCTCCCAGTTCCCCTGTTTCCCTGGGCCTCTGTCCCCTGGACGGTGTGCCCACTACCACTGCCCCCAGGTCCCTATTGTTGGGGTGGTGGGTCAACCTGGGTGCCCTGTAGTGGTGGACACACCGCTGATTGACGTGTCCTGGAGACAGAGGCATGGGCCCGCTGGGTTGGAGCTGTGCTGGTGTTCCCAGAGGGGGTTAGGTCTGGTGTAGCCTGTGGCTGTCTGAGGGGAACCGACTGTCCCGAGGTCCCCGATGGGCCGGGCTGGTCATCTGGGTCCAGGGAGACAGAGCTGCTGTCATCACTGGGGGCCTCTTCTGGGGGTGGGATGGACATCTCTGGACCCTCCGTGGCAGTGTGGTGGCGTTCGGGTCCTGCAGGGGTATAAGAGTATGGTTATTGCTTCTGTGTGTGGCATTTCGTGTAATGGGTGGGTGGCCGTGTACCCCAGTGCTGGCATTCCCTTGTGGGGGCTTTTGTGACGGTGGCTTGTGGGGGTGATGGGTGTGTGCAGTGGGCATGCTTTGGTGATGGGTGTCCATGCTTTGGGGACGCATGCAGGGCTAGGTTTTGGTATGGGTGGGTTGTGATGGTGAGCCATTTGCAAGGAATTGGTGTGATGGGGGTGGGGGTGGGGGTGGGGGTGAGGGTGGGGGTATGATTTTGCATGCAGGTGGGGTGGGGGGAATGAAGTAGTGGAGATTTGCCTTACCAGAGTCCATTCCTCCGCCTACTCCTGCGAGGCCCTCAGGATGCAGGATGTGCAAGACTTCCTCCGCCCATGCTGTGAATTCTGGGGGAGTAGGTGGGGGTCCGCCGCCAGTCTTCTGCACCGCGATGTTGTGCCTTGATACCATGGAACGCACCTTCCCCCGTAGGTCGTTCCACCGCTTCCTGATGTCGTCCCGATTGCGTGGATGCTGTCCCACAGCGTTGACCCTGTCCACTATTCTTTGCCATAGCTCCATCTTCCTGGCAATGGTGGTGTGCTGCACCTGTGCCCCGAGGAGCTGGGGCTCTACACAAACTATTTCCTCCACCATGACCCTGAGTTCTGCGTCAGAGAACCTGGGGTGTCTTTGGGGTGCCATGGGGTGGTGTGGATGAGGTGAGGGGTGGTGTATGTGTTGTAGAGTGTGGTGAGTGTGGTGGTGTATGGTGGTTTGTGCGTGGAAATTGTGTGGGTGATGTTGTGATTTGCCTCTGTGTGATGGTCTACTCTATGCTGTGCTGTCTCTCTCTGTCCTTCAGTCGCAATTGTGGTCGTAGGGGTTTGTGGGTGATGTGGGTGTGTGTTTTATATTTAATTGGGTGTGTGGGAGTGGTGTGTGTATGTGTCTCAGGTGTGTATATTTTGATTTGTCCAATGTGGTAGTGTTTTGTAACGGTGTGTGTATTTTGAGCGCGGCCGTGTGTACTGCCAATGGAATACCGCCGTTGAAAGACCGCTGCGGGGATTTGTGGGTCTGAATGGTATGGGCGTATTTCTGTTGGCGTGACGGTGGAGGTTTGGTCATCGCCAGTTTCCCGCTGACCTTTGGTGTGGCGGACTTTTGTTGGTGTCGGGTTTTTGGCGGTTTGCCAGTTGCGGGTCAAAATGACCGTGGCGGATTACCGCGACCGCGGCGGTGTTATAGCGGTCTTCTGACCGGCGGTAAGCGCCTTTTACCGCCGAGGTCAGAATGACCCCCAAAATGCCAAACATGGACAGTGATAAGTGATACATACTGAGGCTGATAATGGAGTCTCCCAGTTATTTGAACTCCTTTTAAAAGCAATAGAAGCCACTACCCTGTTATACAACAGCGGTCTAGATGGGTTTGATCTCCCTGTACCCAAAAGCTAAGAACCAACTACACCCTCAGATGACCATATACTGATTCCTCAGCAACAATTACAGAGGATGAAAGCTTAGGCTCTAAGTAGTCCAGGGCTAAATCCCAAGGTCTCACAGGGCATCAGATTACCAAAAGTGAATCAGGCGTTCTGTTTGTGCGCTATGTTTTAAGTTCCTTTAGCCCTTTTTCTTTTACAGCTGATTATGTATAAGGGTTAGATCGAGTGCCGCAAGACCACCGCCATCATGGAGTGGCTGGTAGGAGAAATAGGTTTAACCAACATGTATTATCATATTAAGAATGATGTTTACATAATGGGACTGCATAGGACATTATCCAATAGTATCAACACAGGTGTGATGCCTACCTGAAGGAGTTAACTGAGTCCAATATTCAAGAGAATGGACATAGATCGGCTAATCATTATAAAGTCATCTGGGTTGCAGTGGGATTACATGAGGAACCACATCATAAGGTGATCGGTGGCCGTTGTCTTTAGATGGGTGTGTGGATATATACCATGAAATAGTAACGTCCTGATGAGTTTTAAAAATTACATTTGGTATAACACGTTGGCTATGCATTTATTCCATTTAGCAACCTTTAATGCTTTTGTTGTATTCAAGGATTGCTCTCCAGAGTCAAAGATGATATTTGTTCAGTTTCAGTAATCGAGTGCCGCAAGACCACCGCCATCATGGAGTGGCTGGTAGGAGAAATAGGTTTAACCAACATGTATTATCATATTAAGAATGATGTTTACATAATGGGACTGCATAGGACATTATCCAATAGTATCAACAATGGTGTGATGCCTACCTGAAGGAGTTAACTTAGTCCAATATTCAAGAGAATGGACATAGATCGGCTAATCATTATAAAGTCATCTGGGTTGCAGTGGGATTACATGAGGAACCACATCATAAGGTGATCGGTGGCCGTCGTCTTTAGATGGGTGTGTGGATATATACCATGAAATAGTAACGTCCTGATGAGTTTTAAAAATTACATTTGGTATAACACGTTGGATATGCATTTATTCCATTTAGCAACCTTTAATGCTTTTGTTGTATTCAAGGATTGCTCTCCAGAGTCAAAGATGATATTTGTTCAGTTTCAGTAATCTGTGATAGGCAGCCTTCTTGTGGTGGAAAAGGCAAGAGCTCCTGTAGTTGGAGTGGTGAAAGATGTGGGTAGATTGAAAGATAGCCTTTTCCTGATCACATTCCTCCCACGGCCAAAAAAAGACTTTCCCAATAGGTGTTGCAGAGTCTGTATCCAAAGAGGTGTGTGGAAAGAGAGTCGTATGTACTGCCCGATTATCCTTCTAAACCAGGGCTGGGTATGCCCACATGTTTTAAGTTGTGCCAATGGCATCAGAGTTATTTGGAGCAACCGTGAGTGTGAAAGTAAACTGACTGGTGTGCATTATTTCATGGTGTTTGTTCAGATTTGACTGTTGGCGTTAGTGTGATGTATCTAGTTAGAGTTGTTGAATTTGTAGTTTTAGTTTTACTTCTACTTCCAATTGATTTATGTTTTCTTTTTTTGTTACAAAAACTGTGATGGAAGTGTGTGTGGACTGATGCTTGGCTAGCGGTGTGCATGAAGTGGGGCTTGGCTGGCGGTGTGCATGAACTGGCGCTTAGCTGACAGCGTGTGTGAACTAGCACTTGACTGGCAGTGTGCATGGACTGACACTTGTCTGGCATTGTGTGCGGACTGGCACTTGTATGGCAGTGTGCATGAGCTGGTGCTCGGCTGCTGGTGTGTGTTAGCTGGCATTTCGCTGGTGGTGTGTGAGTAGTGACTTGCTGGTGGTCACTACACACTCTGCTAGCCAAACGCCAATCCACACTCTTTGTCAGCCGCCAGCCGGTGTGATTGCTGTATCAGGGCTAATGAAAGTGATGCACCCTTGAATGGTGCTGTTTGTTGATGTGAGTGTTGTAATGGTCTTAATTATTAACAGTGCGTTTCATTTTTGTGAAATCTCATGGTAATAAAATTTTACATTCTGAACCTTCACTCACCTTAGTGACAAATCAAACCAGTATGTCTGTGCACTTGAGGAAAAGATGACTGTGAAGCAATATTTTTATTTTCTGTCTTTCTCTGCCAGGGTGTACATTGTATCTAGGGAAAATCTAAAGGGTAACAATAGAGTGAGAAGAGAGAGCTCACTCACTTTCCCAAATGAATATCAACAACTTCAGGAAGTAAGCGCTACAAAGTCTCTTATTTCTGTGATGTCTCAAACACTCAAATTATGAAAAGCTGTTGCTAACCTTTGTCCATGGTTACCACAGTTAAAAACACACCATATTGGGGGGTAGCCACAAGATAATTTTATTGCACTTTTCCTCTCAGTTGGGAATTCAACTCATCCGCTGTAATCAGGTGTCAAAGCATACCCATGACACTCTAGGTGTCTCAGTGGACTCCAATGATAAAGCATCCCACTAACTAGCTTGTTGGGTGAGGGGTCTTTTTAACAAAACCTGAGGGCATTTTTTTCCTGAGTGTTTGGGACATTGCAAAAGTAAGAGACTTGGTAGAGTGGTCATTTCTTGACTACGAAAATCTACCAACCCTAGATATGTTTAAAAACTAGATATCCAGGGGAGTACAGGGTGGTGTGCCTTTTGTGGATCTCAACAAGTTGTCTTACCCACAATGCCCTGCAAACCACAAAATGTGACTAAAATCACACATTGTCCATGCATGTCTGTGTCATTTTCTTCCAGAAACAGAAATAGACCAAACATTTCCTACTTGTGTGGGTGGGCTAAGTGCCCGCAACAGGGAAGGGCCCAAAACGTGTTGTGGAGACATTAAAATTATCTATCCCAATACGACCTGGTTTTGCAAGTAGCGGGAAACCAACCAAACCCAGACTTTTCTGAAAACTAGAAAACAGAGGTAGTCCATTGAGGTGTGGCTTGTGTGGATCCTCCAATGTTTTCTTAAAGAGAACCCCCTAGAAACTTTAAATTTAACTAAAAACATCACATTTTCCTCACTCTTCCGTGTGGGATCACCACACTGGCACAAATTTCCTACCACCCAGCATTCCCCTTGGTCTCACATTAAAAATTATACCTCAATTGTCTGGGTCCCCAAAGCAGAGTCAGCCTAAAACCGTATAAAAAAAAGCTGCCTTTTTGGACCTACTTTTTGTCCCCTCAATCTCTACATGATTTTGGCCCTTCCCTCTCACAGGCACTTGTTCCACCCATACAAGTGGGGTATCATTTTTATCGGGAGACCAAGAGGAATGCTCAGTAGTAGGAAATATGTGGATTCCAGAGCTTTCCATCACAGATATGTGAGGAAAATGTGTTTTTGCAGACAATCTTTGAGGTTTGCAAGGATTGATTCTGGGTAACATAACCTGATGTGAGCCACACAAGGTACCCCACCCTGGATTCCCCTAAGTGTCTGGTTTTCAAAAATGTACTGGTTTGCTAGTTTTCCACAGGTGCCGGCTGAGCTAGGTCCCAAAATCCACAGCTAGGCACATTGCAAAGAAAGGGTCAGTTTTGAGTTGAAAAATGTGATGTGTCCACGTTGGTTTGGGACATTTCTTGCTACTGGCACTAGGCCTACTCTAACAACTGAACTACCATTTTTATCGAGAGATGTGAGGCAATCCTCTGTGGAAAGAAGTTTGTGGCTCCCCTCAGATTCCAAAACTTTCCATCATCGAAATGTGAGGAAATGTGTTTTTAGACAAATTTTGAGGTTTGTATGGGATTCTGGGTAACAGAACCTAGTGAGAGCTGCACAAGTCACCCCATCTTAGATTCTGCTAGGTGTCTAGTTTTAAAAAATGTATAGGTGTGCTAGGTTTCCCTAGGTGTCGGCTTAGCTAGGGATCAAAATCCACAGCTAGACACTGTTAGAAATGGGGTTTTTGGTTGGCAGATAGGTTGCCTGTGCTCACCCTCCGGTAGCTTGGCACGAGCAGTCAGGCTTAACTTAGAAGGCAATGTGTAAATCATTTGTGCAATAAATCATACAACACCATAGTATAACACCACAAAAATACACCACACAGTGTTTAGAAAAATATAGAATATTTATCTGGATAATTGTAGGTCAAAACGATCAAAGTTGCAATACGAATTTGTAAAGATATCACTGAAAAGTGATATTAAGAGTCTTTAAGTCTTTAAAAAGCAATAAAGTGTCTTTCAAGCACAGAGTACCTGGTTTCTGGTGGGAAATCTCCTCAGAGGGCCACAGGAGAAGAGATGCGTGGAAAAAGGGGTGTGTGCGTCGTTTTCCGCTCAGCACACACAGACTTGCGTCGTTCTTTTCCACGCGGGGAAGTCGGGCGTCGTTTTCCGGCGCGCAGACAGTCTCTTTTTGTGGATCGCGAGGATTACCAGATGTCCCGGGTCTGTGCGTGGATTCTCCTGCTTATTTTCCGGCTGCGCGTCGTTCTGCGGGGCTGCGCGTCGAAGTTTCGATCTCACGGTAGGCGTCGCGTCGATTTCTCCTTGGAAGTCGGGCGGCGTTGTCCTTGCGAGGCCGTGCGTCGAAATTTTGGTCTCACGGCAGGCGTCGCGTCGATTTCTCCTTGGAAGTCGGGCGGCGTTGTCCTTGCGAGGCCGTGCGTCAAAGTTTCGCACTCACGGTAGGCGTCGCGTCGATTTCTCCTTGGAAGTCGGGCGGCTTTGTCCTTGCGAGGTTGTGCGTCGAAGTCTCGATCGTCCCGAGGGCGTCGCGTTGATCAGCGTCGGTGTGCGGCGTTTTTCTCGCCGCGAAACAAGCTGTGCGTCGAAATTTTCGGCGCACGGAGTGTCCACGTGAAAGGAAGAAGTCTTTTTGGTCCTGAGACTTCAAGGAACAGGAGGCAAGCTCTATCCAAGCCCTTGGAGAGCACTTTCACAGCCAGACAAGAGTTCAGCAAGGCAGCAGGGCAACAGCAAGACAGCAGTCCTTTGGAGAAAGCAGACAGGTGAGTCCTTTGAGCAGCCAGGCAGTTCTTCTTGGCAGGATGTAGTTTCTGGTTCAGGTTTCTTCTCCAGCAAGTGTCTGATGAGGTAGGGCAGAGGCCCTGTTTTATACTAAGTTGTGCCTTTGAAGTGGGGGTGACTTCAAAGAGTCTCTAAGAAATGCACCAAGTTCCCTTTCAGTTCAATCCTGTCTGCCAGAGTCCCAGTAGGGGGTGTGGCAGTCCTTTGTGTGAGGGCAGGCCCTCCACCCTCCCAGCCCAGGAAGACCCATTCAAAATGCAGATGTATGCAAGTGAGGCTGAGTACCCTGTGTTTGGGGTGTGTCTGAGTGAATGCACAAGGAGCTGTCAACTAAACCTAGCCAGACGTGGATTGAAGGGCACAACAAGTTTTCAGTGCAAAGAAATGCTCACTTTCTAAAAGTGGCATTTCTAGAATAGTAATATTAAATCCGACTTCACCAGTCAGCAGGATTTTATATTACCATTCTGGCCATACCAAATATGACCTTCCTGCTCCTTTCAGATCAGCAGCTGCCACTTCAACAGTGTATGAGGGCAGCCCCAATGTTAGCCTATGAAGGGAGCAGGCCTCACAGTAGTGTAAAAACGAATTTAGGAGTTTTACACTACCAGGACATATAACTACACAGGTACATGTCCTGCCTTTTACCTACACAGCACCCTGCTCTAGGGGTTACCTAGGGCACACATTAGGGATGACTTATATGTAGAAAAAGGGGAGTTCTAGGCTTGGCAAGTACTTTTAAATGCCAAGTCGAAGGGGCAGTGAAACTGCACACACAGGCCTGGCAATGGCAGGCCTGAGACAAGGTTAAGGGGCTACTGAGGTGGGTGGCACAACCAGTGCTGCAGGCCCACTAGTAGCATTTAATCTACATGCCCTAGGCACATGTAGTGCACTCTAATAGGGACTTACAGGTAAATTAAATAGTCAATCATGGATAAACCAATCAATAGTACAATTTACACAGAGAGCATATGCACTTTAGCACTGGTTAGCAGTGGTAAAGTGCTCAGAGGTCAAAAGCCAACAACAACAGGTCAGAAAAAATAGGAGGAAGGAGGCAAAAAAGTTTGGGGATGTCCCTGTCAAAAAGCCAGGTCCAACAGACACATTGCAAAAAAGGGTCACTTTTCAATGGAGAAATGTAATGTGTCCACGTTGCGCTTTTCACCGTTTTCAGTCTGGGCCCCTAGGCCTACCCACACAAAGTGATGTACCATTTTTATTGTGAGATATTAGGGAATTCTGAGTGAAAGGAAGGTTGTAGCTCCCCTCTGACTCCACAACCTTCCATCACAGAAATGTGGGGAAATGTGTCTTTCAGACACATTTTGAGATTTGCAAGGCATTCTGATTAACAGAACATGGTGAGAGCCACACAAGTCACCCCATCCTGGATTTCTGTAGGTGTCTAGTTTTGAAAAATGGGCAGGTTTGCTAGATTTCCCTAGGAACATTGCAAAAAAGGTCAGTTTCCAGGGGAAAATGTGATGGGTCCACGTTGTATTTATCAGAGGTATTTATCAGAGGGTTTGGGGTAACACAGAATGGTAGAACAGGTGTTATTACTAATTGTCCTTCTCTGTATTTGCACCTTCAAAATATAAGACAGTGTGTAGAAAATAAGTAATTTTGAGAAATGCCCTCTAATTCACATGCTAATATGGGTACCCACAAATTCAGAGATGTGCAAACATTCACTGCTTCTAAACTCCATATCCTGTGCCCATCTCAGAAATACATATGTTTCTTTGATACCTCTTTTTCACTCTTCATATTTTACCAAATTAATTTCAGTATACACGGTACACAATGAAAACCCATTCTAAGGTTCAGCTAAGTTATTGGCTCTGGGTGCCTTGGGTTCTTGGTGAACCTACAAGCCCTATACATCCTCAAACCAGAAGGGTCCAGCAGTGGTAACAGTATATTGCTTTTGAAAATCTTCCACAGTTAGAAAAAGTTACAGATCAAAATGTAGACACAAATGGCTGTTTTTTTAACTCAATTTCAAGATTTTTTTTAATTTCAACTGTTACTTTCTAGAGGGAAACCTTCAAGGATCTACACAAATCACCACCTGCTGAATTCAGAATGTTGTCTACCATTCACAAATGTATAGATTTCCAGGATCCATCATTGTTTCCACATCCATTTCTACCACTAACTAGAAGGAGGTTGAAAGCACAAAAAATAGGAAAATAGGATATGTCCCAGTCAAAGGTCAAAACTGTTTGAAAAATTAGATTTTCTGATTAAAGTTTGCCTGTCCCTGAAAGCTGGGAAGATGATAATTTTCTTGTTAAAGTCTGTCTGTTCCTAAAAGCTGGGAAGATGGTGATTGCGTCACAGCAAACCCTTCATTGATGCCATTTACAGGGGGAAAAAGGTGCTTTTTTCTGCAGCACTTCTTCCTATTTTTCCACAAAATCCCAAATTTGAGCTGTATTTTGGCTAATTACTTGGTCCCCTCCAGAGGAATCCACAAACCCAGGGTACCCATAGATGCTGGGAAAATATACTGCAAATTTGCAGTGGATACCTTAATTGGACATAGCAGGGGGCTAACAGTGAAAATGAGGAATTCTATATTTCTAGATTCATTTACTGGTTTCCTTGTTTGCTTGTGTCTATTTCTGTTATTTTGTGCTGCAATACTGAATGGTTTTATTGTGGTATGATCATATCATTGATTTTATTTTCATCTTTTGCGATCTGTTGATATCATCCTGTTTTTATTTGCTTTTATGGTTGTTTTAAACCGAAATAACTATTTTGATCAATGTATCCAGCTAAAATAATTTTAAATTACAGAAAATAAATGGCTGTTCATGATATGTACTTTTTTTGTTGCTCCTTATCGTATCCTGAGCCTAAGGGCAATTCTAATAATATAATTTATCCATAGCGGATATATGGCATGCTTAGATGTTGTTACAGTCTGATAATGCCTAGAATTCACTTCTCATAAAATAGGGACTAAAAAGGATTTCCGCGGAGCAGAATATAAAATGCAATACAGTAAATAGTGCACGTACTTTGAATAAAGACCATGTCAAATAGGCATTTTGGAAGTACATTTGACTAAGATCTCTGCACCGGAAAAGCCACCACAAAGTGCAAAGTGCCAAGGAGTAATCGGGGAAGATAACATCTAAATATGGGATTGGGTATGAGGTTCGAGTAAGGTTCCAGCCCCAGAGTAGTAGAGACAGTTGTATAATATATTAATGACTTCATAAGTTGTGCCTTCTTATTTCCCGTATTAGAGCACAAACTGTGATAAAGTGATTTAACACGTTCTATTAAGCTAGCATCTATGCAAGTAGAGTTCAAAAACAATTCTGGGATACCCAAATAAATAAAAAAAAGATTGCCTCACATCGGCAATCCAGGGATTTGGGTCACTTCCATCAAATTATAAACAATTCTTTAAACAACTGTAACAGGCAAATTTTCTGTTTGCACCAACTATTAATCCATAACAAGAAAGAAACCAAGCCAGCTGCATCTTCCAAACAGGATAGGCCTATCTCAGCGAGCTGAATATAAGTAACAATACTACAAGAAACAGATACCAATCTGCAGAGAAAACTATTCTCAACCCTTCATAAGGTTGCTGGATTACTATAACCTCAGATACCCGCCCGGTGTAGCCCCCAGCAAACATTTACTCTTGTAAATTTTAATCAATTCACACAGGTTAATCCCCTAACCTGCAGGACAAGCAAAAAAGAGCTTCCATAGCTCTAGGTAACTGGTGTGATCTAGAATTTGAAAGGAATCCCCAATTTGCTGATTTAAAAATAATTTCCAAATAGCTAAAACAGTTACCTTATCCAACACAATGCCTACTAGATTTAGGGGGTCATTTTGACCTCGGCGGTCTTTTTTAAAGACCGCCGAGGGACCGCCGTGCGGAAGACTGCCAGTGTTGGCGGTTTGCCGCTCGGCCTATTATGACAGTTGGCAGCTCTCCATCCTTTTACAGACGGAGAGCCGCCAACAGCCATACTGGCGGGAGGCGGGGAAGTGGAGGTTGCTCCACCTCCACTGCCATGCCAACAGAACACCGCCCAGCGAATCACGTCCTGTGATTCGCCGTGGCGGTGTTCTGTTGGCGGTGTGGTGTCGGCGGAGCTGCCCCCATGGCTCCCGTCCCCTCCCGGAGGATCGTCGGACCAGGTAAGTCGATCGTCCATGAGGGGAGGGGGGGTGTTTGGTGTTGTGTGGGTGCATGGGGTTGTGCGTGTGTGTATGTAGAGGGTGTGTGTGAGTGCGTGTATGCTTGCGGGGGTGTTGTGTGTATGGGAATGAGTGTGTGTATGTCTGTGGGTATGTCTGTATGGATGTGTGCGTGTATGTTTGAATGTGGGTGTGCGTGTCTGACTTTGTGTGTGGATGTAGGCATGTATGTCGGCATGTGTGCGTGTAAGTGTAAGTGTGTAGGCGGTGCCTGCGTGCGTGTTGTGTGGGTATGGGTGATGTGATGTTGGGGGTTGGGGTGGGGAGGGGGCCCTGCCACCTTTGGGGGGTGGCAGGGGTGGTAGGGGGTAGGGGCGGGAGTCTGGGTGGGGGTGGGGGGTGGGGGAGACCCCACCAGTGCCAGGGAAGGAATTATCTGGCACTGATAGTGCTTACCGGCATGGATTTCACGGCAGTTCAAACTGCTGGAAATCCACAGCGGTAAGCCAGGTCAAAATACCGCCGGCAGTATAGTGACGGCTGCCGGGCTGGAGACCCAGGTCTCCAGCCCAGCGGTCGTCTCCGCCCTGGCGGGCGGAACAGAGAATCCGGCGGATGACCATGGCGGTAACCGCCATGGTCATAATTCCACCAAGTAAGACCGCCAGCCTGTTGGCGGTCTTACCGCCGGTTTTCTGCGTTCCGCCAGGGTCATAATGACCCCCTTAGTCTTTATGTTAATGGGGCCACAAGTAATAACAAATGATTTTCGAAATGTTAGCTTTATTTCCAAAATAAATTGAGCAGCAACTGTAAGCCATTTGACATGATAGCAATAACGATAGCATCTTCTACATGAAATAAAGTAGATAGGTGATGAGTACGCATTAGAGGTAGATCCTTTCCTCTATGTGACAAAAAATGCTCCAACCCATTAATGTGTAATAAAAATGGGCCAAAATACAGCTCGGTCTCACACCACGCCGGGGCTGCAGGGGATTTTGTTACAGCACTGGTCACTACAGGATTTGAATTAGATTGAACTAGGTCAAAGTGTGCCCTTTTTGGCACCGATGTTGTAGTAGCATCAAGGGTAGCAATATTTTCTATGGCAACAGCTGGAGGACAGGTTTGTACTGTGGCTGCCAGAATCGAATGGTGATAGTTTGGCTGATACTTAGGGCGAGAGTGAGTGGCCCGGAGGAAACTTGAATGAAACTGTGCTGTAATGCTAGCTAACTATAGGGACAGTTTATTTTCGAAGTTAGCATGACAGGTCTGCAGGAGAGCTTCTAATTTCGTGAAAAGATTATTGTAATGTTCCATCAATTTATTATGTAGGGACATTATCTCATCATTCCAGGCTGTCAGAATTTTTTAAAGACGTGGAACGTGATTGTTTTGCTCCCTAAGGGGAAGAGTTGCAGGATGAGGCTTTACTCCCTCCCTTCTCTTCTGTTTGTTTGAAGGAGGTTTCGGAGGGGTAGGTCCATAGAAATGCCAGCGGTAGTGGAAGTGACGTCACCAGCCCTTTGACCTCCAATTTCACATACATTTAAAAGCATTTTCACTTACCTCAGCTGCCATGGAATGGCATATTTCAGCTAATTGTACCCCATTTTCACTACACTAATAGTGAATAATATGGAAGTGTGATAAAAAATTGCCATAAAACAAGGAGAATGGAGTCCCAACTGATTTCCATAAGGACGAGCTGCCACTGTGTTCCTGGCACTGAATATTCCACCTCTTGCACCAGGGTCGCAAAGGAGGTGCCAGGGGTCACAAAGGGCAAGCCAGGGGGCGCAGCTGCAATCCATGGTGACCCTTAAATGACATCCATGGTTAGGTCAACCTCTATGAATTCAAGGATCTCATTCGCAGCAGAGCTACATTTACAACTATTTTGCAAAGTACTTTCACCTGGCATTTGTGAGTAGCTTGCATTTATATTGGATCACTGACATTGGAACCACTAATACTGTGTAACAGAAATATTGTGTCAAAGATATTATTTACAAAACTGCCTGTTGCCTATCCTTATAATGCTAAGTACAATTGTTTTAAAAAAAATAATGTTTCACACCAATATCATTAAAAAACATACCACAAATATTGTTTCTTTATATATATATTGCATAAATCTTAAGTATTTTAACATGTATGATGAATATGATGTTAATAATTTCACTAATATTTAGTACAACATATATACATACATATATATATATATATGTATACCAATATGATTGGCTGGCTGTAACCGGAAAGGAAAGTTGCAGCTGCCATTCTGTGTATCAGCACCACGCAGTCACAGGGGAAAATAAAACTTAAAACTAATGGAAGATATCAGGGTAGAGGTATTCTGACCCCATGGGGATGATGGAGCGATCTGTGAGAGACCCCTCATGGGCAAGAAATAAGTCAAAAAAAAAATTGGGGGGCACGCAAGAATCCATGGATACTCTACGGTGCTCCGTACGGACCCCCAATGTGAATCCACAACAGATCTATGGTTTGTGATCCATATGAAAAATAATACACCCACTCACAGAACCACTCATGTGGACAAGGCTGCTGGTTTTGGGCAGCAGCACCACTGCACATGGGGAACTGAAAATTATCCCAGTCCGTCTGATAGCTGTCGTCCTAACCCTTTCGGCTAGCTAGCAGCACCTCAACAAACCCAAAAGTAAAGGTGATTTGTGGCAGCCTGATGCATGACACTCTAGGGCTTCTCAGGAAAGTCATAGTGGAACAGATCTTACCCCTTTCTCTGAGTTACACAAGTCTCATACATGCACAAGACAAACAGAAGCAGGATTTGGTTTAATACATTTTATTGAAGCAACTGCATTCCATGTAAAAAGGCCTAAATTGCATTTATTAGGACAATAAAACACAACACTGTTATTACGGTGACAAAAATGTGAAACAGATACAAAAGTCCCAACATTATATTAAAATAGTGACTTTAAAATCCCTACCTGCACTACTAAAAATCTACATGAGAGCAATAGCAGTGTTATCCCTATTCTGCCCATTCTAGGCTCTGCAAGGAAACCTAATCCCCATACCTGAGCAATAGGGAGAATAAATGTCTGTTGGTCTACTGGCAGTCCTCCCAAGTGGATGAAGATCAGACAGCGGGTTCAGCAGAACTGCAACGACATGGTACAGCATAGGATGGCTGGCTGACTGGGATGTCCCCTCTAGCTTAGTTTGGGCAGTGTGTTGTTTTACAATAAAACATGTTGTCGTTCCGAGTACTGCACTGATGTGATAATGTGCCTTTTCTGTGTAAGGTAGAAATTATACTCTTTGGACCAGCAATACTCGGTACATAATCAGGTACAGCCTTGGGCGGAATGCAAGATTAAACTAATCACAAATTGTGCATGGAAGGGCATCTGATGGCAATAATAAAACGTCACCACTAAAATGAAGCTTTTTCTAAAATAATAAAAATAAATAAATCAAATGAACTAGGTTAAAGAGCTAAAATAAACGTGCCCATGCAAAGCACTAAAGTAACCCCATTACAATCACACACTTACACACCAACTCACAAATCCTCTACCACACCCAGTCACAGACCCACAAACACTCAGAAAACCACTATCAGACCCAGTCACAGTCCCACACACTCACTCACACAGCCACTTATACACCTAGACAACTACTTACACACCCACTCACACATCCATACAAACACTCACACACCCACTGATAGACCAACAATACCACTAACACACCCACTGACAGACCCACACAATCATTCACACATGCACTCATACTCTCACACAATGGTTTACACATCCACACAAACACACACCCATATAGCCACTCACACACCCACTCACAGACCCAGAGCATTGGCTTTGCTGCATACAGGGCGTTTGCCCGCAGGACCTGGCTGCAGGCCAAGCCCTGTAGCCACCGCCAACTGCACACAGCCATAGACCATGCACAGCATGGGTTTGGCTGCATGCAGGGGGTTGGCCACAGGGCTGACTGCAACCATTCAAAGATTTCGGCAGTTGAAGTAGCTTATGGTAATTGAATATTACTTTAAGTTGAAAACCCTTAGAAATTCACTGAAAAAAACTAATGTTACAAGTATGTCATAAATGAGAAATAAAATTTAAAAACCTTACAAATTTACAAAAAAATAACAAAGTTTACATGGATCTTATGGTTAGGCTCACTTGTACACAGACAAAACCAAAGGAATTCAGCAGTTATTGTGATTAAAATTGTATTTATATATTGCTTAATACCCCTGAAGAGCTGTCAGAGCTCTTTTCGGAGGGGAGCACACTACTTTGGAACCCAAACAGATTAGTGGTGGATTAGTATAGAGAAATATGAGTTATTTTGAGTGGTGGGTGGACATGTGAGTCTGTTAGTTGGATTGATAGAATAATGGAAGGATACAAGATGAAGGATCTAAAAAGTGTTAAGTGGAAGATTACAAGATGAAGGATCTAAAAAGTGTTAAGTGGAAGATCATAGTATTAAGATGAGGTTTGGGATGACTAAAATGGGAAACGGAGGATGGAAGAGTCTGTAGAAAGGGATTCAGGAGATCAAAGTAGTTAAATGAGGTATGGGATGAATCAAAGGAGATACACGAGGGAAGGGTTTAGTAGGGTTACGTGAGAGATCATAGTAGTAAACTGAGGTTTGAAGTTAGCCCAGGGGGGACAGAGGAGGGAAGAGTCTAGAAAGGGTTATTTTGGAGGTCATAGTAGTAGAATGAGGCTTGTGATGAGTCAGAGAGTGGAGATAGAGGACAGATTGAGAGAGGTATAGGGTGAGACAGAATAGTGCATTGGACAGAACCATTTTTTTCTATTGTACAGTAGGAGTAAAGGCATCAACATATAGATACATGATAATATAGAAAGTGAATATATGTACAAGGAAGATAATATATTGAGATTTAACCTTGTATTGTATAAACATAGACTTTCAAGTGTTGTAGTATTTGAAGGTAATTTACTTGTGTATTTTCTTTATAACTCAAGGTTTATTCTATTTTATCTTGTCCTCAATATTTCAACAGTGAAGTGTTTGTCAATAAATAGTAATGATAACAATATTTACCTATTGTGATGGATAAATAAAACATAGACTCAGAAGCATCTAATCAAACAACTTGTATAGAAATTATCTAATGACCTATGAACATGTGAAGCATATAATAATACTGTATATATAGATATTTGACCGTAATCTATGCATTTGTTAAGCAAGCCTAAAGGGTATGTGTATATATTTTTTAAAAACATAGTTATTATACATATTTGTACAAAGAAATACATACATCTAGATATATACATATAAATGATTTGCACATATTTACATACACAGGGATATGCTGTACATTGCTGTTTGAGTATGGTGATTATGTAGGAAAGAGTCAGCTCTTGAGAAGTCTTCTAAAGATAAGATAGTGATCCATTCATCTTCTATTTGTGGTTAATAAATTCAATAGTTTGGCCGCTTGAACAGAGAAAGATGTATCACCTATTGTCTTTTTCTTTTATGGTATGGTTTTGAGATGAGGTGCCAAACTTGAGCAGAGGTTCCTTTGTTGAATGTATTTGGTGATTTTATTCTTGATGAAAAGCTTTCCTGTTCCATGTATTGTTTTGTAGGGGACACAAAGCAGCTTGAAGATGCATTTTCTGGCAACCACGTCAAGAGAGATGTGGGCTTGTGGGCTTGTGGCTTTACATGTAGGAGTAGTCTGACAGCGGAGTTTTAAATCTGTTGTAGTCTTTTCATAGTTGATAGAGATGATCTGTGGTAGAGGCCATTGGCATAAACCAGTTTAGACCGTACAAGAGAGATGGTGGCCTGGGTCTTGTGTGCAAATCCCACGTGGGGAAAGATGCGCCACAGAGTTTTCATGGTGATAAAGCTTGATCTTGCTAATTTGTCCACTTGCGCATCCGTGGTTAACTTAGAGTCCATGGTAAATCAAAGGTTTTTTTTACTTCCTTAGATACGTTAGAAGGTGGTCCCAAATCATCAGGCCAGGCGCAGAATGGTTCATAATTTTTCCAATTCCCACATTTGAGTATTTCTGTTTTGGAAGCGTTCAATTTGAGATGGCTCAATGTCATCCACTTATCAATGGCTCTGAGGCACCAGAAGATTTTTGAGTATCCAATATCTTAGGGGCTTTCCAATTTAAGGGGTATTTGTGTGTCATATGCATAGTTGTAGCATGTGAGCTGAAATTCATTGCTGGTAATTACTTCATGTAGATGTTGAAAAGCATGGGTGAGATGACTGAGCCTTGAAGGGCCCCTGCTTTTGTGAAGCACGGTTTGAAAAAGAGGGAGTATGAAAAACATTTGTTCTGTTTTGAAGGTAGGATGTGATCCAGCCAAGAACAGTCTCCTCTATGCTGGCATCATAGAGTCTTTGTATTAGGGTGTCATAATCAACTGTGTCAAAGGCAGGTAAGAGATCCAAGAGAAGTAGTGCAGCAACTCAAATGTGGCAGATTCTGTGCCATGCCCTGGGCGGAATCCATTTTGGTAGTCTGAAAGTATGCAGTTATCCTAATGAATTGTGACATCTAGGTGAATGCTATCTTTATATCAATTTGCACAGGAAATTTCCATTTGTAATGAATCTGTAATTGTTGGGTTCATGCAGGTCCAGGTATGTTTTCTTTAATAATGGGCATGTGTATGCCTTTTAGGTCTTCTGGAAAAATTCCTGTAGTTGACAAATTACTGATGATTCCTCTTACTGGTGTGGCAGCAGAGGTAGATAAAAGAATGTTCTGGAAAATGTGGAGTGGAGAAGGGTATGATCGGTAGCGAGAAGGCCTGCTTGCTTTAACCAGATACATAAATTCAGTTTGTGACATTTGTTTGAATGACTGCAGAAGCTGGGTTGGCTTACTCTTGGAGGGGACTTTTGGAAATGCGATGATGCCAATTTTTTTTTTTTGTGTTAAATAGGAGCCAAACGTGTCTGCTTTGGTTTTGTAATGATTTTCCAGTTTGTATGTGATTTCTTGAGTAATGGGATAAGTGCCTTCCATGCATTTATGTTTCTGAAATTCTGTGAGAATTTTATACAATTCATTACTTGCATATTTAGTATTTTTAATTCTGTCTGAATAGTTCCTGTTTTTAGCTATTTTGATTGCTGATTTGTATATTCTATTAAGTTTGCATAGGTGAAGTTTGCCTTGATTGATGTTTGCTTTGAGGCAGGTTCATTGCAGCCTTTTGATTTGTTGTTTTTATTTTTTTAGTTCTGTATTTCTCCAAGGTGCTTGTTTTCATTAGTCCTGTTTTGTTGCTCATGGTGGTGTTAGAAATATGGTCTCTAGTCGGTAATCGGTTTGCACCCTGTCCAAATAGGGACCCTCACTCTAGAGAGGATAAGGGAGATACCCGCTCA
The DNA here is from genome assembly GCF_031143425.1 of Pleurodeles waltl. Lineage (NCBI taxonomy): Eukaryota > Metazoa > Chordata > Amphibia > Caudata > Salamandridae > Pleurodeles > Pleurodeles waltl. The sequence continues at coordinate 933,869,861 of NC_090442.1, read as the reverse complement.
GATAACCCATGCTCACCCCCTTGGTAGCTTGGCACGAGCACTCAGACTTGTCTTAGAAGCAATGTGTAAAGCATTTACACATAACACACAGTAATACAGTGAAGACACTACAAAAGGACACCACACCAGTTTTAGAAATAAATAGCTAATATTTACTGATATAAAACAAGACCAAATACAATAAAAATCAAACATACAGTAATAAATATCTGCAAAAGTTACTTAAAAAGACAGTTCCTCGAAGTCGATAGCTCCACCTGTGGCTATCACGGCATCGTGAACAACAAAACCAACAGTTCAGGCCGGCCGCGGCGCTGCAGGCCAGCTGCAGTGTCGGGAAGACCCACAAAAAGAACATTTTGAATTGAAGGGCATCGTGACCCTTGTGATGAGATCCGGAAAGCGGTGTTGCTGGTGTCACAGTGTCAGTTACGGAGGTTGGTGCCGGGGTCATCGGGCCCTTGACATCACACGCATTGGGGATCGAAATCCAGGTTGATGAAGTCAGGAGCGCTGACGTGGATGGCATTTGTGCTGCAGTGCGAAGTGGGACAATGTGATGTGTGGTGCCCACAGGTAACGGTGTAGGCAGCGGCTCAGTGATGGCATCCAGCAGCATCGTGAGGCCAGGGCTGTGGTGTGAAGTAGGGTGGTGTGATGTGCGGTGTCACAAGGTAAAGGTGCAGGCAGTGTCATCGTGGTTGCTGAAGTGCTGTTGTCGGAAGACCCAAGTTGGAGGTGCGGGACGGGCTCTGTGCAGCATCCACAGGTCACAGTGCAGAGAGGGGCGCCTGGTGGCGACACTGTAGTTGATAGTGCTGGCATCGGTGGACTCGGGCTGCGTTGTGAGACGGGCGGTGCTTTGTGTACCTCACAAGCGGTGTCCACGGGTGAAGGTGCAGGAAGCGGCACCGGTTTCAGCAGGAGCGGCAGCGTCGTGGATGCCCAGGCTGTGGTGTGAGCAAGGCAATGCCAGAGTACAGGGCCCACAGGCCACGGTGCAAGCAGCGGCTCGGTGGCGGCATCAGGTGGCGCATCAGATGGTGGCATCTGTGAGACCTGGGTTGCGGTGTGAAGTGGGACAGTGCAGATCTGTGCGCCATCAGCAGGTCACGGTACAGGTAAGCGGCATCCTTGGCAGCGCCACAGTGGTTTTTCTTCCTGAACAGCACAAAACACATAGTTCCCAGTGCTGTAGGCAGATGAAGCTAAAGTCTTTGGTGTCCCTGAGACGTCCAACAGGAGGCAAGCTCCATTCCAAGCCCTTGGAGAACTCTCTTAAGCAGGATACACAGCAAAGTTCACCCTTTGCTCTCTTTTATGGCAGAAGCAGCAACTGCAGACTAACCCAGCGAAGAAACTCAGCAAAGGGGAAGTACTCCTCATCCAGCTCTTCAGCTCTTCTCCTTGGCAGAGGTTACTCTTGATCCAGAAACATTTGAAAATTCTGGGATTTTGGGTCCACTACTTATACCCCTTTCTGTCTTTGCAGTAGGCAAACATCAAAGGAAAATCTCTGTTGTTGACAAGATCCTGCCTTTCCCAGCCTCCCTTTGTGTTACTGTCTAGATAGAGTTCAAAACAGGCCAATTGTCAGTCCGACCCAGACGTGGAATAGACAAGCAGGCAGAGGCACAGAATGCCTCAAGCAAGAAAATGTCCACTTTCTAAAAGTGGCATTTTCAAACAATTCAAAAACCAACATTACCAAAATATGTATTTTTTAATTTTAAGTTCAGAGACCCCAGACTCCATATTGCTATTTACCCTCAAAGGGAAACTATACTTTAAGCATCATTAAAGGCAGCCCCCATGTTAACCTATGAGAGAGAGATGGGCCTTGCAAGAGTGGAAACCGAATTTGGCAGTATTTTACTGTTAGGTATGCAAAACACATCGCAGACCGTCCCCCCTTTAACAGACAGTGCACCCTGCCCTTGGGGCCACCTAGGGCCTACCTTAGGGGTCCCTTACATGCAGTAAAAGGGAAGGTTGGGGCCTGGCAAGAGGGTACACTTGCCAGGTCAATTGGCAGTGCAAGACTGCACACACAGACACTGTAGTGGCAGGTCTGAGACATGTTTATAGGGCTACTTTTGTGAGTGGCACCGTCTGTGCTGCAGGCCCATTAGTAGCATTTGATTTACAGGCCCTGGGCCCCTCTAGTGCACTTTACTGGGGACTTGCCAGTAAATCAAATATGAAATTCATGGATAAACTAATCAACAGTACAATTTATATAGGGAGCACTTGCACTTTAGCACCGATTAGCAGTAGTAAACTGCACAGAGACAATACATCAGCAAAAACCCAGTCCAGTATACCATGAAAACAGGAGGTCAGAAGGCAAAAAGACAGGGGAGACACAAAAAAAGCTGCCAGGTCTAACAGGTGGTATTAGGATATTTGAAAGCTTCCAGTGGCCACTCATTAAGTGTTTGATTGAGTTAATTGTGTCTTGATCTGTGTTTCTAAGTATTCAAAATTGAGTTTGTTCCATGGGTGATAGGTGGAGGCCTCGTGTTCTTGGGTGTATTGGTTGTGGTGTTTGATGTTGAAAAGCTACCAAATGGTGGTCTGACAATATGACTGGAGCAATACTTTGAAAGGTAACCAGTTCTGGATTTGCACAAATTACATCTAGGATGTGCCCAGCGATGTGTGTGGGTTTGTGGATGCTCTGATGCAGGTTCAGTGTGACTAGGCCAGTAATAGTGGCATATTTGGTTTGTCAAACCAAATGTATAGGTCACCAAGAATGCATAGGTAGGACTGTAATGTAATAAGGTTTGAAACTGTGTCTAGAAACGTGTCTGGGGATGCTGCATTCCTAGGTGATGGGCTGTAAAGGAGTAGGAAGTTACAGGAGGAAGTTGGTGTAGGGTTGCATCTGGTGATGATGGCCTCACAACCTTGTATGTAAATGTCATCAGTTTTGGTGAGATTTATCGTTTGCTTGAATATAACAGCTAGTCCATCTCCTCTTTTGCCTATACGATTTAATGTGATAGTTTGATAGCCCTGAGAAACTGCTTTATGCAACACTGGAGCCATGTCATCTTCCAACCCTCATTCAGTTCTGAAGAGTAAGTTAGGTGTCAGTGAATAGGTTGTAGATGTGGTGCTTGTTTTAGAGAGAAATTGATCATTTATTACTAGGCAGTTTAGAGGTTGTGTTTTGGTGGTGGTATGACTTTGTTTTCTAGAAGTGTGAGCAATATATTTTGAACTTGTACCATGTGTGTTGTTAGTGCTTGTATTAAAAGTATGAGGATTACAATAGTGTTGTTTTACTATATTGTGTTCCCCGTCCAGCAGGCTTAGAAGACATTTTGTTGGGTATGTGTCTGTCACTGGTGGAGATGGTGTTTGAGAGTGAGATGGTGAGTTGTGTTTTTTTTATAGAGTGGCCTTCTTGTGTAATAAACAGGGATGCAAGGTTGTGAAGATTGGCATGTTGTTTATTTTGTTTGCATCTGTTTATGATGGAAGGTGTATGGGTCAGTGGTGGTGATGGAGCATTTGGATCCTATTTTAAGGCTTTAAATTGTGCAATGGATGAGAGGCAGGTGAGTTAATATGTTGGTGTATTTGTTGTTGGTCCTGATGAATATAGAAAATTTGAGATTAAAGATGGTTTAGGATGTGTCTTATTTGTGTAGTCATAAGGGTGGGACTGGGTGTATGTTTCTAATTTGTGACAGAAAGTATTATCAAAGATTGTGTGTAGGTGTGTGTATGTGTGTGTATATATGTGCATGAGTGTGTGTGTGTGTTATTGATGTGCTGGGGTATTTGGTATGATCTGTTTTTGTGTATGGAGTGGAGATATTGATGCAGGTGTTTCCTGAGAATGAGTTGTAAAGTAATGCTGGTGAGTGCTATTTGCATACTACAGCCCGAACCGCTGAACAGAATTACACCAAATTTAGCAGTAAGCTAGCTCTTGGTCCCAAAAGTGTGCTTTTTGTGATTTGGTGTAAATCCATTCAGTAGTTTGGTGATGTTAAAGTGAAAAGAATTATAGACAAATAAGGATGCGGAGGCTCCGTGAATCCCAGAGATCTTGTGCTGGAATCTGATTGGCTGCCAACACTTCAATGAGGAAGTTGGCAGCCATTTTGGGACTCATCTTCAGCTGAATGTTAAAAAAAACTTTTTTAAAAAGGGGCAGGGTAGAAATACCCTGACCCCCTCATCCTAAGTGCTGGGGTCCACCTGTGACATTGCAAGGGCAAACAAGCAGTTTTAGAAATAATGTTGGCAAAACTCAGAGGATCCACAGATCACTAAAAATTGGAAAAAACAAGTGTGACCTCCGGCATTTGTTTTCAATGTAGCCCCTGGGTGGGCCAGGTCCCGGGAATTTATTTAACTATGAGAGGCGGGCTGCAAAGACCCCCCTCCATTGGGCCTATTGAGCTACAGGGACCACCACCTCCCTTGGGCTTTTCTAAAGAAAAGGGAGTCGGAATTCACCACCATCCTACGGTGTTATTGTGCCCAAGGGACTACTACCTCCCTGGAGCTAAAGAACAAGTGTTGGGGTGCCACATGGAGCCCCTGGGCCCCAGGTACCACCACCTTCTCGGGACCAAGGACAAAATTGAAATAAGGGAGGAGCCCATGCAGCCTCCTTCCAGGCCATATACTGGCCGGGGACCACCACCTCCCTCAGGCCAGCCCATGCAAAAGAAAGGAGGGGGCTATCCTCCTGGAGCCATTAATGGCCATGGGGACCGCCAAATCTGAGGGCCGGCTCCTGCTATCTTTTGAGGCACCCATCTTTGGGAAATAGCTGTTTGTTGTGGCTTGGCGGGAGCTAGTGTTCGAACATTTACATATTTTTCCCATAAAAATCTTTGGGCTGAACGCCGCACCTATGTCTGTAAAACTGCATGGTGCAGAGTCACCTGTGGTCTAGTGGCAAAGATCTATGCAAGTGAAACAGAAAAAGATACCAAACAAATAAAGTAAAAAAATAAAAACACACAATTATAAAAAATATTATAAACATTTAAAAACAAATCATAATGTAAGCAAATATTTGAAAATTACAATTATAAAGAAATATTGTCAAACGGTTCCCACTAAAAAGGTAGAGCTGCATATTAAAAAAACAGAATTTCAGAATGTAGGGACTGTGTTCATCTATACATTCAGGAGGTGTCGGCACAGTTCCCATTGGGTCAGTGTGCCTCACTTGACCCCTAACTTTCCCAAGGCAACAGATAATTCTGGAAACCTCAAACACAACACTGACTTCCAAGAAAGTTGTAGAAACATATCTTACCCTTTTGTTGTTTGCATGTCCAGGGTAAAGACAAGAAAGATATGAATACAAGTTTTCAAACATTTATTGAAACAATCAGGTGCTTGCATAAAGAGAATGAGCTGCAATTATTAGGCAGGTGAGACAAAGCATTGCAGCCAGCATTACTAACATGGTGAAAAGAATAAACAGTCCAACAATGGTAATCGTACGTCTTTATCTTCCAACCTGTTACTATCTACACTCTAGGAGCATAGCAGGTGTACACTCCATCAGATCTTGATGGATAACCTGACCCCACCATACCTGAATAGTTAAGCCAGGGAGTAGGTCTAAGGGTGAAGTTGGTAATCCTTCACTGCAAGATGGAGAGTCAGCAGAGCTGCATATTGAAGACAGGATCTGTTCCATGACAATCACGGCAGGAATGCTCCTCTGACCCTTTTAGGGCACTGCACCTTTTATATAATCAAAACCACACTGTGTTAGTGGCACAGTTCTGATGCAATCATATGTCTAAATTTTGGGAGCTGTCTCTAAACGGTCAACACAGGTTTTAGGATATCTTGCTCTGTGTTCCTAGCCTTGAACCGAGTGTACAGACTACATAGCGAAAAGGCTTACTGAAATAAAAAACATGTATAGCATATTCTCAGAATAATATTGTGCAAGTATAAGCATGTAAAATAACTTTGCTAAATCAATGTCAATCTAAAAAAAATGTAAAATATAAAACTAAAAATGGAGAACCAAAGTGGGCCCAAGAAAGCCTCCCACCAATATTAATAAATCATATATTTAACCAATACTAGGAAAGTATTGGAGTCTGGGAATAATAGATATACTATTCCCACTCCAGTTTATGCAACAGCAGATAAATTGCAACACTTCAGAGGGGATATATATATTATTATCACTTCCTCCAAACAGCATAACATTAAGGAAGATTTAGGACTATGGAGGGGTTAAATTTACTATTCCCTCTCCAGCCTGCAGAACAGTAGAGAAAGAGCTGGGCTTTAGAGTGGTTACATTTACTATTCTTACACTAGTATGTGCAACAGTATGGAATGCATTGGACATCGGAAGGGTAAGATTTACTATTCCCACTCCAGTTCATGCAACAGTCAAGGAAATCTTGGACTATGAAGAGGTTACATTTGCTATTCTCACTGAAGTATCTGCCACAGTAGGAAAAGAGTTGGCCTTCAGATGGATTAAATTTACTATTACTATTCAAGTCTAAACAAAAGTAGGTAAACTGCTTCCCTTCAAACACGTTACGTATTTGAATAACCCTAAAAAACTAACTAAAAAAAATGAGAAAGTCTACAAAACTCATAAACAATGTTATAATACATTTTCAATCAAACATAATGGTTATTTAATTATTACTTAATTAAGTTTCCACCCTATACCCCTGAAAACCAAGCAAACCACACCTAACATAAAATAAAAATCATTAAATATAACACAATTTGTATAATTGATAATCAATTACAGAATTAATTAAGAATTCATAGTTAATTGTTAATTATTACTTACTTAACTCCCCAGCTTATACCTCCACATGTTATGCAATGAATATCAATTACATACTTAAATATTAACTAATAAATATTTGATGACCACTTAATTAGCTTATCACTCTATCCCCGTACAAACCCAACAACTCACTACAACAATATAAATAATTATTAACAATTAGATTCAGAATTCAAAATCACTGAAAAATAACATATTATATTTTAAAAATGTAATAACAACCATACAAACAATACTAACAAATAACATTAATATATAAACTACAACACATTAAATTAATTAAAAAGATATTCTTTACAACTATACATTAAATATTATATTTACAACAATATTCTTAACAATGTTTCTGTATCATGATATTTTTGAATCACAATAAATATTTTACAATATTTTTGTCTCCTTATATTTACAACTCAATGTTTTGTCCAAATACCTTAATACTTTTCAAGCAACCTCTCACGCCCTCCATGGTATGAGGCTCTTGGTTTACAACAATAATATGAGTATCCAGTGGTGCTGCAAAGCTTCTATCCTTCCTTCAACAATTCCAATCTCAGAACTAATTGCCCCCATAACTGATGTTAGGTGGTTGGTAACAGCTTTATGAAAGTCATCTTTGCTCCCTTTAGGTGAAATAGACATTCTTTTTCCCATAGTGAGAGGTAATGGACACCTATCTCCTCTTGATACAGGTCATTGGGGTCAAAAAGGCGGTCCAGGAGATGAGGCCCAACCCAGTCTCCTCTGGGCACCGACGTGCGTCCCATGTTGCGGTGGCACAGAACTTACATGGCTCCCAACAGGAAGTCCAGCCTTCAGACACAGATAATACCGAAAGAATTGTGGGCAATAAAGTACTTTTCCACCAAGGTCACACTGCAGTCAAAAGTACTGGAAAAATCATATATATATTTTGGGTGGGGGGAACAGTCGGAAGTGTTTTAAGGCATGTGCAAAGTGGGCTCTGGTCCAGGGACCCAGTCTTTCAGCACGGCCCAGTGATAGATTTGTCTCTGTTCTCCGCACAGCCCTACCCTGATGACCCTGAATGATTCTTAAACATAGATTGATTCAAATACCAATCCTTTAATTTTCTTTATTATGGCTGAGGCATGGAAGAATATTACAGAAATGTTGTTTGGTTTTTACCACCATGCAACACCAATACAAAAAGCTCCTTTTAAGTAAAAACAGGACTTCACACATGAGAAATGGCAATGGGTCACAGCGATTATTTGAAATAATGTTAGTAAGCTTCTGCTATATTACAATATTGAAAACACACATCACTAACCCTGAATATTAGATGGAAATACAATTACAATTTGGATCAGTGTGTGCTATGCAGAGTCGGTTACCTATCCAAAGAGGGCATGAAAAAATCAAAAATTGCATCATAAATGCAAAGCTGTTCCGAGCTGGAGACCCCAAAATATGTTCTGCCCAGTTCCCCCAAAATCCTTAAGATGTCCCTGGAAACAGATTTGCTGTTCTAACTCCAGTCCCACTAGCACTGGGGAAAGAGTATGTATTGTGGGGTTGAAGAGGTGTCAGGTTTACTATTTGTATTGCTATCCTACAAATACCGGGAAAATTGCATAAATATAAGGGTTACATTTACTATTCTATCTCGAGCACAAGGAACATAGGGAAAGGCTTGTGTAACAGGAAAAGGAGACAATTTACTTTCTAAATCCAGCTCTGCAAACTTTGCATATAATTGTTAGCCCAGATTGGCTAGCCCAACATGAGTCCCACAAATAATGGGAGAAGTACATAAAATGAAAGAGAGGGGATCAAATGTACTATTCAAATCCAAGTCCTAATAACACTGAGGAAAGCACATGTAATTGTGAGTTGGGGTCCGGTTTAAAATGTTATACCCAGTTCTACTAACACTGGTGAAATAGCATTCATGGGGGGGTAAGAATGACTTTTCTAACCTCAGTACAACTAGCGTTGGGGAAAGCACACTTAGTTAAGAGTATGGATTTACTCTTCTAACATAATTTCTACAAATATTGGGGAAAGTGAATATATTGGGGGGTTAAATTCATGATTATACTGCATAACATTCAAGAAAGTGCATGTATTTGGTGGGTCAGATTTACTTTTCTAACTCCAGTCCTACACACAAATATGAAGGAGGGTATATATTTGGGGGTTAGATTTGCTAATCTATTCCCAGTACTGCCAACACTGGAAAACATATTTTGGGTGATGGATCACAATTAATATTTTAACTCCAGTACAACTTATGTTGGGGAAAGTGAATATAATTAGGGGGTCAGATTTAACTCCAGTCCAATGACCACTGGGAAAGGCTTATGATTAGTAGGTGCAGGATCAGATGCAGTATTTCAAATTCAGTCCTAATAGCATTGGGGAAAGTAAACCTGTGCTCTCGTTGAAGTGTGGGGCTCCTCAAGCTCTCAACACCTCCCAGGAGCATCAGGGCAGAACTACTCTATAGCACTTACTCCTAATGCAGCTATCTAGGTGTTAGTGTGTTAACGCTGTGTCTAATGTGCAATAATGCCCACCAGCGCTCATGGGTCACATACTCGCTGTCCTATCAAGGGTGCTAGGGGATACTCAAAAACATTTTGCTGGTCTTTAATAAGAATACTTCTATCCACTGTAAAGTAAAAGCTTGTAGGCTTGTTCTGGTGATGGGAAATTTGAAACCACAGGTCCTGGTATGTTCTGTTCACCTGGAAGAAAAACTCTGGAACTGCTTGAAGGTCGACCTCATGGAATCAGCAGGTGACAAGTGTCAACCCAAGTCTTCTGCTTGCTTGACAACTCAGTGACTGGATAATGGTGTGATACATTGCCACACAATGATACTTCTTCGTCATCCCATTCCTTACTGTAAGAGTTGGGACACAATTCACAAAATTATTGTCCATCTAAATGACAACTTCAATTTGTGAAGATTGAAGTTTGTGTTTCATAAATGATTCATAAATGGGAAATTACACTTGGGAATTGATGAACTCACACATAAAATCACTCTAGAATTATGAGCTAGGATGTGTGAGTAAATCTACCCACAGGGCAAGGTTTGTGCAAATGTAGATTTGTTAGAATTCACAGATCTATTGCAGGCACTTCCTTTCCCTAAAAAATGGTTACAAAGCAATTCCTCTTAAGAGAAGGTGTACATCTATTCTGAGTGAAAAAAAAGGTAGCAAACATCCCAAAGTTTGTAGGTGTGTAGGATAAGAGGCTTTTTCCAAGGCAATAACATATTTTCCTGATGATAAACAAAATAAATGTAATTTAGTGCACTACATTTAAACGCCGTGAATGTAAAGTTTATACATTTTTATTATGTTAAAACTTTATGCATGTAAACACTCAAGGAAATGTTCAACAGTTCCAGGCTTCAATGAATACTCCTAGAAATATTTTTGCATTCTAAAGAAGTCCAAAATTAACTCTTGAAGTACACAGGAGTACATTTCTTTATTTTTAATCTGGTACTTATAGAGGAGGAGTAGGACTTGCAGTAACGTGTAACGCAATTCTAATTCTGTTTCATGTGTGTGCAAAATAAGTTGCGACTGAGCCTGTGTTATGCAAGGTGTAGTAATTGTAACATGTTAAGATGAAAACAATGTTTTCCCTATTCACATTTGCCTGGTAAGATAGCTTAGAAAGATACGATCTATCTTTTTTCCTTCCAAATAGAATAAATTGTGTATCATTAAGTTGCATGAAGGTAACATCTATAAAGGTTATATTTTGTAGCATTGTGTCCCAACACTGACGTATGCAAAGTATTAAGCTAGAAATACACAGAACAAAAGAGAGTGATGGAAAATGAGAAAATGGAAAAAATAAAAATGAAAAAATCAAAGCAAGGGTGGGGAAGAGAAATAGGGGGTCATTCTGACCCTGGCGGCCGGTGGCCGCCAGGGCCACCGACCACGGGAGCACCGCCAACAGGCTGGCGGTGCTCCAACGAGCATTCTGACCGCGGCGGTTCAGCCGCGGTCAGAAGCGGAAAGTCAGCGGTCTCCCGCCGACTTTCCGCTGCTCGTTTGAATCCTCCATGGCTGCGGAGCGCGCTCCGCAGCCATGAGGATTCTGACCCCCCCTACCGCCATCCTGTTCATGGCGGGAAAGCCGCCATGAACAGGATGGCGGTAGAGGGGGTCGCGGGGCCCCCGTAAGAGGGCCCCGCAAGGTATTTCAGTGTCTGCCTTGCAGACACTGAAATACGCGACGGGTGCTACTGCACCCGTCGCACCTTCCCACTCCGCCGGCTCGATTACGAGCCGGCATCCTCGTGGGAAGGGAGTTTTTCCCTGGGCTGGCGGGCGGTCTTTTGGAGACCGCCCGCCAGCCCAGGGAAAAACTCATAATACCCTCCGCGGTCTTCTGACCGCGGAGCGGTATTATGGGGGCGGAATTCTGGCGGGCGGCCTCCGCCGCCCGCCAGAATTAGAATCTCCCCCATAGGGTGACAGAAGTGTGTGTGAGAGAAGGTAAGGAAGATATGCGATCTAATAGAGATTGAGAAAAAAGAAGAGGCAAAGGGAAGGCAAGAGAGGGAAAGGGGTTGCATAATTTAATCACACTGTGCATACCAAAACCAATAAAGATCACCAAAACATCACAAAATTGTGTGGACCCCTACAGCATATCTTAATGATTAGAATCTAATATAATTTGGAATGCAAAGTCCAGGAAATAGGAATGGAAAACAGTAGTCACCTGTTACCTTCTTTTTTAATAGATCTCAACTGTACATTCACCTCTTGTGCAAGCTATCCAATGTATAAGCTCAGAAAGTACAACTCTTTTGCCCAACTAATGTTTGGGTATCATCCATAGGTGTACTAATCGTACAGTTAAGACTCATTAAGACTCAATACTTTATTGTCCACATCAGCAAATGCTCAGAGAGTTGCCTGAGACTGTACAACAGAGATAGGCCAGTGCTACATAATTAATATCTAGTGCATGATGAAAACCTTAAATGTAGAATAGAGTTTGAAGATCATTAAATGGCACCCTTTTGTCTGCCAACTCCCTTTGTGCAGCATACAGTTCCATGTACCAAGGATAAGATACCTCAGACTATGTTTAAAAGGCAGCACTAGATTTGGCACAAAACTGTAGGAAACAAAAACATGGTCTATAATAGGGATAAATCATACATTACATTATGCCACAATGAAATACTAATTAATCATAAGGATATAAGTACTATTCCTGTACAAAAATGTATTTGTTCAACTTTCACCTGATCATCCTCCCTTCTCAACTGCAGCCATGCCTGGACTGTATTTTGACATCACAAAAACAACAGAAACATTGATTCATGTAAAGAAAGACTAAATTAAAAAAATCGTCTTGGTTATAGGACAAAAATTATTTTAAAATACAGTCAAACTGTCTTTGTTCTTCCCACTAATTAAATCATGATGTGGTTATGCTCCTTGGTTCATATGTAATCCACATGTGAGGTAGCCTTTGCATAACATCATATACATGGTAGTTTTTGTCCATACACACTTGCAACATATGTCCATATAATTTTACAGTTTCTTAAACTTTCAATTGACTCCTTTAATCAAAATTGGCTGATGTGTTTTGACCGCACCACTACTAAAGGCCTCTGCAGGACTCAAGAAGGGCAAAGTACCTAATAGTCATGCAATACATACAACCATGTATACAAATATAGGCATATACAAAACTAATGTCATCCTTCACCCAATGAGAAAAACAAATATCAGCACTGGTAGCATGATTGATGCTAGACCAAAATGAACACCTAACGGAACCACATACGATTCATGTGACCTAAAACCAGGAGTGATGAAATCCTTAAAAACCTTAAAGTGCCTAAAAACACCTCAGGTGCTGGTGCCAGATGTGCTGATACAGTTATGTTTATACTCATGTAGAAGAAAACAATTGTTATCATGCAGATTTCATGCAAGGTCACCTGGGCAGCCGGAATGCTGCTGCCGCCGTCAGTACTGGTGCAAACTCTCTTATTATAACTATGCAATTGGCAGACACCTCATTTCATAGATCACTACTACTCCTCTCTAAAACTCTATCCCTGTAACATAACATCTACCAGCCTAGCTATCTCACCAACTATTCACCTTAAAACCACAAACCTCTCTCTAATGATTAGACCTACACCTAACTGGTATTGATATAATCTATCACAAAGTAGCTAGAGTAAATGCATGCAATGTTTTCTTAAAAACACATGACGAATCGCAATAATCAACAATGACCCCTTGTTTAACTGCTAACCTTTGGGATTCTGTAGTGGCATGCTGCTCATTGTATAATGCTTCAACTCCATGTCATGGATAGTAATTACAATTATATTTTGGGTTAGACTAACTATTCTAACGCCAGTAAAACAAAAATTAGCGAAAACATACACTTATTTGGAGGGATCAGTTTAAATACTTTAACACCATTCATTCTTATAGTGGAAGTATCATTTTTACAATTCTAACTACAGTCCCACTAACTTTTGGAAAAATTTAAATATTTGCATAGCAGATTTACCATTATAACTCCAGCCATTCCAACATTGGAGAAAGTGCATATATTTGGTGGAGGGTCAGATTTACTATTTAGACCCATGTTCTTCCAACATTGGAGAAAGTGTATATTTCTTTGGAGGGGGGCAGAATTACTATTGTAACTCCAGTAAAACAAACATTGTTGAAAGTTTGTATAATTGGGGAGGTCAAAAATAACATTACGACTCCAAGCACTATTTTTAATACAATTCGGCTGTAAACCTGTCAGGTCCAGGAGCTTTGTCCTTCTTGAGTGCATTGAGAGCAATGTGGACTTCAGTTTGAGTTATTTCAGTTTCAAGAGATGAAAGATCAAGAGAAGTATCAAAAGGTTTGCAAGTATTGGATAAATACTTTAAAATTTCAGAGTCAGACGGCGATGTTTCCAGTGTGTATAATTCTTAGTAAAATGTAACAAATTCATATGACATTTCTGGATCCTTATATTTTAGAGCCTGGTAATTATCAATGATTAATTCAATCCTCCTTTCATTATATTTAACCTTAAAGTGGTTAGCCATCAATTTACCTGACTTGATTTGGCCTCCATGAAATTTGGTGCTGGCTTTAAGAAGATACATTGATGCATGCTCTGTAGATAATTTCTTTAAATTGAAGTTTAGTTTTAATCCAATCTTATAGGCAATCTTTAGATCTGGAAGAGTAGTAGGAATGCTCTACTTTCTTAATTTGTTCAAGTATTTGTAGTGTGAGTAAGAGAATGTTTCCTTTTTGAGACACATAATTGATCATAAAACCACAAGCTGAAGCTTTGTGGGCATCCCACACAGTAAGAAACGAAATATCATCCATTTGATTACTTCGGAAATATTAATTGATAAAGGAAGTTAAAGTTGAAGTGAAGGAGGTGTCTAATAAAAGTGAGTTATTAAAGGGCCATCATTTTGGTAATTCAGATTTTGGGAGACTATCCAATTGTATAGATACTTGAGCATGGTCTGAAATAAAAATTGGTCCTATATCAGTAGAGTGTAGAATTTCGGACAAATTAAGAGAAATAAAAAGGTGATCTATTCTCAAGTGAGTGTAGTGGACTGGAGGGCAGTATGTGTATTCTCGTATTGCAGGATTGCACAATCTCCAAGCATCAATCAAATGCCTTTCATTGGTAGCATCAATGAAAAAATGTTGTGATTTGTTTGGGCTATACTGAGATGTAGAATTCATATCAATAAACGAGTCAGCAATTTGATTATAGTCCTCAGCAAAAATAAGGTTATCATCAGAATAAATTATAAGATAATGGGCAATGTCAGACTAGAATTGACCCGTCAGTAGCAGTAAGACCATAGACATTAAAAAATGAAAGTGGAACGTTGTCAATTGTCAATTGTTGTCCTGGAAAACAAAATTAATAGGGAGGGGCTTATGGCAAGCAACCATGACTCCACTCCTTTTCCCATTTCTAGGAAAGAAGAAGACTTCTCCAACCCAGCTTTGTTTTCACTTGAATGGATTAATTTCTGTAATATGTAATTCCTGAATAAATGCAATATCTGCATCTAGTTTTGAAAGAGGAGCCAAATCTTGTTGCTGCTTAATTGGAGATCTAAGACCGCTGACATTCCAAGATCTTATTTTCAAAGAAATAGGGGAGAATAAAATTGAAAAAATATAAATAAATTTAACTTGGTAACAAAAAGGATGAGCAAGAACCATGTAAAACTGAAGACATATAGGCCCTCGTTACAACCCTGGCGGTCAGTGTTAAAGCAGCGGTAATACCGCCAACAGGCCAGCGGGAAAAAAAAAGGAATCACGGCCATGGCGGAAACCGCCAATATAGACAGCCACTTTAACACTCCGACCGCCATGGTGGTAGAAACAAACACAGCGGCGGTCACCGCCAACAGACAGGTGGAACACCAGGTTCCACCCACTGTATTACAACACACCTATCCGCCACCTTTTCTGGGGCGGTACCAACGCCGTCAAAAGCACGCCAGAAAAAGGACTTGGAATGGAAACCACTCACCCCTCAACACTTTACGAGCAACCAGGACGCCATGGAACTCGAACTACAGGTCCTGCCGATGCTGGTCTACCTCCTTTTGTATCAGGAGCAGCAAAGACGTCGGTGACGGCCACGGTGAGTACTGCACCTAGCACACAGGGGTGGAGGGAAGGGAAAGAGAGAGACAAACACAAGCAACACGCAACACCTCCACCCCCACCCTCGCCCACAAAACCATACACACAAAACATGCTGCGACATGACAAATACACCCCGTCACCCCTTGGAAGCACGCAAGGATGAAATTATTGTAACAAGTGTAATCATTGAGTCCGGATATGAATAAAATCATTGTCCATGGATCAGTGTCCCAAAATGCATTGGCGAAGCCCACACAAGATACCTGACTAGAAACAGGGAGAACACTGCAGGGGCATCAGATGGAAAATAAACAGGCACCTCAGGGGGAGGGGAGGGAGGGCACCTAAGCCGGATGAACGGACGACGCCACTGCTCCACAAGGGGGCTCCATGTCCACTGATTGGTCCTGGGGAGTGCAAAGCCACAGTCTCTCAAGTCTCTCCAGTGGGTGGTTTGCCCACTGCTTTATCCTTGAGAGTGCAAAGCCACAGTCTCTCAAGTCTCTCAAGTGGGTGGTTTGCCCACTGCTTTATCCTGGGGAGTGCAAAGCCACAGTCTCTCAAGTCTCTCCAGTGGATGGTTTGCCCACTGCTTTATCCTGGGGAGTGCAAAGCCACAGTCTCTCAAGTGTCCCAAGTGGGTGGTTTGCCCACTGCTTTATCCTGGGGAGTGCAAAGCCACAGTCTCTCAAGTCTCTCCAGTGGGTGGTTTGCCCACTGCTTTATTCTCACAAGTGAATGCCTTTCTCCACTGGTTCTGGAGGGGGCTTGGTGCCCAGAGTGCTTCATCCTGCCAAGGACTGAGGCAGTGGATGTGAATCTCCACTGGTTCTGGAGGGGGCTTTGTGCCCAGAGTGCTTCATCCTGCCAAGGACTGAGGTAGTGGATGTGAATCTCCACTGGTTCTGGAGGGGGCTTGGTGCCCAGAGTGCTTCACATGCAGTGTGGCAGGTCCCATTCCCTCACCTGGGTGTCTGAGCCACGAGATTGCCTGGGAACAGGTAGCATGATACTCCATGGAGGCAGAGACACACTCCACCCTGCTGCGACTTCGCCTGCCACCTGCAGGTACAAACAGTGCTGGGAGTCATGCCTCATGTACGCTGGGCAGGGTCCAGGACATCTGACCACTGGGGATGATTGCCATGTCAGCTGTGGTGGCACAGTCTGAGCATGTCGCGGGGCTGGTGGCGGTGCTAGCGGCGGTGTCTGTGGCAGAGGTGCTGGCGGTGGTGCATGTGTCTGCACCTGTTGAGGGACCCAGCAGGACGTCTCCTGCAGCCTTGGACAGCTGCCTACTGGGGATGATGCTGGGGACTGTTGCTGAGGCAGCAGACGTGCAAGTGGCCGTGCAGGTGGCCGTGCAGGTGGAGGTGCAGGTAGCGGTGGCCTCCACCGTACAGGTCGATGTTGTGGTTGACAGAAGGGGTGACTCTGGTCCCTCAGCCAGAGCCTCTGTGCTCTGTCTTGACCTGCTCTTCGGCTTGTGTCCCTTCCCCACCTTTGATGTCGCTGCTGGTACCTTGCCACCGTCCCCTTTTGGCTTGGAGGAGCCCTTGCTTGCTGGTAGGTGCGGCTTCTCCCTCTTGCATGTGGGCACCCTCTTCACCTTGGCAGTTGGCGGGATGGCCTGCTCCTTGGACTCACTAGGTGGCACACTGGCAGCCCTGATGGGTGCCGCCCCAATGTGACCTGACTTGCTGAGAACACTGTGCTGGAGGATTTGGTGGCTGAGGTGCTGGGCTGGGACCTGGACAGTCTGGCCCTAGGGGACGGACGGGGGGGAGGTGTAGGGAAGAGGTCAAAGTTTGCGAGGAAGAGTTTCTTAGACACACTGGGATGGGAAGATGTAGGGGGTTTGGGAGTGGAGGAAGAGTTAGTGGTTGTAGAAGGTGTACGTCTGCTGAATTTGGGTGAAGGTATATGTGCCGGAGGCTGTTGTGAGATGGATGGCTGTTGGGTGGGTGTGTGCCTGCGTTTGTGTACTTTGGGAGGAGGGCTCACAGACACACTGAGAGAGGACACAGGGGATGTGTTAATGGTAGTTGGGGTGGTGAGTGCACGTGAGTGGTGTGTGGTGATGGGCGCGCTGGTGATGGAGGTAGTGGATGAAGATGTAGTGCATGCAGGTGTGAGTGGAGACAAGACAGGGAGGGAGGAGGAGCACGTGGAGGAGGGGGACACAGTGGAGACAGTGGATGTTGGTGTGTCTGAATGGGGATGGTGCTTGGGTGAGTGCAGTGGGATGTGTGGTGCTTATGTTTGCCATGTCCAATCTTGTGTGCTGATGTGTGTGCATGCTGGTCTGATGGTGTGCTTGGGATAGGCTGAGGTACAGGGGATTGGGTCTGGGTAGAGGAAGTTGGAGTTAGGAGGCTAGACGCAGGGACAATGGCTGCCATCAGTGCTGAGACCAGAGCCTGAAATGCTCTCTGTTGGGCCGCCATACCAGAATGAATGCCCTCCAGGTATGCATTTGTTTGTTGCAAATGCCTCTCGACACCCTGGATGGCATTTAAAATGGTTGATTGCCCAACAGTGAGGGATCTCGGGAGGTCAATAGCCTCCTCACTGAGGGCAGAAGGGCTGACTGGGGCAGTGGCTGAGGTGCCTGGTGCGAAGGAGATGCCCACCCTCCTGGGTGAGCGGGCGCAGGAAACTCGATAAGGGGTTGCTGGGAGGGCAATGCTGGTAGGGGGGTTGGCGGCTGTACCTGCAGTGTTGATGTAGTAGGCAGAGAGGTGCCCGCCACTGCAAAGAAGCTCCCATCAGAGGAGGAGTCGCTGTCGCTGGTGTCTGCTCCTGTCCCCGTTGTGGAGCTCCCCTCACCCTCCGACCCACTGGTGCCTTCGGACTCCAATACTTCACCCTCCAGGGCCATGTGGGATGCAGCTACCTCCTGCTCCGATGCCACTGCTCTTCCACCAGATGATGCTAATGCACACAAGGACAGGGTGACAAAACAAAAAGGGGGGGAAAGTCAGAAGAGAAACATGGTCAATGCCTGCAACACCACTACCGTTGGCGGACACAACACACAGGGAGCAGCCCCATGCACTAAGCCATACACTGACAGGGCAGGGGAAAAGCACATGCCCACAGGGGACTCTGTTGAGAACCATTTTATGCACAGCTGGAAGTCCTAGGAGCCTGACTAGGTTAGAGGGCAAATACCACATTTGGGGTTGGACTGGGAATGAGGCTGCAGATCAATGGATCTACCTTTGCGCATCTGCCCTGGCCTAGGGGAACCCACAGCCCACCTCCCTCCCCCTGACACCTTTTAAAGCGCGCAGAGTTAGCTGAATGAGAGTGTACTCACCCCCGTGTGGCTGTTGTGATGCCCTCAAGCGCCCATCTAAGTCAGGATATGACACATCCAGGATCCGGAACATCAGGGGGGTCATGGTGTGATGGGCACCCCTTCTGCATTGGGAGGCCATCCCCAGCTGGGCCTCTGCCATCATCTTGGTCCAGCGGCGCAGGTCCTCCCATCTTTTACGGCAGTGGGTGCTCCGTCTATGGTAGACCCCCAGGGTCCACACGTCCTTGGTGATGGCACGCCAAATACCCTTCTTCTGGTGGGCGCTGACCTAGAGGAAAAGTGAAGTCAAAATGGATGTTACTCCCCGTACATTTCTTCTCACACATTGGCCACAAACCTTCCACCCTGGCCCAGAAATACATACACACACCATCCTCACATGCTGGCCTGTCCCCCCGTCTCTTCCATCCACGACACTCCATACAATTATGTTCCATCCACCATGCACACAGTTTACTCACCTGTCTGTCTGGAGGACCGTACAGTTGCGTGTACTGGGGGAGGACCCCATCCACTAGTCTGTCCAACTCCTCTGAACTGAAGCCAGGGGCCCTTTCCCCAGACACTGTAGCCATTGTCGCTTCCAGACACAGGTCACAGCAGCACTTGCAGTGTAAGTCCTCTCCTGTTGAAGGTCAGGTATCAAGTGAGTGAATAGATAGAAAATGGCGGTCACGTCCGCGGCGGTGCGTACCTTCACCGCTGGCATCATTGGCTCCTGTAACCCATGGGGCCCAATGATAACCAATGCTGTCTTGCGCCGCGGATTTTGACCGCCTACAGCGACGGTGTACAACGCCAGCGCAGTTACCTCATTTCCCCTTGTCCTACCTTACAGGTCAGGCAGCCGCTATTTCAGGGGGCCACATGGCAGGCCAAATAACTGCGTCAAACCTATTTAGGCCAGGAATACGGACAGACAAAGGCACATAGAGAAAATTTAATGATTGTGCTAAACAGCCATGTGAAACCTATGTGTTGTATGACCCTCTGCTCACCGTTCTCCTCCATAGGGCACGTCTGCTGGGGCAGGTGATGAGATGGTGGCATCCTCTGGTGTACAGACCCCTGGTGGACCTGTCGACAATGGAAGACAGACACATAATTATCACTTACAGACTTGATTGTGCAACAATCCAGGAACTGTGTGCCCTGTTGGAGCCTGACCTGATGTCAGCTATACACCATCCCACAGGAATACCCCCTCTAGTGCAGGTCCTGTCAGTACTCCATTTCCTGGCCAGTGGGTCTTTTTAAACAACAGTAGCCATGGCATCAGGGATGTCCCAACCAATGTTCTCTGACGTATTGTCCAGAGTGTTATCTGCCCTGCTGAAACACATGTGCAGCTACATCGTTTTCCCTCAGGTGGAGGATCTGCCCATAGTGAAAGGTGACTTTTATGCCCTGGGACATATCCCCAACATCATTGGTGCCATTGATGGTACACATGTGCCATTTGCCCCCCCCCGCAGCAATGAAGAGGTGTACAGAAACCGGAAAAGCTACCATTCAATGAATGTGCAGATGGTGTGTTTGGCAGACCAGTACATCTCTCATGTGAATGCCAAGTATCCAGGCTCAGTGCATAACACTTACATTTTGAGGAATAGCAGCATCCCTTCTGTAATGGAGCAACTCCAGAGACACCGTGTGTGGCTAATAGGTGAGCCTAAAGTCCCCACACTGTTTCAATTGCTTTCTGGGTATAGGAGATTCCCTAATGTTTGTAGTATGTCTAATAGTTGTCCCTCGATATTTGCAGGTGACTCTGATTACCCCAACCTGTCATGGCTACTGACCCCAGTGCGGAATCCCAGGACAAGGGCAGAGGAACGCTACAATTGGGCACATGGGCGAACTAGGAGGATAATAGAGGGCACCTTCGGCCTCCTGAAGGCCAGATTCCCGTGCCTCCATCTGACAGGTGGCTCCCTATACTACTCACCGAAGAAGGTGTGCTAGATAATCGTGGCATGCTGTATGTTGCACAACCTGGCTTTGCAACGCCAGGTGCCTTTTCTGCAGGAGGATGGGCCTAATGGTGGTCTTGTGGCAGCTGTGGAGCCAGTGGACAGTGAAGAAGAGGAGGGAGAAGAAGAAGATGTTGACAACCAAAACAACGTCATCATGCAATACTTCCAGTGAGACATAGGTAAGAGGATGGAACTGCTTCCCACATCTCATACTATTGTAGGACCTAGCATAAATCTGCCTTTTTTTCCTCTTTGTATGGACCCTGACTTGTCACTTTGGCTTTCCATTTCACAGATCTGGGTCCCACTTTGTGCCCTCTGCTATGTTTACTGCTGGCCTACAGCTGTGTAACATTGGTATGTGAACGAGTCAATTGACATTGCTATATTTACACATTTGTTAAAGCACAGACTGACTCTGAATTGTTTTATGATTCAAGGGTGTTTATTTCTGTGCTAATAAGTGGAGGGGGGTGTGCAATGGGCTGGGGTGATGGTGGAGGATTGTCCATGGCAGAGTCCAGTCTCTTGGTCTCACAGGTGCATTGTCCAATGGGGCATAGGAAGGGAAGCAATGGCAGTTTAAGGTGGACAGGGTGACAAAGTGGGATAGAAAGGTGACATTCAGGAGGGTCTTATTTCCTGGCGGGGGTCTTGGCAATGCTCTCTGTCTTGTTCCTGGATCTCAGGGACCGTTTGTGGGCTGGTTCACCTTCTGCAGGGGTTGGGGTGCTGGTGGCCTGTTGGTCCTGTGGCGGTGCCTCCTGTCCACTAGCACCGGCAGAGGTGGAGGGCTGTTCATTGTCCAGGCTAGTGTCAGGGGCCCGTTTGTGTCCCACTGTGTCCCTCATGGTGTTGACAAGGTCTGCCAGCACCCCTGCAATGGTGACCAGGGTGTTGTTGATGGACTTCAAGTCCTCCCTGATCCCAAGGTAGTGTTCCTCCTGCAGCTTCTGAGTCTCCTGAAACTTGGCCAGTACCATGCCCATGGTCTCCTGGGAATGGTGTTATGCTCCCATGATGTTGGAGACTGCCTCGTGGAGAGTGGGTTCCCTGGGCCAGTCCTCCCCCTGTCACACAGCAGTCCTCCCAGCTTCCCTGTTATCCTGTGCCTCTGTCCACTTAACCGCGTGCCCACTGCAACTGACCCCAGGTCCCTGATTGTCTTGGGTTGGCGGGTTTGCCTGGGTTCCCTGTAGTGGTGGACACACTGCTGATTGACGTGTCCTGGGGACAGAGGTATGGGCCCGCTGGGTGGGTGCTGTGGTGGTGTGTCCTGAGGGGGGAGGCTCTGTGGTGGCTTGTGACAGTGGCAGGGGAACCGTCTGTCCAGAGGTCCCTGATGGGCCGGGCTGGTCATCTTGATCTAGGCGTGCAGAGCTGCTGTCATCACTGTGGGCCTCTTCTGTGGGGGGACTGGATATGTCTGGCAACTCCTGTCCGGTGACGTTGGGTATGGGTCCTGTTGGGGTGTAAATGCATAGTTTTAGTATCTGTGTGTGCCATCCTGTGCATTGGGTGAGGTACCCTCTACTCCTGTGCTTGCATGATTGTGTTTGCCCTTTTGTGATAGTTGGTTTGGGGTCTGTGTGGGTATCTGTACTGGACATGCTTTGGTGATGGGTGTCCATGCATAGGTGTTGCAAGCAGGGCCTTGGTATAGTGGGACATATGTGAGATGATAAAGTGATGGGAGTGAGGGTGAGGGTGGGGGTATGTGATGGCATGCAGGTAGGGTGGGGGATATAGTAGTAAAGATATGACTTACCAGAGTCCAGTCCTCCTGCTACTCCTGCGAGGCCCTCAGGATGCAGTATTGACAAGACTTGCTCCTCCCATGTTGTTAGTTGTGGGGGAGGAGGTGGGGGTCCACCGCCAGTCCTCTATACAGCAATCTGGTGTCTTGAAACCACTGAACGCACCTTCCCCTGTAGGTCGTTCCACTTCTTCCTGATGTCATCCTGTGTTCTTGGATGCTGTCCCACTGCGTTGACCCTGTCGACGATTCTCCACCATAGCTCCATCTTCCTTGCAATGGAGGTGTGCTGCACCTTTGATCCGAAAAGCTGTGGCTCTACCAGGATTATTTCCTCCACCATGACCCTGAGCTCCCACTCTGAAAACCTGGGGTGTCTTTGAGGTGCCATGATGTGGTGTGGGTGATGTGTGAGGTGCTGTCTGTTGTGATGTGTGGGGGGATGTGTTGGTGTGTGTTGTTTGAGGTGCGTGGATGTTGTATGAGTGATGGTGTTGTGTGCCTGTGGATGCTGGTGTTGTGTTTGCTAATCTCTCTCTCTGGGCTTCTTCCAAAATTGTTTTTTGTAAGAGTTTGTGGGTAATGTGGGTGTGTGTTTTATATTGGATTGGGTGTGTGGGTGTGGTGTGTGTATGTGTGTCAGGTGTGTGTGTTTAGAATTGTCCAATGTGGTTGTGTTTTGTAAATGTGTGTGTATTTTGAGCGCGGCGGTGTGTACCGCCAATGGATTACCGTGGTTGAATGACCGCCGCGTTGATTCGTGGGTCGTGATAGTGTGGGCATATTCTTGTTGGCCTACGTTGTAGGTTTTGGTATTGCCATTTTATCACTGACCTTTGGTGTGGCGGACTTGTGTGGGTGTCTGTATTGTGGCGGATTCCGAGATGTGGGTCGTAATACCTGTAGCGGAATCCTGCTGCCGCAACGGTATGTTGGCGGTCTTCAGCACGGAGAAAAGCGGGATGTACTGCCAGGGTTGTAATGAGGGCCATAGGGTATGATTACGACTTCGGTGAAGGGGTATATTCCGTCCCAAATGTGACTGATATCCTGCCTGCCGAATTACGAGTCCATTATATACTATGGAACTCGTAATACAGCGGGCAGGATCTCTGTCACATTTGGTACGGAGTAATCCCCTCCGCCAAAGTCATAATCAGCTCCCATAGTAATATAAAGAAGAGATAAAGAGAAAGCTTATAAAAAGATTGAGGTAAACATGTTGAAACATAAAATAGACTATGGATGGAAAAAGAGAAAAGAAAGACAGTGGAGATCTTAAATGCATGAAAAGAAGAAAATGAAGATAAGAATGAAAAGAAAGAAAAACATACTTACAAACATTTCAAAAAGGATATGGTGGATGAGGCCTCATGGAAGGAATGCCAGGTCCTGGCTCTGGGGAAAAGAAGGAAGGAGGTCTGTCGCACAAGAGATGAAATACACACACAAGTGTAAACATGAAGACAATACCTGCAAGGGAGAAATTAGTTAGCGGAATAGCAAAAACATGCTGAAGAGTTATAGGATTATCAATATAACAATAAAGTAGTACAACTATATCAAATCTATATAACTAATACACTGTTACTCAATGGAATTACTATGCAGGAAAAACTCAATGTGATACAAGTAATTTAAGAATGAGAATTTCTAGAGATGTCCATGTTTTCCCCTCTGCAAGTCTTGAGAAGACTTTTCAGTTTAATGGTGTCCTCATAAGTTATTGTTTTGTTTTTGTAAGTTACTTTAAGTAGGCCAGGATGAAATAAACAAACATTAGCACCCATAGAAGGAAATGCTGGCCTCATGTTCAGAAATTCACTGTAACTGTCTTCAGTATCCTTGACATAATCTGCTAAAAAGTATATAGAATTTTTTAAGCAGCTTTGCTGAGGAGAGGACTCTGAGCAAGTCAGTATACTCTAAGAAGTAAATCACCACTCCTCTAGGCCTTTTGTAAGAAGAAGCCACATTAGGTAAATGGCCTAAACGGTGCACTTGCTGGATGTTGAGCGGTGGTGAGGTGGGAAGATTTAGAACTTTGGGAAGGATTTGAAGAAAGCACTAGCATTGGCACCTTTAAAACCTTTGGGTAGACCATACATTTTTAGGTTGTTTCTTCTTTTTCTGCCTTCTAGATCATTCACTTATCTTTTGAAACCTATGACTGAAGCACATTGACTTTGATGGTAGTGTCTGTAAGAACTGATGTAAGATACTCCTCCATGTTAGACCATCTGTCACTGAGAGTTTGCAGTTTTGCATTTGTTTCCTCCATATAAGGATGTAATGCTCTAATTTCTACCAGTAACAAATCAACAGAAGCAGAAGGAAGAGATTTCATGGGAGATTGTGGGTCCTTTTTTAGGTTTCTTAATGGATGCTTTACCCAAAATAGAGGCTACATTTTTGTGCAAGTGTGCACAGGAGGCTTCTTTGGAATTTGAGACATTTTGAGGGATGACCTAGTATATCTGTGGAAGGAGATTTCAACAACATTTTTAAAAATTTTCAACCTGACAATTCATTAAAGAGAGGATGTTGGTGTTGTGCATTCACTTATGAGCAGAGTAGAGAAAGACACAGGCTTTGTTAAAAAATCCGATGATTTGGCTTCGAAGGTGCAGGTAGGGATTATCACATCACCCACATGGTTAGCAGCGCAGTTACATCATATACAATAAAATGATGGAGGAAAGAACATTATGGAGATTGTAAACCTGCATTGCTGTGACAGTTTCTTGAAGACATAAGTCCAAATATGTGAAAATAGAAGAGCAGGAAGTAAAAATTGATATGTAGGCTACAAACTTTAAGAGGGAGCAAACCTGGGGAAGTTTATTGAGTGCAAATTCATTTGGAGGGTCTGCTCAGCTCCCACATTGTGCTAGAGTCATAAAGTAGCTGTGAAAAGCTGAAGTATATAGGAAGAGGATAACATTTTATCTAATTATAAAAAATGTGTTCTAATTTATATGGATGATGGATAAATGGAAAATGGTTCCCACACTATTAACTGTCACAGGACCCGGTTAAGTACTTTTCCCACATACCTCAAGTATTTATACCTAAGGTCATTCTGTGGCTATAGGTTTCCTTTCAAGACCATCTTAGCAAAGGTTCAAAATACAATTAAAAATTCAATCAAATGGGGATACTGCTTATTAGTCATGTGCTTGATAAACCCATCAGCAGAAGAGGAGTTAATCTATGAACTGGGGAACTGAACCAAAAATATAGCAAATGTCTCTGTGATGAAAATAATGGGTACAAACCGTTACAATCATACTTAAAGAGTGTTAAATATTTAGCAGTACTGTACACAAAAAGTCAAACCACATCAATATAAATTCACTGAGAAAAAATTACACAATCATTGTTAAAATCCAATAAGGGAAAACACAGATAAAATGTTTTTAAAGTT
This sequence comes from Pleurodeles waltl, assembly GCF_031143425.1. Taxonomy (NCBI): domain Eukaryota; kingdom Metazoa; phylum Chordata; class Amphibia; order Caudata; family Salamandridae; genus Pleurodeles; species Pleurodeles waltl. The sequence goes on along the minus strand of NC_090442.1, from coordinate 933,843,876 downwards.
TTAGGCTAAAAAAAATGCAAAGAAAAATAAAGCACCAATCAAACATCACTGTTCATTATTGACCAGGACCTATGTATGATTTCCTGCATACCGTAATGGAGCAGTGATTGGAAACACCAGACGGATCATTCTGGACAGGATTTGTACCTTCTTACTTAGTCTTGTTTTTAAAAGTTGAAGTCCTCAAATGGGGCAAAGGTAGAGGGCTGTATACAATAAGGTCCACTCATTGCCCATTGGCAAAGGTCCCTCTGAAGATGCTGGTTTTAGCAGGAAAAGCGTGCAGCAGAAACTTTCACATTTTGCACCTGTCCCATTGCTCTCATTGATCATATCAATTCATGCTTTCTCCTGGTCAAGATTTCTACTTTGGGGCTTAGGTGCCTTAAGCTATAATGCACTTGAAATATGTTGGACAGGATAGCCACCACATTTGTGTCCCTCAAATTCTAATTAAGGCCCCTAGGCTCTTTTTTGGAGTTTGAAAACTTTCAGCAGGATAACCAAGGCAGATCACATCAAAGTTTGTTATTTTTGCCACAAGTGTCTGCTGAGTTCTTATAGGTTGGAAAAGATTAAAGCAGGAACAACCTCCCTAGTCATGTCTTGGGTGAATAACCTTCTAGTCCTCTGGTGTTTGGAAGTTGAATTTTTTTTTCAAATTCAGACTTTTTGCAACTTTCTGGAGTAGGCTCTCGTGGTCACTTCCAAGGCTCCAATTAGGGAAAGCAAGCTTGACCCACTCTGCAGAGGCCAACAATACACTCCAGTCCACCTCCATCTGCTACTAGTCAACTGGCCACTCATGGAAAAGGCTTCTGTCAGATTTCCATGTCCCTGTAGTCGCACAGGAGGTCAGCCAAATAAACCTTGGATTCTACATCTCACTCTTAGGAATACGTGGCAACAGGTCCAGACGTTAGGGTCTAAATACAGATTTCTGACAGTGGGCCCGCTCCTCTTCTGCTAATACACAGGTTCTGATGTGTTCTGAAGAGTTTCATAGCAGAATATAACGGAAAGCAACATCAATTCACAACAATATTGTCAAAATAATATTAATTACAAAAGTATTGCCATGCTATACTTAACCAAACAAAACACAAATATTGATGACAAAAAAATATTGCTGTTATAAATATCTAAATTTGACAATATTGAACACACAAAGATTGAAACACAAAACATTGTCTACTAATTAAATATATACACAATATAACAAAATATTGAATCACCCAAAATCAACTACGATAATATTGTGAAAAATAAGGAAAACATATTTCAAATCATATACTTATTTTTATATACAATAAATATAAAAAAACACTAATAAATAAACCACCCACAAAATGACTAATACATTAAAACAAATGCAAAATGATTCACATATATAACCATATTGATTCATAACATATATGTTATTAAAAATAAACACTTTGGGAAAAAATTAACCATTATTATAAGAAAACAAATATTAAAACAAACATGAAAAATCATTAAAAAATATATTAATAATACAAGAATCCAACAGATACCAATGTATAAATTAAAACATAAACGCTAATTAGCATTCATCAAAAAACGAAATACCTGAAAATATCAATCTACCACAAAGTAGTCAATAAAACATACCATATAACTAATTAACCACTAAAAATATCAATCTAATTAAGAGAACAAGAGCACAAAAACACACTATATTTGGTGGGAAAAAACTTTAACAACTACAGTGAATAACAACAGGGTGTTGTTGATTATAAATTCCTTTGGGTGTCATCAAACTGAACTCCAATTTTAAGTCTGTTATATTGAATAATTGACCTACATTGTCAACAATGATATCGTGATGTTCTTCTTTTTAAGAAACACTAGCAATATTTTGCACGATTGTCACCTATCACTTTCACTGCACTGGTGTTTGGAGCACCTACTGCATTGCCTTTTGCATTTTGGTAATATTATTGCAGTAATTAAACATCTATTTGGATTTATTAAATTGTATCAGTTTTTTCCAGCCATGGAAGCATAGACGTAGTACTTTTAGAAAGTTGGCATTTCCCCGCGTAGAGTTTCGGAAACCTTTCTGTAAGCGGGCAGCTGTCCCTTGCCTGTTGATGTCTCTCCCACTGGAAAATACATATTTGGAACCAAACGTTTGCGAACGCGTCTGACCTCAATAAGTAAACTTACAAGGGAATGCGAATAGGTCGATGAACCTTTTGAATCACAATTAAGTTGCTCTTATCATAACTCTAGTACATGTAAATCAATAATCAATAACCAATACACAAAACCAATAATCAACAATAATCAACAACAGTAATAATCATTAGAGTCAGTAATTGTCATGCACCATGACCTTTCAGTCATAAATAACCACACCTTTTAATAAAAGTTAGAATATTTATTTCCCTATGTTAACAATGCTAAGGTCCGGTAGATTAATCTGAAAATCAAATAAAACCCATACAGAAACAATACTGGCTGTTCAAAGCGGCGGAAGAAACATAATCTAATCAAAGTTTGAACTACAAAACATTCTAAGATTATGGTGCAAATTTATTAACAAAATCAACTGCGACAAGGAGTTTACATACATTCAAATTCGGCAAAGAAATTCGTCAAGCATTATTCCCTATTAGCACAATTTCGTTAGTGAGGATCCTTCCCAGATTAGCATCAGCATGTTGGGCTTCATGGCAAAAAGTTTGTAACACCAATTTGGAAAAAACATCTAACTATGGCTCTATCAAAACAGTGCAGTTGGTACCTAGAAAGGAAAGCAAATATGCATGAAAATCAATATTCTAAATCATAGTACCTATCCTTAGTGTGGATCAGCAAGCAGTCAGTCTTCGTCCTCAAGACATCAGTCGATCAGTAAGGCATCAGGATTCAGCATCAAAATTCAGAAAGCATAAAGCCTTTAGGCAATAAAGTTAAGCACGTCTCTTGTCAAGATGCACAAAAAAATATTGACCTTTCGGCCACCAAGAAAATAGGCAATAACGATGTCTTCTCCCAGTGCACTGTTGTTAAATCAAAACCACTAAAACTATTTCCCAAATCCCCATTGGTCAATTAATCACATGTTCACACTCTGTCCAATAAAACTATAACTCCAAATCTATGAATTCTACTATTACTCCATTCACATGTCATTGATTGGTTGTCCTGCAATGTCTTCATCATCCGGATTGTCAGGTAACAATATTGTTGCAGCTTCTACTCCAGTCAGTATCTCCATTGTTCTCCTCCTGAGAAAGTCAGTCTCACACAGTTTACACAAAAAATGTTATATTAGCAAGAACAGCTTCTTCTAGCAATCGGTTCTCATGAGAAACTTTCAGTTATGAGCACATTTAAACAAGGCAATAGAAAATCACAGTTTAACTCTCTAGGACAGCCATTTAATAAACATTGAGAAATACAGCTTTGACACGAGGCCTGGCAAGTAGGCCAAGACCTCCGCTAAGTTAAGGCCTACAATTAATAAAGCTGGGACATAATGCATAACCTTTAATATGACATATTACTACATTGGTCAAACATACATTCAACTTTTCACAGTATTAGAATATTAATGAGTAAACTTTGGGAACATTGGAGGCCACTTATCGTAATCACATTTTCAAATGCATGCATTATTTTTCTACGTTATTATTTTCTACACAAACCCATTATTCAGAATACATGAACATTCATTAATAATTTTTATTAGAACACCTGTGTTAGCACAGTCGACAAAGGGGCTGAGTGTAGAGGGAAATAGGTCTTTCTGACAGAATGGCAGGGTAGAAGCTGTGCCCTTCCCTGATTACACTCCGAAAAGATCTGCCCCAGTACACACAAAGGAACCAGACAGCCACCCTGCCACTGTCTCTTGCTTCACTAGCCAGGCTGGAGCGAAATCGAGGGGTGATGGAAGAAGTGAACTTAACTAGTTTGAGGGGTGGTAGATAAAGGTTTGTACCAACTCACAGGCTGGCCCTGGGCATAAAAATGACAACCCCAGAATCTGAAATCAGAACACTCCTGGATCTGAGAAGATGCAGAAGAAGATCTGTCTCGTAAAAGAAGAATGGATCTGCTTGCCTTGAATCCGGCATCCCAGAAGTGACTCCAAGTGTCAGATGGCTGAACTCCTGTTTGAGCCACAGGGGCAGACAAGGTCCCAGGATCCTTTCCAGATGACAGGTACCCACTGGCCCTGAACTATTCCTCTCTTCTGTCCTCTATGGGAGTGCGTGGTGACCTCCAATAGCTCTCCTCAAGTTCCTGGTCTCTTGCCTGAAGTCAGAGTGCACTTATCTCTGCCTAACTGAAGGTTTCACAAGATCTAAAGCAAAGGAGAGCTACGCAGCTTAGAGTTGAAGACCTCATCATATCTGACACCAAGTGATGCACAGCCCCACAGAGCCACACCGTGCAGATTTCTACAGAAGGCTTCAAAGGATCAAAAACAGAGGAATGCCAAGCCCTGCAGACTCATGCAGCCGGCCCCTAAAGGCCTCCTGAGATCCAGCACTGACTGACACAGAGCCCAGCACAGCCACACTGCTCAGCTCCAGACTGAAAATTTCACTGAAACCAGGGCAGAGCATTGCAGAGCTCTATGAATGGATGCCACACAGACCACGCACCAGAGTCAGAAGGAATAACCCCCAGCTGTTCAAACTTGGTCCTGTATCCGACCCGCACTGCATCTTGGCCTTTCTCAACATGTAACTTTTCTCCAGTCAAGGTTGACCAGATACTCACAGTTGGGGGGTGCAGGCATCTTGGTGATATTTTTACCTACAATTTTAAAACCTATAACTCCAGTTCAACTAATTGGATTTTTGCCATTTTGGTGTCGTTTTATTCACTAAAACCTAGTCTATTCAGTCCAATTGGGTTGGGATTATTCTTGTGTTGGGTTTAAACTTTATTACTGTTGAATGTAGCAAAAATATTTTACACAGTTCCCCTAAGTTAAGCCTAACTACTTTGTGCCAAGTTACCAGAACTATAAGCATGGGTTTATTTATTGACAAGTGTCACCTCTTGATTGTGATAACCCTGTTACAACATGGGCACATTACCAATGAATGCAGCACAGAAATTAATATGACCTCATTAGTTGGGAGGAGGTAATTTCTGTTATATGAACCCACTCATCTGTACATGCTCTAACAGCCAAGTGCACCCATTTAGTCTGAAGTACCATTAGCCCACCTTGGACTCTTACCCAACAGCACTTGACAACAATGTAAGGCATTGTTGGCTAAAGGTCTAGAGTGAGAGAAAACACCATGCAATTAGTTGGGATGCACAGTATGTATCCCTATTTATCCATCTGTAAAATATGTCAGTGGGCTGAACACCTACTGAAGAGGGATGACTAAGATTTGCAGGCCTCTGTTTTGAGCATAATCTATTGACCTAATTCCCATCTGCCACCCTAGGTCCCAGTGCATGCTGTACTTACTAACTTCCTGAACGTAATGCAAGTTACTTTTTGCCTGCCCTTGCTGCATAACCAATAGTAATCTGCAACGAAGGCAAGGTGATGCTTGTTAGAAAGACCATACAGCATGAGATGGTGTGCTTGACATGAGACCATTTGCAACCCAAATACTGTATGACAGGGTTTTTTACCTGCAAGTCATCTCATTGAGGTGAACACTCACTGCAAAGTGCGGAAAATAAATAAATGTTACACCGGCTGCTTTCTTACCAATGAATCCTGTTCATGCATTGTCTGGTAAGTGATTGTATTTCATGTGTAATACTTAAGCCTGCCTCGGCTATTAGCAAGCACACTTGCAAAGAATGCAGGACTGTTTTCACCTGAGTTGGATAAAAGTATTTCTATTACCCCACAAAGGTGTCTTAGTGTCCTGTATATTCCAAATAGGGATTAATGCAGCAGTTGCTCACTTCAGTGCACTAGTCTCAGAGAATGGAGGTGGGTGGAGCCAACGCCACACCAAACAAAGAGGTCAACGGAACACAGTGGGCAACTGTGGAATATTTAGGAACACTAGGGAGGGATATTTAGGCAAATCTAGGGATTGCACACTGTAAAAATGCACTAGAGTTATGGAGTACTTTCTAGATGCATGGTAATGATTGGAGGGGACATGCAATGAGCATGGGGTTTTCATGGGGCGTACATTATAAAAACTAGGAATAATTAGGATGAGCATAAGTGGCTGAGAAACATGTTCGGTGAAAGGACATTTGAGTAAAAGAATTGCTATCTGATATTGCACATTGATTAGACATATTATCATTCATCAAACTAAATATGATGGGGAGTGACAATTAGCCAGTCTTTGATGTTCACCCCGTAATTGCATGGTACTGGGGTGATTTTACCAGGTGACAATGGTTATCACATGTGATTTGACCATGGTTCCAGTACTGTTCAACTCATGATCAGGGCATTAATGTGGTCAGAAATGTTTGTTTCATAAAAATAGCACATTTCATAGTTTCTTTACAACAGTGTAGAATATTTGCTAAGCAATATGTTTATGATGAATAAAGCCTCATTTAGAGAAGTGTGGAAATGCTAGACCATCCACTAATTGGCAGATGCCCTGCCTTCCTACCATTTGCATGATAAACCTCTGTTATAGATTGGAAGATGCCACTTATCATGAAGGTGGACCAAGCATTGACTGTGCATCCGCCCACTACCATGGATGGCATTGAAAGGCTTGCTTTATTTAGGAAGAATCATATGAGGTCAAGTCCACCAGTATTTCTCCTTCCCAGGATCATTGTGCCATAATGCAGAACAGCGCTTTTATGCACACCATAGCAGTCCTGTACATGGACATTTATTAGAATGTCCCCTATCTGCCTGCCTATAGGTGTTGGCATGTCAGGACATTTGGGCCCATATTTATACTCTGCTTGTGCTGGATTTGCATCATTTGTTTACGTAAATGCTGCGCAAACTTAACTCCATATTTATATTTTGACGCTAGGCATGTCTAGCATCCAAAATATGGAGTTAACGTCATTTTAAGGATGCGTGAAACCGCCTCGCGTCAATGAGATGCAAGGTAGACGTTTCCGTCCAAAAAATGACTCAAACACTCTAGCGCCATATTTATCCAACAGGGCAAAAATGGCGCACAGGTGGGAGGCAGACTGGAAAAATGACACTAAACTAGATTTGCATCACAATTTAACGCCTGGGTGAGGTCAGGCATTAAAATGAGGCAAACACGTCATTACTTCAGGAAAGCACACACAAGCAACATTACAGACCAACAGGACAACATGGAGGTGCTACTGATGCAGCTTGCAAGACAACGCCGAGCACAGAACCAACGGCAGCAGCCACGGCTGACACAGACAATAGCTGACAATCTAGAGAAACAAGGGACCAATGTCAAAGCCCACAGTGACAATGACATGGCCTGCCCTGGAAGTACAACTTGGAAGATGAACCATTTAAAATTACATTAGGCCACATAGTCAATACGACACCCTCCCAAGCAGTATGCAGCGTGGAAGGGGTGTGCAATGTGCAGCAGGTCTAACACCATGAGACACATTGCATGATGATGCTGACTCACATGAAGGTGACGCGGAAATACTGAGGCAGTCCCATCATCATACATCACTCCTGGGGTGCCATTGTAGGTTGCAATAAGGAAGTGGACTGTGCTATGAACACATATTGATGTGGCATGAATGCAAACTGCACACTGCTGCACACACTGAAAGAGCTAATTGTCCATCAAAATAGCATATGTACAGGGAAATGGCCCTTCCGGCACAGATACATCCACCTCCACAGGACAGTTAGCCAAGTTCCCTGGAGCAAGTTTGGTAGTGTAGGTGCACGGTTGCGCATGAGCTATTGGAAGTAGGAACAACAAAGGTTTGCCTAGAACCAAGTCACACATGGACAATTGTGCATTGTCAATACTGAACACCTCAGTGCTGCCAACTTATGGAGATGTGTTGTGCATTGTCACCAAGCCAAATCAAAGGGCCTCTCTGTTGCATTTCATCTGGAATGACATATGTCTCAATGGATGGGATATCCAGGCCATGTAGTGCAACCATGTTACCACCAGATCTGAATCTATTGTGTATGTGGAAGTATCATGTCCCCTCCAGTGAAAGTACACTAAAACATGTTGGACACTACACAACATATGGTACATACATGCTGACCAACAGTTTGGAAAAAAAATCATAGATCCCATGTCAATGAGCCAAACACAAGTTCTCAAGTCAAACAAACCACTGCAGAAAAAACCTCACAGAAGCCCAGGATCTCACACAATACCACAAACACATATAAGTCACAGACAACACAAGATATCAACTGCCATGCTACATGACATTCCTATTGCAAGCACTAACAAAATACTCACTCCTATTATCTTTTGCAGCAGATCCAGGTTACGGGATCCAGCCATGGATCATGACCCCATACCACAACCCAAGCACAGCAGCAGAGCATTCCTATCATGAGGCACATCAGAGGACACGCACCATTGTGGAAAGGACCATTAGCATCCTGAAGTCCAGATTCAGGTGCCTGGACATTACATATGCCCCACATAATGTGTGTAAAATTATGCTTACCTGTGCTATCCTGCACAACATTTGTGTGAGGAGAAACATCCCTTTATATGAGTCAGACCAAGAACTGCCTGAGGAGGAGGAGGATGAAAGCAGGGAAAATGAACGGGAACAGCAGAACACAGCTGCACGAATGCGCAACAGACAGCAAATTGTACAAAACTTTTTCACTCAATAGTCACTCTACACGCCTTGTTAAGATATGTAAATAAACACCTTACTTGATCACACAATCCTGCTCTGGTTTCTTCATTCTCCCTGACATGTTCCTTAGGAATGTGAGTATTACCTCAGGGAGCATGTAACAAAGACAAATCTGACTACTTCTGGTGCAACATCACTTGTGGTGCGTATGATTGTACAGCAAACATCACAGACATATAAAAATACTCATCTCTTGAATTTCACATATGAAGGACAAAATAAATGGACCACAGCATGTGACTCACATCCACGTTGGTCTACTGTAACACATGATACACAACTATGACATCTCCAATCGTAAGGTAAATAAGCGCCCCATACATGAGGCAATGGATGTGAAATATCAGAGGAAACTGGAATGTATAAACAGACCTCTGGCATTAGTAAGTGTGACATTTGCAATCTCTGCAAGGAGCTTGTGTGACAAGGGGGGCATCACTTGTGAAAATGGATAGCATGAGTGTCCCAGGTATGACAAGCAATGTTCACAACACATGCCCTGCGCAGTCCATCCCTGGAAATAAGTCCTGCCACTGCCATGTGTTACTCCTCTGCCTTCCTATCTCTAGGGGGTGCTGTAAACGGACTAGCTGTACCCTGGGAATCATCACTAACTCTCACCCAGAGTCCCTTTCTGACTCCTGTTTGCTTCCCTTTTCCATATGGCATGCTATAGAAGAACTAGCTTGCATGGACTTCAGGTCCCATAATGCACTGCCTGGTAGTCGGTTAGACCTGTAATCTTCTGCCCATTGCTTCCTATGGGAAAAGTCCAGGACTTGTGAGCGACTGAAGCTGCACACACCTGTGACCTCTCTTATGCAGCCCAGCCATGTGACTCTGCCCTGTTCTTGCTGCCTGGAACTGCTTAGAAGCTGTCATTCGCTGAAACTCCTCGTTGTGCAATGAAGTCCGATTCCTTTGTGTTCCAGACCCCTTGTTGGATTGCGTTACAATCCTGATTCAGCCTGAACCTGTTCTCTGTTTACCCAGTCCTGTTCCTGCTTGTTCCAGTCAGAGTTTGCTCCCTTTTCATCAGCCTTGTTCATGTTTGATTCTGCCAGAGCCTGCTTTCTGTTTCCCAGACCTGTTCCAGACTTTGTGTCAGACTGAGCCTGTTCCCTGTTCCTGGCTTTGCCTCCTAGTTGGTTCCTTCGCTTTCTGTTTCCTCTAGGGTTATTGTGTCTGGTAAGTGTCCTATCAGACCTCTCCTGTGTAGAAGTGTTTTCCTTTGTACCTGGGTTGGCACCTGGTTTCCAGGAGGCAAATCCAGCCCCCATCCTTTGTCTAGTGTTGCATGTAGTCTTTAGTGCCTAACAGTGACAGTGTGCTATGGTTGTATTCCAGGAATTAAACCTGTGTCTCCAGCTGGACCCACAAGGGCTAGTCTTGTGTATGTAAGTACAATCCTTGTTTGTGCCCTAAGGGTCCAGACACAGAATCACTTCTGCTGCCTCCTTTCTATGGGGCTTGCGTGGTGTTGATGTGTAAAATTAATCTGCACAGAGGCACTGACGTTCCCTGTTGATGTGGAACGTTCTGACCTCTACCCCGTGTACAACCTTAGTGATAACTCCAGCGTTGTTGTCCCATTCCATATTTGTTCACACTAAGGTTGCTCTTCCTTCACCTTTCTGTTTTCTCTGCCTTACCATAGCTGGCCTTTCCCCTTCTATGCCTTTAGCCTGTAGTGTAGCCATTTTTAATGTAGCTTTATGCACGTTTGCTTAACATATTAGGCCTCAGTGCACTTTGCCCTAGATGCATTTTATTCAACCTCGCACTGTTATTTTACAATAACCAGTTTCACGGTCTTGTTTTTATTTCATTCTATCACACTGTTTAGCTTACTTCAGCAATGTGTTCTCAAGCAATACATTCTTGCTCGCTCTGTGCTTCAGTCAAGGATACAGTCTGGTACATTGCCGATAGACGTGGTAGAAGTTTAGTCTTTAGGGTTCGTAGAAAGTACACATCCTTACGTAGGGACATTTCTCAGAACATCGGTGTGTTAGTTATAAAAACACTTTCTAGTCCTAGTACAGGTCAAAGGGAGATTCCGACCAGGAACCCACAACTAGATGCTGACTGCCCCGTTGCAGATACTGATGCAGATTACAGGCCTTTGCTCAGGTATGAGGGTTGATGTCCTCCCGGGGGAACATGAAAGGCAGGCTTAGAGCTTCACAGGCTGTGCTCAACATATAACTTAGAGAGAACATAATCTAGTTGCACTATGATAGCTTTATTCTTGTGCTTCACTCTCCTCGTTACTATTTCAATCATATTGTGTTGTATAGTTCTGGTTATTGCAGCTCACGCTTTGTTATCTAAAATGCAGTTGTTTTATTAAACCAATCTGTAAAACTCAAACTGCCTTTGTCATTTATATATGAGACCGCACTGTGTACGAGAGAACCGTTGTGACCTGAGTGACCACGACTTCCCTGGGAAGTACTAAGATGTCATGTGCTCGGCTGCCCAATTGTCTCTTCCCTTCGGGAGAGATGAGGCACTGCTAGTTGGCCGGAGCAAAAACCGGGTTAGGGGTGACAAGGGTCCTTCACCGTGGGTTAGACTTAGTCCCCCGCACTGTGAACGATCTTGCCACCCAAAAATCCAGTAGTCTCATTAGGATAATGAGAGCCTACGCGACAAGCTGCTCTTGTTCTTTGGTACACTACCTCCTTGTGAGATACTCTGTGAACTCAAGGGGTGCCCCTAACAGGGTCCTGACTAGACCCGCCTGAAACCGTGACACCATGGAGCCCAATCGTGACACAGGGTACACATGTCCACACACTTGAAGTTGATCTGGACACTTCTGTGGAATGCACATCTGAAAATATGTGAACACATGCAGCCAGGGCAGCAGGTCCACCACAGCAACACAAGTAACATAGGTAATTGTAATGAGTCAAACTGACGTGTACCAAACATTTTACGGGTGGAATTAAGGCACAGTGTTGCAAACACAGTAAGTACCAAACATGTAGACATGTCAGACACTTGTGGAGTCCACACACAAGTCACCATGAAGTCAAAGCCAACAATTAATGACATATGAGGGGTGACATATCCTACATTGCACTCGTCAGCGATCCTCAATGGTACCTGAGTTTTGTTTGTCGTGTGAAATGTAAGGTCCCCAAAGTCAAACAACTACACACATCACATGAGTCAACACATATTACAAACACATATCATTACTGTTGTAGATCACTGATTGCCATCAGATGTAAATACCCATTTGGAATATATTCAAACATTTGCATGACGTCCAATGTATTGCATGCTGTTCCTTCAGAAACACACACATTGTTGTTACAGATCATTCACACCCAAAACACAGAGTTGCATGCTCTACCACTGCAGGCCATACCATCCTCTCTTCATGTTGATACAGGGTACATGCATGTTAAATATTAGAAAATCACGCAATCAAAGATTGAGTCAAAAATGTTGACGCAATTGTGTAAAAAAATCATGCAACCGCAACCTAACCATACATGAGCCCTTAGCGTGAATTCCACCTGCGCACAACACGCTTGCGGATATCCATTGAAATTGAAGTCTACAGGTAATGCATGGTATTTTGTTCACATGTAGGTTATGTGTCGAAAATATTCACGCATATATTACATGCGTAAAAAAAATACACGTATAAAGGAAAACGGCCCGTAAAGGGGCCAGGAAGTGGTGTAATAGGAGATCCTGTTTACAGGCATGCTACAGTGGGTGAACTTTCACTTTCACTTTACAACCTGTGCTATTTCTTGACTGTGTCTCGGTGTTGCTGGTGCCCTGATTTCATTTGTTGTATCTTGTGTGTCTCTCTTGTGTCTTTTGTGAATTCTGTTTGTTTATTGTACCTGTGTATGTGATTTTATGCAGTTTGGTGTCTTTCAGATTGTATTTGTACTGTCGGGTGTCTGTCTGGGGGTTAGATTAGTTGAGTTAGTTGGGTTCTTAGGTTTGGGCTTTAAGTTTCCTTTATTTTCCTTTTTTTTTTTACACATTCACAGTTTGGATTTGTTGTTCAGGGACATGTGGGGAAGGGCAAGGTTGACTCAGATGGGGGAGGAGGAGCTTGGGGGCTTGGTGTGGCTGGTGTGCCACTTCCTTCCCTTGATGCTGGAGATGTGTGGGCAGATGATACAGGGGTATCACACAGAGGAGAGGTGGCTGTGGTAGGGCAAACTACTCTACCACCTTAAGATAGTCTACCATACAAGCAGGAATGAGCACCAGCTAAAGCATCACTGGGCTGACCTGTTGGGCAGAAAGCAGGATCTGCTAGACCACCTTTGTTTGGTGATTGGTGGCCCTGTTGGTGAGTATCACATTGACAAATGTGTACAGTAGAATGCTCCTGAGTGAAAGTAGCAGATGTCTTGATGTGCTATATGAAATGGTTGTGGCCATGTTGAATGCAAGCAGAACAAAGTGTTAGTGTCCCAGTACTGAGATGGAGTCCACATGTCTATACATGTTAACAATGCAGGCCTGAGTTTTGTTGAGTCATGTATGACTATCACTTAGAGCCTCATGTTCGAAGTTATTTTTAATTGTCACAAATGGCCTAGTTTTCAGAATTTGTTTGTTTACGTCAAGAAAAAATGTTTATTCCAATCCACATACCTAATTTTGCCATTCTGCAATCACATTGCTGAATCACAAAACAGGGTTTGCTAGTGCCATTTAGGAAGGGGCGTTCCCTTCCTATTTCGAGTCGCAGTCCGCTTATTGATTGTTTGGTGACTGCGAATGTCGTCACAAAACAATGCAGTTACCACCAGTTTCAAGTTGGTGCTAACCCATTCGCAAAAGGGAAGGAGTCTCCATGGGATCCCTTTGAATGCATGCCAAAAAATTGTTTCAAGGCAGGCAGTGGTCCACAGACCACTGTCTGCTTAAAAAAAAAAAAGTTATAATATTTGTTTTTGATATGCTTTCTGTTTACCCTTAATGAAATAAGGCTGCCTTTAAAAAAAGAAAGTACATCTTTATTTGAAAGCAGTCACAGACATGGTGGTCTGTGGAGCCCAGAATGCCAGCATTCCTGCGAGTGCTGCCATTCAGAAGGGGTTTGCAAAATGAGAGCTACCTCATTAGTATTCATGAGGTATGTCATTTGCTACCCCATTTGGGATGTGCAAACATTGTCATTTACAGTGTTGTACATCAAATTATCCCACTCGCAAATTGCGAGTTGCTAAGTCTCGCAATGTTTGACTTACAAAACCTGATCTTCGTACATGTGGACCTTAGTCACACATTTCATGTGCAATGGCAACACCTGTGCCCATTCATTTTGTCAATGATGATCAGGTAAGACACTGTCAGCATACCACATTTCACTGTATCAGGACAGCAAAGTGGGCAATCCATGTTTAGCGCTACATTGTCATCATTATACACAGATGATCCCTGCCATTATGTTGGCAAAGGGGGCATACACGGATTAGGGGACACTGTGAATGGGGAATTTGTTACCTACATACAACTGTGCCAAATGGGTCATGGACCTCTGAATGCATGATAATTGCAGACTGAAAATTGAGCCACATGTCCATCACACAGTAACTCAGTGTCCCTTGATGCACAAGCAATAATACCTGAGTCACTTGTATTGCAGTGCACCAGGGAAGGGCTATTGAAATTGTCACCAAAATACAAATCATGCCATGGAATACCATCTGAAATGGATTATCCACAAATGGTTGTAGTAGGGTTTAGCACCACATGATTGTTAGGCCCAGTGCATGTGTGCAAATGTGTGGCTATCACTCACAGGAGTGTCAGTGTCAATGTGAGATTGCAGTGGTATGTCTGTTGTACTGTCTACATGCAAGATCACCAGCTCACTCATGTAAAATGTTACACACTGTGATATGTTGTCCACACGTTTGTACAGTGATCTGGCATTGAGCATATATTTCTTTTCCATCTCTTACAGGTAGACCTGCCCCTTATACCATCGGGGAATTGGCTTGATTCCAGGACCCAGACGTATTCAGTAAGTGTGATAATGTCTGTCCCGTGTAGTGATTGCAGCTGTTGTGTGAGTGACTCTTGTGTGTTGCATCCATTGCAAGATATGATGACCTGGCACGTGATCTGATATCTTTCTCGGCTGGATGTTGACACAGTGTTCCGTGCAAGGGTTACACATTCACTGGCAGCGAGTCATATCTTGATGGTATTGTGCTGCGCAATTTGCAGCAGCGTGTGAACAAGGTGATTATTAGCCACATGTAGGCCCACATGTGACTTGGAAGTGCACCAGTGTCATTATATTGTCACAGGGTCAGACCCTCATTCTCACAACACAGTGATGCATCAGTTTTCCACACAAAAGTGTGCATCCCTGTATTGTAATGTACATGTAGGACTGTACGGGTAACTGTCCCCCAGCATCTAGCCCCATAAGATGTACTCCATTTACGTGACACTTATGTAATATGTAATAGGCGTGCATGCAGATCAAGACTAGACGTGTGCTGGCATCAATGTGGGTGTTTTGGGAATTGTGTTGGCAGATCAGGTGTTGAGGTTGTCCACAACTGGACACATGAATGTAGATGTGATTGACCTATGGATACCTTATTCCTAGGTGGCAGCCCTCCTCACATGTGTCCCACCCATTAAATCCATGTACAAGTGGACATGCCTACGTGGTTGTCCTCAACAGTTGTGATGATGTATGGCTTGCCCATCACCCCTGAGGCACAGGGGTAGGGGAACAACATATATGTAGGTAGATATGATGGTCACAACGTAGATGACAGTCATCTTATTCAAGCATACATGTGTCCCAAACAAAACTGACCCCTTATGATTATCAACCACATACCATCCTTACATCTACAAGTCACTGGTCTTGTGTGCTTTGAAGTTGACTCAGTTGATAAAGATTAGTCGGCCTGGTCCATGTGAGGTAGTTGCTGCTTTTGCATTGTGAGATATTGAACTACATCAATGCACAGATCACTTTATTTGGTCCAGCTCTTGTTGTGCTTTGCTGTGGTGTAAAAGACCTGATGGGTAGCCAGCGTCACCATTACATTCATCAGGCATATTGTATTATCTGGACTGTGATTTTGACTGTATGTGCAAATCGAGGCAGAGTGTAAGATTATCATCTGTACATTCATCACACAATGATGGCACTCATTGTTGCCTGTCTCGTTTTTACAGCTGCCAACATGGATGTTGTGGAAATCAGGGCTTTCCAAAAGAGGGCAGTGCGATACCGACACACCTTGGATGTAGAGTCTGGGTACCAAAAGGTGGCACAACTCTATCAAAGAGAGCGAGCTACAGGGGAATGGCAGGCTTCCAGCAAAGGGGGACCAGCCTTGGCCACATAGATTGTAGCCACCACCACAACTACACAGAGTACCACCCTCACATCTGCCCCACCTGTTGCACCATCAATCTCTGCTCCACAGACCACCACACCTGCAGCACCATCAACCTCTGCACCACAGACCACCACAGCACCTGCTGCAATGGACATGTCCACAGTGGGGAGCTCCATAGGGACATGAAGAAGGTCCTAAAAAGCTGGACAGCATTCAGAAGGATGTGTGCAACATTGCATTGCACTGATGTACCTGGCAGAAATCCATTTCCTCTTGTGATTGGGCAGATGTGTTTGCCTTCCTACACACATATGTCCTCACCCTCAATGCAGTTGTCTTAGCACTATGATACCTGAGATCTTGCATGGTGGCATTGCAGCTATTGTGACACAGGCACAGTGGAAATCCAAGGATGGGAAGCATGGGTATGGGATTACTGCTGTGTACATGATTATGTATGTGACAGTGCCTGATGGTTATTGAGTCTATGGACATGACCAGTTGGCAGGAGTTGCACTTGGATAGGGATTGATCACGTAGTCATACTAAACCCTCATTTCGAGTGTGTTTGATTCAAGTCCTCTTGCGGTGCTTGACTCCCACCTCCGGCCTACAGTGCTGCCTTCCTGTTCCTTGCCATTTTTCCCTCTGTCCTCTGCTTGCAGTCATGCCAGTGTTTCCTGCACTCAGTGATAGTTCTCCTGACCTCTGCCACACTGTTAATCTTGTCCACAATCTGTTACCAAATTGCCTCTCTCCTTCAAATTGGCAATTTAAAGGTGATAAAGAGTTGATGCTGGTGCTCCGTCACCTCTCTCAAAAATATTTTATGCTCCTCTGCGCTGAAGAGACACTTCCTCTTCTTCTTGTCTCTCCCCTTGGTCTTGTCTGTGTCCTCCTGGCCAGTTCCTGGTTGTCTGGGGTCTCCCTGGCGTCTCTTCTGGCATCTGGGTCCCCTTTTAGGGGCTCCTTTGCACTGTTTATTCTGTTTGCGTTGCTTTTTGATGCTATTGTGAGGAAAAATGGCACATATCTGTTTTGCTACATGTTTACATGTCGTAAACTGGATTAGAGTAATTTTTTCTGCGTTAACCTAATTTTGCCTTACGACAAGGCTCAATGGTTAGCGTCAGGAAAAATTACCCTAACCTTTTCTTAGCGCCAGTGATAACGCGTCCAGCCCTTATAAATTACCTGTACCTGGACACGTTGGAGGTTGGTGAATCTTTTAACAGAGTCGGGCTCTCCTCATCCTAAAATAGTCGAGTCGCTCAGATCAATAATCAATAACTATTGTAGTCAGTAATCAATACTCAATTAATAGATCATTCTAGCACATCAGAAATCAATAACAGTTGGTATTTCGGTGCACCATGACCTTTCAGTCATGAATAACCACACCAGTTTATTAAAAGTTAGTGAATTTATTTCCCTATATTAACAAAGCTAGCACGATATATATGTGCCTCAAAACCAATTGATATATGTATATGAACATTACTAGCTGTCCATAACGGCGGAAGAAACGCAATCTACGTAAAATCTGAATAATGATACACTCTGTTATCGCAATGCAAATCACCAATATGATTAACTGTATTTGACTAATTGCATACATTCGGTCAGCATAACAAGATTTCAATTCGGCATGGTACATTGGATGTATACCTCAACTAACCTCTAATTAGCATCGGCATGTGGGACTTCATGCAAAACGAATTTAGTCAACACAAATTTGGAAAACTTCTAGCTAGGGCCCTGTCAAAATAGCAGTTGGTACCTAAAAGGAAAAAAAACACAATGCATAATACATTTATCCTTTCATATTTACCAAATACAATCAGCATTCAAGAAAAGTCTTCGTCCTTCAGGTGCCGGTTGATCAGCATGGGGCAAGTTTCAAAAGGGGCAAAGTTAAGGGCAAGCTTCCTTGCAACGGCAAGGAGAATGGGGCAAAGTTACTGCATAGGCAAGACGGGGCAAATCAAAGTTAAAGTCTCTAGGGTGAGAATTCTCAAAGTCTCTTTCTCTCAGATAGAGAAAAGGGTATCAGGGTGTCGTCCAAAATGGAGTCTGGCATCAGGCTTCAAACTGGCATCGAGGAAAAATGGCTGACTTCTCTTTGTTCGGTGGGTTTAAGTAAGAAACATTCCAAATCTTGCAGGGTCTTTCATTGGAGGGTTCATAGGTTGGCTTCAAATTGTCCAATGAAAAATTGCCTTTTACTAGAACTTATTTGTGCATACATTAGCCTTGGCGCCTTGGAACACAAGTTGTATCATGGTTTGCCAATTATTTTTGGTATCTGTACCTTCATTGTCCGCACCTGCAGAGACTGACCTTGTATCAAAGGGGATGAAACCGGCCTAGTACGAAACCTTGGAGATAAGTGTATTAGTCATCTCTGCTGGAAAAATACAACTTCAAGCAAGAATATGTGTTTCATTAGTTCAAGGAAAAAGCCACGCAGTTAGAATTTGAGACCAGGCAACTAGGCCAAAGCCTGCACTAAATTTAAGCTAAGCAAAACAGTTTTCAAGCAAGAAATCATGGCATACATTTGCAATTATGACGGATTACTACATTTCCAATACTTCATGATTAATAAAGCTCGTTTACAATGATGGCGAACTACCCCGAGGACACATTTTCCCTCGTACATTATTTCTTCTACTAACATCACTCTATATTATATGTTTGATTATGCAATATGTATGAATATATGTAGGACCCTCTTTTTCTGCGTCATCAATCCCTCCTCTGATGACTAATTATGTCATCACATCAAGTCTACCCACAAATTTTATTCCATTAAAATTCTGTATAGTAATTTGGCACTTCGGTCAATTCCCTTTTTCTTTTAGTCCCTTTTGATTTTTCTCTATAAATTTCCACCATTTTGTTCTCTATTTTCTCCTCTCTTTTCCTTTTGTTCCTTGCTTTTAATATTTTAATAACTTTCCATATTCCCCAAGGACCTAATAAACAAATTAATGCTATTAATATTCCCTTTACTATCTTTAATAACAATCCATTCCAAACGTTGCTGAGCCAATTTCCCACAGAAGCAAATGCCTTTCCAACCTTCTCCCAAACTCCGGGCTCTTTCAATTCCTTCAAATCTACGCTTTCTTTGGTTAAGTTCGTAAGCATTGTTCTAATTTTTCCACTACTGTCTGGTATATAGGTACAGCAGTGACGTGTACCAAGCATTTTGCAAACGCCGCCATCCTTTGCTAAAAGAATGTCTAAGGCAAGCCGATTTTGAAGAGTCATAGCTCTTTCTGCAGCAAGTTCAGCATCCATCAGGATTATAGCTCCTGAAAACTTTGTCAGCATATTATCCACAATAGTAGACAACTTTCATATTTTGATTGAATTCAATATGACTCCTACTGAAGGAATCAATGCTCCAAATATATCTCCTACCACACCAGAAGCTGTCTCTCTTTTCTGAACACGATGTGATTCAGACAGCTTTGGAAATTTCTTTAAGTCGTCTAGTTGGTAAACTTTTGGGAACACTATTCCCAAATAACACCTCCCATACCATCCTTTAGGAAGACGATAATAGGCGTTGAGTCCACAAATATAATATACTCCAGGAATAACTGGATCTTGTCCATTCAGCATGAACGTCCACTTAGATTGAAATGCGTACGTATGTTTGCATTCACTCGTTCCCACAAAAACTGTTTCATAATATGATTGAAATCTATGTATACAAAATCTTCCCACATGCAATGTATCTAAAGCTATTTTCCCTTGTGTCTTTATTGCAGCAAAAGCATAATTATCTACAGATGTTCTTTCATGTAATTCCCTTTCTAATTTCTCCTTCATTTCATTCTTCCGGTCATCAGTGCGGTCTAAAAATTCTATTTCTACTGGTGAGAGCAAGCATGTAAGGTTCTCTCTATGTGCGTGAGCTGTGCGAAAAGGTGACATTGGTTCAAAGAATTCCCTCATTAATTTGGCATACCAATCTCTAGCTATTTTACTCAAATGCCCTATTATGGGGACATATGCAAAAGTAACATCATAATTAGTGTAGAAATAATGAATATCCTTTTGACCATAAAATCTGGAAGCTATAATACTACATGTAATTCCATATGTAAGAGGCATGCTGTGATATGTTACCCCTTCCACTACTGAGGTAGGTATTTGCGTACACACATAACAATCTTTCGCATCCATGGTCTCAACATACTCACTCAGCAAGCGATAGAAAACGTTAGATGAAAGTTCCTTTTTATCATGCAAGTGTCTCTCGTCTTGTTCGAGTCTTTTCAGAGCGGTTAGTTCAGTAACAATAGTAGGTTTAGAAGTAGTAGCATCATTCGTCTCTTTCTCATTCTTCCCATGCATTCCAAGAACTATTACTACGATGATTAGTACGCATGCAGTTAATAAACCTATACACATGTATTTACAATACTTCATTTTACGCCCCTGTGTAGTGAAACTAGTCATGATCTGTATAGAATCAGAGAGTTGAGGACACCTTATCAAAGCGGTTTCGCAGGTATTTACAAAGCTGAACGAGTTCAATGTTCACACAGTTTTCTTTAGCAGCTTAGTCTCTTATCGGTTAGCAGCGTTGTCTCAAGATCGGTTTCAAAGTCAATCAAGTTAGCAATGTCTTAGCCGGTTGAAAATCAATCAGGTGACCAATGTCTTCAATCAACAGAGTCCATAAAACTTTTGTTTCCAAAGTGTAGTTCTGCTTCTTCGTTCTCGAGACTGAGGGATACGAATTCGTCTGACCAATCGTTATTGGCTACGTATGCCCACTCCGGACCGGAATACCTCCTGCTCGGTATCCTTTTTCTTTTCAATTTTGCATCTCTCTTTGATTCTTTCTCACTGGTACTTTCCTCTTTGGCCAAGTCCTTTTCTTCACTTGGTGTTGGTACTACGACAGACACTTCCTTTCTTTTCTCTTTCACTCTTGGCCCTTTACTGTCGTTCAACGTTTCTCTAGTTCTTAATTTTACTGGCGATTTGCTTGGTCTTCTTTTCGCACTGAGTCCACTTGATGGACCTGCAATCTCTTCTGAAGGAGTTTGAGCAGTTTCGTTCTGTTCTGCCTTGTCCCCTCCTTCTGGGGAGTCAATCAGGTTTTCCTTTTCTTTTTCTGTATCGTCTGCTTCTGGGAAAGCCCTCCTCTGATCAGGCTCTCCTGCTTCTTCACCTGTTTCGAGCCCTTTGTCACCGTTACTTTCTTCAGGCTCTTTGTCACTTTCAGCTGCTTCAGGCTCTTTGTTACCTTCAGCTGCTTCGTCGCTTTCTGAGGCTCCTCCTTGGTCTTCCCCAAGTGAATCAGTTGCTTCGTCCTCAGAGAATATTTCTCCCTCCTCTATTTCTGCCTGTTCGCTTTTAGTTCTTTTTCGCTCTGTCTCAGCGCTTGGCACTTTGTTATCAGGTACTGGTAACTTCAGCGCTTCAACTTCCTCGTCTGTGGGACACAGTACCCTCTTTGTGTGACTGGCGTGAATCCAGTTGGGAACTCCCGCACACTTCACAGCGGTGGTAGTCTTCAAAATCACTTGAAAAGGTCCTTTCCAACGGGGTTCCAAACACGACTTCCTCACGTGTTTCTTTATCACGACCCAGTCACCTGCTTTCAGGGCGTGTCCTGGACCTTGGATCGGTGGCAAGGTGGTTGCCTCCACCTGGTGAGAGAAAGAGCGAACCACATCAGCTAGACCTTTGCAGTAGTCTAACACCATATCATCTGTAATATTCAAAAGCGCATTTGCAGGGACTTCTGGAAGTCTCATAGCTCTGCCCATGAGGATCTCATGTGGGGACAGTCCAGTTTTCCTGTCAGGGGTGTTTCTCATTGACATTAGCACCAAAGGCAATGCGTCAGGCCATTTCAAATTTGTTGATGCGCATATATTCGCCATTCTTGATTTCAATGTGCCATTCATTTGCTCCACCAGACCTGATGCTTCAGGGCGGTAGCTACAATGCAGCTTTTGCTCAATGTTCAGTGCTGCACAAAGCAATTTTATTACTTCATTATTGAAGTGACTTCCCCTATCTGATTCTAAAGAGATCAGGAATCCGAAACGTGGTATTAGCTTTCTCAAGAGTAGTTTTGCAACTGTGAGACTGTCATTTCTGCGTGTAGGATATGCTTCAATCCAGTGACTAAAAATGCACACAATCACCAACACATACTTCAAGCCTCCATGCACAGGCATCTCAATGAAATCCATTTGCATCCTGCTGAATGGACCCCCTGCTCTTCCAATGTGGCTCAAAATTACTACGGTTCCCTTCCCTGCGTTCATCTGTTGGCAAATGACGCAACGGTGGCAAACTGCTTCAGCAACTTGACGGAATTTGGGGTTAAACCAATCAGTTTTAAACAACCTAATCATGGCATCCCTCCCAAGATGAGCTTGTCCATGGTAAAATCTGGCAATCTGTGTCAAAAGTCTGTTCGGAAGAACGAATTTCCCTTCACTTGAAACCCATAATTCATCTAGTCTCTTTACACATTGTGATTTGGTCCACGAGAGTTTCTCATCCTCACTGACATCATTCTGTAAGGATTTCAATTCGTCCATTGTATCTATAACCTTTAGAGCAAAGATTTCGCTTTGTTCAAGTTCTGGTTCACTTATCAAATTCCATTCATCCCTGAGCAATATACAGTTCAATGCGCAAAACCTTGCGACTTGATCCGCATATCTATTTCCCAGGGAAACATAGGGGGTCATTCTGACCCCGGCGGTGAAGGACCGCCGGGGCCAGGGTCGGCGGGAGCACCGCCAACAGGCTGGCGGTGCCCCGCAGGGCATTCTGACCGCGGCGGTTTGGCCGCGGTCAGAAGAGGAAAACCGTCGGTCTCCCGCCGGTTTTCCGCTGCCCTATTGAATGCAGCTTGCTGGGCCGCCATGGGGATTCTGACACCCCATACCGCCATCCTGTTCCTGGCGGTTCGCCTGCCAGGAACAGGATGGCGGTATGGGGTGTCGTGGGGCCCCTGGGGGCCCCTGCAAGAGGGCCCCACAAAGAATTTCAGTGTCTGCTTTGCAGACACTGAAATTCGCGACGGGTGCGTCTGCACCTGTCGCACCTTCCCACTCCGCCGGCTCCATTCGGAGCCGGCTTCCTCATGGGAAGGGTATTTCCCACTGGGCTGGCGGGCGGCCTTTTGGCGGTCGCCCGCCAGCCCAGTGGGAAACCCAGAATAACCGCAGCGGTCTTCTGACCGCGATGCGGTATTCTGGAGGGGGGAACTCTGGCGGGCGGCCTCCGCCGCCCGCCAGAGTTAGAATCACCCCCATAGTCTTGTCCCTTCGAGTGTGCACTGCATTTTACCACTGCTACTTCTCCTGGTAGTTGGATGGCATGTAACAATTCTTTTATTCTTTCACCATTTTTCACTGGTGATCCTGAAGAGGTCATGAAGCCTCTCTGTGACCACAATTGTCCGAAATCATGCACTATTCCAAACCCGTACTGGCTGTCAGTGTAAATGGTAACTTTCATTAATGCAGAAAGTTGGCAAGCTCTAGTAAGGGCTATCAATTCCACTACTTGTGCAGAGTAAACTCCTTGAAGCCAAGATGCTTCCAAAACACCTGTTACTGTACATACAGCGTACCCTGCTTTCAATATACCCAGTGCATCTCTTAAACATGAACCATCAACAAAAATAATTTGATCATTTTCTTCCAATCGGGTATCTTTGATATCAGGTCTTGGTTTGGTGCAAAATTCAGTCACCTGAAGACAGTCATGCTCGATGTCTTCAGCGTTCTCAATTTCAGCATTCTCACTGGGAAACAAGGTTGCTGGATTCAACGTAGTGCACCTTTTCAGCTGCACATTAGGTGATCCCAGAATTATTGTTTCGTACCTTGTGAGTCTAGCACCAGTCATGTGCTGTGTTCGGGAACGTGTCAAAAGTATCTCAACTGAGTGAGGGACCATGACTGTTAAAGGGTGTCCCATCACTATTCCTTCACTCTGTGTGAGGCTGATACCAACTGCTGCTACTGCGCGCAAACACCCTGGAAGTGCTGCTGCGACCGGATCCAAAGTAGCTGAAAAATATGCAACTGGTCTGTTTACGCCACCATGGGCTTGGGTCAAGACAGACAAGGAACATGCATCACGTTCATGACAAAACAATGTGAAAGGTTTTGTGTAGTCAGGCATACCTAAAGCTGGAGCCCTGCACATGCATTCTTTCAATTCAATAAAAGCATCCATCTCCTCTCCTTTCAGTTCAATTTCATCCAATGCATCCTTCTGGGTCAATTTCAGTAAAGGTTTTGCTAGAGTTGAGAAGTTGGGGATCCATTGGCTACAGTAGCTCACCATTCCCAAAAACGTCCTCACCTCCCTCCTCGTCTTTGGGGGACTCATTTGAAGTACACTTGTTATTCTTTCCTTCGTTATTCTCCGTGACCCTTTCTCTATTTGGTGACCCAAATATTTCACATTCTTCTGACAGAACTGTAATTTTGAAGGGGACACCTTGTGTCCATTCCTTCCCAAATGGTTCAATAGGGCAATGGTGTCGGCTGTGCAGTCACTTTCTGTTTTGGACTCGATCAGTAAGTCGTCAATGTACTGTACTAAGGTTGACTCGAATGGCAACTCCAGTGCTTCCAAATCTTTCTTTAGAATCTGATTGAATATTGACGGTGACTCCGAAAACCCTTGAGGAATTCGGCACCAACTGTAAACTCTATCTAGGAATTTGAAACAAAAGAGAAATTGGCTGTCCTCATGAAGAGGCACAGAAAAGAATGCTTGCGATAAGTCGATAACTGAGAACCATTCAGCATCACAGGGAATTTGAAACATTATCACAGCTGGATTTAGTACTACAGGGCAACATTTTATTATTATGTCATTTATTTTCCTCAAGTCCTGCACAATTCGGACCTTTCCACTTGGCTTTATTAGTCCCATAATTGGTGAATTACATGGACTGCTTAACACTTCTTTCAGTACTGCCTGTTTTACAAACTCATCAATAAGTTGGGTGACTTTCATGAGGGTGTCTTGTGCCATATGGTATTGTGGGGTCTGGGGAAAGGTTACATTGGGTTTTACAGTCACTTTCACTGGTTCCACTCCTTTCACCAGTCCTACCTCTTTCCCTGTCATGTCCCACACTTCCTTTCCGACTGTTTCTTGTAACTCAGCAGGAATGTCTGCCTCAGTGACCATTGGATAAAGGGTAATCAGGGGATACTCTTCATCGACAGTTTCCACTTCATCCCCTCCTACACTGTCCTCTTCTTCCCCATCGCTACTCGTCTGAATTTTAATCCCATCATTCGAACACATAATTGAACATCCCAATTTGCACAATAGATCTCTCCCTAACAGTGATATTGGGCTTGAATCACACACCACAAATTTATGTGACCCTCGGTAGTTGCCAATTCTGACTTGTACTGGGTCTGTGATTGGGTTCGTCAAGTATCTATTTGCCACTCCCACTACCTGTACTGTTCTTCCTGAAAGTGGCAAGTTTGGTACTTCAATGCTCCTAACAGTGGAACGTGTAGCTCCTGTGTCAACCTAGAATGAGACGCGATGACCCATAACTGTTCCCTCCACATACGGACCCTTTTGATCAACTTCCAAAGATGCTGCAAGCACACAATTTCCCTCCTCATCTGAACTTTCACTCTCCCATACATCGTTTATTCCATTCTCGCTGTGTAATGGGAACTGGTGTACTGTGTCATTTTGACTCATTCCCTGACCCGCAACCTGTTGAGGAAGCATTGCTTGCTGCTGATTCATTGGTGCTAAGGGTATTTGCATTTGCTGATTAGGTACCATGGGAAACTGCTGTTGCATTGGCTGCAATTGTGTCATTTGCACACGGGCATTTGCACCTGTTGCGGTTGCATGGGTTGTAAACCCTGCAGCTGGTTTATATTGTTTTGAAAATTTGGGTTTGGACCTCTCAGTTTCGGTCCTCTCATAGTCTGGAATGCATTGACATCATTGTTTTGCTGACCTACACCTTCCTGCACCATCATTGGGCACTCCCGTTTCCAATGCCCGACAATTCCACACGTGTGACATGGCATCACCATCTTCATTGCCTGTATACCATTTGGAATCATAACGGTATTCAAATCAGGACCATTATTCACAAAACCTCCTCGGCCTCTGCCTCTCATCTGCGGCTGAAACATAGCATTTCCCTGCTGCTGCTGCTGCGGCATCTGTTGTTGAAAACCTTGCAAACCTTGTAAACCTGTCTGAGCTGCTCTGAGCTGCATCACCATCACCTTTTCTTTCAATCTTTTCTGCTTTGTCTCAATCTCATCACTGCAGTATTTTGCATAATTCAACACTTCATCGATCGACTTTGACTGCCAACAAATCAAATGCTATTTAATCATCTGGCTGATTTCGGGTCTCAGCCCTTCCACAAACCTGAACACAAAATGGAGCATGTCCTTTGGCTCAATCGTTTCCGTGCCACTGTCATTTTTAAACGCTTTCAACAGCCTCTCATAATACGCGTGTATAGATTCTTTAACCTCTTGAGCGGTCCTGTCAATCCTTTGCCAATCCACATTTTTTGACGCAACCTTTGTTTTCAAGTGCTCGATCACCTTGTGGTACAAACTCATTACCGTAGGTGATAGGTGATGGCGCACCTGTGTCCCTATCTCTCTCTGGTTCACTCGTCTGCCAACCTACAGCCCTTTTACAATCTTCCCACAAATCTGCCGGAACCACAATTTCAAATAAAGTATTCAGGTCTTCCCAGAGACACTTTGCGAGTTTCACAAATCTATCCGTTTGTTGATACCACTCAATCGGCTTCTCTCTTAATTTGGGAAAGTCATCCGTAAAGGATTGAATATCGCACCTGTGCCATGGTACATGTACAAGTTTTCCCCCTGCTGCTTCTCTCATTGGTAACATAGTTATCAGATCGTCATTCTGTTGTTTTTTCTCATTCCGCTCTAGAGTATTTTCTTTCTTTTTGTCCTTTTTCTTAACCCATCTACTTTCCTACTTGTCTAAACATCTCCAGACCTGTGCGCTCTGCAGTATCTCCTTAAGGTGTGTTTTCATCCCTGCGGATCTCATGTGTTCAAAATCTTTTGTCTCAAAGTCTAACCTGTAACTTCTGCTCAGGTGTTTGGTCTTACCTATATCGATCTCATTTCTGTCTGCGATTTCTTGTAACTTTTTATGTATGTTGCTCACTTCTCTTGTAATCCTAGGGCACATGTATCTTAGTTCTTCCTCTGTGTATGATTCTAATCTGTTCAAACCCATTGTTCCCTCTACCAGTTCATCTGCCTCCATACCCAACCTTATTTTATTCAGGTATTCTTCTCCCTTCCCGCTAGATGTACTCTGTGGGGAGTTCAGGCTGTTGAACCATTGTGTTAACTGTTGCGCGTTCAGTCCCATCAGTGTAGCAGTTACATCAACTGCCACTGACGGTTTCTGCAATGTTTCAGTCTGTGAGGTTAACGGTACTAATAGTGGTGGATGTGACCTTACTACAGTTGACGGAGCACAAATTGGAATTGGACTAAATTCCGACAAGGACCCAGATCCATTTGGCATTGCCGCTATCGGAGTTGTCTCTGGAGTGGTTTCTATGCATCTCCTCCCTGCCCCATTCTGTATCATTAACCCTTGGTCGCTTGTGCTTGAATTTGCCTGTATGTACAATGGTACTGGTGGACCTACAGTGATAGGTAGAGATATCGCGTCTGGATTCTGTTTGTTCCCCGAATTCTGTGGCATGTTAATCCCCACATTGTGGTTCATCATTGCTGGCATACCTAACTGGCTTTCTACTACTCGCACTTCTTGTGTCTGCTTTTGGGGCATCGAGAACTGTGTTGATTCAGCTTGAATCAATGTCGGTCTCTGATAGTTTTGTCCTCCCTGCGCCATTGAATCAGAAGTCATTCCCATGTTATGCTCATCACAACAGTGCCTTTGAACCTGTGGCTGATAGTTATCAGCAGGTTTCAATGTCGGCACGTCTGGGTATATTCTCTGAATCTGTGGTATTTGTGGTGAGAAAGGCATGTCGGAGCTGCTCTGCCTCTGAGATATTCTCAAATTTGGTGTTACATTACCCTGTATTGGTTCTGGAGGGGCAGTACTAATGCTTGAGCCTTTTTCGCTTTCCACGTATGGTGGTGGGCGATCATTCAGCAATTGTATAATGAACTCCTCATCATCTGACTCGTCTCCCCTTTTCGAGTTTCTATTGCTCTCTCTCTCTCTGGACTGACTCCTGTTTGTCTTATAGGTGGCTTTCCTTCCTTCCGTCTCCGCTTCATCAGTAATCGCTGGAAACAATTTAATCCCCTGCAATACGTCTGATCTCCAAACCTTTTGTGTGGTGTCCCATCTAGCATCCGCTAGTGTCTTTTCTACCTTTCTTATTCTGGTCTCGAACTTCTTTTGTTGTTGGTTTCTAGCTATCAGCTCCCAAATTGCCAGTGCCTCAAATTGTGCTGGTCTTGGAGGTACTTTCATGTCGTATAACGCAAATCTCAGATTTTCTAAAACCCTCAGATTAAACGACCCGTGGATAGGGAACGCTACACTCCCATGTTTTTCCGTTAATTTGCACCATTGTTTTAACCATAAACATGGTGCTACACCCTTTTCTTCAATGACAATGTAAGCTGGTGTACCCTCAGGCGGTGTTTCTTCTCCTACATTTGCTTTAATATAAGCATCTCCCCTCATGGCACTCTTAAAAGCTTTGAAAAATTGAATCTTTCCGTCTCTTATTTTTCTTAATATGTGTAATCAATAAGTGACTTTAATTCCCGGAATACTCTTCGCTTGCCTTTCCCCTTCTAATTGCGCTTCACAGACTGTGCCCAATCCGTGCGCGACCCTTCTCACCAACCAACCTATCCCAGCGCGGCTCCTAGTGACGTCACACTCACACACTGCGGCTGACAAAGTCCTGCGGCTTGTCTTCTTTCACTCGTCTTTCACTCTCAAACTAATTTCTGCAATATAATGCGAGCACTTTACCAAAAGAATAAAACAGATCTGTCGGTTTACTACAGGAAAGGTAATACAATTGCTTCAGAAACCTTAGGGATTTTTCACTAGCCTCTGCAGTTATTCCATCTTTCTCGGTTTCCCACTTTCGCAAGCAAAATTTGACCCGCAAACTTTACTGTCAACTGATCAATGAACTATTCTAGTGCACTTTAGAATTCGTCAAATCTCAAAGTCGAAGTTTTCTTTCACTCTGCAACATTCATACCGACTTGTTGACCAAGCCCGATCAGCCTATTAAACCTGACCAGATCACAACATCAAACAAGTGTCACATACACTTTTCAACATACTCCGGAGTCTCTTGACCTCGCAGGGCCCGTCTCAACCTCAACAACCACGGGGACAATTTTTTCTGCTCAAAGCGCTACACACACATGTGAAGTTCGACGACTTCCCTACTCTCACACCTTTGGAGTAACACTCCTCTAATATCTTTTAACCCCCCTTAAAATCCTCACAAACTTCTCAATTAATCTGCGGCGATAAGCTGTGCAAGCGCGAAACCCTAAGTTCACTCATACCGTCACTAGAAACGCTGAGACCATTCTCATACCTCCATGTTCCTCATTCGCAAGCTCCGAGATTCCGAGAAAGTCATTGGGGACTTAGGGCATCATCATCTCTCCAACTTGTTTTATCAAAGAAAATTCTAACTTGACTCTGTCTATTGTTCGGATGGGGTCCCAAAGGGCTAAACCATCAATCTCTGCTACCATCTACTGATAACGCGTCCAGCCCTTATAAATTACCTGTACCTGGACACGTAGGAGGTCGGTGAATCTTTTAACCGAGTCGGGCTCTCCTCATCCTAAAATAGTCAAGTCGCTCAGATCA
Source organism: Pleurodeles waltl (assembly GCF_031143425.1). Lineage (NCBI taxonomy): Eukaryota > Metazoa > Chordata > Amphibia > Caudata > Salamandridae > Pleurodeles > Pleurodeles waltl. Next base: position 933,813,805 of record NC_090442.1, on the reverse strand, counting down.
ATAATCAATAACTATTGTAGTCAGTAATCAATACTCAATTAATAGATCATTCTAGCACATCAGAAATCAATAACAGTTGGTATTTCGGCGCACCATGACCTTTCAGTCATGAATACCCACACCAGTTTATTAAAAGTTAGTGAATTTATTTCCCTATATTAACAAAGCTAGCACGATATATATGTGCCTCAAAACCAATTGATATATGTATATGAACATTACTAGCTGTCCATAATGGCGGAAGAAACGCAATCTACGTAAAATCTGAATAATGATACACTCTGTTATCGCAATGCAAATCACCAATATGATTAACTGTATTTGACTAATTGCATACATACGGTCAGCATAACAAGATTTCAATTCGGCATGGTACATTGGATGTATACCTCGACTAACCTCTAATTAGCATCGGCATGTGGGACTTCATGCAAAACGAATTTAGTCAACACAAATTTGGAAAACTTCTAGCTAGGGCCCTGTCAAAATAGCAGTTGGTACCTAAAAGGAAAAAAAACACAATGCATAATACATTTATCCTTTCATATTTACCAAATACAATCAGCATTCAAGAAAAGTCTTCGTCCTTCAGGTACCGGTTGATCAGCATGGGGCAAGTTTCAAAAGGGGCAAAGTTAAGGGCAAGCTTCCTTGCAACAGCAAGGAGAATGGGGCAAAGTTACTGCATAGGCAAGACGGGGCAAATCAAAGTTAAAGTCTCTAGGGTGAGAATTCTCAAAGTCTCTTTCTCTCAGATAGAGAAAAGGGTATCAGGGTGTCGTCCAAAATGGAGTCTGGCATCAGGCTTCAAACTGGCATCGAGGAAAAATGGCTGACTTCTCTTTGTTCGGTAGGTTTAAGTAAGAAACATTCCAAATCTTGCAGGGTCTTCCATTGGAGGGTTCATAGGTTGGCTTCAAATTGTCCAATGAAAAATTGCCTTTTACTAGAACTTATTTGTGCATACATTAGCCTTGGAGCCTTGGAACACAAGTTGTATCATGGTTTGCCAATTATTTTTGGTATCTGTACCTTCATTGTCCGCACCTGCAGAGACTGACCTTGTATCAAAGGGGATGAAACCGGCCTAGTACGAAACCTTGGAGATAAGTGTATTAGTCATCTCTGCTGGAAAAATACAACTTCAAGCAAGAATATGTGTTTCATTAGTTCAAGGAAAAAGCCACACAGTTAGAATTTGAGACGAGGCAACTAGGCCAAAGCCTGCACTAAATTTAAGCTAAGCAAAACAGTTTTCAAGCAAGAAATCATGGCATACATTTGCAATTATGACGGATTACTACATTTCCAATACTTCATGATTAATAAAGCTCGTTTACAATGATGGCGAACTACCCCGAGGGCACATTTTCCCTCGTACATTATTTCTTCTACTAACATCACTCTATATTATATGTTTGATTATGCAATATGTATGAATATATGTAGGACCCTCTTTTTCTGCATCATCACCACCCATCGTCAAAGTATAAATATGATGCATGGGGGCGTTAAGAAATGGTGCTAGACAGCGCTAAACATTTTGACGCAAAGCTGCATTAGCGCAGTTTTGCGTCAAAAAGTATAAATCTGGCCCCTGGTGTACACAATGTGAGGACAGACCCTAATCCTGAAGTCTGTCTTCATCAAATGCAAACATTACCAACTAGTCCCTCGGTAATGAAAAACTCCGACTTAGCACGACTCACTATATGTTGTGGGCCAGCTGTGGCTAAACAAGAAAGACAGTGCCTCTTTCATCACGATTGAAGGCCATTGGGTCAAATCCTAAATGCATAATGGGAACCACTGCATTGTCAAAATAGCTACCATTGTTCTGTAGCGTTTCCCCCTTATGAAAGGCTCCACATATAAATGATACCTTCCGTCAGGGGGCGAAAGTGGTAACAACTGGCAGATGGAACCACTTACCCCTACATACAGGCAGGAACATGTCTTATTGGGTGTGCACTTTCAAATGTATTCCAATTCCTTATCCCACTGCCTGTGAATTACAGTTTGGTATTAAAAGCTAGAAGGGAATGAATGCACATTTTCCAGAATTAGATATGCAATTTTGCTGGTCTACTGATTTTACTGAAGATCACTGCTCGGTCTTTCGGAAACCCACTCTGTTGTGCAAAAGTGCACATGAGGGACGCCGTGTACCCATACACTCTCCCCTTAGACCAGGACCAAAACAACCACGGTGATTGATGTTGTCAGATGCACAGAAGATATTCAACAGGATTCAGTTAGAAAATCCCTGTATGCTGCTGAGAAGTAAAGATTCAGATTACAATTACTTGAATGGGTTAGGTCTCTTCATGAGTGATGGCTAACCCAAGAAAAACAAAACATGCATCGAAGGAATACATATTGTTAGATGAAAGATATTTTGGATTGCCACATCTCAAACAAAGAATATTTATTATTAATCAGGAATGGAAAATGACAAAGCTCACTAGTTTAAATCGAAATACATATAAATAAGATGACTTTGCTTAATTTAGCCACTGGAAACTAGTAAAAACCATTGGCAAAGCCAAAAGGTTTCACCTTGGCAAGCAGGTGTGATGCAGTTTTTATGTTTTATTGTAAGCATACACTACAAAAACAAAAAGAAGAAAACACATAAAAACATGGCAGCAATATACTTGCAATAACAATTGAAATTAAAAAATGTTTTAAAAACCATCACATTTGATATTCTTTTACATTTAAAGCACATCACAGCAAAATATGATTTTTATTGGTGCAAAGAAAATGTACAATTGGTTTTGAATTATTGTTACCTGAAGATGTAGTTCAAAAACCCAAAGAAACAAAACAAATTAAAAAGGATACAATGTAGATATAACAGAGCATTGTAATGGAAATGTATTGTCCCACCAGTCCTGGCTCTGAAATACACTTTCTTTGTAGACAGATGTGCACCCATGCTCAGGCAACAAAGCCACTCTTGGCGCAAGAGAGCCAATGGCTGATGAGGAGTGACCCACTGCCACATTTAGTATGGTGTGATGGGTGAAAGCAAAATATGGAAGATAGTTGAACCGTTAAATGGATGAGAAGTGCTCCTCTATAGACCCTCTATGCATGTACACAAAACTTTATTTTTATTGATTTATTTCTTATTAAACAAGGCAGGCATAACAGTTAAAGCTGCCTCTACGTCAGACCTAAAAAATGGATAATGGAATTATCTTTAAATAACTTAACTGTACAAGCACTAGTAAGGATAAAAATGATAAAGACAAATATCTAACAGTTTTCTGCAAGTCCAATGTGTATATATGTATAAACTATTCAACTGTGCAAAGCAGAGCACACACTTCTTAGTGTTCGGGATGGTCTTGGATGTGCATTGCCTCAAAATTAAAGTTGTATGCATGAAAGCAGTAGACTTAATGCCCTTCGCTGTTATTACTGATGCCTAATGATGAAAAAAAGGATAGATGGTTTAATCTCTATTGATCGGAACACTGAATAAACAAGCATTGGCATAGCCAGTAGGTCTCACATTTGGGACCTTATAAATATTTAGCCATGTAGCACATTAAACCTTTATCAGAAATAAACTATGTATTGTCATTCTTTCATACACTTGGCATTTGACTGCAATGGTCAGAACATCCCCTAGAGGGCACCACAATAAAAAAAGCATTTGGAAGAAGCAGGGTCATGCAACAATATAGTCAGCCCCTTGAGAGCATAACCACATGATTAGAGAAGGACAGAGAGCATCACAGTGTAACCATATATTCAGCTCCTAGAGGACATAGGCCCTCATTATGACATTGGCGGCAAATGCCGCCTACAGTCAGGGCGACGGCCGCCAACATACCGTTGCCGTGGCTACCGACCGTCCATGACATTATGATCATACACGGAATACCGCCAGAAGGCTGGCGGAATTCCATCTTCTGTCATGGCGGCGGAGGGCGGTAAGGTGGCGTTGCTGCCAGCAGCAGCACCACACCAGCAAAACACTGCCTACATGGGCTGGCAGTGTTTTGCTGGCGGACGCTGCTGCTGGCAGCAGCGCCACGTCCTGTCTCCTGCCAGAGGACCCCCTGCAAGCAGATAAGTTGGGTTCTCCGATAGAAGAGGGGGTGGGGGTTGTTGTGTGCTTGTCTGGGGGTGTGTGTAACTGTGTTTGAATGTGTGCATGTGCGTGTAATGCGTGTGTGCATGAGTGGTTGTCTGAGTGTACGTGCATGTTGTGTCGTGAGATTGCGTGTGTGCCTGGATGTATGTTTGTGAGTGTTGCTGTGAGTGTGTATGAATGTATGAATGAGTGGGTGAATGTGTGTATGCGTGAGTGTATGGGTGTGTATGTATGTGCGTGTATGTGTGTAAATGTGCGGGGGCCCAGGAGAGGGAGGGAGAGGATTCTGGGGAGGGTGGCAGGGGATATCACTATCAGTGCCAGGGAAGGATAGTGGCTACCGCCATGGTTTCAGTGGCGATACCAAAACCACTGAAACCATGGTGGTGGGCGCGGTCATAATGCCATGGTAAGCCTTGGGATGGCTGCCGGGCTGGAGACTGAAGTCTCCAGTCCGGCAGTTGTTACGCCGTGGTGGTCGGTGTGGTACATTGGCGGTTTGGCTTTGGCCAAACCGCCAAAGTCAAAATAGTGGAGGTAGGTACGCCGGCCTGTTGGCGGTAACACCTCCACTATACCACCGACCGCGGGGTTCGTAATGACCCCCATAGTGCATTACACATTTTCAGGCACAAACTACTCCCAGCTGTAAAAAAAAGCGCCAGCCATGAGAGAGCTTAAAAAGACATTGAATAGTGGGAAAGGTTATGATTTTACGGTTCCCCCCAACCTATTGTTGAGACCCACAAGATAAGCTGGATAGAAAGAGCATGCCCTGCTGAATGTTTTGGTGGTGGTCCCCTTGTACTAGGACCACCACAGGCTGAGTTATGGACAAAAATGTATTGTCAAATTAATGCCCTGCAAAGCATTATGGGGTGTGTATCCTGAATACAGTGAAAATTGTAGTATTGGGTCTCCTCTTTGCCCAGGAGAGCCGCATTGAGGGTTCCCCTTGTGTTTTTTCCTATTTAAACGGCACCAGTTTGTATATTTTTCAACTGCTAAATTTGAAAAGAATTTAGGAATGAAGCTACACATTTAGCCGGTGCTCATGTAATGCACTCTAATCTTTCGGTCGAGTTCATGCTATATTAATAAATAAAAAAGAATTCCCCTCCAGCTTGCAGCCTTTGTCGGGCACAGACACACAAAGAAACATCGACATGCCAGAGGAAGAAACAACATACATCCACAAACGCAAAGAGGAGAGGCAAAATAAAAAGCAGAGCGTAGACACTGAGGTATATGGCCGATCATGCAATAATCCACATAAGAGGGTCACTCTCCAGTGCTTGAACAAAATAGCCTCAAGGCGGGACATACCTAAAGCATTTAGGTAACAAACCAAAGGAATTTTGAGAGGCAGGCCATGGAACAAATGAAAGTGATGGGCGTGGTGAAAGCCCACAGAATAGATTATAGCATGTCAAAAGACAGCGCATGCACCCTGCCTAAGCATGACCTAAAAATAAATTGCCACACACTGGTATTGTCTGGGACCAGTGTGTTTTTTTGCATTTAACTTCATCCACACCTAGAGGCATATTTAGAGTTTGGTGGGAGGTACTCCTTTCCACCAGGTCAGCAGACAGAGTACGGCAGATTGAGAGGAGTGAACAATGCAGGTGGACAGGCAGCTCAATGCCTACCTGTGGCTTTGGTAAAGATATTGAAATTTTTCTGTTCAGGCACCATTTTCAATATGCCAGCACATCAAAATGTTTTTTTTTTTTTTTTTAAACCTCGGAAAGTGGGAGCTTGCTATTGAAACACAATAAAAGGGCCCTGATAAGCTGAACAATTTCTCCCATCGGTTGGAGTCATTTCTTTATTTTTCTGTTTAGGACCACCTTTCAAGGGCGGGGTGTACTGGAAAACTTTTTGGTCTAAAACTTTTTATTTGAATGTGGGGTCATCTGCAGAAACCACCTTGCCCACCAGTAGAATGAAACTCAATGCTGGAACGTACCTTCTAAGGAAACCATCAAGTAGGAAAAAGTCAGTGGAGGAAAAAACCTCAAAAGAATAGCCAACAGCACAGAGGGGACCATGAAGAAAGGGAAGGAGCTAGGATGGGCCAAGAAGACAACGAAGGGCACTGTAAAGAAATAGACTTGAATGGGCTAACATCATTCAAGCCTAGGGAATGGTGGGAGTGATGGATTGGGCAAAGATGAGGAAGCCTCAGCCCATCATGGCTCTGCAATTTCCTGTGTGTTGTCCCATTTCCTCTAGTGAAAACATACTTTAGGACCCCAAGTGACTCTACACCCCAGGGCTATTGCTGCACTGAGAACCAGATGCAGAGGTGGAGTGAGAAACCTATATCAGCACTCTGCCCCTCAAATGCCTACCACTAGTAGGAGCCTCAGCAGACATGTTCCATGGGTGCATCCAACAGTCCTATGAAGACATGTCACACAGATGCATCTTACAGTAAACCCTACTCCAGAGGCTCTAGGTTTGTCATGATGTAATCAGAAAAATCTTTGCGTCATGGTTAGAGTATGAACAGGTGAGGCTGGCTCCCAAGATTAGATGGCCTTTCCAGCAGACCAAAAACTGAAGACAGTCCTTTGAAACCTCAATCTCAGAAACTCCTTTCACTAAGCAGGAGGAGGAGGAGGACTTCTAGTATGGAAAAAATGATCAGGAACATGAGGTTTCAACTTAAAGACATGGAAGCCATGGTGCACCCGACAAGTATGTGGGAGTTGAGTACTGACGACAACCGGAATAAGGGGACAAGAAAAAAGTGGCCTAAGTTTAGAAAGTCTACTGTGCAGTGGCATGAAGTGGGAATACAGGCAAACTTTATCCCCACTGAATAATCAGGAGCAATGCATTATATTTGTCTTCCTGTATATATGTTCCTTCATTTTTTTGGGGGGCAACTGACAGTTATTCCCTGCTCTCGTCCCGAACTGAGACTATATGATCCAAAAATTCAGAGGCTGCACACACTAAAGAACCAGTGGGAAATATTTCAGGACTCATTTGATCATCTGATAGTACTAATCATACTATTTCTGTAAGGAAATTCTGCATAGGGCAACAGAGAAGCTCGGTTTTTATTTGTAGCATTACAAAAACAGTGTTAAACCTGTTTCAATGTTTGGTTGGTGCACTCTGTAATCTGTTAGTCTGAGGATAAAACCCAGAGGACAATGCTCTGGAAAATCCAAAAGCGGAACAGTTGATCTTCTAACAACTGGAACTGCATTGTGAGCCTCTATCAAAAATGATTACACATGGTAACCCATGCCCTCAAAATATATCATTAGGAAATCTGTGCACCTTGTCCTGTGCTGTTGGTATCTTCTGAAACATAGATAAATGGGTCATTTTTAAGAATTTGTCTACTGTATCCACGGCAGTGGTGAAGCCTTCAGATTTGAGCAGAGCCACAATAAAATATGTAGAGAAGGTATGTCACAGTTCAGAAGCATTTGACAATAGACATTTAAGACTGATGATCTTGAGTGACAGACTTTATACTAGGCACACATTTTACAGGATGAAACATAGTACTCACATCTCTCACCACTATGTGCCACTAAAAGACCAAAGAATTAAATATAAAGTATACTTCTTGCCATGATGAACTGTACCCAAAATGTCATGACTTAGAAATCGGGTTCTGAAACAAATAGGCATTCTTGGTGAAGTATTGCTCACTCTGTTTCTTAATTTTGAAGTTGTTACATAGTCTTTCTAATTACTCTATCACCAAGGACAGATAGGCCTGCTTGACTTTATCCAAGGAGTAAGTGGTCAGAAAAATGATATGGGTGGAGCCAACATTGCTGGCGTTTGCACCTCTGGATAGAAAGAGTCTCTGTGAGAGAAAGCATCAGCCAAGACATTACTGTAACCTTGAATATCGGTGACCACAAATTCACACTGTGAGAGCTTTGATGATCAGTAATGGTCTCAAAAGAAAAACAAGAACCTCAAAGTAAATATTGCCACTCCACGCAGGCTGCTTTCATGGCCAATAGTTCCTGTTCTATGATAGAATCATTTTTTTCGAGGATGACACAGTCCGAGAATACTAAAAGGTGGAAGTTATAAAATGTTCACTTGTTGTTGAAGTAGCACTGTTCATGGAGTTTATTTTGAGGCATCTGTCATCACCACAAATCATTTTGCTGGATCTGGCTACCCAAGAACTTGGGGCAATGAAGGCTTTATTTAAGAGATGGAAAGCCAGTTCGACATGTTTATCCCAATGAACACCAGACATCAAATTTTCCTTCTTGGTCGCCCAGAGATATTGCTGGATTAATGAGTGAAATTATCACTAAAGTGCCTGTAAAAAATAGTAAATTCTAAAAAACTTTGGGGCATATTTATACTCTGTTTGCGTCAAATTAGCGTAATTTATTTGTACTCTTATTCCGGTGCAAAACTAACTCCATATTTATACCTTGGTGCTAGACCCATCTAGCGCCAAAGTTATGGAGTTAAAGTCAATTGGTGGACGTGGAAACCTACCTTGCCTTAATGAGATGCAAGGTAGGCGTTCCCCTGCAAAAAATGACTCTATGGCCTTAACAGCATATTTATACTACCGTGCAAAAATGGTGCACGGGAGATAGGAGGGGTAAAAAAATGGTGCAAAGCTTGCTTTGGCCCATTTTTTAACACCTGTTACAGGGTAGGCGTTAGGGGACCTGTGGGCCTATTTCCATGGTGGAACACCATGGAATAAGTCCACGGGTGCCCTCCCCAGGCCCCAGGGACACCTCCACCCACACCAGAGGGACAGCGGAGGATGGCGGACCCCATCCGAGGTAAGTACAGGTAAGTACAGGTAAGTATTTTATTTTATTTTTTAATGTGCCAAAGGGGGCCCTGAAATGGTCCCCCATACATGGCACAGGGTACAATGGCCATGCCCAGGGGAGCCTGCTACCCTGTGCTGGCCTTTGGGGTGATGGGCATGATTCTTGTCTTTTCTAAGACGGGAGTCATGTGGTATGGATGGTTTTGTGTCAGAAAATGACTCTAAGCAGGTTTGAGTCATTTTTTTGGTGCAAAACCCCCTTATTCCATACCACCAGCCCCACCAGACTAACGTCATTTTTTTTTACACTAGCCTACCCTTTGCACCAGCTTGCAACATTCCATAAATATGGTGCCCAGCTGGTGCACAGAAATGGTGCAAGCCTGTGCTAATTTTTTGGTGCAAAACTGCGTTAGTGCAGTTTTGCCCCAATAAGTATAAATCAGGGCCTTAGCATCATGTTTTTAACGTGAAAACCTACATTGCGTTAATGAGATGCACGGTAGGCGTTCCCGGGCAAAAAATGACTCAAAGGCTATAGCACCTTATTTATCCTCCTGTGCAAAAATCATGCCCAGGGGGAGGAGAGCCTTAAATAATGGCGCTAAGCTTGCTTAGCACCATTATTTATTGCCTGGGTCAGGGCAGGCGTTGGGGGACCTGTGGGCTCATTTTGATGGTCAGAGACCATGGAAGCAGCCCACGGGTGCTCTTCCCTGCTGTCAGGGACACCCCCACCCACCTCCACCCACACCTGGAGGACACCTAAGGATGGGGGGACCCATCTCAGGTATGTCCAGGTAGGTATTTTTCATTTTTCTTTCAAAGTGCCATAGGGGGGCCTAACTTGGCCCCCCTACATGGCACTGTGCCCAATGGCCATGCCCAGGGGACATAGATCCCCTGGGCATGGCCATTGGGCTGTGAGACATGACATCTGTCTTTACTAAGACAGGAGTCATGTCCAGGGGAGTTGTGCATCAAATAAATTAGGCTAGTCAAGTTAGAGTCATTTTTGTTATCTAACCTGACTAGTGTCATTCTTTGACGCACAACCTCCTGTTTCCCCTACGACTCCCCCACCTGGTTAGTGTCATTTATTTTTACGCTAACCGGGCCTTACCGCCGGCTATCATCATTCCTTAAATATGATGCCCGGCTGGCGTCCAGGATACTAAAGACCAGTAAGTCCTTCCCCATCATGGTGTTGCAAGTTGCTGCTTGTTGCTCCACTGCCTCTCTTGAAAACATGGAATGATCCAGATGCTCCACACAGCCCAGCACTACACAGAAAACCCAACGCTGAATGAAGGGAGAGACCTGGGATGGCACTTTGCCCCTCAACTGCCTTCCTCTGGTAAGAGACTCAGTTGACGCGCCCTGTGGTTGTGCCTAACAGTCCCAAGAGACGTGTCCTGTGGGCAAGTCAGATACTATTAGTCACAGCCTTGATCATGAAAAAAGTACGTCTCAATCTACATTATTAATTAAGTGGATGGCCTGAAATGCCTTGACAGAGGGCCTTTTGTCATTTGATCCAAGGATTTTACCAGCGGAGCCAGTAGAGGCTCTACTTTCAAAAACATGGTGGCTTCCTTGACTCCAAATGAGTCAGGAGAACCAGGAATATGTCAGACAGAGTACTTCACATTTTATGGATGAGTATCGATATGGCATATTCTTAAAAAATGCCCTTTATCTATTTCCCTGGAGATACAAAGCATTTTACATTATTTTAAGCCCTTATTTCATAATTTTACAAAAAATTACAATAGAATATTAAGAACATACAAGGGATGAATAAGAATGTATTTTTTGAAAGTTTTTCAACACACATTATGCTTGTGATCGGAATAGAGACATAAATGCTTCCTGTACCAGTTATCGATCATGAAATTGACAAGGGCTCCAATATGTGCAAACTGTCACATTAGTGGTCACAATGTAAACAATACTGTGGAGTAAGACAAATAAACTCTTTTTAGTCTTTAATGATGTGTAATCAAAATAGTTCAGCTGTTTGCCTACAGAACCATTCAGACATTTTCATCATTTGGAATGAATAATGTAGGGCTGTTAATTTTGCACTAATGCCTAGAACAGTACAGAGCGTTACAAACAACACCATCTGTTTCAGCTTTCTGCAGCATCACACCTAGGCGATTATCATATGTATACTAGCACAGTGTTCATTTCCAGTAAAACTCGCCTCGACTGGGAAAAAATAAGTCTGCAGCCATTTGGCAGGTAGGTTTCTAAAATAAATAAGAGAGGCTGAAAGATGAATCACAAAACTGCTCTTTAACTGCTTCATTTGAAGGCAGACAGGCACAAGCGAACCCTCGTCCTTATGCTGTATTTTAAGGAGCTGTCTCCATTTCCATGTAGTTTGTAATAATGAGCACATTACCATTGTAGATTTAAAATGAAATTTTGATGCAATTGATTGTTGTAGCTGTGCAGATAATCATAGAGGATGTAACACCCTCACTAACATTGTAACCATACTTGGACAATATTTTCAATGCACCATCAAGCAACATTTTATCTTAATTAACATTCATAACTTAGGTATTAGACCTTGAGCTAACCATGTTATCAGTACCACTTGGGGGGATGGGTTTTTTCTGATTTATTGGCAAAGGTATGGACGTATGTGATAGCAAGTCATAATTATTTGCCTTATGTGAGTTATCACTCCACTCCCAAGATACCTTGATGTAAATGGAATTTTTTCATAATTTGTACTATTTTGAAATTTATTATTAAACATTACAATTATAGTACATGTGATTATACAAATTCATAATAATTATAATATAAATTATGATTATATTAAGTACATCAAGTAAAATGTATACATTTTTTAAATTAATTTATTTTTCCAGAACTGGTGGTGAATAACTGTGCAGTATCATGAAGAAGACTGAAATCAGCACATCCTGTCCCTCTGATCCCCAGTGCATAATTCATTTATGATCAAATGTCCAACATGGAGTTATACTGAGAACCCTGCAGGACTACTCATCAAGGAAAAGTTTCTTAGAGGCCACTCAAGTAAGGAATCACATTTCACTGTTGGACATTGGGGAAATGTGGTAAGCAGCACGGTTCCCCAAGTATTTTACCATAGGAAGTGCAGGAGCATGTTTACTATGAATACAGATTTACAGACTATAAAGAGAAAAGCTGAAGCAAGTGTCTGTGATGATGCTGGAGCAAGTGAGTGCACGAGTAAACACTAAACAGAAGAACATCATTACAAACATGTATGTTTTGTGGAAAGATAAAATGCTACAAGGGAACATCAACGTGTGAGAAATTAATCCAGGCCATGGAGCTCAAAGTTGACAAAAGCCTTCAAGAGTGTGCAACCATTAATTGTGATTCAAAGATCTTGGCAGTTTGTAGTAGAGACATAGTGGCTGTAGAAACCCATTATCATGCATCTTGTTAAATAGAACTATACAAGGGTTAAAGCAAAGGAGGAAGATAATGCATCTAGCATTCAAACTGATGATCATTACTAAAATATGAGAGATGAAGCATATGAGGAACTATTCTAGTACATTAGAACTGTGATTATTCCTAACAAAGAGGTAATATGTGTGACAACTCTCACTGAAACACTTGAAATCCTCATGACATGCAGAGAAACAGGATGAACTACACTAGATATCTTCCTGTGTACTATGCAGAAAGGGCATTACTTGCAGTGAAATATCCAGAGATACACCACAACTTCATCAGCAGATGCTTTTCAGATCAACTGTCAGATGCTAATCTGTTTGGACAAAGTCTGGGAGACTAAACAATAGAGGTAACAGTCAACAAAAACACACAGACTCTAGGTGGTACGACAAGGTTCAACCACAAAGCGGGTGCTGTGAAAAAATATCATATGATGACTGAACACAGAATCACCTTTTTGGGTCAGATGAGGGAAATAGTTTGTAGCAACAGATCAGATATTACTCACGCAGACCTACTCAAGTCACAAATTGAAAAAGATGAACATACTGTTTCAAGAGCTATTTGTCTGGTTCAAAGCTCAGTAAACCCTTTTGTTGGGCCCCATGATCTCATTAGTCTCTCCACGGAAAAAAAGGCATCTCAAGACATAGGCCTTCATTATGATATTGGCAGTAAATCCTGCTTCCAGCTGTGGTGACGGTGTCGCATAGGCTCTCATTGTTCTAAAGAGACTACTGGATTTAGAGTGGCAGAAAAGCCTGTGGTGTGGGAGACTGAGTCTGACCCACTACAGGTGACACCTGTCGCTCCAATCCGGGTTTTGATCCGGCTAACTAGCAGTGCCTCACCTCTACCCAAGGGCAGGGGTGATTTGGCATCCAAGCGCATGACATAACTGGTTTCTCAGGGAAGCCATGGTCACTCAGGTCTCATCTGTTTCTCTCAGTTGCATTAGTCTCATATACACAATGACAAATAGAGGCAATCTATGTTTCAATAATGCTTTTAATGAAGTACTGCATCTTAAATAGCAAAGCGTGGGCTGCAATAACCAGGACGAAACAGCATGAAAAGATTAAAATTGTGACAAGGAGAGTAAAGCATAGAAATAACGCTACCATATTGTCACTAGAGTCAATAGACTAATTCCTACCTAGGCTATAATAGAGCACAGCATTTACACGATGGTTGATGCTAGAAAATCGCACATCTGAAACGAAGAGCAACAAAGTTCATATACAGAATGTAGTGTCCTGGGGAGGGTGCCAACCTGGTATAGATACCCAACCACCATGGGTATCGAGATGCACAGAACACAGGAGGAATAAGGAATTGCCTCCTATATCACGTGCTGTATATACAAAGTGAGAACAAAACACAACCAGGGCACTCCGAATAATAAGTCCACGATGGAGAAAGTTGCAGATTTCTTTATTCCTTTGTATTGAGAAAGATCAGATCAATGTTCAGAAATAGCCATATCCTCATGTTTAAGAGAAATCACATCAATGTTCAGAAACAGCCAACACGTGTTTCGTCCACACTGACTTTTTCAAGGCAAAAAGATGTTTGACGACAGCAGTGTCCAGAGATGTCCCTTATTGCGTAGGGAAGTAATGGTCCTTGCAGATGTAAGGACTGTATAGATCGAAGGCATCCGAAAATTATGGGATGGCACGAGTACGGGCCCTGATAAGCCTGCGAATAGTTGACTATTCGCAACGTTATCACGCGCACGCCGCATCTGTCTGTTCTCCCTGCCTCTCGGGACCTTTGAGAGGTCAGGTGTGGACTTATCAGGGCCCATACTCATGCCATCCCATAATTTTCGGATGCCTTCGATCTATAGAGTCCTTACATCTTCAAGGACCATTACTTCCCTACGCAATAAGGGACATCTCTGGACACTGCTGTGTTTGCCTTGAAAAAGTCCGTATGTCCCTATGTCCCCACAAAGGCACCCCCGTTTCACTGATGAGGAGTTGCAGGTCATGGTGGAGGAAATAGTCAGGGTAGAGCCACAGCTGTTTGGAGCACAGGTACAGACATTATCCATTGCAAGGAAGATGGTGCTATGACAGAGAATTGTGGACTGGGTGAACGCCGTGGGATAGCACCCAAGAACAAAGGACAACATCAGGAAGAGGTGGATGACCTACGGGGGAAGGTATGTTCCAAAGCAGCAAAGCACCAGCTCGCCATCCAGAGAACTGGCGGTGGACCCCCACCTCCTACCCCACAGCTGACAGCATGGGAGGAGCAGGTCTTGGCAATACTACATGCTGAGGGACTCACTGAAGTAGCTGAAGGACTGGATACTGGTGAGTCAACATTTATGACCTATCACTGCCCCCCATACCTGCATGCCATCTCACCCCCTCACCCTGACTCCCATCACTTCACTCCATCCCACACAGTGCACCTACACATATGACTAACCCCAATGCCAAAACCTGCATGCCATACGCACTGCATGTACAGCCTTCCCAGCCCTGTATGTACACCCACCACCTATGCATGCACAGCCTGGAGAACTAACAATCCCACAATCCATCACCATACACAAACAAAGTTAGCAGGGCAACAGCAATGATAAAGGGGAAGCTAGGGATGTAGAATATGTCACAGTCATTAAGCATAATACATCACTTATATCCCCGCAGGTGCCACAGCCAATCCCAGCAGCGTGGAGGTACCAGAGCAATCCAGTCCCCCAACAGAAGATGCCCCCAGTGATGACTGGAACTCTGGACTTCTGGATCTGGATGACCTGCCTGGCCCACTGGTCAGTAGGCCACCCTAGCCCACTCCCAGTCCACCACAGAGCCACCCCCTCAGTATCCAACACCACAGCACCCACCCAACGTCCCCACACCTCTGTCCCCAGGACACGTCAATCAGCAGTGTGCCCATCTGCAGAGGGACCCCAGTCCACACCTCACAGCCAAGACAATCAGTGTCCTGGGTCAGGGGTCAGTGGCAGTGGGCACACCGTTCAGGGGACACAGGCACTGGAGGACAGGGACACTGAGAGGAGAACTGCGAGCCAGGGGGAGGACAGGCTCAGGGACCCAACTGTCCTGGAAACACTCACTAATGTTTTGAGGGCTTACAAACAGTCACAGAACAAGATGGGCCAGATGACATCATGCAGGAGAACCAGCAGCTGCAGAAGGTACACCATCAGGAGATCAGGGAAGATTTGCAGGCGCTCAAGACCACCATTGTCTTCATAACAGGGATGCCGGATGACATGGCTAACATCATGAGGGAATATACAGCACTAAATCACAAAAGAGAGTACGGGGTTTTTTGGAATTACGAATGGATTGAAAGTGTGCTAATTGCGTCACTATACCAATCTTAAATCTCGACTAAAGATAAAACGAGGGGTGGTTTGAGGTCTGTGGGGGGGGGGAATTTCCTTTACGGACTAGGTGGTCTCACACACTATATAGTGTCATGCTTCATCATATGACCACCTAGCCCCACCCAGGTAGGACAATACCACCTGGGCGGACTCAACCTCACTGTTAAAGGAACAGGAGGGAGTGCGTAAATTAGTTAGATTTCTGGAAAGTAGGGATCCAGCTATGTTATGGGAATAAAAACACCTACTCAGATACCAGGGTGAGTTTAATAGAAGGTTCTGTGTGGTGTGATTAAAAGAAGTGGGAGACCAGTGTGAGAACAATGACTCACAAGGTCACCTATCTAGAGGGAGTAGCCGACATGTTTCTGCCCTTGTGTTTGAGCTATGGAGGGTCTCTGGGCATTCATCAGGGCGTTGGATCCCTGTTGCAGATGCTTATAGCGCGCTGCAGGTTTATTCGCAGTGGGAAAAAGGTGGGAAGGGAAGGAAGGGCCTACCTTAACCAAGGGAATACCTGGGGAGGACCTATAGTAAATACAATAACATAAACAGACCAAAAAAGGCGGTGAGAAGGTAATTCACAGCAAACCACAGCACACGTGACAAAATTTCATGCATAACACAATAGTATTGGTTGCAGTTAAACGGTTGCGGCAATACTGGCTATGCGCGGCGAGTGGTAGGTCAGGGAAGACAATTCCTTACCCTAACAATAGAGGCTACTAGCCTCTGGTATCCTGGAGAGGGAGCGTCCCCTTATAGTCAGACTCTAGGGTTAGAAGGGAGAGAGCAGAAGGGGAGTAAAGATAAGGAAATATATATGAAAGAATATACAGCACACCAGCGGGCCCCTTCCACTAGCCAGTCAACTGAACAGTCCACCACATCTGCTGCAGCTAGTGGACAGGAGGCCCTGCCACAGGATGCATAGGCCACCAGCACCCCTCCCCCTGCAGAAGGTGAACCACCCCTCAAACGTTCCCTGCGACCCAGACAGATGCCAGAGACACTTGCCAAGACCAAGACCACCGCCAGGAAATGAGACCCTCCTAAATGACCCCTTGTGTCCCACTCTGTCACCTTGTCCACTTTGAACTGCCTTTGCTCCCCTTCCTATGGCCTCTTCGACACTGGACCTGTGCTACAAACAGACTGGACCAATCCCCTGGACTTAACTCTACCATCACCCCATGCCATTGCACTTTTCCGTCTATAAATTTCACTACAATAAACACCCTTGAACACAGCTTGAGTGATACTGCTTTATGTGATGAAAATGTGCAAATATGGTAACAGTTACATCTTGTGCAATTGACCTGAACTCTGTGATAGCCTACAAATAATGACCTGTAGCTGTCTGTAGTCATCACATCAGTACACATATGTTATAACACCAATATCTGCAAAATGAGAAGGCATAGGTGACAGTCAGTTGAGATGTAAAGGAAGTTACTGTCATCCTGCTACAGCCACACTAAAAAGATAAATAATCAGAGGAATGGTCAGTTCTACTGTCTCACCTGTGTGTCATTGGAAGTTCTGCAGTATAACTGATGTTCTGTTGCCCACATCCTCATCCTCTGCCTCCTCATCCTCGCCGTCCTCAGGGTCTACTGCTGCCACAGGGGCCTTTCCAATCTCCTCCTCCTTCAGAAAAGGCACATGTCGTCTGAGGGCCAGGTTGTGCAACATGCAGCATGCCACAACAATCTGGCAAACCTTCTCAGAGGAGTAGCAGAGGGATCTACCTGTCAGATGGAGGCATCTGAACCTGGCCTTCAGGACGCCGAAGGTACGTTCTATGATCCACCTAGTTCGCCCATGTGCATCATTAAACCAATTCTCAGCCCCTGTCCTGGCATTCCTTACAGTGGTCAGGAGCCACGATAGGTTTGGGTAGCCAGAGTCACCTGCAAGAATTGAGGGACAAACATTAGCCTTACGCAATGGTATGTGGGATGACTCCTGAAGGCATAAACTGACATACATTGGGTGGGGACTCTGGCTCACCTATTAGCCACACTCTGTGCCTCTGTAGTTGTGCCATCACATTTGGGATGCTGCTATTCCTCAGAACGAAGGCATCATGCACCGACCCAGGATACTTGGTAGTGACGGGGGAGATGTACTGGTCAGCAAGGCACACCATCTGGACATTGAGGTGGTCATTCCAACCTCAGCGGTCTTTTCAATCAACCGCCGAGGGACTGCCATACGGAAGACCCCCAGTGCTGGCGGTCTTCCGCACGGGCCATTCTGACTGCTGGAAGCGCTCCGCCCATTTCCGGACGAAGAGCCGCCAACAGCCATACTGGCGGCAGGCGGGGAAGTGGAGGTAGCTTCACCGCCACGCGTGTATGTGCAGTGTGTGTATGTGCATGAGTGCGTGCATGAATGCGGGGGGGTGTGTGTATGTGCAGTGTGTGTATGTGCATGAGTGCGTGCATGAATGCGGGGGTGTGTCTATGTGCATGAGTGCGTGCATGAATGCGTGCGTGTATATGTGTGTGTATATGTTGGGGATCGGGGTGGTGGAGGGGGGTCCTGCAACCTTTTGGGGGTGGCAGGGGTGGTGGGGGGGTAGGGGAGGGAGTTGGGGTGGGGGTTGGGGTGGGGGTGGGTGAGACCCCTATCAGTGCCAGGGAAGGGATTCCCTGGCACCGATAGTGCTTACCGCAATGGATTTCATGGCGGTCCCAAACCGCATGAAATCCATGGCGGTAAGCCGGGGTCAGGCGGGTTGGAATACCACCGGCGGTCGTTACCGTCGTGGCGGTCGGAACGGTGAAGCGGCGGCTGGCCATGGCGGTAACCGCCATGGTCAGAATACATGAAAAAAGACCGCCAGCCTGTTGGCGGTCTTACCGCCGCTTCACCGCCGACCGCCACGGTTGGAATGACCACCTGAGTGTGTGGTACCTCTTCCTATTCTTGAACACCTGTTCATTGTGCCTGGGGGACAAATGTAATATGTGTTCAATCAATCACCCCAATAACATTTGGTATATGTCCCATTGCATAGAATCCATCCTTCACAGTGGCCAAATCTTCGACTTGTGTGAAAGCGATATAGCTGCACATGTGTTTGACCAAGGCAGACAATACCCTTGCCAGCACGATTGAGAACATTGGCTATGACATACCTGCTGCCAACCCCACTGTCACTTGGAAAGAACCAGTTGCTAGGAAATGATATAACTTGCACAAGAGGAGGGATCCCAGTGGGATGATGGATAGCTGATATCAGATCAGGCTCCAATTGAGTACACAGCTCTGTGATTGTGGCCCCGTCCAGTCTATAGGTGAGTATTATGTGTCTGTCCTCCGGTGTAGCCAAGTCCACAAGGGGTCAGTAAGTGGGGTCTTGTCTCCTCCTCCTATTCCTCCGCAGTCTAAGGGACACAAGAGTGAGTAGGGTGTCACAAACTGAACAATGGAACCACCTCATCAGTGTACATAGAGTATGTATGTAATCGGACAATGTGAATGGCAATGTATGTGTAATTTACAGCAATGACGCAGTTTCCAATTTCTGAATCTTCTCCACCACCACCATAAAATGGCAACCGCCTGTCCTGTAAGCATGGACAGGTGGAAGTGATGTAATTCTGCCAACGTTGGGCATCATGGCAGAAGGCGGTCTTGCAGTGCAGTGATGTTCCTCATTGGCTAAAATGGGGCTCTATGGAGTACAGTGTCCAATGGGGATCACCGGCGATGGTGACGGTGTACACCGCTGCAGACGTGACCACCATTTCCTGTCTAAAACCTCACTTGATTCCTTATTTTCCACAGGACAACACCTCCACTGTGTGTGCTGCTGTGACCTGTGTCTGGAACTCACCATGGCCTGTGTGACAGGGGAAGGGCCCCTGCCTTCACTTCAGAGGAGTTAGAGCGCCTGGTGGATGGGGTCTTACCCCAGTATGGACTGCTGTATGGGTCTTCAGACCAACAGTTGAGTACACCATGGGCACGATGCATGAGACAAGGTTGCATGGAGATGTGTGTGCTAGTAGTGTCTCATTTGGGTGGGGGGGTATGTCTGGTGGTAATGTACATGCAGGGCTCCGGGTCATGTGTGCACCAATGGAGATGAAAATGGTATTTGTGGGCCATGTGAGTGACAGGCTGGATTGTATGGTTAATGACGTCCTCCTGTCTGTATTACCTCTGCAGGTCAGTGCCCATCAGAAGAAAGGATTGTGGTGTGCCATCGCCAAGGACGTGTGGACCCTGGGGGGTCTAGAGCAGGTGAAGCACCCACTGTAGGAAAAGGTGGGAGGACCTGAGTCGCTGGGCCTGGAAGACCGCGGAGGCACAGCTGGGGATGGCCTTCCAACAAGGCCCGGGTGTCCCTTAGAACCTGACCCCCCTGGTGGCCTGAATACTGGTGGTGGCCTACCCAGTGCTGGATGGACGCTTGAGGGGAGCACAGCAGCCACAAGGGGTGAGTGCAGTAAGCGTGGCAACCATTTTTGTTGGGTGGCATGGGATCCTGGTGGTGAGGTTCAGTTAGTGGGTGCCCCTTAATGCCAGCTCAGCCATTGCTACGTGATCCAGCTCAAGGAAAATGGGTGCATAGCAAAATCTAGTAAACTAGCTAGGTTGCATTCCATGTCAGACAGGCTTAGTGGGTCCCAGGACTGGGTACTGTTGGCGGTGGTTGGCTCTTATCTTGCTGTGGCACCTAGCCAATGGAATGCCAGTGCGATGCATGGTGCTCAATCCTGATCCCTGTGTGTGACGGTAATGTGAATGCCAACTGTGGTGTTGGTGCTGTATTTGACCTAGTGCTCCCTTTCTCTCGCTCCCCACTTATTTCTTTCTGTTATCCTGTCCATGTGTGCATTAGCATCATCTGGCGTAGGAGCAGGAGCACTGGTGACTGAGTGAGGTGTATCCCACAGGACCCAGGAGGCAGAGTCCACTGATGCCGAGGGGAACAGTGGGATGGAGGGTGTGTGGAGCACCACAGTGGAGACAGGAGGTGACAACACTGACTCTGATTCCTCCTTGGATGGAAGCTCCCTGGTGGTGGCAGACACCTCTGAGACCATCCCAGCTATTGGTACAGCTGCCACCCCCATATCAGCACTGCCCTCCCGGTAGCCTCCCACTGGGTTGCTGTGTCCGCTCTCCCAGGAGGGTGGGCATCTCCTTCGCCCGAGGTACCTCAGGCCCTGCCCCAGTAAGCCCTGCTGCCCTCAATGAGGAGGCTATTGACCTCCTGAGATCCATCTCTGTAAGGCAGTCAGCCATTGTGAATGCCATCCAGGGGCTGGCATCCCAGATGCAGCAATGCAATGCATACCTGGAGGGCATCCACAGTGGGTTGGTGGCCGTACAGGGATCGTTTCAGGCTCTGGCCTCCTCTCTGATGGCAGTCAGTGTCCCTGTTCCTACAGTCCCCCCTCCAACTACCACTTTCCAGTCCCAGTCTCAGTCTCCTCAACCCCAGCCCATCCCAGGCACACATACAGTCAAGCATGCAGTCAAAACATCACACAAGAGTAGTACAGTCAAACACAGGCAGCACACTTCAGGCCACAAGCACTCACACAAACAGACAGTTACACACATAGCTACATCCACTGCCTCCACTGTCTCCCCCTCATTCTCCTCCTCCTCCCCCTCCTCCCTCACAGTCACATCCACACTCACACCTGCATGCACTGCATCAACAGCCACCACCACCATCACATCAAGCAGCACACACAACTCACTTGCAGACACCTCCACAACATCCATCCTTGCATCCCCTTTGTCCTCTCCCACCCTGTCTGCCCCCCAAGAGACACAAATGCATGCACTCAGACACTCAACAACTATCCATCTCTCACACGCACACTGTCCATGCACCTGCACCCAAGTCCAGCAGATGTACACCACTGACAACCACTCCCTCAACCTCCACTCCCATCCCTACTCCCACATCCTGCCCCAACATCCCTAAGAAGCTTTTCCTTGCTCAACTTGACCTCTTCCCTTCCCCTACACCTCCCGTCCTGCCCATGAGAGCAGGGTCCCAATGACCCAGCAAAGCACATCAGCCAAACAGTCTGCCACGGCTCCCATCAAATCATCAGCTGCTGGCACAAAAGGGCCCCTGAGTGTGATGGCTGTCACTCCTACTGAGAGCATACCTCCAGCTCAGAAAGGGAGGACCAGGGTGGTGAAAAGCAAGGGACAGGAGACAGGGACAGTGGAGGCAACTCCTAGTCCTGGAGGCAAGGACACAAGTGACATGTCAAATGCCAAGAGGACCCGTCACAAGAGGGGACACATGGATGCCTCTCCACTACCAAAGATTTCCAAAGATCCTCCGCCACCACCAAAGATTGCCAAAGATCCCCCTCCACCAGCAAAGAAAGGGAAGGTTCCCACTCAACCACCAATGAAAGGGAAGGTTTCCACTCAACCACCGATGAAAGGGATGGTTCGCACTCAACCACCAATGAAAAGCAAGAGGCCCACTCAACCACCAATGAAAGGGAAGGTTCCCACTCAACCACTGATGAAAGGAAAGGGCCCACTCAATCGCCCCAA
Source organism: Pleurodeles waltl (assembly GCF_031143425.1). Taxonomy (NCBI): domain Eukaryota; kingdom Metazoa; phylum Chordata; class Amphibia; order Caudata; family Salamandridae; genus Pleurodeles; species Pleurodeles waltl. The sequence goes on along the minus strand of NC_090442.1, from coordinate 933,791,506 downwards.
AAAAGGGAAGGTTCCTACTCAACCACCAATGAAAGGCAAGAGCCCCACTCCATCAGCAGAGGGCAAGGAGCCCCACCTCCAGCAGAGGCACAGCAGCTCCCATCTGCAGCAGAGGCACTGCAGCCCTCACCTCCAGCAGAGGCACAGAAGCCCTACCCTCCAGCAGAGGCACAGCAGCCCTCACCTCCAGCAGAGGCACAGTAGACCTCCAGAAGAGGCACAGCAGCCCTCACCTCCAGCTAAGACACATCAGCCCTCACCTCCAGCAGAGGCAAAGTAGCCCTCACCTCCAGCAGTAGCAGAGCAGCCCTCATCTCCAGCAGAGGCACAGCAGCCCTCACCTCCAGCTGAGACACAGCAGCCCTCACCTCCAGCAGAGGCACAGCAGCCCTCACCTCCAGTCGAGACACAGCAGCCCTCACTCCAGCAGAGGCACACCAGCCCTCACCTCCAGCAGAGGCAATGCAGCCCTCACCTCCAGCTAGGACACAGCAGCCCTCACATCCAGCAGAAGCACAGCAGCCCTCACCTCCAACAGAGGCACAGCAGCCCTCACCTCCGGCAGAGGCACAGCAGCCCTCACATCCAGCTGAGACACAGCAGCCCTTACATCCAGCAAAGGCACAGCAGCCCTCACCTGCAGCAAAGGGCATGTAGGCCATCCTCCAGGGACTGTTGATAAGGAGTCCCTTGCAGAACCAGTGGACAAGTTCCCCACTTCAGGTGTGGTGCCCCCCCACCCCACCCCTTCCCTCACCCCTGAGGTACCTTCCCGTTTACAGCATGATGCCCCTGAACAGTGGATTCCGGATTGTGTCAGGAGTCACGTTGGGCCTTGGACTGTGCCCTGTGTCCATGTGGCTATATTGTACTTATACTGGCCATTGGTCCATTATGAACATTGTCGCCTGCATTTAGATTTGAATGGACAATATGGTGGCTGTTGGCATCAAATTACAGTCTTTGCTAATTCTCATTGTGGTCCTTCTTTTATTTTAACGTGTGTCCTGTGACATTGGTTTAACTCTGCAGCTGGTTCTTTGTATGGTGTGTGTGTGAATGGTGGGTGATGTGTGTGTGTGTGTGTGTCACTCTCCTTTTCCTCCCTCCCTCCCTTATGTGCTAGGTGGCTGTACCTACCATCGTCGTCTTTGTCGGCGTTGGTGTTCCAGGACGGCCATGCCATAGAACAGCATCAGGAAGACTTGAAGTTCTGGTTCCATGGTGGCAGCGGAGTCCTCTCTGTACTTGTTGGTGAGTCTTTTATTTTCTTTGTTATGTTTCCGCCAGGCTTTTGATGGGGTTGGTACTGCCACAGAAATCCTGGCAGTTTGCTATGTCATATTATGGTGGGCTTCCATCTGGATGTTAATAGCTACCGCCATGGTCAGTGGTGTTAACACCCTAGCGGTTGGTGTGGTACATTGGCTGTCTATGGGAGGTATCACCGTCATGGTCACAATTTGGTGGTATTTACCACCAGCCTGTTGGCGGTATTACCACCACTTTATCACTCACCCCCAATGTCATAATGACCACTATAATATCCGAAAAAATGAAGGCACATGAAATAGGTGAACAGTGCTATACAGACTTCAAACTTGAGCAAATTGAGAATAATTCACCTATTAACAAGTTTGATGACCCAATGAAAATAAACAAACTAAAAACATTCACCAACATGTCCAAGAAGAAGGCAGTGAACAGCAATAGCGGGACAATCATCATGAAAGCAGACAGCGCACTATTTGCTTGAATCAATGTGATGGCACAGAATCGGAACCTTCAAATAGCGGATGTACTCTCTCATCCCTTAGGACCTTTACTCTGGGCTTTAGCAAGTCCAGAAGATCTGTAGTGAAAGACAAATACGGCTGTTTTAGCAACATACTTGCAAAAACACATTAACCCTGCTGAAGAAATACCTGGTAATTCAGCCACGCTAATTGATGATATGGTTCTTGTTCAGAGAGTAAAAGGAGAGGAATCACACTTTGGTAAAGTGTCTATGTCTGCCTTGTCCATGGCTTTGCTGGGAGCAAATAGGAGACAAAGAATCAGTGTTGTGTTTGATATATGCAATGAGAAGTCCATTAAGATTAGTAAAAGGACAATCAAAGGTAAATAACTCAATCACCAGTTACAGAGCATCTCACCTTCCCAGATTGTCAGACATTGGAGGAAATTCCTAAGCCACGTAAATAGTAAAACAACTCTTATCGCAATTCCTGTGAACGAATGGATTAAACCATAGTATTTTGCAAAACTTGAAAATAAAAAACTGTTCACAAACTGTGAAGATAATGTTACACATGCTGTTAATGAGGGTTATGAGGCAGTAATGATAAGCTCAGATGACACTGATGTGTTTAATATGTGTTTGGGATTCCTTGAAATAATCATGGCTAAATTATTTCTTAAATGTGGTACTAAAATATGCATGCAAGTCCTTGACACTTGGACCCAGCCATATGTAAATTAGTCTTGACCCTGTTCCCCATGGGAAGTGGGGAATGGTATGCCCAGATATGGGTCCCTTGCTCCCCATGCCACTGGAGTCAAGCTAGCCTGGCTGATGAAGGGTGATATCCTGAAACCGGTTCCAGGATGTTTGTTTCCAGTCCAGGGAGGACCTGGCTTGGCAGTTCGGGCTAGACTGTTCCCATGGGGAGCAGGGTCAAGACTGATTTGCATATGGCTGGGTCCAAACTGGAATGGCATGGGCAGCAAAAAAAATAATGGATTTAGGGCCAGATGTCTGCACTAGGGGCGAATGTTTGACATTGTTCTGCATTCTGTCCATCAATTGTTCTTGTAGCGGTAAACTGACTATGGCCAGAACATGTCAACCCTTCCAATATGTGTATAGGTTAGATTTACTGAACTAAACAGAAAATCTAAAAATTACCCTTATGTACATACACTCCTAATATACAATGTGCAGTTGTAAAAGGAGGTGCACAACGAAATGCTGAAGTCCCTCCATGTTCTTTGATTTGCCTTTGAGCTGGATCTCCAGTAGTAACATAAAGTGATTACATACAATTGTAAAAAAATGGTCTTACATTTGTAATTGAAAGTTAGTTTTAAATTATTCTTAGAGGAAGCGCTGATCTTTAGGATTTTTAGCAAATAAATATGTACTGTTATTGTTAGAAATGGGGTCTTTGGTTGGCAGTCAGGTTACCCCCTATCCAATCAAGGACCCTCACTCTAGTCAGGGCAGAGGAGAAACACACCTGGTTAACCCCCACTCACCCCTTGGTAGCTTGACATGAGCAGGCAGGCTTAACTCAGAAGTAATGTGTAAAGTATTTGTACCAAGACACACAGTAATACAGTGAAAACACTTCAAAATGGACATCACATCAGTTTCACAAAATAGGCAATATTTATCTGAATCAAACAAGACCACAATGACAAAATCCAACATACACAAGTTAAAATATGAATTGTCAAAAGAATAAGGGTCTTACTCCATAGAAAACAATAGAAATGTTGATTTTGTACAAAGTACCTGATTTGTGTCATAAATAAAGCCGCATGGGCGAGCGTGCATCGGAAAAGTCAGCAATGTATTGATTCCTTCCTCTCAAGAGAGGCCGTTCATCGTTTCTTCTCTGGTCGGGTCGGGATGCACAATTTTTCTCCCTTGCAAGAGAGCGATACGTTGCATTCTGGACAAGGCACCTCGGATCCGCGCAGAGTCAAGTTGACTTTGACACCCAGGGACAATGCGTGGAAAATCCGGTCACACAGAGTTAGAAAACCGTGCTGCTTGGGGTTGGCGTCATTATCAGCAGCCACAAGCGGGAGTTGCATGATGTGTCGATCTCCTAGCCGCGATGCAGGTGGAGTGTCGATTTTAGCCGCAAAGCCGCCAGCACGTTGTTTATCACCCGGTTTGCAGATGGTGTGTCTAAAATTTCCCCGCACGGTGTTCTGTGTGTGGATTTTTAACTCTTGTTTTGCCAAGTTCACCTTTCAAGGGCCCAGGGACTGGATAGGGCACCACTTGGCAAGGCAGGAGTCTCAGCAGAGAGTCAAGGCGCTGGCAAAGGAAGTCTTTGATGGTCCTGAGACTTCAAAACAGGAGCCAAGCTCAGTTAAAGCCCTTGGAAATTCTTCACAAGCAGGAATATACCACAAAGTCCAGTTTTTGTCCCCTATTACAAGCAGAAACAGTAACTGCAGGATAGCCTAACAAAGCACAGTCGCAGATAGGGGCAGCACTCAGCTCTTCAGCTCTTCTCCTTGGCAGAGGTTCCTCTTGGTTCAAGAAGTGATCTAATCTTTAGGGGTTTTGGGTCCAATACTTATACCTCTTTCTGCCTTTGAAGTTGGTAGTTGGAAGTCTCTCTTGTTTGCACGATCCTGCCCAGGCCGGGCCCCAGGCACACACCAGGGGGTTGGAGATTGCATTGTGAGAGGGCAGGCACAGCCCATTCATTTGTAAATTACCACCCCTTCATCTACCACAGATGGCTCATCAGGATATGCAGGCTACAACCCAGCTCCCTTTGTCTTACTGTCTAGAGGGGATTCACAAACAGCCCAACTGTCAAACTAACCCAGACAGGGAATCCCCCATGTTAACATATGAGAGAGATAGGCCTTGCTACAGTGAAGACTGAATTTAGCAGTATTTCACTGTTAGAACATGTAACACACACACACTGCATCCTGCTCATGGGGCTACCTAGGGCCTTATCTTAGGGGTGCCTTACATGTATGAAAAGGGAAGGTTTAGGCCTGGCAAGTGGGTACACTTGCCAAGTCGAATTGGCAGTTTAAAACTGCACATACAGACACTGCAGTGGCAGGTCTGAGCCATGTTTACACGGCTACTAATGTGGGTGGCACAACCAGTGCTGAAGGCCCACTAGCAGCATTTGATTTATAGGCCCTGGGAACCTTTTGTGCACTTAACTAGGGACTTACTAGTAAATCAAATATGCCAGTCATGGAAGCCAATTACACATATATTTTACATAGGAACACTGGTTAGCTTTGGTAATGTGCCCAGAGTATCAAAAAACGCAAAAACAGAGTCCAGCACACACCAACAACCTGGGAAGCAGACGCAAAAGGTAAGGGGAGCCCACGCCAAGGATACCAAGTCTAACAGTTATCAACATATTTCTATTTTTCTTATATGATTATTTTGCCACAAATTACAATTTACCATTTTAGCTCAGATGCAGTGGCGTAACGAAGGCCTGAGCAGCCCCAAGCTCCAAGGGGCCCCTCTTAGCACAGTACACTGTGAATGGGTAGTAGGCCTTTGCCTTGGTGGAGGGGGGAGGGTTCCCCTCAAGGTGCATTGCAGGGGGGTCCCCTAAAGTTTTGTTACACCACTGCCCGAATGCCCTAGCAATACATAATACTCTAACTAGCTTAGTTACTGAATGGACTACTTTAAATGCTTCTTGTATTCCTTCAAATCTTCTGGCTGGGCTATTGAGGGCCATTAAAGTGTTAATTAACCTAAAGTAGAGAGTCATTGCTCTCTGGAGATCATCTAATAGAATTATCTCTAACCCCAGGCGGCACCATCTTCTCCTCTTCCGATTTGTGTCAGACAGCTGAACCAGCCTTTAATACATGAAAACAGGAGAGAAAATGGAAACTTGAGAAACATTAGAAAGGAGAGGAGGCATAACAAGGAATAATTGTAGATACAAACAAAACTCTTTGCCACAAACTGAATAAGAGAATATGCAATCTTTGAGGAATCTTCACATTTTACTGTACGCTTCAAAATTTCACCAATATTATTTGAGCTTTTCTTTATGAAGATGTTTTGCTGTGTTACCATCCTGGCACCAGTTTTCAATTAAAAGGAACTCCTGAATCCCAAACCAAGAAGACCTATTGGCACTTGCAGTAGAATCCTCATTTGGCCCAAAAAAGGTCACGATAGCTGAGGATGCCAGCTTCCTGAATTACTCAGACCTAATGCGAGATTTTGACTTTGGCAAATGGCTTGTCTGTTGTAGGAGCCAAGTGACAAGATGCCTGGTATGTCTTAATATATGGAGTGTAGCAGAGCAGATGAGAGCAGAAATTCTGTGGATCAGGTGCGTGGCAGGTATGAAAGATGTGGTAGAGATTTTGGCACACACTTGTTTATGTCTAGATAGAGGCTTATTTACTAATCAAAAGGCTGAAGAGATCTGCCTGATCAGCTGGATTCAGTCTGAAAACCACTCAGTACCTAGTGTTTCCAAGGATTAGGAAATAACATGCACATGTGGTAATATTTAGTCCAAATGGCCTTTTATTTTACATAAATAGCACCATGGTTTCTTTTCCTTGTTCTGATTAAAGAGTGTTTTTGTGGGCCTGATGAAGACTCATTTTTAGATTTGTCCCCACCCTTGTCAGAAGACTTACCATCCTTCTTTTTGTTGCCATCTTTGTCACCCCCTGTATGAACTTTTCTGTTCACTCTTGTTCTGACCCATTTGTCTGCCTTCTTTCCCAATTCTTGGGGAGAGGTCAGATCAGAGTCCACCAAGTACTGGTGCAACAAATCAGACACACAATTATTAAGAATATGCTCTCTCAGGATTAAGTTATACAGGCTGTCATAATCAGTAACTTTACTGCCATGTAACCACCCCTCCAAGGCCTTCACTGAATGGTCAATAAAATCAACCCAGTCTTGTGAAGACTCCTTTTTGGTCTCTCTGAACTTTATCCTGTACTGTTCAGTGGTTAAGCCATAACCATCCAGGAGTGCATTCTTAAGAACTTGGAAATTATTAGCATCATTTTCTTTCACAGTAAGGAGCCTATCCCTACCTTTTCCACTAAATGATAGCCATAGGATAGCAGCCCACTGCCTTTGAGGGACATCCTGTACAACACAGGCCCTCTCAAGTGCAGCAAACCACTTGTTAATGTCATCCCCCTCCTTATAAGGGGGAACTATCTTGTGCAGATTCCTGGAATCATGCTCTTTTGCAGGATGACTATGGGGAATACTGCTGCTGCCACCATGGGTATCTAAACCCAACTTCTGTCTTTCCTTCTCTAATTCAAAAGACTGTCTATCCAAATCCAGCTGTTGCTTTTTAAGCTTCAGTCTGGTTTGTTCCACCCTCAACTTATTGAGTTCCCTCTCTAACATTCTGTCATCAGGGTTGGTGGGAGGGACATGTCTAGAAACAGAGCTATGATGGGAATGAACAGAAGGAGACCTGTCCCTTACATAAGCCACCCTAACAGCTTGGTTAACAGAAACATTACTACCAGTATGGTGAGAATAAATGCTTTTGCTATGATGTGAGACACCACTATTTATATGGTGTGGCTCATCATCATTACCATCTATGCTAGATTGTCTAGTAATGGGCAGGCTAGGAAGTTTCTTTCCTGAATCTTTTCCTGGGGGAGTCCCTGAATCAGATTGAGAACTATTAGGTACTTTTTCAACAGACGAGGCACCTATGGCCTTATCCTGTTCTCTAAGCATGTTAAGTAACAGTTCCAAGGAAGGATTCTTCCCTACACTCAAACTTCTCTCTATACAGAGACTCCTTGCTCTTTTCCAGCTAAGGTTGTCATGTGCAAGTTTGGACAGATCAACATTTTGGCCTGTGCCAGACATTTCTAGAGAGAGTTAAAGTGATAGAAAAAGAGAAAAAAGTTTTCAGAACTTTTTGGAAAGACAGAAAAAAAAACTTTTTAAACTTTTAAGAACTTTTTGAAAGTTTAGAGGTACTTTTCAGCACTTAGAAAAGAGTGAAAAGAGGAAATGCAAAACTTTTTGGCTATGTGTATATACACTGACCTTGTTTTGTATATTTTTCTCTTATGAAAAGTACAATGACAAGAGTGGGTCAAGCACTTATCCCACCACTGCACAACCAATGTAGGAGGCTGGACTGGCTTGTAGTGAGTACCAAGGGGTACTTGCACCTTGCACCAGGCCCAGTTATCCCTTATTAGTGTATAGGGTGTCTAGCAGCTTAGGCTGATAGATAATGGTAGCTTAGCAGAGCAGCTTAGGCTGAACTAGGAGACGTGTGAAGCTACTACAGTACCACTTAGTGTCATATGCACAATATCATAAGAAAACACAATACACAGTTATACTAAAAATAAAGGTACTTTATTTTTATGACAATATGCCAAAGTATCTTAGAGTGTACCCTCAGTGAGAGGATAGGAAATATACACAAGATATATATACACAATAGCAAAAATATGCAGTATAGTCTTAGAAAACAGTGCAAACAATGTATAGTTACAATAGGATGCAATGGGGAAACATAGGGATAGGGGCAACACAAACCATATACTCCAAAAGTGGAATGCGAACCACGAATGGACCCCAAACCTATGTGACCTTGTAGAGGGTCGCTGGGACTATTAGAAAATAGTGAGAGTTAGAAAAATAACCCTCCCCAAGACCCTGAAAAGTGAGTGCAAAGTGCACCAAAGTTCCCCTAAGGACAAAGTAGTCGTGTTAGAGGAATAATGCAGGAAAGACACAAACCAGCAATGCAACAACTGTGGATTTCCAATCTAGGGTACCTGTGGAACAAGGGGACCAAGTCCAAAAGTCACAAGCAAGTCGGAGATGGGCAGATGCCCAGGAAATGCCAGCTGCGGGTGCAAAGAAGCTTCGACTGGACAGAAGAAGCTGAGGTTTCTGCAGGAACAAAAAGGGCTAGAGACTTCCCCTTTGGTGGACGGATCTCTTTCACCGTGGAGAGTCGTGCAGAAGTGTTTTCCCGCCGAAAGAACGCCAACAAGCCTTGCTAGCTGCAAATCGTGTGTTTAGCGTTTTTGGACGCTGCTGGGGCCCAGGAGGGACCAGGAGGTCGCAAATTGGACCTGAAGAGAGAGGGGACGTCGAGCAAGACAAAGAGCCCTCACTGAAGCAGGTAGCACCCGGAGAAGTGCCAGAAACAGGCACTACGAGTATGCGTGAAACGGTGCTCGCCGAAGTTGCACAAAGGAGTCCCACGTCGCCGGAGACCAACTTAGAAAGTCGTGCAATGCAGGTTAGAGTGCCGTGGACCCAGGCTTGGCTGTGCACAAAGGATTTCCGCCGGAAGTGCACAGGGCCGGAGTAGCTGCAAAGTCGCGGTTCCCAGCAATGCAGCCCAGCGAGGTGAGGCAAGGACTTACCTCCACCAAACTTGGGCTGAAGAGTCACTGGACTGTGGGGGTCACTTGGACAGAGTCCCTGGATTCGAGGGACCTCGCTCGTCGTGCTGAGAGGAGACCCAAGGGACCGGTAATGCAGCTTTTTGGTGCCTGCGGTTGCAGGGGGAAGATTCCGTCGACCCACGGGAGATTTCTTCGGAGCTTCTGGTGCAGAGAGGAGGCAGACTACCCCCACAGCATGCACAAGCAGGAAAACAGTCGAGAAGGCGGCAGGATCAGCGTTACAGAGTTGCAGTAGTCGTCTTTGCTACTATGTTGCAGGTTTGCAGGCTTCCAGCGCGGTCAGCAGTCGATTCCTTATCAGAAGGTGAAGAGAGAGATGCAGAGGAACTCGGCTGAGCTCATGCATTCGTTATCTAAAGTTTCCCCAGAGACAGAGACCCTAAATAGCCAGAAAAGAGGGTTTGGCTACCTAGGAGAGAGGATAGGCTACTAACACCTGAAGGAGCCTATCAGCAGGAGTCTCTGACGTCACCTGGTGGCACTGGCCACTCAGAGCAGTCCAGTGTGCCAGCAGCACCTCTGTTTCCAAGATGGCAGAGGTCTGGAGCACACTGGAGGAGCTCTGGACACCTCCCAGGGGAGGTGCAGGTCAGGGGAGTGGTCACTCCCCTTTCCTTTGTCCAGTTTCGCGCCAGAGCAGGGGCTAAGGGGTCCCTGAACCGGTGTAGACTGGCTTATGCAGAATTGGGCACATCTGTGCCCAAGAAAGCATTTCCAGAGGCTGGGGGAGGCTACTCCTCCCCTGCCTTCACACCATTTTCCAAAGGGAGAGGGTGTCACACCCTCTCTCAGAGGAAGTTCTTTGTTCTGCCATCCTGGGCCAGGCCTGGCTGGACCCCAGGAGGGCAGATGCCTGTCTGAGGGGTTGGCAGCAGCAGCAGCTGCAGTGAAACCCCAGGAAGGGCAGTTTGGCAGTACCAGGGTCTGTGCTACAGACCACTGGGATCATGGGATTGTGCCAACTATGCCAGGATGGCATAGAGGGGGCAATTCCATGATCATAGACATGTTACATGGCCATATTCGGAGTTACCATTGTGAAGCTACATATAGGTAGTGACCTATATGTAGTGCACGCGTGTAATGGTGTCCCCGCACTCACAAAGTTCAGGGAATTGGCTCTGAACAATGTGGGGGCACCTTGGCTAGTGCCAGGGTGCCCTCACACTAAGTAACTTTGCACCTAACCTTTACCAGGTAAAGGTTAGACATATAGGTGACTTATAAGTTACTTAAGTGCAGTGTAAAATGGCTGTGAAATAACGTGGACGTTATTTCACTCAGGCTGCAGTGGCAGGCCTGTGTAAGAATTGTCAGAGCTCCCTATGGGTGGCAAAAGAAATGCTGCAGCCCATAGGGATCTCCTGGAACCCCAATACCCTGGGTACCTCAGTACCATATACTAGGGAATTATAAGGGTGTTCCAGTAAGCCAATGTAAATTGGTAAAAATGGTCACTAGCCTGTTAGTGACAATTTGGAAAGAAATGAGACAGCATAACCACTGAGGTTCTGATTAGCAGAGCCTCAGTGAGACAGTTAGTCACTACACAGGTAACACATTCAGGCACACTTATGAGCACTGGGGCCCTGGGTTACCAGGGTCCCAGTGACACATACAACTAAAACAACATATATACAGTGAAAAATGGGGGTAACATGCCAGGCAAGATGGTACTTTCCTACAGAGAGTAAAGGTTGTGCATGGGTGTTCATGATGGGGCATGACTCAGAGCTCTATAATTGAAGCTGAGGCCACTGTAACCTTCTAAATGTGCCCGTAAGTGGGTAAAACACAAGGTGCTCAAACTACAAGCTTATCAAATCTTTGGCCTCTCTACAGAGCCTACAGAACGATGGTCACATGTGTTCCAATTGTAATGACCATTTTATATGAAAGTGGATGAAGGAGGTATACACAGCTGTTGAAATATTGACAGTGAAAAACGAAAAGTAAATTCTGTCTTGATATGTGAGGAGGTACAGGAGTGTACATGAGAGAGAGAGAGAGAGAGAGAGAGAGAGAGGGAGCAAGGCCATGGTGACAAGTAGGACAAACAAAGAAGTACATGCAGAAGAACCAAGTGAAGATACAGTCATGAACAGCAAGGAGAAGATGTGAGCAATGCAGATGGAGAATTTCATAAAGATGTGTGAGTAAAGAGGGCATACCCGTTTAACAGTTATTTTAAAGCAATGTGGTGTGTTTGGGAGAACAGGAGTGACTGAGACACTCTGAAGATCACTCCCCCTTCCACAGACCTTAGTAATGAATAATAGACACTATCATATTTTAACAATTGAAACATTTTCAATTATAATTATTCACAACACAACAATGGCTGCCACTTATTTATCTGATACTGCTAACAAACATAGGAAAAGACAATATTTTCAGCTTGTTTTAGGCAAAAGTTTGTTGATGTGTCATGTGATATGCCTGGATGCAGTAACAGAAAACTCACAGAAAGGAATCCAAATACTGGCCAATGGGCATTCTATAAATAGATTTAATATTCTGCTCCCATAAGAAGGTGCATTCCAGGTGGAAGACTGTCTGGCCCTTGGTAAGAAAGAGTGAGAGAGGGAGAAAGAGAGAGAGTGACAGAGTAAAGAGTTGCAGGTCTGTACCACATGGCACATCCTTTTTATCCAGCAATTTACTTCGGTAACTTCAGGATCGCTGCTGACAATTGTTGTGACCTAAAGGTGAAGACGTATAATGTCACAAAGGCAGATCTGGCTCACATTATTCTGTGCAGCATATTTACAAGTGTCTTGCACCAACTTAGCGTAATTTATTTTACTCTAAGGCGGCATTAAGGAAGCCTTTCGCCTGCGCCGTATTTACAAAGTACATAATGCTTGCATTGCACCACTTTGTAAACGCTTGTGCCACATTATGCCTGCACCAGACATAATGTATGCAGGTGGGGCGTTCTGACGCGGGGAGGCCCGAAAAATTGTCGCAAGAAAATTTACAGCATTTCACTGCACCATTTTTTCAGTCATTTTTTATACCTGCTCAGAGCAGGCGTTAAAATGACACACCCATTTTAATCAATGGGCCTCCCATGTGCTTTGCTGCACTTGCGTCAAACTTTTGGACGATAGTGCATCAAAGAGCCACAATAGCATCAAAAAATTTGACAATGTTCTCCTAACGACTGCCATGGTGCGACACATAGCAAATATGGTGCAACCATGGTGTTGTTAGGTGGGGAAGGAGAAATGAAAGAAAAGTGGCGCATTGGACCGATGCACCACCTTCTTGTAAATATGCCTTTGATCTCAATAAAGTGAGTAGTGCTAAATTGGGCAATAGTAACATGTTATTTACTCAGCTTAGAAACAACAAAGTAGGGAGGAGAAGTAATATATAGTCACGTTATTTTGATAATGTCATACTTTATCGTTTGATGCCACTGACTGAACGAGCCTGTCAGGAGCATCAAATGATAAAGTAACTTATGGCCATATGTACGAAAGCTTTTTCCCATAGACACAGAATGGGTAAAATCCTTTCGTACATCTGGCCCTTAGTGTACAGAATTCTAACTGCATTGAGCTTTTCGCATCCTCAAAATATGCTCCAAACATTTCAATGAATGTCCACCGTTTTTGTTTTGATTCCAACACTTTCAGTGGTGTGTACAGCATTCCATAAGAGGCAGAGTTTAATTGCGTATGTAGACAGCAGTGTTATAGGTGATCTCACAACCCGCACTCCCATAAACATCATGCATCATATGCATCACCATAAAATACTGATTTATTTTCCTTTTTTTACTGTTTAAATGTAGGGCAGCACAGTACTTGCATGCACGTGTACTTGCTATATCAAAATATCACAGACGCCAGGTTATGCTCACTCACGTACACATAATTACTTCGACAGATCCGGCAGGAAAACAACATTACATGTGACAACGTTATGCTTCCGCAGCTGGGGCCGGCGCAGCTGGCCACGTGACTCTAGCTCAGCGTGGTTACCCTAGAAACCTTGAGCTGTTGACTGAAATATGATACCTGGCTGCCTCTTATGTTTTGGTCTTCAATCAGGGTCAGATACGTAAATACAATCATAATTATTCCTAATAACCTTATAAAACGAAGGCAAGGTATTTTATTTGCAGTTTAGTTACCATTTGAATTAAATATGCCGGCTAACGAATTGCAAATCTCTCCTATCCCAAATTCTACACCATCACTATGGAAAATGACTCCTTTCGGCCCCCAAAGATATTCAAGCTGAACACATCTGAGTGACTCATTGGTTTAAAAGGACCATTGAACCTGCCACGAACGGAACAACATTTATTATGCAGGAGATCAGCAGCAGGAGCCTGTTTACTACCGAACAATAATAACTGTGTATGGCTCACAATATCATGTATAAATATTTTATAACTAGCCAGTGCACGAATATTTCCAGGTGCACATAACACCATTTACCAACTGACAAAGACCACCTGAAGCTGTTTTCCTGTAAAAAAGTAACTACAACGTGTTTGGCTAAAGCTACAATGTGACTTTCGTAGTCCTATTATCTGATCTCCTGAAAAATTACTCAAACTATGGCACAAATAAATTATCTTTCACACTCCTTCTTCATATCTACATAAAACAACACATGGGATGTAGTGATTGAAAAGATGTTATCACGCTTGTTCGTCATTTGTACCTTTCTAGGGCTTGCCAGCAGGCAGCATGCCCTGTCACTTGGAAACAATATGGCCCATATTTATACTTTTTGACGCACAACTGCGCCAACGCAGTTGTGCGTCAAAAATGTTACCGCCGGCTAACGCCATTCCAACGTGCCCGGGCGCCTTATTTATGGAATGACGTTAGCCGGCGCTGAGGACTGGTGTGCGTAAAAAAAATGACTCACACCAGGCAGCGCCGGCATATGAGAAAATGGGGGTTGTGCGTCAAAAAATGGGGCAAGTCAGGTCTGAGGCAAAATCTAGGCCTCAAACCAGATTTGTGCCATTTTTTTTTACGCCCAACCTCCATTGACATGACTCCTGTCTTAGCAAAGACAGGAGTCATGCCCCCTTGCCCAATGGCCATGCCCAGGGAACTTATGTCCCCTGGGCATGGTCATTGGGCATAGTGGCATGTAGGGATGCCCAAATCAGGCCCCCCTATGCCACAAAGAAAATCTGAAAAAAATACTTACCCGAACTTACCTTTACTTCCCTGGGATGGGTCCCTCCATCCTTGGGTGTCCTCCTGGGGTGGGCAAGGGTGGCAGGGGGTGTCCCTGGGGACAGGGGAGGGCACCCCTGGGCTCCTTCCGAGCCCACAGGTCCCTTAATGCCTGCCCTGACCCAGGCGTTAAAAAACGGCGCCCATCAGGTTGTGCGTCATTTTTTAAGGCCCACCCCCTCCTGTGCATCAAAATGACGTCAGAGTATAAATATGGGGCACAGGCCTTAAAGTCATTTTTTGGAAGGGAACGCCTACCTTGCATATATTTACCACAAGGCTGGTTCCCTCTTCCAAAAAATTACGCATATGGTGGAATTTTGACGCCGGCTGGGTCGGACGTCAAAGTATAAATATGGGGCAGGGTTTGCGCCGAAACTGCGACATTAATTTGGGGGTCACAATCTGCGTATCGCAATAGTGACATGATTTAGCAAATCGCTATCTGCATAACGCAAATTGAGACCTAGATTTGCGATTCACAGATAGCGATCCGCAAATTCATATTGCTATTTGCGATATGCAGATTGCGACACGCAAATTCTGTCTCGCAATGTTATTCATAAAACATTCACAAATAGCGCTTATTCGCAGAATGGCCTTTTGCACATGCAATTTACCCCGAATTGAAAACAGGTGGTAACCAGGTGCAACCTATATAAGAAGGCCCAGAATGACTCAGCCCCTATCCCACAATGGCCGCACTCTACGTCATGGCGAGGAGGATGAGGATGCTGGCAGGTTTGAGGAGAGGGAGGAGGAGACAGGAGTGCATTTTCAGAGTGCACATAACCCTTTTTGACCAGACAGAGGAGGATATATATGAGAAGTACAGGTTCAGCTCAGCCATGATACTTGACCTGATGGCTGATCTGCAATCCAGATTGCAGTGCACCACACACAGGACCAATAGTATACTCACCAATGTGCAGGTATTATGCTCCATGCACCTATTAGCCTCAGTGAGCTATCAAGGGGTTATAGCAGCAGCTGGAGGGGTCTATTAAAGTGCCCTCTCATGATTTTTTTTAATGCATTTCTCAATGCCATACTGAGCAAAATTCAACAGCACACAAGATTCCCCACCCCACATTTAATAGGCGCCATCGATGGGACCATGTAGCAATCTGACCACCATCGACCACAGAGTATGTTTATCTCAAACGTAAAACTTCACATTCCATGAACATACAAGTAATTAGCAATGCCTCCAACTTTATAACCAATCTCATGGCCAGATATCCAGGTAGCACACATGACTCCTACATCTTTCGCCACAGTGGAATTTACACAAGACTACTAGCTGGGGAGTTTGGCGAAGGATATCTACTGGGTAATGTAAAAGTTGACAATGTTGCATTGATGTAAATGAGACGTAACGTATAACAAGTACTCATTTTACTCTCATGTCATTCCAGGAGACAGTGACTATGCCGTGCGGTCCTTCATACTGACGCCCTACCTGAGTCCTGCAACGCCAGCCGAAAGGAGGTATAATGCGGCTCACAGGACAACCTGCAGTGTTGTGGAGAGGACATTTGGACTGCTGAAGAGCCGCTTTGGATGCATCCACAAGAGTGGTGGTATCCTACAATAAAGCCCTGACACTACCTGCAAAATTGTGGCTACATGTGCTACGTTGCACAATATTGCTACAACAAGGGGTATACCTGTGGAACCCACTGAGCCAAACTCAGATGAGGATGGTGATCCCCGGCCACCCCTTCACCCAGCAGACAGAAGCAGAAGGCAGAAGGCAGACAAAGACATGCTGACATCACGCGCAACCATTTCTGATGTAAGTTATGACAATACTACGTCTATTATATGTATTGCTGTAGGTAGCATCGTTATTGACGTGACTTCAGGTAACATGTGTAATTAGGACATAGCTATGTACTATACACAAACAGGTGTGAGTAACAGTGCCACACTATTAGCATCATAGTATAACAGTTTTGCTACATGTCAAGCTAGTCCCCTACACCCCTCATCAACACTTCCTACGTCCACACACTCCACTTGAGTGCTCAGTGGCCTCAGTGACACGTCTTGTAGCGGGTTCAAAGACAGTACTGTGTCTGGTACTGCGACGCCTAGGATCCATCACAGGGGCTGTGAGACTGCTGAGGCTAGAGAGCTCCTCACTATCCCCACCACCCAGTTCCCTGTTTGTAGCATTCCGTGCTGTCTGCAATGTATTCAAAACATTGGTGATTTTCACCAATCTCTGTGAAACGTCCCAACAGCAATGTGCCATCTCCATTTGTATGCCCACAGCACATCGTGATATCAAGGCAGTTGAGGTAGCGAGCTGATTCACCGATCTGCAGAACCCAACCAACTTGCCCATCAAGTGGTAATGGCGCATACAGTGGCTGACATGCTCCTGCTGAATCACAATGCAGAGTTCCCTAATGGCGCGTGCCATCTCCTTTGTGTTTTCTGGTGCTGTTTGCTGTCCCTCATGCAGCTTGCACATGTTTTCAATAAGAGACTCCAACTGCTTTTGCAGTACTCCCATGTTGTCATTGTGAGACACCAACTGCCTGTGCATTGACCTCGTGTTTACAGTGCAGGCGCTGCACTTTTAGCATGGAAGCTTCAAGGCCGCCAAAGAGTGATCGGCCCTCTCCTTCATCAGTGCACCTTCTGCCTGCATCGTGACGCCGCCAAAGGGGAGTGAACTGACGCTGGGGCAGGGAATGCTGTCTTACTGTGATTCCAGCCTCTGGGGGTGGTGTGGGTACTTCATCTGGCATTTCATCTGAATACAGGTTATACTCTGGGATTGGTAACACTCTTGTGCTGCGTCTAGTTGGTGCAATAATGAAGGACTCACTGGTGTTTGAGTCGGACTGTGGCTAGGTTTTCCTATCCCCCACATTTCCACCTTCTGCTGCATCAGGGCCCGGGACATCTACAACGACAATGTGCAGCATGTCATTTTTGAATAATTCACATATAGTTGCATAATAGTATTAAATGTACACTAACATCATATCACTAAGAGTTTTTTGTGTTGTTTCTCTATTTGGCTGAACAATATTTTGCTATTTATGTGGTAGTTGCATTTTAGGGACTACCACTCCCATTCTGCATTGTTGCGTTTAATGAAGGATGTGGCATGGACTACTCATCACACTGCATCAAGCTAATAGCTATTGTCTAGGGGGCATTTGTGCATGCACATATGGGGATACACATCATTGCTGCCCTTACCTTTGCTGGTGCTGGGTGTCCCTGAGGTGTCAATGTCAGTGACACCACTGACAGCCTCAGGAAGCAGTGTGGACTCCATCATGCCTTCCATTGGTGTGGACGGTGTCTGGGAGGGTGGTCCTTGCCTCCTATAGCCTGCTGGCTACCCTCCCTTTGGCATGGGAACATAAGTCGTACCATCGCTTGCGTATCTCCTCAATGGAGTGCTGCACAACACCCACTGTGCATATTTTGGCCTGGATGTCTAACCACAGTTTCCTCTTCTCACTTTCAGGTACCTTGAGTGAGTTCTTCCCAAACAGTTTTTCGTGGTTCCTGACCACCTCCTCAGTGAGCACCTCCAATTCCTGCTCACTGAATATGAGCTTGCGCTTCCGGTTACCTTTCTCCTTCACATTTCCATCAGTGGCCATTTTGCTGTTTGGTCCTGGCTGGCTCACAAGGCTGCTGTGTCTCTCTGCCTGCTCCTGGAAACAGCATGAGGTGACTCACTTCCTGGTTGTGATGTCATCAGCCTGTTCTGGTTTGCCATTTTCACAATTCGCGATTTTCAAATACTGAATCACTATTTTTTTGCAATTCGGTATTTGCAACTCGCAAATTGCATTTGCGAATTTTAAGAAATGGTTATTGCCGACTCGCAATTTTGATACATCCCATTTTGCATTTCTTAAATAGCTATCTCTTAGAATTCACTATTTAAGAAATGCAAAACCGGATCTTGATACATCTCGCCCATTGTGTCTTATAAAACACAATATAAAAAGGGGCCTTTAACCAGCCCATTACTTAACATTGATTGGTATTATTATCAGTCTTCTTTGCTGCCTTTTAATTCGGAAAGCATTGTCTAGGCATCACTTTTTTCATCACTTCCTTTCTTTGTGTGGAGCATGGATTAAGTACAAATTGCTTTATCTTAATTAGTGTCCGTCCACTGCTCGCACTGTGATAGAGGTACTATTTCTTCTTTTTTTTGGCATTTTTAGATAGCGTGAACCCAACTCGTCCCTAAGGCATCAAAGCACTGCACATGAGCACTAGTTACGTTACTTAAGTTCTAAGGTTTTTTTTAAGGAAAAGGACTTTGAGTGATGTGCTCAGAATCACTTTTTTTGGTATGTTTATATAGCTCTAACTTGGCCTGTCTTGAAATTATTGGAGCACTTTGCATGAGCGCCAGTTACATTACACAAGTTTCCAATTATTATTATTAATATTTTTTAGGCAGGGACATGAAGTGATTCCTCTAGAATCACAGGATGTTGAGCTGACATCAGAACTGGAACTTGGTTCCTCAGTTCCAAAGTCGCCACCTGTGGCCGTAGTGCATATCCTTTTTCCCCCTCCCATTAGGAAATTAGCATTAGTAAAGCCAATAGGTCTCACCTATTCAAGATTTATTGGTTTAGTCATTTTTTTTAGCCACATTGTACAGCAGACCAACTGCTATGCAGCATGGCTGAAAGTGTGAAAACAGTGCTATAACTCAGTAAATGCTGGTTGCGTCATAGCACTTATTTTTTACTTTGAAAAATGCTGAACAGCAACCATTCAGTTGTAGAACAAAGCTTAGAAACATTGAAATAGTAGATATATTTGTTTTTCTAAATTGTTTTGCCATGTCGTAAAGAAATCATAAAATCTTAAATACTCCACCATATCCTACTTTTGAAGGACCAGTTTGTAAACCAGGTCACAAAGAAGACTCTGACCAGCACCAATTCAGTTTATAAATTGATCTTTCAAAAGTAGGACATGGTGGAGTATTTGATGACTTGATGATTTCTTTGGTTCCTCAAGGGTCTATCCATTTGTCTTTGTTTTTGTTCTATACTGTTCTATGATTATTTTTACAAAGAGATGGAGCATCTTGGATGCTTCCTTGCCCTGACACACTGTGTGCTGCCTAATGCCAAAACCAGTACACTTGAACCATGGTGCAAGGATACCTGTTATGAGCAGGATAGTTTTTGTGCAGGAAGGAACACCTTCTTGCACAAAACAATTCTTAAAGACATTTTCCTTTTTCTCTGTGTAATGAGGAATGCATCACACATAGAAAAAGAAAGTAACGAGGAAAAATAAAGTTATTTTCCTTGGTTATGTCTGGGTCTGTTGGGTGTACCATTTTGGACAATTCTCAGGTTTACAGCTTTTTGTAAATCTGGGAATGAGCCAAAATCCAAGAGTGGATGCCTGAGAATGCCACACTGCACTCAGAGAATGCCTCCGTGCCAGTAACACAAGACAACGAACTGTGCTGTCTTGTGTAACTTTGAATTTACTTAACTCTGCACAGCCAAGCAAACTGGGTTTGCATGGCTTAGTAAATCCCAGTTAAGAGCTTGAGTTGCCTTGCATCGCCCTGCATGATGGAGGCGCAGTGCAAGCCCTTTCTACATTTGGCCTCTAATCTTTAGCTTTTAATTTCAAAGTCATTCACGTTAACAGAGATTTTTAAATTGTTAAAGTTTATATTTAGCTTTTGTCTGAGTATATACTTCATTAAATTGCTGGCTGTCAGAGTCACCAGATTCTCGGGGTCTGTGCACGTTCCCAACACGTCCACCACTGAACAGCTCCAAGACTCTGATAGATAAATCACAGAGACTGAGAGAGTTCAAGAGGGGAAGAGGGGATTAGGAAGGGAACAGCTGGGAAGGAGACCTGTAGTAAGAAAAAGGTTAGAACACACGATATGAAAATTATATCTCCTGAAATCAACAGGAGAGGACCTACACTGTATGTGCTGCTGTGACCTGTGTCTGGAACCTACCATGGCTTGTGTCACTGGAGAAAGGGCCCCTGCCTTCTCCGTGGCGGAGTTGGAGTGACTGGTGGATGGGGTCCTACCCCAATACCGAATGCTGTATGGGCCTCCTGACCAACAGGTGAGTACACTGTGAGCACGATGCATGGGGCATGAATGCATGGAGTGGTGTGTGTGAAAGCCTCGTGTAAGGGTGGGTTGGTGGAAGGGCAGTGGGCAGCGTGCTGCATGTATGGTGGGCAATGTCTGTGCATAAGGGGATGTGACTGATACCTTTTCCTATGTGTATTTCTCCGCAGGTCAGCGCCGATCAGAAAAAGGGTATATATGGGGTGCCATTGCCAAAAACATGCGGACCCTGGGGATCTACGGCAGGCAGAGCATCCACTGTTGGAAACAGTGGGAGGACCTGAGATGAGGAGGCCCTGCTGGGGATGGCCTCCCAACGAGGAAGGGGTGCCCGTCGAACCCTGACCCCCCCCAATGGACCGGATACTGGCGGTGGCCTATCCGGAGCGGGATGGGCGCTTGAGGACAGCACAGCAGCCACAAGGGGGTGAATACAGTACCCCAATTACTAGTTGTGAAGGTGGTGTGGCATCCGGGTGGGGGATGTGGGGCTGTGGGTGCCCCTAGGTCGGGCTGGACATTGCAGCGTAGGTCCCATGTTGGGCAGGGTCCTGATGTAAAATACCTCCAACAAAGCTAGTAGGCATCCACTACTGGGCAGGGGTTTGTGGGTCTCAGGTATGCTGCATTTGGCTTTAGGTGTCCCTGTCCATTGGCTGGTGACTAGCAGTGTGTGCTGTGTACGCCAACGGTGGTGTTGATACCGCCATTGACCAAGCGTATCATTTGTCTCCACCCCCTTTTTGTTTTGTCACCCTGTCCTTATGTGCATTAGCATCATCTGGCGGAGGAGAAGAGGCACCGGTGACGGGGAGAGCTGCATCCCACAGGGCCCAAGAGGCCCAATCCACCGACGGTGAGGGCACCAGTGGGACGGAGGGCGAGGGGAGCACCACAGCGCAAAATGGAGGTGTTAGTTCGGACAGTGATACCTCCTCCGATGGACGCTCCCTGGTGGTGGCGGACACCTCTGTGCCCACCCCAAATACAGGTACTGTCGCCACCCCGTACCAGCACTGCCCTCCCAGCAGCCCCTCAGCGTGTTTCCCATGCCCGCTCACCCAGGAGGGTGGGCATCTCCTTCGCCCCAGGCACCTCAGGCGCTGCCCGAGTTAGCCCTGCTGCCCTGAGTGAGGAGGCTATTGACCTCCTGAGATCCATCTCTGTTGGGCAGTCAACCATTGTGAATGCCATCCAGGGGCTGGAATCTCATCTACAATAGACTAGTGCAGTCCTGGAGGACATTCACTCTGGCATGGCGGCCCAACAGAGATCAATCCAGCCTCTGGCCTCCTCCCTGATGGCAGCCATTGTCCCTGTTTCTAGCCTCCCCCCTCGAATTCCGTAAATTTTGCCCTTGACAGGAAGGGCAAGGGGAGTGCACCATCAGGCAAAAAGGAGAAGAGGCCTGGTGCTGGGACGCAGTTGGAGCCCCCACCAACAACCATGGTGGTTCAGCCATCTGAGGCTGCAGGGGTAGGGCTGGAGCCTCCCCCCACCAGTGCCAGCAACTCCACCAGCACCGCCACCAGCACCGCCACCAGCACCGCAGCCAGCACCGCCACCAGCACCACTGCCAGCAGCAGCAGCCCCAGTGGGCAGACGTCCAAGGTTACAGGGAAAGGGCTGGAGCCTCCCCCCACCACTGCCAACACTGCCACCGGCACCAGAGCCTCCCCCCACCACTGCCAGCACCGCCACCAGCACCAGCGCCAGCAGCAGCCCCAGTGGGCAGCCGTCCGAAGCTGCAGGGAAAGGGCTGGAGCCTTCCCCCACTACTGCCAGTACTGCCACCAGCACCGCCGCCAGCACCGCCACCAGCAGCCCCAGTGGGCAGCCGTCCAAGGCTGCAGGGAAAGGGCTGGAGCCTACCCCCACCACTGCCAGCTCCACAAGCAGCACCGCCGCCAGCATCACCACCAGCAGCAGCAGCCCCAGTGGGCAGCCATCCGAGGCTGCAGGGGAAGGGCTGGAGCCTCCCCCCACCACTGCCAGCTCCACAAACAGCACAGTCACTGCCACCACTGAGCAGCCGTCACCGCCGGTGGGCAGTGTGTAGTCCTTCATCCATGGGCTGTTGTGCGACCTGGCCCCTGCAAATCCTGTGGGTCTGACACTCAGGTGAGAGACTATGACCTTGCACTCCCCAAGATCTGTATCACCGGGCACAATGCCCCCTCCGGAACCAGTGGAAGAAGCCATCCACTCACCCCATCCTTCCCAGAATGAGGCACACTGGGCACAATGCCCCCTCCAGAACCAGTGGAAGAAGCCATCCTCCTACCCCATCCTTCCAAGGATGAAGCACACTGGGCACAATGCCATCCACTCACCCCATCCTTCTCAGGATGAAGCACACTGGGCACAATGCCCCCTCCAGAACCAGTGGAAGAAGCCATCCACTCACCCCATCCTTCCCAGGATGAAGCACACTGGGCACAATGCTCCCTCCAGAACTATTGGACAAAGCCATCCACTAGAGAGACTTTGGCTTTGCACTCCCCAGGATTGAGCACAGGGCATGTTGCCCCCTCCAGAGCATGTGGGCAAAACACCCACTAGAAAGACTGTGGCCTTGCACTCCCCATGACCAAGCAGTGGGCAAACCACCCAGAAGAGAGACTGTGGCCTTGCACTCCCAGGACCAAGCAGTGGGCAAACAACCCACTTGAGAGACTGTGGCCTTGCACTCCCCATGACCAAGCAGTGGGCAAACCACCCACTTGAGAGACTGTGGCCTTGCACTTCCGAGGACAGAGTAATGGGCATGTTGCCCCCTCCAGGACCAGTAACAAACACAAAAAGAACAGTTGATGGACGGAATGTAGAACAAATCAAACATTCACCCCCAGTCACAGATCTGGGTTTAATCCATCAGTTG
Organism: Pleurodeles waltl; assembly: GCF_031143425.1. Lineage (NCBI taxonomy): Eukaryota > Metazoa > Chordata > Amphibia > Caudata > Salamandridae > Pleurodeles > Pleurodeles waltl. The sequence continues at coordinate 933,768,102 of NC_090442.1, read as the reverse complement.
TTTTGCTCACCATGCCATTCCAGTTTGGACCCAGTCATATGCAAATCAGTCTTGACGCTGTTCCCCATGGGAACAGTCCAGCCCGAACTGCCAGACCAGGTCCTCCCTGGACCAGAAACAAGCATCCTGGGACCGGTTTCGGGGTATCATCCCTCTTCAGCCAGGTTAGCTTGAATCTGGTGGCATAATGAGCACGGGACCCACGTCTGGGCATACCCTTCCCACTTGGGGCGACAAACGCAAAAAGAACAGTTGATGGACTGAATGTAGAACAAATCAAACATTCACCCTCAGTCACAGATCTGGGTTTAATCCATTAGTTTTTTTGTTCACCATGCCGTTCCAGTTTGGACCCAGTCATATGCAAATCAGTTTTGATCCTTGTTCTCCATGGGAACAGTCCAGCCTGAACTGCCAGACCAGGTCCTCCCTGGACCAGAAACAAGCATCCAGTTATGCTATCCCACAGCGTTTGTGTTTTGCTTTTCTTTTGCCGCCCTAAGTGCGCCGGGTATGCCCAGATGTGGGTCCCGGGCTGTGAGAAAGTAGCCTCTTTCTAGCCTTGTTACCCCCACTTTTGGCCTGTTTGTGAGTATATGTCAGGGTGTTTTCACTGTCTCACAGGGATTCTGCTAGCCGGGGCGCAGTGATCATAGTGAAAACCTTATGGGGCATATTTATACTCCTTTTTACACCGATTGTGCGTCAAAATATTTGACGCACAATCAGCGCAAACGTTGCCCCATATTTAAACTCTGACGCCCGAGCCCGCGGACGACAAAAATCCGCTGTGTGCGTCATTTTCTGGATGCGGCAACCTGCCCTGCGTTAATGATATGCAGGGTAGGCGTTCCCGTCCAAAAAACGACGCACACGGCCGTGCGTTGTATTTATGCTTCCGGGCAAAAATGACTCTCGGCCGGGAGGCGGAGCAAAAAAATTACGCAAAGCCCGATTTGCGTCAAAATTTAACGCCTGGGTCAGGGCAGGCGTTAAAATGAGGCAAACACACCTGTATTTAATCAGAACACACAGAACAAACAGCAGAGCAGCAGAGCAGCCACAGGGAGACATGGAGGTGATCTTTATCCAGCGTGCACGTAGACGCAGAGCCCAGCAGCAACAACAGCAGCTACAACAACACCAGCAGGGACCCCAAAGGCAGTGCAGAAGGCAGGAGAGGATATTCCGCCCAAGAACAACCCTGCATGGCCTCAGGGAACACGACATCATCCAGAGGTACCGGTTGAACTGGCAGGCCATTCAGCAGCTGCTGCGAAACATTGAACCGCAGTTGGCCCCCACTTTAGTGACACCCCGCACTATCCCAACAGAAACAAAGCTGCTTGCCGTACTTCACCTGCTGGCAAGTGGCTTGTTTCAAACAACTGGTGCCCTGGTTGGCGGAATATCACAACCATCATTCTCCGCATTTCTGCCAAAAGTACTGGATGCCATCATTCGCCTGACACCCTTCCACATCTGCTTCCCTAACACACTGCAGAAGCAGCAGGAAACAAAACAGGGGTTCTATGCCATCAGTGGCTTCCCACACGTCCTTGGTGCAATCGACTGCACACACGTACGCCTTGTGCCACCTGCTGCAACTGAACACCTCTACCGCAACAGGAAGCACACACATTCATTCAACGTGCAGGCCATAGTCGATCACCAGGGATTGATCACCAACATCGTGGCTAAATATCCTGGGAGTGCACATGACTCATTCATCTTCCGTCACTGCACCATCAACCAACACTTTCAGGATGGACGGTATGGCAATGGACTACTTGTTGGTAAGTACAAAAACCTACTTATATACACACTGCACAGCAACCCTCTAGGACACACATCACATACACCACAACAGCAACATCTAGACAGTAACACACTGAGGTCCTTACATCACTAGCCTTGTTTCTTAAGTCACCATTGAACCTGTCACACATTGGAATTTACTGTACAGCCTAATGTGAAGACATTAATGAGTGTGGTTGCCTAAATGTCACCTTGCAAATTGTAAGTGTCACAATAACCTTTACATGAATACATTGCATAAGTTTCAAGGGATGGGATGTACAGGGTACTTTGATATGAACGTGTTAACAACACTTCCAAATTTAAATGTGCATGGAACTATCATCTCACCCTCAGTGAAGACACACGGACACCTGTAACACAAGTCACAATGCTAGGGAGGGAACACTCTACTGCAAATCCCAAAACATACTGCTGACAAACGGTTAGCAGACAAACACTTGCTCATCCAAGGAAAAAACACAATGCAGATGGTATAGCCTACAAGTATAGGATGTCACATTAGTACACAAAAGAGTCACAGACAACACAAGACAACTACTGCCATTAAAGGTCTTTTCAATAGTGCCAGCTACATCTACATGATCCCATTCTGTGTTTTTCTTTAAGCTGATCAGGGGTATGACATCCAGCCATGGCTAATGACACCATTTGGGAACCCGACTACTGCTGCAGAGCGGGCATACAACGATGCCCATAAGAGGACACGCAGCATTGTCGAGCGCACCTTTGGGATCCTAAAGTCAAGGTTCCGCTGCCTTGACATCACTGGCGGTAGCCTACTATATTCCCCCGAGATGGTCTGTAGGATCATACTCACTTGTGCCATATTGCACAACATTTGTGTAAAAAGGAACATTCCCCTCCTGGAACCAGACCCATACATGCCTGAAGACGACGAAGGGGAGGATGCTGGCCTGCAACAGGAGGGGGAACAACCAAACACGGCTGCTGGAGTGCGTAGGAGCCAACACATTGTAAATAATTTCTTTTCATAATTATCACTATCACCACTTAATGCACTATTGTAAATAGACACTGATAACAAACACCACATCATGGTTTGGCCTATTCTTTTCTGCCCACCTTTAGCTTGAAATAGCTGAAGAAGAATGTCGTCTCATTGAGCAATAATGATATAACAATCATGACACTAAAAAATACACCACAAATGTAATGGCCACCATACAATGGTCAAATACACACACCATGTAAATGACAGACATCCTGTACAGTTCACCTTTGAAGGGCAATAGCTGAGGACCACACATATGACTCACATACATGTAGTAAACATGGATCATCGCAGCAGATGGCACACAACTAAAACACCATCACTCAACTAGGGGAAAACAGGCCTCATACATCAGGCAGTTCACATGCTAATGCTTCAGGAACAGGAATGTAGTACTAGACTCTTGCCAACAGTAATTCCAACTACTTACTATCATTGCAATGACTATCTGTCACTAGAGTTACACATAAGCAGAACATACACAGCACAAGTGCTACACCTATGACAAGCATCCAGCACATCACATCCCATCTACATGTCAGCCCTTTTCTAAAAACATTACACACACTTGCAGCTGCTCACACCCCACCTGTCTGAAGAGGTCCCTGGAATGCCGATTTGTGTACACTGAGATTCCCTCATCTACACACACACACTCACAAGAGTCATCCAGTGTGCCACACCCTTTACTATGCCTACCATTGTCATACTACCATCTCACTGCATGGAACTCAGCTCATATAATACACTGCCTTGGAGTTTATAAGGCCTGGTATCACCTGTAGATTGATTCTTCTGTGAAAGGTACTGTAGGCTATTTATCAGCAAATCCCAACTGACAGGACTAGTGAGACACAGATGGAGGCCACACCTGTGATCCCCTCCATGCACACCACCCAAATGAACATGCCCCGTCCCTGCAGCTGCCTCCTACTGCATATATGTTTGAATGTGAGCTATTACATCATTAAGCTTTGACACAAATGTTGCCGTTGAAAACTTTATTAGGGTTCATGTGTCACCTTCAAAGCAACACAGGACATACACAGTGTGACATCTCAACTGTCTAATGCTCCCTCTGACCAGTCCTAGTCAGAACACGTGATCATGTAATTACTGAAAGAGCTTGCTCCTGATTGACCCAGCATCCTGTCAGCCTGACTGGCACCTGTCCGTGGGTCACTCTACAGATACCTGGGGTCCACCTATGGACCACACGTGCTGTCCAAAACCTTTTGTACCTCAGACACTAATTTGTCATTAGCCTCATCAATGTATACTCAAATACATAGTAGTGCATCATCTGACTGTCATTTGCATCTGATTTGTGACAGTGCCCATGAATAGCCAAATCGTGGCCCTTCCGTTGTCTGACCTTCATTAATGCCTAAACTACAAAGTGTGACAGTGGACCAGGACCATAGTGTATGATGGTGTAAATGGCCTCCATCAAAGCCAGCAACATCAGATAATGTCCATGAAAAGGTTACACATATGAGGACCCTGACTGTTCAAAACGCTGAGTAACACTTTTTCAAATGATAAAGATGAGTCGTGTGTTGAATACCAGCCATTTACTTCTGCACAGAGGCTATGATGTTTCATGATACATTACCATCCACAGAGGCCAACTGGAGTAGAAATGTTGCAATGACACATGCCAGATCTAGACACCTGAGACATTCTCACACTCAGCACACCAAGGTTGCCCATTCGAAAGTCTCATTACACGTGTTCAGTGACAGGGTGGGAACATCCATGTGTAGGTGACCATGTCCTCAATGGCTTCTCTCAATTTTTGCTACAAACAATGCCCAATTGAAACAAGATTAGCTGCCACTAACTCATGAGGAGACCTGGAAGTTACAGTGACAACATACACCCTGACAGTTGATAGTGGATCAATATTGGACCACACACATAAACATGTACCATCCAATCAACAAAATATTTGCAAGCAGCCGATCACAGTAGTGTCCCAGTTGTAACCTAGCAGGAAGAATGAAACATGCCACTAAACCAGGTAATGCATAAAGGGCCACATACATCAACAACCTATTTGTCATCAGCACATGAGGAACGTTGAGATTTAGCTACAAATATCAATGCAAAATGGTATGTCAGATTTCTCCAAAGAATCAATAGGGCAAACGTCAAATGGGCAAATGGGATTACAGAATGGCAAACAGTGAATCATACCCTATTTGCTTCCATGAGCCTGCTGCTGCAGGTTTAGCATTACTGAATTTGGGAAACCCTTGGATAAATTAGCAAGTCTGGAAGAGCAAACCCTAAGGTGCTGGGGGCCTATGTCCACCTCTACCGCCCCCCAAATATACATTATATATGCACATGTGAAGCACACACATGCATAAGGAGCATGTGTGGCCTACATGTCAAAAGTAAAACACATATAAGATACATAAACTCGTAATTAGGACATGGTTACCCCCTTAAAAAGTGTAGGCGACAATTGCACTACCTATTTGGCCTATATATAAATTTGATTACCGTGATAAATGTGGACACATTTTTGCTAAGGAATACATCCTGGTATCACATTCATATTTTGAAATTAGCCATCAGCAATTACCCACATATGTGTACAATTATGAGTAATAACCATTCTGAGTAATCATTACTATTGCACTGTGAATACCTTCTATACATCCTATAAGGGACCTTTGCCATAGCTAACCCCAAATGTGTATCACTTAGCACCGTTTGGTCATGACAAAATTCTTCTCACAATTTGACAAATTAAAGACATATTTGTCATAATGCGTCATAGTTCCACGCATACAGCTTGTGCGTCATAATTTTTGACGCATAGGAGTGCACATAATGCTGAGTAAAAAAAAAAATGAAAAATAGATATACCATCCAGCATTACATGTCCTCCATTTTTATCCATAATGCGTCATATTTCCACGCATACAGCTTGTGCGTCATAATTTTTGACGTACAGGAGTGCAGATAATGCTGAGTCAAAAAAATCAAATAAAAATAAATATATTACTAAACAGCATTACATGGCCACCATTTCTTTCTATAATGCGTCATATTTCCACGCATACAGCTTGTGCGTCATCATTTTTGACGCACAGGAGTGCAGATAATGCAGAGTCAAAATTAATTTTCATATTTGGATATCATATTTGCCAGCGGCTTAATTTTCAACTCTAGAACTGTAAAATAAGCCTCAAACAAATATAAGGGAACAATGATGACATGTGAAGGAAGACAAATGCTAGCAGTCAGGTAGCTCATGTTTTCTACACATACCGGTTGCCTGTAGCAGTATGTAATGTAGTGCTGCCTTTGTGTCAGACAAGCAACACGTTAATGACTCAATTTGAACTCTACAGGTCACAATAGCCAGTGAAAAATGGATGTTGAAACATCATACCTACATATGTAGACGCCATTGATAGACTGACATTTGTAAACCCAATATGATGCTATAAATGAGTGCTGCCTTCACGGCAATTGAAGTTAGCTATGTTGTCCACACATATGTCACATGTGTGTCTGGTTGGTGTGTGGAGAAAATGACCACATAGGCTGTTTGAGTTTGAGGGGTCATGCAGTCCTCAAGTAACCAGCTTTTGGATGTCTCTCTTGGATGCACATGATGAGATGAATGCACCCCTATATTGTTGGGGCATACTAATGGAGGTGTATCTTTGACACCACATGACTGTCCAGGCCACTGCATGTGTGTAGTAGGGTGTGTATCTGTAGCAGGAGACTCATCCAATGTAAATGTTGCTTCAGAATTATTCCATGTAGTATGAGCATGTGTGAAAGTGTTTCATAACGCATGTCATATTCTCACATTGTCTTTGTAATTGCAATTGTTTGTCAGTGCACGGATCCTGAGTATATTCTTCCTTCCATGCTTTGCAGGTGGACCTGCACCGTACACAGTGGGAGAGGTGGCTCATTTTGCGGACCCCGACACCTACAGTGAGTGTTGCATGTCTGCTATTTTTATTGTTTGCTGGTGATGCATGATGTACTACTGTGTGTTCAACAGAATTCAATGTTTGATGCGCTGCCCATTCATTAGTATTGTTCCATTAGTGGGATTTCAAATATCACTTCAGTTTGAGTAGACCTATGCTTATCCATTTCTCAGATTTTGGGTCTGTAGGCCATTCCAGTAGGGCCCGCTATGGGGAATGGGGTGAGTCATGTGGAATACACTGGTTAATGTAAGAGTTGCTCTGGGACTTGTCTCGGACTGAGTCTGCATTTCAGACTGACATTCTCCCAGATAGCTTCTGCAAAAGGCTTGTCTGAAATATGCTGGTTCCCTAGTTAACGATGGACTGAGTACACTGTAGGTTGGATCTTCCGGGGGCATGTACTTCCACAAGTTGAACTAGAAGTGTGTGGGACTAGAGTGCAATGACCTAGGTGTACATTCTACTCATGATCATGGGTGTTCTTGCTCCTCTGTGTGTGTGGTAAAATATGCCTCACTGGTAGTATGTGATGTTGGCCTAAGTCAGTACATTTTGACATGTGTGGATCTTGGATAGGACAAGGTTTAGCTGACTCCAATTTGTTGCTAGGCCTTCACTGGTGTTGTGTGTGGAGGCAAATACTTGTTGACCTTTCTAGACACTCCTGGGTGTGCATTGAATATGGGATTGTTGGTTGTTCGTCCCACCCCACCCTCAAAGACTGCCATGTGTTTGGGAATAGGGTACCTAGGACTTTAGCAACCAGTATGTTACACATACTTGTGACCATTTGCAACTTTGTTTTGAACCTAGTGAACACACTCGGTTATGGCAAATGAGTTCTATACTAGCAAAAAACAATTACAAATGGCAGATATTGAGGGTTATGATTGTTATCAGACTGACATATGTAGACTGACATATGTAGTGAAGGCAGTAGGCGGAGGAGGTGCAGCCATAATGTCAGCTGCATTACCAATTATTTGGATGAGAAGTTTAGGCTGATGTCACCCATCATGTAGAGACATGGATATGCTAGGTGTGAGATGCCCTTTTGTATGCAGGCTTCCCATGTACTTCCTCTGAGACTTTCAATGATCTATGTGGTGAAAACAGCTGTTACAACTACAGTAAAAGTAATGTCCAATTGACCCATTGTGCTATTCCACCCAATGCATTTCCTATGGTAAATAGTTGCCCTTTCTCTTCACAGCTGCAAACATGAGTGCCGCACAGAGGCATGATTTTGAAAGGCGGGCAATGAGATACCGGCACATCCTGCAGGTGCAGTCGGGGTTCCGACGGATGGCCCAAAAATACCAAGCGGATCGGGCCTCCGGAGCATGGTGGGCCTCACCACAGGGTGGCCCAACGTTGCCCACTACAGCCACCACCACCACATCCACCAGTTCTCCCCAAGTGGCCCCAGCAACGGCGGGGACAGTTGACCCTGCCTCTGCAGCACGACCTGGACCCAGCAATTTCAGAGCTGCAGGACAGTCCAGTGGGCTACCAACAACTCCCACACCGGGCACCTCTGCCAGCACACAGACAGCAGCAGCCCCTCCTATTGACCCTGCGGCATTCCAGGCTTTAGACAGGAAAATGGACAAGTTCATTCGTAAGGTGGACAAGCTGAGCCAGGATGTGGCGTACATTAAGAAGAGGGTTAGGTCCATCAGGCGGAGCCTACGGAGGGCCAACCTCTAGGACTTAATTGATTCTTTAAATGTATCCGTCCCCTCTCAACTCTTTCCTTTTTCTCATGATAGTTGGGTTTTGGGGATTAGTGTTAGGTTAGTATAGGTTGTTAGCTTAGTTAGTGTTAGGGAGAAGGGTGGGGGGGTCCTTATTCTTTCTATTTGTAATTTTTGTGTGGGTGGGGGTCAATGTTGGGATTCCTGTCTGTTTAAAAAAAAAAAAAAAAAATACAAAAAAAATGTGATTGTTTAGGATAGTATAGTATGTGTGTAGGTTATTATGTGTTGTCCTGCATGTGTCCTGTCTCATAATGGTGGGTGGGGGTTGATGTTTAGATCGATTCGTTATATGTGTAGAGTAAGTTTAGCTTAGGTTAGTTAGGGACAGTTGTGGGTTAGGAGTAGTCAGGTTAGATTAGTGTAGGTATGACTTTTCCCTTAGTTGCCTCTGGTGTGAATACATATGAATAAACATATAGTTAACCCTTTGCATTATGTGTTATCTGCTACTTGATCATGGCCTTGACATCAGTGTAGGTGATTGTTTTTCTATGACATTTGGGTCCTATGCTACACACCAAAGAAAATAGAGGTTTAAAATGGCAGCTACCCCTGTGCTAACTTGGTAAGTATCCACCATTTGATAGACCCACCATTAGTAGTTTACATGGATCACCAAGGATTGTTGTTGATGAGTAGGTATTCTACATCACAAAGTGTGCTTCCAGACTTGATATTGTGGGTAATTTATTAGGTCGGACTGCAGTGTGATGTTCAGGGACATCATTGTAGATGAGGTGTTGTTAACACTCTTGTCTTGTTGTCTTCATTGCTGACATAGATCATGTGTGCAAAAATTCAGCATGACTTCCCTTCATGGAAGTATACTCAGAAAGGGTGATTGATGCTGTGTTTAGTTGCGTTTGCTTAGATTATACTGCATAATTTCATGATTTAGTATTGCATGGTGCCTACATTTATCAGCCACCATTAGTTGACTTGGATTGCTATAGTAGGAGCATTATCCTGTCCAACACAGCATAATTGTGTGTGGTTTGTCCCTTCATCAGTTATTCTCCTCAGGATGGTCAGGCTATGATGCAATCCTGGCCACTGCACAGATGTATCAGACTACATGATGTCAGGACAGTTGTATTGACAAGCTACATTGTTGTCACACAGGCACTTTAGAGTTATCTACTGCACAGTTGATGTGTCAAATAACAGAGAGACATATTAGGTGTGCAAGTGCTATTTATTGATAGGTGCTGTAGTGCAAAATGTACATTGTCCATGTTTGCTGAGTCCGTTCTGGTGCATTCTTACATGGTGATCCTGCAGAAGGGGTGTGGATGATGCTCCTGACATGCTGGGGTGATGTAACAGACAGTGCAGAGGGACAGGATTTGCCGATTAGTAGGAGAGAGACATTCACTGGCAATGCTGACAAGTCATACAGTGGTTAACAGAACAGTCATTGAGTATAGTTGTAGTGAGACTGGCAATTGACAAAACGTAGGACCTTGGTCAAAGTAGGCCATGGTGTAGGGACTAGTGCTTCCGGGTACTCTTCCGTGTGAATGTGATCTGTTCCATGTCTTCTTCTTCTGATGTGTGTGTTGCCTGCTTGGTCCTTGTTGTTGTTGGTTGTGAAGGGGCAACACACACCTCAGTGTTAGAAGACGTGGAGTCAGACATCCTGGTGGCTGCTCCCTGTGAAGTTCTTAAGGGCAGTACTGCAGCAAGGAGGGCCTGCTGGTTTTTGAGAATAGCAGCTACATCACGATGGTAGGCAGCCAGGTCAGCCCTGAGGGAGTCATGATTGCATTCGTGCATGCAGTGGAAAGTTTGGGGTGCGAGGTGTTGTGGCAACTCCCTTACTGCAGTGGTGAATTCCTTTATAGTTTCTTGTAGTCCTTGCAGTATGGATGTTAGGGCTTGCATAGCTGCTGCCTGATCTGCAGATGACATCATGCACGAGCGCACCCCCTCAAGGCTGGCTGCCATAGTTTGCATCCCCACCCGCACCTCCTTGGCCAGCTCCCGCTGTACTCCAACTACAGTTCTTTCAAAGCTGGTGCCAGTGTCGTCAGAGTCCTCATCTGTGTAGGAGCTGGCAGGTCTTGCAATTGGGGTGGTTCTTCTGTGATGGCTGCTTGTTCTGTGCTCCTCCTTGTGACTGAAGGTGGGGTCTGGAGGGTTTCAAGGACCTTTTGGATGGTCTCCTGGGGAATGTTTATGGGCTCGTCATCCATGTCATCAGGGAAATCAGGGACAGGCATATCGGCAGGAGATCCATGTTCCTCTGCAATGAAACAGGGTACAATTAGTGTGTCTGTGTTGTGACAATTTTGCAGTAACATGCAAGCCTTTGGATGAATTTACTTTGTGATCTTGTTTGGTATTGGTATCTGCTGTCCTTCATATGGGCATTGTTATAGGCCTATGGCCCACCTGTGTGTCACATGTATGATATAGAGTTATCAGACTTGTCTGCCTAATCGCCTCTAGGTGTTGCTTTGTACCAATTAGGGAATAGCCATCTTTTTGTCCTACTCGACCCTCCTTGTATATCTATTCTTATGGTGAGACCTTTCACTGGCTGTGGGTGTTGTGATTGCCCTGGCAGCACACTTGCCTCTCAGGACCTGCCCCAATCCCTGATTGTTCACATTGACTTAATTTTAAATGACATGTGGCATATCCTATGCATGGCAATGTTACGATGTGATATGGATGTAGACATTGTTAATGTTTCCAGCTGATGTTGGGTAATGTGTGTTTAATTGGATTGCCCTGTTTATAGTATCAATGTCCTATTTGGTCCTCTGGCTGTGCAGGTGTATTTCACTGACCAGTTGCATGTGTCCCCTCCTCAATGTTGTTGTCTGAGAAGTATCACATTTGTGATGTTGCCTTGTTAGCCAGGCACGTGAAGGACCCTGACATATGCAGCATGTGTGTGTCCTTAGTGCTGTGTGGCTCCTATTGCAGTTTACTTTGGCTGATGTATGTGACAACTATGGACATTGACATTTGAGTGTACTGGTGCCTTTGTCTTATTCCTAGAGATTGTTGCAGAAGTCATCCTCACCCCCTAATTTAGGTATGTATGTTCCATGGGGAGGTTACTGCCATTGGCTACTATAGCTGCACAGAGATCAGAGGTGTTAGTGTCAACTGTTGTTGCAGTTACATTGCAGTTGTTGTTTTGGCTACTGGATTACTGATAGGGACCTAGTTGATGTAGGAGATATTTTGGCTGACGAGTGCCAGGATGTAAGTTTGACGTAGTGGCCTTCCCACCTGTCGAGGCTTTCCCTTAGCTCCATTGTTGTCATGACAGGATGCCCCCATGGGACTGTTGTTGGTGTTGTGTAATGTCGTGCCCCAGTTTCTGTCTGTGCAGGGCATGCCCCCCTACCGTGCGCCGTTACCCATGCCACTCCATATAAAAGCTGACTTACATGCAATGTGTAATGGTATTTCCCCCCTACTTACAGTCCACATTATTGCATTATAATTCCCCATGCGACTTACCCTGCATGTGCGTTGTCTCGTGGTAGTCTGCGCTGTCCTGTCCTTGAATCCCTGTGACGATCTCCTCAGGGATGAGGGCTGCGACCATCTCCTCCATGTGGTCCAGGGCCTCCTGGTGTGCTGGACTCCCACCTCCAGTCTGCAGTGCTGCCTTCCTGTTCCTGGCCATTTTTTCCTTTGTCCTACGTTTGCAGTCATGCCAGTGTTTCTTACACTCAGTGACTGTTCTGCGTACTTCAGCCACACTGTTGATCTTGTCAACAATTTGTTGCCATATGGCCTCTCTCCTGCTGATTGGCAACTTAGAGGTGATGAACAGTTGCTGCTGGTGTTCCGTCACCTCTTTAACCAGGATTTCCTGCTCCTCTGCACTGAAGAGACACTTTCTTTTTTTTCTATATATGTCCTGGTTCCTGTATGGATCATCCTGGCTGGTTCCTGGTCTGCTGTCATCTTCCTGGGGTCTGTAGTGGCATCTGGGATCCAGTTTGGCTCTCCTCTGCCGAAAGGGCAGTGTTCGCGGCTATTGCGTCAGAAAAAAAGGCGCTTTCCGGGTTGCGCTGTCGTAAATCGATGCACAGTCATTTACGTCGCATTAACGTCATTTTCCTTTACGACTTGACGCCGCGATGTGCGTAAAAAAAAATGACTCCCACCTGTTGGTTGCGCCGCCGTGCGTCAAAGTATGAATTTGACGCCCGCAGGGCGCATCGAAATGGCGTTAGCCGGCGGTAAAATTTTTGACGCAAAACTGCGCCGGCGCAGCTTTGCGTCAAAAAGTATAAATATGGGCCTATGTTTTCAGTATGTTTGTTATGTGTCACTGGCACCCTGCTAGCCAGGACCCCAGTGCTCATAAGTTTGTGACCTATATGTATGTGTTCCCTGTGTGATGCCTAACTGTCTCACTGAGGCTCTGCTAACCAGAACCTCAGTGGTTATGCTCTCTCTTTGCTTTCCAAATTGTCACTAACAGGCTAGTGACCAATTTCACCAATTCACATTGGCACACTGGAACACCCTTATAATTCCTTAGTATATGGTACTGAGGTACCCAGGGTATTGGGGTTCCAGGAGATCCCTATGGGCTGCAGCATTTCTTTTGCCACTCATAGGGAGCTCTGACAATTCTTACTCAGGCCTGCCACTGCAGCCTGAGTGAAATAACGTCCACGTTATTTCACAGCCATTTACCACTGCACTTAAGTAACTTATAAGTCACCTATATGTCTAACCTTTACCTGGTAAAGGTTGGGTGCTAAGTTACTTAGTGTGTGGGCACCCTGGCACTAGCCAAGGTGCCCCCACATCATTCAGGGCCAATTCCCCGGACTTTGTGAGTGCAGGAACACCATTACACGTGTGCACTATACACAGGTCACTACCTATGTATAGCGTCACAATGGTAACTCCGAACATGGCCATGTAACATGTCTAAGATCATGGAATTGTCACCCCAATGCCATTCTGGCATTGGGGAGACAATTCCATGATCCCCCGAGTCTCTAGCACAGACCCGGGTACTGCCAAACTACCTTTCCCGGGGTTTCAATGCAGCTGCTGCCAACCCCTAAGACAGGTTTCTGCCCTCCTGGGGTCCAGCCAGGCCTGGCCCAGGAAGGCAGAACAAAGGACTTCCTCAGAGAGAGGGTGTTACACCCTCTCCCTTTGGAAAAAGGTGACACGGCTGGGGAGGAGTGGCCTCCCCCAGCCTCTGGAAATGCTTTGATGGACACAGATGGTGCCCATCTCTGCATAAGCCAGTCTACACCGGTTCAGGGATCCCCCAACCCTGCTCTGGCGCGTAACTGGACAAAGGAAAGGGGAGTGACCACTCCCCTGACCTGCACCTCCCCTGGGAGGTGCCCAGGGCTCCTCCCGTGTGCTCCAGACCTCTGCCATCTTGGAAACAGAGGTGCTGCTGGCACACTGGACTAGTCTGAGTGGCCAGTGCCAGCAGGTGACGTCAGAGACTCCTTCTGATAGGCTCTTACCTGTGTTGCTAGCCAATCCTCCTTCCTAGGTAGCCAAACCTCCTTTTCTGGCTATTTAGGGTCTCTGCTTTGGGGAATTCTTTAGATAACGAATGCAAGAGCTCATCAGAGTTCCTCTGCATCTCTCTCTTCACCTTCTGCCGAGGAATCGACCGCTGACTGCTCTGGGCGCCTGCAAAACCGCAACAAAGTAGCAAAGACGACTACTGCAACCTTGTATCGCTGATCCGGCTGCCTTCTCGACTGTTTTCCTGGTGGTGCATGCTTTGGGGGTAGTCTGCCTCCTCTCTGCACTAGAAGCTCCAAAGAAATCTCCTGTGGGTCAACGGAATCTTCCCCCTGCAACCGCAGGCAACAAAAGACTGCATCACCGGTCCTCTGGGTCCCCTCTCAGCATGACGAGCGTGGTCCCTGGAACTCAGCAACTCTTTCCAAGTGACTCCCACAGTCCAGTGACTCTTCAGTCCAGGTTTGGTGGAGGTAAGTCCTTGCTTCACCACGCTAGACTGCATTGCGGGGTACCACGTGATTTGCAGCTGCTCCGGCTCCTGTGCACTCTTCCAGGATTTCCTTTGTGCACAGCCAAGCCTGGGTCCCCGACACTCTAACCTGCAGTGCACAACCTTCTGAGTTGTCCTCCGGCGTCGTGGGATCTTCTTTTGTAACTTCGGGTGAGCTCCGGTTCACTCCTCTTCGTAGTCCCTGTTCTGGCACTTCTGCAGGTGCTGCTTGCTTCTGAGAGGGCTCCTTGTCTTGCTGGGCGCCCCCTCTGTCTCCTCACGCAACTGGCGACATCCTGGTCCCTCCTGGACCACAGCCGCATCCAAAAACCCTAACCGCTACCATTGCAGCTAGCAAGGCTTGTTTGCGGTCTTTCTGCGTGGGAACACCTTTGCAAGCTTCTTCACGACATGGGACATCCATCCTCCAAAGGGGAAGTTCCTAGTCCTCTTCGTTCTTGCAAAATCCACAGCTTCTACCATCCGGTGGCAGCTTCTTTGCACCCTCAGCTGGCATTTCCTGGGCATCTGCCAAATATCGACTTTGTCGCGACTCTTGGACTTGGTCCCCTTGTTCCACAGGTACTCTCGTCCGGAAATACACCGTTGTTGCATTTCTGGTGTTGGTCTTCCTTGCAGAATTCCCCTATCACGACTTCTGTGTTCTCTGGGGAACTTAGGTGCACTTAACACCTACTTTTCAGGGTCTTGGGGTGGGCTATTTTTCTAACCCTCACTGTTTTCTTACAGTCCCAGCGACCCTCTACAAGCTCACATAGGTTTGGGGTCCATTCGTGGTTCGCATTCCACTTTTGGAGTATATGGTTTGTGTTGCCCCTATACCTATGTGCTCTCATTGCAATCTATTGTGACTCTACATTGCTTGCATTGGTTCTATTGCTATTACTGCATATTTTTGGTATTGTGTACATATATCTTGTGTATATTTTCTATCCTCATACTGAGGGTACTCACTGAGATACCTTTGGCATATTGTCATAAAAATAAAGTACCTTTATTTTTAGTATATCTGTGTATTGTGTTTTCTTCTGATATTGTGCATATGACACCAGTGTCTCCTAGTTCAGCCTCAGCTGCTCTGCTAAGCTACCTTTTCTATCAGCCTAAGCTGCTAGACACCTCTTCTACACTAATAAGGGATACCTGGTGCAGAGTGTAAGTACCCCTTGGTACCCACTACAAACCAGGCCAGCCTCCTACACGGGCTCACTGTGCCACTGGATTCAAGCTAGCCTGGCTGATGAGAGGTGAAACCCCGAAACCGGTCCCAGGATGCTTGTTTCCGGTCCAGGGAGAACCTGGCCTGGCAGTTCGGGCTGGACTGTTCCCATGAGGAACAGGGTCAAGACTGATTCGCATATGGCTGGGTTCAAACTGGGGTGGCATGGTGAGCAAAATAATGGATGGATTAACCCAGATCTGTGACTAGGGGTGAATGTTTGATTGGTTCGGCATTCCGTCCATCCAGTTACGCTATCCCACAGCGTTTGTGTTTTGCTTTGCTTTTGCCGCCCTAAGTGCGCCGGGTATGCCCAGACGTAGGTCCCGGGCTCACTGTGCCACTGGATTCAAGCTAGCCTGGCTGATGAGGGGTGAAACCCCGAAACTGGTCCCAGGATGCTTGTTTCCAGTCCAGGGAGAACCTGGCCTGGCAGTTCGGGCTGAACTGTTCCCATGAGGAACAGGGTCAAGACTGATTTGCATATGTCTGGGTTCAAACTGGGGTGGCATGGTAAGCAAAATAATGGATGGATTAAACCCAGATCTGTGCCTAGGGGTGAATGTTTGATTGGTTCCGCATTCCTTCCATCCAGTTACGCTATCCCACAGCATTTGTGTTTTGCTTTGTTTTTGCCGCCCTAAGTGCGCCGGGTATGCCCAGACGTGGGTCCCGGGCTCACTGTGCCACTGGATTCAAGCTAGCCTGGCTGATGAGGGGTGAAACCCCGAAACCGGTCCCAGGATGCTTGTTTCCGGTCCAGGAAGAACCTGGCCTGGCAGTTCGGGCTCGACTGTTCCCATGAGGAACAGGGTCAAGACTGATTTGCATATGACTGGGTTCAAACTGGGGTGGCATGGTGAGCAAAATAATGGATGGATTAAACCCAGATCTGTGACTGGGGGTGAATGTTTGATTGGTTCCGCGTTCCGTCCATCCAGTTACGCTATCCCACAGCATTAGTGTTTTGCTTTGCTTTTGCCGCCCTAAGTGCGCCGGGTATGCCCAGACGTGGGTCCCGGGCTCACTGTGCCACTGGATTCAAGCTAGCCTGGCTGATGAGGGGTGAAACCCCGAAACCGGTCCCAGGATGCTTGTTTCCGGTCCAGGAAGAACCTGGCCTGGACGTTCGGGCTGGACTGTTCCCATGAGGAACAGGGTCAAGACTGATTCGCATATGGCTGGGTTCAAACTGGGGTGGCATGGTGAGCAAAATAATGGATGGATTAAACCCAGATCTGTGACTGGGGGTGAATGCTTGATTGGTTCCGCATTCCGTCCATCCAGATACGCTATCCCACAGCGTTTGGGTTTCGCTTTGCTTTTGCCGCACTTAGGGGTATGCCCAGACGTGGGTCCCGGGCTCACTGTGCCACTGGATTCAACCTAGCCTGGCTGATGAGGGGAGAAACCCATAAACCTGACCCAGGATGCTTGTTTCCGGTCCAGGGAGAACCTGGCCTGGCAGTTCAGGCTGGACTGTTCCCATGAGGAACAGGGTCAAGACTGATTTGCATATGGCTGGGTTCAAACTGGGGTGGCATGGTGAGCAAAATAATGGATGGATTAAACCCAGATCTGTGACTGGGGGTGAATGTTTGATTGGTTCTGCATTCCGTCCATCCAGTTACGCTATCTCACAGCGTTTGTGTTTTGCTTTGCTTTTGCCGCCCTAAGTACGCCGGGTATGCCCAGACGTGGGTCCCGGGCTCACTGTGCCGCTGGATTCAAGCTAGCCTGGCTGATGAGGGGTGAAACCCCGAAACCGGTCCCAGGATGCTTGTTTCCGGTCCAGGGAGAACCTGGCCTGGCAGTTTGGGCTGGACTGTTCCCATGAGGAACAGGGTCAAGACTGATTTGCATATGGCAGGGTTCAAACTGGGGTTGCATGGTGATCAAAATAATGGATGGATTAAATTCAGATCTGTGACTGGGGTTGAATGTTTGATTGGTTCCGCATTCCGTCCATCCAGTTACGCTATCCCACAGCGTTTGTGTTCTGCTTTGCTTTTGCCGCCCTAAGTGCGGCGGGTATGCCCAGACGTGGGTCCCGGGCTCACT
Organism: Pleurodeles waltl; assembly: GCF_031143425.1. Classification (NCBI taxonomy): domain Eukaryota; kingdom Metazoa; phylum Chordata; class Amphibia; order Caudata; family Salamandridae; genus Pleurodeles; species Pleurodeles waltl. The sequence continues at coordinate 933,750,263 of NC_090442.1, read as the reverse complement.
GTGCCACTGGATTCAAGCTAGCCTGGCTGATGAGGGGTGAAACCCCGAAACCGGTCCCAGGATGCTTGTTTCCGGTCCAGGGAGAACCTGGCCTGGCAGTTCAGGCTGGACTGTTCCCATGAGGAACAAGGTAAAGACTGATTTGCATATGGCTGGGTTCAAACTGGGGTGGCATGGTGAGCAAAATAATGGATGGATTAAACCCAGATCTGTGACTGGGGGTGAATTTTTGATTTGTTCCGCATTCCGTCCATCCAGTTACGCTATCCCACAGCGTTTGTGTTTTGCTCTGCTTTTGCCGCCCTAAGTGCGCCGGATATGCCCAGACGTGGGTCCCGGGCTCAGTGTGCCACTGAATTCAAGCCAGCCTGGCTGATGAGGGGTGAAACCCTGAAACCGGTCCTAGGATGCTTGTTTCTGGTCCAGGGAGAACCTGACCTGGCAGTTCGGGCTGGACTGTTCCCATGAGGAAGAGGGTCAAGACTGATTTGCATATGGCTGGGTTCAAACTGGGGTGGCATGGTGAGCAAAATAATGGATGGATTAAACCCAGATCTGTGACTGGGGGTGAATGTTTGATTGGTTTCGCATTCCGTCCATCCAGTTACGCTATCCTACAGCGTTTGTGTTTTGCTTTGCGTTTGCTGCCCTAAGTGCGCCGGGTATGCCCAGACGTGGGTCCCGGGCTCACTGTGCCACTGGATTCAAGCTAGCCTGGCTGAGGAGGGGTGAAACCCCGAAACCGGTCCCAGGATGCTTGTTTCCGGTCCAGGAAGAACCTGGCCTGGCAGTCCGGGCTGGACTGTTCCCATGAGCAACAGGGTCAAGACTGATTTGCACATGGCTGGGTTTAAACTGGGGTGGCATGGTGAGCAAAATAATGGATGGATTAAACCCAGATCTGTGACTGGGGGTGAATGTTTGATTGGTTCCACATTCCATCCATCCAGTTACGCTATCCCACAGCATTTGTGTTTTGCTCTGCTTTTGCCGCCCTAAGTGCGCCGGGTATGCCCAGACGTGGGTCCCGGGCTCACTGTGCCACTGAATTCAAGCCAGCCTGGCTGATGAGGGGTGAAACCCGGAAACCGGTCCTAGGATGCTTGTTTCTGGTCCAGGGAGAACCTGGCCTGGCAGTTCAGGCTGGACTGTTCCCATGAGGAACAGGGTCAAGACTGATTTGCATATGGCTGGGTTCAAACTGGGGTGGCATGGTGAGCAAAATAATGGATGGATTGAACCCAGATCTGTGACTGGGGGTGAATGTTTGATTGGTTTCGCATTCCGTCCATCCAGTTATGCTATCCCACAGCGTTTGTGTTTTGCTTTGCTTTTGCCGCCCTAAGTGCGCCAAGTATGCCCAGACGTGGGTCCTGGGCTCACTGTGCCACTGGATTCAAGCTAGCCTGGCTGATGAGGGGTGAAACCCCGAAACCGGTCCCAGGATGCTTGATTCTGGTCCAGGGAGAACCTGGCCTGGCAGTTCGGGCTGGACTGTTCCCATGCGAAACAGGGTTAAGACTGATTTGCATATGTCTGGGTTCAAACTGGGGTGGCATGGTGAGCAAAATAATGGATGGATTAAACTCAGATCTGTGACAGGGGGTGAATGTTTGATTGGTTCCGCATTCCGTCCATCCAGTTACGCTATCCCACAGCGTTTGTGTTTTGATTTGCTTTTGCCGCCCTAAGTGCGCCGGATATGCCCAGACGTGGGTCCCGGGCTCACTGTGCCACTGGATTCAAGCTAGCCTGGCTGATGAGGGATGAAACCCCGAAACCGGTCCCAGGATGCTTGTTTCCTGTCCAGGGAGAACCTGGCCTGGCAGTTCGGGCTGGACTGTTCCCATGAGGAACAGGGTCAAGACTGAATTGCATATGGCTGGGTTCAAACTGGGGTGGCATGATGAGCAAAATTATGGATGGATTAAACCCAGATCTGTGACTGGGGGTGAATATTTGATTGGTTCCGCATTCCGTCCATCCAGTTACGCTATCCCACAGCGTTTGTGTTTTGCTTTCCCTCCAGGACCAGTGGCATTGAGCCATCTTCCAGCTCAGGTGCCCCCCTATTTACCGTCCCCCTGAGGTGCCTCTGCATTTTTGACCTGATGCCCTGCAGTTTTCTCTCTGTGTTGTTGCAGGAGTAAGGTGGGGCCTTGGCATATGTGATGTGGCCCTGTGGCCCACTGACATTGAGGACTGGGCAGTTTCCCTACATTTGTAAATATGTATATACGTTTGGATTTTGATGCACTTATTCCTAGTATTTTCTCGTATTACACTCACTTTCTTTAAATCATTTTGTCCTTGCATTATTCCTGAAGGGTACAGGGAATATGTAATGTTACTGCAGCTGATTGTGTGTATGGTGTTGGGGGTGGGGGTGTTGCGTGTTGCATGTGTGTGTCATTCTCTTTTTCCTCCCCCTCCCTTGTGTGCGAGGTGGCAGTGCTCACTGTGGTCGTCTTCGCCGCATTGATGTTCAGAATGCAGCAGGATGTAGACGAGCATTGGGAATATGTGCAACTCGGGCTCCATGGAGTCGTGGTTGCTCCCTAAGTCTCCACAGGTGAGTCCTTTGACTTCCAAGATCCGTTTCTACCAGGCTTTTGATCTCATTGGTACCGCCCCGGAAAAGGTAGCGGATAGGCCGGTCATAATACAGTGGGTAGTACATTGTCTTCCGCCTAGCTGTTGACGGTTACCTCCATGGTGCTTGTTGATTCTGCAGAGGCGGTCGGTGTGCTAAAGTGGCTGTCTGAGTGGTTTCCACCTTGGTCATAATTCCATTTTTTTTAACGCTGGCCTGTTGGTGGTATTACCGCTGCGTTAGCACCAACCACCAGGGTTGCAATGAGGTCTATAATGTTAGATGTGGTTGTGTTTCCAGTAGTAGTCACTGACATTGATAAGAAGCTAAGAAAATTAGAGAAGAAAAAGAAGAGAAAAGTAAGGAGAATAATCTATATGAGGAGGATACATTTTTGGATGACTTATTGGATATAAGACCAGCAGTAGACCCTAGTGTAGCTGAGAGAAGTGTATACACACTGCCATATGTTAGAAGATCACCTCGGAATGAAGTAGCAGGTCCTAGTAGGATTGATCCACCTAATGTTATCACTGCATTTACTGTTGACACAGCAGTTACTATTGCTATTGTTACTACTGTGCAACTGGGTGAACCAGTAAGTATATAAATTAATGTTTTCTAGCTTAAATCTGGATATGAGACAATATTGTGAGGTAAAATTAGTGCAGAAAGACTGAGGGGTTCATTATGACCTTGGCGGCCGGCGGAACACAGGCGGTAACACTGCCAACTGGCTGGCGGTGTTCCACCAATGTATTATGACTGTGGCGCATTAGCCACGGCCATACCGCCGGCCCCTCCAATATACTGCCAGGCTTCTGCCAGGTGGTCACAATCCCCAACCGCCAGCATGTCCATGGCAGTAAACACCGCCAAGGAAAGGCAGGCGGTAAGGGGGACTAGGGGTGCCCCTGGGGCCCCTGAACTGCCCATGCACTTGGCATAGGCAGTGCAGGGACCCTCAGGCACAGCCTCATCGCGCATTTCACTGCCCGAATTTTGCGCAGTGAAATACACGACGGGTGCTGCTGCACCAGCCGAACATCAACATTGCCGTCGGCTCTATTAAATGTTGATGCAACTTTTCCACTGGGCCAGTGGACGGAAACGCTGTTTTTGTCCACTGGCCCAGGGGAAATGTCAAAATAGGGTGCCACCAATACCACCAGCACGGACAGTATTGTGGCGCCCGCAGCTTTGGCGGTCTTTTTGCAAGACCGCCAAAGTCATAATGAGGGCCTGAGTGTCTGTTGTGGATGAATTGAGATACTTACGTAAGAAAGCAGCTAGGAAAAGCTTGAGGAGTTAGCAGAAAATGAAACACTGATTCAAAAAGAGCACTTTGTGAAAAAACCTATAGAATGGATTTCAGTGATAAAGAGATAAATTAAATGGGTTAATTGACCCTACAGGCACACACCAAAGAATTGGTCAAATGTACAAAATAATCAGCAGAGTTAAAGAAATATGGAGATCAATGGAAGCAAAATACATTAGCGTGAGACAAAGCACAGATGAAAAAGGCAGAAGCAGAGAAAGGAAGGAGTATTCGAAAATGGAAATGGAAATGGGGTTGATAGAGTTTACATTGCAAGAAGTACATGGAACAGCTTGTGTGTGTGTTACCTGCCAAATATCTGATTCCCTTGCATTCATGACAAATTTTCTAAAGCTATAGGGAAGAACCATATAAGTTGTACATTGAGGTGGCTAGATTGGTGAAATTTCAAAGGTACTGTATATTGTTGTTTCAAATTGTGGTTCTAAAGGAATTGTGGGCTGAGAGTGAAACTGCCATGACATGGCCAACAAAAGTGTCTACAAGAACAGCTCATTTTAATACTCTTGCTTCTATTGTTATTGAGAAATACAAAGAGGTGAAATGCACATTTGAAGCAAAAGGTCTCAGAAAAAGAGGTGAATTAGTCAAAGACTATGAAAGCTATTGAGGGGCCAAAAGATTCAGTACATACATATTATGCAAGGCTAATGCAGATTCATAGAAAGCTCAGCAGAGTTAAATACCCCACAAAAGAAGACATTAGTTTAGTTGTATAAGGTTTCTTGTTGGGTTTGCATTCACAACTTAGCTCTCATCATCAGCTAAGTGTGATGGTTTCACAGATAAAGCATTTTCAGAGGAGTGCTAGTAATCAACAAATGGATTTGGGTGCTTTTGGCTTTGTTGTTGGTACGAATTGTGATGCAAATTTTGCTATGCAAGGTGCAAGTGGAACTTGTGTGCATGAAAGTTATGTCGAGAATGTTGTTTCTCTGGGTAGAGATAGAGAGTTTGTGTGTAATCAAAAAGAGAATAATGCATATGTAAACATTTTAAAGAAAAGTCCCCACTGTCATTATTGTGGCAGCCTTAAACACTATAAACAGGAATACAGACAAAATCCAGATTGAAAGCAAAATTAATTTGCTCCCCATATGTAGTGGCGTACAAATCAGTTAGCACAGAGTGGACCACAACCTCCTCAGTCAATTGTCCCAGCGCAACAGACTACTGTGCAAAACATGCAGAATTAAGAGCAATTTAATACAAAAAGGCCTGTAACTCTAGTAATGAAGCAAGAGATCAGGAATACAATGTCTTGTTTCCAACAGAGCTCTGCCTTTCAGCAGAATCTTTTGATAATTAGAAATTATTTTTCACAAAGCACAATGACTTTCAGCTTTTCTACTGAACTGAATTATTTGCAATGAAAGTGCCAAAGAAAGGAGGAGGATTTTATGCTTGGAGCAGTCCTAGAGGTAGACCAGAGTGGCCCATTTGAAGAAGATGAGGTGAATAGCCACCCAGAATCATTTTTGATTAAGAGAGGTGCTAACCACTCCATGTTTAGAACCATGGAGGTTCCAAATGAGTTTCTCTTGGGAAAAGAAGTACAAGTTGTAGGTAATGGCAACAAGTACATTCCTAATTAGGTATCAGCAAATATCCCAGTAAAATTGATTCTATAGAGTTCATCAACCTATAATTTGTGACACCATACCTACTAATTTATGAGGTAAGTGTTAGAAATGTGGTCTTTGGTTGGCAGTCAGGTTACCCCCTGTCCAAGCAAGGACCCTCACTCTAGTCAGGGTAAGTCAGACACAATCCAAATTATCCTATGCCCACCCACTGGTAGCTTGGAACTGAGCATTCAAGCTTAACTAAGAAGGCAATGTGTAAATTATTTGTGCAATAAATCATGCAATAACACAGGAGAACACCACAAAAATACACCACACAGTGTTTAGAAAAATATATAATATTTATCTGGTAAGATGCAGGTCAAAACGATCAAGATTCAATAAGTATACGTTGGGATATCACTGTAAAAATGATATAAAGTTTCTTTCATCTTTTAAAAAGCAACAAGTGTCTCTGCAAGCACAAAGTACCTAGTTTGTGTTCAAATTCTCTGCAAGGGTCTGCAGAGGAGGAGATGCGTGGAAAACAGGGAGGTGTGCATTGATTTTTCTGGCACACACAGGTGATGCATCGTTGAGTTTTCATGCAGGGCAGGGTTTGCATCGATTTCCAGCATGTAGACTGGGATCCTCTTCGGGTTGCAGGGTTTTCTCACACCCCGGGGACGATGCGTTGAAATCCTAGGCCTGCAGGACCAAGTCACAGGGGCTGCGTCATTCTGGTGGGAGATGTGTGGAAATTTCTGCAGCACGGCAGGCGCAGCATCGACTCCTCTCAGGAAGTCAGGCTGCATCAATCCGGCTCGGCTTTGCATCGATCCACTGGGCCGTGCGTCAAGTTTCCGGTCGCAACGCTGGTGCTGTGTCGATCATGTCCTTGCGAAGTTGAGCTGAGTCGTTTCAGTTCGGCATAAGCTGATTTTCTCACAGCGATGCAGGCTGTGCATCATTTCTTGCAGGCTGTGCATCGAATTTCTCTGCACAAGGAATTCTTTTGCAGGAATTAACCCCTTCGCTGCTAGGTCTTTTCCCCCTCCTGTGGCAGGCCTTTTTTTGCCTCGCTTAGGCCCTCCTTTTTGTCCACATAAGCTACCCACTCCAAATTTGGGTCCTTTTTTTCCAACATTCTAGGGATTATAGAGGTACCCAGACTTTGAGGGTTCACCTGAAGGAGGCCAAGAAATTAGCCAAAATACAGTGACAATTTCGTTTTGTTTTTTTTTAAATGTGAAAAAAGGGCTGCAGAAGAAGGCTTGTGGTTTTTCCCCTGAGAATGGCTTCAACAAAGGGTTTCTGGTGCTAAAATCACCAGCTTCCCAGCTTTCAGGAACAGGCAGACTTGAATCAGAAAACCCAATTTTTCCACAATTATGGCATTTTACTGGGACATACCCCATTTTTACGATTTTTTGTGCTTTTGGCCTCCTTCCAGTCAGTGACAGAAATGGGTGTGAGACCAATGCTGGATCCCAGAAACCTAAACATTTCTGAAAAGTAGAACAAATTCTGAATTCAGCAATGGGTAATTTGTGTAGATCCTACAAGGGTTTCCTGCAGAAAATAACAACTGAAATAAAAAAATATTAAAATTGAGGTGAAAAAACAGCAATTTTTCTCTACGTTTTACTGTGTAACTTTTTTCTGCAATGCCAGATGTTTGAAAGCAATATACTGTTACGTCCGCTGGACTCTTCTGGTTGCGGGGATATATAGGGCTTGTAGGTTCATCAAGAACCCTAGGCACCAAGAGCCAATAAATGAGCTGCACCTTGCAGTGGGTTTTCATTCTATACCGGGTATACAGCAATTAATTTGCTGAAATATCAGGAAAACCTTTGTATTTCTAAAATGGGCACAAGATAAGGTGTTGAGGAGCAGTGGTTATTTGCACACCTCTGAAATCTGGAGTGCCCATACTAGCATGTGAATTACAGGGCATTTCTCAAATAGACGTATTTTTTACACACTGTCTTATATTTGGAAGGAAAAAATGTAGAGAAAGACAAGGGCAACAACACCTGTTTTGCTACACTATGTTCCCCTAAGTCTCCCGATAAAAATGGTACCCCACTTGTGTGGGTAGGGCTAGTGCCCGAGACAGGAAATGCCCCAAAACACAACGTGGAAACATCACATTTTTCCACAGAAAACAGAGGTGTTTTTTGCAAAGTGCCTACCTGTGGATTTTGGCCTCTAGCTCAGCTGGCACCTAGGGAAACCTACCAAACCTGTGCATTTTTTAAAACTAGAGACCTAGGGCAATCCAAGATGGGGTGACTTGTGGGGCTCTCATCAGGTTCTGTTACCCAGAATCCTTTGCAAACCTCAAAATTTGGCTTAAAAAACACTTTTTCCTCACATTTCGGTGACAGAGTGTTCTGGAATCTAAGAGAAGCCACAAATTTCCTTCCACCCAGCGTTCCCACAAGTCTCCCGATAGAAATGGTACCTCACTTGTGTGAGTAGGCATAGTGCCCGCAACAGGAAATGCTCCAAAACACAATGCGAACACATCACATTTTTCTACAGAAAACAGAGGTGTTTTTTGCAAAGTGCCTACTTGTGGATTTTGTCCTCTAGCTCAGCCGACACCTAGGGAAACCTACCAAACCTGTGCATTTTTTAAAACTAGAGACCAAGGGGAATCCAAGATGGGGTGACTTGTCAGGCTCGCACCAGGTTCTGTTACCCAGAATCCTTTGCAAACCTCAAAATGTGGCTAAAAAAATACTTTTTCCTCACATTTCGGTGACAGAAAGTTCTGGAATCTGAGAGGAGCCACAAATTTCCTTCCACCCAGCGCCCCCCCAAGTCTCCTGATAAAAATTATATCTCACTTGTGTGGGTAGGCCTAGTGCCCACGACAGGAAATGCCCCAAAATACAACGTGGACCCATCAAAATTATCAAATAGAAAACTACCTGTTTTTGCGGAGGGGCACCTGCATTTTTGGTCCAGGCGTCAGCAGCCATCTAGGGAAACCTATCAAACCCAGACATTTCTGAAAACTAGACACCCGAGGGAGTCAAGGGAGGTGTGACTTGCGTGGATTCCCCAATATTTTCTTACCCAGAATCCTCAGCAAACCGCAAATTTAGCTAAAAAATCACATTTGTCCCACATTTCTGTGTGGGATCACTGCACTGGGACAAATTTCCTACCACCCAACGTTCCCCTCAGTGTCCCGGTAAAAATGATACCTCATTTGTGTAGGTGGGCCAAGTGTTTGTGACAGGGAAGAGGCAAAAACACGTCGAAATTGAGGAGGAACCAAAGTGGGTCCAAAAGGGCAGTTTGAAAAAAAACATTTTTAGGCTGACAAGTGCAGCAGAAATTTTATCGGTATAGATGAGACAATGCTGAGTGGTAGGAATTTTGTGGATTACTGCAGATTCCAGAAGGTTCCATCACAAAAATGTGGTAATAATGTGTGCTTTCCAGCAAAGTTGGAGGTTTGCAGGGCATTGTGGGTAAGGAAATGGTGCGGGTGCATGTGAAGCACCCCACCCTGGAATCAACTAGATGTTTAGTTTTCAGATGTGTCTAGGTCTTGTGGATTTTTCTACATGGCAGCGTCCCAAAGTAAAAAAAAAGTGCAGCCCTCACCATTCCAAGTGGGACGATTTTGAGAGTTGCAAAGCTCTCATGGCCCAAATGTAAAACAAAAAACAAAAATAATCAAATGTCCTCTTGCTTGCCATGGGATAAGATGTTTTAGTGTACAGGGGAGAGCTGAAAGACTGTTAGCCCCTTCAGTTCGAGTGGGGGCATAACCAGGCCCATACTAGTTGGAAGCCACCACCCCACTATTTTCTTGTATTTTTTTTATTCCCTGGCATCTAGTAGACGTTCTGTCCCCCGGGGTGTGGATCGGGGGTAATTGCCCAATCTGCCCACTGGTGGGCAGAACAACTTTGGCCTCATTTATTTGGGGTGGGGGTAAGGCCCTACCCCCAACCTCTTATTTTGAAATAAAAATCTTCCCTGGTCTCTGGTGGGCTTTCTGCCCCCCTTGGGGGCAGACAGGCCTTTCAAAATAGGCCAATCTGCCCCCAAGGGGGCAGTTATGGGCAACAGTAATGTGCCCCCATGGGGAGGGACTCTTCGCCAAGGGGCTGCCCCCTCCAAACAAAACACACACATACACACACACAATCCATAGTGTCTAGCGGTTTCTGCCCCCTTGGGGATAGATTGGCCTAACAAAAATAGGCTGATCTGCCCCCAAGGGGGGCAGAAATGGTCTAAATACAATTGGCCCCCCAGGGGAGCGACCCTTGTCTAAGGGGTCGCTCCCCATACATACAAAAGTAAAGTAAATAAAAACATATATATATTTCCCTGGCGTCTAGAGGTATCTGCCCCCGGGGGGGCAGAAATGGCCTAGAAATAATTTGCCCCCCAAGGAGCAGCCCTTGCCCAAGGGGTCGCTCCCCAAACATACATTTTTTTTTTTAAAAACAATAAAAAAATTATCCCTGGTGTCTAGTGGATTTCTGCCCCGCCCTTGCCCAAGGGGCTGCTCCCCTTACTTCAAATAGCCCAAATTTGCCCCCGTGGAACAACCCTTGCTCAAGGGGTCGCTCACCAAACATAAAAAAGAAAAAAAAAATAATAATAATAATAATATTTTCCCTGGTGTCTAGTGGATTTCTGCCCCCCCCCCCCCGGGGGCAGATCGGCCTAATAATTTTAGGCTGATCTGCCCCCATGGGGGGAAGAAATGCCAAGAAATAAATTCCCCCCGAGGAGCGGCCCTTGCCCAAGGGGCCACTCCCCTTATTTCAAATAACTAAAAAAAATAAAAATCCCTGGTGTCTAGTGGCATTTCTGCTGCCCGATTGCATTGCGATCGGGCAGCAGAAATGCTTAGAGAAGCCTGATCGAGGAGAAATGGTTTGCATTTCTCCTCCGATTGGGCGCTGGAAGCTGAGCTTCCAGCGCAACGTGAAAGCACGCTGACGTCATCAGATGCCATGGGGGGGCAACCGGGGGCTGGGGTGGAAGGGGAAGTGATTCCCCTTCCATCCCTGCCCAGGGGAGGGGGGTTCCTGGCCATCGGTTGAGCGCTAGCGCTCCCCCCGTGGGGGCCATAACAGGATGAGGTGATCTTGTCCAAGGCACTGGGGAACCAGCACCTTGGACGAGATCACCTCGTCCTGGGCACCAAACCAGTTAAGTCTTTTTGGTCCTGAGACTTCAGGGAAAAGGAGGCAAGTTCTATACAAGCCCTTGGAGAGCACTTCTCAGCATAGCCAGAGAGTAGCAAGGCAGCAGGGCAACAGCAAGGGAGCAGTCCTTTTTAGAAAAGCAGTCCAGGTGAGTACTTTGGGCAGCCAGGCAGTTCTTCCTGGCAGGTTGCAGGTTCTGGGTTTCTTCTCCAGGAAATGTCTGATGAAGTAGAAGTGTCTACCTCAGAAGTGTCTAAGTTGGTAGGGTCAGAGACCCTACTTAAATACCCAAATGTGCCTTTGAAGTGGGGGAGACTTCAAAGAGTGGCTTAGAAGTGTAAAAGGTCCACTTTCAGTTCCATGCTGTCTGCCAGGGTCCCAGTAGAGGGTGTGGCAGTCCTTTGTGTGAGGGCAGGCTACTGTCCTTTGACATGTAAGTGTCAGGTCCTCCACCCTCCCAGCCCAGGAAGACCCATTCAATATGCAGATGTGTGAAAGTTTGACTGAGCAGCCTGTGTTTGGGGTTGTCTGAGTGAATGCACAAGGGAGGTGTCAACTAAACCTAGCCAGACGTGGATTGGAAGGCACAGAAGTATTTAAGTGTAGAGAAATGTTCACTTTCTAAAAGTGGCATTTCTAAAATAGTAATATAAAATCCAACTTCACCATTAAGCAGAATTTTGTAACAATGTAGTGAAAATACAACAGAAAGCACTCCACACCAGTTTAGAAAAATAGATAATATTTAGCAGAGTAAAGTAAGATCAAACCAACAAGGGTCCAACATATACAGGGCAAGATATCCCTTTTAGAAGTAAAAGTAAGTCTTAATCCTTAGGAATCAATGGATGTATCTCTTTAGCACAAAACACCAGGGAAGCGTAAAAAAACAAAGATGATGTGGGCCACAGGGGAGGTAAGGCACCAGAGAAGCAAAGTGACGTGTCAGTTCCTTACTGGCAGGGGAGGTGATGTCACGATTCTTTCCTCATAGGAAAGGCGATGTATCGATTTTCCACACACGCAGCCTCGGTTCCTTTCTGAGGTGCAGGTTTGATGACAAGTTATTGCCCAGGAACAATGTGTGGAAAATCCAGACACGATGTGATGATGGAAGATGGTGAAACAGGTGCTGCTTCGATTCTGCAGGTGTTGCGTTGATTATTCAGGTACGACGCATTGTGAGGTGCATTTTCTCTGTTAGGTGAAATCTTTGATGGACCTGAGAATTCTTAACAGGAGGCAAGCTGACAAGTCCTTGGAGATCGCTTGAGGTGGGAAGGCAAAGTCCTTCCAGCAGGGTCTGAGAGCAGCAGGTCACCAAGCAGAAGAGTAGTCCTTCCAGGAAAGCAGTTCAATTGAGTTCTCTGGGCAGCACTGCAGTCCTTCTGACAGAGTCCAGTTGTAGGTCCAGAAAGGTCTGATTTTGGAGGATCACAGACCCAGTGTATATACTTAGATGTGGCAGAGACTTCAAAGAATGGTTTTGAAGAGCTCCAGTTCCCCTTTCATCCCAGTACTGGGTGCCAGGAGATCTGTGGGGGGTTATCAGTCCTTTGTGTGGGTTCTGGCCACTAGCCCTTGAAGTGTAAGTGGGAGCCCTTCCATCCTTCCTGCAAAGATAGACCCATCAGTATGTAGATGATGCAGATGCAGCTGAGTACCCTGTGTTTAAGGCTGTCGGGTGGAATTGACAAGGGGAGCTGTCAACCAGCACAGACCAGACATGGACTGGAGACAGGCTACAAGGTACAGCAAGCAGAAAGTGAAGAGAAATGCCTACTTTCTACAAGTGGCATTTCTAACATAGTAATGTTAAATCCCACTTTACTAGTAAGCAGAATATCACTACCATTCCAACCATACCAAACATGACAATGCCACTCCTTTCAGATCTGAAATGACAGCTTAAAAGCATATAAGGGAATTTTCAATGCTGGCCTGTGAGAGGAACAGGCTTCACATTAGTGAAAAACAACTTCAGGAGGTTTTCACTACCACGACATGTAAAACTTACAAGTACATGTCCCGCCTTTTACTTTTATAGCACCCTGCCTGGTGCGCAACCTAGGGCATACCTTTGGGGTGACTTATATGTAATAAAAGGGGAGCTTAAGACTTGGCAAGTAGTTTTAAATACCAAGTCGAAGTGGCAGTGAAACTGCACACACAGGCCTTGCAATGGTAGGCCTGAGACACGGTTAAGGGGCTACCTATGTAAGTGGCACAATCAGTGCTGCAGGCCCACTAGTAGCATTTAATTTACAGGCCCTGGGCACATATAGGGGGTCATTCTGACCCTGGCGGCCGGTGACCGCCAGGGTCACCGACCACGGGAGCACCGCCAACAGGCTGGCGGTGCTCCCAAGGGCATTCTGACCGTGGCGGTTCAGCCGCGGCCAGAAAGGGTAAACCGGCGGTCTCCCGCCGGTTTACCACTGCCCTTGGGAATCCTCCATGGCGGCGGAGCGCGCTCTGCCGCCATGGGGATTCTGACACCCCCTACCGCCATCCTGTTCTTGGCGGGTCTGCCCCTGGGGGCCCCTGCAGTGCCCATGCCAATGGCATGGGCACTGCAGGGGCCCCCGTAAGAGGGCCCCACAAAGTATTTCAGTGTCTGCAAAGCAGACACTGAAATACGCGACGGGTGCAACTGCACCCGTCGCACCTTCCCACTACGCCGGCTCCATTCGGAGCCGGCGTCCTCGTGGGAAGTTCGATTTGCCCAGGGCAAATCTCAAAATACCCTCAGCGGTCTTGTGACCGCGGAGCGGTATTTTGACGGGGGAACATTGGCGGGCGGCCTCCGCCGCCCGCCAATGTTAGAATGACCCCCATAGTGCGCTTTAGGGACTTATAAATAAACGTATAGTTTAATTAAATCTTCCATTAGGGTGGGGGTCAGCAAAAAATAGAGGGCGGAAGGCAAAAAAGTTGGGGGACAACCAACATAGGGCTTTCAGGTCTAATGGTAGGGATCACTTTTGCAAAAAGAATTGTGTGATGTATTGTACACCGAATGGTGTTAAATATATAACTCAAAATTATGGCATACTTTTCAAGATTGAATTAGAATAGTGAAAAGTCTATCTGTTGCCAAATCTTACTAAAAATGTTTGCCTCCTGATTTAAGATACGGTGAAAAAGAAGGTACAGGATTCTGCAATTACAGAGAAAGGATAGATTAAAAGTGCAGAGCCAGTGAAAATAACCGTAAAACTAAATGCAGTTTACTCAAACAACTCAGTACAAGCTTACACGGGAAGCAGAGAAAGGGATGAAGCCCATAATTGAGAAGGTAATCAAAGAGGGTATTTTAAAAGAAGTGTTTGAGATTCCCTGCAACTCTCGGACCATGATCATTAAAAACTGAGCGGAAAATAGAAGGTGGTCCAAGAACTTCAAAAACTCAATAACATTGTAGTTCTATGTTGTCCTTTGGAACCAAATCCTGCAGATGTTCCATTTCCGTTCCCAGCTGATGCAGCATGGCACACAGTCATTGATATGTATCAAGTGTTCTCCATTCCGCTTCATGAGGATAGTCAATATATTTTTGTGTTCAGAATTTTAGATAAAGGTCTTGTTTGGTGTTGTATCCTACAGGGGCATACAGAAAGCCACTCAATCTTTAGTCAGAGCTTAAAGAAAGATTTGGAAAGTCCACACCTGCTATGTAATGCAGTGCTGGTGCAATGCTTTGATGACCTGATAGTTGGATTCAAAACTAAGGGAAAAATTGCACTCTTTAACCAGTTTGCTGGCATTGGGCATGGAGTGTCACCTATAAAAACATAATATCATACTAGAGAAATCACCTATTCACACGATCATATTGAAAAGGGGACTAGAATAGCTTCAAAAAATGCAATTGTGTCGATATTGAATCCATACACAAATCAGAGAGTAGGAAGAATGTTCCTGGTTATGGTTGGATACAATAGTGAGTGGATTCCAAACTTTTCTTTGGAACCCCTCCTGGCTTTTCCCTGTGAGGCCCCCAATCCTGGACAGCGCCAGGGTGAAGTCAGGCATCCAAGCACTGTGAGGTCCGTTGTGGAGATTAAGCAAGCTATTGCCTAGAGTTACAGAGTGGGACCCATTAAATAGATTAGGCACTAAGGCGAAAATTATCTGGTCCAAGGGAATTGAGCCCTCAGACCCACTGAGGTGGGAATTGAGCCCTAGTCCTGGACCAGATTTCTGCATCAGGGTCTGCCGCTCTAACCATTGTGCCCCACTTATCCACTTTCCTAAAGCTTACACACAGTGATGAAACCCTGGAATGATGACTGCATGACTGCTTTCTAAGATGTCAGAGACATTCTCTGTAGCGCACCCACTCTTTGAATGCCAAATAATGAAAAATATTTTGTACTTGTCTTTTCATGAAAGAGACAGGTGAGAATTATCAGTCTTAATTCAGAAGCATGGTGAAGTGAGAAGGCCAATGACCTACTTCTGTTCACGTTAGATCCAATGGGCCCTGCACTTCCTGGTTGTCTAAAATTGATAGCACTTGTTTGCCTTGCAATTCAGCAAAGTAAAGGGTTTGTGATAGGTTATACATGTATTGGATTAGTCCTTCATTCAGATGAGCTTTTGCTAAATCGTACCCAAACTCAGACCCTGACAAGCAGACGACAGACAAATATGAGCAAGTAATCTTAGCGGCTGAAAACATCAAATACCTCAACAATTTTCCCAATTGCCAGCAGAGAAGTTGATGATGAAGACTGTGATCCTGACTGTGTTGAGGTGACTGAATTTTGCACCAGTCTACGACCAGACACAAGATGTACCACTGGAGATGGTTGATCTGACTAGATTTGGAGATGGTTCATGTCTGCGAGATCATCAATGAACATTGCAAGCAGAAAATTAAGGGCCTCATTATGACCCTGGCGGCAGGCGGTAAGCTGGCGGTAACACCGCGCACAGGCTGGCGGTGTTCCGCCAGCTATTATGACCGTGGCGCCATACCCGACAGCCAGCCTGGCCTTGGTGGTAAACACCGCCATGGAAAGGCTGGCGGTAAGGGGAACTTGGGGTGCCCCTGCTCTGCTCATGCACTTGGCATAGGCAGTGCAGGGGCCCCCAGGCATAGCCCCGTTGCGACTGCACCCAGGCATAGCCCCGTTGCTACTGCACCCACTGCACATCAGGCTGAGATATTGAATATGCCACCTTTAGCTCAAAAGAGTAATGTGAAACTGAAATGAATGTGTACACTGTTTTTATTTTGATCCCACTACTGAGTGAACTTAGAAAACTCCACGATGAAGCACCTGAGAAAGAGAAGAAAATGTGAAAGACAGACAGTTGTGTAAAAGATCACTATGAAATTCGGTTGATACCTGAAAATTGTGTTTTGTCCACCTCTGTGCTGTCACCAATGTCTAAACTGATTCATGGTCCCACACATGTAGGTTGTGTTGCAATGATCCAATTATTTAAGAAATACTGGTATAATACACACTTTATGTCAGTAGCACGCAACCTTTGCCAGTGTTGTGCAATCTGCAGGAAGAGGAACTCGGAGAACAGAATAATGGTGACAACAGGTTACATAAGAAATTCAGAGAGTCTCTTTACCAGACTCCAGACTCCAGAGAGTTTTTTTGATCTGCCAGTCTATAATAACCTTAGGTACATTCTGGTGATTGTGTGCCTTTTCTCTAAGTGGGTGAAAGCCTATTCAAACAGATTATGCAACAGCATGACAGTAGCCAAACCATTACTGTCAGGATCCTACATAGATAAAAAAAAACTATATTGCACACAGTGAGTGTAGCAGTCAAAGAAACCCTGTTTCTGCAAGGAAAAAGAGTTAAATCTAATGGCTGGCAGGCAAGCTGGCATTGTAAGAATTCAAAGATGGCAGCTGGAGTGCCTCTCTACAGTACCTCTCTAGTTGTTTCACTCGACGGACAGTTTTAGAATTTGAAGTGCATGTGGTTACCTAGAAGCTATGAACTTTACTGAGGAATTTGGAAAGCAAACAATGTTTTCCTCAGAGTTCCTATATTGTAATAAGGGTAGTGCCATTGCAGGATTGAGCATCGTCATAATGTTTCATTCCAGTAAACAGATAGCAAGAGGGCAACAGGTGGAGTGAGAGACTTAATATCTCAACACAGAGTGAGCACATGGAGGTGCAAATTAGTGTCTTGCATCTGCTGCTCCTCATTGAGACATAGGCATCATTATGACTTTGGCGGTCTTGTCAAAATACCGCCAAAGCCACTGGAGCCAATATACCGCCAGTGTTTCCGTACGCTGGCCCAGCGGAAAAGTCACATCAACATTGAAGCTGGCTCATAATAGAGCCGCGGCAATGTTGATGTGCAACGGGTGCAGCAGCACCCATCGCGCATTATTGGGCTGTGTCTGGGGGCCCCTTACCGCCAGCCTTTCCATGGCAGTGTTTACTGCCATGGGCAGGCTGGTGGTTGGGGACTCATAATCCCAGCAGCGCTGCACTTGTGGATTACGACCGCCCGGCTGCAGCCTGGCGGTATACTGGTGGGACCGGCGGTATGACCGTGGCGAATGCGCCATGGTCATAATACACCAGTGGGACACAACCAGTCTGTTGGCAGTATTTCCATCAGTGTTCTGCCGTCCGCCCGGGCAAAATTACCCCCATAGTATCTCAACAGAGTCAGTGTCTGAGGGGAGCAGCGTCATGTCTTGCTTCTGCTGCTCCTCATTTGCATATTCAAGCAAAACATCAGAGTGTTTCAACAAGTATGTAAATTAGAGAGATGTAGTGTCTCTATTTCAAGTTTGAATCTGAGGAGTGCTGAGCAGAGTTCAGTTTCTGCCATTCCTTATTTTAGAAAAAATCTATAAAACAACTGTGGAGTTTTATCCTTAAAAGTTCACGGAGAATTGCTTGAAAAGAGAAGGTCAGAGTGTCAAGAAACAAAAGAGGAAAAGACCAGTACTTTTCTTCAGAATAAGGATAAAGGTCTAGAAGAGGAAAGAATATAACAAATATAGAAATACTGAAGCAGTCTGTACAAATTACCACCTACAGAAGTCCCTAGAAGTTATTCTTGTGATGCAAGTATTCTCTGTAAAGAAAAGAAGTGATTTAAATGTTTTGAGAGAAAGACTTGTGTTTAAAAGCCTAGTAATAGAAAAGTCAATACAAATAAAGAAGTTGTCAGACAGACTATAAGGAAAAAACAACATACATAGAAGAGGAGCGATAGCCTAAAATATTTGGGGTATGTTAATAAGAAGAACAGATATAAAACACTAAGCACATTAGTAGAAGTAAACTAGTATTAGGGATGCATTGCAATGTATATTTGTTGTTGTTTTCTTCTTTTTCAATATTTTCTTAAATTCTCTCAGAAGAACACACATTAGAAAAAAGATGTTCTGAACTCAAGAAAGAAAAGAGAATCAGAAATAGGAGAAAGAAAGAGAGATGCTAGAAGATTGAAAGGCTCGCTCTTCCTTTCTAGCAATCCCCTTCCCCCAAGGTGTTCTGGTCATCCAGTTTATTTGAAGACATAGAGGTTGGGTGGGGACATTGAGAATGTTAGTCAATCTGCTCCCATGGAAGCCATTGGTAAGATTAACTGACAATTAGTGAGAGAGTTAATCCTAAAATTCGGTATGCCTATTTCGTTAGAATCAGATAAAGGCAGTCACTTTAAGAATGAAATCATCACATTACTTTGCACAGTCCTGCACATTGAGCATAAATTCCATTATAGCAACAGACTAGAAGCAGAAGGAATGGTTGAGCGAATCAATTGTACTCTGAAATCATTTGTGTCTAAAGTATATGCTTTGACATCTCTGTTCTTTTATAGTCTCAGATACATTCCAAAATAAAATACTGGATTATGCAGACATAAGGATGAAATTATGAACCAAGTGGCAAGTGAAGATGAAAATGGAGTGATGATCAAAAGTGAATCTGAAGACAATAATGTGCATCAAAGAGACAAAGGGACTGAGTCTGTGAGAGATAGAAAAAGAGTGTTGAAGAGAGTACAAATGCAAGAGAAAATTAGAGGAAATAGAGCTCCCAGAACACACCTCAAATGACTGTGAGCTTGATCCTCCAGCTGCCAAAAGATCAACAAGAGCAGGAGTGTCCAACAGAAAGTATACAGCTCCGAAATGGTCATATCTAGCCAAAACGGATGCTGTATCTGAGGCTGAATCAAATGTGGATGTCACTGATTTGACAAATTGACCTTTTATACTTTTCAACAAAAGCTTTCATTAACTTGTTGTAGATAAAAACGGTGTGAGCCTTGATGGACAACATGATTGATTATCTTCCTAACTATTGTACATTGATTATAGTTAGGGTTTGTTTGTCTGTCTATGCCCCTGTATCCTGTTTAGCATAATAAAGCGCTCTTCGACCCACACTAAATTAAATTTATAATCGGAAAAGGTTTGAAATTATTGCAGTCTGAACAGAATTTTCTACCTCAGAGTTTGGAAGGATGTTTTTTGCTTATGTATGGCAATTTGCAAATAAACTTGCTGCACAGTTTTACAAGTAGTTCCTTTAGTAATGGCAATAATCTTTTTAGTTGGCATGTTGTTATGCCTGAGTTCACGGGTTGGATATGACTCTTCTCTTCTGTAAAGGAGTGCTGAATTAACCACTACATATAATAATATAGTTGACATGAAAGTAGCTCGTGGGACCATTTTTAGGTAATTTTAAGGAAAATATTCACATTAATTTGATTTAAAACAGTGTAATATTATGAAAGTCAGGAACTGTCAGGAATTTGATTTAAATGTTGTAATATTATAAAAGTCAGGAACTGTCACGTGTGTACATCTTGACCAACTTCTGTTTCAGAGGGGTCAAACCTGTTCAGCTTCCTTGGATTTATTTATTGTCCTGTACTGTTTTTGTTAATATTTTCTAAGATCAAGAACTTCTAGCACCTCAGACAGGAAACGGCCATATGCAAACCAGTTTCTGTCTTTCTCTAATAGGAACAGTCCAGCCCAAACTGGAAGGCAAGGTCCCTTTTAATGGGAACACAAGTAGCACCAAACTGATTTCATTACTAGAGTGCAGCATGATTTAAGTGGATAGTGATCAAGAGCCCCTAGCCTAGGTATACCTATCTCACTTAGGGAATTGCATTGGGGAATACAAAAGTAATATGAAGGATGTTTGAATTAATCTCACTGAATAGTAATTGCTCAGTGCTGCATCCCAGTCCATCATGTTTTGCTCATCATGCCGCCTAAGACACGAAACACAGAATGACTGAAGGAAAGGATAAATTAATAATATTGAGTTGGAAATCAGGAATCAGGAAAATGGGTCATGCATGAGAGAACCATTACTTACGTGTGGAGGGATTAATTGACAGAATTGAAGTTTCAGAGAAGATGAGCAAACAATGGGAAAATAAAAAAATAGAATAAAAAAGTGTAAAGCATAACTGGAGTGTTTAAGTGAATGGCATGTGCAGCACACACTACTTACAAAGGTGTGGAATTAATGTGTGTCCACTGAAATAAAGCATAATTGACAAGGCACTTACAAACAAGATGTTATCTATACCTCCACATGGAAATAGGAGTATTTTTTGGGGAGTTGAGTAGTACAAGTGTCTCTGGGAAAAGAGCAGGAGTAAAGTATAATATATTCAGTAGCACAGCAGTTGCTGGCTTGAGCAATGGCTGAAAATCACGTGGCACACGAATGTGGCACATACCTAAAATGTGTCTGGTGCCATCCAGGAATGTGACACATCTGTATGTCTCTATAGGAAGTTGTGAGAAGTAGCAGACAAGTAAGCACAGGCAAGCTATCAGGTGTGGAATACATAGAAAAAGCAATACAACAGAAATACAATGCAAACAATATTTTCAGGGCTATGGTAAAATGTAAAACTAGTTAATATGGTAAACCAAAACCAAACCAAGGTTTAATCATAAGAAATAATATATACAGATAGCATTGGGTAAAATAATTGAAAACCTCAAGTAATAATCATACAGAAGTACAACATTTTTGTCCAAAATGATGTACCTTTGTGTTATATGTGTAGTTGCAAGCCACAGACTTAGAGTATTCATAATGTCCATTGGTGGGAATAACACCCAAGCGAGGTGTTATAGTATGGTCACAGTAATTTATATTATAGTCCCAGAAGACATAGGGCCTGATTTATACTTTTTTTAGCGCCACATTTGCATCATTTTTTTATGCAAATGCAGCGCAAACTCACAAAATATAACAGAATTTTGTGAGTTTGTGCTTCTTTTGCATAAAAAAATTACGCAAACGTGGCGCTAAAAAAGTATAATTCAGGCCCATACTGCCTAAGTTTCCAGACTTCTTTAACAAGAACAGTTGTAGGTCCAATGCAAAGTTACATTATTTTAAGATAATCCTCTGTTTTTTAATTATCTTGTTATCTTCCCCATAGTGTTAGAGAGCGGGCAAAATGTGGTGATATAGGTTAATCTGCCAAATGGTTTGTTTTCCTTGGGACAAGACTGGTCTCTTTAACTGAATAGCATGCTCTTTTAATCAAAGGTTTCAGTAGATGTTATGGGTAGCCCCTCAATATGAGTTTTTCACAAAGCGAGCTGGCTTTCCTAAAAAGTTACCACCCATGAAGCCAAAGGAACTGTCTAAGTTAAAGGCCATCATTAAGAGGCCTAGAAATATGGAAACAATATTCAAGCAAAGAATTTCTCTCTCAGGTTTTTCTCAGTAGAGGGTAATGTGCATTGATTACTGTTTAGCTTGATAGTCGAGTCCAGATAATTAATGCTCATATTATGTCTGTTATATGTAAAACAAACAAAAGTATGGTTGATTATTAATCAGCCATACATCAGCCTTTGAGAGTGCATATGCTTTACCTGACCAAATCATGAAAACATTGTCCAAATGTCTTTCCTATATGCATGTATTTGCTCTAAAAGTGCTAGCCTAATGCCGGATAGAACACATCTCCAGGGTATCAACAAACAGAATTCCATTGTTTAGGGGGAAAAGCTCCAATAGAGCTCCCCTTGCATTGGAGATAGTAGTCCTCACTAAATGAGAAAAAGTTTATTATGGGGTCAATATGAAGTAGTGAGATGATGAATGTTTATGTAACATGATATATAAAGTGCACAGCTACTCAGAAAAGAGTGTCCTGTTGCTACAAGGTAGATAAAGAAATCAGGATCAAACTTACTGTGGGAAAAGCCAGGTCTTGAGTTTTTTCATCAAAGAGCCTTCATCTTGTATCTGACGGAGGGACAGAGGAAGATTGTTCCATTCCCGGGTGCCCAGAAAACCAAAGGATCAACCACCAGCCTTTGCCAGATGGGTACTCAGAATTTGAGCCAGAGAGATGTTAGAAGACCATAGAACTCTATTCGCACAGTAATAGGCAATTCGGTCAGATAGATATTTATGTCCAGTATGATGAAGAGCGTTGTACATTATCAAGAAAGACTTAAAAATAATCTGTTTCACAAGAGGGAACAAATGCATTTTATGCAAGTACATAGAAATGTGCTCATGTCTAGAGTGTCAAAAGACTAGCTTGGCTGCAGCATTCTGCATGCACTGGAATTTATTAAGTAGATACTTTGGAGGACCTGCATACAGGGCTTTGGCACAGTCCAACCTAGATATGACTAACACCAAAACCGTTGTGTTTCTAGTTGACCATGAAAGAAAGTGCAAATATTTTTTTTAACATATGATCCCAAAGCAGACACCAACAAGGGCAGTAATTTGATCATGAAAGGATAATATGTTATCAAATTTAAACTCCAAAATTCTTAGCTGAATTATCTAGAGTGTAAGGAGGACTGACCCCTAAGGGTCAGTGAACCTCCAAATCAAGAGACAAATTGTGTCCAAAACAAAGGACCTCAGTCTTTTTCAGAGTTGCACTTCAGATGATTAGTAGACATCCAACAGAAGACAGCCGTCCAGCAAGGTTGGATGACATCCTGTTGAATAGGCAAGCCTTTACCCTTGGTAAAATGAAGCTGGGTATCATCTTCATATGAGAAAATCCTAGCCCCAAAAGATTCAACCACCTTTTCTAGGGGGACTTATATTTATTGAACAATGTCGGGCTAAGTGATGATCTCTGAGGTACTCCAATAGAAACCCTCCGGCTATTGGAAGAGTAAGGAGGAAGCCATACAGCTTGTGCCCTATCTTTAATGAAGGACTTCAGTCAAGACAAAGAATAGTCCCTAATCCTGATCTCCTTAAGTCGGGACAGCAGCTTGTCATGTGGGACTTTACCAAATGCTGTCAAAAGGTCCAACAATACCAGAACCTCTCTGCCCCCTCTGCCCCCTATATCTGTATTGGCTTTGACTGTTTCTGGGACTTTCATGGTATGACCTAGTCTAAATCCTGATTGGCTAGAATGGAGAAGCCCATTGGTCTCTAGTTCAAAATTTCACCATTAACAAATGTTTCCAAGATATTGGCAGGTGTTGGAGGAACGAAATTGGTATATAGTTGCCCAGGACATCAGGATCTACATTAGGCTTTTTTAATAGCGGGACAATTTTTGCCTTCTTCCAGGATACGGGGACCGCTGCATTAACTAAAGACTTATTTAGCAATGCATTTAAGATAGGATTGATAGTATTGATGTACAATGCTAGAATAGAACGGGGGCAATCCTCTGGGAACCCAATTTAAAATGTAAAATGGCTTTTCTCAAGTTTTCCAAAGATATAGTATTAAATTCAGACAGCACAGCGGGACAGAGGAGTAACTGACAGATTTTGAAACCACAACTCGGTGCCCTCATTTGCTCCTCACCTTAAGGTGGTAGAAATACTGAGCTGGATACCCTGAATTTTGCTGTGGAAAAAGGTAACAATTTGCTCGCACCACTCAGCAGATGGGGCTTACTTCTGTGGCATGCCACAGGATCCTAAAAATCCTTTACTGTCTTAAAGAGTGCTTTCAGCTTATTCACTGCCTTATCAATCCTACTTTTAAAGCATGTTCTCTAAGTAGAACTAATCAAATTGACATATTTTGTAATGTCTTTTTGTATACTTCATTAGCTTCAGAGCTGTAGGTCTTGCACCAAACTCTTTCCTCCCTTTTACAAAGTTTTTTCTCTAGTTTAAGGATTTCATTAAACCAAGAGTTTGAGAACTTATTTCTAATAGGGACCTAATTCAGGAGAGGCACAAGACTCTCCACAGATCTGCGTAGCCAACTATCATATTCCTCACTGCCTGAATCGGCAGAACCTAGAAGAATAGAACTGCTACTTTCCAATGAACACTGCAACTTATTAGCCAAGATTTTAGAAATAGGGTGGCCAGTAAAGGGGTAATATGATAAACTAGGATCCCCACGCTGGATATATTCCAACTGAATTGGATTAGATGGTAGTCAGTCCAAGCTAAGGGAATAGAATCAGATGGGGCCAGACCAAAATTAGTCAGTTAAGTGCCCTCCATCATGAGTACCCTTAGTAACCCATTCAGACAACCCTAGAGGATATATTATATCCCTCAAAGCAGAAATATATTTATTGGACATACAATCCCAAAAGCTAATGCTCTTTTCAACTGTTTCTAAAGCTGCCTTTGTATTAGAAAGAGTGTCTAATAAAAAGATTGGATTTTTAGTTCTTAGAGTTCTTCAAATTCACATGTAATGTATTCTAGGGCAGTGAGGATCCCATAGATCATCTAATGTCTAGAAAATGTAGTGGCTATAAGGCTGAAACTTCAAAACTTTGTGTCATACTTGTAGTTCAAGAGGGATGAATTCTACTTTTAAATATTCTGCCAGTATGCAGCCTTGCAGTCTAGTGTGCACATGATTCCTTGTACATTTTACTGTACTTTTCCATATAGAACTGCTGAGAATTAGGTATTTGGACAGTTTTAGTATTTAAGAGGAACAAGCCACCAATTATGTTGACATAATACTCTTCTGTTTTGATAAGTGCTTCCCTGTTTGTTATGGCAAGGAGAAGATAAAAAGAAAAGAAACACAAAGCCTATATCATCATAGGAAAAGTTCATTAAAAATAAGCTTGAGGTCAAGCAACTGTACATTACTGCCCAGTTTTATGGGCTTTGTGGCACAGGGCAGTGCAGCAAGTCACATTTGCTTCACTGCCCTGCGTCATAGGGAAATGGCAAGAATGAACCGTATTTATCCAATACAGCACATTCCTGTCATTTCTCCCTTCGCTGACGCCCCTTTGGCAGCCTAGCACCAGTGCAAGGAAGCTTGCAGCATGGTGCAAGGGTGCATGCATGGCATACATGATTGTTTTTGTGCAGGAAGGGACACTTTCCTGCATAAAAACAATACTGAGAGGTGTTCACCTCCTTGTATGTATGCTACAGAATGCAGCACCCATAGAAAGAGATAAAAATGAGTAAAAATAAAGATATTTCTCGTTGTTACGCCTCTCCTGAGGAGGCTTATTCTTTTGGCACATTCTCAGGTTAACCAGGTTTGTTAAATTAAGAAATGCCTCAAAATCCATGGGAGTTGCATGGGAGCACTCATGCAAGTCTTCCCTTGCACCGAGTAAGGCAATGCAGTGATTCTGGCTGCCTTGCCTCACTCCATATTGTTTAAGTCATTCAAAGTCACAAAATGTGTCGTTGTATGGCTTCAAAAATACAACTACGTGGCCATCTAGACACGAAATATGTTGACCTAGCATCATAGGATTGTGGGGCATTACTTACTTTCCCCTATCGGAGTGCAGCTGAGCATTATCTCCATAAGCACTCCCCTATTTCATTTTTTAATCTTGGCCTTAACCTACTTCTGAATTATTAAATATGTTGGTTATGGTTTTGAGCCGCTTTTATTTTTCTTCTTCTTTCCTCTCCTGCATACACCTATAGTTTGTGTTCTTCATAGGTTTCACCAACATTGGTATAAGATCTCCGGCTAAGAACCACCACCTTTAAAATGGGTGGCCCGTCAGACATTGCAGTGCCTGTCTGACGAGGAGCTTGCCCAGTGATGAAGTTTGACATCCTATTGGGTGTATTAGGGGTCTCCAGCTCCTGGTTGTCAGTTTTCCTGTGCCCTTTTAGCCATTTGCCTTTGGAACAGTGTACTTTATCATTGTCATAACCAATCATGGAACATCTTAACTTCCAGATCAAATCTGACACCAAAACCACCATCAGAGGGACCCTCGCCTACAGACCCCCAGGCTCCTGTTACAGTTTCTGCAACTCCATCCCAGACTTCATCACACCCCTGGCAATCAGCTCCATCCACTACATCTTCCTGGGAGATCCGAGCTTCCACCTAGAAGATCATAATGCCACCAACTCCACTACACTCCTGGAAAACATGAGCATCATCGGCCTCACACATCTGGTCACTGCCCCCACACACAGTGCAGGACACAAACTTGACCCCATTTTTTCTACCAATGATAGAGTCAAATTCTCCCACGCTACAGAGTTTACCAGGACAGACCACTGCATCATCCACTTCACAATGGTTGTCCAGACAGAAGCCTAGGCAGCACTACTACACCAACCCCTGCCTTAACTGGAGCAAAGTCACAGAACCCAACTGGATCACCGACCTCAAAGAAGCTACCCATCCCCTCAGATACCCTTGAAAACAGTGTACATAACTTTGGCAACTGGATCTCCTCAGCTGCCAACAGCATCGCCCCCCTGAAACGCATCACCACCAGCAAACCCACCAAGCAAGTCAGTTGGTCCACCCCAGAGCTTCTGACCCTCAAATGCCACTGCAAGATACTCAAGAGATACTGGCACTCTGACAAAACCCCTGCCAACCTCAACACCTACAGATCTGGCCTCAACAGCTAAAACCACCATCTTAGAGAGACCAAGAAAGAAGCCCTCACCTCCTGAGTTGAGCACCAACAACACCAAGGAACTATTCAGCATTGTCAGAGAAATATCCTGCCCATCCACCACAGAGAATCTGATCCGCCCCTCCCAAATCCTCTGTGACACTCTAGCAGACTAATTTCACCACAAGATCTCAGACACCTACAGCAACTTTGACCCCAAACCCACCAACCTCCACCACCTCTGCACCCAAACCAACACTCCCCACCGGATCACTGACTGGAAGCTGCTCTCTACTGAAGACACCACCTCCGTCATCAGCTCCATCCACTCCAGATTCCACAGGGGCCTCTGCCCACACCACATCAACAACCTAGGAAAAGAAGTAATTGCAAACTCCTTCACAAACATCCTCAACACCTCCATCACCATAGCCACTAGCCCCAATGCTTGAAAGCATGACAAAGTTAAGCTCCTCCTGAAGAAGCCCTCAGCAAACCACAACAAACCCAAAAACTACTGCCTCATCTCAATTCTCCCCTTCCCCACCAAAGTCTTGGAGAAAGCCATCAACTGCCAGCTCACTGACTACCTAAAAAAAAACAAGCTGCTCGACCCCTCCCAATCGACCTAATGACCAAATCACAGCACCAAGAGTGCCCTGATTGTAGCAACAGATGACATCTGACACCTCTTTGACCTACGAGGAACAGCTGCCCTGATCCTCCTCGACCTATTGACTGCCTTCGACACAGTCTCCCACCACACTCTCATCACCAGACTCCACCACATCGGCATCCAAGGCAAAGCACTTAATTGGATCTGTCTTTCCTCTCCTGCAGAACGCAAAGAATCTACCATCCACCCTTCCACCCTTTGCTTCCTCTCCCAAGGACATCATCTGAGGCATCCCCCAGGGCTCCTTCCTCAGCCCCACCCTCTTCAACACCTACATGACATCACTAGCAGATATCGCTCGCACCCGCAGACACAACATCATCTCCTACGTCCATGACACTCAGGTCGTCCTGTCCACCACAAATGATGCCATTGCTACAAAGGCCAACTTCCAAAGCACGATGACCGACATCGCCACCTAGATGAGGACCAACTGCCTTAAGTTCAACTCAAAACAGAAGTCCTCATTTTCATGAATAAACCCTCCCCCTGGAATGACACCTGATGCCCCTCAGCACTTGGCCTCTCACACACCCCGACCAGCCATGCGTGCAACCATGGAATCATTAAACACGCAACTAACCATGAAGCAACAGATAAAAGCAGCATCCTCTGCATGTTTCCACACTTTCCGCAAGATCTTTTGCTGGATCCAAGGCTCCACTAGGAAGACAGTCACCCAAGCCCTCATCATCAGCCATCTTGACTACAACAACTCACTCTACACTGCAACAAAAAAACAGCTCCTGAACCGACTCCAGACCATCCATAACTTGGCAACAAGACTCATTCTCGGCCTCCCCAGAAGAACCAGCATCAGCCCTCATTTCAGGGACCTCCACTGGTTTCCCGTCAAGGAATGGTGTCTCTTCAAGTTCCTCACGCACACCAACAAAGCTCTCTACAAATCTGGACCAGCTTACATAAATAACTCCCTGGCATTCCACCAACCAACCATAGAGTTCCGCTCCTCCACCCTCACCCTGGACCATTTTCCCCACATCCGCCATGACCGCTGCACAGGGCATGCCTTCTCCTATTTTGCCGCCAGATCCTGGAAGGACCGCCACCTTTGCACCTTCTGCTCCCAGAAGGATTTTAGGAAGCAGCTCAAGACCTGGCTCTTCGACCGCCATCACCCATGACTAAGGCTTGCAGACCCCAACAGCGCCTGGAGACCCCCCAAGTGACAAACCATGTTCTACAGGACCTACTGATTGATTGGTTGATTGATTGATTGTCCACAGTTAGGACCTTATATCACTTGCCACAGTAATCCTGATGGTGCTTGTAATGGGTTTCCAATTTTCACTTGGAGACTCCAGCTCTCTTAAAATCTCTGAGTGAAGTTCTAGTAGAAAAGATTTAGCAAGTTTGATGGAAACAGTGATGAATGCATAATTTTCTCAAAATATGTATTGTGGAGGATTCCCAAACCCAGACTTAGTAATCTTCCTTCTCTCTGTAACTCATAGGGAAGTAAAATGTAGGGCCAGTTCCTGTGGATTTGTGGTTTTTCGTTTAGTTATGGGGTTATACCTATACAATGTTGTAACCAATGCAAAGGGGATGATTGCAAGTCTTATATTAGCTTACTTCCAGTGATACGAAAGTCGGTAATTATACAGTTATCACTGGTTGACATTTTACCTAGTTAGTAAACTGTGTTCATGTCATAATCTGGAATTTCACTTTTTGCCAGCTAGTAATGTTTCTTCTTTAGTGGAAATGGAGGAATCTTATTGGTGGTGGTAAAATGACCATAGTTTCCTGAATGAGGCCCCATTAGCGCTAAAAACATTCATTCAAGATTGTCTCTGTTTGAGTTTGTCATTATTTCTCCTCTTTTCATATTTCAGTCAATAACAGGTCAAGTAGAGACAGAGGGGCTCATTTAAAATATTTTGGTACAGGGCAGTGCCACAAGTCTTTCTGTTGCGCTGCCCTGCATCAAAAGAAAACGGCAGGTGTTAGAAATGGGGTCTCTGGTTGGCAGTCAGTTTTCACGCTGTCCAAACAGGGACCTTCTTTCCAGTCAGGGTAAAGGAGATACACACTTGGATAATCCCTGCTCACCCCCTTGGTAGCTTGGCACAAGCAGTAAAGCTTATCCCAAAGGCAATGTGTAAAGTATTTGTATCAACAGTAATATAGTGAAAACACTACAAAATAGACACCAAACCAGTTTAGAAAAGTAACCAATATTTATCTAAATCAAACAATACCAAAATGACAAAAATCCAACATACACAAGTAAAGTTATGATTTTACAAAATAATAGAATCTTACTCCATAGAAAACAATTGAAACATTGTTGTTACACAAAGTACTTGGTTTGCATCAAAAATAAAGCAGCGGAAAAGTCAGCGATGCATCAATTCCTTACTCACAAGTGAGGCAGTGCAACGTTTCTTCTCCGGTCGGGTAGGTGATGTGTCATTTTTCTATCCTGCAAGTGAGTGATTCATCGATTTCCAGTTGGGGTGCCTTGGATCCGCACATGTTCACATTTATTTTGATGCCTAGCAATTATGCATTAGAAATCCGTCTGCACAGTGATAGAAAACCACGCTGTGTGGGGGTTGCAGGGTAAGGCAATGCAGCGACTTGCACTGCATTGCCTTACTCCATTTCTACAATGCCATGAAAAGCCACGCAAAGTGGCTTTGCTTGGCCTTGTAGATATTGATCTGCAGCCTGGGTTGCAGGTGTGTCATGAAAAGTGACACACTGGCAGCACAAGCCGCTTGCAAATATGCCCAGAGTTTTAATGCATTTTGTTTCCTTGCACATTTACCAGAATATGTGAAGCCTTGTCAGAATCCTAAAGTCTGCACTTTCATCACGTAGATCTCATGGTAAAGTATATTTGGCAAGCCAACAGCACTGGAGAATTTACATTCCCTCTGTTCAAGATTTTAGTAAGGAAAGTGTTATTCTTCTATCTATGGGCCTGCACTTTATCATAGCTTTACCTGTTTCGGGGGTACTTTTAATATGAAAATCTTTTAAAGACACACCAAACATGCTGGTGGTTCGTTTGGAAAATCAGGTGAAATGTCTACCATTTTCGAACATTTGCAAACTTACACATTTACTGTATGAAAATGTGGACAATAAATTAATATTTTGCAAAGGATACAAGTTCAAAAAATATTGTTGGTATCTGTGTAACTTGTTGAAAATAGACTTCCACATTTTACATCTATTCTTTCTGCTTGTACCTATCTTCAGCCTTCTGCTGTTGTCTGTAAAAGTTATCATAAACATGGCCCAAATTAGCCTTTTAGTTGCCTGAGGTGAGAATCAGTTATTTGGCTTGTAGCACGACCTGTAATTAACTGCACTAATGAGACGGCAAAACATGAACGAAGGGCTATATAAAAAATGAAGGGGCTTATTTACAAGGAGTTTGTGCTGTGGCTGCATCGTATCTTTTTGATGCAGCGGTGGCACTCAAACAAATCCAAATTGGTCTGGCTGCATTAAATACCGCCAATGATATGCAAGGTGGGTGTTGCCCCTTAAAAAATGTAAACTTGGTTGACGCAAGGTGTTCAAAAGCATGTAAAAAAATAATGCACGCTTAGGAAAAGTTGTGCAAGGTCTGACTAGCGTGGAAATGTTAATGCCTGGTCAGGCCAGTTCTTGAAATGACTCTTTGGGACAGGTACAAAAGGAGAACACACACAATACACCCTAGCAACCTGGAGGACAACATGTATTTACTCCTACTACAGCTTGGGGCACCAAGAAAACCACCGTCATCATCACTACCACCACCACAATCACCACCCAACTGCACCGCAGAGTCAGGGCAGGGGAAAGGAGTGCATCTACTGCCAGTGGATATCCCTGATTGCCCTCAGGGAGGAAGAGGCCATCACCTTATACCAGCTGCGCATGGAGTCCATCATTCAACTGCTCCACCTCATTGCACCCAGACTACAGGCTACGATCGACAGGGTCACCAACACATCACCTCTGACCAAGCACCTGAACATGCTACATATGCTTGCATCTGGCCCCTTCCAGACCACTGCAGCATGAGTGGGAGGAGTGCTGAAGCCATTCCTGTTACCATTCCTCCCCCTCTGTCCTGGATGCCATCATCCGCCTCACACCCGCCACATCCTCTTCACTAAAACCCAGCAACTGCAGCAGGAAATAAAACAAGGATTCTATGCCACTGCTGGATTTCTGCATCTGCTGGGTGCCATGGAATGCTCACATGTGCAACTCTTTCCCCCTGATGCAACTCAACACTTGTACTGGGGGAGAAAACATACGCACTCCATCGACTTCTAGGTCATCATTGACCACCGTGTGTTGATCCTGAATGTGGTAGCCAAATAGCTGGGTAGTGTAGATGCTGCCTACATCTTCCAGAAGTCCATCATTAACCAGAGATTCTAGGATGGACAATAAGGAAATGGCCTGCTTGTAGGTAAGCAAATAGCATGTACCTAACTGACACAATAACAAATAGATATGGGGGACGAAATACACAGCTCACTGTCTTCCTGCATTGATAGTGACAGCAGGATTGGGTTTCTGACAAATATAAAAGTGGTGTTCAATGGGTGTTGCTTGGGTTGTACCCATGCAACACCCATGGAAGCTGAAGGAATCAGACTCATTCCTAGATTTACAGGTCTGAGAATGCCTCAGATTCCTGTGTCACCTCAGGGGTGCTGTAAGAGTGACGCAATGGGGAGAAATCTCTTCAGGTCTCCCCGTTTTATTCTCTTTCTATATGTGCTGTAATGCTACATACAGACATCACTCACCATACTTCTGAGGCAGCAGCCTTAACTGGAAACTTCTCCTGCACACAGATTCCTCTCTGAAAGCAAAGAAGAACACCAACAACCCCTGATGCAAGTGTGAATTTGTACTTTCTAGCCTTTCTGTGTAATTTCAGTTGTATGGACCCTGAAATTGCAGGAAGCATCAGGTATTTTATACCAATTACCTTTCTCAGAGACGTAGTACAGTGCAGGAAGTCATGTAGCAGGACTGCAGATGACCATTTGTTGTGTGCACAAATTGAGCACAATGTTGTCACACATGTACACAATGCTGCTGTGGATGGCATCATGTCAACTGACATAGACAATGTAGGACATTCAATGGCATGGGCAAAAGTAACATAGGCCAACACCAAGTTCTTCGGATGACCAAGAACCTGCACATATGTCAGTGTCAGCCATATCTGGCATATTACCACCAACCTAGGCTGGACCTCCAAAAACAATTCACATCCATAATCACATAACTTAGTGTGACTCCAAATATTGAGTGGACTAGGGTGATGGGAATCAGCCACCACTAAACTTTGCTGCAGAAATATGACAGCCAGGAAGTTAAATTGTATAATGTATCTGCTCATGAACTGCATGTGATATCAAATACAGTGAGTGAACAGGCCCCTGGAAATGGCAATACACTGGCATGATTGACTTATCATGTGAACCTCAATGGGAGAAGTACCATGACAATACCAATTCACGTAACACACATGTGCAGGATGTATGCTAATACAGTAATTCAGGAAAATGACGCTGTTGCCATTTTGTTTTACATTTCAGATGACCAAGGATATGGCATCCAGCAGTGGGTGATGACACTGTTTGGAAACCCACAAACTGAGGCAGAAAAGGTCTACAACCAGGTGCACATCCACACGAGAAACATCTTTGAGCAAACCTTTGGCCTACTCAAGTGATGGTTTTGCTGCATATATGTTTCTCAGGGGAGACTCTTTTATTCCACCCACCCCCGGTCTACAAAATCATATTGGCCTATGCAATACTGCAAAATATTTGTGTCAGGATAAATGTCCCCTGGAACGAAGAACAGGAAGCATTAAGGTAATAGGAAGATGAGCTACCACATCAACTTGACCTCCAGAACACTGCTGCATGTGCACTTAGAAGTGACCACATCGGGCAGAACATCTTTAGCTAAGCACATGTGACTGAAGGCATAACTGCCAAACATGTCAATAACTGAGTAAAATACCAAATAGTAACTTTATTTTGGCTAAAAGCCATAAAAGTAAACAATAAAAGTGCCATATCATGATTGAGCAACATATCCATTATAAGAGAGAGAAAATAAGCAAAAAATACCACGGTTTACTTTAAGAGCCCTAAATGAGTTATAAGATCACATAGTTGTAGAAAACAGTACAAAACAAGCATTGTTCTTAAATCTTAAAATCCCAAAATGTTAAATATAGAATATTAGGTCATTATATCTTAACTCCGATCAGTTAAAACTTGTTATGTTGGATAAATATAATCTAAAACCAATGTATTCAAAAATAAACACAATTATAGCAATTCTCTGGTTCTTATAGCCCATGCACTTTTGCAAATATCTTGCGACTGGGAAAACTATTTTGTCATTTGTGTCAGTTGTCGAATATAAGAGAGAGAAAATAAGCAAAAAATACCACAATTTGCTTTAAGAGCCCTAATTAAATTATAGGATCACATAGTTGTAGAAAACAGTGCAAAACAAACCTTATTCTTAAAATCTTAAAATCCCAAAGTATTAAATATAAAATATTGGGCCATTATATCCTATCTCCAAACAGTTTAAACTTGTTATGTTGAATAAATATGATCTAGGACCAATGTGTTAAAAGCACGCAATTATAGCAATTCTCTGGTTCTTATAGCCCATGCACTTTGCAAATATCTTGCAACTGGGAAAACTAGTTTATCATTTGTGTCATTTGTCAGAAGGCGTATTGCTGTATTCCATTCCCTTATCCCTACTGCCCTACATAACGGAGCAATCCACTTCTTCCTAGGTACCAAATATCTAGGACAAAAAAACAAAAAGTGCGCGAGTGACTCTGTTATCTTTTGACAATAATGACAGTATATTGAGTTACAGTCCTCCAATCTCCATCGCGCTGTAAATGTCTTGAGCGGGAGAATCCCTAGTCTGAACTTAGTGAATAGTGTTTTGGTATGGGGAGGATTTACATTGTCCATATAGGTCTCAAATTTGGGGCTACATTTATGGTCTAGGAACTGTAGGGTCCGACTGCCATGGTTTTTAGACCAGATTTGAACCAAAATCTTCTCCCTGTAGCACCTTTTTACACACTCTTTTACTTCCTTGGTCAAATTATGAGGAGCACTCCACACCTCCTCCATCTTGAGGAGTTTACACATATCTCTAATGTGTCTAAACCAAGGGATCTTTAGTGCACAGTCACCTACGAGAAACTCATCTAATGCTACGTGGAGGGTGGGCAAATACTCCAAAGTCCAAAGACGAACCCAGTACATGAGTGGTCTTAGTGCAATTTCGTTGTGGATCTCGTTTAAGGCTAGGTCTAATCTAAGGGGGGTGAGAGGGGTGCTCATCGGCAACCGCAAAAAATTTCATATAAAACGGTTTTCTACCATAGTCAAACACCTAGAATTAGTGTGTCCCCAAAGCTCAGCGCCATAGATTGAAGCTGCAACTGTCGCTGCTTTATAAACAGTGATGGCAGGTGATGTCTTCCCTTCCAAAGTATTGGCAATTTTCCTCCCTATCACTGTTGACCTCTGCCTAAGTGCTGTCAGACTCTTCCCAATCTGCGCCGACCAATGATGGTCATCACTTAGCCTGATCCCCAGATAATCAAATTGGCTGACTCTCTCCACTGGTTGGCCTGCTATGGTCATTTTCCCCCTAAACAATTTATGCGGGTTAAAAGCCATGAACTTTGATTTTGTTGGATTTATTTCAAGTCCTCTATTAAAACAAAAGTTATAAAAAGCATCCAGTTCATTTTGTAAGCCCATGGGTGTTCTCGAGATTAATGAAGTGTCATCAGCGAACATTAAGATGGGAACGGGGGATCCAGCTAGCCTTGGGGCGTCATGGTTGCAATGTAACAGTTGGTCCGCCACACCATTGATGTAAAGGTTAAACAGTGTTGGTGCCAAAATGCACCCCTGCCTAACCCCCCTTTTGACAGGTATAGCTTCCGTTAAGTCGCCACTTTGCGACCAATGTACATGAGCGTAAGTCCCTTCATGTAGGTACCTAATCAATCTTAGTAGCTCTCCATCAAGTTGATAACTCTCCATAACATTCCATAATATATCCCGAGGTACCATGTCAAAGGCGGCTTTTAAATCAATAAAGGCTACATACTAATGGCTCTTATTAAGTGTCAGGTATTTCCAACAGAGAAGGTTAAACCTAAATACCTGATCTATTGTACTCATTCCTTTTCTGAAACCTGCCTGGAAATCGGAGAGAATATGAGAGTCCTCTATCCATGCCTGTAGTCTATTCAGTACCTGCTTGCTGAATATCTTTTGACTAACATCAATTAGGCTAATAGGCCTATAGTTGGTAGGTTGTTCCCTTGGCCCTTTCTTATAAATAGGGACTATGATTGCTCCTTGCCACGTGGTAGGAAGTCCCCCCCCCTCAAGATCTCATTACTGAGCGCATTTAGATACAGAGACCAAGTTGACGGTCTGGACAAATATAAATCACCTGGGATGCCATCAAGACCAGGGGCCTTCCCTTTACGTATTGTTTGAAGAGCCAATGTTGTTTCTTTTAGGGAGACAATATCCAGGTCGAATTTGGGTGGTATAACTCTCCAACCCGTCTGAGTATTGGCAAAAAGTTAATTAGATTTTAAAGGAGGGATAGTTGTACTACTAATTTGAGGTTTCCTGTATACATTTTTAAAATGCGTCACCCAAGTTTCTGGCTGAATTACGGGGTAGTTCTCCACAGCTTGAGAACTACTTTTGTCTGCCACTAATTTCAAGAATAATTTAAAATCCTTCTCGTAAAGTGCATCAACCATCCTATTCCAATATTTAGTTACCCACTCTTTTTTTTCCTTTTTAAGTACAACTTTGTATGAAGCCCTGGATTTTCTTATCTCTCAGCAGTTCCCTGCCTTAAGTACTCCCAATAGCTGTATTTTGGGCTGACGGCAAGAGTTAGAGAACCACCTCGATGCTCTAGTCCCAATCTCTGTCCGCCTCCTTGCTATCTGAAAATGTGGTTTTAGCCGGGTGATCAGGATGCTATGCAGATTGATCAAATCCACCAGTATCATATTTATATGCTTCAGTGGGGAAAGCGTTGTTACAACTATTCTATAGATTATTAGCTGAAAGTTTACATCGTCTTCCACCCACTCCCATTTCACATTTTTATAATCATTGGTCATGGTTAGAACATTTCTTTGGGCCCATGTTGTCAATGTTTTGCAACTGAATAGAATAGTAGAAAAAGAGGTACTCAGAGCTTGGTGGTCACTATAAATACGAGGGAGAACAACCATGTCAATAAGAGATTTCCAGAGAGCGTCATCTACTAAAACATAGTCCAGGTGGCTAGAAAATTGACCTCTCCTATATGTAGGTGACTCCGGGGTTTCTGATCTGGTGTTTCCGTTTACTATTCTTAATCCCTTTGTTTTTATTAGATCTTCAAGTAGATCTAATGCTCCTCTTTCTTTCTTAGATGTGACTTGCACCGGCCCAGATCTATCCCATGTATCTGCAAACTGGATTCCTCTTTGCTGGTTGTCGTCTCTGCAATGCAATTGCATATTGAAATCTCCTGCGGCAATTAAACCCCGCCCTCCGGGAAGGCAGTTAAGGAAGTCTGTTAGCATACTCATCAGAACAGTCTGAGTCCTTTGGGTGCCAGGTCTGACATATATATTTACAATTATTATATTAAAAGGACCCCTAGCAGAGCTAATTTCAACCTCGACAGCTAGTAGATCCCTTGTAGGGGTTGCTAACTCCTTCACCTTTGGGAACAAATCATGTTTTAGCCAGATTATCAGACCACCTGAAGCCCTGCCAGATGGTGATGGAAGCGCGGTATTCTGGAAGGTCCAGTAACCTTCTCTATTAGTTACAGATGAAGCCCATGTCTCCTGTAATAAAATAATATGATGTTGATCTATAAAGCTGCACCAGTCAGGGTTAGCTGTCTTCTGGAGCAGCCCTGCCACATTTCAAGATAAAAACCTGATCGGTAGATCAAGACCATCCCCCATATCTGGCGGCTTCTCTCTGGTCTCATTTAGATGAGGTGTTGCTCCCTGGTCCTTCTCCTCTAGTAAGTCACTGCAATGCACTTTTGACTCAGCTCCCAGGGTATATAGTATGTGGTTGCTTGACGTAAAAGGATCGAGACTGGGTATACCTTCTCTCCCGTCCTTCACCTCGGGGCTTCACGTCAGTCTATGGCTGAAGTTGGGCTGTGCTTTTGATCCCTTCTGTAGGTACATGTATGCTGGGGCGTTGTTGTAATATTTCTCTCTTGGAAAAACAGATTTATCAGTGATTGAGGGAGTTTATGGGCAAGTGCCACTTGGGATGAGGCACCGGGTCTCAATCTTGATCAAGTGCCAGAAGGCCCATAGCTAGGCTCTGGCAGGCCAGTTTTAGCCCTATAAGATCTGTTGTTAATCCTACTCTTGTGTGTCTCTGTTCAGTAACTATATCGTCCCTTATAATGGACCTGCACTTCTTTGTCCCCCTTATCCAATGGATTACTTTATTTTTAAGAGAATCCCCTTGCTCTTGTTGATCATTACTTAGCTTGAGGACATTTATCATATATATATCGTAATCACTATGTCTAGTCTGACTTAAAGGGGCATTTCTCGAAGGGCTTATAGACCTTTTATCTAAAAGTTCATTCCTGTGCACCTCACAGTTAGCTCCCTTATTCAAAATTTTATCACATTTGTTGGAGGCGCCCACTACAGGAGGTACACTATCGTCCCCATAAATATTCTGGGTTACCACTTCAGCCCTTTTACCCCTACACCTCCCTGTCATAGATGTTTCAGCTGATAGGGTTGGCTTCACCAGGGAGTTAGGGTCAGATTTCAATGATGACTTCCTTATGTCCCCAATTACCGCAGATATACTATCCAACTTCTCATATATCATATGGGTAAAGGATGTGAGGTACTCTCTAAGACTCAGAATTTCATCTCTTATCTGTACTAGCTTTGCTTCAGCAGGCTGTCCCTTCTGGATAGCTGAGAATGGTATTAACTCCTCTCTTTCTCTTGGCATAGTCCTCTCTGGTTCAAATGGCGCCAATAGGGCAAGAGGTGAAAAACGGTTATTGCAATTTATAAGGGGGGGGACACCATCTTGCCGACTAGGCAGGCTAGGTTTAGGGCTCTCTATTAGGTTGTTTGGATTTTCTGACATATTAGATTCTAAATTAGAACCCTGAGATATAGGTATCTGTGATTCTCTATTCACAGGGGCAAAAAAGGATTTTATGTTATTTGTGGTGGCAATAGCATCTTTCCTGCAGGGTTTTGAGGACTTAGTGGCTAACAAACTCTCCACTCCCTCTATAAGATCGTCAATTTGAGTCAGTGTACAATTTTCAACAGCGTGTCGGGGTACTTTCTTTGCCCCTCCCTGCTCGGTGGGATTACTACTGGCTTTCCTTTTTCCCATTCTGATAAGTTGTTGTCCTCAGGTTGGTTGTCACAGAAGGAAAACGGGGAGAGGAAGAGGATATAAGTACCACAGCAGATATATTTCAAAATCCATCCTGCCCTAGTTGTGATAACAAAAAGATGGTGATTTAGTTTTGCTTGGTTTAACACTAAAAGTCAGATCTAATCACAGGGTGGCAAGAGAAGTTAAAAAAGAAACACCAACACAGTACCTTCAGGCAGCCACGTACCTATGAGCTGCCTAATCCAGAAGTCCTTAGGGGAATGTCAGGGGGGGGGGCTGCCTCTTCCTGGCAATGACGGGCAAGGATGGGCCCGCCCTTGGGCCGGGCTTCTCCTGGGCGCATCCCACACGACACCCGCGAGCGACCCGCGAGCGGGAGAGTGAAGGCACAATTTAAAGGGCTACCGGCCTCAAATGCAGCCCCTCCTCCTCGCAGCGTCTGTGTCAGTTTCAGTTTACGTGTCCCGCGAGCGGGAGCGCGAAGGCACAATTTAAAGGGCTCCCGGCCTCGAATGCAGTAATAACTGAGTCAATCTAACATATGTCTTGGAGTGTCTGTCACAGTCCCTCTTAGAAAAACACACCCTCCTCCAGGGAACCATAAGTAGGCCACAATAGTTGTCAATCACTGTGAACACTGTCAACATCCTCCTGTCGAACAACCATGTTGAACTGAAAACACTCATATCTGACAACACATTGTCGGCACAAAATGAAAATGGATCGATATGAATCATTACGTGATGCATTAAAGCTAAACTGTATGGCAAGGAATGTAAATAGCAAACATAAACTGCAACAGAGCATAAGTGCGAGATATGTGTCAACTCAATTGGTGAAAGAGTCATGGCAATGGTGACATCACACAACATCCACACTTTTTGCACTCCAATTTATGACAAGTGGTAAGTGCATCACAGGCAACAGTACACCTGTATGTGTAGCTCAGTGTCTGACAAATCTGTGATCATTTTGCATGAATGCTAATCAATGACATAGTACGTCACATAATGTTGCCAATATGTCTGAGTACATCAGGACACAGAATGACTTGTTAATGTATGTGGGACCATTAGCTGTAATTACCATTCCTACTCACTCTGCGGCTGACAAAGGATATATGCCCATATTTATACTTTTTAAGGCAAAACTGCACAAACGCTGTTTTGCGTCAAAAAGTATAGCGCTGGCTTGTGTCATTCCACAGCACCAGCCGGGCACCAAATTTATGGAACCCTGCAAGCCAGCGCTAAGGGTGGGCTAGTGTCTGGGACAATGACATTAGCCGGGTGGGGGTGGCTGAATGGGGAAAGGGGGTTTTGCCTCAAAAAATTACGCTAGGCTGGTTAGAGGCAAAAATAATGCTGTTAGCCAGCCTAGCATCAATTCCTGATGCAAAACCATCCATACCACATGACTTCTATCTTATAAAAGACAGGATCCATGCCCACCACCCCAATGGCCAGCACTGGGGACAAGGGTCCCGTGGGCAGGGCCATTGCACCCAGTGCCATGTAGGGGGGCCCATTTCAGGG
This sequence comes from Pleurodeles waltl, assembly GCF_031143425.1. Classification (NCBI taxonomy): domain Eukaryota; kingdom Metazoa; phylum Chordata; class Amphibia; order Caudata; family Salamandridae; genus Pleurodeles; species Pleurodeles waltl. The sequence goes on along the minus strand of NC_090442.1, from coordinate 933,710,044 downwards.
CCCCCATGAGTACTTTAAAAATATTATTTTAATACTTACCTCTACTTACCTGGGATGAGGTCCCTCCATCCTCTGGTGTCCCTCTGGTGTGGATGGGTGTGTTCTAGGGGCTTGGGGTTTGACCATGGTGTTTGACCATGGAAATGGGTCCACAGGTCCCCTTACGCCTGCCTTGACCCAGGCGTTAAATAATGCCGCTATCTAGGCTTAGCACCATTATTTAGGCCCGCCTCCCCCCCGTGTACCATTTTTGCATGGGAGGATAAATAAGGCGCTAGGGGCTTTGAGTCATTTTGTGGACCAGAACACCTACCTTGCATTTCATTGACACAAGGTGGTTTCACACATCCCAAAAATGACTTTAACTCCAGTATTTTAATGCTAGAGGGGTCTAGCATCAAAATATAAATAGGGAGTTAAGTTTGCACTGAATTTGTGTGAAAAAGAAATTACGCTAATTCAGCACAAACAGAGTATACATATGCCCCATAGACTGCAACTGTGGGTGAGTACTCCTCAGAAGCACACCCATATGTAAAATCAGAAGAGTCATAATCATGTCTCAAACAGGATATGCTACATTGTGGAAGGGACTTCCAGAGTACACAGGTATTACTTCGGGAGTTAGGATATGTTTGGGGGGCAATTAGCCTGATCACCACCAAGAACAACTAAACCAATACTAGTGTGATGCAAAGTGCAGAACATGTGTGCAGGGCTTAATCTCCCATGGCCCAATGACAATGAGGAGCATGAAGAATGGGATGATGAGTATGGTGAAGATGAGGTGCAAGCACAAGATGTAATGTCAATAGCAGCAACAGTGCTGATGTACCATATACTAGCCATGTGTGACTGACTCACACATTGTCAGAAGAGTGTGATTACAAGAAAAAAGTTTTACTGTGTAAGATAACACATATCATCACAACCAGTGTGAAGCCAAATTACCTGCCCAGTCATAATGTGAGAAAGTCATCCTGTTTGTATAAACAACCAAATTTGACTTGCTGAACATGTTTTTGACTGACCCTGCCTGTACCCTGGGTCTGCTAACGAGGCCTAGGGCCACTACTCTAAAAAAAGGCATATGCAGAAATGGTACAAGTACAACTGCCAGTGACAGATTCCTGTAAGTCCCTAGTGGATAATAGGGCAAGGGGAAATTAAACTACCTATAAGTCCATAGTAGATTAAAAGGGCAAGGGGGAATCACACTACACATAAGTCCCTAGTAGATAATAGAGCAAAGAGGAATCAAACTACCTATATGCCCCTAGTAGAGAATAGGGCAAGAGGTAATCAAAATACCCATAAGTCCCTAGTAGACAGTAGGGCAGGGAAGTTTTGAATGTCCGCTGTATGTAATATGTGATGCCAGGTGCAGAGCCAATCTCCGGAGGCAAACTGGCACTGTGCCCGTAGATGTCAGGCCCCTGGATGGAGGTAACATGAGAAAATTGCACCATTCACATATCCCTTCACATGTGTTCACATGCTATCACAACACTTGCCTGCCCTGGAGACTGTAACCCCCTCCATTGCCTGACTGTCTGATGTCTGCACTGTGGAACACAGCACATATTGGCAGATGTCTGGGCTGCCCTAGATGTGGGTGTGTGGCCCACATCTCATGAAAAGTCCATGGCATCCTTGGGGGTAAACTAAGCAATGGATTCAGGGGCAAGCACGTAGTCGTCACATGGGGCAACCCTTCAAAGGTGTAGTGCCAACAAAATAAAGAAAAAGTGCCCTATGTCTTGTCTGATCACTGTAATACATGTACTTTCACCCATGTACACTTTGAAAATATACATTGGACACATGGAAAGAGAGGAAGGCGGTGAACACAACTATTCACAGGCAACACAGCAATCCATAGAATATAAAAAAAAAAATCACATGACACCATACATATATGCACATATTTCAGTCAGTTCGTCCAAAAAAGCAATACAATGTCCCAATGCGTGTTTTTTAACCAATTGTGTATGCTAAAAATGATGTACCCCTTGTGACGTGTTGCAACATCCTCGTGGTGCTTTGTCATGTTTCCTAAAAAATCCGCACATTGGCATGTGCCTATAAAAACGATGCATTGGCTCAAAACATGCCGGATTAGCACAGAAAGTGAAGTAATGGATCAGCCATGCTGCAAACCAGGAACTGTAAAGTTACTTTCACTTTCTCTTACAGTCAACAGTCTTTGTGTTTGTGCTTGGGAGAGGTTGTGTGGTGCTATTGGTGGAGTTATTGAGTCTGCTGTGCTGTCTGCTGTTTCTATTGTGTCCCTGATGTCTGTTTAGCCCCTTGTATTTGTATTTTGTGTTGTAAGTTACTGTGTATTGTCAAGTGTTTATCCTTGGGGTAGATGAGTCTGTTGCAGCAGTTGTTTTTTTGGGGCGGGGTTTCTTTTTTTATTCAGTTAATTGTGCGCTTCGGTTGGGACAAGTCGTGGAGGGGAAGGGCCCATGGCATGAGTGCAGATGAGGTTAGGGGATTTATATGGCTGGGCACCCTCTACCTGCCAATAATTGTGGCCAGGGGTGGGTGTGTGATCCTGGGCTACAGGGCAGAGGCACAGAAGCTGCAGTGGTGGAATTTCCCCTTTCACATGCACTGGATCTTTGAGGTGGAATGGACAACCGACCAACTAAAGCATCGATGGACAGATATAATTTCAAGGCAATGTGACCTCCTGGATTACCTCGGGATAGAGGTCGGTGTCACAATCTATGTGAGCAATTCATGTATCGCATTTGCAAGTATATATCTCCTGCCCATAGGACCTCCATTACTAAGTTTGACAGAAGACAGGGCTACAAGTCATGTTGGTGCACCAAACAACATCCCTGAGTAGTGCAGCTGTGTGCTGTAAATATGACATATGGCACATTCCCATACTTGACCCCTGTGCTAAACCACAAATTAATGATGAGTACCAATGCAGGCACCCTTTTTTTGTTGCAAGGGTATATGGTTGCCAGGGACAAGTGTACATGTGCCTGAAGGGACTACTTCCTGCCCATACACAATCATCAGTGGTGTTGTCCTTTGTCTATGTGTGCTGTAAATAGCAGCACACATAAGAAGCAGGAAAATTGGAATAAATAATGTATTCCGTTCCCCAGGGCAACTGTGATGTTCCATTGAGGTGACGTATGACTCTGATGCAGTACCAGCCTTGTGCCGATGGCCAGGCACACTGTGCCACATGAACTCACCAGACATGTTGCTCTGGTGGTGCAGGATAAAACTTGGTCTGATAACTGTGGCCGGTTGTGTCAGCGCTTAATATATGTTGGTGCTCTAATGCCATCACATCCCCAAAAAGTAATTTCAGAGATAATGCATTATACAAAGGTTTACAAAAACTGGACTGTCATGCCCCCATACTGAGCAGTGTCCCTAGCATTCCTTTCAGATACTTTCCTGTTAGCACCACGGTGCACATGTCTCCAGATGTGCTGTGGACAGCCTGAGGAAATGTGCAAAATTCGAATATTTGGCCTACTGCCAGGACATTTGTCAATATGCGCCACCCTAGGCAATACCCTTTAGCATTGGAGATCCAAATTTTAAATACTTCAGTGGGTCATATCTCATGTAGAAGAGGCATGACGTATGTGACTATGAACATAATCATAACATGTTGCATGTCATAACCTGATAATGTCACACACATGTTTGTACCGGAAATGAGAAGTTAGTAATTTGGGGATGTATGAAACATGTATGTTTGTTGTCTTTGCCCATGCAGCAATAACATCTAATGATGTCTGTGATATGAAGGAACAAGTATGTCTAACTACTGTTGTATGTTGCATAGTCATGTACATGCGATGACGAGTGAGGCAGGAGTAGTGCTAGTCATGGCTGAGCGTGTCCTATGAGTCATGTAGGTGCATAGTGTCACTACACTCCGCCAGCGTTGAAAAAACTTGGGGTAGTTGGTCTTTTTTATTTTTTATTATTGTTTTATTAAGAATATGGGGCAGTACATACAGTATACAAATAAGCTTTCAACTTTCAAAGCATTTTCTTTTTACCACAGGTGGTTCCATAATGGGTATAGAAACAAATATTCCTGATTGGATAGTTGAAAATTGTACACACATTTTTTAACAGAGAGCAGGTGGGGGGGGGGGTGAAAGAAAAAAAAAACAAGGATAAGGTGGGGGATTGATCTTGGAATAAGGGAGAGAACGGGATGTCCTGTGAAATGAGGGATAAGGAAAGAAAGTTGGGGGGGAAGGTTGTTAGGTGGAGAGACTGGGGGATGGATAGTGAAGCCATGAGTCCTGGAGCTAGCCTGGAAAGACCGGAGGGTAGGTTTTTCCATAGTTCCCCGTCTGAAGTGAGTTACTGCCTGGAAGTGGGCAGTGTGATACATGGACCTAGTTTATTGTGCATGTTAGTTGTAATGAGGTCAATTAAAGAATGGATTCTTCTTATATGTGTTAGTTTCTTAAATACTAATTGCGTTAATGGGCAATGTAAGGTATCAGGTTGGTTAGTCCAAGGTCCCGAGCGTTTATCAAGGTGGAGGATCTAGGAGGTGATAAAGAGAGAAAAAGGGGGAGGAAAAATAACTGGAGAGAGAGGGAGAGAACAGGAGGAGGAAAGAAAGAAAATGATAGGTTCTTAGAGGGCAGTTAATGTTCCTTGGCTGTTGGTAATTGACCATTGACCATCCGCCAGCTGCTTCATGGTCTTGTCTAGAATGGGCGCCAGACTTCTGCGAATAGCGCCGCTTGGTCCTGCAGGTTATAAATCACTCGCTCATGGGTGGCATTTTGGTACATGGCAGTCATCCATTCTGTCGGTGTGGGGGCAATACTGGACCTCCAATGCCAGAGTCTGCATATTTTGGCTGTAGCAAGTGCCGTATGGAGTAACCTTTTATGGGCTTGTGATAGGGAGGGATACAGGCGAGTATCGTGTAAAAGAATAAGTGATGGCGGGGTCGGATTTGGTATCTGTATGAGATCCAATAGGGCATGGCGTACCGGGTCCCATAGGGGCTGTATCGTCGGACAATGGCATAGGATGGGGAGTAGATCACAACAGGGTTCTGTGCATCTCCAGCAGTTCGCGTGCAGCATCAAGCCTGCCCTGAGAAGTTTACCGGGTGTCCAGTACCATTCTTGAAGGATTTTGAATAGGCAAAATTTCAGGCGGGCTTCGCGTACTCCCCTGTCGAGGGCTTCTAGTATGTCTGCCCATTCTTTGTCCGTATAGGTTATCTCAAGTTTGTCCTGCCATTTTAAGCATAGTCGTTCGAGAAGAGGCTGCGAATAGAGGTGGTTTGTTAACTCGGCATAGAGACCAGCTATAACGCCTCTGTGTCGGCCCCATTTCTGGAGATAGGTGACAATGGGTGAGGTTTTAAGCGTCCACAGGGGAGCTCCTAATATTCTACGCATACAATGTTTAAGCTGTATATATCGCCACTCCTAATTGCTGTGGATACCGAACTCTTCCTGGAGAGAGGCGAAGGTGCGAAAGCTATTTCCGTCTATAATATGAGATGTATTGTGGATACCTGCCTCGAGCCATTGGGGACACCTGAGAATATTTCCTCCTATTTTTATGCTTTTATTCCGTGCTATGGGAGCCTGGGTATGCAGGGAAGGGTGTACTCCTAACAGGCGATGGGCTCTGCGCCACGCTGTGTTTGTAGCCTTGAGAATGGGGTTAGCTAAGGGACTATGGTCAGCGTATATCCCTTCCATCTCTGTGTACTGTCTATTTAGGAGTTTTTCTGTAGCTACCCATTGCGGTGGATCAGGTATATCTGGGAGTGTGTATACTAACTATGAGAGTTGTAGGGCTAGTGAGTATTGTTCTACCGAGGGTAGGCCTAAGCCTCCATAGGGTCGTCGTGCCAGTATGATTGCAGGTTTGAGTCTTGGGCGTAAGGAGCCCCAGACGAAGGTCCTTATGGATGCGTCAATCAAGCGGAGCAAAGAGAGGGGTATCTGTAGGGGGAGCATACCTAATACATATGTAAAACGTGGCTCAGTAACCATTCTGACCGCCTGTGTCCTGCCCCACATGGACAGGTCTAATAATGACCACTTGGCAAAGCCCTGTTTCATTTTAGATATAAGGGGGTCTAGGTTGTCCCTGACCATAGGTTCCAGGCCTCAGTTAATAAACGTTCCTAGGTATTTAAGACGGGTCGGTCCATTTAAATGGGACACCATAAATTGCTGCTCTCGTCGTTATACGGCATAGTTGTAGTGCTTCACTTTTGTCCCAGTTTACCCAGTATCCCGATAGGGATGCAAAGTCCTATATGGTAGACAGTAGTGCTGGTAGGGGAGTTTCCAGATCGGACAGGGTTAACAAAATGTCGTCTGCATAGAGATAGATTTTGGATATGCCCCTGGTTATATGAATCCCTTTTATCTGTTGGGAGTTCCGTATGGTGGCTGCTAGGGGTTCCATGGCCAGTAGGAATAGAAGCGGTGACAGGGGGCAGCCTTGGCGCGTGCCTCTTCCAATAGGGAATGGGTCTGACAAGAAACCCCCACAATTAACCTGTGCCGTGGGATGGTCATATATTAGACGTACTTTGGAAATAAATTGTTCCCCAAGGCCAAAGTGCTTCATGGTAGTGAATAGATAGGACCATTCGATGCGGTTGAATGCTTTCTCCACATCTAGGGACAGAGCTAGGGCTTCTTCAGGTAGTTGCAGCAGTGTATGGCAAAGAGTACGCATGTGATTTCTGGAGGTGCGGCCCGGTACGAACCCCACTTGGGTATTGTGAATCAGAGATGGTATCACCTTGCGTACGCGTGCTGCTAAAACACTGGCTAGGAGTTTAACATCTCCATTCAGAATGGAGATAGGACGATAACTGCCATATAGGAGGGGTCCCTCCCTGGCTTAGGCAGGATGACAGTTGTGACCTTGTTGGATAGAGCACCCAGGGACCCTTCCTGACATGCTTCCGTCAATGCTTCATGTACTGCGGTGATTGCCTCTTACCTGGCCCATTTATAAAATTCTGCAGGGAATCCATCCTCTCCTGGAGATTTATGGTAGGAGAAGTTTGTTATAACTTGCGTTATCTCTTCTTTGCTTATATCGCCATCTAGGAGAGCCCTACCTGCCTCCGACAAACGAGGTAGGTTAACCGTGTTAAGGAATACCTGCAGTTGTGTCTGATCGGTCGTTGCTTCAGGAGTATACAGATGTCGGTAGTACTAAGCAAATTCATTCACAATATCGTGTGGTCGAGTCAGCACTGCTCCTGAGGAAGATGTTATGGCCTCTCTTTGTCGGAGCTGGGCCGCTAGGAGATTTTCTGCTTTTTCTCCTTGTTCGTAATGGCGGTCGTGTAATTTTTGCAGTGCGTATTCCTCCTGAGATGTATAGAGTTCATTGTGTGTCACGGGGGCCTGTTCTAAGGAGCAGCGTAGCCTAGGGGGTGGTTGGGTGGTATATTGTTTAGTGAGGTCCTGAATTGTGGCCTCTAAGGTGGTTTGGCAGGCTATTCTGTCTTTATTGGCCAATGCTGCATCTCGCATCATATTCCCTCTCAGGGTCCCTTTTGCCGCTGCCCATAGGATCGTTTTGGAGGTCACTGTACCTGTATTCTCAGTCATGTATATGGATACGTGGGCTCTTAATTGTTCCTTCCCTTGGGGGGAGTGGAATCTGCGTACAGCGAGGCGCCATGGGTTTCGGCCAGGGGGGGATAATCCTAGCTGGATCAGAATTTATATTGGAGAGTGATCTGAGAGGCCACTGACTAGAATGTAGGTGTCTTGCATGTGAGGAATTACAATGTGTGATACTAAGAAATAGTCCAGACGCGACTGGGTGCCATGGGCAGCGGATAGAAAAGTATATTCCTTATCTTTCGGGTGTTATATTCTCCAGCAATCAACTAAACAGACATCCGTAGTTAGGTCCATCAGGAGTGCCCTATCATGTTTGTTGCCTACATCAATGGGGCCTGTCCTGTCCATTATGGCGTCTTGGGCGAGATTCCGGTCTCCCCCTCTGATTTCTGTCAGGAGGCGATTTAGTTGCAGGAGGAATGGGCGTTTTGGGCCTGTTAGTGAGTAGATGGAGCCCACGCATAAGAAGGTGTTCCCTAGTTTTAGTATGGCAAATATATACCTTCCTTCCGTATCGTTCCATGTTTTGATGATCGGAAGGGATTTTTGCACTAGTGTCGCCACTCCGCATTTGCGGGGCGCGCTGCTTCCGGATTCTTGGTTCACTGGGCAGCAGCTGAAAGCGACCCTCCCTACCCAATCCTGTTTAAGTTTACTGGATTCCAGAGTGTCAAGGTGAGTCTCCTGGATCAGAGCAATATCTGCTTTTTTGGTTTGGAAATAGAACAGTATCTATTTCCGCTTAACATAATTCGTCATGCCATGTACGTTCCAGGAGAGTATCCATAATGGTTGTGTCGCTTGGGGGGCGTTCCTCGACATCCTGGATGAGTGTGAATAATCACACTGGTTCCGGGGTTAGCGCTGGCGGGGGGAAGAGAGGGTGGGGGGGCACTGACTCAGTTGTTAGAGTGGGAGTTGCGTTTGTTATAGTACAGTATTTTATGGAGTGGGTAGCAGCTGGTGGAAGCCAAGGGTGTTCTCTGGAGGAGGGAAAGAAAGGGAGGAGGGGGTGAAAGGAGAGAAAGCAGAATAGATAAAGCAAGAGCCGGGGGGGGATATGGAGGAAAGAGGAGGCAAGGAGAAAAAAGAGAGGAAAAGGAGAAGAAAACAAGAAAAAAAATGGGGGAATGAAAAGATCGATGTGTATACTGAATTTAAGATTAAGAAAATAACAAAAAAGCGTGCAAGAGGGGGAAATGAAGGGGGAAGGGATGAGGGAGCTAGGGGTCCAACCTCCTTCGTTAGATCTGTAAACGGAGGGTCCGTTTCCTCTCGGAGCTCACGTGCCGTCAGGGTGGTCCCTGTCAGAGGGGTCGGGGGGGCAACAGACATGTCGATAGCAAGGAGGGGTGGAGAGTACATGGTTGTGTTTTGAGAGACGGGCCTATTCGTCGGCGGTTGATGGCAATTATAGTGTTTATATAGGTAAAGTGTGTACTTCTAGAAGTAGGGGGTAGTTGATAGTCGTCGTGCCTAGGCGGTACTATTGTGAAGTGTTGCTGATCGTACTGGAAAATTAGCAGGAAAGGAGGGGGAGAGAGGTTGATGTAGGGTGATACTTAATGCGTGATGCCTAATGCTTGATGGTGTAGGGGACGTGGAGTGTTTTATGGGCTCATAAGATAGTATCGTAAAATAAGAACATAGTAGATGAAAAAGATAGGGATCGGTAGGCGGGGGGAGGTCAGGGCAGGGGAGGGAGGGTACAGACAGGGCAATATAGTTCTAGTACAGGCGAAGGTACATAGAGGTGCAAATATATAGTGCATCCTGGATATTTCTTTTCAACTATAACACCACTTCATCACGCACTACCACATTTCTGTAACCTAATAATTCAATTAACCCCTTCGCTGCCAGGCCTTTTCCCCCTCCTGTGCCGGGCCTTTTTTTGCCTATTTGGGGCAGTTCGCGCTTAGGCCCTCATAACTTTTTGTCCACATAAGCTAACCAAGCCAAATTTGCGTCCTTTTTTTCCAACATCCTAGGGATTCTAGAGGTATCCAGACTTTGTGGGTTCCCTTGAAGGAGGCCAAGAAATTGGCCAAAATACAGTGAAAATTTCATTTTTTTCAAAAAAATTGGAAAAAGTGGCTGCAGAAGAAGGCTTGTGGTTTTTCCCCTGAAAATGGCATCAACAAAGGGTTTGCAGTGCTAAACTCAGCAGCTTCCCAGCTTTCAGGAACAGGCAGACTTGAATCAGAAAACCCAATTTTTCAACACAATTTTGGCATTTTACTGGGGCATACCCCATTTGTGCAATTTTTTGTGCTTTCAGCCTCCTTCCAGTCAGTGACAGGAATGGTCATGAAACCAATGCTGGATCCCAGAAACCTAAACATTTCTGAAAAGTAGACAAAATTCTGAATTCAGCAAGGGGTCATTTGTGTAGATCCTACAAGGGTTTCCTACAGAAAATAACAGCTGAAAAAGAAAAATATTGAAATTGAGGTGAAAAAAACATCAATTTTTCTCTACGTTTTACTCTGTAACTTTTCCCTGCAATGTCAGATTATCGAAAGCAATATACCGTTACGTCTGCTGGACTCCTCTGGTTGCGGGGATATATAGGGCTTGTAGGTTCATCAAGAACCCGAGGAACCCAGAGCCAATAAATGAGCTGCACCCTGCAGTGCGTTTTCATTCTATACCGGGTATACAGCAATTCATTTGCTGAAATATAAGGAGTAAAAAATTGCTATCAAGAAAACCTTTGCATTTCCAAAAAGGGCACAAGATAAGGTGTTGAGGAGCAGTGGTTATTTGCACATCTCTGAATTCCGGGGTGACCATAGTAGCACGTGAATTACAGGGAATTTCTCAAATAGATGTCTTTTTTACACACACTCCTATATTTGGAAGGAAAAAATGTAGAGAAAGACAAGGGGCAATAGTACTTGTTTTGCTAATCTATGTTCCCCCAAGTCTCCCGATAAAAATGGTACCTCACTTGTGTGGGTAGGCCTAGCACCCGCGACTGGATATGCCCCAAAACACAACATGGACACATCACAGAAAACAGAGCTGTTTTTAGCAAAGTGACTACCTGTAGATTTTGGCCTCTAGCTCAGCCGCCACCTAGGGAAACCTACCAAACCTGTGCATTTCTGAAAACTAGAGACCTAGGGGAATCCAAGGAGGGGTGACTTGTGTGGCTCGGACCAGGTTCTGTTACCCAGAATCCTTTGCAAACCTCAAAATTTGGCTAAAAAAACACATGTTCCTCACATTTCTGTGGCAGAAAGTTATGGAATCTGAGAGGAGCCACAAATTTCCTTCCACCCAGCGTTCCCCCACGTCTCCCGATAAAAATGATACCTCACTTGTGTGGGTAGGCCTAGCACCCGCGACAGGATATGCCCCAAAACACAACGTGGACACATCACAGAAAACAGAGCTGTTTTTAGCAAAGTGACTACCTGTAGATTTTGGCCTCTAGCTCAGCCGCCACCTAGGGAAACCTACCAAACCTGTGCATTTCTGAAAACTAGAGACCTAGGGGAATCCAAGGAGGGGTGACTTGTGTGGCTCGGACCAGGTTCTGTTACCCAGAATCCTTTGCAAACCTCAAAATTTGGCTAAAAAAACACATGTTCCTCACATTTCTGTGGCAGAAAGTTCTGGAATCTGAGAGGAGCCACAAATTTCCTTCCACCCAGCGTTCCCCCACGTCTCCCGATAAAAATGATACCTCACTTGTGTGGGTAGGCCTAGCGCCCGCGACAGGATATACCCCAAAACACAACGTGGACATATCACAGAAAACAGAGCTGTTTTTAGCAAAGTGACTACCTGTAGATTTTGGCCTCTAGCTCAGCCGCCACCTAGGGAAACCTACCAAACCTGTGCATTTCTGAAAACTAGAGACCTAGGGGAATCCAAGGAGGGGTGACTTGCGGGGCTCGGACCAGGTTCTGTTACCCAGAATCCTTTGCAAACCTCAAAATTTCGCTAAAAAAACACATGTTCCTCACATTTCTGTGGCAGAAAGTTCTGGAATCTGAGAGGAGCCACAAATTTCCTTCCACCCAGCGTTCTCCCACATCTCCCGATAAAAATGATACCTCACTTGTGTGGGTAGGCCTAGCGCCCGCAACAGGATATGCCCCAAAACACAACGTGGACATATCACAGAAAACAGAGCTGTTTTTAGCAAAGTGACTACCTGTAGATTTTGGCCTCTAGCTCAGCCGCCACCTAGGGAAACCTACCAAACCTGTGCATTTCTGAAAACTAGAGACCTAGGGGAATCCAAGGAGGGGTGACTTGCGGGGCTCGGACCAGGTTCTGTTACCCAGAATCCTTTGCAAACCTCAAAATTTGGCTAAAAAAACACATGTTCCTCACATTTCTGTGGCAGAAAGTTCTGGAATCTGAGAGGAGCCACAAATTTCCTTCCACCCAGCGTTCCCCCATGTCTCCCGATAAAAATGATACCTCACTTGTGTGGGTAGGCCTAGCGCCCGCGACAGGATATGCCCCAAAACACAACGTGGACATATCACAGAAAACAGAGCTGTTTTTAGCAAAGTGACTACCTGTAGATTTTGGCCTCTAGCTCAGCCGCCACCTAGGGAAACCTACCAAACCTGTGCATTTCTGAAAACTAGAGACCTAGGGGAATCCAAGGAGGGGTGACTTGCGGGGCTCGGACCAGGTTCTGTTACCCAGAATCCTTTGCAAATCTCAAAATTTGGCTAAAAAAACACATGTTCCTCACATTTCTGTGGCAGAAAGTTCTGGAATCTGAGAGGAGCCACAAATTTCCTTCCACCCAGCGTTCCCCCACGTCTCCCGATAAAAATGATACCTCACTTGTGTGGGTAGGCCTAGCGCCCGCGACAGGATATGCCCCAAAACACAACGTGGACATATCACAGAAAACAGAGCTGTTTTTAGCAAAGTGACTACCTGTAGATTTTGGCCTCTAGCTCAGCCGCCACCTAGGGAAACCTACCAAACCTGTGCATTTCTGAAAACTAGAGACCTAAGGGAATCCAAGGAGGGGTGACTTGCGGGGCTCGGACCAGGTTCTGTTACCCAGAATCCTTTGCAAACCTCAAAATTTGGCTAAAAAAACACATGTTCCTCACATTTCTGTGGCAGAAAGTTCTGGAATCTGAGAGGAGCCACAAATTTCCTTCCACCCAGCGTTCCCCCACGTCTCCCGATAAAAATGATACCTCACTTGTGTGGGTAGGCCTAGCGCCCGCGACAGGATATGCCCCAAAACACAACGTGGACATATCACAGAAAACAGAGCTGTTTTTAGCAAAGTGACTACCTGTAGATTTTGGCCTCTAGCTCAGCCGCCACCTAGGGAAACCTACCAAACCTGTGCATTTCTGAAAACTAGAGACCTAGGGGAATCCAAGGAGGGGTGACTTGCGGGGCTCGGACCAGGTTCTGTTACCCAGAATCCTTTGCAAATCTCAAAATTTGGCTAAAAAAACACATGTTCCTCACATTTCTGTGGCAGAAAGTTCTGGAATCTGAGAGGAGCCACAAATTTCCTTCCACCCAGCGTTCCCCCACGTCTCCCGATAAAAATGATACCTCACTTGTGTGGGTAGGCCTAGCGCCCGCGACAGGATATGCCCCAAAACACAACGTGGACATATCACAGAAAACAGAGCTGTTTTTAGCAAAGTGACTACCTGTAGATTTTGGCCTCTAGCTCAGCCGCCACCTAGGGAAACCTACCAAACCTGTGCATTTCTGAAAACTAGAGACCTAAGGGAATCCAAGGAGGGGTGACTTGCGGGGCTCGGACCAGGTTCTGTTACCCAGAATCCTTTGCAAACCTCAAAATTTGGCTAAAAAAACACATGTTCCTCACATTTCTGTGGCAGAAAGTTCTGGAATCTGAGAGGAGCCACAAATTTCCTTCCACCCAGCGTTCCCCCACGTCTCCCGATAAAAATGATACCTCACTTGTGTGGGTAGGCCTAGCGCCCGCGACAGGATATGCCCCAAAACACAACGTGGACATATCACAGAAAACAGAGCTGTTTTTAGCAAAGTGACTACCTGTAGATTTTGGCCTCTAGCTCAGCCGCCACCTAGGGAAACCTACCAAACCTGTGCATTTCTGAAAACTAGAGACCTAGGGGAATCTAAGGAGGGGTGACTTGCGGGGCTCGGACCAGGTTCTGTTACCCAGAATCCTTTGCAAATCTCAAAATTTGGCTAAAAAAACACATGTTCCTCACATTTCTGTGGCAGAAAGTTCTGGAATCTGAGAGGAGCCACAAATTTCCTTCCACCCAGCGTTCCCCCACGTCTCCCGATAAAAATGATACCTCACTTGTGTGGGTAGGCCTAGCGCCCGCGACAGGATATGCCCCAAAACACAACGTGGACATATCACAGAAAACAGAGCTGTTTTTAGCAAAGTGACTACCTGTAGATTCTGGCCTCTAGCTCAGCCGGCACCTAGGGAAACCTACCAAACCTGTACATTTCTGAAAACTAGAGACCTAGGGGAATCCAAGGAGGGGTGACTTGTGTGGCTCGGACCAGGTTCTGTTACCCAGAATCCTTTGCAAACCTCAATTTTGGCTAAAAAAACACATGTTCCTCACATTTCTGTGGCAGAAAGTTCTGGAATCTGAGAGGAGCCACAAATTTCCTTCCACCCAGCGTTCCCCCACGTCTCCCGATAAAAATGATACCTCACTTGTGTGGGTAGGCCTAGCGCCCGCGACAGGATATGCCCCAAAACACAACGTGGACATATCACAGAAAACAGAGCTGTTTTTAGCAAAGTGACTACCTGTAGATTTTGGCCTCTAGCTCAGCCGCCACCTAGGGAAACCTACCAAACCTGTGCATTTCTGAAAACTAGAGACCTAGGGGAATCCAAGGAGGGGTGACTTGCGGGGCTTGGACCAGGTTCTGTTACCCAGAATCCTTTGCAAATCTCAAAATTTGGCTAAAAAAACACATGTTCCTCACATTTCTGTGGCAGAAAGTTCTGGAATCTGAGAGGAGCCACAAATTTCCTTCCACCCAGCGTTCCCCCATGTCTCCCGATAAAAATGATACCTCACTTGTGTGGGTAGGCCTAGCGCCCGCGACAGGATATGCCCCAAAACACAACGTGGACATATCACAGAAAACAGAGCTGTTTTTAGCAAAGTGACTACCTGTAGATTTTGGCCTCTAGCTCAGCCGCCACCTAGGGAAACCTACCAAACCTGTGCATTTCTGAAAACTAGAGACCTAGGGGAATCCAAGGAGGGGTGACTTGCAGGGCTCGGACCAGGTTCTGTTACCCAGAATCCTTTGCAAATCTCAAAATTTGGCTAAAAAAAAACATGTTCCTCACATTTCTGTGGCAGAAAGTTCTGGAATCTGAGAGGAGCCACAAATTTCCTTCCACCCAGCGTTCCCCCACGTCTCCCGATAAAAATGATACCTCACTTGTGTGGGTAGGCCTAGCGCCCGCGACAGGATATGCCCCAAAACACAACGTGGACATATCACAGAAAACAGAGCTGTTTTTAGCAAAGTGACTACCTGTAGATTTTGGCCTCTAGCTCAGCCGGCACCTAGGGAAACCTACCACACCTGTACATTTCTGAAAACTAGAGACCTAGGGGAATCCAAGGAGGGGTGACTTGTGTGGCTCGGACCAGGTTCTGTTACCCAGAATCCTTTGCAAACCTCAAAATTTGGCTAAAAAAACACATGTTCCTCACATTTCTGTGGCAGAAAGTTCTGGAATCTGAGAGGAGCCACAAATTTCCTTCCACCCAGCGTTCCCCCACGTCTCCCGATAAAAATGATACCTCACTTGTGTGGGTAGGCCTAGCGCCCGCGACAGGATATGCCCCAAAACACAACGTGGACATATCACAGAAAACAGAGCTGTTTTTAGCAAAGTGACTACCTGTAGATTTTGGCCTCTAGCTCAGCCGGCACCTAGGGAAACCTACCAAACCTGTACATTTCTGAAAACTAGAGACCTAGGGGAATCCAAGGAGGGGTGACTTGTGTGGCTCGGACCAGGTTCTGTTACCCAGAATCCTTTGCAAACCTCAAAAATTGGCTAAAAAAACACATGTTCCTCACATTTCTGTGGCAGAAAGTTCTGGAATCTGAGAGGAGCCACAAATTTCCTACCACCCAGCGTTCCCCCACGTCTCCCGATAAAAATGATACCTCACTTGTGTGGGTAGGCCTAGCGCCCGCGACAGGATATGCCCCAAAACACAACGTGGACACATCACAGAAAACAGAGCTGTTTTTAGCAAAGTGACTACCTGGAGATTTTGGCCTCTAGCTCAGCCGCCACCTAGGGAAACCTACCAAACCTGTACATTTCTGAAAACTAGAGACCTAGGGGAATTCAAGGAGGGGTGACTTGTGTGGCTCGGACCAGGTTCTGTTACCCAGAATCCTTTGCAAACCTCAAAATTTGGCTAAAAAAACACATGTCCCTCACATTTCTGTGGCAGAAAGTTCTGGAATCTGAGAGGAGCTACAAATTTCCTTCTACCCAGCGTTCCCCCAAGTCTCCCGATAAAAATGATACCTCACTTGCGTGGGTAGGCCTAGCGCCCGCGACAGGAAACACCCCAAAGCGCAACGTGGACACATCCTAAATTTTGGAAAAAAACAGAGGTGTTTTTTGCAAAGTGCCTACCTGTAGATTTTGGCCTCTAGCTCAGCCGGCACCTAGGGAAACCTACCAAACCTGTGCATTTCTGAAAACTAGAGACCTAGGGGAATCCAAGGAGGGGTGACTTGCGGGGCTCGGACCAGGTTCTGTTACCCAGAATCCTTTGCAAACCTCAAAATTTGGCTAAAAATACACATGTTACTCACATTTCTGTGGCAGAAAGTTCTGGAATCTGATAGGAGCCACAAATTTCCTTCTACCCAGCGTTCCCCCAAGTCTCCCGATAAAAATGATACCTCACTTGCGTGGGTAGGCCTAGCGCCGGCGACAGGAAACACCCCAAAGCGCAACGTGGACACATCCTAAATTTTGGAAAAAAACAGAGGTGTTTTTTGCGAAGTGCCTACCTGTAGATTTTGGCCTCTAGCTCAGCCGGCACCTAGGGAAACCTACCAAACCTGTGCATTTCTGAAAACTAGAGACCTAGGGGAATCCAAGGAGGGGTGACTTGCGGGGCTCGGACCAGGTTCTGTTACCCAGAATCCTTTGCAAACCTCAAAATTTGGCTAAAAAAACACAT
This sequence comes from Pleurodeles waltl, assembly GCF_031143425.1. Lineage (NCBI taxonomy): Eukaryota > Metazoa > Chordata > Amphibia > Caudata > Salamandridae > Pleurodeles > Pleurodeles waltl. Next base: position 933,693,198 of record NC_090442.1, on the reverse strand, counting down.
GTCCCTCACATTTCTGTGGCAGAAAGTTCTGGAATCTGAGAGGAGCTACAAATTTCCTTCCACCCAGCGTTCCCCCAAGTCTCCCGATAAAAATGATACCTCACTTGCGGGGTAGGCCTAGCGCCGGCGACAGGAAACACCCCAAAGCGCAACGTGGACACATCCTAAATTTTGGAAAAAAACAGAGGTGTTTTTTGCGAAGTGCCTACCTGTAGATTTTGGCCTCTAGCTGAGCCGGCACCTAGGGAAACCTACCAAACCTGTGCATTTCTGAAAACTAGAGACCTAGGGGAATCCAAGGAGGGGTGACTTGCGGGGCTCGGACCAGGTTCTGTTACCCAGAATCCTTTGCAAACCTCAAAATTTGGCTAAAAATACACATGTTACTCACATTTCTGTGGCAGAAAGTTCTGGAATCTGAGAGGAGCCACAAATCTCCTTCTACCCAGCGTTCCCCCAAGTCTCCCGATAAAAATGATACCTCACTTGTGTGGGTAGGACTAGCGCCCACGAAAGGAAAGGGCCCAAAACACAACGTGGACACATCACATTTTTTTATAAAAAGCAGTGCCTACCTGTGGATTTTGGCCTGTAGCTCAGCCGACACCTGAGGAAACCTAGCAAACCAGTGCATTTTTGAAAACTAGAAACCCAGGGGAATCCAAGATGGGGTGACTTGCGGGGCTCTGACCAGGTTATGTTACCCAGAATCCTTTGCAAACATCAACATTTGGCCCAAAAAACACTTTTTCCTCTCATTTCGGTGACAGAAAGTTCTGGAATCTGAGAGGAGCCACAAATTTCCTTCCACCCAGCGTTCCCCTAAGTCTCTCGATAAAAATGGTACATCACTTCTGTGGGTAGGCCTAGCGCCCACAAAAGGAAATGGCCCAAAACTCAACGTGGACACAACATATTTTTTCACAGAAAACAGAGGTGTTTTTTGCAAGGTGCCTACCTGTGGTGTTTGGCCTGTAGCTCAGCCGGCCCCAGGGGGGGGTAAGCAGAAATGCCCTAAAATAAATTTGCCCCCCCAACCCCCACCCTCCCCCGCCGGGAGCGACCCTTGCCTACGGGGTCGCTCCCCCTGCGTGACATTGGCACCAAAAAACAAATCCCCGGTGCCTAGTGGTTTCTGCCCCCTTGGGGGCAGGTTGACCTAAACTCAGCCAATCTGCCCCCAAGGGGGGCAGAAATGGCCTAAATACAATTTGTCCCCCAGGGGAGCGACTTTTGCCTGATGGGTCGCTCCCCATCTCAAAAAAAAAAAAACAAAGAACAAAAAAAAGAAAAAAAAAAAAAATTCCCCTGGCGCCTAGAGGTTTCTGCCCCCCCCCCTAATAATAGGCCGATCTGTCCCCCGGGGGGGCAGAAATGGCCTAAAATAAATTTGCCCCCCCAACCCCCACCACCCCCCCGGGAGCGACCCTTGCCTACGGGGTCGCTCCCCCTGCGTGACATTGGCGCCAAAAAACAAATCCCCGGTGCCTAGTGGTTTCTGCCCCCTTGGGGGCAGATTGACCTAAAATTTGCCAATCTGCCCCTAGGGGGGCAGAAATGGTCTAAATACAATTTGCCCCCCCAGGGGAGCGACCCTTGCCTGATGGGTCGCTCCCCATCTCTAAAAAAAGAAACAACAAAAAAAAAAAAACACAAAAAAAAAATTGCCCTGGTGCCTAGAGAGTTCTGCCCCCCCCCAGGGGCAGTTCGGCCTAATAATAGGCCGATCTGTCCCCCGGGGGGGCAGAAATGGCCTAAAATAAATTTGCCCCCCCAACCCCCATCCCCCCCCCCGGGAGCGACCCTTGCCTACGGGGTCGCTCCCCCTGCGTGACATTGGCGCCAAAAAACAAATCCCCGGTGCCTAGTGGTTTCTGCCCCCTTGGGGGCAGATTGACCTAAAATTGGCCAATCTGCCCCCAGGGGGGCAGAAATGGTCTAAATACAATTTGCCCCCCCAGGGGAGCGACCCTTGCCTAATGGGTCGCTCCCCATCTCTAAAAAAAGAAACAACAACAAAAAAAACACAAAAAAAAAAAATTGCCCTGGTGCCTAGAGTGTTCTTCCCCCCCCCCCCGGGGGCAGTTCGGCCTAATAATAGGCCGATCTGTCCCCCGGGGGGGCAGAAATGGCCTAAAATAAATTTGCCCCCCCAACCCCCATCCCCCCCCGGGAGCGACCCTTGCCTACGGGGTCGCTCCCCCTGCGTGACATTGGCGCCAAAAAACAAATCCCCGGTGCCTAGTGGTTTCTGCCCCCTTGGGGGCAGATTGACCTAAAATTGGCCAATCTGCCCCCAGGGGGGCAGAAATGGTCTAAATACAATTTGCCCCCCCCCCCAGGGGAGCGACCCTTGCCTGATGGGTCGCTCCCCATCTCTAAAAAAAGAAACAACAAAAAAAAAAACACACAAAAAAAAAATTGCCCTGGTGCCTAGAGTGTTCTGCCCCCCCCCCCCCGGGGGCAGTTCGGCCTAATAATAGGCCGATCTGTCCCCCGGGGGGGCAGAAATGGCCTAAAATAAATTTGCCCCCCCAACCCCCATCCCCCCCCCGGGAGCGACCCTTGCCTACGGGGTCGCTCCCCCTGCGTGACATTGGCGCCAAAAAACAAATCCCCGGTGCCTAGTGGTTTCTGCCCCCTTGGGGGCAGATTGACCTAAAATTGGCCAATCTGCCCCCAGGGGGGCAGAAATGGTCTAAATACAATTTGCCCCCCCCCCAGGGGAGCGACCCTTGCCTGATGGGTCGCTCCCCATCTCTAAAAAAAGAAACAACAAAAAAAAAACACACACAAAAAAAATTGCCCTGGTGCCTAGAGTGTTCTGCCCCCCCCCCCCCGGGGGCAGTTCGGCCTAATAATAGGCCGATCTGTCCCCCGGGGGGGCAGAAATGGCCTAAAATAAATTTGCCCCCCCAACCTCCATCCCCCCCCCGGGAGCGACCCTTGCCTACGGGGTCGCTCCCCCTGCGTGACATTGGCGCCAAAAAACAAATCCCCGGTGCCTAGTGGTTTCTGCCCCCTTGGGGGCAGATTGACCTAAAATTGGCCAATCTGCCCCCAGGGGGGCAGAAATGGTCTAAATACAATTTGCCCCCCCAGGGGAGCGACCCTTGCCTGATGGGTCGCTCCCCATCTCTAAAAAAAGAAACAACAAAAAATAAAACACACAAAAAAAAAATTGCCCTGGTGCCTAGAGTGTTCTGCCCCCCCCGGGGGGCAGTTCGGCCTAATAATAGGCCGATCTGTCCCCCGGGGGGGCAGAAATGGCCTAAAATAAATTTGCCCCCCCAACCCCCACCCCCCTCCCCGGGAGCGACCCTTGCCTACGGGGTCGCTCCCCCTGCGTGACATTGGCGCTAAAAAACAAATCCCCGGTGCCTAGTGGTTTCTGCCCCCTTGGGGGCAGATTGACCTAAAATTGGCCAATCTGCCCCCAGGGGGGCAGAAATGGTCTAAATACAATTTGCCCCCCAAGGGGAGCGACCCTTGCCTGATGGGTCGCTCCCCATCTCTAAAAAAAGAAACAACAAAAAAAAAAAACACAAAAGAAAAATTGCCCTGGCGCCTAGAGTGTTCTGCCCCCCCCGGGGGCAGTTCGGCCTAAAAATAGGCCGATCTGTCCCCCGGGGGGGCAGAAATGGCCTAAAATAAATTTGCCCCCCCAACCTCCACCCCCCCCCCCGGGAGCGACCCTTGCCTACGGGGTCGCTCCCCCTGCGTGACATTGGCACCAAAAAACAAATCCCCGGTGCCTAGTGGTTTCTGCCCCCTAGGGGGCAGATTGACCTAAAATTGGCCAATCTGCCCCCAGGGGGGCAGAAATGGTCTAAATACAATTTGCCCCCCCCAGGGGAGCGACCCTTGCCTGATGGGTCGCTCCCCATCTCTAAAAAAAGAAACAACAAAAAAAAAACACAAAAAAAAAATTGCCCTGGCGCCTAGAGTGTTCTGCCCCCCCCCGGGGGCAGTTCGGCCTAAAAATAGGCCGATCTGTCCCCCGGGGGGGCAGAAATGGCCTAAAATAAATTTGCCCCCCCAACCCCCACACCCCCCCCCGGGAGCGACCCTTGCCTACGGGGTCGCTCCCCCTGCGTGACATTGGCGCCAAAAAACAAATCCCCGGTGCCTTGTGGTTTCTGCCCCCTTGGGGGCAGATTGACCTAAAATTGGCCAATCTGCCCCCAGGGGGGCAGAAATGGTCTAAATACAATTTGCCCCCCCAGGGGAGCGACCCTTGCCTGATGGGTCGCTCCCCATCTCTAAAAAAAGAAACAACAAAAAAAAAAACACACAAAAAAAAAATTGCCCTGGTGCCTAGAGTGTTCAGCCCCCCCCGGGGGGCAGTTCGGCCTAATAATAGGCTGATCTGTCCCCCGGGGGGGCAGAAATGGCCTAAAATAAATTTGCCCCCCCAACCCCCCCCCCCCCCCCCCGAGGGGCGACCCTTGCCTACGGGGTCGCTCCCCCTGCGTGACATTGGCGCTAAAAAACAAATCCCCGGTGCCTAGTGGTTTCTGCCCCCTTGGGGGCAGATTGACCTAAAATTGGCCAATCTGCCCCCAGGGGGGCAGAAATGGTCTAAATACAATTTGCCCCCCCAGGGGAGCGACCCTTGCCTGATGGGTCGCTCCCCATCTCTAAAAAAAGAAACAACAAAAAAAAAACACAAAAAAAAAATTGCCTTGGCGCCTAGAGTGTTCTGCCCCCCCCCCCCGGGGGCAGTTCGGCCTAATAATAGGCCGATCTGTCCCCCGGGGGGCAGAAATGGCCTAAAATAAATTTGCCCCCCCAACCCCCACCGCCCCCCCGGGAGCGACCCTTGCCTACGGGGTCGCTCCCCCTGCGTGACATTGGCGCCAAAAAACAAATCCCCGGTGCCTAGTGGTTTCTGCCCCCTTGGGGGCAGATTGACCTAAAATTGGCCAATCTGCCCCCAGGGGGGCAGAAATGGTCTAAATACAATTTGCCCCCCCAGGGGAGCGACCCTTGCCTGATGGGTCGCTCCCCATCTCTAAAAAAAGAAACAACAAAAAAAAAAACACAAAAAAAAAATTGCCCTGGCGCCTAGAGTGTTCTGCCCCCCCCCCAGGGGCAGTTCGGCCTAATAATAGGCCGATCTGTCCCCCGGGGGGCAGAAATGGCCTAAAATAAATTTGCCCCCCCAACCCCCATCCCCCCCCCCGGGAGCGACCCTTGCCTACGGGGTCGCTCCCCCTGCGTGACATTGGCGCCAAAAAACAAATCCCCGGTGCCTAGTGGTTTCTGCCCCCTTGGGGGCAGATTGACCTAAAATTGGCCAATCTGCCCCCAGGGGGGCAGAAATGGTCTAAATACAATTTGCCCCCCCAGGGGAGCGACCCTTGCCTGATGGGTCGCTCCCCATCTCTAAAAAAAGAAACAACAAAAAAAAAAACACAAAAAAAAAATTGCCCTGGCGCCTAGAGTGTTCTGCCCCCCCCCGGGGGCAGTTCGGCCTAATAATAGGCCGATCTGTCCCCCGGGGGGGCAGAAATGGCCTAAAATAAATTTGCCCCCCCAACCTCCACCCCCCCCCGGGAGCGACCCTTGCCTACGGGGTCGCTCCCCCTGCGTGACATTGGCGCCAAAAAACAAATCCCCGTTGCCTAGTGGTTTCTGCCCCCTAGGGGGCAGATTGACCTAAAATTGGCCAATCTGCCCCCAGGGGGGCAGAAATGGTCTAAATACAATTTGCCCCCCCAGGGGAGCGACCCTTGCCTGATGGGTCGCTCCCCATCTCTAAAAAAAGAAACAACAAAAAAAAAAAACAAAAAAAAAAAATTGCCCTGGCGCCTAGAGTGTTCTGCCCCCCCCCGGGGGCAGTTCGGCCTAAAAATAGGCCGATCTGTCCCCCGGGGGGGCAGAAATGGCCTAAAATAAATTTGCCCCCCCAACCCCCCCCCCCCCCCCCGGGAGCGACCCTTGCCTACGGGGTCGCTCCCCCTGCGTGACATTGGCGCCAAAAAACAAATCCCCGGTGCCTTGTGGTTTCTGCCCCCTTGGGGGCAGATTGACCCAAAATTGGCCAATCTGCCCCCAGGGGGGCAGAAATGGTCTAAATACAATTTGCCCCCCCAGGGGAGCGACCCTTGCCTGATGGGTCGCTCCCCATCTCTAAAAAAAGAAACAACAAAAAAAAAAAACACAAAAAAAAAATTGCCCTGGCGCCTAGAGTGTTCTGCCCCCCCCCCGGGGGCAGTTCGGCCTAATAATAGGCCGATCTGTCCCCCGGGGGGGCAGAAATGGCCTAAAATAAATTTGCCCCCCCAACCCCCACACCCCCCCCCCCCGGGAGCGACCCTTGCCTACGGGGTCGCTCCCCCTGCGTGACATTGGCGCCAAAAAACAAATCCCCGGTGCCTAGTGGTTTCTGCCCCCTAGGGGGCAGATTGACCTAAAATTGGCCAATCTGCCCCTAGGGGGGCAGAAATGTTCTAAATACAATTTGCCCCCCCAGGGGAGCGACCCTTGCCTGATGGGTCGCTCCCCATCTCTAAAAAAAGAAACAACAAAAAAAAAAAACACAAAAAAAAATTTGCCCTGGCGCCTAGAGTGTTCTGCCCCCCCCCCCAGGGGCAGTTCGGCCTAATAATAGGCCGATCTGTCCCCCGGGGGGGCAGAAATGGCCTAAAATAAATTTGCCCCCCCACCCCCCCCCCGGGAGCGACCCTTGCCTACGGGGTCGCTCCCCCTGCGTGACATTGGCGCCAAAAAACAAATCCCCGGTGCCTAGTGGTTTCTGCCCCCTTGGGGGCAGATTGACCTAAAATCGGCCAATCTGCCCCCAGGGGGGCAGAAATGGTCTAAATACAATTTGCCCCCCAGGGGAGCGACCCTTGCCTGATGGGTCGCTCCCCATCTAAAAAAAAAAAAAAAAAAACACAAAAAAAAAAAAACACAAAAAAAAAATTTGCCCTGGCGCCTAGAGGTTTCTTCCCCCCCTGGGGGCAGATCGGCCTAATAATAGGCCGATCTGCCCCCAGGGGGGGCAGAAAAGGCCTTCCTAAAAAATTGCCCCCCCTGGGAGCGACCCTTGCCAAAGGGGTCGCTTTGTTGCGTGACATTCGCGCGCAAAAACAAACTCCCTGGTGTCTAATGGTTTCTGCCCCCCTTGGGGGCAGATTGGCCTTATCAAAATAGGCCAATCTGCCCCCAAGGGGGGCAGAAATGTCCTAAATATATATTGCCCCGTAGGGGAGCGACCCTTGCCTAAGGGATCGCTCCCCACCTAAAAAAAAAGAATTCATCACAAAAAAAAGAAAAAAAAAAAAAAAGGTCCCTGGTGCCTAGAGGTTTCTGCCCCCCCTGGGGGCAGATCGGCCTAATAATAGGCCAATCTGCCCCCAGGGGGGGCAGAAAAGGCCTTCCTAAAAAAATGCCCCCCTGGGAGCGACCCTTGCCCAAGGGGTCGCTCCCTTTTGCCAATTTCAAGAAAAAAAAAAAAATCCCTGGTGTCTAGTGGGGTTTCAAAAGCCGGATTGCAAGCAATCCAGCTTTTGAAACCTGTGAGAGACTTCAAAGGGAAGGAAATACATTTCCTTCCCTTTGAAGCCTCTCGGGGCCTCCCCCATGGGATTGAAAAAGAAATGCAAAAGCATTTCTTTTTCAATCGCGCTGGAAGCTCTGCTTCCAGCGCGATGGGGGAGACCCTGTGACTAATCAGCGCGCGCTCGCGCGCTGACGTCACAGGGGGGGTTGGGGGGGGTCGGGGGTGGGAGGGGAAGGGCTTCCCCTTCCATCCCTGACTTGGGGGGGGTGGGGGGGAACCCCACAGAGGGAGCGAGAGCGCTCCCTCTGGGCTGTGTGCCGAGGACGTAGTGGTTACGTCCTCGGCACAGCAGCACTGTGCCGCAGGACGTAACCACTACGTCCGCGGCACAGAAGGGGTTAACATAATACGTCCTCGTACCTTATCGGATTATTATATTATGAGCCGTTGAACTAGGCGTCAAGCTATTTATCATAGAATAGATTATGAGTGCTGCTGAGCCCCAGGTTATGCGAGGGCAATGCATGTTTCACTCCATTGTAGATATCTTGTTGTGTATTATTACATCATAATACTGTAAGGAGGAGCGTATTCATGTATTGCCAGTTTGCTAGCTTGGCATGTACTGCCATCGTGTTCATCCTGTCTTCGATGGGAGTTGCGGGTAACAACAATAGTTAGTCTGGGGGCGGGTACATGCGTTTGGGGGAGGGGTAATTGGCAGTTTATATTGTAATATCGTAGTGTGGGATACCATATTATTTTGCTATGTTATGTGATATTGTATTATTTTATTTTATTTTATTTTATTTTAGTAATGGGGGCATTGATGTATCTTAGGTCGTGTTGTGTTGTGTGTCCCAGGGTTTAGGTTAATTTATCTTTGTTTGGTCTAATCCCGGCCCCTGGGATAATTATGGAGATTAGTTGGTTCTAATGTCGGCGTTAGTCGTATGTGTTATGTGTTAGGGTAGGTCTGGGTTGTACTGTGTTGTTTGCTGCTATGGAATATTTTGTAGTGCGTTGAGAACGTGTCAGTTTCTATAATAGTTAGTTGTTATTTGTTATTTGATACCCCTGGTACAGTGTTGTAATGCCGGGTCTGGACCCTTGTGTAGCTTACGAGGAGACGGTAGAATCTAGTCCCTGCATTGGTGAGTGTCCACTATCGTTCCCTGAAAACAAATAGCAATTTGCTTGATAGTTTCACATTATAAGGCCTCATATCTAATCATGGAGAGCATGGGCTTTTCAATCGCCTGGTTTTAACAACATCACTAGCAATCTTAGACAATTATAGTAATGATGCACATATATGATCTGGATAGGTACTCATCCTTCCTCGGGGTCAGCAACTGTTGTTTTTTCGATTTTCAAGCAATTGTCCCTCAAATACACAGCATTGCGTCGTCTTCTCAAGAAGATACAGTCGTTGGCTTCAAAGGAGAGCGGGATTTGTCTCTCTCCGATAGTTGGGTGTGGGTTACTACTCCGTGTAAGACCTGAACTGTGTCGTCATATAATCTGGCTAGTCTTTCTATGTCTCTGCCTCTTTGACTGGCTTCAGTGTCATATAGAGCCGTATTCGTCTTCTCCTTTCCAGAGGGGAAGGTTCCGACACCTTCACTGTCTCCTGCGATATCATGCGAGCAGTCTGTACTAGTAGAGTCCATAGGCTGAGATTGGAAAGAATCAAGGAAAAGTCTCAGTTCGTCGGGATTGTAAAGGTCCTTGGATACTCCGTTTTTGGTAACCCACATTCTTGCAGGGTCAAAAATGCCATATTTCATCTCTAGTTGGGGAAGCCGGGGTCGTAGAGCTAGAAAGGCCTTTCGGCGTTCATTGGTCTCCTTGGAATAATCAGCAGTTATTCGGATATCATGCTGATCTATTCGGAAAGGACCATGAGTGCGCGCCACTTGGAGTATTTGACGGGTTTGGTTATGCCGCAGCAAGCATGCGATGATTGGTCGGGGCCTTGAAGAGTTGTCGGAGTGTTTTGGGCCTATTCTGTGTGCCCGTTGAAATTCTAGCGGTGGGTCGAAGTCCAGTGAGGTCATTTTTGGGAAGGTGGAGCTCAGAAAGGCCTGCATATCCGTGCCTTCTTTATTTTCCCGGATCCCAAGTAGGCGAATGTTGTCTCTCCGGCTTCTAACCTCCATGTCTGTTAGTTTACTCCTGAGGTAGAGGAGATCTTGGTCTCGTTCCTGAGACACATTGTCCTGCGCCTCTACTGATCCCATGCGCTGTTCCAATCCCGTCACTCTAGATTGAAAGCCTGCAATGTCAGATCGCATAGATTTGGTCTCCAGTGTTAGCGAAGGTATAGAGGCGTCCATCCCCTCTATGCGGCAACTGACAGTGGTGATCTCCTGTAGTATCCGGTCCATAGTTGTGGAGTGATCTTTATCAGACATTGTGGTAGGCTCGGTTGAAGGTGGCGATGTATGAGCGCTTGTCGTTGTGGGGGTTAGGCGTTTGTGAGCTAGCGCTTTTGAAAATAATAGCTGTCGTGCAGGTTTGCTGGCAGATTTATGGTTCGGTTTGTTACCGGGCATCGCCTCAACTGTCTGCAGGGACTGTCCACTTAGGGCCCGGGTTTCCCTCCTCAAGATCCGATAAGGGTATGGGTTTTCCGTGCCAGCCAATTCTCTTTTTTATTCTGTTTCTCCCCTTTTTTGGTTCTTGATTTTTGGTTTTTGAATTCCCCCCCTCTTGTTTCTGTGTCCGCTTATTTGTTGTCCTCCACTTTCCTTTTCCCCCTTTTTTTTTTTGTTTATCCCCCTAGCAATTATTGCAGGTTGTGATGGCCTGTCATTGTCTTCGGGTCGGAAGAGAGGTTATTACAAGAAGAATTCCGCTGCTGTGGAATCGATGTAGAGCCTACCGTAGCCCAGAATGTTGAAAAGCTATGTCCACTATCCGCTGTGCCTGACTCTTCTGTGATTGGCGTTGATTGCGGTGAGTATTAGGGAGGAGGGGAGGAGCGGGCTTGCTTTCCTCCAAATCTTTTGCCGGCTGTCTAACCTGGGCGGGGTATGGATGACTGCACTCTCCACCTGTCGTTGCCAATAACCCCCTGGTGAATGTGGGTTGCGGTAAGGGCGTTGGTTCCTACACTTTAGCCGAGGTGACCTGGGAGGAGGGGGGAGGACCAAGTGGTGATGAGGCCCTCCCCAGCCTTCTAGCTTGGATCACTTGATGTAGCTTTCTTTTCAGTGTATCTTTTTGTGACTGTTGCCTTGTCTTTCTTTTGTTGTCATTCCATCTTGAATTTGGGCACTTTTTTTGGGTATCCTCCTGTTGTTCTCTGGTCCTCTCTTACTCCAACATGCCCTATGTGGACGGGGGTATGGGGTATTTGTCCCTCTCTGGATGTGGTGAATTTTCTCGTCCCTCCTCTCCTCCCCTCTCTCCTGTCTCTCTGCTCCTCCGGGTCCCTCTGTTCACCTCTCGCTCTCTGTATCTCCTCCGGTCTCTCCCCCTCTCCACCTCCTCGTCTCTTCGCCTCCACTCCGCTCCTTTCTGTTCCCCTCCTTCTTCCTCCCCCTCTTCTGCTGTTCTGTTCTCCCTCCTCCTCCCCTGCTTTATTGATATTGACTGCTTTGTGGGGGGAAGGAGGATTAGGTGTGGTGTCCCAATGGAGGGATATTACTGCCCCTTGGCGTCGGAAGAGAGGGGGGCCGTACCTCTGCTGTCAATGATGTTCTTCTGCCGTGTTGACTGCTCCCTCCTGTGTTCGAGAGGCACAGTCCCGCCTCTCAAACAAAGCTCCTGCTCCCTCCTCGGCCGTTGGAGGGTCCGTGCCGCTTCAATGGATCTCCCCGCTGGGGGCTGGAGGTCCGTAAATAGGATTAAATAAAATAAACAAGCAGGCGCGGGTCGTCACAACACCAGCGGCTCTCCAGGCCGCCTCGCAGCCGCCGATAGCGCGCCGGCCACGGCCTTCGGGTGACACGACTCTGCCCCTCCGGCCAGGCCTTCTCAGCCGGGGGCGAGCCGCGAGTTTCTGGCCCTCTGGCCCGCTCTTGCGGAGTCCCAGGGCGCAAATAACAGGCACAGATGTTGTGGGTATGAGAGGCGTCAGGTGCGATGGATTCTCCGGCTGTCCCTGCACCCCCGCCGACCCCGCCAACCCCCCGGGATTGCCGCGGATCAGAGCTCACGCTCTAAGTGGTCATCTTGTTTCGTGGCCCCGCCACGCCCCGGTAGTTGGTCATTTGAAAGCCTTAAACTATGTTCCTGAGACGTGTACGTACGATACCATAACATATGTTTACATATCAGCCCGGCCTATTAATGTATGACATTTACGCATGCCCAATGGCACATTGAGTTGTCACAACCATAAAGCTATATTGGTCATTTGCTAGTCATGTGTAATGTGCAATATTTGACCACAGTGTTCATTGTTCAACATTCACAGTGCTGTGTCTCATGTTATATCTTGCAGGTGGACCCGAGTCGTACAGGACAGGAGAGGTGGAAAGCTTCTGTGACCCCGATGCTACCAGTGAATGTCATCCTTTGTGTAATGGCTAGTGCAAGGATTGTGTGTGATGTTGTGTTCTGTGTGCAATGCCATTTACAAAGTGCATGTATACAAAGTGAAAATGTATAGGCTAAACGTGTATGGGCAGTAAGGTGGAGGTTGGGTCCAGGATGTGCCTCCAACTAATGTCAAGCTGGTTATGTTTGCTGTAGGTGAGACTTACAAATACGCTGGAATGACCAAAGAGCAATGACCACAATGCCAGGATATGTGGATATATGTTGTTGTGGCATCATAACTGAACATGGCAGGGCTCTATATACATTGAGTAAAGGTTTTCATATGCACAGATAGACTGTTGTTACTCACGGTGCAATCTATGTCTCATGTGTCTGGCTAGCCCACACATGGTATATGAGTAAAAGCACAGTGATGGCAGTAAGAACATGGGCCAGAAATACACTATCCTACACATCTATCCGGGCTGACAACATGTGGTCCACATAACATATTCCTGTTGTCTGTGCCCACGGGAACATCACAGTAAATCATGTACAGGACTGAGGACCATGTGAATAGGGCCCTAAGGTTAGCAGGACAGTGGTCAACATACCACACTTGGATTTGCAGTTGATTTGCCCACTCATGTGGTGTGATGCTCCATACTCTATGTTGTGTATGAGAACATTGCTGTTCCATGTCATCTTCAAAGATCTGAAAATGTGTGTTAGACTAGAGGGAAGTCCGTACAACAGTGTCATACAACATGACAATACCAAATTCAGATAGTGCTGGCCCTGATAGTATACATGATGCAATGCAAACAGGTACATAAAATGAACAGCATTAGCCATTGCTGTTCCAAGATGTCTTTGCAGATGAGATGTAGGGCATGCATGCACCCACCTGTTAAATGGCTGGGCTAAGTGCTGGTGTGCAGCAAGGTGACATAAATTAAACTGTGCACCCATATATACAGGCAATGGACCTGCTCACTGACATACAACCTGACTTACTACTCATAAAAGAATCATGGTTGGGAGGTGACACGGCTCCAATTTTGTATAAAGCTATTGTTCCTCAAACCATCACACAAAACTGTATGGGAAAAAGAGGTGGTGGACTAGCTATTATATTCAGTCAAGTAATAAATCTCAGCAAAACAGAAAACATTTCCATAAAAGATTGTGTGGCCCTCATCACCAGATGCGACCCGACACCACCTTCCTCCTGTAACTTTCTCCTAATAATTCAACATTCCCAGACACATTTCTAGACACAGTTTCATACCTTATAATGTTATACTCCAACCTCTGCATTCTTGGGGACCTAAACATTTAGTTTGACAAACCCAATATACCACAACCAAAAACTATTCACAATCCCACACACATCGCTGGACTCATTTTTGCAAACCCAGAACTAGTCACGGTTAAAAGCATCACATAGACAGACCAACATTTGGTAACTTTCCAACATAAAACACCACAAACCAACACACCCAAGATCACCGTTCATCCCATCTATCGACCATGGAACAAACTCAATTTTGAAGGCTTAGAAACACAACTAACAGCCAACACACATCTAGACACAATACTTTTTGTTCCAAAACAATATGAGTGGCTACAGGAAGTTTTTGATATCCTAAAACCACTCAAAAACTAAACAGGATACAAGAAGGCAAACACCTTGTAGAAATACAGAACTAAAAAAGATAAAACAACAAATTAGAAGGCAGCAACAAACCTAGCTCAAAGCAAACAGCATTCAAGGCAAACCTCACCTAGACAAACTTAACAGAATTTATAAATCATGAATAAAAAAAGCTAAAAAAGGTACTACTCAGACAGAATTCAAAATGATAAATCTGCTAATAAAGAATTTTATAAAACTCTCAATAAACTTCGATAACCTAAATGTATGGAAGGAACTCATCCCATCATTCAAGAATTCACAAACAAACGGGAAACTCACTACACAACTAAGGCAGACACATTGGACTCATATTTAAAACAAAGGAAAACCACCACCATCAACCTGTTTACTAAAATCTCCTCCAAGAGTAAGCCAACTCATCATCTGCAATCCTTCAAACAAATATCACAAAGTGAATTTATGAATTTGGTCAAAGCAAGCAGGCCTTCTGCTGCTATACTTGTAACAAAAATCAGCAATAATTCTGTAACTACTGGAATCTTTCCTGAAGACCTTAAAAAGGCATACATATGCCTATTATTAAAGAAAACAAACCTGGATCCACAGTACCCAAACAGCTAAAGTCCGATTACAAATGGACCTTTCCTGGGCAAACTGATAAAAAGGGCCGCATTCACACAGATGTCACAACTCATTGCTTTAAGACTACCAAATTGGATTCTGCCCAGGAAGAGGCATGGAATCTGCACTCATTGCAATCTGGGATGATTTTAAAAACACAATCGATGACAATGGAGTTGCTGCACTTCTTCTCTTAGACCTCTCAGCTGCCTTTGACACTGTTAATCATGACACCCTAATTCAAAGACTCCACAAAGCTGGATAGAAGCAACTGCTCTCGGCTGGATCACATGCTCCCTTCCAAACAGAACAATTGTCATCTATTCTCCGTCATTCTCATCCAAACCCTACTTCATAAAAGCAGAAGACCCTCAAGGATCAATCATCTCAACTCTGCTTTTCTGCATCTACATGATGTCATTACCAGAACTGATGAATGGATTTCAGCTTTCATGCCAAAAAACGCAAATATTCCTTATATTGGAATGCCCCAAAGACATTGGAAACTCACAAATCTTCAGATGCCTCAGAGTTGCTGTTCAGTAGATGACTTGGGGCCTTCTCAAACTAAATGCTTCTAAAACAAAAATACTTACATGTGGCAACTGGAAAAATTAAGACCCACTGTGCGCCTGGCCTGACAGTCTGGGACCACCTCCTCAAGTATCTAAGGAAGATAAAAACCTTGGAATTACCATGGACTTCAAGGTAACAGTGAATGCCCAAGTGGACAAATTAATAATGTTAGAAAGTACATAAATAAATTGACCTCAAATTTTGCTAATCTTCGAAGTCTGTGTTTGGTTAGCACAACATAAAATCACAAAATGTTAACGGCAGTTAAAGAACATCTTAACACACTTTCTGAAGATATAGACTTGCAGGACTTTTTGTTAGGTCCTAAGATACAGGGCTCTAAAAGATTCATCTATGTATAATGAGATATGGAAGGTTTCTCAGATAGAAGCTGCTGTGCCTTTAAGGCAAATAGATAAAGAAAACTTACAGAAGGCTTTAGCAGTTGTCGATAAAGGCATGAACACTCTGTCCAACAGGATTTATTCGCTAAGAAACATAGGGGGTCATTACAACTGTTTTGGAGGAAGCACCCCCAACAGACTGGCGGTGCTTCCAGGGGGGATTACGACTGTGGCGGAAGCGCCACAGTCACACCGCCGGGACCAGTGGTTTCCCGCCACTTTTGTCCCGGCGGGAGTAATCCTCTAGGGCAGCGCTGCTTGCAGCGCTGCCCAGGGGATTACTAGTCCCCCTCCCGCCAGCCTTTTCATGGCGGTAAGAATATCAGCAGTAAGCCACTGGCATGGGCAGTGCAGGGGCCCCCTGCCACGGCCCCTTGCAGCTTTTCAATGTCTGCTGTGCAGACAGTGAAAAGTGCGACGGGTGCAACTGCACCCGTCGCAAAGCCGCAACACCGCTGGCTCCATTTGGAGCCGGTTCCTGTGTTGTGGCCGAGATCCCCGCTGGGCCGGCGGACGGAAACCAGGTTGCCGCCCGCCGGCCCAGTGAGGATCTTATTATGGGCGTGGCGGGAGTGTGGCCGCCTTGGCGGCCGCCCGCCAAGGTTGTAATGACCCCCATAGTGTCATCTACGATAGATATCATTCAGACAGACATGTCCCACTTATACCAAGGACAAACCCCATTTCGACTTTCCCGCTGGGCTGGCGGGCGACCACCAAAAGGGCGCCCGCCGGTCCAGCGGGAAAGACCCTGCAACAATGAAGCCGGCTCCGAATGGAGCCGGCGGAGTTGCAGGGGTGCGACGGGTGCAGTTGCACCCGTCGCGATTTTCACTGTCTGCAAAGCAGACAGTGAAAATCTTTATGGGGCCCTGTTAGGGGGCCCCTGCACTGCCCATGCCAGTGGCATGGGCAGTGCAGGCGTCCCCTGGGGCCCCACGACACCCGTTCCCGCCATCCTGTTTCTGGCGGTGTAAACCGCCAGAAACAGGCTGGCGGGAAGGGGGTCGGAATCCCCATGGAGGCGCTTCCAGGCCAGGGGAAATCCGGCGGGAAACCGCCGGATCCCCTTTTCTGACCGCGGCTTTACCGCCACGGTCAGAATGGCCCTGGAAGCACCGCCAGCCTGTTGGCGGTGCTTCCGTGTCCCTCCACCCTGGCGGTCCATGACCGCCAGGGTTGGAATGAGGGCCAAAGTCAGCTGCGTTCTATTATGCAGCTTGGTTGGACATTACAAACATAAAAAAATGGTAGTATTCCATGGAGGTACATTAACGGTAGTGAATTGTTCACTGCTTTTAATTTATCCAGGGAACAACAGACAATGGCTAAGAAAGAAGCAAGTTTTACCATGCTTCATATAGAGAGGTTAGAAAAGTTGCCTTTTACAATAGCAGAGAGTCCTTCAACAGTATGGCTCCTACATGGCATCATTAATCAGCCCATATACACTTTTCGTTTTTCGAAATGCCTGAAACATCTTGCCGTGGGCAGGTATGAATGTCTGGGTGATAGCTATATTAAGGAAGAGTGGGAGTTGCCCTTTGATTACAAATGTCTGAACGGCGAAACAGAGGTCTTTCTTAGCGGAAGCAAATGTGATACTACTGTTAGTCATTGAATGATCTGCAAGCAGGTGTCCCTTAATGGCCATTGCAATGTGGGGGTCGCAAACTTGGCCTGTTTTCTGAAAGGTACTCCTGTCTCTTTGATTCAACCAGCATTTCATGTACTTTCCAATGGCAGTTTTGTGGTGCTGAGCAATCAAAGCTGTTGCGGTATGAGACCGGGAATTGCCTACACAATTTTGGTCTCTAAGGTTGTTACGTGCTGTGGACATGTTTTGTTCCCCCCACACGAGAGATAGAGGTATCACAAATGTGGCCTCACATTGATACTATTAATGTAAATTATGACAAGCTGAGCAGACTAAAGGCGCTACTGATTCAAAAACAGGTCGCGTTGACATCCGCTAGAGAGACATATTCTCCCCAGATTGCGAGGTCATCAGCCGAGATACAATCCCTATTAAATACCAACTTCCCCAAGCACTTTGGTGAGCTGGAATCCAGAATTTTCAATGCCTCGATGACTACTGGGATTGTCCATTTCTGTGAGGCTGTAGCGTCTGGGTTTGTGTCAGTCTCCCAGACTATCTTCGGAGTCATCACGTCAGCCATCCATTCACTCTTTTCAAGTGTGTTTGGTGGCTTTCCTGTAATTTTTGGACTAACTGGCAGAATACTGCTGCTGTTTTTTCTGATTCGCAGTGATTGTTTCTCCACAGCTACACGGAGCAATGGAGCTGCTGCCACCAGCACAACTGTGCCGTGAATGCATGGTTCAGATCTTCGATGCTTCCTTGTTGGAGGAACTAGAGTGGGATTGGTCATTGCCATTCCGACCACTCCTCTGGTGGGTGCAGCCTGTCTTTCGCTGTGTATGGTGCTTCTTCGAACATTTGCCAACAGTGTGTCTTCCCATCATGCCAGTGCCTCCTGTGGACCAAGAACTGCTGATGTACCCGATGAAGGTTCATACACGGTCGTACCCCATTAGACTAAGGCGGATCTGCGAGGCCACGTACGAACACTAAGTGTAGAATGTGTTGGCTCTTCACTCTACGGAACTTGGCACTAATGCAGGAGGACCTGCAGGAGAGACTACTGCACACTTTTGCTCTGTGAATTCATCTGCCCACGTGATCGACCTTACATCTGACGATTTGGCCTCATTTTTTGATGACTTTTTAGTCTGTGACTTCAGAGCTACTCTTCAAGATCATGATTAGAGTTTCACAAAATAATGATTGGTCTTTAATACCAAACTAAAAATAAAAGAATGATTTTTGTCATTACTTTGGCCTGCTGTGCTTCTCATGGTCGACATTAAGGCCCTCATTACACCCCTGGCGGACGGTGTTAAAGGGGCAGTAATACCGCCAACAGGCCGGCGGTAAAAACAATGGTATTTGGACTATGGGGGTTACCGCCATCCAAATCTGCCACTTTAACACACCGACCACCAGGGTGGTACCTTTCGCTGGGCTGGAGACTTCGGTCTCCAGCCCAGCGGCCGCCACAATCCCACCCTCCGGATTACGACCCAGCCTACTGCCATGGGTTTTGTGCCAAATGTACTGCCACGAAAACCATGGCGGTAGGCACAATCAGTGACAGGGAATCCATTCCCTGGCACTGATAGGGATCCCCCCTGCCCCCCTTCCCCTCCCTAGAGTCCTCCCCCTCCCTCTCCCGCACATATACACACACCCACACGCGCACCCATATACACATATGCACACATGCATACCCACCACCACTCATGAATGCAAACATGCATACGAACACACCACAACACACACCAACATACCTTGTCATACACATGCATTCACAACACACAACACTCACCATCACTCATTCACGCATGCATCCTACGTGACTCACACCCACATGCACGCATACCAATACATACACACAACACCCCCCACATACACCCCCCACATACACACAACACCCCCTCAACCCCTTTCCGGTTAGAGAACCCGACTTACCTGCTTGCAGGGGATCCTCTGGCTTGAGACGTTCCGTGGACCTGCTGCCAGCAACAGCATCCACCAGCAAAACACCGCCAGGCCGAATCATTGCTCATGATACCGGTAGACAGCTGGTAGCCGCGGCGGTGGTATGTTGGCAGCCGTGGCGGTAGACGGTCAATACTGCCAATGTTGAAATGACGGCCTAAGTCTCTTTGTATGTTTTTTAAACTATTAATTTTAGCGATGTTTTTTAACTTTGTTTTTATGCTTCACTTTTAGTCCAGAGCAGTTTTTTAGCTTTTTGGATTCCCTCACCTTCAGTGGCGTCCAGTAATAGCATAATACTTGTTACGGCAATGGAGAGGGTGTAGTGAATCCTAGTTTGTTTTAATGGGATAACAGGAGTTAGCTTAGCCTTTGGCTTGCAGACTTGTGCCCTTGTCACCTAGTGACTTTTAACCTACTTAGCTTGCTCTGTCTTAGCCCATTTATTTAATTAATTCTTCTAAGATGGCTGCCTTGTTTATAGTTATGCCATTTGTTTAGCTTTATGTTATCAGTGCCACCACGCTAAGGCGTCAGATCAAACGACAAAGACAAACAAACTGTAGGTACTTTCCCTCTACACTTTTGAGGGAATTGTTTATATAAATTGCCGTCCTAAGAATGCTGTGTTATCTATTGTTTGGGAACAACCTACATCAGGGGTCCAAGTAGATCTGTATAAATACACCTCACTTTAGACAGATAATAAGAGGGATTCCGACCAGATACCCTCACTGCTATCGATGCTGCAAGTCACCTTGATGACTCGGCCTTCGTTTTCCTACGGAATCTGAGCTTGAGACCTCATTCCAAGGTAACAAGGGTTGGGGGCTCCTTCCAGGGACATGGCTTTGGCAGATTAGGTTTAACATACCCAGCTCTCCTTAAGGTAGAAGGTTAGGCTTACTATGATAGGGTATTATACATTCTATGTCTTTCTATATTACTGCAAGATGGTGGAGGTCTTTATAATCATGACTCTTGTCTTTACGATTCTGTCTCTTGCACTGTTCATTATCATAATCATTGCAGCCCATGCAATTTATTGCAGATTGGTTTGAATAAAAACTATTGAAACCTTACTGCATCTTCGTTACTGCCTGTGTTTGGTTGAGACATGATGTATCTGTGAGAAAGGGGTAATCTCTGTTTAACCACGACACTCCCTGAGATGTCATACTCTTGAGTCCATGTGCAAAGGCTGCCACAAATCACCTTCAACTGTTTTGGGTTTTTGGTGAGGTACTGCTAGTGGAAGGTTGGGGCTACAGTTGCAGCTTGTTGTAGGATAGGCATAGTCACCTACAAACATAAGTACTGTCATCCTTAAACCAGCAGTCTTGCCAGAGCAACAGTCCAATTACGACATGTCCATTACTATGGTGGTCATTCTGACCCTGGCGGTCTTTGACCGCCAGGGCGGAGGACCGCGGGAGCACCGCCGACAGGCCGGCGGTGCTCCAATGGGGATTCCGACTGCGGCGGTAAAGCCGCGGTCGGACCGGCACCACTGGCGGGGTCCCGCCAGTGTACCGCGGCCCCATTGAATCCTCCGCGGCGGCGCAGCTTGCTGCACCGCCGCGGGGATTCCGACCCCCCCTACCGCCATCCAGATCCCGGCGGTCGGACCGCCGAGATCCGGATGGCGGTAGGGGGGGGTCGCGGTGCCCCTGGGGGCCCCTGCAGTGCCCATGCCACTGGCATGGGCATTGCAGGGGCCCCCGTAAGAGGGCCCCTACATGTATTTCACTGTCTGCTTGGCAGACAGTGAAATGCGCGACGGGTGCAACTGCACCCGTCGCACAGCTTCCACTCCGCCGGCTCGATTCCGAGCCAGCTTCATCGTGGAAGCCTCTTTCCCGCTGGGCTGGCTGGCGGTCTGAAGGCGACCGCCCGCCAGCCCAGCGGGAAAGTCAGAATTACCGCCGCGGTCTTTCGACCGCGGAACGGTAACCTGACGGCGGGACTTTGGCGGGCGGCCTCCGCCGCCCGCCAAGGTCAGAATGAGGGCCTATATTCCTTACACATATAAATCCCCCTACTATGTATTTACATATCCATTTGTTTTTTTATTTTACTGCTATGGTACAAGAGGGAAAAATAAATAAATAAATACATTTTTTAAAAATTAAAAAAAACTCTCTTGTAAGCTTTATTCTGTCTCCCCATCACCTCTATCAATCTATCCTCCATCCCCACTATGAGACTCATCCCTAACCCATTATACTACTATGATCTCTGAAATAACCCTGCCTAAGGTCTTCCCTCCTCTACTGCTCCTGGCTCACCCCGAATCTCAGTTTATTACCATGATCTCCCAAGCAACCCTACAAACATCTCACCTTTAACGCATCCAAAATCCCTTCTGCTACTATGATCTCCCTAACCCCTTTCTACAGACTCTTTCCTCCTCCATCTCTCCTTTACTCATCCGAAGCCTCATCATTTTATAATAAACTCCCAATTAACACTTCTGGATTCTTCCCTCCTCTATCCCTCCATTATTCTATTCAAACCAACCAACAAACTCACATATCCTATGCTCAAATCAACTCATACGAATGCTAATATTGTACTCATATTTCCTTATACTAATCCACTACTAATCCGTTTGGGTTCCGGAGTAGAGCGCTACTTGCCAAAAAGCGCTTCAATGCCTCATCAGGGGTAGTAAGCGCTATATAAATACAATTACAATTACATACAGTTACTGGTGGAGTACGCTAAGAATCATGGCACTGCCCACCATGTACTTACATGAGTGGATATGGGAGAAGATTGATGCATCTCTGTGTGATGTGAGTGAACTATCCACCTTCCATTCTCACATGATACTTAGCACATGTATATTTCATGTAGCAATGTGTCCAGATATGTACCCTTGCCGTATCAGGCACATAATTTTGTGAGACAAGCCATCTAACGTATAGTCCTTGCCCACATTCCAATTGATCCAAGGGCAATGGAGTATGCAGAAGGGACATTGATGAGCAATGCAAAATGATGAGCGTTACCATACCATGATCACAAAACAGCATTTTTCATAATCATAGTCAGTGATGACATGGTCATTAAAAGATGACCCAAGACAGGACATTTCTACTGTGTAATATTCGCTTGCCGTTTAGGTCTTGACCATAATTAATGTGGAGATGATGGATATTGGGCAGATGTCTATTCACTTAGTTCTCCAAGATGTAATGTGCATTATTTGATGTATGCAGATAGTAATTATATGGAATGCTTGATGTTAATTTGCCTAATGAACCTTTGTATGACCTGCATTGCTACTGTTTATTAGGCAACATGACCGCATCCTAGAAAAGGAATTTCGAAAAAAGGGCTGACTACTATCAACACATCTGCCATGGGCATTCAAGAGGATGAGGAATACTTATGACTGGGAGAGAGCATTGGGGCCCTGGAGTGCCTTTCACCAAAGGCCTCCAGCCATGAAACCAGCCACCTCCACCCACAATGGAAAGGGCAAGTCTCAGGGAACAGACAGGGATGGACCTGTATGGGCAAGTCCATCCACCTCCACCACCACCACAACTGCCCCATCCACACCACAAATCCTACCACAAGTAATCTGGGCTGAATTTGAGCGGACATTAGAACTGAAATTGCAGACATTAAGCTATGCCTGTCAAACCTGAAGCACAATCATGACTAGGAGCTCATCATGCTCCTGGACACCAAGGCTGCTGTGATCAAGAAAAGAGGAACAAGATGGGCCAAACAAACACTTACCTCCCTTCCCCTTATATCTAATGTTTTATAGTTGAGGTTTTAGATAGTGTTAGGTACGTGTGTAGTGTAGGGTAGTTTTAGTCTTTAGCACTTTTTATTTGGGGAGGGTACTTTATTTGGGGTTTCTTATTATTGGGTGTTATTAGGGGTGATGTTTTAGGTCTATGTGCTTTAAAATAAGAATTTAAAAAAGAATAAAAAATAAAAGATAGCTTTCCAGCAGATTTCCTGGTGAAAGATGTTCCTTCCATATCTTCATCCTCTGATGTATGAGGTGCCTCCCATGACAGGAGCGTTGTAGGTGCTGAAGTAGAGGGAGACACACAGACATCATGTGCTGAAGATGTGAATGCTGGGTCCACAGCAGCTTTCATCTGTGGGAACACATAAGACAGCATAGCAGCACGGAGGAGCTGCAGGGTCTGCAACACTGCAGCAATGTCACTGTGAAGGGTTCCCAAGGAGGCAATGAAGGAGTCCTGCTTCTGCTTCATGGACTTCAAGACATTTTCTATTGCCCCTAGCCTGTTGGCAACCTCCCTGGTGTCACTTGGACTGGGCATTTGTTCATGCCTCAGCCTCATGACACCAACGATGTCAGCCAGGGACTGTTGGAGGCCATGAAGCGGAGAGGGGGTACCTTGTATGGAAGACAGGTTGTTCTTATTTGGACTGAGGCACCTCAGGGCTGCCTCTATGGTACCCACCTCAGTCTCCATCTCCATCCTCGCCATGTCTGCCAGCTCCCACTGGACTCCTACCAAATTTTCTCAATGTAAGGGGGGTAAGTGGTATATGTTGGCAGTTGAGTTGATCATCCAGAGATCCCACAATGTTGTCTAGCCTCACTGCAACCAGAGATGGTATCTCCATAGCATACAGGATTTGCTGGAAGGTATCCAGATTAATAGTTTGCAGCTGGTCATCGCAGTATTGGAGATATCCAGGACATGCAGCTGGCCAGAAGGTATGGTCTCATCCTCTGCAATGAAATGGAGGTAAGTTAATGTTGACCTCTGCAAGAAGTTGGCATGAGTGATCAGGTTTACACTCAAGGTTTCCAAGGGAGCACTTCAAAGGCCTAATTTAAAAGGCCCTAGCAGCACACTGCACAACTGGAGATTCATTGAATTGATGCCCCAGTGACACAGAGTGTGGGCCCTTAATTTACAAGACCGTACCATGCCACTTGTGTAACTTGTCATGGCCCTGCAATTGTGTTCCCCTTTTATGCATTACACTGCATACAAGGTGAGTACCATGGGTGGTGCCTTGGGTGTTCCCCCACAACACCAATTGAATCCAAAGGAATGTGACACATTCCCAGATTTAGATTTATGGAAATGCATCAGATTTCTACACAACATCAGGGGTGGCATTGAAGTGGTGTAACGGAGAGAATTGTCATTTCGGTCCCCATTTTTCCTATTTCAATGTTTGCTGCATTGTGCAGTGCCCACAAAAAGTGGAAGACAACATTCATGATTGTTCAAGTTCAAGAAAGTGTCCCTTTCAGCAAATGAGCAATCATCCCTGCAACGCAGGCACCCCTGGACCATTGGTGCAAGGGTTGGCACTAGGAAGAAGTGAGAACACAATCACGGAGGAAAGTGCAGGTGTGTGTTGCATTTTGGTAAATACAACGCATCCTTGCACTTTCAAAATGATGCAACGCATCACAGCAAGCTGGCTTGAAGCACCACATTGCATCATTTCCTCATACAAAGGGTCCTCAGTTGGACAGTGATGTGTCTTACACCAGTTGGGCATAATATTGATGCACAGGTTCCCAAGATTTACATTGCAAATGGATTGTTGTCATAGGCAGTGTGTGACTGCTCTGAGGGGAAGGACTCTGTCCTACTGTGTAGTTTAGCTCACTTACATTCTACTCATAACATCCTTATGTGAGTTGTTTATCTGCATAGTGTCATACATCCTACGCCTCAGGCCCACAGCATTGTATGTGCTCAGACTTCCTCAGATTACCCACTTTTTAGTTCTGGTACACAGATAAGTGGCACCAAGTGATCCTACCCAAATAATACATTCAGTGATTAATTTGTAAAAATGAAAGTTTCAGGACTATCCTCAGGAAGCCACCATAGCTTGCATCACCCATTGCCCCTGTCAATGCTGCCAATGATATTCCTCTATAAACACTAACCATCACACAACTACAAGTCTGACAATTCAGACTTTTTGAGGCCCCTAAAGCTATAAGAATGGCTTGGGTGGCAGGTATTAATTGCTTTTAATGTATAAAGAATAAATAAACAACAGCTGTTCTTCTCATCTTTAAATTGCACAAACTGCACCACAGTGTGGCACCTGTCATGAGTGCCGGTGCTGACAATTAGGTGCTAGTGCAGAGCACCGGAAACCACTGGCTCAAATCAAGTTTTGCATACATTCATTCTCCCTTGTATATGACAAGTCGATCATGTATGTCCATATCCAGTGGGACTACATGTTATTTTGTTATAGACAGCAATTGTTGGGGCCTCAACCCACACTGTAGTGGTGTGGTAATTGGTGGCAAGTTCCTACATCAGAATCCCACATAATTGGGCCCACCTACAGCAGCCTAAGTTCCTCCATGGCCCCATTAATTGTGGTGGTTAGGTGCTTCTTGGTATCCCTTAGCCAAATCCCTCTATGAGATCCTCCAAATTGTACATGTGGCACCATGAGACATTCCTGCATCATACTCCCTCCAGTCCACATGACATGTAGGTTGTGGTCCCCCAGTGGGTTTTTCTCTGCCACTCCTTCCCAGGTGTGCCTCAAGAGTTGCCCAGTCAGACCCTGTGGTGCATGTGTATATGTGTAGGTACCATGCCGTAAACATGTCCATTTCCACCTCCCCAGTATGTACAGACTCCCCATTCAAACCAAATGTAATTTTACCAAGAGGAGTCAGCACCTACCATGCAGAGCAGTAGCAATGTCTCACTGTGCCCACACATAATCAGTAGTTTGTACACACATGGTCCAGTACATTTTTCACATCACCCACCCTCCAATTGCTAATTTGTGATGGGTTTCTGTGGTCCCTTCCATGGCAGCTGACACCTGTGTGCACTCCCCTGTTGGCCATGTCAGCTGGATGCAATTCATTTTCATTCAGGGTACAATAGATATGCCTCGTGCTATGTCCCTATGTGTGTATGCCTCCCATTGTTCACACCTGACTCCTCTCAGATGAGTTGTTTGTCTTGAGACACAACCATTCCATTCAGAGGATTTACATCCTAGAATAGTGTGCATAGGACCAAGTGAGCCCTAGTAGCAACATGGTGCAAGGATGCCAGCACTGGAGCTAGACAGCATGTTGTGTGCCATCACTGAGGAAAGTACAGGGATGCATTGAATTTCAGTGCCTACAATGCATCCCTGCACTTTGTAAATAACATATCACAGCACAGCCAGCTGGCTGGCTGTGCTGCACTATGTCATTTCCTTGTACATGAGGTGAGGCACAAAGGGCCTCATGTATGTGGCAGGTGGTGCATGGTGGCATAGCAAGTACCTTGCTGCACCACCTTGCACCACCGCAAAACAGCAGAAATTCACCCTATTTACAAGATAAAGAGCATTTCTTTCTTCTAGCCATGCACTGGTGCCAAATTGCTGCCTAGTGCCAACCTTCAACTTTCACTATGGTGCACGATGCCTGCTTTGCAAGGATGATTGTTTTGTGTAGAAAGGGACATCTTCCTGAGCAAAAACCATCACAAGAGGTGTTTTTATTTTTCTATGTGTGTTGCATTCTTCAGAAAGAGGTAAAAACAGGAAGAAATAAAGATATTTCTCCCTGGTGCATCATTCTTACGCCACCCCTGTGGTGAAGTAGGAATGTGACACATTCCCAGACTTGTACAGCTGGAAACGCATGTACTGTGCCATCATTGAGGAAAGTACAGGGATACCTTAAATTTCAGTGCATACAATGCATCCCTGCACTTTCAACATGACACAGCGCAGCATAGCAAAATGGCTGGCTGCGCAGCACTGCGTCATTTCCTTATATATGAGGTGAGGCATAAAGGGATTCATTTACGTGGCAGGAGGTGCAGGGTGACACAGCAAGTACCTTGCTGCAGCACCCTGCACCACCGCAAAACAGCAGAAATGCACCCTATCTACAAGATACAGTGCGTTTATTTCCTCTCCACATGCACTGGTGCCAAATTGCTGCCCAGTACCAACCTCAGCAACTTGCACTATGGTGCAGGATGCCTGCTTTGCCACGGTGATTCTTTTTGTGCAGTAAGGGACACCTTCCTGCACAAAATAACTATCACAAGAAGTGTTTTTCTCTTTCTATGTGTGCTGCATTCTTCCAAAAGAGGTAGAAATGGGAAGAAATAAAGAAATTTTACCCTGGTTCGCCATCCCTGCGGTAGAGTAGGAATGTGACACATTCCCAGACTTGTAAAGCTGGAAATACATCAGATTCCTTTGGGTTCCATGTATGTTACATGGGAACACCCCAAGCAACCCCCTTGGAATGCCTGTTTCACGCAGTGTTATGCATGAAAGTTATCCATATTTACAAGGCCATGAAAAGCAAATACAAAGTGGCTTTGCGTGGCCTTGTAAATTTGGGCTGGCGCAATGCGCCACTGGAGAGTCAATGAAAATTGACACTCTGGTGGCGCACTGTGCCGCTAGGACCTTGTAAATGAGGCCAAAAGTGAGGTAAATGTGGAATGATGCAAAACTTCACACAATGAAGAAAGTTATGGTTTTGGCCTGGGATGTGCCAATTGTTTGAGGTCAATGCACAGCACATTTCTTTGATATTTAACCATAAGTGTGCCAGCATACTACCCTACAGCCTGCAGACAGTGCATTTTGGTGTTGAGGTACGGCTGCCCCGCAATTTTGTCATTGCATAGTGACCACATTGACCCGCACTGTGATTTACCCTGTGTAGTTTGTGATATGATGGACTGTCGTGTCCAAGGACTCCTGTCATCACCTCCTCAGGGATGACAGCTGTCACCGTCTTCTCCAAGTCATCTAGCTCCTCCTGGGGTGCTGAACTTCCACCTCTGGTCTGTAATGTTCTCTTGCACTTGCTGGCCAGTTTCTCCTTTGTTCTGCACTTGCAATCGTGCCAGCGCTACCTACACTCGGTGTATGTCCTCTTTACCTCTGCTACACTGTTGACTTTGTCCATTATAGACTGCCATACAGCCTCTTTCTTCCATAATTGCAATTTCCAGGTGTTGAATAGCTGTTGATGCGCCGTCACCTCACTGATCAAGATGTTCTCCTCCTCACTGAACGTGCACTTCCTCTTCCTCATTCTCTTGGCCTGGGAGTCTGTCTGGACAACCTGGCTGATATTGGGGTTTTTCGGGTTGTCCTGGGGTGCCCGGTCTCTAGGGGTCTCCATTTCTGCTTCTGCAGTGTTTCCTGATTGTTTTTTGCCCAAAGCGGTGTTTTCCTGCTTTTTTTACAATCTTAGGCACAAAAGTTGTGCTGGGCTGGCTAGCAGCCGATTACTTATCGCTCGCTAATCAGGCTAAAATCACTTTTGCAACACTACTCTCAATCTGGTTTGCGCACGGACTAGGGTAATTTTTTTGTTTTTTACTTTGCCCCATCCTAATGCCATGTAGCGATGTTTTGTAAATACAGTAGGATCTCTCGTTACACGGTGTTAAAAATGTTGATGCAACGCTGCGGAAGCTGTGCATAATTTTTTGTAATTAAGGCCTTAAGTATAATTTTTTATCATCTACTGCACATACGCTCGGTTAAAAATAAACATTTATAGCGAGAAGCCACGCAACGTAAATGAGTATGCAACTTGCTTGTTGCAGAAAAAAATATGTAACGTGCCAGAGGAGCGGATTCAAGGGAAAATAATACTTTTGTTGTGGTCAAAAACGGATTCTAGTCCTTCGTCTCTAAATCTTCATTATTCCACTCAGTCTGACATTCCGCCCAGACCCTATGCAGGTTGTGCGTAAACCTGTCATGTTTCTTATGCTACATTGTTGTAGGCCTACAGAGGAAATCCTCAGAGAGGATGGAATCCGCCTCTAGGGTCCCATCGCGTTGCATCTTGACCTTTCAAGGAAAAGGATAACATTGTCGGCTGGGTTTACTAACAGCAAAGGGGACTGAGAGGGCAGCGTTTTCCTGCTAGTGAAACATTTGTAGAGCTGATTGACAGGCTCTAGTTCCTAGAAAGCAAAGCGGATTATTGGCTAGCCTTTGCTGCCTGTTGTCTGTCCGGAAGAAGGGGACGAATCCATCTAATGAGCACTCTGCAGGCTGAAACATGAATCTGAAATGCTGCGAAGCTCGTAAGTGGATTCTGCTCACGGAGAAGCAGAAAAACTTTAATATGTTTCAGACAGGAACGAGAATGGAAATCAAACGAACAAGTGGTTCCCTTTCAGCAGAGATGCCTCCACACTCATGTATTCAACCAGGTTATAACCCACGAGGAATAACACAGCAGAGGCAGGGGTTTATTATTTTAAATGCACATTCTGCTAATTACACATGGCTCTCAGTACGTCAGACATTAAAAACTATCTTCTCTGTAGTATAGCAGTGAAAGTGGAGTTCATTCTTTGAATTTTTTGTCACATTCAAGGTATTGGGCACAGTTAGGGTGCATAAAACTTTGGGCATTAGTTTGGATTTACTTGGAAAAGTAAAGAACATTTTAGTGATACCAGTATATACATACGCCCATGTTTATACTGTTTTAGCGCCGCATTTGCGTCATTTTATGACGCAGAAGCAGCGCAAACTTCCAAAATACAATTGTATTTTGTACGTTTGCACCAATTTTGAGTAAAAAAACGACGCAAATGCGGCCCTAAAAAAGTATAAATATGGGCCTAAGTAAACAGAGGAAACGCACAAATACATGCATTCACTATACGCATGTCTAACCGGCAGAGTGAGTAACCTGTTTTATAATGTTTAAACTTGTAAGCAGGAATTTTATATGGCTCTCTCCAGAAAACAGCATTCACCACCTGAGTTATCTTATTCGTTCTATGCCCTGAAATGTAGTGGGTAGACATAGAGCCATGGGGCACCTGCCTTAACCCCTTCGCTGCCAGGCCTTTTCCCCCTCCTGTGCCAGGCCTTTTTTTGCCTATTTGGGGCAGTTCGCGCTTAGGCCCTCATAACATTTTGTCCACATAAGCTAACCAAGCCAAATTTGCGTCCTTTTTTTCCAACATCCTAGGAATTCTAGAGGTACTCAGACTTTGTGGGTTCCCCTGAAGGAGGCCAAGAAATTGGCCAAAATACAGGGAAAAATTCGTTTTTTTAAAAAAAATTGAAAAAAGTGGCTGCAGAAGAAGGCTTGTGGTTTTTCCCCTGAAAATGGCATCAACAAAGGGTTTGCGGTGCTAAACTCAGCAGCTTCCCAGCCTTCAGGAACAGGCAGACTTGAATCAGAAAACCCAATTTTTCAACACAATTTTTGCATTTTACTGGGACATACCCCATTTTTGCAATTTTTTGTGCTTTCAGCCTCCTTCCAGTTGGTGACAGAAATGGGCATGAAACCAATGCTGGATCCCAGAAACCCAAACATTTCTGAAAAGTAGCCAAAATTCTGAATTCAGCAAGGGGTCATTTGTGTAGATCCTACAAGGGTTTCCTACAGAAAATAACAACTGAAAAAGAAATATATTGAAATTGAGGTGAAAAAAACATAAATGTTTCTCTACGTTTTACTCTGTAACTTTTCCCTGCAATGTCAGATTATCGAAAGCAATATACCGTTACGTCTGCTGGACTCCTCTGGTTGCGGGGATATATAGGGCTTGTAGGTTCATCAAGAACCCAAGGAACCCAGAGCCAATAAATGAGCTGCACCCTGCAGTGCTTTTTCATTCTACACCGGGTATACAGCAATTCATTTGCTGAAATATAAAGAGTAAAAAATTGCTATCAAGAAAACCTTTGTATTTCCAAAAAGGGCACAAGATAAGGTGTTGAGGAGCAGTGGTTATTTGCACATCTCTGAATTCCGGGGTGACCATACTAGCATGTGAATTACAGGGCATTTCTCAAATAGATGTCTTTTTTACACACTCTCCTATATTTGGTAGGAAAAAATGTAGAGAAAGACAAGGGGCAATAACACTTGTTTTGCTAATCTATGTTCCCCCAAGTCTCCCGATAAAAATGATACCTCACTTGTGTGGGAAGGCCTAGCGCCCGCGACAGGAAACGCCCCAAAGCGCAACGTGGACACATCCAAATTTTTGGAAGAAAACAGAGGTGTTTTTTGCGAAGTGCCTACCTGTAGATTTTGGACTCTAGCTCAGCTGGCACCTAGGGAAACCTACCAAACCTGTGCATTTCTGAAAACTAGAGACCTACGGGAATCCAAGATGGGGTGACTTGCAGGGCTCGGACCAGGTTCTGTTACCCAGAATCCTTTGCAAACCTCAAAATTTGGCTAAAAAAACACATGTTCCTCCCATTTCTGTGGCAGAAAGTTCTGGAAACTGAGAGGAGCCACAAATTTCCTTCCACCCAGCGTTCCCCCAAGTCTCCCGATGAAAATGATACCTCACTTGTGTGGGTAGGCCTAGCGCCCGCGACAGGAAACGCCCCAAAGCACAACGTGGACACATCCAAATTATTGGAAGAAAACAGAGGTGTTTTTTGCAAAGTGCCTACCTGTAGATTTTGGCCTCTAGCTCAGCCGGCACCTAGGGAAACCTACCAAACCTGTGCATTTCTGAAAACTAGAGACCTAGGGGAATCCAAGATGGGGTGACTTGCGGGGCTCGGACCAGGTTCTGTTACCCAGAATCCTTTGCAAACCTCAAAATTTGGCTAAAAAACACATGTTCCTCACATTTCTGTGGCAGAAAGTTCTGGAATCTGAGAGGAGCCACAAATTTCCTTCCACCCAGCGTTCCCCCAAGTCTCCCGATAAAAATGATACCTCACTTGTGTGGATAGGCCTAGCGCCCGCGACAGGAAACGCCCCAAAGCGCAACGTGGACACATCCAAATTTTTGGAAGAAAACAGAGGTGTTTTTTGCGAAGTGCCTACCTGTAGATTTTGGCCTCTAGCTCAGCCGGCACCTAGGGAAACCTACCAAACCTGTGCATTTCTGAAAACTAGAGACCTAGGGGAATCCAAGATAGGGTGACTTGCGGGGCTCGGACCAGGTTCTGTTACCCAGAATCCTTTGCAAACCTCAAAATTTGGCTAAAAAAAAACATGTTCCTCACATTTCTGTGGCAGAAAGTTCTGGAATCTGAGAGGAGCCACAAATTTCCTTCGACCCAGCGTTCCCCCAAGTCTCCTGATAAAAATGATACCTCACTTGTGTGGGTAGGCCTAGCGCCCGCGACAGGAAACGCCCCAAAGCGCAACGTGGACACATCCAAATTTTTTAAAGAAAACAGAGGTGTTTTTTGCGAAGTGCCTACCTGTAGATTTTGGCCTCTAGCTCAGCCGGCACCTAGGGAAACCTACCAAACCTGTGCATTTTTGAAAACTAGAGACCTAGGGGAATCCAAGATGGGGTGACTTGTGGGGCTCGGACCAGGTTCTGTTACCCAGAATCCTTTGCAAACCTCAAAATTTGGCTAAAAAAACACATGTTCCTCACATTTCTGTGGCAGTTCTGGAATCTGAGAGGAGCCACAAATTTCCTTCCATCCAGCGTTCCCCTAAGTCTCTCGATAAAAATGGTACCTCACTTCTGTGGGTAGGCCTAGCGCCCACAAAAGGAAATGGCCCAAAACACAACGTGGACACAACATATTTTTTCACAGAAAACAGAGGTGCTTTTTGCAAAGTGCCTACCTGTGGAGTTTGGCCTCTAGCTCAGCCGGCCCCGGGAGGGGGGTGCAGAAATGCCCTAAAATAAATTTGCCTCCCCAACCTCCAGCCCCCCCCTGGGAGCGACCCTTGCCTACGGGGTCGCTCCCCCTGCGTGACATTGGCGCCAAAAAAACAAATCCCAGGTGCCTAGTGGTTTCTCTCCCCTTGGGGGCAGATTGACCTAAAATCGGCCAAGGGGGGCAGAAATGGCCTAAATACAATTTGCCCCCCAGGGCAGCGACCCTGATGGGTCGCTCCCCATCTCTAAAAAAACAAACACAAAAAAACACCCCCCCCACCCCCCAAACTCCCCCTGCCCGGGAACGACCCTTGGCCTCTAGCTCAGCCGGCCCCAGGAGGGGGGGGGCAGAAATGGCCTAAAATAAATTTGCCCCCCCAGCCCCCACCCCCCCCCCGGAGCGACCCTTGCCTACGGGGTCGCTCCCCCTGCGTGACATTGGTGACAAAAAACAAATCCCCGGTGCCTAGTGGTTTCATCAAAATAGGCCAATCTGCCCCCAAGGGGGGCAGAAATGGCCTAAATATAATTTTCCCCCAAGGGGAGCGACCCTTGCCTAAGGGGTCGCTCCCCACCCAAAAAAAAAAAAAAAAAGGAAAAAAAACAAAACATTTTTTTTATCCCTGGGCCTAGAGGTTTCTGCACACCCGGGGGCAGAAAAGGCCTTCCCGAAAACATGCCCCCCCTGGGAGCGACCCTTGCCCAAGGGGTCGCTCCCTTTTGTCAGTATCAGTAAAAAAAAAAAAATCCCTGGTGTCTAGTGGGGTTTCAAAAGCCGGATTGCAAGCAATCCAGCTTTTGAAACCCTCGGAGAGACTTCAAAGGGAAGGAAATACATTTCCTTCCCTTTGAAGCCCCTCCGGGCCTCCCCCACGTGATTGAAAGAGAAATGCTTAGCATTTCTCTTTCAATCGCGCTGG
The DNA here is from genome assembly GCF_031143425.1 of Pleurodeles waltl. Classification (NCBI taxonomy): domain Eukaryota; kingdom Metazoa; phylum Chordata; class Amphibia; order Caudata; family Salamandridae; genus Pleurodeles; species Pleurodeles waltl. The sequence goes on along the minus strand of NC_090442.1, from coordinate 933,659,820 downwards.
AAGCTCTGCTTCCAGCGCGATGGGGGAGGCCCCTGTGACTAATCAGCGGCTCGCTTGCGCGCTGACGTCACAGGGGTGGTGGGGGGGTCGGGGTGGAAGGGGAAGGTCTTCCCCTTCCATCCCCGGCTTGGGGGGGAGGGGGGTGCACGGGGGGGCGCGCTAGCGCTCCCCCAAGTTCCCCTGTGCCATGGACGAGATGATCTCGTCCAAGGCACAGGGGAACTGTAGCCTTGGACGAGATCATCTCGTCCAAGGCACAGAACAGGTTAATTATGCATGAAACAAGAGGATAAACGATGCAAATTTTGCACATCCACTTTACTTCACATTTTTCCATGTTACATTTTTGGTAAATTTTCATGGAATGAAACATGGGGGTAAAGTGCTGCTCTGGTTCACTAATACCCCATAAAATGTCCTTGTACAGTTTCCCATTATCTATTTATTCACTCCTTGAAATGCCTAATTTACCAGTCACAAAGAAGGATTTTCATCCCTAAGATAAGGGAGTCAGATGCTCCAGTCTGGTCTAGGAAGTATTTTACACAGCCCTGAGGCTTCAATCAACTACCAAAGCTCTGGAGCATCAAAAGGACTTTATCTGTCAAGAATTTCTTCACTCTGCATTTTGGCAAGTACTGCATGAGGTTTATAAAATGAGGTTTTTGCTGCCTGAAAGGCACAACCTGCGATTAATAACATAAGATCTCTGACATCCTGCCAGGTACAGTACAGGGGGTGCAGCAATTCTACAGGTGTCATTTGCTAGTAATACATTGTTGGACAGAAAAGTCCCCTGCATGGTAATGAATGTGCACCCCTGCCTTGAGTGCCCAACTGTACTGATGTTTGGATGCCTAATGCTGATTTTTATTGTCACATGGGTCATGCATGTGTGGCATGACATAAGCCTATCTCATGGATTGTAGTATTTTTGACCATGTGTGTCCCCAAAGCGCTACCCTCATAGGGGTGGAAGGCTACTGACTTTACCTGGACTCAAGACGCATGAGCAGATTGGTGGCAGCATAATGTGCAGTGATCTGTAGGAATGAACATGTCCTTTTTACCTCATCACTGGTGTAAGCCCTGTAGGCTCACTCATTTTTAAAGTTATGTTGCTGTGTGCTTAACTGACCCTTGGTCTACATCTGTTTGCTGTCAAGTGCTGCACAGCATAGAGGTGCTGTATTTGCACTGGTTGTATATGTGATACGAGATACTACTCGTAACTTACCTTTGTGAAAACTGAAAAGTCATAAACTCAGACTTTTGGTCTAAACTTAGACCAAAAATCTAAGTTTACCTTTGTGAATCGGACCCCCAAAGAGTAGGGTTTTGGCTCTGGGATAACATTTTGATACACATAATACTTTTACTGACATCCAGGTGTGACCTGTAGTAGGTGTTGTGGAACTATCAGCTTTGGAGTTCCTCCTGCTGTGATAGACTGATTTTCAGAGGAAGAGAAAGCAGAGGAGTGGACTTCAAACTTCAGACCCTAAATCACATTTTATGTGTGGAAATGGCCTATAAGAAGGGGAGTTTGAGACCCCAAAACTGTAATCTGCTAAGCAGCCAGATGAGCTGTGTCCGGATGGGAAACTCTGCAAAAGTTCTGTGGGTGACCAAGGCGGGGGCCACGCTCTGCTGGGTGAGGGTACCTCACCTGGAGAATCCAAGAACACCTGCCAGGAACCTGCAGCACCAGCACCTGACTGCTTGTCAAGACCAGTGTGCCCTGTGAGAAAGTGGAGAGGTGCTGAAGGGAGCAAGGTCCAGTGGGGAACCCTGTCAAGTAGACTCCCTTTACAGGATGTAAGGAGATGGCTACTTTACCAATCAGGTCTTTGTCCTATGCAGGACAAAGTCAGTAACCCCTGCATGCCAGCTGTGCCAATCCACCCAGAGTCCTATCTAGTGCCAAGCAAGTGACCCTGTATGACAGTAGGGGCCCCTGTGAAAAGACTGCAGGGCAGTTAGGGCTGTAGACTTTTGCAGTAGTGGGCTGTGATTACATATGTCCGGAGGGGCTACCACCAAGGACTTCACAGAGTGGATCTAGTGAGAGCCATGTACTGTAAGGACTGTATGCCAGATGTGCTCATCAGGACCTGCAACTTGAACTTGCAACCTCTGCTGGAGAAGTGTGGACGACATGGCAGCAACTGCACACCATCACCCAGCAGAGGGATCCATACCAGGATCATCGCAAAAATGCCAAAGGGAGATGGATCAGATACTCACCCCACAGAAGGAACTGCAATGAACCTCTGCTCGCTTTGGGAGAGCGACTGCAAGTAAGGAAATCCCCTCCTGCTGAGTGCAGCCCAACAGGATTATATGTGCAGCAAACTAACCTGCACTGAGTTGCTAGTTCTTTAAGCACCCTCCAAACACATAACACATGCTGGAGGAGGTAAAGCTGATTTTGTGTCTGTCAGCCCTGAAGGAACTTGCTGCGATTTAGCACTGCGTCATTGGAACACCTTTTAATTTAAATTAAAATCAAAATTGATTCTTGAGACACAGACTACTAGTGGGACACACCCTGGACAATATCAGTGGTGGATGGGGAATAGCACTTGCTGGAGATGAATGAGTGGGTCAGGAAATCGCCAATGAAACACTAAAACCCAAACATTAGGGGGGAATATGTGATTGTTCATTAATGTCATATTTTTCCTTAGTGTTGGTTTGCAGTAGAAATTAAATACTTCTCTTTCTTCATAAAAGTGAGTTTTTGTTTTGGATGGACAGTGATTTATTGCTGCTACTGCTTGCATTTTGAGTAGTGAGCCTGCGTTCAGTATCCTGTATTCCTCCACCAGCATGCCACATGAAGCCTTGGACTGCTCAACCACATTCCTACTGAGAGTCAAGTGTAGAAGGGGTACTTGGCCCAGTCGCCTGGGATCCATAGTATGCCAGACCCAAGGACATCAGGAGTAAAGGGCCTCAACCTCCAAGGTTGGGCCCAGTAGCCCTTTCATGCCCCCGGAAACCCTGAAAGGAGTTCTGACAATTGGCAGCAGGTGGTGAGGTGCCTAACATTTAGGAGCCCCTATACAGGTATAGTATCAGCCATTTCCAAATTGCACCAGTAGTGCAATAAGTCCAATTTATTCTTTGCACAAAGGTGACACACATAGACAGTGGAAAACACAGAATTGGGACTTGACCTCAGAACAATGCCCATATATCAGTTAAGTATATAGGGAGAGAGTTTGGAGTTTTCCCAGACGTAAGTACAGAAAGGCCCTTGCTAATTTCATTAGAGACCATTTTGAGATACTAGGTGTAAGTGATGAAGCTGTAGTTGACTCTGGGGAGAGAGCCATAGTAGGAATCCAGTAAGAGAGTGCTGTTGATTCGGGCTCTAGGTTCCCTTTAGCACAGATATGTTGCAGAAACACACTAAGGGGGTCATTCCTACCCTGGCGGTCCGAGACCGCCAGGGTAGGGGACGGAGGAAGCACCGCCAACAGGCTGGTGGTGCTTCTGGGGCTATTCTGACCGCCGGCTTCCCGTGTGCCTGTGAATCCTCCACGGCGGCGCTGCAAGCAGCGCCGCCATGGGGATTCCAACCGCCTTCTCGCCATCCTGGTCCTGGCGGTAAAATCCGCCAGGAACAGGATGGCGGGAACGGGTGTCGTGGGGCCCCTGGGGGCCCCTGCAGTGCCCATGCCACTGGCATGGGCACTGCAGGGGCCCCCTAACAGGGCCCCATTGAGATTTTCAATGTCTGCTTGGCAGACACTGAAAATCGCGACGGGTGCAATTGCACCCGTCGCACACCAGCAATTCCGCCGGCTCCATTCGGAGCCGGCTTCCTCGTTGCTGGTGCTTTCCCGCTGGGCTGGCGGGCGGCCTTTTGGCGGTCACCCGCCAGCCCAGCGGGAAAGTCAGAATGACCGCCGCGGTCTTTTGACTGCGGTACGGTCTTCTGGTGGTTCCCGCCAGGCGGGCGGCGACCGCCGCCCGCCAAGGTAGGAATGACCGCCTAAGTGTGTCCTTTAATGCATTCTCAAGATATTCATCAAGACGCTCACCACCTTTAGTTTGTAGAATACCTCAGGTGTATACACCACCTCAAATGTATAGGGTACCACTGTCACTGACCCCATGAGTAATTTCCTTGGGTGGGTCGAGAGTAGCAGAGATTATGATCGTTCAGCTGGAACTTCAGCAAGCTGAGGCTGAGGATTATGAAAAAGCCAGAGAGTTTGAGACTGATAAGCTAATACCAGCTCACCAGGAACAACATGAGTGGGGGCGAGAGAGACAGGCAGAATGACCCAGGAAGATCAATTGTGGAAGAGGGTGGGGAACAGAGATAAAGCGAGGTGATACAGAGAGAGGGGGAGGAGAAATAGAAGGAAAAGGAAAGAGATCTGGAGAAGAAAAGGATAGACCTTCAGAAAGAGTAATTTAGGGTCTCACTTATCAAGGTTTCATGCAGTGCAGCAAGCCACCTTGCTATGCTGCATGAAAGGGAAATAGCAGGAATGCACTGTATTTAACACAATATGACACATTCCTGTCTTTCCTTTGCGTTTGCACCCTTTTGCCTGTCTAGTACCAATGCAGACACCCTTGTGCCATGGCGCAAGGCTGCCTACATAGTGGGGAGGACTGTTTTGTGCATGAAGGGACATCTTCTTGCACAAAAACAATCCTGAGAGCCATTTTCCTCTTTCTAAGTGTGCTGCAGAATGTTGCAAACTTAGAGAGAGGAACAACTAGGAGAAGTAAAACAGTTTTTACTTGTTGCAGCTACCCTGGGGAGGAAGCAATGTGATGCATCCCCATTATTACCAGTGTTGATAAATATGGAAATGATCCAAAATCCCTGGGTGGATGTGTGGGAACACCTAGGCTCCACACATTAAATGCCTCCCTGGGGCAGAGTAACACAATGCAGTGATTGTCATTGCGTTACTTCAGATTTATCAATACACTAAGGGCAACACAGGATGGCTATGCGTGGCTATACACATTTTACTTTAGTGTTGTGTTGTCCTTTGACCTCTTTGCATGTTGAAAGAATGACACAACACTTTGATAAGTAGGCTGTTTAGGATAGCAGCAATGACAACTCCATGTGGGATAAGTAACCCAACATACAGTTCAGGCCAGGTAGTGGCCAAAAATCCAAAAGGTGTTGCACATGTGTATTTGGAAGATAAGGATATTTTGGAATGTTTTGTGAGCTTTGAAGTTGCTTGTAAGGAGCAGGCCTTAAATTATATATCTAAGGCAGATGTTTTAATGGGGCACATGCCACTGGAAGGGACAGCCTTCATTTGGAGAATGCCTGTGGCAGAACAGATGGTCTATGAGTGCACAAAGTGATTTCTGAATAGGTGGATTGGACTGAAGTCAGCTCAGAACATTCAGCGATTCTGTGATTGCAAAGGAGAAGGTGGTGTTCCATTTGAAATCTGGATTCATGATCTATTACATGACTGCAATGAGTGTGTACGATTCATGGAGGATAAGAACTTCCAGTTTCTTAACCAGTTGAAGGTGACAGAGCAACACAAGGAAGAGTGCTCTACCCCCACTTAGACAATCATTGTCTGATTTGACAGAGAGTAATCCAGAGAAACTTCAAGTGTTCGCTGACAAGTCGTTAGGTAACAGCATTCAAAAAGGAATAGAACAGTATGGTTCAAAGCCAAAGGGGAGATGAACTCCCCACAGGCTGGTTCTAAACTTTGGAATAAGTAAAAATCATGAGACTTGAATAGGGCTGAGGAAACATAGGAATGGCAGTGGAATGCCCTGAAAGGAGCATCATGAGAAAAGAGGATAGGGAAGTTCTCCCTTGTCCAAGGTGGTGACTTGCTTTAAATACCAGCAGGTGGACCACTTTAAGGGAGATTGTCAGGCAAATGATCCGAACCCAACAACATCACTGGTAGCCATTATGTTACACATGAGTGAAGGGACCCTAGGGGGTCCTGTTGTGCTCAACTCAGTAGCTATGGACATTTGAGAGAGGGATCCAGATGCTCTGAAGCACATTCATCCTAACGTGCTGGGGTTTGTGCAGGAAGTTAGTACTAATAGAAGGAAACTGCCTGCCCTGAGAGGAAGTATCTTCAACCCTAGGCGATACTCTCTAGAATAAAAGATACATGTTCAGTAACCAGGGGAGAACACATGTTGTATCTGCTTGCCAGGGTTGAGATTGAGCTTAATGGAAAGGTGGACATGATTGATATTGAGGTAAGGGAAAAACAAGGTGATGTATGTCTTTTGGGCAATCATTTGATTACCCTTGATTTGGTGTCAGGGCGAGAAGCCTCTATAGCTTTCACACGTTAGCTGTGCTGACCATAGAGGAGGGTGCACATCAGTGTCAGCGTGGGGCGGGGATTATTACTGATTTTCAGGGACCAACACAAGGTAGTCTGCAGGAAAGGACGGACTCTGGTAAAGTAATGGCTGCATAAGTCATCATTTCTACTCCAGTGGGAGGGGATGATGAGGCTTCTGAAGTGGACCAGCTGCTGCAGTCTGGGTCACTTCCAGAGCTGCAGAAAGTGTTGGCTACTGGGGGTGCGGGGGTAGCCGGAAGATTTCTGCTAGGCACAAAAAGAGTGCCCTGAGCCTGTAGGACTTAAAAAGGAAGGCCAGGAACAGGTCAGCAAAGGACTGATTGGGAAACACTATGGGGCTGGGAGGATGGCCTACTTTATAGTGAGCCAGAAATTCCTGAGCCAGGAGGCTACTGGTGCTATAAGTCCACAGGAACATTCTGTTGTTACTGGCCAGTGAAAGCTCCTGTATGAACACCCAGTGCTCATCACTCACCTTAGTTGGAGAAGGATGGGAAAGCACCTTAGAGGATCCATAAAGATATGCAGTGGACCATGTGATAGGCCTCAGGAAGTTGATGGTGCAATATATTAATCAAGCAAAGGAAAACCTTCAGGCCAGCCAAGAGCTGATGAATGAATGGACCGGAAAGTGACTCTGATTGGGTTTCAGGGCGGTCAGGAGGTGTTGGTGCTAAAGCCCATTTGTCCCAGTGCTTTGGAGGACAAAGGGTGTGGGCCATTCAAGGTAGTCATGACGTAGTGGTGAGGGTAACCCACATAATTCTGTGTAGCATAATCATCTAATTGCCTAACAATTCCTCAGGATTACACTTGAACTACACAAAAAGTAATTCTGCATTCAGAGCTATTTCTTAGCGTAAAAGAGCCATCTCATGTCCAAAATGGATGCAAGGGTTTCCCCAGATTATCCTTAATTACATGAGGAGAAGTACTTACATAATTATTGGTAATTCAGAATTACTGAAATCACACTATTTTTTCTGGCATAATTGATATTCTGCCCAGGCCTACTTAGAAGGTTTCTGAGGTGAACTACTTGGTGGGCACAGGTGCCACAAGATAACTGAAGAAGCTGAAAAATTACCTCTGTAGGGACTGCACAGTGAATTTCATGGCTATGACAGAGGAAGTTGAGGAAAACAGTGATCTTCGTTCTTATTTACTGCATAGTGATATGATGGATGACACTATGGAAATGGTCCATAGCCCCTGACTTAACGCCTAGGCAACAGAGAGAATGTAGAGGGGTGTTGGGATGTTTTGTCAACCTCTTCTCACTGACTCCAGGGTTGACACCCTTCTGTGTGCATGACGTAGACACAGGTGATAATCTACCAGTGAAAGACAAAATGTACAGAATGTCTGACCAGGGTCAGGGATGCATTAAGGAGGAAGTTGTGAAGATGATGGAATTGGAGGTCATTAAGAGATCCTGTAGTCTGTGGTCCAGTCCTGTGGTTCTGTAGTGTGATCAGTTTTATATATCCTTTGCGCATTAGCTTCAGGCTTTAGGTCTTTGTGCACTTTGCCCTGGATGTATTTTATTCCTTTGCTCACAGCTTAGAGCCTCTGTGCACTTTGTTCTAAATGCTTTTTATCCGGCTTCGTACTGTTATTTTTCAAGTAACCAGTTCTACGGTCTTGTTTTATTTTTTATATCACACTGTTTAGCCTACTTCAGCACTGGAGTTCTCAATAACACATTCCTGTTCACTCTGTGCTTCAGTCAAGGATACAAGGGGTTATTCTAACTTTGGAGGAGTGTTAATCCGTCCCAAAAGTGACGGTAAAGTGACGGATATACCACCAGCCGTATTACGAGTTCCATAGGATATAATGGACTCGTAATACGGCTGGTGGTAAATCCGTCACTTTTCCGTCACTTTTGGGATGGATTAACACCTCCTCCAAAGTTAGAATAACCCCCACAGTCTGGTACATTGCCGATAGACGTGGTAGGAGTTTAGTCTTTGGCGTTCTTGCGTAGGGACATTTTGTGATCACGCTGACATGTTAGTTATAAAAACAGTTCCTTGTCCCAATACATGCAAGAGGGAGATTCCGACCAGGGAACCACAACTAGACGCTGACTGCCTCGTTGCAGATGCTGAACCAGATCACAGGCCTTTGCTCAGGTATGAGGGTTAATGTCTTCCCAGGGAATCTGAAAGGCAAATTAGAAGCTTAACATGCTGTGCTTGAAAATAGAATTAGCTAAGAGAGAGTAGAAATTGTTAACACCATGATAGCGTTATTCTTATGTTTCACTCTCCTAGTAACTATTTTAATCCTACTGTGTTGTATGGTTCTGGTTATTGCAGCTCACGCCTTAATATCTAAAATGCAGTCGTTTTATTAAAATATTATATAAAACTTAAACTGCCTTTGTCATTTGTATATGAGATCATACTGTAAATGAGAGAGCTGGTTTGGATCTGAGTGACCACGACTTCCCTGAGAAGTTTCAAAGATGTCATGCGCTCGGCTGCCCAATCATCTCTTCCCCTTGGGAGAAATGAGGCAATGCTAGTTAGCCGGAGCAAAACCGGGTTTAGGGTGACAGAGGTCATTCCAAGTGGGTCAGACTCAGTCCCCAACACAGTAAACGATCCTGCTGCCTAGAAATCCAGTAGTCTCATTTAGAATAATGAGAGCCCACGCAACATGGCGCCGCCAACGATTGTGTCTGGCTCAAATTTTCGGGTCCAGCTGACTCTCTCCGTCTCATATATATATATTGACTCCTCGGTTCCGTTAACAGAGACGTCCGTGGGGCTGAGGATTTCCGCCACCACGAGATAGGTACATCCTATTCCTTAGTGGTCTGTTGTTCAAGCTTGAACTTCGAAAAGGAAAACCCTGATATTGGTGTGCCTTCTCTGCCCTAGTGCTGATTCATAATGGCAAAGCCTCAAGTAGTGAACATAGCGCTTAATATGCGGCAACCGCTCACGGGACATCTGATAGCACATGGTCTCACGAACCAGGGGGGTCCGGTCACGTTTGTGGTGGACGCCCATGCAGCCTATAGGACAGAACTTTTTTATTCTTGGGTTGTATTTCCAGCAGTAGATGGAGGTACAAACACTTTTCACAAATACACTCTTGCTAATGTCCCTGGACAATACAGGGCATATGCATATTTAGAGATACCTCTATCTTATCAAGAACATAATAATTGGCTTGATGGCACCCTACCTCACACCATAGCACCTGTTAGGTTAGGTCCACTGAGTAATGATGGTCCTACCTGGCCTTTATTGGCTACATATACACCACATCCTGCGGTAGCTCAATTGGCAGTGGCTGATGTTCGTCGCATATATACAGAATTAACGGCTACAGATAGACGTTTGGTTCAATTTGTGATGCAGACACTTAACACAAACCCAGCGCGTGCTTCTCCTGCGCAACCACATGCAGTAGTTCTGGGGGTTAATCCGACCACTGTACACTCAGTTATGGGTAAAGCCCCAGCAAAGCGGGAGGAGACTCCATTTTGGCTGGCGCAAAAAATGAATACGCTGGAAGCAGTATTTCCCCATACGGGACCTCAGGATAAACATAGAATATTGACGATGTGTTTGCCGTATGGAATGGTTCCTCCTGTGGACCATTGTAATACTTGGGGCACGGTATTTGCAGCGGTCTACACTACAGCACACGGTACACCCACATTGGCTAATCTATCGGAAGTGCTGAAACAGATTCAGGATGAATATGGAGCTGCCTCAGCCTTAGATTTGGGGATGCAGCTTAAGGGCAATTTTGCCGCAGTTTCTTCTATGATTTTGAGTATTCTCAAAGGAGAGGCAGTAGCACTAGCGGTGTGTATGCGTCTTCGAGATGTCCCGCAGGGTAACTAGGAGCGGGAACTGCCGAGAATAATAGCAGAAACATATTCAAGTATCGGTCGTGATAGCCTTGGGGCTAGACCGTAAAAACCCCAGTAACAGGGTAAGAATAGTAAAGATACTACTAAACAACAGCAACCTGAGGGTACTAAGAAGCGCTTGGAGAAAAAACAACAGACACCTAAGAAAGATAGGGGACAATCTCCGCAACCGGAGACCCCGCAAAATAGGTATAATCTCAGGAATAGGGATAATTTGAAGACGCCTGATAGATATCAATATACTGATACACGCCAATCTCATTCCTTTCAGGACTCCTCGGAAAAGAGAAGTGAGAGAGGTGGGTGGTCAGAGCTGAGAATGGAGTACGTGAAACCGAGACAGGAGTCACAACCCTCATCTGAGGTTTCAGTCAAACAAGAAGAGAAACCGATCCAACAAAAGCCACAATTTAAAAAGAAGAAAGTGGTGGCGGTCTCAGTTAGACATGCCACTCAAGAGGAGAGTTCTCTTGAAGAACAAGACATGGGCGTTAGCACTGTTAGACAGCGTGGCAGAGGTCACAATAGTTCGCCGGAGTATTCTAAAGCATCTGGAGGTGAAAGCAACTGATGACTTCATACAAGTCGAAACAGCAGATATGGGTGTCTCTGATCCCGATAGAGTATATACAGTAACTTTACAATTAGAAGGGGACATTGAACGCACTATAAACGCCATCTTTTGGGACCGTGTGGTCAAATTGTATGACGTAATAAATAAAGTAGTACACTGTTCCAAATTAAAGTAGGAAGGACTCTATTAGCCAGGAGCGAGACCCCTCAAGCATCACATTGGATGTCTGGTTTCATCATTGGGAACACTCCTCGTTAGGCCGGTATTGCAATGCCTAACGGGCTCCCAAACGGGAGCTCTTAACCGTATTGCGGGTGTATGATGAGTAGTTGATTTCAAATTCTCATGCAATAATGGAGAGACAAAAGTAAAATTGGTTATCCATCCTAGAACAATGATCATGTATTTTAATCAGAATAAATTAGATGGAGACCAAAATTAAAAACCAGGGGAGAGACAATATGTGAGTGTGATGTTCACGTGCTCTCAACAATTAAAGTAAGGGGAACAAACCTATTGTGGTTTCTCTTAGCACTGGGTCTACATGTTTCGCGTCCATTGGCCCACTCGGGTCCATTGACGCTTCATCAGGACCGAAAAAATAAAGACTTCTCCAAAGGAAAAATAACAAAAATATATATACGTCCTAATTGGGACAGATAAATAAAGCAGTCACTTACTTCAATGTTTGCTATGTCAAAAATAGGTCGCCCTACAAGAATAATAATAACATTATAAAAATGTGTACAGAATTATATGTAATACACACAACATTGTGAACGATGTGATTACATGCACCATTCGTGTGAGAAGTGAAAAGAATATTTATGATGAGCTTACCATCCCCGATTTTAGGATAAAGCTCCTAGAGATCGCTAGTCAGTAGCTGGAACTAACAATCTAAGTGTAGGTAGTCATAAAAACAAAAATTATGTTGTCAGAGTTAAAAAAAAATAAAAAAAAAAAACATATCTCACAACAGAAATCAACAGTGGACATCCACAATCTCTTTTATAATGAATGTATTGTAATATTGGAATTATATGCGTGAAGAACCCCAATTATATAATGTCGCATTAAGTATATTGCGAGATCCCTATCGTATCATAAGGGAAGTTTTTGGGTTAAAAGGAGCTATATGTTTAAAGCCTGTTTAGACAAAGTCAATCCTATGTCAGTAATCCCTCATTAGCGGTTGCTCAGCGCCGGTCAAGAAACCAAGTTTATAATGAAAGCATTTCGTTAGAAATGCACGGAGCCGCTAGATCAATGATGTAATCCACATCGTAACATCATAGGAAAAAGCACTTACGATTCGATGTTAGCTCGTAGGTTATTGCACCTACCCAACCGACAGCGTCCCAGCAACTGGGTGCCGCGTTCGGACGCGTCAGTTATATGCGCGTATAGTGCTGCCATAAAAACTGAAGAAGGACTAAACGATATCTATCCTGTAGATATCGAAAACGGACTGTAACCCTCCCGTCCGGATGAAAACCCGACTTTTTTGTTTGTAGTCTTTAAGGTGTACACTATGGTGATAGTCTGTTACTTGTCATTCAAAAAAGTTGATGTAGATAAACAGAATAAATATTGTCATGAAACACCACTGGATGTCCAGGCTTAAAAAATCTGAAATTGTTGATGTGGTTAGACAACCAAATTAGATAAATCACCACTAGTAATCCCGGCAAAAATTAACTGGAATTCTTATTAAAAAATTATTTTAAATTTTATTTTTGGACCAGTCAAGGAACTACAGATGATTGAAGGAAACCAATTGGTTATGATGAAAGTGTAGTCCAGGGAATTTCGTCGTTCAATCCCCGGACTGATGTCCCTAGTTTAAAGATCCAACGTTGTTCCAATCTAAACAGAAATTTGGAATCGTTAGGTCTAACTATGGGAGCTTCCAGTACCACCCACCACAAGTCATCTGGATTATGTGGGGTTTCTACGAAATGCGTAGATAATTTAGTGGTTAATCTGCGACATCTGATGTTGCTTCTGTGTTCATTAATGCGTACTTTGACAGGTCGTGTTGTCATCCCGATATAGCGAAGGCTACAAGGACATGTGATCATGTATATACAATTCTTGGAATTGCAGTTTGTATGTTTTTTCAAATGCCACTTTCCAATTGGCTCAAGATCTAATGTCTGAGTCCGTCTAGTTAATACACATACATTACAATGCCCACAAGGGTAATGTCCTTCAATTGGAGGAAGGTCCCACACTGTTTTTTGTGTTGGATTATCATGTAAATGATGTGGACGTGTGTGTACCACCATGTCTTTGATGTTAGAAGTCCGTTTGAAGGCAAATAATGGTTTTGATATAGATAATCCTCCACTTTCCAAAATCGACCATCTTTTATTAATTAATTGTTTTATATCGTTGGATAATGGAGTGAAAGTGGAGACACAGGTGATCCGTGTCTGGGGGGTCTTTTCTTTTGGTGCTAAGAGCCATTCTCTCTGGTTGTTTTTGGCTCTTTTCCGTGCCAAATTCACAATCTTTGGTGGGTAGTGTCGCTCACAGAGTTTAGCTTGTAGGGTCTCCGCATGTTGGTTAAAGTCAAGTAGAGAACTACAATTCCTTCTTAGACGTAAAAACTGACCTACTGGTAAGTTATCTCTGAGTGCTTTTGGATGGTGGCTTTCATACAGCAACAAGCTATTCCGATCTGTAGGCTTGTGGTATGTACTAGTGGATAAAAAGCCATTCTCATTGACTGAAATCATCAAATCCAAAAACGGTAGATGGGTTGATGATACTGTAGCCGTGAATTTCAAAAAGGGATCAAGTGAGTTGACCCAAGTGGTGAAATCATCAGCTGCAGATAGAGGTCCTTTCCATATAATCAAAATATCATCGATGTACCGTTTCCATAACTGTATGTCATTAAAAAACGGGTTGGATGATGCCAAAATATATTTCTTTTCAAAGTCGAACATGTATAAACATGCTAGACTGGGAGCAAATGTACTACCCATTGATGTTCCTTGTATTTGATGGAAAAACTGTTCTTCAAACTCAAAGTAATTCTCTGTCAAGGCCAGTGTCGCACATTGCATAATAAAGGATATAGGTGTGGATGTGGGTGGGGAATCATTCAAGAGAGCAGATTCCACCACCTGTAAAGTAGCCTCTTGAGGGATATTTGTATATAGGGCTTCCACATCCAAGGTGATCATACCTTGTATATTTCCAGACTGATTTATAGCGTCAATCAAATTCAGGACATCTTTTGTATCCTGTAGATAGGTGGAAGAATTTTTTACCAAAGGCTGTAGAAAATGATCGCAAAAAATGGATAGGGGTTCAAGAACCGAACCTATACCTGACACTATTGGTCGTCCTGGAGGGGGATGAACACCCTTATGAATTTTTGGCAAGCAATAAAAATAAGGGGTTCTGGGGTTCTTGGTATCAAGAAATTCAGCTTCCTTAAAGGAAATCCATGAATTACTCTTAGCTTCCTCCAGTTGGCACCTAATTTGTGTTTGTAGTCTGCTGGTGGGGTCCCTAGGGATCCTAGTATAATGAGTAGTATCACTAAGAAGACGGTAACATTCGCGTCTATAATCAGCAGTATCCATAATCACAATCGCACCCCCTTTATCAGCTTGTTTTATCACGATGTCAGGGTCCGATGCTAAATGTTGTAGAGCTTGTTTTTCTCTTTTAGGAATATTAACAAAAGGTTGTTTTGGACGTAAATGAGACAAATCAGTTAAGACAGCTTTTTCAAATGTCAGTACTTCACTCGGCATCATAACTGATGACGGTACAAAAGTAGAAGGTCTTTTTAGACCTGAGTCAGATAAGGATGTTTCAGCTGGTTTATCTTTAAAAAGTACATGGAGACGGATCTTCAGGAAAAACTGTGCAAGTTCTGTGTGCAGGCGGAAGAAATCCTCATTGGGAGTTGGTACAAAACCAAGACCCCTGTTTAGGACGTTGGATTCATCTACTGAGAGTTCCTTATTAGACAGATTGACAACTAAGTTCTCTGTATGGGATTCTTGGTTTGGCTCCTCGTCACCATTTGTGGTTCGGCTGTGGACCACTGTACTTGTCTGCCCCTTCCTCTTCTTCTGCCTCTTCCTCTGCCCCGGCCTCGGCCTAAAAAAGGACCAAAAGGCATCACAGGGCGAGGCTGAAAAAACGGATAAGGGGGTTGCCAAGGCATGGGATGATTTATAGGGTAGGGTGGATAATTATAAAAAGGCTGTGGTATGTTCTCATCCGTACTCCAGCCATCTGATGATGAGCCACTGCTGAATTTTCGTGGTTTCTTAAAAGAAAAAGAGGAATCATCAGAGGATCGGGACTGAGTATCAAGTTCGTAGTCTTCCTTAATATAAGGATATACTTTTTCCCTGCTGAACTTTGTTATATCCTTCTGAAGTTTGGATATCTTCTGCTGAGTTAGGAATTCTTTTGTTGTATTCAACTCAGCAGTTATTTCAGCAAGGCGGCTTTTGAATGTCGTCAAGTTAACCATAGTTTTTAAAGTATTTTCAATAATAACCCATTCGTTTCCAACATACCCAGGATTTTTCTACAAGATCTGGCCTTCCGAAAAGATTGGGCTCAGATCGCTTGGAAGTGTACCAGAGACTGGCTGGTACTTATCATCAATACTTCCAAACGTATTGCAGACTCAATAACAGTTCAAATCAACATAATTGAAAATACTTTAAAAACTACGGTTACCTTGACGACATTCAAAAGCCGCAGTGTGTGTACTTGGATCATTGTGGTTCTCTGACGGCAGATAGTGCATACAAATATATATTGGTTGCTGTAGATTCGTGCTTCAGATTTGTGTGGGTCTGGCCACAGCGCTCGGCTGACGCTCGAACTGTTATTAAAGATTTGCGCATCTTTGTCGATACATTTGCCGTTGTGGCTTTTCTTTCGGACCAGGGCCCTGCTTTTGCCTCTAAGGCATTCAGGGACACCATGGCTTCGTTGGGGGTCCAGCTCCAGTTCTCATCTCCATTTCATCCCGAGGGAAATTCTGTCGTGGAGCTTTTAAATCGCGATTTAAAGCAATCCTTAACGGCCAGAGTTATAGGTATGGGTCGTAGTTGGCTAGCCCACCTGTATGGAGTACAGAGAGCACTTAATAACTTGCCTAGAAGCTGCCTGGGGGGTCGTACTTCATATGAGTGCCTGTTTGGAACATGAATGTATGTTCCTGATCTAGATGGTCCTGGTGTGGAGACGGCGGATACGCCCTTTGACATAAATGATCGTGTCACTGTTTTGCAGGATTTACAACAATTCCGTGAAGATAACTCTTCTGCAAGTGCTGCCTCTACAGGAATTAAGGATGAACCAGTAACGTCTACTGGTTGGATTCCCAGGATTGGGGATCTTGTGCGTGAAAAGGTTGCAGTAAAAAAACAATTTAGTCCTTCTTATCGGGTGCCTGTCCCTGTGATAGGGATCAGCGGCACGAGAACTGTAATTTTGCCACCGTTGCAAGGGGCCAAAGGAAATCGCTTTGTTTCCATTGATAATGTCAAGTTACAACATGTGGCCGATTCTGCACAGCAGACCAAGAGGGACACCCAGTAGTTCCGGAATCCCTCTCACTACTGGGGAAGAAGTTCCGCTGCAGGTGATTTGCACCGACGCTATTTCCTCTCCGAGCTTGGGGAGGGTGGAAGCTGATCTTGCGATTGTTCCACAGACGGCAAATGATTTGGAATATTTTGATCAAGTTGCTGTACGTTCTAGTGATATTGCTGAACATGTAGTTTATAGCGTGCCAAGGCGAGAGCCACCATCTGCTTCTTTGTTTACGGTTGCACCTTTTGCGACAACTGCCTCCGGCTGCTTCAATACCACTGATGATACTGTGTCGGACTCCTCGTCCTCTTCAACATCAGCCCTGGGTCCGCATAAGCTGCTGTGTAGGCTTAAACACACATATTTTACTTTATCTGTGGCTTATTAGGACTGTAATGACTCTTTTCTTGTGGCTGGGGTTTATAGTTACCTTTTTTTTGGTAATACATGGTCATTGGAGACGGTGTTGAAACCACATTTTTCGTCACATATGGTTCGAAGAGACTTGTCCTTTGTGAACATTTCTGCAGTGCCGATCCCGGATGGGATTGTGTGGGATAGAGTGATGTTTGATATATATGGTCCCACAGAAATAATTCAAATACCGTATGTTCTCAAATTATCAATGAATGATATTGTTATACCAGGCATTGTATCTGATGATTGGGATGTAAAGACAGTGGATTCTATGTTGACGGAATTGCAATACTATACTGTCTATGAAAATGAAGATGCTTACCTCTTTAGAGATAATTATGGTGACATGTTTTGCTACAATTATTATGGACACCACTTTATTCATAAAGCTAGTAGCCCTAAATCGATATTTGAATATATGCAATGGGAACATTGCCCGACTCCTCCACAGGGGAGCTCTAAAACGTATTCTGATAAATTTGCGTATTTTTCTGGGCATAATCAACAGAATGCTAAGTCTTACTATTTTAAAGTTACTCCGCATGCTAATAAGCAAATGTTATTGACTGATACTAAATTACTGTATTCAAATTTGTTTGTATCAAAACTTTCGGTTGAGGGGTATGAATACTGGTCCAAAACTGTTGATTTGAAAAGTGTCTGGGGAACGAAAAATTGGCAAATGCGGGGCAGGGACACACTGTTTAGGGCTTGTATTATTCCTGTCCAAATGATTTTCCTAAATGACACTGTACAACAGACTAGTTGTTTGGGCTTAGCAACGATTAGCGATTTGAATTTGCCTAGCATACCTGTCCCTTCCAAATTTAACAATTGGCAGCAATATATTAATGCCACGTTTAGTGAGCTTACAGGCTGGGTCCAGAATGGTACGCTTAACACTTCATTGATACGTCCGGGCGGGTGGTTATTGTGGCCCATAGACACTAATGGGTGTCATCAGCGTTTTGTCACCTCTTCGGGGGGGTTCAGGACTAGTAGGGCAGACCCTCGCTACATATCACCAGAACATGCTGATATCATTACTACATACAGCGTGGGGAAACTTTGTCAACAATGGTTGAAGTCATCCACGCTGGATGCAGTTAAGACACATCTCACTTTACTGTCTAATGATACTGACTTGCAAGATTTTTTGTCAGGACCAAGAATGCAGTGGAAGAAACTTTTTTGTATGAAGTATATAATGAGATTCGGAAGCTTTCACAACAAGAGGCAGCGGCCCGGTTGAGGCAAATTGATCATGAAAATTTGATACAGGCTTTGTCTGTTGTGGATAATGGGATGCATACCCTTTCAGACCGTGTATATACAATTGACAACATTGTTTCCTCTGCTATAGACATTATTAAATCTGATATGTCTTCTTTATATCATGGGCAGAGTCAAACGTGTTCAGTCATGCAGTTGGGTTGGACTCTACAGACCTTGAAGGCAGGTCGCGTTCCGTGGCAGCACATTCGTGCCAGGGAGATATTTATTTCCTTTAATTTGACTCGTCAACAGCAACTGATGGCTAAGAATGAAGCGACTTATGTTATGTTAAATATTGAAAAGTTGGAGAAATTGCCTTTTACTGTGGCTGAGATTCCATCAGCTGAGTGGTTGATTCACGGGGTTATTAATTTGCCTATCTCCACTCTGCAATTTACTTCTTGTTTAAAACACATTCCGGTGGGTAGATATAAACGGTTGGGAGACAGTTACATACACGAGGTGGGGGAGCTTCCCTTTCTATACAGATGTATTAATGGTTTGAGGGAGGTTTTTCTTAGCGGTAGCGAATGCGAAACTTCTGTCAGCCATTCAATGGTTTGTAAACAGCTGTCTTTGCACGGGGCGTGTAATGCCTCGATTGCTAACTTAGCTTGTTATCTAAAGGGAGTTCCAGTCACGGTAATTAAAAACACTTTTGAGGCGCTTTCAAACGGCAGTTACATCCTTCTTAACAGTGAACCCTGTTGTGGCATGCGTGCCGGAATAGTTCACGTAGTCATTGTCACCAAGGCCGTTACGTGCTGCGGGAATGTGTTGTTTCCCCCCACTCAAATTAGGGAGGTAGCGGACATCTGGCCTCATATTACTACTTCCAAGGTGAATTTCGACAAGTTGAGTCGACTGAAAGCTCTATTGTTTCAAAAGCATGTGGCCCTTACATCTGCTAGCGAGACCTACGCACTTCAGGTGGCGAGGTCATCTGCGGAAATACAGTCCCTTTTGAATACTAACTTTCCGAGTCACTTTGGTGAACTCGTGGGACGTATATTTAATGCATCCAGCACTGCTGGAATTGCACATTTTTTCAAAGCCGTTGGTGTTGGTTTTGCTCATACCTCCTCTTCCATATTCGGTTTAAAACCTTCGGCTATTCACTCTCTTTTCGGAAGCATTTTTGGGGGATTCCCGATTACTTTGGCTTTGTTGGCTGGGGTTTTGCTGTTGCTGCTGTTCATCCACAATGGCTGTCCCACTGCGACGAGATCCCATATTAGCGCTCCCGTCAGCGCAGCTGTGTCGTGAACGCATGATGCAGCATTTTGGGGCAACACTCCTGGGACATTTGGAGTGTGACTGGTCTCTATCATTCTGACTGGTTTTGGATTGTGTGCAACCCATGTTTCGGTGCCTTTGGTGCTCGTTTGAACATGCACTGGCTCTCTGTCTCTCACTGCAGCGCCCCCCAGTGGTCGATACTGATCTGTTGATGTTCCCGATTAGGGCTCATTCCCAGACTTGTGCACTGCAGTTGCGTTTGCTTCGTGAGGCGGTTTATGAGATTCCCTTCCTGGAGGAAGATGGTATTGTCTCATTCATAGGCCCTGCACGGGGTGCCGCCCGGATGGTTCTGGGGCTTTGGAACACACCTGTTCCATGATAATTTTGGGCGTGGATTTTCCGATGTTGACATCTGTCGAAGTGGAGGATCTCCTGCTTTCCGTGGCTTCTGTCTAAGAATTGTATTTTTTTATTTTTTTATTGACATTATATCAAATTTGGCTTTACCGTCACATGCTTCCCAATTTAAACTTGTTTTCTGCTTTGTTGTACTCTGATCTTGTCAAAATATATTTGATGTGTTTTTGTATCTGGGGCATTTTTTTATATTGTTAGAACCACTTGCTACCGACAAGTGGAGGGTGTAGTGTGGTCAGTTTTATATATCCTTTGCGCATTAGCTTCAGGCTTTAGGTCTTTGTGCACTTTGCCCTGGATGTATTTTATTCCTTTGCTCGCAGCTTAGAGCCTCTGTGCACTTTGCTCTAAATGCTTTTTATTCGGCTTCGTACTGTTATTTTTCAAATAACCAGTTCTACGGTCTTGTATTATTTTTTATATCACACTGTTTAGCCTACTTCAGCACTGGAGTTCTCAATAACACATTCCTGTTCACTCTGTGCTTCAGTCAAGGATACAGTCTGGTACATTGCCGATAGACGTGGTAGGAGTTTAGTCTTTGGCGTTCTTGCGTAGGGACATTTTGTGATCACGCTGACATGTTAGTTATAAAAACACTTCCTTGTCCCAATACATGCAAGAGGGAGATTCCGACCAGGGAACCACAACTAGACGCTGACTGCCTCGTTGCAGATGCTGAACCAGATCACAGGCCTTTGCTCAGGTATGAGGGTTAATGTCTTCCCAGGGAATCTGAAAGGCAAATTAGAAGTTTAACATGCTGTGCTCGAAACAGAATTAGCTAAGAGAGAGTAGAAATTGTTAACACAATGATAGCGTTATTCTTATGTATCACTCTCCTCGTGACTATTTCAATCCTACTGTGTAGTATGGTTCTGGTTATTTCGGCTCACGCCTTAATATCTAAAATGCAGTCGTTTTATTAAAATTTTATATAAAACTTAAACTGCCTTTGTCATTTGTATATGAGATCATACTGTAAATGAGAGAGCTGGTTTGGATCTGAGTGACCACGACTTCCCTGAGAAGTTCCAAAGATGTCTTGCGCTCGGCTGCCCAATCATCTCTTCCCCTTGGGAGAAATGAGGCACTGCTAGTTAGCCGGAGCAAAACCGGGTTTAGGGTGACAGAGATCCTTCCAAGTGGGTCAGACTCAGTCCCCCACACCGTGAACGATCCTGCTGCCTAGAAATCCAGTAGTCTCATTTAGGATAATGAGAGCCCACGCGACAGTTCTAGTACCAAAGCAAGGGCCTTCTGACTTTTGGTACTGTGGACTACCGAGCTTTCATTGAGTTAACCAAAACCGATGACCATCTAACTCCAACAGCAGATGACATTGTGGATGAGCTTGTACCTGAGCACCTTGGATGTGACCAGAAGATATTGAAAGATTGCTTTGGCAACAAATGCCAATGACAAGACTGCATTCTCTACACCAGAGAGGCTGTGTGAGTTAAAGGTGATATCTTTTGGATTGAAGAATGCTACTGCCAGTTTTCAGCGTGTGGTGAACCATGTTCTCTCAGAGCTAGAGGAGTTCTGTATGGTTTACCCGGATGACATTGGGGTGGTCAGCAGTTTCTGGCAGGACCACCTGAGGCACCTCGGACAGGTGTTGGCTAGAATACAAGAGATGAAAATGACAATCAAGGCAAGCAGGTGTCAGATGGGACAGTCCTCTGAGTCTACCTTTAACATGAGATAGAGAACATGAAGGTTTGCCCGTAGGATGCAAGATTCAGTCTGTGAAGGGCTAGGAAGTGCCTACGACCCAGACTAAAGGGAGGGCCTTTTTAGGAATCACTTAGTATTACAAGAACGTTGTGGGGAGCTGTGGAAGCATAACAGCCGGATTGACTGCATTGACATCAAAGAGCAGCCCAGGAAAGTGATTTGGACTGCAGAGTGTCAGAAAGCATTTGAAGAAATAAAGGAGGTGCTATACACTGCAACTGTATTGAACATACAAAAGAAACTGGAGTGGTGTTTGCTCAACTGGATGACAAAGAGTGCCCAGTAGCCTTTATTAGTAGGCGATTCCTACCCAAAAAGTAGCACTGGGCAGCTGTTGAGAAAGAGTGCTTTGCCATAGTGTAGGCCTTGAGTAAGTTCTGCCCTTAGTTGTTTGGCACTAACCTTATCAAGAAAATAGATAATAAGGCACTCAAATGGTTGATGACTATAAAGGGAGAGAACCCCAAGTTGATGAGCTGGCCTATTTAATTGCAAAGGTAAGACTATGTAGTAGAGCACAGAGACGGATTGAGCCACAGGAATGCTGATGGACTTTCCCACTGATTTTACCAATCTGACCACCAAACCTCTTGAGCAGCTGGTTTGGGGCATTCTGTTCTGGGAAGGGCATCTGTTGGAACGGAAGAGTCCTTTGCATGGTATAGAACACACACCCTTGCCTTGACCAATTGCACTGATATCTGGATCACTAATACTGATTTGTTTTGTCATAGTCAAACATGGATAATGTGTGTGTGCCATTACATAGGCCTGTCTCACAGATTACAGTCTGTTGGACTGGGAGGGCCCCTCAAAGCACTACTGGCATAGTGGTGGAAGGCTACTGCCTTAACCAAGAGTTGAGAAGCACAAGTGCAGTGGTGGCAGCATACATCGGAGTGATCAGTAGGAGTCAACAGATCCTTTTTAACCTGAGCCATTTGATTGAGGCCTCCAGGCTCACCAATTTTTACAGTTCTGCTACAGTGTGCTTAACTCATCTGTAGCCTATACCAGTTTGTTGTGAAGTACTGCATAGTGCTGGAGTTGTGATGGATAATATATAGTTTTCTAGGCTTTCCTCCATATGATGGCCGCTCAACATAGGTTCTGGCTTAACCAAAAAGTTAAATGCAGTGGGTAGGTCTCTTGAATAGTACATCACCTGAGCGGGACATTCAACCATAATTTAGAGGTGATCAGATTCCCAGTCTTGCTGATATTCTCTCAAGACCTTGCTGGAAATCAAACCCATGCACCATGCCTCAGTTGTGATAAGAATTGTTTTTAAGATAAGTGCTGCTTGGCAAGTTCTTACGAAAAAGGAGAGGCTCCTGTATTTAGGATGTGTACTTGTACCTAGTTGACAATGAGCCTAAAGGGATGTGAAAGATATAATAAAGATTGAGCAGTGCTTGAATGCAAGGTCCAATCCATGGGATGATCAATGTATGCTCAGTGTCTCTAGGCCTCTGGGCACAATCTGTAGCATATGCGACCGGGTACCAGTCATGAACACCACTCTCCAAAATTGAAGATTGTTATCCTTCCATGAATACCTGATCACTTTGTTAGGGGTTCTTAAAACTTACTATTCATGATCTTTTTGGGGAGGGTGGATGTTACCTCTAAGGCAGCATTTTCGTGGCCACTGCTGTCAGCGGTTATGATGAAGTCTGCAAGGGTTCAAATAGTGTATATAATAGATAGATCAGTTAGAAATGGGCTTCTATTGGTAACATTGTCTATTGTTGTTTTAGTGCATCACACCTGCATTGAGGATACAGGGTACTTCGAGTCCCAACACTACAGCAGTTCCTCAGTGATGGAAGTTAATTTTTTCTGTTTTATCCCTTTCCTCCTTCCCCCTGGAGGCATCATGTGAATTGAGGTAGATTCCCCTTTCTTCAGCCCCTGTCTTCGGGGAATTGAAGGTCCAACGTCATACCTGCGGTTGGAACCAGGTGAGTGGGTGACAACATTGTGCCAACTTAAGAGACGAGAATTGTTCTACTTATGTAGTAAGAAATGCTACAGCTGTGCTTTCTCAGCATGCTTACATACTTTGTCCAGGCTTTTGACATCAGACACACACTTAAGTTATAGTTAAACCGTGTCTATGTTATACACAAGACGTTTGTGTGCAGGAAGGTGCCCATTCCTGCACAAAAACTATCCTTTACAGCTTTTTACTCTATGTATGTGTACTGACTGTAGAATCCATTACACACATGGAAAAAAAACCTAAGAGAAATAAACATTTTTCTACTGATTATCCCAGCATCAGGGACACCTAGGATTTTGGTGCAAATTCTTATCTACAAGTTATTGTAGATATAGATCTGCACCAAAATCCATGAGTAGATGCACTGGAACATCCATACAGCACCCACAGAACACTCACCGAACACTAACACAAGACAGTGCATTGCACTCCACTGAATTACTTTTGTTTTACATAAACACAAAGAGTGATTTTGGTTGGTTTATAATCACTAGCATGAATTTTGTGTCAGGTCTGCATTAAAAAAATATTTGAACCTGCAGCCTTTGAACCTTGAAATCTATTATTATAAGTGTTTGGGTTTGAATTACAGTTATTACTATAGATTTACTTCCTATTATTATGGATTGACTGCGTGAGAAGGCTGTTTCAATATAGTATCGTTTGGTGACATATATGACAAACATGACAAATAATATTAATTTGTTCTATATTTAGACCAGAAAAGATTTGAACCATTTTGAAGCCTGAAAAACATTCTTGCCACCATTTATCTCTACCCATCTCTGAACACTACATTATCCTTCCATCTCTTTACCTGTACCTATTCCTGAATCCTAAAAATCCCTAACCACGATTTACCTCTGACTTTCGCTGAACCATGACTGCCTCTGCATGTTCATCAAGCCTTCATTTTTGGAAAAAATATATATGAGCACCATATGTTCACTTTTCCAGCTTCCCATCACTCATGATTTTGTTTCCCTCTATTGGTTTCTGTTCTATGCCCTCAAAATGCTTTGCAAATCTGCCATATAAATCTTGAAAAAGAGAGACGGCCAACTACATGGTTCTTGGAAGTCAGTTGGAATGCTTTTCATGAGCATCCTAGCCTTAACGTCTTGATGGAATAGTTTTAATTTGTTGTGCACAATAATTTTCTTTTTCTCCATATTTTCTGCCTTAATAATTTCTTATCTGCTCTCTCAAAATTCTATATGAAATTCCAAAAATCACCCAAACAGTTGGACACTGGAATTGCTTGCCAAAATTAGAATTAAAAAAGCTTAGAGAAAAACACATCTTTCTTGTACCCTATCAAAACAGAATCCCCAGTGCTACAATTGCAAAAGAGTGGCCTGATGTTTAGAACCACCCATGATTGTAAATATTACAACAAACATTTGCCCAAAGAAAAAAAAAACAGCTGTTCTGGCTTTCATTTTCTTTACCTGTGCACTCTGAAGGCTGCCTAGCACTACTCACAACCTTTTCAACATAGTTGTGAAAACTTGGCTTTTTGCAGGTTCACTCCCACATTTCTGTTTTACTTTTTAATTATTAGGATTCTGGTGTAATGGCTCTGAGAGTGCACTGAGGGCTACTAACCAGACTTCAGTGCCAGTGCTCTGACCCATAAAAGTGTGCATTTAATTGGCTTGTGCCCAATTGGTATACCTTAACTTATTTAGATGTCCCTTGCATATGGTGCCATGGGTACGCAGGGCCTGTAAATTAGAGTGTCTTTGATGGACTGCAGCCAAAACTGTGTCATCATGAGTGTGACAAAGTAAAACATGTTTCCCAGCCCACCACTGTAAATTGGTAGAGCTGTTTTAAACTTCTAACTCGACTGTGCCATTTGAAATAATGACAAAGTCCAGACCTTCCTTTTTAATAAATGTAAGTCACCCCTAAATTTGACATGCCAAGCCCTAAGCCAGAGTTCTGTATATTAAAAAGTAGGACAATGGTTTTAGAATGTCCTTACAGTAAAAAGCCAAAATTGTTGTTTTTACTGTGAAAAGACTAGTAGTCCCATTGGCAATTAGAGGGTTAAATGCTGACCACTCAGTGGTGCTACATTATGAATGGGACTGCTAAAATGGTGCTTTAAAGTATCAAAAGAATTGTTGCATTAAGCCTGACTTGATGCCCAATTCAAAATTAATATAACTTTTGAGTAGAAGGCAACTTTAGAAAGTTGCCACTCTGTTGCCCAAGTTTTCTAGTGGCCAGTTACGGAAGCTGACCATGAGACAGCCTTCTGCCTCCTTTGTTGACGTGTGAATGATTCCCAGGAGACCATACAATTGAGGCCTGCCATTTCAAGAGGTGTTACTTCTCTCTGGTAGGAAGCCAAATAATGTGTGAGCCTAAAATGTGAGCTTCAAAGGGAGGCCACTTTTGAAGGGCAAATGGTACAAACACACAAGAAAGGTACTTTTTTCTTCTGGTATACAAGTTAGTGTCAGGAATTGAGAGGGAGGAATAGTTGCCAAACAGGTTTTCATAGATGTGTAGCACTCAGGTAGCCACACCTCTAGTGTGGGCTACAAAGTTCCACACACTGAGAGAAGGGCTCTGCTATATTAGATGCCTCATATTGCAGGACCTATATAATGACACAAGGTCCCTGTATGCCCACAGGGAACAGGGTCATATATTAGATCAAACCTTATGTAATAAATATCCACATGAAATGATGTTCCGAAATGCATCACCAGGCAAAATGTCCATTTATCAACACCAGAACCAGTGATCCTACATTCCCAGTGGTGCCAGTGATCCCAGGGAGTTTGTACAGTGTCTTCTTTTGTATATATTGTATGTAAGTAAGCACTCAGTTGAGCACTGTGTTGTGTGCACTTTTAGGATATAAAATTGAACTGTCATCTACATATATATTAAATAATAATATACAACAACCCTTTGTTTAACTGTTCTTTTGTATATGCAATTGTAGTGGTAAATTACTACTGGATAGTTTAAATTATACATTTAGACTTTGACTGTGTGAAAGTGGCACTCCTGACACCTGGACCCCAGACCACATCTGCAGTGGAAAGAGGAGCAAAGAAAGACTGCCCTGTGGGTTCCCGGACCCAACAAAGAGATGCTGTACCAAAGAATAGACTGCACCTGCCAATCCTTGGAATAGCAAAGAGAGGACTGTGTCTATGGTGCCCTGCTCAAGGAGAGTCATCCCAGATCACCAGAGAGAGGAGGAGACTTCCAAGAGTTAGTTGGCCATCTTCCTGTAGTCCTTCAGGGCCACAAAAGCTGAAGAAGCATGCTTCCCTGGCGATTTAGTACCCACAATCACTTGCTCTTGACTGCTAAAACTCAGCCTCGGAGACTGAGTCCCATCACTCAAAATTTGTACCCAGGTCTTCTGGACCCACAGGAGTTGTCTGAGTGTAGTTTTTTTGCCGAGGATGGACAGTAGTGTCAGTTAAAGGGAACCACCGGTTTTGCTGTGACAGGAGATAAGTAGACCACTGTGTGTAAAAATCAAGTCCATCTAGAGATGAGTAAGTAGGTTCTTTATTAGGAACACCAGTTAGAAGATACTGGCTCAAATTCAGATGTAGAACTTCACACATATCACCTCACTGGACCCAGAATGCGGCCCAACATTCAGTGGCAGCATTCCATAAGAAGAACCTTCTAGAAGATGCCACACACCTTCCTCCCAACAATAAGCAAAACCAAAAATGTGGTTCAAGCTCTGAAATACAAAACCATAAGAACATAATATACAAAAAATAGCTTCTTAAAATAAGTATCCAAGAAATGTTATTACAAGAAAAATTTTAATCAATCCTTGAAGAATGGAAAACCAACCAAAGAATGACTAATGAATATTTATCAAAACATGAAACATAGCATTGAAGTTACTTCAATATTAGTAACAAGGGAACATCACTCTTTGAATGCCACCACCCAGTTCTGATTAATAAATGTCCCATCTTCTACCTTCACTGCATTGCAATATATTTTCACTATTTTGAATGGACCCAAAAATTTGGAGACACAACTGGTTTTCACAGGAGACTTGATCAATACCTGTTACCCAGCACAGTAGTTGCACTGAGAAATTGCTTTACACTGATCATAGTTGGACTTACGATCTGCAACTGATTTCCAATATTTTGTTAAACCATTGTTCACATCCCAATGGACAGAATTTCCTTTACCTCAGGTCATCCACCCCGGACACATTTCTGTATTGGCTTTCCTTCCCCTAGATATGTCAAAATGATCATTGCCTGTGGGTGAATGTGAATCTATATTTACACAGAAAACTCTTGAAACCATTCTTCCAGTTCCTTCCAGCACTCATTTCCAACTGCACATACTATTTGATTGCTTTATTGAACCCTTCAACTGTTCCATTTCCTTCAGAATAATATAAGGAACATTTTCTGTGTTTGATTTCTTTCATTTGAAGAAATTCTTCCCTTCCTCTAGAAACAAACTGTGGACCGGTGTTGGTGAGCATAGTGTCTGGCAGTCCCTCTCTATAGAAGATTTAATTTGGGAAATCCATAATTCTCCTTGTTTCTATGCTAACCACAATTCCAATCTCTTCCCACCAAGAAAACTGATTCACAAGAAGGTAATTAATAACTAGTACTCTTGCTATGCAAAGGAACATCAATTTCCATCACAATCCCTGGTCTGCATGGGAAGCCTTCTCACTTTATACACCTTATCGCTCCGCACAGAATTCCCCTTTAACCTCTCAATATGTAGATCCATGCTGGGCCACCAATAATTCAATTTTACACTTGCCTTTGTCTAACTCATATACTGCTTCCTTTCATGCCTTAGCACCATAACTTTTTCTCTCTGACTCTCTGGCACTACTAATCTCAGTCTTCCTAAAACAATCCCATTCTCAAGCGTCAATTTATTCCTCATCTTCCAGTATCCTTGCAACTGTACATCTCTGCTTAAGTGTAAACTCCAACCCTCACACATAACTTGGTTTACCTTTTGCAATGTAAGATCATTTGCCATCGCCTCTGACCACTGTTGTTACAAAATGGATCACACACCTTCGCATGTTCCTCATCATCACCATCATCTTCTTCTATACTCAAAGTAAGTCTAGACAAATTGTTTGCAACACTTAATGAGCAGCAGGAACATATTGGACATCAAATTTAAAATCCTTCATACTCACCACACATCGGCTTATGTGCATGAAAATGGTGTCAAGTAAATTCTTGCCCAACACTATCACCAATGGCTTGTGATCTGTCACTATCATAAAGAATTTACCCAACTAGACACTCTTCAATTCTTGACTACCCAAAACTCGTAAAACATTTCCTTCTCAATTGTGGAGTAATTTACTACAGTCCCATGTAATGATCTTGAGATATGAGTTATAGTCCTATAATCACTTCCATTCTTCTTGCCCTGCATCAAAACAGCACCCAAAGCCACAGCTCTGGCATCAGTCATGAAAAAACATTTTTAGAGGGATCAAAACACTGCAAATTCTCCACTTGTACCAGACTCTCCTTGACACTTACAAACGCACTTTCACATTCTTCATCTATTGAACTCCTTTTTCTTTTTAAGTAACTGCCTCATTTTGTACATTCTAGATGCAAAATTCGAGACAAATTTGGCATGAAACTCAACCATCCTCAAAAAGGATACTTGTCCTTTTTGCTCAGACTAAAAAGCTTCTGGATATTGAATGCCTTTATACTTGATACAGTGTCCTCAATACTCAATTTCCTTTTTACTAAACTTGCATTCGCTCAGCTTCAGTTTTAACCTGTTCTTACTGTGTATCTCCAGCACCAGTCTTATGAGGCTATCATGCACCTTTAATGACTCTCCATAAATTAGGATATCATCCTAGGAGCACTTTATTCCTTCCATTTCACAAACAGTTTATTAATCACTCTCTGGAAGATCGTTGCTGCAGACCCCAGACCAAATATAATTCTTCCAATATGAAACGTACCAAAAGGAGTGATGAAAGTAGTGAGATCCTCAGGTTCCGAATGCAATTTTATCTGGTGATATGCAGCGGTCCATAGTTGTGAAAAGTTTTGCCCCATGTAACAGAGAAACCATTTCAATGATGTTGGGGAATGGAAAACAATTGATGACCACAGATGTGTTTAGAATCCTTAAGTCCTTACACAACCTGATCTTCCCTGCTTTTTAGCAGGCAACAACAATGGAGGCAACCCACTCTGAACCTTCAGCAGGTTCAATTATTTTTCCTGTGTATAACATCTTCAATTTGGATTCAACCACACTTCTCACAGATATGGGGACCCATCTAACTTTGTGTGCAACAGGCAGGGGCCTCCTTTTGAGCTTTATCTGCTTTACATAGCATTTTAGGGATCCTAGTTCCCCCATGAACACTTCGTAATAACAAATTCAGTTTGTTCCTCCCTTAACAAAACTATTTGGACAGCCTTCCCCTGCACCTCACTGATATAATCTTCCCTGAATTTAACTGGGAGAGAGGCATTAGGATCTCACAAAATTCCTAGATACCTTGGTGAGGCCAACTAAGAACACCATCTCCTTTAACTGGAACGTACACTTCCCCCTTGATCTACCTATTTGAAAATGTAATATCTACTTCAGACAAACCCCTCAAGTCTGTGGTTTGTCTACCATAGCCACCAGGCTTCTTGTCAGGTATCCCAAGAGATACCATACCGATCCACGCCTTATCAAATATTTCATTTGACACAAGTGGGAGCCAGACCCCCAATCCATTAAGGCTTCTATAGACAACCCATAGATATTCATAAAGTCTTTTGGGTGTTTCTACACCTCTCCTCCAGTAGAAATTGACAAGACACTGTCCTCAACTATATCTTTGGGCTAGAGGAAAATACCAGATACTTTTTGTGAACTGCAACATCTGGCAAAATTCCCTTTCTTTGCACACATTTTACACACATTTTGCACACAACAATACAAGCTGGACATCTTTTGGACAAGGCTACATGCCCAGGAGAGCCACAGCTGTAACACACTTCCTTAAATTGTGTCACTGCAGGCTGCATGGCTTTGGTTTTTTCTCCCTCTTCTTCTCTTTCTACTTTTTAGATATCAGTCTGCTTGTTCTTCACCAGTTCTGACACAAAGGCCAAGAAATGTTATTATTTTGTATGCATGAAAAACTATGTGTTTGAATAAAACTTTCACCTCTGCGCTTCAAGGA
Source organism: Pleurodeles waltl (assembly GCF_031143425.1). Lineage (NCBI taxonomy): Eukaryota > Metazoa > Chordata > Amphibia > Caudata > Salamandridae > Pleurodeles > Pleurodeles waltl. The sequence continues at coordinate 933,629,103 of NC_090442.1, read as the reverse complement.
GGAATTGTCCCTTGCAAATAAGCACAGGCCAAAGTGTTTTAACAATAAGAAATAATATTTCTATTCCTATTTTCTATAATGTCTTTATCAAGTAATACACATAAATAATCTTTTTTAAGATCCATTTTTTCCTCTCCCTTTGATTTATCAATATATTTTTCTTTGTGGATTACACTTGGGAACATATTGAATCATGGCAGTTTGGGTATAAATAAGTGTAGTACTATTTGATGTTTTGTTGCACTATGGGGGTGATTCTGAGCTTGGGGGGCGGCGGTAGCCGCCCGCCAAGCGGGAACCGCCAGAATACCGCTGCGCGGTCAAAAGACTGCTGCGGTTATTCTGAGTTTCCCGCTGGGCGGGCGGGCGACTGCCAGAAGGCCGCCCGCCCGCCCAGCGGGAAACCCCTTCCCACGAGGATGCCAGCTCCGAATGGAGCCGGCGGAGTGGGAAGGGTGCGACGGGTGCAGTTGCACCCGTCGCTATTTTCAGTGTCTGCTATGCAGACACTGAAAATCTTAGTGGGGCCCTTTTAGGGGGCCCCTGCAGTGCCCATGCCATTGGCATGGGCACTGCAGGGGCCCCCAGGGGCCCCACGACACCCGTTACCACCAGTCAGGTTCTGGCGGTCAAAACCGCCAGAACCAGGCTGGCGGTAAGGGGGTCGGAATCCCCATGGCGGCGCTGCCTGCAGCGCCGCCATGGAGGATTCCCCAGGGCAGCAGGAAACCGGCGGGACACCGCCGGTTTTCCGTTTCTGACCGCGGCTGTACCGCCGCGGTCAGAATGCCCATGGATGCACCGCCAGCCTGTTGGCGGTGCATCCGGGGTCCCCGGCCCTGGCGGTCTATGACCGCCAGGGTCGGAATGTCCTCCCATATTCTCTTCAAACAAACAAAAAATGTTTCATGTCCTACAAAGAGAAATTAGCAATGTTCCCCTGGCATATCATGTCAGCACCTTAATATAACTGGTACCTAAATTAGGCATGTGTGTGTGTTGTTTTGCTATGATAATCATACAGTTACTAAGAAACGTCAAATGTGTTCTTGTGATGTCTTCAGGCTAAGGTCATAAGACATCACTTTCTGGTTAAGACATGGTCAAAGGTCAAATTACTTCACTTCCTGTGATTTTATTATGGTCAAAGTGTGTTTGATGTTGCTAAAGCTACTCCAAGAATGCTGGTGAATCGAGTCCCATGCTCATGGTAAGGTTTCAAGAACAGAAACATATCCCGATCATTTCACGTGTAATGTTGTATTCAATGGAGAATTACAAATATCTCTGTGAATGTCCTTCCCTTGTCTTCTGGCTTAGTGCCAGAGCTTGGACCTCATAAACATTTCTGAAGCCACAATGCCAATATTCTGCAGGCATCTATCCACCATGCATTCACATTAATTTATTCCTACAATAAACTCTACCATGATGCTCAAACACAAATTTGATTTTGATCAGTTGAATTTATTTTACCACTCTTGTAAAATACAATTCTTGTTATTCTTCAAATTCGCCTTGCCTGAACCTTTCATTCATCATTGACTGAACTGTTTTACTTCGTGTCAGGAGTGATTTAAGTAGTGTGCTCATAATAGATACTGAAACTTAGAGGTACTTCAAGGAGACTTGGTTCACCTCTGACCATTAATGGCTGTGTCGAGTTAGCATAGAAGTTGATTTACTGTGTATTAAGCTTTTTTTGTCTCTTTCCCTCTTACTTTACCTGTCTATCTCTCTTTCCGTCCCTTACACTCTCTTTCTCTCTCACTCTCTTTTTCTAAGACAGTAAATTCACCACAGTATAAAACGGTGGTGTAAATGCCTTATATTGTAAATCTGCTTGCGTTTAGGAGACCCTTGAAAACTCGATTTTTCCAACTTCATCTTATCTAACTCATCATGTGCTTCTTTAAATCTGTGCTTTGTTGTCTCCTAAGGTTTCCTTACTTATTCAATTACTGCACTTCTTTACATGTGCACTGATGCCTCTTCTTGATTGTTTGTCTCTTGATTGCTCATGGTACAGCACTTTTATAGAAACATAGAAAATGAGCATTTTAAATAAATAAATAGATCTCTGGTACATTTCTAGATACAGATGTGATACTACCAAGTCATAATGATTAGCAAATCACAAGTTAACGTGCCGGGCTAAAACATATGTGGACAAATAGAAAAAAGAAAAAGGACTAAAAGCATTTGGAAAAACAACATCTGGGCAAAATATGGCCAACCATATTTGGCATATGTAAGTAAGAAGGGAAGCGTCAGTATTTCAGAAGCTCTGTCATGGGTCTTCTTTGGGTCAGGGAATAAATGTCTACGTCCCAGCAAAGCTGTGCCTCTCAAAGTTCAAGGGGATCCAGAAAAAAAAAAGTGGACTGGAGCAGACTGCCTAAAGTCTAGCTGGGTAGCGGTATATTAAAGCCCAAAGTGCAAGATGATTCACTCATTCATCACTCCACATGTCTCGAAAGGTGTTACTGTTCAAACAAAGTCCATTATGTGTCAAGGAACTACAACATCAGGAAAGATTCCCATTACCAACATGGGAAAGGCAACCATCTTAGCCCATCAGCATGAGTTGAAACAGTAGTATATAGTCTGTTTCCACAATTCCTCAATGTACTGGGCTCAAGGTTACATTCTGAGGCTCACTTTGTGTAAAAAAATAGGACCTCTGTTTCCAAACCAGCATTTCTTGGGAATGAAATCTGAAAGAAACATGACGTTAGCAAAAATGACTAAACATTTTCGACACAGTCAGGAAACAGGGCTTTGCAGGCCTCACTTAGGCTAACTAAAGTGTAATAAAATGGCACATTTATTTATATCAAGAAAGGCACATATAACATTGTTAATGATAAATTAATCATCAATATACTTTGCCAGTGTTCATGATACAGTAGATTTAAAACAAAATAACTCTGTTAATACATTCCATTAACTATAGTGCAGAACTACATTAAACACTGTTAATTAACAAGATAAAGAATCACATGAAATTGAATGAATTGGTAATACATGAAGTTTTAGGGCTATATCACATCACTCTCAAAATTACTAGTCTATAGTGAATGAACATTGACATAGGGTTTCAGAGCACCACTTTACAGTTAATTCATTAGTATTTCAAATAATAAAATGCTACGAATGTCAGGCATAGTACATTTCTGTGACATCAAAGGTAGCAATAACATTCTTACTACATCATTGTGATAATACATTTTTTAATAGTTTGGTACCCTCCATTCTGAAGCATGGATTGTCCCTAGTGTCCATGCTGTCCATTCTCATTTTCTCATTATAAACTGCCATTTTTTTGTAAGGATGACATCACTGATCAAGGATGCTTGTTGTAATGTCATATACCTCACAGATCCCTTATAACTTAGAGGCTACAAAGAGTACACATGCAGGCTGTTGCATTATGACTTACCACAGAAATTTAACATCTTAAATGAGAGCCACAAACTAATATACTGGGGGCTGGCTAAAGACCGAATTGAAAAATTCCATGCAATTTACATTTGAAAAAAATTGATGAATAACTACCCTACCTGCTTTCATTTCCTACACTCCAGCCCATTTTCTACACTCTGAAGTGTAACCAGGTTTTGACAACTCCAAACAGAAAGTAGAAGATCCAAGACATGAATTGACACAAAGAAAGCTGCATGAATTAAGGCTTCTATGAACAATAGAATACATTTAAGATACAGCCTCAGATCCTTGTCAATCAGTGTTTTTCTGACATAAGACTGGTTTAGTGGAGCACAAATGGAGCGTAGATTTACAATGTGACCATCATTTCCTTATTACTGCCAAAGAGTGATCACCCAAAACAGAAACTGATTATGGGTTTCTCCTCCAAATGCATTTGCTTTGCTTGTCCTAGCTCCACACTTCACCATTCTAGATAAATAGTCCACCTCTCTGTGAGATACAACTGAGTTACCAAGGTGGAATGACCTACCGGGGGAAGGTACGTTCCATGGCAGCAAGGCACCAGCTCGCCATACATAGGACTAGTGGTGGACCACCACCTCCTCCCTCACAGCTCACAGCATAGGAGGAGCAAGTCTTGGCAATCCTGCATCCTGAGGGACTCACTGGAGTTGCCGGAGGACCAGACACTGGTGAGTCAACATTTACTACTTATCACCCCCCCATACCTGCATGGCATCTCACCCCTTCACACTCACTCCCATCACTCCATTTCATCCCACACACTGCACCTACACAGATGACAAACCCCAATGCCAAGCCCTGCATGCTATACCAATGCATGAACAGACCTCCCAGCCCTGCATGAACACCCATCACAAAAGCATGCACAGCATAGGGGAACTAACAATCCCACATAACATCACCATACACAAACAAAGGTTGCAGGGCAACAGCAATGATGAAGGGGAAACTAGGGATGTACAATAAGTCACAGACATGAAGCATAATATATCACTTACATCCCCTCAGGTGCCCAAGCCAATCTCAGCGGAGAGGAGGTGCCACAACAAACCAGTCCCCCAACAGAAGATGCCCCCAGTGATCACAGTAAATCTGGACTTCTGGATCTAGATGAACTAGGTGGCCTATCAGGGACCATTTCAGTCGGTCCCCCCAGCCCACTCCCAGTCAACCACAGAGCCTTCTCCATCAGCATCCAACACCACAGCACCCACCCAGCATCCCCACACCTCTGTTCCCAGGACACATCAATCAGCAGTGTGCCCACCTGTACAGGGACCTCAGTCCACACTTTGCCCCCAAGACAATCAAGGACCTGGCACAGTGGCAGTGGGCACACTGTTCAACTGTTCAGGGGACACAGGCACAGGGCAACAGGGACATTGGGAGGACCGCTGTGCGCCAGGGGGAGGACAGGCCCAGGGAACCGACTCTCCAGGAGGCACTCACCAAGATCCTAGGGGCCTACCAACTATCCCAGGACACAATGGGCCAGATCCTTAACAACATGCAGGAGAACACGCGACTTCAGGAGGAACACCATCAGGATATCAGGGAGGACTAACAGACTCTCAACTTCACCACGATCTCCATAGCAGGGGTGTTGGCAGACACGGCCAACATCATGAGGGAATTGACAACACACCAGCTGGCCCCTACCACTAGCCAGTCTATTGACCAGCCCCCCACTTCTGCTGCAGCTAGAGGGTAGGAGACCCCGCCACAGGACCCACAGGCCACCAGCACCCCTCCCCCTGCAGAAGGTGAACCACCCTGCAAATGTTCCCTGTGACCCAGACAGAAGCCAGAGACACTTGCCAAGATGAAGACGACTGCCAGGAAATGAGACTCTCCTGATTGTCCCCCTTGTGTCCCACCCTGTCACCTTGTCCACTTTGAACTGCCTTTGCTCCCCTTTCTATGGCCCTTTTGACACTGGACCTGTGCTACAAACAGACTGGAACAATACCCTGGACTTTCTTCTACCATCACCCCATCCCATTGCACTTTTCAGTCAAGTATTTGCACTACAATAAACACCCTTGAACACAACTTGAGTGACACGGTTTTATGTGTTGAAAATATGCATTTATGGGAACAGTCACATCTAATATAACTGATCTGAACACTGTGATAGCATACAAATAATGACCTGTAGCTGTCTGCAGTAAACACATCAGGACACTGTTGTTATATCACCAACATCTGTAAAAGGACAAGCCATAGGTGACAGTAAGTTGAGGTGCAAAGGAAGTGAATGCCTTCATGCTACAGCCACACAGAAAACATCAGTAGTCAGAGTAATGGTCAGTTCCACTGTCTCACCTGTATTGTTGTATAACTGATGTTCTGTTGTCCTCATCCTCACTGTCCTCAGGGTCCACTGCTGCCACCGAGTCATCGCCAGTCCCCTCCTCCTCCAGAAAAGGCACATGTTATCTGAGGGCCAGGTTGTGCAACATGCAGCATGCCACTAGTGTCTGGCAGACCTTCTCGGGTGAGCAACACAGGGATCCACCTGTCAGATGCAGGCATCTGAACCTGGCCTTCAGGAGGCCGAAGGTCCTCTAGATTATTCTCCTAGTTTCCCCATGTGCTTCATTATAACGGTTCTCAGCCCCTGTCCTGGCATTCCTCACAGGGGTCAGGAGCCACAATAGGTTTGGGTAGCCAGAGTCACCTGCAAGAATTGAGGGACAAACATTAGCCTTACACAATGGTATGTGGGATGACTCCTGAAGGCATACACTGACATACAGTGGGTTGGGACTCTGGCTCACCTATCAGCCACACCCTGTGTCTCTGTTGTTGGGCCATCACATTTGGGATGCTGCTATTCCTCAGAATGAAGGTGTCATGCACCGACTCAGCCTAGTTGGCAGTTCTGTGGGAGATGTACTGGTGTGCCAGGCACACCATTTGGATATTGAGTGAGTAGAAACTCTTCCGATTCCTGAGCACCTGTTTATTCTGGCGGGGGAGACAAACACAATATGTGTACCGTCAGTCACCCCAATAATATTCGGTATATGTCCCATTGCACAGAATCCCGCTTTCACAGTGGGGAAATATTCCACCTGGGGGAAAGAAATGTAGCTGCACATGTGTTTCACCAAGGCAGACAATACCATTGCAGCACGATTGAGAACATTGGCTGTGACATTCCTGCTGCCAAGCCCACTGTCACTTGTAAGGAACCAGTTGCCAAGAAATGGAGCACTGATAGAACCTGCAGAAGAAGGGGGATCCCAGTGGGATGACGGATAGCTGATATCAGGTCAGGCTCCCATTGGGCACACAGCTCTGTGATTGTGGCCCTGTCCAGCCTATAGATGAGTATAATGTGCCTGTCCTCCAGTGTAGCCAAGTCCACAAGGGGTCTATACATGGGGGTTTGTCTCCTCCTCCTATTCATCCGCACTGGTAGGTATCTAAGGGACACAAGAGTGATTAGGTTGTCACATTTTGAACAAGGGAACCACCACCTCAGTGTGCATACAGCATTAATGTGATGGGACAGTGGGAATGGCAATGTATGTGCAATTTTCAGCAATGACTTGTTATGGAAGATCTGTATGTAGTCCACCACCACCATGGAATGGTGACTGCCTGTCCAGTACTTAGGCACAGGTGGAAGTGAGGTAACTCTGCCGACATTGGGCATCGTGGCGGAAGGTGTCTTGAACTGCCGTGCAATTCCTCATCTGCTAATATGGGGTTCTATGGAGTACAGTGGCCAATGGGGATCAGCGGCGGTGGTGACATGACCGCCATTTTCTGTCTATAACCTCACTTGATTCCTGACTTTCCACAGGGTAACACCCACACTGTGTGTGCTGCTGTGACCTGTGTCTGGAAAATACCATGGCCTGTGTGACTGGGGAAAGGGCCCGCCTTCACTTCGATGGAGTTGGATCGCTTGATGGATGGGGTCATGTCCCAGTATGGACATTTGTATGTGCCTCCAGACCAACAGGTGAGTACACCTTAGACACGATGCATGTGGGAGGGTTGCATGGACATGTGTGTGCAGGCATTGTGTCATATGCGGGGTGGTATGTCTGGTGGTAGTGCACATGGTGTGCGCCGGTGATGTTTGCGCCAGTGATTTGGAAATGGGAATTGTGGGCCATATGTGTGACAGGCTGGACCTCTGCAAGTCAGTGCATATCAAAAGAAGGGATTGTGGCATGCTATCGCCAAGGACGTGTGGACCTTGGGGGTCTACAGCAGGAAGAGAACTCACTGAGGGAAATGGTGGGAAGACCTGAGATGCTGGGCATGGAAGACCACAGAGACACAGCTACGGATGGCCTCTCAACGAGGAAGGGGTGAACGTACGAACCTAACCCCCCTGATGGCCCGCATACTGGCGGTGGCCTACCTAGAGCTGGATGGGCGCTCACACCACCACAAGGGGGTGAGGACAGTGGGCATTACTACAATATTTTGGTAGGTGGCATGGGATCCGGGTGGTGGGTCAGAGTTAGTGGGTGCCCCTAAATGCCAGGACATACATTGCAGCGTGATCCAGCTCAAGGGTAATGGGTGTATGGCAAATGCAAGTAACCTAGCTCGTTTGCATTCCATGACAGTCAGGGCTTTGTGGGTCCCAGGAGGTGTGCATTTGGCAGTGTTTGGCCCTCATCTTGCTGTGGCATATAGCCAATTCAATGCCAGTGCAATGCATAGTGCTCAATCATGATCCCTGTGTGTGACAGTGCTGTGTATGCCAACTGTGGTGCTGGTGCTTTAATTGACCCAGAGCTCCCTTTCTCTACCTCCCACCCTTTCTCCTTCTGTCATCCTGTCCATGTGTGCTATAGCATCATCTGGCAGGGGAGCAGGGGCACCGGTGACAGAGGGAGCTGCATCCCACAGGACCCAGGAGGCAGAGTCCACCGACACTGACGGAACCAGTGGGACGGAGGCCGAGGGGAGCACTACAGCGGAGACAGGAGATGAAAACACAGACTCAGATTCCTCCTCTGATGGAAGCTCCATGGTGGTGGCGGAGACCTCTGTGCCCACCTCAGCTGCAGGTATAGCCGCCACCCCGTACCAGCACCACCCTCCCAGTAGCCCCTAAGCGAGTTGCCCATGCCTGCTCACCCAGGGGGGTGGGCATCTCCTTCGCCCCAGGCACCTCAGGCCCTGCCCCAGTGAGCCCTGCTGCCCTGAGTGAGGAGGTTATTGACCTCCTGAGATCCATCTCTGTAGGGCAGTCAATCATTGTGAATGCCATCCAGGGGCTGGCATCCCAGATGCAGCAATGCAATGCATTCCTGGTGGGCATACACTGTGGATTGATGGCCCAACAGAGATCAATTCAGGCTGTGGCTGATGGCAGCCATTGTCCCTGTTCCTACCATTCCCCTCCGAGTACCACTTCCCAGTCCCAGGCTCCTAAACCCCAACCTCTCCCATGTACACACACAAATGAGCATGAACACAAGACATCACACAAGAGTGGCAGAATCAAACACAGGCACCACACTTCAGTCCACAAACACTCACACAAACAACAGACAGTTGCACACACATCCACGTTCACTGCCTCCACTGTCTCCCCCTCCTCCTCCACCTCCCTCACAGTCACAGCCACACTCACACCTGCATGCACTGCTTCAACAGTCAACACCAGCATCACTACACCAAGCAGCACACACACCTCACTAGCAGACAGCTCCACAAGATCAATCCATGCGTCCCCTGTGTCCTCTCCCATCCTGTCTGCCCCCCTCCTAAAGGACACAAATGCAGGCACTCGGACACCCAACAGCCATTCACCTCACATCAGCACACTGCCCATGCACCTGCACCCAAGTCCAGCAGACGTTTTCCTCCAACAACCACTCCCTCTACCTCCACTCCCATCCCTTCTCCATCATCCCCCCACCATCCCTAAGAAGCTTTTCCTTGCCCAACTTGACCTCTTCCCTCTCCCTCACCCACTATTCTGCCCATAGGAGCAGGGTCCCAAAGACCCAGCCCAGCACTACAGCCAAACAGTCCACAGGGATAGTGCAGGCATCTCCTAGTCGTTGAGGCAAGACAGTGAAGGATCCCACCCACCAGTCAGGAAAGGGAAGGATCCCACTCCACTAGCCAGGAAAGGGAAGGATCCCACTCCACCAGCCAGGAGGGGTAAGGTTCCCACTTCACCACCAATGACAGAAAAGGTTCCCACTCAACCACCAATGACAACAGCGGGTCCCACTCAACCACCAGTGACAGCAGCGGGTCCCACTCAACCACCAATGACAGAAAAGGTTTCCACTCAACCACCAATGACAGCAGCGTGTTTCACTCAATCACCAATGGGAAAAAAGAGGTTCCCACTCAACCACCAATGATGGAAGAGGTTCCCACTCAACCACCAATGACAGGCAAGAAGCCCTCACCTCCAGCTGGGACACAGCAGCCCTCACCTCCAGCAGAGGCTGCCCAGAAGACACCTCCCCCAGCAGAGACAATGCAGCCCTCACCTCCAGCAGAGGGCATGTAGGCCACCCTCCAGAGACTGTTGTACTAGAAACCCCCTCCAGAAGCAGTGGGCATGTTCACCACCTCAGAGACTGTGACCTTGCACTCCCATGGATCCCCCTCTGCAAACAGTGGGCAAGATCCCACCTCAGAGACTGTGACCTTGCACTCCCCAGGATTGGGAAATGGGCATGGAGCATCCTCCAGAAGGAGTGGGCACGTTCTGCACCTCAGAGACTGTGGCCTTGCACTCCCCAGCATTGGGAAATGGGCATGGAGCCCCCTCTAGAAGCAGTGGGTAAGTTCCCGAATTCAGCTGAGGTGCCACCCACCCACCCTCCCCCTGATGTGCCTGTCCACTTCCGAGATGTTGCCCCTGCAAAGGTTTGTGCGCTGTTAGTCAGGATCAAGTTGGCGCTTGCACTGTGCCCTGTAGCCATGTGGGCCTTATGTACTTTGGACTGGGCATTGGCCCTTTCTGGGCAATTGTCCATGTGTCTTGGTTCTAAAGTTGGTTCCTATGGTGGCTGTTGCCTTGCTATTACAATTTCAGTACTGCCGACTTGTAGAGACCTTGTATTATTATGCTGTGTGTCCTGTGCCATTGGTTTATGCCTGCAGCTGGTTTTGTGTATAGTAAGTGTGTGTTTCTGGTGTGTGTCGTGCGTATGTGTGTCACTCTCCTTTTCCTCACTACCTTGTTTGTGTGCTAGGAGGCTGTACTCACTGTTGTCGTCTTCTTCGGCATTGGTGTTCGAGGTGGCGCATGGGGTAGAAGAACATAGGGAAGACTTGCAGTTCTGGTTCCATCATGGCGTTGATCTTCTCTGTGTCATTGTTGGTGAGTCTTTGGTCTTCTATGATGTGTTTCCGCCAGGCTTTTGATAGCGTTGGTACTGCCCCAGAAATCGTGGCTGTTTGCAGTGTCATAATATTGGTGGGCGGTACCTTGTCTTCCGCCTGGCTATTGTTGGCTACCACCGTGGTGCGTTGTGTTAACGTCCAGGTGGATGGTGTGGTACATTGGCTGTCTATGGGAGTTATCACCACCATGGTCTTAATTTGGCAGTAATTACCGCCAGCATGTTGGTGGTATTACCGCCACTTTAACATTCACCGCCAATGTCATAAGGACCACCTAAGTGCTTACGTATGCTGGGGGCAAATGCATGTCCTTACAATAATAAATCATACTCCTATTAAAAATCCATGAACAGTTGAAAAACAGCCGAAGCAATATTACAAACTCATTCTTGCACAATGGGAAATCAAGTGAGGGTAAATGGGAAATACTATGATATTATTGCACAGTGACATGCCTGTCAACTGACTGCTTTGTACCAGTCATTTAATTTTCTATTCACATGGTCAATGCTTGATGCATATGCACAGATTATTTCACAGTAACTCTGCTATCGTTCTGCTGTCAAGTGGATTATATACAATCTGTCACATGAGAGTTGTTATTTATGCTTTGATAATGCTCTCCTAAATGGTGTAAAAACTAGTGGCAAGCCCTGGGTTCATGTGACCTGTTGGGTTCTAGAGGAAATTCGAAAGAGTCAACAGATCCTGAAAATCACACACTACAGATGGAAGCACCTTCTCCTACGTGACATCATAATCCAGTGCATTGCATTTTGGTTATTCATACAGCAGAGTTAAAATGGAAGCCAACTAGGTTGTCTGTCACAACCTTGTTCCACATAATTAATGAGGGACTAAAATAACGTTCCCAAGCTAGCGAGTTACCAGCATCGAAAAGGGACTTGAGAAACCCTGATGATTGCTTTATGGGCATCATCAAAGTATAATTCTTGCTGCAGAGAGCTATGCTTTGGAGTTTCACTAAGAAAGTTTATTTCACATTGTGAAATGGAGCTGGTATACAGAGTGCAAAATGGTGCAGTGTTCAAGGGTAATGGGAAGCCAGTGTCCCTTCATGGAGAAGAAGTCGAATATTGTTGAAAACTGTCAAAGTGCATAGAGTTAAGGCCATAGGATCGTCTTCTCTTCAGGAAATTATGCCATATGCATAGGTCAAACTTTTCGTGCTAACTCAGAAAATGGGAAATAGAACACTATATTGCAATCTTACCTTCCAAAAAAAAAAACATTACAGGGTTACAAAGTCAACCACAATCTACATCGAATACAACTCTACAAATGAATCAATTGTTGCTGCATTTGTTATATTTCTGGAGGAGCTAGAATACACACTTTTCAATGCCATCAGAAAGACTTTCAGGATGATTTAGGAGCCCCTAGCGCCTCCTTTCGCTACATCAGTGTCATATTTTTTTTCTAAGTTAATGTGGCCCAACAAGGCCAAAATCACCACATCAAATTTACAAGTGGCGCAATGCATGATTTGTGCCGCTTTGGAACCCTTTGTGCTACATTTTGCCGGTGCCTGGCATAATGTATGCAAAAAGCGCATTTCCCCATTAGCGGTGCTGAAAAACAGCAGAAAGAAATTTAAAAGATTTATTTGTGTCATTTTTTTCAAAACTTTTAACGTCTGCTCAGAACAGGTGTTAAAAGAAGGCACACTTTTGTTTACAATGGGCCTCAATGGGCTTTGCAGGATTAGTGTCAACATTTTTTACGCTAATCCTGCAAAGCTCCGAACTAGCATCCGAAATGTGGACGCTAATTCCCCATCTACCGCCATGGTGCTCCAAATCTCAGATACTGCACACATATGGTGGTATTACGGAGGCGCTAAGGTGTGCTAGAAAATTTCTTAAATCTGGCCCTTTGTGTGATTGAAGGACTGTAGTTCAAATTGCAAAATACATACAGAAAACTCTTACCTCTTTGGAGATTTTACCCATTCCATGGCAAGCAATAACTGCAAAGTTGCCATAGGTGTCACTGACAAAAGGAGGAAAATTTCACCCGTGTATTAAGAATACTGCCTGCATGTTGCAATAAGTGTAAACAGTTGCCCAAGCAAGTATGATGGGTCACTGTACTTCTGCAACAGAAAAAAACGTTTCACTGGTGAAAATATTAAGGTTGCATCTGATGAACCACATCACAAAGAGCGACATCAATTTCCACAAGCAGGGTTGAAAACCCCTGGCTCAAAATTAAAACAACTGACACTAAAATGTAGACCTTGTAAAAACAACCAACTGCCACTTAATACATCACTTCATGTGAGGAAAAATCAGTTCTATCAATGGTTAAAAAATATTAAGTATTATTTGAAAATTGTGTAACATGCAGGATTTGTCACTGAGACTCAAAATAATATTTGCATTAAGCTAGTATCTTCGCCTGTAATAACGTTTGCAGCACAGCTGCACAAGCAATCAAACTAGCAGGACTGGTTGCAGACCCACTCATTTCCTAGAAGCCAATGAATCAGCTCAAAGCACAAAAAAAAGCCATAAAGGCAAGCTGGATCTAGCCATAGTTGCTGTTAATCAAATAATAACTCAAGGGGTAAAGAAGGTAACCCATACAGTACCATGAAGCTAATCCAGTAATCTGTAGAAAGGTGGGCATGAAGACAGTGATCACTGTCAAAAATGCATTCTCGAACTACAGAGGAAAAAAAACCAGATCATGATGCAACATCACACAATAGAGACAGGTGGCAGTTCTTCCTCACTGGCTGAGTAGAGTATGTTTGCCGCCACTGGCAAAAATAAATGTATTTCATCCAGTAACCCTGGTGGCTTCTGTGGAGATGATTATCTGACACCCCCTCCAGAGATTGCTTTTGATTCTGCTCACACAATATGACATTTATTGCAATATTTATGAGCGCAAAGGAGCAATGTACTGAATACCTTTTACCAAAATATTTGATGCTTACTAAGCATCTTTAAATTAAGCATTGCCAGTTCAGTAGTAGAACAAGCAGTCACAGCCTGTAACTTGTCAGTGATCCATTTAGGAAGAGAGATATGGATTAATTTGGTATAAATTGTAAATATATTTACACTAGAAAATAAATTATCTCCAGGTGTGTTTTGCATGCTAACACAAATGTTATCATCTCCATTCAGAATATTGTATTTCAATTGTAGACAGCGGGCCTGATTTACGAACTGTTATGGCATTTCAGAAAGATTTTTACTGAATTGTCATTTCCAAATAGCAAAATACGACGTTATACGTGTAACAGTTACCAAATACCGAATTCTTAATAATTCTTTTAAATGGCTATTCAGAAATCACAAAGTCTACAAATGATGACATCACATATCCAGGACGTGTCCTATAATCTTTTATTCTGATTCTAAAATTGGAATAGACCTTTAAAAGTCTTCAGACATAAATTAAGTGAAACATGTTTCAACTCCAGAGCCACAGGAGGAAGAAGCCATACAAGTAAGTACACATTTAATGTCAAGGATTTGGAAATCTGAGTAGAGGAATCTGTTGTGGAAAACTGGAAATGAAAGATTATTTGGCCCGTCATCGCTTGCAGTTCCAGTAGGAACAAAAACAAATCTGAAAAATAATTAAAACCACAATTAATGACGTTTGGATGACAAGTGTGGAAGACATTGGAAAAGGGTAATAGTACCTTATGCTGAGAACAAATGGAAAACTAACTTGCAGTAGACAGGATGCCGATGCACAAAGTAGAGGCCCCAACTTCGAGGAAACATCATCACCTTCGTAGCAATTGAGTCTACTTCACAAGCTGAGCAGAAGTAGTATTTTCAAATATTGACTTATTGACACTGTTGCAGAGTTTTCCCTGGGTTTTGGATAGAATTCAGACCCAAGGGGTGGGTCGGGCCACATCACTTTCTTGGCCATGGTGGTACTGTCTGCATACTGGGATGCATCTGCAAACAAATTAAAGTTAGGAGTTTCACAGATGGGGTTCTCAGATGAGGAGAAGGGTTCCCCATGGGTCAGCTCAGTGGCCCCAGAGAGCATAGACAGAGGAGCCTCACTGAGTTCATAAAGGCTTAGAACTGGCAAATGCCCCTGCAGTAGTGGGCCATTGTCCATGTTCTATCGCCTTAAGCAGGTAAGTCCATCAGAATGTTGATTAGCCTACCCTGGCTTTAGGCTGGAAGGGGTATATGTTGGAAATGGCTTTTCTGCAGGGTCACCATCAAACATTTTGCCTTCTTCCTTCTCTTTTTCTGACCTCAATTTTGCTGGCTTTAGGACTCTGCACACTTTACCACTGCTAATCAGTGCTAAAGTGCAGATGCTCTCTCCTTACAACATGGTGACATTCGGTCATTCCCAAATGGCCTATTTAGTTTACTTGTAAGTTCTTAGTCAAGTGCACTACATGTGCCCAGGGCCTGTAAAATAAATGCTACTAGTGGGCTGCAGCATTGGTTATGCCACCCACATAAGTAGTCCCTTAATCATGTCTCAGGCCTGCCATTGCAGGGCCTGTGTGTGCAGTTTCACTGCCACTTTGTCTTGGCATATAAAAGTGCCTGCCAAGCCTTAAACCCCCCTTCTTCTACATATAAGTCACCCCTAAGGTAGGCCCTAGGTAGCCCATAGGCCGGCAGGGTGCTATGTAGGTAAAAGGCAGGACATGAACGTGTGTGTTCTACATGTCCTGGTAGTGTAAAACTCCTAAATTCGTTTTACACTGCTGTGAGGCCTGCTCCTTTCATAGGATAGCATTAAGGCTACCCTCATATACTGTTTGAGTGGTAGATCCTGATCTGAAAGGAGTAGCTAGGTCATATTTAGTATGGCCAGAATGGTGATACAAAATCCTGCTTAATGGTGAAGTTGGATTTTATATTACTTTTAGAAAGTGAGCATTTCTCTATCCTTAAATCTGTGTGTGCCTTACAATCTACGTCTGGCTAGGTTTAGTTGACAGCTCTCTTGTGCATTCACTCAGACAACCCCAAACACAGGATGCTCAGTCACACTTGCATACATCTGCATATGGAATGAGTCTTCCTGGGCTGGGAGGGTGGAGAGCCTGACACTTACATGTCTAAGGACAGTAGCCTGCCCTCACACAAAGGACTGCCACACTCCCTACTGGGAACCTGGCAGACAGGATGGAACTGAAAGGGGACATTGTGCACTTCTAAGCCACTCTTTGATGTCTCCCCCATTTCAAAGGCACATTTGGGTATTTAAAGAGGCCTCTGACCCTACCAACTCAGACACTACTAAGGTAGATACTCTACTTCATCAAGACACGTCCTGGAGAAGAGAACTGGACCAGAACCTGCAACCTGCCAAGAAGAACTGCCTGGCTGCCCAAAGGACACACCTCACTGCTTTTCCGAGAAGGACTGCTGCCTTGCTGTTGTCCTGCTGCCTTGCTGCTCTCTGGCTGTGCTAAGAAGTGCTCTCCAAGGGCTTGGATAGAGCTTGCCTCCTGTTCCCTGAAGTCTCAGGACCAAAAAAGGCTTCATCTCTGCAAAGAACCTCTTGTGCAGCGAAAAATAGATGAACAGCCTGCAAGAAATGACGCACAGCCTGCATCGCAGTGAGAAAATCATTGCACACTGAACCGGAACGACGGAGCCCAACTTCGCAAGCAGAAGATCAATGCAGCACCAGCATTGCAACCCAAAATTTGACGCACAGCCCACTAGATCAACGCAAAGCCAAGCTGGAACAACGCAGCCTGACTTCCTGAGAGGAATCGATGCAGCGCCTGCCGTGCGGTAGAAATTTCCTCGCATCACCCACTGGATCGACGCTGCCCATGTGACCTCGTCCTGCAAGCGCCGGATTTCAACGCATCGTCCCCGGGGCGTCCGAATACCCCACAACCCAAAGAGGATCCAAGTCCGCGTGCCGGCAATCAACGAAAAGACTTCCCTGTGTGAAAAATCAACGACGCATCGTCTGTGTGCTCCAGAAAAGTCGACGCACACCTCCCCGTTTTCCATGCACCTCCTCCTCTGCGGTCCCATGCGGAGAATTTGAACGCAAACCAGGTGCTTTGTGCTTGCAAAAGACACTTGCTCCTTTTTAAAAGATTAAAAGACACTTTATATCATTTTTAAAGTGATATTTCAACATATAGTTATTGCATCTTAATCATTTTAACCTGCATCTTACCAGATAAATATTACATATTTTTCTAAACACTGTGTGGTGTATTTTTATGGTATTCTACCTAGTTATTGCATGATTTATTGCACAAATACTTTACACATTGCCTTCTAAGTTATGCCTGACTGCTCAGTGCCAATCTATCAGAGGGTGGGCATAGGATAATTTTGATTGTGTGTGACTTACCCTGATTAGAGTGAGGATCCTTGCTTGGACAGGGGGTAACCTGGCTACCAACCAAAGACCCCATTTCTAACAGACGCCAAGGATGACATGTACTGGTAAATTACCTTTTCAAACTTTATTAATGATTGCATATAATATGTTAGTTTATGTTATTTTATACGTATAAACACATTCTTTTCCAAAAAAATAATCCATCTCACGGTTACATAGACCTTTACCAAAGAATTATTGATAACGTACTCTGCTTTTAAAATAACTGAACACATACAAAAGCTATCTTGGATCTACAGACTTGAGTCCCAATTCTCAAAGGTAATCTTAGACTTGAGACCTGAAGTCTAAGTTTACCTTTGTGAATCAGGCCCAAAGTTCACATTTGTGAGTCAGGCCCTTAGACTTCAGATCTAAACTTAGACTTTAGGTTTAAACTTAGATTTCTGTTTACCTTTGACAAACGGCCCCTCAGTGTCTACCTGTTACGTACTATATTTCAGGAGTTCCTTTTAGTATCCTGGCTAAGAAGTAAAAAACACCAAGCGCTACAAAGCGGCAGAAGGAATCCCGCTGTGCGGGTCACCTGTAAGGACCAGCACTGCCTAATGGGTACTCCAGATCCCAAGACTCTTCATGCCAGGAGGCGCTAGGGTGGCCATCCCCCTTTCCAAACTCACGCCTATAGATAAAATGCTCCAGCGGGCGATAATGGACGTGTGAATGGATATAGATCTGGTAGGGAGGCACCTCTCATTGGACACAGGGCTGAAATTGCCGTATTTAATGCCTCCATTTAATTCTGCTGTTGCTCCTGCAACTGTGGTGGATGAGGAAAGCCATTCCATCCCCCCGTTGGTAGTAGTGCGGGATCTCTTCAGTCAGGAAGAAGAATGCAGAGTGATGCCAGCAGAAATTCTTTTTAAAAACAGGGGCTCAGGCAGTTACATCATCTGGAAACTTGATGCCAGATATGTCAGGAACAGCTGCCACCAGCACGGCAGCATGGAGTGCTGATTTACAATTAGGTCCACAACCAAGCTGGGTTGCACAGCTTGCAATGTAAAATCTATCTTAAATACGGAACTTGCACCAATTTTGGGCCGTCTTGCGATACTGGAGAATGTTTGTATGAATATTTTACAGGGGTCTACAGGGCCTTAAGCTGGTACTGGTGGACCTGAAATCAACAATCATGACCTGTTGATTAGGAGTGATGTACAGTGCAGTGATCACAGAAACCCTCCTTTGACGGTTTCATCAACTTTAGCCACTGCCACAACCCCTATAACATTTAGACCCAACCCACCAACGCAGGAATGAAAACTCCTACCAAGTAATTTCAAGTCCTAGGGGGGGCCGTCCTGGCTACCAAGGGTTGGCAGACCAGGATTTTCACTGTAAGTCCCCGATTATCAATTTACCACCAGCGTCTTGTCCATATGTGATAATCATGTCTGGGGTGCCAGAACTACGGGAAGGGTAGAGGGAAACCCTGGAGGAATTGTCCAATAAATGTTTGAACTGGCTTACAATAAATACGAATTTGCCGCCAATGTTGGCGCACAAAATTCTTCTAACATGCAGACTTAGATGGATTGGGAAGAGTGGGGTAGACTGCCCTGGTGACTGCATCATTATCACCTTTAGAGACCCTAATTTGGTCTGTAGACTATTAGTGGGTGAAGGACATAGCCAAAAGCGGGTTTCAAATATAGTTTTTTTGCCCCTGGGCTATTCATATAAAACCCCTGTCCCTGAAAAAAGGGATTAGTTGGCTATTACATCCTAATACTCGCCCTGAATGTTGAATCACTTCAATAGCCAACAGTGGCATCATAGCCAGTATAATATTCCCGTTTCAAACCGGTTTGATGCTCTGGAGGACGTGGATTGGCTTGTCAAGTAAATGGGTGCCCAAAGATTCTCCATGTGGGGAGGTACTATAGCATCATTTAAAGCTAAGGCGGCATGCATAGATAGTGGCAGTGTGTCTCACCTTATGGATTATGTTGATAAAGTTACAGCCCTGAAGTTTGTGGACTAGCTTCTAATTTCTCAGAAACCCCATATGTAACAAATGTATTAGACCACTCTTTCCATAATGAAGCCACGCAGCCAAGTTCATGTTCAAGTGTTATGGTAAATCCATTATATCATCTATCAGATCAACTAGGGTTAGTCTACAATCTTTTGGCTAGCCCTGGTGTATTAAATACAGCAGATTGTGCACCAAACGCTGTGGGTAACCAACTTAGTTCTTTGGATAATGGTGTTGGAAATATGATTGCACTACACCACCATCTCGACGAAGTGGATACATGCAGGGCCAGTTCAGACAGCAATATAGGACATGTTGAGGCCAGGGCACTTCTAATGGAAGGAAGAAAGTCTCCCAGGAGAAACCCCAATTATAGAAATAATGGAGGTGTCTCCGAAAATGGTTCTGTCTTACCCCAGGGTAAAGGTAGTTTTGTGTAATGTCACTGGCCTAGGCTTTAAAATTGACTGCTCAGATTGGGGTGGTTTCATTAACCAATTTGACGTCTGCTTATTTCAAGAATATTGGCGAACCAAGAAAGTGCAGCTGTTGGCTTTTTTGCTCATACCATAGAACTAAAAGCTAGGGGTTGGGGCAGATCCTCAGAGGATTGGTTACTCTGATTGGTACTCCCCTTGGGTGCACAGAAAAGAGGGTTGAAGTAGCAACTGAAGATATTTATTCTCTGTATAAAACATATGTTTCAGTTGAAACTGGATTTCTACATCTATAATGTTTACTCTAGACTACCACGGCGGTCCACCCGCCACTGTGAGTCTGGCGGTCCATAGACCACCGGATTCATAATGAGGGCCAAGTTTTGGAACAAATATTGTGGATACGGGAGGTAGGCAGCCTTTCTTAGATATAACATGTCTGTGATATCTTGAGAAGCACGGGGAAGGACAGGCTTTGGGCCAGCACCAAAATCACCAAAGTTGAACTTCAGCTGTTTTATGAGGGCTATAAAATGAGTACTTTTCATCACTAGGGGCTTTGACAATAAGATTTATTCAGTTAAAAGATATGCATAAGGCTGAAGGTTTTTTAGATGAAATTGAGACAAATTTGGCCAGGAAACTATACACACAGTTTAGACATGGGACTCTTCCTTTGTGCAGTTACTCATAAGTGGTGCAGTGTAAGTAGTAGAGAGGAGTTGGGTTGCCTGCCCTGTCGCCTGACTGATTAAACTTAAGTCCATGCTCCATTCTTCTGTCCAGTTTACAGCAGGGCTAGGGTTACATGGCTAATCCTGATGTGTAGAAACGTAGGGACTTCCCACCTCCTGAAGCTGCAGAGAATATGCAAAACAGAGAGTAGGAAGAACATAGTCTTTCCAGTTGCAAAGTACTTACTCGCAATGTGGTACATCAGGAGCAAATATGTTGGGCCAAATAGATGAAATTCTACTGCTGAGTGAAATACCTTGGCGCAGGTTATACGTTTACTACATTGAAAGGCAGTAAGACCCAAACTTTGCAAATAATTGGGTTAAATTATCTGATTCTTAATGTCTCCCAAATACAGCTTATTATGAAATGTGGTAATGGACAGATGGCGGCGCATTTTAACTCAAAGTCATGCAGGCGGGGGGTCACTCATTTTAACCGGAGTGTTTTAAATGTGTTAAAGACTAGGGGCCAGATGTAGAAAGCTTTTTGCATAATGCAAACTGCGAAAATCCCAGTTTGCGCCATGCAAAAAGCCTTTTGCAATGCTCATTCACAAATTGTGAGTCGGTACCGACTCTCAATTTGTGAATGTGACTCGCAAATAGGAAGGGGTGTTCCCTTTCTATTTGCGACTCGCATCGCAATTCAGAGTTGCTTTGTGACCGCGAATGCGGTCGCAAAGCAACTCGCAGTTACCACCAGTGTCACACTGGTGGTAACTCATTCGCAAAAGGGAAGGGGTCCCCATGGGACCAGTTCCCCTTTGTGAATGTCGACAAAAATGTTTTTTCAGAGCAGGCAGTGGTCCTATGGACCACTGCCTACTCTGAAAAAAACGAAACCAAATGGTTTCGGTATTTTTTTAATTCTGCAACTCGTTTTCCTTTAAGGAAAACGGGCTGCAAAATGAAAGAAAAAACAGCTTTATTTACAAAGCAGTCACAGACATGGAGGTCTGCTGACTACAGCAGGCCACCATCCCTGTGAGGGCAGGGATTCGCTATGGGGTCGCAAAATGCGACCCACCTCATAAATATTGATGAAGTGGGTCTTTGCGACCCCATAGTGAGTCGCAGAAGGTGTCTGAGACACCATTCTGCATCCGATTTTGCGACTTGCAAAATTGGATTTTCCTACATCTGGCCCCGTATGTTTTATTATATGTATTGTGTACTCTTTTTAGATATTTATTTTTCATTCTTTTATGGAGAAAAGCTGAAATAAAGAATTCAGAAATAATATATATTTAAATTATTTTACTTTTTTGAATTGCTAATTTACTTAAACTTGTATGCTTACCAAGCAACCATCCAGCTCTAAAATGGCCTGTAACTTGCAAGTTATATAAATCACAAAGTCTAAAAATGAGGCATGAACCATTACAAGCCACATTTGTTTAGAGGGATGACTGTTGTAATTCTTATGAATATATTCAGTTTCAGAGGTGGTTAAATGAATATATACGTTAATTCTATACATCTAATTATATCTGGACAAATGGGCAAATAATAAAATATTACCTTTGTGGTGTATAAAGTACCTCTGGAATGAGGGAAAAATATGAATATGTAATTTATTTAGCATTGCATCTACAGCATTCCACAATACTCTAGTCAGAATACTTTGCCATAGTCACCAAGCAAGTGCCACTATGCTCTAAATCCTAGATACAGGGAGATGAAGGCTACATACAACTTGGATATGTACAGGGATAGTCTAACTACACTGGGTGAACTAGTGTAAATCAGGCTCCAACTCAAAAATGAAATGTAAAATCACCTCCTTACTAAAGCGGTTCCTACACTATGTCCCCTCTTTGTTAAAAAAAATCCTCCCATTCTCCTCCTCCTTCTCCTATGTTGAGCTCCTAGAATGCTCATCAGACTCTCCATTGAATACAGTGCTAACACTGCAAAGAGCAATTTTGAGCAACTTGCGAATGGTTACCACTGTGGTGTTAATTTCCATATGCCATTTCCTCTTTTTGTGACTACTGTCAATTTGAGAATGCTTTGTACATTCAATTTGCTTTTCTGTATTTACCAAGCACTATTTCTAAAAAGAGATAGAGGAGTTGTTAGAAATGGGGTCTTTGGTTGGTAATCAGGTTACCCCCTGTCCAAGCAGGACCCTCACTCTAGTCAGGATAAAGGAGAATCACCATCAGCTAATCCCCGTTCACCCCCATGGTAGCTTGGCACAATCAGTCAGGCTTAACTTCAGAGTGCTAGGTGTAAAGTATTTTACCAACACACACAGTAACCTAATGAAAAAGTTTAGAAAAAAATAGAAAATATTTATCTAAACAAAACAAGATCAAAACGACAAAAATACAACATACACAAGTCAAGTTATTAATTTTAAAAGCAAAAGAGTCTTAAATCCTTGAGAAAAAAGGTAAAACACTGCCAGCATTGAAAAGTACCTGGGTAGTGTCAAAATAACACGCACGGGTGAGTGTGCGTTGAAAAAGGTAAGACGTGCGTCGATTTCTCACCTGCAAGTGAGACCATGCATCATTTCTCCTTCTCCGGTCGGGTCAGCGTGCATCGTTTTTCCTACCTGCAGGGAAGCGATGCGTTGATCCGGGCAGCACTCGGGTCCGGGCTGGCGTTGCGTTGTTTTTCCACTCTCAGCAAGGTTTGCATTGAAAATCCTGCTGCACGGTCTCAGCGAAATCGTGCAATGTGGGTGGAGCTGTTAACAGCCTCCGTCAGTGGGTGTTGCTCGTCGTTCTTCAAGCTCCATGTGTTGATTTTCCAGCCGCTATGCCGGTGGAGCATCGATTTCTGTCGCGAAGCCAGCTACGTGTCTTTTTCAGCCGTGTCTTGGAAAGTGTGTTGATATTTTTCCCACACGGCGGTCTGTGCGTGGATTTTTAGTCTTGGTCTACCAGCTTCCAGCTTCACCTTCCAAGGTCCCATAACTGGATAGGGCACCACTTGACAGGGCAGGAGTCTAAGCAGAGAGTCCAGGTGCTGGCCTAAGAAGTCTTTGATGTCCCTGAGACTTCAAGAACAGGAGACAATCCCTTGGGGATTTCTTCACAAGCAGGAAGGCACACAAAGTCCAGTCTTTGTCCTCTTGAACAGGCAGAAGCAGCAACTGCAGTATAGCTCCACAAAGCACAGTCTCAGGCAGAGCAGCACTTCTCCTCAGCTCTTCAGCTCTTCTCCAGGTAGAGTTTCCACTTGATGTCCAGAAGTGATCTGAAGTCTGTAGTTTAGGCTGCCCTTCTTATACCCATTTTGCCCTTTGAAGTAGGCTTACTTCAAAGGAAAGTCCCTCTTGTTTGTGAAACCCTGCCTTGCCCAGACCAGGCCCCAGAAACACACCAGGGGATGTTGACTGCATTGTGTGAGGGCAGGCACAGCCCTTTCCGGTGTAAGTGACCACTCCTCCCCTCCCTGATAGCACAGATGGCTCATCAGGATATGCAGGCTACACCCTAGCCCCCCTTGTGTCACTGTCTATGGAGAGGTGCACACAGCCCAACTGTCAAACTGACCGAGACAGGGAATCCACAAATAGGCAGAGTCACAAAATGGTTTAAGCAAGAAAATGCCCATTTTCTAAAAGTGGCATTTTCAAACACACAGGGGGTGATTCTAACTTTGGCGGGCGGCGGAGGCCGCCCGCCAAAGTTCCGCCGGCAGAATACCGCTACGCGGTCAGAAGACCGCCGCGGTAATTCTGAGTTTACCGCTGGGCTGGCGGGCGACCGCCAGAAGGCCACCCGCCAGCCCAGCGGGAAACCCCTTCCCACGAGGATGCCGCCTCCGAACGGAGCCGGCGGAGTGGGAAGGGTGCGACGGGTGCAGTTGCACCCGTCGCGATTTTCAGTGTCTGCTATGCAGACACTGAAAATCTTGGTGGGGCCCTGTTAGGGGGCCCCTGCAGTGCCCATGCCATTGGCATGGGCACTGCAGGGGCCCCCAGGGGCCCCACGACACCCGTTACCGCCAGCCAGGTTCTGGCGGTCAAAACCGCCAGAACCAGGCTGTCGGTAAGGGGGTCGTAATCCCCATGGCGGCGCTGCCTGCAGCGCCGCCATGGAGGATTCCTCAGGGCAGCGGAAAACCGGCGGGACACCGCCGGTTTTCCATTTCTGACCGCGGCTGTACCGCCGCGGTCAGAATGCCCTGGGATGCACCGCCAGCCTGTTGGCGGTGCATCCGCGGTCCCCGGCCCTGGCGGTCCATGACCGCCAGGGTTGGAATGACCGCCACAATCTTAAAAACAACATTGCTAAAAGATGTATTTTTAAATTTTGACCTTAGAGACCCCATACTCCACATGTCTATCTGCTACCAAATGGAATCTACGCTTGAATCATATTTAAAGGCAGCACCCATGTTAACCTAGGAGAGAGATAGGCCCTGCAACAGTGAAAACCGAATTTGGCAGTATTTCCCTGTCAGGACATATAAAAAACATTAGTATATGTCCTACCTTAAGCATACACTGCACCCTGCTCATGGGGCTACCTAGGGCCTACCTTAGAGGTGTCTTACACATAAGAAAAGGGAAGGTTTGGGCCTGGCAAGTGGGTACACTTGCCAAGTCGAATTGGAAGTTTAAAACTGCACACACAGACACTGCAGTGGCAGGTCTGAGGCATGATTACAGGGCTACTAATGTGGGTGGCAAAACCAGTGCTGCAGGCCACTAGTAGCATTAGATTTACAGGCCCTGCACCTCTAGTGCACTGTACTAGGGACTTACCAGTGAATCAAATATGCCAATCATGGATAAACCAATCAACAATACAATTTACACCAAAAGCATATGCACTTTAGCACTGGTTAGCAGTGGTAAAGTGCTCAACGCCAACAAAAACAGGTCAGAAAAAATAGAAGGCAGGAGGCAAAAAGATTGGAGATGACCCTGTAAAGAGAAAAAAGTCCAACAGGCGTAATTAGTAATTTTAGGGACAGTAGCTCAGATTAGTGTTTTAAGCTGGATTTGCGGGCAATACATAGGTTTCTACAGTAGGTCTTAAACCACTTAAGGTATCCTAAAATAGATTTCGTAACACATTGAGTAAGGCAAAACAGATTAGCTGCCACACTTTCCCAGTCAATTTATTTAGGGGTAAAGTGTGTACAACTTATTAATATTTCCTGACAGATCATTGACTATTATTGATTCAGCTCCTTGTGGTCCACTCCCTAGTGAATCCTCCCCCTAGTTTGCCACCAACCCCCCTTAAACCAGTTTGTTAATTCCATGAACATTTTGTTCCATTTTGAACACTGATGGGAAGCTTTGATTTGCAATTTGTAAGACCATGCCTTTGAAGGGTGATAATGATAGGAAGCACAAATTCTATTGGCCTGGTGCAAGAAGATGAGCTTAAGTACAGAATCCCATCTCCTAGGCAGCACAGTATATTGGGTCCAACGGTAGACTGAAAAAGAGAGGGCAAGTTGAGGCAGAGACCAGAACAAAGGTCAGTAGCACAGGGCAGGAGAAACAGCCATGGATGTTACGCCAACATGATAACTAGGAAAAGAACTAGACTAATGATCCTCACCATGCTGCTCAAACATATTCACAACAGCAGAGCTAAGCATGGAACAGGCATATCCTTAACTACATGTCAGTGGGATCAGTTTTCTCTCCTAAGGTATAGTAGTCAGACATATGCAGATGGCATAGACAGGCAGCACGAGGAGCCTGACCCAGTCAGTAGAAATATGCTTTTGTGGTTGTACACTATAAATAACCTTTTATATTCTACAATACTTTCTTGGTACTTCTACTCTTGTTTTGAGTTCCACGTATTTTGGTGTAGGCATAGTGGCAAGCAGAATCACCGATTCTGTCCACTATCCCACACCAACATAAAAGACTACATATTATTTTTCCCAGAATTGTGAATAACTTATAGACCTAACAGTACCAGGGCCTGTTCTATGGTTTCCAAATTCCCTTGGAAAAAAGGCCAACATTTGCATCAAATTACCATAAATTTTAAGCAGGTGGTAAGTGAATGTGGGGCTCTATTTAACCCCATTGTCCAAGTAGTAGAGATTATGCTGCTGAAGAGAATATCATGTGAAGAGAAAAGAGCTGCAGAAGTATTTTATGCTCTCCTTTGCTATTGTAAGAGAACAGGGTGCCACAGGTGCCCACAGCCTCAATAACTGCTCCTTCAAGTCTGGGCCTAGTGTCTTAGGGACTGAGATTACTGGGTCCTATATTCACAGGCCTAGTGAAATTTCAAACTGAGACACTGAAAATCCCATAATTGTCCACATGCGTATTCCCCCAAAAATACTGCTATGGGAAAATCATATCAAGCGTCTCCGTGGTGTTTGTTAATGACCAACTGAACATTTTCCTGAAAAAAATTGTGAGGATATAAACTTCTGGCTTGCATATTACATGCAGCTGTTTGTAGCGGGTGCACAACCCTGTGAGCTATTTAATCAGTGGAGTGTCTACAGAAAGAAGATTTGTTCAAAGACTGGTGCTACCACAGTATACACCCCTGCTACCTGTAAGGGTAATGGTGGTGTTACTTTGAAGAATAACAAACCACTAAATCATAAATCAATATGATGTAGCACTCCAACAATTTGTTTACATTACACTGTTTGACGACAAATAACCAGGAAAGTCAGCCCATAAGTCCAAGATCATGTGATATATTGTCATTGTCTTGATTGTGTTCACACACTTCCAACCAAGTTCAAGGATCATCAGCCAACATGAGTTTGCTCCCAAGTGGGACTTTGTGGAGGCTGTGTGTAGTGAACAGATATGAAAACAGAGTGAGACCAGCCTGACATATGAAATCTGCTCATTTCATATGTGAGTTACATGCATTGTATGCTGTTGATGGTACAAGCATATCCTAAAAGTGAATCAAAGTGTGATTGTCCTAGCAGACTTATAATGCTCCTTACACATGCCAAATACTATAGCACTATTGTAACAATACCTGACAGGACAGTCAAAATGTATAAAGGAAACAGAAAAAGAGAAAACGAGCATTCTGTGAGTAGAGACTGTGTCTGTGATAGAGCACCCTTGTGCTGGGGCAAAAGGTGAACTGAGAATATGAAAGGTACACTAAAAAGAAAACGAAGTGTTACCCAAAAAGACTAGAATAGGGCATACTGAATAAACCAGCGAAGAGTAGAAAAAATATAATTGTGGCCCAAGTTTATTATGGTTTGAAATGGTGAGTCATTCACTAAGACATGAAGTAAGTCGATATAGGTGCTAAAGTATGAGTTTCTTGTAGGTGATCTGCATCAAAAAAAGGGGGAGGAAGGTCCTTCAGAATCTATATCATTGTCATACTTCACATAATATTATTCGAGAAATAAGAATTACACTTTGTAGTCACACAGTTAGTCCTTTAGGGAGGATTACAAACTAAAGAAACTTTTTTTTTTTCCTTTTTAGTATCAGCACAAAACTCAGCTAAATTCTTTTGGACCGAGTCATGTTCTAAAATTTGTGAACATTTGCCTTGTCATTGTATAACAATTGCATTGTAATTTTATTGTAATTAAATGGTTGGACACATATTTTCAAGTTTTGTATGTCCTGGTAGTGAAAACTTCCTAAATCCAATTTTCAGCACTGTGAGGCCTACCTCCACTCTAGGATGACATTAGGTTGCCTTATTACATTTAACTAGTGCTAACTTTTGATAGGGAACAGGTAAAACATTTCATGAAAAGTCCTCCTTCATGGTAAATGTTTAGAAAGTTAGCATTTTCCTGCCTAACTATTTGGTGCTTGCAGTCTGCCTAACTATTTGGTGTTTGTAGTCTGTTCCTTGGTCACATGACTAGGTATGTTAGCAGTTATTTATTACTCCCAGACAGGCACAAACTCGAGGGCTTAGGTATGCCTGGATGGGCCATTAACTGCCAGGATAGAGGGGGAGAGATGGGCATGCCCCACTTGCAACTAAATAGTCTGTGCTCTGCCTTCACACAAATGACTTTTCACCTCTGCATTG
Source organism: Pleurodeles waltl (assembly GCF_031143425.1). NCBI lineage: Eukaryota > Metazoa > Chordata > Amphibia > Caudata > Salamandridae > Pleurodeles > Pleurodeles waltl. The sequence goes on along the minus strand of NC_090442.1, from coordinate 933,600,737 downwards.
TTCATGAAGGCAGCTTGGAGGAAGAGTAGAGAAAGCATGAAACTTCAAGCACTTCAAAGAGAATTCTTAGAGACTTATCACACTTCAAAGAAGGAACCTGATTAAAAAATCTCATACTCAACAGTTCACTTTCTGAAACCTGCAGAAGGATTCTCAGAGGAATGCCTGCTGCTGTGGCCTGCTGTTTACTCCACACTACTTGTTTTGCTATACCTGGAAGAATGGATTTTATGTCTGGTGCATGCCTTCAACCCTCAGAGGCCTGCCCTGCTACTTGAGCTCTGTTCTACTGCTTGAACCCAGAACTACCAGAGTAACTCCAAGGGCTAGGCAGCTGGCCTCCTGTTCAGAGCCTCATGAGGGGAGCACAATGTATGCAATAGTAATGGCACCTATATTATGCACATTTTTATTTGAGGACTAATCATTAATTGTTTGTACAAAAACTTTAAAGGGATATTCTATGTTTCTTTTTGGATGAAACCTAGAGTTCATTAACAGGTTGTTTTATTTTGTTTGCTAATGCTTTATATTTGATCAATTTAATATAATTAGAGCTTATAAAAAATATTAGACTCATTGACTTCTCAGCACATTTGGAAAGGAAAACAAGCTGCACATAGAAAAAAATACTGAAACCTTTTGTTTTGGGTTTTTTCAGAGTAGGCAGTGGTCCATAGGACCACTGCCTGCTCTAAAAAAATACTTTTGTGATCATTCACTTCAAGTGGATGGTAACTGCGAGTTGATTTGCGACCGCTTTCGCAGTCGCAAATCAACTTACATCGTGGTGCGAGTCGCAAATAGGAAGGGAACACCCCTTCATATTTGCAAGTCGGAAACACATTTTGTGAGTCGGTTACGACTCGCAAAATGTGTTTCTGCATCGCGTGCGGGCATTAGCGCCTCGCAAACAGCGAAAAACGCAGTTTGCGAGGAGCTAATGCCTTGCTACATCTGGCCCTTAATGGCTACCTACCCTAACAATATACATTTTGAGAAGAGGTAGATGTGAAATTAAAAATAGTAATTCTATACATTCCAGAAATACCTACCCTTTTCATCTCTGTTTTCCAACATTCAATCCACAAACATTTATCAAGCAGACAAATTAGTTGACCTCATATAAAAGGAGAACTGTAAAAAAGTGTGAATAACTTACATTTCAAATTACACATCACCTCAGATGAAGGTAAAGGGCCTCATTCCTAAAGAAATGTGTAAAACTCATCATGAGTTTACTAATCCAAATGGAAACAGATATACTTATTTCAGGAATTCAGAAAAGTATTTCAGTTTCATACCTGGTAACTAATGTCATTCACAGTTTTACAGGTATAAGTTTGGAGATTTTTGGTGAATTCCACCCTTGCATGAGAGAATATGCTCATGTATATTCCTGCATTAAAAAATCGGGGCAAGTACTAATGTACTTGCTCAATTTTTCCTCCATGAGCAAATAACTTTTCCTGTGGAAAACAACTTACCCTATGAACCCACCACTTTTTGTGAGGTGTTTTTTTCCTGTTCTGACAGTTGGACACTGCCTGATTTTTAGATTTTGGATTGCTTGGGTTTTGATCTATGCCATGAGAGAGACAGCAAATGAGTTTGAGAGATGGTTGAACTGTAGAAAGAGAAGAAAGACCTGCTGTGTGGAGAAAACCCTGCCTGGAGAGCTCTCCAGTCCTGTACCTTTTGGGATTCTCTGGACTCTCTCTCCATGGCCAATGAATTGGTCTCACAGTATGCTCCGGTGAACAGAAGAGAATGGACATGCCAAGGACACTGGAGGAGAGGAGTCCTTTCAACTTCTGTGGATCAGTCTTGGACTGGGGATGTCCTTGAAATGGGTTTCCAAAACATTTTCTGCATTGAGGGCCATGGAGTGCTATTTTAAAAATCCCAGACCAGAAGACTATTAGGAACCGAGAGGCAGGATAGCGGGTCCCCGAGGTTACCCTCAATGGAAAGGAAGTAGTCAGAATAGTCTTAATGGCAAAGGCTGTGCAACCATGCCACTGGCACACCAAAGGTATGCCAAAGACAAGCCTGTCTGCACCTGTCCAGACCAGGTCTATGCCCAGCTGCAGGGCCCTGGTCCAGACAATCTTCAGTGATACACAACACAGTAGGAGCCTACACATGCATCCACTGCCACTTCTCATGCAGCCTTACACACACACCCCATGTATAAACCGATCAAGCCATCTACACCCCAGTCAACACTACACACCACAGCAAACCCACATGACAATGACAATACTCATTTCCATGCATGCAATGCAACACACAATCACTCAGCAAACATGCAACCAAAATCTGGAACCTACTGAGCAGCATTACATTGGACCTCCTCTTCATCATGAAAATGTGACTGAACTTCACATTGGCACCCCACATAACTGCAGCAGCCTTGGCAGGCTACGAGATTGGACAACGAGCCCACAAGCCTGGAGGAGGACTTGCAATCATCTTTAAGGAATTCATCAAATGTTCGACCTCAGTGGAAAACAACACCATTTATGGAACACCTGCACTTCAAATTACTAATCTCTGCTAACATCCACCTGAAGAGGACACTTGTCTGCTGGCAACCTGAACTGTGAGCCACAGTTACCAACCTGACAACCGATTTTGTCACACTCCACTCACCATCAAATCCAGAACCTACATCCTGCTCAGCGACTTTAACTTCCCCCTAGAGGACAGAACCGACCTCTACTCCACAGCACTCCTTGAAAGCCTAGGCAACATCAGTTTTACCCATCTCGTCCAGGGACCCACACACACACACACCTCTGAACATACATTGGACCCCATCTTCACCACCAGTGATAGCATAAAAAACAAAGTCACCATGCCACTTTCATGGCTCGACCACTCCATCATCCACTTATAGATCAACACACTGAAAGTAAACATCCAACAGTATACCCAGCCACAGCTGGGGCAAAATTGTCAAAACAGACTGGTTCAGCACCCTCATCATGGCTCAATCTCACCCATGAATGATCTCAACAAAGATATCACAAACCTCAAAAAATGGATAAGGAACTTCAGAGACTCCCTCACACCTATCAAACCTAACAAGCCACCAGGATGCCACAAACAAGTTAGCTGCTACACAGAGCACCTCTGAGAATGAAAATGACACTGTAAACAACTAGAAAGTAAATAGAGAACCTACAATAAAACCTCTGACTGATCCACTTGTAAGGCTGCTATCAGATGTCACCACCAGCAACTATGAGACGTTAAGAAACACGCACTAGTCAAAAGTATCAAAGGAAGTTCCAACAGCAATAAAGAGATCCATTTCACCACACCTTCCACAACAATCAACAACATCTCCCCCTCCCAAGAACTCTGTGACCACCTATCAAACTTTTACCACAGCAAAATCACTAACATCTACAGAAACGTCCCACTCCAACAGGACCCTGGCAACTACATCGTCCATCCACCCACCACCACCCAAGACAACCACCTGATTGAATAGACAGCCCTTACCAGAGACAAAACAGCAACAATCATGAGAACCATCCAATCAAGGGACCCCAGAGGCCCATGCCCACACAACCACTACAACCTGGGTCACACCAACTATCAGCACAGTCCTCTCCCACATCATCAGCACCTCTATCACATCTGCCACACTCCCTGATGACTGGAAACATGAAGAAGTCAACATCCTCCTAAAAAAAACATCAGATGACCCAAACCAGCTATGCAACTACCATCCAATATTCCTTCTCCCATACCAAGCAAAAGATATAGCGATGGTCATCAATATGCAGCCCTCAACCCAAGTCATGCTTCGCCACCTACTGGACAATACCCAATCAGGCTTCAGAAAGAATCACAGTACTGAAACAGCACTCATTGAAACATCACAGACAACACCGGGAACATCCTGGACAACAGAGAAACAGCAGCAGTCGTCCTAATCAACCTGTCTGCAGCCTTCATCACTGTCTTCCAAATCACTCTGATCGGAAGACTTCACAACATAGATATCCAGGGATCTGCACTCCAATAGATCTGCCCCTTCCTCAAGGGATGAACCCAAAAAGTTGGAATGTCACCATTCACAGCAGAGTCCAAGAGACTGATCTGCAGAGTCCCCCAAGAATCATTCCATAGCCCCACCCTGTTCAACATTTACATGACTCTTCTAGCAGACATCGAATGAACCCACGGCATCTCCATCATCTCATATGACACATAACTCATTTTCGCCTTAATGGACATGACAACCACCTCCAGAAACAGCTTCATAAATTGCATGATGGTGGTATCTGAGTGGATGGGAAAAAACTGCCTGAATCTCAACTCTGATAAAATGGAAGTGCTGATCCTCAGAAACATGATCTCCCCATAGGATCCACCTTGTGGCCTTCAGGGCTAGGACCAACACCAACTCCTATCACCACACAAGAAACCTAGGGATCATCCCACATGACATTATCTCCATGATGGCACAAGTCAACTCTGTAAGCACCTCCTGCTTTCATATTCTTTGCACGTTACGGAATATCTTCAAGTGGTGGCCACAAAACCCTATGCAACATTGGACTGACATATCCTCATACACTTTCACCAGCATGCAAGACACCTACGTTCTACCACACTCTCACTCTCACAAACCCTTGCATTGACAAAAGCAGAGGAGAAGTTTGCTCATTCTCCTATATGTCACCGAAAATATGGAACGACCTCGGACCATCACCTTAAAGACTTCTCTTCACCTCTTGTGTTCCGCAAGAAACAAAAGACCTGGCTGTTTGTACAACTCCATGGACACTTTAAACGCACACACCTGATAATGCACCTAGACACCCTGATGGATGATTGGTCACACTATACAAATCGACAGAACATAACGTAACATACCACAAATATTTTCATTGTTGAAATGCATTTGTGCTGAAGAGCTTATATACTGCATTCGATTATTTGGATTACATCCTACAAAGCCTGTAGGCTTCCTCTTTTTAAATGCACTTCTAATGCTGTGTTACGCACATTGGCGGTATTTTGTATTTTGGGGTATTTCTTGCAACTGCACAGATGTGAGGGATACGTTTAGCATAGGGGAACGTAAAGTAGGTGATTCATTGAATTTTGTGACCTTTTTTGTTGAGGACCACCTGTAGATTATGAGGCATATTAGTTGGTTATTACCATAAGTATTTCCTTCTGTGTAGTCATACATATTTGTTAATTTGAGTTGTAGTATTTATTTTTTAGTGTAATAATTTACTTTTTCTTTTAATTAGAAAAAAGCACCAACTGGACAGTGATTTATTATGTACTGGTTGTAGCATTTCTAAATTGTAGGCTGTTAGCCCATAGCACCTCCTCTCAGTAAGCCTTGGAGTGCTCTGCCTCAGCAACATAAGATTATCTGGTTCTCAGTTTAGAAGTTCAATTCAATTCTTAATTGTGTGATTGGGTAGAGTCTTCATTGCAATACACAATTCAATATTTAAAGTGAATCCTATTTAACCAACCCATGCCCGTCTGATGTACTTTGATGAAATTTATACTATTTGCTTACAACATAAATGCACTAACAGCAAGTTTATAAAATTGCTTCAAATACCATTGCCACACTACCTTTTTAAAATGTATTTCCAGAAGATAAAAAATATAACATAGTCATTGTAGGAGGCTGGCCTGGTTTGCAGTGGGTACCTAAGGTATCTACACCTTATCTCAGGTCCAGTTATCCCTTATTAGTGAAATGTAGGCTGTGTTCTAGCAACTTAGGCTGTCCAGAGGTAGCTGTATCAGAGAAGCTTAGGCTGAACTAGGAGACATGCAAAGCTCCTGCAATAACAGTATAGTTACAAAGTACTTATACACAATAAAAGACAATATTCAGTGTTACCAAAACTAAAGGTACTTTATTTTAGTGACACAAGTCCAACAATATCTTAGAGGCAATACTCCTTATAGAGGTAACTATTATACACAATACATACAGTAGAGACCAAAATCAGGAAAGTAAATAGTCATAGAATAGTGCAAACGAACGAGTTACTTACCTTCGGTAACGACTTTTCTGGTGGATACATTAGCTACCTGTGGATTCCTCACCTCATGAATACTCCCATGGCGCCAGCATTCGACGGAAATCTTCTTACTAGTCTCTGCACGTCGACGAGGACTTCACTGTCTCGCACGCGACGCCGTCTGACGTCATACAGGCAATAAGAGGTCCTCGACGACGTGCAGACGTCAGTACCAATCATTTTTTACGTGCATGAGAACAACCAGGCAATGCAATGAAAGAGCAAGGCAACATCCATTATATTGTAAAAATACACCACATTGTATGAATAACTGTAAATCTTTTTATGTACATATATATATATATATATAAAACTCTCTCTTTTAAAATATATACACACACCAAGTATATACATAAAGATATATACACATATACATATATATATATATATAAATATATTATATATACATCTATTGCACCCTCAAAGACCAAGAGGAGCGCACTCAAGGATTACTTGGCAAGACCATAAAGGCAACGGGGAGGCGGGTGGGACCGTGAGGAATCCACAGGTAGCTAATGTATCCACCAGAAAAGTCGTTACCGAAGGTAAGTAACTCGTTCTTCTGATGGATACAACTACCTGTGGATTCCTCACCTCATGAATAGAGTCCCAAAGCAGTACCACGCCCGGCGGTGGGTGCCTAAATGGTCAAACCAAGAAATCCTGCAGCACTGACCGTGCAAAATGGCCGTCCCTTCTAACCTCAGAATCTAAACAGTAATGTTTTGCAAAAGTGTGAAGGGACGACCAAGTTGCGGCCTTGCAGATGTCGACCACAGGAACACCTCTGGCTAAGGCCGAAGTGGCCGACTTAGCTCTGGTGGAATGAGCTCTAATGCCCTCAGGAGGATCCTTCTTTGCCAAAGAGTAACATATTTTAGTGCAAAGAACAACCCACCTGGATAGTGTTCTCTTGTGGACTGCCTTTCCTCTCCTCTTGCCCACGTATCCAATAAACAGCTGATCCTCCAGCCTGAAATCCTTTGTTCTATCGATAAAGAAGCTCAACGCTCTCTTTGGGTCCAGACGGTGCAGTCTTTCTTCCTCTTTGGAAGGATGAGGCGGAGGATAGAACGTGGACAAAGTAATTGCCTGAGCCAAATGGAAGGGTGAAACAACCTTCAGGAGGAAAGCAGCCTTGGTCCTCAACACCACCTTATCCCCATAAAAAGTTGTATAAGGGGGTTTTACTGATAAGGCCTGCAACTCACTCACTCTCCTTGCTGATGTTATAGCTATCAGGAAGACTGTTTTTAAAACCAAATACCTCAAGGGGCAAGAATGCATAGGTTCAAAAGGGGACCCCATAAGGAAAGTCAGGACTAAGGACAAATCCCATTGCGGCATAACGAATGGCTTTGGAGGATATTGATTTAGAAGACCTTTCAAGAATCTGATAACAATAGGGGATTTAAATAAAGATGGTTGGTCTGGAAGACATATGAAGGCTGACAAGGCCGATAAATAACCTTTAATGGTAGCCACTGCACAACCTTTCTGCGCCAGAGATAGAGCAAAAGACAAAACGTCCGATAGATGAGCATGTAAAGGATCAATCTGCCTCTCTCCACACCACGCAACAAATTTAGACCACCTATTAGCGTAGATAGATTTAGTGGAGTGTCGCCTGGCCGCTAATATAACATCCACTACCTCAGGCGGGAGAGAGAAGGAACTCAGGTTGCCCCGTTCAATCTCCAGGCATGTAGGTGCAGACTCTGGAGGTTGGGGTGTAGAACCTGCCCCTGCGACTGTGAGAGGAGGTCTGCCCTGAAAGGGAGACGGAGCGGCGGGCACGTTGAGAGTTGGAGAAGGTCGGAGTACCACACCCTCCTTGGCCAATCCGGAGCTATTAAGATTACTAGAGCCCGGTCTTGGCGAATCTTCCTCAATACTCGAGGAATCAAGGGTATGGGAGGAAACGCGTAAAGCAACTGGCCGCACCAGGTCATTTGAAACGCGTCCCCCAACGCTTCCTGCATCGGATACTGAAGGCTGCAGAACAACGGACAATGCGCGTTCTCTCGAGTGGCGAACAGATCTACCCGAGGAAACCCCCACTTCTGGAAGATTAAACGGACTTGATCTGGATGGAGACGCCACTCGTGGTCTGCCGAGAAGTGGCGACTGAGACTGTCCGCACGCACGTTCAAAACTCCGGCCAGATGGTTTGCTATCAAGCAAATCCGATGGTCCTTTGCCCAGGACCATAGTCGAAGAGCTTCTCTGCAGAGAAGGTACGACCCCACTCCTCCCTGCTTGTTTATGTACCACATCGTGGTAGTATTGTCCGTTAGGACCTGTACCGACTGACCACGAAGGGAAGGGAGGAAGGCCTTGAGAGCCAGACGTACCGCCCGTAACTCTAACAGATTGATGTGAAAAATCTGTTCCTCTGGAGACCAAAGACCTTTGATCTCCAGATCCCCCAGATGAGCTCCCCACCCTAGAGTGGAAGCATCCGTTATGACTGTGGCCACTGGTGGCGACTGCTGGAACGGCTTTCCTTGTGAAAGATTGTTGCTTGCAATCCACCACTTCAAATCCACAGCAGCATCTCTGGAGATCTTGACAGTACCCTCTAGATCCCCTCTGTGTTGAGACCACTGCCTTCGGAGGCACCACTGAAGAGCCCTCATGTGCCAGCGAGCATGCGTGATCAACAGAATGCAGGAGGCAAAAAGACCGAGCAGACGAAGGACCTTGAGGACTGGAACTACCGCTCCATTTCGAAACATTGGAACCAAATCCTGAATATCTTGAATCCGCTGAGGCGGAGGAAAGGCCCTACCCAATGTTGTATCCAGTACTGCCCCTATGAACAGGAGGCGCTGAGAGGGCTCTAGGTGAGATTTGGGCTCGTTCACCGAAAAGCCCAGGTCGAACAACAACTGGGTTGTTGACTGCAGATGACGCAACACAAGCTCCGGGGACTTGGCTTTGATCAACCAATCGTCCAAGTAAGGGAATACTGCTATCCCCTTCCTTCTGAGCTCTGCCGCAACCACCGACATCACCTTCGTGAAGACTCGAGGTGCTGAAGTAAGACCAAACGGAAGGACCGCAAACTGGTAGTGTTGCGATCCCACCACAAACCGGAGATACTTCCTGTGTGACTTGAGTATCGGGATATGAAAGTAAGCATCCTGCAAGTCGACAGACACCATCCAGTCTTCCATGTTCAACGCCAAAAGCACCTGTGCTAGGGTCAGCATCTTGAACTTTTCCTGCTTGAGGAACCAATTCAAGATCCTCAGGTCCAGAATTGGTCTCAAACGACCATCCTTCTTGGGAATCAGGAAATACCTTGAGTAAACTCCTTGACCCCTTTCCTGCTCCGGGACCAACTCCACCGCGCCCTTTAAAAGGAGGACTTCTACCTCCTGTTCTAGCAACAGGAGGTGTTCTTGTGAACAATACGAAGGGCGGGGCGGGATGAGGGGCGGAAACTCCCGCAAGGGAAGGGTGTAGCCTTTTCCCACAACACTGAGAACCCAAGTGTCCGACGTAACAGTCTCCCATTTGGTGAGAAAATGCTGTAATCTTCCCCCTACAGGAGAGGAGTGAGTGGGAAATGGTGGAAGCCTAAGGCTGCTTCCCCTGCTGCACCCCGCCAGAGGATGAGGAAGAGGCAGAGTGCTGCTGAGAAGCTCCCCTGGTGCGGACCCTACCCCTCCCCCTAAAAGATCTATAGGGATGGGAAGAGGCAGGTTGCTGATATCTTCCCCGAAAGGAAGAGGAGGAAGAGCCACGCCCAAATCCACGAAACCTCCTGAAGAATCTGGAAGAGGCCGTGGAAGAAGGAGCTTGGAGTCCCAACGACTTAGCCGTGGCCCTGCTCTCCTTAAACCGTTCCAAGGCCGAATCAGCCTTAGCCCCAAACAGTTTGTCCCCATCAAACGGGAGATCCAACAATGTGGACTGTACATCTGCCGAAAAGCCCGAGTTACGGAGCCAGGCCTGTCTCCTTTCCACCACAGTTGTGCCCATTGCTCTGGCTACTGAGTCAGTGGTATCCAGTCCCGTCTGGATAATTTGGGTCGCAGCAGCCTGGGCATCAGAGACAAGATCCAAAAGACCCTGAGGAAGCTCTGTAAACGAAGAGGAGATGTCATCCATCAGAGCATGAATATACCTCCCCAGGATACAGGTTGCATTGGTGGCTTTTAATGCCAGACTGCAGGACGAAAAAATCTTCTTCGACTGCGCCTCCAGCTTTTTTGAATCTCTGTCCCCAGGCACCGTCGGAAAAGAACCAGGCGCTGACTTGGACGAACAGGAGGCCTGCACAACCAAGCTCTCCGGCGTAGGGTGCCTAGATAGGAAACCAGGATCAGTTGGAGCCGTCCGATACCTCCTGGCCACGGCTCTGTGAACTGCTGGGGAAGATGCCGGCTTCTTCCACACCTCTAAAACCGGATCCAGCAGAGCGTCATTAAAAGGTAATAGAGGCTCCGCCGCGGCTGAGGCCGGATGCAACACCTCTGTCAAAAGGTTTTGTTTCGCCTCCACCACCGGCAAAGGCAGGTCCAAAAAACTAGCTGCCTTCCGTACCACTGTATGAAAGGAAGCAGCTTCCTCGGTATATTTCCCCGGGGACGAAAGGTCCCACTCAGGGGAAGTGTCCAGCCCACTGGCCGACTCCAGTCCACGCAGCCCATCACCCGAGTCCTCTAGCTCTCCTTCCTCTAGGGCTCGTTGGTACTCCTGCTCTTCTAGTACCCGGAGAGCACGCCTCCTTGAATGCAGTCGTTGCTCAATCCGCGGAGTCGACAATACCTCCGCCGAAGTCGGAGATCGGCGCCGATCTTCCGAAGCCACCGACGCCGCATCCGGCGCCACAGGTAACTTCGGCGCCGACTGAAGAGCAGTTGAAACGGATGGACCCACCGGAGTCACAGGCCGAAATCTCGACGTCGACGGGATGGAAATCCCTGGGGCCAATCCCTCCGAAGCCACCGGAGCGGCCACCGGCGCCGACACTGGCGCCGAGCCCACGTTCCCAAACGGGAGAAAGGGCATAAAGGGTGCCGGCCGAAGAGGCGCAGGATCACCCAAAGAAAAGGCCAAAGGCCCAGCCGGAGCACCCCCTGGAGCCATCTGTTGGAAGATGGCATACATCGCATTCAAGAATGCGGAACTATCGGCTCCAGGGGTGGGAAAAGCCGGATACTGGGGTGCCTGACTCGGAGGCGACCCCGATGCCGGCCTCGGCGTCTGCGCCGGAGAAAACACTTGAGGCTCCAATACCTCAATCACCGACGCCTGTCCAGGCAAAGTTGGAGACGCCGGAGAGGGCAACGGCGTCGAAGGATGCGGCGTCACCGTGGGGCTGACCTCCCATGTTCTTCGGCGCCGATCCGGAGACCTGGAACGAGCCTCCCTTGAATGACGCCGAGATTCTCTACGGCGCCGGGAGTCTCGATGACGCCGATGTCTTGGAGAAGACTTTTTCTTGTGATGCTTCTCCTTTGACTTGGCCATAAACAGCTTCGCTTCGCGTTCTTTAAGGGCCTTCGGATTCATGTGCTGACATGAATCACAAGTCGAGACGTCGTGGTCGGAGCTCAAACACCAAAGGCAATCGGAATGAGGATCCGTCACCAACATCTTGCCTCCACACTCACGACAAGGCTTAAATCCAGACTTTCTCTGCGACATTATTTCCACAGAGAAAGAGTACGCAGCCAGATATACACTGTAACCGCAAGAGTAACAGTTGCTCCCTCGAAGATAACCGTTTCGAATGCACGGAAAAAAGGGAACTGACGTCTGCACGTCGTCGAGGACCTCTTATTGCCTGTATGACGTCAGACGGCGTCGCGTGCGAGACAGTGACGTCCTCGTCGACGTGCAGAGACTAGTAAGAAGATTTCCGTCGAATGCTGGCGCCATGGGAGTATTCATGAGGTGAGGAATCCACAGGTAGTTGTATCCATCAGAAAGTAGAAAATACAATAGAATGCAAACACAAACCATATGCTAAGAAAGTGGAATGCGAATCACCAATTCCCCCCAAGGGAAGTGTAATGTGTAAATGGGTGATGGGAGTGTAAGAAAACACCAAAGGTAAATAAAATACCCCACCCAAGAGCCCAGAAAAGTAGGAGTAAAGTACTGCAAGTTTCCTCAGGACACACAATAAGTTGTGATAAGAGTTATTGCAAGAATCAAGCAAGACTGCAAGCAACAAATGGTGTATTCCTGGACCTTAAGACCTGTGAAGAGGTGAGACCAGGTCTAGAAGTCGCAGAAGATTCCAGGAAGGACAGGAGCCTCTGCCAACCTATAAGATGGTGCAAAAGAGGATTCTCCAGTTAGAAGAAGTCTGCAGAAGAGCACCAAAGAAGATGGCTGCGTGTTCCTGAATAGTGAAAGAGATGTCCCATGTCGAGAAGTTGGATGCAGGCTGGTTGTGTCACTGGATTCGTCCAACAAGCCTTGGTTCAAGCAAGGCAGCGGTTTGTGTCAAAATGGCGCTGCCTGGACCCAGGAGGGACCCGGGGGCCTCAACTCAGACTGAGGAGGCAGACGGGGCTCCCAACACTGGAGAGAGCCCAAAGATGACCAGGCAGCACCCACGGGAGTTCCAGGACACGAGGACAAAGAAGGTGCAAATTGCGGTTGGTGCAGCACAACAACAAAAAGGTCCCACGCCACTGGTCGAGTTGTGCATCACAGGACGGAGTGCTGGGGACCTGGGCTACACTGTGCATGAAGGATTCTTGGAAGAAGTGCACAGAAGCCCAAGGAGCTAGAGATGATGCAGTGCACAGGGGTACTGTTGCAAACCGGAAAGGCAAGCTCTTACCTCCTCCAAATATGGACAGCTGCACTTTAGGACAGTCTGGGTCAGAGGGGTCCACTAACTGTGTTTCAGAAAGCACGCTCATCATCAGGAGGGAAGTCCCAGAGAACCGGTCATTGTCTTGGAAGGTATCTGCAGGAGCATGGAAGTGACTCTGTCACTCCACAGGAGATTCCTTTGGTTCTTCTGGTGCAGGGTGAAGAAAGGGAGTCTTCAGAGCATGCACACCTTGGAAACGTTTGCAAATGCTGGCTGGAGCTGAAGATGCAGGTCATAGGTGTTGTCCTGGATACTTTGTTGCAGTTACAGTGGTTCCTGGAGCAGTCTGCGGTTGATCCAACAGTCAGAAGCTGAAGCTGGGGATGCAGAGGATTTCTGGAGGAGTCTTGCAAGCTGAATCTGAAGAGGAATCCACAGGAGAGACCCTAAATAGCCCTGAGAGGGGGATTCGCTAACTACCCAGATATGCACCTATTAGGAGGGGTCTTGACATCACCTAATGGTACTGGCCACTCAGAGATCTCCAAAGTGTCCCCACGCCTTGGAAACACGTGGCTAATGCCAGGGGCACACTGAAGGAGCTCTGGACACCATCACTGGGGTGGTGATGGACAGGGGAGTGGTCATTCCCCTTTTATTTGTCCAGTTTCATGCCAGAGCAGGAACTGGGGGTCTCTGAAATGGTGTAGACTGGCTTATGCTAGGAGAGCACCATCTGTGCCCTTCAAAGTATTTCCAGAGGCTCTGGGAGGCTACCCCTCCCAAGCCTGTAACACATATTTCCAAAGGGAGAGGGTGGAACACCCTCCTCCCAAAGGAAATGCTTTGTTCTAACTTCCTAGTACTGAGCTGCTCAGACCCCAGGAGGGCAGAACCCTGTCTGTGAGGTGGCAGCAGCTGTAGCTGCAGTGCAAGCCTCAGAGAGCTGGTTTGGCAGTACTGGGGGTGCATGGTGGAGCCCCCAGGGTGCATGGGATTGACCCCCCAATACCAGATTTGGAATGGGGGACAATTCCATTATCTTAGACATCTTACATGGCCATATTCAGAGTTACCATTGTGAAGCTACATATAGGTATTGACCTATATGTAGTGCAACCGTGTAATAGTATCCCCGCACTCACAAAGTCCAGGGAATTGGCCCTGGACAGCATGGGGGCACCTTTGCTAGTGCAAGTGTGCCCTCACACTTAGTAACTTTGCACCTAGCCTTCAGTAAATGAAGGTTAGACATATAAGTGACTTATAAGCTACTTACGTGCAGTAAAAATGGGTGTGAAATAGTGTGTGCACTATTTCACTCAGGTGGCAATGGCAGTCCTGAAGAAAGGTTTGTCTGGGCTCCTTATGGGTGGCAAAAGAAATGCTGCAGCCCATAAGGATCTCCTGGAACCCCAATGCCCTGGGTACCTGGGTACCATATACTAGGGACTTAGAAAGGGGGTCCAGTGTGCCAATTGGAATTGGAATATGAAGTTACTAAACTATAGTGACTAATTTGGAAGCAGAGAGAGCATAAGCACAGGAGTTCTGGTTAGAAGAACTTCAGTGACACAGTTAAGCACTACTGACAACACACACATAGGCCACAAACTATGAGTACTGGTGTCCTGGCTAGCAGAATCCCAGTGAGACAGGCAAAACACACTGACAAATAGGGTTTTAACTATGAGCACTGGGGTCCTGGCTAGCAGGATCCCGGTGAGACAGTAAAAACACACTGACACACACTCACAAACAGGCCAAAAGTGGGGGTAACATTACTAGAAAGAGGCTACTTTCTCACAGTCATATACTCAAAGGTTTAAATGAAACATACTGTTGCCAGTTGAAATAGCTGCAGTAAGGCTGGCATTTTATGGGGAGTCACGAGCTATGGCCTCTACCCGTTTCCTAAACTGCTAAAAGACTTTCATCAAAAGCACAGCTTAATCTAAGGTCTCTAGTGTGAAAGCAGGCCAGAACAGCCTCCCTAAAGGACCTTATTTTGTTGGCAATTCATCTTCTTTTTTGAAGCTGATGGCGATCCTGTAGTAGGGAGGGACATATGCACAATAAATGGATGAGGACCTCCTGCCCAGAAAGACAGAAGCTGTTTGCTTCTTAACTTTACTATCCTTTTGAACTCTTGGTAGTGATCGGTAAGTCCCACGCAGACATTGAGGGGCATATTTATACTCTGATTGCACCGAATTAGCATCATTTTTTTTAACTTTAATTCGGGCAAAACTAACTCCATATTTATACTTTGGTGCTAGACCCGTCTAGCACCAAATGTATGGAGTTAAAGTAATTTTTGGGAAGTGGAAACCTACCTTACCTTAATGAGATGCAAGATAGGCATTCCCGTGTGTTAGAAATGGGGTTTTTGGTTGGCAGTCAGGTTACCCTCTGTCCAAACAAGAACCCTCACTCTTGTCAGGGTAAGTCACACACAATCCAAAATTAGCCTGTGCCCACCCTCTGGTAGCTTGGCACGAGCAGTTAGGCTTAACTTAGAAGGCAATGTGTAAAGTATTTGTGCAATAAATCATACAATAACACAATATAGCACCACAAAAATACACCACACAGTGTTTAGAAAAATATATAATATTTATCAGGATAATTGTAGGTCAAAACGAATAAAGATGCAATGTGAAATTGTAGAGAAATCACTGAAAAGTGATATAAAGGGTCTTAAGTCTTTAAAAAGCAAACAAAGTCTCTTTCAAGCACAAAGTACCTGGTTTAAAGTGCAAAATCTCCGCAAAGGGCCGCAGAAGAAGTGATGCGTGGAAAAAGGGTGTGTGCGTCGATTTCTCCCCTGCACACACAGACTTGCGTCGTTATTTTTCATGCGGGGAAGTCGTGCGTTGTTTTCCGGCGCGCGGACAGTCTCTTTCTGTGGGTCGCGGGATTACCAGATTTCCCGGGGTCTGTGCATGGATTCTTCGGCTTGATTTCTGGCTGCGCATCGTTCCGGGAGGCTGTGCGTGGAATTCTCAATCTCACGGCAGGCGTTGGGTCGATTTCCCCTCTGGAAGTCGGGCGGCGTAGTCCTTGCGAGGCCGTGCGTCGAAGTTCCGATCGCCCCGAAGGTGTTGCGTCGGTGTGCGGCGATTTTCTCATCGCGGAGCAAGCTGTGCATCGAAAGTTACACGCACGAAGAGTCCAAATGAAAAAGAGAAGTCTTTTTGGTCCTGGGACTTCAGGGAACAGGAGGCAAGCTCTATCCAAGCCCTTGGAGAGCACTTTTACAGCCAGACAAGAGTTCAGCAAAGCAGCAGGGCAACAGCAAGGCAACAGTCCTTGGTAGAAAGCAGTCAGGTGAGTCCTTTAGGCAGCCAGGCAGTTCTTCTTGGCAGGATGCAGGTTCTGGTTCATGTTTCTTCTCCAGCAAGTGTCTGTGGTGGTAGGGCAGAGGCCCTGTTTTATACCCAAATGTGCCCTTGAAGTGGATGAGACTTCAAAGAGTGGCTAAGAAGTTCACCAGGTCCCCTTTCAGTTCAATCCTGTCTGCCAGGGTCCCAGTAGGGGGTGTGGCAGTCCTTTGTGTGAGAGCAGGCCCTCCACCCTCCCAGCCCAGGAAGACCCATTCAAAATGCAGATGTATGCAAGTGAGGCTGAGTACCCTGTGTTTGGGGTGTGTCTGAGTGAATGCACAAGGAGCTGTCAACAAAGCCCAGCCAGACGTGGATTGTAAGGCACAGAAAGATTTAAGTGCAAAGAAATGCTCACTTTCTAAAAGTGGCATTTCTAGAATAGCAATATTAAATCCAACTTCACCAGTCAGCAGGATTTGGTATTACCATTCTGGCCATACTAAATATGACCTTCCTACTCCTTTCAGATCAGCAGCTAACACTTCAATACTGCATGAGGGCAGCCCCAATGTTAGCCTGTGAAGGGAGCAGGCCTCACAGTAGTGTAAAAACTAATTTATGAGTTTTACACTACCAGGAAATGTAAACTACACAGGTACATGTCCTGCCTTTCCCCCACACAGCACCCTGCTCTAGGGGTTACCTAGGGCACACATTAGAGGTGATTTATATATGGAGAAAGGGGAGGTTTAGGCTTGGCAAGTACTTTTAAATGCCAAGTCGAGGTGACAATGAAACTGCACACACAGGCCTTGC
The DNA here is from genome assembly GCF_031143425.1 of Pleurodeles waltl. Classification (NCBI taxonomy): domain Eukaryota; kingdom Metazoa; phylum Chordata; class Amphibia; order Caudata; family Salamandridae; genus Pleurodeles; species Pleurodeles waltl. The sequence continues at coordinate 933,583,728 of NC_090442.1, read as the reverse complement.
AATGGCAGGCCTGAGACAAGGAAAAGGGGCTACGTAAGTGGGTGGCACAACCAGTGCTGCAGGCCCACTAGTAGCATTTAATTTACATGCCCTAGGCACATATAGTGCACATTACTAGGGACTTAGAAGTAAATTAAATAGTCCAATCAGGTATGATCCAAGGTTACCATGTTTAAAGGGATGGAGCATATGCACTTTAGCACTGGTTAGCAGTGGTAAAGTGTGCAGAGTCTAAAAGCTAGCAAAAACAGTGTCAAAAAAGTGGAGGGAGGCAGGCAAAAAGTTAGGGTGACCACCCTAAGGCTGTCAGGTCTAACACCATGCAAGAAATGACTCTATGGCCTTAGCACCATATTTATACTACCGTGCAAAAATGGTGCACGGGAGGGAGGAGGGGTCAGAAAATGGTGCAAAGCTTGCTTTGCGCTGTTTTTAACTCTTGGGTTCCACCATGGAATAAGCCCGCAGCTGTCCTCCCTAGGCCCCAGGGGCACCCCCCACCCACACCAGAGGAACTGTGGAGGATGGGGGACCCCATCCCAGGTAAGTACAGATAAGTACAGGAATGTATTGCATTTGATTTTTTAAAGTGCCCCAGGGGGGCCCTCTAATGGGGTGGTGGGCATGACTCCTGCCTTTTTTAAGGGAGGAGTCATGTGGTATGGTAGGTTTAGCACCATAAAATGACGCAAATCTGGTTAGAGTCATTTGTTTTTTTCACTCTAACCTGCCTAAAGTCATTTTTTGGTGCTAAACCCCCTTCTTCTATACCGCCAGCCCCACCTGACTAAAGTCTTTTTTTTTTTACTCCAGCCTACCCTTTGCACCGGCTTGCACCATTACATAAATATGGTGCCCGGTTGGTGCACAGAAATGGTGAAAGCCAGTGCTAAACTTTTTGGTGCACAGCTGCTTTAGTGCAGTTTTGCACCAAAAAGAATAAATACGGGCGTAAGTTCAATGAGCTCAAGGACCACAGTATAAGAACGTGTTTGAGTTCAATTTGATCCACATATAATGAGCTAATGATTCCTGTTTTGTGGACCTGAATTTGTGACATTGTAATGTAAAGGCCCCCTTCTGTGCCAGAACTTGCTTGGTGATCCCAAACTCGAGGCTGATCTGAGTGGGTAACATGTACAAGGGGAGCTGAAAGATCCCTCTATAGATCTTAAGAAACATTTTATCCAGTAATTCACTATCCCTCCCTTAAATCTCCTCTCTCCCATACACCAGTGTGGGCACAACCTTTGCCTGATCCACCTGAAGGATAGACAACAGGGTAGGGCCTGGCCTTTTAATCTTGCGGTGAGGGACTTAAGGCCACATAGAGTGAATTTCCTTTCCTTTTAATTTCTTCCAACTGGTCAGTGTAATTTCCATTCCCATTGAAGTATACTCCCAGATATTTAAAACTGTTAATTGACTCAAGCCTCTCTCTTTCTAAAAACCATGTTTGATTTTTTAAGCTATTGTCTTCAAAGGTCAAGATCATTGTTTTGGTTTAATTGATTATCAGCCCATTCTTACTTGGATAAGTGGATGTTGCATCGAGGAGACGTTGCAGATTAACCTTGCTTATTAAAACCAAGTCAGCTGCGTACCACAAGTTCAAGAGCTGAAAGCCCCCCAACTTTGGTGTGCGGGAATTTACACACATTGAATAAAGTCAGAGCAAGGATGCAGCTCTTCTTGAGACTGGATTTTGGCCTGAACCAACTACAAAATACCTGGGGCAAAACTACTTTTTGATACGGGCCCACAATGTTATTAAAATTAATTTCCTCAGGAGTTTGCATTGTGAAGATGCTTAGCTGGCCAGACAAACAGGGCCTATCCAGCATTTCATTTATTTGTGAAGCAAGAGGACTCCTGGCCTGAGTATTTGGCGCTGAAGTTATTTGTTCCTGGATATGACTTGTGAGTGCAGCTAAGTGGGGAGTTTGGTAGTTACCCGGGGCTAGCATACACTTCGGTTCTGATGGTGGGGTCTTCTGCCTGGGCCATAACGTGAGCAACAGAAGTGGGCTTTGAGGACTCGTTCAGACCCATTAGAGCCTCTTCCAGACCACTTTGAGGTTCCAAACAGTTTGAGTCCGAGCACCACATATTAGATTTTAAAGATTGAATAATTGGGCAAAGCACCAAATTTTGAGACCCAGCTCCCTTTTGTTACGGCCCTTTCTTTTCTTGGATCTCTTTGTTCTTTGCTCTCCCTAGGGCATAGGACCCTCTGTGACTGAAGCCTGCAAAGTAGGTAGAGGGCGACCTGGATCACAACCCTTCGTTGGCAACAATTTGCTGTAGTCTTTGCCAGAGATGGAACACACAAGCAGTCTCGGTGGTGACCCTATCCCTTTAACCGCCAGCATTTTGGAGTCTTCACCCAAGCCACCTTGGGATTCATCTACAAGTATCACTTCTGATTCCTAAAGCCCGATGTAGATTTTGGGGTTTTAGCATTAACTATTTCCTACAGATCGCCCACCAACTTTGACATTACAGCCCTCATTACGAGTTTGGCGGTTTTCAGGCAAGACTGCCATGCAAAATGGCAGTACCATACCGCCAGTGGTGGCAGTATTGCAAACGCCGGATCACGAGTCACAAAACATAAACAGCCCAAAAACAGACACAAAACCAACCCCGCTAGGCCAACCCACAGCAAAAGAGTGACAGAACAACCACCAGCCCCGCCAAGCTGACACCATTCCGACCGTTATATTTAAAGACAAACTCCAGCATAGTGGTACATGCACAGCGGAAAACCGTTGGCGGTTCGTACCACAGCAATACAAAAAGGCACAGTAGAAAGTAGATAACACCACATTGGCCAGTTCGATTATCCCACACCTGAAACTCATACACACACCACGGACACCTGCACATGCCACCATATAACACATCCACACACAAGCCCACAATCCCTTGCGACAAATATGAGGAGAGGCACTGGAAATGAAGCACATCCCAAACACAACAAAGACAATCACACTGCACATGTTGTACACATTTTCACCACAGCCCATGAACACCCACAGCCAAACACCCCCCACATCACCACACACCCCACACTTAACCCGATACACACACCACAACATGTCACACCAGAACCACCCACAGTTCACCGACTATGAGTTGCGGGTCATGGTGGACGAGATCATCAGAGTAGAGCTGCAGCTCATGAAGTTCAGGTACAGCAAACATCCATATGTAGGAAAACTGAGTTATGGCAGAGGATCGTCAACAGGGTCAACACAGTCAGCACCTACCCATGCACAAGAGAGGCCATCAGGAAGAGGTGGAACAACCTCAGGGGGAAGTTGTTTGGTCAGTTCCATGGTGTCCAGGCATCAGATAGCCACCAACAAGACTGATGATGGTCCCCCACGTCCTCCCGTTGACTTGACATCCTGGGAAGAGAAAGTCATGGACATCAATGAACCTGAGGGCCTAACTGGCATCAGCGGAGGGCTCGACTCTGTTAAGCCAACAATACACACCAGGCACCACCACCCCTGCCCTACACACCTCCCTACAACCCTCTAACCTACGACAACCCACCCCACTGTACCTGTCCCAAACACCCCATGCCCCTCCTCTGCATACCACACCACCACACTCCCTTTATCCCTACTCACTCACTCCTAATGCATGGATGACAACTACAATGTTGTGAACCACAGCTCCCACAATCCAGCCCAACACACACAGCAACACACCACAGACCCACTGCACAGTGGAACATCTGCATGGACAGCCATACCATAGCCCACACCAACAGGCTGCCACAACTTCCTCCCAACACATGACAATGTCAGCAATGCCAGCCACAACCCACAACTCCCCATGTCACATGGAAACCATGCCACAAACCCCTATACCAAATCAATGTCTTCAGTGAGCAGCTGCCATTGCCATCACTGGGACGCAAGTCAAGCCACTGCATGCATCACAACAGGGACATAACAACTACAGCTACACAACTTATCTCTACTATTTCCATCCACAGGTCCCCCTGGCACTGCCATCCTGCAGAGGATGCCAGGCTCAACAGCCCTCCCCAAGATAAGGCCCCACTGGATGTCTGGATGGGGACGACTTGCCTGGGCACTCTGGAGCCACTGGACAGTCCACCAACAGCAGACCCACCCTGGACACACCAGATGCCCCCACCCATGTGACAACAACACCACAGCAGCCCCTGGACACCAAACCTGTGCCCCTGGGACCTCACAATCAGAGGTGTGCCCCATAGTACAGGGGCCAAAGTCAAGGGCACACACCCCAGACAATGAAGGCCCGGCTGCTACTGGGAGTGGCCACACTGTGCCAGGGGAACAGGGGACAAGGGGTATTGGGAGGGGAACTGTGGTCCAAGGCTCGAGGCAGCCATACCAACTGACTGCCCAGGAGGGCCTTAACCAAGTCCTGGGTGTATACTAGCAGACCCAGGACACAGTGGCCCAGATCCTCACTACCGTGCAGGAGGCCCAGAGGCTGCAGAGGAAATACAAACAAGAGCCCATGCAACAGTGACAGGCCCACAATGCCACCCTGGCAACCATAGCAGTGGTGCTCAAGGACTTGACCACCATAATGCGTGAGTCCACCACCCACCAGCAGGCCTCTTCCACTGGCTACATCCCATCAGAGCCCTCCACATCAGCAGCAGCCAGTGGGTTGGAGACCCCGCCACAGGACCTGTAGCTGAGGAACCCACATGCAAGCAAGGACGTCCAACTAGACATCCAGCCGGACATGATGACAAGACCACGACCACCACCAGGAAGTGATTCTCTCCTGAGCATTCTCCCTTGTGTTTGACTGAGACACCCTGTCCACTCTCATGTCTCCGTTTTTCCAGGACCAGCACACTGGACCTTGACTATCCACAGCTGGCCTCACCGCTCTGATGACCTCAGCCGCCATGACCCCACTCGTCAGCCCTTGCACTCCCAAATAAACACCATAGAGCACTGTTACTGCCTACGTCTTTATTTGTCATGAGTACGAATGGAACTGCCAATACATGTGAAACTGGCAAACCATCGCCCAGCACATGCATGGGAGGGTGGCGGGGGGAGCAAAATGCAGGCAGGTTGATCGTGGAGCAGCCAGGGACTGGAGACATGTGTCAAGGGAGGCAACAGGTCAGGCAGGGACCAGAGTGCACCACTACAATGTCCTGAAAGTAGAGCAAGACAGTGACAACAATCATTGTAGGAGTCACAGATGCCAACTTAACACAAATGTACTTTCAGAACAGGTATCCAAGGAAGATATGTCAGTCAAGTCCACAACCATGTGGCCAGTACCAACACACAAAAACAACACATACCAACTCTATGGTACAACAATCACAGCACCCAGAGCCAAACCTGACCCCATGCCCACTGCCACCAACAACAATGTAGCACTGCCACCCAATATCAATTCTCAGGATAGATGCAGCACAGATGCACCAACCCTGTGTGGCACACACACAGCACTTGAAGTGGCAGCTCAGGAAACATTGTACATACATGTTGATGACACTAGTGCACCAGCAGAACAGCTGCCTGACTATAGGCCCCACCTGTACACAGTGACTACTGAAGTCATGGGCACATGTGACACCCCCCAACCCAGCTTGAGGCAGAGCTGAACCCAATACTGTCAGTGGTCATGTACAACAGGTGGTAGCAGGGACAAGGCAGACAGTGGTAGAGGACACATACCAGACAGCTGACACATACCTGCATCTCAGTCGAAGTAGTGTTGAATCAGCTCTGGACAAGAGTCAGCTGTATCCTCATCATCCTCATCTTCATCACTCCCCATGTTCCCTTCATCAGCCACTGATACAGCTACCCCCTCCTCTGCATCCAGCAATGGGATGTGACACCTCAGGGCCAGACTGTGCAGCATGCAGAAGGCCACCATCATCTGGCACACCTTGTGTGGGTTGTAGAGCAGGTCACCCCCAGAGATATGCAGACACCGGAATCTGGCCTTCAGCAGGCCGAAGCACCTCTCAAAGACCCGTCTAGTATGGCCGTGCACTTCATTGTAAAGGTCCTCTGCATCTGTAGTTGGATGCCTCAAGGTGTGAGGAGCCAGGGCAGGTTGGGATTGTCAGAGTTACCTGTGTGCAGTAAGAGGCATGTCAAGACCGGGAGGGTGATGGGGCAGGGACACAAGAGTGCAGAGAGCTGAGGGGTGCACATATGCAGGGGTACATACCAATTAGCCAGGCCTGATCCTTCATAAGTGGTGCCATCATGTGTGGGAAGCTGCTGTTCCATAGGAGTGAGGAATCATGCACAGAGCCTGGGAACCTGGCCATCACCAGGGAGTTGTATTGGTCTGCGAGACACACCACCTGCATTTTAACCTAATGAAAGTTTTTGTGGGTCCTATCGACCTGTTCACTCCTCCTTGGTGGCACCAGGCCACTGTGGATGGCATCAATGGCCCCAAAAACATGAGGGACCTGTTCCACTCCGTAGAACGCAGCATTGACAGTGGGCAATTCTGCACGTTGGGGGAACCGGATGTAGCTGGCCAGATGTTTGAGCAGGGCACATAGTACATCCATCAGGACGTTGATGAACAAGGGCTGCAACATCCCTTTTGCCAGGCCCACTGTGACTTGGAAGGAGCCTGAGGCAAGGCAGTGGAGGACTGACAATACCTGCACTGAGGGAAGGATGGCATTGGGATAGCGAATGGCAGGTAACAGATCCTGCTTCCACAGGGCCACCAGTTCCATGATGGTCTCAAGGTTCAGGCAATAGGTCTGCATGACGTGATGCTCTTCCAGGGTGGCAAGGTCGAATAGGGGCCTGTACACCGGTGCATTCCTCATCCTCAACCTTACATTGTACCTGGGAACAGGAGAGAGTGGGTATTATGTTGTGCACCATAGACTGAGAAGACGATGTTGATGTGGCCACAGGTCACCAAATGTCATCCATGACACACTAACATTTCACCCACAATACACATTGGACATGTAAAATGGCAGCTGCATGTCCTGCATGCATGGGACAGGTGGAAGTGAGCTCATCCTGCCGGCACAACACATCATGACGGTAGGCGGTCACGACCACCATGCAACTCACCATTGGTTAATACTGTTTCTGTGAGAGGCATGAGCCAATGGTGATCGCTGCTGGTGGTGACAGTGATGTCTGCTGCAGCTGTGACCACCATTTCATGTGCTCATTCTCACTTAACTCCTGAACCTTGTGAACTGAAGACCTCCACTGTATGTTTCACTGTATTCTGACTTTCATAGCCAAGATGCTACATCCCAGCCTTCACCCAGGTAGAGTTACAGTGGCTCGTGGACGGGGTCCTGCCCCTGTATGGACAGTTGTATGGGGCACCAGTGCAGCAGGTGAGCCAATGTCATTGTCCTGTATGTGAGTTGTGCGCAAGGTGGATGGGGGCCTTGGTGGGTGGCAGTGTGTCTGGAGCATGGACACAGGTGAGGGGCCTTAGGCTACTTAGGGTGATGACGTGTGGGTGTGGAAGAGTGATGTGTGCTGTCCACTGCTGTCCCAGGGATGCCACTCTTCATTACTGTGTCCTCCTGCCTGTGTCTCCCATGCAGGTCAGAACCTATCAGAAGACAGGGATTAGGTGTGCCATTGCCAAGCAAGTGTGGACCCTGGGGGTCCATTCCCGGCACAGCCCCCACTGCAGAAAGTGGTGGGAGGACCTGAGCTGCTGGGCCCAGAAGACCCCGAAGGCTCAGCTGGGGACGTCCTCCCAATGAGAGAGGGGTGCCCGTCAGACCCTGACCCTCCTAATGGCCTACATATTGGCAGTGGCCTACCCTGAGGTGGATGGGCACTTGAGGGCAGCACAGCAGCCACAAGGGGGTAAGTACCCACTCTCACTTGCTATATGTGTTGCCTTAGTGGCTCTGGGTGGGCACTATTGGTTAGCTGTGGCATAAGTGCTTGGTACAATGATGTCTGCCATATGTAGTGTCCATCTGTGAAGGATTGGCATCACAGGTGTGGGTAATGCCATGCAGTCAGTGGTAGCGGGGTAGCTACCTCCAATGCTGAAACAGTGTGGCCACCTACTAGATAGATGTGCTTGCCAGCTCATGGCAACAGGATTATTGGACCTGGGGTGTCAGGTCATTGTGATGAGTCCTTGCCAAACACTGTGGCAGGGGTGAATCCAGAGACCTCAATCAGGCACTGCAGGTGTAGTGGGGTTGGGTGTGCCAAGTGATCCAAGTGCTAATTGACAATAGCTAAGTCAGCCTGTCAACTAGCCATGCAGGATTCTATTGGGTGTGCAGCCCATCACGTGCCTCTCTCAATGACCATGGGTAGTGGGCAGGAACTGGACAGGTGTGGCTGGTATGCCACTCCTCATGTAGATGTTTGCATCAGTCAGACCATTAGCGGTTCACAGGTGTATTGTTGTGGTTTCCCCTATGGTGTTTCTTAGTTGTAGGATGTGCAGGGGTGGGCATAATGTATCATGGCGTGGTATCAAGTGCTGATGCAGTACCGTATGTAACTGTTGTGCTGGCATTGACCAGCTGCACCCTGTCTCTCTCTTTCTCCCTCCCTTCCTGTCCTCCTCTGTCTTTGTGTGCATCAACATCAGCTGGCGAAGGAGAAGGGGCACCGGCGAATGGGGAAGCTGCAGCCACAGGGACCCAGGAGGCTAACACCATCTGGGACCACCCTAGTGCCATCCTTGTCTGCCACCCCTCTTACCAGCACAACCCTTCCTGTAGCTCCCCACCCAGTTGACTGTGCCCGCTCACCCAAGATAGTGGGCATCTCCTTCACCACAGGCACCTCTGCCCCAGTCAGCTCTGCTGCCCTCAATGAGGAGAATATTGACCTCCTGAGGTCCATCTCTGTGGGGCAGACAATTATAGTGAATGCCATCCAGGGACTGGCATCCCAGATGCAACAGAACAATACGTTCCTGGAAGGCATTCACGGTGCCTTGTCCGGCTTATAGAGATCAATTCAGGCTCTGGCCTCCTCAGTGACGGCAGCCAGTGTCCCTTCTTCTTCTGTCCCCCCTCAAGCTACCTGTTCCCATGCCCACATCCCTCTCCCCTCACCCATCCAAGGCACACCTACTGACCCACATGCATCCACATCAAAAGACACAGTATGCAAAGACAGACATAAGCACCACAAATGCCACTACCGTCATGCACACACAACATACACATGCAGACAAGACAACATCCACACCCTGCACCAACTCCCCCACCACCTCCCCCTCACAGTCTGTACATCACTCACATCTGCAGTCAGCACCACATCAGTCACTGTTCCTGCCACATGTGCCCTCACTGCCACCGTCACCACATTATCTGACCCCCATTCACGCATCCCATTCATCACTGGCACAGACTCCATGACTCTCAACATACCCACATGCAGCACATCCACCCTACCTGCAGGCAGCATCCCAACATACACTCACACATCCCCCCTGCCATCTCCCTGCATCTCCACCCCACTTCCTCTGAGTACATCTAATCACCTGCACTCAACCACCCAACAGTCCCCCAGCACACACATTTCAGCCACACATGCACCTGCACCCAAGGCACCGCCACGTACACTCCTCACAACCATACCCCCTCCCTCCACTCGCAAACTTCCTTACCCTGATCTCCCTTGTGTCTCCAAAAAATGGTTCCTCAGAGAGTTTTCCCTGTCTCCCACCACTGCCCCTGTCCCTGTTCCCCCCCAGGTGCTCTGCTACCTTTCCGAGGTCCCTGCCTTCAGACTCTCACTCCACCACTGCCCCTCAACATGCCCCTCCACCACCTGCCACTCCCACTCCTGCCACGTCCACTGCTCTTCCTGCCAAACCAAAGCCCATGCCAGCTCCCTCCTCTTCCAAGGCTAAGCCCACTCACTCCACTTCCAAGGTCATTCCCCCTCCCTCTACTTCTAAGGCCAAGCCCACTCCCCTGGCTAAATTGCCCCCTCCAGGGGCAAGCCCAAGGACCCCTCCCTCCAAGCCCAGACCAAAGGACTCCCCCACAAGCCCAAATACCCCCCCAATCCACCCCAGAGGTACCTCCATACCCCATCCATGCCGCTGCCCTGTGGAGGCCTGCACTTTGCAATTAGGAGTCAAGTTTGGGCGTCACCTTGTTGCCCCGTGTACTTGGAGCACTGTGAGACATTTGGACTGGCCCTTGGGCCTGTTTGTTCATGGTTTTATTCTAGTTTTTTAAATGTATAATATATGAGGGTCACAACACCGTTGGTGTTGATGGTACTTACCTAATCCTGGCTTTCCTTTCAAATGTATGTGTGGTGGTTGTGGGTATTAGCATGTATGTGTGTGTATGTGTGTGTGTTGGTACGGGTGTTTGTGTGTGTGTGTGGGTGTCGCTTCCTGACTCATGTGTGTGCTAGGCTGCTGAACTTACGGTTGGTACCTTGGTCACCGTCGCTGGTCCGGGAGTTGCATGGCCAGGTCGAGCATTGGGTGGAGTGCAATTCGTGTGCCATGGCGCCTACGGACATGCCTGTGTTCCTGAAAGGTAGGTGTTCCCTTTTATATTGTTAGTTTCTGTCCGGCTTTTGGAGGCAGTGGATCTGCCCCGGAAATCCTGGCAGTGTGCAACCTCGTAATGTGGTCATGGGATACTGCCTGACAGCCAGCCTGGAGATAGATGCTGCCAGCCACATCAGCCACACCAGCCGCACCAGCCACACCAGCCCCGCTAGCCCCTCCGCTGTGGTGGGCCAAACGGTAACTTGGCTGTGTTCTGCCGGTGCCTTCCCAGTACTTGTGATGTGGCGGTCTTCACTGACAAACCCGCGGCAGTGTGACCGCCAACTCCAACGCGGCAATCCGCTGACCGCCATATTAACAATGAGGGCCTATGTCTTAATTTGTCTAGAATCGGTGAACAGTTGCATCTCTGAAAAGGCCCCTGTGTGTCAGACTGGGCTTTTATTGTCAGATCATTTAGATTAGTTATTTGTTTCTCAATACTTTTAGCATATATGGCTAAGGTATTTAAGCGACTGATCGGTATATCCAGCTTATTAGGTTGGAAATTCATAGCCTCCCCTAAATTCTGTAAGATGCCAAGTGCTCTGACCCATATGGATTCTTAGGGCCCATGAGGCTTTGCAATCACTGCTCTGAACGAACTAGCGTTCTTTTGTATAGTATTGTCATCGGAAGCCATCGTTCTCCTACTCTTTAGAGTGCAGGTATGAAAGACCTTTACCAGATGTTGATGGATCCTCCTCACAGGCTGGTTGGACCGAACCTTTTTCCTCTACCTTTTTTGCATTTCTTGTTATCAGTTTCCTCAGGGGCTACGGGTGGGCCCTTTGATGCACTTAATGCAAGTTGTTCCAAACCTCCTGCTCGGTCATAGAGTGAGATTGGTGCATCTGAACAGGAGAAGGCCTGTTTATTTTCCTCTTCTTCAATTTGTGAGACAAATCTTCACCTCCTAAGGATGAAGTAAAAAAAGGTGGGGTCGGATTTACCAAATGGTTGGGTTTAGGCTGCACAGGGTGCCCTTCATGCTAAATGTTACAGGAGGTGCTCATGTGGGTACTCGTATGTAAGGTGTCAGTCTGCCCTTCCTTCCTGTGCTGTACTATACTTTAGGAGGGCAGGGGCCTGATGCCGGGGGAGGAGGGTTCAAAATGAGGAACAGGATCCAGGCCTTTTTTCACAGGCCCCGGATGAGGCCAGGGACAGGCAGTCCCTTTAATATTGGCAAAATTGGGATAATGGCTGCCCCAGCATCCTTTAAGTAAGTGAATTTAGAAGTATTTTTTTGACTGGCCAAGTCTTAAAATTGGACCTCCTGAACCTTTAAAATCCGTTCCCTGAGAAATAGCATCCGCTATCATCCCCTGTGAAATAACATCGGAGGCATGTGATGTTGAAGGTGTGGTTGGAGTTAATGGTAAAATCAGGTCCATGGAGGCTGTGTTGTATAAACTGTTTTCCCTCTTTTTCCTGCTTTTTTGGTTCACCACTGGCCCTCTTTACTTGCCCGATGTCATCCTGTTGAGCCCCGCTGGAGCCAACCAATAAGCAGAATTAGCAGTGCTGCCTCACCCTTTCAGAATACTTTTATCCCTGTTCCAAAAGGGTATCTTAAGGATGCATGTACAAGCACACAAATGTAGTACTGACCCGCCTTTCAACCCTCTTGATCTTCTTAGGTGCCATTTGAGTTCCTTCTCCCCTGTTTCCTGAAGCCTCTTGCTTCTGAAATTTGTAGCTGCTCTACCTCATTGTCACTTTTTCTCATTCTATACCGCCACACCCACCTTCTCTGTTCCCTTCTCCCAGAAGGACCTGTTGGGTTCCGTCAATCAGACAGCTCTGTCAGACAGCTGTGTTGCGCTGCTCTAGATGCTCCACCTACTGACACTTGTTCCTCATTGTGCACTGCCACATCCACCTTCTCCCTCCTTGTTGCGACCCAATGTCTTGGGAAGGGGGGGCACGAGCATGCAGTATCACTCAGGAACTGTTAGTTATTGTGCTCCCAACACTTATGGTGCACTGTTGGTGCTGATAGAACAGTGAGATAGTGGTGCGCTGATGTAATCATGCAATGATGCAATACAATTATACAGAGAACCAGCTTCAGCCACTGCGGCAGCAACAAATAGCAAATAGCAGACAGCGAAGAGCAACAAGAGCAAGGCAACAAGAGCAACAGTAGTAATGACCAGTCAGTCATATGTGGCAGCAACATTAGTAAGCTGCTTAAAGGAAGGTCAGTATTCAGTTTACATTTTTTCAGTTTCAGTTTTTTGCTTTTCCAGTAACTATTAATGATTAAATGCTGACAATAAGGAATAAGGGGGTGATTCTGACCGCGGCGGACGGCGGTCGCCGCCCGCCAAGCGGTTCCCGCCGAAAGACCGCTCCGCGGTCAAAAGACCGCGGCGGTCATTCTGGCTATCCCACTGGGCCGGCGGGCGACCGCCGAAAGTCCGCCCGCCAGCCCAGCGGGAAACACCCTTCCCATGAGGACGCCGGCTCAGAATGGAGCCGGCGGAGTGGGAAGGTGCGACGGGTGCAGTTGCACCCGTCGCGAATTTCAGTGCCTGCAAAGCAGACACTGAAATTCTTCGTGGGGCCCTCTTACGGGGGCCCCTGCAGTGCCCATGCCATTGGCATGGGCACTGCAGGGGCCCCGCGGCACCCCCTACCGCCATCCTGTTCCTGGCGGGAGAACCGCCAGGAACCGGATGGCGGTAGGGGGTGTCAGAATCCCCATGGCGGCGGAGCGCGCTCCGCCGCCATGGAGGATTCTCAAGGGCAGCGGGAAGTCGGCGGTACACCGCCGACTTTCCGTTTCTGGCCGCGGCTGAACCGCCGCGGTCAGAATGCCCAGCGGTGCACCGCCAGCCTGTTGGCGGTGCTACCGCCGACCTCCGCCATGGCAGTAATTACCGCCAGGGTCAGAATGACCCCCTAAATGTCTTATGGATCTTTCCAACTTACTACCTTATTAAAACTTTTTTAATAAACTTGATGTTAATAAATAACCCTAAAACTTGATTCTGAAAAGGACGTGGAGACACAGCACAACTTCATTGTTACTCCTATGTGTAGCACGCTGCTCGCAGTTGCCCACTGCCTCTACTGAGCCACTGACAAAAGGAGTGAAATGGTTGTGAACACTGAATTTGATGGCAGATTTGGTGGCAGGTGAAATGGCAGACAAAGGCAAATGGAGTCACATGGTGACAGGTGGGGTCAGGGGAAAGTGGCTCCTCCCGTGGAGGCAAGCTGCACTGGCCTACCACCTGCCTCCTCCACTCCGCACTGGGAGGACCTGCGGCTCCGAGCCTCCCTCACCTTACCCCACCGTCCGCCCCTCCTTGTGGCTCCTCACGACTCAACCTCTTCCTGCACCATTTGGTTCCCTCTGACTCCAGCCAGCTGCTGCTACAACTAGGCTGACGTGCCCTAAGGCACTAAATCAGTGGCTGCTGACGGCTTCCAGTCTGCCACTGCTCTCTGCCTCACAGAACAGCCCTCCACCCCAGAGCAATTGGCCCAGATCTGCAAGCCAGCAAAGAGCAGGTAGTGGGGCAGGTAAAGAAAGGTCAGGTGGGACAGGATACGGAGCAGCTTTTCATGGTTTGACTCCGCTGCGTCACAGTCTCCACAACAGTCTCCTCCAGCAGTCTCCTTCTCACTTAAGTCTCCTCCTTGACTCACGCACTCTGATCCATTCAGATCACAGAGGTCCCAGTACGGGTGCTCCAGGACATCAGAGGCAAAAAAAAACAGTTGTTACAATTAAGGCCCACTACCTTCTAAATGTGTTATGATACTCTGGCCCATATTTATACTTTTTTAGCGCCACATTTGCATCGTTTTCTGATGCAAAATCGGCGCAAATTCACAAAATACAATTGTATTTTGTAAGTCTGCGCAGATTTTGCTTCAAAAAATGACGCAAAGGCGGCGCAAAAAAAGTATAAATATGGGCCTCTGACCCATATTTCTCATGTTTCCCATTTCCACTTACATGGAATATTCACGTACTCTTGAAGAGACTAAGGCCCATATTTCTACTTTTTGACACAAAACTGCGCCCGCGCAGTTTTGCGCAAAAAAAATACCGCCAGCTAATGCCATTTTGGTGCACCGTGCAGGCGTCAAATTTATACTTTGACGCACGGCGGGGCAAACCACAGGTATGAGTCATTTTTTTGACGCACACCGCAGCGTCAAGTCATAAAGCAAAGCGACGTTAACGCGGCGGAAATAACTGTAGGTCGATTTACAATCCCGCAAACCGTATATGCGGCGTTTTTTGACGCAATAGCGTAAAAAAACACCGCAAACACTGCCATTTCAGCAGGGGAGAGCCAAAAATGGATCCAGATGCCTCTACAGACCCTAGGAAGATGACAACAGACCAGGAACCAGCCAGGAGGACCCACACAAGAACCAGGACACTTTTAAGAAGAAAATAAAGTGTTGCTTCAGTGCAGAGGAGAAGGAAATTCAATTTAAAGAGGTGACAGAACACCAGCACCAACTGTTTGTCACCTCAAAATTGCCAATTAGTAGGAGATAGGCTATATGGCAAAAAATTGTCGACAAGATCAACAGTGTGGCAGAAGTACGCAGAACAGTCATCGAGTGCAAGAAACACTGGCATGACTGCAAGCGCAGGACCAAGAAATAGATGGCCAGGAACAGGAAGGCACTGCAGACTGGAGGTGGGAGTCCAGCACACCAGGAGGCCCTGGACCACATGTATGAGATGGTCACAGCCGTCATCCCTGAGGAGATCGTCACAAGGATTTAAGAACAGGACAGCACAGACTACCAGGAGACAACGCACATGCAGGGTAAGTCGCATGGGGAATTAAAATGCACTAATGTCAACTACAACGGTGGATACTGACCACAAAATGCATGGAAGTCATCATATACATGGAGTGGCATGGGTAAAGGCGGATGGCATGGGGGCATGGCCTGCACAGACAGAAGCTGGGGCACACCAATACACAAAAAGATAAGAGAGACTGGGAGGTTAATGGTCCAGTGTACGTTCTCCCTAAACGTGAACCAGTAAATGAAAAGAGTACACTGTTCCAAAAGAATCTGTCTAAAGGGACGAAAAGTGTCGGTATTGTGATAGGAGTGCCCTCAAGCATCATTAAAGACGCTAAGCATCATCATTGGGCTAACTCCTCGCCAGACCGGCACTGCAATATCTGACGGGTCACCACACAAATGGTGGTGGCACTAAACCGAAGGTGGTATCGCAGATCCAATGGAGTCTGCAGTACGTGCTGACAAGGAAAGAAAGGGAGAGTGAAAAATGTGTTAAAATTGGCTCTGAACACCCAGTATCTTGATTTAATTACTCAGAATGGCGATCAGGCCAAGATTAAAATAAATAAGGGAGTGCTTGGGGGGAATAATGTCCACCGGTACTCCTAAAAAAAGGGAAAGGAGGAGATATACTCTGTCCTAACACTAAAGGGTCGACATGTTTCGCGCCTGTACGGTCAAAAATTGATCCAATGGCGCTTCATCAGGACCGTGATTTGTAACTTCTCCTATCTAAATATACAGTAAGTCCCGTGCACACAGTGCCCTGGTTTCCAGGCACGCGACCTTGGGTAGGTGTATATAGCCTAGATGCATTCACAAATTCTTTTCTTCTGGTATTACTTTCACCAGGGGTGCTTAAACTTGTTTGTTAACTCTACTCACATATAATTTTGTTTTGTATATAATGACATCTGAGCTATTCCGACAATGCTGGCATGTGCTGGAGAACATTATAAAGTGATCATGATCATGTGCAGTATGATCAATAGATTGAGGCCATTTTGTTCTCAGACACCAATGTATGTCTCTTTGTTTTCTGTCTCTTTTACAGGGCGACCTACCAATTGACTGACTGTGACAATTAGCCCACGCATAGTAAGTGACCTTTCAGCACTTACAGTATATTTCGATAGGAGAAGTTACAAATCACGGTCCTGATGAAGCGCCATTGCATCATTTTTTGACCGTACAGGCGCGAAACATGTCGACCCTTTAGTGTTAGGACAGAGTATATCTCCTCCTTTCCCTTTTTTTAGGAGTACCGGTGGACATTATTCCCCCCAAGCACTCCCTTATTTATTTTAATCTTGGCCTGATCGCCATTCTGAGTAATTAAATCAAGATACTGGGTGTTCAGAGCCAATTTTAACACATTTTTCACTCTCCCTTTCTTTCCTTGTCAGCACGTACTGCAGACTCCATTGGATCTGCGATACCACCTTCGGTTTAGTGCCACCACCATTTGTGTGGTGACCCGTCAGATATTGCAGTGCCGGTCTGGCGAGGAGTTAGCCCAATGATGATGCTTAGCGTCTTTAATGATGCTTGAGGGCACTCCTATCACAATACCGACACTTTTCGTCCCTTTAGACAGATTCTTTTGGAACAGTGTACTCTTTTCATTTACTGGTTTACGTTTAGGGAGAACGTACACTGGACCATTAACCTCCCAGTCTCCCAGGGCACTCCTATCACAATACCGGCACACCATTACACTACACCAACAACAGTCCCATGGGGGCATGCTGCCATGCCAACGATGGAGCAAAGGGATAGCCACGCCAGGAGGGAAGGTCACAACGTCAAACTGAGACCTTGGCACACGCCAGCCACCATACCCCCTACATTAACTAGGGCCCTATTAACAACCTCTAGCCATACCGACAACTGGAATGTAACTGCGACAACAGTTGCCACTACCACCTCCGCTCTGTGTGCAGCTCAAGTAGTCAATGGCAGTAACCTCTCCATGGATCATACACACCTAAATTAGAGGGTTGAGGATGACAGCTCCAGTAATCCCCTGACAAAAGACAAAGGCCCCAGTTCTGTCAAATGTCAATGCCCATAGTTGTCGCAAACATCTGCCAATGTCAACAACAATAGGAGCTACACAGCACTAAGGACATTGCCATGCTGCATATGTCAGGGTGCATCCTGTTCCTGGGTCACAATGTAACATCCCAAATGGCATACTGCTCAGACAACAGCATTGAGGGAGAGGACACATGTAACTGGTCACTGAAATATACCTGCACAGTCAGAGTAGGAAATAGGACACTGATACGATTATCAGGGCAAGCCAATGTACCACACATTCCCAAAATCAGCTGTACACATTACCAATGCCAACATCCATCTCGTGCCATAACATTGCTATGCATAGGATATGCTACATGTCAACTACATTTAAGTGGATGTGAAAGATCAGAGACTAGGGCAGGTCCTGATTGTTAAGTGTGCTGCCAGTGCCATCAGAACACCCACAGCCAGTGAAAGGCATCACCATAAGAATGGAAGTAGGGGAGGGCTGAGTAGGACAAGAAGGTGGCAATTCACTATTTGGCCTAAAACAAGACTAGAGGAGATGATGCTGAGAAGTCCAATAACTTAATACTATACATGTGACATGCAGGTGGGCCATAGGCCTGGGAGAATGGCCATCTGAAAGACTGGAGCAATAAACACGAAACAAGATCACAATGTGAATTCATCACAAGGCAGGCATGTCACATCACTAATGCCACAACACAGACACACTAATTGTACCCCATTTCATTGCAGAGGAAGATGGATCTCCTGCGGATATGCCTGTCCCAGAATACCCTGATAACATGGATGACGAGCTGACAAACATTCCCCAGGAGACCATCCAGAGGTCCTTGGAACCCTCCAGATGCTACCTTCAGTCACAAGGACCCACCCACCACCCCAATTGTAAGACCTGCCAGCTCCAATACAGCTGAGGACTCAGACGACACATGCACCAGCTTTGAGCGAACTGTAGTCGAAGTACAGCGGGAGTTGGCCAAGGAGGCGCGGGTAAGGATGCAAAGCCTTGAGGGGGTGTGCTAGTGCATGATGTCATCTGCAGATCAGGCAGCAACTATGCAAGCGCTAACATCTATCTTGCAGGAACAGCAAAAAAGCCTGAAGGAAATCAGCTCAGCTGTAATACAGTTGACCCAACACCTACAACAGCAATCCTGTCAACGTGTGCAGGAATGCAACATTGAACCCCTCAGGGCTGACCTGGCTGCCTACAATCGTGATGTGGCTGCTATTCTTAAGAATCAGCAGATCCTACTTGGAACAGTACTGCCCTTAAGACCTTCACAGGTAGCAGTGACCGGGATGTCTGACTCCACGTCTTCTAACACTGAGGTGTGTGTTGCCCCTTCACAACCACCACCAACAAGGACAGAGGAGGCAACACACACATCAGAAGAAGACATGGAACAGATCACATTCACACGGAAAAGTACCCGGAAGCACTAGTCCCTGCCACATGGCCAACTATTACCATGGTCCTGCGCTTTGTAACATGCCAGTCTTTCAACAACTCTACTTAATGACAGTTCTGCTTACCACTGTATATCTTGTCAGCCTGCCCAGTGACTGTCTCTCTCTTACTCATTGGCAAATCCTGTCCCTCTGCACTGTCTGAAACATCACCCCAGCATGTCAAAATCATTTCCTTAACCCCTTGTGTAGGATCACAATGTAAGATGTCACTCTAATGGACTCACAATCATGGACAAGGTACATATAGCACTACAGCACTTTTCAATAAATAGCATTTACACAACAAATCTGTCTCTGTGTAATGTGACATATCAACTGTGCAGCAGATAACTGAAATGTGCCGTGCTGTCAAATTACGTAGCTTGTCAATACAACTGTCCTGATATTATGTAGTCAGATAAATCTGCACAGTGGCCATGATTGCATCATACTCTGCCCTTCGTGAGGGTAATATCTGATGAAGTGAGAAACCATACACCATCATGCTGTGTTGGAAAGAATAATGCTTCCTCAAGGGATATCTAAGTCACCAAATAGTGGCAGCAAAATGTTGTCACCATGCAATATTAACACATATAACAGTGAGCACAAATCTAAGCAAACACTACAAAAACTGCATGAATGAAGCTGTCTGAGTTTACATCCAAATAGGTAATCATGCTGAACTGTGTCACAAATGATCAATGTGAGTCATGAAGAGAAGAATACAAGAGTGCTCACGAGAACTCATCTTATAAGGGTGTCCTTGAAGTTCACACTGCAGTCAGACCTAAAACTGTTCCCCCAATACCAAGTCTGGAAGCACTGTTTGTGACTTAGAAAACATGCTTATCGACAGAAACACGTTGGGATCCATATTAACTGTGATTGGTGGTTGCAACGAATGGTGGAAACTTTGCAAGGTAGCTCTGGGGTAGCTGCCAATCTTACAGCTCAGTTGGGATTTGTTTGTAGCATAGAACACAAATGTAATAGAACAACATTCATGTACACTAATTCCAAGGCCATGATCAAGTAGCATTTAACACATATTGTAAAGGGTTAACTATATATTTATTAAATGCTAATCACAGAAGAGGAAACCGAGGGAAAAGTCTTACCTACCCTAATCTACCCACCCTGACTACTCGTTACCCACAACTGTCCCTAACTAACCTAAGCTAAACTTACTTATCACATGTAACAAAACATTCTAAACATCAACCCCCCAACCCCTTATGAGAGGGGACACATGGAGGACAACACATACTAACCTAAACACATACTATACTATCCTAAACAAATATATATATATATATATATATATATGTTGGAAAATGGGTTATTGGTAGGGCAGGTAGGTACCTACACCTAGCAACAAGCCACTAACCTCCACATAGGTACAGTTAGGTCTCAGTAAATTAATCCCAGCTCAACCCTTGGTAGCTTGGCAATGAGCGTCAAGGCTTAACTTAGGAGATAAAGTGTAAAGCATTCAAATATCACAAAACAGTAATTAAATAAAACACAGGAAACAGTTTAAAAATCCAAAACCAATTTATAAAAAAAGTTTATATTTTTATCTTTAAAATGACACAAAAACGATTAAAATCGGTTCAGGGGAACCGGAGATATGAATTTTTAAAGAATTATTACTTTTCTAGCGCTTAGAAACAAAAAGCGCCAATCGGGTCATCTGGTTGCACCTCGACCGGGGCAAAGTCAAACTTTCAGGCCGACCGCGATGGAGCCCTGCTCGGCTACAGGTCGCGGGAGGCCTCGGTTAAAAAGTTACCTTCTGACTTAGTCTTTATTTTGAAGTTTTTCTTCACCGGGACGAACCTGCCAGTTGAATCCGACCTCCTGGATCCCTTGTCCGGATACGCGATGTGGGTTTCCTCGGTGGAGACTTTTACCTTCGGACTTAGTCGTTTTTTCGAGATGAAAATCCTTCGACCGGGGTAAACCTGGATCTTGATCCGACGTCCATGGAGCCCTTCTCGGATACGATGGCTGGGAGGTCCCGGTCAACATTTTACGTTCGGACTTAGTCTCTTTTTTGGATGTTTTTCTTTACCGGGACGAACCACGAAGTCAGGCCGGGTCGCGGTTGAGGCAAGCCGGCTAGAATTTCCGCGGCGGGTCGGTCCCTCTCTGGAGCTTTCTTCCAAAAATTCTCAAATCTTTTCCAAACTTCTGGGGCTTCACCCAGATGTTCTTTTAAGGTTCTTTTGGGGTCCACAGCTCACCCCAAGGGTCCAGAAGTTCTGTGATGGTCCTTGGGGGGTGCGGACTTCAACTTCAAGAATGCACCTGGCGCAAACTCCTTTTTGGCCACTGGACAGTGGTCAGCTGGTCGCTTTCTTCAGGAGTTGGTGCAGGGGACTCTGGTTTAGCAATTTTTCACCTGTAGCAAACAGGGAGTCCCTCCTTGAACCAGTTGAAGCCAGGCAAAGTCCTTCTTGTGGTGAAGCCCAAGTGTGCAGCTGGTGCAGTCCTTCTGAGTGCAGGTTCCAGGTGCAGGCCAGGGGTCCAGCAGGGCAGTCCTTCTTCTTCTTTAGTTCCTTTCTTGTTGAATTCTGGAGGGGATCTGAGGCGTGGGTGCAGGTCTGCCAGTTTTATCCTTGCTCCTGGGTGAAAAGCAGGGGGGCCCTGGTTCTCCAATCAGGGACAGGGTCGTCCCCCTGTGATGACCACTTCCTGGGAAGTGTGGCAAAAATCCATCCCAGAAGGCAACAGTCTCCAAAAATCCAAAATGGATGAATCTGATTTTTGGAGGAGAGATCTGGCTGAGCCCACCCACTGGTGTGGCTAAAAATCATAAACACACCCCTCTCCTGCCCTCTCCTAATCTAATCAAGGGGGCACCTAGCTGTCTGGGGTTGCAGGATGTGGGGGTGTTGCTGGGTGCTGCAAATGTCCTTCTCTGCCTTTGAAGACCAGTTTGGCAGCCCTCCCCCTTCCTGCCTCACCATCTGCTGAGGGGAGATTCTCTCCCCCAAGCACATTCCTTTGTGTGAAGTCAGTCCACTTCACACCTCATTAAAGTAGCCTGGCAGAAGCTGCTGCAGGCTGGCCAATCAGAGCACAGCAGCAAAAACAATGCAGAGCTGAAATTGGCAACTTTTTAGGTAAAGTCTAAACTTTTTACCTGGACAAGTTATATTAAATCCAACAACTGGAAGTTGTGGGATTTATTCTAACAATCAATTTGATACCAAATTCTTGGTATGTAACATTTAAGGAGACTTTAAAATTTCAAATAAAGTCTGCCCATTCTAGCCTATGAAGGCTATTTACTTCAATGAAGGAAAAACGAATTTGGCTGTTTTTACCTCACCAGGGCTTATAAATCTATTTTTATAAAGTCCCTGCTTATAGTTACATGGCACCCAGCCCTAGGGGCACATAGGGCACACCTTAGGGGTGACTTATATGTAAAAATAAGGTAGTTTAAGACTTTGGAAGTACCTTTAATTCCAAAGTCGAATTTGCATATAACTTTACTTTAAAAGCAGCCAGCAAGGCAGGCTTGCTTTTAAAATGACACTGGGCACCTCAGCAATGCACCTAGGTGTGCACCACCTATGCTGTGGTCCCTAAACCTACATGCCCTACCATATACTAGGGACTTATAGGTAGGTTAACTTAGCCAATTATAATTAGCCTAATTTGCATATCCATTTTACACAGAGCACAGGCCCTGGGACTGGTTAGCAGTACCCAGGGCACCATCAGAGTCAGGAAAACACCAGCATAAAGTGGAAAATGGGGGCAAAAAGTTATGGGGCCTCTGCAATCAGCCCTAGTTTCTCACAATATATATATATATATATATATATATATATATATATATATATATATATATATATATATATATATATGCATATATATATATATATATTTTTTTTTTAAATAAAACACACAAGAACCTCAACATAACCACCCACACACTTAATAAGTAAAAATAGAAGGAATCAGGACCCCCCACCCACTAACACTAACTAAACTAACAGACTATACTAACCTAACACTAAGCCCCCTAAGCCCACTAAGTCTGAGAACAAGGAAAGAGGAGGGAGGGGAGGGAATCATGTCCATTGTCACAACAGTCTAGAGTTTGGCCCTCCGGAGGGTCCTCTTTATGGACTTCACACGCCTGTAAATGTGGCAAACATCCCGGCTCAGATTGCTTCTCTTCCTCAAGACACGGTCCATCTTCCGTTCCCTTTCGTGGACTGCTGCAGGGTCAACTGATGGAGCTGGGTCAGTCTGGGTACCGGTGGAGGAGGTCTGTGCGCGTGTGGAGCCAAGGCCAGTGGGCTGTCCTGCAGCTGTTGCAATGCTGGGCCCTGGAAGTACAGCAGACGTAGGGACAACAGTCCCAGCTGTGGGTGGGGCCACCTGGGTTGAAGTGGTGGTTCTGCTGGTGGTGGCTGTGGTGGGCAGAGTAGGGCCACCCTGTAGGAAGGCCCTCCATGCCCCTGAGGCCCGTTCATGGCGGTATCGACGGGCCATCCTACTGAACCCCGACTCTACCAGCAGGATATGCTGGTATCTCATGGCCCGCTGCTGGAACTCACGGACCTGGTCGGCAGTCCTGTTTGCAGCTGTGAAGACAAATGCTAATAATTTACATTAGGAACTGCATTGTGTGAAATGGCACAAGAAGTCAATCAGACAATACATCTACTGTACTTGTAACAGCTCATATCACCATACAGCTCATTGAATGTGCCTGAGTAAGTACATGGCAGGCCAGCCTACAAAGGTCACATCACACATAGCACATCCAAAACCTACAAGATGGGTAACAACTGGCATTGACTTGCCATCTGAGTTCTACCAGTTATCAGCTAACAATCATGCGCATATCCTCCACCAATACCTGGGCTACAAATGTCAGTGTACGGAATGCAAAACTAAAGCCACATGGTCTGCAAGTTGTAACAGGACTTGCCAGTATAGTACCCATGTGCCATACCTGAGTGTGTATACTAGGTTCTGACCAAACAGTCACCTATTCACATGTATGTGTAACATACGGGTAGCATCAGTCCTAGGTACCCTATTCACAAACCCATGCCTGTGTTTGAGGAATGGGGTGGAGAAACAACGAACAATTCCAAACAACATGGACACCAAGGAGTGTATAGAAAACTCCACACATGTTTAGCTCTACACACACACCACAAGTAAGGTCTATCAACAATTAGCAGTCTGCAAACCCTTGACCAATCATAGCGCCACACATGTCAGGAAATGCACAGTTTGGTACACAACACATACTTCCAGTAAGGCATGACTTACACCTGACACAGAGTTGCAAGAACACCCATGATCATGATTAGCATGCACACCTAGGCCATTGCACTCAAGTTCCACATACATGTAGCACAACATGTGGAAGTACATGCTGCTAGGAAGTTCTACCTACAGTTTAATAAGTACCTTGGTAAATAGGGAAGCAGAAGTCTGTTGGAAAGCAATTTGCTGTACCAATCTGGGAGAATGTGGGTCTGACAGGCTGACTAAATCTGAGCTGACTTCAGTGCGACTCTTGTTGATACAAGTGTCATCCACATTACTCACCCCAGTACTCATTGTGGGGCCTACAGGAATGACCTACAATCCCTAGATTATGCAATCGGATAAGCATTGGCCAACTCAAAAATGGTGAGAAACTGAAATCCCACCCATGGAACAAGACAAATTATTGGCCAATGGCATCACACCTTTCTATGCGTTCAACACACAGGAGTCCATCACACAACCAGCAAACACAACACATAACAGACATATCAACACTTACTGGAGTGGTTGGGGTCCTCAAATGTAGCCACCTCTCCCACAGTGTAGGGTGCCGGTCCACCTGTAAGGCATGGAAGGAAGAAATGTGCTCAGACTCTGTGCACTGACCAACAATTTCAAAGACATATACAATGTGTAAGCTGAATAAGGAAATGACAGCCATTCTGACATGATGATACAGCATCTGATATATCATGGCCAACATGTACATAGCATGGGTCTCCTGTGACAGTTACACACATATCTGCACACATGTAGTGGCCCTAACTATCATGTGGTGGAAAACATGCCCCCTCATTAGTGTTCAGAAAAAATTATGGAGTGTAATCGTCTCATCATGTGCATCCAAGAGAGACATCCAAAGCTTGGTTACTTGAGGACTGCATTACCAGTCAAAAAGCCTATGTGGCCATGACACAGTTCATACACATAGGTACAATGTACAGAGAGGCAGGGACTTTTGTAATCCCTCCTGTTGTTACAGTTTCTTCATTTGATTTGGCCCTGCAATGGTGATTTGCACCAACCATGGAGATGTGAAGCCATGTGCATACCTTTGGACTGCCATCCCTATTTGGAATGTGGCACAACTCACTCCAAATACCAGTCTAAGATGTTAGCTGAGGGCACCTTTTCACAATGTTTTCAAATCTAGATCTGACATGTATCCAAAAAGATTAAGGACCACAATAATCCCTAACATTCATAAAACTTCCGTGAACGCTTTCCTTCCTCATTCACCAGACTCACATGAGACATATGTCTGGGCCACTTTGTTATCATCAATTGACGTGAAGCCAGCACTCATTTCTTCCCATAGTGCATCCATTACCCTGTATGTTTCCCCAGCATTACACTCAGCCAGCAAGTTAGCTGGCAGATATTGTTCAAATCATCTGATGTCACTACAGAGCATTTAATCGTGCACATTTACATGATTAGTACTCACCAACAGTGCCACCAATCACGATTCCCAGGTGGTCCAAGAGATCCTGCTCCCTGTTGATGAGGTCAGCCCACCGGTGCTTCAGCTGGTGGTCACTCTTCTGGCTGGCATACACACGCTGCAGGTGATGCAGCACCTTTTTCCCACCGGATTCTGCGCGCCTCAGTGTGATACCCCTCTATCACCCTGCCTCGATCATCAGTGGCAAGAAATGGCACACAAGCCATATGAAGCCCCCCAACTCCTCTTCACCCATCCTGCCAAGACGTGGCCTACCAGACATTATGCAAATGAGAAGGGGAATAGGGGTTAAAGAAATAGAAAGGGGGAAAGAAGGGGTACAAAAACAGAAGAAAAGTAAACTTAACCACTAAAAGAGCCAAACTATCCCCAAACTAGCACTACCCACAACAGACTCCAACAAACAACAAAAATACTAGAAAACTGGACAAATGTAAACAAAACACAGTAGGACACTATACACCAACAATATTTATTTCACAAATTGACAATTCAATCAATCAATCAATCATTGAATTTATAAAGCGCGCTACGTACCCGTGAGGGTTTCAAGGTGCTGGGGGGGGAGAGCTGGTGTTACTGGTCGAAGAGCCAGGTCTTGAGAAGTCTTCTGAAGGTGAGTAGGTCTTGAGTCTGTCGCAGGTTGGTGGGGAGGGTGTTCCAGGTTTTGGGGCGAGGTATGAGAAGGATCTGCCGCCGGAGGACTTTCTTCTGATGCGGGGGACGACGGCGAGGGCGAGGTTAGTGGAACGGAGCTGACGGGTGGGGGTGTAGAAGCTGAGTCTGTTGTTTAGGTAGGCTGGTCCGGTGTCGTGGAGCGCTTTGTGAGCGTGGGTAAGAAGGTTGAAAGTGATCCTTTTGTCCACGGGGAGCCAGTGAAGGTTTCTCAGGTGGTGGGAGATGTGGCTGTGGCGGGGTACCTTGAGGATCAGCCGGGCGGAGGCGTTTTGGATACGTTGGAGGCGTAATAGGTCTTTTGCTGGGATGCCTGTATAGAGTGCGTTGCCGTAGTCCAGCCTGCTGCTGACAAGGGCGTGTGTCACTGTTCTTCTTGTTTCTGTCGGGATCCACTTGTAGATTCTGCGGAGCATGCAGAGTGTGTTGTAGCAGGAGGAGGAAACTGCGTTGACCGGTTTAGACAAGGTGAGGGAGGAGTCGAGGATGAAGCCCAGGTTGCGAACGTGGTCGGACGGTGTCGGCAGGGTTCCTAGTGCGGTGGGCCACCAGGAGTTGTCCCAGGCGGAGGGGGTGGGTCCGAGGATGAGGACCTCCATCTTGTCCGAGTTCAGTTTCAGACGGTTGTTTCTCATCCAATCCACGATGGATTTCATTCCCTCGTGGAGGTTGGTTTTGGCGGTGTGGGGGTCTTTGGTGAGTGAGAGGATGAGCTGGGTGTCGTTGGCGTAGGTGAGGATGTTGAGGTTGTGTTGTGGGGCCACTTGAGCGAGGGGGGCCATGTAAATGTTGAACAGCATCGGGCTGAGGGATGAGCCTTGGGGGACGCCGCAGATGATGATGGTGGCTTCGGAGCGGAAGGGGGGAGGCGGACTCTCTGGGTTCTGCCGGAGAGGAATGAGACGATCCAGTTGAGGGCTTTACCTTGAATTCCGGTTTCGTGGAGGTGTGATTTCAGGGTGCGGTGGCAGACTGTGTCAAAGCTGCAGATAGGTTCAGAAGGATGAGGGCTGATGTTTTGCCGTTGTCCATTTGGCATCTGATGTCGTCTGTGGTGGCGAGAAGGGCGGTTTTGGTGCTGTGGTTTCGTCTGAAGCCGGACTGGGAGGGGTCTAGGATGCCGTTGTCTTCAAGGTGGCTGGTTAGTTGTTTGTTGACGATTTTTTCAATCACCTTTGCTGGGAAAGGGAGCAGGGAGATGGGTCGGAAGTTCTTGAAGTCGTTGGGGTCTGCTTTGGGCTTCTTGAGGAGGGCGCGGATTTCGGCGTGTTTCCATTTTTCAGGGAATGTTGCTGTTTCGAAGGAGATGTTGATGACCTTCCATAGTTGGGGGCGATGGTGGTGTCGGCTTGTTGTATACATGGTGAGGGCAGGGGTCTGACGGAGATCCTGAGTGGATGGAGTTCATGATCTTGCGTGTCTCTGTGTTGTTCACGTTGGTCCAGGAGGTCAGGTGGTTTTCACAGGTGGAGTGTTCGGGGGTGGGGTCTGGCGTGGGAGTGGCGTCAAAGCTGTTGTGGATGTCGGTGATCTTCTGGTGGAAGAAGGTGGACAGTGCGTTGCAGAGTTCTTTGGATGGAGGGATGTCGTTGATGTTGGCGCTGGGGTTGGAGAGTTCTTTCACGATGCTGAAGAGCTCTTTGCTGTCGTGTGCTTTCTTGTCCAGGCAGTCCTTGAAGTGGGATCGTTTGGCTTGTCTGATGAGTTGGAGGTGCTTGCGGGTGGCGTCCTTGTGGGCTGTGAGGCTGTCAGGTGTGCGTTTGAGGCAGCACACAGGACACAGAAGCACAAAATCACTGGACACCACTCTCAACACAGCCACACAGTCTAGAAGATTCACAGTCTGCAAAGTGAAAGTACACCCACTGTACATGATCTGTACACAGGATATCCTATTACTTCACTTCCTGAATAAAATGTCCACCGTTTTTCACGTTATGTGTCATATTTTTTCACGCATACAGTTTGTGCGTCATATTTTTCGAAGCACAGGAGTGAAAATTAGCCCGCATCCAAATAATAGTTAATAGTCTGTACAATTATTTGGATGCGGCCTAATTTTCACTCCAGTGTGTTAAAAAATATGACGCACAAACAGTATTTGTGGAAAAAAAATGACGCATAAAGCTAGCAACGACAAAATTTCAGTGCATGAACTGGTTTTGGGCATTTTTTCGGTTTTTATGTTATGTTACATTTGGGACACATCAGAGATAGGCTTATGGCACCCACTATAGTTTTGATGGTGTATGTTCACATGTGAGACATCATACTGCAGCGGACCATGACCCGCTACTTCCTTTACAGTATTTTGACAGTTGGCTGACGCACTAGATGGCCATATATGTGGCCTATATATGTATTGCACAAATTGGGCATGTTTGGCATCAGGAGAGGATAGCAATGTGAGGCACATATGTACAATAACTCAATGCCTATGGATCAATGTGTGTGCTGTGGCAACTAATGTATTTGTTGACCAAGTGTGCGTGCATCACATGATGCATTATTGCACATATGCTTGTATGAATGTGAAGTCAATGTGTCCAAACCTTTGATGCAAGTCATTGTGGAACTGAGAGAGGACATGTGTTAGTCATACATGTAGCAACATCCGTTATGTGCACTTCCAAGATTTAGGGTAACGTAGACACCACATATGACAAAGCATGCACCAGATAGATGGCAGACGCTTGTTCATGTCAATGGTCCACATTTTCACCATCCTATGTCCTAGATTTTTGGTAACAGCTTCCTAGGCACTTGTTGGTAAATCCCACAGTGACTCAGACACATGCATTGATGAAGTGGGTACCATGTAGTTGACCCAGACAGCCAAAGGTGAACCACAATGTATGATCACGCCACAGTTGAGGTCATATAACTGAGCCACAACTCTCCAGTGGCTGTGGTGGACCAGCAGACGAGGCAGCACGTGTCCACATATTTCCAGTGATCAATTGCACATAGGTGTCTTGTTTATGTGTGTGGTCCAATGTTGAGCCTGTATATTTTTTGGGGTGTAATTTGTCACAGTTAGTTCCAGGTCTCATCATGAGTCAGTGGCAGCTATTCCTGTATCTACTGAGTATCCTTTGTTGATCAATGTGAGTAAAGTGGATGTGGACATAAGAACCTACATGGGGATGGTCCCACCCTGTCACTGAAGACGTGTAATGAGACAGTCAACAGGGCAACCTTGGTGTGCTGAGTGAGATAATGTCTCAGGTGTCATCTTCCGGCAGGTGTCATTACAACATTTGTACACAGGTTAGCCTCTGCAATTCCCACTGAATCTGGGAACATCATAGCCTCTGTGCTGATTATTCTTGCAGCTATTCACCACACAGGGCCCATCAAAATGTTGTGAGCAATGTTATTCTGTGTGTGAACTGTCAGGGTCCTGACATGTGTGGATTTTCCATGGACATTACCAGAGGTTGCTGGTTCTGCTGAAGGCCCCGTACCCAATCCCTGCATATGGCCCTGGGACACTGTCCCACTTTGTCATTCATGCATAAATGAGTCCAAGACAAGGGATGGGGAATGAATTTTGGTTTTCACAGAGGAGTTAACTCAAATGGTACAGTTAAAAGGCAGATGATGCTATACAATGTATTTGGGTATGCATTGATGAAGCACATGGCCAAATACCCTCTGAGGAATCAGAGGTACATATGTAGCCACAGGGAAAGTTTAGTGTGACGCACAGACAGATGCCAGTCAGGCTGACAGGATGCAGGGTGAATCAGGATCCAGAAATTTAACAAGTTACATAATCAGTGGTCTGAGTAAGACTGTTTGGAGGATGAACTAGACAGTTGACATGTAAAACTGTGTATGTCCTGTGTTTTTGAAGGTGACAAATGAACCCAAGGGCTGTGTTACACGGCTTAATTAGTAGCAATGCTTAACAGTGTATTTGAAAAAATGGCAACTCCTATGCTGTTCCAGGCATCAGCAGGGGCAGTGCTTGTTGAAATGGGCCATGTGCATGGAGGTGATCACAGGTGTGGGCTGCATCAGTTTCTCACAAGTCCTGTAGGTGAGATTTGCATTCTAATGGCCAACAGACATTTTCACACAGGAAGCAATCTACAGGTGCTAACAGGGCTTGGAAACTAGAAGCCAGTGTATTAATTGACCTGACGTCCATGCAGTCAGACGTTCTATGACAATGGTATACCATAGGAAAGGGTGTAGCACACTGGATTGCTATTGGCAAGCTGTGTGTGTAGAGGAGGGCATATCAGGGTACACATCTTACTATTCCAGGGACCCCTTCAGACAGGTGGGCTGTGAACAGGTGCATGGGTGTGTCAGGAGTTAGGAAATGGGCTGACATGTACATGGAATGTCATGTGCGCAATGCTGCTCATATGTGTGGCACTTGTGCTGTCTATGTTCTTCTTCTATGGAACTCTGGTCACTGATAGTCCTTGCAAAGATTGTATGCAGTTGGACCTACTGCTGTCAAGGGTCTGGTCAGACATTCCTGTTACTGATGCAAAAGCACATCCACTGCCTCATGTATGAGGCTTGTTTTCCCCTTATCGAGTGATGGTGTCTTAGTTGTGAGCCATATGCAGCGATGAACCATGTTTTCAACATGTATGTGTGAAATAGGTGTGGGCCTCTGCTGTTGCCCTTCAACAGTGAAATGTACAGGATATATGTAATTTACTGTGTGTGTGTTTGTGACCATTGTATGGTAAGCATCACATTTTCTCTGGGATTTTCAGTGTCCTAATCGGTATATCAGAAATGCTCCATATGCAAAAATGAATAGCCAAACGATGATATGGTGATTATTATAGGTGTTTATTTAAATTAGTTCATAAAGTGGTGATGGCGATTATATTTAAAAGAAATTGTTCACGATATGTTGCCACCTACGTAAACCAGCAGCCATGTTTTGTTGTTCCCCCTCATGTTGCAGGCCACCATCATCCTCTTCCTCCTCTTCAGGCATGTGTGGCTCGGGTTCCAGGAGGGGAATGTTCCTTTTTATGCAAATGTTGTGCAGAATAGCACATGTTAGGATGATCTTACAGACCATTTCCGGGGAATATAGGAGGCTACCACCAGTGATGTCGAGGCACCGGAACCTTGACTTGAGGATGCTGAAGGTCCTCTCGACTATGGTGCGTGTCCTGCTATGTGCGGCATTGTAGGCACGCTCTGCTGCAGTACTCGGGTTGCCAATAGGTGTCATTATCCATGGCTGGATGCCATACCCCTGATCAGCTGCAAGAGAAAATGAATGGGATCATGTTGATGTAGCTTGCCCCATTGAAATCACCTTTCATGGCAGTAGTTGTCTTGTGTTGTCTGTGACTCTTTTGTGGTATTATGTTGCATCCTAGGCTAGTAGGATGTACCATCTAAATTGTGTTGTTTCCTTGGCTGATCGAATCAGTTGTCAGCAGTATTGTTTTGGGATTTGCAGTACAGTGTGTCCTCCCTAGCATTGTGA
This sequence comes from Pleurodeles waltl, assembly GCF_031143425.1. NCBI lineage: Eukaryota > Metazoa > Chordata > Amphibia > Caudata > Salamandridae > Pleurodeles > Pleurodeles waltl. The sequence continues at coordinate 933,551,941 of NC_090442.1, read as the reverse complement.
CTTGTGATACAGGTGTCCCTGTGTCTTCACTGGGGGTGAGATGATAGTTCCATACACAGGTTAAAATTGACAGTGTTGTTAACACGTTCATATCAATGTACCCTGGACATCACATACCTTTAGACTTATGCAATGGATTAATGTAAACATAATTGAGACGCTTACAATTTGCAAGGTGACATTTAGGCAACCCACTCCAAACGTTGTGATCATTGACGTCTTAACATTAGGCTGTACAGTAATTTCAGGTGTGTGACAGGTTCAATGGTGACCTAAGAAACATGGCTAGCGATGTCACAACCTCAGTGTGTTCCTGTTGACATGTTGCTGTTGTGGTGTATGTGTCGTGTGTCCTAGAGGGTTGCTGTGCAGTGTGTATATAAGTAGGTTTTTGTACTTACCAACAAGTAGTCCATTGCCATACCGTCCATCCTGGAAGTGTTCATTGATGTTGCTGTGACGGAAGATGAATGAGTCATGGACACTCCCATGATATTTAGCCACAATGTTGGTGATCAATCCTTGGTGATCGACAATGGCCTGCACATTGATGGAATGTGTGTGCTTCCTGTTGCGGTAGAGGTGTTCAGTTGCAGCAGGTGGCACAAGGCGTACATGTGTGCAGTCTATTGCACCAAGGACGTGTGGGAAGCCACTAATGAGGTAGAACCCCTGTTTTGTTTCCTGCTGCTTCTGCAGTGTGTTTGGGAAGCAGATGTGGCGGGGTGCGAGTCCAATAATAGCATCCAGTACTTTGGGCAAAAAGGCAGAGAATGATGGCTGTGATATTCCGGCAACCAGGGCACCAGTTGTTTGAAAAGAGCCACTTGCCAGCATGTGAAGTACGGCAAGCAGCTTGGTTTCTGTTGGGACGGTGCGGGGTGTCAGCAAAGTGGGTGCCAACTGTGGCTCAATGTTACGCAGCAGCTGCTGAATGGCCTGCCAGTTCAACCTGTACCTCTGGATGATGTCATGTTCCCTGCGGCCCTGAAGGGTTGTTCTGGGGCAGAAAATTCTTTCCTGCCTTGTGCGTTGCCTTTGGGGTCCCTGCTGGTGTTGTGGTAGCTGCTGTTGTTGCTGCTGGGCTCTGCATCTGCGTGCACGCTGGATGAGAATCACCTCCATGTCTCCCTTTTGCTGCTCTGCTGCTCTGCTGTTGCTTCTGTGTGTTATGATTAAATACAGGTGTGTTTGCCCCATTTTAATGCCTGCCCTTACCCAGGCATAAAATTTTGACGCAAATCGGGCTCTGCATCATTTTCTGGCTCTGCCTCCCGGCCGTGTGTCATTTTTGTCCAAAAGCATAAATACGATGCACGGCGGTTTAAGTCATTTTTTGGCCGGGAACGCCTACCTTGCATATAATTAATGCAAGGTGGTTTCCCACATCCAAAAAATGATGCACACAGCGGACTTTTGTCATCCGCGGGCGTCAAAGTTTAAATACGGGGCAAGGTTTGCGCTGAATGTGCGTCAAAATTTTTGATGCACATTCAGAGCAGACGGAGTATAAATATGCCCCTAAACCTCTGACTTTTTCCTTGGTAGGAACGGAAGGGAAAATGGTGTGTGAGTGCCCAAAAATGTAGATATTTGTGTGTGCAGAAACACTCATTGTGTTCCAGCACTGGAGTGTCCACCCATCCCCTACAGGACTAAGTTTTCTCCTACAGACAACTCTGTGTAAGAAAACCCATTTATAAGGCTGAAACCAAATTTCTTGTTTCAGATCAGTGGTTCCGCACTTTCAAATGCAGATATAGCCGCAAGCAGGTCTGACTGACAAGAAAAAGTAATTTTAATAGTATGGCCCAGAGGTGTTTAACATGTTTAGTGTTTTTTCTCAGAATTTCATATTCTTAGAGGACGATTGTTTAAATATATTAATTTGTTACTTATTCCATAATGTGTAGATTCATTTTTTGTCACGGTGAACATCACATCTCACATGGCCTATAACTCTCACAACATTCCCACTTTCCGAGTCTAATTATTTCACAAAATTAAATGTATCCCTCTATATCCTAGGAGAGACAGACTCAGTTACAGAAAGGGACGAGTCCTGGAACAGACACATCTCAATCATTCCAGTGCCTGTGATAGATCTGTATTAAATGTTTATTTCTGCTCATTGTTATTTTACATTTTATTGACTGCCTCATTTACATTATAACTTTCATTGTTCATGGTATCACATGCATATAGGGCCTGAATATGACCTTGGAGGATGGGATACCCCGTCACAAACATGATGGATATCCCGTTTGCTGTCTTACAAGTTCCATTATATCCTATGGAACTTGTAAAACAGCAGGCGGGATATCCATCTGTTTGTGAGGAGTATCCAGCCCTTAGTGTGCAGTTTGGATAACGTTAAAGTATGAATAATTCTTTTGGTTAGCATTGGGTGGACTATTCTTTATTTGTACACAACTAAACTATGTTTTGTAGAAGGATTAAATTCATATACTTATTTTTTGGCCTGTGGTGCTTATAGAGAAGGGACCCGATGTACGACCAACTTAAATAGCAACTCACGATTTGTGCTAAATTGTGACTCGCAAATTGTGAGTCGCTATGTCAGGTTTACGGAAAAACTCGGGTCCCAAATTGTGACTCGCAAAGGGGTCATACATCGGGCCCAAGATCTTTAATGCCAGGACCAGCAGGGAGCTTTAGAGTATAACAATGTTGTGGCTATAATAAACAGTGAAAGAAGTAAATGATCTCTTAAAAAATAATAATTGAACATAGTCAATAGAGAAGACAAACAGATAAAAGAGAGAGGTTATCTGTTTTGAAATGGCTGTGAAAGAGTATGTCAATGAGGTTTTTGAAATGTCTATGCCTGTGACATTTCAAATATTCAGGCAAGATTTGTGAAATTCACAAAGAAACAGTAAAGTACGTGTGCAAATACAGTACAAATCAGGTCCTATAAGGGGTAGTACTAATTTTAAATGCTGGCAATCATGCTAGCATTAATAGCAATGCATATCCCATATACATTACAACATCAAAGTACAGGTGCATGTACAATGCAGATCACAACCTATCAAATCTGGATACTGGCAACCAGTCACAGTGGAACAGTAGTATAATTCCAAGTCTTGCTTTGAGTGGTTGAAGATAAGAAGCTCCAGAATAAAAAAGTAATTTCATTGTCCATCCTAACACAAAAAGCTAGGACAGTACTGAAGCAGCTGACATCATACTGCCTAAATAATGGCAACAGCCATCTTTTATGGGCTGTAGCAAATTTGTTCAAAAAGGCTAGGACAGTACTTAAGCAGCTGACGTCATACTGCCTAAAGAAAGGCAACAGCCGTCTTTTATGGGCTGGAGCAAATTTAATAAAAAAAGCAAAAGGTGCAAAGTAATATCTTCCCCATGCATGCAATCAATTTTTCCCTAAAGCCTTGCACACATAGGGGGTTATTCTTACTTTGGAGGAGGTGTTAATCCGTCCCAAAAGTGACGGAAAAGTGACGGATTTACCACCAGCCGTATTACGAGTCCATTATATCCTATGGAACTCGTAATACGGCTGGTGGTATATCCGTCACTTTACCGTCACTTTTGGGACGGATTAACACTCCTCCAAAGTTAGAATAACCCCCATAATAAGGTAATCCCTAACAGGGAACTCTCAAATCTAAACTTAATATATAGGGCCTCATTATGATTTTGGAAAATCCTGTCTGCCGAAATTCCGACAGGGAGGATGTCGCTATTGTGGCTGCCTCCCCACTGGACCCATTACAAGTTTTCCGCTGGGTCAGCAGCCAGAAACCTCAGTTTCTATCTGCTGGCCTAGCAGGAAACGGCCTACAGTATTGTCTCCAGTTCATAATATAGCCAATGCTGCAGTGCAAAGGGTGCACCAGCACCATTTCAATGTTCACTGTCTGCTTTGCAGACATTGAACATTGTGATCGTGCTGGCCGGGGGGGCACCTGCACTGCCCATGCCAAGTGCATGGGCAGTGTAGGGGCCACCATGGGGCCTCTTGCAATGTTCTCCGCCAGCCTTTTAATGGCGGTGAAACTGCCATGAAATCGCTGGAGAAGAACAAAGTTGTAATCCCTCAGGACAGCACTGATTGCAGCGCTGTCCTGGCGGATTACGCCCGCTTGAACCGCCAGACCACTGCGACGACTAATCTTTGCAGTGCTGGCTATCGGACCGCATCACTACTGCTGCAGTCATACTATGGCACTCGGACTGCCGCATTGGCGTCGATCCGACCGCCACAGCAAACCTGACGGTCATGACACCACCAGGTTCATAATGAGAGCCATAGTGTGCACTTCAGCTCTGGATGAATCTGGTCCAGGTAGGACTTGCAGCCAGGACCTGCTCTACTAGCAAAGTCGTCATTCAATATGCTGCCTGGTCTTAAAGCAACTAGCTTTGATTCCTACCTAAGCTTGTAATACCATTCTTTCACTAGTTCTATGTGCCATACCTTACCTTGGTCAGGCAACTAAGTTGCAGTTCTGTTAGCAAGTTCCTCACATGCACCAGCCTATTCTCTCGAACCCAGACTTTACATCTATAGACATCCTTCAGTGATCATAAATATATAGGGGCCTTATGGTCCTTGCCAGTCTGATCCAATGTAGCTCTGGTTTTATTGCAGCCACCTAAGTAGGGGTTACGCCAGGTTCCATATAAAGATATAAAGTGCTAACAAGGGGGTACCAGGTCCCAACCTGAGCAGTGCCCTCAAAGAATTGACACTTGCAGCAAATCCATACCTAATTGTAGCCATGTTTTCAGTATGAAGAGCTATTATTACTTGTAAAATGGAGCCCTCTACGCCCTGCATAGCCAGTGAAATGTTAGGTAAAATCATGCTTTTTTATTACAGTGTGTTTATAGCGTATTGTGTGTATCCATAAAGATTGATCAATTGGACCTCATGCCAGTTAGAATATTTTTATCATCCAGCCAACCTTGGAGTCGAAATGATACAATTTTCCCAAGGATTTTGCCTGCTCCATCTAAAAGGAAAGTAGCGCAATAGTTGGAAGAACGTGTGTATGAGGACTGCTGTTTGCCAGGATTGGGGGATGTAACTGCTGGCTATGGAGACGTTAAATGCCTTTAGAAGTACCCAGCCCACAGGTGCAGATCTACCTGAAAGAGATTCATGGGCACCAGAAACGGGCATGGGACTTTTCATGTTTTCAAAGTAGCCAATGCCTTTTCCACGTCTGGAACTAATGCCCATCAAGGAATGTATTGCACACAGTTCCTTGCTCAATGTAGGCCGTGTCTTACTTGTATTGGTGTTGCATTTTGCCAAATCACCATTATAGATTGTTTATGTGCAGGAAGGGACACCTTCTATCCCCTCAATGCAAACACCATTGCGCTGTGGTGCAAGGATGCCTGAGTTGGGGCTGGGCAGCCTAATTCAGAGCCAGCGCAGGGGGAAATGCAGGAGTGCGCTGTATTCCTCTAAATATGGTGCACACCTGCGTTTCACAAGTGGCGCAGTGCTGAGCTGCTATTTTTGGCACAGCACCATGCTGTGCCAATTTAGCCTAAATCTGGGCCTGTGGTTTTCACAAGTATGTTCAAAGTTTGTATTTAAAGGCCCAGCTTTTACTTCCATTATGGAGAATGGTTTGGCTACTTGGCTTAATGAGCAAGGTTTCCCAGACTCCCTCACTATTGTGTCAGAATATATTTCCACTTTGAGTACATCATCAGGAGGGCTCAAGTTCACATCCTTTATTTGAACCACAGCTTCTCTAGATGATGTTATACTTTTCATCCTTTTATAAAGGTGTTTCTTTCTCTGTGTTGGTTTGACATGTTTTTCTTAGACTTTATTTTTCTCTGACCCCAATTCATTTCCATACCAATTTCACCTTCTTGCTCAGCAGTGATTTTATAAAGATGTGGGACATGTGGACATATGTTTCTTCACTTTCAACTGGTCTATTTGATTTATTTCCTGCTCTGGTAGAAGAGATCCCAGATTTGTTCATACTCTATTGAGAGAATAACCTCCTTAGTGAGTACATTCGGGAGGTTCTTAAATGATTGCTCCTTCTGTTTTGCTTTGAAGGATTTCCCCTTTTCTCCTTTCCTCTTACAACTGCTTCCCCATCACCATAACCCTCTTCATGTTTGCCAATAAAATTTTTCCTCTCAACACTATTGCCACAAGAGTGGTTGGAGGACTTTCTTCTATCTTCCACACACATGCCTCTAGACTCATTGTTACCTGCTTCATTAGTGGCTGTTGTAATTCCTTCACAAATTAATAGAGCAATTTGTGCTACTACGTCAATTGATTATTTCTTATCCTTATTATTCAAACCCACTTCTTGCAATTTTGTACATTCTAACTGCCTCACTGCCGCTATCACTTTTGGGGCCTCTTCTACCTGCATAGTTACATCTTGGCGTTCAATTAATGAGAGTTTGGAGAATAGTGTTCAATATCGATGCTACGTGATCAGTCCCTCCCAGTTATTTATCCACTAATGCAAGTTTTGAGGTCAGAAGTCTATGCAGTGCATTGGAGGCTTCTGTTTTCATATAGGCCCTCATTACAACCCTGGCGGTAAATGCGCCGACCGCCATGCTGACGGCCGCCAAGATACCGTGACCATGGCGGTATACCGTTACGGGGATTATGACCCATACAGACACCCACACAAGTCCGCCAGCCCAAAGGTCAGTGATAAACTGGCGGTACCAAAACCCACACCGTTGCGGCAATAGAAATACGCCCACAGCATCAGGACCCACGAATCACTGCGGCGGTCTTTCAACTGCGGTAAACCATTGGAGGTACACACCGCCATGCTCAAAATACACACACACTAACAAAACAACACCACATTGGACAATTCAAACTACACACACTTGACACACATACACCCACCACACCCACACACCCAATCCAATATAAAACACATACCCACAATACCCTAAATCCCTTACAACAAAAAAAATATTGCCAACTGAGAGAGAGAGAGACAAGCCAGGAGCACCCACTCAATCTGAGCCACAGAACACATCCCCCATACACCATCCACGCACCCAAGAACAAGCGAGGGCCTCAGGAAGAAGTAGAATGACCTACGGGGGAAGGTGCATTCCGTGGTTGCAAGACACCAGGTAGCCATACAGAGGACTGGTGGTGGACCCCCATCTCCTCCCCGACAATTAACAACATGGGAGGAGCAAGTCTTGGCGATCATGCATCCTGAGGACCTCGCAGGAGTAGCAGGAGGACTGGACTCTGTTAAGTCAAATATTTACCACTATATCCCCACCCTACCTGCATGCCATCACAAACCACAAACTCCTACCCCTACCCTCACCCCATCACTCCACCACCTCACACATACCCCACTATCACAACCCACCCATCCCAAGACCAAGCCCTACATGCAACAACAATGCATGGACACCCAGCACAGACCTGCATGGACACCCATCACCATAGCATGCACATTAGTGACTATCACTTTGCCAACCGAATCACAACTCACACAAGCCAAAGCTGCCTTGCTAAGAACAACCATAGAGGGAAACATACCCATGCACAAGATGGCACACACAGATACACTAACACTGCATTTCATCCCCACAGGACCCCCACACAACGTCACCGGAGAGGAGGTGCCACCAACATCCAGTCCCCCCACAGAAGAGGCCCACAGTGATGACAGCAGCTCTGCACGCCTGGATCACGATGACCAACCTGGACCATCAGGAACCTCTGGACAGTCGGTTACCCTGTCAAAGTCCCAACCCTCCACAGAGCCTCCCCCCTCAGGAAGCACCAGCACAGCACCCACCCAGCGGGCCCATCCCTCTCTCCCCAGGACACATCAATCAGCAGTGTGTCCACCACTACAAGGACCCCAGGCAGCCCCACAAACCCAAGACAATCATACACCTGGGGTCAGTGGCAGTGGGCACACGGATCAGGGGACAGAGGCACAGGACAACAGGGAAGCTGAGAGGACTGATGTGCAACAGGGGGAGGACAGGCCAAGGGAACCTACGCTCCACAAGGCACTTGCTGGGATCCTGGGAGCATACCACCATTCCCAGGTGACGATGGGCCAGATAATGTACAAGTTGCAGGAGACCCAGTGGCTGCAGGAGGGACAGTACCTGGGAATCAGGGAGGTCCTGAAACACATCCACACCACCCTGGTCACCATTGCAGGGGTGCTGGCAGACATGGCCAACACCATGAGGGAGGCTATGGCACACCAACGGGCCCCTGACACTAGCCAAACCGAAAAACAGCCCTCCGCCAGCGCTAGTGGACAGGAGGCCCCGCCACAGGAACAACAGGCCACCAGCACCCCTACTCCTGCAGATGGAGAACAAGCATGCAAAAGCCCCTGCGATACAGGCAGAAGCCAGAGAACATTGCCAAGACCCCAGACAGGAAATAAGATTCTCCTGATTGTCACCCTTCTGTCCCACTCTGTTACCCTGTCCACCTTGAACTGCTATTGCTCCACTTCCTATGCCCCATTGGACAATGCATCTGTGATACCAAGAGACTGGACTCTACCCTGGACTTTTCTCCATCATCAACCCAGCCCATTGCAATACCCCCTCCACTTATTAGCACATAAATAAACACCCTTGGAACAAATATAAGTACGGAGTCTGTCAATTGATTCAAATATGTATTTGTTTAACAAGCTGTAAATATTGCAATTCAACTGTACAGTCATGTATACATAGGTATGACCTGTAGTGGGCAGCAGTAAACACAACAGGAGCCAGAGTGGGACACAGAGATCTGAAAATAGAGATGCTAAACAGTACAGTAAGTGGCCATAGAATATGGAAAATCAGGCTGCCATGTACAATGTCCAACACAAAACTGCAATGGAAAGTGAAGTTACAGTGTCTTACCTGTGTGTCAATGGAAGTACTGTTGAATGAGTGAACATCTGTTGTCCACATCTTCATCCTCTGCCTCCTCTTCCTCACTGTCCACAAGCTCCATTGCTGCCACAAGACCTCCCCCAGGCTCATCTTCGTGCAAAAAAGGCACCTGGCATCTGAAAGGCCAGGTTGTGCAACATGCAACATGCAACGATGATCTGGCACACCTTCTTGGGTGAGTTTTATAGGGATCCACCTGTCAGATGGAAGCACCGGAGCCTGGCCTTCAGTTCGCCCATGTGCCTCATTGTAACGTTCGTATGCCCTTGTCTTGTCATTTCTCACTGGGGTCAGTAGCCATGAGAGGTTGAGGTAACCAGAGCCACCTGCAAATATTTGAGGGATACCTGTCAGACAGATGCTCACCCTTAGGGGCAACCCCACACCCATATACCTACATCAACTGGGTGGGGTCCATGGGCTTACCTATTAGCCACACCCAGTGCCTCTGGAGTTGAGACATCACATATGGAATGCTGCTATTCCTCAAGATGAAGGCATCATGCACAGAGCCAGGATGCTTGGCATTTACATGGGAGATGTACTGGTCCGCCAAACACACCATCTGCACATTCAGAGAGTGATAGCTTTTTCGATTCCTGAAAACTTGTTCATTCCTCCGGGGGGTGCAAATGCTATATGTGTACCATCAATGGCACCAATGATGTTGGGGATATGTCCCAGGGAATTGAAGTCAGCTTTCACTGTGGCCAAATCCTCCACCTGGGGAAATATGATGTAGCTGCGCATGTTTTTCAGCAGGGCAGACAACTCTCTGGTCAACACGTTTGAGAACATAGGCTGTGACATGCCTGATGCCATGGCCACTGTCGCTTGGAAGGAACCAATTGCCAGGAAATGGAGCACTGACAGGACCTGCACAAGAGGGGGGATACCTGTAGGCTGGCGGATAGCTGAAATTAGGTCTGGCTCCAATTGGGCACAGTTCTTGGATTGTGGCCCTATCAAGTCTGTAGGTCAGGATAATGTGTCTGTCCTCCATTGTCGCCAGGTCCACCAGGGGTCTGTACATGGGGGGATGTCTCCATCTCATATTCATCATCAGCGCTTGAAGTCTAGGGAGAAAAACGGTGAGCAGAGGATCATATTCACACATATGTTGAAATAATGATGCATTTCTTCCTTTACAGAAACAGTATGTGAATTTGAGAGTAAGTTGATGTGCCAATGTCTGCTGTGATGCAGTTAGGTGCCCTGGCCTGTGCCCCCCTGAAATGTCGGCTGCCTGACCTCTGAGGAGAGACAAGTGGAAATGAGGTAATTCCGCTGGCGTTGTGCGCCGTAGCGGTCGGCGGTCGATGACCACCACGCAACTTTGCATTGGTTAACATTAGGCCCTTTGGGTTCCAGGAGCCAATGGCGATGTACGCCGGCGGTGACGATACGCACCGCCGCGGACGTGACCGCCATTTTCTATCTGTTCACTCACTTGCTACCTGACCTTCAACAGTAGAGGACCTACACTGCAAGTGCTGCTGTGACCTGTATCTGGAAGCGACAATGGCTCAAGTGTCTGGAGAAAGGGCGCCTGCCTTCACTTCAGAGGAGTTGGAGAGACTGGTGGATGGGGTCCTACCCCAGTACACTTTACTCTATGGTCCTCTAGACAAACAAGTGAGTACACTGTGTGCATGATGCGTGGGCCATGAATGTATGGAGTGCTGTGTTTGTAAGCCTCATGTAGGAGGGGTCCTGGTCAGAGTGCTGCATGTATGGTTGTCTAAGTATGTGCGTAAGGGGATGGGAGGGATATTGTGGGCCATGAGTATGACAGTCCGGACGGTATGACTAATCCACTGTCCCTGACTTTAGCCTCCCCCCCTCAAGCTTCCTCTAAGCAGTCAAAATCCCCTCAACCCCAGCCTATCCCAAGCACACCTTCAAACCAGCATTCACCTAAATCAACACACAGAAGTGGCTCAGGCAAACACAAGCACCACACTTCATCTCACAGGCACACACACAAGCAACATCCCCATTCAGACACACCAACATCCACTGCCTCCAATGTGTCCCTTCCTCCTCCTCGTCCACCCCCCTCCCAGTAGCGTCTTCACTCACACCTGCATGCATTACATCCTCATCCATTACCTCCATCATCAGCACGCCTATAACCACACACCCCACATTGGCAGTCACCACCCCCACATCCATGCACACGTACCCTGTGTCCTCTTCCACTGTGTCTGTGATCCCTCCTCCCAAAGTACACAAATGCAAGCACAGACCCACCCAACAGCCATCCACCTCACAACAGCATCCAGCTCATGCACCTGCACCCAAACACAGCAGACTGACACCTCCTACAACCACCCTCTTCCTGCCGCAATGTCCCTAAGAAGCTTTTCCTAGCCAACATTGTCCTCTTCCCTACCCCTCCCCCGTCCTTCACCTCGGGCCAGGGTGACCAGAACCCAGCCCAGCACCTCAGCCACCAAGTCCACATCCACTGTGGTTTCTGCAGCAGTCAGAGGCTCTAAGGGGGCACCCGTCAGCCCAGCCAGTGTGCCACTGACACCTGCCATGGCCAAGAAGGTTCCGCCACCTGGCAAGGGCAAGAAGGGGACAGCATCCAGAGAGGAGAAGTAGCCACAACCACCCAGCAAGGTCACATCAAAGACTCCAACTGGCAGGCCCAAGGAGACACCACCATCGACCAAGGGCAGGAGGGGGCACAGAACACCAGCCAGGGCACTTCAGCAGTCCGAGCCTGCAGAGGAAGGCCTGGTGGCTACCAGCACAACCACCAGCACCGGCCCCTGCACTGCGGCCAGCACCGTCAACTGCACAGCCGCAAGCACCGCCGCAGGCACAGCCACCTTGCCTGCCACAAGTAGCACCACTGCCAGGAGCAGCAGCCCCAGTGGGCAGCCGTCCGAGGCTGCAAGGGAAGGGCTGGAGCCTCCCCCCACCACTGGTAGCACCGGCACCTGCACCACGGCCAGCACCGCCACCTGCAACGCTGCAAGCGCCGCCACAAGCACCGCCGCAAGCACCGCCACCTGTACCACCACAAATAGCACCACTGCCAGCAGCAGCCCCAGTGGGCAGCTGTCCGAGGCTGCAGGGGAAGGGCTGGAGCCTCCCCCCACCACTGGCAGCAGCCCCACCAGCACCGGCACTACCACCACTGTGAATCCATAGCCGCCGGCAAATGGACTGTAGTCCTGCCTCCATGGAGTGTCATGTATCCTGCCCACTGCAAATCCTGTGGGTCTGACACCCAGGGGAGGGACTGTGACCTGGCACTCCCCAAGTGCTGCATCACTGGGCACACAGCGCCCTCCAGAACCAGTGGAAGAAAACATCAACTCACCCTTTCCTTGGCAGGATGAAGCACACTGGGCACAAAGCCCCCTCCAGAACCAGTGGAGAAGCCATCCACTTGAGACACTGCGGCTTTGCATTCCACAGGAGCAAGCAGTGGCCAACCCTCCCACTAGAGAGACTGTGGCTTTGCACTCCCCAGGAGCAAGCAGTGGGCAAATCACCCAATTGAGAGACTGTGGCTTTGCACTCCCCATGAGCAAGCAGTGGGCAAACCACCCACTTAAGAGACTGTGGCTTTGCACTCCCTATGACCATGCAGTGGGCAACCCACCCACTTGAGGGACTGTGTCATAGAGCCCCCTCCAGGAGCAGTGGTGTAGTACCATCTTCTGGCTGAGGTGACCCCCCCGTCCCCCTGAGGTGTCTGTGTGTTTTCGACCTGATGCCACTGCATTGTTCTCTCCGTATTGAGGCAGGAGTCAAGTGTGGGCTTGGCCTATGTGTTATGGCCCAGTGGGCCATGGACTATTTTTGTGTGGACATTGTCTTTCATTTTGTTTATATTGTATATATTGTACATACTGTTTATTTATTTATGAACGTATTGCTCAAAATTTCAAATATTACACTCATTTGAATCCATTCCTTTTGACCTTGTGTTATTCCTGAGGGTTACGGGGTGTATATGTAATGTTGTTGCATGTGTTTGTGTGTATGGTGTTGGGGGTGAGGGTGTGGGTGGGGGTGCTGCGTGTGTCACTCTCTTTCCCCCGCTCCCTTGTGTGCTAGGTGCAGTACTCACCGTGGTCGTCGTCGCCGGCGTTGGTGCTCGGTATATAAGCAGGTACACCAGCATGGGGAAGACCTGCAGCGCGGGCTCCATGGCGACCTGGTTCTTCCTTGAGTGTCGAGAGGTGAGTGGTTTCCCTTCAAAGTACTGTTTCCGCTGTGCTTTTGATGCCGTTGGTACCGCCCCGGAAAAGCTGGCAGATGGGCGGGTTGTAATGGAGTGGGCGGTACATTGTCTTGCGCCTGGCTGTTGGCGGTTACTGCCGCGGTGTTTGTTGCTACCGCCATGGCGGTCGGAGTGTTAAAGTGGCTGTATGTGTTGGCGGTTTCCGCTGTGGTCATGATTCGATTTTTGTTACCGCTGGCCTGTTGGTGGTATTACTGCCGCTTTAACATCGACCGCCAGGGTTGTAATGAGGGCCATAGTCTTGGCACTTCTTAATTTTTAGATTGTTTGCAGCCACATGATTATAAGCTGGCATATTCAGAAAAATCTAATTGCACCCCCTTGCTGTTGCTGTTGACCAATTCATCAGGCTCCTTCTGCACCAATATTCCAACAGTAATTCCTTTACCTGTTCTTGGACCCTGCTTTCTTTGGTCTGATCTAATAGATACATCCGGAAGCATATAGGGGGTCATTCCGACTTTGGCGGGTGGCAGAGGCCGCCCGCCAAAGTAACCCCGTCGGAAGACCGCTCCGCGGTCACAAGACCGCAAGGGTCAATCCGACTTTCCCGCTGGGCCGGCGGGCGACCCCCAAAAGGGCGCCCGCCGGCCCAGCGGGAAAGACCCTGCAACAAGGAAGCCGGCTCCGAATGGAGCCGGCGGAGTTGCAGGGGTGCGACGGGTGCAGTGGCACCCGTCGCGATTTTCACTGTCTGCAAACCAGACAGTGAAAATCTTTGTGGGGCCCTGTTAGGGGGCCCCTGCACTGCCCATGCCGGTGGCATGGGCAGTGCAGGGGCTCCCAGGGGCCCCACGACACCCGTTCCCGCCATCCTGGTTCTGGCGGTGAAAACCGCCAGAAACAGGGTGGCGGGAAGGGGGTCGGAATCCCCATGGCGGCGATGCAATCAGCGCCGCCATGGAGGATTCCCTGGGCCAGGGGAAAACCGGCGGGAAAACCGCCGGTTCCCCTTTTCTGACCGCAGCTTTACCGCCGCGGTCAGAATAGCCCGGGAAGCACCGCCAGCCTGCTGGCGGTGCTTCCTCTGCCCTCCGCCCTGGCGGTCAGAGACCGCCAGGGTTGGAATGAGGGCCATAGTCATAACCAATTAGAGAGCTGGCTCTTGGGAGCATATCGTAGGGTAAATCTCAAACGAAAGCTTCCTCTTTATCACTCCCACAATTCACTAAATAGTTGGTCCTCAAGGGCTGACCTTCAATTGCTGACTTTTCATATGATCCCCTTGTCCTGCTTCAATAGTTGCTCAGCTCATCTTGCCTTGCTCCACCTTCAATCATCATTAGACCCTCATTTGTCTCAATCTCCTCTGGTTTATTTGAACAATCCTGCTCTATCTGCAAAGATGTGATTGGTAGTTTGAACCCCAGTGTCTTGCTGAGCCCTGTATCCTCTTCAACATCTGTACTGCAGATTAGCTTTCTGCTTATCCCAGTTGTCTTGATTTGAGCAGTGTGTACAGTTTTCACAGTTTGCATAGATGCATCCCAACCCACATTTGCCTTCTGAAAAAAGTTTATAATTAATCTAGGTGCTAACTTTGGTGTTGTGGTGGTCTCTGTATGGGGCAGCTTATCGTATTTCAATGACTGGGGTGAAGCTGTCATTACAAGCCTTTGAGTAGCTCCTTTCCCCTTCAGGTGAGGAATAATTAGACATTTGTACGCCCTCAGCCAACACCTAGGCACCATCTGTCTCATAGTCCGCTGTCTCATTCTAGCTGTCCTCATACTTATCTTGACTTTTAGAACATGCGGTTAGTAGGCTAAAATAAGATAGAGGTTAATAAGGGGTGAAACAGTAGGGAATAGGCCACAGGCAATATGTGGTGAGCAAAGAGCAATGAGTGATTAACAATAATCAATTGAATACTTAGTTGGCCTCTGTCTTATATCCTTGACTGTGCCCTTATCTGTATCTTTATATTCACAGCATAGATTTTTGCATGGATTCTTCCATGGTCTCTTGTTTCAGCATTATGCAGGTATTTGACAGGTGATTGGCAGGTGATTCTCTGTTGTCAAGTAGATTGATGCCATCTAGCTATGATACTGCTCCTTTACCAATTTCACTGTCAACACTACCTTTGCCACTAGGGACCCTCTGATATCCCCCAGCCCCGTACAGTTTCCTCCCTTCCAGTCTGCTCCTCGGGTGATCTGTGAGGGCCTCAAGGGTGGGTTTGTTGCGGCACCCTGGTTGCAAGTGGTGATAAGCTACAAAGGCAATATTAAGAGAACAGATATAGCCCTGGCATGAGTGCACCAACTTCACAAGATGTTTTATGACCATTCCAGGAGCTTCTAGTGACACAAACAGAAAATCAATCGGGCTTCAAGACAGTAGCTACAAGTGGACATGTAAATGCATGTGCAAAGAGGAAATGTCACCATTCCTCATACTCCGTGGGCCCCTGCCTTCATCTCTGATATTAAATTTGGAGATGCAGGGTCCATTGATAGACCTTCAAATCCTCAGTCCTTTTAACTTCAGGTGTACTCATTTCTTTAACCATACTGCAGCAATAGCCTTTGTGTTCTCATAGTTTTTGCTTTTTTTATAGTTGCTGCCACTACAATCCACTACCCAGTCCAGACCAGGTCTAGGTCTCCATCTCCGGTGATCCTCTTACTCCTCTTACTCCCGGCCTTCTGACTTGTGGCTCATAGCCCACGACTTTCAGTTCTCAGGTCGAAGCAGTACAGCAGTGCCTGTGGTGGTGTGCTCCACACAGCTCCACCCCTCATGCTCCTTCTTAACTTTTTAATAAAATTTCTCAAAATTTTGCCCTGCACAACTTTGCTTAATTTTATGTTTGCGGGGGCTGTTTTGCACAGACAATGTCCTGGAGAGAGATATCCTGTGCTCAAACCAGTTTCCTGCCAGATTACCACATGACATTTTAAGCAAATTGTGCCCTCATGCTGGCAAATCACATTTTATGCTAAATGCATAAGTCCATATAGCTTCATGACATTTCTAGAACTGTTGCACAAAATAAAACAACAGAATCTTGCACAGCTCTATAAAAACCATTGGTTTGGCTATTAATTGAATTTCCTATGACAAATAGTTCATGCTGCTGTCAGCAAGTCAAAAGAAGATTTGATATAGATTATTTGGGCCTGCTTCAAGGTTGGGTGGTAATTAAATATTGCTCCAACATCTAGATGAAATGAAGAGTCCACAGGTAGAATCTGCTCCTTTATATTATCTTCTCTGCATTTAGCACTTCCTCAAGAAATAGGATATTTTTTTATTATCACCCTGATCTAAGGGATAAGTTTACAGTTAGCTTTAAATGGAAAAACCTTAATTTTCAGACATAAATAGTGCAGTTGGAGCAGAAAACACTGGCTGAATTTCTTCCACCATGCTGTTACTATGTAGGAAGAATTTGCAGTAATGAATTCTCATCCAAAATTAAAGTTGCCTTAAGACGATTACCACTTTTCTTATTGTAAGGGATGCCCAGGCAAAAGGTATTTTGTTGCTGGAGATTGTTCACTATTTAACAATTCAGGGGGTCATTCCGACCCTGGCGGTCATGGACCGCCAGGGCTGGGGTTGGAGGATGCACCGCCAACAGCCTGGCGGTGCATCAAGGGCAATTCTGACCGCGGCGGTAAAGCCGCGGTCAGAAAAGGGAAACCAGCGGTTTCCCGCCGGTTTTCCCCTGCCCCTGTGAATCCTCCACGGCGGCGCTGCAAGCAGCGCCGCCATGGGGATTCCGATCCCCTTCCCGTCAGCCTGGTTCTGGCGGTTTTCACCGTCAGAACCAGGCTGGAAGAACGGGTGTTGTGGGGCCCCAGGTGGTCCCTGCAGTGCCCATGCCAATGGCATGAGCACTGCAGGGGCCCCCTAACAGGGCCCCACATTGATTTTCAGTGTCTGCCTAGCAGACACTGAAAATCGCGACGGGTGCAACTGCACCTGTCGCACACCAGCAACTCCGCCGGCTCCATTCGGAGCCGGCTTCCTCGTTGCTGGTGCTTTCCCGCTGGGCGGGCGGGCGGTCGCCCGCCAGCCCAGCGGGAAAGTCAGAATGACCGCCGCGGTCTTTTGACCGCGGTACGGTCTTCTGGCGGTTCCCGCCAGGCGGACGGCTTCCGCCGCCGGCGGGGGTCAGAATGACTCCCTCAGTGTCTATCAACCCATCACCCTATCGCCACTGCACAATCAGGCTGCTGAGCACCACGCACATACCTTTGCACCATAGTGCAAAGTGTAGCATAGGTTTTGTACTGAAAGGGTACCATTTCAGTACAAAATATTATGCCTAAACAAACAGTAAAACATTTCACACTTTGTATATGTGTTGTGTAGTGTAGCACACAGGCAAGTCAGCAATGTAAGAAGCAAAAATATTTCTCCTTTTAATGGCTGCTTCAAAGTGGTGTTATACGTTTGTGCAAAACCCTGTCTACTATTGTTGGCAGAGAGGATTTTGCATCGCAAAGCATGGCTGATTTGAAGGGAACATCCCTATACCACCCATGTAATGCCCTCTGATGCACAGTAATACAAAGTGGTGCCTTGCACTGCTTTACTTTACTTTTAGGCAACTTTTCAGGGCAAATTAAGTATTGTGCCGTAAATTAAAGCCAACAACAAAAAATGTGTACAGGTTTGTGTCACTTTTGTGATGCAAACCCAGCACCAGGACTTGTAAATCTGACCCTATGAGATTTCCATTGTCAGAACATGTAAAACTTAAGTGCGCGTGTCTGACTTTTTAAATGCCATGCACCCTGCCCTATTAGCATTTAGGGCCTACCATAGCAGTGACTTATACATTTAAAAAAATAATTTTTAGGCTGGCAAAAGATTTATTTTGCCAGGTCAAAATGGCAGTTTAAAGCTGCACTACAGGCTGCTGTTGAAGGTCTGAGACATGTTTTACATTGCTATTTTAGTGATTGGCACAAAGAGTGCTGCAGCATTTGTTCATTTGCTGGCCCTGAGTACATGTAGTACCGTTTACCAGGGGCTTATAAGTAAATTAAATGTACCAATCATCTGTACACCAGTTTTACCATGTGTATTGGAGAAAGCACAAGCCCATTACCACTGGTTAGCAGGGTGAAAGTGTGAATCCCTAAACCCGACAAAACAAATTCATCAAAAATAGTGGGGTGAAGAAATATGTGTTCTTCCATCAGAACCATGTTATCTTCTACCATGTGTTTTAAAATGAGATAATTTGCTATGACTGGTGTGGGATGAGCCCTGGTAACCAGGACATTACATTTTCCCGGGAAATGGGACTATTAGCAGTTAAACAGCCCTAGATGTAGAGGGAGCATGACACTTTCCCTATTGCCAGCACAGCTTGCCCTCTCCTTTGACACTGTCCATGGTCCACCCCCTACTGTATTCTAGCCCTCTGCCCCTGTTTGGCACCTGCTGAGTGCAGGTGTTAAATGGGAACTGAATTGCCTAAAATGAGGACTCCCTGTGCAGAAAGGGGTCTAGTAACTCAAGCTCCACATGTTATTGCTTATTCTTAGGATAAAAACTCAGAATAGGAGTATTTAGGGGCGTGGTTAGTGGCCGGAACCAATAATTCAGGCTAGCCGGTGTCCCAACTCCTAAATTTGGCTAAGTTGCAATCCAGTAAAAGTGTAGCCAGAGGAACTGAATACTGAACTGCGTGATTCAAAATTCAAATCCACAAATATAAATGCTTTTCAAATTTGCAGCTTATCAGGAGGGAACCAAAATGAGGCATTAACTATTCCAAGCATGATAACTGCTGATTCAAACTGTTTAAAACACAAAGTTTGAAGATTAGGGAAGTGAATTTGAATTGGAATGGAGCTCTGTTGCACATTTCGATTTTATTCCAGTGATAATATTTTAGCAGCTGTTAACTTTTTAGTGCAGATAAGAAAGGTTAGAGATGGAAAATGTTATCCCCGGCATGGGGGAGTCCAGGGGAGCAGCAGCGTTTATACATATGCAAATAGAGGCGCAACACTTTGACATAGGCCAGTAAAAGGCTGCGGATTTTATTCAAGTGTATTTAAATGTAATCTTGCAGGCAATCATATATAATAAAAGCATGTACCTATAGAGGATAAAATATAAAAAAGCCATGTTATTCCTTATGATAAGTGGTAAAACAATCATCCATCCCACAAACCGCTTAAACTCTTGGGGGCAGATTTATCATTCTTTCATGCAGCACAACAAGCCACTAAATGGTGCTGCTTTGCATGAAAGGGAAAAGGGCAGGAATGGGCCATATTTACCACTATACTGCTCATTCCTGTCCTTTCCTAGCACTGGCACACTTTGGCTGCCTAGTACCAAAGTACCATGCACCATGACACAAGGATGCCTGCGTTATAGGCAGGATTGCTGCTGTGCAGGAAGGGGCACCTTCAACAATCTTCAGAGGCATTTTCCTATTTCTGCACACACGTAGAAAGAGGGAAAAAATGAAGAGCGATAAAGACATCACTCCTATTTACGCTTCAATTCGGGAGGTGTAGAATTTTGATTCATTGCCAGGTCTACTACTAATGGAAAATCTCAGACTTCACCAAAATCTATGGGTGGATGCATAGAAACACTGACGCTTTACCCATGGAATGTCTCTCTACCGCAGAGTAACGCAAGTCAGTGATTTGCACTGCCTTGTGTTACTCTAGTTTTATCAAGCCATGCAGAGCCAACCAAGGTGTCATGTTATGTTATTTTGATTTGTATAGTGGACTAATCACCCGAGAGGGGATCCAGGTATTTGGGCAAGGTGGGTACTTGTGTGGTCCGAAGGTGTTTTTACGAAGAGCCGAGTTTTCAGCTTCTTGCAGCACACAAGAAGCGAGAAGGCAGCTCTGATGTGTTGAGGGAGATTGTTCCATGTCTTGGGTGGGATGTAGGAGAAATGAGAGACCTCCCGTTTTGCTTTTATGCATGTGAGCAGTGTGTGCGAGTGAGAGTGAGGCTGAGCAGAGGTGCCTACTGGGCTGGTGAAAGTATATGTGGATGTTCAGGTATTCTGGTCCTGTGTTGTGCGGGGCTTTGTATGTGTGCTTGAGAAGATTGAATTGGTTGCACCTGTGGATGCAGACCCAGTGAAACTTCATGAGGTGCGGTGTGATGTGGGTGAGGCATGGGAGGAATCTTGTAGCTGCATTCTGGATGGTCTGGAGTCTGTGAAGGCGTTGTTTGTAAATTTGGGTGGACAGAGTGTTGCTGTAGACAAGCCTGTTTTTGTTGAGCGCTTCCATGATGGTCCATCTGGTTTTCTGAGGCAACCATTTGAAGATCTTTTGAAGCTGGCATAGGATGTTAAAGCAGGAGGTCCACACTGCATTGACTTAACACACCATGTTGAGCTTGTCATCTAGGATGATCCCTAGATGTCTGGCATGAGCAAGCTGTTATTGAGCAAGCAGTGTAATAATGTAGAGGCTAGGTATCTGTTTAAGTTTTGTGATCTTTCAATCCCAGTGTATTGGGTTTATAGTTTGAGGCTGTGGGGATAGGTGAAATATAAGGAAGTGCACCATCTTCCCAACCTGCATGTGGCTTTTTTCTCATATATAGAAAAGGCAGAACCTAATGTGATTAACCAATTAATCCTATTTGGATGTTGATCTATCTTTTTGTACCATGAACATAGCAAAAAAAAAAATTATATGACTATCTAGTGGTGGCATTTATACAAGGCTTCTGAGACAAAGCCAGATACCAAAATGTAGGAGTTCGGGATGTGTACCTTGTGTATGTAGTTATCCATTGCCACAGATACCCTGGATACATTAGATTTGCTTGTATTTTGGAGATGTTTTTTAACACCTATATTGTTACATATAAAAATAATGGGCCACTTTCTGTCAAAAAATGCAATTTTATAGGAAGTCAGGACTCTCTTGGTGGTATTATCCCATTATATTACAACAGTGACTGAAAGCTTTTTTGATTATTTCAGGTTTCAACTTCTCAATTGCAGTCACCTTCTTAGTGACTATTGATGTTCAGTAGACACACTGGAATAGTGTGTAATCCAGTGTGATTTGTCTTTATGGACACACCTTTACTGGTTTTATCGAGGTCAATATTATAATAAGGGTGCTTTATCAATATAAGACCACCTTCTATTGAAAAGATGGAACCATTTAGTTTTATTACTGCCCTGTGTTAAAGAAATTCTTCCCCCCAAATGATTGAAGGGTCTTTACCCAAAGTATCACCACAGATTGAACACTGGTTATACTAAAAAAGGTAATAATTCCTGATTGTCCCAGGCCTTGTGGTAGTTTGACAGTTGGTGTCATATACTCATGCATTTGAATGAGACTGAGGAGAGGAGGTGGATGATATGCACTTCTGCACTTTGAATCAATGATTGGTGGCGTGCACACCCGCATGGTGATGCGGCAGTAAGTTGTGATTTTATACCATAGGATATTGGGTCAGCACATACGTCGGTAGGCAAGTTTTATTCATGAGGCTTTAATAAGGATTAAACCTTTTCAGTATTAATGATTGTCTTAAACTATGTCACATAATTTGTGCTGTTGTTTTTATCCATTTAAGTTGTTTATTTTAAGGAAATGTATTTTTTTTTAAAATAAATATTCATTTGGGAGGAGTCATTTAACATATTTGTCCTAAGAAAGGTGTTGTATCCATGGTTTAAGATCACAGAAACGTGTCAACAGTATACACACACGACCCATAGTGCATGAATGATTTCAATATTTCACTGAACATATTTAGTCAGATCCAATGGCACACCAAGTGGTAGTGTATCTTCTTATTGAGAAACTGATTTTTAAAATTTTCCCTCTTTGATTAAAGTGTCTTGTGTACTTGTCTTTTACGTTTTCACGTTATCTTTTTCAATTTGGTATATTGATTGTGTTATGATTTTTTTTATTGTATGTATCTTTAACAAATATATAATTAAATGAACTATGTGTTCTTCCAACATTCTTGTGGTATCAAATCAGTTTGAGTGTGGAGATCGAATTGAGAGTATCAAGAGTGTAGGCAATTTAGCAAGGGGATTCTTCAAATTGTTTGGTTGCTTAAACCCTGACCCATTGTTCTGAGGGTTTCCCTCTGTTTTTTATTCATATGCTCAAAATAAGCCAGTAGTAAGGCTTATCTGGATCTATGTTCCTTTGTGCATTATAAATGTTATTCTCAGGATGCCCACAGCTCACCAAGTAAAAAGATATTTTGAAGAATCCTTCCCTTCCGAACTATACAAGAATTTATCAGTGCCTGTGCATGCATGCTTTCATGCAAGTCAGAGCTATGTGATTTAAATAAATGACTTCCAGTACGTGTAACAGGAGTAGTGGAGAATTATGCACGTCTCCAGTGTTTTGCTAAGTTTTACTATCACAAAAGGTTGATGGATGGAGTGTTGAACAATGCAAACACTCACCCCCAATTACAGATCTGGGTTTAATCCATCGTTCTTTTGCTCACCATGCCACCCCAGTTTGGACCCAGCCATATGCAAATCAGTCTTGACCCTGTTCCTCATGGGAACAGTCCAGCCAGAACTGCCAAGCAAGGTCCTCCCTGGACAGGAAACAAGCATCCTGGGACCAGTTTCAGGGTATCACCCTTCATCAGCCAGGCTAGCTTGAATCCAGTGACACAGTGAGCAAGGACCCACATCTGGGCATACCCCAGGGAGAACCTGGTCTGGCAGTGCAGGCTGGACTGTTCCCATTGGACCATCACTTGCACGTATGTTAGGGTCTATGCTGCAATGGCCCTTGTTGAAAGAACGGAAATACCTGTAGGGTCGAAGTGTCCTGGCTAGTTGGTATGAGGGACCTTTTGCTCCTTTAGCCCTGAAAGCAGGCCTACGGAATCAGCACACACATTTCTTAAAGTCAAATGCCTCATTTGCTGCTGCACAGAATTATTGCTCTTGGACATTGCACCAGGGCGTGGGATATAGGAATATTCTTGTGGTATCCCGTAAACCACTACAGGAAACTGAAGTGATGGAAACCTTCAGGATTTATTCATGACACCCAGGGCACCTCTCAGTAGCAAGCATTATCGACAACAGCTTAGTTCCAGATGTCATCCTGGTTCCCAACATTCGATATATAGCCTGTGTTCAAAAGATTCCACATGTCATTGTGAGGGAAGAAGGAGATGTATCTCACATCATCCTTTTATATATTTTACAAAATAAACTTGGCAATAATCGCCGAAAGTTTAGTGGCATAAGGGGAATAATTTAAACAGAAGCAAAATAGAACTATAGGAACTACAGAGTTTTACAATTCAAGAAATACGATATACAAAATATAAGATAAAACAAAACGCTAAATAGCGCAACCTTTTAAACAGGCAAATGATGAACTAAGAGATCGCATACAAAATCTTTCACTGTTCTGTTACTCTAATAGGTAATGTAGTACTTAAGAAAATGTCTAGGCGGTTAAGATGGATGAGCATACACTCTGCAGAGAGCACCTCTTAATACCTGCCCATATGCAATCTCATCCACCCTTTTACTGTCACATGGACTCTGAGATTTGCTATTTCTGAATTTGTTTTGTTGACTCTACCACACTAGTATTTGCACTAGGGTAATTAAACATAACTACCCTATCTAAATTCCATATAGTTCCATCTGTAGTTATCACAACATTATAAAACAATTTCAGCGCTCTCATGTGCTTGGAGAATTTCGACCATCAGTTATTCACAGAAGGGCACTTGATTTTTAGGAAGAGCTGGGGAATTCATTTGGCTGGTGTTCCACTTCCTTCCTTTGATGATAGAAGCAGGTGGCCGGGTGATACAGGGGTATCACACAGAGGCAAGGAGGCTCCGGTGGGCAAAGGTCCTGTACCATCTGCAATGCATATACAACACCCCGCGCAACGCCCCCCAGCTAAATCACGGTTGGGCTGACCTTGTTGCCAGGGAGCAAAACCTGCTGGACCACCTGGGAATTGTGATTGGTGGCCCTGTTGGTGAGTACAATTCAGAGTAATGTGCACATTTAAATTATCTGTAGTGACAATAGCAGATTTGTTCATAACCTGCAGGCAATGTTTTTGGACATGTGGAATGCAAGTTAAACATACAGTGGATGTGAGTTATACAATAATAGCTACACATTACCGTCATTTGTTGACGCAACAGCTGCACTGAGTTACAAAACACAACTGTGGCCTGTAAATTAGTGCTGCCTTTACGTCAATAGATGATGCAAATGTGGCTCTAAGATATGTTTTAGGCATGGTCTGTGAGTGTACCAGGAAAGACATGTTTTTAATCCAGATATTTTCAAGAATTAATGTGTCCCTCAATTATTACTGATACATGTCTGAACTGGATTCTGACACATACGTACAAAGTTATTTCTAACCTCAGGTAACATCTTAGGCTGATAGTTTGACTTGGTTGTGCCACAATTAAATTAGGGATGGATGCCGAAAGTAATGCACACGGGTTCATATCTAAATGTTTGGTGCTACTTTCCATAGCTGTGGCATATAAAATGAAGCAAAGGATAAAAATTGAGGGGTAACAACTGTCCATGGCCCACTGTTCATTGTACCTGTGTGTTTTACATTGGTCTTGAGCACAATAGCTGGAACATAGCTAATGCATTTGCCATCTGTGTTACTCTATAGCCATGAACTTCTCATAAGTTATGGGATCCTCATGGGACACCTGATGTTGGGGAATACATGATCACAATGTATTACGTGCATGATGTCGTGCAAGGGAGCCTTGACCAATTCCATCATACATATAAAATTGACTAATACTTTGCTAGTTTAGATTGACACACCCATGCTGATCTAGTGCAGCATATGTTTAATAACTAACTTCCCAGTATGGAGGCTATCACAGACATGGGTGTATGCTAAGATCAGAAGACCAGCATTCCTGTGACTGCTACTATTCCGAAGGTACATGCAAATTGAAACCTACATCATCATGATTGACACAGTGGTACATTTGCTAAACCATGAGTTAATATTATCACAGTGTCAGTTTGCTGTATATCCGCTGATCAACCAACTTGGCAAATGTAAGATGATGAATGTGGCTCACTGGGATTTCCTAAACCCATAATGGGTACACAGGGCAATGAGTGACACATTTCAGGTGCAATGACTACACCTGTGCCCATACAGTCTGTCATGGATGACTACAATATACGCTGTCAACATATATCTCCTTGTTGTATCCAAATATTACAACTGGTCAATCCATGGCTAGCCTTAAACTGTCACCAAATAATGCACAGGATCCCTGCCATTATGGTGTCATGGGGGGCGTATGTGGCTCAGGGTACACTGTTAATGTAGCATATGTAACCTAGACACAACGCAGGCCCTACATGTAAGGGACCATAGAAAGCATGATAAATCATGACCTTAAATCAACCCACAGGTGTGTCACACAGTAAATGATTGTCCTTTGATGCACAAGCCACAATACCTGAGTGACTGGTATTGCAGTGCTCCAGGAAAGTGGCTTTGCATGTCTCTCATTACTACAAATGATGAGAGGAGTAGACTTTATAAATGAGTCTGAAAACAATTGATGGAGCATGTTTGCCTCCACATGATAGTTAGGGCCACTGCATGTGTGCAGATATGTGTGTATCACTCACTGGAGTGACCGGGTATGTACATGTTTGCAGTGGTATGTCTGTTGCAGTGTCATCATTCCTGAGAGGCTGTACTTTCAGATTCAATGTTACACACAGTAATTGTATTTGGAAATGTTGTGCAGTGCACAGACATTGAGCACATTTCTCCCTTCCATGCTTTACAGGTGGACCTGCCCCCTACACAATCAGAGAGGTGGCTGGATTTGCGGACCCAGACATTGCCAGTAGCTGTTGATATTTCAGTTCTGTGTTGTTTTCGCACCTGTTGTGTGATTGACTCCTGTGTGTTGGACACATAGCAAGGTGTGATGTGCTGGTAAATGATCAGATATGTTACTTGAGTGGAGTATCACTTTTTTCCATCTTTGAGTTGGACAATCATTAGCCTATAGTCATATTATAAAGAAAAATTTGGAGAGGGCCATATTTATGATTTAGTCAGCAAGTCAGACCCTGAATCTCACAGAATAGGGATGCCAAAGTCTTACCCACAGACTTGGGCCTCTCTGTTCACTAATGAACATGTTTGACTGTATGTTTGACTTCCTAGCAGCATGTAGCTCCACATGTTGTGCTATGTATATGTGGCACTTGAGTACAATGTCATAGGTGTGCATGCAGCTCATGGCCAGATGGGTGCTTGCATCTATCTGCTTGTTGTAAGACATGTATTAGTGGTATTAAATGATGTTGACAATTGTCTGCATTTACAAACATAAATGTGGATGGGATGTCCAAGGTTTGGGTGTATCCTAGTTGGACATCCTCCTTACCTGTGGTGGACTGCCCAACCCCATGTTCAGCTGTCCAAAGCTTCCTGGGTGTCCTAGATGTTGGAAGGTATTTGTTGCTTGTCCACCTCTCCCCCCTCAATCACAGGCTTAGGGTTATGAAATGTGTACCTAGTAGTGATGATCTAAGTTTAGTACACAGATATGTAAATCTGTAAATCACTTGTCCAAAACTAGGATACCCGCTCATGATTAGCAACCGCATTCCATCCTGGCAATTCCATTTACCAATCACAGATCTAGTGGCCCTTAATTGTCATCCAGAAGATAGTCATTAGTTGGCCTGTGACTTGCAGCATTTTTTACGTGCCAAATGGCTGAACACTGATGCAGAGGTCATTTAAGTTGTTACACATCTTTTAGAGCATTGCTGTGATGTTAGATAGGACATGTGTAGGCTGCGTTGGCATATACTTTCTCAGGGACAATCTGTGATCTATATGGTGATATGGCCTGTTTCAGCTACATTAGATGTATTGTCTGATTTACTTCAGTAGCTATATCACACAATGAAGTACCTAATGTTTGTTTTTATTTTTTTTAACAGCAGCCAATATGAATGCCATCCAGATTGGGAGTTTCAGTGTCGGGCAATGCATTACGGCCACATTCTGGATGTGTAGTCTGGGTTCCCCCACATGGCACGGTGTTATCGCCATGAAAGAGCCTCTGGAGTTTGGAGGGCCCTTCAGTGTCCACAACAGCCGCCACCACCAGCACCACCACTACCACCCAGGTAGCACTGCAGGACCATCGACCTTCACTGCTCCCGGACCAATGACAGCACCACCTGCACCTCCCCCTACAAGCATGGCACCAACATCCAGACAAACTTCTACAACTGGCACCCAAACCACCCCTGCTGCAGTCATTGACCCTGCAGATTTCCAAATGATGCAACGTGACATGCAAAGTATGTTGAGGAAAATTAACAGGCTGCAGCAGGAGGTGGCACAAATGAATAAGAGGGTGCGTGCCATCAAGAAGACCCTGCTGAGGGCGAACTTATGAAAAATATACCCTCTGGTGGAATCCCTCGCCTCCCTCCTCTTTCCTGGTTCTTTTAATTAGTGGGTTTAGGGGGCTTAGTGATAGGTTAGAATAGGCTGCTAATTTAGTTAGTAGTAGTGGGTTGGGGGGGTATGATCATTTTAATATGTTTTTTTATTATGTGTGTAGGTTCTGATGATGTTGGGCATTTGGTGTTTAAAAAATAAATAAAACATTTTTAAAAAAATATATAGAAATACAAAAAATATATATTTGATTAGTATAATATAGTATGGGCCTTATTTATACTTTTTGGTGCAAAACTGCACTAAGGCAGTTTTGCCCCAAAAAGTTTTGCACCGGCTTGCACCATTTTTTAGCACCAGCTGGGCACCATATTTATGGAATGGTGCAAGCCGGTGCAAAGGGTAGGTTAGCTGAAAAAAAAAATGACGTTAGGCAGTTTTGAGTCAAAATAAATGATTCTGACCAGATTAGCATCATTTTTTGATGCTAAGGGGCATATTTATACTCCGTTTGCACTGAATTAGCGTCATTTTTTTAAAACTCTAATTCAGTGCAAAACTAACTCCATATTTATACTTTACCGAATTAGAGTAAAAAAAAAATGACACTAATTCGGTGCAAACAGAGTATAAATATGCCCCTAAATTTGGTGCTAGAGGGGTCTAGCACCAAAGTATAAATATGGAGTTAGTTTTGCACCGAATTAGAGTAAAAAAAAATGACACTAATTTGGTGCAAACAGAGTATAAATATGCCCCTTTGTGTTTAGGTTAGTATATGTTGTCCTCCATGTATCCCGTCTTATAAGGGGGGTGGTGGTGGGATGATGTTTAGAAGGTTTAGTTAAATCTGATAATTAAGTTTAGCTTAGGTTAGTTAGGGCCTGTTGTGGGTAATGTGTAGTTAGGATAGGTTAGGTTAGTTAAGGTGTTTCCCCAGGTTTTATCTTCCTTTTTTACTGTTAAATAAATATTTAGGTACTTCTTTACAGTATGTGTCAAATGCTTGGGGATCAGGGCCTTGCCATGGCTGAACAGTGTCTCTTTATTATTTGCATTTGTGTCCCATCCTGCAACCAATTCACTATTGAGCTGTTACATTGGCAGTTACACCAGAGCTACTTTGCTAAGATTCTGCATCCATTGCACCCACCACTCAAGGTTACTATGGATCCCAAAGTGTTGTTAATTTTTTATGTATGTTTTCAATCTCACATACTTTGGGACCAGATTTGGTATTGAGGACACTGTGTTACATCTGCCTGCAGCCTGATGTTCAAGTGAAGCCTTATAAGGTGAGTGGTGGTATGATCTCATGTAGTATGGTATACATAACTCACACCTATCATTTGTTACATTGTTCAGCCAGGTTACTTATTTGTACGTACACTCATACACATCCATATCTGCTGTATGGTGTGTGTTAGGAAAATTTTGGGTCAAATGTCACATACGTAAAGATTGGCTTGAAGAAAAATTTGAAGACAATACTTTTTGGCTTAGACATCCCTTGAGGAAGACTTATTCTGTCCAACACGTCATTATACTGTTTAGTTTCTATTTCCCTCAGAATTAACCCTCAGGAAGGGCAGATGATGGTACAATCCAGACCACAGTGCACAGTTATCAGCCCACATTCTTTCAGGGCAGTTGTATTGACATTCTATAATCATTGACATGAGGCAAAGATCACTGATCTCCCTCACGGTTGATGTGTCACATTACACAGAGACAAAGTGCTATTTATGATAAAGTGCTGTAGTGCTATATTTACATTGTCCATGATTGTGATTCCATTAGTGTGACACCTTCCATTGTGATCCTACACAAGTGCAAAAGGACATGTCATTGGACATGCTGGGGTGAAGTGTCAGACAGTGCAGAGGAACATGATTTGCCAATGAGGTAGTGAGAGACAATCACAGGGCAGAGTGACAAGATAAACAGTGGGCTGGAGAACAGTGCTTGAGAGCAGCTGTTGCAAGACTGGCATGTTACAAAGCACAGGACCTTGGTTATAAGTGGCCATGTGGCAGGGACTAGTGCTACCGGGTACTCTTACGGGTGAAGGTGGTCTGTTCCACATCTTCATCTTCTGATGTGTGTGTTGTCTCCTCTGCCCTTGGTGGTGGTGGTTGTGAAGGGACAACACACACCTCAGTGTTTGCAGACGTGGAGTCAGACATCCCGGTAACTGCCAACTGTGGGGCTATTAAGGGCAGTACTGCAGCAAGGAGGAGCTGCTGCTTCTTAAGAATAGCAGCCACATCACTGTGGTAGGCAGCCAGGTAGGCCCTGAGGGGGGTCAATATTACATTTGTGCACACGTTGAAAAGTTTGTTGTTGGAGGTGTTGTGTCAACTCTCTTACAGCTGTGCTGATTACCTTCACACTTTTTTCAAGTTCATGCAAGATTGATGTTCGCCCTTGCATGGCTGCTGCCTGTTCTGCAGTTGACATCATGCACAAACGCACCCCCTCTAGGCTGGCTGCCATGTTTTGCATCCCCACCAGCACCTCCTTGGCCAGCTCACGCTGTACTCCAACTACAGTTCTCTCAAAGCTGGTGCCAGTGTCGTCAGAGTCTTCAGCTGGGTTGGAGCTGGCAGGTCGTACAATTGGGGTGGTGGGTGGGTCCTCTGTGATGGCTACTGTATCTGTGCTCCTCCTTGCGACTGAAGGTGGGGTCTGGCGGGTCCAAAGGACATCTTAGAGGGTATGCTGGCTGATGTTTCTCAGCTCGTCATCCATGTCATCCGGGAAGTCCAGGACAGGCATATCCCCAGGAGAACCATCGTCCTCTGCAATGAGATATTGTACAATTAGTGTGTCTGTGTTGTGGGACTTGTAAGGTGGCGTGCCTGCCTTCCTATTTGTTGCACATTGTGATCTTGGTTCCTGTTCATTGTTCCTGTCTTTAATATTAGCATTCTCCCAGGCCTATGCCTCACCTGCATGTCACATGTAGTGTGGTCAGTTTGGGGACTTGTCAGCATCACATCCTCTAGGTGTTGGTTCTGGCCAAATTGTATATTGCCACTTTCTTGTCCTACTCAACCCTCCGTATACTTCCATTCTCATGGTGAGGCCTTGCACTGGCTGTGGTTGTTCCGATGGCACTTGCACCACACTTAATAATCTGGAACTGAGCCAGTCTCAGATATTTCACTTCCAGCTATATGTTTCTGAGACCTAGCATATACTATGTATAGCATTGGCATTGCACACTACAGATGTCAGCATTGGTGGTGTGTAATGTTGATGTTGGGGAATGTGTGCTACTTTGGATTGCACTGATGGTCCTAGCAGTGTTCCAGTTCCTCGTCTGACTGTGAGGTTGGATTTCACTAGCCGGTGACATATGTCCTCCCCCTCAATGCTGTTGTCTGAGCAGTATGACATTTGGGATGTTGCATGGTGTGATTGGAGCTATAGTGACCCAGGCACAGGGTGGACCCTGACTTATGAAGCATGGGTATGACATTAGTGCTGTGAACCTCATAATGTTTATGACAATGGCTGATGTTTGTAGAAACTATGGACAATCACATTTGACAGGATTAGAAATTTTTTATTGATTACAGGGGATTGATAACTTTGTCATCCTGAACCCTCTAATTTGGGTGTGTTTGATCCAGAGGGATGTTACTGCCATTAGCTACTTGGCCTGCACACACAGCAGAGGTGGTAGTGGCAACTGTTGTCAATGTTAAATTCCACTTGCAGATATGGCCTAAGACTGATAATTAAGCCCTAGTTCATGTAGGTAGAATAGCAGCTGTCGTGTGACAGCAGGTCAGTTTTACGTTGTACCCTACCCTCCTGGACTGGCTTTACCTTTCCAACATCCTTGGCATGACAGCATACCCCCATGCAAAGGTTGTTGGTGTAGTGTAGTACTGTGCCCCAGGTTTCCTCTGAACAGCCCATGCCCCCGTGCCGGGCCCCTTTACCCAGGCCACTCCTTGAATATCATGACTTAAATGCATTGTGTATTAGGTATGTCCCCCCCGCTTGCAGTTAACATTTGTGCATTTTAATTCCCCATGTGACTTACCCTGCATCTGTGTTGTCTCCTGGTAGTCTGCGCTATCCTGTCCTTGAATCCCTGTGATGATCTCCTCAGGGATAACGGCTGCCGCTATCTCCTCCATGTGGTCCAGGGCCTCCTGCGGTGCTGGACTCCCACCTTCAGTCTGCAGTGCTGCCTTTCTGTTCCTGGCCATCTTTTCCTTGGTCCTGCACTTGCAGTCATGTCAGCATTTCTTGCACTCGATGACTGTTCTCCGTACCTCTGCTACACTGTTTAACTTGTCAACAATTTGTTGCCATATTGCCTCTCACCTACTAATTGGCAACTTTGAGGTGACAAAAAGTTGGTGCTGGTGTTTTGTCACCTCTTTCACAAGAATCTCCTGCTCCTCTGCACTGAAGCTGAAGTACTGGGTTTTTCAGAACCCAGTGGTGCCAGGGAACACACCCTAAGACTTCGAGTCCTTCCTGTTTCAGACTACAGAAACACAGAGTCTTCTTGGTGAAGTCAAAGATCTTGTTTATTGGCTGCAGCCACTAACAGGTATCCTAGAAGTACAACACAGTGTATATTCTCAGGAGACTGCTGCTCTTGCAAAGCTAACCTTCTCTTTTATACAAAATATTATGCTTTGGGCAAACATTCCTTATTTTACAGTTGACCATTCACATATTTTCACTACAAAGAAATAGCAGGGTTATGATGACAAGCCCATATTTCAGTTTGTCCAGCCCTCAATCAATTACCCGGCAAGGCTCAGTACTTTCATCAGATATCGACGGACCCCCAATATAAACAGGCACCTCCTCCTTGTAAAGCAAGTCATAAAGAAAGAAACAGGGACAGGTGCGTGTAAGATTAGGCATGGTTTGTGTGTGATGAAAGGTTTTATGATGTGTTGTGCCTTGATACTAATCTCATTCGGCCACTGGGAAAGAAACTGGCCGAACAGGTTTGGCTTCAGGCAGTGGAGTCAGTTTGCCCAGGTCACAGAGGAGTCAGCAAAGATGTATGTGTCCTTCAGACTCGTTTTCAGCATTAGTCATTGGCCTATGTGAGGGCAATCACAAAATGGCTGTCGTTTAAATGGAACACGAGGGTTCAGGACGGAAACTCTGATATTCGGGTGATTTCGTCACCCGAATATGAATACAATGCTTGTGCATACTATTCTAATTATTCTCGGTCTGCTGATACCAAAATCGTTGTGATACGACGATGTTTATAACACGGGTCCAGAATTTTCAGTACCACAGACCCTCCTTTTGCCCTTACATAGGCAATAACCTATACTCACGCTAATCTGAGTCCAGGTGTATATTCATAAAGTCGTTGAGATGTTGCTGTAGCATCATCCTATTACCTAGCTCGTCCCTTGATACAGGTTTCCTTACACACGATGTAGCACAGAGGCCACATATTGCAGGAGCACACTGTACACACAGACAGGACAGGAAAAGAATGGCTAAGATCATCCCAATGACTACCAGAGTCTTCCATTCCCAGGCGGATATCAGCTCCCAGAACCACCCCATCAATGACCAATCTCCTTTATCCACGTGAATAGATTCGGAGATCTTATGCAGTTTGGAAATGGCCTGGTAGACTGTCGGAGCGTTATCTGGGATGAAAACACAGCAACTTGATTGGATCACTTTACATACCCCACCTCGGTCTTCAAGTATGACGTCTAATGCGACCCTGTTCTGAAGAGTCATAAGGCGATCCGACTGGAGCTCAGCAGTCAAATTACCAAGGGCACCGGCGGTTTCAACTACTGTGGATTCAACCACCTTTGTCAATTGCCTTATGTTCCTGCTGTTAACCATAGGACCCCAAAACGGCAGAATACCCTTTACGAAATCTCCAAATTCTTGTCCTGTAGTGTCTTCTTTACTTATGACACCTCTAACTATCCTTGTCTTATGGTAATCTGCCCCGGCCGTGTAGGTGGGAGGTAACAGGAACGAAACAAAACATGTGCCTGAGAAGTCAGGGGGCAACCATGTATAGGCTCTATTATGGCAGATGAAATAGGTACCCTTAGCTGCTAAGAACGAAGGAGAAGTCTGAGACGCAAAAACATATGTTTCAGTGCAGATACTTTTCCCTAACTGAGCTCTGGGATTCTTGCCATTACCTTGCAGACATAGGTGACCCTGATGGGGTACAATCCAAATCGGGGAGGATCTCTTTGCTTGCTGGTTCCCACTCAGAGTAACTCCATATCCTGTTATGTTCCATCCAATATATGCTAGTGTCTCATCTCTCGGGATAGTCTCATAGGAAATATCTTCCCTAATCATATCTACTATACCCTTAGCTAGAGCACTATTCTTAGGATTATCTTTCACAGAACGTAGGGGGTTGGCTTCATACGCGTATATGAACACCGTTCTATATGCCCATACAGAACCATTATGGCTGAAAGGCAGGACCAGATAAGGGATACCTTTATCAGTAGTATGAGGCATAAGACCACACACCCAACAGTTAGTTGTGTTCACTACTAATTGGTGTTGGTGTAGAAGCTGAATGAATGAATTGTTGACAAATTCTAATCTTCTAGCAGACTCGTGTTCAGGCAGGGGGTGAAAAGAATGCGAGGAAACAGTAGAAGGAGGTATGGGCTGTGTAATGGGTGCAAATGTCACTTGAAAAGAGAATAAAACATATCCTATTAAAAACGTCATTACACTAAGCAACATGAAAATACATAATATCAAAAATCGTTTCTTTGTCATTATTATACCCATTCTGGCTTTAAAGTCCATCTGTCTGGCAGGTCTCTCATTCTTGAAAAACTCCATCCTCTCTAATTGCTGCTCGTGGTGGTAGGGTGTTCTATGCTAGGGAATGCTTCTGTCAGTCCAGGGCAACTCCCTTAGACCGACAAGAACTGTCGACCTAATGTCTTCAGCTGCTCTCCAAAGACTTGGGCAACCACGACCCTACAGCTGAATCCGGATGGCGGTTCGAAAAGAAAAAAACAAAAATAAGAAAGTTTCTCAGATGAGAGAGCCGCACCTTTAAAACAAAATAGCAAAGGAACGGGAAAAAATGATTTGTCCTTAGTTCTTGGTCTCAAATTATAACGGCTTTTTCCAGGTACTGTCTGGTTCTGGAACAAGAGTTCAGGCTCTGTAGTGTTCAATCGAATTGACGGTGGCACAGCTTCTTGCAAATTATTGTCACTTTCTTGTTCAGAAATTGTTCCTTTTACACGTGCATCGCTAAATGGCAAAAAACGAGGCACAGTCTCAGTCTCAGAGTCAGCGATCCCCTCCTGGACCCATTGGTCGTACGGTAGAGGAAAAGGGACCCTCTTGCAGTGTACGCCGTGGATCCAGTTCTTTTTCCCTTCCACTCGAACAGCTGATCTTGTTGAGAGAAGGACGAGGTAGGGGCCGGTCCAACGGGGCTGGTCATTCTTTGTCCGCTGGAAGTTCTTGACCAGCACCCATGATCCAGGATCGATAAGATGTCCTGGAGCTTCAGAGACCTGAGGCAGAGTATCGTGAACCTGTTGGTGTAGAACACGCAATTTAGCCGTCAATTCATACAAATAATCAAGCAGTACAGGGTGTTCGATCTCACTGAATTTTGTTGGTCTTGGCACTTCCCATATGTTGGCCGGGCGGCCGAACACAATTTCATATGGACTAAGTCCCACTCGCGAATGCACAGTCATTCTTGTTGATAGGAGTGCTAGAGGCAGAGCGTCAGGCCATTTAAGACCAGAGCTCGCTTGTATCTTTGCCAACTTCAGTTTTAGCGTGCTATTATAGCACTCTACTAGTCCAGCTGATTAGGGGTGATTTGCAGTAACCTTCTTGTGTGCACTGCATTTCACAATCTCAACTTGTAATGGCAAGGTCAGTGACTCAAGAAGCTCATTCACCAACTGACCATGCTGAATTTTAGCTCCATGCGAATTCAGGAACCCACGTTCTTTCCACAATCGTCCAAAACTATGGGCCACACCAAACGCATACTGGCTGTCGGTATATATGGTCACTTTCATTCCTTTCGATAACACACACGCTCTCGTAAGTGCAATCAGCTCTGCTGCTTGAGCTGAATTATGTGGTATACGTGCAGCTTCAACAATCGCATGCAAAGTTGTGACAGCATATGCTGCAGTCGTATCACCATTCGGAAGCTTGAAGCATGAACCATCCACCCATAAGGTACCATCACACTTTACAAGAGGAGTATCTTTA
Source organism: Pleurodeles waltl (assembly GCF_031143425.1). Classification (NCBI taxonomy): domain Eukaryota; kingdom Metazoa; phylum Chordata; class Amphibia; order Caudata; family Salamandridae; genus Pleurodeles; species Pleurodeles waltl. The sequence goes on along the minus strand of NC_090442.1, from coordinate 933,516,037 downwards.
AGATCTACTCTCCCTTTCGTTTCTTCTTCTGTCCTAAGAAAACAATCATGTTGTTCAACATCATCTGTCTCTACTGAAATCGGCAATAACTTGGCTGGATTCAACGTATTGCACCTCTTTATGTGCACATGACTCGCTAACAGTGTCAACTCGTAACCTGACAATCGAGCACTAGTTAAATGCTGTGTCTTGGTCCTGTTTAACAACGTGTCCACTGCATGTGGAACTATCACAATCAACATATTATTCATCACTAACCCAGCAGACTGTCGAATAGAAACAGCTGGTGACGCTGTGGCTCTCAAGCAACTCGGCAATGCTTTAGCTACCGGATCCAAAGTTGACGAAAAATATGCGCATGGGCGCTGCTTGTCTCAAAAGACTGTGTCAGCACTGACAATGCACAACCCTCTTTCTCATGGACATACAGTGTAAAGGGCTTACTGTAGTCGGGGGTACCCAACACAGGAGCCGAACACAATGCATTACGCAATTCGGAAAAACTTTTCTGACAATCTTCAGACCACGGAACGGGGTTCGGTGTATCTTTATAGGTCAATGCTACCAAAGGTTTGGCCAGCAAAGAAAAAATCGGTATCCATTGTCTGCAGTATGATGTAATGCCCAAGAAAGCACGTACTTCTCTCTGTGTCCTTGGCACACTCAATTTTGCAATTGCCTGAATTCTTTCTGAGGTCAGTTTCCTTCCCTCCTTCGATAAGAGATGACCTAAGTAGGTCACTTCTTGTCGACAATATTGCAGTTTTGAAAGGGACACTTTGTGATGTAAATCAGATAAATGACGCAACAACGACAAGGTGGCTGCTTTACAAATCTCTTCAGTATCTGTAGCGACTAGCAAATCATCGACGTACTGAATAAGGGTAGCGCCGTCAGGTAAAACAATTGCATCAAGCTGTGTTTTTAAAGCCTGACTATATATTGATGGACTTTCACAGTAGCCTTGTGGAGCGCGTTTGAAGCGGAAACTTCGGCCTCCTAAACTAAAGCCAAAAATATCCCTGCTCTCCTTTGCAATCGGGATGCTGAAGAAAGCATTCTTTAAGTCAATCACCGAAAACCAGGTGGCGGAAGCTGGAATCATAGTCAATAGGGCAGTGATATTAGGAACAACTGGAAACTGTGGCACAACTATTTTATTTACCTCTCTAAGATCAATCACGAGCCTGTAAACAGGTGGCTTAGAGGGGTCAGTACATTTCAAAACAGGCAGAACAGGACTATTACAAACGTTGCCTCTTGTCTCTTCAATTACATCTTTTTCAATTAAATCATAAATGATCGCTAGCAACGCCTTTTCACCTTCACTAGAGATCTTGTATTGTTGAATGCGTGGTAATGTAACATTGGCTTTCAATGTCACAACATAAGGCGGTATTTCCAAAAGACCCACGTCATTAGGTCCAGTAGCCCAAATGGTATCAGGAAGAAACAACAATTTGGTCGGAAGTTTATCCTTCGACAAATACTGTACATTGGAGAGACCATTTTCCTACCCAGTGTAAGTTGTACTCCCGAAGGAGAACAATATAATGTTGCATACAATCTTTTCAACAAATCCAATCCTAACAAGTTTTCACCACAACCTGTCGTCAGAATAAGGGGTGCTTCCAATTCACAAGGTCCAACAGAAAGGGACATAGGACTAGAAATCTGGTTCCTAACCGGGGCGCCAGAAAAACCTACTGAAACATTCATCTCGCCAGACAAAGGAGCGCCAGGGAGTTTTGAGTGCATAATAGAACTCTTTGTAGCACCAGTATCCAACAGAAAAGGCTCCGACACACCTGAGGTAATCACCTTAACATAAGGTCCATTCTGATCTACTGGAACTAAAAAAACTCCCTCTCTTCGTCTATGGCTGTCCTAGCAATTATTACCTTCCAAGTTCTCATCTTCTGCATAGTAGTCGTCAGCATAGTACTGAGCTGTCCTACCAGACGCGTTATGTTGCTGGTCAAAACTATTCATTGAGTTTTGAGACGGAAAGGAACGCGTGTTCTGGGGAAAACTTCCACGTCCTCTACCTCTAGGAGCTTGTTGAACACCTCGAGCTCTTGCGCCAGAAGCACCATTCGTACGCTGTAACAAAATAGGACAACTATACTTGAAATGACCCTCTTCTTTACAATATGAACACTGATTGGGACCTACAGGAACACGTGGTTGAGAAAACTTGAACCTTTGCGAGTTTCTCTGGAACTGTTGAGGTTGCTGATAGTTACTCTGACCACCACGTGGCGGATACGCCTGTTGTAAAGGAACCTTCGTCTTTAATTCTTTAGTTTTCTCGTCTGCTCTATCCTTCTCATCTTTATCCCTATTTTCGCAGTACTGTGCAGTAGCCAATATTTGTGCTGAAGAGGAAACGGCCCAAGAACTCTCTGAATCCTTCAATTTCTTACACAGCTCGGCAAGCAAATTGTGCACAAACTTGTCGACGAACAACCGTTGACCACCTTCTGTACTCATATCTTGACCACTGTGGTCGATAAACGTTTCCTCAAACCTGGTGAAGAAATCAGACACTGTGTCATCTTTCTTCTGCTTACACGCAGACAATTTATCCCAATTCACACGCATCACAGGAATTAAAGTCTTCATGTAAGTAATGATCCTAGCAGGCAGTTCTGCTACGAAAGGCTCAGGCTTGGCACCACCAACTTGTCTATCATTTGCAGCACTAATATTAGCCCATGAGTCACCTAACTCTTGTGCATGATCTGTATGGCGAATCAATCCCCACAAAGGCTGTGGAACAACATTCCCAAATAACATGTCTATGTCGGCTAAATTCATAATGCATGAGTCTGCAGTATGTGATAATTCCTTATAATACCCTGCAGGGTTTTTACGGGGATCAGGCAAAGTCTGCTTGAGGGCTAAAACTTCAGCTCGCTTCCACGGAACATGTACCCAAACACGCTGAAAATGAGCTGGGACAGCATCAATTTGATTAGCAACATCAGCCGCAACGGCGTCCTTCCATACCGGAGGGACTTCTCTCATTGGGTACTGTCGCACCCTTTTTTTAACAGAGGAGTCATGTTGGAACAATGACTGAGAAGGATCCTTATTCCTAAAGGACAACAACGTCGCAACTGCTTTCTCAACATCGGGACCCACAATCGTGCCTTTTTCAAACTCAGACCGTACACGGCACAAATCAGGCGGATTTGTTTCCAAATCATTATCCTCCAATTCCTCACAAAGGAAAGCACACATTTTCTCAAAAACGTATCTTTGTTTCGGTGCTTCCCATTGACGGAAGACATCCATAACAGACTCTACATCGTATCTTAACCCCTTCTGTGCCTTGGACGAGATGATCTCGTCCAAGGCTACAGTTCCCCTGTGCCTTGGACGAGATCATCTCGTCCTAGGCACAGGGGAACTTGGGGGCGCGCTAGTGCTCCCCCGTGCACCCCCCTTCTCCCCCCAAGTCGGGATGGAAGGGGAAGACCTTCCCCTTCCACCCAGATCCCCCCCACCCCCCCCTGTGACGTCAGCGCGCGAGCGCGCGCTGATTTGTCACAGGGGCCTCCCTAGTCGCGCTGGAAGCTCTGCTTCCAGCGCGATTGAAAAAGAAATGCAAAAGCATTTCTTTTTCAATCACTTGGGAGGCCCGGAGGGGCTTCAAAGGGAAGGAAAAGTATTTCCTTCCCTTTGAAGTCCCTCCGAGGGTTTCAAAAGCCGGATTGCTTGCAATCCGGCTTTTGAAACCCCACTAGACACCAGGGATTTTTTTTATTTTTATTGAAACACACAAAAGGGAGCGACCGCTTGGGCAAGGGTCGCTCCCAGGGGGGGCATTTTTTTGAGAAGGCCTTTTCTGCCCCCCCTAGAAACCTCTAGGCACCAGGGACAATTTTTTTTTTTTATTTTTTTTTTTATGTTTCATTTCTTTTATTTTTGGTGGGGAGCGACCCCTTAGGCAAGGGTCGCTCCCCTTGGGGGAAAATTATATTTTGGCCATTTCTGCCCCCCCTTGGGGGCAGATTGGCCTATTTTGATGAGGCCAATCTGCCCCCAAGGGGGGTAGAAACCACTAGACACCAGGGAATTTTTTCTTTGCGTGAATTTCACGCAAAGGGAGCGACCCCTTAGGCAAGGGTCGCTCCCTGGGGGGGAGGGCAATTTATTTTAGGCCATTTCTGCCCCCCCTGGGGGCAGATCGGCCTATTATTAGGCCGATCTGCCCCCAGGGGGGGCAGAAACCTCTAGGCGCCAGGGCAATTTTTTTTTTTTTTTTTTTTGTTTCTTTTTTTAGAGATGGGGAGCGACCCATCAGGCAAGGGTCGCTCCCCTGGGGGGCAAAATGTATTTAGACCATTTCTGCCCCCCTTGAGGGCAGATTGGCCGATTTTAGGTCAATCTGCCCCCAAGGGTGCAGAAACCACTAGGCACCGGGGATTTGTTTTTTGGCGCCAATGTCACGCAGGGGGAGCGACCCCGTAGGCAAGGGTCGCTCCCGGGGGGGTGGGGGCTGGGGGGGGCAAATTTATTTTAGGCCATTTCTGCCCCCCCAGGGGGCAGATTGGCCTATTATTAGGCCGAACTGCACCCAGGGGGGGCAGAACCCTCTAGGCACCAGGGAATTTGTTTTTGTTGTGTTGTTTTTTTTTTGTTTGTTTGTTTTTTTCGAGATGGGGAGCGACCCATCAGGCAAGGGTCGCTCCCCTGGGGGGCAAATTGTATTTAGGCCATTTCTGCCCCCCTTGGGGGCAGAAACCACTAGGCACCTGGGATTTGATTTTTGGCGCAATGTCACGCAGGGGGAGCGACCCCGTAGGCAAGGGTCGCTCCCGGGGGGAGGGGGCTGGGGGGCACATTTATTTTAGGCCATTTCTGCCCCCCCTGGGGGCAGATCGGCCTATTATTAGGCCGAACTGCCTCCAGGGGGGGCAGAACCCTCAGGGCACCAGGGCAAATTTTTTTGTTGTGTTTTTTTTTTTGTTTGTTTGTTTTTTTCGAGATGGGGAGCGACCCATCAGGCAAGGGTCGCTCCCCTGGGGGGCAAATTGTATTTAGGCCATTTCTGCCCCCCTTGGGGGCAGATTGGCAGATTTTAGGTCAATCTGCCCCCAAGGGGGCAGAAACCACTAGGCACCTGGGATATGATTTTTGGCGCCAATGTCACGCAGGGGGAGCGACCCCGTAGGCAAGGGTCGCTCCCGGGGGGGGGGGCACATTTATTTTAGGCCATTTCTGCCCCCCCTGGGGGCAGATCGGCCTATTATTAGGCCGAACTGCCTCCAGGGGGGGCAGAACCCTCTAGGCACCAGGGATTTTTTTTTTGTTGTGTTGTTTTTTTTTTGTTTATTTGTTTTTTTCGAGATGGGGAGCGACCCATCAGGCAAGGGTCGCTCCCGGGGGGGTGGGGGCTGGGGGGGCAAATTTATTTTAGGCCATTTCTGCCCCCCCTGGGGGCAGATTGGCCTATTATTAGGCCGAACTGCCCCCAGGGGGGCAGAACCCTCTAGGCACCAGGGAATTTTTTTTTGTTGTGTTGTTTTTTTTTTTGTTTATTTGTTTTTTTCGAGATGGGGAGCGACCCATCAGGCAAGGGTCGCTCCCCTGGGGGGCAAATTGTATTTAGGCCATTTCTGCCCCCCTTGGGGGCAGATTGGCCGATTTTAGGTCAATCTGCCCCCAAGGGGGCAGAAACCACTAGGCACCGGGGATTTGTTTTTTGGCGCCAATGTCACGCAGGGGGAGCGACCCCGTAGGCAAGGGTCGCTCCCGGGGGGGGTGGGGGCTGGGGGGGGCAAATTTATTTTAGGCCATTTCTGCCCCCCCTGGGGGCAGATCGGCCTATTATTAGGGCGAACTGCCCCCAGGGGGGGCAGAACCCTCTAGGCACCAGGGCAAATTTTTTTGTTGTGTTTTTTTTTTTGTTTTTTTTTTTTTTTCGAGATGGGGAGCGACCCACCAGGCAAGGGTCGCTACCCTGGGGGGCAAATTGTATTTAGGCCATTTCTGCCCCCCTTGGGGGCAGATTGGCCGATTTTAGGTCAATCTGCCCCCAAGGGGGCAGAAACCACTAGGCACCGGGGATTTGTTTTTTGGCGCCAATGTCACGCAGGGGGAGCGACCCCGTAGGCAAGGGTCGCTCCCGGGGGGGTGGGTGCTGGGGGGGGGGCACATTTATTTTAGGCCATTTCTGCCCCCCCTGGGGGCAGATCGGCCTATTATTAGGCCGAACTGCCCCCAGGGGGGAGCAGAACCCTCAGGGCACCAGGGCAAATTTTTTTGTTGTGTTTTTTTTTTTTTTCGAGATGGGGAGCGACCCATCAGGCAAGGGTCGCTCCCCTGTGGGGCAAATTGTATTTAGGCCATTTCTGCCCCCCTTGGGGGCAGATTGGCAGATTTTAGGTCAATCTGCCCCCAAGGGGGCAGAAACCACTAGGCACCGGGGATTTGTTTTTTGGCGCCAATGTCACGCAGGGGGAGCGACCCCGTAGGCAAGGGTCGCTCCCGGGGGGGGTGGGGGCTGGGGGGGGCAAATTTATTTTAGGCCATTTCTGCCCCCCCTGGGGGCAGATCGGCCTATTATTAGGGCGAACTGCCCCCAGGGGGGGCAGAACCCTCTAGGCACCAGGGCAAATTTTTTTGTTGTGTTTTTTTTTTTGTTTGTTTTTTTTTTTCGAGATGGGGAGCGACCCACCAGGCAAGGGTCGCTACCCTGGGGGGCAAATTGTATTTAGGCCATTTCTGCCCCCCTTGGGGGCAGATTGGCCGATTTTAGGTCAATCTGCCCCCAAGGGGGCAGAAACCACTAGGCACCGGGGATTTGTTTTTTGGCGCCAATGTCACGCAGGGGGAGCGACCCCGTAGGCAAGGGTCGCTCCCGGGGGGGTGGGTGCTGGGGGGGGGCACATTTATTTTAGGCCATTTCTGCCCCCCCTGGGGGCAGATCGGCCTATTATTAGGCCGAACTGCCCCCAGGGGGGAGCAGAACCCTCAGGGCACCAGGGCAAATTTTTTTGTTGTGTTTTTTTTTTTTTTTTTTTTTTTTTCGAGATGGGGAGCGACCCATCAGGCAAGGGTCGCTCCCCTGGGGGGCAAATTGTATTTAGGCCATTTCTGCCCCCCTTGGGGGCAGATTGGCAGATTTTAGGTCAATCTGCCCCCAAGGGGGCAGAAACCACTAGGCACCTGGGATTTGATTTTTGGCGCCAATGTCACGCAGGGGGAGCGACCCCGTAGGCAAGGGTCGCTCCCGGGGGGGGAGGGGCCTGGGGGGGCAAATTTATTTTAGGCCATTTCTGCCCCCCCCCCTCCCGGGGCCGGCTGAGCTAGAGGCCAAACTCCACAGGTAGGCACTTTGCAAAAAACACCTCTGTTTTCTGTGAAAAAATATGTTCTGTCCACGTTGTGTTTTGGGCCATTTCCTTTCGTGGGCGCTAGGCCTACCCACAGAAGTGAGGTACCATTTTTATTGAGAGACTTAGGGGAACGCTGGGTGGAAGGAAATTTGTGGCTCCTCTCAGATTCCAGAACTTTCTGCCACAGAAATGTGAGGAACATGTGTTTTTTTAGCCACATTTTGAGGTTTGCAAAGGATTCTGGGTAACAGAACCTGGTCCGAGCCCCGCAAATCACCCCATCTTGGATTCCCCTAGGTCTCTAGTTTTCAGAAATGCACAGGTTTGGTAGGTTTCCCTAGGTGCCGGGTGAGCTACAGGCCAAAATCCACAGGTAGCACTGTTTTCTTTCAAAAAATGGGATGTGTCCACGTTGCGTTTTGGGGCGTTTCCTGTTGCGGGCGCTAGGCCTACCCACGCAAGTGAGGTATCATTTTTATCGGGAGACTTGGGGGAACGCTTGGTGGAAGGAAATTTGTAGCTCCTCTCAGATTCCAGAACTTTCTGCCACAGAAATGTGAGGAACATGTGTTTTTTTAGCCAAATTTTGAGGTTTGCAAAGGATTCTGGGTAACAGAACCTGGTCCGAGCCCCGCAAGTCACCCCTCCTTGGATTCCCCTAGGTCTCTAGTTTTCAGAAATGCACAGGTTTGGTAGGTTTCCCTAGGTGCCGGCTGAGCTACAGGCCAAAATCTACAGGTAGGCACTTCGCAAAAAACACCTCTGTTTTTTTCCAAAATTTAGGATGTGTCCACGTTGCGCTTTGGTGTGTTTCCTGTCGCCGGCGCTAGGCCTACCCACGCAAGTGAGGTATCATTTTTATCGGGAGACTTGGGGGAACGCTGGGTGGAAGGAAATTTGTAGCTCCTCTCAGATTCCAGAACTTTCTGCCACAGAAATGTGAGGAACATGTGTTTTTTAAGCCAAATTTTGAGGTTTGCAAAGGATTCTGGGTAACAGAACCTGGTCCGAGCCCCGCAAGTCACCCGTCCTTGGATTCCCCTAGGTCTCTAGTTTTCAGAAATGCACAGGTTTGGTAGGTTTCCCTAGGTGCCGGCTGAGCTAGAGGCCAAAATCTACAGGTAGGCACTTCGCAAAAAACACCTCTGTTTTCTCCCAAAATTTAGGATGTGTCCACGTTGCGCTTTGGGGTGTTTCCTGTCGCCGGCGCTAGGCCTACCCACGCAAGTGAGGTATCATTTTTATCGGGAGACTTGGGGGAACGCTGGGTGGAAGGAAATTTGTAGCTCCTCTCAGATTCCAGAACTTTCTGCCACAGAAATGTGAGGAACATGTGTTTTTTTAGCCAAATTTTGAGGTTTGCAAAGGATTCTGGGTAACAGAACCTGGTCCGAGCCCCGCAAGTCAACCCTCCTTGGATTCCCCTAGGTCTCTAGTTTTCAGAAATGCACAGGTTTGGTAGGTTTCCCTAGGTGCCGGCTGAGCTAGAGGCCAAAATCTACAGGTAGGCACTTCGCAAAAAACACCTCTGTTTTTTTCCAAAATTTAGGATGTGTCCACGTTGCGCTTTGGGGTGTTTCCTGTCGCCGGCGCTAGGCCTACCCACGCAAGTGAGGTATCATTTTTATCGGGAGACTTGGGGGAACGCTGGGTGGAAGGAAATTAGTAGCTCCTCAGATTCCAGAACTTTCTGCCACAGAAATGTGAGGAACATGTGTTTTTTTAGCCAAATTTTGCGGTTTGCAAAGGATTCTGGGTAACAGAACCTGGTCCGAGCCCCGCAAGTCACCCCTCCTTGGATTCCCCTAGGTCTCTAGTTTTCAGAAATGCACACGTTTGGTAGGTTTCCCTAGGTGCCGGCTGAGCTAGAGGCCAAAATCTACAGGTAGGCACTTCGCAAAAAACACCTCTGTTTTCTCCCAAAATTTTGGATGTGTCCACGTTGCGCTTTGGGGCGTTTCCTGTCGCGGGCGCTAGGCCTACCCACACAAGTGAGGTATCATTTTTATCGGGAGACTTGGGGGAACATAGATTAGCAAAACAAGTGCTATTGCCCCTTGTCTTTCTCTACATTTTTTCCTTCCAAATATAGGAGAGTGTGTAAAAAAGACATCTATTTGAGAAATTCCCTATAATTCACATGCTTGTATGGTCACCCCGGAATTCAGAGATGTGCAAATAACCACTGCTCCTCAGCACCTTATCTTGTGCCCTTTTTGGAAATGCAAAGGTTTTCTTGATAGCAATTTTTTACTCTTTATATTTCAGCAAATTAATTGCTGTATACCCGGCATAGAATGAAAACGCACTGCAGGGTGCAGCTCATTTATTGGCTCTGGGTTCCTCGGGTTCTTGATGAACCTACAAGCCCTATATATACCCGCAACCAGAGGAGTCCAGCAGATGTAACAGTATATTGCTTTCCATAATCTGACATTGCAGGGAAAAGTTACAGAGTAAAACGTAGAGAAAAATTGATGTTTTTTTCACCTCAATTTCAATATTTTTCTTTTTCAGCTGTTATTTTCTGTAGGAAACCCTTGTAGGATCTACACAAATGACCCCTTTCTGAATTCAGAATTTTGTCTACTTTTCAGAAATGGTTAGGTTTCTGGGATCCAGCATTGGTTTCATGCCCGTTCCTGTCACTGACTGGAAGGAGGCTGAAAGCACAAAAAATTGCAAAAATGGGGTATGCCCCAGTAAAATGCCAAAATTGTGTTGAAAAATTGGGCTTTCTGATTCAAGTCTGCCTGTTCCTGAAAGCTAGGAAGCTGCTGAGTTTAGCACTGCAAACCCTTTGTTGATGCCATTTTCATGGGGAAATCCACAAGCCTTCTTCTGCAGCCACTTTTTCCAATTTAAAAAAAAAAAAAAAAACTTTCACTGTATTTTGGCCAATTTCTTGGCCTCCTTCAAGGGAACCCACAAAGTCTGGGTACCTCTAGAATCCCTAGGATGTTGGAAAAAAAGGACGCAAATTTGGCTTGGTTAGCTTATGTGGACAAAAAGTTATGAGGGCCTTAGCGCGAACTGCCCCAAATAGGCAAAAAAAGGCCTGGCACAGGAGGGGGAAAAGGCCTGGCAGCGAAGGAGTTAAAGGGTAAACAACCCATTTACGCGCCATACGGTCAAACATTTCTCTCTCTTGAGAATTAGGCAGTTGACTACGCGACTGTTTACGCTCCAAATCTGGGGTCACACCAGACGACCCAAAGAGAGGAAATATAAGGCTGGAAACAGTATCTGTCATTCTCTGTCAGACAGAAGGAGAAGTTGATGAAAGAACAGGAGGAAAAACAGAGGGAGGCAAGGCAGACGCAGAAGCAGATGCAGAGGCAGTATCAGGAAGAACACCAGAAGAGGCAGACGATGTAGTACATAAAGTCGCAGGAGGTACAGATGGAGCAGGTAGCGAAGTCGGCGGCACTTGAATGGGCTGCGCCATAGTAGTAGGAGCCAACTGAAGAGGAGCTGGCGGCTGTGGAAGAACCTGAGGCACAATAACCGGAGGTTGCACAGCTAAAGGTTGCGGGGGTGCTGTAGCATTCTGCGCATAAGGGGGTGGTGAACTCAACAAGTTTGACATTAAAGGATCTTTCTCAAGTTGTTTTGCTGCATCTTGCTGAAGAAGCGGAAAAACTGGATAGCATTTATCGGTCACCAATTTACGTTGCCTGTGCAACTGCTCATTCATCTGTTCTTCTTCATCATCTTTAAACTGCATGGCAGCTTGCATTATCGAGATACCCTCTTCCCTCTTATTTCTCTTTGCTAATTTAATTTCCTTCTGTTTGGCTTCCTTACGCCATAGGCGGAAAGAGTCAAACATCGCCGGCCGGGCTTTCTTCTTAAAAAGTTTAACCTCCAGATTATCCAGAATCTCTGTGTCAAAACTACCATATTGGGGCCATTTTAAAACAGCATCTTTCCTGGTGTATCGGATCCATACTTCATTATATGTGAGGGGGCCTATGCCATGTTTCACATATAGTTCATAGGTTGGAGTTCCAATCGGAGGAACCGGACACGAGTCCTCCAATCGGGAATCCCTATTATAACCAAGACAAAACAAATTTCCATGTCTGCTAAAACCAGGCATCTTCGCTCTCTAGTCTAGCTTCAAACTTCAAAGGATTATCGAATACGATAGCCTCGTGAATACACGAATCCCTCGGCTTTGGTACTTGCAAGTTCCAAATCAAAGATCCCAAGGGGATACCAAACTAAGAACCAAACTAAGGACTGGGAGACGCTCCACTTATACTTAACTGAGGTATCGATGACGTCACCAGAAGACTCGTTTATCGTTTCGCTCTACCAAATCATCAAGGGTCCAAAACAGGGCGATAGTCAGGGCAGCAGTCCTTCGTAGTCGTCGGGAAGCGGGGAACCTCGCAGCAAAGACTTTCGGACCACGTCGACATACAGGGGTCGATGAAGTGGCGGCCTCCCTCCAGAATTTTCACACGAAGCTCCTCACGAACCTCTGGCTTGGACTGGTACCGCTGAAATCGCCCTACGTTGGGCGCCAACTGAAGTACTGGGTTTTTCAGAACCCAGTGGTGCCAGGGAACACACCCTAAGACTTCGAGTCCTTCCTGTTTCAGACTACAGAAACACAGAGTCTTCTTGGTGAAGTCAAAGATCTTGTTTATTGGCTGCAGCCAGTAACAGGTATCCTAGAAGTACAACACGGTGTATATTCTCAGGAGACTGCTGCTCTTGTAAAGCTAACCTTCTCTTTTATACAAAATATTATGCTTTGGGCAAACATTCCTTATTTTACAGTTGACCATTCACATATTTTCACTACAAAGAAATAGCAGGGTTATGATGACAAGCCCATATTTCAGTTTGTCCAGCCCTCAATCAATTACCCGGCAAGGCTCAGTACTTTCATCAGATATCGACGGACCCCCAATATAAACAGGCACCTCCTCCTTGTAAACCAAGTCATAAAGAAAGAAGCAGGGACAGGTGCGTGTAAGATTAGGCATGGTTTGTGTGTGATGAAAGGTTTTATGATGTGTTGTGCCTTGATACTAATCTCATTCGGCCACTGGGAAAGAAACTGGCCGAACAGGTTTGGCTTCAGGCAGTGGAGTCAGCTTGCCCAGGTCACAGAGGAGTCAGCAAAGATGTACGTGTCCTTCAGACTCGTTTTCAGCATTAGTCATTGGCCTATGTGAGGGCAATCACAAAATGGCTGTCGTTTAAATGGAACACGAGGGTTCAGGACGGAAACTCTGATATTCGGGTGATTTCGTCACCCGAATATGAATACAATGCTTGTGCATACTATTCTAATTATTCTCGGTCTGCTGATACCAAAATCGTTGTGATTCAACGATGTTTATAACTGGGGTCCAGAATTTTCAGTACCACAAAGCGACACTTTCTTTTCTTCTTCTCCCTCTCCCGGGTCTTGTGTGGGTCCTCCTGGCTGGTTCCTGGTCTGTTGTCATCTTCCTTGGGTCTGTCCAAGCATCTGGGATCCATTTCTTAGCACATTTGGCAGTGTTTGCACCGTTTTTGCGTCAAAAAAAGGCACGTATCCGGTTTGCGATGTCGTAAACCGGCTCACAGTCATTTTTGCTGCGTTAACGTAGTTTTTCTTTTCGACGTGACGCATTGGTTTAAGTAAAAAAAAATGACTCACACCTGTGGTTTGCGCTGCCGTGCGTCAAAGTATAAATGTGATGCCCGAGCGGCACAAAGAAATGGCACTAGCTGGCAGTAAAGTGTTTGATGCAAAACTGCGTCTGCACAGTTTTGTGGCAAAAAGTATAAATATGGCCCTTATTCTTTGAAGCCTAATTCTACCTGTCTCTAGGGCTGCCTAGTGTTAACACCTACCCAGCCTCTCTGCCACTTCATCCAGATTGGAACTATTTTAGATTTAGTTCATAAGGATTTTTTGTTGGTTGGTGTTGTGTTAGATGGAAAACCTTCACCCTTTTAATATTTGGTCCTCCTAAGTTGTACTGTGTGCTTTCGCAAGTTAGATCCCATTGTTTATAGTTTTAATAAATGGTTAACCACAATATTCATTTTGGGGTGGTAAATTGTGCACAGGCAATTTTTTGTATTGTCTGCTTTTGAAAGATAGATCCCATCTTTTATACTTTTAATAAATCGTTCCACCGCAATATTGGTTTTGGGGTGGTAAATGGTGCAAGGGCAATGTTTGATACCAATTCTGTTTAACTACTCTTGTATTTCACTTGAACAGAATTCAGTGTTTAATTTGTGCTTGTTGTTTCTGGTGCGCCACTCATTTCTCTGCCTCAAGCATTTACTGCGAGCAAACAACACATATTGGAAAGATGAAGGAAGAGAAAAAATGAAAAAGCATCACAATGGGGGAAACCAGAAAGCTGCAAGAGTGAGCTGAAGGTGCAGGAGTGGTTTTAAGCGGATTAGAGAGGCCCAAGATGGCTTCAGGATTACGCTGCCTCAGTATTCTGTGTTCCCACATTTAATTGCAGCAGCTGCGTGTTTAAGATGAGGGCTTTGGGCACCGGCACATATTTATTTACAAATTAAGCACTGACAGAATTGATCCCAATTATAAGAGAGAATTGAGGATGTTAACTCTTCCCTCACAAATATCTCTTCCAGAAAATTGATTATGCTCTTTGCGCTAATGTCAGAGATTAGCTTCACTTCTGGCACCAAGAATATAAATCCATCAGAACCACTATATACAGTCATTGGTTTTGGCCCTTTCTACGGATTCATTCCTAAATTTTTGGGCTTCACCTTCTTGCTTTCTAAACCTGTATTTGTGGGATTTAGGATTCTGCACACTTTACCACTGGTAATCAGTACTAAAGAGCTTATGTTCATGCCTTAAAACATGATAACACTGTCTTATCCCCAATTGTCTTATATAATTTACTTATAAGTCCCTAGTAAAGTGATACAACATGTACCCAAGGCCTATAAATTAAATACTACTAGTGGGCTTGCAGCACTGATTGTGCTGCCCACCTAAGTAGTCTTTTAAACATGTCTCATGCCTACTGTTCAGCCTGTGTGTGCAGTTTTAAAGTGTCATTTTGACCTGGCAAAATAAATCTTTTGCCAGGCCCAAACTTTCCTTTTTAATACATATAAGCCACACCCTAGGTAGGACCTACACAGCTCAGCATTGTACTTGAAAAGTAGGACATGCACTTTTAGGTTTTACGTGTCCTGACAATGGAAAACTCTTAAATGTGTTTTTCACAACTACAAGGATTACCTCTCCCATAGGATAACATTGGAGTTACCTTATTACATTTAATAAGCTGTAATGTCCAATTGGGAACAGGGTAATCAGTTCATTGTTAGTGTCTTTTGAATTGTAATGAAAAATCCTCCCTTTGTAAAGTTGGATTTTAAGTTACAGTTTTAAAAAATATACTTTTAGAAAGCTGGCATTTTCCTGCCTTATCCATTAGGTGCTTGCAGCCTTTCTCTGAGTCACATGGCTGGGTGTAACTGACAGTTGGGCTTTGTGTATTCCTTCTAGACAACTACAAACAACAGAGAACTTAGGTGTGCTGGATGGGATATCACTGGCAGGATGGGAAGGCAGATTGGTCACAGTCCTACTTGCACTTGACAAGGCTCTGTCCTACCTCCACACAAAGAACTGCATACGCCCTGTAGTTAGTCTGGAGCCAGGGCAAGGAAGGTAGGAAACCTGTGTACTTCGAAAGGAAACCTCTTAGAAACTTCTCCCACTTCAAAGGAGACCCCTGTTATAAATATTGGACCTCAGAAACCAACTCTTGAAAATGCTTCTGGACCTGTGTAAGACACTGCCAGCAAGAAGGACTGCTGTAGTGCTGTAAGGGCTACCACTCTGCTGGACTGCTGCCATGAAGGTCTGTTGCCTGCAGTGGTGACCTGATCCCTGCTGTCCTCTTGCTTGGGCGAGAAAGACTGGGCCTGCAACCTGTAACCAGGACCACCACAGTAACTCTTAGGGCTAAGTCTCTTGTAACCTGCACCTGGAGTTCGCAATTGTGAGCCCTAGCCTGCCAAGTGGTGCCACACCAGTCCTGCACCCTTGGAAGTGGGCCTAAAGGTGATCTGCCAACCCATGTGTGGATCCAGCAAAACTGACACATCTCATCTGCTCATGGCTCATCCTCTAGCAGAACCAAGGCATCGCTACTGCTTCGTGGACTTTCCTGTTGCAAGGACCTTGCTTCACCCTCGCAGCCTACATCCCAGTTGGAACCTCTGCTGCATGGTGCATCCTTGGCACAAGCCCTTGTATCACAAATCTCTCATCAGCGCCAGCCTCAATGCCGGACTCTGCATCACAGCCTCGCAGCTCATTGGAACCAACAGATTGCCACTATTACGTGATAAATTCTCAGTGCTAGACTTTGAATCGCAAGTCCCTTCTCGACGGGATCCTCAGTGATGGCACAGAACCTTGCATCTCAGCCTTACCGCTCCTTGGAAGTGACACATAGCTTCAGCTGTTTAATGCATCTTCAATGCAGAACCTCACAGTGCTCCGCAACCAGGATTTAAGGTACTCTTGTTCAGCATGCCTAACTGGGTCTCTGTATCTGGCCCACACTCCATCACAGTTGGCCTGAATTTGGGACTTTGTCCCAGCCTGGCATGGCCAAATACCCACAGTTAGTGCTTTCTGCTTTTTGCCACTTCTTTCACTGAAATTCTTAAAATTGTACCTCTCTGGTTCCACTGACTGGATTTATTTTGGTCATCTTGGTCTTGTTTTATTTATTAAAATCTGTTATATTGTCAACTCCATTTTTCTAATCTGGCTTTGGATCTTTTCATGTTGTGTTTTCACTTTATTACAATTTGAAGTGTTGCAGAAATACTTTACACATTACCTGTAAATTAAGTCTGACTTGTCTGTGCCAAGCTACCAGAGGGTACAGGTTAATTTGAGGTTTGCTTGTGACTACACCCCGACACGAGTTGTGGTTGCTGCTTGAGAAGGGCTCCACTCCCCCCCAACCAGTAACCCAATTTCTTACAATAGTGTATTAAGGCCCATATTTATACTTTTTGACGCTAAACTGCGCTAACGCAGTTTAGCGTCAAAAAGTTTTGCGCCGTCTAACGCCATTCTGAAGCGCCAAGCGGGCGCCGTATTTATGGAATGGCGTTAGACGGCGCAATCAGACCGGCGCTGCCTGGTTTGCGTGGGAAAAAACCACGTAGACCAGACAGCGCCGGCGTAGGGGGAAAATGGCGCATGGGCGTCTTAAAATGGGGCAAGTCAGGTTACGTCGAAAAAATCGTCTTAACCCGACTTGCGCCATTTTTTAACGACGCCCATCCCCCATCAACATGACTCCTATCATTGTAAAGATAGGAGTCATGCCCCCTTGCCCAATGGCCATGCCCAGGGGACTTCTGTCCCCTGGGCATGGTCATTGGGCATAGTGGCATGTAGGGGGGCACAAATAAGGCCCCCCTATGCCACCAAAATAAAATATAAAAAATAAAAAATTATACTTACCTGAACTTACCTGAATGTCCCTGGGGTGGGTCCCTCCATCCTTGGGGGTCCTCCTGGGGTGGGCAAGGGTGGCAGGGGGGGTCCCTGGGGGCATGGGAGGGCACCTGTGGGCTCATTTTGAGCCCACAGGCCCCTTAACGCCTGCCCTGAGCAGGCGTTAAAAAGTGGCGCAAATGCGCCGTTTTTAGCCACGCCAACTCCCGGGCGTCTCTTTTGCCCGGGAGTATAAATACCACGTAAAGGCCTGGGAGTCATTTTTTAGACGGGAACGCCTCCCTTGCATATCATTAACGCAAGGAAGGGGTTCACGCTAAAAAATGACGCACATTCCGGGAACTTTGGCGCTATTCGCCTCTAACGCCATAGTATAAATATGGCGTTAGTTGGCGTTAGTTTTGCGTCGAAATTGCGTCAAAAAAAACGACGCAATTTCGGCGCAAACGGAGTATAAATATGGCCCTAAGTTTCCCTGTCAATGGATCTAAGATGTTTATAGATAGCTAATTCCATGGCTTCTCTTGGAGCATGTGGTAATGTTTTGGAGGATTCCTAGTGAATTGAATACTATCACTATTGTTGCATAATGAGCAATCTCTGACTACATTCTCAATTTAGATATCCATGCCTGACTACCAAAAATCATGTCTTAGGGCCTCATTACAGACTGGCAGTCTTGAGACCACCAGCCTCACGGTGGTGGTTGGACTGCCACACTCCAGGCGGTCCGACTGCCACATTAAGACCCTGGTGCTTGGACCGCCAGGGGACCGATGTCCCCAGCAGGAACATGGTTCCCGATGGGCTGACAGTGGTCGGATTTGTGCTCAGCCACAGCGGTGCTGAGTTCAGCGTAGCTGCACTGATCACGAGTCCAGATTCTGCCAGCCTTTCCATGGCAGGGCCCCTGCGGTGATCATCTGTGGTGATCACAATTGTTTTTCCAGTAACAAGCGTTCCTCATTTTTGGGCATCTCTCAAACTATCTTTGATATCCTGAAACACGTCTTCCCATGCCATATCCTATGCAAAGGTCAGTTTGCTTTTCATAAATTATTTCAACAAGAATGTTCTATTTGCTAATTCCTTGATGAAATGACAGTTCTTTTTTATTTTGTGTTGCTGCCATCTTCACAATGGAATTTACAAGATCCTCTTTTGCTTCAGTTCCCTCTGTGCTGACTTTATGGTCTAAATGAACGAGTTACTTACCTTCGGTAACGACTTTTCTGGTGGATACATTAGCTACCTGTGGATTCCTCACCTCATGAATACTCCCATGGCGCCAGCATTCGACGGAAATCTTCTTACTAGTCTCTGCACGTCGACGAGGACGTCACTGTCGCCCACGCGACGCCGTCTGACGTCATACAGGCAATAAGAGGTCCTCGACGACGTGCGGACGTCAGTACCAATCATTTTTTACGTGCATGAGAACAACCAGGCAATGCAATGAAAGAGCAAGGCAACATCCATTATATTGTAAAAATACACCACATTGTATGAATAACTGTAAATCTTTTTATGTACATATATATATATATAAAACTCTCTCTTTTAAAATATATACACACACCAAGTATATACACAAAGATATATACATATATACATATATATATATATAAATATATTATATATACATCTATTGCACCCTCAAAGACCAAGAGGAGCGCACTCAAGGATTACTTGGTAAGACCAGAAAGGCAACGGGGAGGCGGGTGGGACCGTGAGGAATCCACAGGTAGCTAATGTATCCACCAGAAAAGTCGTTACCGAAGGTAAGTAACTCGTTCTTCTGATGGATACAACTACCTGTGGATTCCTCACCTCATGAATAGAGTCCCAAAGCAATACCACGCCCGGCGGTGGGTGCCTAAATGGTCAAACCAAGAAATCCTGCAGCACTGACCGTGCAAAATGGCCGTCCCTTCTAACCTCAGAATCCAAACAGTAATGTTTTGCAAAAGTGTGAAGGGACGACCAAGTTGCGGCCTTGCAGATGTCGACCACAGGAACACCTCTGGCCAAGGCCGAAGTGGCCGACTTAGCTCTGGTGGAATGAGCTCTAATGCCCTCAGGAGGATCCTTCTTTGCCAAAGAGTAACATATTTTAATGCAAAGAACAACCCACCTGGATAGTGTTCTCTTGTGGACTGCCTTTCCTCTCCTCTTGCCCACGTATCCAATAAACAGCTGATCCTCCAGCCTGAAATCCTTTGTTCTATCGATAAAGAAGCTCAACGCTCTCTTTGGGTCCAGACGGTGCAGTCTTTCTTCCTCTTTGGAAGGATGAGGCAGAGGATAGAACGTGGACAAAGTAATTGCCTGAGCCAAATGGAAGGGTGAAACAACCTTCGGGAGGAAAGCAGCCTTGGTCCTCAACACCACCTTATCCCCATAAAAAGTTGTATAAGGGGGTTTTACTGATAAGGCCTGCAACTCACTCACTCTCCTTGCTGATGTTATAGCTATCAGGAAGACTGTTTTTAAAACCAAATACCTCAAGGGGCAAGAATGCATAGGTTCAAAAGGGGACCCCATAAGGAAAGTCAGGACTAAGGACAAATCCCATTGCGGCATAACGAATGGCTTTGGAGGATATTGATTTAGAAGACCTTTCAAGAATCTGATAACAATAGGGGATTTAAATAAAGATGGTTGGTCTGGAAGACATAAGAAGGCTGACAAGGCCGATAAATAACCTTTAATGGTAGCCACTGCACAACCTTTCTGCGCCAGAGATAGAGCAAAAGACAAAACGTCCGATAGATGAGCATGCAAAGGATCAATCTGCCTCTCTCCACACCACGCAACAAATTTAGACCACCTATTAGCGTAGATAGATTTAGTGGAGTGTCGCCTGGCCGCTAATATAACATCCACTACCTCAGGCGGGAGAGAGAAGGAACTCAGGTTGCCCCGTTCAATCTCCAGGCATGTAGGTGCAGACTCTGGAGGTTGGGGTGTAGAACCTGCCCCTGCGACTGCGAGAGGAGGTCTGCCCTGAAAGGGAGACGGAGCGGCGGGCACATTGAGAGTTGGAGAAGGTCAGAGTACCACACCCTCCTTGGCCAATCCGGAGCTATTAAGATTACTAGAGCCCGGTCTTGGCGAATCTTCCTCAATACTCGAGGAATCAAGGGTATGGGAGGAAACGCGTAAAGCAACTGGCCGCACCAGGTCATTTGAAACGCGTCCCCAACGCTTCCTGCCTCGGATACTGAAGGCTGCAGAACAACGGACAATGCGCGTTCTCTCGAGTGGCGAACAGATCTACCCGAGGAAACCCCCACCTCTGGAAGATTAAACGGACTTGATCTGGATGGAGACGCCACTCGTGGTCTGCCGAGAAGTGGCGACTGAGACTGTCCGCACGCACGTTCAAAACTCCGGCCAGATGGTTTGCTATCAAGCAAATCCGATGGTCCTTTGCCCAGGACCATAGTCGAAGAGCTTCTCTGCAGAGAAGGTACGACCCCACTCCTCCCTGCTTGTTTATGTACCACATCGTGGTAGTATTGTCCGTTAGGACCTGTACCGACTGACCACGAAGGGAAGGGAGGAAGGCCTTGAGAGCCAGACGTACAGCCCGTAATTCTAACAGATTGATGTGAAAAATCTGTTCCTCTGGAGACCAAAGACCTTTGATCTCCAGATCCCCCAGATGAGCTCCCCACCCTAGAGTGGAAGCATCCGTTATGACTGTGGCCACTGGTGGCGACTGCTGGAACGGCTTTCCTTGCGAAAGATTGTTGCTTACAATCCACCACTTCAAATCCACAGCAGCATCTCTGGAGATCTTGACAGTACCCTCTAGATCCCCTCTGTGTTGAGACCACTGCCTTCGGAGGCACCACTGAAGAGCCCTCATGTGCCAGCGAGCATGCGTGACCAACAGAATGCAGGAGGCAAAAAGACCGAGCAGACGAAGGACCTTGAGGACTGGAACTACCGCTCCATTTCGAAACATTGGAACCAAATCCTGAATATCTTGAATCCGCTGAGGCGGAGGAAAGGCCCGACCCAATGTTGTATCCAGTACTGCCCCTATGAACAGGAGGCGCTGAGAGGGCTCTAGGTGAGATTTGGGCTCGTTCACCGAAAAACCCAGGTCGAACAACAACTGGGTTGTTGACTGCAGATGACGCAACACAAGCTCCGGGGACTTGGCTTTGATCAACCAGTCGTCCAAGTAAGGGAATACTGCTATCCCCTTCCTTCTGAGCTCTGCCGCAACCACCGACATCACCTTCGTGAAGACTCGAGGTGCTGAAGTAAGACCAAACGGAAGGACCGCAAACTGATAGTGTTGCGATCCCACCACAAACCGGAGATACTTCCTGTGTGACTTGAGTATCGGGATATGAAAGTAAGCATCCTGCAAGTCGACAGACACCATCCAGTCTTCCATGTTCAATGCCAAAAGCACCTGTGCTAGGGTCAGCATCTTGAACTTTTCCTGCTTGAGGAACCAATTCAAGATCCTCAGGTCCAGAATTGGTCTCAAACGACCATCCTTCTTGGGAATCAGGAAATACCTTGAGTAAACTCCTTGACCCCTTTCCTGCTCCGGGACCAACTCCACCGCGCCCTTTAAAAGGAGGACTTCTACCTCCTGTTCTAGCAACAGGAGGTGTTCTTGTGAACAATACGAAGGGCGGGGCGGGATGAGGGGCGGAAACTCCCGAAAAGGAAGGGTGTAGCCTTTTCCCACAACACTGAGAACCCAATTGTCCGACGTAACAGTCTCCCATTTGGTGAGAAAATGCTGTAATCTTCCCCCTACAGGAGAGGCGTGAGTTGGAAATGGTGGAAGCCTAAGGCTGCTTCCCCTGCTGCACCCCGCCAGAGGATGAGGAAGAGGCAGAGTGCTGCTGAGAGGCTCCTCTGGTGCGGACCCTACCTCTCCCCCTAAAAGATCTATAGGGATGGGAAGAGGCAGGTTGCTGATATCTTCCCCGAAAGGAAGAGGAGGAAGAGCCACGCCCAAATCCACGAAACCTCCTGAAAAATCTGGAAGAGGCCGTGGAAGAAGGAGCTTGGAGCCCTAACGACTTAGCCGTGGCCCTGCTTTCCTTAAAACGTTCCAAGCCCGAATCAGCCTTAGCCCCAAACAGTTTGTCCCCATCAAACGGGAGATCCAACAATGTGGACTGTACATCAGCCGAAAAGCCCGAGTTACGGAGCCAGGCCTGTCTCCTTGCCACCACAGTTGTGCCCATTGCTCTGGCTACCGAGTCGGTGGTATCCAGTCCCGTCTGGATAATTTGGGTCGCAGCAGCCTGGGCATTTGAGACAAGATCCAAAAGACCCTGGGGAAGCTCTGTAAACGAAGAGGAGATGTCATCCATCAGAGCATGAATATACCTCCCCAGGATACAGGTTGCATTGGTGGCTTTTAACGCCAGACTGCAGGACGAAAAAATCTTCTTCGACTGCGCCTCTAGCTTCTTTGAATCTCTGTCCCCAGGCACCGTCGGAAAAGAACCAGGCGCTGACTTGGACGAAAAGGAGGCCTGCACCACCAAGCTCTCCGACGTAGGGTGCCTGGACAGAAAACCAGGGTCAGTTGGAGCCGCCCGATACCTCCTGGCCGCGGCTCTGTGAACTGCTGGGGAAGATGCCGGCCTCTTCCACACCTCTAAAACCGGATCCAGCAGAGCGTCATTAAAAGGTAACAGAGGCTCCGCCGCGGCTGAGGCCGGATGTAACACCTCTGTCAAAAGGTTTTGTTTCGCCTCCACCACCGGCAAAGGCAGGTCCAAAAAACTAGCTGCCTTCCGTACCACTGCATGAAAGGAAGCAGCCTCCTCAGTATATTCCCCCGGGGATGAAAGGTCCCACTCAGGGGAAGTGTCCAGCCCACTGGCCGACTCCAGTCCACGCAGCCCATCACCCGAGTCCTCTAGCTCTCCTTCCTCTAGGACTCGTTGGTACTCCTGCTCTTCTAGTACCCGGAGAGCACGTCTCCTTGAATGCAGTCGTTGCTCAATCCGCGGAGTCGACAATGCCTCCGCCGAAGTCGGAGATCGGCGCCGATCTTCCGAAGCCACCGACGCCGCATCCGGCGCCACAGGTAACTTCGGCGCCGACTGAAGAGCAGTTGAAACGGATGGACCCACCGGAGTCACAGGCCGAAATCTCGACGTCGACGGGATGGAAATCCCTGGGGCCAATCCTTCCGAAGCCACCGGAGCGGCCACCGGCGCCGACACTGGCGCCGAGCCCACGTTCCCAAACGGGAGAAAGGGCATAAAGGGTGCCGGCCGAAGAGGCGCAGGATCACCCAAAGAAAAGGCCAAAGGCCCAGCCGGAGCACCCCCTGGAGCCATCTGTTGGAAGATGGCATACATCGCATTCAAGAATGCGGAACTATCGGCTCCAGGGGTGGGAAAAGCCGGATACTGGGGTGCCTGTCTCGGAGGCGACCCCGACGCCGGCCTCGGCGTCTGCGCCGGAGAAAACACTGGAGGCTCCAATACCTCAATCACCGACGCCTGTCCAGGTGAAGTTGGAGACGCCGGAGAAGGCAACGGCGTCGAAGGATGCGGCGTAACCGTGGGGCTGACCTCCCATGTTCTTCGGCGCCGATCCGGAGACCTGGAACGAGCCTCCCTTGAATGACGCCGAGATTCTCTACGGCGCCGGGAGTCTCGATGACGCCGATGTCTTGGAGAAGACTTCTTGTGATGCTTCTCCTTTGACTTGGCCATAAACAGCTTCGCCTCACGTTCTTTAAGAGCCTTTGGATTCATGTGCTGACATGAATCACAAGTCGAGACGTCGTGGTCAGAGCTCAAACACCAAAGGCAATCGGAATGAGGATCCGTCACCGACATCTTGCCTCCACACTCACGACAAGGCTTAAATCCAGACTTTCTCTGCGACATTATTTCCACAGCGAAAGACTACGCAGCAAGATATACACTGTAACCGCAAGAGTAACAGTTGCTCCCTCGAAGATAACCGTTTCGAATGCACGGAAAAAAGGGAACTGACGTCGTCGAGGACCTCTTATTGCCTGTATGACGTCAGACGGCGTCGCGTGGGCGACAGTGACGTCCTCGTCGACGTGCAGAGACTAGTAAGAAGATTTCCGTCGAATGCTGGCGCCATGGGAGTATTCATGAGGTGAGGAATCCACAGGTAGTTGTATCCATCAGAAATGTAATCTCTTCACAACGAAACTTACATTTATCATTTTATGGTCAGTCTATACTCCCTGAATTATTCTAGAACTGATTTGACTTTTTCATCTTGTAATCTTCCATTACCACACATCAAAACATCATCCTGATAGAAGAAAACTCTAGACATGGATCCCAAAATTGAGGTCATAACTTTTTTGGGTAACTAATGTGGCTCACACTAACCCAAAGGACATACTTTTGAATGGGTATGCTCCAATGGTTGTTATGAAGGCAGTGAAATCTTGTCAGCCTAGGTGAAGATGTACTTGATAATATGCAGATGCTAAGCCAAGGTTCAAGAAAAATGTGGCACCAGCAAGCATTGTGCACATCTCAGAAATGGTGGGCAAGGGAAATCTATCTACAATCACTTAAAGCCTCCTGGTCAACACACAACTGTATTTTGTTACCCCCCTGTGTGCCACCAATATAGTTGCAAGCCATTTAGTGGCTTCAACTGGCTCTTTGGTGTCTTGACTACACAATATTTTAATTCATCTTTTACTGCATCCAATATGTTTATAGGTAATTTTCTGACTTTTGAAGCTACCGGGACTGCTCCTTGTTTTATTTGTTTGTGATTATATGTTTTAAGGCACCAAAGTTTCTTGCTGAAAAAGTCTAGGAACTCATTCACTAAATTTGTTTATCCTCCTACAGTCTGTACTTGAATTTGAGGACATAGATTGGAATCCAAATATAGACCTAAGTTCTTTTGAACAAGTCAGCCTATGATTTAGGCCCTGATTACAAATTAAGCGGACAGGAACACGTGTCTACCAAGCTCCTGATAGGGTGGCCGCCACTGTTGTGGCGACCTCCCCACCAGCTCCATTATGACATTCCCGCTAGGCTGACAGGTGGAATACAAGGGTTCTGCCATCAGCCCAGCAGGAAAGTGGCAGCATCACTGTCGCTGGCTCGTAATCGAGCCGGCAGCAATGTTGCCACTCGCAGGGGGCAGCATCACCCTTGTAAAGCACACTGCCTGCACAGCAGACAGTGTGCATTATTAGGATGCAGGGCAGGGGAACCCTTGAACTGCTCATGTCAGGGGCATCTGCCCACTCCGGGGGTATGGGCAGTACAGGGGTCCCCCTTAGGCCCCCTGCACCTGTTCTCTGCCAGCCTTTTCATGGAAGTAAAACTGCCATGAAAGGGCTGGCGGAGAAACAGGTTGCAATCAGCAACCGCCCTGGCTGATTGCAGCCTGCACCCGCCAACAGCCCACTGGGATCACCGATCCCGGTGGAGATGGTGGTACATTGGCGGTCCAACTGAAAGGGTCGTAATGTGGTGGTCGGACCACCACAGCAGCGGCGGTCCACACCACCACTGTGAGTCTGGCATTCTAGTGACTGCCAGACTTGTAATTAGGTCCATTGTCCCCTTCACTAACACATATACTTTTGAGTGTGCTTCTCTATCTCTTTAATTAGTTTTACCTTGGAAATATATCTTCATAACCTCCCTGCTATATATCCATATCACACAGAATCAAGCTGTCTTTGAAACCATCACTGCAAACTCTTTTTGGAATTATCATCAACCTTGAGTAAGAGTCTTCTACTTCCACATTGTCTATTTTTATCATACCTTTAGGCTTTCCTGCATATGAGTTGCTCAACTATAATACAATTTCATCATAGACCTCTGTTAACTTTTGACTAGTAATTTTCCAAAATGTTTTGGACTTGTACAACATGCCATAAAATGTCCCTTTTTCCTACACTTATTGCATGTAACTTTTCATGCAGGGCACTCTTTCCGATTGGTCATAAGACCTGTCATGCCATAACTACAGCACTGTCCCTTTAAGGCATACTCACTTGCATTAGAGTGTTCTTATTTCCTTTCTCTGAACACATTCACCTCTATGTTCATCAACAGTTGTATGTATTTATGTTATCTCTTTCACGCACATCACCATATGTTCCATCTGCTTAGCTCCTATAATAACTTCAATTAAAGGGAAATCGTCCCATAGCCACAATTCTTCTGTCCACTAGTTTCCTTAGTACCAAGACAAACTCTTCCACTGTCTCCCCTTCTTTTGTATCCTCTTACCAAAATTGTGCCTGTCTAATATTGTACTTATATGTGGTAGGAAATGAAGTTATACTTTCTTTATAGAGATTTTAAATGTATTTAATCCTCTTGAATCATTCCCATTTACCTCAAGTAAGTGTTCCAAATGTTCTTGCCACTCCACCCCAAACAGTGCTACATAGTTACATAGTTGTTGAAAACTGTTTTTCCATTTATTCCATACTGTTGGCAGGTCATTTGGATTAGCATAAAGAACGGTGGAGGGGTAATACTTTGCATAGTGTTTGGTATAGAAGTGTATTGGAAGAGAGTGAGGTGAAAAAAACAATTGTGTGGATGTAAAGGTTAATTAAGACTATAGTGATCCACAATGAGTGTGTGGATCATTGGTTTTTTTAAATGTCAATGTACTTCCTATAACTCATATTTACTGATGTACTGATGCATGGACTCGGCCAAATAGTCAGCCCACAGATAATCCACTGCAATTGTATTGACCTCTGCAATTGGCAAACAAGTTGTTCATCTTCAATCTTCCAGTAGATATGCCCATTTGACTCCTGAATGGGTTAAGGTTGTTGTGGTGTGAACTGAAGAAGATAAATTGCTTTATGTATATTCTGTCATGAAATCTCCCAAACAAATGTATTATAAGCTGTCCTATCAGCATTGGATACACACAGAGGAACTCCTAAGCACATCTAAGGAATCACATGTGAGAGAGGATTGGAGCTTACTCTTGAGGCCTAGCATTTCCTTGTACAGGCCTACACATCTGAGGGAGATACAGAGCTTGCTCTCGCACCATTGCATACTGAAGATAAATTACACTGCTGTATACTTCAATTTTTCAAAGTGTACTTATTAACGTACTAATACTGTGAAATTTTGAATATATGTTTTGACAAATGTAGTAATATGTCATATTAATGGTTATGCATTATGTATTAACTTTATTAATTGTAGGCCTTAATTTAGCGAAGGTCTTAGCCTACTTGCCAGGCCTCATGTCAAAGCTGTATTTCTTAACGTTTAAATAAATGGCTGTCCTAGAGAGTTAAACTGTGATTTTCCATTTGCATTGTTTAAATGTGCTCATAGCTGAAAAGTTCTCTCATGAGAACCGACTGCTAGAAGATACTGTTCTTGCTAATGTAACATTTTGTATGTAATGTGTGTGAGACTGACTTTTTCAGGAGGGGAACAATGAAGACACTGACTAGAGTAGAAGCTGCAACAATATATATATATTTTTTAAATATTTTTTTTGTCCTCATTCAGCCCCACTTGCTGAGATCCCTCTTCGTTCCTATAACCTTTTCGCCCTCTTGCCTAAGAAGAGAGAGTCAAGTCAGGGGGTGCACCTTTGTCTCTCCTGGTCCGCCTAGACAGACCTACCAATGCTTCACACGGTGCTTAATCATTGGACTGAGGCAAAGAAAAACTCAATTGTGCAATTTCACATAGATACCCCTCAGTGAAATTTAACAGGAAAGCAAATTTAGGCGGTTCTGTGCCAATTTTAATAATGGTGCCCACATTTCTAATCTTTTCTTTGGGCCCTGCACATTTAGATCCATATTTGCCACACGGAGAGCAGCGTTCAACCAGTCTGTATAGCTCGGCGGGTGCTCCTTCAGCCATTTTTTGCAAATTTCATTCCATCCCAACACAGTTACATAGAACAAAAATGCACGATTAGTTTTATTCACTCTTTTCCATATCCCCTCATCCTGGAGCTGCCCAAAAATAATTAGTGGAAGTGATACATTGATTTTCCAGCCTAACATAGCTGATAACGCCCTAAAAACCTCCTCCCAGAACAACCGAACAGAGGGGCAGTCCCAGAACATATGTATATCCGTTGCTCCTAGCCCGCCACATTTCGGGCACTTAATCTCCTCCCCCTTCTTAAATTTGGAGAGTTTTGCTGGAGATATGTATGCTCTATGTAGAGTATAAAGATGTTTTTTTCTTAATGGGGCCGGCTTCACTACTTCATACAGTGTCATGCACGACTTCCTCCACCACAACCCAATCTTGTCGCCTAACATCACCTTGTACCATAACTTGCTTGGTAAGTCAAAGTTCTCATCCAGAGTTTCTAATATTTCCCAGTACCAAGCCGCCACCTTCTTCCCCAAAGCCGAAACTGCCAGGTCTAAAAAAGAGTCCTCCAAAACATTTACCACTCCTAATCCCTCCATAGTTACTTTTTCCCACTGCCTTATCTGTAAATATTTTAACCTGGACAGAGAACCATCCGTTATTCTTACCAATTCATCCCAAGAAAGTAGAGTTCTCGCGCAATCTCCCCCCACCTTTCCACACCTGCCTTTTTAAGTGGTAATACGAGAATATCCTGGAAACATTCTGGGGTGCCCGGGGAATCCCAGATAGGGGCCTGATAACTATAATAATGTACACCCAACTGCCGCCTCAACTGGTACCAGCTCCTTGCCATTCCTTGCAGCACTTTTAGTTTAACTTTTTTGAAAAATTTAGGGTCACCAAATTTAAATAAAAATGACTGTAAGCCCCCTTTTTCAGACAACACCATAGCTTTATACATTCTGCCCACTGCTGAGCCATCTGGGGATATAAACAGCATACTTGAGTTCTTAAACAAAAAAGCCCACGCATAGTATGTCAAATCAAGAAGAGCCAATCCTCCTTTTTCCCTCCTTCTACGTAGCTTTTTCCATGATATCCTCGGCCCCTTTGAGTTCCAAATGAAACTACTTATTGCTTGTTGCATTTTATCTAGATGTGCCTTGTGCATTGCCAAGGGTATAGCTGAAAACACAAAGTTCCATTTGGGCAGAATAAACATCTTAATTAGATTTGTCCTCCCCATAAAAGGGAGACATGCCCATTTTTGTAGCATAATTTTACATTCGGCTAATATCCTTCGAGCATTCCTCTCTGCTAAATCCTTCAAATTTTGGGTCACTAAAATACCCAGGTACCGTATTTCCTGCTTATTTGTTGTTAACCCTCCTTCCATATTCCACTGCATAATTTCTGTTTTCCCCGTATTAATCCGGTACCCTGAAATCCTTCCGAATTGTTCAGCCAGATCTTTAACTGTATTAAAAGCAAGGGGCATGTTATTAGTATATATTAATACATCGTCTGCATATAAAGAAATTTTATTTTCCCAGCCATTGCGGCAGAAGGGTGGGATAAGAGGGTTTTGTCTGATTTTTCTAGCAAATGGCTCAATATATAGATTAAACAATACCGGGGACAAGGGGCAACCCTGCCTCGTACCTCTTGAAATAGTGATAGGACCCGTAAGTTTACCGTTCACCAAAATCTTAGCATAAGGGGAAGTATAGATCCGATCGATTATAACACAAAACTTTGAGCCTAAATTGGCCCGCCTCAAAACTGATTTAAAAAAATTCCAATTAACTTGGTCAAAAGCCTTCATTGCATCTAACATCATAACTGCCAAAAGCGACCCAAACGTTGTGGCCATATCTATTGCCCCGATCAATTTGAAGGTTAATTCATGCAAATATCTACCTTTTGAAAACCCTTTTTGATCGGGGTGTACTAGAGTATTCACTGTCTTACTCAGCCTATCCGCTAGAAGCTTAGCTAGCAGTTTATAATCACTGTTCAACAATGATATAGGCCTGTATGAGGCACACTTCGCTGGGTTTTTACCCGATTTCAAAATTAGGGAGATCACTGCTTCATTCCATGAGAGAGGAATATCGTTACCAAACTCCAGGATCCCTCCAAACAATTCTGTCAGCACTGGGATAACTAAATCCTCTAGTACCTTATAAACTTCCACTGGGATACCATCCGGGCCTGGCGCCTTTCCCGATTTACTACTAGTCAGGGTTCTCCTAATTTCCTCAGCCGTTATTGGGGCGTTCAATACTTCCTTCTCCTGCAGTGATAAACCTAAGAATCCATCAGCCTCTAACCAATCCGTTACCATACCTTCATCCACCTCCAACTTTTTCGAATACAGTTGCGAAAAAAAGTTTCGAAAAGCCGATTCTATTGCCGCCCCATCTATTGTTTTTTCACCTGAATGCTCCACTTCAACCTCCTTAATGTAGTTCCTAACACGATCCGCTTTGCCTTTCCAGGCTAACAACTTCCCCGCATTTTCCCAGTATTCGAAATGGGCCAATTTGCTCGCTTCCCATTTGCTTTGAATTCTTCCCTGTAGTATCTTTTCCAACTGGCTTCTCAACCCCTCCCAGCTAGACCTCACAGCCTCCGTCTCCCCTGCTTCAATTATTTTAGCTTTACATTTTCGCATTTCCTGCTCCAATGCATAAATCTCTTCTTTCTGCCATTTGTGTTTCTGGATGGAACAACTCCTTAATTCCCCGCGGATGACTGCTTTAAACGTGTCCCATACTACAGATAAGGGAGCGGAGCCCAAGTTTACACTAAAAAAAAAATCAGCTTCCTTACGCAACTTTAACAACACCTCTTGATCTAATAACAGTGTTCGATCAATCGTCCACCGACCACTACAACTTGTCTGACGAAAGCACATATTTAACACCACCGCAGAATGATCTGATAAATGCGAGGGCAGATACGCAATATTCTTCACCTCCTCTCTCAAACGCATGTCCAATAAAAAATAATCAATTTGCGACGCATGTCTGTATTTCTTATTAAAGAAAGAAAAGTCCCTACTATTCCCCGCCCTTTGCCTCCAAATATCGCACAAACCAAATTCCTTCATCATCCTCCTTAAATACTGTTGCGACTTAGGTGTACCTCGTGATTTACAGTTATGCCTATCTAACTCGTTGTCTAGTACTACATTGAAATCACCCATCAAAATAACCGGGTCCGAAAATTCCAGAAGCTGAGAGAAAAGCTGCTTTAAGGGTTCTATATCGTCGTGGTTGGGCCCATAGTATCCTGCTAATACCAGATTCCGACCTCTAAATTGTGTTTTTACTATTACCCATCACCCTGCTAGGTCTGATCTAGACTCCAGGATTGCTACACCCCCCTGCTGTACATGTTTAACTAAAATTAACACACCTTTATTATGATAGTTGTGTTCTGTGCATGCAAATGTTCGCACCCATCTTAATTTTGGTATTATATTGGTACACTCCACCTTTGTAAGATGTGTTTCCTGCAAAACTAAAATTTGTGCCATGGAATCCTTCAAATACTGTAATATTCGTTCCCTTCTTCCTCGCACCCTTAAGCCATTGACATTCCATGAAAGAATTTGTAGTGGCATATTCAGCACCCTCTGGCCTCCCCCCCTACTAGCCATCTATCAATCTTAAATAACAAATAGTTGGGCTGAATGAGGCACTACTTTTTACTTTCTTCCAACCTCCCCACCCCAACCCTACAGCTCCCCCCCCTCCCTACCCCCTTCCCCCCCCCCACCCGTGGAGAACCCCCCCCAACTAAGGACCATACTGATCCAAATTTTAGAGCGCCCCCAGGTTCCTAGGAGAGTTTCACCATTGCACATTACACGCAGCCTTATTCAGTAGCCTTTTTGACCACAGCCAATAATTCATCCGCTTCACTAATGTCTCTGATGTTGTACATTTTGTTGTTATACATAACTCTAAGGAAAGCTGGGAATTTCAGCTGAACCAAGACCCCCAAAGATCTGAAAATCTCCAAACGTTTCCCCAGCTCCCACTGCCTATCCATAGTCGCCCTGGATAGGTCGGATCTAATCTCGAACACAATATCCTTCACTCTTAAAGACTTCAATTTCAATGCTCTAGATAAAATCTTTTCTTTCATCTGGTATGACAGAAAGTTTATCAAAATTTTCCGAGGTCTACTGCTATTTGTTCGTAGCTTAAAGGGGTCACGGTGGACTCTCTGAATATCCTTCCCAATTTCATCCTCGGTTTCCTCTAGGTCCACCGCTGATTTGATTAATGACACTACAAAAGCTTTAAGATCGCTCCCTTCCGTACCTTCCGGCACTTTCAACAGTTTTAGATTATTCCTTCTTGAATAGTTTTCCATCTGCTCCACCCTGTTTTTTAGAGCCAGTTCGCTCCTCTTCAAAGTCTCGATCTCGCCCTTATGCTGTACCAGCTCCTCCTTCATACCCCCCATCGCTTCTTCCAGGGCCTGCGTTCTTACCATTACGCCATCAATTTTTTTTTCCAAATTAGCACACACCTCTCTTATCTCCCCTTGATTTACTTCCGAGTTCGCAAGCCCTTTTAAACATCCTCAGAAATAGACAAAATTAAAGCCTCCAACGAAGCACTCAATAAAGGGGGGGTCCCCGAGGCAGCCTGAGAGGGCTCCGGCACTACCGTCTTAGATGCGAAGTCTTGAACTTCTGCAAGGCTATCATTTGGAGTCTGAACTAACACCGGGGCCGTCTGTTCTTCTCCTAGCCCTGGCGGGGGGGACCTCGTCCCCTCCCTGCCCTCCCCCATAATATTTTCCACCTGCCTAGTGGTAACTTCCATTGCAACTCTACCCTGCCCGGGGATAAGTGTAACTACCTCCGGTCTCACTTTGAAGAAGGACCTTAGAGAGAGCGTCAGCTTATCTCTACCTTTAAGTTTACTCTCTCCCGCTTTCCTCCCCACACTCCTACCTCCTTCCCCAGATTTAAATCTCAAGGTTTTTTTTTTTACCGATCCTCCCTTCTCCTCTGTAATCGGAACCAAATTGTCCTGGGGCAACTGAACCGTCCCCTCCACTCTTGTTAAGGGGAGCGGGGGAGCAGGAAAAGCGCCCCCTCCCCACTCTGCCTCACCGTCTTCTTCCTGGCGTCTTGCTCCGGATTCTCCTTGGGCTGCTCACCCAACCGCCGCTTCTCAGATGCGGCTCCAGACGCTCTGGTATTGCAGCTACCGCTATTCCCCCGAAGGGGAATTCGCGCTACATTTTTACGGGTCCGGCGCAGCTCCAGCGCGGCCCGATACCACCAGACAGCCCCCGCTGTCCTCCAAGTTTCCTCCGATGTTGTTAATTGCGGCGCGCACATTCGTGTGCTTTTGCAACCGCCACTCGCTCCGCCGCTCGGCTGCCGCGACCTGCCACACCCCCGGGAACCGGAACGGGAAGCGCTCTAGCGCGCTACGTGACCTGCGTAGCCCGCCATGTTCTCCGATCTGTTTTTTTTTTTTTTCAATAGGAGCATTATTAATGAGTGTTCATGTTTTCCGCATAATGGGTTTGTGTAGAAAATATAATAAAGTAGAAAAATAATGTACACATTTCAAAATGTGATTACGACCCGGGTGGCCGCCAATGTTCACAAAGTGTACTTATTAATAGTCTAATGCTGTGAAATGTTGAATATATGTTTGAGTAATGTAGTATTATGTCATAATAAAGGTTATGCATTATGTCCTAGCTTTATTAATTGTAGGCTTTAACTTAGCAAAGGTCATGGCCTACATGCCAGGCCTAATGTCAAAGCTGTTTTTCTTAACGTTTAATAAATGGCTGTCGTAGAGAGTTAAACTGTGATTTTCTATTTGCATTGTTTAAATGCGCTCATAAATGAAAGTTTCTCATGAGAACCGACTGCCAGAAGATGTTGTTCTTGTTAATGTAACATTGTGTGTGTAATGTGTGTGAGACTGACTTTCTCAGGAGGAGAACAATGGAGATAATGACTGGAGTAGAAGCTGCAACAATATTGTTACCCGATGAGCCAGATGATGAGGACATTGCAGGACAACCAATCAACGACATGTGACCTGAGTAATAGTAGAATTCATAGATTTTGAGTTTTTGTTTTATTGGACCACGTGTGATTCCTTGACCAATAGGGATTTGAGACATAGTTTTAGTAGTTTTAATTTAATGAGACTGCACTGAGAGAAGACAGATTCATTGCCCCTTTTCTTGCTAGCAGAAAGGTCAATATTTCTTGTGCGTCTTGACAAGAGACGTGCTTAACTTTATTTGCTTGAAGACTTTGCATTTTCTGAACTTTGATGGTGAATCCTGATGCCTTGCTGATCAAATGATGTCCTGAGGATGAAGACTGACTCTGCTTGGTGATCCACAATGAGGATAGGTATTATGAATTAGAATAGTGATTATTGTGCACATTTGCTCTTTCTTTCCAGGTACCAACTACACTATTTTGATACAGCCATAGTTAGATGCCTTTCCAAATTCATGTTACTAAATTGTTTTGCATAAAGCCCAACATGCTGAGGCTAATCTGATGTTAGTTAAAGATCCTCACTAATTAAATTCTGCTAATAAGGATTAATGCTTGATGAATTTCTTTGCTAAACTCGAATGTATGTAATCACTCTGACGAAGTTTACTTTGTTATAAGTTTGCACTGTAACCTTAGAATGTGTTGTAGTTCAAGCTTTGATTAGATTAGGTTTTTTCCACCGCTTTGGACAGCCAGTATTGTTTCTGTATGTGTTCAATTTGATTTTGAGATTAATCTACATGACCTTAGCATTGTTAATATAGGGAAATAAATGTTCTTTTATTAAAAGGTGTGGTTATTCATGGATGAAAGGTCATGGTGTGTGACAATTACTGACTCTATTGATTCTTAATGTTATTGATCATTGGTGTTGATTGATATGGTGTATTGGTTATTAATCTGTGATTTGCATGTACTGGTGTTATGGTAAGAACATCTTAATTGGAGTCAAAAGGTTCATCAACCTATTTGCGTCCCCTTGTAAATTTACTTATTAAGGTCAGACGTGCTAATACGAGCACCCTGGTAGATGAGGTATCTGGAAGAGTTTTCCTGCAGTAAACTCTAAGGGGCATATTTATACTCTGTTTGCACCGAATTAGTGTCATTTTTTTTTACTCTAATTCGGTGCAAAACTAACTCCATTTTGCCTTAATGAGATGCAAGGTAGGCGTTCCCGTGCAAAAAATGACTCTATGGCCTTAACGCCATATTTAGGGGCATATTGATACTCTGTTTGCACCAAATTAGTGTCATTTTTTTTTACTCTAATTCGGTGCAAAACTAACTCCATATTTATACTTTGGTGCTAGACCCATCTAGCACCAAGGCCCTGATTTAAACTTTTTTTGCACCGCATTAATGTCATTTTATGACACAAAAGTGGCGCAAACTTACAAAATATTGGCCCTTATTTATACTTTTTGCTGCAAATCTCAGTTTTGCACCAAAAAGTTTAGCACCGGCTTGCACCATTTCTGTGCACCAGCCGGGCACCATATTTATGGAATGGTGCAAGCCGGTGCAAAAGGTAGGCTAGAGTTTAAAAAAATGACTTTAGTCAGGTGGGGCTGGCAGTATAGAAGAAGAGGGTTTTAGGCAGGTTAGAGTAAAAAAAAAATGACTCTAACCAGATTAGCGTCATTTTATGGTGCTAAACCTACCATGCCACATGACTCCTGCCTTAGAAAAGGCAGGAGTCATGCCCACCACCCCAGTGGCCAGCACAGAGGACAGGGGTCCCCTGGGCATGGCCATTGCACCCTGTGCCATGTATGGGGGCCCATTTCAGGGCCCCCTATGGCACTTTCAAAAATAAAATGCATTTACCTGTACTTACCTGGGATGGGGTCCCCCATCCTCGCAGTCCCTCTAGTGTGGGTGGGGGTGCCCCTAGGGCCTAGGGAGGGCACCTCTGGGCTTATTCCATGGTGTTCCACCATGGAAATAGGGCCACAGGTCCCCTAACGCCTGCCCTGACCCAGGTCTTAAAAAATGGGGCAAAGCAAGCTTTGCTCCATTTTTTGACCCCTCCTCCCTCCCTTGCACCATTTTTGCATGGGAGTATAAATATGGTGTTAAGGCCATAGAGTCATTTTTTTGCACGGGAACGCCTACCTTGCATCACATTAAGGCAAGGTAGGTTTCCACTTCCAAAAAATGAATTTAACTCCATAAATTTGGTGCTAGACGGGTCTAGCACCAAAGTATAAATATGGAGTTAGTTTTGCACTGAATTAGATTTTTTTTAAAATGACGCTAATTCAGTGCAAACGGAGTATAAATATGGCCCTTAGCATCAAAAAATGATGCTAATCTGGTCAGAATCATTTATTTTGACTCAAAACTGCCTAACGTTATTTTTTTTTTCCAGCTAACCTACCCTTTGCACCGGCTTGCACCATTCCATAAATATGGTGCCCAGCTGGTGCTAAAAAATGGTGCAAGCCGGTGCAAAACTTTTTGGGGCAAAACTGCCTTAGTGCAGTTTTGCACCAAAAAGTATAAATAAGGCCCTAAATGACTTCCATAGTCTAGTCATGTGTGGCTGAAAAATGGCGAAGACCTAGACAGTCAGCAATTAAGACGTTTTTTGGACTTCTACTGTAGAACAGACTCTTGTCGTTTACGCCTATTTATTCGCAATTTTCCTTTAACAGTAATCTCCCAATTCTGTTGCTTCTCTTACGTGAAACTGATAGAAAAACAACGTTGGGAATCATTTCACTGAAACTGGTTATGTCCGACTTCTAATGTGCCTTTACAGAGATGCAAATCTATGACGTGAGTACATAGGTTTATCATTTTCTAAAGTTCAACTTTCTATATATAACACTGCTGCCTCCTGACATCTCACCAGAGCTGTGTTTTTTTCCAAACACAGGAGGGCTATCAACGCATCCCCCCAATCAGTGACTTCGAATTGTGCTAAATACAAATTTAACACTTGCCCAGCCTACTGACCTTCCCAGACATTTTAATTTCAATAAATATTTATTGTCACCGGTCTAGTTGGCTGCCCACTGCATAACTATTAGAATCACAATACTTCTAAGCTTGTTGGTACAACGATAAATTGCTTATTTTTCATTAGCCCTGACTTTCCTGGCAATAATCTGTTTCGGGACGCCTAGTATTGACTCTGGCAAACCGTGGCCCATATCAGGAAAACACGTGTTTTAAATATTTGGATGATGCGGTTAATGTATTTGTGAATATGATTATTTCATTTTGCTGGTGTCAGTCGCATACGGAGACACACGTGCATCTGCCTAAGAAGCAGTTGTTTGTGGGTAATTTTCAAACATGGACCTTGACTACAAATATTAGGCAAAGTATATCAGTTCTTCAGTGCAGCATACCTTACAAAGTAATGTTTCAAGAGGCCGAAGAAGGGGGCAGAGTTACTTTACCGCCTGTGACTTCAACCCCGTGCAGCCCTTCACCTTGGCTGCACCTCCGCATTCGCTCGTTATCTGTAAGCAAGTTACCTTAACAATGTGCGCGCACGATTAAGTCAGATATGAAGTCCAGGAAACTTGCTGCGATTTAGGATGGATTCCAAAAGTTCAATCAAAAATGTTCTGAACGCATTTTCTGCGTTTTATAAAACGTAACGGTTTCAGCAAGTATATACGGTGTAGAGTTGGGAGGGTGGGGGGCAGATTTCCAGCAAACTATGCAATATAATATCAGGTTCCGGTTTACATGACAGCTGGAAATCTTTGCCTTGGTAAAAGAGCGAGTTGCCAACACAAACTTGTAGGGAGTTATCATTAGTGAATACTTGCAGTGGTAAGTGCTGATGACGTCGTACAATACATTTTCGGTATTGTAGTCTAGCAGTAGCAATTCTAACAAGCATTTTCAATGTAACAGGTCTCGCATTTGTTCGAGTTAGTGCTATTAGCGTTGTAAATAAAAAAAAACGCAGCACGATCGTACTATGTAAAATGCAGAGCGATCGCGCTGCGTGGAAATAAACAGATAAAGTAGTCCGGACTCCAGGCTGAAAACATCGAGCCACGTATGTATTTGGGCCCATATTTATACTTTTTGACGCAAAACTGCGCTAACGCAGTTTTGCGCCCAAAAAATTAGCGCCGGCTAACGCCATTCTGAAGCACCATGCGGGCGCCGTATTTATTGAATGGCGTTAGCCGGCGTTAGCCGACCGGCGCTGCCTGGTGTGCGTGAAAAAAAAACACGTACACCAGGCAGCGCCGGTGTAGGGAAAAATGGCGTTTGGGCGTCCAAAAATGGGGCAAGTCAGGCTGAGGCAAAAAAATCGTCTTAACCCGATTTGCGCCATTTTTTTTGGGCGCCCAGACGCCATTAACATGACTCCTGTCTTAGCAAAGACAAGAGTCATGCCCCCTTGCCCAATGGCCATGCCCAGGGGACTTCTGTCCCCTGGGCATGGTCATTGGGCATAGTGGCATGTAGGGGGGCACAAATCAGGCCCCCCTATGCCAAAAAAAAAAATTAACAAAATACTTACCACAACTTACCTTTTCTTCCCTGGGATGGGTCCCTCCATCCTTGGGTGTCCTCCTGGGGTGGGCAAGGGTGGCAGGGGGTGTCCCTGGGGGCTTGGGAGGGCACCTCTGGGCTCATTCTGAGCCCACAGGTCCCTTAATGCCTGCCCTGACCCAGGCGCTAAAATCCGGCGCAAATGCGGGTTTTTTAGGCCCGCCCACTCCCGGGCGTCATTTTTGCCCGGGAGTATAAATACGACGCATGTGCATCGCAGTCATTTTTTAAGACGGGAACGCCTACCTTGCATATCATTAACGCAAGGAAGGTGTTCACGCAAAAAAATGACGCTAACTCCATGAACTTTGGCGCTAGACGCGTCTAACGCCAAAGTATAAATATGGAGTTAGTTTTGCGTCGAATTTGCGTCGAAAAAAACGACGCAAATTCGGCGCAAACGGAGTATAAATATGCCCCTTGGTACTTTACCGGTGCTTTGTAGGTGGGATAAACACCGGAAAAGGCATGACCTATGCATGCCTTTCACAAATGAAAGCAATCGGATTTTAAAAGGCAAACCCACAAACCAATGTAAGTGACTGATGTGGCATGGGCATGGTTTGAAGCCCAAAGAGAGATTACAGAATGGACAGAGCACTTTGTGCTCGCCCATAAAAAGTATATAAAACCAAAGCACTTAATCATCTAGGCAGAATACTGCTGGAGGTGGACAGTGGCGTAGAAGGAGCACGAAGCTCTTTGATGAGGAGTTTGAGTGTTTGGCTGGGGAATGTGTAACTGAACATAATAAATTATTTCGGCAGGCATACGTCATACCACTTCCCAACAGAAATGTACGGGTAAATACTGCAGAGGGTCCAAAGCCATGTGAATGCAGACCTGCTGAGAAAGGGTTGGTGTGCTCTTCAGGCGTTGCAAAGGCACTGATGTCAGGAATACCCAGAGGAAACCTAGGGTTCATTTAAAAGTAGTCGCTCTGACTCCCCTCAAAATCAATGCAATAGATAGTGGAGAAGACCGAAGCACAGGAGCCAGCCAAGGATTGTCACAGGTAGACACATCAGCTGAGCATCCTGTACCAGCCTCATCTACTGGGAAGAACCGCCAGCCCACCATCAGTGTGTCATATGTCTCTCTCAAAGTACTGCATGATGCAGGCATGTCATGGCAAAACCTCTAGTCTGCATTTCAAAATGGCCCAGATGGGAAAGGCAATTTTAATTCAATAAGCCCAGTATTTCATCTTCAGTGGTCATTCTCTTCAGGAGACAGGAAGGCCATTAGGACATGGGTGCCTCACTCCATGATGAAACCCTGTAGCAGCACCAACCTTACACCCTCCTCATAAACTGCTGTACTTTCATGAGGAAGAGCAAGGAATGCTTCTGGGGTCTTTACTCTTTCCCAGTTGCAGCTGGCGACTGTGCAAAGTGGCGGGGGTGACCAAAAATAATATATATATATATATTTTAAAACGTACCTGCACTGCACCGTTGTACCTCTGCTATCTGGGGCGCTGCAGGCACAGGCTCCCAACATGCTCTGTGGCCAATCAAGAATCTGCTGAAAGCAGCATTATGATTGGCTGGAGCGCCCTAGCTGGGTGCTCCAATGCCACCTGGGAGGCTGTGCCTGCTCTCTTCAGCCCAGCAACACAGTGCCGGTTTGGAGAGAGCCCTGCGTGCATGCATGTTTGGCCGGCCCGAGACGGCCGCCAAACATTCATGCGCCCTTAGGGGAGTGCTCCCCCCATGGCCCTGCCCCTTTAAAAATGTTTGCAGCTGTTGCTGCTGCTGCTGCTGGCGGGGAGCTGCCCCTGATCCTCCCTGTATGGAATTCTCTGCACTCTAATTGTGGTGTTGAGTAACAGCCAGAGATGCTGACTTCGGAAGTGGGGAACCAGGTTTGAATCTTGGCATCTGCTCAACATCCTGTGGTTCTAGAAAAATCACTTAATCTTGTTGTGCCTACCAAAATCAATTTTTCCTTGTGTAATGTCATGTAAAGTGTTCCAATACCTTCAGGTTGAGTTTCTGCTCTATAAAACTGCAAAAATAAAATAAGCTGTTCTCTTTTAAACTCACTTTTCCTGATTATCCTTCTCTCATCTCTGTTCTGCAAAGGCTGGAAAACCTATTCAACATCTGTGGTACCAATGCCCAACAGAGGACCCATGATGGGCATTTGGCGATCCTGCATCCTAAACATAGCCTCCAAATTTCATTCCACACCTTCCTTTTCAGAGACTGTTCCTTCCTTCCTATCTAGCCCTTGAGTTCATCCCATGAGACTTTCCCTTTTGGATAGAGTAATGGGTTTAAGACTCTGATGGTTGGACATGTGGCACGTTAAAGGTTGGATTACCCTACATACCTTTAGAAATCTGCTTGAACTGTGATAAAAGCCATTAAACACTGCACAACTTGTGCAGATCCTGCATTCCTGGCAAGACCAGGGCAGTAGCCTGCATGGCCCATGATAACCACCATCTGGTTAATGCAGGTTGTTTTTTGTATGCAGTATTTCAGACTTTTTCGGGTTGGTCTGGTTGAGTAACCTTGTGACATTGAGCTACATGCCCCAGAGGAAGAAGTTCTAGGATTGCACTTTGAAGCCCAGGGAAGAAGACATGCTGGCAGTTACAAGCAATTCAACATCAGTGGGTCATCACTGAAAAGGGTGAGGTAGTATCATCAATGTCAGTGAGTGGCTGCCAGGGTAGCAGCTGCTCCTCCTGGTTTAAACTTATTCCTGGCAATGCTACCTATGGCTCACAGTTGATGAAATCAAGGCTCATAAAACACTATTTATTTTCCTTTTTTAGTCCTTTTCAAATTTGTTGAGGGGCTAAAGATGGGACAATGAGTCAACATGATTTTGACTTTTAGAATCAAAGTAGAAGATTTACAAGCCCCTAGCGCCACCTTGGGTTGCCCTAGTGTCATTTGTCTTTTAATGTTAAGGCGGCATTAAATGAGGCCTTTCTCTCACACTGTACTTACAAAGTGGTGCAATGCTTGTAAACCCTTGCGCCAGGCATAGTGTATGCAAGGGGGGAATCCGACGCAGAAAGGCCTGAAAAAATAGCACAGTGAAATTTACCACTTTTCACTGCGCCATTTTTTTCGTCATTTTTAACACCTGCTCAGAGAAGGCATGAAACTGATGCACCCATTTAAATCAATGGGCCTTCCTATGCTTTGCTGCACTAACGTCAAAATAGTTAACGCTAGTGTAGCAAGGAACCACAATATCAAACGACTGCCATGGTGCGCCGTATTGTTAATATAGTGCAACCACGGTGTCATTAGGTGGGGCCAGAGGGAGGCAAGAGAAGTGACACATTTAGACTGATGTACCACTTTCTTGTAAAAATGCCCCAAAGTGTGGCATTTTGCTGAATCAACGTCCGTCTATAGAGTGTGTTGTGTGGCAGGAAACCATGGCAAACCAAAACTGCTGCTTTTACCAAGAGGTCTCTACCATTCATAGCACCTTCTCTCTGCTAATTTGCATATGCCATTATAAGGTTATTGTTAGTGTCTTCTGTTCCATTTTTCACTGAAGCTCAGTTGCATTGTTATTGCTGTCTCTTTCTCTAGTGCATTTAGAGACATTTTCATCAAGGTTTTGCATCACCCTTGTGCCTTGCAAGGGAGCACAAGGGCGATGCAAAACCTCAGTGAGATTTATCAGGCCACGCAAAGCCACCTTGAGTGACCCTGCATGGCTTGATAAATCTAGAGTAACACAAGGCAGCGCAAATTGCTGCATTGCATTACTCTGTGGCAAGAAGGTGTTCTTTGGGAACAGTGTGGGTGTTTTCACGCATCCAATCATGGATTTTGGTGCATTCCCTGATTTGCTATTAGTGGTAGACCTAGGAATGCGTTAAAATGCTCCACCTCCCCAGTTTAGACATAACGAGGAGAAATATCTTTATATCTAATTATTTGCATTAGACGTAGAAAGAGGAAAATGCCTCTCAGGATTATTTTGCGCAGGAAGGTGTTCCTTCCTGCACAAAAACAATCGTACCTACAACACAGGCACCTTTGCAACATGACGCAAGGGTGCCTGCATTAGCGCTAAGAAGCCAAAAGTGCGCCAGCACTTGTAAAGGACAGGAATGCACCCCATAATGTTAAATACTGTGCATTCCTGTTCCTCCATGCAGTGCAGTGCAGCAAGGTGGCTTGCTGTGTTGCGCTGAGTGAAAGATTGATAAATATGCCCCTTAGTATGTCCAGGTTCTGTGTGCAGGTGTTTGCAGGTGACATTAGCCAAAGGGTTGGAGGGCGGATCAGAGAGTGCATTGCATCCCCTTTTCACGATGTTGTTGGTTGAGTAATTTTAGGAAGCAATTATGTTTGTTGTTTTTCTGTTGTTCCCAAACATAAGATCATCCTTTAGGGAGAACCTCATTCTAAATGTTTTTAAACAACGAGGTATGGCCTTTTAACAAGTGTGATTCATGAAAAGCAGGCTCGAAGTTTCCTCTGTACCCCACATAGTGATAATGTCAAATTAATTAAAGTCCTGTAAATGATCTTTTAAGAATGCATGGGAAGACTTTGCCTAGCGCGCTCTAAATCCTCATACTGCTCCTGATGATACCATGAGAATCAACTGTGATGGACAGCGGGATATTATTCCGTTGAAAGAAATTTATAGGACTACCACGTTTGGATTCTGTAAGAGCTTTATACTCATCATTACAATTCAGCACAGGATTCGTTCCTTCCTATTTCAAGTAAACCGGATTCGTGGAGACTGGCTCTCCGGAGAGGTTTTCAGTCTGCTTAGCATGCAGGTGTCAGTTTCCGGGAATTTGCAGAAGTCCCGGCCTGTGGGCGGACTGACTCACGCACGCGGGAGCAGCGGTGCAAGGTATGCCGCGCGCTACCCACGCAGCAGCCTACGTCAGAAGGGATCTCCTGCCGCAGAGCTCGTGTTATTCTCTTTGCTGTTTGTGCGACGTGTGTAGGTTATCAGATGATGAGTGGCAGCTTTCTTTTTTCTGAATAGCCTGCGGCTATTAATTTGCTGCAAGAACAAAAAAGGCTTTTTTCGGGATCGTTGGTGCAAGGAAGACAATTCATTTGGCAGAATCTACTGCCTACATCTGAATAAGTCAAGGATGAGTAAGAGATGAGTCTCAGATACGTAGTATGACTCTAAGCACCGAAAACGCAAC
This sequence comes from Pleurodeles waltl, assembly GCF_031143425.1. NCBI lineage: Eukaryota > Metazoa > Chordata > Amphibia > Caudata > Salamandridae > Pleurodeles > Pleurodeles waltl. The sequence continues at coordinate 933,472,575 of NC_090442.1, read as the reverse complement.
CGCAGTCGTGACATTTAACCTACCTGAAGAGTGAGGAATATCTTTCTGTCTTTCAGAGTACACTGGTGTACAACCAGCTTACGTTTCAAGCGTGCACTCGGCATCACAATTCCCATTTTTGCCTTCACTATTCTTGTTGCCGCTGTCTGTACGCCTTGGAGTATTCATTTTATTTAATTCAGAGGATAAAACATTGTTGATGCAAATTCATATAAAAAAAAAAAAAAAAACTCCATCACCCTCCAAACAGACTTCTAAGGACAACATATTCTTCTGGCTGAGCACAGTGTTGTGATTTCTAAATGTCAGGGAAAATAAATGCCGAATATTGTTAACCCAGGGTCCACCCCTGCACTGTGCCCAATTCCATCTCCCCCACATGCTTAGCCTCGTCCACTGTTCCCTAAGAGTTTCCCATCCTGTTCCTTCCTAGTGGTGGCCTCAGTGCAGACAAACACAAAGCAACTGCTACCTGCCTGAACCCAGCACCAGGATCCACTGCCCTTATTCCACCCAAAGTCCTGATGAATCTACGCTTAATATGTTCATAGGTCATTGCATGCTTTCTATATGATGTTTGCTTAGATGCTTATGAGTCTCTTTTTTATTGTATCTATCACAATAAATAACTATTATCTTAACTATTTATCTACAAGCATTTCACTATTGAAATATCGAGGAAAGACAAAATAACATTATAGAAGTACACAAATGAATTAACTTCAAATATTGCAACACTTGAAAGTCTGTGTTTATGCCATACAACTTTAAATCTCAATATATTAGATTCTTTTACACATTCCCTTAATATGTAATCAAGTATCTAAGGCCCATATTTATATTTTTTTAGCGCCGCATTTGTGTCATTTTTTTGGCGCAAAAGCGGCACAAACTTGCAAAATACAATTGTATTTTGTAAGTTTGCTCGGTTTTTGCATCAAAAAGCAGTGCAAATGCGGCGCTAAAACAGTATAAATATGGGCCTATATATTTATTACTTTAGTCCTACTGTGCAAGAGAAAAAAAATACTCTCTCAAAAGCTTTACTCTGTCTCACCATCACCCTATACCTCTATTAATCTATCCTCTATCTCTACTCTGACTCATCCCAAACCCATTCTACTACTATGATCTCCAAAATATCTATTCCTAGTCTGTTCCCTCCTCCAACCCCCCCCCCCGGCTCACCCTAAACCTCAGGTTACTACTATGGTCTCCCAAACAACTCTACTAACTCTTCCCTCATTTAGCTCCCCTTTCACTCATCCCAAACACCATTTTACTACTATGATCTCCGTAATCCCTTTCTGCAGACTCTTCTCTCCCGTCTCTCCTTTACTCATCCCAAACCTCATCTTACTACTATGATATCCCAATTAACACTTCTGGATTCTTCCCTCCGCTATTCCTCCATTATTCAATGCAATTCAACTAACAGATTCACATGTCCTCCTCTCAATTTAACTCATACCTCCCTATACTAATACTAATATTGTACTCACATTTCCCTATACTAATCCACCACTAAACCTTTTGGGTATCAGAGTAGCATGCAACTCACCAAAAAGTGCTTTGATGCCTCATCAGGGATAATAAGCGCCATGTAAATACAATTATAGCTACAACAACTCCACACCTGCACTGCTCGCCATAAACCACAGGCACAATACCCTAAGGTGAGTTCTTCTGCCCCACATAATACCTCTGCACTCTTCTTCACTTGCCTCATGGTCCCTGCCCAACCCCCACCGAAGACACTCCACATACATGACAAAGCACAATCAACCCCTTTCTGTCAATTAATCAATCAATCATTCAATGGATTTGTAAAGCACAGCTTATCACCCTAGGGGGTATCCAGGCGCTTTGGGAGGTTTGATGCGTGCCAGTGGCTACTCTTCAAACAGCCATGTCTAGAGATTTTTGCTGAAGTCAAGGAGGGTGTGTGATGTGCGCAGGTTTGGGGGGAGGTCATTCAAAGAATTTCCCAGTGTCCTGCCTACAATTTAAGAATGGTTCCATCACAAAAGACACCATCAGAATCTTGGATCTGCTGTGCAACCACTCACCTGAACTATTCTTCCTGACCAAAACATAACTAACTCCCTCATTGGACCCCAACATTGCCACAGCAATCCTTCCCAGATACAAGATCGTAAGACAGGATAGGACAAACGAGACCCAGAGGAGAACTAGCCATCATCTTATAAGAGTCTTTCCAATGCTTCACTCTCTCAGAAAGCACCCACAGCAACATGAAACACTTCACTTTCAAAGTCCACATTACTGCACATTACACATCGAGTGGCTCCCTTGTCTATGACCACATGAACTGTGAACTTCAGCAACGCTACTGTGGGCTTTGTTGCCACCCACTGAATACTCAAATCCTGCACCTTCCTCTTCCTCTGTGTCCTCAATTAACACCAGGAGGACCTTTAGGACCCAAACACAACCAACCTCCTAGTGCACCAGGAAAAACTCAGACTCACACCGGAAATGGAAGGCTGCATACTCCCTACTGGACTTCCAGTGAACCCCTTTTCCACCAACTTCAATGGCATCAGTGACTTCAATGACAAGCCCATGTTAATCTCCTGGTCTGACCATGTCCTTATTCACTTCAAAATACCCACTCCACACCACTGCAGAATTGCCATTGCTAAATTATCTTGACTGGACTGGAACAAGATCTCAGAAGAACCCTGGTTTTTGGAGCTCTTAGTCGACCAACCACAAAACCACAACAACTTCCCCGGACCCATCTTCAACTTCAATGCCTGCATCACCGCCTACATATACACCCTAACTTCACACATAACCACTAAGGCCAAAAGAACTAGACCACAAAACAGCTGGTATAGGAAACAGCTAAGACTCGTCAAACGTCTCTGCAAGCAACTAGAATGCAGATGGAGATAAACTCAGGACCTCATCGATAAGGGCACTTACATATAAAACCTTAGATACTGTTAGAAGCAAACCGGTGCTGCCAAACACTCTGGTCTCACCAGCCACATCGAAAGCAGCACTAACATTTCCAAGGGTTTCTTCACAATTGTGAAAGATTTCACCTCTCCAGCAGCAAGCTCCACCAGCATTCACCTCTCCCAGGATGTCTCCATCAATCTGTCCATCTTATTCAGTAACATGATCACAAACATCTACAACAATTTTTAATCCCAACTGGATCCACACATTCCCTCCACACTCTTGCCCTTCACCGCCAACACCCATAGAGACAGTTTACTACTATGAACACTTGGCCCACCATCATCACTCAAAAAACTTTAGTGACCATGCAATCTATACATTTCAGAGCCTCCTCAGAACCCTGCCCTCACAAGGTCTTCACAAAAGGACTGGACCCTTTTAGCACTGACATCACAGTGATCTTGAATGACTCAAAAAACACAGGCATCTTCTGGTGTGCCTGAAACATGCCACAGTACTCCCCATCTAAATAAACCCTCAGTGTTCACAAAGCCACTAGCCAACTATTGACCCATCTCCCTTCTGCCCTTCTCAGTTAAAGCCACAGGTAAAAAGATGAACAAACCCTAGCCACCCACTTAAAATGAAAACCACCTACTCAACATCACTCAATGTGGATTCATTCACAACCACAACACTAAAACCTCACTTATCACCACCATGGACAACATCTAACTGATCTTGGAAAGAGAAGACACTACATCCCTTATCCTGCTGCCTCTGACACTGCCTCCCAATCCATCCTCATTCAAAACCTGCATAAAACCAGGGTTCAAAGACCCATGGTCCAGTTGATCTGCTCCGGTCTTAAAGCAATCACCAACTGGGTCCACCTGACACCTTTCACAGGGGATGCCACCAACCTCATCTGTGAAGTTCCACAAGGATCATCTCTCAGCTCCATCCTGTTACCTACAAGGCCACACTTGCCAGTATCATGTGTGTCCATGGAGTCAATATCATATGCTATGTAAATGACACACAGCTCCTCCTGTCTCCCTCTGCTCAACCACTGAACATGCAGACGACTTCTCTATTTGCATATGCGAAGTCACCAGATGAATGAAAACCAACTACCTCAAACTCAACACAGACAAGACCAAAGTAGTAATCTTTGGCAAAGGCATCTCTCTGTAGGATTCTACCTGGTGGCACACCAAACTTGAACCTACACTGCACCCAGCAACCCATGCAAAGAAACTCAGAATAGTAGTTGACAACAAGGTCGCTGTAACCAGCCAAGTAAACCTGCTTCCACACAGTTAAGAAGCTCAAAAAGATTTTCAAATGGCTTCCCACCAACAACTGCAGAACTATCACCCAGGCCCTCATTACTGGCAAACTGGACTACAACAGCACACTCTATTTAGCAATCTTTGCACAACTGATCAGAAGGTTTCAGACCATTCAAAACTCAGTATCCAGACTCACAGTCAAACTACTTTCCCCACTCCTTCATTACCCTGCATCTCAAAGACCTCCACTGGCTCCCTGTCAATAACTGAGCACTCTTCAGACTCTTCACACACACACATACAAAGCTTTACTCAACATTGGTCCTATCTACCTCACAATCAACCTGAAAAACCTTCCAGACTCCATTGCTCTGTCAGAGTTCTACTCGCACACATCACCCACATATTCAGAATCAGATCTGGCAGTAAAGCATTCTCCTAATTCGCTCCTAAGCCTCTGCACATAACAGCAGCCTCTTCAGTTCTTCAATTTTGCAAGAAACTGCAGACGTGGCTGCTGATGTCGTCATGGCCCAGGCTTGGCCTATGTAGATCCTGCTTTCACTGAGATACCCTCCTGAGTGAGTCATGCACTCTGCAAATAAACATAACATAACATATAACATAACATAACATAACATAACATAACACATTTTCTGATGGGTAGGTAAATGATCACTGGAAGCATAGTCTCAAAAAAGGGAAAGGGAAACGCTGGGAAGAATAATATAGATGATTAAACAACAGGAAAAATTCTAAAATGTGACAAATGTTGACATAAGGTCGACCCCTTCTCCCACTATAGCATCTCAGCTATGCTGCTGAAAAGTTAGGAGAGCTACAAGTAGTGGCACTATAGAAAGTAAGAAAGATTCCAGGAGCCCTGTTTACTATTCTGTTCCTTCCATTACCTCATTGTCGATCAGGGGAAGCTAGTATAAACCCTGATTCAGCATGTCAGTACTTGATGCCTGCATTCAGTCATCACAGTCTCATTGGCACACTCAAACCATGATGAACAGCATTGAAATTCCTGACAGCATCTCTTCCAGTACCTCCCCTTTGGAACTCTCTCCCTACTCATCTCCTTTCAACTTTTTTACTTCACATATTCTAATCTGCTCTCAAAGAGCACTGCAATCTGCAAAAATGTGAATCACAGTTGGATCTTCTTTCTAAATATATAGCCCCCTCCAGTCTGTTGCTTTTCTTTTATAATATTTCTTTGCTTTTGTAAATATGCATGAATGATAAATGCATGTACTGCTTTGTGACTGTCATTATGTGTTAAAAATAAATGTTGTAATTTATAACAGAAATGAAATTAAATAAATAAGGTATTCGTTTATATTTTGTATAATATTTATATTATTAGTTATGCTGTTTCAGAAAATTAATATGTTGTGGTTTATAAATATTCAGCCTGTAGTATTATTATTTCTATTTCTTTTTTTATTTTAAGCATATATATTTTTTACATTTATGTTTTTAGTTATTTTTAAATGTTAATATCTTTCTGTTTTATTTCCTATTTTTATATTTTGTTTAGTATTTTTGTAAATGTATATATATATATATATTAATTGAACTTTATGTCTATTTATTAATTTGAAAAATAATTTGTTGTCTTGTGGAAATACTAAATGTTACCCCTTCAGTTTCAAAAACATCCCAAAAATGATTTAGATTTGAGTGCAATAGGAAACTTAACCCCTTCAATATCCAACACCTTCCCCAAAAATGGTTGAGATTGGAGCATGGATAGTAAATCTTATCCTTTTAGTGTCAAACACTTTTGACAAAATTGTTTGCAGTTTATACTTCTGTAGAGTGTGTAGTTTTGTAAACATAATAATAACCAATGCACTTCAAGGTTTATGTTTTTACATATTTTCAATGTTATGCATTTTATTTTTTTTATTTATTGTTTAATTTTTGTTTTTGATATGCATGCTTTTTTCGAAAAACATAAATACATCATTTTCACATGGTTCAGTGGTAACACATTTTTATGTACTCTTTTGGTATGTTATCACTTGTACTGTATTTTCTAACATACTTTCAAGAATGTATATTTTTGAATACTCATACAAAAAGGTACATAGGCCCTCATTCGGACCTTGGCGGGCGGCGGAGGCCGCCCGCCAAAGTCCCGCCGTCAGGTTACCGTTCCGCGGTCGAAAGACCGCGGCGGTAATTCTGACTTTCCCGCTGGGCTGGCGGGCGGCCGCCTTCAGGCCGCCCGCCAGCCCAGCGGGAAAGAGGCTTCTTGTGGTTTAACTGCCAAACTCATGATCCTGTGGTCTGACCACCAAAGTTGCAGCAGTCAGATCTCCACCGCTGCTATGGCAGTCCACGGACAACCAGCTTTGTAATGAGGCCCTTTGTTTTTGTTTTTGACTTTTTGTAGATTGAATTTTTGGGAGGTTGAGGTAGATTAAGAACTTTAGCTGTGCAACCGCAAGTACAATACTTTTTTTTTTTTTCTTTGGTGTGAAAAGTATATATGGAAATCTATATGTATTTTGCTTTTACTGTAATTGAAAGTTTTATTTTGTAGGTGTGTGTTTTAGTCAGTGAGCTGGTTTGTATATTTTTTATATTGAATCCTATGAATATTTTGAATTAAATGTCAAAATAAATTATTTTCATCAGTCTTATTTTGTACTTTATCAATATGTGTGGGTTATCAATAGATTTATAAAAATAATTATTCTAATATTTATTTAACAATGTTTATGCTATTGTGTTTTGTTCTATTTTAGTTGTGAGTATATTTTTAGCTAGGTGATTAATTGCAGTGATTTAGCCAACATTTCTATTTACCACATATTTTGATTTGTAGAATTTCATACATTTCACTGGTTTGTTTGGTTAACTTACGTTTGGTTTGTATATTGGCTGCTCTTTTCTTAGTTGTTAGTAATTTTCTTCTTTTTTGGAGGTCCTCTATGAATTTGTACAGTGTTGGTTGGGTTCTTCCTAGTGTGGCTTTGAAGACATTGTGCCATCCTTCCACCGCATTGTTGTTTTTGGCTTGTTGAGCCATGGACTTGTTGTAGACATTCCACCACAGTATTTGGAATTTGCGTTGGCATCTGTGCCCAGAGCTGTGCAGTAGCCCAACCCAAGTGTGTTCTAAGTTGTCCATTAGTGGACTTGTGGCCCGAAGGCAAGTCGGCGCACCGTTTCTATGCACTATGTCCTGCATGGCAAACAGTGCGCACACTGACATTACTGCATCGAGGGGAACAACATAGGCCATGGCCACAGTCCACATGGGTTTATTCGCCCTATTGCCCTTTTTTGTGGCTGTTTACCTGCTTTTCTGCCAACCTTATCATGGTGGTGCCCTCGCCATGAAAATGTCGGCAGAAAGGCAGGTCATAATACACATGACTTTGCTAAAGCCAGTACCTCCACCTTTGGCCACCGATGTCTCTGCCGCTGCCACCACAGTAGCTCAAATGTCAGTGGTGGCGGCGGTCTTGTAGCGGTTTGACCACACAGATTGTAATCGGGCATTTGACCGCTGAAGAGGCAGTAGTCAGACCGCCAATGATGGTATAGCGGTCCCAAGACCACCAAACTTGTAATCATCCACTAAGTTTTTTATCATGTCCTTGGTAAGATAGAGATTCTATTAGCATGTTGTAGTGGTTAGCTATTTCCATTAAAGATACATATGCCAAAGCTATACATTTTCCATTTTCAAAAGCAAACCTAGTGAAGATTTTTGCATATATTTCCAAATGCTTGGGTTGACGTGGTAATAGCAGCCTTATTTGGCTATGTCTGGCTATAGTTTAAGTATTGTTTGTATCATTGCCTGTTCAAAGTCTAATATAATGCTGTGTGGAGAGTAGTTCATAGTATTTACTTTGATGTGGTTTAAAAGTTCCTTTTAAGCTGCTCTTTGTTTGTTAGGAAGGAGTGAGGGTTATGTTAGTGTTATGATATGCACTATATATGCTATGCTGTATATCCCTATGAATAGTAGAGGGCACATTTTAAAAGTTCTATTCAATTTTCACATTGGCTTAGTTTTAGGAGGTTATTTTCAGATAAAACTATGATTTTCCTTCTGTTGTTATTGTGGTTATCATGTAGAAGAAAGGGTTATTTGACATATAGTGGTTAGGTGTTCTAGAATCCATGGGGGTCATTCTGACCCTGGCGGTCAGTGTTAAAGCGGCGGCCAACCCGCCAACAGGCTGGCGGCCTAAAAATATGAATTTTGACCCTGGCGGGAACCGCCAACACAGGCCGCCGCTTTAACACTCCGACCGCCACGGCGGAACAAACAAACAGCGCGGCGTTCACCACCAACAGGCAGGCGGCAGACAATGTACCGCCCACCCTATCACGACCCACCAATCCGCCACCTTTTCCGGGGCGGGAGCCCCGCCGATAAAAACACGGCGGAAACAGACATCTCCAATGGAAAACTCTTACCTCGACACACTCCACGTGAAATCGGAACAGCATGGAACCCGAACTCCACATCCTCCCAGCCATTGCCTTCCTGCTCTTCTTCCAGGATCACGAACCTCGCCGCAGACAACAACGGTGAGTACTGCACCTACGACACAGAGGAGGGGGGAGGAGGAAAGGTTACGGGCACACACATACGCCACACACCCACCCCCACCCTTACCCCCACCGAAATACCTACACACCTATGCAGATAAAAAGGCAGAGTGACACCCCCCCCAAAAACAAAGACAAAAGCCAATGAATGTAAAAGTAGAACCATATAATTGCAAAAATAAAGTATAGCGACCTTAGCAATATATGAAGAATGAATACACATCTAGAACTCTATCCATACAAGCAGCAAAAGTCCGGCCCAGTCAATCAAAGTCCAAAGGTTCGTGGGCCAATGTGCAGCAACACATGGGCAAAGCCCACACACGAGATCCAGTCCATTGGAGAGAACACTGCTGGGGCATCACTAAAATAAAAAGACAGGCACCTCAGGGGGAAGGGAAGGGGGGGCACCTCAGCCACATGAGTCCACGACGCCAGATCCACGAAGGGCCCCCATGTCCTCGGGAGTGCAAAGCCACAGTCTCACAAGTCTCTACAGTGGGTGGATTGCCCACTGTGCCATCCTGGGGAGTGCAAAGCCACAGTCTCACAAGTCTTTACAGTGGGTGGATTGCCCACTGTGCCATCCTGGGGTGTGCAAAGCCACAGTCTCACAAGTCTCTACAGTGGGTGGATTGCCCACTGTTACATCCTGGGGAGTGCAAAGCCACAGTCCATCAGGTGGATTCCAGAGACCACTGGTCATGGAGGAGGCATGGTGGGCAGAGTGCGTCGTGAAGGCCTGCCCGACACAGAACCGGGACTGCCAGTGGGCCAGCGGTGCTTGACAGGAAGGGCCCAGTGGAGCGGTGCTTGACAGGAAGGGCCCAGCGGAGCGGTGCTTGAGATGAAGGGCCCAGCGGAGAGGTGCTTGAGATGAAGGGCCCAGTGGAGCGGTGCTTGAGATGAAGGGCCCAGCGGAGCGGTGCTTGAGATGAAGGGCCCAGTGGAGCGGTGCTTGACAGGAAGGGCCCAGCGGAGCGGTGCTTGAGATGAAGGGCCCAGCGGAGCGGTGCTTGACAGGAAGGGCCCAGCAGAGCGGTGCTTGAGATGAAGGGCCCAGCGGAGCGGTGCTTGAGATGAAGGGCCCAGCGGAGCGGTGCTTGACAGGAAGGGCCCAGCGGAGCGGTGCTTGACAGGAAGGGCCCAGCGGAGCGGTGCTTGAGATGAAGGGCCCAGCGGAGCGGTGCTTGACAGGAAGGGCCCAGCGGAGCGGTGCTTGAGATGAAGGGCCCAGCGGAGCGGTGCTTGACAGGAAGGGCCCAGCGGACCGGTGCTTGAGATGAAGGGCCCAGCGGAGCGGTGCTTGACAGGAAGGGCCCAGCGGAGCGGTGCTTGACAGGAAGGGCCCAGCGGAGCGGTGCTTGAGATGAAGGGCCCAGCGGAGCGGTGCTTGAGATGAAGGGCCCAGCGGAGCGGTGCTTGACAGGAAGGGCCCAGCGGAGCGGTACTTGAGATGAAGGGCCCAGCGGAGCGGTGCTTGACAGGAAGGGCCCAGCGGAGCGGTGCTTGACAGGAAGGGCCCAGAAGAGCGGTGCTTGAGATGAAGGGCCCAGCGGAGCGGTGCTTGACAGGAAGGGCCCAGCGGAGCAGTGCTTGAGATGAAGGGCCCAGCGGAGCGGTGCTTGAGATGAAGGGCCCAGCGGAGCGGTGCTTGAGATGAAGGGCCCAGCGGAGCGGTGCTTGACAGGAAGGGCCCAGCGGAGCGGTGCAGAGACGGCGGGGCCCAGCGGAGCGGTGCCTCTCACGGCGGGGCTCTGTTCAGCGGTGCTCCTCACGGCGGGGCCCTGTTCAGCGGTTCTGGTCACGGCGGGGCCCTGTTCAGCGGTTCTGGTCACGGCGGGGCCCTGTTCAGCGGTGCTTCTCACGGCGGGCCCTGTTCTGCGGTGCTCCTCACGGCGGGGCCCTGTTCAGCGGTTCTGGTCACGGCGGGCCCTGTTCAGCGGTGCTTCTCACGGCGGGGCCCTGTTCAGCGGTGCTCCTCACGGCGGGGCCCTGTTCAGCGGTTCTGGTCACGGCGGTGCCCTGTTCAGCGGTTCTGGTCACGCCGGGGCCCTGTTCAGCGGTGCTTATCACAGCGGGGCCCTGTTCAGCGGTGCTTCTCACGGCGGGGCCCTGTTCAGCGGTGCTCCTCCCGGCGGGGCCCTGTTCAGCGGTGCTCCTCACGGCGGGGCCCTGTTCAGCGGTGTTTCTCACGGCGGGGCCCTGTTCGGCGGTGCTCCTCACGGCGGGGCCCTGTTCAGCGGTTCTGGTCACGGCAGGGCCCTGTTCAGCGGTGCTTCTCACGGCGGGGCCCTGTTCAGCGGTGCTTCTCACGGCGGGGCCCTGTTCAGCGGTGCTCCTCACGGCGGGGCCCTGTTCAGCGGTGCTTCTCACGGCGGGGCCCTGTTCAGCGGTGCTTCTCACGGCGGGGCCCTGTTCAGCGGTGCTCCTCCCGGCGGGGCCCTGTTCAGCGGTGCTCCTCACGGCGGGGCCCTGTTCAGCGGTTCTGGTCACGGCGGGGCCCTGTTCAGCGGTGCTTCTCACGGCGGGGCCCTGTTCAGCGGTGCTCCTCACGGCGGGGCCCTGTTCAGCGGTGCTGCTCACGGCGGGGCCCTGTTCAGCGGTGCTGCTCACGGCGGGGCCCTGTTCAGCGGTGCCTGTCTTGTGTTTCCAGTGAACCACACCTGGCCAATACTTGCCGCTCACTCTGCATCGGACCTTTCCGTTGCGGGGCCCTCCTGTGATGGAGTCCTGGGGCCCTGGCTCTCCTTCGATACCCCCAGAATGGGGCTGGTGGGGCCCTCATGGCCAGGTCGGCTGCTCCCTTGCCCTCCTGGGCAGACTGTCCGTGGCCCTTGGCTCCCTTACCCGATGTGGCAGGTGACGGTGCAAGGCTGCCCTCCTTGGGGGCAGGCGTATCAGGCCTGTCGCGCCTGCCCTTCAGTTTTTTGGTCCTCTTCCCGGGGGGGGGGGCTGGCTGTGCCTTTGCTGCTGGACGATGTCCCAGCCCAAGGAAAGGGCGGACTCTAAAAACCAGGCACGACGTTCTTTGGAGTTGCTGGGCTGGTGGTGGCTGAGGTGTTTGTGGAACTCTTACGGGATGGAGGGGGTGGGTCAGGTGAGGAAAAGAGGTCCATTTTTTAGAGGAACATTTTCTTTGGAGCCATGGGAAGGGTGGCTGGAGTGGGTATGGGAGTGGAGGAAGAGGATGTGGTTGTAGGAGAGTCAAGTGTGCAGTCTTTGGGTGCAGGTGCTTGGGCAGGAGGCTGACGTGAGGTGGATGGCTGTTGTTTGGGTGCCTGCCTGCGTTTGTGTGGTTGGGAAGCGGGGGTGACAGACACACTGGGAGAGGACACAGGGGACGTGTACATGGCAGTGGGGGTGGTGACTGCATGTGTGCGGACTGGTGTGGAGGGTGTGCTGGTGATGGGTGCAATGGCTGATGGTGGTGTGCTTGCAGGTGTGTGTGGAGACGTCACAGGGAGGGAGGAGGGAGACAAGGAGGTGGGGGACACAGAGAAGGTAGTGGCTGTTGGCATGTCTGCATCTGGATGTTGCTTGGGTGAATGCTTGTGTGTCCTGTGGGGCTTATGTCTGGATGACCTGCCCTTGGGTGTTGAGGTGTGTGCAGGCTGGTCTGTAGGTGTGGATGGGATAGGCAGAGGAACAGGGGAGTGGGACTGGGTGGAGGGAGTCAGAAGAGGGAGGCTGGAGACAGGGACAATCGCTGCCGTCAGTGCTGAGGCCAGAGCGTTGAACGATCGTTGATGGGCAGCCTGACCCGAATGAAGGCCCTCCAGGTATGCATTGCTTTGATGCACCTCCCTCTCCACACCCTGGATGGCATTCAAAAGGGTAGACTGCCCAACAATGATGGTCCTCAGGAGGTCAATGACCTCCTCACTGAGGGCAGCAGGGGTGACTGGGGCAGGGCCTGAGGTGCCTGGGGCGAAGGAGATGGCCGGCTTCCTGGCCTTGCCGGTACAGGCCGAAGGCCGAGGGGCTGCTGGGAGGGCGGAGCTGGTGCGCTGGGTGGCGGCTGTACCTGTAGGATCGGTGGGCACGGATGTTGCCGCCACCGCAAGGGAGCTCCCTTCCGAGGACGTGTCGGTGTCGCTGCCGTCTCCACGGGTCCCCGTGGTGGAGCCCCCCTCGCCCTCCGTCTCACTGGTCATGTCGGAGTCCGTTGCATGGCCCTCCGGGGCCATGTGAGATGCAGCTCCCTCCTGCGCCGATGCCACTTCTCCTCCGCCTGATGATGCTAATGCACACATTCATAGAAATACAAAGAAAATGGGGGGGATGGAAAACATAAAGACAAGTTGAGTGCATGCATTGGGGACACCGTTGGCGGAGAGGACAGACACAGAAGCCCCCTGCACTACGCTGCGCACTTGGGGTACACTACTCATTCACTGGGACATGCCCTACAAGCCTATGGGCGACAACTGCCCACACAGTATACACTGGTCCATGAATCGCTTTACTAGGCACCCTACAGAGGTGGGGGGCGGGGGCACAGGACCATGCTTCACGGACGGGCCTATCCTACAGAAATCACCTTGGCCTAGGGATACCCACAGCCCTCCTCCCCCACCCAGGCACCTCCACTGCGCGCAAAATAGCAAAATGTGCTGGTACTCACCCCCTTGTGTCTGCTGTGATGTCCTCAAGCGCCCATCTAAATCGGGGTAGGCCACCGCCAGGATCCGGGACATCAGGGGGGTCAAGGTACGACTGGCACCCCTCCTAGGTTGGGAGGCCATCCCCAGCAGAGCCTCCGCGGTCTTCCTGCTCCCGCGGCGGATGTCCTCCCACCTCTTGTGGCAGTGGGTGCCCCTTCTGGTGTGGACCCCCAGGGCCCGGACGTCCTTAGCGATGGCACGCCAAATGTCAATCTTCTGATGGGCGCTGACCTATGTGACATGTACAGGGGGGGAAGAGAAACATCATCACTTTTCTGCATGCTCGATGTGAGTGGCCACCCCTCCCCAACCTTGCCATGTGGCACATGCTCTCATCTGTCGTGCCATGCATTCGTCATTCGCTGCCCTCCCCTCCATCGTACATCCTCCCCACTCAGCCCAGGCATTGGGCACTATGCATTGCCCCCGTGTACTCACCTGTTGGTCTGGAGGCCCGTAGAGTAGCGCATACTGGGGGAGGACCCCGTCCACGAGCTTCTCCAACTCCTCGGAACTGAAGGCGGGGGCCCTTTCCCCAGTCGCAGCAGCCATTGTCACTTCCAGACCGAGGTCACAGCAGCACTTGCAGTATAGGTCCTCTCCTGTGGATGCTCAGGTCTCGTGTGATCAAGCAGAGAGAAAATGGCGGTTACGGCCGCGGCGGTGCGTACCGCGACCGCTGGCGCTCACCGCCATTGGCTTCTGAAACCCATAGCGTTCAATGTTGTCCAATGCGGCTTTGCGCCACGGACTGCGACCGCCTACCGCCACGGTGTGCCACACTTGCGCAATGACCTCACTTCACATTGTCACACTTCACAGGTCAGGCAGCTGCCATTTCAAGGGCCCACATTGCTTCATTCCTACTGCGTCACACATGGCTAGGCCTTGCACCGACAATCATACTAGCCATTCAATCCCGAGAGATTCGTGTACTGGGCATGCTGTGGGCACTTACCTGTGCGTTGCTTGACTCTGTGCACCATGTTGTCCTTCCTAGGCATCGTCCGCTGGGACTTGCGAGGAGACGGAGGAATCTTCCCGTGTACAGACCGCTGGTGGACCTGTCGACAATGGAAGAAAGACACGTCATACTCACCTACAGACTCAACTGTGCCACTATCCAGGAACTGTGTGCCCAGCTGGAGCCAGACCTGATGTCACCCATCCGGCAACCCACAGGGATTCCGCCTCTAGTGCAGGTGCTGTCAGTACTGCATTTTTTGGCAAGTGGATCATTTCAAACTACCGTGGCCATTTCATCTGGGATGTCTCAGCCTATGTTTTCAAAGGTGTTGTCCAGAGTGTTGTCTGCCCTGATGAAATACATGCGGAGCTACATCATTTTCCCTGAGGTGGGTGACTTGCCTACAGTGAAGGGTGATTTCTATGCCCTTGGACACATTCCCAATATCATTGGTGCCATTGATGGTACCCATGTGGCTTTGGTTCCCCCAAAAGACGATGAGCAGGTGTACAGGAACCGTCAAAATTATCATTCGATGAATGTCCAGGTGGTCTGTTTGGCTGACCAGTACATCTCCCATTTAAATGCCAAGTTCCCAGGGTCAGTGCATGACGCGTACATCATGCGAAATAGCAGCATCCCTTATGTGATGGAACAGCTACAGAGACACGGTGTGTGGCTAATTGGTGACTCTGGTTACCCAAACCTGCCTTGGCTATTGACACCAGTGAGGAATCCCAGGACCAGGGCAGAGGAACAGTACAATGAGGCCCATGGGCGGACTAGGAGGGTGATTGAGCGGACCTTCGGCCTCCTGAAGGCCAGGTTTAGGTGCCTGCATATGACTGGTGGATCCCTAATGTACTCACCAAGGAAGGTGTGTCATATCATCGTGGCCTGCTGCATGCTTCACAACCTGGCTTTGCGATGCCAGGTGCCTTTCCTGCAGGAGGATGGTCCAGATGGTGGTGTTGTGGCTGCTGTGGAGCCTGCGGAGAGTGAAGAGGAGGAAGACGAAGAGGACGACACAGACAACAGGGACAGAGTGATACTGCAGTATTTCCAGTGACACACAGGTAATAATCTACTCCAGCATTGTATTATATCTGTAACTGTTGTGGCTCTCTACTGTCTGACCTTTCACCCCAATGTATGGTAACTTAGTTGTGTATATCACTTCCTATTTCAGTGATCTGATCCCCACGGAGTGCCCTCTGGTCTTTTCTCACCATGGACTACCGCTGTGTGACACTGGTATGTTGTCATCACACTGTAACTAGAAATGTTTTGTTGGTTATATCGAATACATTTGGTATAAATAAATAGATAGCAGAATCCAGTTGGTTAATGTGCAATAATTGTGTTTATTTAAGTTTTAAGATAGGTGCATAGTTCAAACAGGGTGATGGTGGAGGCATGTCCATGGCAGTGTCCAGACTGTCGTTCCTACTGGTCCATTGTCCATATGCCTGTGGAAGGTGGAGCAGGGGCAGTTCAAGGTTGGACACGGCAAACAAGTGGGACAGTGGGATGACATCCGGGGGTTTCGGTGCATGGCGGGGGTCTTGACATCCTACTCTGTCTTCTTCCTCGCTCTCAGGCCTTTCTTGCGGGGTGGTTCTTGTTCTGCAGGGGGTGGGGTCCGGGAGGGCCGTTGCTGTTGTGTCGGGGCCTCCTGACCACTAGTGCCGGCGGAGGTGGTGGGCTGTTCTTTCTCCATGCTAGTGGCAGGGGCCCTTTGGGGTGCCACATGGTCCCGCAATGTGGTGACAATCTGGTTGAGTGCCACCACGATTGTACCCATTGCGGAACTGATGGTGCGCAGTTCTTCCCGGAACCCCATGTACTGGCCCTCTTGCATGGCCTGGATCTCCTGGAACCTGGCCAGGACCGTCGCCATCGTCTCTTGGGAGTGGTGGTACGCTCCCATGATGGTGGTGAGGGCCTCTTGGACAGTGGGTTCCCTAGGCCTGTCCTCCCTCTGTCGCACAGCAGCCCTCCCAGTGCCTCTTTGTTCCTGGGCCTCTGTCCCCTGGACGGTGTGCCCACTAGCAGTGCCCCCAGGTCCCTGTTGTTGTTGGGGTTGTGGGTTACCCTGGGTGCCCTGTACTGGTAGACACACCGCTGCTGACTTGTCCTGGAGACAGAGGCATGGGCCCGCTGGGTGGGTGCTGTGCTGGTGTTTCCTGAGGGGTGTAGGTCTGCTGTGGCCTGGGGCTGACTGAGGGTAACCGACTGTCCAGAGGTCCCCGATGGCCCGGGCTGGTCATCAGGTTCTAGGTTGACAGAGCTGCTGTCATCACTGGGGGCCTGTTCTGGGGGTGGGATGGACAAATCTGGACCCTCCTGGCCGGTGTGTTGGCGTTCGGGCCCTGCAGGGGTAAAAGAATATGGTTATTGATTTTGTGTGTGCCGTGGTGTGCGATTTGTGGGTGCCCTTGTCCCCCAGTGCTGGCAGTCCCATGTGGGAGGAGTTGTGAGGGTGGTTTGTGGGGGGGGATGGGTATGTGCAGTGGTCATGCTTAGGTGATGGGTGTCCATGGTTTGTGTTGGCATTCAGGGGTTTGGGTTGGGTTGGGTGGGTTGTGCTGGTGAGCCATTAACAGGGAGTATGTGTGCTGGGGGGTTAGGGGTGAGGGTGGGGGTGTGGGTTGGCATGCTGGTGGTTGGGGGGGGTGAAGTAGTTGAGATTAGACTTACCAGAGTCCATTCCTCCGCCTACTCCAGCGAGGCCCTCAGGATGCAGGATGTTCAAGACCTCTTGCTCCCATGCTGTGAATTCGGGTGGAGTGGGTGGTGGTCCGCCGCCAGTCTTCTGCACAGCGATGTTGTATCTTGACACCATCGAGCGCACCTTCCCCCGTAGGTCGTTCCAGCGCTTTCGGATGTCTTCCCGATTTCTGGGATGCTGTCCCACAGCGTTGACCCTGTCGACGATCCTTTGCCATAGCTCCGCCTTCCTGGCTATTGTGGTGTGCTGCACCTGTGTGCCGAAGAGCTGGGGCTCTACCCTGATTATTTCCTCCACCATGACCCTGAGTTCTTGGTCCGTGAACCTGGGGTGTCTTTGGGGTGCCATGGGGTGGTGTGGGGTGGTGTTTGTGGTGATGAGTGTAGTGGTGTGTGGTGTTTTGTGCGTAGATGTGGTGTGGGTGATGATGTTGGGTTCCTGTGTGTGTTGTGGTTTGCGTTCCCTGTGCTCTCTCTCTGTGTATTGCGCCTTGTCTCGGAAATTCGCTTTGTGGGGGTTTGTGGGTGATGTGGGTGTGTGTTTTATATGGTGATGGGTGTGTGGGAGTGGTGTTTGTATGTGTATCAGGTGTGTGTATTTCGAATTGTCCAATGTGGCTGTGTTTTGTAAAGGTGTGTCTATTTTGAGCGCGGCGGTGTGTACCGCCAATGGAATACCGCGGTTGAAAGGCCGCCGCGTGGATTCGTGGGCAGTAATGGCATGGGCGTGTTTGTGGTGGCGTGATGGTGGAGGTTTGGTCATCTCCAGTTTATCGCTGACCGCTGATGAGGCGGGCTTCAGTGGATGTCGGGTTTTTGGCGGTTTGGCAGTTGAGGGTCAGAATGACCGTGGCGGTTTACCGCGGCCGCGGCGGTATGATGGCGGTCTTCTGACCGGCGGTAGGTGCCTTTTACCGCCAGGGTCAGAATGACCCCCCATATGTCTTGGTATCATCTATTGGCAGCAGGGGTTTGACTTGTGACTTTTTTATGTGACATTAGTTATTTTAAAGTAGCAATCAATTACTGGTAGCTGACAGGTAATGTGCCCAGGTACTTCAGGGAGTGTGGGCCCAATTATGAGTTTGGTGGGCGGACCTCCAGATCGCTGTGTTGAAGACTGCTGTGCCGGCGGTCTCTAGATACTCGTATCACGATGTATGCAGGCTGAACCGCCGACTGTCAAGACAAATGGTGCCCTGCCAGCTACACAAAAGTCAGCAATCTTGCAGTTATGCACTCCGTCACTGCGATGGCCTCATGGAACCACTGTGCCCATTACAAAATTACAGTCGATATGGTGGTCTCCTTGCAGGGTCAGATGACAGCAGTCAACCTCCGCAGTACGCATTAAGTAAAGCAACAGACAAGGCCCATTGGATGAATTGAAAAATAACAAAACAGATGTCATACATTGGCCCTGTGGACACACCTACAAATCACACTGTAAAACACACCCATTCCCAGACCATGATCCTTTCCCTCTCCACTGCAGCACAACAGGACAGACACCAGAGACTATTACTGAATACCACAGATGGATTAGCCATCCTTTTTATTCACAATCCCATTTCACACTTTGCACACACTTTTTTCCATTCATTCCCTATTTCACTTTCCCTGTTAAGTAAGTCCCTGTCACCCACTTTAATTTACACTTATGTCACATCCCAAAAATCCCCATTTTTCAGTAGATGACTTGAGAATCATGGTGGATGAAATCATAAGAGTAGAGACACAATTGTTTAGAGCCCAAGTCCAGCACACTCCTCTCAGTAGGAGAATGGAAATGTGGCAAAGGATCGTCGACAGAGCAAATGCTGTAGGCACCACCCTGCGCACAAAGAATGATATAAGGAGAAGTGACCAGAGAGGGAAGATGCATTCCCTGGCCTCCAGGCAACACCAGGAGTTCCTGAAGACTGGTGGTGGTCCTCCTAGTGCCCCATTACAACTCTTTCACTAGGAGGAAGAGGTCTTGGCCATCCTGCATCCTGAGGTCTTGACAGGAAAAGCTGGGGAGCGGAGTCTGGTAAGTCACACCACAAACTCTGTCAGAAATCCTCATTGTCCTATATGCTTGCATCTCACCTTTTGCCACTGGGTTGTTCAACTACTTTCCCAACATGCAACACCCAGAGAAGCATAGATGTAAGCTTGTCTATGTGTATTGTCCTACAGAACATCACGTGCATCAATTACCATTACATGCCATATGTTGGAATGGGGTATGTAAGCGTTTCAATAACAAAAGTTAATTCCAGGGCCCATTGTATTTGTCAACATGTAAATGTATGGGACAACCTAACTGAAGCGTGGCAACACATATGTAAAACTAAACATTTGTCAAGTGTTGGAAGTCGAGAGAGTGACACGCCTACAACTATCAGGAGGTCTTATTTCTGTAACTGAACCAAATAGGCCATACTGCACTTGACCAAATTCACCTTGGTGCCATCTTTTAAATAATGCACCCTTCCCTGGGAGTTTAGCATTTGTGTGGTGTTGCGGTCTAGCAAGTGTCATGCCTACAACTACCAGGAGGCCCTGTTTCTGTAACTCAAACTAATAGGCCATACTGCACTTGATCAAATACACCTGTGTGCTATCTTTCAAATGATATACCCTTCCCTGTGAGTTTAGCATTTATGTAGTGTTGGAGTCAACAAGTGACATGCCTGCAACCACCAGGAGGTCCTGTTTCTGTTTTTGACCAAACACACCTGTGTGCCATCTCTCAAATAATCTCCACTCACTGCATGATCAGCATGATCAACTCAGAGACATGTCTGTTTCCCTTATGAAGTAAGTACACCAGGGGATAAAGCTGCTTCATCAGATTGGCAGTGGCAGCAAGCACAGTGACTCATCACTGCTCATATAATGGCTACAGCTACATATACAGCAAAGTCATGGAATGGTCAAATACACATGTCACCTCTCCACTGTGTTGGTTTAAATGTTTGTAAAATGTCACGTTCATTCCCTCATCTAAAGCGCAACTGATCAGCACATCTAATGAGCTGCTTGAGTCTAATAGTTTCTACAAGCTTCCCACATGTCAGGTCAACAACTTCAGTACCATTGTAATATAGCACTATCAGGTAATCTACCCCTTAAAAATGTCCAAGCTCTCTACTTACAGTGACATGAAACATTTGAATGTAGATTACACATTTCAACCAATCACAATGTACTTTATTTCTCAACAGGTCGAGCTGGCACAGCACCTGCCCAGACATTGTCCACTGTCTGGACTCCCAACCTACCTCTGGATGAAACCCTCAGTGATGGTAACACTCCTGGACATGTGGACATGGTTGACAGTCCTGGCCCATCTGGCAGCCTGGTCAGACGACTACAGCACCTCCCACTCCAGTTGCATCAGCATCACAGACAATAACCTGCCCCCCTCTTTGAACCTAGCACAGTTGCTCCCATCTTGTGCCCTTCAGGCTTGGATCCTCAGGAACAAATCAACAATCCTGACACTGAGGGTCCAGGACCCACTTGGAGAGGGCACTCTGTGCCAAGCACAAAAGCTCACAGGGGTAGGGTCTGAGGGAGGGATACTGTGGGCAGGCAGAATGTGGCCACTAGGCCTGCTCCTGACCAGGATACCATCAGCCAATTCTTGGGGGTCGATCATGAGTCCCAAGGCATGACGTGCCGGGTCCTAACAGAATTCCAGGAAATCAAGAGGGACCAGATCCAGCTAATGGATGCCTATAATTGGCACATGGCACCCTAATAGGGGTGCTGAGGGACATCCACACAAGCCTGAGCAGGGCTTTTCAACCACCATCCACCCCTTCCTGTGGGCCAACCACAGTAAGCCCAAGTACATCTGTGGCAGACACAGGAATGGAGGCCCTGCCAGAGGACCAACCACTCTCAGACACCCCTGTCTTTGCAGCAGCTGGACCTCCCCACCTCGCAAGCTGGGATGTCCTTGTAACAATCCTGGAGGTGTGGATGGCAAGACACCCACCACTGCCAGCAATAAACCTCATCCTTAATGTCTTACTTTGTGTGTCACACTTTCACTCTGTGGACTGAATCTAAACCCCATTCCTTTTATGATGGGATGAGTACTCTGGACTTCACACTTCCAATGGTGTGGCATCTATTTATATGATTTCATTCACCATGAGTGACCCCTTCACTTTTCAGTTTTGTCACTTTTTCACACAAGTTTGTTTTCACCCTTAGCACTGTTATAAATTTGCCAGTCACAAACTCATTGTCTGCTGTCTTAAATGCCACATTTAGCAATGTTGACATTAAAGAACATGTGAACCATACAATGAAAAATCAAACTACTTCTGAAAGCAGGGATATATGTTGCATGTACAGAATGTTTAGCTTAGGTTCACAACCATGCCACACCTACACATACCTACAAGTGTCTTGTTTCAGAATAGTTTTATTACATTGTTTAACTCTTAGTCTGTCAAGATGTCAGAAACACAGGAAATCATACAGGTTGGAATCATACTGTACTTGATCAAATTTACAGGGACAGACCTCCAGAACATGGAATGAAGGGATATATCAGATATTGGGGGTCATTCCGACCCTGGCGGTCCATGACCGCCAGGGCCGGGAACCACGGAAGCACCGCCAACAGGCTGGCGGTGCTTCCTGGGCTATTCTGACCGCGGCGGTAAAGCCGCAGTCAGAAAAGGGGAACCGGCGGTTTCCTGCCGGTTTTCCCCTGGCGCAGGGAATCCTCGCCGCCATGGAGATTCCGACCCCCTTCCCGCCAGCCTGTTTCTGGCGGTTTTCACCGCCAGAACCAGGATGGCGGGAACGGGTGTCGTGGGGCCCCTGGGGGCCCCTGCACTGCCCATGCCACTGGCATGGGCAGTGCATGGGCCCCCTCACAGGGCCCCATACAGAAATCGCGACGGGTGCCACTGCACCCGTCGCACCCCTGCAACTCTGCCGGCTCCATTCGGAGCCGGCTTCCTCGTTGCAGGGGCTTTCCCGCTGGGCCGGCGGGCGGCCTTTTGGCGGTCGCCCGCCGGCCCAGCGGGAAAGTTGGAATGGCCGCCGCGGTCTTTTGACCGCGGGGCGGTCATTCGGCGGTAACCGCATGGCGGGCGGCGACCGCCGCCCGCCGCTGTCAGAATGACCGCCATTGTCCTGTAGAATAGGAAAACAATGAATTAGATTGGTGTCATCAGCTGGAGCCTACCTCACAAAAGGATACTAACATCATAACATGCAGGATTCAGACAGATGGCAGGACAACAGTTCCTGATCACAGAGTCATTACAAACCAGTGCATCTGCATCTGGTGTATGACACAAACAAATGTCAGTGATGTGCCACAGGCGCTTTGGCCTACAATGATAAAACACTACAGTTCATAAAAAAGAGCATTTAGCCAATGTGAATGAAACTAACATGGATTTGAGCTGGAACTACATATTTACTGACCACATGATGACACACATGATGCATCTGGCCACCTCAAGACAAGGAGCAAGTCCATCGGTGTCTTCTCAACTTCTATCCTTTTGCTGTGCAAGCTGCCTTGGCACAGGTCTTGTACACCCAAAGTCTGTGACAAACGTTCCCAGGAACAATCCATGTCCCAAAAGCATCATATACCTGCCAATGTCACAACTCTGAAGTGTACAAATGAAGATGCCATGGTGAAGGTACCTAAACAAACACAAAAACAAAGAGTATAGTTATGAAACCATACATATGGCACACTTCACATAGCAATCATGATAAGAACACAGGCCATGAAAAAAATGATACAAACAAAACAACATTACCAAAGTGTGAGTGTGTCAAAGGCTTCCTCAACAAACGCCCTTTGCCAGATTTTGCCAGAGCTTCAGCTTCATAACATTTATTACAATTACAGTCCTCACATCATCATAATAACTGTTCAGTGTACAGTGAAAGTCACGACATCTCATGACATACTTACACCCAGGTGAAGGAGCTGTTGATAAAATCTTGTAACAGATCAGCTCCTTCCTCTTCACCACCATCATCATCATTAGGCATTTCAGGATTCTCAACCACTGGCACCTCAGGCTCTCTATTCTTTGGGATGTAAGGGATGCTCCTGTGCGGGGCGATGTTATGGAGCATGAAGCAGACCATGGTGATTTGACATACCTTCCCAGGTGAGTAGAGGAGGTCTTCCCCAGTCTTGTCAAAATCTAGCCTCCAGGAGCCCAAAAGCCTGCTCCACTGGCTGCTGTGTTCTTCCATGGGCCTCATTGAAGTGGTCTTCCCTTGACGTAGTTGGATTCCTCAGCAGTATTAACAACCAAGAATGATTAGGAAATGCTGAGTCTCTTGTTTTGTATTGAGACATAAGCATTGCAAAGAATCACTCTCTTCCTGATTATAGCACCTGACATTGCAAAAACAAAGTTAGGACAGATGTTACTTATCAACAAGTCAGGACCTCCCTGATTGCAGTTGTGACATCAGCTGGATTATGATGCTGTTCCGCATTGGAAAGGAATCATGGTCTGAACCTGGGAACCAGACATAGACATGTGAAATACACAAATCTGGAAAGGAGACAGCTTGCGTGTTGATTGAACAGTAGTTCTTCCTGTTGTGATAGTCGTGTTCACTTGCATGTGGTGGCACTAATGCAATATGTGTGCCATCAATAGCTCCCACCATATGTGGGAGACGACCAAGTCCATAAAAGTCAACCTTCACATTGGCTAAATCCTCACATCTGGAAAACCCGATATAGCTGACATTGTGTTTTATCATTGCTGATAGCATGTTTTTTAACACACCACTAAACATTGGTTGTGACATACCACCATGTATAGCACTGTATATGGAAAGGACCCATGGTCAGAAAGTGTGGTGCTGCCATGAGTCTCACAATGGGTGGTATATATGTCAGATTAGTGTGCTGAGGCATGAGATCTGGCTTCAACTGATGACATAAATCCAAAATTGCCTACTTAGATCGAACTGTTTCATCTTGTTACATTCTTCCATGGTCTTAAGGTCTGGAAATGGACAGTAGACTTGAGGTTGTTGCCCCTCCCTCTTTGTCTCACCTAATTGTGGAATCAAATGATTTGGAGCAGTAGACACTGTGTCCATACCAATATATCTGAGGATTGACAACAAAGTAATGTGAAAAAACATTACCAACAGAAAATGCATTACATGCATCAAAACAGTCTGCCACTCAAGGTCTAGCTATGATCCCCATGGTTGTTTAGACATGTGTTAACAAATATATGGGCACATATCTAACCTATTTTCTCCTCTTGTGCCACAGTATGTTCTGACTGCCAGTAATACCGTCACCAGCTGGTTACAGTGCATCGCAGTAATATGGCATCTGTGACCAGCAATGCACTATACTAATGATTTTCTAGGGGAATCTTTATATCAAGGGATGGTGACATATTTTGAGATGCCAGTGTACATTTATCCATGTTGTGACACATTTTACAGTCTGCAAAACTGTAGTTTCAATCGCCAAAATGGCAGATGCCTTACCTCACTTATTAAACTGTGTGCTCAGCCTGCAAAGGGAAAAGCCTGTCAAAGTCTTTTCACAGTATGGGACATAGGCCAGGCTGGTGCAAAGTAACTGTGGCTATGCAAATGGGGCACCAGGCCCACTATCTGTAGACTTTCAGGTCCTTGAATGTGGCCAAATGAGTCTTCATAAGCAATATTTGTCCTGAATGTTTTTACATTGACTGCATTAGGAATGGGGATTGAGGTAAGCACCTAATCTGGTATTCATTTCCATTGACCCTCATTGTCAATGTGTTATATTGACTTATGACAGGCCCCTTACTCCCACAGGTCTGTTGTCACTTTTCCATAGTTCATGTTTGTACAGTGGAGGCCTAGTGCACAAGTGACAAACACATAATGCAGACAGTTGGTTAATTCAGGGTAAATCATGACGTGAATCACTAGCTTTGTAACATGAAACCAACCCCACCAAACATACCTTGCTATGTCGGATGTCATCTCTGTCGGTGTGCCACATATGATCAAAGGTGTCTCCTGTGATACATGTACATGCCACACAAACCCACTCAGGAGTGGCATGAGATTCCTTTAGGTAGAAAACATATGGACACACCCACAAAGAAGAGGCTTTCAGTGACACCCCATGCCAGATCTTTCATTGTCATCTAAGTCTTAGGGTGTAGTCGGTTAGATGGCAGTTGCCTGTTTGAACCGTCAACCGTATGCAGCAAGTCATTGTGCTAGGATATTAAGGTACCTGTACAATCATGCACAAGTAGTTTACCCTTCAGAAGGTCACACTGGTGTGTTGTATGTCACAGTGGCTCACATCACAGTACAGGTTAATTGGGCCTGGGATAAATGATGTCAGTGGACTTGCTTACTCAGGGTAGGCCATGACCAAGGCTGTGGATAGTCAGCAGATGACTCAAAAAGTATGTAACTATGTCCCTGTACATATCACCGTGTGAGCTTTACACATGTAGGCCCTCATTCTGACCTTGGCGGTCGGCGGAGAGGCGGCGGTCGGACCGCGAACAGACCGGCGGTATTAAAAATGGCATTCTGACCGCGGCGGTCACCGCCGCGACCGACAGCCACTTCCCCACTCCGACAGCCACGGCGGTCATGACCGAGGGGCTGGAGTCTGCGCACTCCGGTCCGGCGGTCGACCCAAGACCGCCAACGGTATCATGACCCTGCTTACCGCCGCGGTTTCTGGCGTTCGGGAACCGCCATGCGAACCATGGCGGTAGGCACTATCGGGGCCAGGGAATTCCTTCCCTGGCACTGATAGGGGTCTCCCCCACCCCCCACTGCCCCCCCGAGTCCTCCCCCCACACCCTCCACCCCCCTGACACCCCCCAGAGGTGGTACGAACCCCCTCCCCACCCCACCCCAACATGCACATACACGCACCCCGACATGCACACACCCCCAACATGCACATATACACACCCCCTACACACACACATACACAACGGGGACACATACCCGCACACATACATGCCGACATGCGCACCCGCCGAACTACACACATTGCCCATAGGCACAGCAGCACTCCCCGCCCGCATGCACGCACTCACACACCCCCTCTACACACTCACACGCACACCCCCATGCACGCACACATCACACAACACCCCCCCACCCCCTCCCCTCACGGACGATCAACTTACCTTGTGCGTTGGTCCTCCGGGAGGTGACAGGAGCCATGGGGAGGTGACCGCCAACAGAAGACCGCCAACAGAAGACCGCCACACAGAAATGTGGGTCGTAATTCTGTGGGCGGTGTTCTGCTGGCGTGGCGGTGGAGGTTGACCAGTCTCCACTTTCCCGCCGACCGCCAGTGTGGCTGCTGGCGGTTTTCCGGCGGAACGCTCCCAGCGGTCAGAATGCGCACAGCGGCATACCGCCGCGGTCGGCGGTCTTCACCGCGGCGGTAACTCGGCGGTCTCGCGAAAAGACCGCCAAGGTCAGAATGAGGGCCGTAGTGTGTTGCTAATTACAAAATGTGAATGCTAGGTGTTTCTATGATGTGTATTAAACAACCAGTTCACCATTAAAACAATTAAGTAGTGACATCTTCATTTGTGTATTGCATCAATTCAGGTCAATGCCCGTCAGAAGCAAGGGATTTGGGGCCAGATGTAGCAAGGCTTTTGCGCCTCGCAAACAGCGAAAATCACTGTTTCCGAGGCGCAAAAACCACATCGCGATGCCCATTCCCATTTTGCGAGTCGGTAACCTGGTTACCGACTCGCAAAATGGGAATGCGAGTCGCAAATAGGAAGGGGTGTTCCCCTTCCTATTTGCGAGTCGCATCACGATGCAGAATTCCTTTGTGACCGCGAACGCGGTCGCAAAGCAATTCGCAGTTACCACCAGTGTCACACTGGTGGTAACCCATTCGCAAAAGGGAAGTGGGTCCCCATGGGACCCCTTCCCCTTTGTGAATGGCCCTGAAAACATTTTTTCAGAGCAGGCAGTGGTCCTATGGACCACTGCCTGTTCTGAAAAAATGAAACTGACACGTTGAATTTTTTCGTTTGTAATGCATCTCGTTTTCCTTTAAGGAAAACGGGCTGCATTACAAAAAAAAACTGCTTTATTTAAAAGCAGTCACAGACATGGTGGTCTGCTGTCTTCAGCAGGCCACCATCCCTGTGAGTGCTGCGACTCGCAAGGGGGTCGCAAATTGAGACCCACCTCATTAATATTAATGACTTGGGCCTTTGCGACCCCCTTGCGACTTGCAGATGGTTTCAGGGAAACCGTCCTGCATCCGGCTTTGCGAACTCGCAAATTGCGAGTCGCTCAGACTCGCAATTTGTGCGTTGCAAAGCCGGAATTTCCTACATCTGGCTCTTGGAGAGCCATCACCTGGAAGGATTGGGCCCTAGGGGTCCATCACCGGCAGAGCGTTCACTGTCTAAAAAGGTGAGAGGACCTGAGATGCTGGGCCTGGAAGATTACGGAGGTCCAGCTGGGACTGCCTTCCCAATGTGGGTGTGGCGCACATTGGATCCTGACCCCTCTAAAGGCCCTCACACTGGTGGTGGCCTACTCTGAGATTGATGGGCATTTGAGCAAAGCACCGCAGATACAGGAGTTTGAGTCCTGGGCAGATTCCTCCCTGTTACATTGCCAGGTTGATGTGTTAGAGGCATCCACCTCCCCATGAATATTGGAGATGGGCCATGTGTGATATACAAGATGAGTTGTTTGTGTAGACATGGTCGTGGTACATGCTGATGTGCCATGCCCACTGTCCTAGTGACCAGGGACACAACAGAGTACAGTCCACTACCAGTATACTCTCTCGGGTAGACACATGGCTGAGTATAATGGTCAATTATCTCATGTTGTTTCATGTTGCGGGGGTCATTTGTACCCAACAGACACCTTGCCTTCAGTGTGTCAGCCCCAACATCAAACAACATGAGGTAATAGATCATTCTACTCCGCTATGTGTCTGCTCAAGTGAGGATATTGGCATCTGTACCCAACAGGCCACTTGTTTTCACTGTGTCAAGAGTGATGATGCCTCTCTATTGTCTCTCGTGTAATGTTTGCCATCATACATGTGACATGGCATACGTTGTCCTTTGTGTGCAGTCAGTGAAGAGTACTTTCCCTTGGTAAGTAGTGAATGTACAGTTACATGATATGTGTGACATCACTGATGGTAACAGTATTTGTGCCAACATGATAGCATGTGACCCTCACACTTTTGTAGTATCATTTCCACTACTGTTTCATACATGTTCTACCTGTCTTCATGGAATGATGTCTGATTCTATCACATAGGTGTGCATGCCAAAATCTCTTGGAAAATATTTGTGTATGACAGGAGTGTGTTGACATTGTTTGTTGGGTTGCAAATACCCAAAGCTGTTACTCCATGTCATTTCTCATGAACAATTGCAGGAGCAATGATGGACATTACAGGACAACCTACGGTACTTGCTCAGAATGTGCATTTGCATGCCCTTGATGTGGAATCATTTAGCTGCCTGCTTGGCAAATGTCAATTGTTGTAGGTTCATTATCTCACTGTTGACATGCATCAGGGAGTGACATGTAGAAATGTTGCAATCACATGTGAGTGTGTACACTCAGTAATCCAATGGAATCTGTGTTTGCATGACAAAAAGGTACAGTGGTGTGTCTTCCGGTTGAGAATCATCTTAAAGACCCTCTTAGGATGATGGAGATTCCCTGAGCCACAACAACATTCAATGGACTTTTGGGTTTAGTTATGCAATGCCAGAAGGGAGTTCTCAGCAGTACCAAGGGAGACAGGTGATTTCCCTAGGCCTAGTCGATTCATTGTGCTATGGAATTTCCTGGACAAATTCCCCAGAAATTTTGACCAGATTGTTTCCATTGTACATGTCAGTGCAAGATGTGTCATCTAGCAAAGCAAAATGAGTGCAATTTTCCTGAAACTATTCAGACAATGTACATGTTGTGAAGTAAGCACTGGTGAGTTATTATTGTGTGACATGGATGTATCAATGTCACCTCCTTCCTGCTACTGTACTTCTTACTGTAACATGGCCAGATTATTTGCCCCACAATTCCTCATGATGTGATATTGTGTATATGTACATATGTTAATTGCAGGACCTTATGTTGAATCTGTAAGAATAAAGTTGGCATTGCCATAATAATTGATGCCAACAGGTTAATGAGGTTTTGCTACAAGAGCCAAACCATTCAAGGTGACAAGGTCTCCTACTTGATCCATAAGTAAAGTGATTGGACAACGTCACATATGCAATTGAAGTTGTATGTGAATCTGATTTTCCTGTGTGCAAATATTTACAGTGCACGTAGCATGCATGCATGTGGTGTAGCAAATATAGGAGACACTTTAGTGGACCCTGTGGCAGGGGGCTACTGTTCCTTTTGGTAATGTTTTGGTAGTAATTCAGTTGTTCAAGTGTGTTGAAGCATATGGAATGACCCTATTTGTATTTGTGATTTCAGCATCATGCCAGGCAAGCAGAGGAGACAGGGGAAGCAGCTAGCCATGATACCTCCAGCACTAGAAAACAGACACAAAGGGACACAGTGGCCCTGAGAGTGAGGGGAGTGTCACAGAGGACACTGGCTCCACATTATCAACTTCAGAGTCGACCTCCAATGGACATTTCCTAGTGGTGGCGGAACACTCAGGACCTACTCCTGTTCCATCCTTGTCCATCACCCCCAATTCCATTACCACCCTCCCTGTTGCACTCCACCCAGTTAACCAGGCCCCCTCACCCAAGAGGGTAGGCATTTCCTTTGTGTCAGACACCTCACCCCTGCCCCTGTTAACCCTGCTGCTTTGAGTGAGGAGGCTATTGACCTCTTGAGGAACATCTTTGTGAGTTAGACTGCTATTCTGAATGTCATCCAGGTGAGGAGCACACAGCTTCAACAGATAGTTGCGTACCTAGAAGGCATTCACAGTCCTGTGTCTGGCCTACAGACATCTTTTCAGGCTCTGGCCTCCACCCTCAAGGCAGATTTTCACTCCACACAATCATCCTCTCCACCTTCCTCTTCCCCATCCAATTTCCCCACTTCCATACCTTTTGAAAGCACACTCACACATACTCATAAACACACCTCAACAGCCATAAGCAGCACACATCAGCACAAACATCATAAAACACACAAGCTCACAAGTATTCAACAGTAACTCACCCAACTTAGAACCACCACAACATCCACCATACTCCCAGAAACCACCCCAACACATACAGACACAGCCACCACTCCCATCATACCCCCAGACACCACCTCAACACCCACAGCCCAAGCCACCTCTCACCAAAAACCCCCAGACACCACCCCAACACGCAGACACACCCACCACTCCCACCTTCCCCATCACATCCACATCCCAACCCACCAAAGAACGCAAACACCCACACTCATACACATAACAGACATAAAAAAACACACACAAACTTCAGACCTACACACCAGCACCAACAACACACAAAGCCACACCAGACAAAGGCACTTCCTCAACCTCACAACCCCTAATTCCTCCAGTACACCCTCCCATTTTCCCAAGGAAAGTTGCCTGTTTGGCTTTGCCCTTACCCCTGTGAATTCCCACATCCCAAACCCAAGAGGACCCCACCCACAGCCCATTTCCACATCCAAGTCCTCCCCTGTGATACCTGCCCACCAGGACCCAGCTATATTTCACCCATACCCAAGTAGAAACACGTCCGTCCCAAAGTTAAACCCCCTCTTCCCAAAACCAAACTCACTCATCCTAAACCCCACCCCATCCCACCCAACGGTGATAACTGAGGTGCCTCGAATGCCCATTTGATGCCCCTTACTGTGTAGTCCACTGTGGCAGTGATTAGTGAGGCAGGTTTTGGGGCACAGCAGTGTACTATGCGCATGTTTTCATGGACTGGCATGGCCCTTACTCAATTTTTTGAGTTTTGTCAATAAAGTTCATTTGGTTGCTGTGCTAAACATAGGTCCTGCCATTACATTTCTACCTTTTTGATGTTCATGTATGATTTGTGAAGCATGAATATAGTTGTGTTTGTTTAAGCCTGATTGCTAGTCCATTTGATGTAGTGATCTGATTTTAGAATCAGTACTGGAGTAATCCAGGACATAGGGAGATGACAGATGGATGGATGTGTGTGATTTAATCCACTTGGAATGGAATTGCATTAGGCACTGTTTCATATGGTAAGTATTTCATCTTGGCTTGGCCATTGTCAACATCTGTTGGGTTTCATTTCTCCCCTGATCTAGATTGGACATTTGTATCATGCGTGCAGACTAGAGGTTTGTTTGTCCACACATGGAGAGTGTTTACTTGTGCTACCTTCGTTTTCAATTTAATGGACATATGTCCATTTTGATGTGTGTACCTTACTCCTACTTATCTAACTGTGTGACTCATGCTTTTACTGCTGTGTTTGCTTTCTAGACTTGCACTTACAGATTTGCCACATTGGTATGACACTCGGTAATGCTAGTGGTTGTCCCTGATATTCATCACAGTACAGTTCTTGTGCAAATAGTGATTTAGAGACATGTGCAAAGTCGAATGTGTCATAGGGCAGCAGCCTTCCTAAGGTCCCCCTGATGCTGCCATACTTATTCTGAAGAGTTTGTTTACATTGTGTGCTTTGGGTGTTTGTCACACAAATTATTCTGCATCCCATTTACCTTACATTCTCTTGCAATGTGGGTGATATGTGTGAGTGCATTACATGGATGTTGCAGGGGAGGTGTGTTTGGGTTCTATTAAACATTCATACAGATTTATCTGTAATGTCACAACAGGCCATGGTAAGTGAACAATGTGAGGGTGTCACTTCAATTTGTATGTGTGAGATTGATGCATATCTGCTGTTGTGTGATACAATGTTATGAGCACATCACTATCCTGTGACTGGGATGTGCACACAATCAAAGTTTTGTAGTCTGTGGCGGTGCAGGGTCAGTGACCTGG